>NC_073240.2:30962500-33362500 GCF_029281585.2 Gorilla gorilla gorilla
CTAATGACAAAAACTCCTCTAAAGTTTTTGAAACATGTATCCCTTTTGCCTAATGATTATCAGTGATGACTGAATCCCCTGTCACTCAAGGTTAAGGGAACATCACCATAAACTGTTAATTGGATCATTGTTTCTATTCACTGCACAAAACTTTTTGTAGTATTTTTCTGTTGGCAGAGAGATAAGCAGCAATCTAGATTTACACCCACAAAGCAGGAAATAAACTGCCTAAGTTTATGTTCTAGAATACCTTCCTCCCAAACAGAACAACTGGCTCCATTCCCCTATTTTAGGAAGGAGGTTTGATAAAAGAAGCTGAAAAATTTCAAGCAATTTGTTAAATTTTTAAATTATCACTTAAACTTCTTTGACTATACACTCAGAATCCAACACCAGAGTGAAATGGAACAGCTAGGAATGTAAACATCATTCACTAAATCTAAAGACAAAAGGTCACTTTTCTTTTTCATATTGATTGTTATATGTCTATCACCCCCAGGGGGAAAAAAAAGAACCTGCCATCTGGTTTATGTACCATTTTACTCATTACAACATTGAAGAAGGGCTCAGGTTTTCTAGGCAAAACACATACACAGAACAGAATTGTCGAGTCCAGGCTATGCCTAAGAGAATTTTACCAAGCATCTCTGGGACACTGCCTCAAGGAACCAGGGAGACTGGATGGATTCCAGTCCCTGTCAGTAAACTAGGATGCCAATCAATTATCCTGCAGGGTTACAAAATGAACTAGAATGCCCATCCCATTTAATCCCCACAGAGAAAGCTGAAACAATCACTTCTCCCCAGGAGTGAAATGGCATCATTCTGATGATGCCCGGGACCAAAGCCAACAGGCTCAGCTGGAACCTGAGGCCTCTCAGCCAGAAACTGGGACCAGGAAACTACAGCAAGTGGATCTCTTGCTCCACTTGCTATGTTTTTCTAAAAGCAATAAAAGTTGTATTTTTCCTTAGACAAATTTGGAAAAATTAAAAGTAAAACATAAAAATAAAAATAGAAATATTATTCTGTTGGTTATACAAATTTGATATGTATATATGCCAGGAGATTATTAACTAAGTCTAAGTTTTCCTATTTCAAGGTTCTCTATTTACTTTGGCAGTCATAGGGAGTCATACATTTAATCAGAATTTTTAAATAAATTTTTAAAATAGTGTGTAAAGTTTTCAGAGTTGTTTGAACTGTAAGAACATTTACAAAGTGATATCTATGGTGGCTAAGGTACTTCCTAAAGGAAAGGAAATAAAGATTTCTGTTCCTATGTAATTAGAAGTCATTACAGATCCTTTACCAAATACCTTCCCTTCAGACTTCCGTGGCTAAGGTTTTAAATTGGTTCTACACGATTATATTACAAAGTCAACTTCCTTAGAAAAACAATTCTGAATACCTTTCATCTTCTATGAAACCCTTTTCGAATCCATGTTTTTGTCAAATGTGTAGCCCCCCTCTTCCTTCTTTCATAAAAGAAGACAGATTTTTTATTTTTTATTTTTTGCAACGGAGTCTCGCTCTGTCGTCCAGACTGGAGTGCGGTGGCACCATCTTGGCTCACTGCAACCTCCACCTCCCGAGTTCAAGCGATTCTCCTGCCTCAGGCTCCCGAGTAGCTGGGATTACAGGCGCCTGCCACTACGCCCAGCTAATTTTTGTCTTTTTAATAGAGACGGGGTTGTGCCATGTTGGCCAGGCTGGTCTCAAACTCCTGACCTCAGGTGATCCACCCACCTTGGCCTCCCAAAGTGCTGGGATTACAGATGTGAGCCACCATGCCTGGCCAAAAAGACAGAATTTTTAAAGTGTAGGGAAAAAAATGTTTTTAGCCCCATGCCAGAAATGCTATATGCCCCTACATATTTTGGGTATTACAGTATTAATTGCCATATCTTATGGTAGAAAGTGGGAGGAGCCAAGCTGTTAAGCTCTTCTTTTTATTTATTATTTTTATTGCTTGGAAAATCAGTTATTGCTTTTCTAAAAATGAAACATGCTCATTGTAAAAATTTCTAACAATCTAAAAACATGCAGAGTAACATACGGGAAATGTAAATTGTTGCTCCACCACCCATGACCACAAAAACCTGAGTAAGAAAATGAACACAAGTTGCAAAAAACTCAAATGAATTGCAGAAATTAGACTTCATTAATACATTCCCATTGCTGAGGAATGAAATGTCAGCATACCAAAGTCCATGGCTTTTCAATGCACTCTTCAGAAGTAGAAAACCAAAATTTAAAACATCGTCCATGAAGCCAAGGGAACCATTACACCAGAACATACAGCTCCTCCCTGGAATAAGCCTTCTGTGAACCTCAACTTTTCCTCTCTTTTAACATCAATGTTAAAATGCCTCCCTTCAGGGATACTAAGACATTTCACTTTTGAGACAGAGTCACATAGAAAAACCATCAAAAAGAAAGAAATTAATTCTGCACCTGGGTAGCATTATTTTTTCCCTGCTTGGAGTGTGTACTAACTTCAACCAGATCAATTCTTTCATGAAATGAGGCAGAAAATAAACTCTCCATAATTTTAAAACATATTTATTATGATAAAAACATGGCTCTATTTGTCATTTCTATTTGTGGAAAACTGAAGGCCATCTTTTTCTCTGCAAAGCTTTTTGTCTGTTACATTCTAGAAACATTATAACCTCTCCACCAACCAGAATGATTCTGTTTATGCAAATAAATATATTTTATGACATGTAAAATTAATTAGTTATATGATTATGCTTCAGTAATGACAATGTTTTGCACAATAGAAAAAAAGCTGATAAAATTTAAATTTCCATTTTTATATTCCAACAAATAATTTAAATTTGTTTCTTGATTAATTCAATGTTTCACTTTTGAAAAGCAATTCACTTCATTTTGAAGTACATTTATATTTTCTTTAGTCACCTTAACTGTTAGTTCTACTCAGCAAGAATTTACTGTCTTTTTATTCTTTTTCTGTTCTTGGTTAAATGTCTTCTGGTAGGTCACATTTTATCTATTTATGTCTTGTGTCATAAAAGCATTCAAGAACATTTTAAAGTAAAATGCTTGAATAAAATTATTTTAGTAAAAATGTAAAAATACATGTAAAATAAATGTAAACAAATTAAAATAAATGTAAAAAAAATAGAGTATTGGCCGGGCATGGTGGCTCACGCCTGTAATCCCAGCAATTTAGGAGGCCGAGGCGGGTGGATCACAAGGTCAGTAGTTTGAGATCAGCCTGGCCAAGATGGTGAAACGCTGTCTCTACTAAAAATACAAAAAATTACCCAGGCGTGGTGGCGGGCGCCTGTAATCCCAGCTACTCAGGAGGCTGAGGCAGGAGAATCGCTTGAACCCGGGAAGCAGAGTTTGCAGTGAGCCAAGATCGTGCCACTGCACTCTAGCCTGGGCAACAGAGCAAGACTCCATCTCAGAAAAAAAAAAAATAATAACAGAGTATTCACATTTACTGAGCTTTTATTTTCAGTAGTTATAGATAAGAGATGAAAAAGACAGAATTTAGTTTCATACTTTGATATCATTTTTTGAAACAATGGCCAATGGTACCTTTATCATTCAAAATTTTTCAAAACTCAAAGGACAGAAATGAACATATCAGGTCTACCAAATAACCTAAACATTCATTAATTTGCCATTGAACCTTATGATACACCAATTGAAATAAAACCTTTTTACAGCAAAGAAAATTCTAGTATTTGCTTTATGGCATTACAGTATCTTTTTTATTCAAGTGGGGCCTGAAAGTGCCAGTGTTCCTCCAAAAACATGCATGAATTTACCACATTTCCATATGAGAAATAAGAACCTGTCACTTGGCCTTGAAAAAAATACGACCACTAACGTAATCACTTAGAAAAAAAAGAAAGTACCAGGAGTTCATGACCAGCCAGGGCAACATAGTGAGACCCCATCTCTACAAAATATTAAAAAACTAGCCAGGCATAGTGGCACACGCCTATAGTCCCAACTACTTGGGAGGCTGATGTGGGAGGATCACATGAGCCCAGGTGTTCAAGGCTGCAGTGAGCTATGATTGCACCACTGCACTCCAGTCAGGGCAACAGAAGGAGACCCTGGCTCTTTACAAAAAAAAAAAAAGAATAGAAAGAAAGCACCATCATTAACTGAATTGGGATCCGTACTAATAATATCAGAGTAATTATTGTCTGGCACTACCAGGAAGCTGGGTGTTTGGGGTTAATCAGACACTTAAGTCTCTACTTATATTAACATGTGGATTTGTGATTTTATAATATATTCACATTAATACTCTATCGAACTTAAATCAATTTTTCTTGTAGAGGTCAGGAAGCATTTCTCTATCTTCATATTTGGATCAGAATCATCATTATGAACCATTTTACCAATGTTATCATATCCATGCTAGTTAAGAAAACATTCTGGTTGGTAACCTGTTGGGTGAACCATTTCTAAAATTTAAAAATGCCTGCCACAAAATAAGTCTGCTGCATTTTTATGAAAATAATAAAATAAAAACTTTCATACTCTTTGGAAAAATGAGAAAAGCATTGATCAGTCCACTTACAGTGAGCTCACAGAAATCCATGCTATCAAGGCTTTTGCTTCTGTGTAATCTCCCTTTAATTCGTCTTAAAGAGGGTTTTCCTTGGCTGACACTAGAAGTAGCACCATTAGGATTTTCAGAGGATGGCGTTACCCTGCAAGAAAGAAAAAAATTCTTAAAAAGGCAGGTTTACAGGTGAACACATTTCTCAAGTTTGAGGTAAGCATTTACTCAAAGGTAGCTTTGGAAACGTCACACTCCTTTTTCCAGCCAAAAAGCTAAGAACCACAGCAGAGCTACATTCTATCAGATACCCTTTCTAACTACTTCTTAGCTAGTTTAGACATCTTGACAGGATTCAAATAGTATAACATTAAGATTTATTAGGCTGTGGGTGGTGGCTCACACCTTGTAATCTCAGTACTTTGAGTGGCCAAGGCAGGAGGATCACTTGAGCCCAGGGGTTCGAGAGCAGCCTGGGCAATACAGGGAGACCCTGCCTCTACATATACACACACAAATAAAAAAATTAGCCTGTCCTGGTGGTGCATGTCTGTGGTCCCAGCTGCTTGGAAGGCTGAGGTGGAAGGATTGCTTGAGCCTGGGAGGTCAAGGCTACAGTGAGCCACCACTGCACTCCAGCCTGAGAGATAAGAGTAAGACCCTGTCTCATTTATAAGGTTTTTTTAAAAAAAAGATTCATTAAATATCAATTCTACAACTATTGAAGAAGCCATTAATATTAGACTGAAGTTTTCTAGGTAACTTAGGGGCATCTGCTTCCTTCTGGGCAGTTATTTATTCAACATTCAGTCCGGTGCCTGGCACACCCAGTACAAGTGAGCTATCATTGTGTCCATCACAGATACTGTTCAGCATGGTTTTGTTAAGCATGAAAATAACATAAATCTAAACATGATAGCATACACTTAATTCAGCATAATTATGGAAACACGAAAACACAGACAACAAGAAGTAGCAAATAGTATAAGCCATCTATAAAGTGCACACTGGAATACATGTTCATACATATACATACAGACACAGTAAATATCATAAAATAGACTAGATATGGCTACAGTTTAGAATAAAAGTAATACGTCCACAGAGTTAAAACATTTGAAGCATATAAAAAGATATAAAAATGGAAAGTAAAAGCTGCCATTTTCTCCCTCATCCCAAACCCCCCTTTTCCAAAATCAACCACTATTAACAGTTGTTTGTATTGTATAATCTCCCAGACAAATGCTCATGCTTATATATAGATGTGTTTATTTCCTTTTCAATTTTTTTTACCAAATTGTGTGTATTGTCCTGCACCTTACATTTTTCACTTAATATAACGTTCTTCCCATAATAATCCATACAGAACTATTTCACTCTTTTTAATGGCTAAATGGCATCCCATAACATAGATGTAATATAATTTGTTCAACTACTCCCCTACTAATGGGCATTTAGTTTGTTTTCCTATGTTTGTTGCCAAACCATACAGCAACGAACATCCTTGGCAACATCTTTGGGTACAAATGCATTATTTAGTTAGGAAAGATTGTTCAAAGTAGAAAGGCAGAGTCAGAGATGGGAGTTTCCTACATGCTGATAGGTAATACCTTTCCAAAAAGCTTTACAAATTTACACTTCCATCAACAGTATATGAGAATACCCATTTGGGGGAGTCCTTAAATACAAGGGCAACTTTATCACTTTATTATTTTTATCACTCAACTTCTCCATGTCCTTCATTATATTTTTGTCTGTTGAACTGCTGATTCTGTATAAAGGACTATTGTAGGATGTCCCACCATGAACATGGACTTGTCAATTAATCTATGTCTTTTAGTTTTTGCTTTTTATATTTCAATTGTTTTTTATTAGATGTCTTGATGTTTACGACACATATCTTCTTAGGGATTTAATCTTTTATCATATAAAAAGACTATGCCAATTAAAGATTTTACCTTAAATGCCATTTTGTCTGATGATAATTTTCCCCATCTACATTTTTATATTAACCATTTCCTGATTTATCTTGTGTTTGTATTTTCAAGTGTTCGAAGTCTCTCTCTCTTTTTAGGTTTTTTTTTTTTTTTAAGTTGTACCTTTAACTCTGGATAAGTAGCATGTAGCTGGATTTTTTTCTTTCTTTACCCAATCTGAGGGTTAATGTCTTTTAAGAGAAACTTAATCCATTCAAATTTATTGTTTTTACTCATATGTTTAGATCTATTCCTGCCATCTTGTTTTGTGTTTAATGCTTTCTTTTTAAGTTTCTGCCTTATTAATATGATTGAGTTTACTTTGTCCTCAACCACCCTAAGACCTTTTTCCCTTTCCATTCAGTAGTTTGAAAGTTATACATCTTATTAGGGAAACTCTAACTCTAGTTAGCTATATACACACATGTACATTAACATCTTTATACATGTATCCATCACACACGTATATGTACACACACACACACATAAACTCATATTTTCCTATCAACACCTAGGGCTCATGAGTATGCTCACCTCCTCCTAAACAAGAAGTGGCATTAGCACATCTTCATTCCCCCTCTTTCCCAGCAACTCCACATCCCTACAAAGAGCCCCAACTCCCCTTAGAAATAGTGTTCAGGTTTCCTAGCTTCTTATTCATACTTTTGATCTCTTTGCTCTTTTGTGATTCTTTAACTTACTTCTCCAGATTGCAAACTTGCTTGTTAGTTTTGTGAATTCAGCCATTCTCTTTTCTATGAATCAGTAAATTCTAAATTTCTAAAGTAGCTAGTTTTTTTTTTTTTTTTTTTTTGAGTCGGAGTCTCGCTGTGCCTCCCAGGCTGGAGTGCAGCGGCGCGATCTCACCTCACTGCAAGCTCCGTCTCCCGGGTTCACACCATTCTCCTGCCTCAGCCTCCTGGGCAGCTGGGACTACAGGCGCTCATCACCACACCTGACTAATTTTCTGTATTTTTAGTAGAGACGGGATTTCACCATGTTAGCCAGGATGGTCTCCATCTCCTGACCTCGTGATCTGCCCACCATCAGCCTTCCAAAGTGCTGGGATTACAGGTGTGAGCTACCACGCCTGGCCTGTATCTAGTATTTGTTTAATTAATGCAATATTCTCATGCATCTTTCCAAAAATAACCTTTTTTTCTTCTGAAAATCACCATCTAATGTTTTTCTATTTTCTCAGGAGTTAGTTCTGTGTTTTAATTTGGTAATTCTCTGGGTACTGGCTTTCTTGAATTGTTTGGTGATTTTTAATGTCTACTTACATTTGTATTGGAAAACATCCATTTCCCCACTGCGACTACTGTGGCCTGCCTTCAGGAACTCTGGCAGAGAGATGGGATACGCTGCCAGGTCTGTGAGGCAGCTTCTCTTGCAAGTCAGTAGCTACCTCTAGGACAGCCCTGCCTCTCTGACCCCAGTGCTCCAGACAACTGCAACGTTTTCTCTCAACAGATCTATCCCTACATACTAGTTACATTTCAAAGAGTCCTCAAAAATACCGGTCCACTGATGACATTCTTTATTGTTTACTCAGACTATTATTAATTTTGTCATAGCTTTAAAAATTAATTTTCTTCTTTCATTGAATTTCTAGGGCGTCTTCCTTTCAATTGGCCTCCCAAAGTAAAATTTTACTGATGCCACTTTCATGATTCTTAGGATAAAAAGAAACATTGTACAGCTTTGTTCTCTTCTCCACAGGGTAAAAGCTTCCATGAAAAACAATGAACTTTATTCAAAAGAGGACATATGGGAAAGAAAAATAGAGTTATAAAACTAAATACAAATCAACTTCTCATTTCTCTCTCACTTTATTTTGATAGCGCTGGTAGGTGTGATCATATTTTAGAAAATTAATGCAAACATTTAATATAAATAAATAAATCTGTCTAGTGTTCTTCGTAAGTTTTTCTCTCATCTGACTTAGAAAGGCATCACTATTCTCCCTTTATGCCAAATCTAGAAGCCTAAAAGAGCCTGTAATAAAAATTTATATCTACCAAATTTTATAAATGGCAGATAGTCAAGACATTTACCAGGGTTAACTCAATGTAATACTAAATCCAGTGACAAAGTAAAACAGAAAAATAAAATGATCATAAACATAACTAGAAGAATAGATCCACTGCCCTCCCTACCAGGATCATAATAAAAACATGCCTGTAATATCAGCACTTTGGGAGGCCGAGACATGAGGATCTCTTGAGCCCAGAAGTTTGAGACCAGCTTGGGCAACATAGAGAGATCCCGTCTCTACAAAAAATACAAAAAAACTCGCCAGGCGGGATTGCACATGCCTATGGGTCCCAACTACTTGGGACTCTGAGGTGGGAAGATCACCTAAGGCCAGGACGTCGAGGTTGCAGCAAATGGTGATCACACCACTGCACTCCAGTCTGGGCAATGGAGTGAGACCATGTCTCAAAAAAAAAAAAAAAAAAAAAGTAATAATCAGTAGCGCTAAAGTGGTGTATACCAGGTGAAAATCAGCTCTGGACCTACCCTGCCCACAGACTCCACAGGAAGATGGTACCTTGTCTAAGAATTTAACCAGGCTTCTACAGAGTAACTTCAGGAACTTTAAAGCTTTGACCAGATCTTTGGGAAGCTGAGGTAAACTGTTAAAAGGCATATGGCTCAATAATGACCCCCCTTTGTTTGGTGTGGAATAAAGAAAAGAAAAAACACTGATCTAGATAATAATGCAGAATATTAACTCTGGTGTAAGTAGAAGTGCTCTTGTAGGAATAGGTGAATTTTAGATGTTGCTTTTCTTTTGTTTATTACTGTCTTTAAAAATATTTGTCTTGGGGAGTGGCATGTGTGTGTTTCATTGTTTTCTGGACACTCACAAGAACACAGCTGCGTACCTGTAACTCAGGTGAGAAGAGCTATACAAAGAGCCCACCAAGGACAGTTCCATTTGACGTGGAATATAAATTCTTTTCATCCCCTGGTACCACTCTTCCCCAGCCCTGATGGTGCAGATCTGAGCTGAGTAACTCAGACTTCGGGGATTATTCCCCGCATATTTAGAGGAATGGCCCTTTATGACAGGGAAATAAAGTTGGGAACTGATGTAGGGAAATCAATATTTAGCTTACAATGAGGTTTTACTTTTCCTAATTCTTAATTCCATTTTATCCTCCCTAGAGGGAAGGTGGGGAGAAAATTTCTGCCTCTCTCCACCTGCTTTGTAACTTCCCTCGTGAGAGTGTGCTTTACTTGTGGGCATGGCTGATATGCATCAAAGGCTGAAGCCCAGTGCCCACCCTCTCGTTCCACTTCCTACCCCTACCGGATGAACACAGACCACAGGCCTGGCCCCTGGAGGCAGTCCCCCACTTGATCTGCCCATTTCCCTTCTCTTCACCTGACACTGCTAGAACAGGTCTGGTCTGCACTGCAGCCTCCACCATCATAGCTCCCGAGGTAAGGGAGGAAGCATCCCCTCAGAGGCTTGCAGACCAGTGTGGCCTGCTCCAGCACAGCTTCCTAGACAGACCCTCATTTGGGTGATAGCCAGCACCTGCCCCAATATTATTAACAACCCAGAAAACTGTTAACATTTAGCTCTTGTTCCTTGAATGTATCTTCCCTGGTCAAGGACATGCAGGAGAAAGATATACACCAATCCAACTCCACCCATTATGTCACACCTACAAAGCTCTGTTGGGCGCTCTGCTGGCTACAGGCCGAATGTGGACTGCTACATCTTTGACATGGGACTCGGTCCTTAGCAAAGTCATTTAAATCTGACAGAGATACAAATTTTCACTAGTCCAAAATACTTGCAACACAGTGCAGCACAACTTCTTGACATTCTGCAACCATCCCTCCCACACCCTTCCCTCTGCTGGAATGCTTTTCTACTCCCCATCCTTGAAAGCCCAATGTTCCCAGGGAGCCTTCGGTATTCATTCCTTTTGTTTCCAACTCAGGAGCTTTGGCTACAAATATTTCTGACCATTCTAAGATAAACAACTCCCAAGCTCATCTACATCACCCATTTCTAATTTCCAGTGGAAAAGAACTCAATAATAACACAGAATCGGGCAAAAATAATCAAGATGGTAAAAACAAAGCAGTCACACAAGGACAAATCTATCAACAAAGTAACAACTAATAATCCTTCTACAAGATATTCGTTTTAAGATACCAGCAACTGACAGCCACAGCCAACTCAAGAGAATGCTAATGAGTGACAGCAAAGCATCCTTCCTCCACTTGAGGGGAATTCCAAACAACAGTGTGAGCCAAGGAGCTGTGAGACACTGCTAAGTACAGAAGGGCAGCTGGCTTTAAAAGGATGCTAAATCCTTCTGAAGGACACTTCAGGAAAAGCTAGTAAAATGCTAATTTTTGTTTATAAGCATTGGACTTCAGAAAGCTTAATAACTCATGTAATAGGTTAACAGTAAATAGTCATCTGATGAACTTAGAAAAAATAATGTGCACAACTGCCAATAATTAGGTCATTTAAAAAATTATGAGCTGGGCACAGTGGCTCACGCCTGTTATCCCAGCACTTTGGGAGGCCAAGGTGGGTGGATCACCTGAAGGTCAGGAGTTCGAGACCAGCCTGGCCAACATGGTGAAACCCCGTCTCTACTAAAAATATAAAAATTAGCCAGGTGTGGTGGTGGGCGCCTGTAATCCCAGCTACTTAGGAGGCTGAGGCAGAAGAATCACTTGCACCCGGGAGGCGGAGGTTGCAGTGAGCTGAGATCGCGCCATTGCACTCCAGCCTGGGCGACAAGAGTGAAACTTCGTCTCAAAAAAAGAAAAAATTATGAAAGGACTTAGGTATTGGAGCCCTTCAAGTCCCAACAGGAGGACCTCAGTGATCCATGAGTGGGCCGGGGGACCACCCTTGGAGAAACAACCTTCTATCGGGCAATTACCAGTCATTTTACTATCTGTTTTCAGTTATTCTCTCCTTCTAGACTGTCATCTCACTGATCAATTGTCTTTTAAACCTTGATCAATTGTATGAGTCTGAGCAAGTCAATGACCTAATTTGTAAAACCGAGAAAATACAGCACCTACCTCATAGGGGTGCTATAAGTTAAATAATGACAAGATACTTGGAAAGCACTAATATAGAGTGCAGCAAGTAATAGCTCAATGAATAGCAACTCTTATTGTTTTTGGAATCTGATTATTAGATGACTACTTGAATGAATATACTGATAGTGCATGGCCTTAAATAATCACTGAATCAAATAACTGGGGAAATGTTTTTAGAGTATAAAGAAAATGAAATCACACCCCCTTTTCTCCCTAAGATCACTGTAAATACTTTTTCTTTTTTTTTGAGACTGAGTCTCGCTCTGTCGCCAGGCTGGGGTGCAGTGGCATGATCACGGCTCACTGCAACCTCCACCTCCTGGGTTCAAGCGATTCTTCTGTCTCAGCCTCCCGAGCAGCTGGGACTACAGGCATGCGCCATCACGCCCAGCTAATTTTTGTATTTTTAGTAGAGACAGGGTTTCACCATGTTGGCCAGGATGGTCTCGATCTCTTGACCTTGTAATCTGCCCGCCTCAGCCTTCCAAAGTGTTGGGATTACAGGTGTGAGCCACTGTGCCCAGCCCACTGTAAATACTCTTAAAGCACTTAGTGCAAAACTCAAGACTGCTGATAGCAATAAATTATGAAAATATTTTTCACATTTTACATTGAAAAGGAGTAACTATTATTTGTGCCTCATACCTGCAGAACAGCAGCATAAATGTCACCTTACTTAGAATGTTACCATGTTTAGAAACAAAGTCTTTGCTGATGTAATTAAAGATCTCCAGATGAGATCATCCTGGATCATCCAGGTGGGCCCTAAATCCAATGACAAGTGTCCTTATAAGAGACAGAGGAAAAAGGAAGCAAGACTCCAGGATGTCAGAGGAGAGCTGTTTTAGTTGCAGTGGAGATTCTAATATGGCCTGCAGAAGAATCTGTCTGCATATGTATACATATTATAAAATGGAGCATTTATTTTATGAGTTCCTAGTTTATAATTTGAAACAAATTAAAAATTAAAAGTTTTAGTCTTTTAAAAAAAAGAGAGAGAGGAGAAGACACAGAGACACAAAGACACAGAGAAGGTCATGTGAAGACAGAAGCAGAGAATGGATTGATGCAGCCACAAAGAATGTTCAAAAGAGGCAAGGAAGGATCCTCCCCTAGAGCATTTGAGGGAGTGTGACCCTGCCAACACCTTGATTTTGGACTTCTAGCCTCCATAACTGAGAAAATAAATTTCTGTTGTTTTCAGCCACCAAGTTTATGTGATCTGTTACAGCAGCCCCTGAAAACACAAAGCCCCACTGCTTCTTTTCATTGCTGGCAATTCCAAGAGGTCCCCCAAAGGAAGCCAGCAGGCTCTGCAAACTTACACCTACCTCAGGTAGAGGTAACCAGGCTTTGTTCTGTGTTCCTAAGTAATGATTCAGAACCAAATACTGCAAACACTCCTGCTTCCTAAATTTCTTGAAGAAGGGGATGAGGAGAAGAGAGTTTCTACAGGCTCCACTGATGTGGGTCTGACTGTCTGCTTTAGTTTCCACCTAAGTTGGTCTGCAAATATAATTCTCCTTATGAGATTTGTAGAGCCAATCAGAAAGACAGGAGATATTGCACAAAGAAAAACTGACAGGCACAAATACCCAAGCGAGATGGAAGTGTGGGAATAAGGCATGCAACCCTGCCCTTTACACTGGCAGAAGCCTTTCCATATAGACTGCAATAAAGACAGAGAAACACAGATACATAAATATCTTCATATAAATCTTCACATATGCCTTGACAAGTTTTCATAATACATCCTCACATTTATTTATTTATTTATTTATTTATTTATTTATTTATTTATTTATTTTGAGATGGAGTCTTGCTCTGTCACCCAGGCTGGAGTGCAATGGTACAATCTCGGCTCACTGCAACCTCCGCCTCCTAGGTTCAAGCGATTCTCCTGCCTCAGCCTCTTGAGTAGCTGGAATTACAGGCACACATCACCATGCCTGGCTAATTTTTATATATTTTTAGTAGAGACAGGGTTTCACCATATTGACCAGGCTGGTCTCGACCTCCTGACCTCAAATGATCCACCCATCTTGGTCTCTCACAGTGCTGGGATTACAGGTATGAGCCACCACGTCAGGCCCTCACATTTGTAAACAGGCACAAGCTGGTGCATTCCAAAGTCTTACAAGCATTGTTGATGTCTGCTATTGGTTTCCACCCACCACTCTAGAGTCAGGACCTACATCCTACTATCTTCTAGACATATGATGGCACCTTATGTCTCCAATGCTCCATGTGCGGTTGCTATGAAACTAGCAAAATGAAACATTATCTAAAAAATAAATCCAAAGCGTATAAGAGAAAAATAAATCTGGCGGCACAATGTTCTCCAACTTAAGAATATGAAGTATTCTACATCTCTATTTAAAAGAGCCACTCACTCCAGAGTTCTTCATAGAGCATACCCTTCCCTTTGCCGCTGTAGAATCAGATGAATGTTTGCAAGTTAACAATGAGTGGAAATTATGAAATGATTATCTAAGATCATGGAAAAGCTCAACAAAAGCCCCTTGCCTTTTCCAGGCCGCCTCTTAGTAAGATGGTTTTTATCCCTGGCCCTAACTCACTGCCTACCTCAAACATGAATTGCTTGGATATAAAAGTTACCTGGATTTTATTTCCTTGTGTCCTCTCTTCAGAAATTCTGTGTTTAGAGAATGTGTTTTCAGAAGCAGAACCCCAGTGATGGAAAAGAATAAATATAGTTTCCTAACTTTGTGACCAAATGCTGCTAATATTGATGTCTAATAATTCCTCAAATATTATTCCCACATCTTGATTTTTAAACTGGCCCGGGCGCAGTGGCTCACACCTGTAATCCCAGCACTTTGGAAGGCCAAGCTGGGTGGATCACCTAACGTCAGGAGTTTGAGACGAGCCTGACCAACATGGTAAAGCCCCATCTGTACTAAAAATACAAAATATTAGCCGGATGTGGTGGTAGGCGCCTGTAATCCCAGCTACTCAGGAGGCTGAGGCAGGAGAATCACTTGAATCCTGGAGTGGAGGCTGCAATGAGCCGAGATCTGCCATTGCACTCCAGCCTGGGCAAGAAGAGCAAAACTGTTTCAAAATAAATAAATAAATAAATAAAAAATTTTAAACTGAACATTAAGAAAACAGATTTCCCTAACATATTATTTCCCAATCACAAATTATTAAGAATCCATTTATTCAACAAATATTTATTGAGAAGCTTTCTGGTACATTTGTACCAGACATCCGTTGCAGGGGTTTTACAGTAATGGATGAAACAAACAAAAGCCCTCCCTCATGCAACTTACATTTTAGTGAGGAGAAGGGGAATATATATGAAAAATAAGTAAAATAAACAATGTGTTAGTTATTGATAAGGGCTCAGGAGAAAAGCAAAATGGGACATATGACTGCTGGTGCTGATATTTCCCATACCCCCATATACCATCAATCTGAGAAGCGATCTTCAAATGTTACCCCTTCTTCCTTCACTGTAGTGACAGTCTTCATTTATTTGCTAACATCTCCCACGGACATGTTTTAATTGAACTGCGGCTAACCTTGTCTTCTAAGTGTTGTCACTTGCTGTTCGTCACATGAAAATATCTTTTTTTTTTTTTTGAAATAGGAGTCTCACTCTCGCCCAGGCTGGAGTGCAGTGGCATGACCTTGGCTCACTGCAACCTCTGCCTCCCGGGTTCAAGCGATTCTCCTGCCTCAGCCTCCCAAGTAGCTGAGATTACAGCCACACACCACCACGCCCGGGTAATTTTGTATTTTTTTGGTTTATTTGTTTGTTTATTTAGTAGAGACGGGGTTTCACCATGTTGGTCAGGCTGGTCTTGAACTCCAGACCTCAGGTGATACGCCTGCCTCGACCTCCCATAGTGCTGGGATTACAGGTGTGAGCCACTATACCCGGCACATTAAAGTATCTTTTGCAGAATAAATTTATTTAAAAAAAAAAAACAAATTGGTGGGGGCAGAAAGACACTAACATTTACTAAGCACCTATTATTAAGCCAAGCACAGTGGTAGACACCTTTGTATTCATTATCAGAGTTGATCTGTGTATATCCCCATGAGGGAGATAACAAGATTCTCACTTTACAGAGGAAGAAAGAGACACTCCAGGAACTTAAGGTCACACAGTAAGTGGCACAACTGAATTCTGAACTTTGCTGTCCATATTTGTCTTACCTTCAAAATTCTCCACTTTTAGGATTCTTTTTCTTAACCCATCTTTTTCTTGGCTGATCACGCTATATACTTTTTTGGTAAGGATCACTCTTTCACACTGTCTTATACAGCAGGAATTACTTTCCTCATTACCTAAAAGCAGCCTCATCTCCTTTCTCTACAACCTTAGGATTAAATTAGACTGTGTTCAACTGAACTGAATAAAAGCTTTATGAACTACACTGACCACTAATTTTAAAATTAAAATGACCAATGCCATAACTGGCATCTTTTTTCTGTAGTCATCTTCCCTTTACTAGGTTCTTTTGCAAAAGAATCTTAATCCTAAATCTCAAGCCAGTGGAATACCTAGGTGGCTCCTGGGATTCCGCATGGATTAAGGATTATTATTAATAAAATGCAATATACAATCCTGTAGATAATCGGCAACGTAAACCAGTAAGGTCCAGACATTTTTCTTTAAGGGTGTTTTTTCCTCATTACCTCAGTAACAGTTTCCAGGTCGGAGGAACTGGAACGCATGCAGGTGGAATACAGTCCCTGACAATGCAATAATAATTTCCCAACTTATTCCCCTTGCCTTGCTCGTCCTCTACTACGCACTCAGCAGCAGACGAATGTTTGGAAAATAACTGAAAACGCACACCGTGATACCAATGAATTCTCTGCTGTCTCCGCGAGAGCCTGGCTGGAAATTCTGAGCCAGAACCCGCCGTAATGGAGCAGAAAGGACAGACAGAGGCGGGAGGCCGACGCCCGGGTGCGGGTGCCAGGCGTCCCGGCCGCTCCCCGTTGCCCTACGCGCCGCGGGCACAGCGAGGGTCTCGGCGGAACCAGTCAGCGGGCACGCGGTACAAGGCGGCGCTCGGCCCTGGGCTCGGCCTTGGCTGCTGCGCCCCGCGCGGCGCGCCCCGCGTCCCGTCGGGCCCGACAGTCGCGGCCTCGCCCCCCGCCCGACCGCCCGGGCCCCCGCTCGCTCTCCCACTCCGGCCCCCGCCCCGCTCCGCGCCTAGCCCGGCTGGGGCTCCGCGCCCGCGCGGCCGCCTCACCACAGCTTCCTCTTGAGCGGCAGGAGGCTGCCGCGGTTGGAGGGGGTGACGCCGATGGCCATCTGCAGCACCGTCAGGTATTTCTGGTACTTCATCTTGTCCCCGCTCCGCTCGCGGGCAGGGCCCCGCCGCCTCCGCCGCCGCCGCAGACACAGCCCCTCCAGGCGCCGCATAGATCAGCTCTGGGCCATCCGCCGCCACCACAGCTCCCACAGCTCCCGCGCCCGCCGCACCCGCAGCTGCGGCCGTGCGTGTCCCGGGCTCCCGCTCCCGCCGCCGCCGTCGCCGTGCGTGCCCGGCCGCTCCCGCCGCCGCCGTGCGTGGCCCGCAGCTCCCGCCGCCGCCGCCCCTTCCACCCCTGCAGGCCGTGGCCCGGCGGCGCGCTCCGGTGGGCGGGTGCGGGTCTCGCGGGAGGCCGGGCTGGCTTGGCCCCCGCTCTGGAGCCGCTGGGCGAGGCCGGGCCACCTGCGCGCCGGCCGCCCTGCCCAGGCCCTGCGCCCGCGTGCCGCGGTGTTTTCAGCGGCTGGCAGGAGCTCCTTCTCAACCGTTAGCACCCAAAGAGAATCCCAACAGCACACTTACAGCGCGGATTAAAACAAACAAACAAACAACAACAACAACAAAAACGAGACACTGCCTGTTGGTTTGTAACCATCAATTGATGTGTTCTATCCCAAAGTGGTTGACTTCACATTGACATATAATGCATATGGCGAATACGTTCTACACGCGCATGCAGTCCTCGCTTGCACGGTAATTCTGGACGCTGGAAATGACTGAACCATGCAAAACTACCTTAATAATCACTGGGAAAAATTAAGATTGTTTCACGACTTTAAACAGTTTTTCTCAAAACATTCAAAGCGGTCCGGGCACGGTGGCTCACGCCTGTAATCCCAGCACTTTGGGAGGCCCAGACGGGAAGATGGCATGAGCCCACGAGTTCGAGACCAGCCCTCGGCAACACAGTGAGACCCGGTCTCTACAAAATTAAAAAAAAAAAATTAGCCAGGCGTGGTGGTGTGCACCTGTAGTCCCAGCTTCTCAGGAGGATGAGGGGGGAGAATCACTTGAGCCCGGGAAGCCGAGGTTGCAGTGAGCCAAGGTCACACCACAGCACTCCAGCCTGGGTGACAGAGCAAGTCCTTGTCTTGGAAAGAACAAACAACAACAACAAAAGAACCATTCAAAACTCGCTTAACTGATGGTTACAAATACCCTGTATATGGAAATGAAAAAAAATCAGTTTAAAACATTCAAACATTGAGAATTAAAGTGTTTTATGTGTTTGTAAAAATAAAGCTTATTAAGAATAACTTGAACAGTGCTTGTCTTCTTCTAGTGTAACTCGTATATACCACCTTTTCTGTACCTTAGCAAAACATCACATTTGGATTACACGCAAGTATTTTATCCTTTGCACTTCCAATGCCATGCAATGTCTCAGAGAGTTCCTTTAATGTAAAATTTTTTTGTGGACCTCATTTCCTCCGGGACATCCTCATCCTTTTTGTCACAGCCATTTTCCTCATTCAGTGTGCTTTGAGTAAGTTTCACTGACTGCATATCTAGTCTCTGGAAAGTCAGCACTCCCACAGTTGTCTATTTCTTCTATAGTACTTCATTTGCATTCAATTTGAATTTCACTTCAATTCCATCTTTACCATTTTTTTATTTCTTTGCTGCACTTTCATCTTTGTTGACCAATTCCCTTTCAATTATTCATCTTTATACAATGCTGTGTGAGTTTAACACTTGGAGAAAAGGAAGCAACACAATTGCACACTTTGCTGCCAGTGCCTAAACTAACAGTGCAATGACCCGTCACTGACAGATTTTGAAAGAACTGCTCTGATTGGTCACTGGTTGTTATGGACATCTATTGTTTACATAGGGTTTTGTGGACTAAAGAGCTAGAAGCAAAGATTGTACTATGTTTGTTCACAGCTAAAATGGCATGATAACTGAAATTTGTTTTTTTGTTTTTGCTTTGTTTTGTTTTTGAGACAGGATCTCATGCTGTTGCCCAGGCTGCAGTGCAGTGGCACAATCATGGCTCACTAGAGCCTCTACCTCCCAGGCTCAAGCGATCTTCCCACCTGGGCCTCCCAAGTAGCTGGAACTACAGGCACACACCACTAAGCCTGGCTAATTTTTGTATTTTTATTTTTTGAAGAGACGGGATCTCACTGTGTTGCCCAGGCTAGTCTCAAACTCCTGGGCTCAAGCGATCCTCCCACCTCAGCCTCTCAAAGTGCTGCAATTATAGGCATGAGCCACCATGCCCCATCCAGTAACTAAAATTTCAACCATATTGTTGAGATACTGGTGTTATTTAACTAAACAGCTGACATCAGTCATATCTGAACCTGCAAAGCAAAGGATGCCTATTTGGATATATGCATACTATATGTATGTGTGTATATATAGTATATATGAAGAGTACCAATAATAAGCACCTATGCATCCACCAGGCAGAAGTGTTAACCCCCTCCCTCCACAGTTTATCCCTCCTGCACCTCTATTTAAATACTTCATCTTCAAATTAATTAGCACATAAGATTAAAACAACACAATCTTCCTGGGGTTTGGGTTCCCAACATGATTTCACAGTCACTTAGGTAGGAAAGCAGGTCTAAATATTTCACTTTCATTTACCCAGAAATTTTAGCTCTCACATAAAATGAGGAATTGGCAGGTTTTTGACACTTCGGTTGTATACCCCCCTGGGGAGAGGACATCCTTGGAGCAGAACTTTTAAGAAACATCAAGGCCTGTTTTTATATACTCACCATGTCAAATGTATGTTTGGCCTTTTGCATTACTTTGTCATAATAATTGTAAGATATTTGATGAAAATACTACACTGTGCTCAAAGATTTAGGCACCTGGAAGCTGAGGGACCTATTCAGGATAATAAGCAATAAAAATAAATCTGGGAGAAGCACTTCTAGAGTGGTAGAAAATCTGCTTCTCCATAAAAGGGAGCACACTGGCAAAAATAGTTAAAACCAACTCCAGAAATTAACCAAACACAACAATCCAAAGAGTATTTATTCAAGAAAAATTACTGAATCTTGGTGAGTACAGTGAGCTTTAGGGCATTTTGATCTGCCCAATTCTCAACTACTTCTCTCCAGCTCTACAGTAGCCTAGTAAGCCAACAGCCTCACAACTACAGTAGCTTTGAAAACCATCCAGCAGCCACTGGATGGGGCAGAATAGGTTTAGATCTTCTCAAAAGCCCCATACTAAGTAAACTGTCATTATTTGACCTGTCTGGAAGCACCTTGAAAAGTTCCATTCTCAGGGTTTGTCTTTATTTGACCTGGTTCAGAACTTGCTCTGTGCAAACAGCCCTATCCCTAGTGCATTTGTTGAAAACAATCAGTTGCAACTGTTTAACATCACAGATACCTGCGGTGGTGAAACTGTTTGGTACTAACAAGAGGCTAACCAAAAAAGTTAAAAAAAAAAAAGGGCAATAAGAGTCCATATAGTTCCTTGAAAAGCTCTGACATATACCTACGAATCCAGAATTTCATGCAGGACTGTGAACACACCCAAAAAACACCTAAGAAGACTCTAATCTCTCACCTCTGTCTGACCTTGAGTTTCAGTACAATGCAGAAAATAAAGGCTAAGGAAGAATCATAAACTACCTACCACAATGTGCAAGGCATGCCCCAGCACACACAGCCTCTCAGCAAAAGCTAGGGGATTTATCAGTTCAAAGCATTTAAGAAAATATCCATTCAATCATTAGCTAAGCACTAAACTATCCAAGCAGAGACTCTAATGGCTGCACACAACAAACAATACAGACTTTATAGATTAGTCCAGCAAAATCACTAAACCAGCAACAAACCTCAGTGGAGAGGAGGGGATATGATTTCTAGAGTTGCCACATTACATTGTTCAAAACGTCCAGATCTCAACAAAAAAATTCACAACATCCAAAGAAACAAAATTATGGCCTATATGCAGGAAAAAGCAGTTAATAGAAACCATTCCTGAGGAACCCCAGGCATTGGACTTACTGAACAAAGACTTTAAATCAGCCATTATGAATATGTTCACAGAACTAAAGGAAACCATGTCTAAAGAACTAAAGGAAAATGTGAGAATGATGTCTTACTAAATAGATAATATCAATAAACAGAACTTTTAAAAAATAGAAACTCTGGAGTTGAAAAGCACAAGAGTGAGATGAAAAAATTCTCTAGAGGAGCTCAATAACAACATATATGAACTGGTAGAAGCAAAAGGGAGTGAACTTGGAGATAGCTCAATTGAAATTATCCAGGCTGAGAGACAGAAAGAAAAAAGAATGAAGAAAATGAACAAATTCTCAGAGACTTATGGGAAACCATGAGTTTATGTGTATATTAACATGCACACAAAGTCCCAGAAGGAAAGGATAGAGAGAAAGGAATACAAAGAATATTTGAAGAAACAGGCTTCCCACACTTTATGAAAAACAGTAATCTGCCATCCAAGGAGCTCAAAAAACTTGAAGTAGTGACCTAGACACATAATAGTCAAACTATTGAAAGCCAAAGATGATGAGAAAATTTTGAAAGCAGCAAAAGAAAAACAACTCATCACACACAAAGGATCCTCAATAAGCTTAATAGCTGACTTCTCATCATAAATCATGAAGGTCAGAAGGTAGTGGGAAGACATCATATTTAAAGGGTGGAAGGAAAAATATCCTTCAAAAATGAAAGAGAAATTATGGCATTCCAGGTAAACAGAAAGTGAATGAAATCATCACTAGCAGACATGCACTATTACCAAAGGGAACCTTGCAGGCTGAAATGAAAGAATATTAGAAATTTAAATCCACATAAAGAAAATAAGAGCAGTGATTCTGATAACTACACAATTGAGTATAAAAAATTATTTTAATTTTTAAAATTAAAAAATTTTAAATTAAAAAATGTGTTTGAACACTGATTTAAAACACAACTGCATAAAACAATGGTTATGAGCTGTGTCGATAGGCTTTTAATGTATAAACATACAATTTGTTTGACAATCATATTACAAAGTTAAGAGGGACAGAGTGGATGTATACTGGAGCATAGTTTTGGCATGCTATTGAAATTAAGGCAAGTCAGCTGGGTGCGGTGGCTCACGCTTGTAATCCCAGCACTTTGAGAGGCCAAGGCAGGTGGGTCATGAGGTCAGGAGATCAAGACCATCCTGGCTAACACAATGAAACTGCGTCTCTACTAAAAATACAAAAAATTAGCCGGGCCTGGTGGTGGGCGCCTGTAGTCCCAGCTACTTGGGAGGCTGAGGCAGGAGAATGGTGTGAACCCAGGAGGTGGAGCTTGCAGTGAGCTGAGATCTCACCACTGCACTCCAGCCTGGGCGACAGAGCAAGACTCCATCTCAAAAAAAAAAAAAAAGAGAGAGATTAGGGCAAGGCACGGTAGCTCATGCCTATAATCCCAGCACTTTGGGAGGCCTAGGTGGGAGAATTGCTTGAGCCCAGGAATTTGAGACCAGCCTGGGCAACAGAGTGGGACTTCATCTCTAGAAAAATAAATAAATAAAAAATGAGCCAGGCATGGTGGCACGTGCCTGTAGTCCCAGCTACTTGGGAGGCTGAGGTAGGAGGATCTCTTGAGCCTGGGAGATGGAGGCTGCAGTGAACCATGATTGTGCCATTGTACTCCAGGCTGGGCAACAGCAGGAGACCTGTCTTGAAAAAAGGAAAAAAAAAGAAATTAAGTTAGTATTAATACTACTTAGGTTATTTTAAGTTAAGAAGCTAATTGTAATCCCCGGGATGACTATTAAGAAAATGATTTTTTCAAAATGTTATACAAGAAATAACAAGGAAATTAAAATAATACAGTAGAGAATATATAGCACAAAAGAAAACAGTAACAGAAGAATAGAACAAAACAAGATATAAGACATATAGAAAGCAAATAGCAAAATGGCAGACATAAATTCTACCTTACCACTAATTACATTAAAGGTAAATGTACTAAGCATTCCCATCAAAAGACAGAGATTGGTAAAATGGATCTTAAATAAATGTATAACCTAATCTTCCACTTTGAGCAACTAGAAAGAGGAGCAGAATAAACTCAAAGCAAGGAAAAGGAAGGAAATAATAAGGATTAAGAGTAGAAATAAATGAAATGATGAATAAAAAAAAGAGAAAATCAGCAAAACCAAAAGTTGGTTCTTAGGAAGTATTAAATATCAATAAAGATGACAAACCTTCAGCTAGACTGACCAAGTGAGAGAGAGAACTCAAATTACTAAATTTGGACTGAAAGAGGGGATATTACTACCAACCTTGCAGAAACAAAAGTGATTATAAGGAGTATACTGTGGGTAATTATGTTGTCCCAGCTACTCGGCAGGCTGAGGTGGGAAGATCACTTAAGCCCAGGAGGTGGAGGTTGCAGTGAGTTAAGATTGCACCACTATACTTTAGCCTGGGTGATAGAGCAAGACTCTGTCAAAAAAAAAAAAAAAAAAAAAAGAAAGAGAGAGAGAAAGAAATCAAGAAAGAAAGAAAGAAAGAAAAGAAAAAAGAAAAAGAAAAAAAAGAGAGAAAGGAAGGAAGGAGGGAAAGAAAAGAAGGAAGGGAGGGAGGGAGGGAAGGAGGGAAGGACCTACCTACGTGAATTAGAAAACTTTCTAGAAAGACCAAACTACTGAAATTGACTCAAGAAGAAACAGAAAATCAAATAGAAGTATAACAAGCAAAGAGATTAAATTGGTAAGAAGAAAAACTTCCCACCAAGAAAAAACGGCTTTATCAGTTTTGTTCACTCCTTTATCTCCTGCACCCAGAACAGTGCCTGGTGTATCATAAGCAACCAATAAATATTTGTTGAACTTGAGACAGGATGTTAATATAAAGTGAAAGACTTCATGACTTGTCATAAGGCATATCATTTTTCTAAAGAACAGAGTTTTGCATGCAATGTAGATAAATATTACAGCTGGAAAATTGACATCATTTTATGTAGTCAAAGAAATAAAAATTCGCTATTAGTTCTTAGATGATAGTCAATGCTTCAAAGGAAAATGTGGGAGCTGCTACTATTGGCACTATGCGAGGTCCAAGGTAGTGTTTTTCCAACCTGCCTCCCAGTGAATACAACCTCAAGGGTTATAGCACCTGAGCCTGTTGCTCCACCTTCCTCAAAAACAAGGTCCTTCCACCTATTTTGACTACCACGCACAGTTAGAAGTATATTTTATTTTATTTTATTTTATTTTATTTTAGATGGAGTCTTGCTCTGTCAACCAGGCTTGAGTGCAGTGGCGTGATCTTGGCTCACTGCAACCTCTGTTTCCTTGGCTCAAGCGATTCTCCTGCCTCAGCCTCCCAAGTAGCTGGGATTACAGGGGCCCACCACCATGCCCGGCTAATTTTTGTATTATTAGTAGAAACAGGGTTTCACCATGTTGGCCAGGCTGGTCTCGAACTCTTGACCTCAAGTGATGCGCCTGCCTCGGCCTCCCAAAGTGCTAGGATTACAGGTGTGAGCCACCGTGTCTGGCCAGAAGTACATGTTAAATAGTGGCACAGTACACACAGACACATACAGGTGTACACACAGACACATACAGACACACACACACACACACATACACACACAACTGAAGCAAAAGCTTCTGAAAACAATATTTTACCTTACTACCTGGGTTGAACTTTTCTGTTCTCTTCTACTTAATTTTTTTAAATGTGAATCACAATCGTTTTAAATGTTAATCATAACTCATCTCATATATATATATATAATTTTTTTTTTTTTGAGACGGAGTCTCTGTCGCCCAGGCTGGAGTGCAGTGGCATGATCTTGGCTCACTGCAACCTCCATCTCCCAGGTTCAAGGGATTCTCGTGCCTCAGCCTCCTGAGTAGCTGGGATTACAGGTGTGTGCCACCACGCCCAGCTAATTTTTGTATTTTTAGTAGAGACGGGGTTTCACCATATTGGCCAAGCTGGTCTTGAACTCCTGACCTCATGATCCCCCGCCTCGGCCTCCCAAAGTGCTGGGATTACAGGCGTGAGCCACCATGCCTGGCCTATTTTTTGACTCTTTAATAGATCACAACAGTGTGTTATAAAGCACAGCTCTAAGAGGTGCTGTGGCTAATGCCATCACACCTCATATCCTTGTTTACCCCAGTGGCCACCAATAAGAGTCAAAGCCCCTCCAGTCAGCTAGTAACATCCATACTTACTACTCTGTTCACCTCTGGTTAAAGTGATCCAATTTCCATCTTTTCCAAACCTATCTTTGTGCCCTCTGGAATGCCATTTCTGCAAACAGCAAGCCACTCTACATCCTTAGCATTTTGTTGGAACATTCTCATCAGCTCCTATCTTTGCTTGAAGCTGGACTGTCCCCCAATTCAGCTGCCCTCGGCAGCCCTCAGTGCCCCAATGCTGCCCTCGGCAGCCCTCGACACGAGGTGTTTTATCTCTTGCACCCCACATGTCTAAAGGCCAGAGGTTGGGGTAAGTTTCTTCCTTGCTGGTCCTGCCCCTTCTAAACCATTCCTTGCTCTTTCTCATGCCCAAACCAAACCAAACAACCAAAAAAACTAAAAACTGGCTGCCCTGAAGTTTATACCCTTAAAGGATATTACCTACCCCTTTCCCCTCTTCTTTATTGTCGTTTACTGCCTTCCTCTCCACTTTTATTCCTGGCATAATTTTTTTTTTTTTTTTTTGATACGGATTCTCGGTCTGTCGCCCAGGCCGGACTGCAGTGGCCCGATCTCGGTTCACTGCAAGCTCCGCCTCCCGAGTTCACGCCATTCTCTTGCCTCAGCCTCCCAAGTAGCTGGGACTACAGGCGCCCGCCACCACGCCCGGCTAATTTTTTGTATTTTTGGTAGAGATGGGGTTTCACCGTGTTAGCCAGGATGGTCTCCATCTCCTGACCTCCTGATCCACCTGCCTCGGCCTCCCAAAGTGCTGGGATTACAGGCGTGAGCCACCGCACCTGGCCCCTGGCATAAGTTTGAATGATTTCAACATCCATGTGGGTGGACCATCCAATGCTCTTGCCTCTCAGTTCCTTGGTCCCATCTCTTCTAGAGATCTTTTCCCTATTCTACTTCAGCCTTGCACTCGTGTGGTCATACCTTAAGCCTGGGCTCACAAACTCAAATGCCAGTAGGGTAAGGCCCTTACTACCAATGAGTGAAGAAGGCCAGATGTTAGTCAGCAGAAAACAGTGGAAGCTGTGACCTCCCTGCCTGGTGCCACAGTTCTCTTTTAGAAAGGAGTGACCGCCACTCAGCTGCAGCCAGCTGTCATGTGGAAATGCTAGACCAGGATTTCCACATCTTCCAATTCATGGAAACACAGGTTGTCATGTGCTATCTCCCAAATTTTACATATTGGCAATAATATGGACTTTCAGTCTAAATATGGTGACATTAAAAAACATTTCCCCTCTTAAAAATCAGCTCAAAAGAAGAAAAAAAAAGGGAAAGTTAAATTATATCTTCCTTGAAACGTGGAGATATTCCAGAAGTTAGAAAACAGTGAAGATTTGGCCAGACGCAGTGGCTCACGCCTGTAATCCCAGCACTTTGGGAGGCCGAGGTGGGCGGATCACGAGGTCAGGAGATCGAGACCATCCTGGCTAACACGGTGAAACCCCGTCTCTACTAAAAATACAAAAACAAAATTAGCTGGACGTGGTGGCGGGCGCCTGTAGTCCCAGCTACTCGGGAGGCTGAGGAGAGAGAATGGCGTGAACTCGGGAGGCGGAGCTTGCAGTGAGCCGAGATCGCGCCACTGCCCTCCAGTCTGGGCGACAGACCGAGACTCTGTCTCAAATAAAAAAAAGAAAAGAAAACAGTGAAGATATGGTAAGTGACTTAACAGAAGGGAGGGGACCAACCTCAGTGACTATCCAGGGCAATGCCATGAAGAAACAAGCTCATTGCATTGCAGAAGCACGGAAATATTCAGGAATGAATTGGAGGCTCCAGGTACCACAAAAGATAGATGGGAATGGAAGGAGGTGGCAGGCACTGAAAATAGGAGATTGATCTAAAATGTGGAATAGGAAACTGTTATTACCCCGGTATCCTCTCTCATTTCAGCGGAAATGGAAGTATATTCTCAGGAGAAGAACTAGAGAGTGGCATTAGGTACAATAGACTGAAAAGAAAAGGTTACAGGAAAGTTGCATATGGAGTGATGAGATGCTAAGCTCCTTTCTGCCACCCAGATGCAGAATGCTAGCAACCTCAGACAAGAGATTTACGTATCTTCCCATGTAGACCATTACAATTTTTTGTTAAATCCATAGATTTCATTGTTGTGACTGTTTAAACATTGTTTAGTACCGAATCTAGTATTGTTCCGTGATTATATTTTCCTGCCTTATACAATTTCTTATTTTACCTGGAGTTAATAATTGCCTTGTTTTCAACTTGTTGTTTTCCTAAAACTCATGACTAAGAGTTCCCACATCTGCAAGAGTAATGTCAAATGCCTGCAATACAGTTTTCCACACACTCAAACCAGACAGAGAGTCTACCCATTTCAGTTTTTCTTGGACTCAGCCCTCTGAAGCC
The DNA here is from genome assembly GCF_029281585.2 of Gorilla gorilla gorilla. Classification (NCBI taxonomy): domain Eukaryota; kingdom Metazoa; phylum Chordata; class Mammalia; order Primates; family Hominidae; genus Gorilla; species Gorilla gorilla. Next base: position 30,989,947 of record NC_073240.2, read on the forward strand.
CTCCATCCTGCTGCTCCTATCTGTACAGATGTGCTCTCCGGGTTTGTGTCCAGTTCAGAGAGAGAGAGAGAGAGAGGAAAGAGAGAGAGAGAGAGAGAGTAAGAAAGAGCTGTTTATTTTAAGGAATTGGCACACGTGATTATCCTCTCTGTACAGATGTGCTCTCCGGGGCTTGTGCCCAGTTCAGAGAGAGAGAGAGAGAGAAAGAGGAAAGGGGGAGGGGGGAGGGAGAGAGAAGAAAGAGAGAGAGAGGAAAGAGAGAGAGAGAGAATAAGAAAGAGCTGTTTATTTTAAGGAATTGGCGCATGTGATCATGGAGGCTTGCGAAATACAAAACATGCAGGGTAGCTGGCAGGCTGGAGACCCAGAGAAAAGTTGTAGTTTGAGTCCAAAGGCAGTCGGTCGGTGTCAGAAATTTTCTTGCTCAGAAGACGTTAGTAGTTTTATTCTATTAAGGTCTTCAACTGATTGGATAAGGCCCACCCACATTATGGGTGGTAATCTGCTTTACTCAAAATCCACCAATTAAATGTTAATCACATCTAAAAATTGTCTTCACAGAAACATCCAGAATAATGTTTGACCCACCAGGTAGGTTTGAGAAACAAGGAATGAAGAGTAAAGAAAGTGGTAAATATGTGGATGAATCTAAGCAAATACTGATTAAAAAAATAATAACAATGTCTTAATGGGTTAAAAAGAATAATTAAAATACATAGAATAATAGTTCATAAGTTGGGAATTAAGTAAAAAGAATTAAAGTTTGTTTTTTTTGGGGGGGGGGGGCGGGGGACAGGTTTTCACTCTTGTTGCCCAGGCTGGAGAGCAATGGCATGATCTCGGCTCACTGCAACCTCAGCCTCCTGGGTCAAGTGATTCTCCTGCCTCAGCCTCCCAAGTAGCTGGGATTATAGGTACCCACCACCCCTCCCAGCCAATTTTTTTGTATTTTTAGTAGAGATAGGGTTTCACCATGTTGAGCAGGCTAGTCTTGAAATTCTGACCTCAGCTGATCCACCCGCCTCGGCATCCCAAAGAGCTGGGATTACAGGTGTGAGCCACCACACCTGGTCTAGTGTTCTTTCTTTTATTATGAGGAGAAAGTTAAAGGATCTGTTAACTTTAGACTTTATTATATTAAGTGAGCATATTATAATTTCTAAGGCAACTACTAAAAGAAATGAACAATGCATAGCTTTTGAACTATTTAAAGGGGAAAACATTGAAATGATTAAAATACTCAGTATATCAAAAATAAAGTAAAAAAGGAGAAAAAAAAACATGGAATGGGTGTGTCAAATAGAAAGCGGTGGCTCACACCTGTAATCCCAGCACTTTGGGAGGCTGAGGTGGGTGGATCATGAGGTCAGGAGATCAAGACCATCCTGGCTAACATGGTGAAACCCCATCTCTACTAAAAATACAAAAAATTAGCCAGGTGTGGTGGTGGGTGCCTGTAATCCCAGCTACTCGGGAGGCTGAGGCAGGAGAATTGTTTGATCCCAGGAGGTGGAGGCTGCAGTGAGCCGAGATTGCACCAATGCACTCCAGCCTGGGCGACAGAGCAAGACTCCGTATCAAAAAAAAAAAAAAAAAAAGCACAAAATATGTTTGCAGATTTAAACTCAAATATATATAAAATGTGAGTTGTGCCTTTAGGAGTGGTGCAATGTCATGGCCTTAACAATGTAGTGTTAATTACATTTCATGTAAATAAACTAAACGCTCCAGTTAAAAGATTTTCAGACTTGATAAAGACAAATTCTATCTCCATGTTATATACAAGAAACATGTTTTAGAATTATAAGGATACAGAAAAGTTAAAAGGTAAAAGGTTATATAAGATATACCAAAAAAGCCTAAGCCAAAGAAAACTAGTATAGCTACATTAAGAAAAATATGGTTTTAAAGAAAATAAAATTACAATAAAAAATCAGTGAAGATACAAAAGGTTTGAATAAGATAATATGATTGACATAGTAAGATCTCCACCTAACTACTGCAGAATATATATATATATCAAACATACAGAAAAATTATTAAATACAAATGAACAAATAAAAGCAAGTCTCAATACATTTCAAAGGTTTAAAATCATACAATGTGTGTTCTTAGATTATAAGACAAGCCAGAAATCAGCAAAAATTCGAATGAGAAAAATTAATATGTTAGGGATTAAAAGACAATCATGCTTCAGAACAAAATTGTAAAAATGTTAGAACATATTTTGAACAGAATTATCGCAAAATATTGCATATAAAATTTATGACATAATTTCAAAATAAGTATATTCAGAGAATCTGAAAATTAATTAAGTAAACATTCATCTCAAGAAGTTACATATGCATGAGCAAGAAGGAAATAATGAAGATAAAAGGAGAAGTCTTTGAAATAGAAAGCAAATATATAACAGATTCGACAAAGCCAAACGCTGCTTCATTGATTTTAACAAAATTAAAATATCTGTCAAGAAGTATTAAAAAAAATTAGAAGGCACAAATAGTCAATATGTAGAAACAGAAAAGAGACACACAGGTATATTTCAGATATTTAAAAGATAGTACAAGGTTAATATGAACTGGAAAAATTTAGACAAAATGGATAATCTTCTAATAAATATATAACCCACCAAAGTTTATTCAGGAAGAAATAGGAAATCTATAATAAGAGATAGGAAATTTTACAATTATGGTGCCCATACACCCCATTTTGCCCAGGACAGTCCCAGTTTATATCTATTATAGATTAATGTCCATTAATTATTTTCATAACCCCTTTAATTCTCAAAAGTGCTCCAGTTTGGAGGATAAGCCATATGGTCATCCTGCCTGTTTATAATAATTAGAGTAACTAAATCCGTAGTCCGAAACGTTCCGCAAATGTTCCCCCTAAAACCATTCCAGGCCTCAATTCACCAACCAGTTCTACCAAACATTCGTGGAAGAAATAATTTCAATCTTAGCCAAACTCTTTCACAAAATAGAAAAAGAGGAAATATTTCCTGACTCTTAAGACTAGTGTAATCTTATTACTAAAATGTGGCAAAGACAGTACATGAAAAGAAGATTACAGGCAATCTCACGCACGAACACAGACACAAAACTCGTAATCCAAATATTTGCAAACTGAATTTAGCAGTATCTAAAGGGATAATAAATTATGACCAAGTTGGCAATATCCCAGGAATTCAAAATTGGTTTTATGTTAGAAAATAAACTAAAATAGGCCGGGCCTGGTGGCTTACACCTGTAATTCCAATGCTTTGGGAGGCCGAGATGGGAGGACCACTTGAAGAGTTTGAGACCAACTTGGGCAACATAACAAGATTCCCTCTTTACAAAAATAAGAATAATAACAAAAGCTGGATGCAGTGTGTGTGCCTATACTCCTAGCTACTCAGGAGACTGAGGTGAGAGGATTACTAGAGCCCAGGAGTTCGAGGCTGCAGTGAGCTATTATTGTGCCACTGCACTCCAGCTTGGGCAAGAGTGAGAAACTGTCTCTAAAAAAAAATCAACTAAAATAATTCACCATGTTACCACATTACCACATTAGAGAAGAAAAATCATAACATCTCAATAGATACGGAAAAAAGCGTTTCATAAAATTCAGCATATATTCATGATTTAAAACCTCTTATCAGAGTGAGAATACAAAGGAACTTCCTTGATAGTTATCTTCAAAAATCATACAGCACATCTCACTCTTAATGGTGATATTAGGTGGAGATCAGGGCAACACAAACTTCCTACTATCATTGCCTCTATTTGATATTGTGATGGTGGTCCCAGCCAATAAAGTGAGAAAAAGATTGTGTAAGAACTAGAAAGGAAGGAACAAAACTGCCATTATTAGTGACGAATATGCTTATATAATAGAAAATTTTAATTAAAACTACGTATATTATTATTAGAATTAATGAGAGATGAACAACTTTTCTGGATATGAAAAATCAAAATTGCATTTCTTTACATCAGCATCAAAGCATTGGAAAATGGAAAAAAATATACATTTACAATAGTGTCAAAACATATAATGTACCTAGGAAGAAAATCTAACAAAAATGTTATGGCGAAAACAATAAACCTTTATTGAGAGATATCAAAGAAACTATAATGGACAAATATATAGTAGTCCCCCCTCGCCCATAGTGGATACGTTCCAAGACCCCCAATGGATGCCTGAAACTGCAGATAGTACTGAACCCTATATACACTGTTTTCTCCTATACACACAAACCTAGGATTAATTTGTAATTTAGGCACAGCAGAGACTAAAACAACTAATAATAAAATAAAACAATTATGACAATGTGCCAGCATTATTACTCTTTCACTTTAGGGCCATTATTAAATAAGATAAGGATTCCTTGAATGCAAGCACTGCAACACTGTGACAGTCGGTATTGAAAACTGAGATGGCTGCTAAGTGACTGATGGATGGGGGGCTTGTATAGCCGTGGGTGCTCTGGACAAAGGGATGACTCATATTCCGGGCTATGCAGAGCAGGACAGTGTGAGATTTCATCCCCCCCAGTCAGAACGGTGCACGGTTTAAAACTTATGAATTGTTTATCTCTGGTGAATTTTCCATTTAATATTTTGGGACTGTGACTGACCAAAAGTAACAGAAACTTTGGAAGCAAAATAGTGGATAAGGGGAGACTACTGTAACAAGTTTCTGGATTAGAAGATTCAATATTGTAAGCATATCAAACTTTTCCAAATCAACCCATAGATTCAGTGCAAACACAACAAACACATAATCGTTTAAGTTATTGAGCTTGGCAAACAGATTCTGACGTTAAAATGGACTGATAGCTGAGATTTTTTTTTTTTTTTTTGAGACAGAGTCTCACCCTGTGGCCCAGGCTGGAGTGCAGTGGTGCGATCTTGGCTCATTGCAACCTCCGCCTCCTGGGTTCAAGCGATTCTCCTGCCTCAGCCTCCCAAGTAGCTGGGACTACAGGCACGCGCCACCATGCCTGCTAATTTTTGTATTTTTAGTAGAGACGGGGTTTCACCATGTTGGCCAGGATGGTCTCAAACTCCTGACCTCAAGTGATCCGCCCGCCTCGGCCTCCCAAAGTTCTCAGGCGAGAGCCACCATGCCCGGCCAGCTGAGACTTTTTTTTTTTTTTTTTAAGACACAGTCTTGCTCTGTTATCCAGGCTGGAGTGCAGTGGCGCGATCTCGGCTCACTGCATGCTCTGCCTCCCGGGTTCATGCCATTCTCCTGCCTCAGCCTCCCAAGTAGCTGGGACTACAGGCGCCCGCCATCACGCCCGGCTAATTTTTTGTGTTTTTAGTAGGGACGGGGTTTCACCGTGTTAGCCAGGATGGTCTCGATCTCCTGACCTCGGGATCCGCCCGTCTTGGCCTCCCAAAGTGTTGGGATTACAGGCGTGAGCCACTGCGCCCGGCCCAGCTGAGACATTCTTAAGGAAGAAAAGCAAGGTGGAAATAAACATTTGTCCTGTACGATGTTGAGACTTAATACATCACTAGAATGATTAAGAAGGTATAAGGTTGGCTTAGGGTTAGACAAATAGACCCGTAGTACAGAGAGAGAGAGAGCCCCAAAATGCACCTAGACACATATGGATACTTGATATACAACAGAGTTGGCATTGCCAACAAGTCATGAAAGGATGGCTTTTTCATGAAAGGTGCTGAGACAATTGGGATTTCTTATAAAAGAATAAAACCCAAAATGGTCCTACACCTTACATTACACTAAAAAATCATTTATAGGTAAATTATATGTGAAAAGCAAACCTATAATGCTTTTAGAGGATAATATAGCAGATATCTTTAAGACTTGGGAATATGGAACTATTTCTTAAATATTACATTAAAGCATCTAGCCATAAAGTAGAAGATTAATAAATAAGGCGACATTAAAACTAAGAGCTTCTATCATCAAAAGACACAAGACTGGGAGAATATATTCACAATAAATATAATTGGTGAAAGATTAATCTCCGAATATATATATTTATATAGTTTTTAAAATGCCTACTAATCGTTGAGAATAAGGCAGACAACTCAGTAGAAACATGCAAACAGGGGCCGGGTGCGGTGGCTCACGCCCCCAGCACTTTGGGAAGCTGAGGCGAGCGGATCACGAGTTCAGGAGTTCAAGACCAGCCCGGCTAACACGGTGAAACCCCGTCTGTACTAAAAATACAAAAAATTAGCCGGGCGTGGTGTCACGCCCCTGTAGTCCCAGCTACTCCGGAGGCTGAGGCAGGAGAATCTCTTGGACCGGGAGGCGGAGGTTGCAGTAAGCCGAGATGCGCCACTGCATTTCAGCCTGGTGACAGAGCGAGACTCTGTCTCAAAAAAAAAAAAAAAAAAAAAAAACGAAAGAAAGAAAAAAAGAAACATGCACATAGGATTTGAATAGACAACTCAACAAAGAGGCATTCCAGATGTCTGATAAACATATGAAAGGTGTCATCTTCATTTGCATTCACGGAAATGCACCTTGAAACAACAGCGAGATACTACAACCCCAACAGGCTGGCTAAAATTATGAAATCTAAAATAAGTTTGGGAACTCAAAAGCATTGCTAGTGTGAGCACAAATTGGCAAAACAACTTTGGAAAACAGCATGACATTATGGCATAGTTGTCAACTTATTGCTTCTCAGCTCAAATTCACTTTTCCATACAGGCTTTGAGGTGAGGGAATTTCTTTAAGCATTTCTCCTCTAAAGCGAGCACGATGTTGAGCTTTCTCAGTAGAGGGCGCTAGGCAGGTGTTGCAGGAGGGAGGGGCGCTTCTGCAGTTTCTGGCGGAGGCTCAGTGGTCAACCGTGCGGGTGGGAAGGGGTCGGGTGGATTCTGCCCTTCCACATGCCCAGAGGTCGAAGTCCCTCAGCGACCTCACAGCCCCCTTGTCTGCTCAACACGGTCACTATGTGTTTCAGGCGCCCTCAGGCCTGTTGCACAGTCACACACAGGCCACCAGCTGCGGCTCCCCTGCCCAGTCCGCACTTTGGAGGGTTGTTTCCTGTTTTTTTTCCACCACTGCAAACCAACAAATTTCTCTGCCATCCAGTGGGTTCAACTACACCTTCTCCAACGAAGTCAGAACCACAGTTTTGGAGAGGGAGCCCCTTGCAAGTTTATTCTTCCTTGGGTAACTCTGTCTTGGCCCTAGGGCACCATGCAAGTTTTCTTATTTTTCTATAGTTACTCCTTTATCCCAACTTAATAATTCTTTATATTAAACTCTCCCTTTGCTCTAGGAGTTTATATTAAACTAAACCCTTTGTGTTTAAAATAATTGCGTGGTTTCTATCTTCTGATTGGATCCACCCTGCTAAGTATTGAGGATGTGCCATACAATTCCACAGCAATTCCACTTCTAATTATCTTTTCTAGAGGAGCTTTTTGCACACGTGCATTAATTCACAGGAACCAAAACGTTTATAGCAGCAATTTGCATAAAAGCCAAATTCTGAAAATAACTCAAATGTTCATCAAGAGAGAACAGATAATTAAATTGTTACAGTCCTACAAGGAAATGAAAATCAGTGAACTACAGCTAGACAGAACAAAATGGATGAATGTCACAGACTTAATGTTCAGTGTGAAAGAAGCAGGTTACAGGTTGGTGTTTACTATATAATCCCATTGATCCCATTTAAAGTTCAACTTTATTTAAAACTAAACTACATTGTTTGGAGACATATATATATTAAAACTATAAAGAAAAGCAAGGAAATGAATATTGTAAAAGTTAGAATAGTGGCTACCTTTATAAGGTTGCTTTTGGGGTGCCCTCTTTGTCATGCAGATGTGGTTACATAGGTATTTGAATTACAATTCCTCTTTGACTTATGCATATATGTTCTGTGCATTCTATTAAAGTCTTTGCAATTATGCAAATTAATAACCACAACACAAAGAAAGACACAGTTCCTGCCTTTATGAAACTTACGGGGAGAAAGAACAAAACAGAAAATGTGGAATCACTTAAGATGGAGATAGCATGATTACATTTTCTTTCTTTCTTTCTCTCTCTTTCTCTCTCTCTCTCTCCTTCCTTCCTTCTTTTCTTTTTTGAGACAAGGTCTTGCTCTGTCACCCAGGGTGGGGTACAGTGGCACGATTATGGTTCACTGCATCTTTGACCTCCTGGGCTCAAGTGATGCTCCCACCTCAGCCTCCCGAGTAGCTGGGACAACAGGGGTGTACCACCACACCTGGCTAATTTTTGTATTTTTTGTAGAGATGGGGTTTTGTCATGTTGCCCAGGCTGGTCTCAAACTCCTGGGCTCAAGGGATCCACCTGCCTCAGCCTCCTAAAGTGCTGAGATTACAGGCATGAGCCACTGTGCCTGGCCCGCGATTCATTTTTTAAACAAGTGTCTTTGGACTGCAATCCGGCTAGATTAGACCTTGGAACAATGAAATATGACAAACATTTTAAAAATGCATTGTTCAGCTGGCAAGAAAGTATGGTGAATTCCCAGGGTGGACAACAAAGAGATAATCAACAAGCAGAGATATGGGGAGCTGATGCTGTAGTTGCCTTAGGTGCAGTAGTGATGTACTGGTCTCAGTAGCCAGGCAGCTTGGATTTTAATGGTCACCTGCTGTCCAGGACAGGCTTTGGGTCTAAGGGAGATGGGAAGGTTGAAGTGAGACCCTGGATAAATCTATACCACAGGGACATGATAGACTAGAAAAAAAATTACAGACACAGGGAGACAAAATAAAGCTTTTGTGTTTTGGTTTGCACTCCAGTTAGAATAAAATCAGGGGTGTAATCCCAGCACTTTGGGAGGCTGAGGTGGGCGGATCACCTGAGGTCAGGAGTTTGAGACCAGCCTGGCAAACATGACAAAAACTCATCTCTAATAAAAGTACAAAAAAATTAGCCAGGCATGGTGGTGTGTGCCTGTAATCCCAGCTGTCCAGGATGCTGAGGCAAGAGAATCACTTGAACCCTGGAGGTGGAGGTTGCAGTGAGCCAACATTGCACCACTGCACTCCAGCCTAGGTGACAGAGTGGGACTCCATCTCAAAAAAAGAAAGAAAGAAAAAAGAAAAGAATAAAATGCAGGGAAAAATGTGCCCAGAGAAGATTGATAATCTTGATAATCCAGGGTTGGACCTCATGTTGGTCTGATATTCTAAATTACATTACCCATGTGAGCCAGTAACCTCTAGGTAGAAACATTAACATAAGAATTAGTCACTCTAGGATGATACTACTACTGGGCACCTGGCAGAAGCAACATAAAACCTCTTTAGAGAAATACACCTGTATCCAGGTTACATGGAACGTCCACCAAATGGGAGCTCATGAACCTAAATTACAATAACATGTTGAAATAATTCATCCTGATGAAAAGTCAACAGACACAATAGTCAGCAAGATTAGACTCTCAGAACTTTAGAAAATATAATAAATAAATATTAGTAAAATATCAAGATTATAAAACAAGGAGTCACATAACACAAGAACATCTTAGTATCAAGAAAAAATTAATTTGAAAAAACTAGACTGAACTTCCAGAAATAAAATATGTGGTCATTGAAATTAAATATATCTTCTTGCATAATAGTTCCTAAGGCATTGGCCTCAAAGTAGTCTTTACAGGAAATTGGAGCTGCCTAGAGTCATAATGTCAGGTGAGTGATAATTTACAAGCAATTATAGATATAGTGATATATTTAGAGGTGAGAGCAGCCTTATAGATATACTAGTGACACTCCCTTTGGTGAAAGATATGAAAATCATAGCCCCAGGATGTAAACCAAGTCACAGATAACAGTAAAGTCCCATTTAGAGCGCACATGTTCTGACACCTGTTAAGCGCCTTTTCAGATATGTCACATTCCCCTATCCATAGACACAGGCACCTGCTGAGAGAAAGATCAGGGAAGTTTGATGAAACTTGTTGCAGTGAAAAGCTGGTAAAAGGAGAAAGGAAAGAGGCTATCTCAGACCTGAAAAGGCTGGGAGACTATTTTTGTATATAATAACAGGAAATAGTCTTCACATTATATAAACAGGAATTTAATGGAGGAGAGCCACCCAGGGACTCTGGGGAATGCTGGAATACATACTTGCTTATGTCCTGTGAGGGTGGATTTGAGTGAGGAGCAGGGCAGTGAATTCTGGCACTTGTCAGTGCCAGGGCTAAATTATTCTGCTCCCATTTGGTGGAGGTAACAGCTCTTATATCACTTTAATTGTTTCCTTCCATTGATGTGAAATGAGGAATTTCTTCCATGGAGTGCTTGGTTCAAGCACTGCCAAGAGTTGGCAAAGCTCCTAGTGGCATCTTTCACTTTTGGTCTCTGGTGGCTCTTAAATACAGATGAATTGTGTAGGAAACAAACAGGAGGAATTATCAATCATATGTGTCTCCTCTCAAGAAAATGTGCCATTTTCCTCTTATATATACTGCGATGGCATTTGTTTTTTCAAGTTTGCTCAGTTCACAATCTGCACACTTCACCTTCTTCAAGAAGTCTCCTAGGCTGAAAGCCTATTGTCAGCTGTTCTGTGATTCTGTCTTGTGTTACCATTGCAGGTGTACATGTCTTACCTCCTTCAGTAGACAGTGACTTCGGAAGACAGATCCTTGTCTGATCCATTTTTGAGTTCTCTATAATGGCTTTCCCAGTTCCTCACACACATTTGGTGCTTAATAAATGTTTGTCTTATGAGTGAACCGATCTTTGATTTGTTGTGTAGTAAACATACACAATTCTAGGCTGTATCAGCTAGAAATTATATTGGTACTAGTGACTGAGAACCTAGCATAGTGGCTTAAATAAATTAAAGCCTTTTTTTTCTGTGATGTAAAAAAAAAAATTATTAGTCTTGCCAGTCCAGGATGGGTAAGGCAGCTTCACCACATCATGAGGGACCCAAGCACTTCCTTCCATTCTGCGTTCTTCAGCATGTTGCTTGCATCTTCGAGGTCACAAAATATCTGCCAGAGCTCCAGCCAGTAGGTCTGCATTTTAGGAGAATAGAAAGGGAAAGACAAGAGGCAAGCAGGCTCTTCCCTCATTGGCATGAAAAAACCCCAGTAAAGAGAGTTGCAGGAAACACCAATCAAAGACTTACATTTAAATTTCATTGACCAGCCCCTTAACTGCAAGGGAGGATGGGGAGTAAAGCTTTTTAGCTTGGCACACTTTCCCCCTAAGCAAAATCTGAGTTATGTTTCTAAGGCAGAAAGAGAGAGAGGATATTGGGTAAGCAGCCTGCAGTCTTTGCCATGAAGGATCTTAATCATTCATCAGTAAGTATGATCTTTTTTTTTTTTAAATGTCAATTGTTTCTTTAAGATTTTCAGTTTCTCTTCAAAGTCTATAGGTAAATCACTGAAATTTATCCAGATCCCAGCCTTCACATCCAGGGATTTTGATGTACCACCATCTACTCAATGCTCCCCCTCCTCCTACCCCATCAAATGAGCTTCGTTTGTTTTTCCTTTATCTCTAAGTGGTATGACACCATCTGCTGTTTTCTGCTTTTGACCCAGAGCCATGTCTGGCATCATCAGACTAATCAAGAGGTGGGAAGGGACAGGGTCAGGCATGGGTTAGTGACACAAATCACTTGGTAATTAAAAACCCCTTGGTGATAACATTTTCTCCTTGCAACAACAAAATATCCATTGCAGGATTTTGATAAAATTCTGCTCTATTAATCATCAGCAATTGGAAGCTCAGAATGTGAGGCTAATTGTCAGATTGATGTTGCGGCTGAGAGGAAGTATTAAAATTTCGCAAAGACCATAAGAGAGGCAGTTATAGAAATAGTGCGCTAATTCTTAGCTTACCTTTCCATATATGTTAAATTTCTCTTAGAAATTATTTGGATTACTGATGCACAAGTGATTACTAAAGATAATAATTAATCAATTTAGTCCTCCATTCCATTAATCAATAATTGTTGAGTATATACTATTTGCCAGGCATTGTGCTAGCTGTGAGAGCTATAAATGAGAGTTTTTTAAATGTAGACATTTCTGAGTTAAAGATACATTGAAAGGCTAAAATGAACAGCAGGAAAATGAGATGGTAATCTGAAATCAGCTTCCATAGACCAATAATCCCAGAAAGGCTGCGAGAAAATTAATAGCAGAAACTAAGCTTGGGTATTTTGCAATTCTCTTTTAGGCACACAAAATTAAATTAGAAATTCTGAGAAGACTCAAGCAGGGACTGTTAATATGGGGTTTTGACATGTATTAACAAGACAATCTTTATGAATAAAGAAAAGAGAACAAGTCGCTTCCATGGCATAATATTAAAATAAGGCCTCCTGGATAGCCACTATTCTGAATAAGATAAGAAAGACGATGCCATTACAGCTAAGCAGCTCAAAATTCCATTAGAATATTTTAAGCGTTAGTATAGGAATTTACGCAAGAGTTAGAGAAAATGAAATTTAAAACCAAGACCTGAAAGGCACTCACGAATTTAAGGGCAGGTCATTTTGCAGGGGTTGGGTGGGGCAGGAGAATCACTGGATTGTGAAATTGAAATTGAAATTGAAATTGGTTAATTTCAAAGGACTACTTGATACAATTGATAGCCATGGATTTGGCAACTGTGGATGCCAGGGCAGACAGAGTTTGCTCCTAAGAAGATGCCCAACTCAGAGACACTGGGTCCTGTGTCCCAGGGTCTCCAGTGCCTTTCATTTGGAGATCATATCACTGTCCTGTGCTTTTGACCTTGTTAGTTGGTCTGACATACTTGTTTTCTTCCCTTTAGCTGAATGAATAATTTATAATCTCCGGAAAGTATAAAAACCCAATGTACTCTTATGTAATTTGTGTTTAAATATAACCATTATGATGTCCTGTGCGTACTATGTTAATGTTTTAAATGATTTTTGAAAGGCTTAAAAAGATTTCTCTCTACAAAATTTATAAGGCTGATTTAGTAGATTGATAAGAGGAAGATTTCTTACATTTGTAACTCTCCCTTTGTATATTTCGAATGTTTGAGAGGGGGAGTTATATTAAAATAAAACTTTGAAATAGCCAAGGGAATTTGATTGGTTAAATATGCAAATGATGTTTAACATGAAACATTACTCCTGGCCAGGTGCGGTGGCTCACACCTGTAATCCCAGCACTTTGGGAGGCTGAGGCGGGTGGATCACAAGGTCGGGAGATTGAGACCACCCTGGCTAACACGGTGAAACCCCGTCTCTACTAAAAATGCAAAAAATTAGCCTGGCGTGGTGACGGGCACCTGTAGTCCCAGCTACTCGGGAGGCTGAGGCAGGAGAATGGCATGAACCCAGGAGGCGGAGGTTGCAGTGAGCCGAGATCGCGCCACTGCACTCCAGCCTGGGTGACAGAATGAGACTCCGTCTCAAAAAAACAAAAAAAGAAACATCACTCCTGTAATCCCAGCACTTTGGGAGGCCGAGGTTGGCGGATCACCTGAGGTCAAGAGTTCGAGACCAGCCTGGACAACATGGTGAAACCCCATCTCTACTAAAAATACAAAAATTAGCTGGGCTTGGTGGCACAAGGCTGTAATCCCAGGCACTCGGGAGGCTGTGGCAGAAGAATCGCTTGAACCTGGGAGGCAGAGTTTGCAGTTAGCTGAGATAGCGCCATTGCACTCCAGCCTGGGCAACAAGAATGAAACTCCATCTCAAAAACAAAAAAACAAAAAGTTAATGATTATACTTTAAAAAAAAAATTTTACTAAGGTATGAATTTTATCAGGTTAAAAAGAGCCTTAGCTCTAGATTTAAGAGCATAATTCCTGGGTCATATGTGTATGGCTCCAGCTTGGATGGAAAGTTCTGAATTGTTCTCCAACACTCCCACTGCAACCCCACCACACATTATTCCATAGTCTGCCAACACTTGATGGTGTGAGGCTCTCTACTTGTTCCCAACCCGACGACTATAAAATGATATCTCGACCAGGCGCGGTGGCTCATGCCTGTAATCCCAGCACTTTGGAAGGCCGAGGTGGGTGGATCACCTGAGGTCAGGAGTTCGCGACCAGCCTGGCCAACATGGCAAAACCCCGTCTCTACTAAAAATACAAAAATTAGCCAGGCATGTTGGTTCATTCCTGTAATCTGAGCTACTTGGAGGGGCTGAGTCGGGAGAATTGCTTGAACCTGGGAGGCGGAGGTTGCAGTGAGCTGAGATCACGCCACTGCACTCTAGCCTGGGCAACAGAGCAAGACTCCATCTAAAACAAAAAATAAATAAATAAAATGATATCTTATGATGGTTTTAACTTGACTTTTCCTGATTATTAGTGAAATTTCCATTTGTCTTTTATGATAATTTTTATGTTGTCTTTTTCTTATACATATATATTCTGGATTAGTCCCTTAGGAGAGTTAGATGTGTTGCAAATAGCTTCTCCTAGTTTATGCAGATTTTTAATCTCGTTCGATTTATTAGTCTTCTCCTTTATAGTTGGTGCTTAGGTTTTGAAATATCAAGTACCTTTTTGTAATTTTTCAACAGCTTAGCTTATATGGCACAATGCATTTCATATGTACATATACAAAGTCAAAATTATAAATATGCCTAAATTATACATCTGTAACTAGCCTTAAATATTGTAATTAAAACTGTATAATTAAACTAAGCATGCAAGCCAATAGTTTAAAAAAGAGTTTCACTCCAGTTTGGTACTGATTTAGCTCTTGAGCTATTGAAATCAATGGCCAGCATGTGAAGCAATTATCTGACGCTTGTGGGTGGTGACCTTGCAGCAGCTCAGCCTCTTCTTTCATTTCATCCTATTTTTGTCCTTAATAGCAGATATTTATCTCAGTTCAAAATTTTATTATTTTCTTTATAACTACAATCTTAACAGTTTAAAATAGTACTAAATTTCATGTGGAAAGAAACTTCAGATTCTCAGCACCTTATCTTCCTTAGTGATTTCCACTCTAGCCCTCAATGTTGTTAGGTAAACTCTTATCTCAATTGTTGTTTTCACTGAGTGCTATCTAACCATAATGAAAAAGGGAAAAAAATAGAGTCCGAATTATCCATAACTGCCTCTGCTTTCTGAGGAAGGCAACGTGATTCTTTTCAGTGGAGGAAAAACCTCTCTATGGATTTTTTTCACCCCGTAACAGAGAGATTAGTGGGAGAGAGAGAAGAGCTTGAGATTCCTGTCTATCAGGGCCTTTGGAAATTCAAATTGTGTCCCAGAGCTGAATTCTCCAAAAGAACGGACAGGGATTTGGAGGTGTGGGGGAGAGAAGGCTAAGTAGTTTGGCGGGAGGTTGGAAGCTGAGCTGGTAGATAGGGTCGGAAGACTTTTTAAGAACAAAGACTGGAGACTTGAGGTGACTCCATCTTCACTATTACTTCAGATCTTTCTTATAATGTGCTTCATAAACACACACCTTGTGTGAAAGCTGCTTTTGAGAAAAAGAAACGTATTTTATGCGACGCAGGGTGCAACAGGAACGGCGCATGTGGGGCAGTGGGAAATTCCTTCCCCTGACCTGATTCAGCAGTGAAGGTGATCAGAGCAGATAGGAACTGGACTGCTTCACGCTCCTCAAGGACTTTAAGGAGTGTGTCTTCTACCACCCACAGCAAAGGGCTCAGAAAATTTTATCTGAACCTCCCGACATCTGAGTTATACAAACTAAGACAAAGAATGGGAAGCACATAGCAGCCACTGGTCCATTACAGTTCTAAAGTCCAGCCAGGCGCATATTCACCCGAGATAGAAAATGTTCCTTAGTCAGGGTCTAGTACTGCTCACTGGAAGTAATTCCCCGATCCACTCTTTTTTTGAGGCTCTTTAGTTCATCCTCTGTGCTCTTGGCTCTGGCCTCCAAGTTGTCCTTAATTTTCATTAGAAGTAGCTTTCACAATCTGCTTCTTGCCCCTAAAAACTGGGGACCCAGAGAGTTCATTTCATTTTGAAATAATGTCTCTGCTCCATTTCGTTAGAGCTGGCTTTAGCAAGTATCCAGCAGGGAACTAATATCCAGAATTTAGAAGGAATTCAAATGACTCAACAACAACAACAACAAACCAATAATTCCATTAAAAAGTGGGCAAAGGACATGAATAGACATTTTTACTTTCTTTTTTGTTTGTTTGCTTTTGAGACAGAGTCTCACTCTGTCACCCAGGCTGGAGTGCAGTCGGGTGATCTTGGCTCACTGCAACCTCTGCCTCCCGGACTCAAGCAATTCTCCCGCCTCAGCCTCCCATGTAGCTGGGACCAGAGGTGTGTGCCACCACGCTTGGCTAATTTTTGTATTTTCTTCTTAGTTAGAGATGGGGTTCCGCTGTATTGGCCAGGCTGATCTCGAACTCCTAGCCTCAAGTGGTCCACCCGCCTCGGCCTAAAGTGCTGGGATTACAGGAGTGAGCCATCGTGGCCGGCCAAATAGACATTTTTCAAAAGAAGACACACAAATGACCAACAAGCACATGAAAACATGCTTAACATCACTAGTTATCAGAGAAATGCAAATTAAAACCAAATGAGATATCATCTTACACCAATCAAAATGGCTATTATTATTATTATTTTGAGATGGAATCTTGCTCTGTTGCCCAGGCTGGAGTGCAATGGTGCAATCTCAGCTCACTGCAACCCACGCCTCCCCGGTTCAAGCAAATCCCCTCCTTCAGCCTCCCTAGTAGCTGAGATTACAGGAGTGCCCCACCACGCCTGGCTAATTTTTGTATTTTTAGTAGAGACGGGGTTTCACCATGCTGGCCAGGCTGGTCTCAAACTCCTGACCTTGTGATCCACCAGCCTCGGCCTCCCAAAGTGCTAGGATTACAGGTGTGAGCCATGGCGCCCAGCCCAGAACGGCTATTATTAAAAAGACAAAAAATGGTGGATGTTGGTGAGGATGTGGAGAAAAGGGAATGGCTTACACATTGCTGGCAGAAATGTTAATTAGTACAACCTCTATGGAAAACAACATGGAGATTTCTCAAAGAAATAAAAATAGAACTACAATTCGATCCAGCAGTTTCGCTACTGGGTATCTACACAGAGTAAAGAAATCATTTTATAAAAAAAGATACCTGTACTCATGTGTATCACAGCACTCTTCACAATAGCATAGATATCAGCCTAAGTGTCCATCAACAAATGATTGGAAAAAGAAAATATTTGTCTATATACACAATGGAATGCTATTCAGCCATAAAAAAGAATGAAATGATGTCTTTTGCAGCAACGTGGATGGAACTGGAGGCTATGATCTTCAGTGAAACAACTCAGAAACAGAAAGTCAAGTACTGCATGCTTTCTCTCATAAGTGGGAGCTAACCGGTGGGTAAACATGGATATTGAGTATGGATGATAGACAGTGGAGACTAGGAAGGGTGGTGAGATAGGGGGAGAGAATGATAAATCGCTTGATGGTACAACATATGTTATTTGGGTGATGGGTATCCTAAAAGCCCCGACTCCACCACTACACAATGTATTCATGTAACAAAATTGTACCACATAAATATATACACATTTTAAAAATTTTAAAAAAAGTTCTGAGTTCTCGCTGAGTCTTATTGAGGATCACACCATAGCAAAAGGACTACATCCATAATTCTTTCTAAGATGCGCTTTTCTGTACTTTGGGCCACATGTGAGGCTGCTATGGTAAAATGCTCTTAAGATTCTTAGAAGTCCAACTGTCTAGTTGAGAAAGTCTACTAGGTGCTGCCTTAAATCTTATAGAAGTTTTAATAAGGGATCTTGGCTGGGCACAGTGGCTCACGCCTGTGATCCCAACACTTTGGGAGGCCGAGGCGGGTGGATCACCTGAGGTCAGGGGTTCGAAACCAGCCTGGCCAACATGGCGAAACCCCGTCTCTACTAAAAATACAAAAATTAGCTGGGCATGGTGGCACATGCCTATAATCCCAGTACTCAGGAAACTGAGGCAGGAGAATCGCTTGAACCCAGGAGGCGAAGTTCGCAGTGAGCCAAGATCATGCCACTGCACTCCAGCCTGGGCAACAGAGTGAGACTCCATCTCAAAAGAAAAAAAAAAAGATGGGCATTTTACCTTATTAAAATAGTAATCATAAGGGAGCTTATAGACAAACCTTTGATTTAATGTTTACTTACCTTGGCCATTTCTTACTTTGAGAATGTTTTGCTGGCCGGAGATGCTGTCCTGGGCCCTCTGTTTCTTCTTACTGCTGCCTAAAACCTAAAGAGAGTTTTCTTTCCATTCATCTCTTTCTTCCTGCACTTTATCTTCCTGCACTTTACTAAAACCTAAAGAGTTTTCTTTCCATTCATCTCTTTCTTCCTGCACTTTATCCTGCACTTTCTTCCTGCACTTTGTAACTTTCTTCCTGCACTTCATCACTTTCTTCCTGCACTTCCTGCACCCTTTCCATTCATCTCTTTCTTCCTGCACTTTTAACACAGGTAAAAGAAGCCAATTGTACTTTCAATATTTTACCTAAAAATCTCCTTATTCAGATCAAGTTCATTAGCTATATTTTATTTCTGTCTTTCACGACATTACAGGTGACAATGTGGCCAAAAATCTCACTACTATGTAACATCTTTTGTCACGCTTCCAAAAGCAATTTTCTCACTGCTATTGCAGGCTTCCTAACAATTTCCTCACTGCCCTTCTAGCCTCTGCTGCCTCCCAATATCAGAGCCAATGACAAATGTTTTAGGGTTTGGTTATGGCAGTATCCCACTTCCAGATAGCAATTTCTGTTTCAATTATCTACTGCTGTGTCATAAACCTGCCCAGCATTTAGTGGCTTAAATCAATATCCATTTTATTGCTTACAATTCTGTGGGTCAGGAATTTGGGTGAGGGCTGATGGCAACAGCTCATCTCAGCTCCAGTGGGGCTAACTGGGAAAGATCCAAGCTGTCGGCCGGCTCGGGCACCTTGATTCTCCTGTCTGTGACCTCTCATCATCCAGGCCCTGTTTCTTTCCATGTAGCGTCTCCATCAGGACACCCTGGACTTCTTTACACACCAGCTGGCTTCCAAGAAGGCAGAAACAGAAACTGCTAGGCCTCTTATGGCCTAGGCCCAGAAGTCACAATGCCACTTCCAGAGCTTTCTGTTGGTTAAATCAAGTCATGAAGCCAATCTATATTCAAGGGAAGGGGAAAGATATTTCATTTCTTTGCTGGGAATGATACATCACAAAACAGCATGCAGGATAGGATGGATTGGGGTGACCATTTTTAGAAAGGACCTACCTCTCAGAGGCAAAAATTCATGAACTGAAATACTCTCTGAGACCATCTCTATTTTATAGTCTAGCAATAAACCAGAAGTTCAAGCTCTGCTCTCTGGCTATGTAAGCAAACTGAGGTCAGAAGGGAGTTCAAGCAACAACGAATTGATACAAGGCTGCTGTTACAAGATTCTCATCTATAGTGGTTTGGTCTTTGCTCGAGCATTTTGAGAGACAAACTGCCTCCAAAGGAGACCTGTTCCACAATTGAATAATTCTAAAGTCTATAACAATCTTCCATTTGTGAAGTTCAACGTTGCCTTTCTGTGACTCCTCCCATGGTCAGATATCTGCCCTCCAAGGCCACTGAAAGAAAGGCTACTCCCTCCTCAATATGGCATTCATTTAAATCTAAATATTTTCAAACACTTTTCTTGACTCAAGACTTCCTAACTTCTTTACCTGTCTATCATGTTAAGTCATTATTTCCCAGAAACACGTGTTTATGTATAACACATACAATCCATAGAATAAAATTTGCCCAGAATAGTATGTTTAAGAGGAAAGAAAAGTATGTAATAGATTATTGAAAGTTTCAAAATATCTGGTGGTACAAATGAGTGAGTTAAACATTTATCTGGCTTAACCATTCAGTTTGATCTTGTGGAAATCCAGTGCTTGGAACTTATCTTGTCCTAACTTTTTCATAACATAGTCACTGTTTACCTGAATAATTGTCTAAATGTAGTGTCCTTTATGGTTGGTTAGTATTCACTGGGTGATGGGGAAAAGAAATACATAAATTCTGAGAGAAGCTGAAAGCAAAGTTGATTCTTATAAATGACAAAAAATGCCCAGATACAACAGACTCTCTGTTTGATGTTTGTGTGCCAGGATGAAAACTATGGGTCTGAGGCACTTTTTTTTTTTTTTTTTTTTTTTTTTGAGACGGAGTCTCGCTCTGTCGCCCAGGCTGGAGTGCAGTGGTGCAATCTCGGCTCACTGCAAGCTCCGCCTCCCGGGTTCACGCCATTCTCCTGCCTCAGCCTCCCGAGTAGCTGGGGCTACAGGCGCACGCCACTGCGCCCGGCTAATTTTTTGTATTTTTAGTAGAGATGAGGTTTCACCGTGGTCTCGATCTCCTGACCTCGTGATCCGCCCACCTCGGCCTCCCAAAGTGCTGGGATTACAGGCGTGAGCCACCGTGCCCGGCCTGAGGCACCTTTTTTTAAAAAAATTTTTTTTTATTTGCATAGGTTTTTGGGGAACAAGTGATATTTGAGTACATGAGTAAATTCTTTAGTGATGATTTGTGAGCTTTTGGTGCACCCATCATCTGAGCAGTATATACTGCGCCCAATGTGTAGTCTTTTATCCCTCACCCCCTTTCCACCCTTTGTCCCTGAGTCCCCAAAGTCCAATGTATCATTCTTATGCCTTTGCATCCTGAGGCACCTTCTTCCATAAGCACCATCCAGAAGGAGAAGTGGTTCTTCAACTATGGCTGATGGGAGCAAAGTGCTCAAGCAACTATGACTGGTTGAAAGACCATTTCTCCTGTGGATGGTGCTTATGGAAGAAGGTGCCTTAGACCTAAAACTAGAGTGAAGCTTTTACTGGTTGGGGAAGGTGGCTATAAAAAGATAACAATAATGAAAAGCTATGACCAATTAAAAAAAATGAGAACTTAATCACAACCTTATCGACCCACAACCAGGGGTCCACAAATAGCCTTAATTATGTCTTATGTTATTAAGATAACAACCCCAAATTTTCTGGGCAGCAATTTTTTGGTGCCAATATTTTGGTCTTTTGCTTCCAAAGACTAACCTTTTGATAAAGTCAGACAGCTCTAAAATGTATGTATTTAAGTTCTATAAATAGAAATACATTTGAGGATATATGAAAGGAGCAAAGTATTTATCTCACCACACAGTTAAGAATTTTAAAAACATTCATTGTTGGATAGTGATTTTTAAAACATTAAAATAAGTGGAACGATTGCTTTGAATTTATGAAGAATAACACATATATAATTAATGACTTTTCTATTTGTATTATACTTGCTTAGATGGTTCAGGCTTAGTAAGAAAGCTATTGATGGTAGAAAACAATGTGTATATGTAATAATAAAGAAATAATGTGGATTGTTAGTGAATAGAAAATAGTCCTTTTGGCCAGGTATGGTGGCTCATGCCTGTAATCCCAGTACTTTGGAAGGCCAAGGCAGGAGGATCACTTGAGCCAAGTAGCTCGAGACCAGTCTGGGTAGCATAGTGATACCCTGTCTCTACACAAAATTAAAGTAAAAAAATTATCTGGGGGTGGTGGCGCACACCTGTGGTCCCAGCTACTTGGGAGGCTGAAGTGGGAGGATCCCTTGAGCCCAAGAGGTTGAGGCTGTAGTGAGCCTTGATTGTACCACTGCACTCCAGCCTGGGTAACAGAGTGAAATCCTGTCTCAGAAAGAAAGAATGAAGAAAGAAAGAAAGAGAGAGAGAGAGAAAGAAAGAGAAAGAAAGAAAGAAAGAAAGAAAGAAAGAAAGAAAGAAAGAAAGAAAGAAAGGGAAAGAAAGAGAGAGAGAGAAGGAGGGAGGGAAGGAGGGAAGGAAGGAAAGAAAGAAGGAAGGAAGGGAGGAAGGGAGGAAGGGAGGGAGGGAGGAGGGAAGGAAGGAAGAAAGAAAGAAGTGGATATGTTTTTGATGTTTATCCCCTCCAAATCTCATGTTGAACTGTAATCCCCCATACTGGAGGTGGGACCTGGTGGGATGTGTTGGATCGTGGGAGCAGATCCCTCATGAATGACTTAGTGCCATCCCCTTGATGAGTGAGTTCTTGTTCAGTTGGTTCACGTGAGATCTGGTTGTTTAAAAGAGTCTGGGCCCTCCCCCTTCTCTCTCTCTCACTCTCTCTCTCACCGTGTGACCCTGCGTGCCCTGATTTAAAGCTTCCTGAGGCCTCACCAGAAGCTGAGCAGATGCTGGTGCTGTGCTTGTACAGCCTGCAGAAACTGAACCAAAAAAACCTCTTTTCTTTAGAAATTACCCACCCTCAGGTATTCCTTTATAGCAATGAAAATGGCCTAACACAATAGTCTTTTGACTATATTTAGTTTGAAGATAGTTCCAGATATTTCCCTACATTACTTTCTCATCGTTAGTGAGCAAATGGTATACTGAAACTAGATAGTGATGGTGGTGCGACAGTGTGCGTGTACTAAATGTCTCTGGATTGTACACTTAAAACGGTTAAAATGGTAAATGTTATGTATATTTTACCACCACAACAAAAAAAACCTTTCTTTTTTTTTCTTTTTTCTTTTTTTTTTATTTGAGATGGAGTCTTGCTGTGTCACCCAGGCTGGAGTGCAGTGGCACGATCTCAGCTCACTGCAACCTCTGCCTCCCAGGTTCAAGTGATTCTCCTGCCTCAGCCTCCCCAGTACCTGGGATTACAGGCACACACCACCATGCCCAGTTAATTTTTGTATTTTTTTAGTAGAGACGGGGTTTCACCATGTTGGCCTGGCTAGTCTTGAACTCCTGACCTTATGATCTGCCCGCCTCTGCCTCCCAAAGTGCTGGGATTACAGGTGTGAGCCACCACACCTGGCCAAAAATAACCTTTCAAAACAAACAAACCAACAAAAAACACCCATAGTTCACCTAAATATGCCTGAAAATCTACTTTGCAGGGAACCTAAAATCTGGGATTTGAAGTAAAAAAGGGTAACCCCAAGTTGAATTTGTTAAGATTGTCCACCTTTTCTTTGCTGACAACTGGCAAATGGTTTGCTAACTTCTGGACAGATGAGAGTTCAGTCAGCACAATCAACAAAGAAGTGACGTTCACTCGGGCCCAGGCAGGCCTATGTGCTGGGAGCTTTTGGACCTTAAATTGGTCTGAGTTCACTGTTGCTCCAGTTGCAGACAGGAGCAGGTAGGTTCAAGAGTTTCTGATGCTTGCTGTCCAGCAGTCAGCTGACCATGAGCACAGCCGGCACAAGCAGCCCTTTATGCTGGTGAGAGTCCTGCCAGCAGCGCTGAGGCACAATCCCCCCTTTATGTGTTCCCTTTGCACATTTGTATTCTTGGGGCCTTTGGGATTTTTGTTGCTGCAGATAATGGGAAATGGGTGTCGGTGGGTGTTACGAGCAGGGTTTTCAGTAGACTAGGAAGAACAACTGGTTACAAATAAAATAACAATAGTGACAAATAGGAAAGGTGGGCAACCTCAGGCAGTACAGCTCCTGAGCAAATGCTTCCAGCTTTTACCCTAAAACATAAGCAACTGGGCACAACTCCAGGCCTTGACTGTCTCATTGGCTGATAGGAATAACTACTAGGAACTATTAAGATTACCTGATATTCTTGCCTTTTCATAATTACAGTGCAGCCCAGTTGATGTTGTTGGAGCATGATGGTTCTTTGACAGAAAAGTCTCTACTTTCATTACAAATGGAAAGTGCAAATCAGAAGGGTTTGTACCATTTGGGGTTAGGATCCAAAACATTTGTTCCACCAACTGGGAAAAGGTCCAACTACAACAAGTTATCTTGAGATTGTCCAGGGTGTTCTCTAAAGCCCTAAATCCAAAACTTTTTTTTTTTTGAGACAGACTCTCACTCTGTTACCCAGGCTGGAGTGCAGTGGTTCCATCTCGGCTCACTGCAGCCTCCGCCTCCCAGGTTCAGGTGATTCCCCTGCCTCAGCCTCCCGAGCAGCTGGGATTACAGACGTGTGCCACCACGCCTGGCTAATTTTTTGTATTTTTATTAGAGACGGGGTTTCACCATGTTGTCCAGGCTAGTCTCGAACTCCTGATCTCAAGTGATCCACTGGTCTTGGCCTCCCAAAGTGTTGGGATTCCAGGCGTGAGCCATCATGCACGGCCCCTGCATCTGAAACTTTAATGTGCATGCGGATTCAAATGGGGATCTTGTCAAAATACAGTTTCTGATTTTGAAGATTTTGCATTTCTTTTTTTTATTTTTATTTTTATTTTATTTTTTGTCTTTGAGATGGAGTCTCGCTCTGTCGCCCAGGCTGGAGTGCAGTGGAACAATCTTGGCTCACTGCAAGCTCTGCCTCCTGGCTTCACACCATTCTCCTGCCTCAGCCTCCCAAGTAGCTGGGACTACAGGCGCCCGCCACCACATCTGGCTAATTTTGTGTATTTTTAGTAGAGACGGGGTTTCACGGTGTTAGCCAGGATGGTCTCGATCTCCTGACATCATGATCTGCCCGCCTTGGCCTCCCAAAGTGCTGGGATTACAGGCGTGAACCACCATGCCCGGCCGACGATTTTGCATTTCTAACAAGGTTTCAGGGAGTACTGATGCTGCAGGTCTGAGGACCACACTTCAAGTTGCAAGGCTGTCAGGAAGTGAGAGCTAGCTAGGGGGAAACTGGCATCATTCCAGTTAGGTCTAGTATTGCTGCTAATTTACTGAAAGTTTTAAAATGTAGCTTTTCTGTAAAGAAACAAACAAGACATTCTAACTAAACAAAGTGCTGTGAAATCAGTCATTCACACTCGGTAGCTAGAGCTACTGTGTCTCAACTGGAGGAGGCACCATCTCCAGTGGATCATTTAGAAACGTAGAGGGTAGCTACTGGTATTTGGTGCCTGGGGGCCCAGGGCACTAAATGTCTGGTAATGTGTGGAAGAGTTCTGCACAAAGAATTGTCCCACTCAAAACGCCAAGACAGCCCCCCTCCCCCGCCCCATTCAGGTACCCAAACTACACCAGTGGAGATGGAGGCTACACCCATACCTGAGACCTCAGCCAATCAATTCTATGGCCATCTCCTTGAGGGTGTCATCTGGAATAGAAGATCCTGCCCATGTATTTTAGCTCATCTCTTTAGAACTTTGACTGCCCTTGGAATTCTCCAGTGGGAAGAGTGGCCTCTGTCTAGCGTACCACATGTGGTTCCATAGCTTGATGTATTCTCTCAGCAAAGGATGAGATCGACAGGAAAGGCTTCAGGAAGCCCTACAGAATTTGGATTCATCAACATTTTGAATCAAAAATCAGAAAAGGGAACACCCAGTGTTCCCCTTGAGACGATAGCCTCAAGTGCTGCTGGTGCTCACCTCCTAAACTCCTAAACGGGGCTATGACCAGCTTGCCCAGTGCCAACGACAACAGCTCCAAGGCATCTGGGCCTATCAAACTTCCACTGCGTTCTTTTCCACAAAAGAAAGAATCCCACAGCCCTAGATTTGCTGGCCATCATGTCAAACAAACTCTGACCTCTGATCCCAACACAGTGTTGAACATTACAATGAGGATATTAGAAATTCTGCTGGAGACTGAGTTGAGGTAAAAATAGATACAGGGGCTGGGCGTGGTGGCTCACACCTGTAATCCCAGCGTGTTGGGAGGCTGAGGTGGAAGGATTACTTGAGGCCAGGAGTTTAAGACCAGCCTGGGCAGCATAGCAAGACCTGTCTCTAAAAAAAAAAAATTTTTTTTTTTTTAATTAGCTGTGTGTGTTTCCACATGCCTGTAGTCCCAACTACTCGAGAGGCTGAGGCGGGAGGATTGCTTGGTCCCAGAAGCTGGAGGAGTGCAATGAGCTGTGATCCCGCCACTGCACTCCAGCTTGGTCAACAGAGCAAGACCACATCTCTAAAAACAAAGACACAGATATGAGAAATAAAATAGGGATGAAAGGAATGAGTTAAGACAATGTTAGAGAAGGATGACGTAGTAAGAAATCTGAAGATAACGAAAACCCACATTAACCTAATGTTGCAGAAAAGAGGGCTTCATCATTGTTGTCTGAGAAACTTGTGAGTAAAAGACAAAAATAATACATATTGTGAGAAATATATTCAATACAATATAAGGAAAATATTCTTTAGCTTCTTGAGACTCCATGAAGTTCAAGAGTTAGGAAATTCTGAAAAGGGTTTGGCAGGGTCATAGTGATTCCGTCTGGAAAGGGTTTGTTTGTTCTTGGTCTCAGGGCTGCTAGGAAGATGGGAAATGTCTCTGGCACTCCAGGAGAGCAATTACTCTGTGCCATGACTTCAAGTGCCCCCTCACCATGATGCAGTGCCCCATGGGAGATGTTCTGTCACTGATCCCACTGTCTCACTACATTCCAACAGTCCAAAAGACAGGCAAAAATTTAGACTGATAACTTTTTTTATTAGTCTGATTTAAAAATTAGTTACACAAGTAAAATAATGTCTGTATCACACTTATAATCACATGTGCACATGAAAATATTAGCTCAGAGGAGGCTGAATGCTTCTCCAGTGCTGGAAAGCTGGAAAGCTGGGCAATGGCTCAGGGGCCCCTGGACACACCAGCACTGTCTTCTCCTGAATGAGAATCAGCTGTGCTGATGCCTACGTTAGTTCAAGAACCAGGAGCTGCATAAACAAGCTTTTGAGAAGTATGTCAGAAGAAGCTCAGATTGATGATGGTGTGTTTGACAAAATTAATGAAGCCATGCTTATTAGATTGAAAGATAAGATTCCAAATGTGAGAATACAGGCAGTTCTGGCACTTTCACGACTTCAAGATCCAAAGGATGATGAATGCCCAGTGGTTAATGCACACGCTACTTTGATCGAAAATGATTGATTTGAATCCAGAAGTTAGACAGGCAGTGTTATCGTGTATTGCACCATCAGCAAAGACTTTGCCAAAAATTGTAGGATGCACCAAGGATGTGAAAGAGGCTGTCAGAAAGCTGGCTTATCCGGTTTTAGCTGAAAAGGTTCATATGAGAGCTATGTCCATTGCTCAGACAGTAATGCTCCCTCAACAAGGTTTTAATGAAAGATCAGATGCTGTGAAACAAGCTATGTGGAAGCATCTTCTCCAAAGCTGGTTATGGTTCTCTGAGGGAAATATCTTCGAGTGGCTTCAGCAGTTGGATGTAGAAAATTCTGAAGTGGCAGTCTCTGTCCTCAATGCCATGTTTTCAATGACTCCTCTCAGTGAACTGGTGGCAATCTGTAAAAACAATGATGGCAGGTACATAAAGGATTCATTCTTTGAAATGTAATACTGATTAACTTCTACAATTAATTTGTTTTTTTTCCTCCCCATAGCTTAAGATTATATTAATATCTTTAATCTTACCTCTCTTTTGTTTTCTTTTAGTCTGATGAATATCTTCTTTCCCTTCTTTTTTCCCCTCCTGATGTAAGAACTCATTACTTTATCTTAGACTATCTACTTTAGCTGTCGTTTTCTACCCCTCAGTTTCTTACTTTGATTTTTGAATTAGCCTACCATGAGAAAATCCAGCAGCATGCACCCCTAGTATATGTTTGCTTATTTGGTTCTTTTTTGTTCTAAGTTCTTTCATTCCTTTCTGTGTTAATGACTCTAATTAAAAGGATAGTGGTTTTAAAGCAAATCTTCTTATTCTTATTTTTGTTCTCTTCAATTTGTAATGATATAAAGATCATGCTTTCTCTTACACTCTTTCTTTTAAGTGAAGGAAATTGATTCTAGTGGAAACGTTAACTCCTGAAATTGCTTTGTATTGGTGTGCCCTTTTTGAATATTTGAAATCAAAAGGAGATGAAGGTGAAGAATTTTTAGAGTGGATTTTGCCAGAGCCTGTAGTATATATAGACTATTTACTGAGATAAATTTTTTTTTCTTTTAGTTTGGAGAATGCTTGTGTTGCTGCAAGTGTTAACCTCCCAGCCCCCTTCCTCGAGGTCATGCTTGATTGTGAATATGTTAAAAATCCTTTTTTTTTTTTGTACATGCAGGGATAGTTATATACATTGAGTCTTTTTGAATATCTTGTATATCTTGTGCTGGTCTGTATAATGAAAGAGCAAATCATGTTTAGGATCATTTCTTCAAAACTGTTAAGATATGATTATGAACATTTCTGCATATACAGTTGATAATGATGATGTATTATTTCTGAAATTGGTTGGCACATTTTCTGTTAAGTGCCAGATAATAAGTATCTTAGGGTCTTGTGGGCCATACCATCTGTCAAAAACAAAAACAAAAAACAAAAAAGACCAGGAGCTGGTTGGACATTTGTGAATGTTCTCTTGCCCTACTTCGACTCTCACTTCTCTTAAGTTCTGTACCTCGACTACACAAATCAGAGGCTGCCAGCAGATGGATGTGTGCACGTGTGTGTATGAATGTACTTCCTGTCCACCTGGAACTTACCTGCAAAAATCCTTGCCACAATTTGGTTGTGCAGAGAAAGTGTTGTTTCTTATTTTCTTTATATCCTTTCTTGCCTTCCTCAGGTACTTCCTATTACCAGCAGGAAAACAAAGCAAACAAACCAACAGAACCCAGGAAAATGGAAATGGCCCATCTGATTTAAGCTTTAGACATACACAATACTTTATTGTACATAAGTGTCAAATGAAATTAAAAACGAGGAAAAAAAGACATACACAAGACTTTAAATGGCTCCGTGGGCACTGTCCAGCCCTCAGCTTGGATCTGTCTGGCTATCCTTGTATGTGGTGGCATTGCTTTGGGTGTCAGGGATGCCCTTGGCTGCTTGGCTTCTGGACTCCCTGCTTACTTATGAGCTGAGGCCTGGGGCTGGGGGGTTCATGGTGGGACCCGTGGGCACAGGAACCACTCTTGTGGGGCATAGCCCCCAATGGACCCAGATTAGACCCCTCTAAGTGCCTGTAGTGCCATCCATGCAACCACCTCCAGCCCTGCCTCAGCCTGACCTCGCTCTAGCACCATGGACTTGGGGCCCGCCCAGCGGCTCTCAGCCACCCCTTTCATGCTGGGACTTTGTGAGGGACACTCAGCACCTACATCAGGCTGATCGCCTCGCCAGACTCTTCCTGCTCTTTTTTTATCCACCACGCTGTAGACTGCCGAGGTAGACTTTTCTTTGCATTTCCTCTGTGACATCTTCCCCCTACCACTTCGGAGAAAGCCCTGAGGCCCAGCAGGTCCAGCAGATGGATGGAAGGACTCTCTTCATCTCCACTGTAAGAGATGGTTTAAGCTTCAAGGCATACCTAGACCATTCAAATAGCAGCTGAAAGAATCCACCAAATCCACAAAGCACGGATTTCAAGCCTAGCCTCTTGACAAGAGAGAACATACCTGCTCTTGGCCCCAGGCAATAAACCCCTTGACTTGATTTTGAGGTGAAAGAGGCTGGAAGGAAATGTGGCATAAGGACAAAAGGCACTGGTTAAATATTTGTAGACTGTTCTTTCCATTACCACTGCTCTATAGAGTCTTGAGGAGAAAACAAGACAAAGCAACAAATAATTATATAATTCAGTAGCTGCAATAGATAAAGAGAACCATTAAAAGAATAGGTTTTCTCAATTATAAAATGAGGCATTAACCAAATTCTGAATATTAACTATATATTTGACTATTCCTGGACAACTAGAAGGCTGGCGATTGTACATGCATTTGTATTTGCCAGTTGTGTGTCTTCCTCCTTTCAACCTCACACAGCTAATTTATGTTGACCCTCAAAAAAGAAAATGAGTACTTGAATGTCAAGGCATGTGACTTTCATTCTAGGACATATAGTAACTTCCAGAGCACTGAGTCAGCAGTCTAAAGGTTTAGCCTTCATACTCCTGACAGCTGTTTATTTCTTTCAGTGTAATTTCAGAGAAAAATATCCAGAAGGGATTTGCTGCCCTAGATCTATCAGAAAACATATTTAAGATATTC
The DNA here is from genome assembly GCF_029281585.2 of Gorilla gorilla gorilla. Classification (NCBI taxonomy): domain Eukaryota; kingdom Metazoa; phylum Chordata; class Mammalia; order Primates; family Hominidae; genus Gorilla; species Gorilla gorilla. Next base: position 31,019,817 of record NC_073240.2, read on the forward strand.
TGTAGTTTTATAGCACAAAAATCTAACACTAAGTAACCACATCATAACAGGGTTTCAATTTCTGTAATAATTTATCTTAAATCAGGCACAAGGGTATTTAAAACACACAACTAATACTTTGTAGAGATTTAATGAGATGATGTATGGGAGCAGTAGGGGCTGAGACATTTGTTTCCAGTACTATTTTAAAGCAATAAGAGAATAATAGCATTTGAAATAACCTTTCCAATCTATTGGATTCAGGCTCCTGCCTTCTGTATCTAAAAAGAAGCTTAGTCACTGGCTTCTAGCAGATGAGTAGGACTTCTCAAAGATCAGGAAGCCTTGGGGTCATAGCTGGTGATGCATAAAGGGCCCCAGGTCAAGAAGTCTAAGCCCATCAGGCTCAGATTGAAACCAGGAACCTGAGCAACAGGCCAAATTAGGACTTAGGAGGTCCTCTAGGCAAAATCAGTCCCTGAAAAGGAAGACTGGAGCAGAAACCAGTGGCTCCAGCAGGTGGGAGAGAGCAGACAGCAGTTTTCATCCACAAGGTAACTGACTGCTTTGATAGCAGCTCTGCCTCCCTAAGTGCTTCAGATATGAAGCAGCTCCTAAGAAAAGAACTAAAATTAAAACTATCAAAAATTACAAGAATTAAAATAATAGAGTAGAAAGTATCTATTTATTACAAAAGAAAGCAATGAAAAAGAATAGTCATGAGACTAACAAAATGAAGTCATGAGCATGACAAATAAATATTGAAATGGCAGATATAATTTCAACCATACAAATAATAACATTAAATGTGAATGGATCAGACACCCCAATCAAACGACAGAGATTGTAAGACTGGATTTTTTTTTTTTTTTTTTTTTGAGATGGAATCTTGCTCTGTCACCCAGGCTGGAGTGCAGTGGTGCGATCTCGGCTCACTGCAAGCTCTGCCTCCCCAGTTCAAGCAATTCTCTGCCTCAGCCTCCTGAGTAGCTGGGATTATAGGCGCCCACCACCACGCCCGGCTAATATTTTGTATTTTTAGTAGAGACAGAGTTTCACCATCTTGGCCAGGCTGGTCTTGAACTCCTGACCTCGTGATCCACCCGCCTCGGCCTCCCAAAGTGCTGGGATTACCGGCGTGAGCCACCGCGTCTGGCCAAGACTGGATTTTTTAAAACAAGACCCACCTAGCAGGGTGTGGTGGCTCACGCCTGTTACCCTAGCACTTTAGAAGGCCGAGGCGGGTGGATTGCCTGAGCTCAGGACTTCGAGACCAGCCTGGGCAACACGGTGAAACCCCATCTCTAATAAAATACAAAACATTAGCCCGGCATGGCGGCGGGCACCTGTAGTCCCAGCTACTTGGGAGGCTGAGGCAGGAGAATCACTTGAACCCTAGAGGTGGAAGTTGCAGTGAGCTAGGATCGTACCACTGCACTCCAGGCTGGGCGACAGAGCAAGGCTCTGTCTCCAAAAAAAAAAAAAAGGCTGGGTGTGGTGGCTCACGCCTGTAGTTCCAGCACTTTGGGAGGCCAAGAAGGGTGGATCACGAGGTGAGGAGATCGAGACCATCCTGGCTAACATGGTGAAACCCCGTCTCTATTAAAAAAATTAGCCGGGCGTGGTGGTGGGCGCCTGTAGTCCCAGCTACTCTGGAGGCTGAGGCAGGAGAATGGCGTGAACCCAGGAGGCGGAGCTTGCAGTGAGCCCAGATGGAGCCACTGCACTCCGGCCTGGATGACAGAGCGAGACTCCGTCTCAAAAAAAAAAAAAAAAAAATCAAAAAACAAGACCCACCTAGTATGTGCTCTTTAAAAGAGACATGACTTTGATTCAAAGAGTTTCGAGATAAAAGGATGGTAAAGATATCTCATGCAAGCGATAACTTTGGGAGAGCCAAAGTGGCTGTACTAATATCGGAGAAAATTTAAACACAAAGGAATTACTAATTAAAAAAAATTTAAGTGCATAGTTTAGATTAGGAAATCGATCTTTGTGGTGCGCACTACTATGGGTTTTGGCAAGTGCATAGTGTCATGTATCCACCATTACAGTACTGTACACAGTCGTTTTACCATGCCCCAAATGCCTTCTGGTACAACTATTCATTCTTCCCGTTCCCCACTCCCTGAGCTTCTGGCAACCACTGATCTTTTTCACTGTCTATGATGTTGCGTTTTCCAGACTGTCAAACAATATTGTTGCCTTTTCAGACTGGCTTCTTTTACTTAGCAATATACATTTAAGTTTCCTTCATGTTTTTGTAATAGCTATTGACAGCTCATTTATCTTTATCACTGAATAATATTCCATTATATGAATATACCACAGTTTTTATCCATTCACTTGTTGAAGGACATCTTGGTTGTTTCCAAGTTTTGGCAATTATGAATAAAGCTGCTATAAACATTTGTGTGCAGGTTTTGGTGTAGGCATATGTTTTCAGTTCATTTGGGTAAATACCAAGTAGCATGATGGCTGGATCATATGGTAAGAGTATGTTAGAGTTTGTAAGAAACTGTCAAACTGTCTTCCAAAATAGCTGTACCATTTTACATTCCCACCAGCAACGAAAGAGAGTTCCCATTGTTCCACATACTTGCTATCATTTGATGTTGTTAGTGTTTTGGATTTTGGGCATTCTAATAGGTGTGTAGTGGTAGCTCATTGTTGTTTTAATTTGCAATTTTCTTACGACATATTATGTCGAGCATCTTTTCATTGCTTATTTGCTGTCTGTATATCTTCTTAGGTGAGGCATCTGTTTAGATCTTTTGTCTATTTAAAAATTAGGTTGTTCATTTTCTTATTGTTGAGTTTTAAAAGTTCTTCGTATATTTTAGATACAGTCCTTTATTCAATATGTCTTTGGTAAATATTTTATCCTGGTTTCTCATTCTCTTGACAGTGTCTTTCACAGAGTAGAAGTTTGTAATTTTAGTGAAGTCCAGTTTATTAATTTGTTCCTTCATGGATCATGCCTTTGTGTTCTAACCAAAGAATTACCATACCAAAGGTCACCTAGGTTTGCTCCTAAGTTTTGCATTTTACATTTAGGCCTATGATTCACTTTGGGGTAATTTTTGTGAAGGATATAAAGTCCGTGTCTAGATGCACTTTTTTTTTGCATTTGGATGTGTAGTTGTTAAGCACCTTTTGTTAAAAAGATGGCCCGGTGTGGTGGCTCACACCTGTAATCCCAGCACTTTGGGAGGCCGAGGTGGGCAGATCACAAGGTCAGGAGTTCGAGACCAGCCTGGCCAATATGGTGAAACCCCATCTCTATTAAAAATACAAAAATTAGCTGGGTGTGGTGGTGCATGCCTGTAACCCCAGCTACTGGGGAGGCTGAGGCAGGAGGATGGCTTGAACCCAGGAGGCAGAGGTTGCAGTGACTGAGATTGCACCACTGCCCTGCAGTCTGGGTGACAGAGCGAGACTCTGTCTCAAGAGAAAAAAAAAAAGAGAGAGAGAGAGAAAGAGAGGCTATTGGGGCCTATAGGCACATGCCACTATGCCTGGCTAATTTTTGTATTTTTTGCAGAGATGAGGTGTCGCCATGTTGTCCAGGCTGGTCTCAAACTTCTAGGCTCAAGTGACTTGCCTGCCTCGGCCTCCCAAAGTGCTAGGATTACAGGTGTGAGCCACCACACCCGGACTGTTGAGAATTTTTGTGTTTATGTCTGAAAAACATTGGTGTGTGATTTTGATTTTTTGTAATGCCTGTGTCTGGTTTTTATACTAGGGTTATGCTGGCCACACGGAATGATTTTAGGAACTATTCCCTCTGTTTCTATTTTCTAGAAGAGATTGTAATGAATTGGTATATTTATTCCTTAAATGTTTGATAGAATTCACTAACGAACCCATCTGGGCTTGGCGCTTACTGATTTGAGGGTTATTTGTTGTTGTTGTTTTTCCAACTTTGTTGAGATATAATTGGCATTAAAAAAACTGCATATGGCCGGGCATGAGGGCTCATGCCTGTAATCCCAGCAATTTGGGAGGCCGAGGCAGGAGGATTGCTTGAGGCTTGGAGTTTGTGACCAGTGTGGGTAGCATAGTGAGATCCTGTCTCTATTAAAAAAATTTAAAGATAAATTAGCTGGGTGTGATGGCACGCGCCTGTAGTCCCAGCTACTGAGGAGATTGAGGCAGGAAGATTGCTTGAGACCAGGCATTTGAGGCTGCAGTAAGCTATGATCAAACCACTGCAGTCCAGCCTAGGTGACAGAGAGAGACACTGTCTCTAAAAACAAAAAAATCCAAAACAAAAATCTCCCCCAAAAAACTGCATATAAATTTATGCATACAATTTGATGATTTTGGACATATGTATATATTCATGTTGCTATTGCTGTAATCCAGGTAATACACGTATCTGCAACTTTCCTCGTGTCCCCTCTTTTTTTTCTTCATAAGAACACTTAACATGAGATCTACCCTGTTAACAATTGTTTTTACGACACAATATCTTGTTGTTAGCTATGGACACTCTATTGTACAGCAGATCTCTGGAACTCACCGATCTTGTTTAACTTTATACCCACTGGATAACAACTCCCTTTTTCTCCTTCATGCCATCCCCAGGTAACCCTCGTTCTGTTGTCTAATTCAACACCTTTGACTATTTTAGATGCTCATGTTAGAGGAATCATTAGTATTTATCTCTCTGTGACTGAATTATTTCACTTAGCATCGTGTCTTCCGGGTCCTTCCACGCTGTGACAAATGGTAAGATTTCCTTCTTTTTAAAGGTTGAGTAACGTTGTGTTGTATGTATATGTCACATTTTCTTTATCCATTCAGCTGTCTATGAACATTTGGGTTGTTTCTACGTCTTGGCTATTGTAAATAATGCTGCAGTGAACACAGGAATGCATATTTTCTCCCATTCTGCGGGGTTGCTTTTTCACCCCGCGGATTGTTTCCTCTGCTGTGAAAAAGCTGTTTAGTTTGATGTAATCAAACTTTTCTATTTTTGCTTTTGTTGCTTGTGCTTTTGATGTCACATCCAAGAAAATTATTGCCCTGAACAATGTCCAAAAGCTTTTCCTTGGGTTTATTCTAGTAGTTTTACAGTTTCAGGTCTTATGTTTAAATCTTTAATCTATTTTGAGTTGATTCTCATATATGGTGTGAGATAAGGTCCAATTTCATTATTCTGCATGTTGCCATTCACTTTTCCTGGTACCACTTACTGAGGAGACTATTTTTTTCTGCATTGTGGGTTCTTGGCACGCTTGTCAAAGATCAGTTGACCATAGATGTGTGGATTTATTTCTAGGCTCTCTATTCTGTTCCATTGGTCTGTCTGCCTGATTTTTATTCCAGTACAACACTGATTACTGTAGCTTTATAATATATTTTGAAATCAGTAAGTACGATGCCTCCAGCTGTGTTCTTCTTGCTTAATATTGCTTTAGCTATTTGGGATTTCTTGTGGTTCTATATTTTTTATGATTTTTTTCCTCTTTCTGTAAAAAAATGTTTACCGTGTTTTGATAGGGCTTGCATTGAATCTGTAGATGGCTTTGAGTAGTATGGACATCTTACCAATATTAAGTCTTCTAATCCATGAACAAGAGATGTCTTCCCATTTATTTGTATCTGTCTTAATTTCTTTAATCATTGCTTCACAGATTTCAGTGTGCAGTCTTTCACCTCTTTGGTTAGGGTTATTCCTAATATTTTATCTTTTTGGTGCCATTATAATTAGGATTGTCTTCTTTTTTTAATATACTAGTTGGCCACATAGATATCTTCTTTTGAGAAATGTCTATTCATGTCCTTTGCCAATTTTTTAACGGAGTTTTTTGTTTTCTGCATAATTTAAGTTCCCTACAGAATCTGGATGTTAGACCTTTCCCAGATGCATAATTTGCAAATATTTTCTCCCACTATTTACTCTGTTGATAGTTTCTTTTGCTGCAGGATGCTCTTTAGTTTAATTAGGTCCCCATTTGTCAATTTTTGGTTTTGTTTCAATTGCTTTTGGCATCTTTGTCATGAAATCTTAGCCAGGGCCTATGTCCACAATGGTATATCTTAGGTTTTCTTCCAGGGATTTTATATTTTTAGGTTATTCATTCAAATTTTTAATTCATCTTGAGTTGATTTTTGTGTATGGTGAAAGGAAGGAGTCCAGTTTCAATCTTTTGCCTATGCCTAGCCAGTTATCCTAGCATCATTTATTGAATAGGGAGTCCTTTCCCTATTACTTGTTTTTGCTAATTTTGTTAAAGATCAGACGGTTGTAGCTGTGCCGCTTTATCTCTGGGTCCTTTGCTCTGCTCTTTTTTTCTTCGAGTCTATTTTTGTACCAGTATCATGGTGTTTTGGTTTCTACAACCTTGTAGTAAAGTGTGAAGTCAGGTAATGGGATACCTCCAGCTTTGTTCTTTTTGCTTAGGATTGCTTTGGCTATTCGGGCTCATTTTGGTTCCATATGAGTTTTTAGATAGTTTTGTGTAATTCTGTGAATAATGTCATTGGTAGTTTGATAGGAATAGCATTGAGTCTACAAATTGCTTTGGGCAATATGACAATTTTGACAATATTTATTCTTCCTATCCTTGAGCATGGCATGTTTTTCTATTTGTTTGTGTCATCTCTGATTTCTTTCAGCAATTATTCAGTAATTCAGTAGTTATTATTGTAGAGACCTTTCACCTCTGTGGTTAGCTGTATTCTGAGGTATTTTACTTTTTGTGTGTCTATTGTAAATGGCATTGCATTCTTGATTTGGTGTTATTGGTGTAAAGAAATGCTACTGATATTTATACGTTGATTTTACATCCTTAAACTTTGGTGAAGTAGTTTATCAGTTCTGGGAGCTTTGGGGCGAAGACTATGGGGTTTGCTAAGTATAAAATCATGTTGTTTGCAAGGAGAGATGGTTTGACTACCTCTTTTGCTATATGGATGCTTTTTATTTCTTTCTCTTGCCTGATTGCTCTGGCTAGGAATTTCAGTACTATGTTGAATAGGAGTGGTGAGAGTGGGCATCCTTGTCTTGTTCTGGTACCCAAGGGTAAGGCTTGCAGCTTTTGCCCATTCAGTATGATGTTGGCTGTGGGTTTGTCATAGACAGCTCTTACTATTTTGAGGTATGTTCCTTCATTGCCTAGTTTGTTGAGGGCTTTTAACATGAAGGGATGTTTAATTTTGTCAAAAGACTTTTCTGCATCTATTGAGATGATCATGTGGTTTTTGTCTTTAGTTCTGTTTATGTAATGAATTACATTTATTGATTTGTGTATGTTGAACCAAACTTGCATCCCAGGGATAAGGCCTACTTTATAGTGCTGGATTTGTTTTTTGATGTGCTGCTGAATTCAGTTTACCATTATTTTATTGAGGGATTTTGCATCTATGTTCATCAGGGATATTGGCCTGAAGTTTTCCCTTTTTGTTGTGCCTCCACCAGGTTTTGGTATCAGAATGATGCCAGCTTCATAGAATGAGCTAAGGAGGTGTCTCTCCTCCTCAATTTTTTGGAATAGTTTTAGTAGAATTGGTACCAGCTCTTCTTTATACGTCTGGTAGAATCTGTCTGGCCCAGGACCCTCTCTGGTTGGTAGGCTTTTTATTACCGATTCAGTTTCAGAACTTGTTACTGATCTGTTCTGGTTTTAATTTCTTCTGGATTAAATCTTGGGAAGTTGTTTCCGAGAAATTTATCCATTTTTCTAGGTTTTCTAGTTTGTGTGGTAATGTCCCCTTTGTCATTTCTGACTGTGTTTATTTGGATCTTTTCTCTTCTTTCCTTTATTAGTTTAGGCTAGTGGTCTATCGATCTTATTTATTCTTTCAAAAAAACCAACTTTTGGTATCGTTGACCTTTTGTGTGTTTTATTGTGTCTCAATTTCCTTCAGTTTGGCTTTGATTTTTGTTTTCTTTTCTTCTGCTAGCTTTACGGTTAGTTTGCTCTTGTTTTTCTAGTTCCTCTAGGTGTGTTAAGTTGTTCATTTGAGGTCTTTCTAACTTTTTGATGTGGGCACTTAGCACTATAAAGTTTCTTCTTCACACTGCATTAGCTGTTTCCCAGAGATTCTAGTATGTTGTATCTCTGTCTTCATTCGTTTCCAAGAATTTCTTGATTTCTGCCTTAATTTCATTGTTTACCCAAAGTCATTCAGGAGTAGATTGTTTAATTTCCATGTAATTGTATAGTTTGGAGCAATCTTCTAAGTATTGATTTCTATTTTTATTGTGCTGTGGTCTGAGAGTGTGGTTGGTATGATTTTGTGTTTTATGAATTTGTTGAGCATTGTTTTATGGTCGAGCGTGTGGTTGGTTTTTGAGTATGTGCCACGTGCAGATGAGAAGAATGTAATGTCTAGTCTGTTGTTGGCTGGAGTGTTCCGTAGATGTCTGTTAGGCCCATTTGGTCAAGTGTCGAGTTCAGGTCTTGAAAATCTTTGTCACTTTTCTGCCTTGATGATCTAATACTGTCAGTGGAGTGTTGAAGTCTTCCACTATTTTTGTGAGTTTATCTAACAAAATAGGTCTCTAAGAGCTTGTTTTATGAATCCAGTGCTCCAGTGTTGGATGCATGTATATTTAGGATAGTAAAGTCTTGTGGAAATTAAACCCTTTATCATTAAGTAATGCCTATCTTTGTCTTATTTTATTGTTATTGATTTAAAATCTGTGTTGTCTAAAATTAGAAAAGGAACCCCTGCTCTTTTTTCTTTCCATTTAGTTGGTAGGTTTTTCTCTATCCCTTTACTTTGAGCCTATGGGTCTCATTGCACGTGTGGTGGATCCTCTGAAGACAGCATAAAGTTAGGTCTTGTTTCTTTATCCATCTTGCCACTCTGTGCCTTTTAAGTGGAGGATTTAGCCTATTTACATTCAAGGTTAATATTGATATGTGCGATTTGATCCTGCTGTTGTGTTGTTAGCTGGCTGATTGTATAGCTGTTTTATAGCGTCAATGGTCTATGTACTTAAGTGTGTTTTTGTGGTGGCCGGTAACAGTGTTTCATTTCCATGTTTCGCACTCCCTTAAGGGCCTCTTGTAAGGCAGGTCTGGTGGCAATGAATTCCCTTAGCATTTGCTTGTCTACAAAGGATTTTATTTCTCCTTCACTCATGAAGCTTAGTCTGGCTGGATATGAAATTCTTCGTTGGAACTTCTTTTCTTTAAGAATGCCAAATATAGGACCCCAATCTCTTCTGGCTTAAGGGTTTCTGCTGAAAGGCCCACTGTCCACCTGATGGGGTTCCCTTTGCAGGTGTCCTGCCCCTTTTCTCTAGCTGCTTTTAATATTTTTTCTTTCATATTGATCTTGGAGAATCTGTTGACTACTTGATTTGGGGATGATTGACTTGTATACTATCTCACAGGCATTCTGTGCATTTCCTGAATTCTAATGTTAACCTTTCCAGTGAGTTTGGGGAATTTTTTTAAAATTTTATTTAAGTTCTCAGATACATGTGGAGAACGTGCAGGTTTGTTACATAGGTACGCATGTGCCATGGTAGTTTGCTGCACCCATCAACCCATCATCTAAGTTTTAGGCCTTTTAGGCCCCGCATGCATTAGGTATTTCTCCTAATGCTCTCTCTCCTCTTCCCTGCCGCCCCCTGACAGGTCCCGGTGTGTGATGCTCCCTTCCCTGTGTCCATGTGTTCTCATTGTTCAACTCCCATTTATGAGTGAGAACATGCAGTGTTTGGTTTTCTGTTCCTGTGCTAGTTTGCTGAGAATGATGGTTTCCAGCTGCATCCATGTACCTGCAAAGGTCATGAACTCATTCTTTTTCATGGCTGCATGATAGTCCATGATGTATATGTGCCACATTTTCTTTATCCAGTCTATCATTGATGGGCATTTGGGTTGGTTCCAAGTCTTTGCAATTGTAAATAGTGCTGCAATAAACATACATGTGCATGTGTCTTTATAGTAGAATGATTTATATTTCTTTGGGTAAATATCCAGTAATGTGACTGCTGGGTCAAATGGTATTTCTCGTTCTAGATCCTCGTGGAATTGCCACACTGTCTTCCACAATGGTTGAACTAATTTATACTCTCACCAACAGTGCAAAAGGTTTCCTATTTCTCCACATCCTCTCCAGCATCTGTTGTTTCCTGAATTTTTAATAATCACCATTCTAACTGGCATGAGATGGTATCTCATTGTGGTATCAAATTTGATGGTATCAAAAAGATTTGCATCAAAACTTGATGATATCAAAAGATTTGCATTTCTCTAATGACTAGTGATGATGAGTTTTTTTTCATATGTTTGTTAGCTGCATAAATGTCTTCTTCTTTAGAGAAGTGTCTGTACATATCCTTTGCTTACTTTTTGATGGGATTGTTTGTTTTTTTCTTATACATTTGTTTAAATTCCTTGTAGATTCTGGGTATTGGACCTTTGTCAGATGGGTAGTTTGCAAAAATTTTCTCCCATTCTGTAGGTTGCCTGTTCACTCTGATGATAGTTTCTTTCACTGTGCAGAAACTCTTTAGTTTGATTAGATCCCATTTGTCAATTTTGGCTTTTGTTGCAATTGCTTTTGGTGTTTTAGTCATGAAGTCTTTGCCCAGGCCTATGTCCTGAATGGTATTGCCTAGGTTTTCTTCTAGGGTTTTTATGGTTTGGGGTTTTACATTTAAGTCTTTAATCCATCTTGAGTTAATTTTTGTATAAGTTGTAAGAATTTGCATATGTTGAACCAGCCTTGCATCCCAGGGATGAAGCTGACTTGATTGTGGTGGATAAGTTTTTTGATGTGCTGTTGGATTTTTTTGGCCAGTGTTTTATTAAGGATTTTCTGATTGATGTTCATCAGGGATATTGGCCTGAAATTTTGTTTTTTTGTTGTGTTTCTGACAGCTTTTGGTATCAGGATGATGCTGGCCTCATAAAATAAGTTAGGAGGATTCCCTCTTTTTTGATTGTTTGGAATAGTTTCAGAAGGAATGGTACTAGCTCCTCTTTGTACCTCTGGTAGAATTCGGTGGTGAATCCATCTCCTGGGCTTTTTTTGGTTGGTAGGCTATTAAGTAGTGCTTCAATTTCAGAACTTGTTATTGGTTTATTCAGGGATTCGACTTCTTCCTGGTTTAGTCTTGGGAGGGTGTATGTGTCCAGGAATTTATCCATTTCTTCTAGATTTTCTAGTTTATTTGTGTAGAAGTGTTTATAGTATTCTCTGATGATAGTTTGTATTTTTGTGGGATCAGTAGTGATATCCTCTTTATCATTTTTTATTGAGTCTATTTGACACAATAAAATTCATAGATAAATCCATGAAGATGAGGAAAAAACAGCACAAAAAAGCTGAAAATTCCAAAAACCAGAATGCCTCTTCTCCTCCAAATGACGGCAACTCCTCTCCAACAAGGGCACAAAACTGGATGGAGAATGACATTGATGAATTGACAGAAGTAGGCTTCAGAAGGTGGGTAATAACAAACACCTCTGAGCTAAAGGAACATGTTCTAACCCAATGCAAGGAAGCTGAGAACCTTGACAAAAGGCTACAGGAACTGCTAACTAGAATAGCCAGTTTAGAGAGGAGCATAAATGACCTGATGGAGCTGAAAAACACAGCACAAGAACTTCATGAAGCGCACCAGCATGGCACATGTACACATATGTAACTAACCTGCACAATGTGCACATGTACCCTAAAACTTAAAGTATAATTAAAAAAAAAAAGTTTCAGAGGAAAAAAAAAAAGCATACACAAATATCAATAGCCAAATTGATCAAGCAGAAGAAAGGATTCAGAAATCAAAGATCAACTTAGTGAAATAGGCATGAAGACAAAATTAGAGAATGAAGAATGAAAAGGAATGAACAAAGCCTCCAAGAAATATGGGACAATGTGAAAAGACCAAATAGACTAGTATTGATTGGGGTCCCTGAAAGTGATGGGGAGAAAGGAACCACGTTGGAAACCACACTTCAGGATATATCCAGGAGAACTTACCCAACCTAGCAAGACAGGCCAACATTCAAATTCAGGAAATACAGAGAACACCACTAGGATACTCCTCAAGAAGTGCAACCCCAAGACACATAATCATCAGATTCTCCAAGGTTGAAACTAAGGAAAAAATGTTAATGGCAGCCAGAAAGAAAGGTCAAGTTACCTACAAAGTTAAGCCCATCAGACTAACAGTGGATCTTTCTGCAGAAACCCTACAAGCCAGAAGAGAGTGGGGGCCAATATTCAACACTCTTAAAGAAAAGAATTTTCAACCCAGAATTTAATTTAATAGTCAGCCAAACTAAGCTTCATAAGTGAAGGAGAAATAAAATCCTTTACAGACAAGCAAATGCTGAGGGATTTTGTCACCACCAGGCCTGCCTTACAAGAGCTCCTGAAGGAAGCACTAAATATAGAAAGGAAAAACTAGTACCAGCCACTGCAAAAACACACCAAATATAAAACCAATGACACTATGAAGAAACTGCACCAACTAATGTGTGAAATAACCAGCTAGCATCATAATTACACGATCAAATGCACACATAACAATATTAACCTTAAATGTAAATGGGCTAAATGTCCCAATTAAAAGACACAGACTGGCAAACTGGATAAAGAGTCAAGACCCATCGGTGTGCTGTATTCAGGAGACCCATTTCACATGCAAAGACACACATAGGTTCAAAATAAAGGGATGGGGGAATATTTACCAAGCAAATGGAAAGGAAAAAAAAAGCAAGGGTTGCGATCCTAGTCTCTGATAAAACAGACTTTAAACCAACCAAGATAAAAAAAGACAAAGAAGGGCATTACATAATGGTAAAAGGATCAATGCAACAAGAAGAGCTAACTATCCTAAATATATGTGTGCTCAATATAGGAGCACCCAGATTCATAAAACAAGTTCCTAAAGACCTGTAAAGAGACTTAGACCCCCACATAGTAATAGTGGGAGACTTTAACACCCCACTGTCAATATTAGACAGATCAATGAGACAGAAAATTAACAAGGATATTCAGGACTTGAACTCAGATCTGGACCAAGCAGACCTAATCGACATCTACAGAACTCTCCACCCCAAATCAACAGAGTATAAATTTTCTCAGCTGCACATAACATGTTTTCTAAAATCGACTACGTAATTGGAAGTAAAACATTCCTCAGCAAATGCAAAAGAATGGAAATCATAACAAACAGTCTCTCATACCACAATGCAATCAAATTAGAATTCAGAATTAAGAAACTCACTCAAAATGGCACAACTACATGGAAATTGAACAACCTGCTCCTGAATGACTACTGGGTAAATAATTAAATTAAGGGAGAAGTAAAGAAGTTCTTTGAAACCAATGAGAACAAAGAGACAAAGTACCAGAATCTCTGGGACACAGCTAAAGCAGTATTAAGAGAGAAATTTATAGCACTAAATGCCCACAAGAGAAAGCTGGAAAGATCTAAAACTGACACCCTAACATCACAATTAAAAGAACTAGAGAGGAAAGAGCAAACAAATTCAAAAGCTAGCAAAAGACAAGAAATAACTAAGATCAGAGCAGAACTAAAGAAATAGAGACATGAAAAACCCTTCAAAAAATCAGTTACTCCAGGAGCTGATTTTTTAAAAAGATTAACAAAATAGATTAACAAAATAGATGGACCACTAGCTAGACTAATAAAGAAGAAAAGAGAGAAAAATCAAGTAGACACAATAAAAAAATGATAGTCTTTAATCTTTGAGGCTGATGACCTTAGGATGGGGTTTCTGTGTGCAGCTTCCTTTTGTTGATGTTGATGTTGTTGCTTTCTGTTTGTTGGTTTTTCTCTTCTAACAGGCCCCTCTTCTGCAGGTCTGCTGGAGTTTGCTGGAGGTCTACTCCAGACCCTGTTTGCCTGGGTATCACCAGTGGAGGCTGCAGAACAGCAAAGATTGCTGCCTGCTCCTTCCTCTGGAAGCTTCGTCCCAGAGGGGCACCAGCCTGATGCCAGCCGGAGCTCTCCTGTATGTGGTGTCTGTCAGCCTCTACTGGGAGGTGTCTCCCAGTCAGAATACACAGGGGTCAGGGACCCACTTGAGGAGGCAGTCTGTTCTTTAGTAGAGCTCGAGCACTGTGCTGGGAGAATCCTCCTTGTCAGGATCTGCTGCTCTCATCAGAGCCAGCAGGCAGGAACGTTTAAGTCCACTGAAGCTGTGCCCCTGACAGCCGCCCCTTCCCCCAGGTGCTCTGTCCCAGGGAGATGGGAGCTTTATCTATAGCCCCCTGGCTGGGGCTGCTGCCTTTCTTTCAGAGATACCCTGCCCAGTGAGGAGGAATCTAGAGAAGCAGTCTGGTCACAGCTGCTTTGCCATACTGTGGTGAGTTCTGCCCAGTCCAAACTTCCTGGCCTCCTTAGCACTGTCAGGGGAAAACTGCCTACTCAAACCTCAGTAATGGTGGACGCCCCACCCTCTACCAAGCTCAATCATCCCAGGTCAACTTCAGACTGCTGTGCTGGCAGCGAGAATTTCAAGCCAGTGGTTCTTAGCTTGCTGGGGTCTGTGGGGGTGGGAGCTGCTGAGCAAGACCTCTTGGCTTCCTGGCTTCAGGCCCCTTTCTGGAGGAGTGAACGGTTCTGTCTCGCTGGGGTTCCAGGCACCACTGGGGTGTGGAAAACAACAACAACAAAAAAACTCCTGCAGCTAGCTCTGTGTCTGCCCTAACAACCATCCAGTTTTGTGCTTGAAACCCAGGGCCCTGGTAGCGTAGGCACATGAGGGAATCTCCTGTTCTGTGGATTGCAAAGACCGTGGGAAAAGCATAGTACCTGGGCTGGATAGCACAGTCCCTCACGGCTTCCCTTGGCTGGGGAGGGAGGTCCCCGGCTGCTTGCACTTCCTGGGGGAGGCGATGCCCCACCCTGATTCTGCTCACCCTCTGTGGGCTGCACCCACTGCCTAAACAGTCTCAATGAGATGAAGTGGGTACCTCAGTTGGAAATGCAGAAATCACCCGCCTTCTGTGTTGGTCTCACTGGGAGCTGCAGACCGGAGCTGTTCCTATTCAGCCATCTTGCCAAATCTCTCTATTATCTTTTATAGGAAAAAACTTTCTGAAGATGACATCAGACTCAAGAAGCCAAGAAGGAAAAGACTGATAAATCTGAAGATGTAAAAATTAAGATCCTTTACTCAGAAAAAGAAAAGTACAATAAAAAAATAAAAAATAATTTGGGCAAAATATTTGTGATACATGATGAACAATGGTTAAGTGTTCCTAGTAAACAAAGAAGTCATCAATCTGAAACAATCAACAGCAGTAAAAAATAGGGTAAGCATCTCACCGAAAAAAGAAATACTAAGAGGAAATAAACACATGAAAAGATGCACAACCTCATTCTGAGGAAATGAAAAACAGAACTAATGGCTGACTACAAGATTTAAAAAACTGGTGATACCCAATGTTGATGAGGATGCGTAAAACAGTCACTCCCATGGATCATTCATTGGAAAATATATCAGAGTAATCCTGTTGGAGGACAATTTTGCAATATCTACACTTAGTAATTTATTGTTCTCACCAAAGTACATGGAGGTGTATTATGGTTTGAGTATATGGAGGCTGTAGAGCCCTCGGAGTATGGAGCCCGATGGATCAGATAATAGCTCAGCAACTTCTGAGGTATGTGACTGTGGCAAGCTAAGAGCCTTACCTGGGAAGTGGAGATAAGTATGTTTTTACCTCAAAATGCTGGTGTGAGGATCTGATATATTTATACACTTTAGAGAAATGCTTGGCACTTTGGAACATTAATCTAAAGAAAACATCCAACTGCTCACGAGTAGAGTGCTAAGAAGGAAGAGCTTGGCCTCATAGTTGGATGGCTGCCACGTTCCCTGAAAGTGAAGGAAGCAAACCTCTCTCTGACTGGGAGGCTGATGTCTCTACTTCATTAAGTCCTGGGGCATCTCATGTTCCAGGATAGCATCACTTTCCACGTTTCTTCCTTTCTCATGCGTAAGAATTTTAGCCAGCTGAGAGTAAGGCAAGTGACCATTTCAAAGACAGGCATTTTACTAAATGGTGGCCACTGAAAGCTTGATTCCTGTGCTGTTTTCTGGTACTTTTTGTCTTAAAGCAGGATTTCTCAACACTGGCACTATTGACATTTTGGGCTGGATAATTCTTTCTGGAGGCGGCTGTGCTGTCCATTGTAGGATGTTTAGCGGCATTCCTGATCTTGATCCACTAAATGCCCCAAGTTCTGACAACCAAAAGTGTTTTCAGACATTGTCAAATGTCCCTTGGGAGTGAAATCACCCTTGGTTGAGGATCACTGGGTTTTAGAGGTTTGGAATGAAAAAAAAAAAAAAAATGATTCTCCCGTTGGAAGCAGAGACTGTAGTTCAGATTATGAACCAGTTAGATGATTTCCCTTCTTAAGCATGAATTCAGACTGCATTGCCTTTGAAAATTAATGTTTGGGGTGTGTGTGTGTGTGTGTGTGTGTGTGTGTAAATATTAGGGTTAACAGTTATCCACTGGGCCCTAGGATGAATAAGGAAGCTTAGCTTCACCTTATTCTCGACAAAGTCCTTAAGAGGGTCCAGATTATGTTCCATCACACTTTCATGCTTCTGAATTCCACTTAAAAAAATAGACTTATTGGCCAGGTGCGGTGGCTCACACCTATAATCCCAGCACTTTAGGAGGCCAACGTGGGCAGATCACAAGGTCAGGAGTTCGAGACCAGCCTGGCTAATATGGTGAAACCCCATCTCTACTACAAATACAAAAATTAGCTAGTCGCGGCGGTAATCCCAGCTACTCGGGAGGCTGACGCAGGAGAATCGCTCGAACCCAGGAGGCGGAGGTTGCAGTGAGCCGAGATTGCATCACTGCACTCCAGCCTGGGTGACAAAGCAAGACTCCATCTCAAAAAAAAAATTGACTTATTAATTATTTTGAATTAGCAATATATTCACATGGTTCAAAATTGAAGCAATATAAATGAGTGTAGAGTGAAAAGTTTCTCTCTCATCCCTGTCTCCAGATATCTGGGTCCTGCCCATGAGAAAGCCACATGAACAGGTTCTTTGTTTATCCTTCCAAATATATTTTTTGCATACACAAATATGTATATTTGTATTTATAACATATTTGTATATTTCCCTTGTATATTTGTATATTTCCCTGTCTCATCCCCCCCTTTTTTAACAAAAACAGGTCATACACTGAACATACATGTGTTCACCCAGACTCTTCTATGTACATATGTTATCCCTTCACCACTGCTTCCTTTCTAAGAGAACTCCGATTTTGTGCAGTTCTTCAGCACCACACCCTTTCCCCTACCTACCCACAAACACACTTCATGGAATCCATGTGACTCAGGGGAAGTGGATTCCACCCCCAGATCTGGGAGTAGCTGGTCAAAGGGTGACCCATTCTCTTTGCCAGAGGTCAGTTCAGAAAGGGGCATGAAACCCAACTCAGGCCAATGGACATGCTGAGAAGTTTGCTGGGCTTTCCAGGGAATTTTTTTTCTCCTGAGAGAGCTGTGGAAGAAGTCTCTTTTGCCTCCTCTGGACACCACTACGGGGAGAAGTAAAGATGGGGCAGACACTTGAGGCATGGCCCGGAAAAACTGGAGCACCTGGATTAAGCCAATCCTGAAGCCTGCTCGACTGCTGTCCTTTCAGGCAGAGGAAAGATGGGTGATGTCACTTTTAGCAGTCTAGGGTGAGGTGACAAGTCAGTGAAGCCATTTCAAATCCAAATTTGGTGTGGCTTGAAGGCTTTTGGTTTACAACGGTAAAATCAGTTCTCTGATGTGTAGCATTTTACAGTACAAACGGTGCTCCCACATTCAGGTTTCATTGAGAGTAACTACGCCAGGCAGGGCCTCTGTGCCCACTGCACAGATGAGGAAAAGAAGAAATGGAGGGGAAAGTCTTGTTTAAGGACACATATCCTGTAAGAAGCAGAACTGGAATCCAACCCCAAGTTTGTTTCTGTTACCGAAACACCGGGAGTTTGGTCTGCGTCCTGCGGCTCACAGTACAGAAAGCCAATGACTGAGACGATGAGTATTGCCAAGGACAAAGGCTTTAATCAGGTTCTGCAGCAGAGGAGATGGGAACTCAGTCTCAAATGCATCTCCCTGACTAACTAAAACTAGGGGTTTATATGGCAGGGAAGCAATGTAACCGTGTGTAAGAAAATGGGAACTAGGAAGGGGCAAGGAAGCAATCATGGTGAATGAGGGGTCCCACATCTTATTGTCTGATGTGACGGTCTGGTGAATTTCAGTTCTTTGGTACTTTTTTTGAGAGATCTGAAGCTCCTTTCCTGAGGAAGGAACTCGGATAAAACAAATATAAGTTTCAAGCTTTAAGACTAGCAGGGTGAATTTCTATGTTTATCAAAAGAAAAAAAAAACTGTCCATGGGACAATTGCACTGGTTTTATTTAAACATCAAGGTTATTTTCTCCCAAACCACCAGATACTCTGGCTGGAGGCACTCATACCCACAGATGCATGCCAAGTGTTGACTCTACCTTCAGGAGCAGCAGCACCAGGAAGCTCTGGGAGGTCAGGACACAGGAGAGAGGCAGGAAGAGCCCCCGCAGGACCTACTGTGGTGGCCGAGACTGCTACAGCCATATGACCTCCGACTGTGCCCAGGTCCTTTTAGCATGTCCTCAAGAGTCAGTGCCTCGGAGCAAATGGGCTGACCTCTGGACTACACTGGGGAAGAGAGAAAAGGAGGTGCTCCCTGTTGCCCAATGGAAGATTCCTCAAGATGGAGATTGAGCTGCTGTTCTAGGGCACCCCAAGGGCAAATGTCCCCATCGTCTCTAAGGCTCCAGCCAGCTCCAAACACTCTGGGTGGTAAATAGACTGAATCCCCTTTAGTGACCTCTCTCACTGGCAATGTTTTCTTTCTCTTTTTTCTTACAATAGTTGAATTGATCAAAAAAGAACTCAATCTCAAAGGTGAGAGTAGAGTTGATGATGGGGTCAGGGAGCTGACCTCAATCGAAAGTTGAGAAGAAAAGCGTGTGTGAATAACAACATCCTTGGTTTAGAATTTACTTACAAAGCTTCAGCTGAGCTTAGGAACGTGTCATTTGGATATTTGCTGGGCTTCGCACACACCCCTTCAGTTTCTACACAGGGCCAGGCATACCACAATGGTGTGGTTGCATTTTGTTTTTAATCTTAGGTTCATTTTTTGTAGATCCTAAAACACAAAACGGGATTCGGGAAGTGTGAATTTACTTGAACCAAACTGAAAAAAGGTTTTCTCAACCTCTGCAAAATGAAGCTGCAGAATTCACAACAGTTTTAATTATAACACACTAAATAGATACAATAAGTGGCTCTTTGCTCTGACGTTGAAATCTCTACCTATTTTTATCTCCAGGCAAATAACAGGCGGCTGGGGAAAGTTACTACATTATGAGTGGGTTATTGAATCTCTGAGCATCAACAACCTCTATGTCATTACACTGCATTGTATGCTAAAGAAAATCATTGTATCCAGGCCGGGCACAGTGGCTTATGCCTATAATCGCAATATTTTGGGAGACTGAGGTGAGCAGATCACCTGAGGTCAGGAGTTCAAGACCAGCCTGGCCAACATGGTGAAACCCTGTCTTTACTGAAAAAAATATATATATATACAAAAATTAGCCAGGCATGGTGGCGCACACCTGTAATCTCAGCTACTCCAGAGGCTGAGACAGGAGAATCGCTTGAAGCCGGGAGGTGGAGGTGGTAGTGAGCTAAGATCGTGCCATTGCAGTCCAGCCTGGGCAACAAGAATGAAACTCCATCTAAAAAAGAAAGAAAGAAAGAAAGAAAAAAAACAAAAACAAAAGCAAAACAAAGAAAATCATTGTATTCAAAAATACAAGATGAGCAAAAATATTTCAAGATTTCTTAGAAGAAATTTGCTTCCCATAGGCAAAGGAAAACTAAGCACATTAAAACTACTGCTCTAAAGTAACTCTAAAGCATAATTCTCCTCTTGAGTTTCAGGAAAGACTTGGAAAGAGGAGCAAGACTTTCCCTTTCTCACTTTGCCATGACCTCCAGGGCCTTGTAGCTCAGGCTTTGAAAATGAAGGTCACCATAATTACTACTACAACCCAGATCTGGAGGAAGGTGGAGAACCTTGAACAGAGCCCACCAGAAGTGGCTGGCTGGGGTCCCACTGGGCTGCAGGGCCAGGGAAGGCCCTGCGGTTGCTGCCCCACCTGCCTGCTCTTGGCCTCACTTCTTTGCTTCTCCTCTGGAAGATTCTATCAGAATTGCTTTGTGCCCAGGAATGGGCCTATGATGAAGAGTCTGGCTCACTTTTTCCTCTGTACTTTGGGATTACATCATGGAACACAATATCCTGAGCAAGCATAAGACAGGGAGGGGAAAGTGGATGAATCTGATGTAAGAAGAAAACAGACACTCATATTTTCACTCAATTTTCAAAGCAATCCACACTACAGATGAGGAAACTGAGATTTATGGATGTGAAGAGACTTGCTGAAGACCACAGTTTGGTGGCTGAAGCTGGTTTGAATTTTATTCTAACACAAATCTTTATTTATTTTAGACAGGGTCTCACTCTATTCTCTAGGCTGGAGTGCAATGGCGCAATCATGGCTCATTAAAACCTCTTCCTCCAGGGCTCAAGCCATCTTCCCACCTCAGTCTCCTAAGTAGTTGGAACCACAGGCATGCACCACCACCCCTGGCTAATTTTTGTATTTCTTGTAGAGATGAAGTTTTACCATGTTGCCCAGGCTGGTTGTGAACTCCTGAGCTCAAGTGATCCACCTGCCTTGGCCTCCCAAAGTGCTGGGATGACAGGTGTGAGCCACTGCACCTGGCCTCAAATCTTTTTACTGTATTTTATTTTTTATTTTTGTTGGTACATAGTAGGTGTATATATATATGGGGTACATGAGATATTCTGATACAGGCATGCAATCCATAATAATCACATCAGGGAACATGACATAGCCATTATCTCAAGCATTTATCATTGCTTTGTGGTACAAAAATTCCAATAATACTACTTTAGATATTTTTATATGTACAATAAATGATTGTTAACTATAGTCACCCTGTTGTGCTATCAAATACGCGATCTTATTAATTCTATCTAACTATATTTTTGTAGCTATTAACCATCTTCCCTCTCCTCCTTCCCAGCCTCTGGTAACCATCATTCTACTATCTCCATGAATTTAATTGTCTTAATTTTTAGCTCCCACAAATGAGTGAGAGCAGGTCAAGTTTGTCTTTCTGTGCCTGGCTTGTTTCATTTAACATAATGACCTCCAGTTTCATCCACAGTGTTGCAAATGACAGAATCTCATTCTTTTTTATGGCTGAATAGAGTACTCCACTGTGTATGTGTACGACATTTTCTTTATCCATTTGTCTGTTGATGGACACTTAGGTTGCTTCCAAATCTTGGCTATTGTGAATAACACTTCAATAAATGAGAATGCAGATATCTCTTCAATATATTGATTTCCTTTCTTTGAGGTATATACTAGCAGTGGGATTGCTGGATCATATGATAGTTCTGTTTTTAGTCTTTTTTGAGGAACCTCCATACTTTTCCCCATAGTGGCTGTGTTAATTTACATTCCCACCAACTAACTCAAATCTGTAAATTATACCATGAGGATGTCTAAATTAAGGGGGCGATTTTTGCACTTTCTACAAGAAAATCATTGAGTAGTTCACCTAACTTGTTTGGCAAATTCAGTCAAATGACTGTACAAGTTTTATATAAATGTAGTCTCATGTTAAACACTTAAATCATGTGTTACCATAAACAATTATTAAATCACTTGAAGATGTTTGAGAACTAAATAGGATATTTCTTCATGATATATGCTTTAAAAAGTTTTAATTGTGGTAAAATACACATGACAAAACTTTACCATTTTAACCGTTTTAAGTGTACAGTTCTCTAGTGTTAAGTCTATCCACATTAATGTGTAACCAGTCTCTAGGACTTATCTCATAAAACTGAAACTATACCTATTAAACAGCAACCCTTCATTTTCCCTTCTCCCCAGCTTCTGGCAAACACAATTTCACCTTCTGTTTCTATAGCTGACTACTCTAGAGAGGTCATATGAATGGGATCATTCGGTATTTGTCCTTTTGGATTGGCGTATTTCACTTAGCATAATGTCCTTAAGGTTCATCCACGTTGTAGCACGTGTCAGAATTGTCCTCCTTTTTAAGGCTGAATAATATTCCATTGTATGCATAGACCACATTTTGCTTAGCCATTCTTCTGTCGATAGACAGTTGAGTTGTTGCCATCTTTTGGCGACTGTGAACATTGCTGCTATGAACATGATTGTACAAATATCTCTTTGCCATCTTTTCAATTCTTTGGTTATATACCCAGAAGTGGAGTTGCTGTATCATATGGTAATTCTGTATTTAATTTTTTAAGAAGCTGCCATAGCATTGTTCAAAACTGCTGCACCATTTTACATTGCCAACAACAGGGCACAAAAAATTGAATTTCTCTGCATTCTCTACAACACTTGCTATTTTCTGGGTTTTTTTGCAAGCAGTTATTCTAATGGGTATGAGGTGGTATCTCACGGTGGTTTTAATTTGCACTTCTTTATTGATCAGTGATGTTGAGCATCTTTGACTATGCTTGTTTTACACTTACATACATTATTTGGATATCTGTCTGTTCAAGTCCATTGCCCATTTCTAAGCCGGGTTATCTTTTTGTTGTTGTTGAGTTGTAGGAGGTCATTATATATTCCGGATACTAACCCTTTGTCAGATGTATGATTTGCAAATATTATCTCCCATTCCATAGGTTGCCTTCTCATTCTGTTGACTGTTTCATTCTGTTGACTTTTGTCTTTTGACAGACAAAAGTTTTTAATTTTGATATAATTTATCTATTTTTACTTTTGTTGCCTGTGCTTTTGGTGTCATAGCCAAGAAATCATTGCCAAACTCAGTATCATGAAGATTTTCCTCTATGTTTTCTTCTCAGGCTTATATAGTTTTGGCTCTTACATTTGGGTCTTTGATCGATTTTGTGTTAATTTTTGTATATAGTATAAGGAAAGCATCCAATTCATTATTTTTTGCATGTGGCTATCCAGTTTTTCTAGCATCATTTGTGGAAAAGACTGTTCTCCCCCTTTGAATGATCTTGGCACTCTTGTTGAAAATCATTTAACCATATATGGGAGGGAGGGTTTATTTCTGGGCTCTCTATTCAATTCCACTGATTTATATGTGTGTCTTTATGCCATGAAGGTACTATGGCTTTGTAATAAATTTGGAAATCAAGAAATATGAGACCTCCAACTTTGTTATTCTTTTTCAAGACTGTTTTGGCTATTCAAGATCCTTTGAAATACCATACGAATTTTAGGATGAATTTTTTTTTTAATTTCTGTGAAAACATCCATGAGATTTTGACAAGGATTGCACAAAATGTGTAGATTGCTCTGGATAGTATGGACTTCTTAACTATATTCAATCTTTAAATATAAGAACATGTACTGTATTTCCATTTATTTGTATCTTCTTTAATTTCTTTCAGAAACACTTTGTAGTTTTCAGTGTACAAGTCTTTTGCCTCTTGGTTAATTCTGAGTATTTTATTCTTTTTGATTCTATTAGAAATGGAATTGTTTTCTTAGTTTCCTCTTCTGACTGTTCATTTTAGTGTATGATAATGCAACTGATTTTTATATGTTGATTTTATATTCTGTATATTCTGCATCTTTGCTGAATTTGTTTATTAATTCTAATAGTTTGTGGAATCTTTAGGGGTTTCTACATATAAGATCACGTCTGTGAACAGACATAATTTTACTTCTTCCTTTCTGGTTTGGATGCCTTTATGATTTTTTTTTTTTTTTTTTTTTGAGACAGGGTCCCACTCTGTCACCTGGCTAGAGTGCAACGGCTCAAACACGGCTCACTTCAGCTTTGACCTTCTGGGCTGAAGTCGTCCTCCCACCTCAGCCTCCCAAGTAGCTGGGACTACAGGCGCTTGCCACCATGTCCAGTTAATTTTTTAAAAAATTCTTTATAGAGATGGGGGTCTTGCTATGTTGCCCAGGCTGGTCTTGAACTCCTGGGCTCAAGCAATCTCCCTGCCTTGGCCTCCTAAAGTGTTGGGATTACAGGCTGAGCCACCGTACCTGGCCTATGATGCATTTTTAATGAAAGAAAAACAGACACCATTATTTTGCATTACAAAATATAAAACAGAAGAAATTTCACAGCCAATCAAATGGGAGTTTAGAATTGGATCCTCCTGCACTTTCCCCCACACTTCTTTCAAAGCTGCCTTCCTCTGCAAGGCTTCTGCCTCACATCTGATCACCCACAACCTGAGCTCTGAGCACCCACACCTCACCTCTGAGCACTATGACCCATCTGGATGGAGCTACTGCACGGTCAGTGTGGGAACATCTCTGAGGAAGATGCATTGTCTTCTGTGGAGTTACCTAAAAACACTGGGGCATGTTCTCCTAACTGCCTTCACTTAGTCTAAAGATGAAGCAATTCAACAAAAGTACATGTAAACCTCAAAACTGGACTTGGAGTTTTAAAGATCAATGGACTCTATTGTCTATTGTCTGGATGGTTTGGGGGTTTCCTAGCTCATTTTTTTTTTCTTTTATGGTATAGACACCTGAAGGCTCTTTGCTCAGTACTCCTCACTGCGTGGCTGACTTCCACTGCAGATGCTGTGCTGAAGGTCGGGTTCTGGCCTCTCTGTTTACACCCTTTTTGACTTGAGGCTTGCCTGTTGGTTCCCTGAAACGTGAACTCCGGATCTGGGTGCTAAGCAATTCCCTTTCTTTCCAGGCTGGGGTCTTGAGACCTCACTGTAATGAGAGATTGTGACCTCTTTTCTCATGTCTCAGGCAAGCTCTGATGGCTTTTCTAGTTAAGGACCGTGTTGAACCAGGTGAAATCGCCATTTTTGTTGGCTGTTTTTGTCCTGCAAAACTGACAATTTCATATCCTTAAATTTAATACCTTTGGAGTAGAAACTACCTATTGTTGTCCAATAGAGGAAACAAAATTTCTTCCTGAAAGCATTTGTCTGAACAAAACAGTATTTGTTTTATCTGCATTTCCCCTTCATTCACTTGTATCATTCAGGGACTTGCACGTCTCAGTCACATGTGTGACGCACTCACATGTATGGCTCCAATCCCATCTTCACGGCACAGAGAACTAAATTCTCTCCCACCTTCCCGTGGAGAGCCCTCTGTCCTCATCGTCACTGGTTCCTTTCCTCTGGATCCTTCCACCTCAATTATGTTTCTCTGAGGGTGCAATGACAAGAATAAAATGAAATGTTGTTCTTGTTCAGTTAAGTAATAAATTGTCATTTCTTCCATTTTCTCTTTGACTAAAGATGTATTAGCTTTATTATTATTTTTTAAATAGAGACAATGTCTCAATATGTTGCCCAGGCTGGCCTTGAACTCCTGAGCTTGAGTGATCCTCTCGCCTCGGTCTCCCAAAGTGCTAGGATTACAGGTGTGAGCCACCACGCCCGGTAAAAGATGTATTAGCTTTAAACAAAGTTAAAATTTCTTCTCAGTTGTGTAAAAATCACAGAAGAATGCAACATGTCCTCTAAGTGTCAGCCTGTGTGGAGCTGAAAAAACAGTGGAGTCCTTTGTTCACTGTCTTGGGAGTCTTTGGGATTTCTGTTGATCCACAGACTTGCATAAAGAGTTTGCCATGATGACAGGGCCTCTGCACATGATGTGAGGATGTGGACCCCCTTTCCTCCCCACAGCCAGTGCCGGCCCGACTCATAAAAGCTCAAAGACCCAGTGAGACCAGCCTCAGTCAGATCAGCCCATCCATGAGTGGGGGTTGTTGTTATATATATTTATGCTCCATCTCACTGCCAAAGAGGGATTTGGGGTGGATTATAGAAGTGCATACAACAGGGGCTGGGCGCGGTGGCTCACGCCTGTAATCCCAGCACTTTGGGAGAGCCAGGTGGGCAGATCACAAGGTTAGGAGATCGAGACCATCCTGGCTAACATGGTGAAACCCCGTCTCTACTAAAAATACAAAAACTAGCTGGGTGTGGTGGCGCGTGCCTGTAATCCCAGCTACTGGGAAGGCTGAGGCAGGAGAATTGCTTGAACCTGGGAGGTGGAGGTTGCAGTGAGCCGAGATCACGCCACAGCACTCCAGCCTAGTGACAGAGCAAGACTCTGTCTCAAAATAAATAAATAAATAAATAGATAGATAAAAATAAAGAAATACATACAACAAAATAAAAATAAAATAAGCAAAGAAGTGGAGGAAGAAGAGGAGAATTAAGGTAAGAAATTAAGATGAAGTCATTTGTTTCTTTTTGCCTATTCATATTTTGAGTTTTCTCTTTTCTTATTGATTTGTAGGAGTTACCTGTATATTCTAGATCTGTGCTAATACGTTAGCCACCAGTCCTATGTGGCTATTGAAATTAATTAGGCTGGGCGTGGTGGCTCACACCTGTAATCCCAGCACTTTGGGAGGCCAAGGTAGGTGGATCACTTGAGCTCAGGAGTTCACGACCAGCCTGGGAAACATGGCAAGACCCCATCTCTACTAAAAATACAAAAATTAGCCAGGTGTGGTGGCACACCTGTAATTCCAGCTACTTAGGAGGCTGAGGTGGGAGAATCACCTGAGCCCAGGAGGTAAAGGCTGCAGTGAGCTGTAATCACACCACTGCACTCCAGCCTGTGTGACAGAGACCCCATCTAAAACAATAATAATAATTATTATTAAAGTTAAATAGAATTAAAAATTTAGCTCCTCAGTCACCCTCCTCACATTTCAAGTGCTCAGTAACCACAACTATCCAGTGGCCAGCATAGACCTACACCATTTCCATCATCACAGCCAATTATCTTGGATAGTGTTGGTCTGTATATTAATCCCTTGTCAATTTTATTCATTTCAAATATCTTCTTCGAGAAAATTGTTCTCTGCTAACTTTGATTAAGATGCCTTCACTGAACAGAAATGTTTAGTTTTTTTTGAGACAGGGTCTTGCTCTGTTGCCCAGGCTGTAGTGCAGTGGTACAACCATAGCTTACTGTAACCTTGAATTCCTGGGCTCAAGCAATCCTCTTGCCTCAGCCTCCCAAGTAGCTAGAAGTATAGGCATGCACCACAATGCCTGGTCAATTTAAAAATTTTGTAGAGATGGTGTTTCACTGTGTTGCCAGTCTTCCTACCTCAGCTCACGAGTTCTCACGAGATCTGATGGTTTAAAAGTGTGTGGCACTTCCCCCTTTGCTGTCTCTCCTGCTCCACCATGGTAAGACGTGCCTGCTTCCCCCTCGTTTTCTACCATGATTGTAAATTTCCTGAGGCCTCTGAACCATGCTTCCTGTACAGCCTGTAGGACTATGAGTCAATTAAATCTCTTTTCTTCATAAATTCCTAGCCTCAGTTAGTTCTTTATAGCAGTGTGACAATGGACTAATACACCTTAAATGTTTAGTTTTTATATGGTTGTGTTCATCATATTTTGCCCTGTAATATGTGCATTTGGAGTCTTGTTTAAGAAATCTCTTTGCTGAGGTCTCAGAGATATTTCCCCTCACCTTTTGGTATCTGGGTTGTGGATTTCCTTTTCATATGTGGGTAGTGAATCCAATAGGACTTTGCCTTTGCTACACAGCATGAGGCAGGGATCCAACCCTATGCTCTCCATCTAGTAAGGGGTTTTCCCCATCATTGCTGTTAACAGATTCATCTACACATCCATCGTCTCCCCACAGGTCTTGTGTGCCACTGCTTTCCTGTGCCCATCCAAGGTCCATGAGGGCAATTTTGGGCTCTTGCAGGCTGCATCCATCTCTTTATGTTTCCTCTGCCAGGACCAAATTGTCTTATCACTCTGACTTTGTGCAACGACTTCACGCAGGGAGAGTGCTCTATTCTCCCTCACTCTTGTGTTGCCAAATGTTCATAGCTCTTCTAGGACCTTGCTCATCTAGATTCACTTTAAAATCTATCTTTTTGAGTTTCTCAAAATGTGTATAGAAAATCAGCAGTCACTCACTAATGAAATACTCTCTTTTAAGTGAAAAATAATATATGTGCTGTGAAGCTCTGTGATCTACTTTAAACCTAGGAATGAAGTTCCAAGTGTTAACGGTGATTTAAAATCCATTCCATTGAGTTTCGGTTTGTCTGGGGCATCAGTAAATGCTCATTTCCAAAAGTGCTTTGCCTTTGAAGGCTACTAATGCATGCAGTGTGTTGCCATGGCAACGGTTACTTTTAGTTAGTACTTTTTATAGATTAAAGTGTTACACCCTGGAGTCTATTCATATAAATGCATAAATCTTAAGACAGTATGGTACTTTATTTAATGTAGATATTTAATGGAACAGAGTCAGACCTAACTGACCAGAAATGGAAAATTTTCAACACTTATATTTGATACGGACATGCAGTGTTACCAAAAATATAACATTTTCATTACTTTGTTTCACAAAATATAAATTAACCTTGCTATCCATTTAACTTGGTCAATATTTAATAAATTGTGGTTGAAATGTATGTGTCTGTCAGAAATTTGCACATATCACTTTGTTTTCTACCCTAGAGTAAAATCCCCAATTATTGTGGGGATTCAGAAGACTTGGGGAACAAGGTGTTTCCCAGGCAAATGGAGGGGAAGTCAGTGGAGCCCTGGGTGGGAAAGAGTATATGGGCCTGGGCTTGGATTTTGGCAGTGACTTTTATTAGCTGTGTGGCCTTGAACTTCAGTTTCCCCAGTCATAAAATGGAGATCATCACATCTACTTTGCACAGCAGTTGTGAAGATTAATTGTATCTTCAGTGAGTGATATCTATGATTAAAAAATGACTAGATAATGATTTCAAGTCAATATTTAAGGCAGAAAGAGAGGGTGGAAATATCAAGTACAAAAGTGCTGCGGAAAGTCAATAGTCAACGATCCTGGTGGATGGGAGGTCTCAGGGACAGGGGAATTGGGCACCGCTTCCACGCACACGAGAGGAGAAGGACACAGAGGCAGAGATCAGCAGAGCAGTGGGCATGGAAGAGGGACCATGGGGTTGGCTGGGTGAGGCTTGGTCAGGAAAGACAAAGGGGTGGCGGTAGGAGCCCCCAAGGGTGGGTTGAGAGCTCTGTGCCTCACACAAAGAGTGACCCTGAACTGTGCCTTATACAGAGGTGACAAGAAGTGTTTTAGAAGGGAGATCTGGTAAACAAAGGGGTACATGGAGACAAGCATGAGGGCTGGATGTGCCCCTGGCCTGAGGACAGCAAGGCCTGAACCCAGGAGGGGTGTGGAGAGTGAGATGAAGATGAGAATCTCACAGTCACAAAGAAGACGATATAGGGATTAGCTCTACTGGAAACAGGAGTGGAAAGAGCCAAAATGGTCTCCGAAGCTTTGATCTCTTCCGATGAACAATTGTTTAAAGCAACAATAATGACAATAACAAAACAGTCATCCCTTGGCATCTGGGGGGTATTGGTTCCAGGACTCAGTTTCTTGCCACGTGAATCTCTCCAGTTTGCTTTGTCAGAGCAATCACGTGAAAAGAGTCTGAACAAGATGGAAGTCACTGTCTTTTATAATCTGATTTCCAAAGTGGCATCCATCACCCTTGCTGTGTTTATTCATTAAAACCAAGTCACGAGTCCAGCCCATATACACAAGGAGAAGGAACTACACATGGGCATGAAGACAAGGAGACAGGGGTCGCTGGGAGCCATGCTGGAAGCTGCCTACAATACTAGGGGACTGGAGAAGTGGAAATACTCTTGACCAAAATAGGACAGGAGGCTGGAAATAATTTAGGACCCAGATGATGAATTCAGTTGTAATCATGGTGTATGAGCTAATGGCATGGCATCAGAACCAGAATCCACAGCCATGTGAGCCATGGGAGAGCTCTAGAAAGAAGGCAAGCCATGGACATGGATTAGGAAGCATCCTGTTTTGACCATGTTCAGGACATGTATTCTTAGCTTCATTGCACATGTCTGCAAAACAAATGAGTCTGCTACAGGGCTGTCAGACAGGGCTGTGGTTTCATCTGAAGGTTCAACAAGAAAAGGATTTACTTCCAACCTCACTCACATGGTTGTTGGCAGGATTCAGTTCTTTGCAAGATGTTAGGATGAGGTTCTTGATTCTTTACTAGCAGTGGCCTCGTGAGAAGTCTGGAGCTGGATAATCCAACTCAACTGTGGCTGGATACCTGACCCACAGAAACTATGAAATAATAAACGTGCTTTTCAAGCCACTAAGTTTTGGTGTGATTTGTTATGCAGCAACAGATAATTAATACACCCAGTTTCCAACTCTTTGATCCTATCAGTTACCATAAGGCACCTAGAAGTTCTCCCACCCTTCCAAGGCCTCAAAATTTATGCTTTTCTGGAATTTGAGAGAAGGTAATGGGCCACTTAGGGAGGAAGCTATTGTTTGGTACATGCCTCCAGGCACCTTTCTCCTGCTGGACAACTGCTTCTCCAGTCTAATCCTGCTCTAGCTTTTTGCTGGGAAATAACACTCCACTCACTCTTTCACCCTGGACTTCCTGTGCTCCCAAACTTGGCTTGGGTCCAGACTGTATTCTTCTGTGTCCCTGACCTGGATTTCTATTCCAGAACCTAAATGCTGCATGTCTAAGCTGATCTGGTCAGCAAATTTTTTATCGCTCCTGCATTTGATAGTTGGATTGTGGCATTCCTGACCTTGCATTGCACCCACACAAATCAAAACAGCCTTGGCAGCCCTGTAAGATAATTTGATTCCATTCCCTAGCAATATAGGGCCAGGTCCAAAGTTACCAAATCAGGGCCCTGACTGCTCCTGGCACCCAGCCCTGGCCCATGGCTTCCTGACTGATCTTCCTGACCTTTGCCTTTCCAGCTCCACCACCTCAAGGAGGCGTGAATGACCTTTCAGAGGCATGTGCCAAGTTCTGAGCTTGGTCTTCCCATCCTTCCAGGGGGTGTGGGATGGGACTTGGAGTTATGCTAGCTCTTCAGGAGGGGATGTGCATGCACCAGCTCCAAGTAGAGTTGGCAATAGGCACCGCTACTCAGTGGTGACTCATGAAAGCAGTGGGGAGTAGGACATGGTGGCAGAGAATCAGTTCCCAGGCCCTGCTCAGCAATTATGAAAAAGGATGTTAACTTGGCACCAGGAAAATAGAGTAAAGGTCCCTTTTCCTGACTTCCAAGGACTTCCACAGACTGAGGCCAACCTGCTCACCCAATGTGTTCTCTACTGTGAGCCCTCTGCTCTCACTGTCACTTTCTAGTCTGGAAGTCAAAAAATTCTTCTCCTTCTTCTTCTTCTCCTTCTTCTTCTCCTCCTTCTCCTCCTCCTTCTCCTTCTCCTTCTTCTTTCTCTTCTTCCTCTTCCTCTCCTTTCCTTCTCATTCTCATTCTTCTTTTTTTTTTTTTTTGAGACAGGGTCTGACTCCATCACCCAGGGTGGAGTGCAGTGGTGTGGTGTCAGCTCACTGCAACCTCTACCTCCCAGGTTCAAGCAATTCTTGTGCCTCAGCTTCCCAAGTAGCTGGGATTATAGCCATTTGCCACCATGCCTGGCTAATTTTTTATTTTTAGTAGAGATGGGGTTTCACCATGTTGGCCAGGCTGGTCTCAAACTCCTGGCCTCAAGTGATCCACCCTC
The DNA here is from genome assembly GCF_029281585.2 of Gorilla gorilla gorilla. NCBI lineage: Eukaryota > Metazoa > Chordata > Mammalia > Primates > Hominidae > Gorilla > Gorilla gorilla. The sequence goes on from NC_073240.2 coordinate 31,051,479, forward strand.
CTCAGCCTCCCAAGTGGCCTGCTGGGATTACAGGCCACTGTGCCCAGCCAAAAATATTTATTATTAATAAATGGATGAGCCTTGTAGAAATTATGTGGAACAAAAGAATCTGGACACAGAAGAGTAAAGACTGTATGCTCCACTTAGATGACTTTTTAGAATAGGCAAAATTCATCTAAAGTGAATAAAATAAAGGTCATACTAGTTGCCCTGGTTAGTTACCTGGAAAGGGACATGAGGGAGCTTTCTGGAGTGATGGAAATGCTCTATATCGTGATAGGGGTGTGAGTTACAGAGGTGTGTGTTTGTTAAAATAAGGCCGGGTGCGGTGGCTCACACCTATAATCCCAGCACTTTGGGAGGCCAAGGTGGGTGGATTACTTGAGGTCAGGAGTTTGAGACCAGCCTGGCCAATATGGTGAAACTCCATCTCTACTAAAAATACAAAAATTAGCCGGGCTTGGTGGTGCATGACTGTAATCCTAGCCACTTGGGAGGCTGAGGCAGGAGAGTCGCTTGAACCTGGGAAGTGGAGTTTGCAGTGAGCTGAGATGGTGCCACTGCACTCTAGCCTGGGTGTCGCAGGGAGACTCCATCTCAAAAATAAATAAATAAATAAATAATCGGCTGGGCGCGGTGGCTCATGCCTGTAATCCCAGCACTTTGGGAGGCCAAGGTGGGTGGATCACGAGGTCAGGAGATCGAGACCATCCTGGCTAACATGGTGAAACCCCGTCTCTACTAAAAATACAAAAAAAATTAGCTGGGTGTGGTGGCGCGTGCCTGTAGTCCCAGCTACTCAGGAGGCTGAGGCAGGAAAATGGTGTGAACCTGGGAGGCCGAGCTTGCAGTGAGCCCAGTATATATATATATATACTTAATTTTTGTTACTTTGTCATTATGGCATTTTGATATATGTCAATTTTACCTTCAATAAAACTGTAAAAATATTAATGGTTGAGTAAGGGCAGGGGAGTGGGGTGAGTTACAGAAGACCCTGGAATGGCAGAATGCTGAATGTCGAAGCTGGGTATTTGCCACATAGAGGTTTATTATGCTATTCTGTTTACTTTGCATATGTTTGAAAATTTCCACAATAAAGAGTCAAAAAAAATTTTATGGTGCACATATTCTGCACCAGGTCCTATGCTAAAGGGCATGCACAGGCAGACAAGGCTGCAGAATACAGAAAGAACAAAATTGAAGATGGAATTTATTTTTTTACGTTTATTTTTAGAGATGGGGTCTTGCTATGTTGCTCAAGCTGGTCTTGAACTCTTGGGCTCAAGCGACCCTCCCACCTCAGCCACCCAAGTTACTGGGATTACAGCATTATTCAGCCTGAAGATTGGAATTTTTTTTTTTTTTTTTTTTTTTGAGATGGAGTCTTGCTCTGTCTCCCAGGCTGGAGTGCAGTGGCACAATCTCGGCTCACTACAAGCTCCGCCTTCTGGGTTCACGCCATTCTCCTGCCTCAGCCTCCTGAGTAGCTGGGACTACAGGCGCCCGCCACCGCGCCCAGCTAGTTTTTTGTATTTTTAATAGTGACGCGGTTTTCACCGTGTTAGCCAGGATGGTCTCGATTTCCTGACCTCATGATCCGCCTGCCTTGGCCTCCCAAAGTGCTGGGATTTCAGGCGTGAGCCACCGCACCCAGCCAAGATGGATTTTTCACTTACAAACATAAAGTGCATTGAAAAGGGGGAAAGGTGGACTAAACGGAAAGTCATGCCAGCCCCAACAAGTGGCTCCAAGAAGAGGAGAATCCTGCACCAGAAGGGAAGTCATCCAACTGCTTCTTTCATGGCTCACAACATGTCACGAGACCATCGCCAGCAGAACTAAACACCGGGCGAAGCGATGTGGTTGATTTACATTCTGGCTCAGGCTCTATTCTTGAACCATCAGCCAGAAATGTGACCAACACTAAGGCAATGATTTATTAGATTCACCTGGGAGCACCCAGATAAACTAAATCAGAATCCCTTGTGGCAGGACTAGGGCATCAGTGTATTTTGATGTTCCAGATGCAATTCCAATACACAGCCAGGGCAAGAACCAGCGATCTGTGAGCTGCTCAAGTCACATTGCCTCCAGGAAGTCTCTCTTCATGCTCGCTCACAAAGAGCCTTCTTTTATCCAACACCCTAAACATTGCTGACTGACAGCCTGCTATCTAGGTACACGGGGCCTTGTACTGTTTTAAACAATTCATGCTTGTCTTCTTTAATGAGGACGTGTGCGCATGTGTTCTTGAGGGTAAGAATTACCTTTTACATTTTTGCATTCCCCACAACACTTTGCACTATGATGTTGAATAAACATTCAATTTTCAAATTTTTATTTAGACAATGAAATATTTCCTTATTATAAATTGGCTGCATTCTTTAATTCTCAGAGTACTGAACTAAATGATTAATCATTACTGGAACATGTGCTTTCATAATGAAAATATTAAAAGATCTATAAACTTAAACATAACTTTTCAGTTATTTAATTTGGGGATTTTCCAAGTCAACGTATTTCCTATTGAACAGATTTTTGTCTATATTATTTTTGCTCTCTGACCTGATGTGAATCTTTCAGACGCTGGGTTGGTTGAAGGGGAAACAGTTTTTCTAATGCAGCTACTGTGAGCTGAGCTGACTTAGGCCTTGGAGAATTACCATTCTTACCAATTGACCATAAAAGCAGATAGGAACAGTATCTACGTATTACAAACCAGAATCAAAATGACCTTCACACATGATTAGTGTGGAATTCTTTTCAGTGGAAAATGGCAACATTTAGCAGCACAGGGTGCAGTTGGCTTCAAATACTCTCTGAAGTGAAACCATTGTGTTTTCCTGGGTGACTGAGCCCAGCGCTAATGCCCATCGGAGAAGCTGCTGGGAACTGCAATGCTTTGATTAAACAGAGTATTAACCACAGGCTGGCTGTTTGAACCATATCGATAAAGACAAAATTCACCCCATCTACCAAAACATTCTTTGCATGTAAGACTTAACAATGAAAATAAACAAAAGCTTTAGCTGTCAACTATATATACCATGAAGAATGGCAAAACTGGTTTTTGTTAATGCTAGTTTGTCTTTTAATCGCTCAGTTGGCTATGAAAACTCTTGTTTACATTCCTTTACATATTGTTGAGCTTCAAGGTAATTGTGAAAGAAAACGGGGAGTTAATATCACTTCCCAGAAGCCACATTTTATTTAACCTCAAAAACTTTATGTAAAAGATTTTGTTATGAATCAAAGGCTGGCAGTTCTTCCTACTGGGGTGATTTAGGAAATTAAAGTTAGGAGTAGATGGTGCTAATGGGAATGGTAAGACTAGTAAGAGTGATTTATTCCTTGCAGAAAAAAATCACTGTCGATGCTCAGTTGAAATAATGTGGAATTTAATAATTACCTCATAGTACCATCTAGTGGTGCTATATTTCTACCCTTGTGTTAAGTGAGGACTGTAGTTTTCTGTAGCCCGAAGCCAGCAAAGCCAGGTCAGTGGTCTATTACAAACACTTTAACTGTAAGCTGTTAGAAGGGTGAGTTCACAGAGAAAATGTAAACAAAGTATTAGTAGCTCATATGACAATATTAAATTTTAAAATGTTCCCAGAACTCAGACATGTTCAATATGGATTCTCAATAAATTGTGTTTTTAAATATTGAACAAATACTGTGATTACTTTTTTCACAATAATTACAGCAATTTGGGTACTTTTGGGTACTACCGTAAGATTCTAAGCACTATTTTATATTTTTCCTATTCTGAACAATTGTGGTTTGTGCATTTCTTCCAGTAAATGCGGTCTGGAAAATAAATACCTTTCACATGGTACGTGTTATTGGAAAACAATTGTCTTTAGTGAGATTTATGCAATGTGGAGAAAAAAATTTTTTTAAGAAACTATTGCTCCTATGAAAGCTTGAGAGTGTTACAGGCAATGTAGGCACTTTTAGATCAAATTCAAACATAAAAAGGCACTTACACACATTTTAAGAATACTTGTTATTATAAGAACATTTTCAGATTTACAGGACTAAGTCTAGTTTAAGCATAAACCAGATTCAATGTGAATCTCTACATATTTTTCTTGCTTCAAGTATTATTTTACAGAAGGGACACTGATTTGTTTGGCCTGTGTAAACCTAACAGTCTAGGTTTGATCTACTAGATATCATATCTAGTAGATGTCATATCTCAACAATAAAGGGTCTGAAGAATAAATATTAATATTTAGGCCTAAGTTATTTTTTAAAATTCATGTGTCTGTCCTGTTTTGCTTACTGAATTAACAAATCTTTAAAGAAAACCTTCACATACTATAGTGATATATTTATACCATAGTGATATGATTTATTGAATGTGAGAGAAATTCTCACACTCAATTTTAATTTTCTTAAAAAGAAAAGATGGGAAAATGTTACAGTATTCAAATAGTGAATGCTGGGCGGCGACGGCGACATGGAGAGCGGGGCCTACGGCGTGGCCGAGGCGGGCGGCTCCTTCGACCTGCGGCCCTTCCTGACGCAGCCGCAGGTGGTGGCGCGCGCCCTGTGCTTGGTGAGCCCGGGGAGGGCGGGCCGGGGGCACCCCGAGGACCCCCCCCGCCGCCAGGCCCGGTGGGACCCCTAACCCACGAGCGTGACAGGTGGAGGCGGCCGCGTCCGGGGCCTGGCGGCGAGCGGGGCCGGCATTTAGCGTCCCGGGCCCCGCCTTCCCGCCCTCCACAGTCTTCGCCTTGATCGTGTTCTCCTGCATCTATGGCGAGGGCTACAGCAACACCCATAAGTCTAAGCAGATGCACTGCGTGTTCAACCACAACGAGGATGCCTGCCGCTATGGCAGTGCCATCGGGGTGCTGGCCTTCCTGGCCTCGGCCTTCTTCTTGGTGGTCGACGCGTATTTCCCCCAGATCAGCAACGCCACTGACCGCAAGTACCTCGTCATTGGTGACCTGCTCTTTTCAGCTCTCTGGACCTTCCTGTGGTTTGTTGGTTTCTGCTTCCTCACCAACCAGTGGGCGGTCACCGACCCGGAGGACGTGCTGGTGGGGGCCGACTCTGCGAGGGCAGCCATCGCCTTCAGCTTCTTTTGCATCTTCTCCTGGGGTGTGCTGGCCTCCCTGACCTACCAGCGCTACAAGGCTGGCGTGGACGACTTCATCCAGAACTACGTCGACCCCACTCCGGACCCCAACACTGCCTACGCCTCCTACCCAGGTGCATCTGTGGACAACTACCAACAGCCACCCTTCACCCAGAATGCGGAGACCACCGAGGGCTACCAGCCGCCACCTGTGTACTGAGTGGCTGTTAGGGTGGGAAGAGGGACAGAGAGGGCCCTCCTCTCTGCCCTGGACTTTCCCATGAGCCTCCTGGAACTGCCAAACCCCCTCTTTCACCTGTTCCATCCTGTGCAGCTGACACACAGCTAAGGAGCCTTACAGCCTGGCGGGGGCTGGCAGAGCCACACCCCAAGTGCCTGTGCCCAGAGGGCTTCAGTCAGCCGCTCACTCCTCCAGGGCACTTTTAGGAAAGGGTTTTTAGCTAGTGTTTTTCCTTGCTTTTAATGGCCCCAACCCCGCCTGGAGTGGCTAGAAGCCAGCAGGCACCCATGTGCTACTGACAAGTGCCTCAGCTTCCCCCCGGCCCCGGTCCGGCCACGGGAGCCGCTGTTACTTGCGTTCTCTGCCAGACTCGTGGAGGCCGTCACACCTACCCTGTGCAGCGGAGCCGGACCAGGCTCTTGTGTCCTCACTCAGGTTTGCTTCCCCTGTGTCCACTGCTGTATGATCTGGGGGCCACCACCCTGTGCCGGTGGCCTCTGGGCTGCCTCCCATGGTGTGAAGGCCGGGCTGGTGCTCATGGCACTTCCTCCTTGCTCCCACCCCTGGCAGCAGGGAATGGCTTTGCCTGACAACACCCAGCTTTATGTAAATATTCTTCAGTTGTTACTTAGGAAGCCTGGGGAGGGCAGAGGTGCCCCATGTCTCCCAGACTCTGTCTGTGCCGAGTGTATTATAAAGTCGTAGGGGAGATGCTCGGCCCTGGGATGCTGTTTGGAGATGGAATAAATGTTTTCTCATTCAAAAAAAAAAAAAAAAAATAGTGAATGCTTTTGTAAAATAGCAGCAAAACCAAGACCAAAATGTTTCTTTAGTGTACTTTCATGCTTAATGCTGACAGATAGCATTGTTTGAACTCACAATCAATTTTTTATATATACCTTTTCATTACAAAACAAACAATATTCATGGCAGAAAATGAAGAAAACCAAAAGACAAAAATAAGATAAGAAATTTCACCTGAAATCCCAACACTTAAAATGCCATTTAAAATATTTTCCCAAGTAGCCGCATTTTTAAAAATGAGCAAATTAGCTTCCCACTTAACTTCTTTCACTTAATACTAAACTGTGAATAACTTTCACAGTGTGATTTTCATTTCTGAAATTGCCCAGCTTCTAAGGCCCACTGCATGCAAGGAATTTAGCTAAAACACATAGTCCTTGAGGAGATGACAGTCTAGAAGCAGAGACAATATACACTATGGTTAATGACAGTTAAAATGTCCTTAACAAGATTAAAAACTCCTTGGGAAAAGAATGAAATCCTGTCATTCACAGCACCATGGATGAGCCTGGAGGACATAAGGCTAAGTGAAATAAACCAGGCACAGAAAGGCAGGTACCACATGATCTCTCTCATGTGGCGTCAAAAAGGTTGATCACATAGAAGTAGAGAGCAAAACAGTGATTACCAGAGCCTGGGGAGGGGAAACAGGGATGGGAAGAGGTTGGTCAATGGGCACAAAGTTACAGTTAGACAGGAAGAATAAATGGTGATGTTCCCGTCCATAGTACGATGACTACAGCTAATAACAATGTAGAGTATATTTCAAGTGAGCTAATAAAGAGGATCCTGAAAGTTATCACCAGAAATAAATGTAAATTTTGTGGTGAATGATATGCTAACTACCCAGATTTGGTCATTATACAATGGATACATGTATTGAAACATCACACTGTACCCCATAAATGTGTACAATTATTATATGTCAAATATAAACACTTTTTTTTTTTTGAGACGGAGTCTTGCTCTGTTGCCCAGGCTGGAGTGCAGTGGCGCAATCTCGGCTCACTGCAAGCTCCGCCACCTGGGTTCACGCCATTCTCCTGCCTCAGCCTCCTGAGTAGCTGGGACTACAGGCGCCCACCACCACGCCCAGCTAATTTTTTTTTGTATTTTCAGTAGACACGGGGTTTCACCGTGTTAGCCAGGATGGTCTCTTATCTCCTGACCTCGTGATCTGCCTGCCTTGGCCTCCCAAAGTGCTGGGATTACAGGCATGAGCCACCGTGCCCGTCCTAAACATGTTTTTTAAAAGAACACACAAAAAAGAATAAAATTCCCTGAGAACTAGCTTTATCTCTTCCATTTCTGTGGTCTCCTGGTCTCAGACTGGAATTGTTTTGTTATTAAGTGAAAACCAGCACTCAACTGGCCAAAGCACAAAGGTAAGTCACTGACTCATGTAACTAAACTCCCTAGGAACAGACCCAGCTTCAGGCAGAGCTGGATACAGGCTGCTCATCTGCATCATTTGGTCTGGGTGCTGCTTCTTGGCTCTTGGTTAGCTTCCTTTCTGTTGGTTCCTTTTTCCTTTGCAGAGGCAAAAACAGGACATGCTTTTAGTTGGAGTCTTGCTGCCTCCTGGGATGTTCTTCACCACCATCCTGGGGATTCACTTTGACTCAATCTCGGGTTGGGTTCTTTGTCTCCTTATCCCATATATTCCTCTTCTTTGATTTGCTCTCTTATTTTGGTGGAGGCTCCACTCTACTAGTTTCCTGAGAGAAGCTGCCTTGGAATGAAATGTTTTGAGACTTTGTATGACCAAAATGTTTCTTTAGTTTACCCTTGTGGTTAATAGTTTTGCTGGTGTGAAAGAGACTGCCAGTGTTACGTATATCTTGTCCTCCTTTCTTTCCTGGGTACATGACGGGATTACCTTTGCAAAGGACTAACAGTATCTTTGCAGTTAGGTAGTCTTGTGATGAGTGTAGCCAATAAAATGAAAAAAGAAGTGTGTGACTTCCAGGCCCAGGGAATTAATAGCTTGGGTGCTACTCCAGGCTCTCTTCCCCTGCTGCAGGAACTTTGGAGGCCCCTTGTTTCAGAGCAACATCTCAAAGTGAAAAGAACCTGGATACCTGAATCACAGGATGGAGGAGATCACCTGCCAACTTGCCTTTGCATGAACAAGAAGGAAGCGTTGTTACGCTGGCCTACTGAGATGCTAGGGTTTCTTTCTTTCCTTCATTTTAAAATTGCAATGTTATCTCAGTGGAATAGATTATTCTTAGGTGCATCGTTCATATAAAGAAAAATTCATGTAAACCCAGCACTTTGGGAGGCCGAGGCAGGCGGATCACGAGGTCAGGAGATCGAGACCATCTGGCTAACACAGTGAAATCCCATCTCTACTAAAAATACAAAAAATTAGCCGGGCATGGTGCCTGGCGCCTGTAGTCCCAGCTACTTAGGAGGCTGAGGCAGGAGAATGGCGTGAACCTGGGAGGCGGAGCTTGCAGCGAGCTGAGATTGCGCCACTGCACTCCAGCCTGGGCGACAGAGCGAGACTCTGTCTCAAAAAAAAAAAAAAAAAAAAAAAAAATTCAAAACACTCCTGAGGGATACAAAGAAAAGTCAAAGAGGTGGAAATCTGTAATCTTGGAAAGGAAGATTCACCACCAAAACAGTAACCATAGTGGAGAGTGTGTTAATAATAAAGTTGATGCAATTCCAATAAATATCCCAACAGGATTTTCTTTTTTGAGGGAGAGCGAAACATCTGATTCTAAAGTTAATGTGGAAAGAAAAACTCTAAGGAAATATAAAGTTAAATTCGGATCTCACACTTGACTCCAGGATAAATTCTAGTTGATTACAAAATTAAATGTAAAAAAAAGATACCATAAAATATTAGAATAAACAATCATACTTGTTTTGAATCAAATGCTGAGGAGGGCATTTCTAGGTACAACATAAAACTGGGGAGCCATCACAGAAGAGTTTGATAGATTCAATTATTCTAAAAGAAAAAAGAAAAAATCCACATGTAAAAACCCTCCCTAGGCAAAGTCACAAGACAAACAGTAAACTGGCGAGCATTTGCAACTCAAATCACATATAAAGAATAATTTCATTGCTGTATGTTTTAGTCCATTTGTGCTGCCATAACCTGAGATGGGTAATTTGCAATAAATAGAAATGTGTTAACCCACAGTTCTGGAGGCTGGGAATTCCCGAGAGGTCAGTGTCTGACAAGGACCTTCTTGCTGCATCATCCCATGGTGGAAGGCAGAGGGCAAGAGAGAGGGCAAGGGGCTGAACTCACTCTTTTATAACAACATCAATCCACCCATGAGGGCAGAGCCCCCATGGCTTAATTACCTCTTAAAGGTCCCATCTCTTAATAATGTTACAATGGCAATTTAATTTCAAGGGTATATGCCACCACACCCAGCAAATTTTTTTTTGGTATTTTTTGCAGAGATGGGGTTTTGCCATGTTTCCCAGGCTGGTCTCAAACTCCTGGGCTCAAGCGATCCACCTGCCTGGGCCTCCCAAACTGCTGGTATTACAGATGTGAGCCACTGCACCTGGCCTTGTCTCATTTTAATGTCTCTCTGGACCTGATAATTAAAAAGACTTGCATTTCTCAGATAAAAGTGATTTTCTTTTTCTCAAAAGGATATGAACAGAGAGAAAAGAAAATGCATATGGATCTTCAAAGATGAAATGATGTTCAGTCTCACTCATAATAAGTAATTTCACACAAACTACAATGGGATATAATTTTTCACCCACTAGACCAACAAATACTTCAAAATTTGATAACACATTGTATTACTGAGGATACAGGGAAACAAGAACAATCACGAATTACTCGTGGGAGTCTAAATTGTTTGTAACCCTTACAGGGCACAATTTGACAACATCTATGAAAATTGTGCATGCAAATACCCTTTGAACCAGCAATTCTCTTTTAGGAATTCATTTATATTTATAGATATGTGACATGATGTGTGCACAAGTCTCTTCATGGTGACACTGTAACAGCAAAGATGAGATAAGCTAAACAGTAGTCAACAGGGGATTGCTTAAATAAATAACAGTACAGCCACACAAAGAAATATTCTGTAGCTCTAAAAATGAATAAAGAAGCTCTTTATGAACAGACATGGATTCATCTCCACTGCATATTGCTCAGTGAAAACAGTGAGTTGTAGAGTATGTCTACATTATACTACTACTTGTGGTTTTCTTAAATGAGGAAAATATATATAGCTTTTGCATGAACAAAATATCTCTAGAATGAAGTATGTACAAAAATCTGTTAATCATGACTGTTCATGGGAAGGGGACTGGATAGGAGAGAAGGTGGAAGGGAGAATTTTCACCATTTATACTTTGAACCCATTGATTTTGGGACCAAGTGAATACACTGCTTATCTAAAAATTAGAAATAGTTAAAATTTAAAAAGAAAATGTGCAGTGGCTCACGCCTGTAATCCCAGCACTTTGGGAGGTCAAGGCAGGCAGAACATCTGAGGTCAGGAGTTTGAGACTAGCCTGGCCAACGTGGTGAAACCCTGTCTCTACTAAAAATGCAAAAATTAGCCGGGCATGGTGGTGGGCACCTGTAATCCCAGCTACTCGGGAGGCTGATGTAGGAGAATTGCTTGAACCCCGGAGGTGGAGCTTGCAGTGAGCTGAGATCGCGCCACTGCACTCCAGCCTGGGCAACAGAGTAAGTCTCCGTCTCAAAAAAAAAAAAAAAAAAAAGAAAAGAAAAAGAAAATGTGAAGAGAACAGTTTGGGCACTTGAAACCTACCTTTCGGCATCATTGGTGATGTAACCCTTGGGGTGGTCAGTTTATAGGCCACACGTGTGAGAGTGCCACTCTGCTGTCTAGTCTATTTTAGCAATTTTAGGGACACTATTGCTGTGAGGAGTGACACTGTCCCTATCCACCATATGAGAAGAGTGTGGGTTTTGGTTTCCATTTGCTAAGATGACATTCAGCTGATATAGTCCAGAGGAAAGGAAGGAAAACAGAGCAACTCCCTTTTGATATCTTAGTTGATGACAGCCATAATTAGTGAGTAAGAAAAAATGAAAAGATTGCCAGTCGAAGATGACTGACTAAACATGAGAATTTACCCTTCCTCCCTGTTTAAATCCTATTTCAGGGATCAAAGGGATATAAAATGGAGAGTAATTCTGTAGCAGCATTGGAAATTTAGAAAAGGTGCTTTTTGTGTTTTAAAAATAGATTTAGGGGGTACAAGTGAAGTTGTGTTACATGGATATATTGCATAGTGGTGAAGTCGGGGACTTTTATTGCAACTATCACACAAATAGTGTACATGACACTCATTAGGTAATTTCTCATCCCTGAGCCCCTTCTCACCCTCCCACCTTTTGGAGTCTCCAATGTCTATTGTTTTATTGTCAATGTCCATGTGTACACATTGTTTAGCTCCACTTATAAGTGAGAACATGCACTATTTGACTTTCTGTTTCTAAGTTATTCCACTGAAGATAATGGCCTCCAGCTCCATCCATGTTGCTACAAAACACATGGTTTCATTTTTTTTAATGGCTGAGCAGTAGTCCATGATGTACATATATACACCACATTTTCTTTATTCAGTCATCCATTGATGGACACTTACGTTTATTCCATGACTTTGCTATTGTGAATAATGCTGCAATGAACATACAAGTGCAGGTATCTTTTTTATATAATGATTTCTTTTCCTTTGGGCAGATATCCACGAGTGAGATTCCTATATCAAATGGTAGTACTACTTTTATTTCTTTGAGAAATCTCCATACTGTTTTCCATAGAAATTGTACTAATTTATATTTCTACCAACAGTCTATAAGTGTTTCCTTTTCTCCACATCCTTGCCAACATCTGTTGTTTTTTTGACTTTTCATAGCCATTCTGACTGGCGTAAGATTTTTGTTTGTTTGTTTTTTTGAGATGGAGTCTTGCTCCGTTGCCCGTGCTGGAGTGCAGTGGTGTGATCTCAGTTCACTGCAAGTTCTGCCTCCCGGGTTCACTCCATTCTCCCACCTCAGCCTCCCGAGTAGCTGGGACTACAGGCGCCCACCACCACGCCCGGCTAATTTCTCTTTTCTTTTTGTATTTTTAGTAGAGACAGGGTTTCGCCGTGTTAGCCAGGATGGTCTCGATCTTCTTGTGATCTGCCTGCCTCAGCCTCCCAAAGTCCTGGGATTACAGGTGTGAGCCACCGCACCCGGCCAAGATTTTATCTCTTTGTGGTTTTAGTTTGCATTTCTCTGATGATTAGTAATGTTGAACATTTTTTCATATGTTCGTTGGTCACTTGTATATATCCTTTTGAAAAATGTTTATTCATGTCCTTTGCCCACTTTTTAATGGGGTTATTTTTTTCTTGTACAGTTGTTTGAGTTCCTTGTACATTCTGAATATTAGTCCTTTGTTGGATGCAGAGTCTGCAAATATTTTCTCCCTAGACTTCATAAATTTCTTCAGTAAAGTTTCAGGATACAAAATCAATAGTACAAAAATCAGTAGCATTTCTATACACCTATAACAACCAAGCTGAGAACCAAACCAAGAACTCAATCCCATTTACAATAGCTATGAAAAAAACACCTAGGAAAATATTTAACCAAGGAAGTGAAAGATCTCTACAAGGAGAACTACAAAACACTGATGAAAGAAATTGTAGATGACACAAACAAATGGAAAAATATCCCATGCTCCTGGATTGGAAGAATCAATACTGTTAAAATGATCATACTGCCCAAAGCAATCTATGGATTCAATGCAATTCCTACCAAACTACTGTGTTAGTCTGTTCTCAAATTGCTACAGATACATGAAACTGGGTAGTTTTTAAACAAAAAAGGTTTAATTGGCTCACAGTTCTGCTGGCTGTACAGGAGGCATGATTCTGGCATCTTCTCAGTTTCTGGGGAGGCCTCAGGACACTTACAATCATAGTGGAAGGCAAAGGAAGAGTGAGGAGTCTCACATGGTGGGAGCAGGAACAAGAGAGAGACCGGCAAGGTGCTACACCCTTTTAAACAACCAGATCTCATGAGCACTCACTCACTATACAGTACCAAAAGGGCATGGTACCAAAAGGGCATGGTACTAAACCATTCATGAGAAACTGCCCTCATGATCCAACCACCTCCCACTAGGCCCCACCTCCAACACTGGGGATTACAATTTCACATGAGATTTGGTGGGGACACAGATCCAAATAATATCAATTACCAATGTCATTTTTCACAAAATTAAAAAAAATCCTAAAATTGATATGGAACCAGGAAAGAATCTGAATAGCCAAAGCAATCTTAAGCAAAAAGAACAAAGCTGGAGGCATCACATTACCTGACTTTAAACTACTCTACAAGTCTATAGTAACCAAAACAGCATGGTACTAGTAAAAAATAGACACATAGATCAATGGAATGGAATAAGGAACCTAGAAATAAAGCCACATACCTACAACCAACAGATCTTTAACAACATAAACAAAAATATACAGTGGGGAAAGGACACCCTATTCAATAAATAGTGTTGAGAAAATTGGCCAGTCATATGCAGAAGAATGAAACTGGACCAATATACAAAAATTAACTCAAGATAGGATTAAAAACTTAAATGTAAGACCTGAAACTATAAAAATCCTAGAAGAAAACCTAAGAAAAACTCTTCTGGACATTGGCCTACACAAAGAATTTATGATTAAGACCTCAAAAGCAAATGCAACAAAAATGAACAAAGAAAAATAGGACTTAAACTAAAAGGCTTCTGCACAGCAAAAGAAATAATCAGCAGAGTAAAACGACAACCTACAGAATGGAAAAAATATTTGGAAGGGATGTTTTTAAGAGATCAGAAGAGACAAAACATTCTTGAAGATATAAAGTAGATGGAATCAGATTGGTGGCAGTTCTAGAATTTGGGTGCAGAATAAACCTGCTAGCATTGCTCCAAAATAAAACAAGAAATTGTACTAAAGGTTTAGGTAGTGCTAACGAGAAAGAGAGGGCTGGGCGTGGTGGCTCATGCCTGTAATCCCAGCACTTTGGAAGGCCAAGGTGGACAGATCACCAGAGATCAGGAGTTTGAGACAAGCCTGTCCAATGTGGTGAAACCCCATCTCTACTAAAAATACACACACACACACACACACACACACACACACACACACACAAAATTAGCTGGGTATGGTGGCACACACCTGTAATCCCAGCTACTCGGGAGGCTTAGGCAGGAGAAGGCGGAGGTTGCAGTGAGCTGAGATCGCACCACTGCACTGCAGTCTGGGTGACAGAGCGATACTGTCTCAAAAAAAAAAAAAAAAAAAGAGAGAGAGAGAGAAAGACAGGATGTTGGGGCTGGAGAATAGAATCAGTACTCTCAGGTAACAGCTGCGTGGAGTGGGGACAAGGAGGATACCTACTAAGAAGTCAAGCAACTCAGAGAATCTAAATGTCAGTCTGTCTAGTCACAGGTCAACTCGTTGCTATGTCAGAAAAGCAATCAGTTCTAGAAAATTAAAAACACATTCTAAAATAAAAAATCGAATGACTGTTTCACAAAGAATGGGCCTAACCGAAGATCTTATCAGAGAGCTGAAAGACTGAATAGAGGAATTCTCTTAGAATACAGTGCAAAACAAGATGACAGGGATAAAGCCGAATAAGTCAGCAATTATAATTAATATGACCAATGTGTAGTGCTCATAGAGTACTTGGGTTCAAATCCTGCCCAATCCTTTCTGATCTTGGGTAGGTCATGGAATCACTCAAATCCTCAGTTTCTTCAGCTGTTAACTGGGGACAACCAGAAGAACTACCTATAGGCTAGGTCTGAGCACTGTATAAAATAACGCGGGTAAAGTGCTCAGGAGAATACCTGAATTGAGAGGACTCAATACTGCTTAGCTATGTTCCTATCACTATTAATATTACTAATGGGCCATCAGACATGCTAAAAATAAATACCTACAACAGAGTGGAGACCCTGTCACTAAAAACATAAATAAATAAGTAAATAAAATATACAACCACATTAACATTCACAAAAGTATTCTAAAATAAAATTATTCAGGAATGTTGAAAATTAAATGACAAAGATAGTCACTTATTTACAAAATCTGTGAAAGATGAGAAATGTGAAATTAAAAAAAACAGAATTTAAAGCCAAAAATATTCAATAGGACAGATTTTATATTTACACATAAGAATATGAAGACACTAGAAGAGCAATGAATCTTTATGCCTGAACAACATGCTATCAAAATATATAAAGAAAAATGAATTGACAAGTTAACAGTCAAAATGAGAGGATTTAGTAACTTTCTCAGGAAAGAACTGATTTAATAGACAAAAAGCAGTTTTAGATTTTGAGATCACAAGGCTGACTCGGTAGTAATATACAGAAATTTGAACTCAGTATAGAATATACACTCTTTGTAAGTACACATATACTATCTACAAAAATTGACATAGTAATAAACCAAAAAGTCTCAATGAATTTCGAAAAGCGGAAAACACTTAGGCTAATTTTCTAACTACCATGCAATAAAACCAGAAATTAGAAATAACAAAGAAAAGAATATCCCCAATCAAAAAAAAAAGAAAAAGAAAGAAAAAGTTATATGTATTTGGAGATGAAAACAAAGCAAAACAGAGAGGCTTTCTGTTATTTATGCGTAAACCAGGAAATCATGGTTGCGATTGCCAACAGTTTATGCTGGGACAAGGGCTCAGTGTAGTAAAGCCAGCAGGATGTGGCCAAAAAACGTAAGAAGACAAGGGAAAATAAATGAACTCTAAATATTAGGAGACAAAGCATAGAAAGTAGAAATTTTAAAATAAAAAAGCAGAAATTAATGAAACAAACAAACAGGGCAAACAACAAAATTTGTTAAGCCCCAAATCGAGTTCTTTGAAAAATAGCTAATACAACTGTGAAACTACTGGCAGACCTGACCCAGAAAAAAAAAAGGAAGAATTAGAAAAGAAATATAACTATAAATAGGGAAGAGATTTAAAACTTGTAATCAACTCTATAGAAATAAATTGGAAAATGTGTAAGAAATGAATATTTTTATAAAAATGTAAACTACTACAATTAACAAAAGAGTCAGAAGACCCAAATCCTTGCTGGTACTGTTGAAGAAATGGAAAAGGTAGTCAGAGATCCGGCCCTGAAACAGGCGGCAGATACAGGTAGTGTTATGGGGGATGCTAGTGAACCTTCAAGGAGCATGTGATTCCAGTTATTCAAACTGTCAGAGCACAGGAACAGATGCAAAGTTTTCCTTCTCCTTCCAAGTCTAGCAAAATCTTGATAACAAAACTAATTTGAACGATAAGTATATGAAGTAATGCATATGTTAATTAGCTTGATTTAGCCATTCCACAGTGTCTACATATATCAAAACATCATGTGGTACACCACAAATATATACAATTTTTATTTGTCAATTAAAAAAATAAAGTCAAAACAAAACAAATTTGCACTCAAGGGGTACAGAGGTTTGCATGGAAATGCTTCAAAAAGGCCTGGAAATAATCCAGATGCTAGCAGGCTACCTCCTAGTGGCTGGAGAAAGAGGGCTGTCACTTTTTACCCTACACACTTCTGTACGATTTTATCTTTTTTCAATAAGTATGTATGAGTGGATTAACAATGGAATAATTGTTTAATGCATTCATTATTTTATTACTTTTTAAACCCATAAGAAGAGGTAGGAAGTATTATCTACATAAGGGGTTGGCAAATTTTTTTCTGTAGAGAGCAAGATAGTAAATATTTTAGTCTTTGGGGGCCATGCGGTCTGTTGCAACTACTCAACCTTGGTGGCTAGCATGGAAGAAACCACAGACTATATGTAAATGAATGGATGTGGCTGTGTTCCGTTAAAATTTTATTTCAAAAACAGGCTGCAGGTTGGATTTGGTCCACTGCCATACTTTGCTAAATCTGATTTCTATATCAGTGGGGAAATTGGGTATTTTGATATATTTTATTAAGCCTCAGTCCAATATTTTATTCATTTATTTAAAAATATTTACTAAAGACCTTTATGTTCCAGGCACTGCTGTAGGAACTAGGAGTACTGGGAACATACCAGTGAATAACACAAAGCCACTATCGTCATGGTGGTTGCATTCTATTCTGAGAAAACAGACAACAAGCACACGCAGAACAAAAAACAAAAAAACAAAACAAAACAAAAAACATGCTCAAGAGTGATCAATGCTATAAGGAAAACAAAGCAGGATAAGAGATAGAGGGCGCTGGAGTGGGGGTTGGTACAGTTCTAGAGAGGATGGTAAGAAAAGCCTCTGGGCCGGGCGCCGTGGCTCACGCCTGTAATCCCAGCACTCTGGGAGGCCGAGGCGGGCGGATCACAAGGTCAGGAGATGAGACCATTCTGGCTAACACGGCGAAACCCCGTCTTTACTAAAAATACAAAAAATTAGCCGGGCGTGGTGGCGCGAGCCTATAGTCCCAGCTACTCCGGAGGCTGAGGCAGGAAAATCGCTTGAACCTGGCATGCGGAGGTTGCAGTGAGCCGAGATTGCGCCACTGCACTCCAGCCTGGGCGACAGAGCCAGACTCCGTCTCAAAAAAAGAAAAGAAAAGAAAAGTCTCTTTGAACGATATGTGACCATCAGGGAGTGTGAAGTCCTGAGCCAGAACCAGGAGAAGGCTGATGTGTCTACAGGGGGCGGAGGGGCGGGTGATGGGGTGACGGTGGTGCAGGGAATCCAGGGTCTGGGCAGTGACTCGGAGGAAGACAACATGGTGAGCAGTGGTAAGATCCTGAACACAGTTTGAAGGTGGAGCTGGCAGGAATACTGGTGGCTGGGATGTGGGGTGAGGGAAAGAGAAGGGCGGAGAATGATTCAAGTCTTTGGACAGAATGGCCATTTGCTAAGACCTGAGCAAGTAATGGGTTTGGCGGGGCGCTAGTTCTGAGTTGTTGTTGTTGTTGTTTTGAAGACGGTGTCTCACTCTTGTTGCCCAGGCTGGAGTGCAATGGCGCTATCTCTGCTCACTGCAACCTCCGCCTTCCGGGTTCAAGCGATTCTCCTGCCTCACCCTTCCAAATAGGTGGAATTACAGGCGCCCACCACCACACCCGGCTAATTTTTTGTATTTTTTTAGTAGAGACGGGGTTTCGCCATGTTGGCCAGGCTGGTCTTGAACTCCTGACCTCAGGTGATCCACCCTCCTCGGCCTCCCAAAGTGCTGGGATTACAGGCGTGAGCCACCGCCTGGTTTTGCATGTGTTGTTGGGGCTGCCTGTTAGACTGCAAGTGGCTTCTGTGAATAAGCAGTGAATTGGAGGGTCTGGGGTTCAGGGAGGGGTCAGGCTGGAGAGGCAAATATGGTACTTATAGGGTAGAGGCCCATGAGATCATCAGGAAAACACTCGGAGAGTGTGCAATGAAGAAGACCTGGGGCCCCGGAGCAATATAAGGATACAGGATCCAGGATTCAGAAAAAGAGAGGAAAAGCTGGGCAGGAGAGCAAGGAGGAACAGGGGGAAGTGTGAGCCTCAGAACCCAAGAGAAATGTTAATGAAAGGCCAAAAGATGAGAACCAAGAAGGTTCTCACTGGCAACCTTAACGGAAGAGTGGGGTACAGAATAGGTTCAAGAAGGAATGTGATGTGAGGAAGTCAAATCCAGCGCTTGGAAGCCCCGGCTTTGGGACAGAGAATTGGTCCCTGCAGAGCACGGTCTGAGGCCAGTGTGACTTTCACCTCTGCTCACTGCAGGACAACCAGAGAGCTCCATCCCAGGCTGAGCTGGGCTCTGAAATTAAAAGGTGGATTGAAAAGGTTCCTTCCCCTTTTGTGTGTATGTCGGGGTAGGAGGGGGTGGAGGGTGAGGGCTGCTGGAAGAAGGTGAGGAATGAAACAAAAATGGCCAATACATTCTGATAAGCATGTAAACGGGGGCCAGTGCAAGGGTGTATGGAAACAGAGGAGGCTCCCATCCCATTAGTCCAGGTCTGTTCGGTGGAGAACAAGGGGAGTTTGAAAATAAAATGCCCAAGGATTTAATCAACCAAAGAGCCAGGACCCTCCATACGTACGATGTTGCCATGATGACCATGCCCGTGTGGGTGGTAGTTTGGCCGTTTCCTATCCAAGGCGGACGCCCCGGTGGGCAGGGGTAGGTGGGAGGCCCGTGTTTCCATCCTGAAGCTTAAGAACCAGGCTGGCCCATCTCAGGTTTATGTCTGGGCACATGCACCCTGTGGGTGAGATGCACCAGGTCATTGTAGGCCACAGGCTCTGGAAAGGGCACAGAACACGGGGCCTGAAGCAAGTCACTTCAGCTCAGAACCTCAGTTTCCAAGCCTGCCATTTTGGGGAACTGGGGTTCATGATACCAGGGAGTGAAGAATTCTAGGTATAATACATGACCAGCATTTCTTTCTACTTCTCCCACACGATTCCCTTTTCAGCAGATTAAATGTTTGTGAGCTGAAGCACAACGTGGGCTTCGCTTCTCTCTGCATGCTTCAGCCTTGTCCAGACATCGCGTGTCACCTGTGTCTCTGGCAGTCACCAGCTGTCCTCCAGGCTGCTGCTGTGGGCTTCTCATTGGTGGATCCGAGGTCCTGGATACCGTCGCCTTGGTGAATGCACAGTGATGCGTGTGGGGAGGTGCAGAAGCTCCTCCGAGTTATTCTCTGCACTTACAGATTGAGTTTATCCCATGATGAAGCTCAAAATCAGTTATGCTTTTCTATCTCCTCTGTTGTATTTCTCCTCAACGTCCGCTTCTGTGAGCGAGTAAGGTTGTCTGTTTTGACAGCTGAATGAACAGAAAAAGGAGGTTTTAAAAGCAAAAGTCTGCTGTGTCCCAGTTTCCCAGTTAACTCCATTCTCTCTAGCCATTCATGGCATGGAGACAGAAAAATCACAGAGCAATCAGAGTGCATTTTCTGAAATCAGTCTCAACTGCGGAGTGGGAACGTGCCACTCTGAGGAACTTCCTTCCGGACCGGCTTTTGTGACATGTCGTGTGGTAGCGGTCGTATTCCATCCCACCTTGTCCTCCAATGCTGAGCTCAAGGATTTGGGAAAGCACATGGTCCCACCCCGAGGTCACAGGGAGGGCTTTCACCACAGCAGATGTGTGTGCCGTTCACACGTCCTCGACAGCCAGTAGAGTCACAATTGATTTTGATGTTAATATGGCAAAATCCATTAGGGAGAAAAACTTTCCCCCATTCATTGACTCACAACCCAAGTAGAAATTGTTTTTTGACATTATCCATATTCCTGTTCTTCCCATGAGGCATATTTGAGGTGGGCAGATCACCTGAGGTCAGGAGTTCGAGACCAGCCTGGCCAAAATGCTGAAACACCGTCTCTATTACAAATACAAAAATTGGCTGGGTGTGGTGGTGCGTGCCTGTAATCCCAGCTACTTGGAGAGGCTGAGGCTGGAGAATTGCTTGAACCCAGGAGGCGGAGGTTGCAATGAGCCGAGATCTCACCACCGCACTCCAGCCTGGGTGACAGAAAAAGACTGTCTCAAAAAAAAAAAAAAAAAAAGAGCTGACATTCTAGGTGTTTAATAATACCATACTATCATATCTAGTGTGATAAAATAACAACGTGCATTTTCCACAGGACTATATTTCAAAAGAGTATGAGATGATTATATTATATTTTTAGACCAAAGTTTCACTGATGCAGAAAAATCTGTAAGTTGCCGGTTTATTTTTAATAAACAAAATCGACTTTATGCACCTTGTAGGTTAACCTAACCGACATTATTGTAATTTATTCAGTAGGTAGGGAAGTTTGAACTCTACTCTTGAATTCATGGAGGGATATATTAATAGTAGGGAGCATGCGGGGAAGTACGCAGACATTGTTAGCAATAAGCAGTGAACACACAGGGAGTGGTGATATAAAGATAAACCAATACAGACAGAATGTCCAAATAAGGCCCCAGCAGGGCATGTTTTCCACGTTTCCTAGAAGGGTTGGGAATACCCTATTTAGATTTTCAGACCAGAAAAGGGTAATGAAGTCAGAGAGATTAGCCTGGGCAGAAAGGGAAGAATGGACCAGGGGCCATCCTTTCTTCCCTGTGCTGGTGAGAACACAGGTCACGGCTACAGAGAGGGGGGTCAACCTAAGGATGCAGGCAGGGTTGGCTATAACAGTTCCTTGGGAAATGGAAGTGTAGGAATATTGTTGGCTTAGTTTTAAACCCAGAAGATGAAATAGCTCTGGAACTTAGGCTGGGGGATGGGGGCAGAAGGGACTCAGGTCTTTATTCCTAGACTACTCCAGTACATATCTTACCCCATGGGCACCTGTATCAACAGACTCTGAGGGAAAGGTTTGCAGCAGACATGGACCTTGAAAATGCCGGAAAAAGAGAAGGTGCTGAACCTCCCCAGGAATCAGAAGACCAAAAGCCTTAGAAACTCAGAGAAAGAAAGCTATAGCAGGGGACTACTTTGGCTCCCAGACTTCAGCTCTCAGGGCCAACATAGAGCTATGATTTGAGGACTGTTCTTTCCATCTGTATTAGTTAGAATTCCTCCAGAGAAAGAGAACCAACAGAATACAAACACACACACACACACACACACAAAGATATTGAGATAAACATCTCAGTATATATGTGTGTATATTTATATACACATATAAAATTTGATGAAATGTATTTTAATGAATTGGTTTAAGAGACTGTGGAGCAGTAGTAGAGCCAAACTACGCAGGGTTGACCAGCAGACTGGAGACCCAAGGAAGAGTTACAGTTAGATTCCAAATGCAGTCTGTTGGCAGAATTCCTTCTTTCTCAGGAAGGTTTAGTCTCTGTTCTATTGTCTTTAACCGATTGAATGAGATCCCCCACATTTTGAATAGTAATCTGCTTTTACTCAAAGTTCACCAATTAATTTATATAATTATTTATTTGAGATGGAGTTTTGCCCTGTCGCCCAGGCTGGATTGCAGTGGCGTGATCTCAGCTCACTGCAACCTCCACCTCCCAGGTTCAAGAGATTCCCCTGCCTCAGCCTCCTGAGTAGCTGGGATTGCAGGCGTGCGCCACCACACCTGGATAATTTTTTTTTGTATTTTTAGTAGAGACGGGATTTCACCATGTTGGCCAGGCTGGCCTTGAACTCCTGACCTCAGGCGATCCACCTGCCTCGGCCTCCCAAAGTGCTGGGATTACAGGCGTGAGCCACCGTGCCTAGCCCAAAGTTCACCAATTTAAATGTTAATTTCATCCAAAAAAAAAAAGACAGAAACATCCAGAATAATGTTTGACCAAGGATCTGGGCACCGACCTGGCCAAACTGACACATAAAATTAATTATCACACCATCTTAACACTGTCCCTGGGTAAAGGACTAAAAAAGAAAAGACAGAAGGAAGAAGGAGCTAGGACCCAGGGATAGGTAGGATGTATCAAGGAATAAGAATCAGCATACTGTGTTTCCACAAAACACAAGAAAGAAAGTAAAAATCTAGAAAGATCTGCAGCACTGTTTAATTCAGTACATGTGCCTCAGGTATTTCTGGGGGCTGGTTGGGGGGCCAGTCCCAGGCAAACTGAAGGTGCGGAAGCGGTGGTGGGATTAGCTTAGTCAGCAGGCCTGGTACGCATGGACTAGTTGCATAAAGTACTGGAAGCCTTGGACCTGATGGTTGTCTTCAGAGTAAAAAAGGAGGCAAGCAGAAAAATGCAGTCTACAAGCTGCTGAGTCAGTTACCACTTAGCATGACTTGAGTGCCAAAGATATGACAGGCATAGAGTAGTTTGGGGCACAGAAGAACAGATCAGAGGAGGTTACAGGTTTTTGTGCATTTAATCCTTACGACAAATTTATGAGACAGGTGCTGTTCATTATCCTCATTTTCCAGATGAGAATCTAAGGCATAGAAAGGTTTAGCAGTTTGCCCAGGGCTGCACAATACTTGTGATGCTTAATTTTGTCTTAACTTAGCCAAGCCGTGGTGCCCAGTTGTTTGGTCAAACATCAGCCTACATGTTGCTATGAAAGTATTTTTTTAGATGTGATGAACTTTTTTTTTTTTTTTTATTGAGACAGAGTTTCGCTCTTGTGACCCACACTGGACTGTAATGGCATGATCTCGGCTCACTGCAACCTCTGCTTCCTGAGTTCAAGCGATTCTCCTGCCTTAGCCTTCCGAGTAGCTAGGATTATAGGTGCCCACCACCACACCCAGCTAATTTTTTTGTATTTTTAGTAGGAACAGGGTTTCACCATGTTGGTCAGGCTGCTCTCAAACTCCTGGCCTCAGGCGATCCACCCGCCTCGGCCTCCCAAAGTGCTGGGATTACAGGTGTGAGGAGTCATGCCTGGCCAGATGTGATGAACATTTATATCAGTAGACTTTGAGTAACACATATTTCCCTTCATAATGTGCGTGGGCCTCATCCAATCAGTAGAAGGCCTTAAGAGCAAAGACTGAGGTTTCCTGAGGAAGAAGGAATTCTCTTTAAAACTGTCACATGGAAACTCTGCCTGAGTTTCTAGTCTCCTGCCCCATGGAATTCAGATTCAAGACTGACTGCAACATTGACTCTTACCTGAATTTCCAGCCTGTCAGTTTTCCCTACAGATTCTGGACTTGCCAGTCCCCATAGTTGTGTGAGCCAATTCCTTAAAATAGATCTCTTTCTCTCAGCATGTGTGCATATTATAGTTACATATAAATGAGGCTCTGTCTCTCTCTCCATACTGAAAGCAGGAAGTAGAAGAGGAAAAGAAACAGAAATCACATTTTTGTCAAATCCCAGAGGCACTTGCAGTCCAGAATCTTGTATTAGGAAGGGCAGTGGGTGATGGGGCAAACCTTACCTCCTGGATGGGGCTGTCAGGACTTCATGTCTCCATGGAGGGGGCCCACCCCAGAACCACCAGCTCAGCCCCAGCCAGCAAAAGCCTCCTGGCTCTTCAGGAGCCTGCTATCACAGGGAACCCAAGTCCACCCACGTCAGGCTCAGGGACCTTGGAGGGCTTTGTCCTGCGATTACATTGGTCTCTATCCAGCAAAAGAAAAGTTGGAAAGCAGTCTGTGTGCTTTCTAAATGAACACACTGTGATAATGGGGGCCCCAAGTACATATTTCTAATAACAAGCCTGATTAGAGGTAAAATTAATTATATATGCTATTTAAACATAGTATATGTTGACTTGTATATTATATTTTTTTACAATACTTACTCATGGTTGTGCCTTGGATGCTTATATGCCACAAGCAAGTTAAAGAAAACATATGGCTTACATACCAACTATTGACATTCCATTCATGCCTTTATTTTTTTATTGTTTATTTTTATTTTTTTTGAGACAGAGTCTTGCTGTGTTGCCCAGGCTAGAGTGCAGTGGTGCAATCTCAGCTCATTGCAACCTCTGCCTCTCAGGTTCAAGCAATTCTCCTGCCTCCACCTCCTAAGTAGCTGGGATTACAGACTCCCACCACCACACCCACCTAATTTTTGTATTTTTAGTAGAGATGGGGTTTCACCATGTTGGCCAGGCTGATCTCGAACTCCTGACCTCAACCGATCTGCCTGCCTTGGCCTCCCAAAGTGTTGGGATTACAGCATGAGCCACCGTGCCCAGCCTCCATTCATGCCTCCAGAGGTGGGAAGGACACTGCATGGAGTAGGGACCATTTGGATCGTTGCTTTTTGTTCTCATTTTATGCAAATTCTTCCTATCAGACAGTCTGTACCTCAAGGTACCATGAAGGCTTACCGCAGTTCAAGTGTTACTCTAGCCCACAAAACACATAATTTATGAGCCAAAAGAGAAGCTGGAGGCCATTTATGTTGGAGCAACTTCAAAATGTCTCACCAGCAATTAAGACTATTTTTGTTTTCCTTTCGGAGAAGCATTAGCACACATTTTAGAGAATGACCGCTTAATTTATAACCTCTTACTCATATTTTAGAAGTTTACTACTGAAGGGCAGAGTTATTTGGAATGTTCGGAATGAGTTGCATCATCTTGTTTTAGGCTCCAGCAAAGAACAAAAACTAAGAACAGACACCAGGCACACACTTCAACGGCATCAAGTGCCCACAGTCAAATGGAGGCCTCCAAATACCATTCTTCTCATACTGCGGAACAACCAAAAAAATCACACAGTGGCCTAAGTATGTCCTAGAAAATGTTAGCATCAGCAAAACAACGTGTAAGTAGCCAAAGGACGCAGTGGAACAAGAACTATGAGGAGAGGAAGAAAATGAAAAGTAAAAAGACAGGCCTTTTTAAAGATTGCAAACACACCGAGAATGTTAACATACTTGTTACATAATTGGAGACTTTGTTCTTGATCTTCAGTGTCAAAAGCACTGCTACGATCGGGTTGAGTTCCAACCCTTGCTTTTTCTTCTGCAGCAGATGTATTTTGTAAGATCCTATGGGTTTGTTCTGCATTATAACACAAATGGGTATCACATTTCTGGCAAGCTCACCCACTGGTTGCTTTTCTTTTTTAAAATTATAACAATATGTTGCTGGAGATTTAGCTATCCCAAATTGTATACAAAAGAACAAACATTATTCAGTTTACATTTCTCTAAACAAACATCCATTTATTCATTGAAAAATAAATCATTACCAGTTGTTCAAAATAAATAAGTGCTTGTCTCGGCTAGGAATAGAGTGGCCCTTTTTCAAAAGTGCATGCTGCTGTTTTTCTGAACATGCGGCTTTGAGAGGAAATACCCACATTCTTTTTTAATTTAATTTTATTTTATTTTATTATTATTATACTTTAAGTTTTAGGGTACATGTGCACAATGTGCAGGTTAGTTACATATGTAAACATGTGCCATACTGCTGTACTGCACCCATTAACTCGTCATTTAGCATTAGGTATATCTCCTAATGCTATCCCTCCCCCATCCCCCTACCCCACAACAGTCCCCAGAGTGTGATGTTCCCCTTCCTGTGTCCATGTGTTCTCATTGTTCAATTCCCACCTGTGAGTGAGAACATGCGGTGTTTGGTTTTTTGTCCTTGTGATAGTTTACTGAGAATGATGATTTCCAATTTCATCCATGTCCCTACAAAGGACATGAACTCATCATTTTTTATGGCTGCATAGTATTCCATGGTGTATATGTGTGACGTTTTCTTAATCCAGTCTATCATTGTTGGACATTTGGGTTGGTTCCAAGACTTTGCTATTGTGAATAGTGCCGCAATAAACATACGTGTGCGTGTGTCTTTATAGCAGCATGATTTATAGTCCTTTGGGTATATACCCAGTAATGGGATGGCTGGGTCAAATGGTATTTCTAGTTCTAGATCCCAGAGGAATTGCCACACTGTCTTCCACAAAATACCTAGGAATCCAACTTACAAGGGACGTGAAAGACCTCTTCAAGGAGAACTACAAACCACTGCTCAATGAAATAAAAGAGGATACAAACAAATGGAAGAACATTCCATGCTCATGGGTAGGAAGAATCAATATCGTGAAAATGGCCATACTGCTGAAGGTAATTTATAGATTCAATGCCATCCCCATCAAGCTACCAATGACTTTCTTCACAGAATTGGAAAAAACTACTTTAAAGTTCATATGGAACCAAAAAAGAGCCCGCATTGCCAAGTCAATCCTAAGCCAAAAGAACAAAGCTGGAGGCATCACACTACCTGACTTCAAACTATACTACAAGGCTACAGTAACCAAAACAGCATGGTACTGGTACCAAAATAGAGATATAGATCAATGGAACAGAACACAGCCCTCAGAAATAATGCCGCATATCGACAACTATCTGATCTTTGACAAACCTGAGAAAAACAAGAACGGGGAAAGGATTCCCTATTTAATATATGGTGCTGGGAAAACTGGCTAGCCATACGTAGAAAGCTGAAGCTGGATCCCTTCCTTACACCTTATATAAAAATTAATTCAAGATGGATTAAAGACTTAAACGTTAGACCTAAAACCACAAAAACCCTAGAAGAAAACCTAGGCATTACCATTCAGGACATAGGCATGGGCAAGGACTTCATGTCTAAAACACCAAAAGCAATGGCAACAAAAGCCAAAATTGACAAATGGGATCTAATTAAACTAAAGAGCTTCTGCACAGCAAAAGAAACTACCATCAGAGTGACCAGGCAACCTACAAAATGGGAGAAAATTTTCACAACCTACTCATCTGACAAAGGGCTAATATCCAGAATCTACAATGAACTCAAACAAATTTACAAGAAAAAAACAAACAACCCCATCAAAAAGTGGACAAAGGACATGAACAGACACTTCTCAAAAGAAGACATTTATGCAGCCAAAAAACACATGAAAAAATGCTCACCATCACTGGCCATCAGAGAAATGCAAATCAAAACCACAATGAGATACCATCTCATACCAGTTAGAATGGCAATCATTAAAAAGTCAGAAAACAACAGGTGCTGGAGAGGATGTGGAGAAATAGGAACACTTTTACACTGCTGGTGGAAATACCCACATTCTTTGCAATATTTAAAAAAGGGCTTCATGGAATCAGGGGAAGAAGGAAAAGGAGGCACCAGAATCACTTTCAAATATGGCTTCTTCCTGAGCCTCTGACCAATGATGCACACGACTTCCCCATCTTGGGCTTGGGTTTGGGCTTGGTCCCTCTTGAGCTTGGGAACCAGAATCAGAGGGGATTCTGGCTGACTTCTAAGACTCACCAGTTGAACTCGTCTTGCTCTTCCTCGGGATCTGACCATGATTTCTGCCTCTGCCTGGACAGCACCTTCACAGCCCACCTAGTTGAACACTTCTGCCACTTGGTTCCCTCGTAGGCCTTTCCACCCTGCTTCCCATCAGGCCCAAGAGGCAATGGTCCCCAGCAAAGAGCTGATAGCACATGGATTGAAACCTTCTGTGGGTCCCCTTTAACTCTCAAAGCCCGCCCCACGCACCTCTTCACCCACCCCTGCCCAAACCACCCTCCACCTTTGTTCACGTCTTCTGCTCCTCCAGCTCCTGAAGGCGGCGTCCATCCTCCCATCATCGTGTAGTCAGTTCCAGCCCTGTGCCTGCTGGTTGTAAACACATAAGCATGCAATCACACTGAATCACGTCACTGTGGAAAAGCCCATCCCAAGAGACAAGCTATGGGAAAGATGGTTTCGGGAACCACTTTCCCTGAGCTTTCCTGGTATGTTCACACTTCAATTGCCCTTCTAGCTCTAGCTCTTGCTCATCTTCCCAATGGGAGAAGGTCAGGAACAAAAGAAATGTGGTGGCCACTTTAAGAGGTGGGAAATGCTGTTAGGGATGAGCCTCTTGCCCCTACTCCCCAGTCCCTGGGAGGTGGCTCTTCCCCTGTAATTAGACGTGCCAGTCATTCTTTTTATGGTACAAGTGACCTGTTGCAACAACCAGTGTTGTCCACAAACAACATTAAAATGTGGATATAAAACATGAAGAGACAGTATAGGACTTCGAGGCCCCATGAATATCACTAGCCATGATAGCGAAATACCGCGGGTTCTTGCCTTCAGCTTTGTGCTGAATTGATAATCCTGCCTTCTACGGAGCACTCTGCAGCCGCACTGCTCACTTGGAACTTTCTTGCTGTGCTACCCTAGGATGCAGTTATTTAATAGTCTGTGTTTCTAATCACGGCAGCTGGTTGTTTTTGTATCACAAGAACTATAAGGCTTCCTCAGAATTTATATGAGCTGAGTCTACCCCATACAGTGAGAGGAAATGGATTTCCTTCTGAAGTTGGATGTCGTTATAACCGATCATAAATCACCCTCTTTGGGGGCACCCACAAAGGGTGAGCCGCATTGAACACAGATGGATCACTCAGTGCTGGGAGGGACTTGAGCCTTTGCAAAGTACTTGCTTTATAGCCTGGGATTGATTATTACCCAGGGAATCACTTACAAACATTAGTCTGAAAGTCTACATTCTGACCACTGGTATGACATTCAGGTAGCAAAAGAACTTGAACATTTTCAAATTTTCTTTTTTCTCTCTTTCTTTTCTTCCTTCCTTCCTTTCTTTCTTTTCTTTTCTTTTTTTTGAGACACAGGTATCATAAGGTATTATAATAATAATACATTATTATTATTATTTTTGAGACACAGCTTCGCTCTTATCACTCAGGCTGGAGTGCAATGGCATGATCTCGGCTCACTGCAACCTCCACCTCCCGGGTTCAAGTGATTCTCCTGCCTCAGCCTCTCGACTAGCTGGGATTATAGGTGCCTGCCACCATGCCTGGCTAATTTTTGTATTTTTAGTAGAGATGGGGTTTCACCATGTTGGCCAGGCTGGTCTCGAACTCCTGACCTCAGGTGATCTGCCCGCCTCAGCCTCCCAGAGTGCTGGGATTACAGGCGTGAGCACCACGCCCAGCCGAGAATTTTATTTTTCAAAAAAAAAAAAAAATCTCAAAAACAATCTCTCCAGTTAAACTCTGGTAATATAATTGCTATATCTTTTTTTTAAATACAACTTTTAAGTAGTTTTAGATTCTCATGGAAGTTGCAAAAACATGTAGCTTTCATTCAGCTACATAGATGAATAAACACTTCTCAGAAAAAAATTGTATTACATGACAGCCTAAAGTAACATAAGAAGCCATTCATAAGTATTCATTTTCACCAACTTGACTTTTTCAGGGGATTGATTATTTTATTCAATGTTATGGGGGCTGTGGAATGGAAGGGCTTATAATTAACCCATAATTTGCCACAGCTATCCTAAAAGCCAAGGGCAAATTTTCCAGAGACAAATCTTAAAATATATGATGTCAATATATTGTAAAATATAAAAGTTTAACTGTATTACAAAAGCTTAAAATATAAGCCTGGGCCCTTATGGTTCTGTCTTGGAGAAATGTAGGCAAATGAAGACCAGCAACCAAATGCTGCTTCAAAATAGTTCAAATCCTTTTCTTGCAATTCTCTAAAACCTGAATAGGTCCACATGCACACAGGCCATTGTAGCACAAACTAGGAATTCCCTGTTCTTGCATCTGTCCCCGTTACTCCTGCAACTTTCCCAGAACATCCGCTGCAGTTACCTTCCCCAAACCCTTCTCTTCTGACCAGCCCTGTTCACCTTTTCTTTCTCGCACTCTTCTTTCCCTCCCCCACTCTTCATTTCTTTATGACATTGGTCAACCCAAACCCTCTCCTAGCAAGAAAGAATCTTTTCTCTTGAGAAGGAAGGAGGTTGGGAAATTAGAATAGGCAATTATAGGTCTCTCTTTGGAAGGCTGGGAGAAGAGAAACAGTTGGGAAGACTTCCATGCCAATTTTTTTTTTTTTTGAGATGGAGTCTCACTCTGTTGCCCAGGCTGGAGTGCAGTGGCACCATCTTGGCTCACTGCAACCTCCGCCTCCCAGGCTCAAGCCATTCTACTGCCTCAGCCTCCCGGGTAGCTGGGGCTATAGGCATGTGCCACTACGCCCAGATAATTTTTTTGTATTTTTAGCAGTGACAGGGTTTCACCATGTTAGTCAGGCTGGTCTCAAACTCCTGACCTCAAATGATCCACCCGCCTCAGCCTCCCAAAGTGCTGGGATTACAGGCGTCAGCCACCCCACTCTGCCCCATGCCAATTTTTTTAAATGACAACTTTATTGAGATGTAGTGTGCGTAGCACAGAAATCACCCTTTTAAATATATGTAACATATTTAATATATTTTAAAATATTTACTATATTAAATATTAACATATTTATATTTATATAGCATATTATATAACATATTTATTATATATTATATATTTATTATAATATATAATATATAATATATTAATATAATATATACTATATATTATATTAATATATCATTATATATGATTACATATTATGATATACTAATATAATATATGATATTAATATATAATATGTTATCATATATTAATATCATATATTAATTATATGAGAGATTAATATATGAGATTAATATATGATATATTAATATATGAGAGATTAAGATATGATATATTAATATATGAGATTAATATATGATATATTAATATATGAGAGATTAAGATATATTAATATATGAGATTAATATGTGATATATTAATATATGAGAGATTAAGATATGATATATTAATATATGAGATTAATATGTGATATATTAATATATGAGAGATTAAGATATGATATATTAATATATGAGATTAATGTATGATATATTAATATATGAGATTAAGATATCATATATTAATATGTGAGAGATTAACATGATATATTAATATATGAGATTAAGATATCATATATTAATATGTGAGAGATTAACATATCATATATTAATGTGAGAGATTAAGATATCATATATTAATATGTGAGAGATTAACATATCATATATTAATATGTGAGAGATTAAGATATATATTAATATGTGAGAGAGTAAGATATCATATATTAATATGTGAGAGATTAAGATATCATATATTAATATGTGAGAGATTAAGATATCATATATTAATATGTGAGAGATTAAGATATCATATATTAATATGTGAGAGATTAAGATATCATATATTAATATGTGAGAGATTAAGATATCATATATTAATATGTGAGATTAAGATATCATATATTAATATGTGAGAGATTAAGATATCATATATTAATATGTGAGAGATTAAGATATCATATATTAATATGTGAGAGATTAACATATATATTAATATGTGAGAGATTAAGATATCATATATTAATATGTGAGAGATTAACATATCATATATTAATATGTGAGAGATTAACATATATATTAATATATGAGATTAATATATCATATATTAATAATATTAATATATGAGATTAATATATCATATATTAATAATATTAATATATGAGATTAATATATCATATATTAATAATATTAATATATGATATTATATTATCACATATTAATATAATATGATATATCACATATTAATATAATATGATATATCACATATTAATATAATATGATATATCACATATTAATATAATATGATATATCACATATTAATATAATATGATATATCACATATTAATATAATATGATATATCATATATTAATATAATATGATATATCATATATTAATATAATATGACATATCATATATTAATATAATATGATATATCATATATTAATATATATTAAGATATGATATATCATATATTAATATCATATATTATATGATATATCATATATTAATATCATATATTATATGATATTATATTACATTATATATGATCATATATCATATATTACTATAATATATTACATTATATATGATCATATATAATGTAATATATTATATTATATATATTTATAACATATTATATAACATATTTATATTTATATAACATATTATATAACATTTATATTTAATATTAACATATATTTAATATATTAAATATACATAACTATATATAAATATTTATATATAGTTCAGTAGTTTTTGGCATATTCACAGTTGTGTGCAAACATCATAATCTAATCTCAGAACATTTTCATTATCTCAAAAAGAAATACTGTATCCGTCAGCAGTCACTTCCCATTCCCCCACTACTTCTGCTCCTGGCAACCACTAATCTACTTTGTCTCTGTGGATTTTCCTATTATGGACATTTCATAGGAACGGAAACCTACAGATGTACGTTTTGTGATGGGCTTCTTTCTCTTAGCATAAAGTTTTAAATGTTCATCTGTGTTGTAGCATGCATCAGTAATTCATTTCTTTTTACGACAAAATAATATTCTGTTGTGCAGAGAGACCATATTTTGTTTATCCATCTGGTTGATGGGCAATTGGGTTGTTTCTACTTTTTGGCTATTATGAATAATGCTGCTATGAACCTTCTTAGACCAGTTTTTCATGGACACATTTTCATTTATCTTGAGTTTAGGAACCAAGAATGGAGTTGGTAGATCATACGTCAACTCTAGCATTTTGAAGAACCATGATCATTTTTGTGCCTCTACGTGCAGAATGAAAGCTAAGTCCAGCTTCCTTAACCTATTATTATTTAAGTCTTGCACTTAAAAATCCTCATTAAAACAAGAAAGATATAAATATTTCTATTAGATGATTAGAAATCATCCCTCAGGTTGTGTCAGCAGCTGTGCACGGTTTTATTGGGCATCACAGATGCTTACTTCTGTATCACGAGATTTTAGAGAGAAGCATTGGGTATTTTTATTAAAGTAAAAATCAATGCAGGGTTGAAACTCATGATTACATACTGTGGCTGGGTACCTGATATTTTGGTTAGATCATAATTAAGCTTACTACTTTTTAGAGCAAACTATGTCCTTACCTTTGTTATAAAGAAAAAAGCAGGTGAGTAGGTAAGGGCAGAATTCCTCCAGATGAGAGCAGAAAGCACAGAAGTCACTTGCACCTTTGAAAAGGAGCTTCAGGAGAAAAGCCTCCACTCTCTTGGGATAGCAATCCTGAGGGAGGATCTCTCGGTACTCCTTTAAGGAGAACAGCCATCAGGCGCCAAGTGCGGGAGCGCCTGACTCACAGTGAATTCCTTCAGGATCTTCTCTTTATAACTCATCAGTATCCGAGAGCCACTTGTTCCTCCTCTCCTTTTCTCTCTGTGTTCTTGTCTTGTCATAAAACCAAGACTTGGCTCTTCTCTCAAACATCCTGGTGTGTGGAGAACTCGGGAAATATCTCCCTCCTGGGTCTTGCTGCTCTGTGCCCTCCGTGGGCAATGTCCACACCGCACTGACACCTATAAGCAAAACCATACTGCCACCTGGAATTATTACAGATCTGCGGGAGGAAGGGAGGCTTCAGATCAAAGCCAGGAGCTGCCCAATGCTGACCGTCCTGTCCCAAGACAATTGTGCTGCACTAATCAACCCCTTGCCGCAGTAAACTTCAAAAGACGAAAAGAGATGCAGTCTGGCTAACCCCTGATCAATTTAAATCCCTCCTTTATCCCCATATAATCATTTCCCCAGCTCCCCACACCCTCAAATGATGATTTTCAACACTTTGAATATAACAGGCTCACAGTCTGTATTCAATGGTCTCATCATAAGGCAGGAAACCCTATCAGGAACTGCGCTGCTCTCCTATCCGTACACTTCCCACCACGTAGTTCGGGGTTAGGCAGGGAATTGCAGTAAAGCTATACACAGTAAAGAAAAGTTGGTGTGTGTGTGTGTGTGTGTGTGTGTTGTTTGTTTGTTTTTTGAGACCGAGTTTCGCTCTGTTGCCCAGGCTGGAATGCAGTGGGACAATCTCGGCTCACTGCAAACTCCGCCTCCCGGGTTCAAGCGATTCTCCTGCCTCAGCCTCCCGAGTAGCTGGGATTACAGGTGCATGCCGCCACAGCCAGCTAATTTTTGTATTATTAGTAGAGACGGGGTTTCACTATGTTGGCCAGGCTGGTCTCGAACTCCTGACCTCAGGTGATCCACCCACCTTCACCTCCCAAAGTGCTGGGATTACAGGCGTGAGCCATCTTGCCCGGCCGGCATTTCAGTTTTATTAAACTGTCTACTGCATGCCAGTTCTTAGTAGCACAGTCTCTTTTTTTGTTTTAGAAACTCAAAACCTTCTAAGTGATCACCTGGTTAAATAATGCAATCCCATAAATGACCCCTCTCTTCTGATCCACGCCTGGTGTCCACTTAATTAAACCAGATTAGAAAAAGGGATTATTGCTGGCTCAGGGAGGCTGCTGCACAGACAATGCCTCACTGCGGATTGTGCAGATATAATACGATTGCTCCAAGCCAGCCTTCATATTTACACCTGCCTGGAAGCTCTCAGGCCCTGGAGTAACCTCAGGACACTCCTGGCCCTGTCTGCGGGTAACCAGTTCTTCTCTCAGATGTGCGGTCTGTGCTGTTCCTCCCCATCTGCCAGTACAAGTAAGGTGTGGCACCTGGGCCCTTCTCCCACTCACATTGCCTGTGTCCTCTCTCTAAAAGTCACCTTAAGACTATGCGGGTAAAGAGGAGTGACTTAAAGGAGCTCAAATTCATCTTACTTTTTTCCAGTTGGGAAATTGGCAAAAAGTTCTGTGGTTATGGAAATATTCTTGCCAGTTTATAGAAGCAATTAGATCTTTTTCTATAGCATCTGTGTGGAAGATTTCCTTTTCAGGAAATCAAAACTCCTTTGAGTGGCCTGACAATAGTAACCATAAGAAAATAATTTTCCTGGAATTGCTTCTGACCTCGTTTGTGAACTGGAGAGTATAACTTTGCGTCACTATACTCCATTTTACTAACCACGTGGTTCAGATGCTTTGTCATTTTGGAGCCTTGGTGACCCTGGAGAGACTGCGTTTTCCAGGGTTAGCCAGCTCCTAGAGATAGCAAAGAACTTGCCTGAAAGCCTGCCTTTCATACACAAATCAACCAATCCATTACAGACCAGCCTGGCCAACATGGTAAAACCCTGTCTCTGCTAAAAATACAAAAAATTAGCTGGACATGGTGGTACATGCGTGTAATCCCAGCTACTGGGGAAGCTGAGACAGGAGAATCTCTTGAACCTGGGAGGCGGAGCTTGCAGTAAGCCAAGATCGCGCCACTGCACTCCAGCCTGGGCGACAGAGCGGGACTCCACCTCAAAAAAACAAACAAACAAACAAAAAAAACAAGCAATCCAGTGCTCATACCCCAGCCCCCTCCTTTCTCAGACTTCTATACTCTGGGCCAGGATCTACCTGCCCTAGTCACCCCAGGGCCAGCTACCAGAATACTACGGACAGCCCTATGCCCCAGTCAACCATGCCCCAGAAATTATTCAAACCAGTCAATGCTAAGTCTGCTTATCCTGCCTCACCTGTCCCTTCCCGTGGAAACCACAAGAAAGGCTCTTGCCCTCGTTTTCCTCCTGCTCTGTCTCCTGACCTACCTGGTGCCCCTTCCTCTTGGGAACAGTAAAAAACTCTCTTTCCAGCAGCAGTCATCTCCTGATCTGTTGGCCTCATCACACCTGAATCATAATAATACCTATCTTTAATAACACCCATGGAAAGTACAAACCTGGGGTTGGGCTGGGACAACATTGTGAAGCTCTTTTAGCTTCACGAATAACGGGGCCGGGGGCAGTCACAATCCCTGCTACACTCTTCAGCAGTAGCAATTTCTGGAAATGCAGCCCTCATTGAAGCTTCTTAGAGAAAGAGTGCCATCTTGTGGTATTTTGTAGTTTCTTAGGCCATTTCCTTACTCTCTCGCTCTCTTTTTTTTTTTTTTTTTTGAGACTAAGTCTTCCTCTGTAGCCCAGGCTGGAGTGCAATGACACGATCTTGGCTTACTGCTCACTGCAGCCTTTGCCTCTTGGGTTCAAGCGATTCTCCTGCCTCAGTCTCCTGAGTAGCTGGCATTACAGGTGTGCGCCACCACACCTGGCTAATTTTTGTATTTTTAGTAGAGACGGGGTTTCACCATGATGGTCGGACTGGTCTTGAACTCTTGACCTCGTGATCCTCCCGCCTCGACCTCCCAAAGTACTGGGATTACAGGTGTGAGCCACCGCGCCTGGCCTCCTCTCTCTTTTAAATAGATCATTTTTAGAGCAGTTTTAGGTTCACAGCAAAGTTGAGCAGAAAGTACAGACAGTTCCCATATAGCTCCTGCCCCTACACATTCACAGCCTTCCCCACTACCAACATGGGCACCAGAGTGGTCCATTTGTTACAATCAATGAACCTATATTGATGCACCATTATTGCCCAAAGTCCATGGTTAACATTAGGGTTCGCTCTTGGTGTGTTGGATGTTTTACGGATTTGGTTGAAAGTATAATAACATGTGTCTATAATTATTGTATCATAGAGAGTAGTTTCACTGGCCCCAAATCCTCTATGCTCTGCCTATTCATTCGTCCCTCCCTTCAACCCCTGGCAATGACTGATCTTTTCACTGTTTCCATAGTTTTGTTGCAGGCCATTTTTACTCTAAGATTTTCTTTGTTTGGCTGTCCACTTTGTGCTGGGTGTGTAATATAGACTCGTGATGAGTAAGAGAGACAGCCTGGAGCATCTTGGAGTCCATATCGGGATGGACTCATGAATTCTTATATTTTCCTACTCCAGGAAAGAGGTGCAGGTAGGGATAGACAAAAAAGTCAAGTAGACAAATAAAAATAATTAGGCTGGGAGTGGTGACTTACGCCTGTAATCCCAGCACTTTGGGAGGCTCAGGCAGGTGGATCACCTGAGATCGGGAGTTTGAGACCAACCTGACCAACATGGTGAAACCCTGTCTCCACTAAATATACAAAAATTAGCCAGGCTTGGTGGTGGGCGCCTGTAATCCCAGCTACTCGGGAGGCTGAGGCAGGAGAATCACTTGAAGCTGGGAGGTGGAGGCTGCAGCAAGCTAAGATCACACCATTGCACTCCAGCTTGGGCGACAAGAGTGAAACTGTCTCAATAATAATAATAATAATAATAATAATAATAATAATGTATTATTTACAGGTAAAGTAAAAATTCTCTAGTGTTCAAGAGATAAAATAAATTGTCTCAAGCAAAAGTCAAACTAGGATGAATTTTTTGTTATTCAGCTTATTTAGAAATTAGGTTTTTTTGTTCCTGTTGAATTGTTTTGTTCTGTTTTAGGTACTAAAAATAATCTTTCATTCTTTGGAGCTGCTGATATTTACTATGACAGGCAAACAATTGCCCTTCTCCATACCACCACATTTTTGTTGTTAATATTCCTGGTGTCCATAAATGTTTTTGCTTCTTTCTTTTTTTGTCTTTGCTTATTCAATTACCTTTACCTAGAAATGCCATCTCCTTACATCTGTCTATGCTTCTTAAGGACTCGCCCAAATGTTATCTCCTGCAAGCAACAGAAATCTCCACTAGCTCACCACCACCTCTAACTTCTTCCTGGATTTACCTATTTAGGCATCAGTTATTTACTTTTTACTAAAATACGTGAGAATTTAGCTCTTATACCACCCACTTCCCCTTCCTCAAATATTATCTTTAGTCATATAAGTAATCTCTAATTATCATTAGGACTTTGTAGAATAAAGCCAAGTTTTCTAGAATATTTAGGATAGGAGATTTCTTGGCGCTGCTTTTTGTTTTGCAGGTCTTCCTCATAGTAGTAATTTTTAATTTAAAAAATGCTGTTGTAGCCCTTTCTGTGAGATCTCCTTCTCTTTTGAAGCCTTTGGCTCCTCTGAGCCCATCTTGGCAGGTTGTTCTTTCGGTTGGCTGTGCAGATGCCATCTTGAGGTTTTTCGCATCTCCTCTCCTAGAGTAGCTCCATTGTTTCCTGGATCCCATGTCGTCTCTCTTGGCTTAACCTTTCTCATTTTCCCTGACAACATCCTCAAATAAAACTCTAAGAAAGCATGCAGTGGTATCTTTTCTGAGCTCTAGCTTCCAAAAAAATATGACCCAGTGTTTGAGTTTTGGAGCCAGTCCGAGATAGGTTTGAATCTTGGTTCTCCTACTTATTAGCTGTATGTCCTTGGGCTGATTCCCTAATTGCCCTATGCATGAATTTTCCATTTGCAAAATGGGGGAACCAGTGATAGTAGTAGTACCTATGTTTTTAGGGAGCTATGAGGATTTATTGAATTGGTACATGTAAACCATTTAGAACAGTGCCTGCTGCATATCACATCCCCATCAGTATTCACGTCTCTCATATTCTACCCTCACACTTGATTGTTTGCTTGATTATGTATTTCTAGGTTGAGGATAATTTTACCTTAGAATTTCAAAGTCTGTGCTGTTGCCTTCTAACCAGTCGTGGTGGTGAAGCCTCATGGCATCCTGAGTTTCACTTGTTTATGCATGACTTTCTCCCTGGAAGCTTTTAGGAGTTTGTCTTTTCCTTGGTGAGCTGAAATAGCACAACAGTGTACTTAGTGTGGGTCTTTTTTCATTCATTATGCTGGGTACACCAAATGAACAGGCCTATGGATAGGCTCTTTCAAAGTTGGAGTCTTGAATCTTGTCATATTTTTGTTGTTAACTTTCTCTTTTCCATTTTATTTGTTCATTTGGAAGTGTCTGTTAATTGGATTTTAGACCTCTTGTCTTGAGTCTTGTATCTCACGTTGTTTCTAAATTTTTTTAAAATTTTAAGTTCTGGAATATTTTTCTTATCTTTCGACTTTCAGGGAATTTTATTTGGACTGTCATAACTTGAAGTTTTGTTTTGGTTATTTATTGTTGCTTAACCAATTATCCCAAAACTTAATGGCCTAAAACTACACATCTGTCTATCTGTCACTACTGTATGGATTACCTGGGGCTAGCTGGACAGTTTTCTTGCTGGTCTTATTTGGCAGCTCTCACTGTGTGGTTAAACAGTGTCAGGGACTGGTCATCTGGATGCTCAGCTGCAGTGGAATGTCTGAGACGGCTTCTTCACCCACAGGTCTGCTGCCTTGGTAATTCTTGATGTGGCCTTTCTCTCTGCATAGCATCTCATCCTCTTGGATCTCTTCATGTGGCTTTTCTTTCTCCCAGAAGGTAGTCAATTCTTATTGTTGGCTTCCAGAAGCACAGAAATGGAGCTGCCAGGGGTTCTTAAGGCTTAGACCTGGAACAGGTCCAGTGTCATTTCTACCACATGCTATAGGTTAAAGTGAGTGTTGGGGCCAACCCAGATTGACTATGGGATGGGCCTGTCTAAGGACATGATGACAGGAGGTATGGCTCATTGGAGACCAACTCCCAAGATGAAGCATGAGTTCTAAGAACTTTTTCTTCTCTGATTATTTCTTATTCATATTCTGTTTTGTTTTATACATGTAATATATTCACAAGTGTCTTTATGAAGTGATTTTGATACTCTTTGTCTTCTCCCTGGCATCTCTTTGTTCTTTAATAATTTTTTTCTTAGTTTATTTTGGTCTTATTTTTCTTTTTAAAGCCTTTCCTTAAATATCTATTCTATGTTGCTTATCATTTGTTGTCTTTTTTTTTTGAGACCCAGTTTTGCTCTTGTTGCCTAGGCTGGAGTACAGTGATGTGATCTCGGCTCATCACAACCTCTGCCTCCCAGGTTCAAGCAGTTCTCCTGCCTCAGCCTCCCAAGTAGCTGGGATTACAGTCATGTGCTACCACGCCCAGCTAATTTGTGTATTTTTAGTAGAGATGGGATTTCTCCATGTTGGTCAGTCTGGTCTGGAACTCCCAACCTCAGGTGATCCACCCACCTCGGCCTCCCAAAGTGCTGGGATTACAGACATGAGCCACTGCGCCTGACCTATAGTCTTTTTTTCATTCCTTTATTTGTTCATTCGTATTTGAGAGAGGTACTAAAAGACTGGGAGCCGGGGTGTGGTGGCTCACACCTATAATCTCAGTGCTTTGGGAGACTGAAGTGGGAGGATCACTTGAGCCCAGGAGCTCAAGACTAGTTTGGGCAACATAGTGAGACCCCATCTTTACAAAAAAAAAAAAATAGCTAGGTGTGGTGACACCCATCTGCAGTCCCAGCTACTTGGGAGGCTGAGGCAGGAGGATTGCTTGAGCCCAGGAGGTTGAGGCTGCAGTGAGCTCTGATCATGCCCTTGCATTCCTGCATTCCAGCCTGGGTGAAAGAGCAAGACCCTGTCTCAAAAAAAAAAAATAAATAAAAATAAAAATAAATAAAAATTGATTGGGAGTTCTTTGTGGCCAAGACTTGTGAACTGATAGCTTTAAGGGGAATGTATGCTGATTCCTAATTGTTATCCTCCATCCCTCTATCTTATCTCCTGTTGCAATCTTAAATGATGGCTGGATGACTACTCCATTCCTCTGGATGTAAAATCTACATTCTCTTGCCTGAGGTAGATATGTTTGCTTGGATTCTGTTTAAGGAGATGGGGCCAGCAGTGTGTTTCAGGGCCTGTAAAATGTGTTATCTATACGGGCTTTTGGTTAATCTCTGTTTTCAGTCTTGCCTATCAGTCCCACTCTGGTGGATACCTCGTGTCTGAGTCTAGAACCTTTCTAGGTTGCTGGGGACAAATTAGCCTCCTTGTTCTCAGTATCCCCCTGACCTCCACCTTTGTTTGCTTTGCTCCATTAATTAACCATTTTCCATGTACTGTCATTGTCTAATGAAGATGAATTCTCTTCTGTTGGTAACACCATTTTTTTTTGTAATTGTGTGCTTATACAATGTTTATTCTTCACTGTATTTCTATTGGAGCCTCAGGACAAAGAGCAGATGGTGAGAATCTGTGTTCAGTGTTAAGTTTTCCTTCTGTAAGACATGTGCAACTTGTGTTTTTCACTGAATAGATCATGGACTTAATGCATATAGAGCTACTTTGTTTTTCATGATTTTGCCTTCAATTATATGTAGAAATATAATCTGTGAATTGCCTGATGAATTTTTCCTAATTTTGAATCATCTTTGCATTCCTATAATAAACACTGTTAGAATGGCTGTGGTAATATTTTATTTTTGCGTTTTTACTTCTGTATTAAATAAGATTATAGTTTTGTTTGTTTCCAATAAGGCTGTTATTTCATTTCAGTATCAAGGGTATGCAGGGCTGAGTTGGGAAGCTTTACATCTTTTTTCTAAGATCTAGGATGTAGATCTGGTTTACACAGTAATTTTCAACTGCAGGAGTATTTTGCCTCCTATGGGACGTTTGGAAATATCTGGAGAAATTTTTGTGGTTACAACTGGTCAAGGTCGGGAGGTCTTATTGGCATTCTGTGGGTAGAGGGAATGTTACTAAATGTCCGACAACACACCAGGAGAACCCTCCACAAAGAATTATCTGGCCCAATGTATCAGTATTGCTGAGGCTGACAAATTCTGGTTTAAATAAATATCCAATTTGGAGGATGAGTCTTTGTCTTTTTCCTTCTTCTGCATATTGGTCTCCAGATTTTCCACTTCTTCAGTGAGTGTTTGTAACTGTAGAATCTTAAAAAAAAAATGAAAACTTTGGCCGAGTGCAATGGCTCATGCCTGTAATCCCAGCACTTTGGGAGGCCGAGGCGGGTGGATCACGAGATCAGGAGATCGAGACCATCCTGGCTAACATGGTGAAACCCTGTCTCTACTAAGCCAAAATACAAAAAATTAGCCAGGCATGGTGGCGGGCGCCTGTAGTCCCAGCTACTCAGGAGGTTGAGGCAGGAGAATGCCGTGAACCCAGGAGGCGGAGCTTGCGGTGAGCCGAGATCGCGCCACTGCACTCCAGCGTGGGTGACAGAGTGAGACTCCATCTCAAAAAAAAAAAAAAAAAAAAAATGAACATGTCATCCATACTTCTAAGGTGTTGTAAAGATGTGTAAAGTTTTCACTTTTTGCATCATATTCACATGTGGCTATATGCCCTTTTCTCTTCAAAGTTTTCTTTATCTTGATTACTTATCAGAGGCTTGTTTTATTATCTCAGTCTTTTGAAAGAATCCTCCTTTAGTTTTATTTTTTAAATCTAGTGGTTTTCCTTTTTCCTTACATCTTAATTATTTCCCCCTTTTTGTTTGCTTTGCTTTTCCTAGTTTAGTGGATCAATGTAATTTAAATTGCTTTTTAAACCAACATGTAAGGGTATACATTTTCGTTGGGTGCTGTTTGACTTTGTTGCACAAGTTTTAAAATCTACTTTTTAATAGTTTGTATTTTCTAAATTATTTTATTGCATCTTTTGTTCACATTGCTCTTACTACTTTTTTATTTTAATTAATTAATTAATTAATTATTTATTGAGATGGAGTCTTGCTCTGTAGCCCAGGCTGGAGTGCAGCGGCATGATCTTGGCTCACTGCAAGCTCCACCTCGGGGGTTCATGTCGTTCTCCTGCCTCAGCCTCCCAAGTAGCTGAGACTACAGGTGCCTGCCACCACATCCGGCCTTTTTTGTATTTTTAGTAGGGATGGGGTTTCACCGTGTTAGCCAGGATGGTCTCAATCTCCTGACCTCATGATCCACCCACCTTGGGCTCTCAAAGTCCTGGAATTACAGGCATGAGCCACTGCACCCGGCCCAAAAGCTTTGTGTTTTTACAGATATTAGACATGTTTCTTGTTTAAGAAAAAAAAATCTTAACGAAAACGTAGGAGAATAAGAGAAACATTTTTCCAAAAAAGAGAAATCATTGTGATGATTTTATCTTATTAGAATGTTGGATAATATAGTCTGCTTCATTAATCATCAAGCATGCTATGCATTTTCCATTTTTATAGGATCTGTATCTCAGTTAAGGTAATACTGGTAATTTTTGTACTGTAGTCAAAGATGAAAAATGTAGGCCAAAATCATAGACCTTGCATAGAAGCTGGATAATGAAGACAGCTATGGAGAAAAACATAGATACACACACACGGACACACATATACATAAAGTATACACACATATATTTTTTAAAGTTTTAAAGCTTTTAAAGCAAAAGCCGGCCCCTCTTCTCTTCCAGAGTGGGAGGCCTCTCCGCTCTCTTAGAGTGGGTGGGGAGAGCGGTTGCCATGGGCAGCTTTCCTTGTGAGTCACAGGGCCCTCTGGACACGCTGCTGTGTGGCCACGCCCCCTTTCCCTTTCATCTTTCTCATTGACCAATGGGCTTGGAGCATTAAGGCCACGCCCCTATTCCGCATTCTACTGGGGCCCTGGTTACGCCTCCTCTGGCTCAGTCACACAGCTGTCTGGTAGGTGACTGGAAGCATTGATCGGTGCTTACTGAGATTTTGCTGCTGTGGCCCCAACCCTTCCTCCCTCCCCAACCCTTCCTCCCTCCCCAACCTGCGATGGCAGAAGAAACTCAACACAACAAATTGGCTGCAGCCAAGAAAAAGGTAAAAACGCACTAGGTCATAGCCCCTCAACCCAGCCACAGATCCCCTCTGATGACAAGACCCCTGCCAGAGTCTATACGACTCCTGAGGCACACTGGACTGGTCCCCCCAACCCCAGTGCCTCTGGGCTACCCCCACCAAAGTTTTGTCAGTCAGCCCCACCCCTTCAGCAAGCAGCCCAGTCCTTGCCCTCGCCAATCACCCTAGGGTGACTTTGGGTGGGTGACTCCTGGGGCTTCCCGCTCCATTACTGGGCCCTCATCTCCTGCCACCCCAAGCTTGATCTCCCTGGGCTCTTTGGGCTCTCATCTCCAAGGAGCCAGGTCCCACCCTCGCCAGTCATCCCTGGGTGACTTTGGACTGGTGACTCCTGGGACTCCCTGCTGCAGACTCTGCCCTCCCCTCCTGCTGCCTCAAGGTCGACCTCCCTGGGTTCTTTGTGCTGGCGTCTCCAAGGAGCTGGGTCCCAACCCTGTGCTTCCCTCCCCCATCGTGGAGCGGCGACTTGGACATGGTGCTGACATGGTCCCTCCCCCCAACCAGGAGGAGTGGAATGTTGTGATGTCACAGCCCACCTAGTAACTGCCGTTACTGCAAGACTGGCCTTTGATCTTATGACCCAGTCCCCTAAGCCTTCTCACCCCGTTTCTGGTTCCTCTGGTCACAGCACAAATTTCCAGCTGGAAGGGGAAT
Source organism: Gorilla gorilla gorilla (assembly GCF_029281585.2). Lineage (NCBI taxonomy): Eukaryota > Metazoa > Chordata > Mammalia > Primates > Hominidae > Gorilla > Gorilla gorilla. Next base: position 31,096,042 of record NC_073240.2, read on the forward strand.
GGAGACTATGGGACCTAGGAGCAAGAGGTTCCAGGCTGCCTCACTCCCTTACAGATGTTGACGGTGGGAAAAGCCTACACTTCCCCCATGAACTCAAAATGTTGACAGTATCTCTGGGTGGCAATGAGAGAATGGGTTTGGTTTGGTTTTCTCCCAGGCTTCTACTTTCCAGAGAGATTTTAACATTTTTTTCTGAGTTCTCCACCTCATATTCTGATTCTCCATGGTTCTGGGACCAGACTCTCCTTCAGTCAGTGGTCTCTGAAGTGACATTTGCTCATCTTCTGTGGAATAGATCTTGGGAAACTGAACTTGACAGCTTGAATCTTCCTCATATTCTCTCAACCTTGGGTACTTGGAGTGCCACAGGATAAATGTGGGACATCTTTCTGAAGCATCAGTTTCCCTTGATTCTCTTGAGATCAAGAGAAAAAACATGAATGTCCTTAGGGATGGCAGTCCCATAGGTTTCTAAGAGTATACCAGACCTCTCTCTGAAATGAGGCTTGGGTTGTCCTCTTTCTGATAAATTCTGATTTAAGAGAAAGGCTGCCTTCTGCCATGAGGACACATTGATAGAAAAGTTTGAGAGGTACTGGTGCACTTCTTCACACTAACAGACGTGTGAGGATGCATGACTAAACCACAGGGCATACAGTTCCTGCCTACTTAATGTTTACTTTTCTACCTCTGCCTCTGGTTTTGGTCCCTGGCAGCTGCTGATTCCTGACAAAACCTCAGAGCTTGGAGTCAGAAGACTGAGTTTCAAAGTTCCAGTATTGCCTTTTTCTTTTTTTTTTTCTAGCCATGATATCAATCCTTCTCAGTCACTAAATGAGTGTGACAACACCTTGTACAGTTGTTGGTGTCATTAAATCAGATGATGTGTAAGTGTATTTTGTAAAAACTGTACAGGAGGATGTGGCTGTAGGGACTGACGGTTCTCATGAATATTACTGCTCTTCTTTCCAACAGTTAAAAGAATACTGGCAGAAAAACAGCCCTAGAGTTCCAGCAGGAGCGAACAGGAACACAAAAACAAATGGCAGTATCCCTGAGATAGCCACTTGTGGTGGTTGCCAGCCACCTGGGGATGTGAGTCTTGGCTGACCAGGCTTCTGGGGACAGGGGGCCCAAGGGGCAATAGAGGGTAATTGTTAAGATTGTGGATGGACTGCTGGGTACTGGTTAAGAATTCTGGCTTTAGCCGGGTGTGGTGACCCACGCCTGTAATCCTAGCACTTTGGGAGGCCAAGACAGGCAGATCATGAGGTCAGGAGATCGAGACCATCCTGGTTAACATGGTGAAACCCTGTCTCTACTAAAAATACAAAAACATTAGCCACACGTGGTGGCGTGTGCCTGTAGTCCCAGCTACTCAGAGGCAAGAGAATGGTGTGAACCTGGGAGGTGGAGCCTGCAGTAGCAAAGATTATGCCACCGCACTCCAGCCTCGTGACAGAGCAAGACTCTGTCTCAAAAAAAAAAAAAAAAAAGGAAATCTGGGTTTGAATCCTGCCTCTCCATCTGCTCTGCTAGGGATATGATTTAGGGCAAGTTGCTTGACCTCATCGGGCCTCTCTTTTCACATCTGTGTAATAGAGGTGATATTGTTTCACTTCCATTTGTGAAATTTTCATGAGATTTGTTATTGTTGTTTTTATGTTAATCCCTGGTACATGGCCTGCTGTAAACACTCAGGACACCCAGGATATGGTCTTTGCTGTTTGATTTTCCTCATCCCCAGTCTCAAGGGGAAGCCAGGACAATGAGAACAGCCACTTGCCATCAGGAGTCACTGAAAGGGCCCCAGGATGGGATGGTGGGGAGATAAGAACCATGAGAGAAGTTGGCACAAAGGAGTTACGGGACAAAGGGTCCAAGATAGGCAGAAAAGAAAATGTTGCCAGTTGATGGGGAAGAAAGGAAGTCAGAGGGCTCAGACACTGTGGGGGACAGAACATCTCCATGTGCACTCTCATCTCTTGTAGTCAGCAACAGGTTTCCACAGGGAAGGCCCTACATCATCTGCCACCCTGAAAGATCTGGAGGTAAGAGGCTCTGGGCAGAGGTGCAGTGACCCTTTGGGTCAGCCCTCCAACCTCCTCCTCCAGGTGGGACTGGGTGCCCCTCTGCCAGCTGAGACAGCCCACAAACCCCAGCCCTAATGATTGTTCTCTCTACCTCTCCCCCCACTCCTGCTCCACCTCCTCCTCTCTGCATGCACCTCAGAGCCCGTGCCAAGAACTAGCAGCAGTCCTGGATTCAAGGTCCGCAGAAATCACTCAACTGAAGAACACCATCAAATCTTTGGTAAGAGTCCACTGGGGTCCCCTGATTCCACGCTGCCAATCCTGGGGAGGGACCCCAGAGCATGCAGCCTGGCTCTTCTTTTGCTGCCCTCTTTGCCGACTCTCTCCTCTCCAGACACCCCTGCTCGAGTCCTTGCTACACACGCCCTGGGATTGTTGCCTCTTGGGGAAGTGCTAGCCTGACTGGTTGTCAAGGGCCCCGTATTTCTGCCATGACTCAGTCCCTAATTTGCTCTTTGATTCTGGACAAGCCACCTCTCCTTTTTGGGCTCGTGTTTCCAGAGGAGGTAGTGAGTATCAAAGGTCTCTGTTAGCTCTCGAGTCTGAGATTTAAAGGCCCCCTAGAGTGGAGACCTCAGGGCTAAGGGCTCCTGTCTGTCCTTTTCCATCCTATGTCTGCTGTGAAGAACCGTACCTGGTCCATACGTGCTCAGTAAGTGTTTATTGAATGAACCCACTTTTCTAAATCACAAGCTGCCAGAAGGAGGGGCCTTTCTGAAACTCCATCTCTAGAGGTTTATGTTGCTGTCCTCTCAAGAGATTCCAGACTCAGACTTTGAGTTCTGTGGCTGTGGGCAAAAGCCAACAAAGACCCAAATCCTCTGTCCTTGGGAGCTTGAGGAGAGTTTACCGGTTCGTGTTCCCATTATATCTGAGAACTTTGCCTTTAAAATCCATTCCTGGCCCCTGCCTACCGCTTCCTGGTCTGGGGAATAGAGTTGAGGGGGCCACCCTCCATCACGTTATTTGACTCTCCCCACAGAAACAACAGAAGAAACAACAGGAACATCAGCTGGAAGAAGTAACGTGATTTCGTTTCCTCGCGACATGACTGCTGGGTTTGGGGGGCACTCAGACATACAGGCCCCAGTCTCATCTCACCCACACCCAGCCTGGGGAAGAAACCTCACCCCTCAGATTCCACCCCATCCCCACAGGGCCCCTGATAACCTGGTCCCATGGGTGGGCCTGTCCTGGGGCATTGGTGGCATTCTGGGGGCATGTCTCTTGCTGTGCCATCTCTGCCTCCCCCGGTAAGAGCTCTGTCTTCCTCTTCCTACAGGAAAAGAAAGCAAACAACAAGAAACAGAGAGCCAAAAGGGTGCTAGAGGTGAGTGGAGGGTGTGCAGTTTCCTCCTGTCCTCCGGAGAAGGTTTCTTTCCTTCTCTTTCAGCACTTGCTTGGCTTTTCTCCCAAAGGCTCAAATCCAGACATTGAACATAGAGAAAGAAGAACTACATACGGACCTGTACCACATGAAACATTCTCTCAGATACTTTGAAGGTGGGAATCTGGGCACCCTGTCATCCTTCAACCTGGCACTTTGACAGGTCTTCAGGGGGAGTCCTTTGGGCCCCATCTCAACTCTCTCATTACAGAAAAGTCCAAGGATCTGGCTGTCCGCCTGCAACATTCGTTACAGCGTAAAGGAGAGTTAGAGAGTGTTCTCTCTGATGTCATGACCACACAGAAGAAGAAGGCAAACCAGGTGAGTCCGGCCACCTGCCCCATCCCCTGGGAGCCTGGCTTCGCAGATGGAGGAGTGAGCCTAAAGGTCCCTTCTGCAGGATGGAGTGTCCTGCCCAGAAGGCAGCATGGCCATTTCTTGCTACTTTTTTGTATGGTTTTTAGTGGCAGCCTGGGGCTGAGTCAGCTGCTGTGGGTGAGTTGGGGGGCACTGTGTGGAGTGAGCACTGGACGCAGAGCTTGGAGGTCAAGTGCCTGCCCCGCCCTTACCTGGCTGTGGTCTTGGGCAAGTCCTAGGTGGGGTATTCGGTACTTGTACTGTGAAGGTACAGAAGAGTACCTTTAGTATGTTACCATTTCTGTAGAAAGAGGAAACGTGTGCATGTGTGTGTGTGTGTGTACATACTGTGATAATATACATAAAACATGTCTGCAAGGGTTCATAAAAAATTCAGGAGAGAGCAACGAGATGGTCGGGAGATACTTCCCTTCTATACCTTCTGAGTTTTGGACTATGCAAATGTATCATCCTTTCAAAAAGTGAACAAAAGATTAATTTTCCCCTTCCTGTCTGTGCCCCCATCCCCAGCAAGAAAAACGGGCTTAGAGAATTGGATAGACCTGGGTGTTTATATCCCAGCTCTGCCTAAGTGAACTTAGGCAAGCACTTAACCTCAAATACTCCATGTTTTTTCATCTCCACAATAGAGGGAATCATAGTAACTGTCTCCTATGGTGGTTGTGAGGATTAAATGGGATTGTTAGCATGGTACCTGGTGGAGCATTCCACAAAGGTTCAAACAGTGGTAATAATAACAGTAATAACAATAGCAATATTATCTGATCTCTCTGGGCCTCTGTTAGCCAGCTATAAATTCAATCTCATTCCCTGTCCGTTCCAACTTTAATGAGTTCTTTTAAAAACCAGACCACGGGCTTGGAAATGCCTTGATCTTTGCTGACCGAGTTTTATGTTGGGCCTAGCCTTAGCCTTTTTAAGGGGCACTGTGTGGAATGGCCCAGGCTCTCCAGATTGAAACTTCTCACTCTTCGCCATCCAGTTTTCCAGCCCCAGTAAAGCTCGTACGGAGTGGAAGTTAGACCAGTCCATGCGGGAGCAGGAACTACTGAAAGTGCAGCTGACACAGGTGAGGTTTTCTGAGGGAGTTATGTGGAAGGAAGATGACCCCAGGTGGCCAGGAGCAGGTGAGGACCAGTGACAGCCCTTCCTAACTTCTGTGCCCATTCTTGCAGTTGAAGGAGTCATTTCAACAACTCCAATTAGAAAGACACGAGTATGCTGAACATCTAAAAGGAGAGAGGGCCCGGTGGCAGCAGAGGATGAGAAAAATGTCGCAGGAGGTGAGATCTGACCCTTCAGCCCCCCCACATTAGATAGGTCACTGGATCTTTCTGAGCATCTGTAAAATGGGAATAGTAGAGCCAGAGGTGGTCATGGGTCTGGGCTTTGTGGAGGTGGGGGCAGAGAGGGAGAGGGCAGCCTGTCCAGCCTCCAGCCCCTCTCTCCAGGGTCCTTTCCCCTTGTGCTTTGGGCAGATTTGCACATTAAAGAAACAGAAGCAGCAAGATATGCGTCGGGTAGAGGAGCTGGAGAGGAGCTTGTCCAAACTCAAAAAGCAGATGGGTAAGATGGGGCTGGCATGACCTGGGAGCAGGACTGGCATCAGAGGGCTGTGAGGGTGGCTTAGAATGCCCCAGGGAGGTGGGTGGATGGAAGGGCTTTGAGGCACAGGGAAAGAGGTCTGTGCCAGGAGACGGCGAGTCTTGTCATCTCAATGAGTCTCAGTGTCTCAGTGTCCCCATCAGCAAAGAGGGCCCGTTGTCAGCCACCCGCAGTGCTCTTTCTCTGAAAGTGCTTTGGAAGACTGGCTACCATCTGGGTGCGAGGAATCATTAGCAGTGAGGCCAAGTTTGAGGAGCCTGAGAGGAGCTGTGCGCCAAGAGGAGGGTTTTTCTTTTCTTTTCTTTTCTTCTTTTTTTTTTTTTTTTTTGAGAATCCAGAGGCCCTTATTATCTGCTTCCTTTGTCAGCTGAACCCTTGCCCCCAGAGCCCCCAGCAGTGCCCTCTGAGGTGGAGCTGCAGCACCTGAGGGAGGAACTAGAGAGAATGGCAGGAGAGCTCCAGGCCCAGGTCAAAAACAATCAGCGCATAAGTCTCCTGAACCGGGGACAAGAAGAGAGGATTCGGGAGCAGGAAGAGAGGCTTCGGAAGCAGGAGGAGAGGCTCCAGGAGCAGCACAAGAGCCTTCAGCAGCTGGCCAAGCCACAAAGCGTCTTCGAGGAGCCGGTGCGTTGCCCAAACTGGGGAGCCTGCCCTCCTCCCTAGCCCTCCGGGCCTTTGTTTCCCCACCTCTAAAATGGGGCAGTGTAGCCCTCATGTGAAAGGTTACTTCTAAAGGCACCTATGAGCCAGGTGGCTGTGGGAGAGAGGGGATGGTTTTTCTAACCTGCCTCCAGCCTTCCCAGTGCCATGGGAGGTAGACACCAAGTTCTGGGGTCTCCAGCTGCAGTGGGTGGCTGCTGATTGCTTCTCTCTGTCCAGAACAATGAGAACAAGAGTGCACTGCAGTTGCAGCAGCAAGTAAAGGAGCTACAGGAGAAGCTTGGTGAGGTGAAGGAGTCGGAAACCTCCACCCCATCCAAGAAGGGCTGGGAGGTGGGCAGCAGCCTCTGGGGAGGGGAGGTACCAGGCTAGAGGCAGCTTCCAGCCTGGGGGCTGGTGACCACAGCACCCCCCAGGGCAGTCCTGTTTCTTGCTTCCTGCCTCTGACTTTTAAAGGTAGGTAGCCCTGGGCTCTTCTCAGGTCTGGACATCATCATCCCAGCTAGAGGCATGGAGCCCCCAATCACAGGGGAAGAGACAGTGGTATAACAGGCTCCTTATGCCACGTGCAGTGGCTCATGCCTATAATCCCAGCACTTTGGGAGGCTGAGGCAGGAGAATGACTTGAGGTCGGGAGTTTGAGATCAGCCTGGCCAATGTGGTAAAACCTCATCTCTACTAAAATTACAAAAAAAAAAAAAAAAAAACAAAAAACTAGCAGGACATTGTGGCGCATGCCTGTAATTCCACCTACTCGGGAGGCTGAGGCACGAGAATTGCTTCAACCCAGGAGGTGGAGGTTGCAGTGAGCTGAGATTGCACCACTGCACTCCAGCCTGGGCCACAGAGTGACACTTTTGTCTGAAAACAAAACAAAAAGACTCCTTAGATTAAAACTGCATTCCAGCCTCGGTTCCACTGGTCACCATTCAAGTACTTTGCATCTCTAAGTCTCTGTTTCTTTAACTTCAAAGGGAAGTTAGCATTTTCCTTACAGAGGTGCAGAGGATTAAATGAGAAGAGGGTATGAGATTTGAGGCTGGGGAAGGAGGCATGGGGTTCTAGGAAAGGGAGGCAGTCACTTAGGCCTGGAGTAAGGGGACAGGGGCCTGGGCAGGTGACAGAGCCCCACAGTGCCCTCGCTACCCTATTAATGGGCCCAGAATCTGGAAACCAGCCACCACGTGCCCTCACACCCAGGGTCTTCCTGCAGGGGGAGCTGAAGAGCCAAGAGGCTCAGAGTCTGCAGCAGCAGCCAGACCATTACCTGGGTCACCTGCAGCAGTCCGTGGCCACCTATCAGCAGCAGGTGGCCGCCTATCAGCAGCTGACCTGTGAGAAGGAGGCGCTGTACAGGCAGTGACTGCAACAGACCCAGCTAATGAACCAGCTGCAGCAGCAGGAAGCTTGGGGCAAAGCAGTGGCTGAGATGGCCTGCCAAAAGTTGCAGGAGACCCAGAGGAGGGAGCTGCCGAGGATGGGGCTGTGAGGGGGACGACCAGGCAAACTCCATCCCTTCTCACTCTTTCCTGGCCCCTTAGGAGCGCCTGGAAGCTGCCAGCCAGCAGAAACAGCAGCTAACAGCCCAGCTGAGCCTCATGGCTCTCCCTGGGGAAGGTACGGGAGACCGCTCAGAGGAAGAGGAGAGAGCCCCAGGAGGAAGGGGGGACTGCTAGCAGCATAGGATTGAGGAGTTGGCAGAGAGCTTTAGAACAGCTGGTCATTATGCCGACCGGGTGCCTGCACTAAGTTCGGCATCAGTGTGGTGACCTCCTGTGAGCGGGGGGTCACCAAGTTGCCTAAGGATGGCTGAACTGGCCAAGGTCAGAAAGGGAGCAGGTCAGAACTCCCACATCGACCAGTAGTGGGAGTGTGCCTGGGCGGAATAGCAAGATCTTGATTCTTAAAAGTAAAAATAAAGAACAGCAGCTCATTCCTCTCTGGGGAGGGGCTGGCTCAGGGTTACACAGTGAGGGTGGAGGTAGAGGTGGGCCCACAGTACCTCCCTTGTTGGGTTGTCTGAAGACCCCTCTGGCCACCCCCCACAGGGCACGGAGGAGAACATCTGGACAGTGACAGGGAGGAGGCACCTCAGCCCGTGCCGAGTGTCCCACAGGACCTGGAGAACAGGGAGGCCATGGTGAGCCTGACTCCCCCTGCACCCATTTTGCCACCTTCCTCTGTGGTCCCTCCAAGACCCCTTTATGCTCTTCGTTTCCCTGCCTTCTGATTTCTCTGGACCCTCACCCCTTCCGAGAGCCAGTGGTCAGACACCATTTCACCTGTGACCAACAGGTGCACTCTCTGAGGCCCCAAGGGAAGGGGCTGCGCTCCACCTCTCTGCCCCATTTCTTCTGTGTATGCCCCTAGAAGAATGCTCACATCTTGCCCTCAGGTGGCATTTTTCAAGTCCGCTGGAGCTAGTGGCCAGGAGAAGCAGGCACAGTTACAAGAGCAGGTGAAAGAGCAGAGGGTGTGCTGCCAGCGCCTGGCTCACCCGGTGGCCTCGGCCCAGAAGGAGCCAGAGGCAGCGGTCCCAGCCCCAGGGCCTGGGGGCGAGTCTGTGAGTGGGGAGACCCACTGGGCCCTGCAGGAAGTCATGGAGAAGCTGGCCCATGCCAGAACTCACCTCCGCCTTCTCCATGACTTGAAAATGCCACCTGAGGGCAGGTCGCTGCCGAGATGTGACTGCAATATTTTGGCTCCAGAGCAGCTTTATGGACCACCTGGAGGAGAAGGCAGACCTGAGTGAGCTGGTGAAGAAAAAAGAACTTTGCTTCATCCACCGCTGGCGAGAGAGATACCATCAGTGAGTGGGAGGCCAGGGCATGGCAGAGGGAGCTGCAGGGCCATTGGAGGGGCCCCAGCATCTGAGCCCTGTCCTCCCACAGGAAAATCCATCACGTTTTATCAGAACCAGGGGGCCGTGCCAAAGATGCGGCACTGGGAGGAGGACACCATCAAGCTGGAGCTCAGGGAGGAGATGAAGGTAGGGTGTGCAACATCTCTGTGGAGGTGGGGGTGGGGATGGGGTTGGGGGTGAGGGTGACGGTGGCCACAGGCAGCGGCATGGCAGCTGAGCACCCCTCCCTCCAGGTGAAGCTGCTGGAGATGCAGCAGATGGTATTGCGGCTTCCAGCAACTACAACAATGGGCACAGAAAATTCCTGGCCGCTGCCCAGAACCCTGCTGATGAGCCCGGTCCAGGAGCCCCAGCCCCCCAGGAGCTTGGGGCTGCAGACAAGCATGGTGGTGAGTAGAGCCCTCAGGTGGGGTGGGCAGGCAGGAAGAGGGGGGCTCCCACTTTGCTGAGATCCCTGCCTCCCTCTCTCCAAAGATCTTTCTGAGGTGAGCCTCACCTCCTCTGCCCAAGGAGAGGCCAGGGAGGATCCTCTCCTTGACAAGCCTACTGCACAGCCGATCGTGCAGGACCACCAGGAGCACCCAGGCTTGGGCAGCAACTGCTGTGTGCCGTTGTTTTGCTGGGCTTGGCTGCCAAGAAGAAGGAGATAAACATCACCATCCTCAAAAAGCTGCTGAAGAAATTTTTAAATAAGAAACCAAGTTATGGGGTTAATCTCCTACACAATTCATTTACTTCCTTTGAATGTTAGAGTCACTCATGATTATTTGTGTTTCTAATTTATAGTTTAAGTTTATTTGTAAAAAGTTAAAAGAGAGTGGGTCTCTGTGGCTCTCACTGATGTTCACTCTGGCATCCTTTAGCATTTTTCTTTTTTAATTTCATAATTGTAGGTCATTAGCATGCATATCGAGTTTGCCCTTACATGGTGGGAGTTCAAACACACAAAGACCCACCCTTTGCCCAAAACTGTTCTCTTTGGTTTGGAATAGGCTGCCATGCTTTTTTAATGTTATTGCAGCATGTATATTCACTACAGCATTCAGACAAAATTTGCCTATGTTCTGCTGTTGTTTGATCTAATCTTAATCACAGTGAGCTCTTCATTAGCTCAATATGTAGTTTGCCCCCAAGTGTGCACTGTTTATTACTTTGTAATATGCCACCAAGAGTACTGACATTTAGAGTTGTTTAAAGGCCAAGAACTGGAAACAGCCTTTCCTCCATTTTCCGTGTATTGGTGATGGGAGTGATAACCTTTTGGGGGAGCTTTTTAAATCTCACAGAAGAGGAAAGTGGCCTCCTCTGGCAGGTATGTGCAGGATAGAGTGTGTTTCATCTGTTCCGGTGCCAGGAATTAGCGGTGTATTATGGTGGTGCCCTTAGGATTTGTATGTGCTCTGGGCTCATGAAGATATTGCATCATGAGCTGCAGCAGTTGTACTCTTTTTCGATGACCTAAAAAGGGCTTATTTCTGAGGAATGAAAGGTTCCCATCGTTGACTGTGGACGTGGAAAACCTTTCCTAGCTTAGAGCATTTGTATCTACAATACATTTTAAAGTCAGAGTTCATGTTACCTGTTTTAATCACATGACTACATGCCCCAGTACACAAAAGGGCACTGGTTGGCATTCTTCTTAATGTATTTAGTGAAGATCAGAAGAAATCCTTTACGAGTTCAAATGTCCCTGGAACAGGCATACAGGCTCTAGTCAAGAATGAATTAGAGTGAAGGAAAGCTGTGTGACACCTGGCATTCCTCTCTGTTCACAGAGATTCTTTGAGGCTTGAAGATTGATTTTACCATCTAGACCACTCTGCCTAATACCTATTCTTCAACCACCTTGGTTACTCTGACATAGGAATTTACTTCTTTTCCTTGAATGGAAAACACTTTGAAATAATAATAAACACTGTTATAAACTAATATATGTCAGAGTGCTTAGTTGAAACAAAAAGGAGTTTTAGTAGACAGTATTATACTATCTATCTTTGAAAATCAAGGAGAAGTTTATGCAACTTAAAATGTGTACAAACTGCAGTGCAATCTACTGTTTGTGAATGTCAATGTATTATCAGGAAATGTGTCTATACAATCACAGAGTTATATTTTCTCACAAACTTCTTTACAAAGTGAAATATGTTTTTGTACCTCTGGGTTTCAGTCAGGGACATATTTTGTACAGTATTTATGTGATTGTGCCTATGCATGATGAATGAATGCATTTCAGTCATATATTGCCTAAATCATAACTTGATGATGCTTGGGAAAGACTCAACAGTTAAAACTTCATGAAGTTCTAATGTCTGTGCTCCAAAACACATCACATTGTTAGGATGCAGGGAGATAGGTGTGTGTGCTCCCTGCGGTGGGGATTTCTAGTTACTAGATCATCTCCATTTTTAGCATTTGGCATCCTCATGATACTTCTATAAATATGACATTAACAGGAGAGCAACAATACGATTTTACGGATGGAATAACAGATTTGCTGGCATTCACTGAAAGGGTGCAAATATTCGGTCCTTGTGACTTCAACTGACTCTTCCAAATTTTATGAATGTATCAATGTATTAGATAAACCCAGTTTCAGAATGGTAAATAAAAAATGTTAGACCAAATAGTGCGGCTAATTAACAGTGGTACGATTTCTAGCCCGTGGGTTTAAAATGCACTTAAAGTCCTGTTCTCGCCTTTTATTTTCTGAACTTGCCGCTTTTGCATTCTTTGAGTTCAGTTTAAAGACAGTTACTTTAAGAGCATTTTAAACCCTCGGGGTAGAAATCGGACCACTGTTAATCAGCCACATTATTTGGTCTAACGTTTTTTCTTTTATCATTCTGAAACTGGGTTTATCTAATACATTGATAAATTATTTCAAAGGTACTTTTATCGTTGAAATCACTTCACTTTTACCCTGATAAATATCAGTGACTAGGAATGACCTTCGGATAGCGTTTAGCATCTGTAACCAATCTGACAATAATGTGTTCATGAGGTGCCTACGGATTAAATCACACACTGGCATATTTAAGCTGAAGGTCAGTCTGGAAAATGAATTTACTATATTGACTGAAATACCACTCTTTGTGTAGGCATTTGGCATATATTTAAGAAAAAGCTAAAAAGAATGGAAATTGTATGACAATGACTTAAGTCTTTCTTCAAAGTGCGTGCAGTCTTTTGTGATACCTCATTCAGCCGAGTATTTGTGCTCTTCCTCATTCAGTATAAGGCAGCTTTCAGTTTGCTTAGAAGGCAACATTGGAATATTAGAGTTCATCAGAATCAGAGAATTTTAAAATCTGAGTCCCACTGAATACCTTTGAGTTTCTGTAGGAAGAATCAAAACACCTGTTTAAAGATTGCCATATATAATAATCATTTTAAAAGTATTTGATGAAACCTGATAGATTTTCCGGAAATGAAAAAAATCAGCTCTAAAACCAAAGCTGATTTTTAGAAAATTTGAAAATGTAAATCAGCCCTGTCCATAATATAGTTTCTCTAAAACTTTATCTTAGAGTCATTTTAAAATAATATAACTATTAACAAATGTAACTGCTATCTTAATGTTCTGAAATAAGTTAAAACATTTTAAAATATGAATACTGTGGTATAAAAGAAAGAAACAGTGGGAAGGAAAAGCAGAGAAAGAAATGCCAATTCCAGTCCAAAGCTTTATTTGCCAAGTTTTCTTAGAATGAATTTTACCAGTTTATGAATTCTTGTAAACAGAATGTGTCATGGAAATACTGAAAGATTTTTCCCTAGAGTGGCCTTATTGACTGCTGGTGTGATGCCACTGTAATGTAATAAATCATTAAATTGTTTCAAAGTGTTGTTTTTGCCTTAAAATTTTATTTTGTGTTTCTTGAAAACTATAGTATTAAAGGTATTGATATTGTGCAAATGCTGGGCATGCTTGGCATGAGATAACGTGTTTCATTTTTACAAAATTGTAATACAACTATGCAAGTGTTTATTAAAAACACAAAATAAAAAAGTTATGGGTTTTTTTGTTAAAAAACTTTTATTAAAGATTTATAAAAAGTTATTTTATTAAATAACTTTTTATTAAAAAAGGTATGGGGTTAAAAAGTTATGGGATAAAAAATGTAAGAAAGTTGTGGCAAAAAAACTTCTGGGAAAAAAGTAGAAAAAAGTTTTATGAAAAGTTACAAAAAAAGTTATGAAAAAGAAGTTATGGGATTTTTTTAAAAAGTCATGGAATAAAAATAAAAATTAAAAGCAGGCCCCTGTCAGCAAAGCCTAGAGAAGTGGGGCTGGAGTCTCCACCGCCACCATGTCCCTACCACCCCTTCCCAGGCACCCCTTTACAATTAGGGTAGCAGGACAAGACCTCTGTCTAATGGGGAAAGACAAACAGACCGTTTGCCACCCTGACCAGGGCTGAGTCCCTAAATTTCTGGATGATGATGATTGTTATTTAAGAGCCAGAGGCTGGTGGAGTTGGTTTGTTTGGAGGAGGCCTGATGCCCCCTTACTCTCACCATAGCAACTTTTCCCTCAGGAGGGCTCCCTTCTTATTCAGAGAGGTAGCTGAGGCCGGAAAGCGGGGCTAACTGTGGACTAGCGAGGGCATGGGCTGCTGGAGTGGCCCACCTTCCCCGGTGTACATACTGTGTCTGTGTAACATTTTGTATATTCCAGAGGGTAGGGCTGCCCCTGTATCATACCTAGCAGAGGTTGGAGCTGGCACATGGGGAGGAGGTTCTAATAATTATTTGTGGCTGGGAAACTTATTTATTGCTAGCATAGGACACAGGAAGGAGGCGGGGATGGGGTCGTGGCTCTCTGGTGGTGTGATCACAGCTTCCTGCAACCTCCAACTCTCAGGCTCAAGTGATCCTGCCACCTCAGCCTCCCAGGTAGCTGGGAGTATAAGCATGCACTGCTATGCCTGGCTGATTTTTACATTTTTTTGTAGAGAAAAGGTCTTACTATGTTGCCAATGCTGGTCTTGAACTCCTGGCCTCAAGCAATTCTCCCATCTTGGCCTCCCAAAGCACTGGGATTACAGGCATGAGACATTGCTCCTGTCCATTAGGTTTTCTCTTTATTACTGTTTTGTTGTTGTGGTTGTTGTTTTGTTTTCTTTTGTTTTGTTTTTTGACAGAGTCTTGGTCTGTTGCCCAGGCTGGAGTGCCGTGGTGTGATCTCGGCTCACTGCAACCTCTGCCTCCTGGTTCAAGCAATTCTCATGCCTCAGTCTCTCGAGTGCCTGGGGTTACAGGCATGAGCCACTGCACCCCTGGCTAATATTTGAATTTTTAGTTGAGACAGAGTTTTGCCGTGTTGGCCAGATTGGTCTTGAACTCCTGCCTCAAACAATCCTCCCCCCTCAGCCTCCCAAAGTGCTGGGATTACAGGGGTGAGCCACTGCTCCTGGCTAAGATCCCATCTCTATTTAAATAAAAAAAGAAAATTCAGAGCATGTGGAATACAGAACACCAAAGTTATTTACCTCTCTGAGGTAATCTGTGTAAACAATTTGAAATATATCTTTTCAAGTTCATACTTGCTATGCATATACACACATATACACACATACGTTGACATAGTCCCCCTTCCCTGCTGTCATGCTATTAGAGTCTTCTTTTTTTGTGTAGAAATTGGACCAACTCTATGTTCTTTGCTGGCCCATATTTCTCCTGTTCAGTGATATGTTACAAATGTGTGTTTAAGTCAATGTATGCAACTCTTCAATATCATTTTAAAAGGTTAAATATACGATCATATGAAGGCATTACAATTTATTCCAACAGTTCCATTTTGCACATTTAATAATTTCCATTGGTTTGCCAGGGAGAACATTCTCATGCCATGGCTAAATCCTTTTGTACGGCCATCCTTAATTATTCCCTGAAGATAAACTTTTAAATAAAGTTGCTAGATGAGTCTCATTTCTTAAAAAGTTCTTTTTTGGTAGTTTATATGTAACACTGTAGTTTTATATGGACTTGCAAATAGCTATAGTGCCAGTAAAAAATGTGATAAAATTAAACTCTTTCACGTATGCCAAAAATATTTTGATTTAGTGCTTCATTAAGTGCATGATTACAGTCTCTGTATCTTTTGATTTACCTTTCTACATTTACAATTTTCAGCCCAGATACTTCGAGGTCACATAGTAAATTAAGGTTTTCTTTTTTTAATAATCTCCATCTTTCTAAATTTGGTGAGTCACAGTAAGTTATTTTTGGGTTGTTGAAAGCTGTGGCTCTGTTCTAAATTTGAGCCCAGAAATCATGCCACTTACAAAATATGCTTTGTCTTCCAACATCAGAGTGTCTGGTAGAAGGTGACTGTTCTTGGAATTTAAAAAATCTAAACAGGACAAGAATATGGAAAATATTTCTGTTTCTGATAATATGGCTGAGTAGGTACTCTGCAAAGCCTCTGTCATAAAATAGACATTCTGGATAGTCCTTGCAAAGACATATTTGATCTTGCCAAAAAAAAAAAAATCCAGAATCTCTAAGAATGAAGATGAAGTGAAAATCAGAAGGGCTAGTACGAGAATAATGGGGAAGCAGCCCCAGTCATCAAGGGATGTGTGCATGTGTTCAATAAAAAGTTTCAAACCTAAAAAAAGTCAAGAAAAATAATATAACTGCCCTACATACATACATCATCAACAATTTTTCATTCATGGCATGGCCAGTTTTTGTTTTGTATTTTTTTTAAAGGTGGGCTTTTGCTGTGGTTGCCCAGGCTGGAGTGCAGTGGCATGATCTTGACTTACTGAAACTTCTGCCTCCCAGGTTCAAGCAATTCTCCTGCCTCAGCCTCCTGAGTAGCTGGGATTACAGGCACCCGTCACAACATCCGGCTAATTTTTGTATTTTTAGTAGAGATGGGGTTTCACCACGTTGGCCAGGCTGGTCTTGAACTCCTGACATCAGGTGATTTGCCTGCCTCGGCCTCCCAAAGTGCTGGGATTACAGGCGTGAGCCACTGCACCTGGCCACATCCTGTTTTGTTCCATTTGTATTCCCACTTCATTTATATACATTCCTTCTTCCTCTGAATTATTTTGAAGTAAAACCTATATATCATATCATTTTTAAAATTACCTTAAATCCACTGCTACAGTTTAAATGATCATGGTAGGAATGACACCTTCAGCTATCGTTTTTCTGTCTCAACAGTCTGCCTTAACTTCCCTATATTGTGTCTTCCAGTCTTCTGGTCATCCACCCAAATCTACCCAAATTCCACTATGTCATCTGTTGCCTCCTTGACTGCTTTCTACGCTCTACATCCAGCTATTGTCTGTCCAATATTTTCTGGGTGTCATATTTCAGCGCTCATCTAGCTATTCAAATATTTTTTTATTGCTGGTTCCACTTCCACATGGACCTTATTTTGGATTTTATTATGACCTCACAAAAGGGAGTCACTAATGAAAACACAATATATTTTCAATTTTTATAAAATGACTATTAACTAAAAATAAAATAGCCTTTCTTTCCCCAAACATCAATAGATGCAGAATGCAGAGTAATATTTACAACATGCAACATCATGTTTGGTTCCAATTAATAGACTATTTCAATGAAATATTATTTTGATAAATATGTTCATGCTTCATTTGTCATGTATTAAAAACAGCAATACACACTCACTTGATGAAAAATATTATTGAAGATAAAACAGAAGTATTTCATAAACAACCATTAGGTAGATTATAAGATAACATATAAAAGGTGATATAGGAAATAAATGTTAGAAATATATATTATTCATCTATGACCTAATTTGTATTGAAATGCTGCAAAAACCTTCATAGCAACATTCAGAGAATTACCTGAAAGATAACTCTGGCATCTTCTATGGTCTTCTATGTGTTTTCTTTAATGGTCACAGTGATTCCCATGTTCAAACTTATTCACTGAAGACAATGCATGTCCTGAGATTCTCATTATTGAAATGCTGAGGCTGAGGCTTGCTTTTCACATATACAGATTGTCCAAGATTAAAATACCACTGCATATTGACTGCATACAAAAATCACTAAACTAAATATTCCCAAAAGTCCTGATACAAATAATGTGTTACAATATTTTAGGTAGGATTATCTGATAGGGTTAACAAATTTATCAAGTATAACAGAAAGTGACCACTTATTATTTATTATTGGCTATACCAAAAAATATAGGATCAGGACTTACCTGAATAACCTGCTTCAGTTTATCAATAATCTGATTTATGACAGGATCAGTTCCTTTGACTTTGACTTTGACTTCAGGGTTTCCAGACTGGGCTTTGATTCCATTTCCAACCACACACTGAGTATAACTAGCAAAGGGAAATGTGAAAGATATATGACTTAGTACCTGATCAGAGTATTATCTGCCACAGCTATCTGAACATAGCTGAGGTCAGAATTTCCTCCTTTAGAGAATACACCAATGTATTTTTTTCTTGGAACAGAAACTGGCACAGCTATAATGCTTTTGCAGGTAAAATGCTAAAATGCTTATTGTGCCATTAGATCATTCTAAAAATAATGTTATTCTCTCAATGGACCCAACCAAAAATTACTTGTTTTTTAATACTACTTAACAATATGCTACGAAGAGTTGACATATCTCACTTTGTTACCAGTTCTTGCTGAATTATACATATGTCTGTACCCCTATTGTCTGGGTCAGCTTATTTTACGCAGTCCCAATCTTATTTTTTAAATATCAGGCTACTATATATATGTGTGTGTGTGTGTGTGTGTGTGTGTGTGTGTGTATAGAATATGTATAGAGAATATATATAGGATACATATATAGAATATATATAGACTATATAGAATATATATAGACTATATAGGATATATATAGAATATACATAGACTATGTAGGATATATATAGAATATACATAGACTATGTAGGATATATATAGAATATACATAGACTATGTAGGATATATATAGAATATACATAGACTATATAGGATATATATAGAATATATATAGACTATATAAGATATATAGAGTATATAGACTATATATAGGATATAGATAGAATATATATAGACTACATATAGGATATAGATAGAATATATATAGACTACATATAGGATATAGATAGAATATATATAGACTACATATAGGATATAGATAGAATATATATAGACTATATATAGGATATAGATAGAATATATATAGACTATACATGGGATATAGATAGAATATATATAGACTATATATAGGATATAGATAGAATATATATAGACTACATGTAGAATATATGTAGAATACAGATATAGAATATAGATATAGAATATATATGGAATATAGATATAGGATATATATAGATAGAATATAGATATACACACACATATATATTTCCTAATTAGGTCCTTCAAGAAATAAGTGATTAAACTTTTTAATAATGATAGTATCAATTAGACATGATAACAATAATATTATTAATAAATTCTTTGATTTTTAAAATAAACTTCAACCCATTTCTTTTCATAGTCATAGAGGGGCTTAGAGATAAGAATTTCAGTATCCATCAGGGATTTGCAGTATACACCAGTAACAAATAGTAGAAAGAAAACAGTTATATCTATTTTGTTAATGTGTAATGATATTCTTTACTTTAGAAAATAAAATTATATATAGTATAACTATATATAATATATAATATATATTATATGTAAAAATATATGTAACTGTACAAGTCAATATCATAAATTATAACTGTACAAATTAAAATCATCAAATTTATAAGCAACGAAAATGTGCAAAGTATTTCCTAAGTAGAGGAAACAATCTGCTTTCGCCCAGGTTCACCTAAACAAAGATCTGGTAAATCATGTGGTAGGTAAAAGGGTCATTTCACAGGTGGTGAAAGCCATTTGAAATTTCACTACCTTCCCCAAATTACAATCATACGTCAACTTAGAATTAATAAAAATATTTAAATTCATTAGTCACAAAGATGTCTTAAGTGAATGCTATATTCCAAGTCCTGTACTAGGTCTTTAGGATTATAAGAAGGTGTAAGACTCAATTTTTGTCCTCATAATGCTCATTACTTAACCAAGAATATAATAGGTTAATTAACTCATTCATTTGTATGCTTATTCATTACATTTTACTACATTTAAAAAATACCGTAGATTTCAGCCATATAAATACCTTTGTTTGCCTGACAGAATAGTGTAATATAAACACAACTGAACCGTTAAAATACAACATTATGAAAGTAGATGGAAGGAACTGCACGTGCCACGTGTGAGGAAAGATAAGACAGGTGGTAGATATTCTGGATATAGAGAAGCCCATTTGAACTCAGACACTAGGGAAAAACTAAAGGAGAAGTTATAACTTGAGGTAGCCTTGGATGTATTGAGGTAAGAAGAGGACATCTATGGTATGGTTAATGAGAACTTCAGGGCAAAGGATGTCATCCCAGCAAGGAAAACGGCAAAGGTACGTGAACAAGGCAGACAGGGAGAACAGGCCTCTATTCACAAAGCAGAGAGTACAAACGTTGGAAAGCAATGGATAGAGGGCCACACCCTGAAGATTCCACCCTGAATGTTGAAGACTCTCCACTGAGTGATATCATGGGCTCTGGAGATTCATAAGGGGGAAGTTGGCAGGTGGGTGTGGAATAAAAAAGCTACATGTTTGGTACAATGTACACTACTCAGGTGACAGGTGCAATAAAATGTCAGACTTCACCACTGTACAAATTATCCATGTTACCTAAACCACTTGTGCTCCAAAAGCTATTGAAGTAAGACATTTATTTATTTATTTATTTATTTATTTATTTTTATTTATTTTTTTTTTGAGACGGAGTCTGGCTCTGTCGCCCAGGCTGGAGTGCAGTGGCGCAATCTCGGCTCACTGCAAGCTCCGCCTCCCGGGTTCACGCCATTCTCCTGCCTTAGCCTCAGGCGTAGCTGGGACTACAGGCTCCCGCCAGTACGCCCGGCTAATTTTTGTATTTTTAGTAGAGACGGGGTTTCACCGTGTTAGCCAGGATGGTCTCGATCTCCTGACCTCATGATCCGCCCGCCTTGGCCTCCCAAAGTGCTGGGATTACACGCTTGAGCCACCGCGCCCGGCCAAGACATTTAAAAAATGAAAACAAAACACTATCATCTGAGTAACTTGTTTGCTTACATTAAATATCATAATACTTTTCAGCAAAAAATATTATCATTTTAATGTAACTTTCGTTCCCTGTATTTGAGCGGAGTACTGCACTATCCATAAACACCCTCTGAATTTTCTACAGTAATGGAAAAAAATCTTTGAAAAAAATAAAAGAAGGTTCTATGTTTGAGAATATGGCTATATGAAAGGGGTTTCAAGAAATATACAGTTCTTCCCAAGACGATGTACTTCCAGTGACCAGTTTTAAGAAGTGGAACAGGCCAGGCGCGGTGGCTCACGCCCGTAATCCCAGCACTTTGGGAGTCCGAGGCGGGCAGATCACGAGGTGAGGAGATCGAGACCATCCTGGCTAACACGGTGAAACCCCGTCTCTACTAAAAATAGAAAAAATTAGCCGGGCGTGGTGGCGGGCGCCTGTAGTCCCAGCTACTCTGGAGGCTGAGGCAGGAGAATGGCGTGAACCTGGGAGGCAGAGCTTGCAGTGAGCCGAGATCGCCTCACTGCACTCCAGCCTGGGTGACAGAGTGAGACTCTGTCTCAAAAAAAAAAAAACAAAAAAAAGTGGATCGAACATTTCCTAACGAGGTCCTTCAGGTAATAATAAGTGATTAAACTTTTTGATAATGATAATATCAATTGGACATGATAAAAATACTATTAATAAATCTTTTGATTTAAAAAATAACCTTGTACCCACTTCTTTTGTAGGCGTGGGGGTAGCTTAGAGTTAAGTATTCCAGTATCCGTTAGGGATTTGGCAGTATACATCAATAACAAATAGTAGAAGGAAAATAATTATACCTGTGTCTCATATATATATATATATATATATATATATATATATACACATAGAGAGAGAGAGAGAGAAACCATCTCTTAAATTACCTGTAGCACCACTATGTTATTCTTTACTCTCCCAATACCCCAAGTAGATTGCACATGTGACTCTTTTATTAATGTGTTGAATATTCATAATGATAATGAATAATATGAATAAATAAATTGATAAGTGCGTAACTATGAATTAGGCATTGCTTTACTCTATCTGGAGATTTCAATTCATGATAAACATCTTTTAGTGACCATGAATAAGAAACTCATAGACCTGCATTAGAGAAATGCAAATCTAAACCACAATGAGATACCATCTCACTCCAGTTAGAATGGCAGTCCTTGAAAAGTCAGGAAACAACAGACGCTGGAGAGGCTGTGGAAAAATAGGAATGCTTTTACACTATTGGTGGGAGTGTAATTTACTTCAACCATTGTGGAAGACAGTGTGTGAATTCCTCAAGGATCTAGAACTAGAAATACCATTTGACCCAGCAATCCCATTACTGGGCATATACTCAAAAGATTATAAATCATTCTACGATAAAGACACATGCACACGTATGTTTATTGTGGCACTATTCACAATAGCAAAGACTTGGAACCAACCCAAATGTCCATCAATGATAGACTGGATTAAGAAAATGTGGCACATATACACCATGGAATACTATGCAGCCATAAAAAAGGACATGAGTTCATGTCCTTTGCAGGGACATGGATGAAGCTGGGAACCATCATTCTCAGCAAACTATCACAAGATCAGAGAACCAAATGCCGCATGTTCTCACTCATAAGCGGGAGTTGAACAATGAGAACACATGGACACAGGGAGGGGATCATCACACACTGGGGCCTGTGGGGTGTGGGGGTGTAGGGGAGGGATAACATTAGGAGAAATACCTAATGTAGGTGACGGGTTGATGGGTGCAGCAAACCACCATGGCACGTGTATACCTATGAAACAAAACTGCAAGTTCTGCACATGTAACCCAGAGCTTAAAGTATAATTAAAATAAATAAATAATAAATAAATAAATAAATAAACTCATAGACCTCAAAGTATGGGAAGCCTAACTGCCTACGGCCACTTGCTGCTTCACTCTAAAATCTGTTTCTGCATCTGCCCCTCAGTCAATGACTGAGGGCCACAGGGTGGCTAATGCAGATCCCTCTTTAGGAGACACAGGGCTTCTCTGAGGACCAGTCTTGGCTCAGGATTCCCTGAAGCCTTTTCTCACCCTTCCTTAGACTGTACATTACGCTCCAATGCTTCCACTCAACCTTCCTTTCCTCTTTCCTTCATTCTAGGTCAGACTTGCCTCATAGCTGAGACCTCTTCCAGGCTTACTCAGCTTCCTCTCCATTTTCTCTCACAGGGATTTCCCTTAATAAAATCCTCTTGTGTTTAACTCGTTTTCAACATCTACCTCTTGGAGGACCTGGACTAACCCACCACATAATGTTTGTATTATAATTACTTCCATTCTACAGGTTGACAATCTGGGATCTGGAGAAGTTAAGTAACTTAAGTTACTCAAGTAAGGCCACACAATGTATATAAAGTGTGCTGCAAGGAGTTAAACCCAGGGAACGCACACTCCAAAACAGAACCATCAATAAGTACCAATCCTGAAACCAACTAATAAAAGGTAAAGATACAATTAGCTTGGTGCAAAATGTTATTTTTCTCTCTAATTACATTTTCTAAGGTTTCACTGTTTGTGATTAAGAAGGGATGAATGATTTTCATCAAAACTCTGCTCAACAAGCCGGGTGTCGTGGCATGCACCTGTAGTCCCAGCTACTCAGGAAGCAGAGGCAGGGGGATCACGTGAGCCCAGGAGATTAAGGCTGCAGTGAGCTGCGATTACATCTCGTTGACCATGTGACCCTGAGTGTAACTCATAGACCTCAAACCTGGGCAACAGAGCAAGACTCTGCCTTAAAAAGTAAAACTAAGCAAAACAAAACAATCCTCAACAAATGGTTGCACATAACCAGCTAAACAGTAATATAACAGTTGTTGGCAGAGTGAGAAGAAACTAGCAGACTGTAGGTTTGTCATACTGTTTTTTTGTTTCTCCAGAAACACAGATATAATATAGGCAATGAAAGCTGAGACTCATCTCTTCATTTCAGTTAAGCTATTAATTGATTTACATCATTTACTTACAGGTCAGAAAAGTTTCTTTCAAAAGGCAGGAATGTTGTTTCATGTTAATCTAAGGACTTTCTTACCTTTTGTTTCTGTTCTTAATGATCACAGTTACTAATACAGTTAAATAATATTTAGATAAAATACATTACAATTATAGCTGATCAAAAATCTCATTCCAAGCTGTTATATTGTTGACTATCTCATGATCACTCTTCTTATGAATCATGTAAATAGGGAAAAATACTGCAAAGTAGACCCACATTACTTCAAATGAAATATGATTTAATAAAATCAGCTATTCTTTGCCAATTTTGTAATGTTCAAAATAACCACAATTGAAATAGTGATACATACACATCAGAACAGTTCAAATGAAAAAGAGAAATGATACCAAGTGTTGGCAAAGATGCGGAGCAACTAGAACTCTCTCCCATTATGGATGGAAATGTAAACTGATGGACACCACCATTTCCCATGTATGCTAAATCTAACCATATTCTATGACCGTGAGCATATACCCAGCAATATTTACCAAAAGACAAATACATGAATGCTCAGAGAGGCACCATTCAAAATAACCACAAATTGAACTTATATTTGTATAATGATATAGTATATAGCAATGAGAACCTAACAAATTACAACTATATGCAAAAAGATTGACAAATCTTATAAACTAAATATTGAATGAAAGAAGCAAGATACAGAACATATTCTACGATCTAATTCACTAAAAATTGTAAAACTCATCAGTTATGTTCCAAATCACCATAAGAGCTATCCTATGAAATAGTGTCTAGAAGAGGTAATAATATAAAATTTCCTGATTTGAGTACTGGATACACAGAAGGGCTAAGTTTGTTTAAAAACAAAAGAAGTATTGAGCTGTACAGTTAAGATTTGGGTATTTTACTGTTTGTATGTATTTTCAGCGTTAGAAAATTATGTTAAGAAGTCTTTATGCTCTTTTTCTTAATATATTTACAATAGACAAATTTTCATTAAGCCACAGTATAAATAAAAATGACCCACACAGGTATTTTTAACATGGATGAAGTGGTTCTGTCATCATTAAATGAGTACTTTAGGATGCAAGCCTGATATAAAAACTTACTTCCCTGAAGACTTTAATTTTGCATGCAAAATACACGGTTTCTAAATTAAATTTTTTTTGTAACAAAGCGTTTTTGAGTTCCCCTCATGAAATTTTAATAAATCATTAATTTCTTCTTTTTCTCTTTCATGCACAAGCAATGGATAAACATTTCAAAGATCCCTACAAAAGTTTCTTCCCTTGAAATACTGTTCACATGACAATGAGAAGGATGGAATAAAACACAAAAAAGATAAGCAATTTTTTTTTTTTTTTTTGAGGCGGAGTCTTGCTGTGTCGCCCAGGCTGGAGTGCAGTGGCGCGATCTCGGCTCACTGCAAGCTCCGCCCCTCCAGGTTTAAGCAGCCTGTTGCCCAGGCTGGAATGCAGTAGCATAGTCATAGTTCAATACAGCCTCAAACTCCTGGCCCAAATGATTCTCTAAGCTAATATTTTTAATTTTTTAGAGATGGAGTTTCATTCAAGGATCACTAAAGGCCAGTGATCCTCCCGCCTCAGCTTCTGAAATTGCTGGGATTACAGGTGTGATTGAGCCATGGAGCCTGGCCAGACATGGGCTATTGATTCTCGCTGTTACTCTTTTCCCCTTCCTTCTAATCCTTGTATTGGGAAGAAAACGGTATGGAAATTTTATTTCTTCATTTTATTGATACGTAGATCTCTGCTTAGAAGACAATTTTAGTTTTAAATTATAAATGTTTTGTTCATTATTCATAGAAAACTAGATTTGCCATGGGATATTTATAAGTGTTGCACGAATGAAGGGTTTTCTAGTCAAATAAGTTGAAACACATTAGGTTAAACAAACTTGGGCAGTTTTGTTTCTGGTCATTTTTAGAGTTCTAAATTATGATTCTACTCAAGAGGATATTGTATGCGGTATTTTCCAACCAACTCATCCTGCGTCAGGTTGTGGTTACGCTTTGGGAGAGGAAGCTATAATCTTATACTGAGACTGTAATGAATGTATTAAAGTAATTTTCGTAGCTTTCTCTTTTTGGAATTACCTGAGAAATTATGACACCGTTTTCCAAACAGGCCAACCTGCTTTGCAAACACGATTTCCATAATTTTAACAACGGTGAGGCCAGGCACGGTGGCTCATACCTGTAATTCCTTCCAGCACTTTGGGAAGCCTAGGCAGGAGGATCACTTAAGCCAGGAGTTCAATACCAGCCTGGGCAACATGGCAAAAACCCATCTCTACAAAAAATACAAATATTAGCCAGGCGTGGTGGCACACACCTATAGTCTCAGCTACTCAGAGGTTGAGGTGGGAAAATCGCTTCAGCTCAGGAGCTCGAGGCTGCAGTGAACGGTGATCACGCCACTGCACTCCAGCCTGGGTGACAGAGCAAGACCCTGTCTCAAAAACAAACAAAACAAAACACAAACCAAGGGTGAGAGAGATGTTAGATGTTTTTGTCCTTGTTACAGATGTAAATGCTCAGTTGGAAAGAGGGAAGTATTTAGAGTGAAAAACTTTCGGTGGAACACACACAAAAATAGGAAGATCAGGTATAACTGTTCCAAAAAAAAGAGTACGGCAGTATAGAAGAAAAGGTCTCCATGAAAATGCAGAATAACAATTTCACAGCTGGTGCTGGCGTTTCAGAGACCTTGAGCTGGGAATCAAAAGATGGGAATTTCAGTCTCGGATGTGCCACTCCTTAGAGGTTTAATATCTACTAAACCCCGCGGGCTCCACTTGGTGGTGTTTGCTATTTAAAAAAACAAAAACATGTGGCAATGATCTTCCACGTGATTCTGACTTGAGCCCCACCCCTGAGTCTGCAGACTTACCCTTCCACTGTTTTGCCCTTCAAGTTTGCGCCCATTAGCTAAGAGAAATTTTCTCTTTGGGATCACTGCTGTGTTGATCTCGGAATATTTGGCGTTGAATTTAACATATTTTTCATATGTGTGTGCAATAGGGAGGCTGAGAAAGTTGTCTTTTTTTTAAGGTGTTCATTTTTGGGGTACAGGTAGCAGCCTGCTCTACAATCCACACAGAAGCTGGAAATAGCCTCTAGAGAATTTCCACATGTTTAGAGAAGATAAATTTATACATTTGTATCTAATCAACATTTTTTAGCTTACATAATAGTCTAATTATACTATGTATAATTATACTATGTATAATTATGGGTACTGAAATGACACCTGGCATATGCTATATGTTGTATTATATATACATATATATTTACACATATACATAGATATTACACATATACATATATATTTACACATATATGTTTACACATATACATATATTTACATATTTTACATTTACATTTTACATTTATTTTACATTTTACATTTTACATTTACATTTTACATTTATTTTACATTTATTTTACATTTTACATTCTACATTTATTTTACATTTACTTATTTTACATTTACAAATATTTACATATTTTACATTTATATATACATATATATTTACATACAGACATATTTACGTATATATTTTTGCATACATATTTACATGTGTATATATTTACATACATTCACATACATATTTACATATATATTTACATACATACATATTTACATAATATTTACATACACATATTACATACATATATATTTACACATATACATATATTTACACATGTACATATACTATGTATAATTATACTATGTATAACTATGGGTACTGAAATGACACCTGGCATATGCTGTATTTAAAAATGTGAGGTTCAGTGAGAACACATGGACACAGGAAGGGAAACAACACATACTGGGGCCTGTCAGGGCGGGTGGGGGAGGAGCATCAGGAAAAATAGCTAATGCATGCTGGGCTTAACACTGAGGTGATGAGTTGATAGATGGACCAAACCACCATGGCACACGTTTCCCTACGTAACACTCCTGCACATGTACCCCAGAACTTAAAACAAAATTTTAAAAATAATAAAAAATAAAAATTTGAAATTCAGCACATAAACTGTTGGTTTTATTATTCATATTTTCTTAATTCAGAAATTATTTTCTGAACTATGGTTTATTAGATAATTTTGACGTAACAATTTTTTAAGAGGAAATTTAAGTTTTACTTTTTAATTAGGGCTCTTGGTTCTTTTTAAGAAAGACAGAGATAAATAATTTATACATTTAATTAGAAGAGACTGGGCTTGAATTTTTAGAAAGTACTAGAAATCGTAGCCACTATATATGTTATCTTTGAAATGTTTTAGACACTAATTACCTAAACAAGGAGCAAATAAGTTAAACCTCTTGGATTTTAATAAGAGCTAAAATGTACAGTTGTATTTTCCGGTTTTTTAAATTGTCACAGTCTAAATTTATTCTTCCTAATGAAGAAATGTATGTGCCGTCAATATCAGGTTCTTTGTGGGTACTCACAGTTCCCTTTGCCTTTTACGCAGTGAATGTGGGCAACATGCGTGGAACAGAAATGATGTCGTTTTCCTTCTTTTGAATATCACTATGAATCTAATAATTCGAAGATTCCTAACTTTCTGAATGCCATTATTAATTGGATTCACAATGGCTTACCAGGTACAGAGTTGTCCAGTGTGTCTTGGGGTGAACTACTGAGAGTGGTATGAGGGAAGCGATTCTCAGCTAGCGCTGAGTGGGGTAGACCACTTCCAAAGAGGTGATGGGGTAAGAAGCACACACAATGTGGCATTTTCACTGCAAAGGGAGGTTTGTGCTGCCTCTCCTCCTGTGGCAGATCTGCTCGCAGGGGAGGCTCCAAAGTTTGGCTTTGCTGGGTTTGGCATGTGAGAACTGATGAAATATCTGTATGTAGTATCTTTCAAGGATTTATATCAGTTGGATTTCTGTGTAAATTTGCATATCCCTTTGACTGCTTTACCCCATACAAGCTTTGTATGCTTAACAAAATCTGTAACTTTTCTGTCACTTTCTCATTTAGCATCTGCCTTTCTGGCTTTTTACTTTATCTTTTTATTATTGTTTTTAGTTTAATGAGATTATGGGTAGAGAGAAAGATGGATGCATGATTCCGCTTCTTTGGAATTTGTTGAGATTTTCCTTATGGCTCAGTACATATGTACTTGGGGGGGTGAATTCTGTCACTTTGGAGAGATATGTTTTTTCTGTACATTAGGTCAAGCTTGTTAATTTTCTAGAGATATGTAAATCTTCTATGTCTATGCTGATTGTTTTTTGTCTCTTATCAGATACTGAGATATGTATTTAAATTGCCCTCTGAGGGTTGCAATTTTGTCATATTTTGTTTTCATGTATTTTGAGTGCTAGTTATTAGATACATTAACATTTTAGATTACCTTCTCCCTTGGTTTATTAGAATTTTTATCATTATATTGTGACCTTAAAAAATCTCCCATATTGCTTTTTGCCCAAAGCCTATTTTATCTGATAATAATATAGCTTCCAACCCTTCTTTGGGTTAGGTACATATGACATGTGTATCTTTTTTCATTCTCTCTCAGTCTTTCTGTGACTTTATGTTTTAGATGTCTTTTCATACTGTTTATTTTCTGTTTTTTTGTGGGTTTTTTTTTTTTGATACGGAGTCTTGCTCTGTTGCCCAGGGTGGAGTGTAATGGTGTGATCTCGGCACTGCAACCTCTGCCTCCTGGATTCAAGCGATTCTCCTGCCTCAGCCTCCTGAGTAACTGGGATTACAGATGTTCACCACCACGCCGGCTAATTTTTGTATTCTTAGCAGAGATGGGGTTTCACCATGTTGGTCAGGCTGCTCTCGAACTCCTGACTTTGTGATCCCTCCGCCTGCCTCATCCTCCCAAAGTGCTGGGATTACAGGCATGAGCCACCATGCGTGCCCTAATTCTGTTTTATAGTCATTTTCTCTTAATTATTCAGTCTATTTACATTTATTGTGATTGTTGACATAGTTTCTTTTATAACTTTCATCATATTTTGTGCTATTTGTTCCATCTGTTTTTATTTCTTCATGTCTTTTTTGTTTCGTTTTTGCTAATTCCTTTTATATTCATGGTTATTCTGCTCTTGAAATGTATGCTATGTGAATATATTTGTGAGTTGACAATACTTTATTAGCAATTAAATATACTATTTCTCTTTATTTTTAGAACTTGCTCAAATGTTACATAACCTCAATATCCTTAGTATCTAAATTAAACTGACTTTCTGAACAATCATCATTTTAAGGCAGTTACCACGATCTACTAAAAAATAAAAAAAAATTAGCCGGGTGTGGTGGTGGGCGCCTGTAATCCCAGCTACTCAGGAGGCTGAGGGAGGAGAATCACTTGAATCCTGGAGTGGAGGCTGCAATGAGCCGAGATAGCGCCACTGCACTCCAGCCTGGGCGAGAGTGAGACTCCGTTTCAAAAGAAAAAAAAAAAAAAAAATAATAATAATAATAAAGTAATTTAAAAAAAGACTGGGTTTAACCATGTTGCCCAGGCCGGTCTGGAACTCCTAGGCTCAAGCGATCCCCCACGCTTGGCCAGTCCAAAGTCCTGGAATCAAAAGCGTGAGCCACCACGCCAGGCCAATCACGCCTGTCATCCCAGTACTTGGGGAGGCGGAGGTGGGTGGATCACTGGAGGTCAGGAATTTGAGACCAGCCTGGCCAACATGATGAAAACCCGTCTCTACTAAAAATACAAAAAAAATTAGCCGGGTGTGGTGGCAGGCGCCTGTAATCCCAGCTACTCAGGAGGCTGAGGCAGGAGAACCACCAAAACCCGGGAGGCAGAATTTGCCGCGAGCGGAGACCCAGCCACTGCACTCCAGCCTGGGCAACAAGAGGGAAACTCCGCCTCAAAAAAAAAAAAAAAATAATAATAATAATAAGAGACAGATTTTCACCATGTTGCCCAGGCAGGTCTGGAACTCTTAGGCTCAAGTAATTCCCCACGCTCAGTTGTCCAAAGTCCTGGGGTCGAAAGCGTGAGCCACCACGCCAGGCCAATCTATTTCTTTTTGATTAATAAATTGGGCCGGGAGTGGTGGCTCACGCCTGCAGTCCCAGGACCCCGGGAGGCCGTGGCGGGTGGATCACCTGAGGTCGGGAGTTTGAGACCAGCCTGACCAACATGGACAGACCTGTCTCTACCAGAAAAAAAAAAAAAAAAAAAGAGCCGGGCATGGTGGCTCCCGCCTGCAATCCCAGTCACTCGGAGGCTAAGGCAGGAGAACCACCCAAACCCAGAGGCAGAGGCCGCGGGGAGCCGACACCGCACCACTACACTCCAGCCCTGCAACAAGAGGGAAACTACGCCTCAAAAAAAAAAAAAAAAAAAAAAAAAAAAAGAGACAGAGAGAGAGACCGGTTTTCACCATGTTGCCCAGGCTGGTCTAGAACTCCTAGGATCAAGGGATCCGCCACGCTCGGCCCGTCCAAACTCCTGGGATCAAAAGCGTGAGCCACCACGCCAGGCCGATCCTTCCTGTCATCCCAGCACTTTGGGAGGCCGAGGTGGGTTTACCTGAGGTCAGGAGTTCGAGACCAGCCTGGCCAACATGATGAAAACCCATCTCTACTAAAAATACAAAAACAAACAAAAAAAAATTAGATGGGTGTGCTAGCGGGCATACTCAGGCGGCTGAGGCAGGAGAATCGCTTGAACCTGGGAGGCAGAGGTTGCAGTGAGCCGAGACAGCGCACCACTGCACTCCAGCCTGGGTGACAAAGTGAGACTCCGTCTAAAAGTATATATATATATAAATAAAAAATGAAATAAAAATAAATTGGGTGTGTGCGCTGGCTCACGCCTGCAATTCCAGCATCCCCGGAGGCCGAGGTGGGTGGATAACCTGAGGTCTGGAGTTTGAGATCAGCTTGCCCAGCATGGAGAAACCCCGTCTCTACCAAAAACAAATAAAAAAAAAAATTAGCAGAGCAATGTTGGTCAGGCCTGCAATCCCAGCCACTCCGGAGACTGAGGCAGGAGAACTACTAAAACCTTGGAGGCAGAAGTCGCTGCGAGCGGAGACCCAGCCACTGCACTCCACCCTGGGCAACAAGAGCGAAACTCCGCCTCATAGAAAAAAAAGAGAGAGAGAGAGAGAGACCGGGTTTCACCATGTTGCCCAGGCAGGTCTGGAACTCCTAGGCTCAAGGGATACCCGGAGCTGGGCCATCCAAAGTACTGGGATCACAAGCGTGAGCCACCACACCAGGACGATCTATTCCTTTCTGATTAATAAATTGGGCCGGGAGCGGTGGCTCAAGCCTGCAATCCTAGCACCTCGGGAGGCCTAGGCGGGTGGATCACCTGAGGTCGGGAGTTTGAGACCAGCCTGACCAACAGGGAGAAACCCCATCTGTACCAAAATAAAAATTAAAAAAAAATACAAAATAAGCCGGGCTTGGTGGCTTATGCCTGCAATCCCAGCCACTCTGGAGGCTGATGCAGGACAACGACCGAAACCCGGGAGGTGGAAGTCGCGGCAAGCAGAGACCCAGCCACTGCACTCCAGCCTGGGCAACGAGAGCAAAACTCCGTCTCAAAACAAAACAAAACAAAACAAAAAGACCAGGTTTCACCATGTTGCCCAGGCCTGTCTGGAACTCCAAGGCACAAGCGATCCACCCTACTTGGCCGTCCAAAGTCCTGGGATCACAAGAGTGAGCCACCAGGCCAGGCAGATCAAAGAGTTGAGCTGAATAAAGAGTTATCTTTTAGCATTTTGTGGAGCCCGGGTAGATCTGTGCAGGGGGAAGCATATTACAGAAGCGAGAAACAGAGAGTTATTTAATTGAAGCACGCATTGTTTTTTTTTTTACGTTTTTAGGAAAAATATGTTTTGTGACTTGCATTTGTTTGTTTAGTGACCTTGCAGTTACACAGTTAGGGAATTAGGGTTTTGATAATTCCTGGGAAGGGAGCGATAAGGCTCACTAGCCATAGGAAAACAGGTAGTTTTTTTAAAGGACTACGGCTCTTTCTCATTCTCAGGGGGAATTGGGTTTTTTTTACATACAGCTGAGTTTTTGCTTACACATTTTTTCATTTCTTTTAATTCCTGTTCCAATCCCAGCACCCAGGGAGGCCGAGGCAGGCGGATCACGAGGTCAGGAGATCGAGACCATCCTGGCTAACACGGTGAAACCCCGTCTCTACTAAAAAATATAAAGAAATTAGCCCGGCCTGGTGGCGGGTGCCTGCAGTCCCAGCTATTCGGGAGGCTGACGCAGGAGAATGGCGTGAACCCAGGAGGTGGAGCTTTCAGTGAGTCGAGATCTCGCCACTGCACTCCAGCCTGGGTGGCAGAGCGAGACTCCATCTTAAAAACAAAACAAAAAAGAGGAGCAGGCTGTTGCCTTCTCAGATTTTGTACAGGGTTGAAACATCTGCTCCTCTGACGAAAGAAATATTTAAAGATGCTGTGGAAACTAGGTTAGGCGAAACTTGAAGTTTTACCTTTCCTCACTGTTAAATTTGTAAATATATTCCCTGTGCTTTTTTGTAAATGCAAAATGTCAGCATAAATGTGGAATAAAAATGGGCTGGTTAGCCTGTTGCTTCAGGTTCTCTAAAATGAAGGAAATAAAATAGAAACATAAAATGGTGTGTTCAGGGATGAAGTTGTTTTGTTTTGTTTTGTTTTGTTTTGTTTTTGCCTTCAAGCAAAAGGTGAAAAAGAACTGCCTTGCTTTTTGTTATTTTTAAGAAATCAAGTTGCCTTTTGTTAACGATTGTTAGAATCAGTAGCTTATAGGCTTTTCCTGGCATTCTTTGCTGGAGTATTCTGCAAACCTTTTACAAGACAATATCAATGTTGCTCAGAAGCACTTGGAATTTGAGATTTCTCTATGATGAGAGAAAAGAAAGCTGAAAGGGGCTTTCTCCTTTGCTCTAGCTTGGACTTCATCTGTTACCTTTCCAGCTCCTCAGGGTATTTCACAGCTTGAGGCATTAACTTAGAATTGGGTGAGTGGCTCCTTTTTGATGAGAGGGCAATTGTGGAGGAAGTTAGAGGTTGGGGAGCTAAGCTTAGGTTTTGCTGTCAATCTAGTTAAGTTAGAACCACAGTTCCATCATTTACTTGCTGTGACACCTGGAGTGTTACTGAACCTCTTTGAACCTTAGTTTCCTGTTTTGTATGATGCAGATGACACAGGGTCAGCTTTGTGAGGAATGTAGGTGGTAAACATAAAGTGAGTGGCACATAATAAACACTCACAAATGTTAGTTTGGGTCTCTAAGACCACCATTTTTTTCTACTTAATTAAAATTGATTTTATTTTAATTAATTTTTTTATTATACTTTAAGTTCTGGGATACATGTGCAGAACGTGCAGGTTTGTTACATAGATATACACGCGCCATGGTGGTTTGCTGCACCCATCAACCCGTCATCTACATTAGGTATTTCTCCTAATGCTATGCCTCCCCTAGCCCCCGACCCTCTGACAGGCCCCAGTATGTGATGTTCCTCTCCCTGTGTCCATGTGTTCTCATTGTTCAGCTCTCACTTATGAGTGAGAACATGCGGTGTTTGGTTTTCTGTTCCTGTGTTAGTTTGCTGAGAATGATGGTTTCCAGCTTCATCCATGTCTCTGCAAAGGACATGAACTCATCCTTTTTTATGGTTGCATAGTATTCCATGGTGTATATGTGCTGGATTTTCTTTATCCAGTCTATCATTGATGGGCATTTGGATTGGTTCCCAGTCTTTGCTGTTGTGAACAGTGCTGCAGTAAACATACGTGTGCTTGTGTCTTTATAGTAGAATGATTTATAATCCTTTGGGTATATACCCAGTAATGAGATTGCTGGGTCAAAGGGTATTTCTGGTTCTAGATCCTTGAGGAATCACCACACTGTCTACCACAATGTTGAACTAATATACACTCCCATCAACAGTGTAAAAGCATTCCTATTTCTCCACATCCTCTCAGCATGTGTTGTTTCCTGACCTTTTTTTTTTTTTTTTTTTTTGAGATGGAGTCTTGCTCTGTTGCCCAGGGTAGAATGCAATGGCGTGATCTGGGCTAACTGCAACCTCTGCCTCCCGGATTCAAGTGATTCTCCTGCCTCAGCCTCCCAAGTAGCTGGGATTACAAGTGTCCACCACCGCGCCCAGCTAATTTTTGTATTTTTAGTAGAGACAGGGTTTCACCTTCTTGGCCAGGCTTGTCTCAAACTCCTGACCTCGTGATCCACCCAGCTCGGCCTCCCAAAGTGCTGGGATTACAGGCGTGAGCCACCATGTCTGGCCAAGACCACCATTTTGAATGTCACATGTAATGAGCCAGAGAAAATGATGTTCACTGGAACTCTCCTGAGAAAGTGAAAGGTGTCTTTGAAGGACAGGATTTTTATGAGTGTAGAGTGGTACTATGCTCTCCCTTTTCCTTTGCCCCAAAGAATTAGGGTATATTCTAAATCGATTTCATTTGGGTGATACAAGAGATTCTGTTGGTTGTTCAGAGATGTTGAGAAATCAACCGGGAGACTGTGGGCGTATGTGAGCTCTCTGAGGTAACCCCTCTCCACGTGTCACCCCTGGTCTTCAGGAAGCCTCTCCAATTCATGAAATGTGCTATTTTAGTGGTGTCTTTCTTTTGGAAACTGGCGAAGGGACTGAGGGTGCTGCAGAATTAAAGACAACCAAGGGCCAGGCATAGCGGCTCATGCCTGTAATCTGAGCACTTTGGGAGGCCAAGATGGGAGGATTATTTGAGGCCTGGGGTTCAAGACCAGCCTGAGCAACATAGCAAAACTTTGTTTCTAAAAAAATAAAAATAAAAATAAAAAAAGCTGAATGTAGATGCATGCCTCTGTGGTCCCAGCTACTCAGGAAGCTGAGGTGGGAGGACTGCTTGATGCCAGGAGTTCGAGTTCATAGTGAGCTGTGATCATGTCACTGCACCCCAGGCTAGGCAACAGAGTGAGACCCTGCCGCTCAATAAAAACAAATAAAGAAGACAGAGATTCGGTGGCAATAGAAGCAGGAGGAAATGAATCGTTGAGCTTGCAGATGTTGTGGGAAGACTGTTAACAGTCAATGGAATTGGGAGTCAGGAGAAGTTTAACCAAATCTCTGAGTGGCAAGAGTCAGGAGAGGTTTAACTGAATATAGGTTAGTTTTTCTCTTTTAAGGTTGTGCATACTTGTGATGAATGTCTCTATTTACATCTTTTTTCAGATACTGGTGCAAAGCTGACTTAGCCAAATCACTCCAAATCTTTGAGTCTGACTCTTTTGCCTCCCACATAGATTAACTAATCCTTTGGCCTGTCAGCATTTTTATTACCCTGTAAAATGTTTACTAGCTTTCCCCACAAATCCTGGTGTCTTACTCAGAAGTAACAGCGCTGGTAGCAAGGATGGGACAGAGTTTGATGAAATCTACAGTTAATGCATGAAATGTTCTTGTTTGCCCAGAATATAATTTCTTTCCATTCTAACCCACTTTCCCCCGGGATCTTGGGCTTGTGCTTATTTACATGTCCGCATTATTCTGCATTTTACACTGTACAGTTTTTTCTCTTCAAAGACACAGGCTGTAAAGCTAGAATTGGAATACAAAGCTTGGACATAGACTATCCAGGATCAGAGCTAGAGAACAGATTTCAGGTGGAACCAACCGGTAAAGGAAATATCGTAATAAATATACATAGATTGCCAAATTCTTTGTTTCCTTTTCGGCTTAACTATATGCAGCCTGCATTGCCTAATGATGGGAGTATGTTCAGAGAAATGCATCGTTAGGCAATTTCATCATTGTCTGGACATGATAGAATGTGCTTACACAAACCTAGATGGTGCAGCCTACTACACACCCAGGCTATATGTTAGAGCCTATTATTGCTCCTAGGCTGCAAACCTGTATAGCATATTACTGTCCTGAATACTGTAGGCAAGCAATTAAAACACGATGGTAAGTATTTGTGTATCTAAACATAGAAAAGGTGCAGTAAAAGTATGGTATCATAATATTATATGACCACTGTCATGTATGTGGTCATATAAGATTTTGACCATCTTTGACCAAAATGTTGTCGTGTGATATATG
Organism: Gorilla gorilla gorilla; assembly: GCF_029281585.2. Classification (NCBI taxonomy): domain Eukaryota; kingdom Metazoa; phylum Chordata; class Mammalia; order Primates; family Hominidae; genus Gorilla; species Gorilla gorilla. The sequence goes on from NC_073240.2 coordinate 31,132,275, forward strand.
ACTGTATATTCATATACAGTAAATTCACTGTAAATTTTGTTGATATTAACAACTTTATTATGGTAATTATTAGAAAGAGAATTAGCGTTGTGCTAAGCCATGCATTAGATGTCCAAACATAGACTACGCATGTAACAAGTCAAAGCGTCCCTTAAAAGATTGTAGAAAAATAGTTTTATTATAAATAACAATATAACTCATGCATTTGTAGTTACAGCTGGTAATAAGGATATAACTAATACTGGGCACAGGATGATAAACTATGCCTTGACAATTTCAGGAAAAAGTGGCTGGAATATTAATTGGAATGATCCCTTTCACTAAGATATTATGAGTCCTGCAAATGCTACTGAATGCCAAAGCTATTAGCCAGAGAAGATTATATTGAGGAAAAGAAAATGAATACTTTTGAATATCCATGAAGTTCCAGATACTTAAATATATATAGACTCCTTAAATACTCCTAGTCTTGTGATATAAGTATTACTATTTTCGCAGATGAAGACTTTGAGGGTAAGAGAGGTTAAGGATTTGTCTGATCTCAAATGGCAAGTGAATGCAAATGATGGATCCAAAATTCAAACCACATCTGTTTAGCTCCTAAATGTATTCTCTTTCTATTAGTCAAACCTCTGTAGGGTTAATGAATTTGATTCAGAAGATGTTTTGCTTCAACACCAATATAAGGGGTAAAACAAAGGAGTTATCTACAAGTCCAGAAACGAGAAGTTTCAGCTTCACATATTTTGGCAGTTGGCAAATGCCCATCTTCTATTGCTTCTCTGGCTCTTAGAGAGAAAAGAATACGTGCACAAATGTAGTGAAAAGAATGGGACTTGTCAAGGTGTTTTCAGACATAGAATGTTGAGAATAAAGATAATGAATTGGAGATATTAAAAAGAGACAGCCTGACTTCTTAGGGAGGGTTTGCAATGTCAATGGGCAATCCAAGGGTCTTTCCTTTCTGAATCCACAAGCTAAACTTGTCAGTGCCCCAGATCTGATGAGCCTCAGGGAACTGACTAATGTTTAGAATAGAGTATCTATTTATTACTTTTCAAGCAAAGCTTTTATTTCCTGTGAACATAATAATGGTGCCCACCACCAAAGAACGTTTTTCTTGGTACTAAGGTAATGTGCTACAGACTTTGTAACCTGAGGTTTCTTAGTGAATAGACTCAGAAGAAATGGAATCGGGTGACCATGTGGGTACTTTCTCCCGTTCACAGAAGAGAGTAGGCCACTTTAGTGACCAGAACATTCTCATGTGATAGATAACTGCTACAACATTGTTGTTCTTTCGTGCCGCTTTCCTAAACTCCACATAGTTCTTACTCCTGTTTTAGATTCATTAATTTAATTGTTTAAACTACTCTTATAAAAATATACCCTCTAGCCACCTTAATTGGATCCCCATAAGCCCTCTTTAGTGTCTAGAATGTGGAAAACTCAAGACCATTAGATACTTACGTCCATTGCCAATCTCCTCCATTAGTATAAATCTCAGGTGCTACACATATTCCCAAGTTTGATGCTATCTTCTCGTAGTCATCGTGTATACCAACTATAGGCACATCAAGCCTCTCTGAACAGTCTGACCTGACAGTCAGCTTTGAAATAAAATTAGGAAACTCATTAGCTAGAGATTGTTTATAGGGAAAGAAAGTTAATATAACACGAAGTTGTGAAACTATTTCTGTAGATAAGAATCAAAGAAGAAATGAAGTATAGAGGGAGAGACTGACATGGCATTTTATTTTGGTCAAGAGAAAACACAGGAAGAAATATTTCCTGGGAGAGAAGCTGTGTTTCTGATGTATCATTTTCATTAAGGATGGCAATAATTTGAAGGACCCATGTAAATTAAGCCTTATTATTTTAAAACCTATTTTAATAATTTATTTTAAATCATCCAAGGGTAATATGGCATGACTGGAATTCTGCTTATCCCAATTATGGTTGTTCTTTATGTTATTAACATATATCTAATGAGCACTCACTATATACAAAATGGGTGTTAGGCCCTATGAATAAACAGAGTAAGATGGTCTATTTTTTATGGGACATTTGCTCTAAACCCTATAATAAAATAGTCACACAGCAGAGGGTGATTTACCACCAAAGGCCATAAGTGGGTAATGCACTCCACTGTTGGGAAGGGTTGTGAAAATATTTTGGAGGTCAGAAGCTGCATAAAGTAACATGAAGTCTGGTTAGGGCAGGTAATCAGTGCTATTTACCTCCTAGAAGGGATGGGGTGTTTTCTTCAGGCACAAGTCCTTGCTAGGGTCCTTAAGTTTCCAATAGGTTCCTATTTTGAATTTGACTACCTGTGCAGGGCCACATGCTCTTCACTCACATGGGCACACAGATGCCTGTGTTCAAGTACTTCCCAGGAGTGCACTCTGGAATTTATAGCTGTCCAATAGTTATTAAAATCATAACTGAGAAAAGCAATATTCAGCATGGATTTCGTAAAGGATATGCAATTAATTTTTTCTTTTGAAATGTAAATATTTTCTTCCAGACCCAAGAGAGGTATGAATCTGGATTGAATAATAATGGTGTCCTCAAAGATTTGTACTATAGGGTGAATCGTGAGCCTATGTTGACAAATATTATGAGAAACAGCATTAGAAACACCTTGTGGGGCTGTGGAGAGAATATGCCTGAGGATGTCTTGTATTGTATGGTGCAAAACATGGAGGAAAAATCTATTGAGCATGTTGCTTCACCAATAGTCTAGCCTTGCTCATTGGACACTATATGTTTAGCTATTTCAGGGTTATTTGTCCCTCCATGATGATATGAGCAGGAGAAGAGAGAGTAATGAAAGGTGAGATCTGCTACTATTGTGAATTGGTCACTATATGAAGGGACATAATCATTAATGACAGAGGACTTGTTTAAGATGAAGAAAATGAATCTAAATGAAATTATTTCTACTTACCAGATGATATGACTTAATTAGTCCAGATCTGCACTGTCCAAAATGATAGCCACTAGCCACATGTGGCTATTTATATTAACATTTCAACAAAGCAAAATGAAGTAAAGTTAAAATTTCAGTGCCTCGGTTATACTGATAATACCGCTGGTGCTCAATTACCACATGTGACTATTTGGCTACCACACTGGATAGCACAGATACAAACATTTCCTTTATTGCATAATGTTATATTGGATAGCACTGGTTGAGATAATAACAAGGAATGAATGACCCAAGCAATTAAATCAATGGTCCATTTTGTAGAACAATTCATCAGGATGTTGTATACCCTATTCCTACTTTGCTCATCTCATTACATTATTATTGCTTTGACTGGAGCTAGTACAAATAGGTCACATTTACTTAATTATTTTAGAATAATATTTCCTCATTAACCAAATACATGAGCTCACATTTATCCTTCCTTCCTTCCTTCTTTCCTTCCTTCCTTCCTTTCCTTCCTTCCTTCTTCCTTCCTTTCTTTCCTCTCTCTTTTTTGCTTGCTTTGCTTCTTTCTTTTATTGGCTTTGTAGAATATCCAAATTTAGTACATCAGCATTGACTCTGCAACAAACTGTAGAAAAATACTAGCTAGAAAAGTTGATTGAAATTAATAGTTGAGGGAGTCTTTTGAATACTTTGCAGACTTAAACTCTTCCTATTCTTTTGTTTTCTATTAGCACAAATAACCAAGAATTAGTTGTAGTTTTTATTAAAGAGAAAAATGAAGTAAGACGCTGACAGATGGAGAGGACAAAGACAGAGGCAAACAGATAAACAGATGTATCAAAGGAGAGACACTTATTGAGGGCATTCTTTGAGTCTATTATTAGACTGGGTTATTCCTTTAATACTTAAAAACCCTTTGAAATAAATTTTGTCCTGATTTTATAGATGAGAAAACAGGCTCGGAGAGGGATTTCACTTGCTTAGTGTTCATATGACTGTAGATGATAGTGCTAAGATTTGAACTCAAACTTTCTTACTTCAAGGATCATGAATATTCTATTCTATCAATCTCTAAGCCATTGTCTTTTTTCCCCTTATCACTGACAGCAAACTCTCCATGTCTTTTTGTTGTCTTATATTTTCTTTTACCTCTTATTTCTTCCTTGAATTGTTTTTATTCAAGAAGTTTTTGTCCTCTTTATTTGAAAATAAAGAGTAATGTGTCAGGAAGATTTTTTACCTGTTTTCTAGAGTAAATCTTTTTCTGAATTGTATTTTACCTACTTTTTGCTCTTATAGCACTTCCAATTTTTATTGGAATATTTATGCAATGGCCCATGCTGTTTTATTTCTAATTGTTACTTATCCTTTTTAGTGGGAGTGATTTTGTTTGTCTTTGATTTGTTCACTTGACATGTGGGAGTGGAATGAGAGGAGGGAACTAAGGCAGCAAGTTACTTCCGTTTGGTCTCCTTGTCTCCAAACTCCTCATTAAATCTGCTGCATTTTCTGTTCTCATGGACACATGTTCTTTCGAATTTTGACATTCTGGTCTTAAAAGTGAGAAGTTTAGTGTAATTTTCAGTGAAGCTGAAATTAAATCTTGTGATTTAGTATGAGCAACATATACATATATACTTAAAAGAATAATGTAATGAAAACAATTGCCCATTACTCAGTTTAAGAAACAATTATTTTCAGAACCTTCAAAGCTCCTAATGACACTTTTAAAAAAATCCCATTTCTTCCTTCCCTCAGAGAACCCAATCCCTTGGATTTTGTGGTTATCATTTCCTTGCTTTTCTTTATATTTTATAATGCATAAATATTTCCCTAAGTAATATATCTATATTTATATATAGGTATATTCCCTAAGTAATATACCTATATCCCTAAGTAATATTTGGTATTGCCTGCTTTGAACTCTATGTAAGTAGACCCATATTAAATATATGCTTCCGTGATTTGCTTCTTTCACTCAACATCATCATTTTGCATTTCCCACATGTCGAGACATAAAACTGTAGTTTAACATTGCACATGTGACTACATTGCATGAATAAATCACTTATTTATTAATTCCAATGTTTTTGTTTGTTTGTTTGTTTTTGTTTTGAGACGGAGTCTCGCTCTGTCTCCCAGGCTGGAGTGCAGTGGCCCGATCTCGGCTCACTGCAAGCTCCGCCTCCCGGGTTCACGCCATTCTCCTGTCTCAGTCTCCCAAGTAGCTGGGACTACAGGCACCCGCCAACAGGCCGGCTAATTTTTTGTATTTTTAGTGGAGAGGGGCTTCACCGTGTTAGCCAGGATGGTCTCGATCTCCTGACCTCGTGATCCGCCCGCCTTGGCCTCCCAAAGTACTGGGATTACAGGCGTGAACCCCCGCGCCAGGCCTCTTTCCACAGTTAATGGACATTTGAAGTGCTTCCAGTGTTTCTCTTTAAACTGTGGACTGTGCTCTTTTGAGTATGTTTTCAGGTCTCTATTTGCAAAAACAATCTCTTGCTAGAGATTTTTTTTGAAATATACTTAAGAGGAGAATCGCTGGGTTGTAGAATGTGCCATCTTCAACTTTATTAGATAATGCTAAACAGTCTTCCAACATAATTGTACTAAACTATAATCTCCGCAGTAGGTGAGAGAGCCTGTTGCTCCACATCTTTGTCAACATTTGGCATTGATAGACTTGTTGAAAATCAATTGACTGAGGGAACTTAAAGGACAGGTCAACAGGTGCAGCAAACCACCGTGGCACACGTATACCTATGCAACAAACCTGCACATTCGGCACAGGTATCCCAGAACTTAAAGTATAAAAATAAAAATAAATCCGGCCAGGCGTGGTGGCTCACGCCTATAATCCTAGTACTTTGGGAGGCCAAGGCAGGCGGATCACGAGGCCAGCAGATTGAGACCATCCTGGCTAACACGGTGAGACCCCGTCTCTACTAAAAAAATAGAAAAAAATTAGCGGGCCTGGTGGCGGGCACCTGTAGTCCCAGCTACTCGGGAGGCTGAGGCAGGAGAATGGCATGAACCCGGGAGGCGGGGCTTGCAGTGAGCGGAGATCGCGCCACTGCACTCCAGCCTGGGCGACAGAGCCAGACAACATCTCAAAAATAAATAAATAAAAAATCCCTTTCTGCTTAAAATATATATAAAAAGAAAATCAGTTGACTGTTAACCAAAGGGTTTATGTCTAGACTCTAAATTCTATCTGATTGAACTATATGACATCTTCTTGGCAGTACCAGGCTATATTTATGACTATAGCTTTGTAGAAACTATTGGCCAGGCGTGGTGGCTCACGCCTGTAATCCCAGCCCTTTGGGAGGCCGAGACCAGTGGATCACGAGGTCAGGAGATCGAGACCATCCTGGCTAGCATGGTGAAGCACCGTCTCTACAAAAAAAAAAAAAAAAAAAAAAAAATTAGCTGGGTGTGGTGGTGGGTGCCTGTAATCCCAGCTACTCGGGAGGTTGAGGCAGGAGAATGGCGTGAACCTGGGAGGCGGAGCTTCCAGTGGGCCGAAATCGTGCCACTGCACTCCAGCCTGGGTGACAGAGCGAGACTACCTCTCAAAAGAAAGGAAAGAAACTGTTGAAATTGGCTCCACCTACTTTGTTCTTCTTTTTAAAGGTTGTTTTGGCTACTCTAAGTCCCTTGACTTTTAGGATCAGTTAGTCAATTTCTGCAAAGAAGTCATCTGGGACTTTAATGAAGATTACATTGAATCTTTTAGATCAATTTTGGGAATATTTATTGCCATCTTAGACAATAGTCTTCTAATCTGTGAACATGGCATGTCTTTCCATTTATTTATTACTTTTTCAGTTTCTTTCAACAGTACTTTTTAGCTTTTAGAGTATAAGTTTTACACTTTTTGTTAAGTGTATTATTTTTATTTTTGATGCTATTGTAAATGAAATTGCTTCTTTATTTCATTTTTGATTGCTCATCGTAAGTGTACAGAGATAGAATTGATTATTGTGTAATGATTTTTTGTCCTGCCTACTTATCAAACACTTTTGTTAGCTCTGGTAATTTTTTAGTGAATTATTTAGGATTTTTTGTAATAAATCATGCCATCTGCAAGTAGAGACAATTTTAATTCTCCCTTCCCAATATGGATGTCTTTTATTTAATTTTTCATCTAATTACACTGGCACTGACCTTCAGTACAATGTTAGATAGATGTTGTAGCAGATTGCTTTTTTTGTTTTTTTGTTTTTTTGTTTTTGTTTTTTTTGAGATGGAGTCTCACTCCGTCGCCCAGGCTGGAGTGCAGTGGTGCAATCTCGGCTCACTGCAAGCTCCGCCTCCCGGGTTCACGCCATTCTCCTGTCTCAGCTTCCCTAGTAGCTGAGATTACAGGCGCCTGCCATCATGCCCAGCTAATTTTTTTTTTTTTTTTTTTTTTTTTTGTATTTTTAGTAGAGACAGGGTTTCACCGTGTTAGCCAGGATGGTCTCGATATCCTCACCTTGTGATCCGCCGGCCTTGGCCTCCCCAGGTGCTGGGATTACAGGCATGAGCCACCGCGCTCGGCCAACTAGCAGTCCCAGTGTTGGCTACCGCCCCTCCTGCAAGAAGCTCAGATGGCTTAGACAGCAGGCAGCCACAGCTGTGGTGATGGCTACCCCTCTGCCCGGGAATGCAACAGGCTTAGATAGATTCTAGCTGAGTGGCTGTTGGGAATTTGTGCGGCTCCATGGTTGGGATCCTAGGCCCTGGTAGTATGGGGTCACGAGTGGGATCTTCTGATCTGTGGGTTGCACAGTTCCATGGAAAAAGCATGGTTTCCCAGGTTGGGTAGCACACTCACTCACCGCCACTCTTGGCTGGGGGCTCCCCTCCCCCATGTGGCTTTCAGGTGGGCCATCTCACCACACTGCTCTTCCTTCCTCTGGGTGGGTCACACCAGCCACCTGGTCAATCCTGATGATAGAACCTGGACACCTCGGTTGCCAGAGTAATTGTATCACAGGTGAAATTTCCTGTGTTCTTCTGTGTCAATAACTTGTGGGATAGGGGTTGATAAAATTCTCTTGCATTTTAATGTCTACATCCTTGTGGATGATTGGATCTCTGAGACATCAGCTATTTGAATATATTTGAAGTGACACTATGTGTGGAAAGCAGGGGTTGGAGTATGGTGGACGGGAGGTGAGGATGGAAAATTTGAGGTGAAAACAAAGAATATGAGATAGAAAATAAAAGATCAAGACTATTTAGGATATTTGCATCATATTAATGATTTTGGATTTTAAATCTGAGAACAATGAAAAGTCACGATTGCAAGTTTTTTGACTTAATTCACATTTTAAATATTGTTCCTTATGCTTTCACCAGTTGGTTTTTATGGCTTTCTTCTTTCATTTCTCTCCATTTGTCCTTGCCCCCATCACTGCTTCATTTCCTAATTTAATCATCACTTAATTGTCTTCTCTAATTTTAGCTCCTTTTCTTTTGCTCGTCATGTTGTTAGTGCTGTTATGTGTTATCTCCTTTGTCAATTCTTAGAGAGAAATAAATCATAAATTATTTGAGAAACACTTGGGTATTTTCTAGGCTTCGTGATTTATATTTTACTTGGTTCAATATCTTTTCCTCAGAAATTTATTTATATCTGTTCTGTGTAGTATATATATTTTTAATAATTGTCATGAGTTTTACGTCATTTAATTAGTCCTCTCTACATTTTATCAGTTTTTACTTTAGTATCTGTGTATTGAATGAATTGGATAAGGTGAAATAAAAAGTTTAGGGAATAGGTGTTATTACTTTATCAATTTGTGCCAGACCTTGCAAAACTGGCATATAAACCTGATTTTTATGAACAATTAATGTTGTTCCCAGATCAAAACTCATTTTAATGTTTAATAAAATTCTTTTTTGGTAATATTCTTTAAAGAGCAGAATACATTCAAGGATAAATAATTCATTATTATAGTAGATTTTTAGAAAGAGTGTTTTCCTAGGCCTTATCTTTTTAATAACCAAAGTCTATACTTGTATGAAATATAGTCTGATTATGCTCAGCATATGAAATCTAATTTTTTTAGCTACTGAGTGTGGAAAAAAACAAAAACATATGCTTATGTAATTTTGTCTACTGGTATCAGAAAGTTGGCCAGTGCTAATATATTGGTTTGATTATATGGATAAGAATGCCATTGACCATTTTTTAAATATCAGAAACATTTATTCAGCTAAGACATGATTCTCTGGATGCAGTGTTAGCACACCATATTAAGAATATTATTTTTATCTCTGATTATTTCGCCCTTATCTACTCATTTAATCTTCAGCCTTGCTGTCTGATTGGTCACTGGCATTCACAGAAGCAAATCACATGCTGTAGAAGAGGAGCTGAAAAACCCCACATTGCTCTATAAGTGGTTAGGTTTTCGACCTCAGTGTCTATTTATAGTCTATCCTTCTCTGACACACTGGGACCCAGGAAAGGGTTGACAATAGCTAGGGTAGTTAACCAATGGTGCAGCCCTTCATATTCCTGTAAAGAACTCAATAAGTCAATGGTTAGGCTCAAACTCATCAACATGAAAAAAATGCTCAATAACCAGCCTGGACTATGATTGTTAATTTAGCAATGATGTTTTGAATAGGAATTTTAATCGTTTTAGTTTTAAGTAGTAGATGAGATGCTTGCCCTTATTAAGCCAGGACTTAAAGATTTGAGAAGTGGTAATGATTGGTTAAAACCTGGCTACTGGTGCAGAATTCGAAGGAAATAAGCTTCAAATGTGAGGCACTAAGAACATAGAGAAAAACTGAGAATGCCATAAAACTATAACAAAGGCAGTATGCAAGGCTAAATAAAGCAAAAAAGCAGAATTGCTTTGGGAAATGAACAAATTTTCTTGGATTTTAAGGAAAAAGTACCATAGATGTTTAAATATTTTAATAAACAGAAAGACAGAAAATAATCAGTACTGATGACTGTATTTTATCCATCTCAGTGATTGAAGTGAAATGCCCACACCATTTGAAGTTACATTTTTTTGTGCACTGATACAATTATAGCTCATTGTAACTCTGAACTCCTGGACTCAAGTGATCCTCCTGCCTCAGCCTCTCGATTAGTTGGGACTACAGGTCTGAGCAAGTACATCCCACCTAAGTGAGTTTTTATGAAGAGCCAGTATGATTAGCAGCAGCCTTTGAAAATGTCATGTCTTCTTTGTAAATTTGGTTTACTTTTTTAATTTTTAGTTTCTGTGGGTACATAGTAGGTATACATATTTATGAGGTACAAGAGATATTTTGATACAGGCATACAATGCATAATAATCACATCAGGGTAAATAGGGGATTCACAGCTTCAAGCACTTATTCTTTCTTTGTGTTACAAACAATCCAATACTCTTTTAGCTATTTTAAAATAGACAATAAATTATTGTTGACTGTAGTCACCCTTCTCTGCTATCACATACTGGATCTTATCCATTCTATCTAGCTTTGTTTCAAGTTTCAAAAACCATATACTTTATCTTTTTCATTTTCTATTTAAAATTTCTTTAAACTTCAGTTTCAAAGAAAATGAAAACTATATTTTATTTAATTTTATTTTCACTTTATTTAATTACTAACACTGCAATATTTAAGCAATGTACTTTTTATCTCTTAAAATTTATGGTATTAGGTTTTGACTAATAGTTGTCAAAACATAAACTATTAACCATTTCTGCTGCTTCATTATTTTATTGAAAGTAAACATTTGAATAGCCACATTAAGATGACATGTTTTCATATGAAACTACAAAGCCATTTTCAAAACTTTATCATGTTTATGTTCTCACTCATATGTGAGAGAGTTAAAAGTTTATCTCATAGAGGTAGAGATTAGAATGCTGGATACCAGAGGCCAAGAAGAGAGGGGGTAGAAGGTGAAGAGAGGGGGTAGAAGGTGAAGAGAGGTTCATTAAGGGGTACAAACATATAGTTAGATAGAAGGAATAAATTCTAGTGTTTTATTGCCCACTAGGGTGACTCTACTTATCAATAATTTGCTGTACATTTCAAAATAGCTAGAAAAGAAGATTTGAAATATTCTCAACACAAATAAATGATCAACATTTGAAGTGATGGATATCCCAATTGCTCTGATTTGATCATTACACATCAAAGTCACCTGTAACCTACAAATATGTACAATTATTACCATAAATAAAATAAAAATAAACAAAAAGACGATCAAATGTTAATGTGAAAATATTTTGCAGTCTTAGGAAATGACTTGTAAATAAGAGCATGATCTTCCATAAGCTGAATTTTCTTTGCAATGCAGTGGCAAGTAGATTGTCAGTGCCAAGATCTTTTGGCATTTAGAAACACAAAAAGTGACTTGAGGGCAAATTGATTAATTTTATCATATAGTTGCTTTCTATTTTTTAATTAAAAGATTTAAAATCTATCTTAAAAATGCAAATCTGAAAAAATTGGTAAAAAGCTAATTTTATAATGATGAAAAATTTAATATCGAAGTAGCTTATAACATATATTAGGGTGTCCATTTATTTTAGAATGAGCGTAGGATAGCTTGCTATTTGTTTGAATATGAGACATTTATTATAAATACTACTTCATAGAAAGTATATTTGATAATATTTATTTATTTATTTATTTTGAGACAAGAGTCTCGCTCTGTCATCCAGGCTGGAGTGCACTAATGCGACCTCGGCTCACTGCAAGCTCCGCCTCCTGGGTTCAAGCGATTCTTCTGCCTCAGCCTCCCGAGTAGCTGGGATTACAGGCTCATGTCACCACGCCCAGCTAATTTTTTTTTTTTTGTATTTTTAGCAGAGACGGGGTTTCACCATATTGGCCAGGCTGGTCTCGAACTCCTGACCTCTTGATCCGCCTGCCTTGGCCTCCCAAAGCGCTGGGATTATAGGTGTGAGCCGTCGTGCCCGGTCGATAATTTCCATTTAGACATAAAAATGATTAATAAAATGATAAAACAATACTCTGTGAGATAAATTCAAAATGTTTTTTTTTGGAAAGTAGTAATATTTTACTTAATATCTACTTAGGACTCTAAATATGAATCGGGGAAAACTAAACACTATTTGTTAGTGAGTCCTTAAATATAAAAGCTGTATTAGTGGGTAAGTGTAAATTAAGACCGATGTTGAAAAATAAAATAAGGTTAGAACCAAAGAAACTTTCAAACAACATTACTTTTCAGAAGTCATGATATTTCAATAACAATAATTTATTTAGACACCAAGAAATCACATAATCACAAGGAAAATGTAAATATACAATTTTCAATACAAAAGAAGTAATGATAGGGCAGAATTACAAAAGTAATATGAGAACTGTTGGAAAAACATTAATTTTGAAATTGTTTGCAGAGGAGTAAAAATTTGTTCTATGGCAAGAGACTAAGACTTAACCAGGCAGAAGGGAGTGTGATGGGGATATTCATTTTAAATATTTATACATTGTGAGCAAAAATGCAGAGAAAGAAGTAAACACGTTCCATTGATTAAGGAAATATTTATACTATCAAAATGTTCATTGTCTGCTGGGTTAGAATATATAACAATTATAAGTCTGAATAATTAGTATATTGCATGTGCATAATAAGAAAACAAATCCAACAGAAGCAGATTCATCTATTCAATGCACATTTATTTATGCAGTAGTTACTGTATTAGACCCTGTGGACACATCTGTCAGCCAAAAAGGCAGGGCCGCAGTCCTTGAAGCATATATATCTATTCTTCAGTGTTTGCTTTTACCAATTTTATGACCAAAAATATGGAATCTGTGACATGTCACGCTGCTGTGTTGGAATCAGGCAATAGCAGCTAAGAACAGTAATTAAGATTTGGTGAACATCAGAAAAATGCAAAGCAACATCACAATGAGATATTACTTCACACCTGTTAGGATGGCTGTTGTCAAAAACAAAACACGTGTTGGAAAGGTTGGAGAAAAATTGCAACCCTTTACACTTTTGGTAGAAATAATTGTAAAATGGCACAAGTAATATGGAAAACATGGAGGTTCTTCAAAAAATGGAAAATAGAACCACCATGTGATTCAGCAGTCCTACTCCTGGGCATATATTAAAAAGATCTGATGTCAGGATCTCAGAGAGATATCTACATTCCTATGTTTATTGCAGCATTATTAACAATAGCCAAGATATGGAAATCACCCAAATGTCCATTGACAGATGAACGGGTAAAGAAAAATGAAAATGTGAAATATATGTGCAATGGAATAAAATTCAGCCTGAAAAAAGGAAATCCTAACATTTGCGACAACATACATGAGTCTGGATGACATTATGTTAAGTGAAATGTCAGTGACAGAAAGACAAATGCTGAATGACTTCCCTTATATGAGATATCTAAAATGGCCAAGGTATAGAAAGGAAAAATAGAATGGTGACTACCAGGAGGTAGGAGGAGGACGCAATGGATTATTGTGGTTCAGTAGGTATAAAGTTACAGTTACACAAAATAAGTAAGTTCTAGATATGTGGTATACAGCATGATGCACATAATTCAAAGAACAGTTTGTGAACTTAAAAATTTGTTAAGAGGATAGAGCTCATGTTAAGTGTTCTTACCAAAAAAAAAAAGGACATGGGAAGACCTTTGGAAGTGACGGATATGTTTACTACCTTAACTGAGGTGATGGTACCATGGGTGTACACTTATATCCAAACTCATCAAATTTTATACATTAAATATGTGTGGTTTTTAAGATATACCAATTTTACATTCATAAATCTGTAAAAAAATATGGTGTAACTTTTTTCTCTGCTCTTTAATTCTGAAGAATATATTACTATATGTAAAGGAATTCACAGAGAAGAATGAAAGGTTATATTTCTCATATGATGATTCCAGCTTAAATAAATAATATGCCAATAGTGACTCTCCCATTCAGCCGTTCTAAAACTTTTTATAAATTGTTTGGCCGCTTTGTGTTTCTTCATATGAAAACAAAAATAATATAGTTGTAAAGGTTATGAAGTAAACCTATGTAACACTTTTACAGCTACGCTTGGCACATAGATGTGTTGGTTATTATGGTAAAAATAATTTGGTGATAATAATTTCGTCGTGGCTTAGTTTGCATTTTCCTGATAAACAATGAGATTGAACCTCTCTTCATACGTTCATTAGTCATTTGTTTATCTTGTTTATTTGAAATGCCTATTTGTTTCTAGTTCATTTTGTTATTACATTTATCGCTTTTATATACTGAAATTTTAAATACATTTGATGTGTGAATCCATTGATCAGTATAAGTATTTCCACTATATTCTTCATGTTTGTGTGGTTTGCCTTTTCAATTTTTTAAAGTTTTTGATTAACAGAAGTTCACAATTATACTGTTTTCCAACTTTCAAATTTTAGGGTTAGTTGTTTTTGCTTTTGTTTTCTTGTATTCATTTTAGAAAATCTTTGCACGCCCTCAGTTCATGATGACATTAATTGGCTTGTCTATCTTTGAGCCAGTACCATACTGTCTTAATTCCTGTGGGCCTAAAAGTCTTGGTATCAAGTAGGGTACTTCTCAATTTCATTCTTCGGATGTTTTAGTTCCTATTGGGCTCTTACTTACTTGTCCATATAAAATTAGAATTATTTTGTCAGTACACACACACATGCACACATACATTATCTTTCTCTCTCTTCTAATATTTTGTTTGGGATTTCCTTGAATGTGTAAACTAATTTGCAGAAAACTGACATTTTTACACTATTGAGTCTTCCAAACCACAAACATCAAATTTAATTTATACCTCTATTTATTTAGGCCTGTTATGATTTTGCTCAGTTAAAATTAGTGTTGTTTTATTCTTGCATAACTCTTCCTAGATTTATCCTAGATGCTTGACTGTTTATAGTAATAATCTTTTGAATGATATATTCTGTTTGTTGGATGCTTTTATATAAAAATTGATATTTGACATGAGTGTGTCTGATAACCTTGCTAAAAGTTCTTATAGATTTCTATAATTTATAGTTTTTCTTGGATTATTCATATAGACCATAATGTTGTATATGGATCAAGACAGACTTATTTCTTTCTTTCCAACTTCCTTTAATTTTTCTTTCTTACTTTATTACTAAGAGCTCCAGGCCAGTTATAAACAGAAATTATAATTCGTGGTCTCAGGGAAAACATTCAGTAAGATCTTTTTTTTTTTTTTTTCCTTGAGACGGAATATCGCTCTGTCGCCCAGGCTGGAGTGCAATGCCACGATCTCGGCTCACTGCAAGCTCCGCCTCCTGGGTTCCCGCCATTCTCCCGCCTCAGCTTCCCGAGTAGCTGGGACTGCAGGCGCCCGCCACCATGCCCAGCTAAGGTTTATTTTTGTATTTTTTAGTAGAGACGGGGTTTCACCGTGTTAGCCAGGATGGTCTCGATCTCCTGACGTCGTGATCCGCCCCCCTCGGCCTCCCAAAGTGCTGCGATTACAGGCGTGAGTAAGATCTATTAATGACTATAGCACATGTAGTGATGTCCCTTTTTCACCTCTGATATTGGTGTATCTTTCTGTTTAATTTTGGTGGAAATTTTTTACAATTATACATTTTCAAATAACAAACATAAGAGTTTAGAAAGATTTTGTACAATTTTAAATTTGATTTCAATATTTCAGTGTGTTCTCAGTCTCATTTATGCTCTTGTTTTTTACGCCTTTCTATTTTTAACACCTTGAGCCGGATAATTAGGCTGTGTCAACGGTTCAATCTTTCCAATTGTTAAGAACTACAATTACATCTTTTCCTCTACATAAGCTTTAGCTGCTAGCATAATTTACAAGATGTTGTATTTTTATCATCTTTAAGTAAGAACACTGACTAAATTTCAAACAGTTTGAGAATTTTCTAAGTTAATTGTTGATATTTAGCTGAATCTCCCTATGACATGGTAACAGCTTCTGTAGGTTTATTCTTGAGATTTGTTGAGACTGGTTCCTCATATTTTAAAATAAATTTGATGGCGTGTTTAAAGACTCTATTTAACAAGCTCATAAGCCTATAGAGCATCTTTTTGAGTCTCATATTGTCTGGCAGTTATTGATTCATTTTATATAATTTTGCTAGTCTCAAACCAGCCATGGTTTAGTGTAGAATTTCTTTCTTTCGTCTTGTACATTCTGTCTTCCAATATAAACTTTCTTCAACATCTGCCACTGACTGTATAATAAGAAATAATAATTTCTGGTAAGATAATTTTAAGATTAGTAGGTTACAAATAAAGAGTTTATCTTATTCATGACCATTTCCTTTTCACAACATATCCCTTTACTTAGAAATGCAGCATTTTAGATCTAGACAAGTATTTGACAAACTATAATTTATCTGTTTAAATGTAAAAGCATTTAAAAGTTTTAAATAAAAGTTACATAGAATCTTAGTACTTGATATGGAAAAACATAAGTGCAGCCACTGTATGTGAAGTGAAGAGAGAGGGTCGAATATTCTGGATGCTGAACCTTCATATTGACCATCCTGAGGTGCCTTTAGAAGCACCTTCCAATAATCTCATTGGAAATCTAAGAAGCAGAGCTGAAAGCGCCCTCATACAGTTCATCTTCCGTTAGCAGAGGATGCAGCCCAGAGAAACTGTTTCCATTGTCTTCTACAGAGTTGGTTTGTGGACCACTTTCATCTAAACTTTATTCTCTTAAATACGTTTATCAAATGTTCCACCATTGTCTAACTGTTTGCAAAGAAATAAGAACATATCATTGAAAAAGCAAAAGAAGTAAATAAATATTGTAATCTATTTTGTTAGAATGGCTTGCTGATCTGGATATAAAATTATCTCTCTTCTACCCCAAATTTCCTTTCCTGAAAAAGGTGACATTACAGAAAAATGTACATTTTGGAATAAAAAGGTTAAGATATTTCTAATAACACTTATGCGTTATGGCAAGGTAAATTGAAATTTTGTTAATTATACCATGTTTTTCAACTTTCTTTACCCAAATCTATTTTGTATTTCAAAGCAGTCAAGTGATGAGTAAAGACAAAGTCAGGCTAGCTTCTAAGGCTGTACTACAATTAATCTAATATTAACTGAATACACAATGCAAATCTTATGCTTCCTGAAAATAAGTAATATAATTTCATATATAGACAATTACAATCAATATAGTGATGCTAAGTTATTAGCCAAAGCTTAATTAATTGAGTTTATTTGTAAACTCTTGTAGTTCATAATGGAATTTTAAAGTTTTGAAAGTAGTTGAAACACTGTGCATAGTTGTCACTTTGAATGTAATCTATTTATACTTCTTCCATTTATTTACCATTATTGAATGTCAAAAAGAAATGTGATAGCACTTTGCTTAGCCAAATAATTTTTGTGCCAAATGTAAGTTATTTGTCAGTAAGTTGTACTAAATTGTCTAATTAATTATGCTTGCGTTGACTCTTTTCCTGGGAGGGGAACAGAAGTGAAAAAAGGTTTAAAGTGTTCAATAGCCAAATCTGTTGGTATTTGGAAAATATTGAAGCTTTTTTTTTCATATAAAGAGGCAGAAAAGATAAAGTAAAAGTAAAGAAAAAGAATGAAGAGGATGAAAATAAAAGAGAAAGGAACAGATATTTTAATTAAAAATTAAATGATATCTAAGGGTATTTTTTATTTGTAGTAAAGCACAGAAGATAAATTAAATGTATGAATTATGCTACATTTATATACTAATTTATCTATGATTTATTGAATAATTACCATGTTCCCGGCACTCTGCAGGTTGATAAGAATGAAAACAGTGCCAACGAGGAGTGCACCTTCTTTTGAGACACTGGCAAGTCAATTGGCAAACATGATACTGTTTAGTGAGGGTTTTAATAAAGGTAAAAGAGAGTACATAAGGGAGATATTCTTAGAGTTCTATAGGTTAGAAGTACTGTATGGGTCATAAAGGGATCTGCAGGGCTCTGTTTCTTTCTGGAAGCTCCTAGAAGAAAATCCATGTCTTTCCTCAACTGTATTATTGCCAGAATTCAATTCCTTGCAGCTGTTGAACTAAGGTCTCTATGTTTCTCCGGTTGTAAATTGTGGACTATTGCCAACTTTTAGAGGCTGCCACATTCCTTGGCTCCTAGCCTACTTCCTTTCCCCCAAAACCAGCAAGGGTGGGTGCAGCCCTTCTCACACCAAATCTCTCTGACTCACTTTTCCGGCTTCCTCTTTTGCTTTTAAAGGCTCACATGATGCGATTGGCCCCACACAGTTAATATGAAATAATATTCCTAAATCAATGTCCTTTGCCTTAATTATATTTTCTTTTTGCAATTTTACATTACATATTTTCAGAGCTGGAGATTGGGAAATCGGCATCTTTGGTTATGAGGGCATTATTCTGCCGATCACAGGTACTTACAAACTAGTGAGAGATGGGCAGACAAGGAAGCAGTGGGTAGGTATCTATACATTAAAGAATAAATTGGTCCCGAGGAAAGAAAAAAATGAGTTTAGCAAGAACATTTTTAAAAAGTGGTTTGTAATTCAGAGAAAAAGAAATGACAATTTTGGAAAAGTGTCTTTCCAAGTGATATCGATGTCATGAAAAGCTGAAGAGATTGTCAGCTGGAATGAAGTGTCTCCTATGCCATGGTTGGGTATTTCAGCTTTATTTTAAATGTAGCAGAAAACCATGGAAACATTTTAAGAGATAAAATGCCATTATATACTCATTGTATAAAAATTACTGACGGCAGCATGGGAAGGAATGGCAGGGGAGGGTCAAAGCTGGAGAAATAAAAGTTAAGAGGATAGTACTATAAATGAGAGGAGAAACAGCCGATCCTGGGCAGTGACAGTAATGACCTTGCAGAGGGGAAGGATTCTAACAATATTCAGGAAATATAAGGGAGAGAACCTGGCAGAAAATTGGATGCGGAGGAGAAAGTTAACAGGGAAGAACAATAATTTCAAGAATTCTAGCTTTGAAAGCTGCAGATGCGAAATCAAAGTGTCAGCTCATGTGCTTTTTAATGTGTGCCTGAAGAATTGTCATAATTAACCCCGAAAAGACTGATGTATTCTGTGATGATCTGGGAGTGGTTGTTCCTCAAGGAAACTTCCATTGAAACTGAGAGTTCGCAGGCAGTAAAAAGATGCGGCTCAGTCCTTATAAAATCTAAACCATTGTTGTTCCCAATTAATATCATAACATCTCTAAATCTAACTGACATAGACCTTCACTGTGCTAAGAGTCTAAAATCTTGAAGTTTAAAAGGTGCAGAGGAGGTACTATCAATAAATGAGAACATCTTTGGTATCCATAACCCCTCACATTGAAAGAAAGCTATAACTAGTGTAATAATGAAAAAATTAATTGGAAATCATGAGTTACACAATACATATTTTCTAACACTATTATTCCTAACCATAACTTTATACTATAACTGCGCTTTTTTCCATGAAAAATTCTCATGAAGGCCCATACAAAACAATCTAGATACTATTTTGTTTCTATTACTAATATCTATTAAAAGTAACTAGTGCTCCTTGAAGCACATTTGATTATGTGCCATGGGACAAGAAAAATAAAGGCTTGGGTCTGGAAACTCTTATAACAGTTCAAATTTTAGGATAGTTTTGAGGTTTTCATACATATTAAAGCCATCTTAAAGGGGCTATTACTGGGCAAGTGGTAATAATTAAGTAGATAATGGAATATTAAAATTATTAATATTTGACCAAATATTAACGTCATTTGAATCAGCTTACAGTGATAAAAATCTACATGTTCAAGAGCATAAAGTGCGAGACAATCTATGTACTTATAAAGGAGAAAAAAGATGACAATGTTAGAATAATTATGTTTTTGAATCGTCTTCATACAAAGTGACATTCTATACATATGCACTTGATTATGGAACATGTAAATATATGCATATATATGTGTATACATATGCACACATATACAAAGGAAACTGTAAAAACATATAAGTACAAACACTACAATTGACAGAAAAAACATCATCAAAAGCTGAAGAAATGCTGCAAGAAAAAGGTTTACAGTGGGTGCAACTGTTGACTTTCACTGGTGGTCACACCAAAAGATCAGTTAATAAAATGGTCAAAAAGTCACTATTCCAAAAACATAAATGTCAAATGTGTCAAAGAATAGACTTGTGACTTGTGTCACACATCCCCTTACTCTAGAATTGAGAAAACTTCAAAATCACTTTATAAGTTTTTTTAAAAAACTGATGTTCCATAATAAATTTCAAATAATACTGAGAAACCTTGTTAGTATATCATTAAAACATGGCCTTATGCTAGTTCCCGGCCAAGGAAAATGTAATTAATACATCATTTTAAGAAAAGATACCAAATTTCAAAATCTACCATTTATATCAAAGACAGAGACATAAAACCCATGATATAAAAACTAAAACTTCATTGCATTAAGAAAAAAAGCTCAGGCTCATATTGAATGCTATAACTTGCAACAGTCTCATTGGACTAAACATCTCTATCTTGGCTTCTACTTAAGGATCTTCCCTCTAGAAATCAAAATTTTATTATTTCGGTATGGTATTATCTTATTGTGTCTTGAAAGACAACTAAGGGTAAATGTAAACATAACATACAGTAGAATAAATGAAACCCTAGGAATATGTAGAAACGGCAAATAAAAGAAGCTGTAACTATACGATACCATCAAGTTGATGTCGTAAGCACTTCATCACTTTGAGCTCCATCTCTGCCTCCTCAGTTCAATAAGAGCATGATCTGCTCAGAATGCGCTTCTCTGCACTGCCATTTGGAAAGTGCCTTCCGGCACTGCCTGCATTTCAACATCCAAACTGTGCCGGTTGGCTAAGTCTAGTCTTAGTTATTTTATCACGTCCAATAGCAGGTGTTTTCTCCAAAACAATTTTCCAAATTATCTAACAGCTTTAGTGCATCAGCTATACTCTCTAAAAGCAGGCCTTTCACTTGTCTGTCTGGATGACACTCTATTCTAGTTTTATTACAAAGTTTGTAGCAAATAGGTCCTAAGGAGAATTTCATCCATGTGTGAGGCAAGGGCACAGATAATATTATTCATTTTAAAAAAATACATTGGAAAGCTCCTTTTTTGTTTATCTACACACTGAGGGTGCAGGTTTTCTTTTTCTCTGCATTTACATACTGGGAGATAATTCTCCATGTGTACCCTCCCTTTTTTTTTTCTTTTTCTTTTCTTTTCTTTTTTCTTTTCTTTTTTTTTTTTGAGACGGAGTATCACTCTGTCACCCAGGCTGGAGTGCAGTGGTGCAATCTCGGCTCACTGCAAGCTATGCCTCCCGGGTTCATTCCATTCTCCTGCCTCAGCCTCCCCAGTAGCTGGGACTACAGGTGCCCGCCACCACGCCTGGCTAATTTTTTTGTATTTTTAGTAGAGAGAGGGTTTCACTGTGTTAGCCAGGATGGTCTCGATCTCCTGACCTCGTGATCTGCCTGCCTTGGCCTCCCAAAGTGCTGGGATGTGTACCCTCCCTTTCTACACATCTGCTAACCAGAGACACTGATTGCTTTTGTTTCAGACTACTTTGCTGTTTGTATAGCAAACAATCTTGGAAGATAGAGATAGTGTTTCCCTCCAGAGCAAGCAACAGGCATGATTCCCTGATTCCCATCCTGTAAAAGATGTGCATTTCCTAAGAAAAGAGTTTCTCCTTTGTAATTGAACCCATTGTGTGTAATTCTCTCTGGGCATCACACTGTAGAAATTTGAGCTTATGGAACAGAAGGCAAGAAGAACCTGCTCTTCTGACTACTGCTGTCAGAGTGACCAACTAATTTACTTGCTTTCATCCAAGAGGGTCATGTCTTCTGACAGCATTCATGAAACTGTGAGGCTAATATTTCAGCTTGAAAATTGGGTAACATCTCAAACTATTCACTGTTCTTGACAGTTTTGTCTGTGAGATGGGGACACTGGCAGAAATATAGCTTTCTAGGAAAGGAAGAATGAGACCTTGTAGGCCAATTAAGAGAGTTTGAGAAAAGTCCCTGTGAATTTGTATTGTGAAGATAGAATAAATCTTGTGGTTATCCACATAATAAATGGTCCTTCACTTTGATGCCTGTTAATGAGGGGGAATTAAAAACAGTAACGATGGGCTGAGTACTGGAAAGTAGATTCAAAGGCAGCTCCTTGAATGGTACCCTGATTGTTGCTAAGCTTCCTCTAAGTAACAGGGCTTTGTCACAAATGTAGCAGTCAGCCCTATGGCTGCCTGGGTGGGCAGAAGTTTCTGATCCGTTTTAGACAACAATTACAGAGAATACACCTACACTAAGAACCAAAAGAGGAAATTTGCAACCATTATGTGTAAACCCAAGTCACTCAACAACTCCAAGGTCCAATAGGCACGGAGAAGGAAATGATACATACAGATATTGAAATAGAGAGATACATAGAGATCATATTTATGCTATTTAAATATATTTTCAAGGGCTTCCCTTAAAGTCTTTCTCACAGAGAACAAAACTATAGTGTGGCTCCTCAAACTGTTGCAAGCTCCCAAATTTTAACTGACCACTCTTTTATTAACTGCCATTCTCTTTTATATGGATTTAGCCATAATTAAATCACCATTTTCCTTAATGTGAAACCGAAGTCTCCCAGAAATCTCAGCAAATGTTCCCAGGTTCTGCTCCTCTCAGACAAATCAACTGTCTACACCTCCATATGTATGTCCAATTCTCTTTCATTTTCCATGGCTCATGGCTCCTGAATGGCATAGATCTTACTTGGGGTGCCCCATCAATTGTGAAGAAAATGTTTTATTCAGGGAGGTCGTATTGGCTATACTCTTCTTGTATCCCTGACTGATGTAGGTTTCCTTTGAGACCCTGACAGTTGTAATGTTTCAGCTGGAAAATCCAAAAATGTAGGAGTCATCAGTGTCTCCTCTTTTACCTCACCAAAATAATCCAAGTTCTAGTAATTTAACCTTATTTATGACCTTAGCCCCTCATTTTACCAAACCTGATGTAGTGTAGCAGCCACCACAGAATTGCCCTTCATGCTTCCAGACTTGCTGCCTAAAGTCTATCCTCCATCGTATCAGTCTTTTCTCACAATGTTATAAAGAACTGCCCAAGAATGGGCAATCTATAAAGAAAGGAGGTCGAATTGACTTATAGTTCCACATGGCTGGGGAGGCCTCACGAAACTTACAATCATAGTGGAAGGGCAAGCAGCCACGTCTTAGATTGGGGCAGGCGAGAGAGACAGTGTGTAAAGGAGCAACTGTCAAATGCTTATAATACTATCAGATTTCATGAGAACTCACTCACTATCACAAGAATAGCAAGGGAGAAACTGCCCCCGTGGTCCAGTCACCTCTCACCAGGTCCCTCTCTTGACACATGGGGTTATGGGGATTATAATTTGAGATGAGATTTGGGTGGGGACAGAGAGCCAAACCATATCATCCACTCTCTACAAACAAAGCAAAATAAAACAAAAAATCCAAAATATAATGAAGCAGAAAAACAGATTTTCCTAACATAAAAATTATTTTTCAGCCTGATGTTTATTAAGAGCCCCAAACATCATTGGGTATAAAGATCTAAATCTCTAGTGCAGTCAACAGCATCTTCCACGACCTGGCATTGATCTTCTTATCCAAGATTCCACTTGTTACACCCAACACCTTCTTTATAAATTCAAGCGCAGGTATATCATGCACTTTGCACTCACTCTTGTGGTTCCCTTGTTTCTGTCTAGTTGTTCTCTCTGCCTAAAATTTTGTTTATTGAATAATCCATAATCTATTTTGCTTTATGGTGTTTATATTGTCTGTGTCTCATTTGGGGTATGACTTCTGCTTGAACTCCTTCCTAGGAATTTGGTTGGTTGCTCACTGATGTTTTCCATGATACACTATAAGTGCTTTTAACATGGTTGCTATCACTCTATATGGCATTATTCTACTTATTTGTTATACCTCTTAATACGTGACAAGATCCATGCAGTCTGAATTTACCTCTGAAAATCACCAACCAACAAATTTCAAACTCAATGTAAATACTCAAAAAATGCTTAATGAATTAATTAACAAGCTATTGTATCTCACATTACTATTTCAATTATGTAGAATTATATGTTTATATGGTCAATTAAAAATAAATATAGTAAATAAATTGTCAGTTTTTGGTGAAGATCATTGAGTTTTGTATTTTATTTTATACTGCTCTTGCTTCAACATTACTTATGCAAAAATTACCTGTAAAAGCATGACGCTAACCTTTTATGAGCATACAAATAATGAATACTTCTTTTACACACAGTTAGCAATTGCATTTTTAGATTAGTTGGCTGTCACGTTGAAAAGAGCACAGATCTCAGATGATGGGATGCTAAGCAGATAAGAAGAAAGGTTGGGCAGATCTTCACAAAACATTACAGATCCAATGGGCTGTACTGGAAACCTAACAGGAAGCAAAGAGTGAAAGAGAAAGGAAAAAAATAGGAGATTAAAAAATGGGTGATGGGAAACATTGTTTACTCTTCTATACCATCTAATTTTTCTCTGTGCTGTGGTGCTTCGGAGAAGACAATTGAAAAGTAATGCGGTTTTAGAAGAGCTGCAGCACCCACTAACTGAGGGAGAAAGTCATAGCCTAATGAAGTAAATGGGTTGGCAAAGAGCTTATTAGAAGAGGGTGAAAATGGAACAATTTTAAAAGCATTTTTAATTAGAAACTAAAGTTACAACATGTATGGATAAAGAGAAAATTCTGAAAATAAATTTAAAACTGTAAATCCATGCAACATTTGCTTTTAATGACTTAATTTTAAGTAATGAATTCACATGCCATTAAAATAGAGCAGAGTAGTAATTTTAATGGATGATCCCAGGAAAAAATAAAAGTGAGTATATCTCTCTGCAAGCAAATGTTAAAATTTCCCCTGAAAATGACAAAGAGAATAGAAAATATTCCCATTTGACCATTTTACATGTTTCTGATTCATTCCTTTGTTATGCTCTATTTTTACATTTACCCAATATGTTTTATCTTTCCTTCACACTCTAACAATAAGATTAATGTTAAGGCTTTAGTTTATGCTGCAGTAGATTTTATACAAGTAACAATGAACAAAACATATTTGAAGGATTTTCCAAACATTGTTTTCCATAATTTTCATCTAAGAACTATAATGTTAAAATTATGCTAAGAAATAGAATCACTTTTAAAATCATTGTAAACTCACTCTTATTCTTTATTCACTGCTTTAGGCTGTTACTATGAATGTCTACAAATTATAAAATTTACCTTTTTAATTTTAAATTATAAGATTATTACATTAATAATCTCCCTTTTTCACATGTATCCTGATCATTATCTACTAGAACAGCAAGAGAAAGTTTGTCTATTTTTACTGTACTGCTTTTATTTTAGTCATTGTATAATGTCAACCATTCTGAAATAGCTAATCTCCCTTCTAAATTTAAATATATTTTTCTCTCTTATTTACTGATGACAGAATATGCATCTATGTCCTTCTCTCAATATTATCTAGATTTTTCAGTCTATCTCCCTCAAAATCTTCCACTTGGGCATTTTGTCATGAGGAACAGATTTAACTCAAGGACATTGACTAACACATGAGAGATGTGGATTTATTTAGTTGATATCCACTGACACCCCACACCCAAACTAAAACAACAACAAAAACAAAAATCAATAGATTGGGAGCACACAACAATGTGAGTATATTGTATAAGGATAAATTCATAATTGTCATTTATTGATGTCATTTATTGATTCATTCAACAAATATTTATCCAAAGTTTAGAATGGCTTTAAGTAGAATGACATTACATAGAATAAATAAAATGGCATTATTCAATTTATTAGTTATACCTCCAAATACACAATAAGCTCCATGCAGTCTGAAGTTACATTTGCAAAGCATCAGCCAATACATTTCAAACTCAATGGAAATACTCAGAAAAATGCTTAATGAATTAACTAACAAATTGTTGGATCTCACATTACTATTCAAATATATATTTGTATATTTATATAGTCAATTATAAATAAATTAAAAATAAAAATAGTAAAAAAAAGTTGATTGTACTTTGGTGTGACATCCTCATGGGGCCATCGCTGTTGCTAGGTACAGAGCTAGCAACTCTGTTGTGCCTATGAGGATGTCAGTCAAAAGTACAATGAACACTAGGATAGAGGAGGTGGGTAATACAAGGACCATCCATAGAAGGGCCAGCATGCCTAGTTGTTGGATCGGAAAAAATTGAAAAGTCCTAGATTATGAGCAGTTGATGGATAGGTCAAATAGGGCAAGAAGAAAGAGAAATATTTTAACCAGAAAGAACATGATTGAAAGTGTAAAAATCAGAAAAAAGAAGTAACCCAGACCATATTTGTGTGGTTGGCTTAGAAACGGTATGACAGTGGTGAGTCTAGGTAGTCTAGTATTACATAATAACAATTTATAGGACTCATTAAACATTAAAGCTTCAACCTAAATTTCACAAGAGGCCAGTGAAGGAGGGCTGACAATTTATATTTTGAAAAAATTCACCCAGGATGCTCTCAGGTAAATGATTGAAGACTGTCACTCATCCGAATGAGACATAACAGTTGCCTGCACTGTACCTGTGGGAACAAGGATGGTAGGAAGAAGTGGAGGATCTGAGAATCTTTAAATGGTGGAGTCAAACTGACTCTAGTGATTTATTGTTTCAGAATGAGAGATGAATAGCTATGCCTTGATTTTGACATTAGCAATTAGATTTACGTGTTGCCAATTACTGTGAAAGGAAACTTAATTGAGGAGTTAAATTTGCTAAGTAAGGCACTGCATTGAATTTAAACAAGAAGGTAGTTTATTGGTATTTAAACTTTTCAAATTGCATTAACATTTTTGCTAATAAATGCCTGTCTAAAACATGTGATGTAACTTTCTCTGATGTCTTCATGACACTTCAGCATTAGAAGACAAAAGCTCTAAAAGCCACCATGTGAATGGTAAGAGTGTCTGGTTAGGGGGGCGGGGACGGGAGGGGCGGCGAGCCCCCGGGTGCCTGGGCCTTAGGCCCGGGCGTGGCCGGGCCCCGGCGGCCTGGGGGTCTCCTGGCCCCTCCCCCCCTCCATGGAGCCCGCTGCCCCGGAGCTCGGTCTCAGATGACTGAACTGGGCACCAAGCGCTCCTGCTGTCCCTCGCAGTGGACTGACGCCGCAGGGGCGAGCTAGCCGGCTCCGCACCTCTCTGCGGCATCCAGACGCCTCCTGGGGCTGCGGGCGGAGGGTCTGAGGCGGCGTGGCCATGGCTCACCTCCGGGGATTTGCCAACCAGCACTCTCGAGTGGACCCTGAAGAGCTCTTCACCAAGCTCGACCGCATTTGGCAAGGGCTCATTTGGGGAGGTCTACAAGGGCATCGACAACCACACGAAGGAGGTGGTGGCCATCAAGATCATCGACCTGGAGGAGGCCGAGGATGAGATCGAGGACATCCAGCAGGAGATCACCGTCCTCAGCCAGTGCGACAGCCCCTACATCACCCGCTACTTTGGCTCCTACCTAAAGAACACCAAGCTATGGATCATCATGGAGTACCTGGGCGGCAGCTCAGCACTGGACTTGCTTCAACCAGGTCCTCTGGAGGAGACGTACATTGCCACGATCCTGCGAGAGATTCTGAAGGGCCTGGATTATCTGCTCTCCGAACTCAAGATCCACCGAGACGTCAAAGCTGCCAACGTGCCACTCTCGGAGCAGGGGGACGTGAAGCTGGCGGACTTTGGGGTAGCAGGGCAGCTCACAGACACGCAGATTAAGAGGAACACGTTCGTGGGCACCCCCTTCTGGATGGCGCCTGAGGTCATCAAGCAGTCGGCCTACGACTTCAAGGCTGACATCTGGTCCCTGGGGATCACGGCCATCGAGCTGGCCAAGGGGGAGCCTCCAAACTCTGACCTCCACCCCATACGCGTCCTGTTCCTGATTCCGAAGAACAGCCCACCCACACTGGAGGGCCAGCACAGCAAGCCCTTCAAGGAGTTCGTGGAGGCCTGCCTCAATAAGGACACCCCGATTCCGGCCCACGGCCAAGGAGCTCCTGAAGCACAAATTCATCACACGCTACACCAAGAAGACCTCCTTCCTCACCGAGCTCATCGACCGCTATAAGCGCTGGAAGTCAGAGGGGCATGGCGAGGAGTCCAGCTCTGAGGACTGACATTGATGGCGAGGCGGAGGACGAGGAGCAGGGCCCCATCTGGACGTTCCCCCCTACCATCCGGCCGAGTCCACACAGCAACCTTCACAGGGGGACGGCCCTGCATGGCTCACAGAAGCCTACGGAGCCCGTCAAGAGGCAGCCGAGGTCCCAGTGCCTGTCCACGCTGGTCCGGCCCGTCTTCGGAGAGCTCAAAGAGAAGCACAAGCAGAGCGTCGGGAGTGTTCGCTGGAGGAGCTGGAGAACGCCTTCGGCCTGGCCAAGGAGTCCTGCCCCGGCATCTCAGACAAGCTGATGGTGCACCTGGTGGAGCGAGTGCAGAGGTTTTCACACAACACAAACCATCTGACATCCACCCGCTGAAGCGTGCTGCTGTTCAGATAGGAGACAGAAGGTCCTTTGTTTTTGTTCTGAGCTCCATAAGAACTGTGCTGACTTGGAAGGTGCCCTGTGCTGTGTCGTGCCTGCAGGGACACGTCAGATCCTGTGGGCCTCACATGTCAGGTCCCCAGGTCACCGCCTCCTTCCACCCCTGCAGTGTGCTGTTCTGCACGTCAGGGACGCCGTTCCATATGCCCACTGCCCTCCTCCCTCTCCTGGCCCAGCAGTAGAGCTCACGGGGCTCCAGCAGCCGGCGTGGCCCTCATGAGCTACGCCTGGGTCTTCTGCAGACTCACGCAGCCCTGTGGCCGCTCAGACCGAGGCGCAGAGCAACTACCAGGGCAGCTCTGCCTCCTCCTCCATGAGGTGGGGAGAGGCAACAGGGCAGCCCCCAGAGGAGTGCCCTGGCCGCTGTTCTCCCGGGGCCCATGATGGCCATAGATTGGCCTTGTGGTGTTGGATCAGGTACTGTGTCTGCTCATAAGTACTTGTGTCATCCAGAATGTTTTGTTTTTTAAGGAAATTGAATTTACTTGTTTCCTGAAATATTCTGAGGTTAATATGCTAGTTTTCATAGAACATTGAGAGGCCCCTGCACTTTCAATAAAGACCTGACATGGAAAAAAAAAGAGTGTCTGGTTAATAAGACTTAAGGGGGATAGATGGGCCTACTTGGCAAATGACACAAAACTAATTTTAATTCATCACATGGTGTGGCCTATAAAAAAAGTCAAAAAAATACGTCCAAAATCTCCAAGAGTAAATATTTAAGTCAGATATAATTTCCAGAATCAAGAACTAAAAGGCCTATCTCAGTTAACCCTAAATACATATATAGTAGTACATGGACACAACTTTAATTGTTAAATCTTTGGACAAAATATAGAGAAAATTAAAATCAGTAAATGAATTGCCTTTGCCCCATCCCAAAAATGGAATAAAATTCTTGATGCAGGATATTTCTCAGCCACTTTGCCAGCCAGAGACCTCCCCAGCTGTTGACACCCCTGCCCAGGCCTTGCTTGGCCCTGGGTTCACCACAGGAGGTGCACCTCCCACTCAGCCCACCAGGCCATGCTTGGCTTGTGCTCTACATGGATACCATGACCACCGTGATGGTGCACTCAGCCCCCGGTGGAGGGTGTGTCTGGATGAGTGAGTGCCAGGTCCGGCTGACCACTCCAAGTGCTGGCACAGGTGCACACTCCATGCAGGGCTTGTGGCTGAACCAGCTGTGTCGCAAGTGACTCCTCCAGGGGACTCCGACATCCATATGAGGGTAAGATGATGGCACCCAAACAACAATTAGGGAAGGGTAGGTATATGTACAATAGGTGAAGTGCGGGGACCAATCAGAGGAAAGCATGTCAAACAGGAAGAGAGGTTCTCAATCCTGTTTATAGATTTTTTTGAGACTTGTAGCTTGGGTTTTAAACTGTCTTTGACTTGAAAGTGGAGTTTTACTGGGGACCCTCCCCTATTTGCCTAGGAATGTTGTTGCCTCCTGCGGCTATCATTCTAACAGTGTTACACATTCTGCTGAAAGAATGTGAACAGGTTGTACAATAGAATTGTTTTCATTGGGAACAATATACTCATATTATTGTTTGTTCTGTATATACTAAACATGCTTCTGAACCACAAACATGTTTGATTACTCAGTATGATTTTAAGAAGAAGTAACTACAGTGTCCTTTATTATCAGCAGAAAGTATTGGAAAATCTCCTATATACTTCAATATAGACAAATGCCATTATCTCAAGAATACAAAATTGGAAATTAACTTGTGACAACTATAAACATATTTCCAAAGAGTTCCAGTGCAAAATACATTGGCACTATTTAAGTTTACCTTGGACCTGCTTCAAGGAGATTAAATATTTTACGTTTAGATTCTAACTATTTAGTGAAAAGCTCCTAAATGTTGTATATAAATCAGCATATACACAAATGTTAGTGTTTACTGAAGCATACCTGTTGCTTAGTCCTCATAACAGTTAAAAATATCTTATGAGTTTATGCCAAGACTTCCTTTAAAATACCTATTGCTTATTAAACTCTGGGGTCGTTTATTTCAAGAAGCAAAGTATGACACACATTTTAAATTTAGACAGACAAACTTCTAACAGACTGTATTTCGTAAGAACAACCTCTGTCTCTCTGTAGATCTCTAGTCTACCCATCAGTGGTAAACTGAATAAAGAAAATGTGGTACACATAAACGTGGAATACTATGCAGCTATGAACAAAATGAGATCATGTTCTTTGCAGGGTTATGGATGGAGCTGGAGGACATTATTCTTAGCAAATTTTCTTCATAAGTGAGAACAAAATGCAGTATTTTGGGAGCTAAATGATGAGAACACACGGTCACAGCAAGGGGAACAACACGCACTGGGGCCTATTGGAGGATGAAGGGTTGGGGGAGGGAGAGCATCAGGGAAAATAATTAATTCATCACCAGGCTTACTACCTGGGTGATGAAAGCGCCATGACACACGTTCGCCTACGTGACACACCTGCACATGCACCCCTAAACCTAACACAAAAGTATTAAAAAACTGTAAAAAAAGTCTTAATGTTTTTCTACAGATGGTTTTCTACAGATTAAAAAATAAATGGTGTTATAGATAGTGAGTCCTGCTTTTGGGTCTTTGATTAGAATACTTAACTGAAAATTTTCAAAAAACCTACATTTATTACAGTAGTATTTCCATGTAAATTTAAGTGTCAAGGAAACTTTCTCAGTTCCAAAAAGATACATTTTTTAAAAAGTAAGTCTTATTTAAAAAGACTTAAATAAGTCAGAAATGAAAGTGGAAACATTACAAGAGATACCTCAAAATAAAGGATTATAGGGAATAATAATGAGCAAATATCTGCCAATAAATTAGATAACTTAGAGGAAATAAATTCCTAGAAAACTTTAAACCCACTAAGATTGACTCAGGAAGAAAGACGAAGCCTGAAAAGACCAATAACAAATAAAGAGATTGAAGTAGTAATTAAAAGCCTCTAAACAAAGAAAACTTCTGGTAACTTCATTGCTGAAGTCTACCAAATGTTCAAGGAAGAATTAACTCAGTCCTTCTTTTTTTTTTTTTCTTTTCTGAGGCCGAGTTTTGCTCTTGTCACCCATGCTGCAGTGCAATGGAGTGATCTCGCCTCACTGCAACCTCCGCCTCCCAGGTTTAAGCTATTCTCCTGCCTCAGCCTCCCGAGTAGCCTGGATTACAGGTGCCCATCACCATGCCCAGCTAATTTTTGTATTTTTAGTAGAGACGAGGTTTCACCATGTTGGCCAGGCTGGTCTTGAACTCCTGACCTCGGATGATCCACCCACCTCGGCCTCTCAAAGTACCAGGACAACACACGTAAGCCACTGAGCCAGGCCAACAGCAATCCTTCTTAAGCTCTTTCACAAATAGAGGTAGAGGGAATACTTCCAAACCCATTTTATGAGGCCAATGTCACCCTGATACCAAAGCCAGACAAAGACATCACAAGGAAGGAAAATTACAGGCTGATATCTCTGATGAATATAGATGCAGAAATGTTTAATAAATTATTAACAATACAAATTGGACGGCTCATCAACAAGATTACATATCAAGACCAAGTGGGATTTATCCCTGACATGCAAGGCTGAATTAACATACAAAAATCAATCAAAGCAATACATCATATTAACAGAATGAAGAATAAACCACAAATGATTATGGCAATTGATGCAGAAAAGCCATTTGACAAAATTTAACATTCTTTTATGATAATACTCAACAAATTAGATAAAGAGGGACATTTTCTCAATGTAATAAAGGTCATTTATGAAAATCCCACAGCTAACATCATAATCAATGGGGAAGAACTAAAAACTTTTCCTCTAAATTCCAATACTAGGCAAGGATATTCACCCTGCCTACATTTAGTCAATATACCATTGGAAGTACTAGCAACAGCAACCAGACAAGAAAAAGAAATAAAAAGCATACAAAAGGAAAAAGAACGAGTAAAATTATCCTTATTTGCAGACGATTACACAATCCTATATGTAGAAAATACTAAAGAATAGACAAAAAATCTGTTAGTATTAGTAAATGAATTTAACTAAGTTGCAGATATAAAATCAATATACAAAAATTAATTTTATTTCTGTACAACAATAACTGTCTATATGACACAGCAGTCCCTTTTCTGAGTATATACCTAAAGGAAATGAAATTACCACATTGTAGAGATACCTGCACTTTCCTTTTTCTTTCTTTTTTTAAAATTATGCTTTAAGTTCTAGGGTACATGTGCACTTTTTATGGCTGTATAATATCCATTATTTTTTCATCCATTCATCCACTGATAGTCACTTAGGTTGTTTCCATATCTTGGCTATTGTGAATAACTTATTTGTGGTATCTATAAAGTTTACACTGTAGAAGCAGAGATTGGAAAGTTGGTTGCCAGGGGCTGGAAAGTGGTAAGGAAAATGGAAAGACTGGTCAAAGGATACACATTTTCTGTTATAAAATTAATAAGTTCTGGAGATCTAATATACATTGTGAATACAGTTAATAATACTGTATTGTGTACTTGAAGTTTGCTCTTTGACGATTTTATATACATATGTAATGTAATGTTCCCAAAATCAAATTAATAGACCCTTCACTACACAGTTGTGTGTGTGTGTGTGTGTGTGTGTGTGTGGTGAGGACATTTACGAGTTGCCCATTGTACTCCTTATATATGTACATTTTTGTATAAAAGACAGGGTCTCACTCTGTTGCCCAGGTTGGAGTGCAGTGACATGAGCATAGCTCGCTTCAGCCGTGAACTCCTGGGCTCAAGTGATCGCTGCACCTCAGGGTCCAGAGTAGCTGGGATTACAGGAATGAGCTACTATGCTCAGCTAATTTAAAAAAAATAGAGATGGGGATCTCACTATGTTGCCCAGGCTGTTTTCAATCTCCTGGCCTCACGCGATCCTCTCGCCTCAACCTCTCAAGTGGTTAAGATTACAGGTGTGAACTACCAATTACAACTCTATACAATTTTTATTTGTCAATTATACTTCGATAAAGCTGGGAAAAAATAAAGGTTAAAAAAAGTAAATGGGAATATATAATATGTACATAATATGTAAACCACAGCTAGAGAAACAGACCATAAGATGTAGTAGTAAAAATGGCAACTATTCTTTCTTTGGCACACTAACATTTCCACACTCAGTCTTGGCAGTTTCAGAGATGGGGTATCAAGTGAGAGAGATACCAAGTTGATTATTTAAAGGAATTTTTATAGCTTTTGAAATTAGTGCCCTACTTTTATGTGACAAGTAAAATATTAGCCCAATGAAAGCAAAGATGAAATTCAAGTGTCCCCAAGAGGGGGATGAGAAACTATTTGAAAGAAAACCAGGTTGGCATCAGACTGCTCATTACTACCACTTGATTTTAGGACCAAAAAAATGATAAAAAATTCAAATTGTTGTGGGAAAATATCATTAATCTAGAATTATTATTTCCAATAAAACTCTGTTAGGAGTGAGAGGAAGATTACAGATTTTTTTAAATTCAGACTACAAAATTCTTTGAATTCATTGATTGAATATATTATCCTCCACTCCCTATAAAAACAGAAAATGTGTATATGTATACGCACACATACACATGGGTCTATTAATTTGATTTTGGTAACATTACATTACATATGTATACATAGATGTGTGTGTATGTATACATATGGTTTAGGAAAAAAATGAAGCTACAATGCACTGAGAGAAACATACTTAATGAGATAATTAATTCCCTACAATAAACAGTGTGATTATGAAACTGGTTTATTGATGCAAATGACAATATTTATTATATTTTATTTTTTCCTGGCCTAAACAGTATTGTTCACTAAAATAAATTTTAGAACATGGTAATTCTAATGACAGGGCCCAGTAACAGTTGTCTTATGGCCTTTATTTACTATCAAATATAATACCCAAACAATGTTTAAATATCATCCTCATTGCCTTAGATTTTCTGCTTGAGACTAGACCCATTAGTAATGTGAATTGTTTGAGTCCTGATGAACATGATCTGTTCTTGAGAGCCAAGCCAGGCTCTGCTGACTCAACCAAATATTACCTATTCACAAAGAAAGGTACATGTTGACTCTTAAAATTTGTTTAAGAAGTCTGAAAATGTGTCAAATGGGATATCCACTTAAACAACTTGTCCACCTATAATTCAAATGGATCTGTTTCTCTTCAATTCATTAATGGAGACCTAGACATGGAGACATATAAAGAACACAGGATTCCCAAAAAATGCAAGTGTCATTTCAAATTAAGAGATGTTTGCCAAGTTCCTTCGGTTTATTTTTTTACCTTTAAAATAATTTTTGATACCTTATATTTGCACATATTTATGGAGTAAGTGTGAAATTTTGTTATGTGCACAGAATGTGCAATGATCCAGTCAGGATATTTAGGATTTCCATCATCTGAGTATGTACCACTTGTATGTGTTGGGCACATTTCAAGTCCTTTTTTCTGACTATTTTAAAAAATATGTATGTTTATTGCGGCACTATTCACAATAGCAAAGACTGGGAACCAACCCAAATGTCCATCCATGATAGACTGGATTAAGAAAATGTGGCACATATACACCATGGAATACTATGCAGCCATAAAAAATGATGAGTTCATGTCCTTTGTAGGGACATAGATGAAGCTGGAAACCATTCTCAGCAAACTATCGCAAGAACAAAAAGCCAAACACAGCATGTTCTCACTCATAGGTGGTAATTGAACAGTGAGAACACTTGGACGCAGGAAGGGGAACATCACACACCAGGGCCTGTTGTGGGGTGGGGGGAGGGGGGAGGGATAGCATTAGGAGATATAACTAATGTAAATGACGAGTTAATGGGTGCAGCACACCAACATGGCACATGTATACATATGTAACAAACCTGCACGTTGTGCACATGTACCCTAGAACTTAAAGTATAATAAAAAATATATATTTATAAAAAAATACAATATGTTGTTAACTATCGTTGCCCTACTCTATCATCAAACATTAGAACTTATTCCTTCCATCTATCTGTATGGTTGCATCCATTAACCAACCTCTTTTCATTCCTGCCACCCTCACCCACAGGCACTCTTGCCAGTCTCTGGTGTCTGTCATTACACTGTCTACTTCCATGTGATAAGTTTTTTTAGGCTTCACATATGAGTAAGAAAATGTGGTATTTGTCTTTCTGTATCTGGCTTCTTTTACCTAAATGATAACCTCCAGTTTCATCCATGTTGCTGCAAATGACATGATTTCATTCTTTTTTATAGGCAAATCGTATTTCATTGTGTATATATGCCATATTTTCTTCATTCATTAATGGACACTTAGGTTGATTTCATATCTTTGCTATTGTGAACAATAGTGCAACAAATATGGGGGTGCAGATGTCTCTTGGATATAGTGACTTCTTTTCCTTTGCATAAATACACCGTAGTAGGACTGCTGGACTGTATGGTTGTTTTATTTTAGGTTTTTTTTTTTTAAATCTCCATACTGTTTTCCATACTGACTGTATTAATTTGCATTCTCACCAACAGTGTATAACATTTCTCTTTTTTCAACATCCTTGTCAACATTTGTTGTTTTGTCTTTTTTTAAACAAGCCATTTTAACTGGAGTAAGATGATATCTTATTGTGGTTTTGAGCTACATTTCTTTTGTGATTAGTGATGTTGAACACTTTTTCATACACTTGGCTATTATGCCTCCTTTTGAAAAATGTCTATTCATGCCCTTTGCCCTTTTTTTTGTTTTTTTTTTGAGACGGAGTCTCGCTCTGTGGCCCAGGCTGGAGTGCAGTGGCGCGATCTCGGCTCACTGCAAGCTCCGCCTCCCGGGTTCACGCCATTCTCCTGCTTCAGCCTCCTGAATAGCTGGGACTACAGGCGCCCGCCCCCACGCCCCGCTAATTTTTTGTATTTTTACTAGAGACGGGGTTTCACTGTGTTAACCAGGATGGCCTAGATCTCCTGACCTCGTGATCCGCCCGCCTCGGCCTCCCAAAATGCTGGGATTACAGGCGTGAGCCACCGCGCCCGGCTGCCCTTTGCCCGTTTATTAATGGGATTATTGGTTTGTTTTTGTTTCTGTTTTTTACTACTGATTTGAGTTCCTTGTATTTTCTGGATATTAATCCCCTGCCAAGTGAGTAGTTTACAAATATTTTCTCCCATTCAAAAGGGTGCCTCGTCACTCTGTTGATTATTTCATTTGCTTTGCAGAAGCATTGATTTTAATATAGTACTATTTGCCTATATTTGTAGCCTGTGATTTTGAGGACTTAGTCATAAAACTTTTGCCTAGACTAATGTCATGAAGAATTTTCGTTACGTTTTCTTCTAATATTTTTAGTAGTTTTGGGCCTATATTCATCTCGAACTGATTTTTCTATATGGTGAGAGATAGAGGTCCAGTTTCATTCTTCTTCTGGTTATCCAGTTTTCCCAGCACCATTTATTGAGGAAGGTATCCTTTCCCCAGTGTTTATTCTTGACAGCTTTCCCAAAGATCAGTTGACTGTAAATATATGGATTTATTTCTAGATTCTCTATTGTGTTCCATTGGTGTATGTGTCTGTTTTTATACCAATACCACGTTTTTTTATTCCCTGTGGCTTTGTAATATATTTTGAAGTCAGGCAGTGCAATGCCTCCAGCTTTGCTGTTTTTGCTCAGTATTCCTTTGGTTAGCCAGGCTCTTTCTTGGTTACATGCAAATTTTAGAATTTTTTTTTCTATTTCTGTAAAAAAAAATTGGTGTTTTGATAGGGATTGCATTGAATCTGTAGATTGCTTTTTGCAGTATGTCCATTTTAATGATATTAAATTGAAGAGGACACAAACAAGTAGAAAGGCATAGCATGCTCCTGGATCAAAAGAATTAATTATTCTTAGTTTAGACATGCAGCTACCTTATGCTAAGGACACAATAAACTTGACTGCCATTACAACAAACCGCAAATCTAGGCTACCAGGGTCTTTAAGACCAAAGGAGTGCTATTCCTTATTATACTCAAAGCCGTGTGAGAGGGAAAACGTGTTGTGTTCTTTATCTCTCACAGTGACTATGGGAAGTCAGTGGGAGTTGTTTCATGTGGATAATTTAAGAAATAAAGCTTTCAGTGGCTATGTACTTAGAAATGGGATTCTGTGATAACACCTAATATTTTACATAGTTAAAACCGTTTTTTTCCTTGGAGAATGGATATTAAAAGTGGAAGAAGGGGTGACTTTTTACTGTTTGTCTTATACTTGCTTGCAGTATGGATTTGATGCCATAAGCTTGTGTTATTTTTTATGTTTATTAATATTGGTATAATAATTTATCATTTCCAGTATTTTCAACAATTCTGTATATCTTCTATAACATGTTTTTATATTGGATCATAAAGCTCTTCAATAACTATATGCACTTTTGTTTATCAATCATTAGCACTTAATTTAAGTACTTGTGTATACAAAAATAACAGAAAAATAAAATTGAAAAAAGGAAGGAGGGGAGATAGAAAGGAAGGGAGGGCTTCTAACCAAATGGCTTTGGAAAGAATAAATCAGTCAGTCCCAAAGTGGTTTCCTATAAATATGTACTTTTCAAACACCATGCTTAAAGCACAATGATTGAGATTACATTAATAAAATGTTGATTTAAAAGTCCTAACAGTTATTTGCATGAAGAAAAGCATTCAAGATGATATATAGTATTTTATGAATTCTGTTGTTGTTTGTTAATGTCTACAATGCTCAAAACATATGATTTCTGATTCACTGGTTGTATTTCTTAATTTACCACACCAGCATCACGTATTACACATTGCAGAGATTAGCAGTGTATTCATTTATAAGAAAATGTTTTCTTGAATGAGAAAAATAGCTATTTTAGCATATTCTAGAAAGTTTAGGGAAACATAAACATTCATCTACCTCTTAATCATAAGCTGCTACAATTTTGGGGAAAAATCTATTTTGGGGAAAAAATAAATTGCTTGTTATTACCATCATAATGTAGTTGATAATATTTTATCCATATAGCATACATCTTCTACATTAAAATTATATTATGCCAACATAAACTATACAAATAATATCATATAAAACTTAAGTGTAATATATATGATATTGTTATACAATTCTTAAAATCGAGTGTGTTCATTTTTTAGTGCAGCCATAAAGAATGGCCACAAATATCGTGTCTTAGCACAACACAAATTTATTACCTTAGAGTTCTGTGGATCAGAAGCCCAACACAGATTTAAGGTGTCAGTAGGGTGCATTTCATTCTGAAGATTCTTGGAAAGGAGAATTTGGTCCCTGCCTCTTCCAGCTTCTAGAGTCCACATATTTTCCTTGGCTCTTGGCCCCTTCCTCCATTTCAAAAATCTGTCGCTTTGAGCCAAGTCCTTCTCATACTGCCATGTCTCTGGTCCTCTCTTCCACCTTTCTGTGCTCTTGTGATTACATTGGACTGAATATAATCATGCTAAGGTCAGCTGATTAGCAACTTTAATTTCATCTATATATCCTTATTTCCTCTTTGCCATTTAACAAAACATTAGTAGGTTTCAAACATTAGAATATGAAAATCTTTGAGGGGCCATTCTTCTGTCTATGACACCAAGATATATGGGTATGCAGTTGAAAATATTAACTGCAAAAAATAATTATTTCATATTAAATTATTTTATAAGGTCTTTTTCAAAATGTAGCCTTACTGTCTTAAAAATGAGACTATATGTAATGCATTTGAATAAATATGCAAATTATATATTTCATAAACTGAATAAAAACTAAAGTGCACAAAAGCACATTACTGAAAGTTTTCTCTATCTTCTATTATTATTCCAGCTATTATATTTGAAATTAAGAATTTACTTTGGTTTATAAATTTATATACGATATTATTGAGTAAGGAATTTAACCAAGCCATTTGCAGATGCAACTTTAATCATTATGTTATACAATTATTTAGTTTCTAAGAAACTTTGACTTAAAAATACATATTATTTAGTAAGTATTGTATCACTTTGAAGAGTTTCTCATAAAATGTTAGAAAGAAAAGCACTTCAATACACAGTAATTACAAATCATTTAATTTACCAATAATCTCAATATTAGCCTCAAAATACTAAACTCTCTCTCTTTCTTTCTTTTCTCTCTCTCACAGACACATACACACAAACACACTCACATACACACACAGAATGTTCAAATATGTAAAGATACTAAGAATAGAGAGCCAGATTCACTCTTAATTGAGGAAAGAATTTACAAATTTGAAGGGGTAAAAACTTGTGTGGCTGGATCAGAATTAGAAATGAGAAATAACAAACACATATTTAATATGCAGACTTCTCATCACCTCTGTCCCTTTCTTGATGCACTGATGCTTCTTCCCTGCATCGAGATCCTCCCTCCCTTGTCCAGATTTCCCCATAATGCGCAGACAATTATTTACAAGAAAGCCCTTCTTGAGCTGGTTAGACTTGAACCTTCCAGCCCGGGTGTCCCGTAACAGAATGTTCTCTTCCTGCTCAACTTCTAACACCCCACGCCAGGCTGCGCACACATTTCTAGGCCCCTCTTGGACTCTGATTTCCATGCTTGAATGCCATGTCGTTTCTCACCTACAACACTTTTCTACCCAGCCTGGACTCTGACAACATGCCCTCTGTTTTGTTTCCCCCTTCTTTGCACAGAGACACTTTCCTAATCTACCTCATGTTGGTGTGTCCATCTCTTGTAGAAACAAGCCTCACCCTGCTTTCGCTCTGAAATGATGTCCTGGGTCACCATCCTACTCATGACTTTCTCACACTACTCGAAACACACCACTAAGAATCTGCCCCCACGGCACTCTTGTCCTCTCCCTCCCACTCCTCTGTCACCTCTTCTGGAACACTATCTTCCCCATCCTTAACATAATACTGCCGTGTTTGGCCCTACCTAGGAATAGAGTAGTTGAAGAAGAGAAAGGAATAAAAGGGAGGGAAAAGATGAAGTGGTTGTTTAAAAGAAAGATGATGAGGAAAATGAACAGCCCAATATAATCCTGAAAGTCATCAACATTAGTGTTTATTTCAGGTTAAATTTTTAAATGAAGTATTTTTATAACTTTGATGAAGTAGATACATCCAATGTACAGTATTCAGCTCAGGGTTTTATATGAAAAAGAAATGTTTACTAATGAAGATCTAAAAAACTGTGACCAGGAAGATCAAGTGTGAAGAAAATCATGTCATAGAAATATCTAAAGGCACAAGATGTGGCATAGACAAGTGAAGTCTTTGGAACATGAATGTATGATGATCTGAGTATTAACAGGAATGCCATATGCAAAGCTGCTATATTTATTCTGTGTGGTTTTGAAGGGATAACTGGGTAAAGCATACATTGAAAAACCTAACCTAGCCTTTCTAAATATAAGAGCCATTAAAAAATAAGAAAGGCTTTTTTTAAAAATATGGAGGTATGAGCACATGCTTCTAACATTTTCCTCACTAGATATGCCCTCCATCATACCTAACAAAAATATCTGATTAGCCAAAAAGTATGTGGACACATTGGAAAAACTGGATGTATGCTGGTGATTTTAGAAGTGTCTATCTTCAAATTCAAATTATGTGAGCATTCTTTTAGATACTGTACCAATGGATCAAGATGAATAGAAATCAGCAAAGATCAGATAAAAACTTGAGTTCCTGAAACAGGTCCTCCATGTAATGAGAATTAAAAATAAATAATATTAACAGAACTCTACCAGTAACTTCTGAGAGAGAGAATGACAGCTCCACTGGGCACGTGACCGCTCCGTAATCACATCTGCTTTGTTTGGTGTGACATCAGATAGAAAGCCTGCAGCATGGTGGCCTTACTTGTCAGGGCTTTCTCTGATGCTGACCATTTCTCCATACTTCTCACCCCTGTGAATTTGGAAAACCCACTTACATTTTGTGAGAAAATAAATGGAAGTAACTATTGAATTGGGTAAATACAGCGAATTGGCATTTAAAGCCATTAAAAGTTTAATTAACTGAAAACTGTCTAATTAAAACTCAAAACGGGATTCCATTTATTTTTCTTTTTCCCAAATGCTCACATTTACCTTCACTTTGACCCCTTGTTTAAACTTTTTTTTTTCTATTTGTTTGCTTGTTTTTGTCTGTCTTTGGCTAGTAAATGGAATGAATAGGGGGATAAAAGTGAAATAAGATGGAAGAGAAAGGAGAATAAAGAGAAGAAATGAGAAAAAACTTTTCTAAGTTTAGATATATAAAGTGAGCACTGATACGTCTAAGTACTAGGAACAAACTACAGAGAATGCTCCAATGTGTGAAAAGATTTTAATGTGGTGTTAAAGGAAATGTGTAAGACTGAGTTAAAAATGGGATGCCATGCACACAGTCTTTATTTGGTGTGGGATCTGGGGCAGGACAGGTAACCACATACAGCCCTTTCTTATGTCAGTGATTACAGTATCAGCTGATGGAAGAGGTAATAAGGAAAGTAATTTAGTCTCTGTACTTGAAGTCGTGAAACATAAGGAGAGAGAAAGATATGGTATGGACCTGACATAATACTTTTTCTAAAAACTTCTAAAGGTATGAGTTATTAATAAAGAAATAAGGATTTATAGAATTTAAATCAATTAATTTATAGCTGGAAAGAGCTAATATGCCTTATGTATCTTGTTATTTTGTACAAGCCAAGCTAATAAATTTATCTTGGTAGGTTTTCAAATAAGAGACCTATTGTGTACATTTTAAAACCAATTCTGATACCTCATGAACTGTAATTCCCAACAGCATACTTTTCCTAATTATATATTCTTTAAGAAAATTTACGATGAGTGTAACACCTTAAAATCTATTAACATAACCTTTCAGATCCTCTCAACACACACTCAAAGCTAAAATATTTAAAAGTAACATGTTATGACATAGCTGGATTAGAGCTATTTGACATGACACCTTTTAAAACACCCGTGTTTGAAAGTCTAGTAGTAGGCTCAGTTGGAAGATATAAAGCTGAAAAGAATACTTAGCACAGGGAGAGGGTTTTACAAACCGGAACTGCTCATGAAAGTATAGTTCACGTGGGTATTACAGTAATAATACAATTTCTCTTTAGCTTGAAATCCACTATGCATTGCTCACATTCTTTGATAAAGAGGTTTGAGTTTCAATAACCCAGTCTCTTCTGTCATCTCTTTGAGATAGTTCAATTGAATAGCAGGTAGTTTTCTCAGTGGGTGTCTTTACCTGAGTCCTTAATAACTCAGTACCTGCGTTGGTCCACAAGGTGAGATTTTGACTTAAAAACTACATGAAGGGTGTCGCTATGCTGAAATTTGTATAATGCCAAATTAAATTTAGTAGTGATTTTAAACTAAATTTAACAATGACTTTTTTCGGTCTTATAGTGGCGGAAATGTCAACAGGGCATTGTGATGTTGTGTCAGCATTACCTTGAATACTGTCATAATCACTGGCACAGCATACACAATGTGCTCATGAATTAAAAATAGGCAGTAGTTTGATTTAGTTTTTATAATAATATATTAATCATAAACAATTTTATATTCTACTCTACAGAAATTACAAGCAGAAAGGGGAAATATTTATGTAGTGAGTCAAATATTTTTACCAAAGCAAAAGGTATTCATAAAACACTAGGTAATGAAGAAAATAAATTATGCTTTTTGGCTCCCTTAATAATGCTAGGATGTTAGGAATTCAGTATAATTACACACATAAATGGAGAGTCAGTATTAGAATTAAAATGTAAGGGAAATACATTAGTGACTCTGTCAGCACAACACAACTAATTTAAGAGAAAAAATGCAAGAACGCATTTATAAACATTTCAGATTTTCATGAGTTTCAGAAAATAACATGGTACATAGTCATTTGTACTAATATAAAGTAAATATAAAAACTAATAGAATGTGAATAAAACATGCAAAAGCTTACAATAATGTACCTTTTACAAATAAGTAGCATATATTTGCTGTTC
The DNA here is from genome assembly GCF_029281585.2 of Gorilla gorilla gorilla. Lineage (NCBI taxonomy): Eukaryota > Metazoa > Chordata > Mammalia > Primates > Hominidae > Gorilla > Gorilla gorilla. The sequence continues at coordinate 31,175,907 of NC_073240.2, forward strand.
AACTTGTGCCTCGTGTTTATGTACAAAAACAAAAACAAAAACTCATATTTTAAATTATTAAATTTTATTTTTATCTGGATTGAAATACACGCATTATAAATTAATAATTATTCCCTAATTTGCAAATGTCATGCAATTACCCAAACTTTGGTTAATAGGTGGTTGTGGTAATGAAGAATGAGAAACAAAAGGTCTCCTTCTTCCTTTTATGAAAGTAAATAATTTATTTAATGTATCACTCTTAAGAACTTATGTATTCATAAGTCTTCCAATTGTTGTTTTTTGCATTCCAAAACAAAACTACTGTCTAAGATATTTTTAGCCAATGTGAGTGATTTTCCTTATTCATAATCATTTTGTTCTATTGTGGTGAATGGGTACATTTATAAGGTGAAGAGGTGATTGTAAGGTGCCATCTGTTATGCTACATAATAGTCTTTTTGTTTGATGTGCTGTATAATGATCAGACCCTCAAACTTGACCTCATCAGCATCATGATCTAGATAATGGATGTAGTTAGTAAACGTATAACTCATTCATATTCTATTGTGAAACACATTGGAGTCTCAACTCATTTGATTAAATTTCCATTAATCATTATTAAAGATTCCTCTGTGCAAATGAAATGGCATTTAGTTCATTTAACATATAATTGAGTTCTAATGGAGCAGCAACTGTTTCACAGAATTGTTAAGTACTTTTTGAATGTAAAATAACACAGGTACCAATTTGTAGGTAGTTTTCTGTATCAGTGTTTTCCCATGAACTTCAATTTCCATATACTGGACCAATAGTTATTGGTTCATCTCGCCCATCACGGTCCTCATTCCTCACTCAGTTATGTGGTATCATACTCTTAATGAAATAAGTTACACCTTTGGATATCTTTCTAAATGAAATATTTTTAGTTTTATATGGAGAGATAAATGTCCTTATCGTGAAAAGAAAGTGTAAGCATGCACTCTTCTGTTAGGGAAAACCTCATATTTAAGAGGATGCTATCTGTAGTTTGTGAGTAATTCCTTCAAACAGAATTAAAAGTATCTTATTTACCCTAATCAAAATTATAAATCAGGGCCGGGCATGGTGGCTGAGACCTGTAATCCCACTGCTTTTGGAAGCCGAGGTGGGTGGATCACTTGAGGACAGGAGTTCGAGACTAGCCAGGACAAAATGGCCAAACCCGGTCTCTACTAAAAATAAAAAATTTAGCCCGTCTCAGCTGCTTGGGAAGCTGAGGCATGAGAATTTCTTGAACCCATTAGACAGAGGCTGCAGTGAGCCAGGGTCGCACCATGGCACTCCAGCCTGGGCAACAGAGCAAGACCCTGTCTCAAAAGAAAAGAAACAATCTTAATCAAATGTTTTCTTCTTAATTTTTTGCAATTTTTTTCCCAATTTGAGAATTCAGTCCTCTAAACAAACCATTTTTGTTCATCTTTACATTCATAACTCTGTAAGTTTAAGACCTAGTTTTATTTTTTCTTAATTTTTAATATCATTTGATCCTCATTAATCATGGATCCTATGGAAATTTTTCTACTTCATAAAATTTATTTGTAACCTCAAAATTAATACTAGTGGCACTTTTGTGGTCACTTGTGGACAAGTGGTGAGTGGCAAAAACTTTCATTCACATTGTGTGCAGGTTCCCAGCTAAAATTAAACGAGCCAAAGCTGTTTGTTTCAACTCTATACTGTAAAGAAATGGCCCTTTCATGGTCTAATTGGTGCCATATTTTTCACAACTTTGTCCTTTTTGTTGGTGATTTCACTATTTAAATATCTCCCAAAGATAATGCTGAAGTGCTGTATGGTTTTTCTGAGGGAAAAACAGCTGATATGTCTTAGGAAGAAAATCTATGAATTAGCCAAGTTTTGTTCAGACATAATTTATATAGTGCTGTTGGCTGAGTTCATGTAAATAAATCTGTATTTTAACACAGATTAAATAACATGTCTTTAAACAGAAATACACATAAAACTACGATATGTGTTGATTGCTTGGTAAAAAGTTTTGTGACCAGAGACTCACAGAAATCTAAGCCTGTATTTCTTCCAGGAGTAAGCCTTCAGCATTTGTTAATTCAGTGTTATCTGTGAATTTATAGAACATAGCAACTGCATATAATGAAAAATGCCTGCATGTGAGAGAGTAAGCTGGAAGAATTTGGAAAATAATATTTTTATTAATCTTAATAGTTCTAATTCTCAAAAAGCTTATAATTTCACTTATGAGACCTAATGTAATCAAACTCATAGAAGCAGAGAGTATATTGGTGGTTTCCAGGAGCTGAGAGAAAGAAATACAGAGCTGTTGTTCAATGGGTATGAAGTTTCAGTTACGCAAGATGAGTAAGTACTAGCCATCTTCCATACAACATAGTATCCCAAATTGACAACGCTGTATTGTGCGCTTAAAGAATTTTTGAGAGGGTAGATCTCATATTGTGTTCTTAACACACACACACACACACACACACGCACAAACACGCACACACAGACACCAAAACCAAAACAACAACAGCAATCAAGAAAACAAAGGAGCCTGAGGAAGCTTTTGGAGGTGATGGATATGCTTATATCCCTGACTGTGGTGGTGATTTCATGGGTGTATGCAAGTGTCCAAACTCATCACATTGTACACATTAAATATGTGCAGCTTTTTGATATATCTATTATGCCTCAATGAAGCTGTTACAATCACTAATCAAGACAGAGAATATTTCAATATATTTTAAAAATCAAAATTAATCCAACAAAGCTATGTTGACCAACATATAAAAATTTAAAACATGAAATCTAACTCTGCAAATAAAGAAAGAAAATACAACTATTTTCAAACTAATTTCAGTGTTTCCCGTATGACTCTGAATTTCTCGATCACTCGCTACACAAAATAAAAATTTGTGTATATATTTGACCCTTTCTATCTATGACCTTCTGCATCCGTGAATTAAACCAACCACAGAGCAAAAATATTTTTTTAAAAAACAAAAAATAACAATACAGTAAAAAATACAGATAAAAATACAGTATGCTATTTACATGCATTTATATTGAAGTAGGTATCATAAGTAAAGATGATGTAATGCATATGGGAGAATGTACGTAGGTTATATGAAAATACTATGTCATTTTATTTATCTATTTATTTATTTATTTATTTTTTGAGACGGAGTCTCGCTCTGTCGCCCATGCTGGAGTGCAGTGGTGCAATCTCGGCTCACTGCAAGCTCCGCCTCCTGGGTTCACGCCATTCTCCTGCCTCAGCCTCCCGAGTAGCTGGGACTACAGGCACCCGCCACCACGCCCGGCTAAATTTTTGTATTTTTAGTAGAGACGGGGTTTCACCGTGTTAGCCAGGATGATCTGGATCTCCTGACCTCGTGATCCACCCGCCTCGGCCTCGCAAAGTGCTTTGATTACAGGCGTGAGCCGCTGCGCCCGGCCAATACTATGTCGTTTTATATAAGGAACTTGAGCATCCATGGGTCTTAGTATCCAAAGGAGTCCTGAAACCAATTCCCTATGGATACCAAGGGAGGACTATACATTGTTCTAACATTCACCTTCATTTTCTTCCTATTCTGAACTGTACCATATCTATTATAAACATATGAATGTGTATTCATTTATTGTAAGCATTTTTTTCTGTAAATTGATGCAAAATATTTTTAGTGATCTTGATTCTGTAAATACATAAATAGGAAGCCAATTAGCATTTTAGGTTCACATTTGCTTTTGAAATGCCAAGTCATCATTTTTGAGTTATTCATAGTGTCATGTACAATTGGGGTTGTTTTTATTTTCACTTCAATTGTTAATAATGTTTTAACTTACTCTGTGTTTTGTTCATGACTCTGCCACAACCTTCTGTTGCAGCTTTGTCTTATGTTTTCTAGTTACGATCTTTCTTGTTGAAGCACAACATGTAGCTGTTTCACTATAGACCTTTCTGTTCCTTATTTTTTCTGTTTTACATACCTTCTCATATTTTTATATTTTTAGAGAATTTCCTTTAGTACTACTCTCATTTCACATTAGTTTGTATTTTAAATCATAGTTTTAATTTCTCAGAGATGCATAGTTTCTATTTTTTATGGCATTTCTATCTTTTTATATACAGTATCTTCTCCAATATCACTGAGAAAATAAATTAGTAATTTCTTAAATATTATCCATTGTGCCCTGATTTACTTCTGCTTTATCCTTAACTTTCTAAATATATTGACCTCCCTCTCTTCTTCCTAGATGCTGGTTTTCTTCATATAACTATTGATCTGTGGCTATCTGTTCATGGTTTAAGAAATAACTAGTGGCCGGGCGCGGTGGCTCACGCCTGTAATCCCAGCACTTTGGGAGGCTGAGGCGGGCGGATCACGAGGTCAGGAGATCGAGACCATCCTGGCTAAGACGGTGAAACCCCGTCTCTACTAAAAATACAAAAAATTAGTCGGGCGCGGTGGCGGGCGCCTGCAGTTCCAGCTACTCGGGAGGCTGAGGCAGGAGAATGGCGTGAACCCGGGAGGCGGAGCTTGCAGTGAACCGAGATGGAGATGCACTCCAGCCTGGGAGACAGAGCGAGACTCCGTTTCCAAAATAAAAAAAAAAAGAAAGAAAGAACTGGATAGCTCCTTCCATGAAGGACTGACTTTTATGAGATTTGCCCTCCTGCTAAATACAACTAGAACCTTTCCCCCAAAAAAATGTAAAACGATTTACTTTAAGGCAAGGAACATTAGGTAGCACAGGACTGTGATACCTGAGAGAAGGAAAACAGAGTAAGTTCAAAATCATTGTCAGGCCTCAGAACAAGCAGGGAGAACCTAGGAGGAGCAGTGTTCTCCTGCTTAAATGTGGAGATAAGGGCACTAAGTTCAGGAAGGCATAGATGGCTGGACTGCCAGGTAGGGTACTAAGAGGAAGAAGCTGATACAGACAGAGTGACAGCTCAAGGGGTGTGCTGAGGCATTTCCCTGAATCAGACCAAGGAGTGATGTACACGTGTGAGGAATCTCCCCAGGATAATGGAAAGACACACCTTGAAGCACACAGCAAACCAACTGGAGCTTCCAGAGGGCTAGGAAACATTTTGTTTCCACCAGCTAGGATGGAGAAACCTTGTAATAATTCACAGGGCATAAGGAATAATTATGAGGAAGGTCATGTTGTAGAAGGGGGCTGCATTTGTACCAAGTAAAGAAAGGCTGTTATGGTTGCATTTGTACCAAGTAAAGAAAAACAAAGTCTGAAGTAGACTTCAGATAAAATACTATTTCTAGAGATAAGGAGAAATATTCCAAACTATAAATGGTGTAAATTCATTAAGAAAACATAGCAATCTTAAATGTATATGTTCCTAACAACAGAGCATCAACAAATATGAAATACAAATATGAAGTAAAAACTGAAAAGAAAAATCCTGATTTTTATCAAGTAGCTTAAATTCTCATATTATATATTTATTATTTATATTATATATTTCTCCAGTCTCAACTCTGAGTGAAAGTTTTTGTCTGCTTTTTTCTCAAAACCTATCTGTGGAAAAAGAAATAAAATGGTATTTTGAAGGAAATTTTGCCCCCAAGGTTTGCCATTTTATGTTTGTCCCATCTTTACTTGCTTGAAACCTTCCTATTGCATTGTATGTCTTTAGCACCATTCTAAATTGTTTTTAGATTTTCAAGGATGGTTTTAAATTCCTAAAATTTGCCTTGTCCCAAATATTTATCTCAGAATTTTTGAGACCTGGGAATTTTAGGTGTCTAAAGCGCAGAAAGGCTTTTACCTCACATGTTGAGATACCGTAAGAAACTTAGGCTGTGGTGCTTTTCTCTGAATTATCAGTTACCACCTTTCCATCTGCCTTCTATCTTCCAGAAATGTATTGTTATCTCCCTGCTACTAATTGTCCTAGTTTTATAAATGTGCTTGGTTTAAATTGCTAATGTTCTTTTGAAATAAATTTAATGTGGTCTTTTGAAAAGGAGGAGATTAATATATGTAGAGAGGCAGCTATAATAATTCCAAACATTACCATGTTTAATATATTTTTATGTGATTTAGTCTTTTTCTTATTTATTTATAAACATCTATTTTTTAATTGACAAAATTGTATATATCATGTACAATGTGTTTTGTAGTATGTTTACATCATAAAATTGCTACATACAGCCAAGTAACATATACACTACCTCATATACTTTTGATGGTGAGAACACTTAACATCTCTTTTCTTAGCAATTTCCAAGAATTCAAGGCATTGTTTTTAACTATAGACGTATGTTGTACAAAACATCTCTTGAACTTATTCCTTCTAGCTAACTGAAATTTTGTATCCTTTGATTAACATCACACCAACACTCATCCACGCCCCCATCCGTAGCCCCTGGACACCATCATTCTATTATCTAATTCTATGAGTTCAACTTTTTTAGATTCCAAATATAAATGAGATCATGTGGTCTTTGTCTTTCTGGGCCTGGTTTATTTAACTTAACATAATGTCTTTCAGGTTCACTGTGTGTCACAAATGACGAGGTTTCGTTTTTTAAAAAAAAGGTTGAATCATATTCCATTGATTAAATATACCACATTTTATTTATTCATTTATTAACAAACAATTATGTTGATTCTATATCATAGCTAGTGTGAATGATGTTGCAATTAACATGGGAGTGTAAATATCTTTTGACATACTGATATCATTTTCTTTGGATATATACCCAGTAGTGGGGTGGTATGATATGATAGCCCTATTTTAAAATTAAAAAAAAATTTCCATTCTGTTTTCCATTATGTCTATAGTAATTTGCATTCCCACCAACAGTATACAAAGGGTCCCTTTTCCCCATACCTTTGCCAATGTTTGTTATCTCTTGATATTTTGATCCTAAAGAGTATGAGGTGATATCACATACTTATTTTGAATGCATGTCCCTGATGATTAATGATATCGAGCAGCTTATTATATACTTGTTGGCCATTTTTATATCTTCTCTGGAGAAATGTCTCTTTAGGCCCCTTGCCTATTTGTTAATTGAGTATTTGTCTTTCTGAGTTGTATGAATTATTTATAAATTTTAGGTATTAACCCTTTTTCAGATATGTGGTTTACAAATATTTTCCAAATCCCTAGCTTCCATTTTATTTTGTTGTTTCCTTTGCTTTGAAGAAACTTTTTTAGTTTGATGTTTTATTTTTATAGCATTGCTTATTGGTATGGTTTGGCTGTGTCTCCACCCAAATCCCATCTTGAATTGTAGTTCCCATAATCCCCACATGCCATGGGAGGGACCCGGTGGGAGGTAATTGAATCATGGGGGTGGTTACCCCCATGCTGTTTTTCTGATAGTGAGTGAGTTCTCATGAGATCTGATGGTTTTATGAGGGGCTTCTCCCCCTCTGCTCAGCACTTCTTTCTCCTGCCCCAACGTGAAGGAGGACGTGTTGCTTCCCCTTCCACCATGGTTGTAAATTTCCCAGGATCTCCCCAGCCCTGCAGAACTTTGAGTCAATTAAAACTCTTTCTGTTGTAAATTACCCAGTCTCGGGTATTCCTTCACAGCAGTGTGAGAACGGACTAATACACTTATGTAGCCTGAGCTTTTGATATGATATCCGAAGAAACAAACAAAAAAATCATTGCCAAGGGTGCTGACAAGGAACTTTTTCTCTCTGTTCTCATCCAAACGTCCTATGGTTTCTGGTTTTACATTTAGATCTTTTGTCCTTTTTAACTTTTTTTGTGTTTTGTATAATAAATGGGTCCAATTTTACTTGTTTCCATGTGGAAATCCAGTTTTCCCAGAACCATGTATTGAAGAGACTATTTTTTACCTATTGTAACCTCTTACTGCCCTTGTCAAAAGTTACTTGACCATAGAAGTTTGGGTTTATTTCTGTGGTCTGTATCATATTCTACTGGTCCATGCGTTTGTGAGGGAAATAGATTATTGGAAATCAAATTTGAGCAACCATTAAATGTGTTTTCTTCTTCCTTGTGTTTTAGTATTGAAGCTTTTCATTTTTAAGTAATTATACGTGCATAAGAAGTTGCAGAAAAAGAACACAGAGGCCCCATGCCCCCTTCATTCACTGAAGAGGATGAAAGTCCCACCTTTCCACTAACCTTCCTACACCACCACCACAGAGGGCAGCAGAAGTTTCTCATTGCCTCCCGGTGATGGTAGAAGTCCAGGTACCTAGTGCCTCTGAAGACACTACAAGGTTAGGGGGTGGGGTAGGAGATGTTATTTTTTGGTGTTGGTGAAATTTCTGGTTTTCCAATAATCCCCTTCTCACACTACCCGAGGAAGGAATGGGACAGGCAGCTCTTATAGTCATGCAAAGCTGGAAGTATTCGCTTTCCACTCAGGGTTTGCTGATGTGTGTGTAGATGGAGACACAGGTTTAGGTTTTTCTCATGGCTAGGGTAGGAGTAGAGAAGCATCATTATTGAAAACTTTTACCTCTTGCTAGGATCTTCCTTTCATGGCTCTTTGTCTAGAGAGGACAAGCTTTTCTTTTTTCTTGGTGTGACCCTTTGCTGTTTCTAGGTTGTAAGTTTCTCCAGTATCCAGTCCAGTTAAAATGAAGCGAAAAGAAACCCCAGTGGAACTCACCTTCATGTAATTCTTCTGGCGCAAGGCCTTTAGCTTGTCTGCCTTCTTCTCTCCATGTTTTTATGTCGTTTTACAATTTTAGCTGTACGTAGCATGAAGAATACTGAGAAGTATTTCTGTTACATCTTTCCTAAAACTTGGAATCTCTTTCCCTTTTTGAAGCATGTTCTGTATATAAAAATTAACTTTAAAAATGTTAACTAAGCTCAAATGCATATTTACTTTAAAATAAAATTCTTCACCTTGCACAGTAATTCACTTTGGAATTTCAATAATCTCTCAAATATAATACATGGTACAATTCCTTTGAATGTAAAAATTTACAGGACTTTTCAGGTACACGTCATTCTATAAAAGGATGCATATTTGTATTGAAAATTCTAAGACTGGCACTGGGAAGATGATTTTAGATACAATCTTTATTTATTTTTCTTTGAATTTGTATTAATAGTAGAAATTCGCAAGTGCCTCACATTCATTACAGTGTTCTTTGTGCTTTGATCTATAGTTGTAACCTTCCCAGGCGCTGGAGGCAATGTTGTTTACTCAACATGAAAAAGTAAGTGTTAAACAGCTTTGCTTGCATTTTCAGCCTGAATATGCTGAGAATATTCTTATAAGATTCTTGGATCATTATTACATCCATTATGCACATAGCTGTTACACTAAATCTAATTTGAACTTTGTTTTCAATTATGCAAATATCCCTGAGTCTGTAGTTAAGCCAGCATACTCTGAGTGAGTGTAGAGATAAAACCCATTATTGGAAAAAATACATTCTTACTACTAAGAGGTCACAATGTTCCCAGACTCCAGAAAAAGGTGAAAAAAATACTCGTCTTTTCCCATGAAGTGCTGTTTGTCCAGCTTTGATGGTGATGCCAGGCCAGAGCCCCTTCTTCCATTATCTTCTTCTGTCTTCTTTGCTTTAGTCTTTTATCTTCTCTGCCCTGACCCAGACTCCTCACTTCAATACTTTGAGGTCCTTGTAATCTTCATCACCGTTTTGACTTCAGGTTGGAAGACTGACAGCAGTTATTATTCTGCTTCATTTGGGAGGACTTCACCATTTTGGTTTCATCTTGGAGCACTGACAGCAGTTTTCTACTAAGTCCCACTCTGTGCTATTTCAACTTTGAGGTTCTTTAAGTAGAGCTTTTAAAAATAAATAAACGTTTATCATGTATACAATATAATGTCTTCGCTATATATAAAATATATATAATATTTAAAATATTGAGCACATTGATAGCAAAACTTGATGCATCATGCTCACAGAGTCTTTGTCTTTACGCCTCTCAAAGTCAAGCAGAAACAGAAAAAGAGATGAGGTAGAATGAAAATCTTGCTTTGCCATATGAGGTTTAGAATATTTAACTTAGTCTTAAATTTATTTCTCTTACAAGTAGTTGGAAAGATTAGAAATAGGATTTTCAATGTCAGTAAAAATTAAGCATGCTGATATCATATTTATATTTCTGATTGTTTTATGTATGTAAACACATATATTGGAAATACATAATATATAGAAATACAGTTGACCCTTGAACAACATGGGTTTGAGCTGCACAGTTTCACTTATACATACATATTTTTTCAATAAATATATTGGACAATGTTTTGAAAATTTGCAACACTTCGAAAAAATTGCAGACAAACTGCACAAAATATAATTTATCAATACAACTTAGGAAAAGTTAGGTAGGTCATGAATGCATAAAATATATGTAGATACTAGTCAATTTTATTTACTATCATGAAATATACACAAATTTATTATCAAAAGTCAAAATGTATACAAAACTTACAGACCATACATGGCACCATTCACAAGGAAGAGAAATGAAAACAAACATAAAGATCCAGTATTAAAACATAATTCATAAAATTGTAGTACATTTTGTACTACTGTAGTGATTTTGTAGCCACCTCCTGTTGCTATGTTGGTGAGTTTGTTTTGCAAGCATCCACTAAAAACATGGTGTGGCTCTAGTCATCTTCGAGTGAAGAGCTCATCTCTTCAGTAAATTGTGTATTCAAGTAAAAAGTGTTCTCTCACAGTTCTCATGTTATTTTTCACTGTGTTTAGTGCAATATCATAGACCTTGAATAACACAGGGGACCTATATGCAGTGCCACCATTGATGCTGGAAGTGCTCCAGAGAAGCATGGAAAAGCCATGGCATTACAAGAAAAAGTCGAATTGCTTGGTACATACCAAAGATTGAGGTCTGCAGCTGCAGTTGCCCATCATTTCAAATAAATGAAACTAGTGTAAGCACCATTGTCAATGTAAGAAAAAAAATTGCTGCAGCTATGCTAGCAGGTACAGAAACCTTGCACTTTTCATGAAATACATTTTTTATCTCATACCCTTATGCTAGTATAGAAAAATGCAGCTCTTATGTTAGCATAGGATTGTTATAAGGAAAACATACCAATAGATTCTGATATAATTCAAGAAAAAACTAAACCATTATTTGGAACTTAAATCAAAAGGAAGATGAAGTATCAAAGCTGGATAATTTATTGCCAGCAAAGGATGGTTTGATAATTTTAGAAAAAAAAGTTTGGCCTAAAAATGTCTAGGTAACAGGAGAAGCAGCTTCTATCAACCAAAAGGCAGCAGATGAGTACCCAGATGCCATTAAAAAATAATTGAAAAGAAAAGGTATCTGCCTGAACAGGTTTTTAATGCAGATGAAAGTGCCCTATCAGAGGGTCATAAGGACCTTTAGGGCTCATTATGCATGGTCGTCTATGGAAATACTGTTCAACTCCATGGAAGAGAACCCTGATACAACATCTGGAAGAATTACACTGTTAAATTTGCCATCATTGTCACAGAAAAGCAGTGAAAACCATCAAGCTTAAAACAATAAATTGCTGCTGGAGAAAACTGCATCCAGAAAACTGTGCTTGACTACACAGGATTTCTGACAGAGCCAATCGAGGACATAATAAAAGAGATTGTGGATATAGCAAAAAAGGTGAAGTATGAAGGGTTTCAAGGTATGAGTCTTGGAGAAATTCAAGAGTTAACAGACACCACACAAGAGGAATTAACAGAAGATTACTTGATAGAGATGAGTGTTTCCAAACTAGAGCCAGATAATGATGACGGGGAAGATGTAAAATAAGCAATGCCAGAAAACAAGTTGACTTTTGACAATCAGTCAAAAGGTTTCCAATTATTCAAGACTGCTTTTGACTTCTCTTACTACAAGGAATCTTCTTTGATATGGCACTGAAACATGGTGGAAGAAAGATTTTTACTATATAGGAACATTTTTAGAGAAATTAAGAAGCAAAAAGTCAGAAATTATTATGTATTTTCATAAAGTTGGGCCAACTATGCCTGCTTCTCCTGACTTCCCTTCTATAACCTCCACAAATCTGCCTCTGCTCCCCATGAGATAGCAAGGCCAGCCACTCCCCTTCCTCCACCTCAGCCTACTCAATGAGAAGATAAGAATTAATAAATTATGATGACCGACTTCCACTTAATAAATAGGAAATATATTTTATCTTCCCTATAATTTTCTTAATAATTTTATATTCTTGAGCTTAATTTACTGTTGGAATACAGTACATAATGCATATAACATTTAAAAGACATGTTAATCAAATGTTTATGTTACTGGTAAGGCTTCTGGTAAACAGTAGGCTATTAGTTACGTTTTTCGGGAGTCAAGAATTATACACAGATTTTTGCCTTTGTGGGAAGTCAGCACCCCTAATCCCCACATTGTTCAAGGGTCAACTGTAATACATAACACATATAAATATATATATTATATACATCATAATCCGGTATTCAAAAATAATAACCAGGAAAACACACCTTTTCTGAGAAATTAATCTTTTATTAAATTGAAAATATATTGTGTTTTCATCAGTTTTCATTAGTGACTCCTTTTTGTGAGGTCATAATAAAATCCAAAATAAGGTCCATGTGGAAGTGGAACCAGCAATAAAAAATATTTGAATAGCTAGATGAGCACTGAAATATGACACCCAGAAAATATTGGACAGACAATAGCTGGATGTAGAGCGTAGAAAGCAGTCAAGGAGGTGACAGATGACATAGTGGAATTTGGGTAGATTTGGGTGGATGACCAGAAGACTGGAAGACACAATATAGGGAAGTTAAGGCAGACTGTTGAGACAGAAAAACAATAGCTGAAGGTGTCATTCCTACCATGATCATTTAAACTGTAGCAGTGGATTTAAAGCAGCTGTGGTGATTCATGTGGCCACATGAATAATAAAATCCCCTGGGTAACCACATCAAACATACTCCTACACTCTAGGGAACATACGGGGAAGGAAGCTGACGGACAGCAAATCCCTACAGAGGTTATACAGTAGGCTTGTGGAAAGAACAGAGGATTCTTTTGTTCAAGACAGAATTACTCCTTTATAGTTTTGCTTTTCTGCACAACAAGAACATTATTTAGCTACTATGTATAAGCAGTTAAATTAGATTTCTTTGGTTTATAATAAGCATGGTGCGTTTTTGTAATCCTAACCCAGTATTTTAAAGATTATTAAAATTATTATCACAGTGGTGATTGCGCATCCCATTTCACTTTTTTATCCCGATACCTACATTCTGACCTCAAGTTTCAGTTTTTTTATAAAACTAGGTTTCTTCTTTGCTCTGGTTCTCTATGTTGCTATTTGGATAATGTGTCCCTTGCATGATTTTGCCTTCTAACTAGAACCTTAAATGGATCTTGGCATAGAAACATTCGACAGTTTCTCACTGTTATCAGAGAGTACATCCTCATAATTCTGTGTTTCTACAATTCGAAGAGTCATCAGCCTCACTAGTCTCCATTATTTTTTTTCATATAACTCCAGCAATTTCCTGCCCTTGATATTGAATCACTGATGTCTTGCTGGAATATAACCTGCTTGATACCACCACGTAAATACCATGAGCTTACTGATTAACTCAGATTTCCCGTAAGTCCCCATGCATGTCATACCTCAATGATTAGGTCAGGTTCAAAAAGAGTACATATTTTTTTCTGCCAAATTCTCCTTAATTGGTACAGGTTTGGTTATAGCTTCTGGTTTTAGCAGGCAGTTACAGCTGCTGGAATGCAGATTTTAAAATATCCTCTCTGGGATATGTTATGTTTGGATTCATTCCTTTTTCAGATGCCATTCTTGAAATCTATAAAAAAGCTGACTTAGAGATGACTGATTTTATCTATTATGCTGCTCCAGTTTTTGTCATGCAGAGGAAGTGTGGCCATGTGCTTGCTCATATCTTGACTTTCACTGTGTTATTTTATTTGTCTTTTTTTGTTTGTTTTTTGTTTTTGTTTTTTTTGTAATTGAGTAACTGGATGAGGGTTGAGGACTTCTATGAAGGTCTAGAAATGGCTATCTTCTTTTTTTCAGATAAAACTGGATGTGCGAGTTCAAAGGTCTACATTTTGCACTAGGAGGTAGGATGTTAGTGTTAACTTTGTTACCAAGGCATATTTTACTTTTCCATTTTTGAGACAGGGTCTTACTCATTGCCCAGGCTGGAGTGCAGTGGTGGATTACGGCTCAGGCTCACTGAAGCCTCAATCTTCTGGGCTGAAGTGATCCTCTCACCTCAGCGTCCCAAGTAGCTGGGACCACAGGCGTGTGTCACCACGCCTGATTATTTTTTGTATTTTTTGTAGAGATGGGGTTTCACCATTTGCCAAGGCTAGCCTCGGACTCCTAGGTTCAAGCAATCTGCCCACTCCGCCTTCCAAAATGGTGGGATTACAGGTGTAAATTACCCTAAGGCATATTTTTCAATCAAGCTTTTACTTCAGTTTTGCTCTTGGTCTAAAGTTTGTGTTATCTCAATATGCTCTTGTTTGAGAACCCTTGTAGGAGATGAATCCTATTTGGCACATAAACCCCAAAACAAAGTAATCTTTAGCAAGGCTGCTATAGACAGAACACAGCTCTGTGATTGATAGTAATGACACTCAGCAAGCACAAAGTCAAAATGCAGATATAAAAGTAGCAGTTACTAGTATTGGGGTTGATATTTTTGATAGAAGAATGTATCAGAGGCCAAGACTCCGTCTCAAAAAAAAATACAACACTTTTAGTCTCCACAGTTTAACACTATAGGACAAGATCTTCATCGTTAAAATTTAATTTCATGAGAGAATGGTGGTGGTTTTGTAAAAGCATCTACAAGGGACCCCGGTAGGGAGAGGAGTGATAATGAAAAGAAGATTGGAGCCCAGCGCGGTGGCTCATGCCTGTAATCCCAGCACTTTGGGAGGCCGAGGTAGGCGGATCACGAGGTCAGGAGATGGAGACCATCCTGGCTAACACGGTGAAACCCCGCCTCTACTAAAAATATAAAAAAATTAGCCAGGCGTGGTGGTGGGAGCCTGTAGTCCCAGCTCCTCAGGTGGCTGAGGCAGGAGAATGGCGTGAATCCAGGAGAGGGAGCTTGCAGTGAGCCGAGATCGTGCCACTGCACTCCAGCCTGGGCGACAGAGCGAGACTCCGTCTCAACAAAAAAAAAAAAAAAAAGAAAAGAAAAAGAAAAAAGAAAAGAAGATTGGGAAACACTGGGCACAATCATCATCCCAGTTGCCCTCAATATATTTGGAAAGCTCTGTACCAATACACGTTGTTCTTTTTTTCTATCCAAGATGACTTCCTTCAACACTTGGTGACTTACCTTTAGAAAATCCTCCATTCTTCTAGATGCAGCTCAAATGTGAACTCTTGTAGCTTTTGTGGATACAATCACTCCACCTGCACCAGGCAGAAAACTTCTTTTTACATGTGTTCCCACATTTTCCACGTACTTGGCACGCTATGGACCAAATGTTTCTGGCTCTCCCTGCAATTTACACATCGAAACCCTAATTTCAGTATGAAAATTTTTGGAGGTGAAGCCCTTGAGAAGTAATTAGGTCAGGAGGATGAAAGCCCTCGTGAATGGGATTGGTGCCCATATGAGAAGAGGAGAGAGAGCTAACAAGTACTCTCTCCGCCAGGTAAGGGCGCATTGAGGAGGTGACTCTCTGCAACCCAGAAGGGAGTCCTCACCAGAACCTGATCATGCTGGCAACCTGGCTACCAGAACTATAAGAAAGACAATTCTGGGGCAGGGGCAGTGGCTCACTCCTGTAATCCCGGCACTTTGGGAGGCCGAGGTGGACGGATCACTTGATATCAGGAGTTCGAGACCAGCCTGGCCAACAAGGAGAAACCCCATCTCTACTAAAAATACAAAAATTAGCCAGGCGTGGTGGTGGACACCTGTAACCCCAGCTATTCGTGAGAGAGCCTGAGGCAGGAGAATCACTTGAACCTGGGCGGAGGAAGTTACAGAGATTGCGCCATTGTGCTCCAGCCTGGGCGACAGAATGAAAAAAAAAAAAATCTCGTTTTCACTGTCTCCTAGGCTGCAGCCTCAAACTCGTGGGCTCAAGAGATCCTCCTGCCTCAGCCTCTCGAGTAGCTAGGACTACAGGCACGTGCCACCACACCCGGCTAATGTTTTTATTTTTATTTTTGTAGAGATGGGGTCTTTCCCAGACTGGTCTCGAACTTCTGGCCTCAAGCAATCCTTCCACCCTGGCCTCCCAAAGTGCTACCATTACAGACATGAGCATTTCTGTTGTTTATAAACCACACAGGCTATAATATTTTGTTATAGCAGCACCAACTAATACATGTCATCACTGTATATCCATTTATTTATATATTGTTCTTCCCTGTGATAATATGTCTTCATATTTAAGTCCAAACTATCTACATCTTTATAAGCCTCAGTAACACAGAGTTGTTACCAGACTAAGGAAGATGATTTAAACATTAGGAAAGTAAAAGCCTTTGGATAAAAAAGTAACTGAAATATTATTGTTTTGATGTAGAGAAAGAACAGGTAAAGATATAATCCTGCTTAATTTCAGATCAACTATAGGCTATTCTGCTTACCTAGTATGAAACAGGATTATCAAGGCCAAAATTAGGTTTTTAAAATAGAGCCATAAAGTGAGTATGTGCTTTACAAATTATATTAGCATCATAGTGGTCCCCATAATGAGTATAAATATAAGACCATGTAGATGACAACAAAAAGTGCTAGATGAAAGAAATATATGTAATCTATACCCATTTGTCTGTATTTATTTATATCTCTAACCTTTTGAGCAATTTATATTTACTTATATAATATAGTAATATAATTACATAATATACTATATAAATTTACTGTACATCTATGGTTAATATGTTTATTAAATATATTTATATATTATATACACATAATTTTTATCTTAATTAGAGACAGAGTCTTGCTGTATAGCCCAGGCTAGAATATTGTTGCTTTTCATAAGTGCAATCATTGCACACTACAGCCTCAAATTCCTGGACTCAACCAAGCCTCCCACCTCAGCCTCCGCAAGTAGCCAGGACTATAGATATCCACTACTGTGCCTGGCTCTATATTATATACTCATGTATAAATATTTTATAGTTAATATCAATGAGAAATTATGGTATGTTACATAATATAATAATATAATGTATTGCAGCCGGGCGCAGTGGCTCATGCCTGTGTTCCCAGCACTTTGGGAGGCCGAGGCGGGTGGATCACGTGGTCAGGAGATGGAGATCATCCTGGCTAACACGGTGAAACCCCGTCTCTACTAAAAAATACAAAAAATTAGCTGGGGTGGTGGCGGGCGCCTGTAGTCCCTGCTACGCGGGAGGCTGAGGCAGGAGAATGGCGTGAACCTGGGAGGCAGAGCTTGCAGTGAGCCGAGATGGTGCCACTGCACTCCAACCTAGGCGACAGAGCGAGACTCCATCTCAAATAATAATAATAATATTAATAATAATAATATAATGTATTTTATTAGTCATCAAATAAATCTTCTAGTTTTAGAAGAAATTTAACTTAGAGGAGCTACTGCTTTATCTCCCAAGTGTTAAAGAAAATATAAAGTGAACACATTTGTTAGTAAGGAAGGTCAAATTATAAATCAGGCCTGCTTCAGTCTTTTTTCCAAGTTAATTTATAAATGGCATTTAAAAAAATTTAAATGCATTAAGTAGAATTTTAAAAGTAGTCAAAGAGGAAGTTTAAGATAGCAACAAAAGGAAATATTGGATATTTACTTAAATCGCAAAGGCAGACAGATGTAATTTTAAAAGTCCATGAAGAAATTTAACATAAAAACAAAATAATAAAAATGTTAAAACGAATCAAAATGCTTACTGAATGCTAGAGAGTTGAAGGTCCTTTATTAACACTCTTCATATTGGCCTATTTTACAGAAGGGATGAGATTATAAAACTACAAGAAACCAATATGTGTAAAAAAAAAGAAAAGAAAAGATTGTCATATATATACAATATATAGAGTATGTATATAGTTAATCTCGGCTCACTGCAACCTCTGCCTCCTCAGTTAAAATGATTCTCCTGCCTCACCCTCCCAAGTAGCTGGGACAACAGGCACATGCCACTATGCCCAGCTAATTTTTTTTTGTATTTTTAGTAGAGATGGGGTTTCACCATGTTGGCCAGGCTGTGTTATTAATATTTATATCTGATACCATGGTATTGGACATTTCTTGTCTTGATAGTATAGATTTCTGGGACTCAGAAGGCAATAACCCAAAGCACATAGCCTTGCCATGCTGAGTACCTTGAACAGGAGGACACTGGAAGACTTCAGAAACAAGATCGCACCTTCTCCTGTCCTCCTGTTTCCTGCCCCTCCTTCTACCCTGAAGTGAGTCATGGAAACCAGAATTCTTCATAAAATTGGTCATAGAAACTAGAACCCATCTCCTGCAAACTAAGCCATAAAACTTAGAAAGTTCACTCCTTCCCTTCTCCCTTAAAGATCCTCATTCCAGAGGGTCCTACCCTGTACCTAAGAGTAAGAAATGCCACCCAGAGAGGCCTGGAAAATCTCAACAGACAGGCCTCTCTGGGCTTCCCCACTTAGTCTATCACTATTAGTCCTACCCTTTGTCCAGTCACATTTCTACACAATTGTCCATTCTTCATCAAACCTAATCATACAACAGACAGTTTTCTCTGGATCTTTGGGTCTTCATTTTCTGAAGACCCCCGTGTCACATAAATCTTTGATTAAACAAACTTGCTATGCTTTTCTCCTGTTGTAGGAGTGTCAATTGTGATCCTTATAATGAGAGAAAACTGCCATAACTTTCCATCCTTACAAGATTCTCACATTTCAAAACATTCTTCAGTTTCTAGCATAAGCATAAGTTATAATGAAATTAAAGAACATATCTCTGTCTAGTTGAAAATAATATAAATGCCCTTTTTTGGCTGAAAAGGAAAAGGCCCAACACACGGTGGCACAGTGGAATTCTAGATAAATCAGGGTTAGAGATCAAATAAATAAACTTAGAACAGTTAGTTCAATATGCATTCTCAGTAGGTGCACTGTTCCTTATTGAATAAAAATGCTAAAGATCACCTCAATTCTTTGCATTTGTTAAGAATTGCATTACTACATATACAAAGTGTTCTTCTATTTTGATCATTAACACATTTCTTGGCAGCAGCTCAATAAGAAAAACAGTTTCTTCCTTTGTTGTGCTGTGGACTTAATCTCAACAGGGTGTCTCTCCCTGCCCACCCTAATTAAGAAAACTGGCATATAAAACTTTCTGCAGATGGATCAACAGCAGGAGCTGCCTAGATTTTCTTCATGAGCTTAAGAGTTCTACCAGCAGCCCACGTCACTTGAAAATCAGTAGTGCTATCTATACTCCATAGGCCTTCAGAGCATCCAAGCTCCCTGCCAATGCTTCCTCTACGATTACTACTAGATTCCTCTCAAGGTTCTCCAGAACAGTCTTCTACATGTTAGTTTTTTTCCTGAAACTATTTTCTCTGTTTTTTTTTTCCTGGCTCTCACACTGTGTAACTCTTGCCAAGAGATTATTCCTGCCATCTTAATAGTCACACATCAGAATTCGAGAAAGAGAGGCCACAAGACTGAAGAAGATAATGAGCAAAAGGAAGTAGCTTCTGGCTTAAAAAATTCACCTCGTTCACCTTATTTTTCAGTCTTTATATATATCATATCATATCATTTTGTCAAGTTTAACCCACAGGAGTAGTCCTGGCTTAGTTACACCTAAATTTATACTTGTCTTTTAGGAGAAATAGCAAGACAAAACCAAGTATCTCAATTTTATCCCAGCTGCTGCCATTTGGATAGCTCATCTTTCTTTCTGTCCTCCTTCTGTTTGTGTGAAGAAACGACTAATGCATTCCCGCTCTGGTTCTCTTACTTCATTCTAGAGTTGGTCAAAGATGGAACTTGTTGTAGAAGCTCCATCTTAAAATAGTGCTTAGAATATAAATGCTTAGAATAAGCTATTTATTGCCTCTGTGCTACCTAGTTTTCACTTACAATCTCTAGTATGAAGACAGATTAAGGGAAACACAATATGAAGACTGTTTGTTGCTGCTCCCTATTTTCATAGCAACAATCCTTAGAAAATCTTAAAAGGCATCTGCATGCAATATCTGATGAGACATTCTAATTTTCAGTTATGATAAAAAATCATGTAAAAATTTATAATAAATTAAGAAAATATAAGTTGATATCAGCCAGAGATATTATTTGCATAAAATATAACCTGTTTTGATTAGTAAATCAAAAGACATGTGACTCAGCCTTTTAAGTATCACAATCTCCAGAGCCAGAACACTAGGCTTGGAGGATACACAGCCAGAAAGGACATCCAAACCACACAGTAGACTTTTTGCTTTGGTGCCTTGTTTGGAATTTCCTCCCAAGACTAAGATGCCAGAAGTCTTGGATGTTGAAGGCTCAAGGCTGAGTCTATCTCAAGAAATTGCCCTCAACTAAAAGAAGGTGCCTCATCTAAGATTCTGCCCCGTCTTTAGAACCAACCCACATCTGATGACTGGTTAAGATGGATACAAAGTCTGGGCTCCTTTTCTCAATTTGGAAAAACAATGAATTGCTATCCCAGCTCTTGAGTGTCCCATGGGATAGGCTGAATACTCTGCTGCAACTTGAAGAAAGCACAACTTCTCTTTCTGTCCAATCCTGTGTCCTTGATGCTTTTATAAATGGGTCTCTTGAAGTATTCCCAGGTAAACTCTAGTGGGTATATCTGTATCTCAGAATTTGTTTATCAGGGAGTCCCACCAAAGGCATGGAAGGATTCTCTCAGCAGTGACCCCACTCATGATGCTATGGTAAGAGACACAATGTCTGGCAGCACTAAACAGAGCACTGGATTCCAGAAACTCCCACTGACACCAAAAAGCCATCCTTTCCACTAAAAAATGCAATGCATGTCACCTGTATCTTCCAAGTGAAAGTCTCTACCAAAATTGTAAACATTGCCTAGTCTACTCCTTGGGTGGGCCTTGGGAGCAGCCATGTATCACAGGTTGCCAATATCTTTAAACACACTTTCTTTACTGTGGAGCTCATTACAATATGAATCCTTCTCCAAAATATAAATAAGAAACTTAGTTTTCTGATTTCTTTTCCTGTTAAGGTTACAGACATACAATCTATGCAGCACCCATAGCATATACTCGAAAGATATTTTCTTTCAAAAGAAAATATAGCACAAATTCTAAATTACAAACATTCAAATTAAAATTTGAGAAACATTCATTTGTAAAGTTGAGTTTCTTATATAGTTTAAATTGTGTTCTGTTTAATGAGAACAAGAATTTTGATAAAATCAGATCATTATTTGTCTGAATTCCTGTATACAGCAAAATACTAAATAAGGAAACCTTATCTGTCCTTTATTTGGAGAGTTTTTCTTAATGGAATTATTGTAGAAATGAAACATTCATATTAGAACAAAGTAGAGACAATGAAATTCTGGTACTTTTTTTAAAAATCTATTTCTGTTTGTTAACGTCATATAAATTTAAAGTTACCCTGAGTTATAGAGTGGCACAGATAATCTTCATTTAGCCAAATTAACCAAATGCTTTAGTTTTTGTTTTGTTTTCTGAATAAAATAATATCACATAAAACCACAAGTGTTTCTCACAGACACTCCTACCAGGCATTAATAGTAATTATGTAATATAAGAGACATTTTAAGAGATCAGAGTTGAGTAAGAGGTCTTATTCAAAGCTGTTAACCAACTACAAGTAAATAAAGTCTTGATTCTGGATCCACTTATTCTCTGGTAGAATGTGCGTTGTTGATTACATAATGTCTGTGGATGGCTCTGTTTCTAATATTCTGCCATGCTATGATTCCAGATAATGTTGTTTAAATCAATTATGATAAAGTTCAGGTAGAACATTAATGTAAACAAATCTTCAGTTTGGCAGCCAACAGAAGATATGATTCTTTCAAGACAAAAGGAGAAACCAGCAGTCTTTACACAGTGAATATTGACAAATTTAGTAAGCAACAAGAGGGGCTGGAGGCAACGTTGGAGGATCGGCAACATCTGTCGGTGGCACCCCTCCAGTTCTTCAGTTTTCTCTCATCAGCTCCGGTCATCTTGGCCCATAGAATCTTTCCAGCTCCAGGATTAATCATGTTCATGTATCTGAGTATATTTTGACTGTGGGAAATCATAATTGTATCCAAGAAACTGTCTCGTGACTTTGTACCTTGTCTGGACCCCAAATCTATGTTATCCAATGTGGATTTCTGGTTTCCAACATTGTTTCTTTATTGCCATAAACCAAGGAGTGATAACCATAAACCAAGAGCCTCCAATTTCATTCCTGTAACACTGAAGTTATTCCTTTCAAGTCTTCCCTATCATTTCTCAGAGGGTGTGTTTTCCCTATTTTTCTTCCTCTTATTTTTCCCCAGCACAAGCAAATAAGTAGCTTTCTATTCTCTATTGAAACTACTGAATACTTAAAATATGAAATATATTTTAATATTCATTTTTATATCATATCTTATTTAACCATCACAACTCTACTGTGATATATACAGTTTGTTCTCATTAAACAGTTGATAAATATCCTCAGTGAAATGAAGTAAATAATCCAAGAACATACTGCTATATAATGTTAGAACTTGGATATACAGATCTCTAAACTTGAATATAGGTAGATAGATACATCTATAGACACATATCTCCACTATATGTATATGTGTGTGTGTGTGTGTATGTGTATATATATAAATATATATATAAATATATAAATATATATATAACTGATTCCAAAACTTTGCTCTTGAAATATACAGTTATGAGGCAATTACCGAATCTTATTTTTCTCCCCAATTTAGACAAATTACATTAATTTTGATTGAGATCTCTATGCTTTTGGATGTATGTGGCCTAACACATCTCAGGTAGGCAGCCTCCATAGCTCATCTATTCCCTCAGTAACTATGCTGCCGAAATCTTGAACTTCCAGACTTCTCCATCACAACCCAGAGCACACATACACACACAAAGTGTATGCTTAGTCTCAGTCTATGTCCTAGTCATGGAACAGCCTCCGAGCCATTGTTGCTACCTAGAGCCTTCTGACATATTTGAGTCTTGAACTTTGTCAGCTGGTTGACATACCACACCTCACTTCCCATGTCATTTAACACCTTCCCTTCCCAGGTAGCAAACTCCCTCTTGCTACTCCTTGCTCCTCTTATTATTAAAGAAATATATTGAATTATTTTATAGGATTTATAGTGAAATATTTGTATTTCCTATAATGTAAATACTGTGTACACTTTCCTTTCCTTTTTTAAAAAATGCTAATATTGACAGTGGGTTCAAGTGTTAGCCTAATCTTCTGCAGCATTTCTCGTAATTTTGGGCAGCCATTGATAATAATTTTTTGTGTCTACAATTTCATTCGTGGTTGCAATATGTTGATACTACAATTCTATTAATCTTTTTTTCTTTATCAGCTGGAATTCTTAATTTAAAAAATATTTCATCAATTATTTAGTTGCAGTTGTATAAGAATATTAGGATGAATGCTGGAGTTCTTCCCTTTCTTCTCAGTTTACAGAATGCATTGGTTACCTAGTATTCACCAAATGTGATTAAGGAATTTTTATTAAGTAAAAAAATTTTCATTTTTTATCACTAATTAATGTCAATCAATTTTTCAGTAACTTCCACTTATTTTGCTACTAAAATTGCCTCGTCCTAACAATAGAATCCTCTTCCAATTGTACCATGAGAATTTTTGATATGTAGTTGTTGAAATCTTCCTTACATTTTTAGGATAATAAGTTGCTTCAGACCAATTCTGTACATTTTTTTGCACCATATCCAGATTTAATCATTTATTTGGGTCCCCTGATTTGTTTGAATGTAAAATGCTACATAAGAGGCTATAGTCTGCTTGCTAACGTCAACAGTATTACTGGGCTTGTCATCGTTTTTAGGCTTTTTAGAATCTGAGGCTTGGAAACATATATGAATATAAAAGATAAAATATTTTATGTGTATAATAATATTTTTTATTGCCAAAGCCAAACTAACAAAATATTACCACCAACAGATGTACTATGGACATTGAAATAGTGATATTTAGTGGTAAGATTTGTTTTTCCTTTTGAACCAAGCACTTTTACCCACTTCTCCAAAGTCAATCTTTAAACCATTCATTTCCAACATGGGAAAAATTATATTTCTTTTCATTGATATGACAGTGTTATGATGACACATTTATAAAAATGTGAAAACGTTTTAAAAATTAAAATGTTGTAGTCAGCTTTTAATTATCAGAAAGCAGCTTCTTCTTTGGTATATCCTACCTTTGAGAATTATTGAGGAAACTTCTAAATGATTTATTTTATTGGCAAAACTTTCTGAAAATGACACACACACACACACAAATAAACAAAATCTTTAAACAGAGTTAGTAACCAAGGAGTGTGCATGACAACCAAAGTCAGTGCACTCCCTGACAGGCCCTTTGTCCAAGCGTGAAGGGAATAATTAAGGTGCGTATTGATTTCATTGCAAAAAGCAGAATACTATTTTGTGCATCAGACTGCAGCATAAGACTCAGGACCCATAAAGACCACGTGGAACAATGGGACCATCTGTAGATGAGTGTTTGATGACATTTTTGAAGCACCTGTGATGACATGGGTCATTCACCCAGACTTCAACTATCTCACACCCTCACTGGGGTTCAGCTGAGTAACCTTGAAGCAACCCAATGAATAGCTACTATTGACATTTTCTAAAAATAAGATGTGAGAAAGGAAAGTTTCAACAAACATCTTCCATTCATTTCAACTCAGTAAACATTTCTGAAGGCTCACTAATGTGCACTGTCTTTGCTGCTCTATGCATCTCTCTCATCTATTAAATGTTCATCCTGCTTCAGATCCCTGTCAGATCTATCTTTCACTGCTGCTGATACAAGAATCTCTTTCAGACATACTCCTGGTAGGGTCACTTCTCCACCTAAAATCCCCAGGATAAAATTCCATAACTTTAGCAAGATATAAAATGTCATTAATGATTTGTTCCCTCCATCTCCTCTCATCATATCTCCTACTTATCCCCATGCCCCTGACATGCAAAACTATTTATATGTCTTCTGGTGTTATTCTCACCTGAGCCATTTGTGCAATGCTTATGTTATATCTCTTCCTGAAATGGTCATTCTGTCTTAAATGGATTATATGCTAATTGGCTTTTTGATAACTCACACATTGCCTTCTACACAGTCTTCCATGATTTTTCAAGCTTGCTTAAATGTCTGTGGGTTCTTTCCATTAGAATGTGAGTGATTAAAAGGCAGGAGGCCAGCTCATAAGTCTCTTTGTATAACCACCCCCTACTTCTGCAACAGTACTAGGTAAAATAAAATGTAAAGAAAAAATGATGTTTTATTTAATTACTCAACCAACCCTACCATATATCAAACAGCTGCCATTCCATTAGAGCCCTGGGTATCTCAAAGACTTACTCAGCATCTCTGCTTCACGCGGATGTGAAAGAGAACATTTCTTAGTAGAAAGCTTTGTAACTATTTGAAAAGCAAACAAAGAAAATGAAGCATGAAATGGATTACATGGAGTAGTTTTATACTTGTCAGAAAGAAGATTGATTTCTGAATCTTCAGAGTGTCAGTTCATTATTTTATTGATTTCTAGTATAAGTGAGATATCCAAATATAAAAGCAAATAACAAAGGGATTCCATAAGCAGATAAATATTATATTTGCATTGACAGTCTTCATTGTCTCATTGCTTTTGAGGGTGCCAAGATATAATCCAGGCTGTCTTCCTACTCAAGCCACTGGAAAAGCACTAGACCTGGAGATGTAGGTGACTTCCAAAGTGAAATAGCTGAATAGTAGCAGAAACTGAAAACATGCCTCGGTTTCTGAACTATTAATCCACTGTGCTTTTTACTAGAGTAAGGGCCACCAAATTATAAATAATATATATCACAGTAAAACACCTTCATTAAATATTTCGTTTCACAATAAAAAATTCATTATTGACCAGCATTTAATTTTAGACTCAAAATTCACAAAAATATTAGGTTATACTTTTCTTTTCTGGATATATATTTAATACCTATTTTTAATTTTTTTCAAATTGAATTATGTTTTAGACCTTATATGAGCAGCTTTATATTTCTTTACAAGAGGTAGTCTATTTGATGGTCCAGTTAAGAAAGTTGCGTTTATCTTACAGCACTGAGTAAGGTTAGTATGTTACAAACAAAATTAATGAGGGGAGAATGGAGCAACCAACTTTTTATATAAGAAAATAGGATTATTTGAAGAGAAGTGAAAAATCAAATACAAATGATCAAAAATGTCACAGTAAAGAAGATTTGAGACAGAAGAAAATAGAAATGAGTTAGAGGCATTATGATGTTCAATACTGCTTATAAATATTAAGTAGAAAAGATACAAAAAATGATATTGACATATATACTATGGCCTGAATGTTTGTGCTCCCTCAAGTTTCATATTAAGTGTAAATTAGGTACTAAAACTCATATAGGTATGGTATTAGGAGGTGAGGTCTTTGGGAGGTGAAAGAACCTTTTATGTAATTAGTGCACTTATAAAACAGGCCCAGGAAAGATCCTTTGTTCCTTCTACCCCATGAGGACACAGGGAGAAGGCATTATCTGTGAGAAAATGGGCCCTCACCAGACGCTGCACGTGCCTGCGCCTTGATTTTGGATTTCCCAGCTCCCAGGACTGTGAGAAATACATTCCTGCCATTTATAAGCAACCCAGTCACCCAGCTGATGTATTTTGTTACAGCAGCTTGACTAGGCTGCAACAATCTGGTAAAAACATAAGAAATTATTTTTATCTCTGAAGGAACTTTTTTTTTTTTTTGAGACGGAGTCTCGCTCTGTTGCCCAGGCTGGAGTGCAGTGGTGCGATCTCAGCTCACTGCAAGCTCCGCTCGCTCGGTTCACGCCATTCTCCTGCCTCAGCCTCCCGAGTAGCTGGGACTACAGGCGCCCGCCACTACGCCTGGCTAATTTTTTGTGTACTTAGTAGAGACGGGATTTCACCGTGTTAGCCAGGATGGTCTCCATCTCCTGACCTCGTGACCTACCCGCCTCGGCCTCCCAAAGTGCTGGGATTACAGGCGTGAGCCACTGCGCCCGGCCTGAAGGTATTTTTTTGAAAATACTAATTCAATGATATGGTGAGTGTCAGGGCTTGGTAGTTTCTAAAATATCAAATAATGTTAAATGTTTACACTGTGTATAAAAAGTGGTTGCAGAATCCCTGAAGGATTTTAGTAAATTTTAGATTAACACTCATATGCCTGAAATGCAGAGACGCAAACATGGTTGCAGCATGTGGGCAAAACTGCGAGACCTCTCACACGTAATTCTTTACTAAGTAGACATGGGTAAAGGAAATAAGTTGACATAATAATAATATAATATATAATATAATAAATATAATTAAAGCGATGTTTCAAACTTATGAACATATTCACATGATGTTATAGATTATTGGATATATGTAATATAAGAAAAAAGCATTATCGGAGAACGTCCTTCAATGTTACTTCCTTTCTTTTCTAACTAGCTATTCATATCTATATATTTGAGGGCTTTTTTCTCCACTTGTAATTATGCTGTTTTTGTGAGTTAATTCTATCATAAAAATGGCCTATTAAATAATATTATTCTATATTGTGTCCCATTTAGGATATGGCTCTAATGGCTCTCCTGTCCATTCATCTTGCAAAATAATCAGTAAGTTTAAAATCGCTTTCTCTCTTCCATTACATAGTTTTCCCCATCTTTGAAGCACTCACACCAGATGCCTTAAATTAGCAATTCTCTTCCCATGATTTCTGTGACTGCTGGTTTGTTACAAAGGCTGCTAAATCTTCTTTGCTCCCTTCCAATTATGTTTAATAATATCCCTAATGTCAAGCAAGTCCTCCTAATAGGAGGATGTTTTACTCACTATACTCTACTATGAAGTAATATAAAAAATCTTATTAATCTGAATAACTTCCCTTTCTTTAGTATGTTGGAAAATGACATTAAAACTAGATTTTTAAAATATTAGAGTTAATATAATGTACCTCATAATAAATTTCCTAAATTTAATTAATACAATCTAGAAAGACCGAAGTGTGCTTTAATATTAAAAATTCCCCTTAGCAAGATCTACCTCATTTTGAAGCCAGGTTCTGGGATTGAGCAGATGTCAGATGTAAAAATTCATGAACCTTCAAATGTTTAAGTTAACTTTGCAGGATAAATAAAAATAAAAAGTTTCCATTTGACTTTTTAAAGAAATATGCAACACTAAAAAATAAAATATTTTTTCCCATGTAGATATAAAAGTGACTCTATTCAGTACTAGTTATATGATTATACATTTCCTCAATTTTTATACTTATTTTTCTGCATTGAAATTAATTTAAAAAATTTTATAAATGAGAAATTTACCAAGGCTATCATGAGAAATTTGGTCTTTTTGGAAAGAGGCGTTTATGACTTTTAGTAGGAGTGATGGAGAAATTGATGGTAAGGTTGTAAACACATTTTTTTTCAAAATTTGAATACAATAAATATGTTATAAATGACATGCATTATCTACTATATTTAAATAAGATAATATAATAAAAATTAACATATCCATGCATCATTGCTAAGACATTTCTTCTTTTTGTATTGGACTTATAAATGTAGGCACCTTCACCTCTATATTATTGAGACATTTAAAAAAAATACTGACCTTTTATTTGATGTTCAATCTTTCATCTTATTCTACAAACTCAGGAATCAGCTCTATCAAGCCAGGGGTTTCTGATGTGTTGTTTCACTACCATATCACCAGCACCTAGAAAAGTGTCAAGTGCACAACAGGGGGTCAATATGTATTTGTAGAATGAATACGAGTTAATGAATGAGTAGATATTGGTTTCCAAGGAAATTAATATACACATACAATTCAATTTTCAAAATTGTGTGTTTCCATAACAAGCATACCACCTGATTATTTCCCTAAAGTTCTAAAATCTTAAAATTCATAAAGATGCATTCACATGGAGACTCCAGTATTCGGTTCAGTGAAGAGTTACCAATTTTCAGTTGAAAACAAACATGAAACCACACCTATTCAGGACACAGACCATACTCAATTACAGTTCTGATATCCACCAGGACCCAGTCTGTTTTTACTAGAAACTTGAAGACCATAGAAAGCCCACTCCACTTTCCAGTACACCTGTGCCACACAGGAAGTTCCTAGTCTCCTATTTCCTCCCACAGACACTGTTTTCATGTTATTTGGTATGTCCTCAATTCCACATTTTTTTTTCCACTGGCAACTTTCCTCTTGAAATCTCTCTGCTCCATCTTCTGAAATCATATTTTCCATTTTAAAGGAAAGACTCTGAATCTCTTCTGGAAGCCTATCTCGTTTACCAGTTTGCCTTCCAAGGACGTGGCAACCTTTGGACCCTTTGTGTAGAACAATCATCAATTTTAGAAAAATTTGCACTAGGTCATGTCATGAAAGTAAGAGTTGGCTGCTGTGAGATTCTCTGAAATTAATATCACTGAGGAGTGATTTCATACTTTAGTTACTGTAGATTGAGTTAGGAGCACAAGAAATACTTCAAAACCATCCTTTCTCACATTATTGATTCTTCAGTTTTAGGATTTTATCAATTGATTGTCTTTCCTTAATTCCCCTTCAGCCCGTTGCATAGTTGTTCATCATTGTCCCAGGAACTCCCTTTTCTCCTTATTGGATCATATCTGTATCACTAGGGTCAGGTCAGGAAAAGAGAAATCACTGTAATTATTTCACTGAGAGTGACATTAATACCAGGGATTGGATTCAAAAGTGATGGAAAAGCTGAAGAACAACCAGGGAAAGGTGAAGCAACCAGGCTTTAGCAACATCCAAAAACCTCTGCCACTTTCAAAATCCTCTGCCACTTTATTTTGCTGATAAGATCATGAAAGAAGATAGTTTTATTTGTGCTTGGAAACCAAGGCATTCCAAGAGTGGCTAGAGCCTTGTGAAAGTGGGATATAAAGAGCCTTCCTATAGAAATTATGATCACAGAGAAAGAAACTATCTTTTCGAATTTAGCATCACAAAGAAACAGAGTCTCTGCTGGACATATCACCACAGAGAGAACAAGAGACAGAAATGTTCAGGCTTCTTGGTCTTCCTGGACTCCGAATTTCTGCAAGGCACGACCTCTGCCTGCACCGACAAGGAAGGAGTTTTCATGGAAACCTGAAAATTGTAGATCCTGCTATATAGAACCAATCAGAAAATTGACAAGAAAGACACGTGAGCGCAAAGACATAAATGAACAGTAAAATAGGCTTGCTACATAATGATTTTTTTTTTTGAGGCAGAGTCTCGCTCTCTTGTCCAGGCTGGGGTGCAGTGGCGCGATCTCGGCTTACTGCAACCTCCGCCTCCTGGGTTCACGCCATTCTCCCGCCTCAGCCTCCCGAGTAGCTGAGACTACAGGCACCCGCCACGTCCGGCTAAGGTTTTGTTTTGTTTTGTTTTGTTTTGTTTTGTTTTTATTTTTTATTTTTAGTAGAGACTGGGTTTCACCGTGTTAGCCAGGATGGTCTCCATCTCCTGACCTTGTGATCCGCCCGCCTCGGCCTCCCAAAGTGCTGGGATTACAGGCGTGAGCCACCACGCCTGGCTGATAATGAATGTTTTTTCTGCATTCTTTTTACAGAATCTTTTGTTATTTATTTAGTTTTTGTATTTATTTAGTCTTAATGCATTGGTTCATACTACCATTTCAATATTGAACACAAATGGCAATAATAGATACTCATATTTTACTTCTGACTTCAAAGAGAATGATTCAAATATTTCTCCTTTAATATTAAAGTAGGGTTATTTTTGTAGATACCCTATGTTAATTTAAACGAGTTACCTTCCATTTTTAGTACGCTAAGAATAGTTTTGACAGTTACTGAATGTTTATGTTTTAAAAGTGTTGTGTTTTAAGTTTATGTTTAAAAGCTTATATGATGCATCAATAGAAATGTTTATATAATTTTCCCTTTAATCTGTTATTGTGGTAAATTATATTTCTGTTGTTTAATCAACCTGGTATTTTTAAGGCAAATTAGATTTGTTCGTATTATACACTTTTATGTGCTACATAATTTAATACTAATTGTAATATATTTTAAAAGTTTTTTCATCTTTGTTTATTGATCTGTATATTCTTGTACTCTTGTCAGGTATAGCATTAAGTTTAAAGAATTAACAGAATGACTTGCAGAATACTCTTCATCTCTGTCGTCTACTTTTCTATAGTTTTGGAATGGTCTTACTGAGAATTTTATAGAGTTAATCTATAAAACCGGCTAGTGCTACTTGTTTTTTTATTTGCTACTACACCAATTACTTAATACTTAAATGATTATTCAGGATTTTTATTTATTCTTGATTAAATGCTGGTAAGTAATATTTTTCTAGATAGTTGTGTATTTCTGCTTATGCTTTAAATTTACTCAAAGTAATTAATAGTGTGCCCTCATTTTCTTTCTAATCACTAAGTATGCCACTAAACACATTTTTATTCTGAATATTTATTTTCCATGTAACATTTGTTGTTCCTTGACAAGCCTGAAGAGGTTGATAAATGTTATCACTAATTTTAGAAAACCAATTTTTGGCTTTGGTGATCCTCTTTGTTGGCCTAGTTTTCATTTTATGAATGTATTTTCTTATTATTTACCTACAATCACTGGGTTTATTCTTTTGCTGATTTTCTAAATTAATTAGAGTTCAACTTTCTTCTTTTCTAATTTATGCATTTAAGGCTATAATTATTCCTTTGCATGGAATATGTGTTGTGTCTCCCACATCTTGATACGTACTATTTAATTATCTTCAGGTGTTAAGAAACTTGCATATTTTCATTACATATGGTCATACAATTGATTTTTCTACAAAAATGAAAATATTATATAATCTGCACTATCCAGTAAGATAGTGACTAGTGGCTACTGAGTACTTAAAATGTGCAACTGAGAAAATGAATATTTAATTATATTTACTTTAATTTAAATATAAATAGCCATATGAGTAATGCCCACCTCATTAGACATCTCAAAATAAAAAAGAAATGAAACATGAGCTGATAGAGGACATTTATATAATAAACATGTTTTGATGCAGGATTTGTACCATAATGGCTGTATATTTTTAAGCTGATTTATATAACCTAGCAGAGAAGCAGATCTAAATTATCTAAAAGAGGACAGAATCACAGGAGCTATATCCATGTAGACCAAATGTGAATGTGGGTATGGGATATAGTATAAAAGGGGAAGTCTTAGCATAATATAGAAGCCTAAACATTCATTCATAATAGCAGAAGATGAAGCACAGTGTGTGAGTACACACGGGTATGTGATGGGAACATGTTGTATTTTCAGTATGTTGTTTCCCCTTCCTAATTATTGAATGATCCTTGTATTACTGAAGTGTGCCAATATTTCCAGCTAAAAAAAATTAATTGTCATAGCCATTCTTGCAATAGCTTTGGCCAGTGAGAATAGGCATGATTCATTGTCTGTAAGCAGTAAATCAAGAGATAAAAGTCAACCATTCTTCTGTTGACTTCTTTAGAATGAGGAAGAGTAGGCTGAAGTCCAACCAGCAATCTTCTATTTCTGATATCCTGAGAATGGGAGACAATCATCATTTGTTTAATGAGTATGAAGCCACCAGAAGCAGCCATGAACTGTCTTCCTCCAGATATGTTTTAAGGTTATACTTTTTTATGTGTTTACTAAACACAATTCTTGAAAGAGGCATAATTTAGAAGTGAGGTGTTGATAGTAATGCAAACTAAAATGTAGCTGAACAAGGTAGTCAGAAAGTAGTTGGATAAGTTTCATATGGTACAAGACAGAGCTGGCATTAAGAAATAATAATAACCATTTGGTTAAACCATCATTTGATGTATAGTTAAAAATGAACTATATGCCTAATGAGACTGTAAAACTAAAGAAAATGGCTGAAAATGTTGAAAACATTACATGCAGTAATAAGTGGCTCTTACTGCTACTTTTAGCAAAGTCCTGCAAGAAGATGAACTCAGATAAAGCTATGTGGGCTGCTTTGCAGTTTCTATGTTCCTTCTCTTCAGAAAAACAATATCCGGATGAGGTAGGAATACACATGATCCAGAGACCTCAGATTCCAGGTCAATATTTTGAACAGCAGGACACTGTCATAAGGATTATCAGTTGCCTATCCAATAATCCCTCTCCCCATCTTCCATTGACATTGAATCACTCTGCTATTAGGAATGCCCTATGCTCAGGCACTCATGAAGATGGAGAGATGATAAATAGTAAAAGAGGAAATGAGTTGGCTGGGCACGGTGGCTCACGCCTGTAATCCCAGCACTTTGGGAGGCTAAGGCGGACGGATCATGAGGCCCGGAGATCAAGACCATCCTGGCTAACACGGTGAAACCCCGTCTCTACTAAAAATACAAAAGCTTAGCAGGCGTGGTGGCGGGCACCTGGAGTCCCAGCTACTCAGGAGGCTGAGGCAGGAGAATGCCGTGAACCCGGGAGGCGGAGCTCGCAGTGAGCCGAGATCGCACCACTGCACTCCAGCCTGGGAGACAGAGCGAGACTCTGTCTCAAAAAAAAAAAAAAAAAAAAAAAGGTCTGAGAACAACATACAGATGGCTTTGAAAACATGAGTAGATGAGATTATCAAATGAGTGGCTTTAGGTAAACAAAAACGAAGAGGTCTATGGACTGAACCCCAGGCTCTCCAGCAACAAGGAATCGGTGAACAGAGGAGACTGAGATGAGGGACCAGGGAGAGAGGAGGGAAACCAGAAGGGGCTTCATGGAGGAGGGAGTGGTCCAGGAGCAGGGGGTGAGAGCGGTGGATTGTGGCTTGGTGGAGGCCAAGGGTGACCTTGATGAGAGCGGTTGGGGTGGGGGGCAAAGCTGGCTGGAGCCTAATAGGAAGTAATAGGCAAGAATTGGAACGAGGGAGCACAGAGGACTCTTTAAAGGAATTTTACTGGAAAGGGGAGCAGGGAATAGGGTGAGTCTAGAGAGGGAAGTGGAGTTAACTGCGTTTTTTAAAGACAGAGAAATTATAACTGACTTGTATGCTGATGGGAATGATCCAGCAGAGAGCAAAAGATGGTTGGAGTGCTGTCCTTGCGTAAGTAAGAGGGGATGGAATCTGGTGTGTAAATGGAGGGGGTGTGAGTTTAGATAGAAGCACAGACAGTCTGAACAGGAAGGGAGGCTGAGGACATGGTACAGGTACAAATAGGTGGATGGGTGTGATAGAGGAGGGGCTCATGGATGTTGTCTTCTGGTTGCTTTTATTTTTCTAATGCAATATGAAGTCAGGTCATCAGCTGAGGGTGAGGATGGGAGAGATGATGGACGTTTGAGGAGAAAGATGTGAGAGGGTTGTCTAGAAGGAGGGGTAAATGGAGTACATGGTCCAGGGAAATAGAATTTTATTGCTGGGCAGAATTAAAAGACCTGTTGAGGGCCGGGCGTGGTGGCTCACGCCTGTAATCCCAGAACTTTGAGAGGCCGAGGCGGGCAGATCACGAGGACAGGAGATCGAGACCATCCTGGCTAACCCCCGTCTCCACTAAAAATATAAAAATATTAGCTGGGCATGGTGGCGGGCACCTGTAGTCCCAGCTACTCAGGAGGCTGAGACTGAAGAATGGTGTGAACCTGGGAGGCGGAGCTTGCAGTGAGCTGAGATGGCGCGGCTGGGCGACAGAGCAAGATGCTGTTTCAAAAAAAAAAAAAAAAAAAGTGGGGGGCCGGGCGCGGTGGCTGAAGCCTGTAATCCCAGCATTTTGGGAGGCTGAGGTGGGCGGATGACAAGGTCAGGAGATCGAGACCATCCTGGCTAACACGGTGAAAACCCGTCTCCACTAAAAATATTAAAAAATTAGGTGTGGTGGCAGGCACCTGTAGTCCCAGCTACTCGGGAGGCTGAGGCAGGAGAATGGCGTGAACCCGGGAGGAGGAGCTTGCAGTGAGCCAAGATCACATCACTGCACTCCAGCCTGGGCGACAGAGCAAGACTCCATCTCAAAAAACAAACAAAAAAGGACTTGTTGAGGTTAGTGGTCATTAATTGAATTTAGCAGTGCTTTTTTGTAGTTTGTTCTGCTGTGGTGGTATAGGTACAAGAATAGGTGAAAAATTGGATTTAACCAAGAGTTTGGTGGTTTAAGGAAACTAATCTGAGGAACCACATGCCCTTGACATTTTGGGGTGGGAAGTTCGATAGGATAGTCATTTTTATTAATTGTTTTCTTGTGTTTATTGGTCCATTTATTCTATATCTTCTAGGATCAGTTCTTTATCACATATTTTGCTAGAAAATGGACCATTTTGGATCAGGTTTTGTTTTGTTTTGTTTTTCCCCCCTACAGAACTTTGGAGATGCTCAAAGCATTTAAAATTGAACTTCACTTGGTGATCTAGGCTTCCAGTCTGCCATTTGCCCTGCCCTCTTCCAGTCTGTGGAAGTGGTGGGAGAGAGAAGCGTGCCTGCAGGTGGGCTGCATGGTTTGCTCAGCTGTGTTTCATCAGTGCTGGCTACAGTTCTGACCCTGGGAGTGAGGCAGGATAGGTAGTCAAGGAAGCGGCCGTGTTCTTGGGAGGCAGCAACTGCAATGACCGTAGAGTCAACACAAGCCTCAGCATTCGCATTACAACTGAGCTCATTCAAGCAAAGCTATCTTCAGTAGGGACTTTCCCCTCTAGAGAGCATGTACATTTTCATTTTACCTGTCCTCAGACTGACCCTTTTCTCATTATAATAGTAAAAGACACACCCCTTGGAGATTTAAGATGCTCACGAGACATGTGACGTATGAACAAACGTGTGGCTACTGCATATGTGCATCCAGAGGACCTCCCAGAACACGCTTACTAGCAACACCTCTTCCCACCTTCTTATGAATAATCAGGTAAGACTTCCGGAAAGGGAGTCCCCTAGTGCCAGGTTTTGCTGTCTCATCCTTACACACAGCCTGCTCTGAACTCTCTCAGGGAGTACTGTTCTATTAGTCCATCCTAACGCTGCTATGAAGAAATACCCGAGACTGGGTAATTTATAAAGAAAAGAGATTTAATTGACTCACAGTTCTGCATGGCAGGGAGGCCTCAGAAAACTTACAATCATGGCAGAAGGCACCTCTTCACAGGATGGCAGGAGAGAGAGTGAGAGCCAGCAGAGGAAATGCCAGACACATAAAACCATCAGATCTCGTGAGAACTCACTCACTATCATGAGAACAGCATGGGGGAAACCACCCCCAGGATTCAATTGCCTCCACCTGGTCCTGCCCTTGACACGTGGGGATTATAGGGATTACAATTCAAGGTGAGATTTGGATGGAGACACAGAGCCAAACCATATCAACTGTCTATTCTGCACCTAACTTTCAAAATAGTATTTTTCTTTTGCAATAAATTACTCTATGCTACACCTCCTTTGCTGTGTGTGTTTCCTGTTTAAATTATTTTAAGCCAAGAAGACAAGAACCAACAGGAGCTGCTGATCTCTAGGCTTGCTCAGAGTCATGAAGTTCTTGGCTGATCTCATAAGTGGTCATTTAGCTTTTGTGTACGGGACAAGTAGGAGAAGATTATTAATCTGGTAAATTAAATAACACTCTCGGCTGGATGCGGTGACTCATGCCTGTAATCCCAGCATTTTGGGAGGCCAAGGTGGGAGGCTCACCTCAGGTCAGGAGTTCAAGACCAGCCTGGTCAACATGGCGAAACCCTGTCTCTACTAAAAATACAAAAATTAGCCAGGTGTGGTGGCACACACCTGTAATCCCAGCTACTTGGGAACCTGAGGTGGGAGAATTGCTTGAACCTGGGAGGCGGAGGTTACAGTGAGCCGAGATCGTGTGGGCAACAGAGGCAACAAAGGGAGACTCCGTCTCTAAATTAATTAATTAACACTCTGAGCTGAACCACTCTGGTATTTTTTTGTTTTTTATAGGAGTGGGAAGGGTGGGGTGAGTGGAGCTTCACAACCATTCCCTGAGTCTCTCATAATTTGGCCAATTACCATGCACAACCTCTCCAAAAAGAAATGTGCCAGGCCTAGTGGGTTTCTTAAGTAAATCCCTTTGAACTCCCCAAAATGCTGGTTAAACCTAATTTTTCACCTGCTCCTTGTCTATATAAATGCAGCAGAAAAACACACAAAACAATGTATGAACAGCATGCATGAAGTTGCATGCAAATAAATTATTCAGCTTCCCCTAGATGTTTTGGAAGACTTCAAGAAATTGGAGCTCATGATTTGCAAGGGAGAGGAAACGTAAAAAGTAAGGAAACCAGGCAAGGCATAGTGGCTCACACCTGTAATTCCAGCACTTTGGGGAGCCAAGGTTAGGAAATCCCTTCAGCTCAGGAGTTTGAGGCCAGCCTGGGCAACCTGGTGAAACCACGTCTCTACAATGAAAAAAAAAAAAAAGCCGAGTGTGGCAGAGTGAAACCCTGTCAAACAGACAAAAAGGAAGAAACCAAAATACACCCATCAGAAGCTACCTTCAGCATTCAGGAGAGCTGAGGTCATACTACAAGGGGAAATTTCAATTTAGGCTCAATCACCTTCTTCTGTAGTCTCTCACCCGATGCTTCCCAGACTGTGTTCCTGGAGAATTCTGATCCCTCACGTTAAAAGAAAAACTCCAGCCAAGTTAAATTTAAAGGAGTTTAATTGAGCAATGCACGATTCGTGAATCGGGCAGCCCTCAGAATCACAGCAGATTCAGAGAGGCTCTAGGGATGCCTTGTGGTCAGAACAAATTTACAGGCAAAAAAAAGGAAAGTGATGTACAGAAATCGGAGGTGAGGTACAGAAACAACTGCGTTAGTTACAGGTTGGCATCTGCCTTATTTGAACAAGGTTTGAACACTCAGCAGTCTATGAGTGGTTGAAGTGTGGCTGCTGACTTTGGCCAAGACTCAGCTATTGTTGCAGGCGCATACTCCTAAATTAGGTTTTCAATCTCGTCTACCAGTTACGTTAGGTTATGGTTTGTCCACAAGGACTCACATATAGAAGTAGGGGTCCTTCTCAGGTGACTTTTAGTTTGCTTTAACACTCATTAAACTCTTTGTGGGCTGAGGGTTCTATGGTCAGATTGATTTGTAAAAGCTGAAAACTCTGTCCCTTTCTTGGAGATTCACAACACACTTCACTTGTGTAATCATGTAATAAGCCCTTTCTGTGTGCCAGGCTTTATTCTGGGCTCTGGGAGAATGGTAATAAGGACAGCAAACCCAACTGCTGCTTTCGTGGATCTTTTACCCTAATGGGGAGATGGACATTAGTCAAATAGCCAAACAAATACTGATTAATTACAAACCAAGGTAAGTTCTACAAAAGAAAGGAACATGCTTATAGGAAACCTAGGCAAGGGGTCAGGGAAAGTGGCTTTGGGGAAAGGATGAAAACAGATATCTGAAGCTTGCAGAGTTAGCATTAACTAGGCCAACGGCCAGATCTTGAGGCTTTAGGATGTCCAATAAAAATACTCTGTGATCCACATAATGTAATTACAATTTCTCCAGCAACCACGTTACAAAAAGTAAAAAGAAGTCAGTGAAAATAATTTTAATAATATATTTTACCTAACTCAGTCTGTCCAAAATATTGTTATTTCAATATGCATTCAACATAAAAATTATTAATGTGAGAATTTACATTCTTTTTTTAGTCTTAAGTCTTTAAAATCTGGTGGGTATTTTCTGCTTCCAGCACATCTCAGTGTAGACTAGCCATGTCTCAAGTGCTCAGTAGCCACAAGTGGCCTGTGGATGCTGCCCTTGATGACACGGATCTAGAGGAAGTGACGGCAGGGCCAGTGTGTCACGAGGGCAGAGGGACAAGGGTGTGAGCTGAGGTGCTGCCATTCACCTGGGCCAGTCCATGGAAGGCGGTATAGGCACTTTAAGGATCTTGATCTTGAAGCTAAGCCATTGATGGCATAAAACATATTAAAAGTGCTGAGAATCTCTGCAGTGAAAAAGCCTGTTCTTGCTTGTTTAACTCAGTGTTCCCATTTTTATTCCATGTAACACCTAACAATGTCCTAGGGCCACACATTGGGAAATGCTGCTCTATTGACTATACTTAGAGGAAGTCTTGCTGCTAATATAAACTGAAGCAAGGGTTGGGGACTGTGGCTCACACTTGTAGTCTCAGTTACCGGGGAGGTTGAGGCAGGAGGATGGCTTGAGGCCAGGAGTTCCAGACCAGCCTGGACAACATAGTGAGACTCTGTCTCTATAAAAAACAAAGCAAAACAAAAATTAGCTGGGCGTGGCAGCATGCATCTCTGTTTCCAGCTACTTGGGAAGTTGAGGCGGGAGGACTGCTTGAGCTCAGAAGTTCAAGGCTGCAGTGAGCTATGATCAAGCCACTGCACTCCAGCCTGGCCGACAGAATGAGATGCTTCTCAAAACAAAACAAAACAAAACAAAACAAAACAAAACAAAACAGAAAAACCCCCGAAAAACCTTTAAGCAGTTGGAGGTTTCAGGCCTCTTAACTTATTGAGGTGATAGCCAGGCTACATGGCTACAGAACTAAGACCAGGTAAGCATAGAGATGCTGCTCCCTTGGTGGAAGCCTGGCACTCCCTTTCTAAACTGTGTAGGTGGCAAATAACTCAGGAGGATCCAAGTGCTAGCCAAGAGCCAAAACGGAAAGACTTTTCATCCTTTACGGTCTTCCCAAGTCTTACCTTCAGCCAATGGTCTGTCCTATCAATTTGCTTCACTTGTACTTTTTCTCTTCTCTGCACTTAGAATTCAGAGTGTGAGTAAGCCGTGCATTCATTTATATTTGTCATTTCTTTTTCAGTTTCCTACAGCAGCTAGCACAATACCAGGAATAAGGTAGGTGTTTAGTAAGTATATGAAGGGGTCATGTTTGTATTCTTTTTTTTGAGGCAATGGTATGTCTTTATTTCAGGTCTTCCACTAAGTCTGGTTTTCTCAGTCCTTCATCATCTCTTCTGTCTTTTTTTTTTTTTTTTTTTTGAGACAGAGTCTCGCTCTGTTGCCCAGGCTGGAGTGCAGTGGCGCGATCTCCGCTCACTGCAAGCTCCGCCTCCCGGGTTCACGCCATTTTCCTGCTTCAGCCTCCCGAGTAGCTGGGACTACAGGCGCCCGCCACCATGCCCGGCTAATTTTTTTTTTTTGTATTTTTAGTAGAGACGGGGTTTCACTGTGTCAGCCAGGATGGTCTCGATCTCCTGACCTCGTGATCCGCCCGCCTCGGCCTCCCAAAGTGCTGGGATTACAGGCGTGAGCCACCACACCCAGCCACCTTTTCTGTCTTTGAATGGGGAGGGGCCATGGGAAAAGCACCGATCTTGGAATTAGAGGTGAGGTGCCATGGCTTAGGCCTGTAATCCCAGCACTTTGGGAGGCCCAGTCAGGAGGATCGCTTGAGCCCAGGAGTTTGACACCAGCCTGGGCAACACAGTGAGAGCCTGTCTCTGCAAAAACATAAAAGAAAATAAATAGCTGGGCATGGCAGCAGGCACTAGGAGTCTAGCCACTTGGGAGGCTGAGGTGGGAAGATCACTTGAGCTCAAGAATTTGAGGCTGCAGTGAGCCATGACTGTGTCACTGCACTCGGTCGGGGTGACAGAGTGAGACACTGTCTCTAAAAAAAAAAAAGGAATTAGTAATTCAAGTTTGTGCTCCATCTCTGCCTTTTTACCAACTGTGTGCTCTTGAGCAAGTCAGTTAATGTGGCTGGGTCTTGGGATCATTATCTGTAAAGTGAGATGGTTGTACTAAATAATCTCTAAGGTTTGTTTTAGTTTTAACACTGTAGAACTATGCTGTCCAATATGGTAGCGAGCAGCTACTTGTGGCTACTGAGCACTTGAATATGGCTAGTCCGAACTGATATGTGCTATAAGTGTAAAATACACACTGGAATTCAAAACAAGAATGTAACATATCTCAATAATTTTTTATATTGGCAACATGTTGAAATGATAATATTTTGGATATGTTGGGTTTAAGTAAAATATATTATTAATAATTATTTCTTTTTAAAAATGTTTTTACTTATTTATTTGGGTAGAGATGACGTCTCCGTATCTTGTCCAGGCTGGTCTCAAACCCCTGGCCTCAAGCCATCCTCCCTTGTTGGCCTCCAAAAGTGCCAGGATTACAGGCGTGAGCCACCACACTCAGCCACTTAATTTTAATTACATGTGTTTCTTTTTACCTTTATAATATGGCTATTAGAAAACATAAAATTATATATGTGCTGCTATGGACTGAATTGGGACCCCCTCAAATTCCTGTGTTGAAGCCCTAACTCCCTATGATGGTATTTGGAGATGGGGCCTGTAGGAGATCATTAGGTTTAGATTAGGTTATGAGATGAGGCAGCATGATGAGATTAGAGTTGTTATTGGAAGAGACATCAGCATTCTCTCTCCCTCTCTCTCTCTCTCTCTCTCTGCCATGTGAGGACACAGTGGGAAGGCAGCCATCTAGAAGCCGGAAAGAGGGCCCTCACCAGAAACCAACTATGTTGATACCCTGATGTTGAACTTCTAGCCTCCAGAACTATGAGAAAATAAATCTCTGTGCTTTTAAGGCACTAAGTCTATGGTATTTGGTTCTGGCAGCCCAAGCTGACCAAGACGTGCAGTTTGTATTAAATATTTCTGTTGCACAGCATTGGTCCAGATATCTGGGAACTCCTACATACCAGCCAGCCTTCTGGTACTTATGACTTTCTGCATTGTGTCTGTGAGAGCACAGGGATGGTCTCTAGGCCAGTTTTTCTTCCCTAGTAGCTGCTC
The DNA here is from genome assembly GCF_029281585.2 of Gorilla gorilla gorilla. Taxonomy (NCBI): domain Eukaryota; kingdom Metazoa; phylum Chordata; class Mammalia; order Primates; family Hominidae; genus Gorilla; species Gorilla gorilla. The sequence goes on from NC_073240.2 coordinate 31,217,902, forward strand.
AATAAGCATCTGGCAATTAAGTCATTTTCTGAGTTGCAAGAATATAAACAGTCTCTGGATAATGTATGTAAAAGAGGACCTCATTAAAAGAATATTGGGTAACAGTTAGAATCTCTGCAGGGCAGAAGAACCAGGCTTGGAGGATATACTCAGGCAGATAGCAATGTCCCAAATCCCACTGCAGTCTAGTCTGGGGGTGACTCCACTGCTGCCTCAGAGAACCAGAGCTGGCTGCCCGTTGGCAGAGTAGAGTGGGTATGTGCTTCCAGTCTCATTAGCTTCCAATTCAGAGCTCAAAATGATTGAGTTCGAATTGGGGACTCTAACTGCAAGGGAGGCTGGGAAAGTGAGCAATTGCTTTTGAGCTATTTTTAGTGGAAAGTGGGCTCTTATTATAAGCAGAAGATTTATTCCTTTAACATAGGAAGGGTCTTTAGATGCTGGGCTGCCAAATAAGAATGACTGGAACCCTTTCCTTGTGTTGCCTGAGACCTTGAGATTTTGACTGCAATGCAGCATAAGTTTCCACTGAGACTCCTCAGCTGCAACTCCTTCAGGCGGGAGGCTCTTCAGATCTCCTTGTTCTTCTGGGAAGTATAAAGCAGAACAGTTGATGTCATGCATTCTAATGCTACAATTATAATTTCTTTTTTGTTGCTGTTTTGAGACTGAGTTTCACTCTTGTTGCCCAGGCTGGAGTGCAATGGCACGATTTCAGCTCACCGCAACCTCCGCCTCCTGGGTTCAAGCGATTCTCCTGCCTCAGTCTCCCAAGTAGCTGGGATTACAGGCATGTGCCACCAGACCTGGCTAATTTCGTATTTTTAGTAGAGACAGGATTTCTCCATGTTGGTCAGGCTGGTCTCAAACTCCCGACCTGAGGTGATCCGCCCTCCTTGGCCTCCCAAAGTGCCACAATTATAATTTCATGATGTTCTTTGAAAGTTCTTGCATGATATTTTAATCTGGAGACACAGGAGGGCACTCTAACCAACTAGCAATAAAACCTAAATAGTTTCATAGCCTTGGCAGCTAAAAAATGGATGTTGATCTTGCTGAATCTGTAAAACACAGGTTTTTCTTTTTTTCTAGTCAGGATAACCAACTTTGCGGGACTGCCTTGCAAAAATACCCTGCAAAATACCCTCGCTTCCATGGGGGTATCTCACCTATGACAAAGGCTCTCAAGACACACCCTCCACACTATCCAGTTAATGTTCTAGGGACCATGGCTGTGAGCAACTCAGGACAGGGGAGTTTTTTTTGTTCCTTCTGTTGTCCAAGCTGGAGTGCAGAGGTGTGATCATGGTACACTGCAGCCCTGAACACCTGAACTCCTGCGCTCAAGGACTCCTTCCACCTCAGCCTCCCAAGTATTAATAGCTTGCACTACAGGTGTACCACCTTGCCTGGCTAATTTTTTTGATTTTTTTTTTTTTTTTTTTTGGTAGAGATGAGTGTCTCTCTATGTTGCCAGCGCTAGGGAAGAGGATTTTTGACTACAGCTTACTCCCTGGCTCACGCACTAAAGAGATGGAGACCAGGTTGCCAAGGGCTCATATTTAAAGGTCAATTGGCCAAATCAAACCTAGAGCAGAGGAGAGAGACCTGGTTGTCCCGAGCCTTTCTTCAAATCTGCAGCCTGTCCCCATGACTCAGTTTTCCCGTCTGTAAAATGGAGATAACATCAGACCTATGTAGGTATAGTTTGCCAGTGGAGAGAGAGAGAGTGGGAACAACTTATCTAGGGGTGGCATTTACCATCGCATACAGACCATTGAGTTCTATACTCAAAAACTAAAGCCAGCCTGCGTCTTGTTAATGAATGATAGCACACGGGAGGGACAAAGCTGCTCTACTGGCAGCTGGAGTAGCAAAATTAAGGAGGGGAGGTGGGAACAGGATCTGCTGCCTCCGGCTCCGTTTCCGCACACAGGTCTCTCTCCAGCTGGAGCCCCGACGCTAGGGAGGAAGGGGCGCGGGGCTGTTGCAGGGGGAGTTGCTTCCCCAGGCAGGGACAGGACCTGTTCAGGGCGACTGCAGGGTTACTCATGGTCAAGGGTGTCGCCTTGAAGAGCCGGCTTCTCCGGGCTGGAGCCAGGCTGGATGGCTGGGCGCAGTCTCTCAGCCTCTCCCACCGGCTCTGCGACCGCAGTGGCTGTTGGCACAGCCGCCCCGCCAGTGTACCGGGCTCAGTCCCCGCTCCCCAGCGCCAGACGCAGATTCTGGGCTAAGTTCTCTCTCCGCTGGCTGCTTTCTGCCCCAGGACCCCGATCAAAAAAGGGAAGGAGAGCCGGGGGAAAATGATGGAGAAAAGAGAGAAAGCAGGTCCTTGATTCCACTCACCAAGGAGTTACTGCGCATGCGCCGACACTGGCAGCTGGCCTCCGGTGTTAGACCCCAAATCTTGACTCCCTGATCCCTTTGAGGAGGTCGCCTGGTGTTCCTCTTAGCCCTCCACCCCACCGGAGGAGAGCGCCTGCCAGGAGTCCCCCGCCGCGCTAGGTGCTTTGCTACCTGAACTCCTAGTTTTCCCAACTTCCCAATGTTGGCGGATACGTTAACCGCCAAACCTTATCCGCCAATACGTCATCACCGTATTGTGGAGTAGAGAGACGCCTCCGAGAAGCTGGCTGACTCCCCTGGAGTTTTGCAGTTAGTGGCGGAGCAAGGACCCTCAGCAGGGACTGTGCGATCCTCCAGCGCCGGCCACAGCCCACAGCCCCTTAGCTTCGCCAGGTTATAGTGCGGCCTCACCGGTGCACCTGTTGTAGCCCTCCCTGGGTGGGAGGGGTGGGAGAAGAGAAAGACCAAGGGATTGCCGGGTGGCTCTCCAGGAACGGACTCCCGGCCCGGGGCGCGGATAGACCACTTCCATAGAGATTGTGGCTTTGCACCTTGGAGAGGGTGACCTCCTTCTCCAGGGATCGCGTCCCCAGTGGGCGCAGGATTTGGGGGAAATGTCCACCCCTGCCACTTGGGGTGGCAGGGGCGAGAGGAGGATCTGGGGGCCCAGGGAAGGGCAGTGGGAGAAAGATGGTGTTGCTGGAGTCGCAGCTGCCTGCGGAGCGGCCCGGGAGGAAGCGAGGCCGAGCGTGCAGCGTCCACGCGGTGAGTGTGTAGCGTTTTCATTCAAACTTTCTCCAGTCTGGGTGTCAGCGAAGGTGTGACCAATCAGAGATCAGAGACAGGAATAAATTATGCAAATCACCATCTGACAATGGATCTGATGACTCCCATATTTTAAAAAACTACCTCTACAGGAGTGTGACAGCAGCAAGCCCTTGCCTCTTGGCGGCTCAGGACAGAGCCTGGTTCTGGTGGAAGCCGTTCATACTCGCTCCCTGCCACCGCCAGCGGCTCCGTGGCCAAGTTTTCATTTTCCACCTTCTCGGCGTCTAGCCCCGCCAGCCCCTGGCGGAGAGAAGGCTGCCCACTTCTGGTCTTACGGCCCAGACTGCTGGAAGCATGGAGAGGTGTTTTTTGTCTTTTAAAACTCCTGTTTCAGGGGAGGGGCTGTGGAGGTGCAGGAGAAGAAACTCCTTTCCTCTGCTGTGTTTCTGGAGCCTCTACTGTTGTTTTGCTGCGGGGACCCCCGCATCTTTTGATCCAGAGGGATGGCTGGAAGGTAACGTGCATTTATTTTTATTCCCCCCAGCCACTTCTCGTCCGTGCTGGGTCTCCTGTGTCTTGCTGACTCTTCAATCCCTCCTTGTTCCTCTGCAATTCTTCCTTTCCCCCTGCGCTGCCCATTTTCTTCTCCAATCCACCTTGGCGTCCACTTGTCTGTCTGCGCTTCTGATGGGGGCATCCCCACCAGACATGCAAGAGGCAGAGGCTGGCAGGGTGCGCTGGCTCTTGCCAGCCCTCTCCTTCCCTCGGCCCGTGCTGGTGCTGTCCAGCCAGCCCAGTGGCCTGCCAGCAGCTCTGAAACCTTGTCCTCATGCCTGAACCTGGAGGTTTGAGAGTCAAGGAAAGTTGTTAGAAAGAGCTCTGTCTCCTGGAGCTGCCTTTTAATCTTGGTGTAGGTGTCTTGGAAGTTCAGGTGGCGGGGTAGCTGGCTTTGGTTTGATTCATGCTTGCAAGGAGTGTCCGGTGGGTCACTTGTGCTTAGAAGCTGCAGGGCTTATTCCCCCAGGTTGCCAGCCTTTTCCTCTTCAACACTCTCGTGCTGTCCCCGCTCTTCTTCTTCCCATTCCTCCTGCCTTTCCTCCTCCTGGCTTCTAGCTTTTCTTCCTCTTGGGTTCTGTATTGCAGCCTTTTCCAGTGGAGGCAGCCTGCCCTGAGGGAGCCCGAGTCGGTCAGCCAGAGCGAGAACTAAGTCAGCTGGTGAAGCAGTGGAGGGCTGAGGAGCCCCTAAACTGAACCCCATCATCTTCTAGTCTGCTGAGGTGGTGGCAAATAGTCTGTGTCCCCTATGCATGTGTGGGAGGGTTACTGTGAATGAATGGAAAACCTTGCTTTACTCAACATGCTTCCGACTCTGGTGCTAACTAGAGAAGCATTGCCTGGGGGCAGGTCTCATCTCTGGCTCCTTACCTGTAAAATGCTAAAGTTCCTTCTATCTTCTGTGTTCCCTGCCTCTGAGTGTGTGTGAGTCATTTCGTTCATTCCAAAAAGTATTTACTGCAGGCCTACTTAGTGCCAGGCACTATTCTGGGAGCAGGGGAGGCAGCAGTGAACAAAACAGATGGCAATCTCTGCCCTCGTGACGCTTACATTTCAGTGGTTGGAAGACAGATGGTGCACTGATTAAAACATCAATGGTGCTCAGTATTATGGAGAAAAGTCAAGCAGAGAAGGAAGGTGTGGCATGCTGGTGGGGGAAGGTGGCATGATTTTACAATGTGGTCAGGGAAGGCCTAATGGAGAAGTTGACCATTGAGCAAAGAGCTGAAGGGGGTGAGAGAAGGAGGCATGAGGACATCTGGGTGAAGAACAATCAGAAAGTCTCAGAGGCTGAAGTGACCCAGGGCAAAAGTAGTAGGAATGCAGCTAGAGAACTTTGGGGTCAGAGGGGGTCAGAGGCCAAGGGGAAGAGTCTTTGTCTCTATGTGGGTTTATCCACAGGTCTGTCTCAGGAAGCCAGCAACCTCCTTTTCTCCCAGACTTCCTCATCTGGTCTCTGCATGAGTGGCTATCTGGGTAGAAGGTGGGGAGTTGTTGAACTTGTTATGCCCGCGGTTCACATTTCTGCTGGTTGGGGCTTTTGTTCATTACTTTCATAACAGTTAACCTGATTTCTACTCATGTGCATTCAGCAGCATTTTCTGGAACCTTATCCCTCTTACATCTGCTGCCTTCTTCTCCCTCTCCCCCTCCTTTCCCTCCACCCTCTCCACTGCTATATCTTTTTCCTTTTGGTATCTTTTTCCTTTTGCTTCTTAACTCTCAGATAAATTAACTCCAAGATGGTCATTTGGCATCTTTCCCTGCTGGGTTATAGAAGAGTTTGATACTCTAACTTCCTGGTGAGTTATCCAGTGATGCATCCCAGGATGACTGAAAGAGTGCTGGGTGGGGTCCATTTATGACTTTCTGAAACCGTGTCATGATGACGGCCCCTACATAGTGTTAAGCCACAGGGGCCATCAGTGACATGAGCTGCACTGTGGGAGCAGGGCTATCTCCTAGGTGGCCTGTACATGATCAGTGAAGCTGGGAGGGGGGATTTTGTTGCTCTTAGGAGTTTCTCCATGGTTTTAGTCATTCACTTAACAAACTGGATGAATGCCTGGCACATGCCGCCACTGGAAAGAGTGCTGAGGATGCCTGAGGTTCCCTAGATGGGAACATTGGGGAAGCCTATTTTCCAACAGGTCATCAGCCTCTTGCCTCCAGTTCCAAAATCCACAATCTCTCAAAATTGGAAAATGTGTTTGGTAACTTGTTTGGCAGCAAGACCTGGCCTTACCTGATCTGAACTCATTTGGCAGCAAAAACCGGCCTGAGATGACAGGAGGCTATTGATTATCTTTATGTTTGCCCTCAAATGTGAGTGGTTACATATTTCTCTGCAGAAATATTAGGGTGTTTGATCCAGGGGAGATAGCTCAGACCCCAATGGCAGCATTATATAATATATGGTGTATGCTCCATAATGTCTTTCTAAAATCTGAAAACTTCTGAATTCTGAAACTCACCTGGTCCCAAGCATTTCAGAAAAAGAACCGAGGACCCGTACTCTAAAAGTAGGAAGGGGCTGGGCGTGGTGGCTCATGCCTCTAATCCCAGCATTTTGGGAGGTCAAGGCAGGTGGATCACCTGAAGTCGGGAGTTTGAGACCAGTCTAACCAACGTGGAGAAACCCGGTCTCTACTAAAAATACAAAATTAGCTGGGTGTGGTGGTGCATGCCTGTAATCCCAGCTACTTGGGAGGCTGAGGCAGAAGAATTGCTTGAACCCAGGAGGCGAAGGTTGCAGCAGGCTGAGATCATGCCATTGCACTCCAACCTGGGCAACAAGAGTGAAACTCCGTATCAAAAAAAAAAAAAAAAAGGTAGGATGGAGGGAGAACTCGTTTTGATAGGAAAGAAGAGGGAAACCAAGAGAGAGACCTATTTATTTTAGAGTGACAGTAATTAATACTAGTGACTAATTAATACTCATTAAGTATAGATGAGATGTCCGGGCTGAGGTCAAACCCTCTGTGGGGTTTAACCTCAGAGCACGAAGGATGCTACCTCTCCCTCGGCCACAGCCAGTCCTTGGAAGACAGCAGTTTCAACATGACAACTAAAACCCTTTTCATCATTCACAGATGGACGGTGAGCCTGGGGAGGGAGTTCTGTGGCTTTACACAAGATTTGATTCCCTTTGTTTTGGTCAATTAGAAAAAATTCTGGTGTTTCCGGATTCCAAACCCTCTTCCCCCTTTTCCTTGTGTGCTGCTTATATTTCAGACTGCCGTGAAGAATGTAACAGACATTCACTAAGGGGCAATCTGGACTCCAGCAGGGTGGTATTAATGCTGGCACAAAATGGGCTTTCAGAAAGTTACTCTCCTGGGGGCAAAGCGCAGCTCCACTGTCTCTTAAGGACCCCTCTAATTACACTTAATTACGCTGGTCAACCACTGCCTGGAGGGGGCTGTCCTGCAGTAAGAGCTGAACTTAACTAAAGCAACTTGACTGGCTCCAAGAACCTATGAGTTGGCAGCTGGCCTGGATTTCCGGCTGCCCTTGGCACAGTGCCCTCCTGTGTGTATAGAGATAGCCCCGTTTAAAGGCACTGGGGCTCTTTATGTGGCCTGGCTGAGCAATTCACATTGAAAAGCCTATGACAAACTTCAACCAAAAAGACCTTTAGCACTCAGCTTCAGAAGCTTTTGACCAGCCAGGGATTTATTCATTCATATAATGACAGTCTGTAGGAAAATGGCACTATGAAGTCAGCAGATTTCTGCCTGGGCTAATTGGAAGGGGACAGTCCTCCTCTTAATAGTGAGAAATTCATATCTGCTACATGCTTTTGGGGCTTTTAGATCTATCATCCAGGGTTGAGGTCAAGGGCAGGAGAAGGCAGGTGCCTACCTACCTAGTTGAATGAAGAGATGATTAAGAGCCTGTCTATCCCTGCTCATCACAGGGAGCAGAATCATACATTGGAATCTTTTTAAGGCCCCCTGTCAAAATGCAAATACAAGTTGCCTGCGACTTACAAATGGGTTGCATTCCAGAAAGTTCTTTTGTAATCTGTTTGGAACTTGGATCAGCAGTTTCCCATAGAAGCAAGATTGTAAATGGTGTTTGGTTTCCCAGGCTAGGCACAGAAAATCTGTTTATTGATAATGTGCTTGTGGGTAGGTTTACAACTGGACCTAGTCACCATTTATAACTTTGTTTCTGTGGGAAAATATGTTCCGAGTTGTAATTTGGGATTCCTGGGACAGATTTTCCCTAATCTGGGGTCAAGAGGGATGGCAGAGATGGGGTGTGGGAAAGGACCATTTGTTAACTCTGCATTCACCTAGGAGAAAGCATCTCCCTGCATTTCTAAAAGAGAACCTGATTCTTCAGGGCAACCCTCTCCAAGTGTCTTTGAAGGATGGACCAGGCCACTTGCCTGCCTGTAACAGGGACTCGGACCAGTCTTATGCCAGTATCACCCTTAACACATATCTCATAGTGGCCCTAGCAGACAGTGGGGCAACAGTATAGGGCATTAGCTGGGAAAGTTTTGATGGGAAATACTGGGGATGTAAAGAGCAACAGAAGACAATATCTGCAGAGCGATCCTGCCTGTGCTGGTCCCTTCCGCCCGTGCTGGTCCTTTCTGCCCGTGCTGGTCCTTTCTGCCCATGCTGGTCCTGCTCATGCGCAAATGTTTGGTCCCTGGGCAGCCAGTGTGCAAGTTCTAAAATTGTCTGGGGGCTGGGTGTCGTGGTTCAGGCCTGTAATCCCAGCACTCTGGAAGGCCAAGATGGGAGGATCACTTGAGCCCAGGAGTGTGAGATCAGCCTGGGCAACATAGTGAGACCCTGTTGCTACAAAAAACTTAAAAATTACCCAGGCATGGTGGTGTGTGCCTGTAGCCCCAGCTACTCTGGAGGCTGAGGTGGGAGGATTGCCTCAGCCCAGGAGTTTGAGGCTGTCATGAGCTGAGATTGTTGTCAGTGCACTCCAACCTGGGCAACAGAGTGAGACCCTGACTCCAAAAACAAACACAAAAAAATTAGCTGAGAGAGGGTCATATAGAATGGAATTCCGTATTTTTCAGGATTTCTGAAACCAAGAATAAAAACTAAATTCCACTTTTCTCTGCAGATGAGCAGTATCTTTGAAAACTGGCTGTACAAACTCGTGTCAGCCCTGCATACAAGAGAGAAAGAGGCCATTGTAGTTGTGGTTGACTGGCTCCCCCTGGCCCACCAGCTTTACATGGATGCCGTCAATAACACCAGGGTGGTGGGGCACAGCACTGCCAGGATGCTCCACTGGCTGCAGGTACCGGGGGATGAGAGGGAGTCTCCTGTCGCCAGCAGGACCTCAAACCCCAATCCTCTTAAGAAATACACATTGTACATCTGTTGCCATAAACTTCTGGAGTCCGATAAAAATCTTTGGGATTAAAAGTTTTCTTGAATTAGGTATTGCTTGGAATACTTGAAAGCTGGCTGTTTTCGAGAGCCTTTCAATTATTGATAGGTCTCTGGATTTTTCCTGTTACTTAAATTGCTGAAAATTGGCCTTATGGGTTGTTCCTTCTTGACCTTAGAAACAGATGCCCTTAGGTTGGTTGGGATGGCCAGGAACCAGGCCAGGCTTGTGATCTGAAGTTCCTACAAAGACTGCGCTCGCCTCTGAAGCATGGCTGTGCTCAGGGTGGGGAGGGGGTTATTTTAAAAATGCAGCCTAATACCTCTTTTAAACTATGAAGTGTGGAAAACCGATCTTGAAGTCATATTTACTTTATTTATTTATTTATATTTATTTATTTTCGAGACTGAACCTCACTGTCACCCAGGCTGGAATGCAGTGGCATGATCTCGGCTCACTGCAAGCTCCGCCTCCTGGGTTCAAGTGATTCTCCTGCCTCAGCCTCCCAAGTTGCTGGGATTACAGATGTGAGCCACCATGCCTGACTAATTTTTGTATTTTTAGTAGAGACGGGGTTTCACCATGTTGGCCAGGCTGATCTCGAAATCCTGACCTCAGGTGATCCACTTGCCTCGGCCTCCCAAAGTGCTGGGATTATAGGCATGAGCCACCACACCCGGCCTATTTACTTTTAATAGGTGAATAATTTGCCTGAGATCAATGGACTTAGCTGGGAGAAGGCAGGGCAGGGTACACTGTCAAAGCAGCACCATATCTGGGCAGTTCCACCCTGGCCTTCCTTGTTCCCATGGAATGGGATGAATTCTGGCAGAATTCTGGTCAGGATTCACAAGCAGTCCCTCTGTCCTCTGCTTAAGCTATTCTATAGTTTGGTTCCTGAGCCGCGGGGTTACCTCCTTACCCGCCAAATGAGTGCTCTGACAGGGTAGAGTGCTTCAAGTCTGGGGTCTCAGGTGGGCTTGTGGGGAGGAGGTCGGCAGCTCCTGGAGCTGGGTGGAGGTCAGGCCTCAGAGGGCAGGCAGAGGGCGTTCTGCTGAGGGCTGTGGCTGGCACTGGCGTCTCCAGTGAGTACCGCAGCTTTGACCTCCTCACCACCACCCTCCCCTCTCTTAGATACTGCCAGAAAAGAAAAAACAGAAAACATGTAGGGAACAGCCACGTATGCAGCCTCCAGTCATACCCTCCACCCTGTCTCTGTGCTTGGCATTTGCAGTGCCATCAAATCCTTTTGGCCTCCCCTAAGCTGGCTGTGACCCACGCATGTGGCATCACCAGCAAAGCCAGCGGGGCCCTGGGGAGTCTCTGTGCCCACAGGCTCCGCATCTCCTGCACCGTGACTCAGTTGTTCAACTACTGGTGACTCTGGGCGCTCCCGACCCTGCTCTTCTGCTCACATACTTTGGTGACTTTCTGCAGAGAAGGATGATTTTTCTCTCGGGAATGTCCACTTGATTGGCTGCAGCCTCACATCACACATGATCCTTAGCCTGAGCCTTGTAAGGGGATACCTGAACCCCAATCTTGCTTGGGCCAGAGGGTGTGGATAGGGGTTAGCTAGAGTTTTACCCTCTTAGGCTTCTGAGAGAAATCTGTGATATACTAGAAAAGAGGTCATATATTTGTAATTGAATCTGTGTCTTGTTTGCTATAAACAGGTAAGCAAACAGATGAATTTATTCAAAAAATGTGAATTCAATGTCTACTCTGTGTAGGCTAGATGCTAGCTAATGTCAAATACCTCATATATGACAGCTACTTTGTGCTATCTCTGAGCCAGGTAGCAACCCTGGACATTCTACAGATGGGGAAACTAGGATTCAGTGATTAAGCAAAGGGCCCAATATCCTGGGCCCTGTAAGTAGCAGAGCTGGGACTCAAACCCATGCTGTCAGATTCCAGATCCCATGCACCTCACTGCTATGCCATGCCACCTCTCTTCTGTAGGTAAAGTAGCCAGGCATGGTGGTGCATGCCTGTAATCCTAGCTACTCCAGAGGCTGAGGTGGGAGGATCACCTGAGCCCAGGAGGCAGAGGTTACGGTGAGCCAAGATTGTGCCACTGCATTCCAGCCTGGGCAACAGAGTGAGAGACTGTCAAAAAAAAAAAAAAAAAAAAAAAAGTAGCTGTTGAACTACAGCAGGCCCTGCCCTGCCAGGCCAGAATGCACAGCCCTGGAAGTTTTGCATGCATGCATGTGTGTGTGCTCCATTTGCTGGACAAAGCAACTTTGGAGCAGACTATGACTGAATAGAAGAAGTGGAGGTTCCCTATCTCCCCTTTATTTTAAGGGGGCAGTTCTGCCTCTCATTCATCCCTAGTTAAAAAAGTTAAATGTGCCACTGTGCCCCTGAATCTGTGGGCCACAGATATGTGTCAGGGACAGTCAGAGCAGGGCAGGCAGGTTCTAGCTGGGTAGGTGAAGGCCAAGCCTTGCCTGCCAGCCAGCCTGTGAAGCCCCGTCAACCGCCTGCATTCCTCCAGCACAGCCTGGTTTCCACGACAAAGAGCCTCTCTCGTACTGATTGCAAAGCAGAATGTTGCTCTGTCTTTCCCTTTTCTCCAGGGGACATGGTGAGAGGCAGGGAGAGGACTCTGTGTCAGTACCATGGTCCTTGCAGCCTCTGAGATGGGTTGTCATGGGCTATTCTGGGAGGACACTGCTTTTCCGCCGTCTTTCTTTTGGGTCCTGGGCTAGGGACGAACCCTCAAGCAGCCTGGGCTCCCTTTCTCTCTTGGTTGCAAATAAAGTTATCTAAATTTTTGGAAACTATTTAGCGTTTCAGCCTCTACCAGTTCTCATGAGTCATGAGTTCTGCAAATTGACTGTCCACTCTAGACTGTAGCTCTGCCTCTTGTTTATCCTGAAATTACCCTCTCAAGTCTCCTGGTTCTAATGTGCCCCTGGTGAACACGGTTCAGTTACCCATTTGCTCTTTTCAGGACTCTTATTGGTCACATCTCTGCCCAGCCTTGGTGTTTTGAGGCCTGGGTTTCTCAGCCTATGAACCATTGACATTTGGGGCCAGGTAAGGTTGTGGTGTGGGCTGTGTGTGTGTGTGTGTGTGTGTCGGGGGGACTGACTCGTGCACTGTGGGATGTTTAGCTGTTTCCTGCCCTGGCCCTGCTACATGCTAGCAACTCTCTCCATCAGAATGGGGGCAACCAAAAGCTTTCCAAGCATTGCCAGATGTCCCCTGGGGGGCAAAACCACTTATGGTGGTGAACCACTGTTCTAGAGGCCCTTCCTTTCTGGCACATTTCATCTCTTAACTTTCTCCAGGTCCTTCCTGTGTGTCTGTGGGGCAAAGAGCCGTTCTGGTTGCGATAAATCTGGTTCCCATAATCACTTGGGCTTGGTAACAGTAGATAATACTGACGGGCACTCAAACTCTTAAGATCTTACATGGACTGTATGACTTAAGGTATAAATTCAGGTTCCATTTTATAAATGATAGTGAAGCACAGGGAAGTTTTTCGATATTTGGTCCACAGAATACCTACTTTTAGGATCATCTGGGGAATGAATATCTATTTCTAGGCTCTATAATTCATATCTACCCACCAGAATCTCTACGAAGTCAGGGACTTGGGAATCTGCATTGTACAGTTTACAAGTTCTTTTTTGGAATGGTTTTACATTAATGCGTTTTTCAAATCAAAAGATGGTGAAAAGTCTCTCTTATTGTTCTCTCTACCTGTCCAGTGCCCTTGCCCACCCTCTCCCCTAACACACATGCATACAGGTAACTAGTTGCTTGTGTGTCCTTCCAGAATTTTCTGTAGCTGTATGGTGGAATTTAAATTTAACAAGCTCCCAGTGCTATTTGTGCAGTTTCAAATATGAGAACCAGTGCTCTCAACAGTGCCAGTTGCCTGCTCAACACAAAATGTTTGGAGGCAGAAAGGTTTTCGTACTGTGACTGCGAAATAGAGGAATTCTGGGGGCCTGATGTATGGATTCTCAGTGTATTGGATGTCCTCTTCTCTCTCAACATTTCACCCCTGGGCCTGACTCATAACTAAGGGAAGGGGAAGAATAAGTCCAAATACAAATAGCTCAGTCTGGGGAGACTGGGTTCTCCTTCCAGAAGGATGTAGGCAGCTTAGTTATTCTGTAAAAATTCTGCTAAAATTAAGGACGTGAAAGGTACTCAGTGGCAGAATGAATGGGACAAATGGCTTAGTTTCAGGCAGTCTGAGTTCTTTCTAGAACTGCTTCAGTTTTAACAGGAGCAGTTCCTCGGTGGCAGCGTGAACCTTGTGGCTAGTTTACAGGGTTTGGCTGAGGTGTCGGGATACATGGAGGCTTCAGAAGAAAGTATAAATTCCATAGCAATAGAATTTAATTTCCACAATGATGTCTTGGGGTCAATTGCATATGGAAATGGGTTTCTCATTTTCTTCCATGCTTTCCATGTCTTGATACTCCAGGCTGGGCTCAGAAGGCATCTTCATTCTGCGCACTCAGACTTAACTTATAATCAGGACTCACTGACTTGGTGCACCTGACATAGCTAGTTTGGGGCCCCCTTCTGCTGCAGGTTGGGATCCTGCTGGGCCCATGTTTGAAGGGGCGGATATCCACCAGAGGCTGTCCCCTGACGATGCAGATTTTGTGGATGTCCCCCACACCTGCACGCGTTCCTTCAGCTTGAGCACTGGTATTTACATGCCCAGGGGCCACACTGACATCTATCCCAGTGGGGGTGACTTCCAGCCAGGCTCTAGACTCAATGATGTCCTGAGATCAATTGCATATGGAAGTGAGTTCCGTCTTTTCTGCTTTGTGTTTGACTCAGTTTATCCCATTTCCTTCTAAATCCCCCAGAGCCTTTAGTGCTGCAGGCACTATTTGTTCATTATTCCCACCTCTCACCACAGTGGCCCTCCAACACTGTGTTTAATGTATATCGTTGTCCTCCAAGACTAACTGACCCAGTGGTTCCTGCTCTGGTTTCTCATGCTTTAAGGTTGCAGTTGTTATTAATTGTTTTCTTTCTTTCTTTCCTTTTTTTTTTTTTTTTTTTTTTTAGAGAGAGTTTTGCTCTTTTTGCCCAGGCTGGAGTGCAATGGTACAATCCCAGCTCACTGCAACCTCCACCTCCCTGGTTCAAGCGATTCTCTTGCCTCAGCCTCCCAAGTAGCTGGGACTACAGGCACGTGCCACCATGCCCAGCAAATTTTGTATTTTTAGTAGAGATGGGGTTTCACCATGTTGGCCAGGCTGCTTTCAAACTCCAGACCTCAGGTGATCTTCCCACCTCAGCCTCCCAAAGTGCTGAGATTATAGGCATGAGCCACTGTGCCTGGCCAATTAATTTCTTTTTATGACAAAAGGAATACACACATTTGTTGAAAGAGAAATCAAGCATTATAGACTTGCATAAAGCAAAAGTGCACTCCCACTCCCACCTCTGCTTCCACTCTTCAGATGTAGCCAGTATGAATGCTTTTGCGTGTATCCTTCTAGTCTTTTTTCTTTGCAAATTTATTTGCATGCAAATTTTCGCCCAAATCACATTGTTCTGCAACTTTATTTTAATTTTTTTCAGCTTAATTTTTTGTCTTTAATAAGAAATTATGGATACTCTTTTTCTTTTCTTTTTTTAAAACAGACTCTTTTCTTGTTGTTGTTGTTGTTTTGTTTTTGTTTTTGTTTTGTTTTGAGACAGAGTTTCACTCGTTGCCCAGGCTGGAGTGCAATGGTGCGATCTCGGCTAACTGCAACCTCTGCCTCCCAGGTTCAAGCAATTCTCTTCCCTCAGCCTCTTGAGTAGCTGGGATTATAGGCACCCACCACCACACCTGGCAAATCCCAAAGTGCTGGGATTACAGGCGTGAGCCACCATGCCTGGCCACATCCTCTTTCTTAAGACAGGGTCTTGCTCTGTCACCCAAGCTGGAGAACAGTGGCACAATCATAGCTCACTGCAGCCTCGACCTCACGGACCCAAACGATCCTCCCACTTCAGTCTCCCAAGTAGCAGAGACCATAGGTGTGCGCCATCATGTCTGGCTAAATTTTTTATTTTTGTAGAGATGTGATCTCACTATGTTGCCCAGCCTGGTCTCAAACTCCTGAGCTCAAGCCATCTTCTCATCTGGGCCTCCCAAAGTGCTGGGATTACAGGTGTGAGCCACCGTGCCTGGTCTTGCTATTCTTAATAATATGTCTTGGAGATTGTTTCATATCATTATATTTAGAGCTACCTCAGTCTTTCAACAACTACATATAATTTAATTGCATGAATGTATCATAATTTATCTGGTCCTTATAAGTGGACATTTAGGGTTTTAAAAAATCTTTTTCAGTTATGAACAGTGCTACAGTGAATGCCTTGTCATATTTTTCAGATGAGTTTTAGAGCCAATGTACTAGAAGATGGAAGGAAGCATGTTTCTCACCCATTCCATTTCAGGCTGCATTTTTAGGGGAAATTGTGCTATTTGGAGAACCACATTTGGCTCAGAGGTTTAGGAGTACTTGGATCCTACCCTGGTCTAACTCTTCCCTCCCCTACATCTGGGCCAATGAGAGATGGAGAAAAAAAAGCAAGAACCCTCATTTTCAGAGGGGCTGAAAGCCTAAAGCCATGCTCTCTGGAGGATGCCCCTTCCCCTAAGCCAGGGCTTCTCTTTGACATTTGGGACTAGAGAGACCTTTGTTCTGAGGGCTTCCCGTGCATTGGAGCATGTTTAGTAGCATCTCTGGTCTCAACTCACTAGATACCAGCAGCACCTTCTCCCTAGTTGTGACAGTGTCTCCTGGCTGAGACCTACTGCTCTAACCCAATGTGGACCTCAGAATCCTACCACCCACAGGCTGGCACAGGGGCAGGAGCCTGAGGCACCAGAAGTGCTTCACCCAGAATAGGAGTGGAAGCGAGATGACCAGGCTTAGCACAGCAGCATCAGCCTGTCCTGCCAAAGGAGGCTCGTGGAGACAGGGCTACCCCTGAGGGCCCCAAGTGCAGAGCCTTTTCATAGTAGTGCCCCTGCCCATTGGCAAACATGGCCCCACAACACCCTGGAATCTATCCAAACATATAGTGACCTCTGCAGGAAGGATGGGGTGGGAAGCTGGGGAAGATCTTGAGGCTATATTCATGCATGCGCAGAGCGAACCAATGCACCTGCCAACCACAGGTGGCCTCCATCAGAATGGAGACAGTAGATGTGAACTTTGCTTCCACCTCATGGTCTGAGGACAAAGCTGCTGGAGCTGGCATTTTCCCCCCCGCACTTCTGGATCAGGCTGTATTTGAGTCCATGATCAGCCTGCATTTCTTCAATTAACTTGAACCAGGGGTGATAGATAATCTAAACCCTTTCTCCTTGGATGGTTGGTCTTCACTTTTCCCCTGGTTGGCTCATAGGAATTATGTAATTTTTTGTATTCATCTGATTTGTTGCTGCAGGACACCAAAAGGGAGGAACCTGGCACTCAGACATCAAGGTGAATGTCACAAACAGAGGCCAGTGGAGGGTGGGAGGCTCCCAGGGGAGGCACGGGGTACAGATCACAATGTCAGGCTTAGGCTTTCTAATGAAGCTCCCAGTTGTCTTGTGATGGGGGAGGGGAGAGCTCAAATCAGGATTGTGAGCTGTGACTGAAATGTCTGCAGCAGCTCCAGGTAAAAGAGGCCCAAGACCTAGGATGGCGACAACATCTCCCAAGATCTAGCCAGCCAAGCAAGCCTCTACTTTCTTCATGTTCTTCCCAACCCATAAAGATCACAGTTTTTGCCAGCCATTACCCCCGCCTATAATCCCAGCACTTTGGGAGGCCAAGGCAGGAGGATTGCTGGAGCCAGGAGTTTGAGACCAACCTGAGTAAGATGCAAGACCCCATCTCTACAATAAAAAATACAAAAATTCGCTGGGCGTGGTGGCATGCACCTATACTGAGGTGGGAGGATTGCTCGAGCCCAGGAGGCAGAGGTTGCAGTGAACTGAGATCACACAACTGCACTCCAGCCTGGGTGGCAGAGCGAGACCCTGTCAAAAAACAAGCAAACAAACAAACAACAACAACAAAAAAACCCCACAGCATACATCTTTTAAAAAGAGATGGAGTGATGAAGATCACAGAACAAAGAGTTAACAAAAGAGCCGGGTTGTAGGGCTGGGCAGCAATTGAAGCTGTTTTTCCTCCCAGATGATTGCACGCCTCACCTTTTAGGGGTGAGGGGTCCTCAGGGGCGGGGTCTGGGTGGGAGTAGGAGAGAAGCCTCCTTCAAAACCAGCTTTCAGAGAGTTGGACGCTTTTTGGAGATGACTGAATTTGGATTAGGCATTCACATTTATTAATGCCCTTACGTGTTAAAGAAGGTGAAACAGGCCAGGTGCGGTGGCTCACACCTGTAATCCCAGCACTTTGGGAGGCCAAGATGGGTGGATCATTTGAGGTCAGGAGTTTGAGATCAGCCTGGCCAACATAGTAAACCCCGTCTCTACTAAAAATACGAAAATCAGCTGGGCATGGTTGTGCACCCCTGTAATCTCAGCTACTCAGGAGGCTGAGGCAGGAGAATCACTTGAGCCTGGGAGGTGGAAGTTACAGTGAGTCAAGATCGCACCACTGTACTGCAGCCTGGGCAACAGAGCGAGAATCTGTTTCTAAAAAAAAAACATAGAGGGCAACATTGATAGCATCCTTTAAGAAACAGTACATTTTGAGATAAGATAAAGCAATTGAGAGGTTGGGGTACATATATAACTAATCAAGTCAGCAAACAAAGCCACACTTATTTACTCAACCACCACCCCGCAAAAAAAGTCATTTCGCAGGGAAGGGAATTATAGTGTATTACAGGACCCTGCCATAATCATACATGTGATAATAACAGAATGTAATAATATAAACACCCAATATCCATCTAATCAAAGGTATTATGCTTGAAGGATGGGAAGAAGGGAATTGGGTGAGTGTGTGAGAGAACACACTGGGAGTGAGGAAGACACTGAAAGAGACAAATGTCATCTCCCATAGTGAGGAGCCAATAGAGAATAAAAAGAACCAAAAAATCAAACAGTAATAGAAGCATATTATTTAGTGATACGAAGATAAATACTAAAGGAAGCAGTTACTATATTGTAAAGGTATTGTCTGGAGAGGGGAGAAAGGGAGAAGGGGGTGTGGAGGGGTGGTACTGGAAGATTGCCTTTCTTTCATTAAAAGTCTCTTTTTTTTTTTTTTTAAATGGAGTCTCTGTCTCCCAGGCTGGAGTGCAATGGCACAATCTCGGCTCACTGCAATCTCCACCTCTACGGTTCAAGCAATTCTCCTGCCTCAGCTTCCTGAGTAGCTGGAACTACAGGCATGTGCCACCACGCCTGGCTAATTTTTGTATTTTTTTGGAGATGGGGTTTTGCCATGTTGCCCAGGCTGGTCTTGTCTTGAACTCCTGGTCTCCAAGTGTTCCTCCCGCCTTTGCCTCCCAATGTGCTGGAACTACAAGAGTGAGCCACCGCACTCGGCCAATGAAAATGTTTTGAAATAGATAAAGGTGATGGTCCATGAACCTGTGAATGTTATCATTGCTATTAAATTGTCCTTTTTTTGAGGCGGGGGCTGGGGGACGGAGTCTTGTTCTGGCGCCTAGGCTGGAGTGCAGTGGCACGATCTGAGCTCACTGCAAGCTCCGCCTCCTGGGTTCGCACCATTCTTCTGCCTCAGCCTCCCGAGTAGCTGGGACTACAGACGCCCGCCACCACGCCTGGCTAATTTTTTTTATTTTTAGTAGAGATGGGGCTTCACCGTGTTAGCCAGAGATGGTCTCGATCTCCTGACCTCGTGATCCGCCCGCCTCAGCCTCCCAAAGTGCTGGGATTACAGGCGTGAGCCACCGCACTTGGCCAAATTGTACATTTTTAAAGGGTTAATTTTGTTATGTAAATTTTACCTCAAAAAAAAAAAAAGAAAAGAAAAAAAGAAGAGATGATGTAACAATAAAAATCCAAAGGTGAAACTGTGTAGACTAAGCAAACTGGGTGGAGAACCCTGAAAAAAGGGGTTAAAATGAGACAGAGCTTTATATTTAATAAAAATGTGTTCCTGAAAAGTTTGTTGTGAATTGAACTCTTACTATTTTTTCTCCTTTAACTTTTTTCCCAGCTGGAGGCATGAGGACTCATAGAAATTATGTATCTCTAAGGTGTACAATGTGATGCTTTAATATAGGTATAAATTATGAAGTGATTACCAACAATCAAGCTAACTTTTTAAAGATATTTTTATTTCAGGTTGGCCCCCAATTGGTAGAAATTCACAACTCTTTAGTTTTAGGTCTCTCTGCCTCCCATTTCAGAATGGTGCAGCAGAATTGCGTTATTTTGAATACTGTAATGTATAATTTGTGACTATTCCAATAAAGGTTGCTTTGCATGAATAAACTGCAGTGTATAACTATGTATGGATAAGTGCATAAGATACTTAAGAACAGAAGTCTTAATAAAAAAGGAGTGTAGGCCAGGCACGGTGGCTCACGCCTGTTATCCTAGCACCCTGGGGAGCCAAGGCAGACAGATCATCTGAGGTCGGGAGCTCGAGACCAGCCTGACCAACATGGAGAAACCCTGTCTCTACTAAAAATACAAAATTAGCCGGGCGTGGTGGCACATGCCTGTAATCCCAGCTACTCAGGAGGCTGAGGCAGGAGAATCACTTGAACTGAGGAGGCAGATGTTGTAGTGAGCCGGGATCATGCCGTTGCACTCCACAGTGGGCAACAACAGAGAAACTCCTTCTCAAAAAAAAAAAAAAAAAAAGTAAATTCTGACACATGCTACAATATGGATGAACCTTGAGGGCATTATGCTAAGTGAAAGAAGCCAAACACAGAAAAGAAAAACAATATGTGATTCCACATTATACAAGGTACCTAGAGTAGTCAGATTCACAGAGAAGGTAGAACAGTGGTTGCCAAGAGCTGGGTCAGAGGAGAATGGGCAGGTGTTGTGTAATGGGTACAGAGTTTCAGTTTTGGTGAGATGACAGGGTTGAGGAGAGGGCTGGTGGTGACTGTTGCACAACAAAGTAAGTGTAGTCAAAGCCACTGAACTATACACTTACAAATGTTAAAATGCTAAATTTTACTTTACATATATTCAACCACACACACAAAAACAATGGAGCCATGAAGTTTCAAGTATTTTAATAGGACAAATCAAAACCAGTCTTTGGAATATACTATTTTCATTTTTCCTTTACTTTATGCCAAGATGTGTAAGTTACAAAACAAAAATGCATCTTTATCTGTATTCAGTTCTTGCAGTAAGTATATGGCCTGTTGGAAGTCATACTCCTCCCAAACAAGCCATCAATCATTAAAGTGTGCAGTTCTAAAAATACAGATATAAAAATACCTTTTCCCGAATATTCATTTTTAAATTTATGTTTTCACCTTCCGAGTTTGTGTATCACCTAAGAAGTGAGTATGCCTCATGGTTAAGAACGTGGGCTCTGGTGCTAGAAGGATTTATCACGAATGTCCCGGAGTAATTCTGGGGCTTTACCACTTGGCACTTAATCTCAGATTAAGGGAAACACTTGCCTCTCATAAAAGGAGAAAGAGAAAAAAAAAAAAGGAAAGTAACTCTTTCTGTATTCCTTACAACACTGACCTTTGAGTGGTCCCAACAGAATGCTGGTCATGCTTGCAGTTCAGCTGGATTTTTATTTTTATTTTTATTTTTATTTTTTAACAAGACTTGCTCTCCTTTCTGGTTTCTCCCCAGCCTCTTCATGGGTATGCGGTAAAATAACACTTACCTACTGGCTTCCACTTACTTCAGTCCCTGCCCTGTCGGACCCGCTGGGCAAGATCCCTTGCCTCTCCCACCCACATACTGGAAGGTGCAGGCCCAGGGTGCACAGCACCCGGGTGGCAGTGGGACTCATGCACAGGCTATCCCCGCGCTAAGCTGAGGCGATTCTGGAAGGTACCCTGTGCCTAGGTGCCAGCAGTGGCCGCGGAACGCGCCCCGGGGGACAGAGCGCATCATCAAGGTGCTTTGGCCACATTGAGGCCCCCTTCTCTCCCTGGCTTCCGTTCCCACATGCGCGACCCACAGCGACTTCGCTGGCGCCCGGTATTCACTTAAGGCGTTTGCAGCACTTAAGCACCTGCGCCATCTCCGCTGTGTCCTCACTAGCCGCTGACCAAGCCAGATGCGCGGTGGAGGGCGGGGCGACCCCGCAGGGGACGTGGTGAAGGCCGCTGATTGCCTACTGCATACAACACACCCACTTTACCTAAAGCAGAAATTAAAGCCAGGAGGCGCCATCCCTTGTGGGCCCCTGAAAAGTACAAAAGGAAGTTTGGACACAGTTCAAAGGCGCTTGGGTTGACCAGCGGCAATTTTTGTTTCCCGCCCCACTGCACACGCGAAAGCGCTGGCGCTGCCATTGGCTCTGGCTGGGGGTGAGTCCCGAACCTGTGAGCCGCGGAACTTTCCGCTCTGAGCTCGCATCCTTGCGGTGCGGTTTCCCAGCAGCTCTCTTGCCTTGTAGCTTGTGTCGGGAGTCGTAGACAGCCATGGCCCATGGGCCTGGCGCTGACGGACCCTAGAGCGGTGTCTGAGGGAGGTGGGCAAAGCCACTGGCTGGCCCGAGTGCATCCTCACGTAAGTGCACAGATCCCGGGCTCGGGTGCGAGTGCGGTCGCACGTGGACACTGGTTGCAGACCCCTGGCAAATTGTGGAGCTGGGGGAAGGTAAGGGGAAATGTAAATCACTTTTCCCCACATTTCAGGGGACCTAGGCTATCAAAATTTTAAAAATTGTTAAAACTTTTACAGTATGGATCTCTCAGTTGAATGTTATTGAAATCAACCTAACCTCAGTTATTAACGCCTATAAGCTCACCTTGAGGCTTATTACGGCCCCCATCCCCCTACACACAACTGTGTTGGTTTCTCCTTCCGCCTGTGCTCCTAAAGCACTCAGTGTTTATCTGCCATCATGCTTTATTGAAAGCACAAGCTTGTCACTTGTCTGTCCACCCCACTAAGCTTCTTGAGAATTAGAACTTTCATGTCTCTTCCCAACACAAACGTTTTATGTGTATTTTGTTGAAGAACTTCAAATATGATCTATAAAATTATGACTCATTTATGTTTCAAACTCCAACCTCTCCCTTGAGTTCCTTGCTCACAGCAACTACAGACTGAGCTTAGTTGGAATTCAGTAGCGCACAACTGGGATATCCGCACCGTACGGTTTTAACAATTTTTTAAATTTTGGTCCTCTCAGCATCACAAATTCACTGTGTCCAAAATACAGTAGAATGTTGTTTCTACCCACCTACACTCTGCCATCCGCTGAAGTCCTTTCCCCCTGCTCCACCACTCAAGCCTTGCCTATCGCAGTAAATGGCAGTTCTGTCTCTCCAGTTGCTCACACATAAAACTAGGCTGCTATTTTGATGTCTTCACTTTTCTCTATTCTGTATCTAATTCCTTAGCAATCCTGTCAGTTCTACCTCCAAACTGTACTCAGCATATTCACTACTCTAACTCCAGCTTAAATCACCATCATCCTTCGCCTGGAATGCTGCATCAACCTTCTAATCACTCTACTTTCCTCCTCCTCCTGCCTCCCTTTCTTCTTCTTCATGTAAATCATCATTTCATCCTTCTGCTTAAAATCTTCTCACGTTTTATTACACTTAAAATGGCAAACTCTTACCCTTGAGCCCTGCAGAATTTGGCTCCCATCAGTCTCTCCAACTTCACCTTCTGCCTCCTTCACGCTATAGCCATGCTCACTTTTTTATTCCTCAGGCTTACCAAGCTCAATTGCATCTTAGAGAATTTGTTCTTGCTGTTCCTTCCGCCTGGAATACATGTTTCCCAATCTTTATAAGACTATACTTGTCTGTAAGTTTCATCTCAGATGTCACATCTAGGAGAGGTTTTCCTTGACCACTGTAGCCAAAGCAAATGTTGATCGTTGAGTGAATAAGGGAATGAATGAATGGAGTGGTATATAATGTAGCAGAGTAGATAATTTGAGGCTAATTCACTATATATCTCCAAGCAAATAGATTTGTAATGCTTTTCCTGCCAACAATCTATACAGCTGATTCACAAATACTTGGTTGACAGGTTTTATATATCATTGTGGCTCATCAGCTTATATATTGTTGGGGCCAGAATCTATACTTACACTTTATTCAAATTTGATTTTACAGAAGAGTTGAGGGTTTTATTTTTCTTTTAATTAAGAGGGCTGTGAAATTATTATCTATAATTCTAAATCTCATTTAATTCCTCCCAATAGGTTTCAAGATGGATTGGCATCAAAGTTCACTTCTTTAATAAAAGTGCTGTATGACTTTAATAAAACAGTAGAGAATGGTAGAATCCATGGCAGCTCTTTACAAAAACTTGTGATAGAAAGTTTTGATGATGAGCAGACTTTGCAACAACTGGCATTGCAAAATGAAGCAATTTTACAGTGCTTCCAGAATGCGGTTAGTGAAAGAAAGATGAAGATATCAGTCTTCTCCCAGAGAGTGAAGAACAGGAGCATGAAGAGGATGGTTCAGAAACAGAGGCTGATGGCCAGGAGGACCTAGAAGATTTAGAGGAGGAGGAGGACGTGTCAGATATGGGTGGTGACAATCCTGAAATGGGTGAGAGAGCTAAAAACTCAAGCAAATTCAGGGCCAGGCGCGGTGGCTCACACCTGTAATCCCAGCACTTTGGGAGGCCGAGGTGGGCAGATCACGAGGTCAGGAGATAGAGACCATCCTGGGTAACATGGTGAAACCCCATCTCTACTAAAAATACAAAAAAAAATTTAGCCAGGTGTGGTGGTGGGCACCTGTAGTCCCAGCTAATTGGGAGGCTGAGGCAGGAGAATGGCATGAACCTGGGAGGCGGAGCTTGCAGTGAGCCGAGATCACGCCACTGCACTCCAGCCTGGGTGACAGAGCAAGACTCCCTCTCAAAAAACAAAACAAAACAAAAGACTCAAGCAAATTCAATCTGAGGAAAAGCCCAGTTCTCAGTGATGAGGATTCTGACCTTGACTTTGATATCAACAAATTGGAACAGCAGAGCAAGGTGCAAAGCAAAGGACATGGAAAACCGAGAGAAAAGTCCATAGTAGACGAGAAATTCTTCCAACTCTGAAATGGAGCCCTATTTTGAAAACAGAGAAAAAGAAGAGGAACGAAAAGATAATGATGATGAGGTGGCAGATACTGATTTTTTGAAGATATTGATTCTGATGAAGATCAAGGGGCACTGTTTGGAAGTAAAAAACTTCAGGTAAAGTTTTGAGCGAGGAGAGAGCACTTTCCTCCTCCTCAAATTAGCTTTTGTTTTGTTTTTCTAGGAGAGATGTAATTGTAGTTAGAAGATTTGGAGCTAAGAAATATTGTGCTCTATCTTATCAGTTATAAATGAATCTGTACTTCCATTCAGTTTCTGTTCCAGTTGTTCTTATAATAGCTTTATGGTAATGTTTTTAGTTGCCAATTTCACCTAATAACTATTTTTGGTTTCTGGTGTTATTAAGTTAGAAAGTAACGTAGACATACAGTATACACACAAATATATATGCATGTGTTAATGATGTATTTTTCTATTCCTAGTTAATAGTTTTAAAAATCTTTTTATTTCAGTCAGATAAAAGTTCCAGAAATGTGAAGTACAAAGATTTTTTTGATCCAGTTGAAAGTGATGAAGACATAGCAAGTGATGATGATGATGATCTGGTTCAAACAAGCTGATGAAATTGCTGAAGAAGCAGCAGCAGAACTAAGCATTTCTGAAATGTGAGTATTTTGAACCATCCTTTACATTGTGAGCTGGAATTGTCCAATCATGTGTTGGTACTTGTGGTTTTCACACATGTTTGTTTTAAGAAGTTAGATTCTCTCCTGTCAGATATTCTCAAGATAGCCAGAGGAAAGTCTGGATTTAAAGGGACTTTACAGATCATTTAATGAAGAAAAATACTACTGGCAGTAGCAATCAAACCTTTCTTACCAGGAACTTTGATTTGGTTTTGTGCCCAAAATATCCTGTTATTGTTCTGAGATAGGAGGTTTGTATTATAGATTGATGAATAATTTATTTTCTCTATATTGGACACTTTTTGTTCGTTTCTTACATAGCATTTCATTTAAATGATACCTTCTCTTCCTTAATACCTGAAAGATTTTGGAAGTTCTGAGTATTTGGTGGCATTAGGCATATAAAAGAAGAACTTTATTAAGGGAAAATATGTTTCCTTTTGTTTTTCTAATGGAAAGCAGTATATTTCTTTTTATAAGAGTTTTGGTAGTGTAGGGATGAAGATGATGACCTGGAAGAAAGTGAAGACAGTAAACAATGTAAAGAAAGCTTGAGAAGAATGACCTTCACTTTGCCGGATGATGAGGCAACTGAAGATGCAGGTGTTTTAAATGTAAAGAAAAATTCTGATGAAGTTAAATCCTCTTTTGAAAAAAAGACAGGAAAAGATAGTTAGGAATTTAAGGAATTTTTAATATGCTTGACATGATTGTGGAACTCACAGACTACTAACAAATCTTCCCTATTTTTCTTTCCTTTTTTTTTTTTTTTTTTTTTGAGATGGAGTCTTGCTCTGCCACCCAGGCTGGAGTGCAATGGTGCAATCTCAGCTCACTGCAGCCTCCGCCTCCTGGGTTCAAGTGATTCTCCCTCAGCCTCTTGAGTAGCTGAGATTAGAGGTGCATTCCACCATGCCTGGCTAATTTTTGTATTTTTAGAAGACACGGGGTTTCAACGTGTTGGCCAGGCTGGTCTCAAACTCCTGACCTCAGGTGATCCTCCTGCTTTGGCCTCCCAAAGTGCTGAGGATACAGGTGTGAGCCACCGTGCCCCAACCTTCCCTATTTTTCTTGTGGTAACTATTAACCATCCTTTGAAAACAAATATGTTGGCCAGGTGTGGTGGCTTACGCCTGTAATCCTAGCATTTTGGTAGTCTGAAGCAGGAGGATTGCTTGAGCTCAGGAGTTCAAGACCAGCTTGGGCAACATAGTGAGACCTTGTCTCTACAAAAAATACAAAAATTAGTGGGACACGGTGGTGTATGCCTGTAGTCCAGCTACTCAGGTGGCTGAGGCGGGAGGATCACTTGAGCCCAGGAGGTCGATGCTGCAGTGAGCTCTGATCACATCACTCTCTCCAGCCTGGGCGGTGGAGCAAGATCCTGTCTTCAAACAAACAAACAAACAAACAAACAGAAAACCGAAAATCTTGCTGCTACTCTGTAAAGCAAAAGCACAGTATATAGAGATGCCATATGGAAAGCATGTGATTTGCAAAAATCAGTGCCTGCATTACCCAGCCTATAGCTTTCAACTTGGGGCCTGTGTGTAAAATGGTTGTTTCTTTTCTGTCTCCCTTATGACTTTATATGTATAGCATGTCTCTCCTGACAAAGCTATCCCGAGAGCCTCTTCTTGTAACTGTTTTGACTGCTCTGGAGGATGCCGCCTACGTCTTTAAGGTGCTCCACGGATTTTGGTGAGTGCCAAATAGCCATAATTTTAATTAATACCATGATAAAGATATCTTCCAAAGTATGTCATGATTTCAGACAAGTGAAATTTCATTTAATTTTAGTAGATGTAGTCTGGCTCCAATAATTGGGCTATATTATTTATCCAATCTTCAAATTTTATTATAATAAAAACGAGAATCGTGCCAGGCACAGCAGCTCACACTTGTAATTCCAGCACTTTGGGAGGCTGAGGAGGGAGGATTGCTTGAGCCCAGGAGTTCGAGACCAGTCTCGGCAACATAGTGAAACCCCGTCTCCACTAAAAATGTAAAAAAATAGCTGGGTGTGGTAGCGTGAGCCTATAGTCTCTGCCACTCGACAGGCTGATTGGGCATGATCGCTTGAGTCCAGGAGTTCAAGGCTGCAGTGAGCTATGACTGGACTATGGCACTCCAGCCTGGGCAACAGAGCTGGAGAATAAGCAAATAAACGATACCAAGAATATCAAAAGAATTATTTTTAAAATCTGTGAATCTAAGTTAAATTCATCATTGTCAGATTGTCCCTGGAAGATAAATTCTAAAGGAGAAAAAAAAAAAAACATAAAGTATCAATGAGTTAGTGTCCTCCCATCCTACTCCTCCCACCCTCCCCCCACAAAAAAGAAAGAAAGGTTTGGTTTTGCTATGAAATTATACCAGACCTTCAAGTGAAGTTTTCAGTAAATCACAAATAATTTATTGCAATTTCCACATATAAAGTAGAACTTTCAAACTTTTTTCTTTTGAAACTGTTAGAACATGAAAACCCAAACCTGACAAAGGTACCTGACAAATGTAGCATTAAAACACACACACTCTCTCATTCATGACTAGTGATGCAAACATAGCACAGTGGGAAAATTATGCCACACAATCACATGAAGCTCATTCCCTTGAATCACTACTAGAAGATCTGGTATGATTCCTGGTTGCAAGATGTTAAGGAGAAAATACACGGTTCCCTCCATATATATTAGAAAGACCTTTGATAAAATTCAATATTTATTTCTATTTTTTTTTTACTCCTAGTGGATTATAAATATATCTATCCAAAAGCTGCCATCATGCATGATGGGTGAAATTCTACAAACATCCCTTTAAGATCAGGAATAAGACAAAATGTCCAGTATTACAGTTACTGCAGTTAATTAACATTAACAGTTAATAACCACATAAGCCAGCGCAACTACAAAAGGTAAAGATAAGAGATTAGGAAAACTGGCCGGGCGCGGTGGCTCACGCCTGTAATCCCAGCACTTTGGGAGGCCGAGGCGGGCGGATCACGAGGTCAGGAGATCAAGACCATCCTGGCTACCATGGTGAAACCCCGTCTCTACTAAAAATACAAAAAAAAAATTAGCCGGGCGTGGTGGCGGGCGCCTGTAGTCCCAGCTACTCGGGAGGCTGAGGCAGGAGAATGGCGTGAACCCGGGAGGCGGAGCTTGCAGTGAGCGGAGATCGCGCCACTGCACTCCAGGCTGGGTGACAGAGCGAGACTCCGTCTCAAAAAAAAAAAAAAAAGAGATTAGGAAAACTGCTGGGAGCAGTGGTTCACACCTGTAATCCCAGCACTTTGGGAGCTCAGGTGCTCCCAGCACTTGAGCTTAGGAGTTTGAGACGAGCCTGGGCAACATAGTGAGACCTCATCTCTGTAAAAAAATACAAAATTATCTGGGTGTGTTACATGTGCCTGTGGTCCCAGCTACTTGGGAGTCTGAGGTGAGAGACTGCTTGAGCCTGGGAGGCGGAGGTTGCAATGAGCTGAGATCGTGCAGCTGTACTCCAGCCTGGGCAACAGAGTGAGACTCTGTCTCAAAAAAAAAAAAAAAAAAAAGATTAGGGATACTAAAATGAAAACATTAGTGTCTGGAGACAAAACTGAATGGATAAACTGAATTGATATTAGGAAAATAAGAGAATTCTGTAAGATAGCTGAAAAAGCTGGTATGTTATACACTGAAGTCATAATTGTTGTCTTTTAGAAGTTAGAGATAATAAGAATTTCAGTTTAGAGTCAAAAGGGGCTAATATTCGAATCAAAGAATTACTTAGGCGGACATGGTGGCTCACGCCTGTAATCCCAGCACTTTGGGAGGCCGAGGCAGGCAGATCATGAGGTCAGGAGATCGAGACCATCCTGGCTAACACGGTGAAACCCCATCTCTACTAAAAATACAAAAAATTAGCCAGGCGTGGTGGCAGGTGCCTGTAGTCCCAGCTACTCGGGAGGGTGAGGCAGGAGAATGCCATGAACCCGGGAGGTGGAGCTTGCAGTGAGCCTAGATCACGCCACTGCAGTCCAGCTGGGCGGCAGAGTGAGAGACTGCATCTCAAAAACAAAAACAACAATTACTTAACTTTAGGATGCTCCAAGAATCAAAATTCATAGTGGCTTGTGAACAGATAGATCACTTGAGAATAGAGCCCAGAAATAAACCCAAATGCTTCTGGGGGAGTTTAGTACATTATAAACATGACATTTTAAATCAATGAGGAAAAGAAATCATTTGCAGCTCGCCCTACCATACACAGCAGGAATAGGAAGTCATTGGCAGAATAAAAAGATGTTAAGAACAGAACAGAATTGTAGAACAGTACATTTCTTGCTTCCCCACTTTTCAAAGTATTTTTTGCTTTTTCACAAATGTAAGTGTAATTTTATTTTCTAAATGTATACTAATTCTTTTTTTCTCTTTCTTAGATGAATGACAAAAATTACACCTTTAGAAAAAGAGTTGTTAGGAAAAAGCCTTGGCTGCGTGTGGGGGAAGTGACAGCACAGAAGAGACCAGAGAAGAGCCTCCTGGAGGAGAGCCTGCACTTTGACCATGCTGTCCGGATGGGTGCGGTGCTCTTTTCTGCAAGTGTTCACTTCTCTGCTTTTTCTATGGTCCCATTTCATAGAAAGATTTGGGGTGATGTTTCTTTCCCTCAACTTTTTATTTTGAAAACTTGCAAACACAGAAAAGTTGATAAAATAATACAGTGAACATCGGTATGCTATTCAACTGGATTCACCAATTAAGGTTTTGTCATACTTGTTTTCTCTCCTCCGCATATGGAAGATTGTATATGTGCCCTTTTTCCCCCTGAATCATTTCAAAGTAAGTTACCAGTATCATGGCATTTCACTGTTAAGTACTTTCGCAGATATCTTCTAGGAACCAGGACGTTCTCCTATATAATCACAATACCATTAATCCCACCCCAAAAATTTAACATCAATACACTAATGATACCTACTGTATAGATTATAATCAGCTTCCTTGCAGCAATCTGTTTAGAAGGCTTGCATCCTGTCACTGTCCACTGATTAAATTTTGAACTCTAACTTGAAACCCTGGTTATCTCATTGCCTTCTTTCTTATACCCATTAAGTCAAAAGGAGCTCTCATTTTATTTCAATGGAAAACAGAATGGAAAAGAGGGGAAGAGTCCCTAGGTACCTTGGATAAAGTATGAGCACTTACTACCATATGTATTCTAGTTCTGTAGTTTTTAAACTTCAGGGAGCATTTCAAGGCTTATTAAAGCACAGATAGTTGTCCTTCTTCCCCACTTTCTGATTCAGGAGGTGTGGGGCTGGCCCAGGAATTTGCATGTCTAACAAGTTCCCACGTGTTGCTGATGCTGAGGGTCTAAGGACTGCAGTGCGTGAATCCGTGGTTTAGTGGACATCCACCTAATGAATACATGTTGTATTTCCTTTAGCACCTGTGATTACAGAGGAAACACCTTTCAACTGGAAGGTATCATTAAACAGAGGATAAGAGATCAGCTCAGTAAGAATTAAATTTCACTTAATTGAAATGTCACTCAAATGTTTAGAAATAATATGACAGGCCAGGCACAGTGGCTCATGCCTGTAATCCCAGCACTTTGGGAGGCCAAGGCAGACGGATCACTTGAGGTCAGGAGTTCGAGACCAGCCTGTCCAAGATGGTAAAACTTCCTCTCTACTAAAAATACAAAAATTAGCTGGGCATGGTGGTGCATGCCTATAGTCCCAGGTACTCGGGAGGCTGAGGCAGGGGAATCGCTTGATCTCGGGATATGGAGGTTGCAGTGAGCTGAGATGCGCTACTGCACTCCAGCCTGGGAAACAGAGCAAGACTCCATCTCAAAATAAATAAATAAATAAATAAGATAAAAATAAAAATAAAGGGAAGATGGGGCAGCTTTGTGTACTGCATGTCCTGAAAATGGGCTGATTTCTCTCAAGAGGCAGGGATTTAAGCTCTGTAGCCTATGTGGGATACATACAGGAGAAAAAAGAAGAAAAAGAAAAGAAATGTAAATATAAATAAATGAAAATAACACTTTTCCATGATTATAAAGGAAATCACATTGTTTTTGTAATAATTTGGATGACAAAATGTAAAGAAAAATCTTTAATTTTGCCACTCAAAACATTCCGGTTTGTTGCTTTTCACACTTTTTATGCTGTAAACATTTTAAAAAGTAGAATCACAATACATGGTCTTTTGTCACTTACTATATTTTAAGCATGTTTCTATGGCAGAAATATATCCTGGCATCATCACTTTCAATAGCTGGATGTATGTTAAGTGAATCATTGCCACCCCAGAGGTGGATTTCCTTCTACATATATTTTAATGGACTCGAGTGAGGATTTTTGCACTGAATTCATAGAAGTAGAATTTCTAGAAGAAAATAATATAAAACAGTTTTAGGATTTTTAAAAGAAATGTTCAAATCATCCTATAGGAAAATTGGTTGAGTTTATGCTCCCACCAACAGGGACAGAGCTCCAGGTTCCCCCTTCCATTTGTCATCTTCGCTGGTCTTTAAGCAGAAAATCTCATTGTTTTCATTACCTTTCTTTGATTTCTAGTGCTTTTGCATCTTTTTCATTTGCTCATTGGCCATTTTTATTCTTGTGGGAAGTGCTGGTTTCTCCATTGCCCATTTTCTGCTGGAAATCATTTTTTTTTCTGAGTAATTTTAAAGATTTCTTTATAGGCTAAGGATACAAACCTTTAATCTGTCATTGAGGTTACAAAGATCTTCTCCCAGTAAGTAATTTGTCATTTCACTTTATTTATTTTTTTGCTAGCAAAGCACCAAAGTCAAATTTCACTTAATTTTTATCCTGCTGAATGAACACATTTTAACTTAGTGATTTTAGTGGAAACAGGAGCAGGACAGAATGTAATAATTAGATCTCACTCTGTCACCCCAACTGGAGTGCAGTGGCATGATCATAGCTACTGCAGCCTCAAACTTCTGGGCTCAAGTGATTTTCCCACCTCAGCCTCCCAAGTAGCTCTAGGACTACAGGTGTGTGCCGCCAAGCCCAGCTAATTTTTAAATTTTCTTTGTAGAGATATGAATTCGCTATGCTGCCCAGGCTGGTCTTTAACTCCTGACTTACCCCACCTTAGCTTGCCAATATGCTGGGAGTATGGGCGTGAACTACTGCTCCCGGCCAAGAGCTTACTTTGGTTTGCTAGCAAGGTTCTTGGTATCTTTTTATATTTGAGGCTTTCGTGCTAGTGCTGAAGTATTACACTCACCATCTGAGGTTTACAGGACTTTTGTTTTAATATTGAACAGAGGGAACTGTTTAGTTTTGCATCTTTGCAGGTATACAAAACGTGCCTACCAGGACTCTGCTTTATATCCATTGAAAAGCAAGAAGTAATACAGTAAAAGTTTGCCCGGCTACAGGCTTTGGAAGAATGGAGTATTCTGGTTTAATTCTATTAACTTGGAAGGATGAAGGTGAAAAAAATTCAAAACTTTAATTTCCTGTTGAATGCAATTTGAAAATATAGCCAATGAGTCCACTTTTCTTCTCTAGTAAGTTTGGATATTCAGATCTACTTGGTCTTTTATCATAGAACTCCTAGTGAGCCTGAGTCTTACATTGTGAAAATCGTTTTCTAAAACTTTAGATGTAAGAGGATAGAAATGATATTGGATGAGATCAGGCTGGATGAGAACTGATACCTGTAGATATATTTTTTAGATGAAATCTCTGATTGCCACACGTTTTCTTATTGAACTCATAAAAATAAAACACACTGGCTGGAGGGTGGAAGTAGGAAGGAGATTTATGTCTTTTAATTGCATGTCATTGTTTCATATTGAGACAGAACATATAATATCCCTGGCTTTGGACCTACAGAAGGAAACACATTTTTCTACCTGCTGTATGGCAGAGGTTCCTGAGCACCTGGAGGGATTATTGCAGCACGGATTGCTGGGCCCTACTGCAGAGTTTCTGATTCATTCATGTCTAGGGTGGGGCCTGAGAATTTACATTTATAAGAAGTTCCCAGGTGCTCCTGGTCCAGAGACTATATGTTTGAGAGCCACCCTTACATACTAACTGTAAATTGTAGAACTCTAGAAAAAAACGTAGTTTGGACTGGGAGAAGAAGCACACAGGTAATGGAGCAAATCATGAAAAAGTCAACCCTTGATCCCAGGTAACAAGCAATACACAGTGACATAACACAATTCTTGGTTTTCATGATTGCAAGTCATAGCCAAGTATAGAGTGAGAAATTCAGTTTCATTTTCAGGGCTTAGAGGCCAGGTGATCCTAGAAAAATCGGATTTAGTGATTAACCTCATGAGAGTAGGAGTTATTTATGTTCTTTTTCTCTCCCCCATCACTTAGCATTTAGCCTTACTTTAGAAGGGTCCTGTATTTGCTTTAACCTTGTAAAGAACTTTGAGTGCTTATTAAATGGAAAGCCGTGTGTGTGTGTGTGTGTGTGTGTGTGTGTGTGTGTGTGTGTATTTAGAGACAGAGTCACGTTCTGTAGCAGCCCAGGCTGAAGTGCAGTGGCATGATTTTGGCTCACTGCAACCTCTGCCTCACAGGTTCAAGGGATTCTCCTGCCTCAGCCTCCCAAGTAGCTGGGATTACAGGCACCTGCCACCATGCCCAGCTACTTTTGTATTTTTAGTAGAGACAGGATTTCATCATGTTGGCCAGGCTGGTCTTGAACTCCTGAATTCGGGTGATCCACCCGCCCCAGCCTCCCAAAGTGCTGGGATTACAGGCATGAGCCATCACGTCTGGCTCAAAGCTTTGTATTTTTAAAGATATTAGACATGTTTCTTGTTTTTCTTTTTTTTTAAAAAAACTAAACACTAATGTAGGAGAATAAGAGAAAGTTTTTCCAAAAAAGAGAAAACATTGTGATTATCTTATTGGAATGTTGGATAATATAGTCTGCTTTATCAATCATCAAGCACACTATAAAATTTCCATTTTAATAGGACTTATACCTCAATTGAGGTAATAAAGTTTTAAAGTTTTTAAAGTGAAAGCCAGCCCCGCCCCTCTCCTAGAGTGGGCGGGGACAGCGGTTGCATAGGCAGCTTTCCTTTTTTTTCTTTTTTTTTTTTTTATTATACTTTAAGTTTTAGGGTACATGTGCACATTGTGCAGGTTAGTTACATATGTATACATGTGCCATGCTGGTGCACTGCACCCACTAACTCGTCATCTAGCATTAGGTATATCTCCCAATGCTATCCCTCCCCCCTCCCCCAACTCCACCACAGTCCCCAGAGTGTGATGTTCCCCTTCTTGTGTCCATGTGTTCTCATTGTTCAATTCCCACCTATGAGTGAGAATATGCGGTGTTTGGTTTTTTGTTCTTGCGATAGTTTACTGAGAATGATGATTTCCAATTTCATCCATGTCCCTACAAAGGACATGAACTCATCATTTTTTATGGCTGCATAGTATTCCATGGTGTATATGTGCCACATTTTCTTAATCCAGTCTATCATCGTTGGACATTTGGGTTGGTTCCAAGTCTTTGCTATTGTGAATAGTGCCGCAATAAACATACGGCAACCTGGCACTTTGACAGGCCTTTAGGGGGAATCCTTTGGGCCACATCTGAATGTCTCTCATTCCAGGAGAGGCCAGGGTTCTGATCAGCCACCTGCATGATTCATGGAAGTTTGCAGGAGAGTTAGAGCAGGCTCTCTCTGCTGTCGCTACACAGAAGAAGAAGGCGGATAGGGTGAGTCCAAACACGGCCCCGTCCCTTGGGAGCCCAGCTTCGCAGATGGAGGAGTGAGCCTAAAGTTCCCTTCTGTAGGATGGAGTGTCCTGCCCAGAAGGCAGCATGGCCATTTCTTGCTGCTTTTGTGTGTGGTTGTTAGAGGCAGACTGGGGCTGAGTCGGCTGTTGTGGGTGAGTTGGGGAGCACTGTGGGGAGCGAGCACTGGACATAGAGCTCAGAGGCCAAGTGCCCGCCCTGCCCATACTTGGCTGTGGCCTTGGCCAAGTCCTAAGTGGCGGTTAGGGTACTTGTACCATAAAGGTACAGAAGAGTATCTTGAGTATGTTATTATTTGTGTGGAGAGAGGGGGCAGGTGTATATGTGTGTGTGTGTACGTATTATGGTAATATACATAAAACGCGTTTGTAAGGATTCATAAAAAAACTCAGGATAGAGGCACAATGTTGGGGGGAGATATTTCCCTTCTGGACTTTCTGAGTTTTGGACTATGCGAACGTATCATCCTTTCAAAAATTCAACAAAGGATTAATTTCCTCCTTCTTAACTGTGCCCCTACCTCCAGCGAAAGAATGGGCTTAGAGAATCAGATATACCTGGGTGTTGAAATCCCAGCTCTAAGTGATCTTAGGCAGCACTTAACCTTTAATACCGCATGTTTTTCATCTACACAATAGAGGTAATAATGGTAACCATCTCCTATGGAGGTTGTGAGGATTAAATGGGATTGTTAGCATAGTGCCTGGTGAAGCACTCAATAAAGGTTCCAACAATGGTAGTGATAACAGTAATAACAATAGCAATATTATCTGATCGCTCTGGGCCCCTGTTAGCCAGCCCTAAATTCAATCTCTTTCCCTGTCCCTTCCACCTTCACTGAGTTCTTTGAAAAACAAATGAGGGCCAGGTGCTCTCGCTCACGCCTGTAATGCCAGCACTTTGGGAGGCTGAGGTGGGCGGATCACCTGCAGTCAGGAGTTCAAGACTAGACTGACCAACACGAAGAAACCCCGTCTCTACTAAAAATACAAAATTAGCCTGGTGTGGTGGCACATGCCTGTAATCCCAACTACTCGGGAAGCTGAGGCAGGAGAATTGCTTGAACCCAGGAGGTGTAGGTTGTGGTGAGCTGAGATTGTGCCACTGCACTCCAGTGAGGGCAACAAGAATGAAACTCTGCCAAAAAAAAAAGAAAGAAAAACAAATGAGACCATGGGCTTGGAAATGCCTTGAGAACACGTCAGGTGTGATGGAGAGTGAGGAAGTGTTACTGTGGAGTAGTCACTGTAGCAGTTGTTCCTGGTCGTCCAGCTACTGCTCTGCCTGCTCTATCCTGACTTAACCTTTCTGTATTTGCAATACACTGAGGAGTTAACAAAGGAGAGGAACGCCCTGAGTCTGGAACTGTACAGGAACACGTAGGATGGGGGAAGGTGGGATGGGAGGTCTGGGGCCCTTAGCGTGGGTGGTGTTCTGGGAGGTGAGGGGTACAGGTGAGCATGGGGAGAGGCTCATACATGTTTTCATGTGTGCACACGGAAGCTCTAGTGCCGGCTGTGCCACTGACTCATGGGATAGCCTCAGGCAACTCATGTCTTCTCTCTGGCCTGCCACCTGGGACTTTTAATTCCTGGGGTCCCTTCCAGCGCCACGGTTCTGTGGTTGTGGGGTGAGGGTAGGGGGTCAATCACCAAAGCGGTCTTTTATGTTCTTCATTCATTCCTTTCTCTACTGCCTCTGGCCACAGCATAACTGATGAGGAGCTGAAGGAGAAAAATGCCAAACTACAAGAAAAACTTCAACTTGTAGAATCTGAAAAGTCTGAGATCCAGCTCAACGTAAAGGAGCTAAAAAGGAAACTGGAGAGGGCCAAGCTCCTGCTGCCACAGGTGAGCGGCTGCAGCCCCGGGGGTTGTGGGAGCCCCATCCAGCTGGGACCATGGTCTAGGGATCATGCAGGGTATGGGGAGGCTCCAGCCAAGAGCTGGAAAATTTGGGTCCTTGTTCTGGTCCCGCCATAGAATCCTCTAGAGTGTACTAAAAATGTACAAATTGGGGCCCTGCCTGGGGAATCAGAATCTCAAGAGTTAGGGCTTAAAAATATTTTTTTAAAGGATCATGGATGAAAACCATTATTTTATAGATTACATTTATTTATTTATTTGAGAAGGAGTCTCACTCTGTCACCCAGGCCAGAGTGCAGTGGCGCAATCTCGGCTCACTGCAAGCTCCACCCCCCGGCTTCACGCCATTCTCCTGCCTCAGCCTCCCAAGTAGCTGGGACTACAGGTGCCCACCACACCCGGCTAATTTTTTGTATTTTTAGTAGAGACGGGGTTTCACTGTGTTAACCAGGATGGTCTCGATCTCCTGACCTCGTGATTCGCCCACCTCGGCCTCCCAAAGTGCTGGGATTACAGGCGTGAGCCACCGCGCCCAGCCTATAGATTACATTTATATGGCTAGCTCATGATTCTGCTTCCTTCTGAGGTTCAAAAAAACACTTTCACTATTCCAGCAGCAGCTGCAGGTGGAGGCTGACCACGTGGGTAAGGAGCTGCAGAGTGTGTCAGCAAAGCTCCAAGCCCAGGTGGAAGAGAACAAGTTGTGGAACCGCCTGAACCAGCAACAGGAGGAGATGTGGAGGCAGGAGGAGAAGATACAGGAGCGGGAGGAGAAGATACGGGAGCGGGAGGAGAAGATACGGGAGCGGGAGGAGAAGATACGGGAGCGGGAGGAGAAGATACGGGAGCGGGAGGAGAAGATACGGGAGCGGGAGGAGAAGATGCGGGAGCGGGAGGAGAAGATGCAGGAGCGGGAGGAGAAGATGCAGGAGCGGGAGGAGAAGATACAGGAGCGGGAGGAGAAGATGCAGGAGCGGGAGGAGAAGATGCAGGAGCGGGAGGAGAAGATACGGGAGCGGGAGGAGAAGATGCGGGAGCGGGAGGAGAAGATACGGGAGCGGGAGGAGAAGATACGGGAGCGGGAGGAGAAGATACGGGAGCGGGAGGAGAAGATGCAGGAGCGGGAGGAGAAGATACAGGAGCGGGAGGAGAAGATGCAGGAGCGGGAGGAGAAGATACGGGAGCGGGAGGAGAAGATACGGGAGCGGGAGGAGAAGATGCGGGAGCGGGAGGAGAAGATACGGGAGCGGGAGGAGAAGATACGGGAGCGGGAGGAGAAGATACGGGAGCGGGAGGAGAAGATGCAGGAGCGGGAGGAGAAGATACGGGAGCGGGAGGAGAAGATACGGGAGCGGGAGGAGAAGATACGGGAGCAGGAGGAGAAGATGTATAAGCAGGAAGAGAAGATGCAGGAACAGGAGGAGAAGATGCGGAGGCAGGAGGAGAAGATGCGGGAGCAGGAAGTGAGGCTGCGGCAGCAGGAGGAGAAGATGCAGGAACAGGAGGTGAGGCTGCAGGAGCTGGAGGAGAGGCTGGGGAAGCTGGGGCAGAAGGCCGAGCTCTTGAGGGGGAGCAGGCAGAGGTGCGTGCAAACCCTGGAGATCATACAGAACAAACTCACCACAACTTAGCAGATGGTGGTTGGCTCCCTCTGCTTTTCCACCAGTCTGTGGCCTACAGTTTAAATGGTGGGAAGAAGGGTGTGAGATTTGAGGCTGGGGAGGGAGGCATGGGCCTCTAGGCAAGGGAGGCAGTCATTTAGGCCTGGAGGAAGGGGCCAGGGCCAGGGGCCTGGGCAGGCGACAGAGCCCCGCAGTGCCCTCACTACCCTGTTTATGGGCCCAGAATCTGGAAGCCAGCCACTACCTACCCTGACGCCTATCCTGCAGGTGGAGCTGAAGAGCCAAGAGGCTGAGTCTGCAGCAGCAGCGAGACCATCACCTGGGTCATCTGCAGCAGTACGTGGCCACCTATCAGCAGCTGGCCTCTGAGAAGGAGGCACTGCCCAGCTGCAGCAGCAGGAAGCTCAGGGCGAAGCAGTGGCCAAGATGGCCCACTGATAGTTGCAGGAGACCCGGTTGAGGGAGTTGATGAGGGCGGGGCCCCAAGGGGGATGACCTGGCAACCTCCATGCCTTCTCACTCTCTTTCCTGGCCCCTTAGGAGCACCTGGAAGCTGCCGTCTAATGAGCACATGACAAGAAGGCAAAGACAATAAACATGTAAAACCCAGCAGCAAGGCCTGGAGAAGAGTAAGCCGCCATGTGACTGTTTAGAATATAGTCTGAGCACAAACCTGAAAAAAAATTTTTATTTATTTTAAATTGTGGCAAAATACCGGCCAGGCATGGTAGCTCACGCCTGTAATCCCAGCAATTTGGGAGGCCGAGGTAAATGGATGACCTGAGGTCAAGGGTTCAAGACCAGCCTGGCCAATACAAAAATTAGCCAGGCATGGTGGCACATGCCTGTAATCCCAGCTATTTGGGAGGCTGAGGCAGGAGAATCGCTTGAACCTGGGAGGCAGAGGTTGCAGTGAGCTGAGATCGTGCCACTGCACTCAAGCCTGGGTGACAGAGCGAGACTCCATCTCAAAAAAAAAAGTTTCTTCCTTACATGTATGTTTCTATTAGTTTTCTTCTTGGTCTTTCTCATTTAGTCTTGTGTTGTCTTTTGGCATTCGTAGTAAACTTTTATCTGCCTCCAGAGAGTATTGACTTTGAGTTTATGGCACACAATGGGAGTAAGGGCAGATCGCCTTCATCTACTTTGGGACTAAGCTGGTTCAAAGCAGGTTTTAGGTTTTCTGATGGCTGGTCTATGTTTTATTCATTTGGACTCCTAGGGGTGGCCCTTCCAGGGTCCCCACCAAGGTCCCATCTCCTTCCTGGGACCCAAATTCTCATTATGTCATTTCAGCCCTGTGAGAGTGCCAAACATTCAGCTAGGCTCTCCAGCCTCTTAACTATCACTTCATACTCAGTTTCTTAGCCTCTTAGCCCTCTACTGTTGACCGATCACCAAATGTGGGAAAAGCACTAAGGACTGTCAGGATCACCTCCCAGGCCTGGTCACTCAAGTCCTGGCTGAGGTCTCCAATTACCTTCCAACAATTGTTTTTGATTGGGGGCGGGGCACATTTTTATCCAGTTTTTCTAACTGCTCTTGTGGGGAGGTGAATCTGTAACAAGATCCTCTGCCTTTATTGAAAGTTGAAAACCTTCATCTGTCCTTTTTTTGTTGTTTTTGAGATGGAGTCTTGCGCTGTTGCCCAGGCTCTAGTGCAATGGCATGATCTCTGCTCACTGTAACTTCTGCCTCCTGGGTTCAAGCAATTCTCCTGCCTCAGCTTCCCGAGTAGCGTGTGCCACCATGCCTAGCTAATTTTTTTTTATACCTTTAATAGAGGCAGGATTTCACCATGTTTTCCAGGCTGGTCTCGAGCTCCTGACTCAGGTGATCTACCTGCCTCAGCCTCCCAAAGTGCTGGGATTACAAGTATGAGCCACTGCATCCAGACCATCTGTCTTTTAAAATGTTTTTAATTGGAGGTATAATTTCTATTAGTGAAATGCACAGGTCTGGTTTACATTTTGATGAGTTTTAACTTATTTAACATTACCATGGAACCCACCTCCTTTGAAGATACAGAGTATTTCTATCATCCAGAAAGTTCTCCTGTGCTTTCATGCTGTCCCGCACTCCCCCAGCAGCTGATGAACATGCTGAGGACATTGGTACTGGATTCTGGCCGCCCCAAAAGAGCCGCTTTGACCAGGCTTACCCAGCACTAAATCCCTGCCTGCTCTCTCAAAATTTCCATCTTTAAACTGGTTGTACCTATAACCCTCCCTCATCAAGTCAATAGATTAACAAACCCTGAAAAATAAACAACTCTTCCTGGCCCAGCAGCCCACAGCCTAATATTTACTGTATTCCCGGGCTTTCAGAAATGTAACTCGCCTGCCGGTTCACCCTCACTAGGGCGGCAGCTGCACGGGAGCAGCTGGGCTCACCCATTAAGCAAGAAGCCAATAGCTGGACAGTGACACTCAGACCCCAGCCTGGGCGAGCCTGGCTGAAAGCCCCCTTCTTTCCATCCGACTGTGGAGAAAGGGGGCGGAGCACACACAACTCTACTGCCCTCCACATCCTTCACCTGTGCTTCCTCCTGGGAGAGGGAGCTGCTCATTAATTTGGCCAAAGCCTTCTTGAGGGCTGTAGGTTTCACAGGCTGGGTGTGTGGGGGCCACCGTGCTAGAGACAGAGGCTGGTGTGTCAGAAGGCAGCCACCTGGCCAGAGGGGGGTCAACCCCCTTGGTGACCTCCTTCCCCCACCTGGACACAGAGCCCTGCACTCTCCACATGTGACTGTTCCCCTCAGAGCTGCTTCCAGGGGAGGGGTTCTAACCCTGTGGGTGGGGACATTGTGTTACTTTACAGTGGGCCATGGCTCCCTCTGACATCTCCAACTCAGAGGCAGTAGAGAGAAGATGAGAAATTCCCTGCCCCTCCTCCCTCAGCACCCCCACCTCTGCACACATCCACATGTGGAGACCCTGACAATGGGCCCTGGGAGTGCCGCCATCTGTGCCTGCTTTCCATGCCTGCAGCAGCCATGCCCACTCTCCAGACCCTCACCCGCCTGGGTCAGTAGACGCTTCACTGCCTGTGGTCCTGCGCCTACACCTGGGCCTCTGTACCCGTCAGTTCCCCCAGTCTGGTTCTTATTCCCTGCAAAGAGTAGGGAGCCTGTAAGGTCACCTGTTGAGCAAGCTGGGGGAGAAAAGTAGGGTGGGGATGGGAGGATGAGGAGGAGAAGCTCATGGTCATGCTGGAGACTCAGCTGAGCAGAGTCTCTGCAGGCCCATTGGCTGCCTAGCCAGTGATCTCGCTCCCACCCTCATTTCTTCTTTGTTAACAAAACCACGACCTCATTAAATATTGGACATCTATAAACCTCATGGACCCTCCTCCAGCCTCCCCACCGTGTACTGGTGAGTCTAAGTCAACTCTAGTCATTTCATTCCTCTGGACATTGACTGCTTAGGGCTTGGGCACGCGCTGCCTCTTCGCCTGAGCCTGAGCCACAGGTGCCCTCTGCACCTACCACGCTGATGCACTGGGCCAGGGAGAGCGCCGTCTGGATGGAGATGAGCTGTGAGGAGCTGGCGGCTGGGCGGATCAGGTTGTTGTAACGGGTTTTGTTCAGAAGGTCGTCCATCAGTTTCTGCTCAGCATGGGCCATGCGGCAGTCCCCTAGGTAAACACACAGACATGCTGGGCCCTTGTGCAGCTGTCTCCCACTGCAGCTGACAGCTATGAAGCAGGAGCTGAGAGGGCCAGGGAGCACAGACACCCTGAGAGCTGGCTGAAGCAGTGAAGGGGCTGGTGGGCCTGGCTCTCCCTGGGGACTTCAAATGACATTCATGACAGAGCTCAGCTACCTCCTCCCATGCCATACCTCTTCCTCCTCCTCCTCCCTCCGTCAATGAACAGCATCCCACGCTCTACACATCTGATACAAAACTGGGTGTCTCTTCCTGACTCCTCCCTTGGTTCACCCAAGTAGCCACCAAGTCCTGTCTGTCCTCCCATCTCCACGGCTACAGCCATGTCCCTGCCTCCCCCGCCCTGCCCACCTTCTATTCTCTCCACCCACACTCTGTCCGTGCCATCCATGTGCCATACAGTGGCAGACTGATCTTTCTACAGCAAACTGGACTAGGGCCCTTCCCTACCCACAGCTCTCACAGCTGGAGGTGGAGTTGAAGCTCATGTTTTGGCTTGGCATTCAGAGCTCTTTCCCCCTCAGCACTGGCTTATCCAGAGTGCTCACAGGGCAGGGCAGGAGCCTCGTGACTCAAATGTGGGTTTGGTGCAGAACTGGGTCTGAGGTGGTGCTTTCCCTATGAAGAGACAGGGCCGACATGGGGGAATTTTCTGGGTTCAAAGTTAGACCTACAGAGTGCAAAGTTTCTCTGAGGCACCAAATGGAGGGGTCCAGCTAGCAGCTGGCTCCTGGTCTGGAGCTTCAGGGAGAGGTCTCAGCTCAGAGCCACATTCAATAGCCAGCTTACATGCAGCCTCCTGCAGGGAGCCCCTGGAGCTTCCAGCCTCCGATCTGCCCCTCTGCATACCCCAGATCTCTTGCCAAGTGGCGTTTGGGTCTTCATGTCATCTCCCTCCCATGTCTTGGAGTAAAGGTGAGGTGCAGGGACTTGCGCTTGTGTACTCTGGTGTCTTAAGGGAGAGTGTGTCAAGTAGAGTGGAGGCGGCTTGGAAAGAGGGAGACTCAGAAGAGAGTGAAGGATACATGACCAGGCGAGCCTGGGAGCAGGAAAAGAGAGTGAGCAGAGGAAACTGCTG
This sequence comes from Gorilla gorilla gorilla, assembly GCF_029281585.2. Lineage (NCBI taxonomy): Eukaryota > Metazoa > Chordata > Mammalia > Primates > Hominidae > Gorilla > Gorilla gorilla. The sequence continues at coordinate 31,260,778 of NC_073240.2, forward strand.
GGTCAGGGGAGCGGATGGGAGGATCAGGGAATGCGGGGGGCTGGAGAGGTGGGGGTGGGGACGTTGGCGAGGGGCTGCCTGGCTCGCCAGGCTCAGGAGTCAGTTACATCCTCCCACAAGGGCCAGCTCACCTGGTCGCCCCAAAGCCCTCCCTCTGTGGGTGGGACCAGAGGGCCAAGAGCACGGATAACCCAATTGAGCAGGACTGAGGCGGACTCAGGTGGGTGCTGGGCTGGACTCCTGGCTGTGGGGAGCAGCCGCCACCCTGCCTATTGCATCCACTTTCCAACTCGCTGCCTATCTGAGCAGATGCGATATTGGGCACCTTGTGAAACATGCTCCTGGTGCACCTGCTGCCCCTCCTGCAGAGTGCCCAGGCTCTCCAGAGGGGATTCCTATGGAGGCTTGGCCTAGATTCTGAGTCCTGCCTCTCATACCTGGGGCTGCTACCCCAGAGGCCAGCTGCTTGAGTACCCCGGAAGCCAGTCTGTAGCCCCAGGCTACAGCTGGGTCCATCCCACAGCCCTTCTCTAATGTACCTATTTGGACTGACTGCTCATTTCATAGAGAGGGGTGTGTCTTGCCCCAGACCACCTGGCATGTCTAAGGCAGCTATGGGGTCAGAATCTGCAGCTCCCAGCCCTCAGCCCAGCAATAGTAGGAGAGGCTGGACCCCACATCTCTGAAGTCCCACTGGGTTGGTGCGAGCGGGCTCCCGAGTACAGGGCTGCTCTGCAGGCTGTGGGGCTCATGCGCCAGCTCTGAGCCCACCTGATGTGCTCAAGTTGCTCACCTTTGGGCCTGTCCTGCCTCTCAGGCATTCGGCTGACCCTAAGGGCCTCTCCCTCATCTTGACCACCAGCTACAGGCTCTGACTTAGAGGTTCCCAGAACCTTAGACCATTTGGCCGGCCCCCCATTTCTCACCTGAGGAAACTGAGACCAGAGAGGGATAGCAACTTTCTCAAGGACCCCCAGCAATTCAGAGGCAGAACCAGGTCTAGGAGCCTCTTCTCGATAGAGGTTCCCCCTGTCCCCTGAGCCTTCTTTAGTGCCTCATTAACTTCCCTGTAAGGAAACTGCCCCGCTGAGGCTGGAAATGGTGCTGTCCAGAGTGGTGTGTGCTGGTGACTGCGCCTCTGTTTGTACTTGTGTGTATGGGGGTGGGGATGAGGGGTGGGAATAAACGGCAGGGATTCTGAGGGCTGGATGCACTCCACCTCACCCCAAAAAGGGGCGCAGGAGAGCCCAGCCAAGCACAGCACATGCTTCGACTTTCCAATCTGCTGAATGCCTGTGAGGCCGGCTGGGCCCAGAAGACAAGGGACAGGCCTTTCCCCATAGATGGCAGGGGGGCCCCAGGATGGGTGGAAGCTTCTGCCGCAGCTTTGGGGGTCACAACCCAGCCCATGGGCTGACACTTAAGCAGAAAAGCCACCTCTAGGGGTCAGTCATAATCTAGTGATTCTGATGAGGAGGGCCCCACCAGCCTCTGTCCAGGGTCTTGTCTGGGAAAAACTGCTCCCTGGCAGAAAGAGGCTAATAATTTGAGAGGAAGCCATAGCTGAAACCCTAAGCTGTGTGAGTGTGTGTCCAGTTTGAGAAAGCATATCCGACTTAAACATTTGTATTGAAAAAATGGAAACATATTCCCCTTGTTTTGGAATACAAACTGCAGAAAGCAGCAGTTAACAGAATCTTATCGGAAAGGTCAGATTCTGCATCTGGAAAGGCACAGTGATTTTCAACTGCGGTGTGTGTCCTTAACTGAGGAAGGGAAGGTGAGATTTATGTTTAGTAAAAGGCAGCTATGAATTTACCTTTTATAAAGAGCTTGCTATATACTATTAGTGCTTTTCAGTCATGTCAGAATCAGCCAGATGCCTGTGGAAATGCAAATTCCTAGGCTTCATTCCCAGAGATTCTGGTCCTATAAGCCTAGGGTGGGGCCCAGAAATCTCTATGGGGTGGTGCAGGCTGCCCCAGGACCACACCAAGAAACACTGCAACTGGCTCACACACATCCCAGTCCACAAATATGTAGGCAGGCATCTTATCTCCACAGAACAGATAGGGAAACTGAGGTCAGAGTGGGGAAAGAAATGTCACGGGGCCACCCAGCAAGTAGTAGCAGAGCCACAATATACCCACTGCCTGCAGACAGCATCTCTGATGACAGCTCCACCTCCCCACAGGAATCTTGCCTACCCCCACCCCTACCTCCTGCTGCCCCTATGGTGGGTCTCTGTCCAAGGAAGATGTATCCTAGGTCCTCTAGGCTGACTGCGGCTCAGAGGAAACCTTGGCCCAGAGTGTAGGAGCTAGAGGGGTCCTTGGAATTCATGTGGGGAATTTGAGGCCCAAAGAAGGCAGTCCTCACATTTGAACTCTGTCTGGAGAAGGGCTAGGTCTTCTTTCTGAGTGGTAGTTTTGACTTCACCAGCCTGGCCCTCAGTCAAGCTGGCTGTCCAGGCCCGCCACACCTCGGGGTGGGTGACCAGAGGCGGTGGTGCCATAAAACACGTTTCCTGGGAGATCCACCCCCAAAGCTCAAAACATTCCAGGGCTGGTGATTTGGGCAAGCCCCCTTCCCTCTCAGCCCAGTTTCCCCATCTCTACAACAGCTGTGCTGGTGGAGACTTCTGACACGGAGCTGCAGATTTTCTCCTGGGTGCCTACACCGCCCAGGTTGCCAGCTCCTCTGTGCCCACTCTTCAAGAAAGTCAGCTCTTAGGTAAGGAAGGTGCCTTGGCCCTATCAGGAGCAGGAGCCGGTGCACCCCCAGCTTCCCAGACCAGTGGGGATGACCCAGGCTGCCTACAAAGCTGCTGCCCAGCCCAGACACACCTGCCTGGGAGGGTGGCCCTGGCCCTTGTAGCGGCTCTGAGAAGAGTCGGCCCCCACTCCAAAACTGGCAGAGCCACCCATGCCTTCCCTCAGCCCAAAGAGGCTTTTAGGAAAATGAATCGTCTCAAGTTCAAACCCATGGGGTTGCTGAAAGACAAGACAGTGCAGGGTGAGCTGGTGCAAAGGAGCGCTGCTCGGTGCAGACTTTGCAGGGAGGGCACTTAGGAAAAAGGACTGGAGTCTGGGAGGGTTAACTAGCTTAGGGTTAAAGGGAGGGGATGGAGCTGGAGTGAGCTGGCCTCGTCCTCCCCCTTGGGCCTTCCAGCCTGGGCTCAGGTGATTCAAGGGAGCAAGCACCTCCCTCTCCCAGCCAGGGAGTTCTTGCCACATTCTGCAATCAGTACCATTCCCTTGGGGGCTGGGTGACAGCCCCCACCTCTGGACCTGGCTGGAACTGCTGTCTCAATTCTAGATCCAAAAGAACCTCTGGCAGCTTCTCCATCTCCCTCTCAGTCCAACCTCACCTCTTCGCCCGTGGAGTAGCTCCAACAGCAAATCTGGCAACTGGAGGAACAAGGCAGGAAGGGCAGGGTCTAAGGAAGGAACCACCTTCAAAAGGCAGCTCTGCCACCTTCTCTCCAGGACTCTCAGGCTTGCTTTACCTATTGCTCCCTCGACATCCTTTTGCTATAATCTGGCATGTTGACGTATAGTCTTTAAAAGCCAACAACGCTGTTGACGTGGAGCAGACTTCCCATTTGGGATGGTTTGGAGAAGTTAGGTTTGAGGGCATCCTCTCTTCTGCAAACTGCAGCAGTAATAGATGAGATATGCAAAGTAAATAAAGGCTGGGTGCGGTGGTCATGCCTGTAATCCCAGCACTCTGGGAGGCTGAGGCAGGAGGATCACTTGAAGCCAGGAGTTCGAGACCAGCCTGGCCAATATGGCGACACCCTGTCTCTACTAAAAATGTAAAAATTAGCTGGGCATAGTGGTGCACACCTGTAGTCCCAGCTACTCAGGAGGCTGAGGCAGGAGAATCACTTGAACCTGGGAGGCAGAGGCTGCAGTGAAACGAGATCCCGCCACTGCATTCCAGCCTGGGTGACAGAGTGAGACTCCATCTCAAAAAATAAAAATAAAAAATAAAGTAAATAAAAAAGACATGCCCAGGCTGAAAAATAAGTTAATTATCTCCATGAACGAAAAGAAGAAAAGAAATGCAAAGTGGTTGGAGGCTGAAGAGCCTGGACCCTGCTGGGCTTTGGGAACCAAAGATGGTGGCAAGTCCTTTGGGATAAAGAGGGACCAAATGACTCCTAGCTAGAAGCTGGGAGCTTGGGTGTACCCCAGTACTTGAAAGGATGCTGGCTGGGCGCGGTGGCTAATGCCTGTAATACCAGCACTTTGGGAGGCCGAGGGAAAGTAACTCTTATGTCAGTGTGAAGCAAATCAGACAGGACAGGGGAACATGGAGGGGAGGAGAGCCAAACCAGGGCCTGGTTCCAGACCCACCGCACCCGCCCCATTGAGCCAGGAGCACAGGTGGCTCTCTGCACAACATCAAGAGCGAGGACATGCTTTCACCTCCACTTTAACTCAGGTTCCTAATGGGACAGCAGGCTTGTCAATCCCACTTGCCCCCGTGGCTCACACCAGAAAACTACCAGCAGTGTGAGTAAGGACAGAAGCAGGAGACAGAGGAGCCAGGGTTGGGGAATCCCACAGCAACCCACAGGCCCTCATCACACACGGCAAGGATGCGCCCTCACTGGGCTCACCACCACCACTCGACATCACCTTCACTACCTGATACCCTGCCTGGATAACACCACTGTAACACAAGAAACAGGTCTAGGATCTAGCATGTATGCTACACCTGAAGGAGCAAGAGATGGTAATAAAATACAATGAAATTTTTAGTTTATTTAATATAAAATTTAGAGCCATAATCAAAATGTGTAATTCTGATGGGATTCACTACTTATAAAAACTTTGCAGCGCTCTATTTTCAAATGTAAATGGTATTCTGTGGCTCCTTGCCAGCATGTAAATAACGATTTACTCTGAAATACGTTTCATGGCTTATTTTTGGCAAGCAGCAATTTCTCCAACCCACGTTTTCCAAGGGAAAAAAGGACATGAAATGTCTCCAAAAGTCTCTTACAATCTTTAGATAAACTACTGTTCAACAACTGCATCCGCCAAGTCAACACATCAAGAATCCTTCACTCACAAACACTTAAGGTGAGAAAACAGTGTCTACCCATGCAGGAGAGGGACACATCATCCATGCTTATGAAGACAGCCTGGATATCGGCTACTGGAAAGCTGCGAATGCATTTTTCTTTTTCTACTTTCCAAAATTTTTGTGAGGTGATACTTATTTCTATGTTTGTGTCTATTCTTTTTATTTTGTATTTTTTAGTAGGTACATCCTTACTATAAATCTGCTGTAGAACCAATGTCCCATACAGGACCCCACATGCCACAGGAACCAAAAAGTCACACGCAGCGAAGATGAAGACACAGGAGACAACCTGTGTGGACAGCACAGAGCCACCTGCCCAGGACACCAACGGAGCCACAGGTGCAATTCAAAATGTTCTTAGTCGTATTAATAAACATGGCCAGGTGCGGTGGCTCACGCCTGTAATCCCAACACTTTGGGAGGCTAAGGTGGGCAGATTACCTGAGGTTGGGAGTTCAAGACCATCCTGGCCAACATGGTGAAACCCCATCTGTACTAAAAATACAAAAATTAGCCAGGTATGGTGGCATGCTTCTGTTAGTCCCAGCCACTCAGGAGGTTGAGGCAGGAGAATCATTTGAACCCAGGAGGCAGAGGCTGCAGTGAGCTGAGATCGTGCTACTGCACTCCAGTCCAGGCAACAGAGTGAGGATCCATCTCTGGGTGGGGAAAAAAAATTGTTCTTAGTCACATTAACAAAAGTAAAAAAAAAAAAACACACACACACACATCAACAAGAAAAACAACAACACATAAAATTAATTGTAATAATGGCTGGGTGCAGTGGCTCATGCCTGTAATCCCAGCACTCTGGGAAGCCAAGGCGGGCAGATTACTTGAGGTCAGGAGTTCGAGACCAGCCTGGCCAACACAGTAAAACTCTGTCTCTACAAAAATACAAAAATCAGCCAGGCGTGGTGGTAGTCCCAGCTGCTCAGGAGTATGTAGTCCTGTAGTCGCAGCTGCTCAGGAGGCTGAGGCAGGAGAATCACTTGAACCCAAGAGGCGGAGGTTGCAGTGAGCCAAGATTGCACCACTGCACTCTGGTCTGGTCAACAGAGTAAGATTCCATCTTAAAAAATAAAAATAATTTTAATAATGTATCATAGTTATTCCAACAGATCAAAAATATGACCATTTCAACATGAAATCAATATAAGAAAAATTACTGAGATATTTTACATAGGTTATTTCATATTAAGTCCTCAAAAACCATCTGAGTAGCTTACATATGTAACACATTTCAATTTGGACAGTGAAATTTGCATTGAAAACATCTGATCTCCATTTAGACTCATAAAATATACAGTTGACAAAGTAGACTCCCAAGGCCAAGTGATTCTAAACATACTTAAGTGCTTTCTAATAACAGAATCAAATTTTCAAACCTGCATTTTAATTAATAAAAATTAAACAGATAAAATATTCAGTGTCTCAGCTATGACGGACAGACTTCAAGTGCTGATCAGCAAACGGTGTTGAGTGTAGCCAGACGGGCCAGCGCAGGCTACAGAGCTGCAGCTCAAACAGCACAGCTGCAGGTCAAACAGGCCAGTCTCTCTGCGCACGGGAACAGTCTGGGCAAGCAGGAGATGGGGAAAACGGGCACTGCCCTCGTGAGAACAAAGGACCCACAACAGGAACCCTGCACTCACCCCCTGCCAAAGAACAACAGCCCCACGAAGCAGCCACCTCAGAAAAGGGAGAGGCATTCAAGAACTTAGAAAAGCACCTCTGGAAAATGCTCACTTTAAAACTTTGCATGTAACTGTACATTTTAATTACAAGGTTTTTAACATCCATTTTCTCATGTATTCTTAATTAACTCTGTGAAAGTAAACACGGCTTTTATTCTTACTCCTATAGTTACTGTGTTGGAAGTCCACCTATATGAACAAACTGTTGTAACTGAAATTTTCTGAGAACAAATCCCAAGCTCTTTCCATTAACACAAACTATATTGTTTAGTTCTCTTTATTTCCATTTGTTAAAGACCAGAATGTGTGAAATATGCATTATCAGATTAGAAAAACAAAACAAACATCAGAAAAAGGTTTTGCAAAATAGCATTTACTAAAATCTATGACAGAAACTAGCTCTAAAACTTCCTGTTTCAAAATTTCACTGTGTGTCCACTAAGTTTTTCTGGCTGTGGACAGCAGGCCCACCCCATGCCGCGGGCCCACCCCACGCCGCAGGCCCACCCCACGCCACAGACCCACCATGGCCCCATGAACAGGTCAGCTGAGAGCTGCAGCCACTGCCCAGGGCTCCCTGCTCTGTACTCGGCTGCCTGACCCAAGCTGCCAGGGCTCTGCTTTCTCTATGTGTAGAAACAAAAACCAGGAGCATCAGTTGACAAAAAGCAGATTTTTATTGAACAGAGGTGTAAATGTGTTTCATTTTCTAATAAATCTCTTTCACAAATCACTTTGCTGTTTCACTCTTCTTGAATGATCATTTTTAGACAACACTGTCTGACTGTTTTGGCTTCTGCCAAGGTTAGCCTCTGTTCACAGGCTGAGTCTGACTTCTTCCTCCCACCTCCTCCTAGTCTGGCCTTCCAAAATAATGCTCACCATTCTATCACATTGACTTCAGTTTTGAAAAGAAAAGTTATCTTACAAAGTAGTATGTATAACTCTGTAATATATAAGGTGAGGCAATGATACAATCAGTTTTAAAAATAACCTTCCATGATGATTTTCATTTGCATCCACCTGCTTATTAGTAAGAATCTTTTTACATGTTTACTGCACACCCCAATTTCTCTTCTGTGAAAAACTTCTGAGTATCATCATACCCTCCAACTTCTCCTCTCACCTATATTGAGAAGGGTCTGCTCTTTATCCTAACATCTATACTAGGTAATTTTCAGAATATTCCTTCACTCACCAAACAAATTTTTGAGATCCTTGTGCTAGATTTCACTATCTTAATATGAAAACCAATAATCACCTATTAAAATACAATACAGGCCAGGCACAGTGGCTAACACCTGTAATCCCAACATTTTGAGAGGCCAAGGCAGGTGGGTCACCTGACGTCAGGAATTTGAGACCAGCCTGACCAGTATGGTAAAACCTCATCTCTACTAAAAATACAAAAATCAGCCAGGTGTGGTTGCAGATGCCTGTCGTCCCAGCTACTTGGGAGGCTGAGGCAGGAGAATAGCTTGAACCCAGGAGGCGGGGGTTGCAGTGAGCCAAGATCGTGACACTGCACTCCAGCCTGGACGATAGAGCAAGACTCCACCTCAAAAAAAAAAAAAAAAAAAAAAAACACCATTAATAAGTAAATAAATAGGCCAGGAGTGGTGGCTAATGCCTGTAATCCCAACATTTTGGGAGGCCAAAGTGGATGGACCACCTGAGGTCGGGAGTTCAAGACTGGCCTGACCAACATGAAGAAACCCCGTCTCTAATAAAACTACAAAATTAGTGGAGCATGGTGGCGCATGCCTGTAATCCCAGCTGCTCGAGAGGCTGAGGCAGAGGAATTACTTGAACCTGGGAGACGGAGGTTGCAGTGAGTCAAGATCGCACCACTGCACTCCGGCCTGGGCAACAAGAGCGAGACTCTGTCTCAAAAAAAAAAAAAAAGTAAATAAATAAAACACAATACAATACAGCTAATATGATTTACCTAAGAAGCTGTTGTATGAGCTGAACCAGAGGCAAACACTGTTTGCCAGAAGACTCACAGATCCCCGTATTAATAAGGTCTTTATCCAATGGAGTCCTCCTTCTATGAAATGTTGAGGCATTCGCTTCCTGTTCATCAATTTCTTTTTCCTTCCATGCTTCTTTTTTTGTATCCTGTAATTGATAAACAGAAATTGTTTACAAGTGATCTCATTACCAGGTGTGAAGGCACACAGGCTGGCTGAGCCCTGACCCCAGTGCCAAGCTATCCCAGCCTCTGTGGCTGCCACACACACCCACCCACAGGCCCCCACCTGCCCTGTTGGAAACCCCAACTCATTTGTGCAGTTTCAAACAGTGTCTTCTTTTTACAGATCCAAGGTCCAGGCTGCCTCTGCTGATGCTCTCCAGCCTCCTTCTGTGAAGTCCCTAAAATCCTTAACCCTGCTACTGGCTCTCACAAAACCCAGTGTGATCTGCCCCACACACGCAGCATCCAGCTGCTCTGTAAGGACAAGAAGGAGCTAGAATTCTCACACACAAAAGTCCTGGTTCAAATGCAAATGGCAAAGCCACTTTGGGAAACTATGAACACACACTTACCCCAGGACCTAACAAATTCCACTCCAAGTGTTTACCCAAAGGGAGAATGTATGTTCACTAAAGTACTTGTTCACAGCACAACCGTGGCAGCTCTACACGGCCAAAAACCAGAAAGCCTGGGCGCGGTGGCTCACGCTTGTAATCCCAACACTTTGGGAGGCCAAGGTCGGGGGATCACTTGAGCCCAGGAGTTGAAGACCAGCCTTGCAACACAGTGAAACCTTGTCTCTACAAAAAAATCAAAAAACTAGCTGGGCATGGTGACATGTCTGTGGTCCCTGCAACACAGGAGGCTGAGGTGGGAGGATCATTTGAGCCTAGGAGGACAAGGCTGCAGTGAGCCAACATCAGGTCACTGTATACAGCCTGGGTGACAGAGCAAGACCCTGTCTCAGAAAAAAAAAAAAAAAGAAAACAAAAACCAAAAACAATTACATGTCCTTCAATAGGAGAATGAACTAACAAACAGTACTACACCTATAAAATGGAAAACTTCCCAATAATAAAAACGAAGTCGCAATACACACAACAGTGAGTGAATCTGAAAATCATTCTCCAAGGCAAAGCAGGAAAGAGTGCATACTATACAGTTATATTGCTGCGACACTCAGAGCAGGAAAAATGAATCTAATCTCAGGGCAGGGGAGTATCCTGGCTGCAAGTGCCAAGGAGCACAGGGATCTTTCCGGGTGACGGGAATGGTCTACATGATGAACAGGTTACCTGTTAACTTCACTGAAACAGACAACATGCAGTATTTTATCACAAATCATCTCAATAATTTTTAAAATTAGCACAAAAAAGAATTTTAATTTAAAAAAATACTTGGATATAAGTTTAGAGTTTTACTGTTTTCAGTTATTCTTCACATGTGTGAGTGTGGTATTTCCAATCTCAGCCCACCACCAGGTCACGTGTGCCTCCAAGGCCATACCTGGATCTCTGCAGTAATGGCTGCGTATAAGGCTGACTCCAACCCTCCAGCAGCCATCAAGCTGCCCACCAGAAGATCAATCACCAATCGATGACCTGGACTTATGTTCACTTCATTGCCTGAAACTGAAATAGAAAGTGTGTGCCAATTTGAGTGAAACGCCATCCCCTCCCAGCACCCTGACCCATGCCCTCTCCTGTTCCTTCCCCGAGCCCACCTCCGCAGGGCAGGAGAGCAGAGTGCCTGGGCCTGCTTCTCGGCGGTGGGCAACAGCATGGACCAGCCGCTCTGCAGCATGGCCTGGGAGGCCGACTGCACCGTGCTCAGCACGTCTGCGCTGCTTGCCAGGGTCACCACTGTCTGCTTCAGGCTGTTCAGGAAGACGCTGCCCAGACCTAAACCAAGGAATTCCAGGTCAACCTGGTGACTAATGGCAGCATGCAACTGAAAGGAGAAAAACAATTTTCGCTTAGAACCCCTAAAAATGAGTGAATTTCAAAGTCTTATTAAACACTGAATAAAAGTCAATTTGAAGTATTATTTAAATAGACAAAATAACTTCTCAGTTTACGTATTTTTAAAAACTGGACTAAAAAAACTCTTACCCACAATAGTTGAAGTATTTTCTAGAGGAATTTTTTTTAACCCCACTATGAATACATATATGGAAAAGCTCAAGATGAGCAGAAGAGCTAAACAACTAGCAACAGCAACCTCCACCCCGCCCCAACAATCTGCACCAAACACAGAAATAATCGCTACAATGTAACCACAAAAGCTGCCACAGGCGGTGGCTCATGCCTGTAATCCCAGCACTTTGGGAGGCCGACGTGGAAAGCTCACTTGAGATCAGGAGTTCAAGATCAGCCTGGCCAACATGATGAAACCCCATCTCTATAAAAAAATCAGCCGGGTGTGATGGTACACACCTGTAGTCCCAGCTACTTGGGAGGCTGAGGCAAGAGAATCACTTGAACCTGGCAGGCCAAGACTGTACCACTGCATTCCAGCCTGGGTGACAAAGTGACACCCTGTCTAAAAAAAAAAAAGAGCTGCTAAAAATTAGACTGCGGAGCTGAGAGTACACAGGGAAACTCCTCAAGTGCAAAACCAAAATTCACATGGGCACACACAGCAGGAGTCAAGAGGTTCCGGGCTCTGAAAGCAGAGCCAAGCCGCCAGGCTTCAGCACAACCTCCCACACGGGAATGCACACAAGGACCCACTGAACCCGAGCTTCCTGCAGAAGGCTGGGAGCCACTCAGGATCACCTGCCTGCCAGCCAACCGCAGCCAGGGGGCAACACACTGCCCGTCCCAGGCTTTGGGTAGCAAGAGGCCCCATGAGAAATCAGAGACCCGGCCTTGCCCTGTGAGTAGAAGTGAAATCAAAAGCACACCACTCATCTAGGTATAGATATCACAGGTCAGGAAATGACCACCGAAACTCACCTAGAGTCTGTGAAACCCACAGAACCCTCAGGACCCTGGAGAGGCAAATGCAAAACCATACGCTGGGACACCTCGACAGCCTAAGACATACACAAGGCCATGCCTCACAGCACCGACCAGAACAGACACATCACTGCAAACCAGGAGGGGCAGCAAACACCTAGGGCGCACCCACACAAACGCCAGGACGCCACAGGCATGGTGATAAATGAGTGCCACAGAGGACTAGAGGAGAAGCATGCTCCTGACCTCTGCTCAGTTCATTACTGCAACTAAACACTACACTCAGTATTGTACATTCTAGAAGCAGGGCAAAAAGGGGAGGGGCTGGAAGAGGGACACGATGGGCTGTTACACAGAAACCACTGTAATAAAAGGGAAAAATTACTATGTCGAGAAAACCGTGGTTCTTGTCATTAAGTTAGAGGGTTTTATTACAAAGATGAAGAAAAGATGATGATCAAACACTTCAGCTTTAGTTTTGCCAGGGAGGAAGACTTTCGTAGCTTTTATTTTGACCCTAACCACAGCCTTCATGGTGAGGAAAGGAAGGTATTGCTTTGGGAGCTGAGCTTACTGAGTAGATCAAGCTTGTTCAACCCACGGCCCGAGGGCAGCATGTGGCCCAGGACAGCTTTGAATGTGGCCCAAAGTAAAATTTCTTAAAACATCATGAGATATTTTTGGGATTTTTTTTTTAAGCTCATCAGCTATCATAAGTGTATTTTATGTGTAGCCCAAGACAATTCTTCTTCCAGTGTGGCCCAGGGAAACCAAAAGACTGGACCCTCCTGGAGCAGGGTTTTCACAGTACAGAGGAGAGACAGGCCAGCACTGGTCTCTCAGCTGAGCGCTGTCTCTCTCCATCACCTGTGATCTCACCCAGTCATTTCTCCATACGCAACAACAGTAAAACAGTAAGAATGCCAACAAACTAATGATTATAGCAAAAATAACACAATCCATGTACACTCTTCCTGCATGCCGAGGCTGACTTCCAGGACAAACATAAAATAAACAGATCAAGTTTTTTAAGCCTTGCGTCCATTATTAGTGCATTACAATCTTACTTTAAAATACTTCACCCAACAGGCTAAAACCTATGTCCTTCAAAATACATAAACCTTCTTACAAATCGCTAAGACACTTATAAAAGGAGCAAGAGGAAGGGAAATCACGAATACCTGAAGTCGGGGAAGATTCAGCGCTGCCACAGCCACGCGCTCTTTCTCCTGGGGCGGGGGCCAGTCCGCGGAGCCATCCATCCCCTCACTCACTTGCCGAAGCAGGAGATCCAGCTGCTCAAAAGTCACTGAGCAAATATCCACCCCAAAAGGGACACGGAGGCCAATGGACCACTCAGAACACGATGACCAAGAAAAGCTCTAAGAGGAAACGCAACAATCGGAAATGAATCTCCAAATGCAGCTCTTGGTCTGTCGCACAGGAGTCACCAGCTTGTGTGATGGAGCTGCCTTATGTTATTACCTATCATCCCTCTAACTGCCCAGTGGAAAAGCATTCATGGGTGTCTAGCTCACACACTATCAACTTCCAATTCTCCCACCCATTTCACTAGCCCCATCTCACTTGGCCATACCTAAAAAAGTAAAAACATTTTAAAAAATCTTTTCACTCTCAAAATGATTAATGCACATTAATGGATGGCAGTGAGGCTCTCCATCCACTTGAAGTGGTATAATAGCAACTCTAACTAGACAATGAATTGTTAGACACATATAACACACACACTACCTTTCATAGTGAGAGAACAAGTAATCGGCAAAAATCTAGGAGAACTGTAGAACACCTTCAATAAACTGGATCTAATTTATAGAACACTTCACCCAACAACAGCAAAATACATATACTTTTTTTTTTTTTGAGACAGAGTCTCGCTCTGTCACCCAGGCTAGAGTGCAGTGGCGCGATCTCAGCCCACTGCAAGCTCTGCCTCCTGGGTTCACGCCATTCTCCTACCTCAGCCTCCTGAGTAGCTGGGACTACAGGTGCTCGCCACCACGCCTGGCTAATTATTATTATTTTTTTAATTTTTATTTTTAGTAGAGATAGGGTTTCACCATGTTAGCCAGGATGGTCTTGATCTCCTGACCTCGTGATCCACCTGCCTTGGCCTCCCAAAGTGCTGGGATTACAGGCGTGAGCCACCGTGCCCGGCCATACATATACTTTACATATACTTTTTTTTAATTTTATTTTTTTTGAGATGGAGTCTAGCTCTGTCGCCCAGGCTGGAGTGCAGTCGCATGATCTCAGTTCACTGCAAGCTCTGCCTCCCAGGCTCAAGCCAGTCTCCTGCCTCAGCCTCCCAAGTAGCTGGGACTACAGGCGCCCGCCATCACGCCCGGGTAATTTTTTTTGTATTTTTAGTAGAGATGGAGTTTCACCCTGTTAGCCAGGATGGTCTCGATCTCCTGACCTCGTGATCTGCCTGCCTCGGCCTCCCAAAGTGCTGGACCATACATATACTTTTTAAGCACATACAGACCATACATATACTTTTTACACATATATGTATACATATTTGTATATACAGACCATACATATACAGACCATACATATACTTTTTAAGCACATACAGAATGTTCACTAAGAGAAAACATAACCTGACACATAAATCTTAACAAATTTAAAAGAAATCATATGCAGTTTGTTCTCCAATCACAATGGTATTAAACTAGAAATCATTAACAAAACAATCTGCAAACACTTCAAAATAAAACAACATACTTAATAATCCATGGGTCAGGCCGGGCGCACTGGCTCACGCGTGTAATCCCAACACTGTGGGAGGCCAAGTTGGGGGGATCACCTGAGGCCAGGAGTTGAAGATCAGCCTGGCCAACATGGAGAAACCCCATCTCTACTGAAAATACAAAACAATTAGCCGGGCATGGTGGCGGGTGCCCGTAGTCCCAGCTAATCAGGAGGCTGAGGCAGGAGAATCGCTTGAACCCAGGAGACAGAGGTTGCAGTGAGCCGAGATCATGTCATTGCACTCCAGCCTGGGCAACAACAGTGAAACTCCATATTGAAGAAAAATAATAGTAATAATAATAATAATAATAATCCATGGGTCAAAGAACAATTCTCAAAAGAAATTAGAAAATATTTTGAACATAAATGAAAATGCACCAAAATTTGTGGGTTTAATTAAAGCACTGCTTAGAGGAAAATTTATAGCATCAAATCATTATATATTACAAAAAAGATAGGTCTAAATCAGCAATCTAAGTTTCCACCTTAAGAAACCAGAAAAAGAGCAAAGTGAACGCAAAACAAACCAAAGGAACAAATGACAAGATAAAAGCAGAAACTAATGAGATTGAAAGGAAAAAAAGAAGGGAAAAATTAATGAAACTTAAAGATCGTTCTTTGAAAAGATCAACAAAATTGAAAAACTCTAGGAAAACTGACAAAGAAAAAAACAGAAAAGATACAAATTATCAGTATCAGGAATGAATGAAGGGACATCACTGCAGGCCCCACAGACTTCAGACGGTTAGCAAGAGAACACTAAGGAAAACTTGACACTTAAAAATCAGACAACGTAGATGAAATAAAGCAATGTCTGAGTGCCACAAACCAGGAAAATCCTCCTAGAAACAAACAGGTTACCTGAATAGTTCTGTATCTGTTAAATAAATTGAATTTGTAAAATCTTTTTTTTTTTTTTTTCTGAGCCGGAGTCTTACTCTGTCACCCAGGCTGGAGTGCATTGGTGCAATCTCAGCTCTCTGCAATCTCCGCCTCCCAGGTTCAAGTGATTCTCCTGTCTTAGCCTCCTGAGTAGCTGGGATTACAGGCGCACGCCAGCAAGCTTGACTAATTTTTTGTATTTTTAGTAGAAACGGGGTTTCACCATGTTAGCCAGGCTGGTCTCAAACTCCTGACTTCAGGTGATCCACCTGCCTCGGCCTCCCAATGTGCTGGGATTATAGGCACGAGCCACCGCACCCGACGTAAAATCTTTTAGAAAGAAATCTCCAGGTTCAGATGGATTCAAAAACATTTAAAGAAGAAATAACACTAATTCTACACAATCCCTTATAGAAAATGGAAAAGGAGGGAACACATGCCAATACTTTGTATAAGGTCAGCTTTCCCCTGACAGAAAGCCAGACGAGATAGTATAATACAAAGAAAGAAAACTGCAAACCAACATCCCTGATGAGCATCAACAGAAAAATCCTCAAAAACGTGTTAGCAAGTCAAATTTAGCAATATAGAAACAGAATAGGGCCGGGCGCAGTGGCTCACGCCTGTAATCATAGGAATATTGGGATGCCAAGGAGGGTGGATCACTTGAGGTCAGGAGTTGGAGACCAGGCTGGCCAACATGGTGAAACCCCATCTCTACTAAAAACAAACAACAAACAAACAAAATTAGCCAGGTGTGGTGGTGCACACCTCTAATCCCAGCTACTCAGGAAGCTGAGGCAGGAGAATTGCTTGAACCCAGGAGGCAGAGGTTGCAGAGAGCTGAGATTGCACCAATGCACTCCAGCCTGGGTGACAGAGTGAGATTCTGTCTCAAAAAAAAAAAAAAAGAGAGTAGTAAATTGTGGCCAAGTGGTGCCTATCCCAGTAACACAAGGCTTGGTCAGTATTTAAAAATCAGGCTGGTATAGTGTCTCACACCTGTAATCCCAGCACTTTGGGAGGCCAAGGCAGGCAGATCACTTGAGCTCAGGATTTCAAGACCAGCCTGGGCAACACAGTGAAACCCCATCTCTAAAAAAGAAAAAAAAAATGTTTAAGAAAAAAAAGTAAAAATCATCAATGTAATACACCACACTAACACACTAAAGAAGGAAAACTGCATGACCATTTCATTTGAGATTAAAAGCATTTAACAAATTTTAACACCCATTTAGGATTTTTTAAAAGCTTCTAAAAGGGGGAATTAAGGCTGGGCACGGTGGCTCACGCCTGTAATCCCAGCACTTTGGGAGGCCGAGGCAGGCCGATCACGAGGTCAGGAGATCGAGAGCATCCTGGCTAACATGGTGAAACCCCATCTCTACTAAAAATACAGAAAGTTAGCCAAGCACGGTGGCAGGCGCCTGTAGTCCCACCCACTCGGGAGGCTGAGGCAGGAGAATGGCGTGAACCCAGGAGGCGGAGTTTGCAGTGAGCCGAGATAACGCGACTGCACGCCAGCCTGGGCATAGAGCGAGACTCCGTCTCAAAAAAAAAAAAAAAATTTGGGGGGGAATTAAAGAAACTGCCTTAATCTGGTAATAAGGCACCAACATAAATATGCGCAGCTAACATCACAGTTGATGGTGAAAGACTGAACTGCCTTCCCCTACAGTCAGGAGCAAGGCAGGGCGCCCACTGTCACCTCTCCTATTCAGCTTCACACTGCTAGTCCTGGCCAGGGCAATCAGGCCGGGAAAAATACATAAAAGGCAAGCAGACTGGAAAGGAAGAAATGAAACTGCCCCTCTATACAGATAGCATTTAATTGTCCATGAAGAAAACCCAAGGAAACTACAGTGAAGCTCATAATAAATGAGTTTAGCACAACTGCAGGACACAAGAACAACAAACAAAACTCAGTGGTATTTTCTACATACTGGTAATGAACAACTGGAAACCAAAATCCTCCAAAATACCAAATCAAGCTCTATATTCAGTACCTGGGCAGGCCCGCAGGCAATTCCCACTATGTGTTTGGTGTCCAGTCCTGGCAATGCTGCAGGTTCTGGCTTGGTCACGCGCAAGGTGTCAAAGTGCTGGCACTGGTCGTTGCTCCCCCAGCTGTGGACCTCGCTGTCCTCAGTCAGAGCCAGGCAGTGGGTGGAGCCTGCAGCCACATCAATCACCTTCTTCCCTACAACGGAAGAGGGATGCAGATGCAGCTTCAAGCCTATGACCTATATGGCCTAGAAAGATATTTCCACTAGGCCATTCAGGTCAGAAAGCTTTTAATATTAACTTCTTGAGGATAATCTGTTGCTTTAATATTAAGCACAATTCATTTGCTTTGGGTGTGTTATTAAAACTCCTATATTTTGTCAGCTACAATTTGTTAGGACCCACAGCCTACAAAGATCATAATGCTGGGATACGAAAAGCATCTGTTCTTTTTTCTCCTCCTCATTCAGATTTTCATTCAGAAAGAAACAAGGTGCTTTTAATTAACTATTAGATCATATTCTCCTATCCCAGATATAACAACGCACAGCACACTCTTCACTGAGGAAGGCTTCCTAAGAAGAAATCTATTGTTCTCTCAGAGTTAGGTGATATCACTATTTAAAATGTTGTTTCTATGTAAACACTCAACAAAATATTCTATTTTTCCCTCCTGGTAAATCTAACATGACCAACACAAAGGGTGTTTCGCAGAAATGTCAACATATAAAATAATTCAGCTGAAAAACCACACTGCAGTAAGGGGAACAATTCTATCCTAAGAGCTTACCATAAGTTAACATCAGCAACAACAAAAGGTGTTTTCAACAGTAATTTAAATACTCTCAAAGTAAACAATTTCTGTATCTAATAATTGTCGTAGCTTTCCTATACTAATGGAGGGGAATATAAACAAGGAGGCAAGTGAAATTCAAATACCATTCAATGACACAGAGTAAACTTCTTACTCTGCAACTTATCTCAGAAGCTTAGAAAATAATAAATACCGTATGGGCACACAAAACTCTTAGACATCAAGATATTAACATGCTTTAAAATAAAACTAACGGAGAAAGGAACTGGCAAGTCTTACTTAAAAGTCCCACTTCCAAACCCACTTGGTAAAGAAGCAAACACACAAAGAATGTATATAGTAACCAGGACCCAACGAACTACAGCCCCCAACAGAACGCAGCCGAAGGCCTGCTTCTGTGAAGACACTGGTGTTGGAACACAGCCAGGTCCACCTGCTTCAAATACAATCTGGCCCTTTAAGAAAAAGGCTACCCACCCTGAGAGAGAGAACCCTAAAGAGTCCATCTGATGGACCTCTCACTGCCTTTTCCTTTCTTCCCTACTTTCTTGTCAACATGCCTGCCCTTCACCAGTTCTCAACTAGGATGAAGACTATCTCCCAACCACTAGGCCAAGTGGTACAGAAAAGTCCAGTTTTACCTTAGAAAAATCCCTCCAACATCATAGTTTTGATGGCCCCCACCCCAACTTCCTGCAGCATAACATCCCTAGTAAGAACACCATAGAAGAATCTCAGGGTCTTCTTGCAGAGGCTCCCATCCTCTCTGCCTGCACCGGCAGCCCACACTGAAGGCGCCGGCACTCTTATCTACATACCTTGGCTTCCATCTGTTCCCTCCAACTACAATGCATGCTGGACACCTTTGCAACTGAGCAAGCAGGAATCACCCACCAAGGATGAGTTCACATGAGGGCGTTCCAGGTGGACCCAATCCCACCTCCCAATGTGGCTCCACAGTACAACACACACTCACGGTCTCAGTGTGCCTGCAGTACAAGTACAGGTGACCTCACCACACAGAGGGAACCCTTACTGAGTCCAGCCTGCGGAGTGATGAATGCGTTGCCTGCCACAGAAAGTGGCAATGTTTGTATAACTCAATGGGTTTAAATTAAATTTGGTAAGAATAATTCAAAGTCATTTTGTAACAGACACACACCCACTGTCCACTTAGTATCAATACCTACACCAAGCTGGCAGTAAAAGTTTCTAATGACAGTCCATTCAAGGAATGTCAGGTTAAGAACATAAAACCTGCAAACTTTAAAAGATTACTAAACAAACTGTCCTGAAGGGTTTTAAAAGTTTACGTCTGCACTCACCTTGCAAGCCTTCTAAGAGTTTTGGATAACAAATATGTTCCTCTGTTCCGTGTCCAAGTCTCTGGTTGTCACCTTTTCCCCATGAATAAACTTGGCCACTTTTCATCAAAGCAATGGAAAACTGACTCCCACAGCAGACTTTGACCACATCCAAGTCTTGAAGCTTTTCAATCAGCTTTGGGGTTTTGCAGCCATCACTACCACCTCTGCCCAATTTCCCATAGTCACCATCTCCCCAAGACCACACTTGTCCTAAAAAATACAAATGCATGTAAATAACAACAGCTCTGCATTTTAATGAAAATTTTAAATGACTGAAAATAATATAATGAAAAATGCACACTAATCTAGACCACCCATGTGCACAGTTAACACCACAAGGGTGGCTACTGAGCAAATGAAACCTAGATGACACTTGAGGTTGAAAAAGAAGCAATAAAGACAGGGAAAGCTGAGTTTTCTGTTTTCATTCCATGAAAAACAAAGTCCTGACTCTTACTAGCCTGGGCTCAATGTTCACTGCTTCACAGAACCAAAAGCCCACTGCCTCCATTACACACAGTAACTGGGGCCCGGCACACTGCAGACGCTTGCGGACCACCCTCCCATTTGCCTGCCTGCTTCTGTTGCCACCGTGCGGACTGCTGGTCAACTGTACCACTGTACGTGTTCCCAACTGCATGCATCAGCATAATTATATAAGTTGATAAAATGCTCACACAGAGATGGTGGCAGCTGCGAACCAGCTGACAGACCCCAGGCAAACAAGCCCAGTAACCACTGGGGCCTCTTCACCAATGCCACTGAGCCCCACACCCACTGGACTACAGGGTGGGCGGCTTCCTCCAGGGAAGCTGCCGTGCATGTCCTCGAGGGCCTGTCGAGGGTGGCGAGAGCTCTACGTACCATTCTCAGTGGCAGCCAGGGTTTGAGCATCCCCACTCCCACGTGCCACATTGATGACCTTCAGTCCTTTAAGCCCAGCTACCAGCATCAGAATGGCCTCATCCTCACTGGAGCCTTCAAACAGATAGGACGGCCATGACTAAGTCCTGTAAGAGGCCACCTCCTGCGGCACGCTCCCACTCATGCAGAGCAGATGTACCATGGCCCAGCCGGCCGTAGTTCCCACGGCCCCAGGTGTACAGCTCCCCCTCGGCAGTGATGGCCGCACTGTAAGTGCTCCCGCAAGCGATGTGCACCACGTGCTTCCCGGCCTGCTTTCCAGAGAAGGCAGAGATCACCTTAGGCTCCTCCAGAGGCCTCGGGGAGAAAGGGAACAAACATGAATGCCCTTCTTCTTGGTGTTATTTCTTATTAATGTTATTAAAGGAAATTCACTATCCAAATTTAGACCAGCACAGCATCAGGCCAGTTTCACCTTCCAGGTACCTTGTGAAAGAAGGAAGAGAGAATTCCAACACCTAACACCTCCATGACTTTTTGTTCAGTTGGAACCCGATGCCAAACATGGTACCCAGTAGAAATATAAAAATAGTGTTTGTTAAAGAATTGTACAACAGGCCAGCCGCGGTGGCTCACACCTGTAATCCCACCACTTTGGGAGGCCGAGGTGGGCAGATCACCTGAGGTCACGAGTTTGAGACCAGCCTGGCTAACATCGTGAAACCCCATCTCTACTAAAAATACAAAATCAGCTGGGCATGGTGGCGGCTCCTGTAATCCCAGCTACTTGGAAGGCTGAGACAGGAGAATCTCTTTAACCGGGGAGGTGGAGGTTGCAGTGAGCTGAGATCACGCCATTGCACTCCAACTTGCGCAACAAGAGCAAAACTCCAACTCAAAAAAAAAAAAAGACTTGTACAATAAAGTCCATTGCAGCTTTATTCACAATGGCCCAAAACCATGGTCCATCTGCAACAGAAGGAATGGCTTACCCACACACCCAACAACATGGCTGCATCTCAAGACATCATGCTAAGTGAAAGACGCCAGAAACAAAACACCATACACTGTATGGCTTTGTTTACAGTAAATTATGGAAAAGACAAAATGATAACAACAGAGGGCAGATCAGAGGTTGTCAGGAACTGGTGGTAGGAAGGGGGCATCGACTCAAATCCCCGGAAGCGATGGGAGCGCCCCATGTCTTGATGGCGGTGACCCAACTGCGTGCACTTGTCAAAACCCATCCAACTCTACATCTGAAACTCAGTCATCTGGTTGTATGGAAGCCTCATAAAGCTGACCGACATTTATATGTATTTGTTAAATGAATGTGGATGGAATGAAGCCAGCACTCTGCAATCTATACTTTACAAATGAAAAGTATGAGGCAGTGGGGATTAGGGTAGAGAAGTCTTACTAGTTGAAGAAATTGCAAAGTTAGCAAAATACCCTATTCTTAGGATCCAGAATATGTTCCTACGATGGATGACATTTTCTTGAGAATCTATAGAAGCCAGGCCTCTACAACGACATGGTTTACTCACTTTGTGACCTACTAGTTTGCAAAATACACACACACAGTGGCACAGGCGCACACAGGGACAGCCCAACGACTCTACTCAGTACAAACTCTCCCTTATTCAGCTTAAGTTTCAACTTCCCCAAAAGGTTATCTCCAGCTTCTGCCATCTGCACTCATCTCTCTTCCTGCCTCAAAGTCCTAGAATAAGGCATAAGTTACTCATCCCAGCACTTACTCTCCACTGAGAATTGTTTTACTATGAAATATTTTATACAAAGTCAGTTATAAATACCATAAAGGAGGTAAGCAGACATACCACCCTGTCCTGTACCTCGATGCCTTTCAAGTCCCGTGTACCCCATGTCAATCCCAGCCTTTACAATCCAGTGTGAGAGTAACAGCTATAAATTCCATGGAGATCAATCTTTTCTTTTTCACTCGTCTTACATTTGTCTGAATCCCTTTCAACACTGTCAGGGTTGGGCTGTTCTGAGCTTGGCATACATGTACCACACGATACGCATCACTCTGCCTTTCTCCCAGTTTGGGATCTTCCCAGCGGATGCTGTCGGCAATGATGCCCTCAACTCCACCCTGTGGTGTGCATGGGCCATGCCCCCCAGGCTCCTCTCAAGGGACACAAGTGCAGTCATGACTTCGCTCATTTCAAGCTCTGCACTGCCCGCTCCCTGCTCAGGGCTCTGGCCCACATGAAATGGGTTTGCTGGGTTGGTACGTACACACATCCTTCATTTAAACCTAATGCCAAAGTTCCACACACAACAGCAAAGTACAAGAGGGTTCCCATCACTCCATGGGGCTGGCAGACCTCCCAATTCTTACAACCTGGCATTTATAACAACTTTGTTTTATCTCTGTTCCTTCACAATAAAAGGTTCCACCGAATAGGATAATATTAGGAAGAAACTGCTGATTTTTGTTCCTGTAAAAATAATATTATGGTTCAAGAAAAGGGTGACAACCTTATCCATGGGAGACAGGGTGAACTGTTTGTGAATGAAGGAACAGTGGTGTGGGATTTGTTTTGACACACTCCACAGTGGGGATGCAGTTTGAGTAGACAGAAGGCTGGCCAAGGCTGCACAGGGTGGAGAAGAGCCGAAAGGCCAACTCCTGTTGCCCTCCACGCATAGGCAGAGCTCCTAAGCCATCACCAAGGAGGGGGCATATCGTAGTGTCCTGCTCCACCCCAGCACTACATGTCAGGGCAGCTGGAAAACACCTGGACACACTTCTGCACTCCATCCTGTTTAGGATATAGCAACATAAAAGGAGAGTGTGTCCCCTACAGGAATGAGCGATACATACACAGTGTCCCCGTGGCCCAGCCGTCTGCCATCCCCACAGCCCCAGGAGTACACCTCTCCAGTGGCAGCCAAGGCTAGGTAATGGTGACCATCAGAATGGGCAGCAATTTTTACAACGTTTCTGGAGGCGAGGCCTTGGACCAGCTGTGGGACCTAAAAAAGGAAAAATACGAAGAAAAGTAGTCATCAGTCCAAAGAAAATGAAACCAGTGCAGCTCTCCTTTATCATGTATCCCTGAGCAAAGCCTGCTCTAACTGGAAGTGGGGCATAAGTCTCTGGGGGCATGGGCCGGCTCTCCAGCCCTTCCCACCCAGCACCAACAGAACAGCGGGCAGCCTCCAAGTGCTCTGTGACAAGACCAGAGCCGATGCAGGAGCTGGGCAGGCTAGCCCCATGCCACAGAGACATGCAGCTGACAGGGAGGAACACCTTGCTTCAATGAAAATATGCCACGTCCCAATTTGCCACTATCCCCATGAGGCCCAACTCCCTCATCTGTCACCTGTCTGGCCCCAAAGTCAAATGAGTTTACACATGGAAATGAGTTTACAAATGGGAATCTCATGATTAGCAATGAGTTTCACTGTAAGGACTTCCTAATCTTCACAACCCAAATCTTGACAATATTACAACTGAGATCATTAAACATAATATACAATAAACAGAAGCTCATCAATCTTCAGAAATCAAATGGCTTAAACAAACACCAGAGCTTGTGCATCTGTAGTACAGACCCTGCCCCGCAAGGGAACACTGCAGGCGGTGCCCAAACACTCACCAGTGTGTCACTATTGTAGGCCTGTGTTTACACGCGGCCATTGTGTTACAATCAGCAAGCGCTTTTCTGCACAGGCAACCTGTGTGACTCCCAGGTTGGCCAGGCCTTTGCACTGGATTGGACCAATCACATTGGCATAGTATTTCCATCCTAATAACCCCCAACCTTTGACCTCTTGCAATGATCCCTGTAAGATAAGAATATGCTGATTCAAAACATCAAAATAGCTCGTACCATGCTGTATTACCTCATTTAACAGGTATGATGAAGCAACTGAACAGGCTATTTTTTCCTTTCCATTGCATTTCATTTCAACAGAGCCCATTAAAAAGTAGTATAAATGGCCCTTAAATACTAATGTATTTTAAAATGCTCAAACTATATCAGGGTCACCATTTTGTGCTTTAACAGGCAAAATCCCAAAAGCCCACACACAAGGCTGGGAGACCAGCATCCCTATTGGTGGTGAGAGATATCAAGTTGTACAGGAGCAATCTGGTGACAACCAGCCCACACTAGATGCATCCCCACCTGTGCATGTGCAGAGGCACACATGCGTGCACACATGGAGGACACATGTCCCAGGTCAGGACTTGCAGTACTATTTGTGTTTTTTGTTGTTTTTGTTTGAGACGGAGTTTCCCTCTTGTTGCCCAGCATGGAGTGCAATGGCGTGATCTTGGCTCACTGCAACCTCGGCCTCCCAGGTTCAAGCGATTCTCCTGCCTCAGCCTCCCGAGCTGGGATTACAGGCATGTGCCACAATGCCTGGCTCATTTTTGTATTTTTTAGTAGAGACGGGGTTTCTCCAAGTTGGCCAGGCTGGTCTCAATCTCCCAACCTCAGGTGATCCACCCACCTTGGCCTCCCAAAGTGCTGGGATTACAGGCGTGAGCCACCACACCCGACCCTCAGCACTATTTGTATAGCAACATTTCGGCAATAAGCCCAAGTGTCCACCAATAAGAGACTCACTAAAGAAAGACACATAGAAGACACATCCGCACACTGAAGACTAAGCTGCTTTATAAAAACAAAGAGCAACACTCTGATAAAGTACTCCAGTATATATGGTTAGTAAAAAAAAAACAAGCAACACAAGTAATGCAACATGCTACCACGAGCATACTCATTCCAGAGAACAAGGAGGTTACAGAGGAGACTGAAAGGTCAGAGGGAGCAGGTGGGAAAATGGGTGGAAGGGGTGGGCAGGGGAAGCGACAGTGTGTCTCTGCCTAGGTTTGATTTTTGAACCATGTGACTGTACCCCTTTTTTTTTAAATGACTGTAAAACAAAATAAATACTCTTCATACTAGAAATAAAATCTTAGAAAAATCTGGATTCAAAACTAGGATTACTGTTCTGCACCGGCAAAGTTCACTACCATTCCCAAAGGCAGTTTTCTCATTGACATAATGAGATACAACAGCGTGCATGAGGTCCTCAGCGGGCCTGCACCCTACAGGTGCTCCACACATGCAAATCACTACTATTACCATTACTATTACATAAGAGATATAATATATAATTATACTGTCACTACTATAACCAGCATGACATACTAAGACAGCCTGCGTTCAGAGTATGAAGAAGGCTGTGGAACCCCCTGCAGAAGGTGGGAGGGCCTCGGGCTGTGGATAAAGGGGAGCTCTCTGGGGCTGTGCCACCTGAACCTGGAACCCGGGCCCCCAGGTTGGGTCCCCAGGCCTGTGCGCCTCAGCTTGCTCATCACTCACTCTCAACACGGATAACACCTTCAACTGCAAACACGTTTAAAAACCACAGGCCAGCTCCCCATACCAATACCAGAAGAAACAAGTCTCCACACAGGCCCAGGATGAGAACCTACAAGTGGTACTAGCTACAAAACACATGGAGAACACGGTTCTTGCACACACACCTTATGAGATGTCGGAGAGCTACACAGCAGAGGCATACAGGGCGTAGCCAGACGGTCTAAATGGGCCATGACAACAACCGCCGTTTGTCGCAGATCAATGGCAAGCTCGTTGTCTTGTGGAAGGGTGAGGTACCTCAGGAAACTCTCACTGGGGCTCAGAGGACCAGACAAAAGCTAGAAAGGAAAAGTAAACAAACATTCGGAAACGGTGGGAAAAATTAAAGTAACACAATTAGCCTTTAATTACTCTTTATATTTTGGTATTGACTCATTTGACCCATCAAATGACAATGTCGATGATACAGTTATACTATACATCTATATATTTATGCAGCATATAAACTGTGTAAATGTCTAAATTTGCTGTATACACGTACACAACATTGACTGTGCATGTATACACTGATGATACCACAGGTAAGTTGAATCCACACAGATTACTAACACAACCAAACCACCCTACAGGCCTAGGACCCCTGGAGAAAGGCAGAACCACCTCTGTGGGAACCCAGCACAGCATCTCAAGCTGGCCTTGAAATCTAAAACCAAAACCTTTATTTTAATCTAAATGTTGCCCACTCTGGAGAACACCTACTTTCATTTGCAAATTAAATCATAGTTCTAATTCTTCTAAAGGCAGAAGAGCCCTATTATCATTAAAGACTGCAAATAATAGAAAAACCAAAGCATGATATTGAAATGCCTAAGACTTTCCCAAAAAGACCGGCAAAATCCAACTTGTACTTGACCTGTAAAGACCAGCAGTCCTGGAGGTTTACGCCCAGGGCCCCGCACGCCTGCTCCTCCCCCAGCTCGGTGTCCACACCTGTTAAGCGGGGAGCTGGTACTAAACAGAGTGACAGCTCAGGTGACATGCCCTGCACAGAGCCCAGTACATAGGAAGGGCCAACAAAGCAGGCCACTATTTTCGTTGTTCTTTTCTGGTATTGATTTAAAAGTGCATGTTTCAAGCTTGGTTCTCTGCTGACAAAGAAGTCAGTGTTCACTGATCCGAGTCTTCTCCACAAACGAGTGGCCTCCCACACCTGTCTCATCTGACTCAATGCTGTTACCACCAAACACACACACACCAGAGAAAAACACTGCCGTGGACATGCACACTGGTCTTGCTTAAAAAATAACTAGACTCGAGTGCCACCTACACACAAAGTTCCATCATGACACTCACGTGCATGTCGCCCTCGGAGTGGGGTGTATCCTTCCTGCAAATGATGCTCTGGAACCTTTGCAGCAAGGGCAAAAGTGGGGCACTGGTGCCTTAGGCAGAACGCTCATTGTCAGTCTCCTGTGCCCCACTGTCCCACAGCTGAAGCAATAACAGGATGGCAGACAACATTGGGAGGCTAAAGGAGAAAAGATATTTATTCCTAGTAAAAACAGATTAACTTTTTTTTCATGGTTGATCAAAAATAAAAGCAAACAGCTAGACAGAACTGAACAAATACTTGGGATATGAAAGGAAACGAAAGTAAAGCCGTGGTAAGTAAATCACTGAACTGACACCAAGATTTTAGCACAAGTCATCGCCTTCTGCTGATAGGAAAGACCAGTTAGGAAGCTCAAAGAGCACGTTTACATGAAAGATCTAGGATCTTAAATTCATGGAATAAAAATAATTAAATGAGGAAAACTGAAAGAAAAACAAAACAACAACAACAACAAAAAACAATTCCCAGTCTAGAAAACTAAGCATAAAACAGGAAGTGAAGAAAAGGCAAAGAGAGAGCGAGCCCTGGGACATGGTTCTCCATACAGAGCACCACATCTGCTGCAGTCACAAACGATTCAGTGAAACGCACACAATGCAACAGGTATTTGGATACAGAGGCGCTTCCCCAAAGCGTTCCCAGTCTGCGGCAGCCCTCACCTCAGCGTGCCTCTCTGCACAGCCACCAACAGCAGGATAGCCAAGGGCCAAGTGCTGGTCCTGCAGGCGGACGCTTCTGGCCCTTTGGTGCCTGGTGTTCCGTGAACATCCCTGAAATGAAAACAGTGGATGCAGGAACGAAGCGACCTCCAGAAAGACAGCATGCTTACAATCACACTAACATATTTACTACATGCTCCCTCCCAAGGAAGGATGTATTTTTAATATTTAGAATCAAGTTTCTGAGACTTGCTACTCAAATTTATTCACAGATTTTAAAAACAATTAGCTTACAGAAATACATTTTATTTAAATTATTCATTCAGATACTATATTATAGTAGATGACATACTCCAAGTTTGTGAAGCATAAAATAATTTCTCATTATCAAAAACATGAGTAGAACAATATCTAGCTATCTTTTCCAGTTTCAATGACTTGTAAGACTATAACAGTATCAACATTCTCCTACGGAATTAGAAAACCA
The DNA here is from genome assembly GCF_029281585.2 of Gorilla gorilla gorilla. Lineage (NCBI taxonomy): Eukaryota > Metazoa > Chordata > Mammalia > Primates > Hominidae > Gorilla > Gorilla gorilla. Next base: position 31,289,124 of record NC_073240.2, read on the forward strand.
ATCTCCAAAACCACCTGATAATCTGGAGGCAAAATGTTTACACTAATCTTTATCTCTGATCAATGAAATATTTTTAACTTTTCTATGTTAATAATAAATTTTTTAAAACTCTATCCCAAGACTGCAGAGAAAGGATCTTATGGCATCAATATTACAGCTGAATTTGTGAAATCAAGTCCAGGCCTATGCTCAGGGCCTCCAGCGTTAAAACTCTGTGGCGATGCCTTCACCAGCAGGCTCAGGAAGTGGACTCAGAGCCGGGGACGCAAACGCCAAAGGCCTCCTGCCGGCTGCAAGAAGGCACAGTGCTGACCTCTGCAAGGAGAGTGAGGAGTGGCCTCACTTTCCCTCTGCATCTGTCCTTCCTGTTGAATTTTAGATTTTCTTTAAATTTAAAAACCTTAACAAAAATGCATAGCACCTAAGACCAGAGTTCATGTTTTTCTTACATACAAATGATTCCTATTCAAAATTTCTTACACTAAAAAGACCAGCTACAGGACTGAACTATTTGATGTTGAGTAGTTGTTTACTCCCACATTATCTATAAAACTTCAAACCAAGCGCCACTCTGCACTCAGGACAGCAGCTCCTAATCACAGAGAGACACACAGTGTAAGCGCTCAACCCTCCACGAATGACTGATGGCCAAATCTCTAAGCATCCTCCCTCATCCATCTCATTTAGTATCACAGCTTCCTGGGTCTAGTCAGAGTATCATATATCAAATCTCCTGAAAAGCTGAGAACACAGACCCGGAATTACAGCACTGACAGCCCGCTGAAAACAGAGGTGAGAAACCAACCTACTAGGCTTCTTAGCTGTAAAGCGAGGGTGGTAAGAACCAGCCTCAAGCAGGCCAGCTGTCTGCGTGCAGAAGGCAAGAAAGGAAAGAACTCACCCCGTCACGACGGACCTGAGGAACCTGGTCGCTCTTTCCACCACCTCCAGCCACACAGAGGCCATGGTGCTCTCGTCGAAGAGCGAGGCCTCGGGAAGTGCTCGCAGGGCGTCCAGGGACTCCTGCAACAGCTCACTGCAGAGGTCCGCATCCTCGCCTGGGCGCACACACGTGTCAGAGGAGCCCGCCCACTCCCCTCACTCTCCCGCTGGGCTTCCCACCCCTCAGCGAGAGCCAACGCCACTGTCACCTTTCCAATCCCTCACTCAACAGGCCAAAATCTAGCGCAGCTGTTCCAGTCAATTCTGTGTTTCACGGCTGTCACATGAGCAATACACTAACTTCTTGTCCTTCTAGAATTAAGTCTGTACTCAGGTGTTCCATGGTAGTGATTGACGTGGGGGTGAGGGTGCATGCACTCTTTTTTTTCTTTAAAGCACAGACGTGAAAAGGCAAACAGCCTCTGCAGCCTCTCATCTCACAAGCAAGGAAACTGAGGCACAGAGAGCACATGGGATCAGCCGAAGGGTACATGGTGGCTGAACCGAGCTCGAAACCCAGTCTGTTGATGGGTTAGGGAAGCAGAACAATGTGCCACACCAGGGACCGTACCCGATCGCCAAGCCCTGCGCAGGAAGGCGAAGGCGAAAGACAGCGCCGCTCGGGATCCCACTCTGGCGAGCCCCTCCACACCTTTCCTCAGAGGCCGGGAACTGCAGATGACACACACGGAACATACAACCAGTTAGCAGCAGAGGGTGCAGATACTACATAAAATCAATACTACGAAAGGGTGTGTACCAAAATCCGACCAATGGTTTTCTTCAAGTGACAGGATCACAAGTGGATTTTTCGTTTTGTTGTTTAACAACTTTCATCAAATGTCTTTTGTAAATGAAAAGTTTTCTCTTTAAGAATCAAAGAAATGTATAAGGAATTTTAAATGTCTTGGGAAAATGCTCATGAAATGACCTCCCAAAGTGAGATTCTAGTGGGAGGAAGCAGACGATAAACAGATAAATACATAAACAGAGGGAGAATAAACCCCACATGGGAGACCAGGCCAGAGAGGAGCTGGAAGAAGAGCAGCAGAGCCGCACGGGGTAGCCTGGCTCGCCCCAGCTCCGACGTCCTCCATTCGGGGTCTGCTCCTGGCCATGGGTGAAGCCCTGTGTGCTTGACCCACCCCATGGGGAGTTGCCCTGTTCTGAGGGTGGTGCTCATCACCCTCCTGTGTGTTTTTAAGCTCTTCACTACTTGTGTATGTTAATTTCACAAGTCACAGTTTCATTCCGCATGTAGTAAAAGGTTATGCAATGGTACACCATAAAAATCATCCTGTACAAGAGAGAAAAGCCTAGAATACAAAAAGGCATAATCTCAACTCAATCATGCATAGAAAGTAATTTTGTTTTATACTTTATACTATATCATATTTGTAATATATGTATATTACAGTATTGCTACTATAGACTATATTCTCCAAATTTACTAAAATTTGCTTTCATGATCAGGGGATACGCTATAAAAACAGGTGATACGGAGTTCAAGACCAGCCTGGCCAAAAGGATGAAACCCTGTCTCCACTAAAAATATAAAAAGTAGCCAGGTGTGGTGGTGGCATGCCTGTAATCCCAGCTACTCAGAGGCTGAGGCAGGCGAATCACTTGAACCTGGGAGGCGGAGGCTGCAGTGAGCCAAGATTGCACCACTGCACTCCAGCCTGGGAGGCAGAGCGAGACTCCATCTCAAAAAACAAAAAAACAACAAACAGGGATGTTATGGAAGGATCTCCCCAAGATACGACGTGTAATAAAAATGGCAAAGAAGAACACGGCTGGCCAGGGCAACGGTACACGCTTATCCACAAGTGCCTGAATAATGCACCGGGAGCTCAGAGAGGAAACACGAGAACCTCTGAGAAGGGCACTGGGTACCTGGAAGACGGAAATCTTTGCTCCTGAATCCTAAATGAGAAATATGAACATGAGAAGACACAGACATGTAACAGGACACACAGTCCTTACAAGAGAAAGCACATGGGCCAAGTGTGGTCAGAGGAGGTTGGTGAGTCACTTTAGGTCAGGAGTTTGAGACCAGCTTGGCCAGCATGGCAAAACCCCGTCTCTACTAAAAATACAAAAATTAGCCAGGCATGGTGGTGCATGCCTGTAGTCCCAGCTACTTGGGAGGCTGTGGCAGAACTGCTTGAACCTGGGAGGTGGAGGCTGCAGTGAGCCAAGATCGCACCACTGCACTCCAGCCTGGCCTGGGCAACAAAGCAAGACTGTCTCCAAAAAAAAAAAAAAAAAAAAAAAAAAAAATCACTACTCAGCAATAATGATACATGCAACGACCTCCTTGGGAAAATGTCAAGGGGATTATGCTAAGTGAAAAAAGTCAATCTTGCTTGAGGCCAGGAGTTCAAGACAAGCCTGGGAAACATAACAAGACCCCAGTCTCTACAAATACAAAATGAGCTGGGTGTGGTGTCATGCATCTGTGGTACCAGCTACTCAGGAAGCTGAAATGAGAGGACTGCTTGAGCCCAGGAGTCTGAGGCTGCAGTGAGCTATGATTGTATCACTGCACTCCAGCTTGGGCATCAGGGTGAGACTCTGTCTCCAAAAATTACAGTAATAACGATAATAAAAAATTAAAAAGCCAATGTCAAAAAATCACATAATAGACACAGAGAACAGATGAGTGGTTGCCAGCAGGTAGGGTGGGGAGAGAAGATGTGAATGTGGGTATAAAGGGCCCTTGTCTATGTACCCTGATTGCAGTGGAGGTCTCAGAAAATCCACACATGAAAAAACTGCAAAGAAATACACATACAATTGAGAGCATGTAAAACTGGGAAAATCTGAATAAGATAGGCAGACTACCAAAGTAAACACCCTAGTTCTGATGACTGTGTCATAGTTTGCAACTAGCTACCATTGAGGGCAATGGGGCGAACAGTAAAAGAATCTCTATACTATTTCTTACAACTGTATGTGAATCCACAATTATCTCAAAAAGAGGCTTTTTTTAAATTTTAGGAATTCTTCCAATTAATGAAAGCTATATTCCAATTAATCCATCAACCCTATGTCATCACAAAGGAAACAGCACAGAGAAAAATCAGCTGGGCTCTCAGCCATTTCTGCAGCTGAGGGAATTCAGTTTGATTCGACAAACACACAACAGTGCTTGGACAATCTTAGCACCTACCGCCCACCTGTACATAACACTCTGATTCATGACCATCACAGCCGGTCAGGAAGGAAGGAAAGAACCTTCCTGATGGCACTCCTATTACCAAATGGGTAGGACTCTCATCTGTCTCTTGGTTTAATTTACTCTAAAACTATTTTCAAAAATACAAAACGTGCAGTCATCCCTTGGTATCTGCAGGGGATTGGTACCAGGCCTGCCCCACCCCTGGCTCCATACCAAAACCCTAGGATGCTCAAGACCCTGATATAAAATGGTGTAGTATTTGCATATAACCTGTGCACATCCTCCTGTATAATTTAAATGATCTCAGCCAGGCACAGTGGCTCACACCTATAATCCCAACACTTTGGGATGTCGAGGCAGGAGGGTCACTTGAGCCCAGGGGTTCAAGACCAGCCCGGGCAACATGGCAATACCCCATCTATACAAATTAAAGAAAAAAAAAATTGGCCAGGCGTGGTGGCTCATGCTCGTAATCCCAGCACTTTGGGAGGCCAAGGCAGGCAGACCACTTGAGGCCAGGAGTTAGAGGCCAGCCTGGGCAACACAGTGAGACCCCGGCTCTACAAAAAATACAAAAATTAGCCAGGCATTGTGGCACACGCCTGCAGTCCCAGCTACTTGGGAGGCTGAGGTGGGAGAATCACTTGAGCCCAGGAGGTCAAGGCTGCAGGGAGCCATGATAGCCCCACTGGCCTGGGTAACAGTGAGACCCCCATGTCCAAACAAACAAACAAACAAACAAAATCATCTCTAGATTAACACCTACTACAAGGTAAATGCTCTGTAATTAGTTGTTATATTGTATTGTTGTTTGTATTTTTTAATTGTTGTGTTGTTTTTTATGGCTTTTCTTCCAATATTTTCGATCCACAGTTAGTTGAATCTGTGGATGTGAAACCCACAGATACAGACAGAGAGCCAACTGTAATGTGATTTCAACTATATTTAAACATAAGGAAACAAAAAAGGAAAACAAACACAAAAATTAAAACGTAAGAAAACAAGGAAACAGGCTACAAGTATTGCTCCTGTCTCTGGGAAGCAAGACGATCAGGGTTTTGCTCTTGTTTCTTCCTGCCTCCTGTACCTTCTATGTGCTCTCCAGGGAGTCAAAGTCACTATCACAGTCAAATAAAGCCAACACTCCTAACTACACAAAATATAGTTTCATCTGGCAATCTTGTAGTTTAACCTTCTGAGGACAAAAGTCTGATAGACAGCTTCATTTTGGAAAAGTACAATTTTACATAAGCTTTAAACATTCTAGTGCCTGTTAGCAAATAGAGGAAATCTGTAATATATTATCAGGCGTCAACAAATTAAAACTCATATGCCCAAAAGCATCCCCACTTTTTTTTTTTTTCTTTTTGAGACAGGGCTTCATTCTTGTTGCCCAGGCTGGAGTCCAACGGCACGATCTCCACTCACCGCAACCTCCACCTCCCCAGTTCAAGCAATTCTCCTACCTCAGCCTCCCGAGTAGCTGGGATTACAGGCATGAGCCACCACGCCCTGGCTAATTTTTTTATTTTTAGTAGAGACGGGGTTTCTCCATGTTGGTCAGATCTCGAACTCCTGACCTCAGGTGATCCACCCGCCTCGGCCTCCCAGAGTGCTGGGATTACAGGCGTGAGCCACCGTGCCCGGCCCAAAAGCATCTCTTGTAATAAAAGAATAAGAAAATCACATTAGGAAGGAAAAACATGAAGCATCTAAACTAGATGGGCACTAAACATTACAATCTATCTCCTTACCCAGCAGCAAAACAAAATAAAATGTACACAATGTTCAGAACTCATTTTCCAATTTATACTTGAGCTGATCTAAAGCTTTGGCTGGCTTCCACAGTTACTGACAGAAAAACGTCTTTAAAATAATGACACAGAGCCAGGCGCAGTGTCTCACGTCTATAATCCCAGTACTCTGAGCGGTTGAAGCAGGAAGATTGCTTGAGGCCAGGAGCAAGACCACATCCCCATGCACACACACACACACCCAAATTATTTTTATTTAGCCAGGCATGGTTGCATGTGCCTGTAGTCCCGGCTACTCAGGTGGCTGAGGCAGGAGGATCACTAGAGACCCGGATTTCAAGGTTAGAATGAGCTATGATTACACCACTGCACCCCAGCCTGGGTGACAGTGCAAGACGTTGCCTCTCAAAAAAAAAAAAGAAAGAAAAAAAAAGAAACAAAAAAATTTAATTGAATAAAATAAATAATGACAGAGATTACACAGTATGGTCTGTTACTACATGAGCAAATTGGCAAATCCATTCTCCAGATTACATAAAACATACAAAAAGGGAAAGCAAGAATAAATTTCAGAAGGTGAAGACAGACACTATACTGAAAATCTTAATTAAACTTTCTGAAACAAAACAGTCTGAATTTTATATTTAACTGGCATTACGATTCTTTTTTTTTTTTGAGACGGAGTCTCACTCTGCCGCCCAGGCTGGAGTGCAGTAACACGGATCTCAGCTCACTGCAAGCTCTCCCTCCCGGGTTCACGCCATTCTCCTGCCTCAGCCTCCCAAGTAGCTGGGACTACAGGCACCCACCACCATGCCTGGCTAATTTTTTTTGTATTTTTAGTAGAGACAGGGTTTCACCGTGTTAGCCAGGATAGTCTCAATCTCCTGACCTCGTGATCCACCAGCCTTGGCCTCCCAAAGTGCTGGGATTACAGGCGTGAGCCACTGCGCCCGGCCCATTAGGATTCTTTCTTCGCTTTATATTACCTTTTTTTGTCCACAGGAGGCAGGGAAATGATGCTGCTTTTCCACTTAACTTTGACATTCTCCTGAAAAACGGTTCAAGGCAATGAAACAGTGCTCCAAGATTACCAGCCTCTGCTTGAGTCACAGGGTTGAGAGAGCGGTGGTGGCTGACTGGATGGCCAGGGCCTGCTGCTCTTTAACCAGCACAGAAAGACACTCCTTCAGTTCATTCACATCTAGAAAACAAGACAAGAAAACATCTCACCTGTGGACAATGTGGCCACAGTTTGTTGTAATGTTGAGAAAATGGATGATGACAACAGGTAGTACTCAAATGCATGATATGTGGCAACAATGGTTTTAACCACTTTACACATATGAATTTAGGCAACCCTCATACCCAGCACTGTCAAGCAGTGCTGTCCATCTATTTTATGGATGAAGAAACTGAGGCACCAAGTGGTTAAGCAACTTCTCCGAGGCCACACAGAGGAGCACGGCACATGATAGAGACTCTTGAGCCACCATGGCACACTGCCTCTCTGAAAACATCATACAAAAGTTGGCCTGGCATGGTGGCTCACGCCTGTAATCGCAACACTTTGGGAGGCCAAGGTGGGTGGATCACTTCACGTCAGGAGTTCCGAGACCAGCCTGGCCAACATGGCGAAACCCCTTCTCTACTAAAAAAAAAATACAAAAATTAGGTGGGTGTGGTGGGGCGCGCCTAGAATTCCAGCTACTCGGGACGCTGAGGCATGAGAATTGCTTGAACCCAGGAGGTGGAAGGTTGCAGCGAGCTGAGATTGTGTTGCTGCACTCTAGCCTGGGTGATGGAATGAGACTCTGTCTCCCCACCAAAAAAAAAAAAATTTACTAACACAGAACTCTGAAGTCAATAGCAGTCAATATTTATCAGCAGCACATCTCCTAAACAGAGAAAAACACTAGCCATTATTTTCATGTTGCAAAACCAAATTCAAAATAAAAACGATGTCTTGCTGGGTAATAAAATTACCCAGCATGCATGACTCATGAAACACATTTATGGACATATTTTAGAAGAAGATAAAGTAACCAGTTAGAATACACATTGTAACTAGTAAGTGATATTTCATTATTCTCTCTATTTCTATGTATCTTTGAAAATTTCCATACTAAGAAGTGTTTTGTAAGTAGCTAGAAGGCAATCACATGAGTGAAAATAATTCAAAGGATTCTGGTCTTTCCATTAAGCATGCGTCTACCTCAGAGTACAGATCATTATAGGGGAATTATAAGTTACCTCCTACCAATCCCCTATAACAGCACAGTTCCCAGTGGTAGGGCAAGAGCTGGGCTCTTCTGGGCCTGCCTCTCTGCTGCTTACTAGCCTGGAGGCCAGCAGTCACCAGCCTCGCAGCCCTGGATCCTGACAGGTAATAGCAACACCCCTACCGACTGCCTCCCCTTGGGCAGAAGACATCAGTTTTCTGGCTACCCATTACCTGGATATACTCTCCATGGGATGGGAGGGACCTTAGGAGGCAGGAGAGAGAAACATCTCACCACTCCCTGGAAAGGCACAGGGTGACGCACACTGTGCCCAGCACCAGCAGTAGGATGTGAGACCTGGAGCTTAGCAGCTAAGAGCTAATAGTTATTTAAAACGACATGAAGAATACTGAATTGCATGCTGGGCTCAAGATGGAGAAGCGAAAGACTGACAGGTAAAGAAAGCAGTGCCCCTGCCCCTCTCAGGGCATCCCAACCGAGCCACCCTTCAGGCAAGGAGGTGGCCCAGCACTTCAAGGGCTAAGCCCTTCCTGAAGAGTCACTGCATTTGCCGCTTTTAAATAATACATCTCCCTTCTGCTTGGCTGCGGAGCCCAGAAACAACCCCAAAGCTCCAAGAGGGCAGCTCTGCCCTTGAGCACCCACGTGCCCTTCTCCCTGACACCCTCCTGCTTATTCTGTCGCAATCCTGACTGCCCTGACATGACATCATTCATGTACACTTTGAAACAGTGGGTGAGAAAATACACAAACCATGGACACCACTGGGGAGTCAGAACTCCTACCCCTGCCTCACAGTAACCAGGAGCCTCTAGGCAAAGTGGGAAGCCTGGACTTCATCTCAAGCTGCCAGTGATGAGGTGAAGCACGCCCTATCCCTGCCAGAGCAGGGTCACAGAAAGATTTAACCACTTACACAGAAGATTTAAGTAACACCTAGAGTCGCCTAACAACATGTTCTATTGAGAAAGTCACTCATGATACCAAGAACCAGGAAGATCTAAAACCAAATTTTAAAAAACAATTATAGAAATACCATGATGAAAGATGTGGGAATAATGTGGCCAATAATTAAAAACAGTCATGATAAAAAGGCTTCAACAAGCAATTACAAACACAAGTGAAATAAGTGAAAAAAATAGCCTAAGACAAGAAAAGGAAGACAAAAAAAAGAAACCAAATAGAAAGTTTAGAACTGAAAAATAACCAAAATAAAAAGCTCAGTGAATGGACACAGCAGTAGAATGGAGGAAAAAGGGCAAAGAATCAGTGATGTAAAAGACAGAAGTTACCCAATGTGAATAACACAGAAGAAATACATGCCCCTAAGGCGGGGCATGGTGGCTCATAGCTGTAATCCCAGCACTTAGGGAGGCCGAGGCAGGCGGATCACAAGGTCAGGAGTTTGAGACCAGCCTGGTCAACATGGTGAAACCCCATCTCTAATAAAAATACAAAAATTAGCTGGCCATGGTGGCGGGCACCTGTAATCCCAACTAGTCGAGAGGCTGAGACAGGAGAATCGTTTGAACTCGGGAGGCGGCGGTTACAGTGAGCCGAGATGGTGCCATTGCACTCCAGCCTGGAAAACAGGTCTCAAAAAAAAAAAAAAAAAAAAGAAAAGAAAAGAAAGAAGTACATGCCCCCGCGGGGGGAAAAAAAAAACAAAACAGTCTCAGGGACCTATGGGACTATAACAACTCCAGTCACTGAACTCACAAAGGGACAGGAGAAAGAAGGTGGGGTTGACCGGGAGGCGGAGCTTGCAGTGAGCCGAGATTGCAACACTGCACTCCAGCCTGGGAGACACAGCAAGACACTGTCTCAAAAAAAAAAGAAGTTTGGGTTCAAACTGTACTCTAAGAAGTGATGGCTTAAAAGTTCCCAAATTTGGGAAGAGACATAAACCTATGAATCAAAGGTAAGCAAACCCTAAACAGGATGAACCCAAAGAAATCCAAACTAAGACATATCATAACCAAACTCCAAAAAACAAAAGACAAAGAAAACATTTCAAAGGCCACTAAAGAAAAACAGTACCTTAACTATCATGGATTAACAAGTCAAATGACAGCGAATTTCTCATCAGAAACCATGGAGGCCAGCTGAAAGTACAAAATATTTTTCAAATGATGAAAAGAACCATTAACTCAGAATTCTTATATCCAGCAAAAATGTCCTTCGGGAATGAAAAGGAAAGCAAAACATTCTCAGAGGAAGTGAAACAGGATTTGTCACCAGAAGACCCACACCAAAAGAAAGGCTAATGGAAGTTCTCTAAGCAGAATGGCAACCATCAAAGAAAACCCTGGAACTTCCGGAAAGAGGAGATGACAAGCACACCAACGCATAAATACAATACACTTTTCCCTCACCTCTTGACTTTGCTAAATTATGTCTGAAGGTTCAACCAAAAATTATAACATTGTCATATGTGGTTATAAATGTAAGCAAATGAAATCTTTAAGGCAAGTATATTATGAACAGGAGAACATAAAGGAACATCAGGGGAGGTAGTTTCTATATCCCTGAAATTAGTAAATGACAACACCAGGTACAATCTAATAAGAGTTCATACATAAACAGGCTGAGTGTCCCTTACAAAATGCTCAGGAGCACAAGTGCTCCACATTTCAGATTTTTATCAGATTTAGGAATATTTGCATATAAATAATGAGATATTTTGGGGACAGGACCCAAGTCAAAATACATTCATTTATGTTTTATATATACCTTATACACACAGCCTGAAAGTAATTTTATATAGTATTCTTAATAATTTTGTGCATGAAACAAAATTCATGCTAAGTACTTATGAATGGAATTTTCTACTTGGGGGCCCAAAAAGTTTCGAATTTTGGGGCATTTCCGATTTTGGATTTTGGGTTTAGAGATGCTCAATTTGTATGTAATATACTACCTAGAAAAGCCACTAAAAAAGCTATACAAAAAGATACACTCTAAAACACTACAGATAAATCAAAATAAAATGCTAAAAATGGTCAAGTAAACCACAGACAGCCAGGAAGAACCAAACCGAAAAAATGAAAAACAGAAGACATAGAAAATACAAAATAAAATGGTAGTGTTAAGCCTCAATTTAACAATAATGACATTAAATGTAAAGTCTAAATACATTAAAAGACACTGGGAGAGTAGGCTAGAGAACATGATCCAACTGCATGTTGTCTGTAAGAAAGTGACTTCAAATAGGCAAACTGAAAATAGAAGCACAGAAAAAGAAAGATCATGCAAACATTACTGAAAGGACAGCAGAAGTTGGCTACATTAATATCAAATAAAGTAAACTTCAGAGCAAAGATAATTACCAAGAGGGCTGGGCACAGTGGCTCACACCTGTAATCCTAGCACTTTGGGAGGCCAAGGTGGGTGGATCCCCTGAGCTCAAGAGTTTGAGACGAGCCTGGCCAACATGGCGAAACCCCATCTCTACTAAAAATACAAAAATTAGCTGGGCGTGATGGTGGGCCCCTATAATCCCAGCTACTCAGGAGGCTGAGGCAGGAGAATCACTTGAACCTGGTGGGTTTGGAGGTTGATGAGCTGAGATCACACCACTTCAGTCCTGCCTGGGCAAAAGGAGCGAAACTCCATCTCAAGAAAAAAAAAAAAAAAAAAAGATAATTACCAGGAATAGACGGCAATATTACAAAATGAGAACTTGGTCAATACACCATTAAGATGCAGCAATTTGAAACCAAAAACAATGAACAGAACTGAAAGGAGAAAAAGACATCTATACTTTTATAGTTGGAGACCTCAAAATCTCTCTCTACAGCTAATAAAATTAGGAGACAGAAAGGCTGCCAGGACATAGAACTCAACATCACCATCAATCAACTAGATCCAATCAAAATTTATAGAACACTCCAGCCAATAACAGCAGAATACATAATCTGTTCAGTATGCACAAAACAAATACTAAGTTAGAACATATTCTGAGGCATAAAACAAACCTATCAAATTTTTTGAAATTAAAATCACACAACATATGTTCCCTCAAACAATGGAAACAAATTAGAAGTCAACAAGAGAACAATTACAGGAAAATTGCCTAACTCTCAGAAACTTAACAATAAACTTCTAAATAACCCATGGATCAAAGAGGAAGTCTCAAGGGAAATTTTAAAATATATTCTGAACTGAGAGAAAATGCAAGTACAATACATCAAAATGCATGGGAAAGAGCTACAGTGGGTGATGAGAAATTTACAGCACTAAATGAATGGTACATTAGAAACTTGGAAACAAATCAATAATATAAGTGCCCGCCTCGACAACCTAAAAGAAACAAAAAATAGCAAAATCAACCCAAAAGTAAGCAGAAAGGAAGAAATAATTAAGGTAAGAGTAGAAACAAAGTGAAAACAGAAAAACAATAAACAGTAAAGCAAAAAGCTGCTTCTTTGAAAAGATCAATAAAACTGACACACCTCTCTCAGCAATACTGACCAAAAAAATAAATAAATAAAAAGAATAGACATAAATTACCAACATTAGTGATGTCACAGACTCTAAATATATAAAAAAGATAATTAGGAATTACTAGGAACAACTCTACACACATAAATTTGACAACTTGGGCAAAATGGACTTATTCCTCAAATAATACAAATTACTACAACTCACCAAATATAAAATAGATCATTTGAATAGCCCTACCACTATCAAGAAAACTGAATTCATAATTCTAAGAATCCCCAAAAAAAAAAGAAATTACCAGACCCAAATGAATTCACTGGATAATTCCATCAAACATTAAAAAAGAATTAACACAGACTCAAAACAATCTCTTCTGGAAACTAGAAGAGGAAAAACCTCCCAATTCATTTTAAGAAGCTAATATTAGCATGATATCGAACCTAAAGACAGTACAAACTACAGGACAATATACTTCATATACATAGACACAAAAATATTCAGTGAATTATTAGTAAGTAGAATTAAACAACATATAAAAAGAATTACACATCACCGCCAAGTAGTTTCACTGCAGGAATGCAAAGCTGGTTCAACAGTCAAAAATCAATGTAACCCACCCTATCAATAGGCTAAAGAACAAAAATTCCATGATTACAAATCAATTGATTGAGAAAAAGCAAATGACAGGCCGGGCACAGTGGCTCACACCTGTAATCCCAGCACTCTGCGAGGCCGAGGCGGGCGAATCACGAGGTCAGGAGATCGAGACCTTCCTGGCTAATATGGTGAAACCCCGTCTCTACTAAAAATACAAAAAATTAGCTGGGCATGGTGGCGGGCGCCTGTAATCCCAGCTACAGGAGGCTGAGGCAGGAGAATGGAGTGAACCCGGGAGGCGGAGCTTGCAGTGAGCCAAGATTGTGCCACTGCACTCCAGCCTGGGCGACAGAGCGAGACTCCGTCTCAAAAAAAATAAAAGAAAAAGCAAATGACAGAACTCAATACTCATGCATAAAAATGCTCAAAAAACAGTAACAAATGGGAACTTAATCACTTTGATAAGCAGCATTTAAAAAACTTAAGCTAAAACCTATGCTAACAACGTCAGAAAGGGTCCTCCTAGACCTACTTTACACAGCAGAGAGAATTATTAAGAATGATTTAGATAGTCCCTAAGAGTTTACTCTTCTAAGAGATTACAACACCAAATGGCCAGCAAGCCCTTTTCGTTAGACAAAAAGAAAAGCTGTGATCTGTTAACACTCCCAGAAGGCTCACTATGAAATGTACACTTCTGAACTCCTGCTGAGGGCCTACATGCTGCAATGTTGAGAAGCAAGTGTCCAGAGGTCTCCTTGGAAACACTGCAAAAAAAATGTGAGGGACTGATGGATGAATAGAGGGATGAAAAGGTGGAGAGAGCGGTGATAAAGCACGTGGGATGATGCCAGCGGCACAGTCTCAGGTGGTGAATGAATATGTGGGTGCACACTGTAAAATTCTTTCAACTTTTCAGTATAATCTTTTTCATAATAAAATGTTGGAAAAAATAAACCTGTGAAAAAGGAAGCTTTAGTCAAACGTATCTAAGCAAAAGAAAAAACAAGTTCTAAAATCCTATGGCTCAAATTAATGTGTTTTTCTTTTTAGGTTGAGGTGCAAGAGCAAAAAAGAAAAACAGGAATGAAAGGAATAGGAACTATTCTAAAAGCTACAAATTCCCCCTGCAGTTTGACTAAAGATGACGTGGCTGAAGAACATGCTTTGAATCCAAGCCCCTTCAAGGCTGCCAGGTAGAGAGTCGGTTCTGCGAAAGCTCTGTACCTGTGAACAAGCAGAGCTTCCAAGTAAACCCTCTTCATTAAAGCCACCCTGAGTCAACAAGCTGGGCTTTAATCTGAGCAAGAGAGGTATATTTCGGGTCTAGTTACCCACCCATAACTGTAGGTACTTTGATACCTAGGTGAGGGGAAAGAAGGAGAAAGGCAAAACAACAGATTTTTAAAATCACGACAAATGTTTATCGAACAGTATGTGCCAGGCACTGACTTAGGAGCTTCAAGTGCATTATTTCATGTCATTTGCACAGCAACTCTCTAATAAGTATTCACTTATTTTATATATATTATATAATTTTAATTATTTACATTATATTATACTTATTCCTTTTTTTTTTTTTTTTGAGACAGAGTCTCACTCTGTCACCCAGGCTGGAGTGCAGTGGTGCGATCTCAGCTCACTACAAGCTCTGCCTCCCAGGTTCACGCCATTCTCCTGCCTCAGTCTCCCGAGTAGCTGGGACTACAGGCACCCACCACCACGCCCAGCTAATTTTTTTGTATTTTTAGTACAGACAGGGTTTCACCATGTTAGCCAGGATGGTCTCAATGTCCTGACCTCGTGATCTGCACTCCTCGGCCTCCCAAAGTGCTGGGATTAGAGGCGTGAGCCACCGTGCCCAGCCAGGTGCATGCACTTTTAGGATTTTTATGTCATTTCGCCACTGCACTTCAGCCTGGGGGACAGAGCAACACTCCATCTCCAAAAAACAAAAACAAAAAACAAAAAACTGCATGCACCTTATAACATAGTTTTCAAATACATGAAGCAAAAACTGCAGAGCTGAAAGAAAATAATCCATAATTAGCATGAGAGATTTCAATTCTCCACAGAAGAAAGAGGAACTAAGCAGTGAAACTGCTCTTCATGCCTCCCCAGCACAATGGAGATACTCCTGGGAAATAAAGGCCAGTCGCTGGGGCTCATCTCCCCAGAATGCTGAGACGCTGAGACGGCTTCTCTGTAAATAAATGACTAGTATTTGCTAGGAAAAGAGTCCTTACCTATGAAATGTTTTTAGCAAGATGTGGTTAGTTGAGGATTGTGTTTGGTAAACGTACCTAAAATCCACGGACTTATGGGACATGGCTCCCTGGAAAAGGTTCCCTAAGGTGTATAAACCAACTGACTACAAAATGGGAACACTGCACATCCTTAATGCTCCTTGTTCAGTGAAATGACGACACACCTCAGTGAGAGGACGACACGCCTCAGTGAGGGGGCGACATGCCTCAGTGAGGGGATGACACACCTGAGAGTATGACACGCCTCAGTGAGGGGGCGGCACGCCTCAGTGAGAGGTCCCATCTCTCAGGCGGGGCTCAAAGAGGACGGACTTGGGGGAGTTGCACAGATTGTCCCACATCTCTCCCCACTTTGCCTGAGCACACAAGTGAGGATATTACTTGTATCTTTCTTTAAAGTTACTAAGTAATCAGGTACGGGTAAGATCTCTGAGATTCATGTCAAACTAATGTGATAATCCAACCTTGTGTGTTAGTTCAACTCCTCTCCTAACAGTGAATAGAACAAGTAGGCAGAAAAGTATTTCAAGTCAAGGATACCTGAACACTATCAACTGGATCTCATTAAGCTTTACAGGGCAGCAAAATACACATTTTTTTTTTTTTGAGACATAGTCTCGCTTTGCCACCCAGACTAAAATGCAGTGGCACAATCGAGATTACAGGTGCCCACCACCAGACCCAGTTAATTTTTCTATTTTTCGTAGAGACAGGGTTTCACCATGTTGGCCAGGCTGGTCAAGAAATCCTGACCTCAAGTAATCCACCCACCTCGGCCTCCCAAAGTGCTGGGATTACAGTCATGAGTCACCGTACCTGGCCATATTCTTATTACGTGTGCATGAAACATTCCACAGAATAGATCATATTCTGGGGCTTAAGGCAAGCCTCAACATTGAAATCACAGAATATTTTCTCTGACTACAACTAATTTAGAAATTGTTAACAGGAGATATTTGAAAATCCCCAAACATTTAGAAATGAAATAACACATTTCCAAATAATAAGTGGGTAAAAGAAGAAATTAAAAGGGAAATTAGAAAATATTTTCAACTGAATGAAGAGGAAAATAAATAAACATTTCCAAATTTGTGAAATGTGGCTAAACAATGCTTAGAGATAAATTTATGTTATAGTTTTGAACACTTGTTAGAAAAGACAAAAAATCTAAAGTCAATGATCTAAGCCTTTACCTTAAAAAACTAGAAGAGCACCAGGTGTGGTGGCTCACGCCTGTAATCCCAGCACTTTGGGAGGCCAAGGCGGGTGGATCAGGAGGTCGCGAGATCAAGACCATCCTGGCTAACATGGTGAAACCCCACCTCTACTAAAAATAAAAAAAATTAGCCGGGCGTGGTGACGGGCGCCTGTAGTCCCAGCAGCTCGGGAGACTGAGGAAGGAGAACGGCGTGAATCCGGGAGGCGGAGCTTGCAGTGAGCTGAGATCTCGCCACTGCACTCCAGCCTGGGAGACAGAGCGAGACTCTGTCTCAAAAAAAAAAAAAAAAAAAAACTAGAAGAGACAGAAGAGCAAATGGAACCCAAAGGAAGCAGAAAAAAGGAAATAATAAAGAGTAAACAGAAATCAATGAAAAACAAAACAAACAAAATCAATAAAACCAACAACTGGCTCTTTGAAAAAACTCAATTAAACTGATAACTTCTAGTAAAACTGATCAAAATGGAAAGAGAGAAAATACAAGGCACATTTCAGCAAACTTCTGGGTAACAGGTAGTATATGCTGGTACTTACTACATACGAGATAATTGCATAGGCACTTTGCCTGGCCTACTGTACTGATCCCATAATAGCCTACAAGGTAGGTACTATTATTAACCCCACAATACGGACTTTTTTTTTTTAAGAGACAGGGTCTCACTCTGTCACACAGGCTGGGTGTAGCGGCACAATCATAGTTCACTGCAGCTTCAAACTGCTGGCCTCAAGCAATTCTCTCACCTCAGCATCCCAAAGTGCTGGGATTACAGGTGTGAGCTACCATGCCTGGAGTCACAGATTATTTTTATATATGTACATTTACACATGTATGTCCATTCAAGGAAAAGAAAGTCTGAATATCCACACTGAAGGGATAATAGTGGCTAACTCTTACAGGAAAACTGAAATTGGGGTGGGCAGTCAGGTGAAATCTTTATAATCTATACATTTTTATAAGAAAACATTTATTCCATGTATATTTTTAATTGGAACAAAAATGCATCACACATTTAAAAAATTTAATTACACAAAATAAAGTAAGCAAAGAATAAATATATGGGTTTCACCGGGTTGGAGAAAGGGAAGAGATTATGAAACTCCATCCATGATAAAGAACTCCTATAACCCAAAACAAAAAACTCAATTAAAAAATGGGCAAAAGGGCCAGGCGCAGTGGCTCATGCCTGTAATACCAGCACTTTGGGAGGCCATGGTGGGTGGATCACCCGAGGTCAGGAGTTCAAGATCAGCCTGGCCAACATAGTGAAACCTCGTCTCTACTAAAAATACAAAAAATTAGCCAGGCATGGTGGCAGGTACCTGTAATCCCAGCTACTCAGGAGGCTGAGGCAGGAGAATCACTTGAACCCAGGAGATGGAGGTTGCAATGAGCCAAGATTGCGCCACTGCACTCCAGCCTGGGCAACAAGCCAAACTCCGTCTCCAAAAAAAAAAAAAAAAAAAAAAAAAATGTGCAAAGGATTTGAATAGACATTTCTCCAGTAAATGTATACAAATGGTCAATAAGCATGTAAAAAGATGCTCGGCATGAGTAATCATCAGGCAAATGCAAATCACAACAACAAGATGCTGTACCTACTCACACAAAAGAGGATGGCTATCATCAGCAAAGAAAAGAAAAAGAAAAAATGTTGGTGAGGGTGTGGAGAAATTGGAACCTTGGTATACCACTGCAAGAATGTAAAACAGTGTAGCCACTGTGGAAAACAGTTTACTGGTTCCTCAAAAAGTTACATCTACTGCCAGGTGCAGTGGTTCACACCTGTAATCTCAGTAACTCAGGAGTCTGAGGCAGGAAAATCGCTTGAAGCCAGGAGTGTAAGACTAGCCTGGGCAACACAGTGAGATTCTGTCTCTAATTAGTCAAGCGTGGTGTCGTTCACCTGTAGTCCTAGCTACGTGGGAGGCTGAGGCAAAAAGATCACTTCAGCTCAGGAGTCCAAGGTTGCAGTGAGCTATGATTACATCACTGCATTCCAGCCTGGGTGACACAGTGAGACCCAATCTCAAAAATAACAATAAATAATAAGTTAAACATAAAACTACCACATTATTGGCCAGGCGCGGTGGCTCATGCCTGTAATCCCAGCACTTTGGGAGGCCGAGGCTGGTGGATCACGTCAGGAGATCGAGACCATCCTGGCTAACACGGTGAAACCCCGTCTCTACTAAAAATACAAAAAAACTAGCCGGACATGGTGGCGGGTGCCTGTAGTCCCAGCTACTCAGGAGGCTGAGGCTGGAGAATGGCATGTACCCAGGAGGCAGAGCTTCCAGTGAGCCGAGATCGTGCCACTACACTCCAGCCTGGGAGACAGAATGAGACTCGGTCTCAAAAAAGCAAACAAAACAAACAAACAAAAACAAAAACAAAAAAAATCTATTGATCAATTCCACTCCTAGGTATAGACACAAAGAATTAAAAGCAGAGACTCAAGACACTTGTAAACCAATGTTCATAGCAGCATTATTCACACAAGTCAAGAGATGAAAGCAACCTGATTGCCCACTGATGAAGGGATAACATGTGGCTTACATATATAATAGACTAGTATTGAGCCTTTAAAAGGAACAAAATTTTGACACATGCGGCTGAACCCCAAAGACCCAAGAAGTTCAATAACCCAGTCACAAAAGGACAAATACTGTATGATTCCCCTTACAGGAGACACCTTGAGTAGTCCAATTCTGAGACAAAAGTAGAATGGTGGTTGCTTGGGGGCAGCAAGGAGTTAGTGTTTCATGGATACAGAGTTTCAGTCAGAGAAAATGCAAAAGTTCTAGAGATGGATGGTGGTGATGGCTGGGCAACAATGTGAATATACTTAATGCCAACGAACTGTACACATAAAAATGGTTAAAATGGTTAAGTTTTATGATATGTATATTTTACCACAATATTTAAATTTTTTAAATTACATTTTTAGAAATTGTTAGCAGGCCAGGTGCAGTGGCTTGCACCTGTAATCCCAGCACTTTGGGAGGCCGAGGCAGGCAGATCACAAGGTCAGGAGATCAAGACCATCCTGGCTAACACGGTGAAACCCCATATCTACTAAAACTACAAAAAATTACCCGGGCATGGTGGCAGGTGCCTGTAGTCTCAGCTACTCAGGAGGCTGAGCCTGAGGCAGGAGAATGGTGTGAACCCGGGAGGCAGAGCTTGCAGTGAGCCGAGATCCCGCCACTGCACTCCAGCCTGGGCAACACAGCGAGACTTCATCTCAAACAAAAAAAAAATGTTACCAAAAAAATACTAATAATCCATCCAAGTTATTTAGAAAAGGTGTGTCAGATCAAGCTTTCCAAAGTGCCAAAACTCAGAAGATTACCTGGTTGCTTGCCCCATACCCAGCTGTCCAGAATTGACTTGGCACTATATACAGGTGCAGGAGTTTCTTCATCTTTTTTCTCTCTGTCATCCAGATCTTCTTTCTTTGTTCCACTTTGCTCGACACTATCATCTGCAGAATTAAAAAATTTTTAATCTGTAACCGCTTTTCAGAATGCCATACCATTAGTCAGTCTCTGCAAACGTCCCTCCCCGAAAAGTTACAACACACATCATGAACTGAATGTCTGACAACTTAAAAATAAAATACATCAATCATATCTGTAACAGATCCAGTAAAATTTTCATAAAGAAACCAAAACATCGGCCGGGTGCGGTGGCTCACACCTGTAGTCCCAGCATTTTGGGAGGCCGAGGCGGGTGGATCATGAGGTCAAGAGATAGAGACCATCCTGTCTAACATGGTGAAACCCCATCTCTACTAAAAATACAAAAAATTGGCCGGGCATGACGGCAGGCGCCTGTAGTCCTAGCTACTCGGGAGGCTGAGGCAGGAGAATGTCGTGAATCTGGGAGGCAGAGCTTGCAGTGAGCCGAGATGGCGCCACTGCACTCCAGCCTGGGTGACAGAGTGAGATGCAATCTCAAAAAAAAAAAAAAAAGAAAAGAAAAGAAAAGAAACCAATATATCAAATTATTAAATTATTTAAAGCATGTCTTCCAAAATGATATTCCATCAACTTCCTAATGGGATTTTTTAAGCCATTCTACTGAAATCAGTTTCTTAAGAGTGAAAATTAAGTAGTATAGATGGCTTCTTTCTATAAGAAACATTAGTTAACATTTAATTATAGTGTACGGGTAGGCTTACAAATAGAAATTATTTAGAAGCAATAAGATTGTTAAATAATTTGATAACATTGGTGATGAAAACAAAATGACACCTAAAAGGTACAGAAATATTTTGGTGGTAAAATTTTGCATATTGAAATATAGAGACCCCTCTGTTACCTGAAATAAACATGAACAAAAACTGACACAGAAAATCAGTTCAAGTAATAATTAGCAAAATATTTACCAACTTTTTTCATTTGCATAAATAGGGCACAATCATGAAATTTCAAAGATACAATATTAATACTCATAACTGTATATAGTTATATGTAGCTATATACACATATATAACTTTAAATTTAGTCAGACTTTTTATGGTAACAAATAAACTGTGTGCTATTTAAGTCGTATTTTCCAAAGAATAAACAGAAGTGTAATGAGGAAATAGTGGTGCATTTCAAGTTCTTAACACAGATGACACCTTGGTAAACTTTTTCGATCACAGTATTTTTAAGTCATTAAGATCATCTAAAACTATGCCTTAACTTGCTTCGGAAAACAGTTCAGCACATGACCCAACTTTCACACTACTAGGTCTTTATGCTAGGGAAATGGAAACTACATTCACACAAAATCTGTACAGAAATGCTCACAGCAGGATTACAACTGTGAAAGAAAAATGGAAACAACCATAAGGTCCTACAATAACAGAACGGAAAAACACCATGTGATATATCCAAATGATGAAATACTACTATTCAGCAATACAAAGAACTATTAATACACAGAACAACTGATAAATCTCAAACATATAGCTGGGAGTAAATAAAGATGGTTTCAAAATGTTACTTAAAATATGGTTCTACTTACATGACATTCTCAAAAAGAATACCCTATACTGATGGAGAACAGATCAGTGGTTGCCAGGGCACGAGGCCAGGGAACATGTGATAAAAAGGAGCACCTTAAGGGAGCTTTTGGTGTGATGACACTTCTCCATCCTGATGATGGCAGGGGTTACATGAATCTATAGAGGTCAAAATTTACTCAACTAGATACCACAATAAAATAAATTTTATATGTTTTTTAATAAAAAAAAAAAACGTCGGCTGGGTGCAGTGGCTCATACCTGTAATCCCAGCGCTTTGGAAGGCCGAGGCGGGCGGATCACAAGGTCAGGAGTTCAAGACCAGCCTGGCCAACATGGTGAAACCCCGTCTCTACTAAAAATACAAAAATTAGCCAGGTGTGGTGGCAGGCGCCTGTAATACCGGCTACTCGGGAAGCTGAGGCAGGAGAAGCTGAGGCGGAGGTTGCAGTGAGCCGAGATCATGCCACTGCACTCCAGCCTTGGCGACAGGGCGAGACTGCATCTCAAAAAAAAAAAAAAAAAAAAAAAGTTAATGGTTCTCATTAATATTAAAGTTTCAATGAAATTCAACAAACATGTATTTAACATTCAGCGTATTCAAAGCACTTTTATACTAAAGTAAAAAGGTATCTTCTAAAAAACTTTAGAAAAACCTATCACACACATATAACTAATCGATGCAAATCAGGCTTTGGAAAGGGTCATGAGACAATATCTAGGTCCAGGGGCTGGATACGGTGGCTCACGCCTGTAATCTCAGCACTTTGGGAGGCTGAGGCGGGCGGATCACTTGAGGTCAGGAGTTCAAGATCAGCCTGGCCAACATGGTGAAATCCCGTCTCTACAAAAATACAAAAATTAGCCGGGCGTGATGGCCGGCACCTGTAATCCCGGCTACTCAGGAGGCTGAAGCAGAAGAATCACTTGAACCTGGGAGGTGGAGGTTGCAGTGAGCCGAGATTGTGCCACTGGACTCCAGCCTGGACCACCGAGTGAGACTTCATCTCAAAAAAAAAAAAAAGAAAAGAAAGAAAATATCTAGGTCCAGGTTAGGGAGGACAGCTGGAATACAGTCTGGTGGAATCATGTCAGAGCAGAGAGCTGGGTCTGGAGGGCTGGAGCAGGGTGTGGCCCCACTCTGGGAAGGAACTAGGAAACACATCCTGGGTAAAGCAAGAGCAGAGTCCCGTTCTGCAACAGGTGAGCATTTATCCTGATCTGAGAAACTACATGCAAATTTATAAGTCTCACTTAGCCTCTAATTTTCCTTAACAACATGGAAAACGAGAGAACAAACAATCCAGAAGGTTAAGACATGAAATACACTGAATTCAGAAATCATACACAGAAAGGTAGGAAACGAATGGGGGAAAAAAGCAGCTAATGGAGAGTGAAAATGAGCCAGGTGGGTGGCTCACACCTGTAATCCCAGCACTTTGGGAGGCCGAGGCAGGCGGATCACTTGAGGTCAGGAATTTGAGACCAGCCTGGCAACATGGTGAAACCCCATCTCTACTAAAAATACAAAAATTGGCATGGCGTGATGGCAGCCACCTGTAATCCCAGCGGCTCGGGAGGCTGAGGCAGGAGAATCATTTGAATCCAGAAGGTGGAGGCTGCGGTGAGCCGAGACGGTGCCACTGCATTCCAGCCTGGGCAACATAGTGAGACTCTGTCTCAAAAAAAAAAAAAATGGAATTTATTATATTTAAATCTATCTATAAATATTTTCTAATAATAAAAAACACACATCATGCCACACTAAAAATAAAGACATTTACTGAATGCCAAAAAATCTCCCTAAAGATCCCAATCACTTGGGATCTACATAAAGAACAATTATGCTCTGCTTTCTAACCATGACTTTTAAAAGAACAAAGGACAAAAAAATTCATCAAATGTGGGCCAGGTGCCGTGGCTCAAGCCTGTAATCCCAACACTTTGGGAGGCTGAGGCAGGCGGATCATGAGGTCAGGAGTTCAAGACCAGCCTGGCCAGTATGGTGAAAGTCCGTCCCTACTAAAAGCATAAAAATTAGCTGGGCGAGGTGGAGGGCGCCAGTAATCCCAGCTACTCAGGAAGCTGAAGCAGAGAACTGCTTGAACCCAAGAGGCGGAGGGTGCAGTGAGCCAGGATCATGCCACTGCACTCCAGCCTGAGCGACAGAGCAAGACTCCCTCTCCAGAGGAAAAAACAACAACAAAAAAATTTGTCAAATGTAATGAATAAAACACATACTTTGTATTTTTCCATGTACTTAGCTTTTCTAAGAGCATCTTTTGGAACTGTTTCACCGAAAACACTTTGGGAAACGTTTTAATTTATTAACAAATACTGGAGGGCTAGGAGGAAGAGGTTAAAACTTTTTAAAATATACAGAGTGAATCACTGATACGTGCCAAAAAAAAAAAAAAAGTCGCTGATTCTTGTCATGGAAGGCACAGTAATATGGACACTGTTAATATGGACACTGTTAGCCTCAGCATGTGGAGGTCCAGAAAGGGAAAATTTCAAGTCAGATAGAATTCTATATATACCATTTATTTGGAGCCTTCAGCCCTCAAGATCCTAACATCATGACCTCAGTTTCAACACAATTGTCCTTAGTCCTTGTATTGGTTACAAATACAAACCAAACAGCTCAACTGAACTAACTCTTGTCTCTCCAGAAACACAAACACAAGACCTCATAAAATGAGTCAGTTTCTACAGGCCATAATTACTGAACTTACTTCTCCAATTTTCCCCTCCACAGTTAACTAAACAGCTCAAAAACTATCAGTAACAACAGTCACCATGATATGGTTAGGAGTGTAGCAGATTTCTTAACCAGTAATAATAAATAGGAAAAAAATTTTTGCCTATTCATAGATCTCAAGTTTCGTGCACTTCCAAAAAACTAATTAAAAGGCAACCGTGCACGATCTACAAAAACAGCCATAAAGACTGTTACATTTTAAGTTACAGGAAATAAACCTGCTTCTCTAATCTAGCAAGATACAATTGACTTCCCCTTACATACCCTAAAAAAAAAGCTTACACGAGAAATTTAATGGAAGCAGAAACACATCAAGAAAAAGACATGTCAAACCCCACCTGTATATCTGTTTTCAACCATTCGGTGTCGAGGCGAGCCTGGGCAGCCAAACACAAAGATTCAGAGGGCATCTTTTCTCCAGCTTCCTCCCAGGTCTCACGCCTGCAAGTAAACACACACGTTGAAGACCTAACGCTTTTTAATAATTTACAAAGACACTCCCGAAAAGTTTAATGCAGAAAAAAAAAAAAAAAAAAAAAAAAGAACAGAAAAAGGGGAGAGAAGAGCTGGGGGAAGGGAGTGAGGGGGAGAGAGGGAAACAGGGAAGAGATGGAGGGAGAGGGAGGTTCGGGGAAGGGAAAGCCTCCTTCCAAGGCAGGCAGGGTGTGCTGGGTTTCTGCACCACGCTGGCGAGACCTTGAGAATGGACAGTCACAGGAGGCCAAATCACAATGTCATCCCCCTGCCCTCAAATCCAAAAGGTACACACACACGACAGGAAGCCCATCGTTTTTTGTTTTGTTTTGTTTGAGATGGAGTCTCCCTCTGTCGCCCAGGCTGGAGTGCAGTGGCGGGATCTCAGCTCACTGCAAGCTCCGCCTCCCGGGTTCACGCCATTCTCCTGCCTCAGCCTCCCCAGTGGCCTGGAGTACAGCGCCCGCCACCAGCCCATTTTTTTTTTTTTTTTTTTGTATTTGTAGTAGAGACGGGGTTTCACCTTGTTAGCCAGGATGATCTCGATCTCCTGATCTCGTGATCCGCCCGTCTCGGCCTCCCAAAGTGCTGGGATTACAGGCTTGAGCCACCGCGCCCGGCCACGAAGCCCATCGTTTGAACGGCAAGTGACAGCAGCATGAATCTGCCGCTTTACCCAACAGCAGGGCGCCTGCCTGAAACAAATTACTCAAAAGGATCACCTGCAGAAAAACCTACAGCCACTACCACTTAGAGATGGAGAGAGGCAGGAGGCTGCGCCGCGGGCGGTCCGCGCAGGCCCCAGTTGGACAACCCGCCAACCCGGCGCCCGCACAGCCTCCCACACCTGCCGCCCCGGTGCCCCAGCCCAGGACCTGAGGCGCAGGGCCCGGCCGCCTCCCCTTGTAGGCGTGCGGACACTGCCTCCCAGCAGCCGCTGGCTCAGGCGGCGCCCGCGATCCCAACGCCTCTCGCGACCCGAGGGGCGAGCCCGCGCGGGACTGCCGCCCCCTCCACCCGCGCTTATGGCCAATCGCAAGGCGGTTCTGCGGACGCAGCCAATGGGGAAGAGGAGCCCTTCCCGGCTCCTCCCGACTCTCCCGCTTCCTGCAATCCGGTTTATCTTCCTACCTGGAGCTCACTGGCTGCGGCCAGGGTCAACCGCAGGCGCCGGAAGGCGGGATTTCCGCCACACAGCCCCTTCAGCTCTCCTGGTGTGGCCTTGAGTGGTGTGGCACTGCTGTGACCCATCATCTTCTCTTAAAGAGGCATCCGGACTTATCTCCACACTTGCACACTGAAGAATGCAACATCGGATTAACTTGTTAAAGCAATATCACAAAAATCACAGCATCCGAAAAATTTTGGGTCATTGCAATGATCTTGATCAGGCAATGAGAAAATAAATCCTTGAAGAATCAGTACATGGAAAAGAGGACCAAGAGCAGAGAGTATGGCAATTTGATGCAAGAAACTTTTTTGGGTTTTTTTTTTTCTGTTTTGTTTTGTTTTTTTTGAAACGGAGTCTTGCTCTGTCACTGAAGCAAGTGCAGTGGCTCGATCTTGGCTCACTGCAACCTCTGCCTCCTGGGTTCAAGCAATTCTCCTGCCTCAGCCTCCCACATAGCTGGGACTACAGGCGTGTGCCACCACACCCAGCTAATTTTTGTATTTTTAGTAGAGACATGGTTTCACCATGTTGGCTATGGCCAGGATGGTCTCAGTCTCCTGACCTTGTGATCTGCCCGCCTCAGCCTCCCAAAGTGCTGAGATTACAGGTGTGAGCCGCCCTGTCCAGCTACAAAAGAGACTTTTTAGTTCTCCAGAGGAATCTGAAAAATAAATTGTATTTTCACTGGATGCCTTGGCTGAGAGAAGACCGAAAGACTATGGGTTGGCCTGGACACGGTGGCTCACGCCTGTAATCCCAGCACTTTGGGAGGCCGAGGCGGGTGGATCACGAGATCAGGAGATCGAGACCATCCTGGCTAACAGGGTGAAACCCCGTTTCTACTAAAAATACAAAAAATTAGCCAGGCGTGGTGACACGCACCTGTAATCCCAGCTACTCAGGAGGCTGAGGCAGAAGAATCACTTGAACCCAGAAGGCAGAGCTTGCAGTAAGCTGAGATCATGCCACTGCACTCCAGCCTGGGGAACAAGCTAGACTCCGTCTCAAAAATAAAAAAAAGTAAAAAAATAATAAAAGGGGGGGATTATCCAAGATTATCTGGGCAGGCCCTGAATACAATCACATGTATTCCTATAAGACTGAGGCAGAGGCCATTTTTTAAAAGACAGAAATGGAGAAGACAATGGGACCACGGAGGCAGAGATTGGAGTGCTGCAGCCACAAGCCCAGGAATGCCAGAGCTGAAAGGTGAGAAATAGATTCTCTCCTGGAGCCATTAGAGGGAGCTTGGTTTTCCGGACAATTTAATTTCCACCCTATGATGCTGATTTCAGACTTCTGAGCTCCACAACTATAAGAGAACACATTTCTGTATATTGAAATCACTCCGTTCATGATAATTGGTCCTAGCAGACCCAGAAAACTAGTACCACCCCCAAACTAGAGCATCCCTTCTAGGTTACTTGCTCTCTTTGTGCAATTTGTCAGAATTGAAATTGAGTAGCTTTCATTGTGTTAAAGAAAAAAAAGAAAGAAAGAAAAAGATAAAACCTGACAACAGAGCCGGGAAGGCCACAAGGGATGGTTCTCATGCAAGTATGCCTGGTAATAAGAACCATCATAAATAATTACAAAAACCACAAGCTTGAACAAAGGCCATTGCAACCTTACACAAAAAAACACTTCTGTGAGAATATCTGCCCAGACACTGCTTGTCCAACCTCAGCACCTTGTAGTCAATGGTAATTATCTCAAACAATGACATAGCCATCCTCATTTTTTCTTTAGAAACCATTGTCTTCCTTTACTTCCTGTATACATACACAGTTCACTGTGGCACAGTTCCCAAGGCAATGCCCTATCCCCAAATAAGCATTATTTTATTTTAGAGACCCTCCCTCTGAAGCTTGTCATAAATGGTGTCCAGACATGGGACTTGAAGCCAGATCATTTCCAGAAGGAACTGGCAATTCTAGGAACCAGCGTGTGGGACTCACCTGAGCCCTTGAGAGCTGTGCTCGCCTTTCCTGCCCTGCTGAATCTTCTCTCAGGCAGACCTTCTTTCTTTTTTGTAGAGGTCTTTTTTTTTTTTTTTTCTTTATTGGGGATTTGGTTTGGTTAGAAGGTCACCTTCAGTAAAACACCTTAACATCCCTCCTAGGATGATAAAAGACTTTTTATCTTTTCTGGCAATTCCTTTCTGATTTAAAGACAACTGTCCTTCTGGCCTCAGTACTCTGGTTTCTGCAAAATTTACATTCTGTCTCTGAGACATGTCTTTCCTGGTGAATTTAATCCTTTTTTTTTTTTTGGCACGCCTAATTTAATATTTTGTTTGATCTGCTCACCTGAGTTAAAATGTTTGTGCACACTCTGATGTGGGTTTCCTTTTATTAGTGACGCATGTCTGCAAGTGATTGCTTCTTTCCCCTGCTTGTTTCTGTAAATCTTCTGAGAACAAAACTAAACATTCTGATGGTAGGTGCAGAATGACTAACAGAAAATCACTAAGGAAGTCATAACCATCTAAACACCAATCCAAACTCCTGACCTTCCTTGACAAGATGTATAGGATTTTCTTTGCTCTCAAGAGATTAATAAAAAAATGGAATGGGATTCTTTAATAGTAAGGCATGCCAAGCTTTCTGGAACTCCAGCCAGATCCATGGCTTTTCCTCATGCATATTGTTGGATCAATGGTCATCATGGGGATCATTTGAAATCTCCAAGCTTGTTTTTGCCTAATACCAAATTAAGAGACTGCAATCATACACTTCACATGTAGAGCCTTCAACATTCTGTAATTTTTTCCTACCTACTTTGAATCTACTGACTTTACTACAGGTGTTGAAATAAAATTCACTGCTTATGGCACGCCAGCCAAGATTTAAAAAAAAAAAAAAGTCCTGAAGGGCTATCAAATTGACGGTTTTACAAATTATCATAGCTCCATGACAACCAACAACTTGGACACCTTCTGGAAATGTAAATTTACATTTGCCTAACACTTGCTTAGGGTGATGGAACAGATAAATGAAGAATTGATTTCTAAAAGAAAAATATCTAAATAAGTGTTTATAAAAGTTAGGCACTTAAATCAAAAAGGTCAAAATCTTGATCTCAGAGCAATAATATATTTATATCCAACATAAAAATTGCTTTGCACGCCATGCAGGGGCCAGAAAATACCTGGAAAAAATAACCTGCAAAAATGCTTCCCTGCCCCCATTCACTAGTTAAGTAAAATTGACCAGCAAAGAATGATAGATTTTTTTACTAAGATTTCAAGGCCACATAGAGAGTTTGTTTTTCTTACACGATAACGCTATTCCTAGCTAAAATGTAAACAATGAATATTTAACCCTAAACTCACTTGCAATGAAAAAAATGACATGGGGAGAAAGGGTAAATGAGATTCAAAAGTAAGTTGTATCTAAAATGTTGGTCCACAGACTTTGTAAGACTATCTACAGGGGCAATGGAATTTAGTCATGTAAACAGGTCCTATTTTGTCAGATACATAATTTGGAACCAATTGTCTATTATAAGTTAGTATGTGTATTAATATCTCATGACCAAAATTCTAGAATGAAAGCTATAAGATCTTTTGTTGTATGTATATATGGCTTAGGTATGTTTATACATATCTACATGTTTTATGGTATATATTGTGCCTACATGGTAAATCTGGGGTAGAGGGCCAGAAATCCCTTACAAAATTCTATTCAGATTGGTTTAGACAGATGCCTGCTCATATAAAATATGTAGTGATAAGCCTAAATTCCTTTTAGTTCACATGGCTTAAGCAAATCTGTAATAAACAAGTTGGTTTTACATTTGGTGATGAAATAAAAATACAAATAAAAATACAAAAATACAAAGTCATTGGCATCCATTTTTTTCTAGGGTTTACAGGCCAGACAGGATTATATTTGTCTCTGCTAGATGTTTCAAGGTGTCAGGATTTGACACAAAGTTTATAAACCTATAAAGTCTGCCTAGAAACGGAATGATCTTTGTTTGTGTAAATCTTTGATATGTGAGAGTAATTTAATACTGCTTGCTTAATAAAAACAGCTACATCTTTTGAGTTATCAGCAAAATGTCCATGCAGATAACTTTAAGTTTCATATTTAGGAAAACACTTGACATTCACAGGCTATAAAAATGGTTAACAGAGAAAAAACTTCAAATGATGACTCGCTTTATCTAATACCTTAGTTTTCATAAGTATCTAGGTATAACTGTCAAAGATAAATAAATCAGATAAATATAAAAAAGATAAAGTATATGAATAAGCTTTTTGTTTAATTTAAAATCTTAAAATTTTGTTGTGTTAAATTAAGTGATATATACTCACTAAATGTCTGGTTCATTTTCGAATAAGATACAAAACTGAAATGTAAATTGCTAAACAAAAATATAATTTTGTTACTGCATTCCTATATTTTATAGAAAGTCTAAATATATTCAGGTCTATGACAACATAACAAGTTATGTTCTTTGGAATCATGTTTCTAAAATTATATAATAATTTTTATCTACAAAATACTGATTTGTAACAGAGTTTAAAATTGCTTGCTTAGTAGGTTTTCACTAAATATTAATGTTACTAAAAAGTAAAATTACAATTAATATACATAATTCTGTACATAAAGTATATAAAAAATGAAATATGGTTTTAATAAAAAATTGTAAGTAAAGCATAACAGTCTGCTTCATTGAGAAAGAATAATTTTGTCTAATTTGGAGCTTATTTAAAGGTTGTTTCTAAATAAAAATTTAGAAAAGTATAAAAACATGGTAAAAAGGAACAAGTAAGTAGGAGAGAGAAATGTGAAGAAAGTTATGAGTATGAAAATGTATTTTTGGTAGGAATAGTTGAAAAGAAAAGAGGATAAATTTTTATGAGAAAGAATATTATGCGGTAAATGTTTGCCCTGAAGTAAAATGACTGGGTATGTTATTAATGTTTCAAAAATTATATAAATTAATAAGAATGTAATATGTCTCCAGTCATATTTTTTCTAGTGTTAACTCTTGTTTATAGCTGTATTTGTGGCTACATTATCAATGTGAGTATTCTAAAGATTATGTGAAATTTACAAAAGTCTGATAGTCCTGATGTGATGTTATCAGTCATGATTTGGGTTGTTATTTTAAATAACTGAATTTCCTTGTCACTTATAAACTTTTATATATTTTTATCCACAGTTGTTCTAAGTTTTTGTCACCCACAGTTTTTGTTTTGAATTCTCTAGAGGCATCTGCAATCAGATTCATGGAAAATACTCTAAAAGCACTCTTAAATGGAGGTTTCTAATAACTTTAAGATAAATGAACTAAATACAAAATTTTAAACTGTAATGAAAAAACTGATGAATTCATGAAACTGCTAATCAAGGTCAAACTGAACAAAATTTAATCACATGAGATAAAGTAACTGATGAAAATAATGCTTTTATGACTTTTTTGAAACATTATTGATTCTTATTTAGTTTTCCAGATTTATGGAAATTTTCTCTCTTAAGCTTTTGGTAGTGTAGAGCAATTTGGCACAAGATACTTTTTATGAACAAAGGTGGGAGTATTTGTTTTTTCTCCCTACTTGATCCCTCCAAATGCAGAAACTATTTATGAGTATTCTTATTTTTTATGGCCATATGGTTATTTGCATAAGTTCAATAAAAATTTGCTATCTCTGGCCGGGCGCGGTGGCTCACACCTGTAATCCCAGCACTTTGGGAGGCTGAGGTGGGCGGATCACAAGGTCAGGAGATGGAGACCATCCTGGCTAACACGGTGAAACCCCGTCTCTACTAAAAATACAAAAAATTAGCTGGGCGTGTTCGCGGGCACCTGTAGTCCCAGCTACTCGGGAGGCTGAGGCAGGAGAATGGTGTGAACCCGGGAGGCAGAGCTTGCAGTGAGCCAAGATCACACCACTGCACTCCAGCCTGGGCAAAACAGCAAGACTCCATCTCAAAAAAAAAAAAAAAAAAAATTTGCCATCTCCTTATAGAAGGATACAATTGAAAACATTGGTTCCATTACCAAGGCTTTAAACAGAATATAATATATGAGAACATGCACAGAATGTCTGCCTTCAAAGCTTCCCAGCCTTACAGTGAGTAAAAATTATCACTTCCTGGCAAGCCTAGGAACCTCAAGCCTGCACATAAAATCTGCCTTGGCGAAGCTTCCTAGGCTGAAGGGGTTTTTAAATCTGAGATTCTTATGTGATCAATGTAGAGAGAAAAAGCTGTTTATAAAAAAATCTTTAACACATGTGTTGTTAGATTGTAGCTCTGTGACTATATTCAAGTTCTTGTTATCTACCTATAGACTAGATTAGATACTGAATTCTTTTAGATTCCTCCAATCTAACTTTCTTCCACAGAATTACTAAAAATGGGAACAGCTCTGTTCTTGATACCCTGTAAGTTGAAATTAGATTAATTTTAAAAAGCAAATTTCATACCTGGTATATGGGCCACACAAGATTTCACCAAACTGCTTGATGCCATAACCAGAGATATTCAAACTGCAAACTAGGATGAGAAATTGATGTTTACACACTGTAATGGCTTTTCCCAAGATGCTGATACAAAACTCCAAATCACAATGAGACTTCTACTCCTCTTAATGCCTTCTTTTTCACACGACAGGATAATAATCATGTGATTTATTCAATTAGTTTACTTTAAAACTAGATTAATGACTCAAAACTACTATGCAAACTGAGATCGTAATATTACTATTAATTTTGCTTTGTATTTTACCTTTTAAAACTTTGTATCTGTTACTTGTTAAATTTCTGCAGGACTACTCCTAACAGAATAATGCTGGCCCAGCAATTTTAGATAATAACCAAAGACTACAAAACAAACAAAATTGAATTTAATAATGGACTCCAGAAAGCCTGAGTGTCACTCACTACAAACTTCTCTTGTTGCTCAAATACAGCTAAAAGAGTTTTAACACTGACCCCTAGTAACCATTTACTGCCTCCAGTGTGAGATCAGACCAACAACCCAGGACAGACCCATCCCAGCACTGAGAGACAACTGAAACCTAACTGCAGGATGACTGAGTGGTGACACTTTTAGGGAAAGATCTTGGTCAAAAGAGAAAAATGTAAAACTTTTCAGAATTAAAATAGAGTCATTTATTTTAGAAATAAAAATAGAGCATGCCAAATGCAGCCGGGGAAGGCAATGAAGGGAGAATTCTCATGCACATATGCCTGATAACAAGAACTATCACGAAAGACTGCAAAAACCACAATCTTGCCATTGCAACCTTATGCAAAAAAACACTTCTGCAAGGACATATGTCCAGCAAATGCCTGTCCAACCTTGGACTGGCACCACCCTTGTTATTGATCCTTGTAATCAAGGATAACTATGTCAAAACAACTGTGTAATCCTCTACATTTTTTCTTTAGATACTTTTGTTTTCCTTTACCTCCCCGAATGCATGCATAGTTGACTATGGCACATGTATTCCTACCGAAATACCCTATCCCCAACAGAGAGTCTCTCTCTGTTCATTATTTAGGTTGCACCTTGCACCTGTTGATTGATAACATTTATTTTCCAGGATGCACTTATTGTTGTAATTAAGTATTAATTGTGCAGTCATTTGCTTAATGCTTGTAACTTCCTTCTTGACTGTACATTTGTTGAGGTCAAGTAGTATGTCTGTTTTAATCATCCTCTAGTTCCAGGGCTTGGCAAATTCCTTGGACCATATGAGCTCAATGCATATTTGTTATGTGAGTGAATATATGACTGATACTAAAGTAACCTAAAAAATAATTTATAGCAATGATTTATCTCTCAGAATTGGCCCTTACAAATGCTATATGAATCATTCCAAAACAGTACCGACTCTACTAACAAATCCCATGAATGCGTAATTTCATTTTAATGCTGATTTGGCCCAACTTTAAACAGCATCTGGATGATACTTTGTAATGGAGTCCCACCCAAGTTCCCATTAAAAAAGAAAGAAAAAAAATCAGTAAAACAAAGCAAACAATGTAAACTTAAAACAACACTAATTGGCCGGGCGCAGTGGCTCACGCCTGTCATCCCAGCACTTTGGGAGGCCGAGGCGGGGGGTGGGGGGATCACGAGGTCTGGAGATCGAGACCATCCTGGCTAACATGGTGAAACCCCATCTCTACTAAAAAATACAAAAAATTAGCCAGGCGTGGTGGTGGGCGCCTGTAGTCCCAGCTACTGGGGAGGCTGAGGCAGGAGAATGGCGTGAACCCAGGAGGTGGAGCTTGCAGTGAGCTGAGATCGCACCACTGCTCCTGCTCCAGAGATCTATGGAACTTTGAACTTGAGAGAGATGATTGAGGGTATCTGGTGAAAGAAATTTCTAAGTGGCAAAGTGTTCAAGAGGAAGTAGAGCATAAAAGTTTAGTAAATTTGCAGCCTGACAGAGTGAGACTCCATCTCAAAAAAACCAAAAAACCCAAAACAACAACAACAACAACAAATACTAATTACTAAAACTGACACCCAATATGCTGACTAATCTAGAAGGAATTTTTACTAACTATAAGAACAATTAAGTTAAACTGGCCCATCCATATTTTATTTTATGAAATGGAAGAATTTCCTCAATATAAAACTCATGTAAGGTCGGGCGCGGTGGCTCATGCCTGTAATCCCAGCACTTAGGGAAGCCGAGGCGGGCGGATCACGAGGTCAGGAGATCGAGACCATTGTGGCTAACATGGTGAAACCCCATCTCTACTAAAAATACAAAACAAAATTAGGCGGGCGTGGTCGCGGGTGCCTGTAGTCCCAGCTACTTGGGAGGCTGAGGCAGGAGAATGGCGTGAACCCGGGAGGCGGAGCTTGCAGTGAGCCGAGATCGGGCCACTGCACTCCAGCCTGGGCGAAAGGGCGAGACTCCGTCTCAAAAAAAAAAAAAAAAAAAAACTCACGTAAGATGGTAGTTGCCTCTCCCCAGCCTGTCCCTGAGTCAGGCTCTTGGAGTGTCCCAGAAAATGGGGACTTACTCCTTTATGGCTCCATTCATACTTTTTGAGGGGCCAGGTACTAGCCATTCTCACATATCTTACATACTAAGCTCCTTAGAAGATAGAGGATACAATAAGAACAAACCAATGACGTACAGGTGCCTGTCAGGCCTGGGCACACAGTTCACTCAAGAAAAGTCCTGGGAGGGGAGGCAGCAGAATTGCCAGTCTAGCAATTTGTAACTCCAGTGGCCCAGGTCTCAGTCATATGACCTCGCTGGCATTCTTCTCTCCATTCTTGCTTCCCTCCAAGCATGAACTCAGCCTCTTTTCTTTCCTTCCCTCCCTATGTTACATTGTTATTTGGTACAATGGGATTTTAATAAGTTTGGGGATCCAGTAGAGGGATTATAAAGCAAAACAGGAAACTACTGACAAGCAACTTGCATCATACCAACTGGCCATTGCAGATTATTTTTCAAGTAAAATACAGTCTTCCTTTATAATCTTTACCCAGAAAGCAGTAACATCAATAATCTATAAACCAGCACTCATTCTTGCCACCACCAGCACCCTGCATTATCCGTGCATGCTACGTATTGTGTATGTCTTGTACAACAGGCCAGACAAGATACTAGAGGTCTCCACTTCAGCTTAGCTGAGCTATTCCAATAAATACTCGCTCACTACTGAGAGGAGCTGTGCCTATCAACCTTATCTCCCCCGCAGATCAGAGAAAGGGCCTTAGCCAATTTCTCAAAGGTAGAATCATTTAAAAAATGATCACTTCCTGTTAGATATTAATGATATGGTTTGGCTGTGTCCCTACCCAAATTTTATCTTGAATTTTAGCTCCCATAATCTCCATGTGTCCTGGGAGGGCCTCAGTAGGAGGTAATTGAATCATCAGAGTGGGTTTTTCTATGTGCTGTTCTTGTGATAGTGAGTAAGTCTCACATGATCTGATGGTTTTGTAAAGGGCAGAAAGGGCAGATCCCCTGCACACACTCTTGCCTGCCACCATATGAGACATGCCTTTGCTCCTCCTTAGCCTTCGGCCATGATTGTGAGGCCTCCCCAGCTACCTGCAACTGTGCGTCCATAAAACCTCTTTTTCTTTGTAAATTACCTAGTCTCAGATATTTCTTCATAGCAGTATAAAAATACACTAAGACAGTAATTGGTACTGGTAGAGTAGGGTACTGCTATTAAGGTATCCAAAAACGTGGAAGCGACATTGGAACTGGGTAACAAGCAGAGGTTGGAACAGTTTGGAGGGCTCAGAAGAAGACAGAAAAATGTGGGAAAGTTTGGAACTTCCTAGAGACTTGGAGGGCTTAGAAGACAGGAAAATGTGGGAAACTTTTCAACTTCCTAGACATGTTCAATGGCTTTGACCAAAATGCTGATAGTGATATAAACACTAATGTCCGGGCTGGAGACGGAGATGAGGAGCTTGTTGGGAACTAGGCAACAGTGACTCTTGTTATGCTTTAGCAAAAAGACTAGTGGCATTTTGCTCCTGCCCCAGAGATCTATGGAACTTTGAACTTGAGAGAGATGATTTAGGGTATCTGGTGAAAGAAATTTCTAAGTGGGAAAGTGTTCAAGAGGAAGTAGAGCATAAAAGTTTGGAAAATTTGCACCTGATAATGCAATAGAAAAGAGAAACCCTTGGCCGGGCGCAGTGGCTCAAGCCTGTAATCCTAGCACTTTGGGAAGCTGAGGCTGGCGGATTGCCTGAGCTCAGGAGTTCGAGACCAGCCGGAGCAACATGGTGAAACCTCGTCTCTACTAAAATACAAACAATTACCCAGGCGTGGTGGCGTGCACCTGTAGTCCCAGCTACTTAAGAGGCTGAAGCAAGAGAATTGCTTGAACCCAGGAGGTGGAAGTTGCAGTGAGCCGAGATTGTACCACTGCACTCCAGCCTGGGCAACAGAGTGAGACTCTGTATCCAAAAAAAAAAAAAAAAGGAAAAGAAAAGGAAAACCGACTTTCACTAAAGCCTCCTGCAGAAATTTGCATAAGTAACAAGGAGCCAAATGTTAATCACCAGGACAATGGGGAAAATGTCTCCAGGACATGAAAGACCTTCACACCTTCAGGGCAGCTCTTTCCATCACAGGCTCAAAAGCCTAGTATGGAAAAAGGATTTCCTGGAGCAGGTCCAGGTCCCCCTGCTGTGTGCAGCCTAGAGACTTGGTGCCCTGCATTCCAGCCACTCCAGCCATGGCTTGGATGGGAGACACCAGGGTACAGCTCAGGCCATGTCTTCGGAGGTTGCAGCCCCAAGCCTTGGCAGCTTCCACAAGATGTTGAGCCTGCAGGTGCACAGAAGTCAAGAATTGAGGTTTGGGACCCTCCACCTAGATTTCAGAGAATGTATGGAAACACCTGGATATCCAGGCAGAAGTTTGCTTTGGCAGGGCGGGGGGCAGGGGCGGGAGCAGGGGCTCATGAAGAACCTCTTTTAGGGTAGTAGAGGAGTGAAATGTGGGCTCTGTATCCGCACTGCCTAGTAGAGCTGTGAGAAGAGGGCCACCACCATCCTCCAGACCCCAGAATGGTAGATCCACCAACAGTTTACACTGTGTACCTGGAAAAGCCAAAGACAATGCCAGCTAGTGAAAGCAGCCAGGAGGGAGCCTGTACCCTGCAAAGCCACAGAGGCAGAGCTGCCTAAGGCCGTGGGAGATCACCATTTGTGTCAGTGTGACCTGCATGTGAGACATGGAGTCAAAGGAGATCATTTTGGAACTTTAACGTTTAATGACTGCCCTATTGGATTTCAGACTTGCATGGAGCCTGTAGCCCCTTTGTTTTGACCAATGTCTCCCATTTGGAACAGGTGTAAATACATTGGGAGTACCCAATGCCTGTACCCCCATTGTATGTAGGAAGTAACTAACTTGATTTTAGTTTTACAGGCTCATAGGTGGAAGTGACTTTTCTCAGATGAGACTTTGGACTGTGGACTTTTCAGTTAATGCTGAAATGAGTTAAAACTTTGGGGGACTGTTGGGAAGGCATGACTGATTTTGAAATGTGAGAACATGAGATTCAGGAGGTGCCAGGGGAAGAATGATATGGTTTGGCTATGTCCCTACCCAAATTTCATCTTGAATTGTAGCTCCCATAATCCCCATATGTCATGGAAGGGACCCAGTGGGAGGTAATTGAATCATGGGGATGGGTTTTTCCCTGTGCCGTTCTTGTGAAACCGAATTAGTCTCACAAGATCTGATGGTTTTATAAAGGGGAGTTCCCCTGCACATGCTCTCTCTCTTGCCTGCCACCATGTAAGACAGGTCTCTGCTCCTCCTTTGCCTTCTGCCGTGATTGTGAGGCTTCCCCAGCCACGTGGAACTGTGAGTCCATTAAATCTTTTTTTCTTTATAAATTACCCAGTCTCAGGTATTTCTTCATAGCAGTATGAAAGTGGAGTAACACAATATCAAACACTGGTTTGGGGTAATAATCACTACCTTCTAGGTAACCAGAATGGAAAAAATGTAACAGGAAAAAAACCCTAAAAATCATCCTGCATATGAGAAAAATGAAACTGTATGCTGAATTCTCAGGGGGAGAAAACATATTTAAAAATATATGACTTTCAAACCACAAGAAACTATAGAAC
Organism: Gorilla gorilla gorilla; assembly: GCF_029281585.2. NCBI lineage: Eukaryota > Metazoa > Chordata > Mammalia > Primates > Hominidae > Gorilla > Gorilla gorilla. The sequence continues at coordinate 31,327,796 of NC_073240.2, forward strand.
ATTGCTTTAAACTATTTGTCTATGAACAGTATGAGAAACACATGGAATTTAGGAAATAGGAGATGAAGGCTACAATAACAAAAGAGGCTCATATCACAAAATGGGAGATAGCTGAGATGAGGCTTCTATGAAAACTAAAGTGCAAGGGCAGATTTTCCATCCACAGGGAAATCCGTGGAGAAAGAAACTGACACACTGAAAAGTTCAGGCAGCAATTGAATCAGAGCTCTGGAGGGCAAAGAAAGAGATGAACTAATGACAGAGAAGAAGGCGGATGGGTATGCCAGAGACCACAGGTTCCACCTCGAGAATAGTTTGTTTACTGGGGAAAGACACAAGGGCAAGGAGATCTGAAACAATAATCAAAGCTATCACTGAAGTATGAATAATAAAAGCACCAACCAGCTTCTAGGCGGGGAGGGGGAAGAAACAAGGAAGAGTTCTCCATATTTAAATAACAACTAGCCAAACTCCTGAATTTTACAAATAAAGAAAAAACTTCCTTAAAAATAAAAAGTCAGGTTTAGATAAGACTTTTCTTCTTCTCTGTTAACATTATTAGAAGACATAAAGATTTTAAGAGAATAAAAATATGATCAAGAAGATCATAAATATGAGGTTGTCTTTACCTAAATACAAAGCAATGGCATCTGTATATCCAGCACTGATTTGTCCTTCCAATAAAAATTTACTCAAAGACATATGGGTACATATTAGAAAAATAATCAAAATTAATATTTCAAGGATTAGGAAGTTGTGAAGCCAAAATCCTGCAAGGGGACAATTGATTCAGTTAATGGAAAGATTTATTTTTCATATTTTATGATTATTTACCAAAATAATATTTTTAAAGCATAATTATAAAATAAAAATAAAATATTTTACAATACTATAATTATAATCATGTTCCAAGTTATAAAACAAGATGGTAAGAATTGTCAGTAAGATAGTAAGAATTCTAATACTATCTCAAAATAAAGGATACAGAAGGTTTCAGGGCAAGAGAAAGGAAAAACCTTCTATATCCTTTAGTTTGAGATAGTATTAAAACTTTCTGTAGGCTCACTCAAAATGTCCGGATTCTGACCACATTTGAATATGAGCACTTCCAGCTTGATGATTCCTAGTGTAAGCCACACTTATTTCCTCTTATGAGTATCCCAAAAGCTCCTTAACTGGTCTCCCAGCTTCTGCCATTGATTCCTTTCAGCTTTTTTTTACACAAGTGCCAGAGAAATCTCAGAAATGCAATTCAGATTATATCACTTCTTTGCTTATATCTTTCAATGTTGTTCCCCTCTACGTGTTCATGTATTCTCCCCTTTGACTCTCACTTATAAGTGGGAACATGCAGTATTTGGTTTTCTGTTCCTGCATTAGTTTGCTAAGGATAATGGCTTCCAGCTCCATCCATGTCCTACAAAGGGCATGATCTCATCTTTTATGGTGGCATAATATGCCATGGTGTATATATACCACATTTCCTTCATCCAGTCTACCACTGATGGGCTTTTTTTCTTTTTCTTTTTTTTTTGAGACGGAGTCTTGCTCTGTCACCCAGCCTGGAGTGCAGTGCCGCGATCTCTTCTCACTGCAAGCTCCGCCTCCCGGGTTCACGCCATTCTCCTGCCTCAGCCTCCGGATCAGCTGGGACTACAGGCACCCGCCACCACATCTGGCTAATTTTTTTGTATTTTTAGTAGAGACGGGGTTTCACCATGTTAGCCAGGATGGTCTCGATCTCCTGACCTCGTGATCTGCCCACCTCGGCCTCCCACAGTGCTGGGATTACAGGCGTGAGCCACCGCACCCGGCCTTGATGGGGATTTATGCTGATCCCATGCCTTTGCTACTGTGAATAGTGCTGCAATAAACATATGCATGCATGTGTCTTTATGACAGAACAATTTATATTCCTTTGGGTGTATACCCAGTAATAGGATTGCTGGGTCGAATGGTAGTTCTTTTAGGTCTTTGAGGAATCACCACACTGTCTTCCACAATGGTTGAACTAATTGACACTCCCACCAACAGTGTAGAAATGTTCCTTATTCTCCACAATATTGCCAGCATCTGTTATTTTTTGACTTTTTATTAACCATTCTGAATGGTGTGAGATAGTATCTCATTGTACTTCTGATGTGCATTTCTTTAATGATCAGTGATGCTGAGCTTTTCTTCTATGTTTGTTGGCTGCATGTATGTCTTATTTTGAAAAGGAGGGTGAAAGCTGGGAGGAGGGAGAGGATCAGGAAAAACAACTAGTGGGTATCAGGTTTACTATGTGGGTAGCGGAATAATCCGTACAACAAACCCCCATGACACAAGTTTACCTACATAACAAACCTGCACGTGTACCACTGAACTTAAAAGTTGAATTTAAAAAATAAACAATAAAAAAACTTTCAATGATCCCATGTCAGTCTGAGGAACAGCCAAAGTTCTTAAAATGACTTACAAGGCCCTCATTCCATCATCCGTCTTCTTATGTTTATTTCTCTGCCATCATCTACTAATACTCTTCCCCTTCCTCATTCTACTCCAGCTATAATGGCTTCCTTGATGCTGTTCTAAGAATAAGTCCACATGATTCTGACTCAGGGCTTTTGCCCAAGCTGTGTTCTCTCTTTGGAATGCTCTTTTTTCAGCAGAACATGATTCCTCCTCATTTCCTTCAAGTCTTTCCCCAAATGCCTTCTACCTGGTGTGTAATTGTCATGTGTGGCAGTTTTAAACATAGTCCAAAAACAGGTTGATATTCTTCCCATCAAAAAATAGGTCTATGTCTCCTTTCCCTGAATCTGGACATGCTTGTGACTGCTACAATCAATAGAGTATGACAAGTAATTCAACCTGACCTTTAAGGTGAGATAAAAAGAGACCAGGCATTTTCCACCTGGTTCCCTTAGAGTGTTTGATCTGCGGAAAGCCAGCAGCCATATAAGAAGTTTACCCTGTGGAGGCCAGGTGCAGTGGCTCACGCCTGTAATCCCAGCACTTTGGGAGGCCAAGGTGGGCAGATAACCTGAGGTCAGGAGTTGCAGACCAGCCTGGCCACCATGACAAAACCCCGTCTCTACTAAAAACACAAAAATTAGCCCAGTGCGGTGGCGGGCGCCTGGAATCCCAGCTACTGGAGAGACTGAGGCAGGAGAATTGCTTGAACCCAGGCGGAGGTTGCAGTGAGCTGAGATCATGCCACTACACTCCAGCCTGGGCAACAAGATCCAACCTCCATCTCAAACAAACAAACAAACAAACAAAAACAACCCAAACAAACACAAAAAGTTACTATAATTGTATCTCTTTTGACTATAGCCTGGAAGGAATCACTTTTTCCCCAACTTAAGGAAGTGGAGACTTATCTCTATCCAAGCTTTCAGTACAAAACATATAAAAAGTAATTTCCATTTTCTTGAAACTGACTGGATGAAAAGGCATATGGTATTCCCAAAAAATGTCTGATGAGTGAGGATATTAAAATGACTAAACTGATGGAACATATTTAATTTAATATTTAAACTTTATAAATAAAAAATAGTTCAGCATTGAACTCAAGAATTTCAAAATGGTACAGCAAAGCATACAAGCAAAATTAAAAGGAATACTAATTACATATTAAGTTAAAAGGCAATAAATTATAAACAAAAACATTAACAATTTATAAACATACACGAGTTCATTCTTTAACAAATAACCCGTAATACAGAAAAATATAGCAAATGTGATAAAACAAAAACTGAGAAAATATAAAATTTAAAGTGAAAAAAATAAAAATGCAGCAATTGTTCTAAAGACAAAAATACTATCTTAGAAAATTAAATACATGTTTCACTAAAATAAACATGTACTGCTTAAATGAATCTTAATTTAATTTTAAAAATAGTAAATAGGTTGCATGCATCAATTTTGCAAGAAACGTATATCATTTTAAAATTTTTTATTAAAGTCTCTATAACCAGTGTTTTTAATAAGCATCTGTTTAAACAATCTTATAAAATGGACCCCAAACTATGAAGTACAGATAAACTTATAAAAAGCGGCTTCCTTTCAGTTCATTTTACAAAGCAAATATAATTATTACAAACTCTTGATGTAGTGAATATACAAAGAATAAAATTACTAAACAGTGTCTCTTATAAACATAGTTAAAATATTCTTAACTAAAAGAAAAAGGAACTGAATTCTACACTTAATAAGAAATCACCCACCCCAGTGATTTGGCATACAAAGATTTAATACTAGAAAATATATATTACTATAATGCAACACAACAATAAAGCTATTTACTTTATATTGTACATTTACTGCTACAGACTAAATATTTATATCCCTCTCAAATTCATATGTTGAAATGCTAACTGCCAACGTGAGGGTTTTTGAAGGTGGGGCTTTTGGGAAGTAATTAAGTCATGAGAGAGCAGCCCTCATTAATGGGTTTAGCACCCTTCTAAAGCAGCCCCCTGGAACTCCCTTGCTCCTTCCCCAACTGAGGTTATAGAGAAAGGGCAGCCTTCTTTGAACCAGAACAAAGATTTTTCCCAGACACCAGATTGGCTGGTACCTTGGTCTTAGATTTCCCAGACCCCAGAACTGTGAGAAATTCCTTTCTGTTGTTTATAAGCCACCAAGTCTATGGTATTCGGGTACAGCAGCCCAATTTCAGAAATTTATTTAATGATATTTAACATGCATGATTGATAAAATTTAACAAAGTAGTTATAGATATGTTCTTACCATGACTAAAAATAACTCTCTTAAGCTGATGCATACTTTTATTATCTAGTTCTAGCCAAAGCCGTAAGATGAAAACACAAATAAGAAACCACCATGGCACATGTATATCTATATAACAAACCTGCACATTCCGTGCATGTAACCCAGAACTGAAAATCATATTTAAAAAAAGAATTATTCATATAGAAAAAAAGAGAGCAAATGATAATATTTTTTCAAAAACTGATAATTTTAGTAAGTTCTGTGTGATATGTGCCTGATATGTATGATATGTGTCTGATGTGATATGTGTGAGATGAAAAACACTAAGGGGGTATGTGCATTTGAGGATTCACGTGCCCATAAATCTTTGTTAGAATTAAAATATCACATTACACCTCTTTCTTTCTTTTAATGTCCATGGTTTCTTTTATATGTTTTAGTAAGTGACACAGAGGAAAATACTGAGCGGACACCATTTCTAAATTGGTAAACTGCCCTGAACTGCCACTTTATTCTTTTCTACAGCAGGTGTGGAAGATTAGAGTTCAGGCAAACATGTCAAGTAAGTGGTGAAGGTTCCCTTTTTCCACTGGGACAGCAGTAGAACTGAAGGGAAATCAGACAACAGCTACCTCAGCAGTAGAGCCTCAATGATGACACTTTTGCCTCAGCAGTGGAAGCTGGTAGTTTCCAAAAACAGAGCTAAAAAGTGAATCCATTTTTAAAGCACATTGAAAGTTACACGTAAAATTCATTATTACAGAAAAGCTATAAACCAATCACAGTAAATGAGTGAATTTAGAAATTAAATTTTAATATGAAAGGTTCATGTTGTCAAAACTGACTATGTTAGTCCATCTCAATGCTATAAAGGAATACCTGAGACTGGGTAATTTGTAAAGAAAAGAGGAGTATTTGGCTGATGGTTTGCAGGCTGTACAAACACGGCACCAGTATCTGCTCAGCTTCTGCTGAGGCCCGGGAAGCTGACAATCATGGCTTAAGGCAAAGGGGGAGCTGGCATATTACATGGGGAGAGAAGGAGCAAGGGAGATGCCAGGCTCTTTTAAACAACAAGATCTCTCGTGAATTCATAGAGCAAGAACTCACTCATTACCAGGAGGACAGCACAAAACCATTCATGGGGATCCACCCTTGGGAAACAAACACCTATCACTAGGCCCACCTCCAACACTGGAGGTCGCATTTCAACATGAGATTTGGAGGGGACAAAACATCCAAACCATATCACTAACAGAAAGTTACTGTTTAAATTTCTGGATGCAGTCCCTTGGCCTTTTTGAGAAATGCCATTCATTTCAGCATCAGGCAAATGATTATTTGAGACATTTATACCTCTTCATCCTGTAAAAGTTTCAGAAGCATGAATTTAGAAAGTATTCCTTGTAAATTTGAGGCTAGTCAAATTGATGTGGCATCTAAGTAGCACGGGGATGGATGAGGAGACAAAGTCACGAGGGGAGGTAGGAAGAAACAGAGAAAAAGAGAAATAGGAAGAGAGAAAAAGAAATGAGAGAGTTTAAGAAAAATAAAGAAGAAAGAGGAAAAGAAAAACGGTTTAAATGAGAGGCAAATGTCATCTGATGTTTTGCCATGGGGCCATAGGGTATTTGAAGTTTCAGAAAATTCATAAGTTATCAAAAAATGTGACTCTAGGGTAGTGAGGTTATAACTTGTAAAAAAACAAGAAGTGATTCCTTTTAAGAGAAACTTCTTGGCTGGGCGCTGTGGCTCACGCCTGTAATCCCAGCACTTTTGGGAGGCCGAGGCAGGTGGATCACGAGGTCAGGAGGTCGAGACCATCCTGGCTAACACGGTGAAACCCTGTCTCTATTAAAGATACAAAAAATTAGCTGGGCGCGGTGGCCGGCACCTGTAGTCCCGGCTACACGGGAGGCTGAGGCAGGAGAATGGCGTGAACCCTGGAGGCGGAGTTTGCAGTGAGCAGAAATCGCGCCACTGCACTCCAGCCTGGGGAACAAAGCAAGACTCCGTCTCAAAAAAAAAAAAACAAAACAAAAAAAAAAACAAGAGGAACTTCTTAAAGATTCGGTTGTCTTTCTTATGCTTCCTTTAGCTCTTTTTTACCTCTCCACTGATAGAGATTTTTATACCAAATAGCTGGCATTAGCTAAACCAATGTCTAGGAGAACTGATCCTCACGAAGGAAAATCATAATTTATTTTTTTTAATTCATGGCATTTATTTGTACAATAAATATATTTCTATTTAAGAGAAAGTAGAAAACAAAGGAGAACAGAAACAACTTTTTTTTTTTTTTTTTTTTGAGACAGAATCTCGCTCTGTCGCCCAGGCTGGAGTGCAGTGGCACAATCTCAGCTCACTGCAAGCTCTGCCTCCCGGGTTCATGCCATTCTCCTGCCTCAGCCTCCAGAGTAGCTGGGACTACAGGTGCCCGCTACCATGCCCGGCTAATATTTTTTGTATTTTTAGTAGAGATCACCGCACCTGGCCCCTAGATGAATATTTGAATAAAAGTTGTATGTATGGTGATAAAACAGCAAGAAACTGAATTTTTGCAGAAAGTAAAAATAAAACTTGTCACTCTTTATATAGGCAAATCAGAGACTATACTTGAGGTTTTAGAAAAGACATCAGTATGTTCCATATAAATTATGTACTGGGACCCCGTCAGTCTTTTTCACCATATAATATCAGTGTTTTTAATAGTACCTGGGATGGCTGGGCGTGGTGGCTTACGCCGTAATCCCAGCACTTTGGAAGGCCGAGGAGGGAGGATCACGAGGTCAGGAGATTGAAACCATTCTGGCTAATACGGTGAAACTCCGTCTCTACTAAAAATAACAAAAAAATTAGCCGGGCGTGGTGGCAGGCGCCTGTAGTCCCAGCTACTCCGGAGGCTGAGGCCGGAGAAAGGCGTGAACCCGGGAGGCGGAGCTTGCAGTGAGCGGACATCGTGCCACTGCACTCCAGCCAGGGCGACAGAGCGAGACTCCATCTCAAAAAAAAAAAAAAAAAAAAAAAAAAAGTACCTGGGACATGATATGAACTCAATGACTATTTATTGAATGAATTACTTGAACAAGTTTATGCAAGAAATTGACATAAAATTAAACATTGTCTCCTTATACCATATAGTGTCCACAAAAACTAAGTTGATACAGAACCTGTATTCTAACATGATTAAATTTGAGCCAAGTACATTTGTCTCTTAAGAATTTAGAAGTTTATAAAGAAATCAGGGCCTGGGAACTGAATCATTAATGGAAGATCTCAAAGGCAATATTCTTTTCATTGTAATTAATATTAAGTCATTAAAGTAATAATAAATAACTAACATTGAGGTTCCTAAAAAATGATTAAATTGAACATCAAATAGTTTGCATTTATATCACACTGTACAATTTATATTTTTTATGCTGCTTTACTGTAAGATTTCATTGAACAAATGCATCTTATGATTTCAAGGTAAGGTATTCAAATATGACTTTTTAGAATGTAATGCTGTATTAGTGATTTTAAAATATGTAAAAAAAATGTGTGGGAAATACTAGAAATGTTATTTGAAATTAACCAATTCTGGGTTTGCTTATTTATTTTTTTTTATTTTATTTGCCAAACTGAGAACAACAGCCTTTACACATTTTCTATTTTTCTGGACTTGATTCTTAGGAACTTTAATTTTGCACTTTTGCATTCCTCTATAAATGTTAATGTCTTAGCCAATGACATTTTTCTAGATAAATTCAAAAGCTTAACCTAAGTAATGTAATGGTGGCATTTATGAAATTGACTCCTGGTCTCTCTTTAAATTCTTTTTACTGTTTATTTCTATGGCACCATTACACTATGCTATCACATTGTTCTTGTTTTATTCCCCATGTTGAAAAAGCTGTATATTCTTTGCTGAATCTTAAAGGTCACTTTGAAACCTGAAGACCATGACTGAAATACAGTGAAGATTAAAGATAAAAAGGAGAAAAAAGGTTAAATTATAAAACCTCTAATATCATTACTCATATATATGATATACACAGAGACGCATCATCTAGGTCCTCCCTGAGAGCTGTATCAGTAGACAGGACTCAGCTGTGAGCCCCTTCAGATGTCACCTCAGCTGCAGAGCTTCCCCCTGCCTAAGGTCCTAAGGTTCCCAGTTGTGGCGCGTATCCAATGACTGATTGAGGTGAGGCAAGGAGGCAGGTGAAAGAGGTGGGGAGGGGACTTGGGGCCTATAAAGACTCAGTCATGTCATTGCAATGTGAAAGGATGCCAGTGGGCCATTTTATCTTCAAAGTCCCCTGTGAGATGAGCCAAAGCTGTGGTCCAGGACTTCTTTTCAGCCCAGCTTTTTCCCTTTCCCCCAATCCAGCTTCCTTCTTCTCCTTTTCACAGGTAGTAATCCAAGGGCACTCCCTAGTATATATCTCCATGTCCAAGTCTGCTTACTAGAGAACATTGTATCATGAATGATACCATTCTTCAAAAATATGGAGTACTTTGAGTGAAAGGAGTGGAACGGTATAGAAGAACAGCCTTGGTAGAGTAGTTAGAATAGAATAGAAGCTACTCTACATTGGGTTGATGCATGAATGGGATATTAGGAAGTAAAGTAGCAAATTGCAAACTCCTTTCAAAAGAAGAGAGTTAGAAAAGGGTCAGCAAGATAGTAGTTGGGGCCTGGCTGTGAAGGATCACGCCTGTAATCCCAGCACTTTGGGAGGCTAAGATGGGAGGATCACTTGAGGTCAGGATTTCAAGACCAGCCTGGTCAATGTAGTGAGACCCCATCTCTTTAAAAAAATGTAGTTGGAAGCTAGAGAATAGCATAACAAAAAAGAGGGTGATTTTAGAAGACAAAAAGGCCCACTGGAGCTCTCTCACATTGGAGTGAAATTCTGAAATTACCCTCTTTTTGGTTATGTCATTCTACCTCAATCATTTTGCCTCAATCATGTTTACAGGCAAAATAAGAGATAGAGAAGTGGAAAGGGCTGAAGGCAGAGATATGAGACACAATAACAAATGGGGAAAGATACAAGCTACAATGAAAGGCATGAGCTAGATCAATTCTACAAGTGAAAAATTATACAAGTGAAAAAATTACAAGGTGAGAGGAGGGATCACTCATCACCCAATTATAGGTAAGTTTATAGGAGGGTGGGACTGGCTACATAAAGGTAGGTGATACTTTATGTCCTTATTTTCATTAAAGAGAATATGTCATTTCCTGAAAATGAAAGATGTGGGTTTGAATAGAGACTTGGCAAAATTTGGTATTTATTTGAAATCGGCATTTATTTGGGAAGATAATGTAGGGTAACTAATCCACTTAGATGATAAATACTTATTAACTATAAACTGTGTACCAGGTACTTTGCTATAATATAAAGGCAATGGAAAAACCAAGATTCAATCTTGATTTGACATCCTTAACATTTACAGTGTCGTGGTGGAAACTATGTAAAGAATCCAGTGTGATAGAAGGTGGTAGATGTGGAAACAGGAGGTTTAGAAAAAGCTCCAGGACACATTGCTGATACATCTAACTCAGGATCAGGGCATTTAAGAAAGCATCACACTCTCCCTCAATCTCTCTATTCTGTCTTTCCATCGAATCCTTTTAACAAAGTATCAAGATGGCCCTCAGCACTAAGGAAGAAGTGTTATTTGAAAGCATGTTTTTGAATAGTTGCATTTATCTAAACAGAATTTTTCACTCCTGTGTGGATTTTGCTTGGAATTGGTATATTCTGGCATTCCATGTTGTAAAGCACTTGAGGTGCTTAAGAGATATTTGGTTGGCCGGGTGCAGTGGCCGAGGTGGTTGGATCACCTGAGGTCAGGAGTTTGAGACCAGCCTGGCCAACATGGTGAAACTCTGTCTCTACTTAAAATACAAAACTTAGCTGGGCATGTTGGCAGGTGCCTGTAACCCCAGCTACTTGGGAGACTGAGGCGGGATGATCGTTTGAACCTGGGAGGCAGAGGTTGCAGTGAGCCAAGATTGCATCACTGCACTCCAGCCTAGGGAACAGAGCAAGACTCCGTCTCAAAAGAAAAAAAAAAAAAAAGAAGGAGAGATATTTGGTAAATAACTGAGGCAAAGGTGGAAGAAAATAGTGTTCTACAGGAGGTGAAATAATGTGTGAAGAGAAAATAAAAATTTTAAAGAACTAAAAGAATCAGGTATTGAAGTCAAAGGTGAGAGGGCCACTGAAATTCAAAAATACAATGTGAATAACTACAGAAGATGTCATCATTCCTGATGAGGCAATGAATGTGGGTGCCTAAATTAAAGTAGAAATACATGTTATTGAAGATAAGGAGATCAAAAGGTGTAAGGCCAGGGTGTTGAATGTATTTTGCACAAATGCGCTAACGTTACCCAGAATGATGGCGGGGGAAAAACATCTGATGGCCTGTAGCCAGAGTTTTCCTTAAAAATGCAGACGTGTCCTCCTGGAAAATAGACATCTTTGAAAAAATGAAGGAAATTAGGGTCTCACAGCATGACTCTCATGGAGATGGTGAAGGACTGATTTGAGAGCAGCCATGCAGAGTTAGGACAATGCCAGCAACATCTGGCCCATGTACATGAAGCTCCAGATAACTTAGGTGATTGCTTTAATGCAAAAGGCCACACAGTGTGAATTCATGAGAGACTATTTATCTTTTATATTCCAGAGGTTGGAATGGAATAATTCACTCATTTGAAAGGCTTGCTGGATATCCTCTATTTCAGGGCTCTCCAAACCCATACTAGTCCATGGCTGTTAGGAACTGGGCTCCACAGCAGGAGGTGAGTGGCGGCTGAGTGAGCGAAGCTTCATCTGTATTTACAGCTGCTCCTCATGGCTCGTGTTACCCCCTGAGCTCCTCCTCCTGTCAGATCAGCAGCAGCGTTAGATTCTCATAGGAGCATGAACCCTATTGTGAACTAAGCATGCGAGGGATCTAGGTTGTGTGCTCCTTATGAGAATCTAATGACTGATGATCTGTCACTGTCTCCCATTGCCCCCAGGTGGGAACATCTAGTTGCAGGGAAACAAGCTCAGGACTCCCAGGGATTCTACATTATGGTCAGTCGTATAACTATTTCATTATATGTTACAAAGTAATAATAATAGAAATAAAGTGCACAATAAATGTAATGGGCTTGAATCATTCTGAAACCATCCCCACCACCACCAGCTCTGTGAAAAAAATTGTCTTCCACGAAACCAGTCCTTGATGCCAAAAAGGTTGGGGACCACTGCTCTATTTCTCTTCACTGTTTAGAGAATCTGTTCTTCCACTCATGATCTACAAGGATTAAATGTTTCAAACAGGTCGAGTCTTCAAAATATGTTTTTTGTAAACTTGAGTTTTTAGAAATCATTCACAGTATCCATATTATATTTTATTTGCTGCAATGCCCTATACATTTCCCATATAATGCTCTTGAATATACTTTTACAACTTCAGGAACTTTACCCTTTACTGAATCTCAATCTGTCTCTCAATTTCTCTCTCTCAGCAAATCTAAACAAAAGAGAAACATATCGACTTGTGCTATGGTCTAAATGTTTGTGTCTCTAAAATTCATGTGTTGAAGCTTAATCTCCAATGCAATAGTATTAAGAGATGAAGGCTTTGGAATGTGACTGGCAGAGCCCTCATGAATGGGATTGGTGCCTTCATAATAGAGGCCTCCAAAATCTCCCTAGCCCCTTCCACCAAGTAAGGATGCACAGAAGTCACCATCTATGAAGTAGAGAGCAAGCTCTTGCCAGACACCAAATCTACTGACACTTCAGTCTTAAACTCCCACCCTCCAGAACTGTGAGCAATAAATGTCTGTTTTATAGTTGTCTAAATTATCCTGTCTAAGGTGTTTTTTTATAGTAATGTGAATGGACTAAGACAACTTGAAAATGCAAGGTACCACACCAATAACAAGGAAAATACTCATGTTTTGTAACATTTATTTTATACCAAAGATACGCCAATTACTGTATACAAATATATGCCAAATGTTGGGTAAAATACTTTACATAAATTATATTAATCCTGACAACAACCTGAAGGTAGATACTGTTGTCTGCATTTAAAGATGAGGACGTGGGGCTTGAGTTAAGTAACTTACCTCACATCTCATCATGCTAAATGGCAAAGCTGGGATTCAAACCCTGCTCAGTCGGACTCCCATCAGGCTGCTCTTAGCCTGGTTATATTTTGAAGAAAAGAAGTTCAGAAACTTATCCATAGACATGGCCAGGTAGGGCCAGAGTCCAGACTCAACTGACTGTCAGCCAAGGCCAGCCTCAACTCTTCCATTTTACCTCCAGCCTGAACAGCTTAAACATTTTTTCTCTTGCCATCTTATTAGAGTACATAATGCCTATAATGATGGGATCCACGTGATATAGCATGACAACACTCTGTTTTAAAAAAGGTGAAATGTAATTTTTTTAAAAAAAAATTTTAATTTCTGGGATACATGTGCGGGACGTGGAGGTTTGTTACATAGGTAAACGTGTGTCATGGTGGTTTGCTACCCCTATCAACCTATCACCTAGGTTTTAAGGCCCCCATGCACTAGCTATTTATCCTGATGCTCTCCTTCCCCCCAGCACCCCAGTAGGTCCCAGTGTGTTTTGTTCCCCTCCCTGTGTGCTTGTGTTCTCATTATTCAGCTTCCACTTAGAAGTGAGAACATGCGGTGTTTGGTTTTCTGTTCCTGTGTTAGTTTGCTAAGGACAATGGCTTCCAGCTCCATCTATGTCCCTGCAAAGGACATGATCTTGTTCCTTTCTATGACTGCATAGTATTCCATGGTGTATAGGTACCACATTTTCTTTTTCTAGTCTATCATTGATGGGCATTTGGGTTGATTCCATGTCTGTGCTATTGTGAATAGTGAAGCAAAAAACAGATGCAATAGGAATGCTTTTACACTGTTGGTGGGAATGTAAATTAGTTCAACCATTGTGGAAGACAGTGTGGCAATTCCTAAAAGACCTAGAACCAGAATTGCCATTTCACCCAGCAATCTCATTCCTGGGTATATACTCATAGGAATATAAATCATTCTATTATAATGAAACATAATGTAAAAATACCTCAAGTGTATTTGTATTTTGGTAATATCTGAATAAGACATAAAATATAATGCACACATCTTTATATCCTTTTATCCATATCTCTCTTTCTTTAAATCCTTCTGGTTAAAATTTGTCATCACCTCCTGACTATGTATATATTTTTTCTTTTCTGGAAGAAAACTCACCTAGGCCTTACTCAAATGCATGTTCTCAATCTTTACCTACCACCCCTCCTGCCTTTTTGTTCCAGTTTCCTCTTATCATTGTACTGATGTGGAGATACGAAAGAGAATATCACTGTCAGCCACCAGCAGTGCCTTTTCAGAGAAGAGCAATGGGGAAGAAATTGAGCAGACAAAGCCAGAATCCCCATTAGCAAACAGAAAGAGGGAGCTCAGGATAACCACGTACATTAATAATTCTTGTCCCCCAAAAGGAAGCTCTGTAAAATAAGTTGTATTACATCCATACATAGCAGTACTTTAAATATAACTCTAGCTTAAGTATTTTAAGCATCTCCATGATATGAACCTAAGCGAATAAACTCAATAAATCAATATTTATAAGCTCTGTTCACTTATTTCTTGTGGTTTCAGCCACTGATTTCAGAATATGCATGAAAAATATATTTCTTCTGAATATTTGATTTCATGATCCCAAGTAGACACATCTCTGTATTGGGTTTCAACAAGTCCACAAAAGTTAAATACCCGCTTTTAGCCAGCTTTGATTTTCAGAAGTTTAATTCTGACATTTAGTGATATACAATATGTAAAACAACCTGGCACTATATCTGTCATATCATAAGTACTTGGCAAATATTTCAGTTTACTCTTTCTCATAATTGAATAATGGCTCAATAGTAAAACTCTGTAGGGAAAAATTTAACCTCTTATTTATCAGTTACAAATAGTTTAAGACAGATAATACCCCTTTCCTTGTTAGCTTTAATGCTGAGTCATTAAAATTGTGAGCAATGTATTTATTTTGAGGAAACTATTTTTTACTAAGGATTTTTTTTTTTTTTTTAGAATTTTATGAGTCTTCAAAATAACTAGAAAATCTTAAAGTGTTACCAAACAGAAGTGGACATTTAATAAACACCTCAACTTTAATACTTACAGAAAATCATTTGAAGGCTGTCACTCCTCTGGGTATTATAAATTTTAGCCTCGGTCAAATCAAATCACCAGGAGGCTACAAACTTGAACTATATTGCCTTAGTTTCCAACAGAGTTTCTTTCCTTGAATTAAGTTTTGGGGCCATGCCCTACTCCTTTTAATAAAAGAACAATACAACAAATAGTCATATGAAATCCATTTTGTTGCCTAATACAAAAATATTGTTGAAGAGTATCATAATTCAATGGCTCATATATATAAAATGTCTCAGCAAAGGCACTTATGTCATAATTCAGTACTAGGAAATGATTTCCTTCAGGCAAGCTCCCCCTTAATTTTTTTTTTTTTTTTTTGAGACGGAGTCTCGCTCTGTTGCCCAGGCTGGAGTGCAGTGGCACCACCATGGCTCACTGCAAGCTCCACCACCTGGGTTCACGCCTTTGTCCTGCCTCAGTCTCCTGAGTAGCTGGGACTACAGGCGCCTGCCACCACACTTGGCTAATTTTTTGTATTTTTAGTAGAGACAGGGTTTCACCATGTAAGCCAGGATGGTCTCGATCTCCTGACCTCGTGATCCGCCCGCCTTGGCCTCCCAGAGTGCTGGGATTACAGGCATGAGTCACTGCACCCGGCCCCTCCCCATTAATTAAGGTGAGAAATGCATAAATGATGATGGTAGTCATTGACACACCAGTTACAAAAGAGTGAGGCCGGGTAACTGGATGACACCTGCACGGGGCTCTGAGGTCTCAAGGAAAATGACAGGTGTTTGTGTATTCCAAAAATGTGGACATGATGGCATGAGGCCCAGTGAAGAAGGGGTAGATTATGAATGGTGTTATCCTGAACATAAGGAGACTGAGATAGTGTAGTTTTAAAAATGGCAGCATGAAAAAAGGTGAATGCTAACCCCACCCCACCTTATGGTAAGTGTCTGAAGAATAATCTTTCCAGGTACTACTAGTGGGTATTCTTAAAGGACAGAGGCAGCTTTCTGTTTGAGTAGGAAGGTATTGGAAGCAGTATATGAAGGAGTAAAAATATGAAAGAGAGAAATATTGGAGCAAGAGTGGGAAGTATGGTTAAAGATAAAGAAATGGCAGAGCACTTTAGGGAAATATGGTGTGAGACAGAAAAGAGGCATTTTTGAGTGATGAAAATACTAATCATGGCTAACACTTACATAGCATTTATCGTATGTCAAGCATTTACGTGTATTAACTATTATGATGCTCACATTAACCCCAGGAGGTCAGGCCTATCACTTTACAGGAAGTTTAAGCAACTTCTGAAATATTAACAATTCTTCTGAATTGCTTCTCTGGTGACAGGAATAAGAGTCGCAGTAGCATCAACTTGCTAAAAAGTTTTAAATGGTGCTCAGAATAAAGGTATTTTACTGCTTCTTGAGACTCATTGTAAAATGGCTTGAAATGTCTTTGCCCTGAATCTCTGCCAGTGGGAAATTGGATGAGTTGCTAAAGAATGTGGAATTAATTATCCATAAACACTTTAGATATTTCTCTTTGTATAGGGTATTGTAAATGGTCTTTAGCCAATTATAATTTAATATCTCACTTGTCTCTCTCATACATAGGTATATATGATATATACACATGTGTATGTGTACAATTCAATACATCTATGTGTCTATGTAGCTACCTGTGTATGCATGTATGTATGTATCTGCCTATCTATTAATCTATCTCTATGTATCTACCTACCTATCTATATCTGTGTCTATCAACTTCAGGAATGCTTGGCATTCTTCTAACATCTGTAGGGTATTTAGGGATTAGGCTATGATGATAGATTTCCAGCTTCATTTCTTTTTAAAATATTTTATTCTTCTTGCTCATTTTCCTTTTCCTGTCCCTAAAGGACAGTTTCTCCTCAGTTTAGGACTTCTTCCTTTTGCTCTCTTATCATTTGCAGACTTTCTGTTCTCAGCCAGAACATCCCTTTTGTGCACTGTACAACCTGTTGACACTGTCACAGTTGCCACTTGATCATTGCAGATAAAGGAGGAAGTAGCAATTCTGGAATGGGTGGCTTATCTCTTGGCTTTGTAACTGGATATCTTCATCTGCCATGCAGTCACTCTTTTTTATTATGGAGACATGTTTTCTGGGAAAATGCTACCATGAAGCAGGACCAATCTCCAGTTCAAGGTACCTCTTGATTTGTTCATTCCAAAGCATCCCCTGTTAGAAATTAGGGCTCAGATCACGGGGTCATCTATTCTGTAAGTAAAAGGCTGACAAAAAGTCTGTTACTTCACTGCTCTTCACATTAGCGTAATATTAACAATGGAAATCCAGTTCATTCAATAAAACAAGTGTTGATGAGTCAAACTTGGTAAAATATTTTAAGAGACTTATTCTGAGCCAAATATGAGTGACCATGGCACATGACACAGCCCTAAGGAGATCCTGAGAACACGTGCCCAAGGTGGTCAGGGCGCAGGTCAGTTTTATACATTTTAGGGAGACATGAGACATCAATCAAATACATTTAAGAAACATATTGGTTTGGTTCAGAAAGGCGGGACAATTCAAAGCAGGGGTGGGGGGTTGCTTTCAGGCTATAGGTAAATTTAAACATTTTCCAATTGATAATTGGTTGAGTTTGTCTAAAAACCTGGGATCAAAGGAAAGGATATGTTCAGGTTAAGCTAAAAGACTGTGGATACCAAGGTTCTTCTGAAGTCTTATAGTGGCTGCCATTAGAGATAATAGATGACAAATATTTCCTATTCAGACCTTAAAAGGTGCTGGACTTCTACTAATTTCTTCAGGATTGGGAGGGCTTGGAAGAAAAAGACCTAGTTATGTCAATAGAGATTCTTTACAGATGCATATGTCCCCCAACAAAGGTCAGCTTTGCAGGACCATTTCAAAATATGACAAAGAAACTTGCTTTTGGGGTAAAATTTTTTTTACTTTCTTCTTTGTCACATAATGTTATGCCAGAGTCAGATTGCAAAGTAAGCCATGATATATAGGGTTAAATAAAATCCATCTGATGAGAATTTATGGTTAGTAGGGGATGACTCCCCAGACCCCTTAGATAAGAATTTGGGCAAAATAAAAAAATCAGAGCTTAGTCTTCACAAGTTATTGACAAACAATGAGCTACCAATTTTATTTATATTCTTTCAGTGGTCTTCAACAGATGGCTCATGAATTCACATATTTGACAATTTTAATGTGAAATAAATTTAAGATATTTCAACAACAATCATATAGGAAAATATAGATAAATAAGAAACTATAAAAATTATACTTTCAAACCTTTCCCTCTCTAAGACACATGGTTTACCTGATCTCACACAGATATTGAACATACAATTTAATTTTTAAAATTAATTTTTCTCACTTTAGAAAACTGCCATCTTGAGGCCGGGCACAGTGGCTCATGCCTGTAATCCCAGCCACTCAGGAGGCTGAGGCAGGAGAACCACCTAAACTCGGAGGTGGAGGCCGCGGTGAGTCGAGACCGCGCCACTGCACTCCAGCCTGGAAAACGAGTGAAACTCCACTCAAAAAAAAAAAAAAAAAAAAAAAAAAAAAAAGACAGTGTTTCACCACGTTGCCCAGGCCGGTCTGGAAGTCCTAGGCTCAATCGATCGCCGCGCTCGGCCATCCAAAGTACTGGGATCACAAGCATGAGCTACCACGCCAGGCCGATCTATTCCTTTCTGATTAATAAATTGGACCGGGCATGGTGGCTCACGCCTGCAATCCCAGCACCCAGGGAGGTGGAGGCAGGTGGATCACCCGAGGTCAGGAGCTCGAGATCAGCCCGACCAACACGGAGAAACCCCGTCTGTACAAAAAAAAAAAAAAAACACCAAAATTAGCTGGCATGGTGGCTCATGCCTGCAATCCCAGCCACTCAGGAGACTTAGGCAGGAGGTGGAGGCCGAGGTGAGTCGAGGTTAGGCACCTAACCGGGAGGTGGAGGCCGCGGTGAGTCGAGACCGCGCCACTGCACTCCAGCCTGGAAAACAAGAGCGAAACTCCACTCAGAAAAAAAAAAAAAAAAAAAAAGACCGTGTTTCACCATGTTGTCCAGGCTTTGGTCTGGAACTCCTAGGCTCAAGCGATCTGCCGCACTCGGCCTTCGAAAGTCCTGGGATCACAAGGGAGAGGCACCACGCCAGGCCGATCTATTCCTTTCTGGTTACTAAATTGGACCGGGGGCGCGGTGGCTCACGCCTGCAATCCCAGCACCCAGGGAGGTGGAGGCAGGTGGATCACCCGAGGTCAGGAGCTCGAGATCAGCCCGACCAACACGGAGAAACCCCGTCTGTACAAAAAAAAAAAAAAAAAACCACCAAAATTAGCTGGCATGGTGGCTCATGCCTGCAATCCCAGCCACTCAGGAGGCTTAGGCAGGAGAACCACCTAACCGGGAGGTGGAGGCCGCGGTGAGTCGAGACCACGCCACTGCACTCCAGCCTGGAAAACAAGAGCGAAACTCCACTCAGAAAAAAAAAAAAAAAAAAAAAAAAAAAAGACCGTGTTTCACCATGTTGTCCAGGCTGGTCTGGAACTCCTAGGCTTAAGTGATCCGCTGCGCTCGACCGTCCAAACTCCTGGGATCACAAGGGTGAGCCACCACGCTAGGCCGATCTATTCCTTTCTGATTAATAAATTGCGCCGGGCACGGCGGCTGACGCCTGCAATCCCAGCACCCCCGGGAGGCCGAGGTGGGTGGATAACCTGAGGTCGGGAGTTTGAGACCAGCCTGACCAATATGGAGAAAACTGTCTCCACCAAAAAAAAAAAAAAAAAAAAAAATTAGCCAGGCATGGTGGCTCACTCCTGCAATCCCAGCCACTCGGGAGGCTGAGGCGGGAGGATCACTTAAAACCGGGAGGTGGAGGTTGCGGTGAGCCGTCATTGCACTCCAGCCTGGGCACCAAAAGCGAAACTCCATCTGAAAAACAAACAAACAACAACAAAAAACCAGGTTTCACCATGTTGCCCAGGCGGGTCTGGAACTCCCAGGCTCAAGGGATCTGCCTCGCTCCTGGGATTACACTGTGAGGGTTAATTTTATGTGCCATGTTGACTGGGCCACAGGGTGCTCGGATTAAACATTGTTTCTGGGTGTGTTTGTGAGTGTTTCCAGGTGACTTTAGCTTTTGAGTCAGTGAATTCAGTAACGTAGATGGCCCCATGGAGATGGACATCATCCAACCTGGTGAGGGCTTGAGTAGAACAAAGGGAGGAAGGGGAAATTTGCCCCCTTTCTTTCTGCCTCTTTGCTTGTGCTGGGACATCTCATCTTCTGTCCTGGGACTGGGATGTACACCATCAGCTCTCCTGGTTCTCAGGCCTTCTGACTTGGACAGAATTAAATCACCAATTTTTCTGAGTGTTCCAGCTTCCAGATGGCACATTCTTTGCCTTCATAATAATGTAAGCCATGACCCCATAATAAGTCTCTTTTTAAGAAAATGTGGGACATATATATCATGGAATACTATGAAGCTATAAAAAGGAACAAAATCATGTCCTTTTCAGCAACATGGATGCAGTTGGAGGCATAATCCTCAGGAAACTAACACAGAGACAGAAAACCAAATACTGCATGTTCTCACTTATAAGTGGGAGCTAATAATTAAGTCCTAATTCCTAGAACCTGTAGATGTTACCTCATTTGGAAAAAGCATATTTTCAGGTATGATTAAGTTAAGGATCTTGAGGAGAGATTATCCTGGATTGTCTCCGTGGGCATTAAATCCTGGCACATATATCCTTATAAGAGGGAGATAAAGGAGATTTAACTTCAGACAGAAGAGAAGGAGGCCCTGTGACCAAGGAGGCAGAGCCTGGAGTGGGGGAGCTGCAAGCCAATGAATGCCAGCAGCCATCAGAAGCTGCGAAAGTCAAAGGATGGATTTTCCCCTCAGCCTCTGCTGGCTCTGCTGATACCTAGATTTCAGCCCAATGATACTGATTTTGGACTTCTGATATCCAAAACTGTGAGAAAATAAATTTCTGTTGTTTTAAGTCACCAAATTTTTGGTAATTTGCTCTAACAGCCACAGGAAACTAACATACATGCCTACCTGGGTCCAGTTGTGTCCTGTGACTCCTGCTTTCCCGGGACAGGCAGGCTGCTCCATGCCTCCTGGCCATCCTACTGGGTGCTGGACGCTGTAGGCTGCTCCATGCCTGTTGGCCATTCCCTTTGGTGCTGGACAGCACTCACATTGTGAAATCCACTGGCCCTGTGAAAAACACCTGGAAATGTTACCAGGAGAGGGGTTAGTTCTCTTTTTGGCAACCCATGTTACTGCTTATGGCTTAATATCTGTGCCTCCAAGATCCCTTCTCTCTGCCTTCATCGATGCCAGGAAAGCAGTCACCTTTTGCCTTTCTTTGCTTCTCAGCAAGTGGCATGTCTCCATGTCACTTTAAGCATCAAGCACACGGAGCCCAATAAGATGCTGAAAAGTGTCTGCCTACAAGGTTACAAGGTGGTGGAGACATTCTGAGCCGGTAACTGCAGGGCTCAGTAAAACCGCTACAGGAAATCTCAAGTTCAAAATGCTGAAGTGAAAAATGGGTGATCACAACGAAGGGAAACACAAATCCCTTCTTTTAAAAACATTATGGTGATAAGGCACAACATAAAATTTACCATATTAACCACTTGTAAGTATACAGTGCAGTAGTGTTAAAAATATACATGTTGAGTAACGAGTTTCTAGAACTTGCTTCTCTTGGAGAACTGAAACTATAGCCACTATACAACAACTCCCCATTTCTCTATCCCCTGGCTTATGGAAACAACCGCTCTATTTTCTGTTTCTATGAGTTTGACTAATTTCGAACCTAATGTAAGAGAAATCGTACAGCATTTGTCTTTGTGTGATGGGCTGATTTCAGTTAGTGTAATGTTTTCAAGGTTCATCTATATTGCAGCATGTGACAGGGCTTCTTTCTTTTTTAAGGCTGATAATTTTATAGTATTCCGTTGCATGGATAGACCATATTTATTTATTTATTTATTTATTTATTTATTGAGACAATCTCACTCTGTTGCCCAGGCTGGAGTGCGGTGGCATGATCATGGCTCACTGCAGTCTGAATCTCACATTCTCAAGTGATCCTGCTGCCTCAGCCTCCTGAGTAGCTGGGACTACAGGCACATGACACCATGCCTGGATATTCATCTTTCTGTGTAACTGGTTGAGAAACAGGGGAGTAACAGTGAAGAAACAGTCTTAGAATAAATCTGGTGACAGCAGAAGAGAATATGAGACAGATTGTGCTCACAGAGCCTTGAAGAGTGTGACAGTATTTGAGGGCCACGCTGTTGTCTTAGAGTGAAGTGAGGAGAACCTGCACTGGTTTGGTAGTCATGGGAATGGAAGGAGGAAAGAAATGTGAAAGCTCATCGGTGGCAGAGTCAAAATGGCTTGGTCTTTGTAGTCAACGATTAAGTGAGAAGGAGGAATTACTGGCTGACTTAGAAGAAGTAAAAAATGTGAAATACCGATAAAACACAAATCTCGCGATTTTAGTCAGCGTAAAGACTAAGAATTGTGTGATTCTAGATATATTATTAAGCAGTTTTGTTCCAGTATTTTATATCCCATATCTTCTAGCTATGACCCTATTTCTTTGTTTCTTGACATAGACAAACATTTTTTAAACTAAGAGCTTTATTGTGATACAGTTTTTGTATGATAAGCCTTACCCTTCAAGTGTACAGTTCAGTGGTTTTTAGTATATTCAGAGTTATGCAGCCATTACCACTCCCTAATTTCAGAACATTTTCATCTCCCCAAAAAGAACCCCGTACCCACTAGCAGTCGCTCCCTGTACCTCTCTCCCCCACCATTGATCCTGGCAACCTCTGATCTAACTTCTATCTCTGTAGATTTGCCTATCCTGGGCATTTCATATAAATAGAATCATACAAAAGTGGCATTTTGTGACTGATTTTTCTTTACAGTGATTATAAATCAAATGCCTGAAGACGCTAAGCTTAGGATAGTGTTTGCTGTACAACTTTGATAACTGAACTTTTGTAAAGCTGAAAATGTGACTGTGTCTGTATATGTGGCATATTATCCTTAGATGATCCTTACTTCGATTATTAAGAATTTTTTCCCCTAGTAATCTTCAACTGTCTCAATATTCAGCAGGAACCCCTTGGAGACAAAGATCAGTATGAATTTGGAACACCTATTGACAAAATGAATGTAATTTAATTTAGTAGAGTAGTAAAGTCAACCACTTTTAGGTGTTGATGCTGCTGAAAGTGTGTATTAAGGAAAAGTTTACTTACCCTACTTTTTGTGGAGGTGCTAGAACTACTTCCGTCTTGTGTTTAGATTTCAACAAACCTTTGCATGGGCATTATGTGGTTGCACAAATGTACTTCGTTTTGACCTGAAAATGCAAAAACTTCCTTTCTTCCCACTTTCTGAGACTCTGCAACCTTAAAGGAAGAGTGGGGTTCTTTAAAGGAAAGGTGGTGGTGGTTGGGTCATGGGTAACAATGTCTACTGTGTACTTCCTTTCCCAAAACAAGTCCCTGTCTACCGTCAGCATTTCCAAAATTTGAAGATCAAGTGTGGTGTTAACTCATTAACTCATGACTAGACTTTGAGCGGTTGTGGAAGCAAAATCTCAGTGAGTGCCTGGATGTTCTAATTCTGTGAAGTCAGTGAGTGCATATTCTGTACAATACTCTCTTAGCCCAGTGGCAGGTTTAAGGAGTGGGAGAGCGATTTCTATGTTTCGGAAATCAAATACACAAAGAATAAAAATTTTTAATCCCATGATTCTTTGCCCGAGTTTAATTTTTTGGAGAGTTTTTCTTTTAGATTTTCTTTCCCTTCCATTAAACTTTTACTTAGAAAGGTCCCAGCGTTTGGGCAAAGCAAGTGGGAAAGACACTTGCTTGGATTCTCCAGGATAAGGGATTGAAGAGGACTTCTTTCCCCCATTTTATTACTGAATAATGTCACAATAACAATTATTAAGGTGAATAGTCTACAGTGGAAGTTTTTAGGTGCCTTGTCTGCAAAATAATTTGGTTTAGTCAACCCAAGGATGCCTTTGGTTAGCTGGAATGGGAGATGTGCAGGTTAGAGTGGTCTTGGCAAGTCATCCAGGGGGAAATACAGCATTTGGAAGGGCAGGAAGCAGAAGGAATCTCAGGCAAGGGAAAGGCGTGGGCAGAGCCCCGGAGGACAGAACAGGTTGTGGTGGACTTGGTGTCCACATAGACCTAATTAGTGGACTTAGCTTTTGTGTTTTCAAAATTACCACAGTTTGTGTTCTAAAACTGTCATTCTCTTGATTTTATTTTAGACATACTATCTGTGTATTTTGAAATTTAAAATAACAGTAAAGGAGAAACGAATTTATTTTGTTTGAGAAAGAGTTAAAAGGTTAAAACATCTTGATCTTAATAATTTTCTAATGGGAGATTTGGTACACCCCCAGAAGTTGTCTTTGGTTCAGAGAATAGTCTTCAGATCTAGAAAGGACTTGAGAAGTCCCAGAGAGGTGCTGCATGGTCTGAACCATTTGATTCTCACGACACAATGGATAAAAACAATCTGAACCAGGAAACCATGCAGATGTTCATATTTTGGATAGGGTAAGGTCAGTGCCGTCGTCAGAGGAAAAACTCTCGGCCATCACAGGATGGGAGAGAAAGTTTGAGTTGTGAAGAATACTCAAATGCCATTTAAGGAAACGGGTTCTTCTGCACCTATTCTTTGGAATATTTAGGGCTAAGTTCTTAGTTTTTGACATCATAAAAATGTCAAAGTATTCTGTTCTAAGAGCCATTTCAAACAACTGACTAGAATTTCAGAGCAATTACATGAGAGTAATACCATTAAAATGTTTAAATTACCCATAGTCCTATATCCCTAGCAAGTATGTTCACGCTTGCATGTTCTCTTTTCATCTTTACTGTGTGCATACTTTCTTAGTAATGGCATGTAGACATTGTTTAAGCAGGAATAATTCTCGAGATAATTTTGCATGTTTCCTTTTTTCTTTTTAAGGGTAGGTATTGGGTGGAGGAGCATTATATTTGCAACTTCTCGCAAAACACGTGATTATTTTCTTATAATATTCAATTTTCACCCTCAATAGAGTGTTTTGATTATGTAAGTTAGATAGAAAGTAGAAGGTTCTCTTAGAGAAATTTTAGTGTTTTTTTTTCATAGCTCCTACTTTCAAGAATGAAAAAGGTAAACCAGTAAAATGACACTGTACTTGGTGCTGAATCTATGCTGGGATAGGCATTAAGAGTGACCTTTATTTAAGGTTCTAATTTGCTCATGTTGGGCACTTAGAATGTCAGCTTGTTGCTTTTTGTGAGATTCTGGAAATGGTCCAATTTTACTTTTTCCCCTTGACTCCAGAGTTTTTAACATTGATCTGCTGCTGTTGAGGCATATGCCATTTTGTTAGGCCTCCTCAAGTGGGAATCAGGAATGCTGCTGTGTTCTAGAAAGGTTTTGTTCTTCCTGTAGGGCTGAAGCAGTGCCTACTCAATAGAACCAGTCATCGTGCAAAGAAATGCCACCTGACTCAAAGGCAAAGCCCGAGTGCAGCTTGGAGCAAAGAAGGTATTTTATTAAGAATTTTACATAAACCATAAGATATATTTTATATTACTTTGCGAGCCTTCTTCCTGTCTTGACTTAATTCTTTTTGAGAGAATTCATTTCATTTTCATTTGGTTTGTTTTCTTCTTGTTACAAAGATGATCTATAGAAAATATAGAAGTATAAGAGAATTAAAGATACTGATAATTGCTTAATGATTTAGTATCTGCTTGTTTAGTCTTTGTTATATTTACAGTAGGCAAACATGTCTACCGTTGTAAATTTATTACTGGTATGTATACCCTAGTAAGTTAAAAGTTATACGTACTTTGAAGTTTTGCAAAATTGAGTTCATATTATAGAATTAATTCCTGATGAACTTTTATGTGCTAGGCACTGGTCTTTTTATTTAATTATTTATTTTTACTTTTTTTTCCTCTGTGCCTATGCTTACCAAGTCTTTTTATTTTTTACTTTTTATTAACTCTTTTAATCCTCTGAATAAATTAAAAAGAGGGTATTATTAATATCTGCATTTTGTAGATGAGGTAACTGAGGGTAGGTAACTTGTCCAAGGTCACAGGTGGCAGAGCAAGGATTAAAACTAGACAGTCTGGCTGCCCAAGGCCCAACGAAGAGGAGCTGAGAGCAAGCCACTGGGCAGAAGGATGTTGGTCAGGCTGGTTTCCTGTTCAGTTAACAGGAAACGCAGGCTTAACCTTAATTCTAGGATGTTACCGAGAAAGCCTTCCAAAGCCATAGGTTTTTTACCATGACCATGACTTTTTTTTTTTTTTTTGAGACAGAGTCTCACTGTGTAGCCCAGGCTGGAGTGCAGTGGCGCGATCTCGGTTCACTGCAGCCTACCTCTCTTGACAGTCCACTGGTTAAAGTGATTCTCCTGCCTCAGCCTCCCCAGTAGCTGAAATTACAGGCGCCGGCCACCACGCCTGGCTAGCTTTTGTGTTTTTAGTAGAGATGGGGTTTCACCGTGTTGGCCAGGCTGGTCTTGAACTCCTGACCTCAAATGACCCACCTCTGCCTCCCAAAGTGCTGGGATTCCAGGCGTGAGCCACCGTGCCAGGACCCAAGGCCCTTAAGTTTTAACGTCTCATTCTTCAGTCAGGTTTTCCTTGTTCCTGCGTGTTCAGCCATTTGTTTTTAAGTTTGTGTTGAAGGAGAAACTAACAATGAAAACGGACTTGTCGACGGAAGAAAAGTAGGAATGGAGCCTCTGGTGCTGTTTGAGTGATCCCTCTGCCCCAGGCCTGGCTGCGCACTGCTGTGTTCTGGAAAGGCGCATTGTACCCTCGCTGTGGCAGGTAAGAGTCCTGTACAGGTGCTCTGCCCACTTTACCTTTCAGGCTTCTGTATCAGCTGTTTTTCCCTTGTAGAATGTGCCCCTGACCTGTGCCCCTGACTTCCACCCCTTAACCCTACCCAATACATCTTTACATGTCTGACCATCAAGACTCTTCTGGGTCGTATTCAGTTCATGCTGATATTTTCCCTTCCTCCCCTCTTTAGTCCTTACTATTTTTGCTTTGGTCATGTTATGCTATATTCTTTAAGCCTTTAAAAATTTTGTTGTATCATGGCAGGGGAGAATATTTTATAATTATGCTTTGTGCGTTTTATCTTCCACTCAATGAATGCTTGGTAAATATTTGTTTTATTGAGTATATGACCCTTTTCTAGCTGTACTGTGAACAAAAATGTTCACTGTCTTGTACGTTAACTGCTAAGAATTTGTCAAAAGTGCAGAGATGACATCCAGAACTTGTCAGAATATTACAAAAAGGTCTCTAAGGGCTTGATGGAGGTCTGTAAATTGACTTCATGTGAAAGAGTGTAAGAAGTGAAAATGTGAAGCATGACTGGAGAGCCGGAGTGATAAAGCAAGGGTCCCTTTCTCCAGATCCTTTGTAACAGTGTCATGTGACCTCTTCTAGATCATTCTGAAAGACGATGCCAGCTTGGAACCTAGGAAAGCATCCAGTGGGTTTCTGCATGTTAGGTGGTTCAAATCCTCATTAGCACCTTTGTTTTCTCTGCCTCAGTTTGCTTACAGTGATGTTCTCAGTAGCTGTAATTGCTGTCTGTCTTTGAATATTTCAGCATTTTTTTTTTAGATCACAGGGTATATGTGCATTTTTATTTTACCAAGTGTTAGAATTTTTACCCTGCCTTTGTGGGCTCTGGGTTAGCTACTTGGTTGTTTCATCGTAAAATGATTAGCAGGAAAAACTGTGTGTGTGTGTGTGTGTGTGTGTCTGTGTGTGTGTGTGTATTTTAAGTTTCTTAATTGGGTTGGTACATGTAAACCATTTAGAACAGTGCCTGCTGCATACCACATCCCCATCAGTATTCACGTCTCTCATATTCTACCCTCACACTTGATTGATAGTTTGCTTGATTATGTGTTTCTAGGTTGAGGATAATTTTACCTTAGAATTTCAAAGTCTGTGCTGTTGTCTTCTAACCAGTCGTGGTGGTGAAGCCTCATGCCATCCTGAGTTTCACTTGTTTATGCATGACTTTCTCCCCAGAAGCTTTTAGGAGTTTGTCTTTTCCTTGGTGAGCTGAAATAGCACAACAGTGTACTTAGTGTGGGTCTTTTTTCATTCATTATGCTGGGTACACCAAATGAACAGGCCTATGGATAGGCTCTTTCAAAGTTGGAGTCTTGAATCTTGTCATATTTTTGTTGTTAACTTTCTCTTTTCCATTTTATTTGTTCATTTGGAAGTGTCTGTTAATTGGATTTTAGACCTCTTGTCTTGAGTCTTGTATCTCACGTTATTTCTAAATGTTTTTTAAATTTTCAGTTCTGGAATATTTTCTTATCTTTCGACTTTCAGGAAATTTTATTTGGACTGTCATAACTTGAAGTTTTGTTTTGGTTATTTATTCTTGCTTAACCAATTATCCCAAAACTTAATGGCCTAAAACTACACATCTGTCTATCTGTCACTACTGTATGGATTACCTGGGGCTAGCTGGACAGTTTTTCTGCTGGTCTCATTTGGCAGCTCTCACTGTGTGGTTAAACAGTGTCAGGGACTGGTCATGTGGATGCTCAGCTGCAGTGGAATGTCTGAGACGGCTTCTGCACCCACAGGTCTGCTGCCTTGGTAATTCTTGATGTGGCCTTTCTCTCTGCATAGCATCTCATCCTCTTGGATCTCTTCATGTGGCTTTTCTTTCTCCCAGAAGGTAGTCAATTCTTATTGTTGGCTTCCAGAAGCACAGAAATGGAGCTGCCAGGAGTTCTTAAGGCTTAGACCTGGAACAGGTCCAGTGTCATTTCTACCACATGCTATAGGTTAAAGTGAGTGTTGGGGCCAACCCAGATTGACTATGGGATGGGCCTGTCTAAGGACATGATGACAGGAGGTATGGCTCATTGGAGACCAACTCCCAAGATGAAGCATGAGTTCTAAGAACTTTTTCTTCTCTGACTATTTCTTATTCATATTGTTTTGTTTTATACATGTAATATATTCACAAGTGTCTTTATGAAGTGATTTTGATACTCTTTGTCTTCTCCCTGGCATCTCCTTGTTCTTTAATAATTTTTTTCCTTAGTTTATTTTGGTCTTATTTTTCTTTTTAAAGCCTTTCCTTAAATATTTATTCTATGTTGCTTATCATTTGTTGTCTTTTTTTTTTGAGACCCAGTTTTGCTCTTGTTGCCTAGGCTGGAGTACAGTGATGTGATCTCGGCTCACCACAACCTCTGCCTCCCAGGTTCAAGCAGTTCTCCTGCCTCAGCCTCCCAAGTAGCTGGGATTACAGGCATGTGCTACCACGCCCAGCTAATTTGTGTATTTTTAGTAGAGATGGGATTTCTCCATGTTGGTCAGTCTGGTCTGGAACTCCCAACCTCAGGTGATCCACCCACCTCGGCCTCCCAAAGTGCGGGATTACAGACATGAGCCACCGCGCCTGACCTGTAGTCTTTTTTCCATTCCTTTATTTGTTCATTCATATTTGAGAGAGGTACTAAAAGACTGGGAGCCGGGGTGTGGTGGCTCACACCTATAATCTCAGTGCTTTGGGAGACTGAAGTGGGAGGATCACTTGAGCCCAGGAGCTCAAGACTAGTTTGGGCAACATAGTGAGACCCCATCTTTACAAAAAAAAAAAAATAGCTAGGTGTGGTGACACCCATCTGCAGTCCCAGCTACTTGGCAGGCTGAGGCAGGAGGATTGCTTGAGCCCAGGAGGTTGAGGCTGCAGTGAGCTCTGATCATGCCACTGCATTCCTGCATTCCAGCCTGGGCGAAAGAACAAGACCCTGTCTCAAAAAAAAAAATAAATAAAAATTGATTGGGAGTTCTTTGTGGCCAAGACTTGTGAACTGATAGCTTTAAGGGGAATGTATGCTGATTCCTAATTGTTATCCTCCATCCCTCTATCTTATCTCCTGTTGCAATCTTAAATGATGGCTGGATGACTACTCCATTCCTCTGGATGTAAAATCTACATTCTCTTGCCTGAGGTAGATATGTTTGCTTGGGTTCTGTTTAAGGAGATGGGGCCAGCAGTGTGTTTCAGGGCCTGTAAAATGTGTTCTCTATCCGGGCTTTTGCTTAATCTCTGTTTTCAGTCTTGCCTATCAGTCCCATTGTCGGGGTCCTCGTGTCTGAGTCTAGAACCTTTCCAGGTTGCTGTGGGACAGATTAGCCTCCTTGTTCTCAGTATCCCCCTGACCTCCACCTTTGTTGCTTTGCTCCATGAATTAACCATTTTCCATGTACTGTCATTGTCTAATGAAGATGAATTCTCTTCTGTTGGTAACCCCATTCCTTTTTTGTAATTGTGTGCTTATACAATGTTTATTCTTCACTGTATTTCTATTGGAGCCTCAGGACAAAGAGCAGATGGTGAGAATCTGTGTTCAGTGTTCAGTTTTCCTTCTGTAAGACATGTGCAACTTGTGTTTTTCACTGAATAGATCATGGACTTAATGCATATAGAGCTACTTTGTTTTTCATGATTGTGCCTTCAATTATATGTAGAAATATAATTTGTGAATTGCCTGATGAAATTTTCCTAATTTTGAATTATCTTTGCATTCCTATAATAAACACTGTTAGAATGGCTATGGTGATTTATTTTTGCATTTTTACTTCTGTATTAAATAAGGTTATAGTTTTGTTTGTTTCCTTTAAGGCTGTTATTTCATTTCAGTATCAAGGGTATGCAGGGCTGAGTTGGGAAGCTTTACATCTTTTTTCTAAGATCTAGGATGTAGATCTGGTTTACACAGTAATTTTCAACTGCGGGAGTATTTTGCCTCCTATGGGACGTTTGGAAATATCTGGAGACATTTTTGTGGTCACAACTGGTCATGGTCGGGAGGTCTCATTGGCATTCTGTGGGTAGAGGGAATGTTACTAAATGTCCGACAACACACCAGGAGAACCCTCCACAAAGAATTATCTGGCCCAATGTATCAGTATTGCTGAGGCTGACGAATTCTGGTTTAAATAAATATCCAATTTGGAGGATGAGTCTTTGTCTTTTTCCTTCTTCTGCGTATTGGTCTCCAGATTTCCCACTTCTTCAGTTAGTTTTCGTAACTGTAGGTGCTTAAAAAAAAAATGAACACTTTGGCCGGGTGCGATGGCTCATGTCTGTAATCCCAGCACTTTGGGAGGCTGAGGCGGGTGGATCACGAGGTCAGGAGATCGAGACCATCCTGGCTAACATGGTGAAACCCCGTCTCTACTAAGCCAAAATACAAAAAATTAGCCAGGCGTGGTGGCGGGCGCCTGTAGTCCCAGCTACTCGGGAGGTTGAGGCAGGAGAATGTTGTGAACCCGGGAGGCGGAGCTTGCAGTGAGCCAAGATCACGCCACTGCACTCCAGCGTGGGTGACAGAGTGAGACTCCGTCTCAAAAAAAAAAAAAAGATGAACATGTCATCCATACTTCTAATGTGTTGTAAAGATGTGTAAAGTTTTCACTTTTTGCATCATATTCACATGTGGCTATATGCCCTTTTCTCTTCAAAGTTTTCTTTCTCTTGATTACTTATCAGAGGCTTGACTGTTTTATTATCTCAGTCTTTTGAAAGAATCCTCCTTTAGTTTTATTTTTTAAATCTAGTGGTTTTTCTTTTTCCTTTTTCCTTGGGTCTTAATTATTCCCCCTTTTTGTTTGTTTTGCTTTTCCTAGTTTAGTGGATCAATGTAATTTAAATTGCTTTTTAAAGAAACGTGTAAGGGTATACATTTTCGTTGGCTGCTGTTTGACTTTGTTGCACAAGTTTTAAAATCTACTTTTTAATAGTTTGTACTTTCTAAATTATTTTATTGCATCTTTTGTTCACATTGCTCTTACTATTAATTTTTTATTTTTATTAATTAATTAATTAATTAATTAAGATGGAGTCTTGCTCTGTAGCCCAGGCTGGAGTGCAGCGGCATGATCTTGGCTCACTGCAAGCTCCACCTCGGGGGTTCATGTCATTCTCCTGCCTCAGCCTCCCAAGTAGCTGAGACTACAGCTGCCTGCCACCACATCCGGCCTTTTTTGTATTTTTAATAGGGATGGGGTTTCACCGTGTTAGCCAGGATGGTCTCGATCTCCTGACCTCATGATCCACCCACCTTGGGCTCTCAAAGTCCTGGAATTACAGGCATGAGCCCCTGCACCCGGCCCAAAAGCTTTGTGTTTTTACAGATATTAGACATGTTTCTTGTTTAAGAAAAAAAAACTTAACGAAAACGTAGGAGAATAAGAGAAACATTTTTCCAAAAAAGAGAAATCATTGTGATGATTTTATCTTATTAGAATGTTGGATAATATAGTCTGCTTCATTAATCATCAAGCATGCTATGCATTTTCCATTTTTATAGGATCTGTATCTCAGTTAAGGTAATACTGGTAATTTTTGTACTGTAATCAAAGATGAAAAATATAGGCCAAAATCATAGACCTTGCATAGAAGCTGGATAATGAAGACAACTATGGAGAAAAACATAGATACACACACACGGACACACATATATATAAAGTATACACACATATATTTTTTAAAGGTTTAAAGCTTTTAAAGCAAAAGCCGGCCCCTCTTCTCTTCCAGAGTGGGAGGCCTCTCCGCTCTCTTAGAGTGGGTGGGGAGAGCGGTTGCCATGGGCAGCTTTCCTTGTGAGTCACAGGGCCCTCTGGACACGCTGCTGTCTGGCCACGCCCCCTTGCCCTTTCATCTTTCTCATTGACCAATGGGCTTGGAGCATTAAGGCCACGCCCCTATTCCGCATTCTACTGGGGCCCTGGTTACGCCTCCTCTGGCTCAGTCACACAGCTGTCTGGTAGGTGACTGGAAGCATTGATCGGTGCTTACTGAGATTTTGCTGCTGTGACCCCAACCCTTCCTCCCTCCCCAACCCTTCCTCCCTCCCCAACCTGCGATGGCAGAAGAAACTCAACACAACAAATTGGCTGCAGCCAAGAAAAAGGTAACAACGCACTAGGTCATAGCCCCTCAACCCAGCCACAGATCCCCTCTGATGACAAGACCCCTGCCAGAGTCTATACGACTCCTGAGGCACACTGGACTGGTCCCCCCAACCCCGGTGCCTTGGGCTACCCCCACCAAAGTTTTGTCAGTCAGCCCCACCCCTTCAGAAAGCAGCCCAGTCCTTGCCCTCGCCAATCACCCTAGGGTGACTTTGGGTGGGTGACTCCTGGGGCTTCCCGCTCCGTTACTGGGCCCTCATCTCCTGCCGCCCCAAGCTTGATCTCCTTGGGCTCTTTGGGCTCTCATCTCCAAGGAGCCAGGCCCCACCCTCGCCAGTCATCCCTGGGTGACTTTGGACTGGTGACTCCTGGGACTCCCTGCTGCCAACTCTGCCCTCCCCTCCTGCTGCCTCAAGGTTGACCTCCCTGGGTTCTTTGTGCTGGCGTCTCCAAGGAGCTGGGTCCCAACCCTGTGCTTCCCTCCCCCATCGTGGAGCGGCGACTTGGACATGGTGCTGACATGGTCCCTCCCCCCGACCAGGAGGAGTGGAATGTTGTGATGTCACAGCCCACCTAGTAACTGCCGTTACTGCAAGACTGGCCTTTGACCTTACGACCCAGTCCCCTAAGCGTTCTCACCCCGTTTCTGGTTCCTCTGGTCACAGCACAAATTTCCAGCTGGAAGGGGAATGGAGACTATGGGACCTAGGAGCAAGAGGTTCCAGGCTGCCTCACTCCCTTACAGATGTTGACGGTGGGAAAAGCCTGCACTTCCCCCATGAACTCAAAACATTGACAGTATCTCTGGGTGGCAATGAGAGAATGGGTTTGATTTGGTTTTCTCCCAGGCTTCTACTTTCCAGAGAGATTTTAACATTTTTTTCTGAGTTCTCCACCTCATATTCTAATTCTCCATGGTTCTGGGACCAGACTCTCCTTCAGTCAGTGGTCTCTGAAGTGACATTTGCTCATCTTCTGTGGAATAGATCTTGGGAAACTGAACTTGACACCTTGAATCTTCCTCATATTATCTCAACCTTGGGTACTTGGAGTGCCACAGGATAAATGTGGGACATCGTTCTGAAGCGTCAGTTTCCCTTGATTCTCTTGAGATCAAGAGAAAAAACATGAATGTACTTAGGGATGACAGTCACATAGGTTTCTAAGAGTATACCAGACCTCTCTCTGAAATGAGGCTTGGGTTGTCCTCTTTCTGATGAATTCTGATTTAAGAGAAAGGCTGCCTTCTGCCATGAGGACACATTGATAGAAAAGTTTGAGAGGTACTGGTGCACTTCTTCACACTAACAGACGTGTGAGGATGCACGACTAAACCACAGGGCATACAGTTCCTGCCTACTTAATGTTTACTTTTCTACCTCTGCCTCTGGTTTTGGTCCCCGGCAGCTGCTGATTCTTGGCAAAACCTCAGAGCTTGGAGTCAGAAGACTGAGTTTCAAAGTTCCAGTATTGCCTTTTTTTTTTTTCTAGCCATGATAGCAATCCTTCTCAGTCGCTAAATGAGTGTGACAACACCTTGTACAGTTGTTGGTGTCATTAAATCAGATGATGTGTAAGTGTATTTTGTAAAAACTGTAAAGGAGGATGTGGCTGTAGGGGCTGACGGTTCTCATGAATATTACTGCTCTTCTTTCCAACAGTTAAAAGAATATTGGCAGAAAAACAGCCCTAGAGTTCCAGCAGGAACCAACAGGAACCGAAAAACAAATGGCAGTATCCCTGAGACAGCCACTTCTGGTGGTTGCCAGCCACCTGGGGATGTGAGTCTTGGCTGACCAGGCTTCTGGGGACAGGGGGCCCAAGGGGCAATAGAGGGTAATTCTTAAGATTGTGGATGGACTGCTGGGTACTGGTTAAGAATTCTGGCTTTAGCCGGGTGTGGTGGCCCACGCCTGTAATCCTAGCACATTGGGAGGCCAAGACAGGCGGATCATGAGGTCAGGAGATCGAGACCATCCTGGTTAACACGGTGAAACCCTGTCTCTACTAAAAATACAAAAACATTAGCCACGCGTGGTAGCGTGTGCCTGTAGTCCCAGCTACTCAGAAGGCTGAGGCAAGAGAATGGTGTGAACCTGGGAGGTGGAGCTTGCAGTGGCCAAGATCATGCCACCGCACTCCGGCCTGGTGACAGAGCAAGACTCTGTCTCAAAAAAGAATAGGAATTCTGGGTTTGAATCCTGCCTCTCCATCTGCTCTGCTAGGGATATGATTTAGGGCAAGTTGCTTGACCTCATTGGGCCTCTGTTTTCACATCTGTATAATAGAGGTGGTATTGTTTCACTTCCATTTGTGAAGTTTAAATGAGATTTGTTATTGTTGTTTTTATGTTAATCCCTAGTACATGGCCTGCTGTAAACACTCAGGACACCCAGGATATGGTTTGATTTTCCTCATCCCCAGTCTCAAGGGGAAACCAGGACAATGGGAACAGCCACTTGCCATCAGGAGTCACTGAAGGGGCCCCAGGATGGGATGGTGGGGAGATAAGAACCATGAGAGAAGTTGGCACAAAGGAGTTATGGGACAAAAGGTCCAAGATAGGCAGAAAAGAAAATGTTGCCAGTTGATGGGGAAGAAAGGAAGTCAGAGGGCTCAGACACTGTGGGGGACAGAACATCTCCATGTGCACTCTCATCTCTTGTAGTCAGCGACAGGTTTCCACAGGGAAGGCCCTACATCATCTGCTACCCTGAAAGATCTGGAGGTAAGAGGCTCTGGGTGGAGGTGCAGTGACCCTTCGGGTCAACCCTCCAACCTCCTCCTCCAGGTGGGACTGGGTGCCCCTCTGCCAGCTGAGACAGCCCACACACCCCAGCCCTAACGATCGTTCTCTCTACCTCTCCCCCTACTCCTGCTCCACCTCCTCCTCTCTGCATGCACCTCAGAGCCCGTGCCAAGAACGAGCAGTAGTCCTGGATTCAACGTCCGTCAAAATCAGTCGGCTGAAGAAAACCATCAAATCTTTGGTAAGAGTCCGGTGGGGTCCCCTGATTCCACGCTGCCAATCCTGGGCTCCAGTTTCCCCTTGGGGCCCTGAAGAAAGGGGCTGGGGGTCCCTGGTGCCCGGGACAAATAGGGAGCTTGGGTGCCCAGGCCTCACCTGGAGGGACCCCAGAGCATGCAGCATGGCTCTTCTTTTGCTGCCCTCTTTGCCGACTCTCTCCTCTCCAGACACCCCTGCTCGAGTCCTTGCTACACACGCCCTGGGGTTGTTGCCTCCTGGGGAAGTGCTAGCCTGACTGGTTGTCAAGGGCCCCGTATTTCTGCCATGACTCAGTCCCTAATTTGCTCTTTGATTCTGGACAAGCCACCTCTCCTTTTTGGGCTCGTGTTTCCAGAGGAGGTAGTGAGTATCAAAGGTCTCTGTTAGCTCTCGAGTCTGAGATTTAAAGGCCCCCGAGAATGGAAACCTCAGGGCTAAGGGCTCCTGTCTGTCCTTTTCCATCCTTTATCTGCTGTGAAGAACCGTACCTGGTCCATACGTGCTCAGTAAGTGTTTATTGAATGAACCCACTTTTCTAAATCACAAGCTGCCAGAAGGAGGGGCCTTTCTGAAACTCCATCTCTAGAGGTTTATGTTGCTGTCCTCTCAAGAGATTCCAGATTCAGACTTTGAGTTCTGTGGCTGTGGGCAAAAGCCAACAAAGACCCAAATCCTCTGTCCTTGGGAGCTTGAGAAGAGTTTACCAGTTTGTGTTCCCATTATGTCTGAGAACTTTGCCTTTAAAATCCATTCCTGGCCCCTGCCTACCGCTTCCTGGTCTGGGAAATAGAGTTGAGGGGGCCACCCTCCATCACCT
The DNA here is from genome assembly GCF_029281585.2 of Gorilla gorilla gorilla. Taxonomy (NCBI): domain Eukaryota; kingdom Metazoa; phylum Chordata; class Mammalia; order Primates; family Hominidae; genus Gorilla; species Gorilla gorilla. The sequence continues at coordinate 31,364,622 of NC_073240.2, forward strand.
TATTTGACTCTCCCCACAGAAACAACAGAAGAAGCAAGTGGAACATCAGCTGGAAGAAGTAACGTGATTTCGTTTCCTCGCGACATGACTGCTGGGTTTGGGGGGCACTCAGACATAGAGGCCCCAGTCTCGTCTCACCCACTCCCAGCCTGGGGAAGAAGCCTCACCCCTCAGATTCCACCCCATCCCCACAGGGCCCCTGATAACCTGGTCCCATGGGTGGGCCTGTCCTGGGGCATTGGTGGCATTCTGGGGGCATGTCTCTTGCTGTGCCATCTCTGCCTCCCCCTGGTATGAGCTCTGTCTTCCTCTTCCTATAGGAAAAGAAAGCAAACAACAACAGACAGAAAGCCGAAAGGGAGCTACAGGTGAGTGGAGGGTGTGCGGTTTCCTCCTGTCCTCCGGAGAAGGTTTCTTTCCTTCTCTTTCAGCACTTGCTTGGCTTTTCTCCCAAAGGGTCAAATCCAGACATCGATCATACAGAAGGAAGAACTAAATACAGACCTGTACCACATGGAACGTTCTCTCAGATACTTTGAAGGTGGGAATCTGGGCACCCTGTCATCCTTCAACCTGGCACTTTGACAGGTCTTCAGGGGGAGTCCTTTGGGCCCCATCTCAACTCTCTCATTACAGAAGAGTCCAAGGACCTGGCTGTCCGCCTGCAACATTCAATGCAGTGTGAAGGAGAGTTAGAGAGGATTCTCTCTGCTGTCATCGCCACAGAGAAGAAGGCGGCAAACCAGGTGAGTCCAGCCACCTGCCCCATCCCCTGGGAGCCTGGTTTTGCAGATGGAGGAGTGAGCCTAAAGGTCCCTTCTGCAGGATGGCATGTCCTGCCCAGAAGGCAGCATGGCCATTTCTTGCTACTTTTTTGTATGGTTTTTAGTGGCAGCCTGGGGCCGAGTCAGCTGCTGTGGGTGAGTTGGGGGGCACTGTGCGGAGTGAGCACTGGACGCAGAGCTTGGAGGCCAAGTGCCTGCCCCGCCCTTACCTGGCTGTGGTCTTGGGCAAGTCCTAGGTGGGGTATTCGGTACTTGTACTGTGAAGGTACAGAAGAGTACCTTTAGTATGTTACCATTTCTGTAGAAAGAGGAAACGCGTGCATGTGTGTGGGTGTGTGTGTGTGTGTACATACTATGATAATATACATAAAACATGTCTGCAAGCGTTCATAAAAAATTCAGGAGAGAGCAACAAGATGGCTGGGAGATACTTCCCTTCTGTACCTTCTGAGTTTTGGACTATGTGAATGTATCATCCTTTCAAAAAGTGAACAAAAGATTAATTTTCCCCTTCCTATCTGTGCCCCCATCCCCAGCAAGAAAAATGGGCTTAGAGAATTGGATAGACCTGGGTGTTTATATCCCAGCTCTGCCTAAGTGAACTTAGGCAAGCACTTAACCTCAAATACTCCATGTTTTTTCATCTCCACAATAGAGGGAATCATAGTAACTGTCTCCTATGGTGGTTGCGAGGATTAAATGGGATTATTAGCACGGTACCTGGTGAAGCATTCCACAAAGGTTCAAACAGTGGTAATAATAACAGTAATAACAGTAGCAATATTATCTGATCTCTCTGGGCCTCTGTTAGCCAGCTATAAATTCAATCTCATTCCCTGTCCGTTCCAACTTTACTGTGTTCTTTTAAAAACCAGACCACGGGCTGGGAAATGCCTTGATCTTTACTGACCGAGTTGTATACTGGGCCTAGCCCTAGCCCCTTTAAGGGGCACTGTGTGGAAATGCCCAGGCTCTCCAGATTGAAACTTCTCACTCTTCACCATCCAGTTGTCCAGCCGCAGCAAAGCACGTACGGAGTGGTGGTTAGAGCAGTCCGTGCGGGAGCAGGCACTACTGAAAGTGCAGCTGACACAGGTGAGGTTTTCCGAGGGAGGGATGTGGAAGGACGATGACCCCAGGTGGCCAGGAGCAGGTGAGGACCAGTGACAGCCCTTCCTAACTTCTGTGCCCATTCTTGCAGTTGAAGAAGTCATTTGAACAAGTCCAATTAGAAAAAGATGAGTATGCTGATCGTATAAAAGGAGAGAGGGCCCTGTGGCAGCAGAGGATGAGAAAAATGTCGCAGGAGGTGAGATCTGACCCTTCAGCCCCCCCACATTAGATAGGTCCCTGGATCTTTCTGGGCATCTGTAAAATGGGAATAGTAGAGCCAGAGGTGGTCATGGGTCTGGGCTTTGTGGAGGTGGGGGCAGAGAGGGAGAGGGCAGCCTGTCCAGCCACCAGCCCCTCTCTCCAGGGCCCTTTCCCCCTGTGCTTTGGGCAGGTTTACACACTGAAGACAGAGAAGGAGCATTATACTCATCGGGTAGAGGAGCTGGAGAGGAGCTTGTCCGAACTTAAAAACCAGATGGGTAAGATGGGGCTGGCATGACCTGGGAGCAGGACTGGCATCAGAGGGCTGTGAGGGTGGCTTAGAATGCCCCAGGGAGGTGGGTGGATGGAAGGGCTTTGAGGCAGAGGGAAAGAGATCTGTGCCAGGAGACGGCGAGTCTTGTCATCTCAATGAGTCTCAGTGTGTCAGTGTCCCCATCAGCAAAGAGGGCCCGTTGTCAGCCACCCGCAGTGCTCTTTCTCTGAAAGTGCTTTGGAAGACTGGCTACCATCTGGGTGCGAGGAATCATTAGCAGTGAGGCCAAGTTTGAGGAGCCTGAGAGGAGCTGTGCGCCAAGAGGGGGGTTTTTCTTTTTCGAGAATCCAGAGGCCCTTATTATCTGCTTCCTTTCTCAGCTGAACCCTTGCCCCCGGAGCCCCCAGCAGTGCCCTCTGAGGTGGAGCTGCAGCACCTGAGGAAGGAACTAGAGAGAGTGGCAGGAGAGCTCCAGGCCCAGGTCAAAAACAATCAGCACATAAGTCTCCTGAACCGGCGACAAGAAGAGAGGATTCGGGAGCAGGAAGAGAGGCTTCGGAAGCAGGAGGAGAGGCTTCAGGAGCAGCATGAGAAGCTTCAGCAGCTGGCCAAGCCACAGAGCGTCTTTGAGGAGCCGGTGCGTTGCCCAAACTGGGGAGCCTGCCCTCCTCCCTAGCCCTCCGGGCCTTTGTTTCCCCACCTCTAAAATGGGGCAGTGTAGCCCTCACGTGAAAGGTTACTTCTAAAGGCACCTGTGAGCCAGGTGGCTGTGGGAGAGGGGGTGATTTTTCTAACCTGCCTCCAGCCTTCCCAGTGCCATGGGAGGCAGACACCAAGTTCTGGGGTCTCCAGCTGCAGTGGGTGGCTGCCGATTGCTTCTCGCTGTCCAGAACAATGAGAACAAGAGCGCACTGCAGTTGGAGCAGCAAGTAAAGGAGCTACAGGAGAAGCTTGGTGAGGTGAAGGAGACGGAAACCTCCACCCCATCCAAGAAGGGCTGGGAGGCGGGCAGCAGCCTCTTGGGAGGGGAGGTGCCAGGCCAGAGGCAGCTTCCAGCCTGGGGGCTGGTGACCACAGCACCCCCCCAGGGCAGTCCTGTGACTGTTTCTTGCTTCCTGCCTCTGACTTTTAAAGGTGGGTAGCCCTGGGCTCCTCTCAGGTCTGGACATCATCATCCCAGCTAGAGGCATGGAGCCCCCAATCACAGGGGAAGAGACAGTGCTATAACAGGCTCCTTATACCAGGTGCAGTGGCTCATGCCTATAATCCCAGCACTTTGGGAGGCTGAGGCAGGAGAATCGCTTGAGGTCGGGAGTTTGAGATCAGCCTGGCCAATGTGGTAAAACCTCATCTCTGCTAAAATTAAAAAAAAAAAAAAAAAAAAAAAAAATTAGCAGGGCATTGTGGCGCATGCCTGTAATTCCACCTACTCGGGAGGCTGAGGCATGAGAATTGCTTCAACCCAGGAGGTGGAGGTTGCAGTGAGCTGAGGTTGCACCACTGCACTCCAGCCTGGGCCACAGAGTGACACTCTTGTCTGAAAACAAAACAAAAAGACTCCTTAGATTAAAACTGGATTCCAGCCTCGGTTCCACTGGTCACCATTCAAGTACTTTGCATCTCTAAGTCTCTGTTTCTTTAACTTCAAAGGGAAGTTAGCATTTTCCTTACAGAGGTGCTGAGGATTAAATGAGAAGAGGGTATGAGATTTGAGGCTGGGGAAGGAGGCATGGGGTTCTAGGAAAGGGAGGCAGTCACTTAGGCCTGGAGTAAGGGGACAGGGGCCTGGGTAGCTGACAGAGCCCCACAGTGCCCTCGCTACCGCTACCGTATTAATGGGCCCAGAATCTGGAAACCAGCCACCACGTGCCCTCACACCCAGGGTCTTCCTGCAGGTGGAGCTGAAGAGCCAAGAGGCTCAGAGTCTGCAGCAGCAGCCAGACCATTACCTGGGTCACCTGCAGCAGTCCGTGGCCACCTATCAGCAGCAGGTGGCCGCCTATCAGCAGCTGACCTGTGAGAAGGAGGCGCTGTACAGGCAGTGACTGCAACAGACCCAGCTAATGAACCAGCTGCAGCAGCAGGAAGCTTGGGGCAAGGCAGTGGCCGAGATGGCCTGCCAAAAGTTGCAGGAGACCCATGGGAGGGAGCTGCCGAGGATGGGGCTGTGAGGGGGACGACCTGGTAAACTCCATCCCTTCTCACTCTTTCCTGGCCCCTTAGGAGCGCCTGGAAGCTGCCAGCCAGCAGAACCAGCAGCTAACAGCCCAGCTGAGCCTCATGGCTCTCCCTGGGGAAGGTACGGGAGACCGCTCAGAGGAAGAGGAGAGAGCCCCAGGAGGAAGGGGGGACTGCTAGCAGCATAGGATTGAGGAGTTGGAAGAGACCTTTAGAACAGCTGGTCATTATGCCGACCGGGTGCCTGCACTAAGTTCGGCATCAGTGTGGTGACCTCCTGTGAGCGGGGGATCACCAAGTTGCCTAGGGATGGCTGAACTGGCCAAGGTCAGAAAGGGAGCAGGTCAGAACTCCCACATCGACCAGTAGTGGGAGTGTGCATGGGCGGAATAGCAAGATCTTGATTCTTAAAAGTAAAAATAAAGAACAACAGCTCATTGCTCTCTGGGGAGGGGCTGGCTCAGGGTTACACAGTGAGGGTGGAGGTAGAGGTGGGCCCACAGTACCTCCCTTGTTGGGTTGTCTGAAGACCCCTCTGGCCACCCCCCACAGGGCACGGAGGAGAACATCTGGACAGTGAGGGGGAGGAGGCACCTCAGCCCGTGCCGAGTGTCCCAGAGGACCTGGAGAACAGGGAGGCCATGGTGAGCCTGACTCCCCCTGCACCCATTTTGCCACCTTCCTCTGTGGTGCCTCCAAGACCCCTTAATGCTCTTCGTTTCCCTGCCTTCTGATTTCTCTGGACCCTCACCCCTTCCGAGAGCCAGTGGTCAGACACCATTTCACCTGTGGCCAACAGGTGCACTCTCTGAGGCCCCAAGGGAAGGGGCTGCGCTCCACCTCTCTGCCCCATTTCTTCTGTGTATGCCCCTAGAAGAATGCTCACATCTTGCCCTCAGGTGGCATTTCTCAAGTCCTCTGGAGCTAGTGCCCAGGAGAAGCAGGCACAGTTACAAGAGCAGGTGAAAGAGCAGAGGGTGTGCTGCCAGCGCCTGGCTCACCCGGTGGCCTCGGCTCAGAAGGAGCCAGAGGTGGCCAGAGGCCCTGGAGCCCCAGGGCCTGGGGGCAAGTCTGTGAGTGGGGAGACCCACTGGGCCCTGCAGGAGGTCATGGAGAAGCTGGCCCATGCCAGGACTCACCTCCGCCTTCTCCATGACTTGAAAATGCCACCTGAGGGCAGGTCGCTGCCGAGATGTGACTGCAATATTTTGGCTCCAGAGCAGCTTTATGGACCACCTGGAGGAGAAGGCAGACCTGAGTGAGCTGGTGAAGAAAAAAGAACTTTGCTTCATCCACCACTGGCGAGAGAGATGCCATCAGTGAGTGGGAGGCCAGGGCACGGCAGGGGGAGCTGCAGGGCCGTCGAAGGGGCCCCAGCGTCTGAGCCCTGTCCTCCCGCAGGAAAATCCATCACCTTTTATCAGAACCAGGGGGCCGTGCCAAAGATGCGGCACTGGGAGGAGGACACCATCAGGCTGGAGCTCAGGGAGGAGATGAAGGTAGGGTGTGCAACATCTCTGTGGGGGTGGGGGTGGGGGTGGGGGTGGGGGTGAGGGTGGGTGCAGGCAGCGGCATGGCAGCTGAGCACCCCTCCCTCCAGGTGAAGCTGCTGGAGATGCAGCAGATGGTATTGCGGCTTCCAGCAACTACAACAATGGGCACAGAAAATTCCTGGCCGCTGCCCAGAACCCTGCTGCTGAGCCCAGTCCAGGAGCCCCAGCCCCCCAAGAGCTTGGGGCTGCAGACAAGCATGGTGGTGAGTAGAGCCCTCAGGCGGGGTGGGCAGGCAGGAAGAGGGGGGCTCCCACTGTGCTGAGATCCCTGCCTCCCTCTCTCCAAAGATCTTTGTGAGGTGAGCCTCACCTCCTCTGCCCAAGGAGAGGCCAGGGAGGATCCTCTCCTTGACAAGCCTACTGCACAGCCGATCGTGCAGGACCACCAGGAGCACCCAGGCTTGGGCAGCAACTGCTGTGTGCCGTTCTTTTGCTGGGCTTGGCTGCCAAGAAGAAGGAGATAAACATCACCATCATCAAAAAGCTGCTCAAGAAATTTTTAAATAGGAAACCAAGTTATGGGGTTAATCTCCTACACAATTCATTTACTTCCTTTGAATGTTAGAGTCACTCATGATTATTTGTGTTTCTAATTTATAGTTTAAGTTTATTCGTAAAAAGTTGAAAGAGAGTGGGTCTCTGTGGCTCTCACTGATGTTCACTCTGGCATCCTTTAGCATTTTTCTTTTTTAATTTCATAATTGTAGGTCATTAGCATGCATATCGAGTTTGCCCTTACGTGGTGGGAGTTCAAACACACAAAGACCCACCCTTTGCCCAGAACTGTTCTCGCTGGTTTGGAATAGGCTGCCATGCTTTTTTAATGTTATTGCAGCATGTATATTCACTACAGCATTCAGACAAAATTTGCCTATGTTCTGCTGTTGTTTGATCTAATCTTAATCACAGTGAGCTCTTCGTTAGCTCAATATGTAGTTTGCCCCCAAGTGTGCACCGTTTATTACTTTGTAATATGCCACTATGAGTACTGACATTTAGAGTTGTTTAAAGGCCAAGAACTGGAAACAGCCTTTCCTCCATTTTCTGTGTATTGGTGATGGGAGTGAAACCTTTTGGGGGAGCTTTTTAAATCTCACAGAAGAGGAAAGTGGCCTCCTCTGGCAGGTATGTCCAGGATAGAGTGTGTTTCATCTGTTCCGGTGCCAGGAATTAGCGGTGTATTATGGTGGTTCCCTTAGGATTTGTATGTGCTCTGGGCTCATGAAGATATTGCATCATGAGCTGCAGCAGTTGCACTCTTTTTCGATGACCTAAAAAGGGCTTATTTCTGAGGAATGAAAGGTTCCCATCATTGGCTGTGGATGTGGAAAACCTTTCCTAGCTTAGAGCATTTGTATCTACAATACATTTTAAAGTCAGAGTTCATGTTACCTGTTTTAATCACATGACTACATGCCCCAGTACACAAAAGGGCACTGGTTGGCATTCCTCTTGATGTATTTAGTGAAGATCATAAGAAATCCTTTACGAGCTCAAATGTCCCTGGAACAGGCATACAGGCTCTAGTCAAGAATGAATTAGAGTGAAGGAAAGCTGTGTGACACCTGGCATTCCTCTCTGTTCACGGAGATTCTTTGAGGCTTGAAGATTGATTTTACCATCTAGACCTCTTTGGCTAATACCTATTCTTCAGCCACCTTGGTTACTCTGACATAGGAATTTACTTCTTTTTCTTTGAATGGAAAACACTTTAAAAAATAATAGAAACATTATTATAAACTAATATATGTGAGATACTTAGTTGAAACAAAAAGGAGTTTTAGTAGACGGTATTATACTATCTTTGAAAATCAAGGAGAAGTTTATGCAACTTAAAATGTGTACAAACTGCAGTGCAATCTACTGTTTGTGAATGTCAATGTATTATCAGGAAATGTGTCTATACAATCACAGAGTTATATTTTCTCACAAACTTCTTTACAAAGTGAAATATGTTTTTGTACCTCTGGGTTTCAGTCAGGGACATATTTTGTACAGTATTTATGTGATTGTGCCTATGCATGATGAATGAATGCATTTCAGTCATATATTGCCTAAATCATAACTTGATGATGCTTGGGAAAGACTCAACAGTTAAAACTTCATGAAGTTCTAATGTCTGTGTTCCAAAACACATCACATTGTTAGGATGCAGGGAGATAGGTGTGTGTGCTCCCTGCGGTGGGGATTTCTAGTTACTAGATCATCTCCATTTTTAGCATTTGGCATCCTCATGATACTTCTATAAATATGACATTAACAGGAGAGCAACAATACGATTTTACTGATGGAATAACAGATTTGCTGGCATTCACTGAAAGGGTGCCAATATTCGGTCCTTGTGACTTCAACTGACTCTTCCAAATTGTATGAATGTATCAATGTATTAGATAAACCCAGTTTCAGAATGATAAAGAAAAAATGTTAGACCAAATAATGCGGCTCATTAACAGTGGTCCGATTTCTAGCCCGTGGGTTTAAAATGCACTTAAAGTCCTGTTCTGGCCTTTTATTTTCTGAACTTGCCGCTTTTGCATTCTTTGAGTTCAGTTTAAAGACACTTACTTTAAGAGCATTTTAAACCCTCGGGCTAGAAATCGGACCACTGTTAATCAGCCACATTATTTGGTCTAACGTTTTTTCTTTTATCATTCTGAAACTGGGTTTATCTAATACATTGATAAATTATTTCAAAGGTACTTTTATCGTTGAAATCACTTCACTTTTACCCTGATAAATATCAGTGACTAGGAATGACCTTCGGATAGCGTTTAACATCTGTAACCAATCTGACAATAATGTGTTCATGAGGTGCCTATGGATTAAATCACACACTGGCATATTTAAGCTGAAGGTCAGTCTGGAAAATGAATTTACTATATTGACTGAAATACCACTCTTTGTGTAGGCATTTGTCATATATTTAAGAAAACGCTAAAAAGAATGGAAATTGTATGACAATAACTTAAGTCTTTCTCCAAAGTGCATGCAGTCTTTTGCGATACCTCATTCAGCCGAGTATTTGTGCTCTTCCTCATTCAGTATAAGGCAGCTTTCAGTTTGCTTAGAAGGCAACATTGGAATGTTAGAGTTCATCAGAAACATAAATTTTAAAATGTGAGTTCCACTGAATACATTTTAATTTCTGTAGGAAGAATCAAAACACCTATTTAAAGATGGCAATATATAATAATCATTTTAAAAGTATTTGATTAAACCTGATAATTTTCCAGAAATGAAAAAAAAAATCAGCTCTAAAACAAAAGCTGATTTTAGAAAATTTGAAAATGTAAATCAGCCCTATCCATAATATAGTTTCTCTAAAACTTTATCTTAAAGAGTCATTTTAAAATAATATAACTATTAAAAAATGTAACTGCTATCTTAATGTTCTGAAATAATTGAAAACATTTTAAAATATGAATACTGTAGTATAAAAGAAAGAAATGGTGGGAACGAAAAGCAGAGAAAGAAATGCCAATTCCAGTCCAAAGTTTTATTTGCCAAGTTTTCTTAGAATGAATTTTATCAGTTTATGAATTATTGTAAACAGAATGTGTCATGGAAATACTGAAAGATTTTTCCCTAGAGTGGCCTTATTGACTGCTGGTGTGATGCCACTGTAATGTAATAAATTATTAAGTTGTTTCAATGTGTTGTTTTTGCCTGAAATTTTATTTTGCGTTTCTTGAAAACTATAGTATTAAAGGTACTGATACTGTGCAAATGCTGGGCATGCTTGGCATGAGATAATGTGTTTCATTTTTACAAAGTTGTAATATAACTATGCAAGTGTTTCTCAAAAGAACACAAGATGTAAAAGGTTATGGGGTTAGAAAAAGTTATGGGGTGAAAAATTATGGGATAAAAAATGTAAAAACGTTGTGGCAAAAACACTTGTGGGAAAAAAGTAGAAAACAGTATTATGAAAAGTTACAAAAAAATTATGAAAAAGAAGTTACGGGATTTTTTTTTTAAAGTCATGGAATAAAAATAAAAATTAAAAGCAGGCCCCTGTCAGCAAAGCCTGGAGAAGTGGGGCTGGAGTCTCCACCGCCACCATGTCCCTACCACCCCTTCCCAGGCACCCCTTTACAATTAGGGTAGCAGGACAAGACCTCTGTTTAATGGGGAAAGACAAACAGACCCTTTGCCACCTTGACCAGGGCTGAGTCCCTAAATTTCTGGATGATGATGATTGTTATTTAAGAGCCAGAGGCTGGTGGAGTTGGTTTGTTTGGAGGAGGCCTGATGCCCCCCTTACTCTCACCATAGCAACTTTTCCCTCAGGGGGGCTCCCACCTTCTTATTCAGAGAGGCAGGACAGTGGGGCTAACTGTGGACCAGGCGAAGGCACGGGCTGCTGGGGTGGCCCCCGTTCCCCGGTGTACACATTGTGTCTGTGTAAGGTTTTGTATATTCCAGAGGGTAGGGCCGCCCCTGTGTCATACCTAGCTGAGGTTGGAGCTGGCACATGGGGAGGAGGTTGTAATAATTATTTGTGGCTGGGAAACTTATTTATTGCTAGCATAGGACAGAGGAAGTAGGTGGGGATGGGGTCGTGGCTCCCTGGTGATGCGACTCCTGTTTATTTTGCTTTTTATTTTGGAATAAACGGATTTAGCCATACTGCTCGGCCTGGTGTGTTTCCGTTTCCCTCACTGGGTCCTGGAGTTTGTGCCACCAAACAAGGAGTCCCAGAGTGTCTTGAGCATGTCCAGCTAGGCTGTTGGGGACCTTCCAGGCGTGTTACCTGTGTGCTGCCTGGTGGCGCCTGGGGGATTCCAAGGGGACTGCCATGTAGTCTATGGGGCGCAGTCCAGCCCTGACAGCCAACAGGCTCAGAAGCCTGATCTAGCGGTGGCCAGGAAGACAGGTACCAGCACCTAAGGGCACTGATTTCCACCCACCCCAGGCATCTTCCCTTCCGTCCCCTTGCCTCCCTCCCCTATCTGCACCTGGTGGCCTGTTCTCTCTGTCCCTCCAGAGTGCTGGCTGCCCGGCAGGCTCCCTCCGGGCTGAGTTCGTGGCCCTGCCCCCTGGTGGCCAGAGCCGGCTTCACAGGACAAGAGCCAGCTAAGTTCCAGGGGCTTTCCAGGAAAAGTGTCCCTTGGAAAGGGTATGACCTTTTCACCCCTCCAAACAGCACCCTAAAAATGGCTTGGCCTTTCCCCTCCCCTGAGCTCCACAGAGAACACAGCCAGCAGAGGACACACTTCCCCGTCATCCAGAAATGGGTTTGATTCTCAGCCAAGGGACAGCAGGACTGGTAGAGACTGTCAGGCCACACAGCTGCCTGCACAGCACTCCCATGCTTGGTGGGGGGGCGGGAGGGATGGCGGGGGCTGACTCTCCATAGGCCAGGCGTGACAGGGCGACTCACCGGAGGTCTTGCACTTTGGAGGGGCAATGTCAGGGGACAGCTTTCTCTTGTTGGGCCACAAGACTCCAAGAGGACAGCACGGTGACTGATTCCCAGCACTAGAGGCGAGGCCGTTGGCCACATGTAGGTGTAGGGGTGTGTGTGTGTGTGTGTGTGTGTGTGTGTGTGTGTGTGTATGGGTATCTATAGATATTTACAGAACAATGCGAGGGCATACCACAGAGGGGGGCACAAGTTTTCACAACGGTCACACCTGGATGTGTCAGCTCACCACTACAACAGACTAAGTCACAGATGAAGGGGGCTGGCTTTGGGGCTGGGGGAGCCGCTGCCAAGTCACAGAACAGCCGCCCAGGCAGGCTTGGAAAGGCAGGCCTCCGAGAAGAGAAGGGATCTGTTTAGAGGTCGAAGGGGGGCGTGGGGCTCTCAGGATGGGATGGACTTGCCTGACCCGATCGGCTGGCAGTTGGAGAGAAAGCAGAGAGAAGACAGGAGAGAGAAAAGGGAGCAGAGAGCTGGTGAGGCAAGTGCAGAGCACAGGTGTGCCACAGCAGCTGTGGGGAGACCAGAGAGGGGAGGGCGCAGGTGCGGGTGTGGCAAGGTTCCTGGAAAAGAGGGGCTGGAAGGGAAAGGGGAGGAAGATGGAGGGAGGAGCCGGAGCTTCACAGGTAGTGCCTGGGGACTGTGGCGGCCCTCCTCACCCCACACATGCTGGCCTCTTCCATTGCACCCTGGCAGTGTACCCACAGGTCAGACCAACGCTCGGCCCCTTTGGGCTTCCCTCTTCTCTGGTCACCAACCAACTTGTCTTCCAAGTCGTCTTCCAACCTGTCTTCCAACCAACTGGTCCAGGGCCACTTCTCACCTTGGGGAGCCCAATGTAACAGCCACCAGGCCTGACAGAAGGAACATTGCTTGAACAAGGATGATGAAGGTAAATGGGATGGATGGTTGGAGTGATCGCCGGAGCCCCCTCTGGGTGGTCAGGAAGCTCAGGACCCTCTGAAGGGACCTTGGGGGAGGCAGGGTGGGCAGGCAGCCAGATGCCACTGGCTGTAAACTTATAAGTCTAAGAGGGGAGCCTCAGCTTGTTGGAGATTGCAGGTCCCATAGGTGAGGCTGGGTCCTTCCTCCCAGGGAAAGAAGAGGGAGACCATGGCAAGGGATGTGGGTGGGCTTGCTGGGCAGAGCTCAGCTGGGCCAGCAGGCACGGTGCTCCTCTCGGCTGAACAGCAGGGCCAACCTCTAGGAGCAACAAGCCAAGGTGCGTGAGCCTGCTGGCTGGTGGTAGTGCTTCAGTGGGGCCCAGGGACCCTGCCTTCAGTCACATGCTAGTAGCTATGATGGTACCTGGGAGGGAGGGAAGGGGGCTGTGTGCCCCTACCTGACCTGTGAGGTGTGTTTTGGGTTGACCGTGTGTATGGGACTCTCGAGGTTTTATCCTAGATCACCCCTGTTTTGCCGACAGATAGAGGAGGTGGGACCCTTATCACCCCTGCTCTGCAGTGGATTTGGCTCTCAGCACTCCAAGGCATCCAGGCTGGGAGCTGGATGCCCCACCCTGGCAGCATGGCTCAGACAGCACAAAAGGCATGGCATGCCCAGGATGACATTCCTGGGCCTCTGGCCACCTCAGAGTACAGCCCCACACACAACCCCCTCCAAGCTCTCAGCCCTTACACCATAAACCATGAGCTCCCTGACGGCTCCAGAGACCACCCACATCTGCCAGCTTGGGCACGGAGCCTGTTCCAAGAGCCCCCAGTCTCAGCCATGGGGGCTGGGGAGCTTTGGGGCCATGGGGGCCAGCCCTGGTACCTGCATCTGGCAAGGACGCTCTGCACCTGCAGCCAGGAGTTGTCCACGGGCCCCCATGTGCGTGCTGATGGTGGTTGTGTTGATGTCACCGATGATGCTGAGCACCTCCTTCAGCACGTGGTACATGCACAGCATCTCATCTCGCCACTGTGCCTGTTCTGCCGACTCCTCCATCAGCGTGTTCTGGTTCCCATGCAAGTACAGGTTGGACAGCAACTCTGATAATAGAACTCCTTGGTCTGAGAGGGGGCAAAGAGGGAAGGAGGTTGGGACCTGATGCATGTGCTGGCCTGATGCCTGTGCTGGGACAGTGTGCTGGACTTGGAGCCCTGAGTATGGCTTTGCACACGCGGCTTCTACACCGCTTAGACTCAAAGATCTGCCGCCCCACCGCCCTTTTCTCACTCAGATAGGGACACTGAGGTCCAGAGGAAAAGTCATCTGTCCAAGGTCACAGATCTGGGAGGGGACCCAGGACCTATCATGCCACCAGGACACCTGTCTACTCAGTTTTTTAAAAATGTTTTTTGGAGATAGGATCTCGCTCTGTTGCTGGGCTGGAGTACAGTGAGCAAGATCACCACTCACTGTAGCCTCAACCTCTTGGGCTCAAAGTGATCCTCCAATGTCAGCCTGTTGAATAGCTAAGACTATAGGCACGTGCCATCACCAAGCCTAGCTATTTTTAAAATTTTTATGTAGAGACCAGGTCTCACTATGTTGCCCAAGCTAGTCTCGAACTCCTGGGCTCAAGCTATCCTCCTACCTTGGCCTCCCAAAGTGCTGGGATTACAGGCATGGACCACTGTCCCTAGTCCCACGTTATAGTTCTGTGAGACAGCTCTGGTCTGGACTGTGCCTCCCTCCCTGAACCTGGTCCCATAAGGCTGGTCAGCATCTCCCCCAGGCCAACATGGCCACCTGCATCCCCAGTGCCACAGGAGCCCCCTGCCCCTATGAGGTGGTGCATGCACGTTGTTGATCATGACATGCATGACGGTCTTGGGCATGAAACCAACTATGAGGTCCCACACAGTCTTGTTGACAATGGCCATGTAGGAGTCCACAAGGTTTTGGGTGGTTTCCATTTGCCGCTCCAGCTGTGGGTCCATGGAGTGGACTTAAGATTGAGTCTAGACCTAGACTACTGCCGGGCTTTGCAAAACCCAACTGGGGTTGGGTCCTGGGCTGCTCTCTGTGGTTCTGAAGCACCATCTCCCACCAGTGTGGCTGCTCCCCCTTAATCTGCATCTCTGGTGTCTCCTATACAGCCTCTGCTAGAAATGCAAAAGCAGAGAGGGCTTTTATTTTCTATCTTCCAAAATAAATTTCAAAGTATTATTGGCAAACTTGAATAGTGACTTCTGTTTCATAATTTTTCATCGCCTTTTGGTTTCATCTTTAGAAAGTTTTTTAAGTTATGAGAATTTTTCTTTCCCTGAGAAGTTGATGCACATAAATCCCCTTGTTTGCCACATTAATGGCAGACCCTACTTTCCCCTCCCCGATTCCTGCAGGGGCTCTCCAAAAACCCAGCCTGAAATCTAAGCATTAGGAAAGAGCCCAGCCAATCGCATCCCAGTGGTATCCCCACTGGGATATCCCCTTCTTCACCTCTCCCAGACTCTAGCCTTGCCCCACCCTCTCAGCCACCAGGGACACTCACAGGGAATCTTGTTAATCTCATTGAAGAACTTCTCCAGTTTGGCAAACATGTCCTCCTGGCTCTCCCCAGCACTCCCACTCTCGGTGGAGTTGTCCACGGGTCCAATGGGCATCGTGGCGGTGGTGGTGGCAGGAGCCACAATAGGCTCTTGGTTCCTCTTGAAAATGTTCCTCATGGTGGCAGAGGGGACAGATGGGGATGAGAGGGGAAGAGGGCAGGGTGAGCATCCCAGAGGTTGTCTTCACCTCAGAAAGCCATGCCCAAAGGACCAGGAGAAGCTCTTTATCGATCAAAGATATTTTGCATAATATTAACAACTGTAGTAAACCAATAATAATAGACATCATCCAATTAGTACACAGTCAGCCTGGGCAGCATAGCAAGACCCTATCTTTAGAAAAAATTTTTTTTTTAATTAGGCATGGTGGAGCCTGAAGTGACAGAGGATCACTTGAGTCCAGGAGTTTGAGGTTACATGAGCTATGGGTGACTAAGTAAGGTTCTATCTCTTAAAAAAAATAGTAGTACATATATGTGCCAAGCACTATGCAAAGCACTTTCCATGCATTATTCATCTAATCCAAAAAATAACCTAATGGTTTTTATTGTTTCCATTTAACAGATGGGGAAACAGGTTCAGAGAGGTTAGAAAGGTTTTCCAAGGTCACTTAGCTGTAAGTTCTGAAACTGAGGTTTGAACTGGTCTGCCCAACTCCAGAGCTTGTATAGCTAATCACTCTCCTATATCTCATTTAAATCTAACCTCACCACTCTAGGAAGGAGACAAGGTTTTACACTGAGGGCTCCTCTTTCAACCTCTCTCGTTGACTTCCAAGGATTTCTAGATATTACTCTGCCTAGAATCTCTGCCCAGCTCCATGACACTTGAACTCTCCACATCCCTGACTCCAATTCCTCCTCCTGCCCTCCGAGACTCCTCAGCCCTCTGTGGTTTCTTCATGGGCTCCCTCAGTGCCCACTCAGGGTTTGTTTTGACCTCTCCTGTAGGAAGACGGCACCCACATCTCCATCTCTAGCCCTTCCTCCCGGGTCCACTCTGTAGCCGCTACTCCAAGTTCATCTCTAGCCCTGCCCCCACATGCAGCTGCACATTAGCCTGCCTGCATCAAAGATGTGATGTTTATTAATAACATAACCCAGACTTACTGTAGAAAATTTGGGGAGAGAGAGAAATGCCCCCATAATTCTACCCTCCAAAGTCAACTAGCATTAGGGGCATTCTATGCTGGTATTTTTTCTGAGTATGTTTTACATGTTGAGACCATGCTATGCATAGTTTTTTTGAAGATTTTTTACATAAAATTTCATCATAAGCCTCTTCCTTTTTTGTTTTGTATTATTAAATAGCTACGGAATATCGTACTACACGGTAACACCATAATTTGTTTAGCCATTCCACTATTAGACATTTAGGCAGTTTTCAACTTTTCGCTAGTAAAACACTGAGCATATATGTTGGTCTTCATTTAAGGCAATGTTCTTACGAGCTTCCAAACTCTGCCCCCCCATAATTCTGTCCTCTCCACCAAGCTCTTTTTGCTCCTCGGGGCTATGCACTCATTTCTCAACTGAAAGTCCTATGAGGGAAGATCCTGTGTTGGCAACAGCACCCCTCGTGCCAAGCACACAGTGGGCACTCAGGGTATTTGTTGACTGAGGTCCTCTGAGGCAACATAGCAGCATACACCCACAGGTATTCCAGGATGCAGGAATAAACAGCACAACTCCCTGAAGCATCCGTTTTACTGAATGGCAATTTACAGTATTTTTAAATTAAAACAAGCTGGAAATATAGAGTAGGATGCATACAGCACAAGAATTTAAAGAAAAAATGTGAGACTTTTCTTACTGCATGTTAGGGATGTGTTAACTCTCCTCTGGACTCAGGGTTCTTCTGAAGGAACATTTTAGAAGCTCTTAAGTTCTGTCCCTTCCTTTCAAAACCTGCTGAGATCCCCTCCCCAGCCCTGGAGACTGCTCCAGCCTTAAGTACTTCTGGTGACCTGTACATTGATGCAATGTAGGTTCATTCACCAAGCATTTATTAAACTCTTACTACCTGCCATGTTGAAATAGCCTTGACCCCAAAACTGGTCTTGAAGTGAAAAACCAAGGTCCACTGGACTTCACCTCTGGGGACAAAGAGATGGGTCCGGTTTGGCGGGAACTGCAAGTAGCCACACAAGGGGATAAATATGTGTCCAGGGCCTTCCGCCATGTCCATCTCCCCTCACTTCTACAAAACTGTTAAGGGCTCTGTGACCTTTTTTTCAAAAAACAGCTTTATTGAGATGTAATTCATATATAAGTCACTCATTAAAGTATACAGTTCAGTGCATTTTATTGTATCCACAGAATTGTGGAACAATTTGCATAACCTAAGTAGAACATTTTTGCCACCTCAGAAAGAAACCCAGTCCCATTAGCAGTCACTCTTCATTCCCATCCTCTTCCCAGCTCCAGCAACCACTAATCTACTTCCTGACTCTATAGATTTGTCTATCCTAAACATTTCCTATCAATGGAATTATAAAATATGTGGTCTTTGTGACTGGCTTCTTTCATTTAGTATGATGTTTTCAAGGTTCATCCATGTTGTAGCATGTATCAGTATCTCATTCCCTTTTTATTGCCACATAATATTCCATGGTGTAGGTAGAACACTTTTTCTTTTTTTTTTTGAGACAGGGTCTCACTCTGTCGCACAGCTGGAGTGCAGTGGTGCAACCATGGCTTACTACAGCCTCCACCTCCAGGGCTCAAGTGATCATCCCACCGCAGCTTCCTGAGTAGCTGGGACTACAGGTGCATGCCATCACACCAGGCTAATTTTTTAATTTTTTGTAGATATGGGGTCTCCCTATATTGCCCAGGCTGGTCTCAAGCTCCTGGCCTCAAGCAATCCTCCCACTTCAGCCTCCGAAACGTTGGCATTACAGGCATGAGCCACCGCACCTTGCCTAGAACACATTTTATATTTATCCATTCGTCAATTTATAAACATTTGGGTTATTTCCACTTTGGGCTATTTTATAACTAAATATGGCTAATAATATCCCACTTGTGGGATATTATGAATAATGGTGCTATGAACATCCATGTATGTTTTTGCATGGACATACGTTTTCATTTCTCTTGGGTATATACGTAGGTATGGAATTGCTGGGTCATAACTATGTTTGACATTTTAAGGTGCCAGCACCAATTTGTGTTCCCACCAGCCATGTATGAGGGTTCCAAGTTTTCCACATCCCAGACAACACTTCTTATTTTTTTTTAATTATACTTTAAGTTTTCGGGTACATGTGCACAACGTGCAGGTTAGTTACATATGTATACATGTGCCATGTTGGTGTGCTGCACCCATTAACTCATCATTTAACATTAAGTATATCTCCTAATGCTATCCCTCCCCCCTCCCCCCACCCCACAACAGGCCCCAGTGTGTGATGTTCCCTTTCCTGTGTCCATGTGTTCTCATTGTTCAATTCCCACCTATGAGTGAGAACATGTGGTGCTTGGTTTTTTGTCCTTGCAGTAGTTTGCTGAGAATGATGGTTTCCAGCTTCATCCAT
This sequence comes from Gorilla gorilla gorilla, assembly GCF_029281585.2. NCBI lineage: Eukaryota > Metazoa > Chordata > Mammalia > Primates > Hominidae > Gorilla > Gorilla gorilla. Next base: position 31,383,189 of record NC_073240.2, read on the forward strand.
GTCCATACAAAGAATATGAACTCATCATTTTTTATGGCTGCATAGTATTCCATGGTGTATATGTGCCACATTTTCTTAATCCAGTCTTATCATTGCTGGACATTTGGCTTGGTTCCAAGTCTTTGCTATTGTGAATAGTGCCGCAATAAATATACGTGTGCATGTGTCTTTATAGCAGCATGACTTATAATCCTTTGGGTATATACCCAGTAATGGGATGGCTGGGTCAAATGGTATTTCTAGTTCTAGATCCCTGAGGAATCGCCATACTGACTTCCACAATGGTTGAACTAGTTTACAGTCCCACCAACAGTACAAAAGTGTTCCTATTTCTCCACATCGTCTCCAGCACCTGTTGTTTCCTGACTTTTTAATGATTGCCATTCTAACTGGTGTGAGATGGTATCTCATTGTGGTTTTGATTTGCATTTCTCTGATGGCCGGTGATGATGAGCATTTTTTCATGTGTCTTTTGGCTGCATAAATGTCTTCTTTTGAGAAGTGTCTGTTCATATCCTTTGCCCACTTTTTGATGGGGTTGTTTGTTTTTCTCTTGTAAATTTGTTTGAGTTCATTGTAGATTCTGTATATGAGCCCTTTGTCAGATGAGTAGGTTGCAAAAATTTTTTCCCGTCCTGTAGGTTGCCTGTTCAATCTGATGGTAGTTTGTTTTGCTGTGCAGAAGCTCTTTAGTTTAATTAGATCCCATTTGTCAATTTTGGCTTTTGTTGCCATTGCTTTTGGTGTTTTAGATATGAAGCCCTTGTCCATGCCTATGTCCCGAATGGTATTGCCTAGGCTTTCTTCTAGGGTTTTTATGGTCTTAGGTCTAACATTTAAGTCTTTAATCCATCTTGAATTAATTTTTGTATAAGGTGTAAGGAAGGGATCCAGTTTCAGCTTTCTACATACGGCTAGCCAGTTTTCCCAGCACCATTTATTAAATAGGGAATCATTTCCCCATTTCTTGTTTTTGTCAGGTTTGTCAAAGATCAGATGGTTGTAGACATGTGGCATTATTTCTGAGGGCTCTGTTCTGTTCCAGTGGTCTATATCTCTGTTTTGGTACCAGTACCATGCTGTTTTGGTTACTGTAGCCTTGTAGTATAGTTTGAAGTCAGGTAGCATGATGCCTCCAGCTTTGCTATCTATGACAAACCCACAGCCAATATCATACTGAATGGGCAAAAACCGGAAGCATTCCCTTTGAAAACAGGCACAAGACAGGGATGCCCTCTCTCACCACTCCTATTCAACACAGTGTTGGAAGTTCTGGCCAGGACAATCAGGCAGGAGAAGGAAATAAAGGGTATTCAGTTCAAAAAAGAGGAAGTCAAATTGTCCCTGTTTGCAGATGACATGATTGTATATCCAGAAAACCCCATTGTCTCAGCCCAAAATCTCCTTAAGCTGATAGGCAACCTCAGCAAAGTCTCAGGATACAAAATCAATGTGCAAAAATCACAAGCATTCTTATACACTAATAGCAGACAGACAGAGAACCAAATCATGAGTGAACTCCCATTCACAATTGCTTCAAAGAGAATAAAATACCTAGGAATCCAACTTACACGGGACATGAAGGACCTCTTCAAGGAGAACTACAAACCACTGCTCAATGAAATAAAAGAGGATACAAACAAATGGAAGAACATTCCATGCTCATGGGTAGGAAGAATCAATATCATGAAAATGGCCACACTGCCCAAGGTAATTTATAGATTGAATGCCATCCCCATCAAGCTACCAATGACTTTCTTCACAGAATTGGAAAAAACTACTTTAAAGTTCATAGGGAACCAAAAAAGAGCCCACATCGCCAAGTCAATCCTAAGCCAAAAGGACAACATTTGCTATTATGTCTTTTTGTTTAGAGTGATCCTGGTGGAGGTGAAGTGGCATTTCATTGTAGTTTTGATTTGCATTTCCCTGATGTCTAATGATGTTGCATATCTTTTCATGTGCTTAAGGGCCATTTGTGTGTCTTCCATAGAGAAATACCGATTCAAATCCTTTGGTCATCTTAAAATATTTTGTCTTTTTATTATTGAGTTGTAAGAATTTGTATATATTCTGCATACCAGTTCCTTGTTGAACATATAATTTGCAAATATTTTCTCCCATTCTAGGGTTATATTTTCATTTTGTGTGTGTGGTGTTTTTTTGTTGTTTGTTTTTGAGATGGAGTTTCACTCTTGTTGCCCAGGCTGGAGTGCAATGGCACAATCTCAGTTCACTGCAACCTCTGCCTCCCAGGTTCAAGTGATTCTCCTGCCTCAGCCTCCCAAGTAGCTGGGATTATTATAGGCGCTCACCAACATGCCTGGCTAATTTTTGTATTTTTAGTAGAGACAGGGTTTCACCATGTTGGCCAGCCTGGTCCCAAACTCCTGACCTCAGTTGATCTGGCCTCCTTGGCCTCCCAGAGTGCTGGGATTACAGGCATGAGCCACTGTGCCCGGTCATATTTTCAGCTTTTAATGGTGTCCTTTGAAGCAAAAAAGTTTTCAATTTTGATGATGTCCAATTTAGCTATTTCTTTTGTTGCCATATTTTTCGTGCTATATCCAAGAAACCATCACTAAACCTAAGGGCACTAAGATTTACTCCTTTGTTTTCTTATGGGAGTTGTATAGTTTTCAGTCTCACATTCAAGTCTACAATCCACTTATTTTTTAAGACACGGTCTCACTCTGTCACCCAGGCTGAAGTGCAGTGGCACGATCATGGCTCACTGCAGCCATGGCCTCCTGAGCTCAAGTGATCCTCCAGCCTCAGCCTCCCGAGTAGCTAGACTACAGCCATGTGCCATTACACCTGGCTAATTTTTAATTTTCTTCTAGAAATTAGGTTCCACTATGTTTCTACAATCCACTTTGAGTATGGCATAAGGAAGGCGTTCACATTCATTCGTTTGTATGTGGATATCCATTTGGTATATAACATTTGTTGAAAAGACTATTGTGTCATCCATCCAATTGTCTCATTCCCTTGTAAAATAGCAACTGACCACAAATATGAGGGTTTATTTCTGGACTCTCAATTCTATCTGTATGTCTAACCTCATGGCAATACCACACTGGTTTTATTTTTTATTATTTTTTTAATAGCACCTGCCTACTATTGACCATACTGTCTTGATTACTGTAGCTTTGTAGTAAGTTTTGAAATAAGGCAGAATGGGTCTTCCAACTTTGTTTTTTGTTTGTCTGTCTTCTGAGCCAAGGTCTCACTCTGTCACCCAGGCTGGAGTACATGGCGTGAACATGGCTCACTGCAGCCTTGACCTCCCGGGCTCAATTGATCCTCCAACCTCAGCCTTCTGAGTAGCTAGGACTACAGCCCCATGCCACCACAACTGGCTAATTTTTGTATTTTTGTAGAGAAGGGGTTTCACCAAGCTGCCCAGGCTGGTCTTGAACTCCTGGGCTCATGCAATCCACCCGCCTTGGCCTCCCAAAGTGCTGGTACTACAGGCATGAACCACTGCACCAGGCCTGTTCTTCTTTAATCAGGATGTTTTGGCTATTCTGGGTTCCTTGCATTTCCATATGAATTTTAGGACCAGCTTGTTAATTTCTACAAAATAGCTGGAATTTTGACAGGCATTGTGTTGAATCTGTAGATCAGCTCAGGGATCATATCAACAATGTTGAGTTTTCCACTATCTTCCCACTTATTTAGACCTTTAATTTCCTTCAAGATTGTTTTGTAGTTTTCAACTACAAATCTTGCACTTCTTTTGTTCCTAGGTATCTTACTCTTTTTGATGTCATTATAAGTGGAACTGTTTTCTTAATTTCACTTTCAGATTGTTCATTGCTAGTGTATAGAAATATAATAGATTTTTGTATCTCAGTCTTGTACCCTGCCACATTGCTGAACTCATTGGTTCTTTTTTTTTTTTTTTTTTTTTCAGACAGTGTCTCACTCTATCGCCCAGGCTGGAGAACAGTGGTGCAATCTCAGCTCACTGCAACCTCTGCCTCCTGGGCTCTAGCAATTCTCATGCCTCAGCCTCTCTAGTAGCTGGGATTATAGGCATGTGCCACCATGCAAGGCTAATTTTTGTATTTTTAGTAGAGATGGGGTTCTACCATATTGGCCAGGCTGGTCTTGAACTCCTGACCTCAGGTGATCCGCTTGCCTCCACCTCCTGAAGTGCTGGGATTACAGGTATGAGCCACTGCATTCAGCCTGAAATCATTTGTTCTAATAATTTGTGTGTGTGCGTGTGTGTGTGTTGGTGGATTCCTTAGGATTTTCTATATATAGAATCATGCAAATGAAGACAGTTTTCCATTTTCTTTTTCTTCCCTAATTGCCGTGACTAGAACTTCCAGTCCACTGTTGAACAGAAGTGGTGACAGTGGGAATTCTTGTCTTTTTCCTGATCTTTGGGGGAAAATCTTTCAATCTTTCTTCATGTAATATAATGTTAGCTGTGGGCTTTTTGTAGATGCCATTTATCAGGTTGAGCCTAGCTCCTCCATTCTACCCTTGCCCCTGGATTAGCAGTCCTCCTCCCCTTTCTGCAGACAGCTCCCCACAGCCGGTCCACGGTCCCTACAGCACCCCACCCTCTCACTCTCCACTGCAGGGCGGGCAGGAGGCAGCACGGGCTGCGGGAAGAGGCTGAATGTAGTCCCAAGAATGCCAACCACTTGTCATTTGACTCCAAACAAATCCCTCTGTGAAACTTGATTTCTTCAATATACAATTGTGGAAAATAATACCCACTTTTCAGAACTGCTGCGAAAAATTTAAAAATAAATTTGGTTGTGTCTGGCACATAGAGGGCATTCAATAAATGTGGGTTGGATGTGAATCTGAGAAGTGTTCACTGAACCTTATCTGAGGCACCTGGAAGTGGCCCTGGCACCGTAGAGGGACCCAAGGTTCATGGTGGATGCGGGCTTTCTCTCCAAGACTGACCATCCAGAAATGGTCCTGTAGCAAAGTAAAGCTGCTTGGAGTGAAATAAACCAGCCAGGAATGAAGATGTTTAATGCTCCAGAGGTTCAGGGAACCTGCAGTCCAGGAATGAAGGGGGAGAACTGCATCTCAGGAGTGTTGGAGTCCAAGACAAGGAGATTAGACTTCCCTCTATACCCAGCAGGAACCACTGAAGGGTGCTGAGCAGTTATAAGTGGGGTTTGTGAAGTTAGCTCCATGGGGAGTGGAGCAGGGAGGCTGGTTCCATAGACCAGAAATGGTAAAGACCTGCACTAGGGTGGGAAGGTAAGGAATGGAGTAGAGAGAACAGATGTGAGAGACACATTCATTCATTCATTCATTCATTCATTCTTTCACTCACTCAAGTATTTACTGAGCTCATATCCTGCTTCCCTCATGGAATTTACCATGCACTTCACATAAGTGCATATAAAATTGTAATTATGAGAAGTGCAAGAAAGGAGAGCCATCTGGTGGTGGTGAGCATTTATAATGGGGCATACCTGAACTAATCTGGGAAAGCAAAAGTGCTTTCTTGAAAAATTGATGATTGAACTGAGACCCGAAGGGTGGGTATTTATCCAGGGAAAGAGGAGATGAAAGGGCAGCCTAGGCAGAGAGCACAGCCTATGCAAAGGCCCAGAGGTGGGATGCAGTGTGCTGAGTCCAAAGCCTGAGGCAAGGCCAGGGCAGCTGGAGTGGATGGAGCATGGTTCAGGGTGAGGCTGGCAGGCCGGGCAGGGCAGGATCAGGGGCACCATAGGCTGCGTCAAGGAGTTTTGTCTTTCCCAAAGAGGAATGAGAAGCTGTGGGAGGCCTTTTAGGGTGGGGGCAGGGGTAACATGTACAAATGCATATTTTGAAAGTTTCACTTTGGCTGTCATAAGTAAAAAGACTAGGATGGAGCATAACTGCAGAGGAAAGGGGGGAAAGAGTTGAAAACAGCCAATAACAAATGTCATCCCCGAGCTCTTATGAAAGACAGACAGTGTTCCCGGGGAACCCGCCAGAGGAAGATGACTTAGAGCTGCAGAGAGGGAATGTGGGGAGTCCATGAAGCAGCAGCAGCAGATTCGAGGCTTTTCCAGACTCCAAAAAAAACCAGGAGGCTGTAGCTGCCCAGACAGCAAGGGAATAGAAGATGCCTGAGAAGGAGGCTCTCTGTCAAAGGCAGGCATGGGCAGTGGGCCCAGAGAGTGGATGGGGTGGATTCAGGGCCCACCTCTCAGTTATGCACCCAGTACATGGCACCAGGTGCTGAGACCAGAAGCCTTGGGGTCATCCTTCCCATCCATGTGGGGTCACCCCCCACATCCCAGGTGTCTGCAAACTCATCAACAACCCACAGTGCCTTCCAAATCTGGCCGCTTGCCACCCTCCACCTGGAGTACCACAGTAGCCTCCAATCTGGAAGCTTCCACTCCCCTCCACTCAGCCTGATCTCCACACTGCAGCCAGACTGATCTATTTAAAACCCTCCTGTGGCTTCTTGTCACATTTAGAATAAGATCCCTGCCTGGCCTGGCCCCTGGCTGGCTCCCACAGGCATTTCCTGTCCCTGCTCTCAGTCACTCAGTTCCTGCCATGCTGGCCTCTTGCTACCAGCCACAAACCCACCAAACAGACCCCCAGCCCACAGCCTCGGCACTTACTCTCCCTCAGCCTAGAATGCTCTTCCTGGAGAAATCTCCCTGACCTTCCTGGGCCACCATCAGCCCCTCCAGTCTTCTTTTCCCACCGTGGTCGGTGGTGCCTACAACTTGTTCACAATTCCCTACACTCCCTTGGCATGTTTGTGGTATTCACCTGGCAAAGCACCAGCCCTGGAGAAATCCCCCTGACAGCTTTCTCCTTCTCCATGGCTACCCCTGACTGCTGAGCCCCCTGGTGAGAGTCTCCCCACAGTACGAGGGCAGCCCGTGCCCCATCAGTCCCCAGGATCACCCAGGCCCTCTGCACTGCACAGAAACTGCAGGAAACGCCTCCCACCAGCTTTGCCTCCTCCTCCAGTCTCCGCAGGCCTGTGGCTCCCTCACACCCCTCCTGTCTCTTTCCTGTTGTTTTAAAGAAAAATAAAAGTGAGAAATCTCTCAAAATGTCCCAACCTCGGGTCAAACCACAGACCTTTCCTCCTGACCCCTTCTCAGTTGAGGGCTTTTCCTCTGGTTAAGCCAGTTCCCGCTCCTGCACAGGATCCCTCCTGACTTCTCAGGAAGTCTTTGCCATCCCTGCCCTTTCTTGTGCCTGACATTTCCCCCTTCCCTCGGCTGAGGCTGGACCAGTCCAGTTTATCACATCACCCACCAAAAATGAGCTCCACCTGCTGCCTTGTTCTCCCTTTCCCTTTGTGACCACACACACACACACACACACACTTGCGCACACACATACAACATGCACACACATACACGCACGTGCACACACACACATACACGCAACACGTGGTCCCCATTTCATCACGTCCGCCTCACTCATCAGCCCCTCCGTTGTGGCTTCTGCCCCATCCCTCTGCTGAAGTAGTTCTTTGTAAAGTCATGGATGATGAACACAAGGTCACTAAACCCAGGGCACATTTTCATTTTCCTTGAGCTGGACCCCTGAGCGGTGGTCACCAGCTGGCCGCTGCCTGCTTTCATCATAACTGTGACTACTCCTCCTTCGGTTGCCTCAGGCTTGCCCTTGGGGTCCTTCCCTTCTCAGCCATGGTGTCTCCCTGAGTGGTTCCTTCCGCACCCTGGCATCAGTGCCATCCTCTTCGGTCAGATTCAAGCCACTTCTGAGCTCCAGGCCCACAGGTCAACTGGCCCCCGACATAGCCGCCTGATCTGGGTCTCCTCTTGCTCACCTCCAGTCAGTTCCGTATTTGCCACCAAGGCAATCTTCATAAAATGCAAAGCCGGTCATGTCGCCATAATGAAAAGCCATCCCAGGGAGACAGGCCAAAAGCCCTAGCGTCGCCTACAGCCCCTCATGCTCTCCATCCAGTAGCACCTTGGCTTTCCCTCCCTGGGCTGCTAACACCAGCCCATACTCCTTCTTTTGTTTCCCCTAATACACTGTATTACCCTCCTCGGGGCCTTTGCACATGCTGTGCCCCCTTCATGGAGCCAAAGCCTATGATACAGTTTGGATCTGTGTCCCTGCCCAAATCTCATGTCAAATTGTAATCCCTGATGTTGGAGGTGAGGCCTGGTGGGAGGTGATTGGATCACAGGGTCAGATCTAGTGATAGTGAGTTCTCATGAGATTGGTCATTTAAAAGTGTGCAGCACCCCCCAACCCCCACTCCCCTGCCTCTTCCTCCTGCTCTGGCCATGTGAAGTGCTGGCTCCCTCTTCACCTTCCCCCATGATTGTAAGTTTCCTGAGGCCTCTCCAGAAGCCGAGCAGATGCCAGCATCATGCTTCCTGTACAGCCTGTGGAACTTCGAGCCAACCAAACCTCCTTTCTTCATAAATTACCCAGTCTTAGGTGTTTCTTTATAGCAGAGCAAGATCAGACTAATACAGTCTACACATCTTTCTCAGCTCAAACAGCACTTCCAAGAGCGCCTTCCTCCCCACACCCATGGCTCCCTCCTCCCCTACCCCGCATCAAGGCCCCAACCACCTACTTTCCTGGCTCTCCATTCTCATCCCCATGGTACTCATGCAGCTCGTGACTGTATAAGCAGCCACCTCATTTGTCTTGCTCACTGCTGCTGCTCTAGTGCAGGTGTTGGCCAACAGCAGTCCAGGGGCTAAATCCAGTCCCCCACCTAATTTTTGTAAGTAAAATTTTGTTGGGATGCTCACTTGTTTACACATTTGTTGTTGTTGTTGTTGAGACGGAGTCTCGCTGTCTGCCAGGCTGGAGTACAGTGGCATGATCTTGGCTCACTGCAACCTCTGTCTCCCGGGTTCAAGCGATTCTCCTGCCTCGGTCTCCCAAGTAGCTGGGATTACAGTTGCCCACCACCACGCCCAGCTAATTTGTTGTAGTTTTGTACAGAAGGGGTTTCACCATGTTGGCCAGGCTGGTCTCGAACTCCTGACCTCAAGTAATCTGCCCACATTCAATAAATATGTGGGTCTGTAAATGATCAAGCAGGAAAGACTTGAGATTGGGTCACATTATGTCATTTCACAGAAGACACTGAATTCTGTGGGGAAGTGGCCTTCCTAGGGTCCCCCCGTGCAGTACAGGCTGGCTCTGGGCCCGGGGCTCTTTCCACAAACCATGTTAAGACTCAGTCGTCATCAGGCTGTATCCAGGGGCACCCACTCAAGCATAGATTGGGAAGGAACCAAGGCCTGGTGTGAGTGTGTGTGTGTGTGTGTGTGTATGTACAGTGAGACCCCAAAGCTGGCATGGGAAGTAGGGGCATTGCGCACAGCTTTGGGAACTGCCCACCCTTCCTCTCCTCTTGCAGCAGGCCTAGGACTATAGAGAGTCAGACATACCCCCTTATGAACCATTTCACCTCATGTGGTTTCTTTCACCTCTCTGAGTGTCAGACTTCTAAACTATTGGAATGCAGCTTTTATTCCTAAACCCTCGAGTTGAGGCTGGGATTAAATGAGATGTTGCATGGGTGGAGACCACATGTCCTTCCCACAGCCCACATCTGCCCAGCATGTAGAGAACCACTGCTTATTTTTCCCAGGCTGCCCTTGGCTTGCATTTCCATTTTCCCTGGGAGACACGCCAGTAGCTGAGAGACCAAGATTCCCTCGGCTGTCTCTCCTTCTGATGTGACCCCCTATCACCTGACTCTGCTGTCCCTTCTAGAGTCAGAGAAAAAAAAAATGTAGAAAGAAGGAAAACAGCAGGAGCCCTTTCATACCCCACATGCCACCCGCAAGACTCCTGGAGGCCCGGAGAAGTGAAGCCAGTTGTCCAAGGTAGCACAGGCATTTGGTGGAGGAAGAATCTAAATCCCCGGACCCCCAGTCCAGTGCTTCCTTCCACAGCCCAGCAGCCTCCTCCGCCTCCAGGACTATTTCCCCCACTCTAGGAGGCAGGGCTCCCATGGCTGTGGAGGAATGGCGGCGAGAACGGTGTGAGGGAGAGCCAAATTATCGGGAACTCACAGCTGCCTCGCCTCCCGCATGGCTGGGAGCTGCAGTCCCTGGGAGAGCAGCCAGCTGGAAGACTCGAGGATGATACACGGATCCGGGTGCCAGGGCTCCCAGGACAGAGTGAACTCCTCTGTCTGGTCGGAATCACCCGAACAGGAAAGCATGAAATGGCACCATTAGGTGAAGGCTGCAGCTGTCCGGGGAGGGAGGCTGGCGGTGGGGAGAGATGCCTGCTCCCAGCCTGCTGGGCCACAGGTCAAGGTCTGAAGAGGAAGGGGCCTGGGAGGCCCCAACAAGGGAGAAGACACACAAGGGAAGGGACTGAGGAAGGGTCTCTCAGGCTTGGCCTGCATCAAGACCCCCTGGGGAGTTTGTTAAAATGTAGACCCTCTGCCATTGCACCCTGTCTCCCAGAGCCTAACTCAGAAAACTCAGTGGACTGGAATGTGCCCAGGGATCTGCATGGTAACAAGCACCCCCATTTCCTCTCATGCAGGTGATCTGGGCACCACACTTTGAAAAAATGAGGTTCTAAGTAATTCAGAAATTCTTGCCAGAGAGGTCAAAGTCCAAGCCCAGTTGCTGGAAGTAAAATAAGCCTCAGAGGCACTGCCGACCTGGAGGGCATCAAGGCAGGGCAGGCAGGAGGACATCGGTGGCAACAACAGGTTCAATCACCATAGCTCTGTTTGGTGAGCACACAGATGTTCTCATCTAACCCACCTGGGAGGAGGGCACAATTACCAGCATCATTTCAAAGACAAGGCAAATTCTGCTCAGACAGGTTGTAAGTGACCTGCCCAAGGTCACACAGTTGATCAGAATAAAGATCTGGGTCTAAATTTGACTGAGGCCAGGTCTCCTGCTCAGGAGCAAGGTAGGGGGCCCAGTCCTCAGGGAAAGCTCAGGAAGGGGGAGTCTCCAATAGTGGGAAATGATGCTGGAGAAGCAGGGGTGGACCAGAAGCAAGGTCACTAAACAGAATCCACGCAGGAATTCCCTTCTCTCCCTGGTCCACTGGCCACTGTCCTTCTGTCTGCCCAGGATGGCCACTTGGTCCCTGTGACAGTGTCAGTCCCAAGCACTCAGGCCTCTGCAAGTGGCCCCAAGGCTGGGAGCAATGGGTCCAGGAGGAACCATGCTTGGCATGCATATCCCAGCACAGACCCTAGAACATGCCTGGGTCTCGGAGTGCTAGTTAACTGCCTCTGGCCCCCTTTGCTGGGGAGAACAGCCACATTTGGCCTGGGTTGGGTGAGGAGTTGGGGAGCAGGTGACAACCTGGTTGGCTTATCCTTTATCTTATCCTTTTCTTTCTATCATGTAGAGAGCTGTCAGGGCAGAAAGCAGGACTTCAGGTGAGTATCAAAAAGAATGCTCTCAACAGAGAGCCTAGGGATACACCAGGATGGGGAGTGCAGGGGGAAGGGGCCACCATCTCTCCCCCTATTATGAGCCCTCTTATAACAAGCAGAAACAGCATGTCTAGAGGCTCTCTCTTTCCTTAACTCCAAATGCCCAGATGTGCTCAGAGCTCAGCCACAGTTCTTGTACTTAAACTAAAGAGAGACTTGATTGACAATCAAGTTGAGTAGGAGGGAAGGGGAGCTAGGCTGGAGGAGGAAGGTGGGGTGAAACGACCTCACACACTCACCCTCACACTCTCAGTAGTTCTGGGATGTTCTGCTTTGAGGGTCTTCACTCTGCCCATGGTCAGCCCACGTGGGAGAATCTCAGAAGGCCCAGATGCCCTGGAGCTTTGCTCTGTGTGGGTGAACAGGGAATGATCTCCAAGGGAGATAGTGGAAGAATCAGTGTGCAGGGGAGTGAGCATGATACCTGTGTAAAAGGGTGGGGGAGAAGTATATGTATGCTTGTATGCTTCTATATTCACAGCACGGCTCTGGAAAAGTGCATAAGGAATTGATGACATTAGCTGTAGTTGCTTCTGGGGAGCAGAGTTGGGAAAGGAGGAGCTGGAAAATATTTCACTGGGTATCTTTCTGTATCTTTAAAATTTTGAACCCCATGAAAATCTGCCTGTCTCTTCCATCCTCTGGTACTTCAGAACCCTGGAGCTGGATCCTCAGCCTCGAGAAGGAGAAAACAAATGAGGGGGGTTTGTGTGTTTTTAAATTTATTTTATTTTATTTTTTACAGACAGCGTCTCACTCTGTTGCTCAGGCTGGAATACAGGGGCATGATCATAGCTCACTGCAGCCTTCAAACTCCTGGGCCCAAGCAATCCTCCCACCTCAGCCTCCCAAGGAGCTAGGACCACACACATGCACCACCATGCCTGGCTAGTTTTAAAATTTTTTGTAGAGACAGGGTACCACTATGTTGCTCAGGCTGGTCTTGAACTCCTGGCCTCATGCGATCTTGCCGCCTTGACCTCCCAAAGTGCTGGGATTATAGGCATGAGCCACTGCGCCTGGCCAAAAGAGAGAACAAATGAGTGGGTTTGTGTAGCTCACCCGGAAATCGCCTGACCTGCTCCAGGTGGGAGGCATGCTGCAGGGAGAATGCCACCAGGACCTGCCCCCCTCACCCTCAGAGGACACCTGGGCTCTCACTTTGCCTCTTCTTCCCTACAAAAAGTCGGGAGACTAGAAGCCCTGTTGTCTCCTCTAGCAGGCTTCTGGGATTCCCTTGGTGTGCCCCCAAATGAGACTGCCTCCAAAATGGGATCCTGATGCCACATCAAAGATGAGTAAGTTCGATCCTCACCCTCACCAAAAGCATATGTGTGTGTGTGTGCACACATGTACACACACTCACCATCAACTGCCACCCCAAACCAATTAAATATGATCTGGGGACTAGGCACTTCTGTGGATTATCCCACTCAGTACTGGCCTCGATTAATGCAGATAATGGAGAGCTGACTGGATACAGCTTACAGTATTTAATCTTTCCCGGCATTGTATTTGCAGAAGCCAAAGTAATGAGATGGAAATAGGTTAACCAGCAAGACACCTGTCGCCGAAGCTCGCAGGCTAACAAGATCAATACTTAAGGAGAAATGTATGTCTTTATGTTTTGCACCAGTGCTTCAGTCCAACATTTGGTCCTGGGAGGCTGAAGATAAAGTGTTAATGAATTAATTTTCTAGCTCATTCTGAAAATAAATTACCCATTTCTTTGAGTTCCTTGTGTACCGAGGTCTGATGAGCCTTCTTGGTCAGTCCACGCACACCTCCACTTTGGAGCAAGGTTGTCATTCTGCACACATAGAAGCAGAGTCTGTTCTTGACTGGCCCTGGGGAAGCTAACAACTCCCAGGTTCCTGAGAGTTGGAACGTCCTTCTAGTGTCTAACTTCAATCTCTCCTGCTGCGGCAACACTCATTTTCCTTCTCTTGCATCTATGCTGAGATCAGCAATCCCAGGCCACCTGATGGGCACCTCAGAATCCAATGGCTGAGGATTGAGCCCTTCCTGCATCAATCTTGGGCTGGCCTGTTAGCCTCCCTGCGCTTGTGCAGCTGTGTGTGAGGGTTAAGCATCCCTGCCCTCCCTGCCTTAAGGACTGCTTCCATGATCAAAGGTGAAGGTTCCTGAGTAAGGCTCTGCAAATCTGCAGCACCTCACGCCTGCCTCGGATGATTTCTCTCTGCACCTAGACCCCAGGCATGGATACCCTTAAATCACAGACAAATATTAATAAAACCCAGCCTGTGAGGGCTGAAGGACTCTTACAGACAATGCAGTCCACAGCCTCTTTTCGAAAACAAAGAAATCGAGGCCCCAAAGGGAGGTGGCTTACCTCCATCACACAAACAACACGGCTAAATGGTGGCAGAACTGCCTGAGTTGTCAATTCCTGGATTCCAGGCCTTTGTCGCCCCTCAGGCCACCCCACCAAGCCCTGGCTCCATTTGATCCTTGGCTAACTCTTGTAGGGTGCAGGGGTAGCGGTGGTGAGGGGGCAGAGGGATGCCCTGGCCAGGCAGGCCCCTCAGCACACCCTCCGCTCTGCCACCCCAGCCAGGATCAACTTGAAACAGCACAGAGGAGCCCGCCATCCCCGTGGGAGAGAAGCTGGAGTCCAGGCTCCCTGGAGACGGAGTTAATACTGCAGCACGGCGCACTCTAGCCAAGGTGGAGAAGCTGCTGAGTCACAGTCCAGCCGCCTGGCCAGCCCTGAGCTGCCCGCTGGGGCCCCCAGCTGCTCTCAGCCCAGGGGGCTGCCTCTGGCCCCCAGACAGGCTGCCTTCCCACCTCCTTCTCCAGAGACTCAGAATCTTGGGCCTCCAGGGTTCCCCACTCCCCAGCACCCCACAACATCTCCCAAACCCACAGGCAGCTGTCCTTGGGCGGAGGAGAGGGTCTTCCATTGGTTGAGTGTCAAGATGCTTGGGAGCACGCCAGGAAGGGTGGGGGACCCCGAATGAGTGATTGAGTGGGGACAGATGGAGGCTTGGGGATCAGTGGGCCCTGGGCTGCCTGGTGTAGGATACGGAAAGTGTGTGTGGGGGGGTGCACCCGTGGGCCCCAGGAGGTCTGTTGTGCGCATGCTCTGAGTGTGAGGGAGGACGGGTAGGACCGTGGGGGTCTGCCCTGGTCATGCTCCCAAGAGAGGCACTGCTTTCTGCAGAGCGCGTGGGCAACTGTCAGCTGGGGAAGCGCTCACCAGGGGAAAGGGGAGCTCTCTGTGGCTTAGCAGTCATTAACCCACACAATCAATGGATCCTCCAGCCACAGTGTGAGCAGCTCTGCCTCATGTGAGGCACACAGCACCTTCCAGCACAGTCCCGATATCTTTCATGCCAGATGCACATCTTCAATTTCAGCTACAAACCGTTACAAATGGATGCATTTTCTTTCTGACTAAATGTTACAAGGTTTGAACATACTATCTCTGCCGATCACCGCCCCTCTAAGGGATGGGTGTAGAGGTTTGGCACGAAAGCAAAAGCCTTTTAACAGGAGTGCGTGAGTGTGGTGGTGTGTGTGTGATGTGAGTGTGCATATGTGGTGTGTGTACGTGTGTGGTGGGTAGGGGTATATGTGGTGGTGTGTGTGTGTAGGATGTGTGTGCTGTATGTGTAGTGTGTAATGTGGGCTCTAGGGTGTGGGGGACAGTGGGGTGTGTGTATATGGTGTGTGTGTGATGTAGGGGTGGTGTGGGTTAGGGGTGGAGGCTCTAGTGGGGTGTCAGGGGGTATGTGGGTAGTGGTGGGTAGTGGCATATGTGTGGTGTGTACATATGTGTGGTATGGGGGTATAGTGAGTTTGTGTGGGATGTGTGTGTCAGTGCATCTGTGGTGTGTGTAATATGTGTATGTGTTGTGTGTTGTGTGTAGTGAGGTATGTGTGCGGTGTGTAGTAGGGTGTATGTGGTGTGTGTGTGGTGTGTGTTGTGTGGTGCATGTAGTGTGTAGTAAGGTGTGTATGTGTGGTGTGTGCATGTGGTGTGTGTGGTGTGTAGTAAGGTGTGTACGGTGTGTCTGTGTGGTGTGTAGTAGAGTGTGGATGTGTGTGTGGTGTGTGTGGTGTTTAGTAGTGTGTGGGGTGTGTAGTGGGGTGTGTGTGTGATGTGTGTGTGGTATCTGTGTGGTGTGTGTGGTGTCATAGGGTGTGTGTGTGGTGTGTATGACATGTAGCACAGTGTCTGTGTGGTGTGTAGTAGGATGTGTGTGGTGTGTGTGTGTGCACGTGGTGTGTAGGGTGTGTGTGTGGTGTGTAGTAGGGTGTGTGTGGTGTGTAGTAGGGTATGTGTGGTGTGTAGTAGTGTGTGTGGTGTGTGGTGTGTGTGGCATGTAGTAGGGTGTGTGGTGTGTGTCTGTGTGGTGTGTGGTGTGTGTCTTTGTGGTATGTGTGGTTTGTAGTAGGCTGTGTGTGGTGTGTGTGGTGTGTAGTAGGGTGTGTGGTTTGTGCGTGGTGTGTAGCGAGGTGTGTGTGGTGTGTAGTAGGGTGTGTGTGTGGTTTGTGTGTGGTACGTGTGTGTGGTGTATGTGGTGTGTAGTAGGGTGCGTGGTTTGTCTGTGTGGTGTGTGTGTGGTGTGTATGGCATGTAGCATGGTGTGTGTGTGTGGTGTCTGGTGTGTAGTAGGGTGTGCGTGTGGTGTGTGTGTGATGTGTGCCTGTGTGGTATGTGGCGTGTAGTAGGGTGTGTGGTGTGTGTGTGTGATGTGTGCCTGTGTGGTATGTGGCGTGTAGTAGGGTGTGTGGTGTGTGTCTGTGTGGTGTGTGTCTGTGTGGTGTGTGTGGTGTCTGTGTGTGCCATGTGTGGTATGTGTAGTGTGGTGTGTGTCTTTGTGGTGTGGCATGTAGTAGGTTGTGTGTGTGGTGTCTAGTAGGGTGTGTGGTGTGTAGTGGGGTGTGTGTGTGGTTTGTGTGTGGTGTGTGTGTGTGGCGTCTAACAGGGTGTGTGGTGTGTGTCTGTGTGGTGTGTGTGGCGTGTAGTAGGGTGTGTGTGATGTTTGTGGTGTGTGGTGTGTGTGGTGTGTGTGGCGTTTAGTAGGGTGTGTGTGGTGTGTGTGTGGTGTCTAGTAGGGTGTGTGGTGTGTAGTAGGGTGTGTGTGTGGCTTGTGTGTGGTATGTGTGTGTGTTGTGTGTGGCCTGTAATAGGGTGTGTGGTGTGTGTCTGTGTGGTGTGTGTGGCATGTAGTAGGGTGTGTGTGTGATGTGTGTGTGGTGTGTGTGGTGTGTGTGGCGTGTAGTAGGGTGTGTGTGTGATGTGTGTGGTGTGTGTGTGGCGTGTAGTAGGGTATGTGTGAGGTGTGTGTCTGTGTGGTGTGTGTGGCATGTAGTAGGGTGTGTGATGTTTGTGGTGTGTGGTATGTGTGTGGTGTGTGTCTGTGTGGTGTGTAGTAGGGTGTGTGTGTGGCGTGGACTGGGAGTGTAAGGGGAGGGGGTGTTGCCAGTGTGCGGGGAGGGGGAAGGGAGCAGGGGCAGGAGCCCGGGCTGGGTGGCAGTTGCCCCCGCTCAAGCTGCGGGAGAGTAGCTGGAGAGACCGCAGCCTCCTCCCTTCCTGTGGCCCGGCGAGGAGACCTAGTGGTGCCCCCTGCTGTCCGTCCAGGAGCCTGCCGCCTGCCTCCAGCCCCATCTCCACCCAAGCCAGGCCCACGCCCTCCGCACACAGCCGCACCCCCGCCAGGCTCACTGCCTCCCAGGCCCCCAGTCAACGCTCACACCCTGGAAAGGAGGAGGTGGGCAACCGGTGGGAGGCCGGAGGCAGAAGGAGGCTCCATCAACCCAGTAATGGAGCAGAACATCAGCACTGTGGCATCTGCTAGCCGGCAGCACCGGGGAGGGGGTCCTGTCTCCATCTCTCAGGCCCAGCTGAAATGGGTGACAGCAGCCAGTGCAGGGACGTGGCAGAGAATGCCAGAAAGGCTGTGTATGTGTATGTGGGTGCACGTGAGCGCCATGTGTATGAACACCATGTATGAATGTATAAACATGCATGAACCGGCACTGTGAACATGTATGCAAACATTGCGTGCAGGTGCATTACACTGCCACATGTAGAAATGTGAGAAGCCCCAGGGAAGGGAGGGCTGGGGGTCTGGGGCCACACGACTTGTCCCAGAAGCTGGGGTGATAGCTACAGGCCCTGTACTTGGGTAATGGGAGGGGGTGGACTACGGTGCAGGTCACCTTACAGCCTCGGGGTTGGAAGAGACCACAGGGTCACCAGCCCCCACCCTCCCTCTGCAGCGGCAACTCTTGCCAGACCCTCTGTCTCCAAAGGTGGCAAGAGGTCTGGGACCTGAAAGAGGCATCAGGAGACCTGGTTTCTCTCCACTTCTTTCCATCCTTTGGAAAGTGGCTTTGCATCTCCCAAGATAGCCTCTCAGCTTTCATTTTTTTTTGTTTTTTGTTTTTTTGAGACAGGGTCTCACTCTGTCGCCCAGGCTGGAGAGCAGTGGCGCAATCACAGCTCACTGCAGCCTCGACCCCCACGAGTAGCTGGGACTACAGGCGCACCACCATGCCCGGCTCTTTTTTGTAGAGAAGGGGTCTCGCTGTGTTGCCCAGGATGGTCTCAAACTCCTGGGCTCAAGCAATTCACCTGCCTCAGCCTCCCAAAGGGCTGAGATTACAGGCCTGAGCCACCGCATGCAGCCTAGATAGCCTCTCAGCTTTTAGAACCGAGCCTTCCGAGATGCTTGGAGAGTTCTACCTCTGAAGGCGAGCGGGCACAAAGGCTAGTGGGGTCATGAGAGAACTTGGGCTTTAGAACAGCCAGGGCTGCTTTCCAACCTGACACTTAGCAGCTCTGCAGCCCTGGGAGATGAGTTCATTTCCCTAGGATAATTTCTTAGCTACAAACCGAGGATCAGGTGCCTGTCTCACAGGGATGTTATGAGGATTGAAGAGGCCACATGTGCTGGCACAAAGTGGACCCTAAATAAATAATTTCCTTTCCTCAGTTCTCCTCTCAGCGGGGCTAGGCCGAGTCCATGCTGACCATGGACTCAAGGACAGACCTTGTGTTACCCACAACGAGGGGTGCAGTGCTGGCCAAGTCAGGGACTCTGAGCCAGCCCAGGCTCTGTCCAGGAGGGCAAGGGTTGCTGCAGAGGTTGTGCGGCTGGGGAGCCTGAGGCCCAGAATTCTCTTCCCTGGCTCTGTGTGTTCCTCTTGCAGAGACCGCGTCACTTCTTCCTGGTGTCAAAGGTACTTGGATAAGCAGCTCAGCTCCTGGAGGATCACTAAGGCTGTGAGGTGGGAACGTGTCTTCTTTACGACTGCATTTCCTGCCAGCTCCCAGAGGAGCAGCCTGATTGCTGAGCCTGGTAGCAGGCAACGGAGGAGGTGGGGGATCTCAGCAGGCACTGCCCCCCAACTCTGGCAACCTCCGTCCCATCAAGCTCCCTGCTAAAGGAGAGAAGAGAAACCCCAAAGCCGAAAGAGGCACCCTGTCTAGGTCAGAGCCTGACACCCCGGGCCTGAGTGGTCATGGGTGGGGTGTGGACGGGCAGGCGCACTGCCTTGCGGTGCTCCACTATAGGTAGGCAGGTCCGTGGCTCCCCATGGGGAAAGGAGGTCCAGTGCAGCTCAGGTTCTCTGGAGAGTAATGCGCGAAGGAAGGGCATGAAGACCACTTCCCCGGCTAATGAGGGTTTGGCCAGGAGTTGTCTGCCTTACCCAACCTTGAAAATAACCCCTAGCATGTTTAATTGCTTAAAAATCCACTCTTCCCTCTGATCTTCACTTTCGTTTTCTCCAAATCCTATGTCAGGCTCCATGCTAAGTGCTGGGAATACAAGAAGAATAAAACCCAAGCCCATCCTGAAGCAGCTCACGGGGAGACAACAGAGCTCAGGCCTTTGGGAGGTGCAGCAGATGTGGTTCTGCCCCTTGACAGAGGAGACAGCTAAGGCTCAGAGATCAGCTTGCCCAAGGCCTCCCAGTGCACTTGAACCCTGACTTCCTAGCACCCAGCCCAGGGCTCTTTCCTTCCCAACAAACAGCCCCAGGGAGCTCCTCAAGCTCACCGGGAAGGTGGGTCTAACGGGAAGACCACAAAGGCACCGGGCTCAGAGGTGGGTGCCGGGGGCAGGGAGGGAGACCTCCACTGTGCCCACTCCGTGCCAGCAGTGTATTTCATTTCATCCGGGCCCTGTGAGGTGGGGACTGTGATTCCCATTTTGTAATTGAGGAAACCGGGCCTCAGGGGGAGCGAAACAGGTCGCTCGCTCACAGCACCCTTTCCCAGAGGACGGAAAGAGCTGTACTCCCAGGCAGCAGAGTAGCTCGCTTTGGGCCACACCGGGACCTGGGAGAGGTCATGAGACGTCTGGAGAGCCCAGCCTGCTCTCAGTGGGAGCTGGGAGCCAGCCAAGGAAGGTGCAGTCTGGTCCTCCCGTTTCCAGGAGTGCCTCCGTCCTTCCAGATGCTGGCCAGGCGCCAGGGACAGAGATGTGCCCATCACTCTTCAGACAGAGATGCCCATTATCACCAACACCTATGACAGCTCGTGGTCTCCAGAAACTAAAGTGGAGCATGCAAGTCCCGGGGGCACAATTAGGTGCTCCAAAGAAGCCAGCTCTCTCCTGCCTGACCGGGAGCCGGGACAGACATGGGAGATAGGGGCCAGGAGGGATGAACCATGGCCTCAAAACACCCATGGGCTGGAGGAGGGGAGCAATGA
Source organism: Gorilla gorilla gorilla (assembly GCF_029281585.2). Classification (NCBI taxonomy): domain Eukaryota; kingdom Metazoa; phylum Chordata; class Mammalia; order Primates; family Hominidae; genus Gorilla; species Gorilla gorilla. The sequence continues at coordinate 31,403,312 of NC_073240.2, forward strand.
GGGGGAGAATTCCAAATTGGAAAGCCTCAACTTGGAATTCTATGTGGATCCAAACCTAGAAGACAGCTCCGCTGAGGGAGAGGAGCCAAGTGAAACACCAGGTGCAGCCAAGTGGGGTGAATGAGCACCTGGGCTCTGGACAGACTGACCTGGACTGGAGTCTCAGCTCTGTCACTTTTAGCCATGGGAACTTGAGCAGGTTGCTTAACCTCTCTTGGCCTCAGCACTCCATCTGCATAATGGGAATGATAATGGAAGCTGCTGCGCAGTGCTGCGAGGCTTAGGAGCACTGTATGTAAAGCATGGCATTATGTCCATGGCCGGTTCCTGAGCCAGGCTGGGCACAGGCCTGTCAGAAGCACACGGGGATGGCTCCAGTGGAGAGGTGGGGCAGCCTCTCTGCTAACCCCCTATTAAGGGCCAGATTAAGCCACCCTTTTTTAAAATTTCCTGGGATAATTCAGGCCTCTCTTAATCAATGGTCCTTCTTCTACCCATGCCTTTAGCTCCAGCCCAGACGGCCTTCTTGATGCCCACCTCTGGGCCAAGTCCTCTCTTCTGAGCACTGCACTATCCCTGGCTTCTTTCCTGCCCCTGTGTCCAGATCCTGCCAAGCCTTTCCCCGTCCTCCAGCCCACCTTCCCCAATACTCAGGCCTCTCAGCAGCCATGGCTTCTCCAACCGTGGCTGCTGAGTCTCTATTTTGGTTGCTCTAATTTTCAAGTTCTCATTTGTGGGTATCTGACCACATCCTCCTCTCAGAAGTCAGCAGAGTCTAGCTGTTCTTCCTCTAGCTGCCACTCCCATCCTATAGATGACAACACTGGGATGTGAAGAGGTGAGGTTGCCCAGACTCCCCAAGGATGTCCCAGGCAAAACCTATCCCTAGTGTGGTGGCTCATGCCTGTAATCCCAGCACTTTGGGAGGTTGAGGCCAGCCTGGGCAGCACAGTGAAACCCCATCTCTACAAAAAATTTTAAAATTAGCCAGGCATGGTAGTGCATGCCTGTCATCCCAGCTACTCAGGAGGCTAAGGTGGGAGAATCACTGGAGCCCAGGAGTTTGACATTAGGTGAGACCTAGCCATGCCAGCAGACCAGCCAAGCGGCCATACCCAGCAGGCAGCTTGGAGGGGAGGGGCAGGTGTGTTGCTCAGAAGTGACTCTGGAAGTCACTAGCACAAAAGAATAATCCGCTGGGGAGAGTGTGGGCATAAGAAGAAATCCAGAGATGGGCTTCTAGAAATATCAGCATTTGGAGGATTTGTAGAGAAAGAGGAAAGCCAGGGAGATTGAGGAATGACCCGGAATCGGAGGAAAGCTCTGAAGAACAGAAAATGACTCCATGGCAATAGAGCGGTTACACCGGAGGGGCAGGCAGGGGCTGGGAGGGGACAGGGATCCTTCTGGGGAATTTCTTTGGTGATTATACTGGTGCATATATCCATAAGTTGTGCACTTTGCTGAATCTAAGTTATAACTTCATCAAAAAGAAAAACGATTGTGCAGAGCAGAAAGAGCTAGGGGTGGACCCCTGGCTCCCACACACTCTGGCTTGACCAGGTGCTGGAGGACACCATGGGTAGAGAGAGCATAGACCCTAATAGAGCGCTGTGCATCCCATCGCCAACCGGCTTTCCCATGATGCACGGGCGCTTCTGCTGAGAACCACAGGGCAAAGGCACCTAGAACCAGGGAGCCACTGAGGAAAGGCTTCCTGGAAAAGCAGCAGGGAGCCAAGGTTTAGGAGGAGATGGGGTGGGCTTGGAAGAGGCTGGCCAGTTTCCAGGCAAGAGACGTCCACCTGGGTGGGTGTCTGGCAACCACAGACCATGATGGGACCCCTCACAGCCACCACCCTGGAAAGCACAGCGATGACAGCTGACTTGGGAAGGTGATGACACGGCAGAACACACCCCGCCTCCAGAGACGCCATCATCTGGGACCCTCTCCACAGAGCCTGACCTAGGGCAGGAGAGCCTCCCTGGTCCAGGACACCAGAGGCCTCAAGGTTTTCCCTCACAGGAGCCTCTTTCCACACCCCGGGCCCCAGCAAACATTTGAGAATGGGCTGATGCCCTGCCTAGCAGTACACAGGGCTCTGGCCTCCCTGCTCTGGGCCAGAGGAGAGGGGAAATGGAAGTGGGCAGAGGACTGTCCCTTCATATGACCACTGGTGACAAACACTGTGTCCTGCAGAGCACGGCCCAGGATGAAGCACCTCCACCCACACACATGGCATTCAGCAGCTGCAGGGCCCAGCCCTGCACCATTTCTGAAGGTCCACACATAGCACATATCACAGCTGAGGAAACTGACAGCCAGAGAGAGGAAGGGACTTGTCCGAAGGGACAGAGTAAGAGGCCTGCCTTACTCTGTGCTCTTCCAAGCTGGCTTGGAATCCAGTGCTCTTCCAAGTGCTCTTCCCAGCTTGGAATCCAGTGCTCTTCCAAATCCAGTGCTCTTCCAAATCCAGTGCTCTTCCAAGCTGGCAAAATCCTGAGCCTCGGAGAGGCTTACTGAGCTCCCTGCCTACCAAAGCCACCATGGGTGAGCATCTGTGGCTCTCTGGAACCGCAGGGAGTTCCAGTCACCCTGCTGGTGACCCCTGCTTGGAGCTATAACTATAAGTGGAATACCTGGGGTGGCTCCTATCAGACCCTGACTCCCTGGAGCTGGCAACAGAGAACCAGCATGTAACGGTCCCCATAGACGGAGCTAGCCTGCATCAGGGTTTCTAATGTTCTGCTGCAGGTTCACTTCGCACTTGAGAAGGAGGAACGACTTCAGTTTTTTTCTGGCAGCTTCTTGGCTCTTCCCAGTGGCCCCTCCCCCAAGCAAAGTCCCCTGAGAGGAAAAAAATCACACCACATCTTTGTGGATCAGTGGTGCCTCTGCCTCCACCCAAGACACCAGGCATGTTTCCTCATGAAGAGTGACTTGTGGCTCCTTCGCAGCACTGAGGGCTGGAGCCAGAAGAAGGATGAACCCACTGCGGGGGTCTTCTCTCTTCATGTTGGAAAACAGATTTAAGCTCAAAATGAAGGAGGGTTTTTGCACAGTCAGCACCACCCATTGATGAGTTCGTGGTCCCAGGAGGTAATGAGTGCTCCATCACTGGGAGCATTCAAGCTGAGGTTAGCCCACTATTGGGAGGGATATTATAGACAGGACTCAGGTAAGGGGACACAGCATTGACCTAGATGAAATTTGAGGTCCCCCTTCCAACCCTGAGAGCCTCTAAATCTCTGACATCTCCATCCCAGCCCTTGCTGCCAATTGGCCTCATTCGCCTGGCCCTGCTGGTTTGCCAGGCAGTTTGTCCTCAGGGAGAAGTAGCTGCCAATTATGTGGGGACCACAAGAGTTTCCTTTATGATATCAGCACTCTGCAGGAAGGGGCTGAGGTGGGGTAAGAGAGGAGAAACAAGACAGAAGGTGGCACCAGAGAAGGAGTCAGCTCCCCAGGGCCTGGAATCTGCAGTGTTGCCACCACTAGGTAATTTGTGGGGCACACTGCTGTGGGGGCCTCAGGAAGCCAGGTCTGGGCCCAGAAGGGAAATAGCCCAGTTCTGGCCTCCTGACTGGGGTGCGGGACTGTCAAGGGAAAAATAAGCCCAGGCTAGCTCTCTGAGGCTCGTTAGAGAAAAAGGTAAATGTCGAAGACGTGTCATGGCAGGCAGCTCATTAAGCCCACGGAGCTTAAAAATAGTGAGACACACAGATATTGGGGGATGGGGAGCTGGGGATGAGACTCCGGCTCATCACACTGCAGGCAAGAACAGCAAACCTGGGAGAAACTGACTCTATAACCAGTGGAAGAAAGGCTGTGTAGCCATCACCGGATCTCTGGGTAAGCTTGGCGCACAGGCCTGCTGGAAATGTCAGACCCTGTTCTGTCGATGAGAAGACTAAGCCCAGAGGAGGGTGTTCCCAGGCATTACCCAACAGGCTCGACTGTTCTCCATGCAGGGGAAGAGAGAAGACACAGAGACACAGACCTGTCCCGGAGGAATCCAGAGCCCACCCGCCCAGAGAGGCTCCACCTGATTTCCGTGGCTCTGGGCACCCCCTTAAAAGCCCTTTATGCCATCTTTCCTTTCAGTCGAGTGATGCAGGATTTGGGACCAGACAGCCTTTGCTCAAATCCTTCCACTGTTATCTACCAGCTTGGTGGCCTTGGAGAAGTTATTTCCCTGTTCTGGATGTGCTTCCTCTTCTATAAACTAGAGACACTACAAATTCCCACCACAGAGGGGTAAATGCAGCATCCTGTACGTTATGTGTTTGGCACAGGACCTGGGATGCAGGAGGCACTCTGACCGGTGGCATCCGGGAAGTAAGGAATATGGACTGAAGGGAGGGCCAAGGAAAAGTTTACAGGCTGTGGCTGTGCAGTTGGAAGATGCAGAAGCGCCTCGCTTGGTGCTGCCAGGTTAGGTTTGCAGAATGCAGTGAATGCTCTTGCTGACAAAGGATGGGGATAAGTGAACTGGGGAATCATGACCTAGGGGAAGCCACTAGCTCAAATACTGATCCCTACTTAAGTCACCAAAATATGCTGGGCACCCAGTGGGTGCCCAGCGCTTTCCCATAAGTGATCCCAAACCAGGAGCTAGTCCAAGCCTCCAAAGGTGGCTGGGTAGTTCATTGGAATGAGGGCTGCAGTGACTCCAGAGGGAGCAGGACTCCAGAGGAGCAGGACTCAAGAGAAGGGGAGCCAGGGAAGACTGAGGGGATGTGTAGGTGAGGTGGCTCTTTTCTGGCTGAGAGAAGAGAAGGTCCCCAGCCCACACCAAGGGCTCCATAATGGAAGGGAGGCCTAGGGTGGGTCCTCCCCTCTCCCCATCTTCATCCCACTCAGCCCCTACCTGGCCTTTAACACACTGGGTGGGAGAAGTGTTGCTGAGCACAGCAGTGACCTGAGGCCCTGGGCACCCATCCCAGCTTAGCTCCACAGGGGACTCCAGTTGCTGAGGAAGAATATAGAACTTATATAGGATGGGGGAGCTGGAAGGAAACTTAGGATCAATTGTTCCAGCCTCTAATTGAATGGTGGGGAAACCCAGAGACAGAGAAAGGAACTTACTACCCCTTCCAAGCCAGTGAGAGAGCCAGATCTAGAATCCAGGGCTCTTTCCATGATATTGCACCTCCCATCTCAGTCCTGTCTTTATGAAATGCCATATTGAAGCTTTATGTATTGGGGAAATTTAACTGAGGCTCCAAGGCACACAAATTCCCTAAAGCCACGTGGTGAGTCAGACAGCGAAATGCAAGGTGTCTGGTCCTTTCCCAGCATCCAACGAACGTTTCTCGGGCACCTACTACAGTCAGGCTGGGAGCACTTTCAGACGTTCTCTCACTTAAATCTCACATGTGGGAGCAAGTTGGTGGAAGAGCGAAGGGCCAGAGGCCGGGGTCCAAATCCTGGCTCTCTTAGCTGAGTCTCCTTGGACAAATCCCTTGATGTCCCTCAAATGATGCCTCCATTTCTTCACTTTATAAGAAGGGGATTCATAATAGTACCTACCTTGTAGAGTATTATGATAATTAAAGGGGACTATCCATATGAAATACTTAGAACAGAGCCTAGTAATATAAATATACCATTTAAAAATAAGTATACCGGCCGAGTGTGGTGCGTCACACCTGTAATTCCAGCACTTTGGGAGGCCCAGGCGGGTGGATCACCTGATGTCAGGAGTTCGAGACCAGCCTGACCAACACGGAGAAACCCCGTCTCTACTAAAAATACAAAATTAGCTGGGTGTGGTGGTGCATGCCTGTAACCCCAGCTACTTGGGAGGCTGAGGCAGGAGAATCACTTGAACCCAGGAGGCGGAGGTTGCAGTGAGCCGAGATTGCGCCATTGCACTCCAGCCTGGGCAACAAGAGTGAAACTCCATCTCAAAAAAAAAAAAAAAAAAAGTATACCATTTGACAATCCTAGGCATATACCCAAGAGAAATGAAAACACATATCCTTACGAAAACCCTTCCACAAATGTTGATAGCGGCATTATTCAGAGTAGCTGAAAAGTGGAATCAACCAAATGTCCATCAACTGATGAATGGAGAAATAAAATGCAGTATATCCACACAATGGAATGTTATTTGGCAATAAAAAGAAATAAAGTACCGATACATGCTTCAATGTGGCTAAACCTTGAAAGCATTATGTGAGTGAAGGAAGCCAGGCACCAAAGACCATGTATTATATAATTCCATCTAAATAAAATATCCAGAAGGTGCAATTTCATAGAGACAGAAAGTAGATGATTAGTTGGCTAAGGCTGGGAGGAATGGAAGAATCGAGGGTGACTGTTAATATGTATGGAGTTCCTTTTTAGGGGTGAAAAAATGTTCTGAAATTAGATCGTGGTGATGGTTGTGCAATTCTGTGAATATATTAAAAGCTATTGAATCGTGCCCTTAAATGGGTGAATTGTATAGTATGTGAATTATAGCTCAATAAAGCTGTTTTCAAAAAGTAAATATATATTTATAAACTTCTATAAGATAGTAAATCATATCCATTCCAATTTAATGATAAGGCTCAGAGCCAGTCAGCAACTTGCCCAAAGTCCCGTGCCTAGGAGGCCGCAGGACCTGATTTTGGACTTTGTGTTGTCGAACTCCTGAAGCTCCTAAGACCTGATCCAGCTCAGATTCATGGAGAGCAGGTCTGCCCTTATGTATCTTGGGGAAAGCCTCCATTCCCTGTCCCAATGAGGCCACTCAGGAAGTTCTCCCCGCTCTCTAATCCAAACCCATACAACTTACAAGAGATGATGTTCAGGGGGATTTGAGGTCAGGAGCAGGGTCACAGGAGACAGGCACCAGAAGGGAAACCTACATTTCTAGGCAATGCTGGATATCTTCTTTAGGGAAGCCTGGGGAATGGGGCAGATGAAATATAGTGGACTTCAAGACATGAGCTCACGGTTGATTTTGGGGGTGACCTTGGCCAAGAAACCTCATCTCTGGGGCTCTTGGTAAAATGATATTCAGGAAGAAGCTCTGAGGACAGCTCCAGAAGCAGACATTTCTAAGGCTATTTATAAAGTGGCCTTCCCTCTCCTTACACACAACTCACCCCAGATGATCAGGTGGGAAGTCTGTAGGGCAGTGGGCATCACTTGGTTGCTTGCTTGGGTATATACAACCTGGTCACCCCCATGGTTCTTGGCAGAAGATATTGGGGCCAAACCAAGAGGCCCTAACCTAACCATCACTCCAATACTGTGAGCAGGTCAGGTTGGCTCTCCCTCCCAGCCAGGAAGGAGGAAAGAGAAGGAAGCGACAAGGGCACTAACAACCAGGGTCCTTGTCTTACCTGGCAGGAAAGATGCTGAACGTGATATTGACTCAATGTGCTGCTTCTGATCAGCCCCCTGCCTGCCTCCCTGCACAGTGGATAGTCTGGCTGCAAGTGGTAGGGGGAAGGAGCTCCCACTTTTGACAACCCAGGGAAGGCATCACCTCAGTTTGTCTAGGGCTCATGGCCAGGGTGTCCCAGCTTGAAGGAGAGGTTCTCCTGCCCCCTTCTCTGCTTGTACAACTATACACTGCATTCAGAAACACTCCTTCTCCCTTGCTAAGGAGCATTAGGAGATACAAAACCACCATCCTTTTTCCAGGTGAAATAAGGAAGAACAGAAAATGAGGAGGGCCAGATTCAGCCCAGAGCCACCCAGAGCCCAAGTGGCCTCACTGGGAGAGCAGTCCACTGGGTTTGGTGCCCTTGGTAGAAAGCCCAACATGCCAGGACCTCGGCCAGCAAGCCAGCATGTGCTCCAGAGCAGGGACAGGGAGAGGCCAACCTGTGCATCCGCTAGGCTCACTGGCTATTTCAGACCATCATCTGCCTCATTCGATCCCAGGACATCTTGGGAGAAGTGAGGAAGGCAGGCATCCCTCTCCACATTTTTAATGGGGACCACTGAGGTCCAAGAGATAGGGAAAAACCGCTTGCCTGGGGCCATGTGCAGTAACTTAATAGTGGGTTCACTGGATTCTAGATTCTTCTCATCAAAGCCAATCATACCCCTGCCTCGCCCCACTCCCAGCTCTGCTGCTGTTTCTTTACCTACAAAACGTCGGTCAGTTTTCAGAAACACCATAATAACACTCTTTATAGCACTTTATGGCAAAATCTTTATAGCACCGTGTATCAGGCACTGCCTATTCTTAGAGCTATATGTAAATAGTCATACATCAAATCCTCATGCCAACCTGATGGCAAGCTATTTCATTTCCATTTTACAGATGAGGAAACCGAGGTAACAAGTGTTTAAGTAACTTAGCCAAAGTCCCACAGATAAAAAACTGGAGGAGTTGGCATTTGAATACAGGCAACCTAGCCCTAGCATCTGAGGTTTAACCACTGCACAACAGTGCCAAGCATATACAAGTACAAGGCTTCGCATATTCCAAGTCTCACTAAAACATGGACTAGGGGCTGGGCATGGTGGTTCACGCCTGTAATCCCAGCACTTTTTGAAGGCTGAGGTAGGAGGATTGCTTGAGCCCAGGAGTTCGAGCCCAGCCTGGGCAACATGGTGAAACCCTGTCTCTACCAAAACAACAACAACAAAAACAACAACAACAACAACAACAAAACAAAAACAAAAACAAAGAAAAACCTTGCAAAACAAAAATTATCCAGGCACGGTGGTGCATACCTGTAGTCCCCGCTATGTGGGATGCTGAGGTGGGGGGATCACCTGAGCCTCGGGAGGTTGAGGCTGCAGTAAGCCGTGATCACACCACTGCACTTCAGCCTGGGCGACAGAGTGAGACCCTGTCTCCAAAAACCTGAAAACCAAAACCAAAACCATGGACTAGGGGCACACGAGTAGGCTCAGGACGAAGTACGCATGCAGGAAGTCCACATAAGTCCAGAAGCTGGGCTGTGCTCTCACCCAGGTGCCATGTGCTGGGGGCGGGGATGGGGGACAGGCTGCAATTTGTCTCTGAGCAGCCAGCTGCCCTCAAGTCCCAGCCCAGCCAAGCAGTGGGGAGCAGGTTGAAGGCAGGCTTGGAGCTGGCAGGCTCCGTCTGCCCCACTGTGAGCAGCAGCTTTGAGACACTCTCCTGCCGGCTGCTGGTAAGTGCTGCAGTATCTCTCCTGGCTGCAGGGCTGGCTGGGCTGAGGCCAGGCCAAGGGCCTTCCTTCCCCCTTTCACCCTCTGCCCCTCCCTCAGTGCCCGGGGCCAAACTAAGAGCTTAGGAAGCTACTCTGGCTTTCTGGTCTCCAAGGACTGCCGGCCCTGATGATTAATTTGGTGGCTGTGGGACTAGGTTTAGTCTTGGGTGGCAGCACTGACCTCCAGGAATGTCACTGTGGCCCCTTCAGGGGCAGGTAACAAACCTGGCTCATTCCCAAGAGAGTAAGGGAGTCCAGTGGATCAACTCCCACGGTTTTCCACCTAGCATATTTGCCAACAGCGGGCAATTCCCCGGTAGGAAGTCCTTCCTTGTACCTCACATGAGCCCTTCCTGCTGCAGTATAGCCACATTACCTTCTACTAGAAACCCTTCTGCTTCCAAATGCACCCTTTGTTAAATTGCTAAGATGTGATTCCATGAGCAACACAGCAATCACCAAAGCCATTGAAGCAGAAGGCAGCTGCTACAGGGTTCAAGCATTCCATTCCAGCTGGGGAAAGGCTGTGGGCTTTGCCCCTCCTTCCCCCCCAGCCCCTCCCCAATCTCAGGACACAGAGAAAAGAGGAGCAACATGCGGAGAAGAAAAATGGAAAGGTAACAAAGCAAAGGCAGAAAAAAAAATCACAGCCTCCCTTGACCTGCCAAGGACTTCTTCCACATCTTTCCCTAGGCTTGGGGGCCCAGATAAGGAACCGAGCCTTTCTTTTTTTTTTTTTTAATTTTATTATTATACTTTAAGTTTTAGGGTACATGTGCACAACGTGCAGGTTTGTTACATATGTATACATGTGCCATGTTGGTGTGCTGCACCCATTAACTCATCATTTAGCATTAGGTATATCTCCTAATGCTATCCCTTCCCCTCCCCCCACCCCACAACAGTCCCCGGTGTGTGATGTTCCCCTTCCTGTGTCCATGTGTTCTCATTGTTCAATTCCCACCTATGAGTGAGAACATGCAGTGTTTGGTTTTTTGTCCTTGCGATAGTTTGCTGAGAAGGATGGTTTCCAATTTCATCCATGTCCCTACAAAGGACATGAACTAATCACTTTTTATGGCTGCATAGTATTCCATGGTGTATATGTGCCACATTTTCTTCATCCAGTCTATCGTTGTTGGACATTTGGGTTGGTTCCAAGTCTTTGCCATTGTGAATAGTGCCGCAATAAACATACGTGTGCATGTGTCTTTATAGCAGCATGATTTATAATCCTTTGGGTATATACACAGCCTTTCTTGCAGCTTCTGCAGCCTCTGCCTGAGAGACTCGCTCAATGGGCCATCTGCTCGGAGGCCTTTCTGCAAAAGCTTTAAGAGTTCCATTTCTCCAGGGAGCTGGAAGCTGGGGAGGTGTCAGCTCCAAACAATAAGGGAAGTTTATTAGGGATCAGGGTTTCCAGGAGGATGGTGCCTGCTAATGGGGCTGGATGCACTCTGAGGTACAAAGGGTTATTTAATGCGGAAAATCCAAAAGCTCCTTTAGAAGTCAAGTGCTCACACCCGAGGCCCTACACGCTGCAGCCTTCCTTTTCACTCAAAAAACCTGAAAACCAAAACCAAAAACCATGGACTAGGGGCACACGAGTCAGCTCAGGACTGCCAACAGCGGGCAATTCCCCGGTAGGAAGTCCTTCCTTGTACCTCACATGAGCCCTTCCTGCTGCAGTATAGCCACATTGCCTTCTACTAGAAACCCTTCTGCTTCCAAATGCACCCTTTGTTAAATTGCTAAGTTGTGATTCCATGAGCAACACGGCAATCACAAAAGCCCCATCACCCTACCCTGTTCGCCCCTACCCCGCCCCATCCCAAGTCAGACTTATTCCCTGTCCTTTGCCACTGGGCAAATATTGACTTTCTTGCACTCAGCCTTGTCAATGGAAGTGAGACCAATGGGGCTGGCTATTGTCTCCCTCCTCTCTCCTGTCAGAGGGCAAAGCAAGCTGTCAGCCTCAACAGCGGGAGCAGGGGCCAACTGAGACAAGCTCAGAAAGAAAAGTGTGGTCTTAGAAGTAATATTTCTGTCTTTTGGTCTTTTGTCTTTCTGTCCTCCCTCCCTTCTCCAAGCCCATCTGGGTTTATTTTTTTCACATTTGGCTATCCTGCTGCCCTGTCTGGCCCAAGAGCAGCAGCGTGGCATAGCTGGCATAACTGAGAGAGCTCAGGCCTGGGAATGCAAGTGTCTGATACTGGGTCACCTTATGCTAGTTCTTTAATTTTCTTGGGCTTCCATGTTCTAGTCTGCAAAATGGGAAGGTTGGACCCCATGATCTCAGTATCTAGATCAGGAAGTTCCTTCCTATCAGGACCCATGTCCTTTCTGCTGCAGTCAAGGCATTTTACCTTGTGCTCTGATTTCAGAAAACATGGAAACTAACTGCTTGGTGCTTAACAGGGAGGAAGGAAAGAGCGTTGGATTGAGGGTCTACAAGGGCTGGCAAGCTCCATCGCTGGTACTAACACGCTGTGTGATCCTGGGCAAGGAGCTCCCCCTCTCTAAGCCTCAGTTTCCCCATAATCAAAACAGAGGGCTGGATGAGATGATCCCACAGCCCCTTTCAGTGCCTCGTCCTGCCGTGCCCCTCATCTAACACATCCCTGTGGAAGGCGATGTCCCCGCTCCTTCAGCTTTTCTCCAAGGCAGCATCGCACAGCCTTTCCTCATGACTAACCTTGAATGGAGGGATGCCATGCCGCTGGCTCGTGTTCCTTCATCATCAGGAGCCTTTTGTCAGCCACACTCCTCTCAGACTCATGCTTGCTTGGCCTTTGGCCTTTGTGGCTGAGCTCTTCCTTTCTCCAGGTCCCATGATGAAGACCAGAGCAGGCAAACTCCTGGAGCCTGCGGCCAGTGCACAGCAGGAGGACGACACAGGACATTGGGGCATTTTGGGGGATCGTGTGCATGGTGACAACTGCAGGACTGTGAACTGTATCCCTGCTCTTCCTCTAACTTGAGCCCTCTCTGTGATAACATAGAACCTCAAAAACCCATTCCTTGTGCATTAGTCAATATCACACTATGGACTTCCTGTTCCAGGTTGGTAATATTCCCTTTTCACAGATGAGACAATTGAGGCTCAGAGAGGTTGGTAATTGGCCTGAATTCACACAGATATTAAGGAGCGAGCCAAGATGGGAACCTAGATGTATCTATCTGCAAAGCCTTTGCTCTTAACCATCAGCGCTCTTACTGAGAAGGGGAGGTCATCGCCTCTCCCCAAGCTGACTTACAGGACTGGAATCACAGGGCAGTGAACACCCAAAGCCTGAACGACTCCAACAAACCTCCCACCCCACCCCCACCCCCACCCCCACCCCCACCCAGCCTCGGCAAAAGCAGAGCCAGCAGGGTCGTGGATCAACAAAGCCAGAAGGACTTTGGGTCATCTAAACCAAGCTTTCACTTCACATACAAGAAAACTGAGGTCCACAGTGGCGTGCGACTTGCCTAAGGTCACACAGCAAGTCTAGGGTAAACCTCGGTCCCAGCCATGGGGTCCTGGGAGTCCCCCTCCAGGTTGAGCCAGTCCCTTTGCCACTCCTTCCACCTGGGTGTAGACATGCCTTCAGCCACTCACTCCAGGGACATCTGGCCTTACCCCTCTCTGCTTCTCAGTTGGTCCCTTCCTAGAAGGTTCGGGGAATGGAGTAAAAGGCCCATTTTATCATAACCAGAGGTGTGGCAGAGTGGGGAAGGGAGAACCAAAGGAAAACAGGTGTGAGATTATTGGAAAGTCAAGCAGTCTCTCTGTTTCCCATGAAGTTTCTAATGCAGAACGGTCCTAATGATCAGAGAGAGAGAGAGACAGAGAGATAGTGCTGATGTTCCCATTTTGTAGGGAAGCTTTGAAGATGGTAGGGGAAGATCACACTGCAAATCTACAGTCTTTCCCTGCTCCCCATGGCCACTGCTCACAGCTGCCCTGCCACCTGCTTGCTACACAGCTTGTATTATTATTAACAATAGCTACCACTCATTGAGGACTTAGCTCAGTACTGGACCAAGTATTTACATATGCTTCTTGTTTAATCCTCATAAAAACCCTAAAATACCACCACTATTCTCATTTTGTTTTGACTACTTAGTAACTGAAGTCCTAAGATATAAAGTAATTTGCTCAAGGTCACACAGCTAATAACCAGTAGAGCCAAGGTCTCCTGGGGACTCCCTCCAGGGGTGTGCCGGGCTTTGAAATTCATATACTGTATTTGTCTCAAGTTGTCTTGACTCTGGTGACAGAAGTGGGAGGGCAATGCATTGGGAATTCCTGGAGACCACCCGCTCCCATCACCCAGCCAAGCCCACTTCCTGCTACTCAGACACCAGCCCAGAACTGCAGCCACAGAATTGTGGGGTTGCAAGGGCCTGAGAAGTTAACTAGTTCTACCTTCTCAATGTACAGGGGAGGAAAGCAAGAAAGGGCCTTGCCCAAGGTCACACAAGGTCACAAAATTGGAGGCAGAGCCTGTAAATTAAACTCAGCTCTCTTGTCTCAAACTGGGACTCATCCGCAACACCCTAGTATGAAGTTATTGCCTCATGTCAACTGAAGACAGAACCAGAGTTCATCCCAAAAAGGAGTTAGATTAGACTTTCCTATGGCAAGGACTGTCACATTGCACAGTGGGGTGCTCTAGGCTATTGTAGTGGAGATTTCTCTAAAACGAGACAATTCCTTCAGATCTTCCTTATCTGAGATGAATGCAGCCCTGTCTGGAGGTAGAGAGCAGACAGCAGGACCTTGTGAGGTCCCTGACATCACCCTTTAACCTATGGTCATCTGTCTGTCACAGCGAACCTTTCCCTAGGAAAGAATCTGCCCTCTGCAAAGAGGATGTGTAATGCTGGAAAGCCGGCCTTTCTCCCCATCAGCTGGATTCTGAGAGTTGGGAGAGATGACCAATGAACAGGCTGAGGGTGTCACAGCCCTGCTACTTTGGGATGGGGGGTGCAGCAGGGGAGCTACAGTCTTCCCAGAGGCTAGGTCATTCTACCCAGCTGCACCCCATCCCCAACCTTTCAGTGGGCGACACCTGCAGGGTGTTGGGACTGGGAGAAACCTCAGATACCTTAAATTCCAAACCCCATTTTCCGGATGAAGATACTGAGGCCCAGAGTGGGTCAGTGAGTTGCCCAAGGTCATAGGACAGGTCAGAATGGAAGCTTTCGGACTCTCCCCGGGGCTCTGGGTTCACAGCTCCACCTTGCCACCCCCTGCCCCGGAAGTGAGCACTGAAGTCACTTAAGAGACGCCAGTGACCAAAGGCAGCGATTCCCAGGTGCAGAGGCTGGGGCAGGCGTGCCCATGAGCTTGTTCCCCCGCGCACCCTCCCCCACCTCGTCCCCATTCCTGTCTTGGGCACCATGTGCCTCCATCATCCTGAGATTCAGAGAGGTGCAGCGGCTTGTCCAAGGTCACACAGCACACTGAGTAGGGCCCTCGTTTCCACTGCCCAGCTGCCCCCTCCCATCGCCCACCCGGGTCTCTGCAAGCTTGCCAGGATCCCCGGGAGCCTGCTTCCTCCAATGCACAGAGCAGTGGCGCGTGTCAAAGTGTGGGAAAGTTCCTGGGAGAGGGAAGGGGTAGAAAATACAGCCGCTCATCTCAACCTTGGACGGCTGCGGCAAGGCGGGGGCGCTCAGAAAGGCAGCCAGTCCTGCGCACCGCCGGGGCCTCCGGCACACCCCACTCTGCGCCAGGGGCTCCCCAGTGTCGCGCCAGCATGTTCTTCCAGCTCCTCCTCAGCGAAGCAGGCGCGGCGGGGTCCCACGCGCCCAGCACCCACTTCTCTCCGCACGCCCACTTCATGCACCTCCCCGCGCCCTTCCCACGGCTTCTCTGCGGCGAGTCGCCTTTGCTTCCCCGCAGGTCCCCGGTCCCAGCGCTAAGGCACCGCGGCTTCTCTCGCCTTCTCTCCGCGTTGAACCCGGGCTCTCCGCGGGGAGAAATAGGTTGGGGGCGAGGGGTTCCCGAGATAATTCAGGACACCTTCCCCGGGTCTAGCCAGGTAATTCCGACGCCCATGGATTTCCGGATTACAGTTCCCACCGCGGGCTCAGTCCTACTCTTAGTTTATCCCGCGGTGAGCGCCAAGCCCCAAAAGTCGGAGTGTCACCGTTTGGTGACCCCGCGTCCGCCCGCGCTTCAGGCCCTAGAGGTGGCCACTGTCGGTCGAGGCACGGCTTCGCTCGGGACTACTGGCTGCCCTCGTGGGGTGCCCCGCCTGGGGTTCCCTCTTACCCTGCGACGTTCCAGGCGCGTTCAGCCTGAGCTGGTGGAGAGGGCGGGGGCGGGGACGGCTGGGGTCCCGAAGTCCAGGTCCCTCTTCCCACTTCCCCGCCGGCCCTGCCGCTGCGGCCCTCGCTCCCGCGCTCGCTCGCTCTCGATTCTCTCCCTCTCTCTCTTCTTTTCCTCCTCTCTCTCTCTCTCTCTCTCTGCAGTAGTAACAACCTGATCCCGCTTCCCCCACCCGCCTCTTGAGATGCTCCTCACATCCGCCTGCACACAGCGCGTGCGGCCCCTCCGAAGGCGATCCCTGCAAACCGCGACGCAGGTCCTCCGCCCCAGGCAATCCCCGCTGCGGGAGAGGCCGCCTCCTTGCGCCCACGCCCCACTTCTCCAGTCCGTACTGCCGGCGGAGGGGGAAATGGGCGACAGGGGAAGGGGAGGTGTGTGCGGGACGGACTAGGCTGGGGGAGAGGGGTTTAAAGTGGCGCGGTCCTACAGAAGTTTGAGGAGGGCGGGGCCGGCTCCGAGCCCCCGGAGCCCTACGGGACTCCCCCGATTCTACTGAGGAGTCCCCGCCAGCTCCGTGCACTCCTGCAACTCTCCCACCCCACCCGCCAGCTCCGAGTTTACAGCCTCTCGGGTCCGGGGATTGGGTGGGGGAGGGGACGGGGGGGAGGGGACCCCCTGGCTGTAGGGAACGGCGTGCGGGCGGGGGTGGGAGGGAAACGATTTGCTTCAGGAGATAGGGATGAAGGTTTTCCTGAGTCAAGGGAGGGAGAAGAGAGGTGGAACAAAAGGCAGATGCTGGAGGGGAAGGGGAGCTGGGGAGCTCGCCCCGAGGGCTCCGGCAGCCCGCGGTCCCCTGCCTCAGTCTGTCCCGGAGGGTGAGGTCAAGGCTGGTGCCAGGGCTCTTCACGGGCCACCTGGAGAGGGGAGAAAGAGGGATGCAGGGGTACGGAGTTGGGGCAGAGGAGGAAGAGCGTCTGCTGGCACAGGATCCTCTGCCTGCTCTCAGATAGGAACCCAGCAGAAGGGCTCTGCCATGGACCCAACACCTCCCACCTCCGCAGATCTGCTTTCTCCCACTTGGGAAAAGCGAGGCTGACACCCACTGTGAGCACCAGGAGGGGCAGGAAGAACCGAGAGCCTGGGCAGCACTCCTGTGCCTCAGTCTCATCCTTGGGCCTCACCCTCAACCCCCAACCTCACCCGATAAGACCTCGGGGCCCCAGCTCGCCAGGTGGAATTTCTGCTGCTGTCTGGCCATTAACTGCCCCTGACCTTCCCAGCTCCACCCCACCCTCGCCCTCTCCCCTCAGCCTCTCCTTCACCCTCCATGCAGCTGCTTTCTGTTTGCCTTCTGCTCTGCACACTCAGGACCAGGACTCGAGTTTGGTGTTTGACCCAGGAAGTGACATTCCTCACCCTCCAACCCCCACACACAAAAATCCTGTGTGCATGTGTGTTGGGGGGGAGGGGCAGTCATTCAGGGCTTTCCAGGGCTTCTCATCCCCACAGAGTCTGGGGAACTGGGAAATTCCCAGTACCCGCAGTGAATCCCCCTTCCTCCCCTCCTCCAGGCATCCCCCGCCCCAAGACCGGGACGGGGGCGGGGTAGGGGCAGCCCTTTTCCAGGCGGTAGCGGGGGCGGTGGTTCTGTTGCCCTGTTGCCCTTTTAAGCTGCGGCTTGACAGGGGCCGCGCCTCCTGTCGGTGGAGTCGGTTACAAAGGGAGCAGCCCCCCAGGCCGCCACACAGCTCCCGCCAAGACCTAGTGCCCCTTGCCATTTTCCAGCCGCGCTCCCAGGAGAGTGGAGGCTGCAGGAAGAGGCGGGTCTTTAGGCTCACAAGAGCTCGGCCAGGCGGCCCAGCGGGGTGGTCGTGGCCATGACAGCGGCTCCGGACAGCTCGCCTTCCACGCCCTTCCCGCCGGAGATGAGGGGAAGATGTCTGTGTCAAGATTCAAGGCCAAACTGAAGTTGCTGGCGTCTATCTTCCACGAGAACCAGGAGGCTCAGCTGCGGCTCACGCTCCACTGCAACATGAGGTGAGGCGCCCGGCGGCGGCCTCGCGGGGCAGGACGAGGGCGGAGAGGGGGTGCCCGGAGTCCCGGGACAAAGGGGAACCTGCCCCGGCGAGGCTCCCCGCCCCTTTCTCCCGCAACTGGCCCGGCCCGCCCCGGGACTGCGCGAGGCTTGGGTGGGAGGAGGCGGCGGGCGCGTCTGTCTCTCCGGCTCCTCGCATGGGGCTGTCTTGGGGGCCATTGGCCCCTCTCAGCCCCCGTCGCCGCCCCCCGAGGTGGGAGCCCGCGGTGGCGGGAGCCCTCTCGGGACCCATGGTCGCCCTCAGTCAGCCGGCCTGCTCCGGGGACCGCGACAGGGCGGGGAATGGCGGCTTTTGAGCCCAGGCGGGGAAAGGCAAAGGCCTTTAAGATTTTCGGTGTTCGAAACCAGCCTGGCTAACATGGTGAAACCCCATCTCTACTAAAAAATACAAAAATTAGCCCGGCGTGGTGGCAGGCTAGTTAATCCCAGCTACTTGGGAGGCAGAGGCAAGAGAATCGTTTGAACCTGGGAGGCGGAGGTTGCAGTGAGCCGAGATCGAGCCATTGCACTCAAACCTGGGCGATAAGAGCGAGACTTCCTTCAAAAAAAAAAAACAAAAAAACAAAAAAAAAACCAAAAACAAACAAAAAAAACCCTTTTTTTTGTTTTTTTTTTTTTTTTAGACAAAGTCTCACTCTGTCGCCCAGGCTGGAATGCAGTGGCGCAATCTCGGCTCACTGCAGCCTATGTCTCTTGACAGTCCACGGGTTAAAGCTATTCTCCTGCCTCAGCCTCCGGAGTAGCTGGGATTACAGGCGCCCGCCACCACGCCTGGCTAACTTCTGTGTCTTTAGTAAAGACGGGGTTTCACCATGTTGGCCAGGCTGGTCTCAAACTCCTGACCTCAAATGACCCACCTCTGCCTCCCGAAGTGCTGGGATTCCTTCAATCCAATCAAGTTGACACTGAGTATTAACCATCACAAGTGTCTTTAGAATTGTCATTCTTTTCTGCTGTGGCCTCCCTCTCCTGGTTTGCAGACCCATGCTCCGCCTGTGACACTAGGATGGGGAGGTGCTGGCAGGAGAGCTTTCTAGCTCCTGAGTTAAAAGGCAGAGATGGAGTCTGTTTTAAGATTTTGCTGCTGTGTTGAGTTATATTAAAAAACATTTTGTCTTTTCTCTCTGGTTTTCACACTCATAGTAAGAGGCCATCAAGATAGGCTTCCTATATGGGAGGGTGATTCTTACCAACTGTAGTTGGGACAAGTACGGTAAAGAATGTTAGATTCTTCTGGAAAAAAGTGGTCCCTCCATTATTTGGATCGGGTTTGTGGCCTTCTCAAGCCCAGCAGTCTAATTCCATCTGCTTTGTGTCTTCCGGCATGTCCCTGTAGTTTTGGTTCACTAAGGGTATTCTCCTTGTATCTGTTATTTTTCTGCTGCTGCGTCAGACTTAGTCTTTTTAGTAAAATACTGTCATTTTGGTGGGATTTTGGAAAGAGGACCAGGCCACATCTTGAAATGAAATTCATCTTAGGATTTTACAACCCTAACTCACTTTTGGTTTTGATTAAATTACCTTTTTTGAAGGGTGGGGGCTCAGCTTTATCATTTGCAAAATGAAGGATAGTAACTGGGCTGATGGTTACAGATGTGGATGCGTGTCAGAATCACCTCAGAGAGCTTTTTAAAAACAGATTCTCCCCAGCACTTTGGGAGGCCGAGGTGGGCGGATCATGAGGTCAAGAGATCGAGACCATCCTGGTCAACATGGTGAAACCCCGTCTCTACTAAAACTACAAAAATTAGCTGAGCGTGGTGGCACGCACCTGTAGTCCCAGCTACTTGGGAGGCTGAGGCAGGAGAATCACTTGCACCCAGGAGGCGGAGGTGGCAGTGAGCCGAGATGGTGCCACTGCACTCCAGCCTGGCAACAGAGCAAGACTCCGTCTCAAAACAAAAACAAAAACAAAAACAAGAACAGATTCTCTGGGTATGCTTTGAAATGAGCATTTCAAAACTGCTCTTTCAATCACTGATGCAACCAAAGTCTTTGGGACTTTTAGGCTAAGTATATATTCTTTAGATACCCAGAATAGTTTAATTTGGAATATAACAATTTAGGGAAATGAAGAAGGGGTGAATTACATTTTGGAAGCTGCTGCTTGCTTCCTTTTTCCATTTAGTTTTTAGAAGACAAAGAATGTCTAAAGAGATACAGATTTAAAGGAAATATAAGTTAATTCTGCATGGGTATGTTTATGTACATGGCTTTCTCCAGCTGACTAATCCAGAAGAGTTCTAATACCCTCTGTGATCATGGGTTTGTTTTTCTTAAGAATTACTCCATCAGAGTATCTAAGAACAGATGCTTAGATACTGCTGAGACCTTTGTTGGTCTTACTTGATCTCTGGATCCTAGTTTTTTGATCTTCTACATATTCTGGGTTTTAACCTGTACTGGCCTTCATGGTTAAAGAAGCATTTATATACTGTGCCCAGGCCAGGAAGCTTATCTTCTGAACTTTGCCCAAACTGCGTATGAAGGCCCTTCTTAAAACCCCATTAAATTCATTTCTAAACTTGATCATTGTAAATTGTGTCAGTTGGTAAATTCTGTCTTGTAGGGAGGTATTTTGTAGTAAATAACATTTTTTAAAACAAAAATTTGCCTTTTAGTAAGGTGGTAATCATTTCATAATTCTTAGTTTTGTCAAGTGTCTATAAATAACACATCTGATCTTTTAAAATGTAAGGCAATTGAATTTATGTAATGATTCAGGCTTTTCAAAGTTAAAAAGGTAGTTATTTTAAGGAATGGATAGTTTGTGATATTTATTTTAAACAAAATAAGCCATTGATCTTATACACATAGCCATGTAAGTAAAATGTTTTCTTATTTTAAATTAGATTACGTTTTAACATTTTTTTCGGTTTTGCTTTATATTTGACTGATTGCTTTTCTTTATTCGTAATTCTTTTATTCTTTGTTCCGTTTTTAAAAGCTGATAACTGTTGTTTGTCAAATCAAAGTTGGATTTAAAAATAAACATTTAATTTTAATAAGCTCTCTGCTAGTGGCACTGCAGTGACAGATGGTTGAGAGTTTGTCCCTAAAGCTATGGCCCCGGTCTTCTAATGGACTCACCCTGTATTCAGCCTGTGTAGCCCTGGCAGATTCTTTCTCTGTTTCAGAATGGGACAACAGAAGAAGTGACTTCAGAGGAAGAGGAAGAAGAGGAGACGGCTGAAGTAGGTATTTTATGTAAGAATGACATTTCATAAATGTTGTCATTTTTGATTTGAGGAATTCTCTAAATCTCCTTTGTAAACTACTATTAATGTGGAGTAATTGAAAGCACATTGTATTTGGAATGGAATATAATTTCTCACCTCTGGCTTTACCTCTAACTGATGATACATCTTTGAGAAAATTGCTTTATCTGAATTCTTTGGATTTGATTTTCTGGAAAACAAAAGCTCTTAACTTTTAGCACCAAAGTTGTACTTATATTTAATACTAATCAGTCCTTAACCTGTATTTGGTTATTTTTAGGAAAAGGAACTACTAAGTTTAAAAAATGTTATGTTTGCATAAAAGGAGAATTTGAGAACATGTTAGGGACTACTCACCAGAAGTAGTGACACTGTCTCTTGTTGAAAAATCATCAAGGAATTTTCTCTTAGTCTGTTTTATGCTGCTATAACAGAATACCAGAGACTGGGTAATTTATAAAGAACAGACATTTATTTTCTGACAGTTCTGGAGACTGGGAAGTCCAAGATGAAAATACCAACATTTGGTGTCTGAGGGCCTTGTTGTTGCCACCTCACATGGTAGAGGGCAGAAGGCAGAAGGGCAGGAGAGCAAGCTAGTCCAATGTGTGAAGCCTCATTCATCAGGGCCTTAATCCCATTAAGGAGGAAGGAGCCCTCTTGGCCTAATCACCTCCTAAAGGTCCTACCTCTTAATATCATCACATTGGCAACACCTGAATTTTGGAGGGAACACATTCAAATGGTAGCAAATTTAGTAGAGCACATTCCAAAGACATTGAGCCTAGGCCAGCTGTCAGTCATGGGTATAATTTTAGACATTTTCAGGCTCTGAAGCTTTGCATTTAAATTCAAACTTCGGAACAAAGATCTGTGTCTCTGCATTGACCAAATAGAAGGTATGTGAATGTTATGGTCTTGATCGTTTTACAAGATGTTTTTCTGTTTGGGGTCTTATAATTAATTTAGGCTTTCATTTTCTTGGTTTGGAAATTATTAATCTAAAATATACTTTACAGTGCTTCAGAACTAAAGAAGTAGTGTTGTAGGCTTGTTTTTTTTTTTTTTTTTTTAAGATAGGGTCTCCTGTCACCCAGGCTGGAGTGCAGTAGCATGGTCACGGCTCACTGCAACCTTGAACTCCCAGGTTCAAGCAATCCTCCTGAGTAGCTGGAACTACAGGCGGGTGCCCCACGTCCAGCTAATTTTTAAAATTTTCTGTAGAGTTTGAGTCTCGCTCTGTTGCCCAGGCTGGTCTTGAACTCCTGGCCTCAAGTGATCCACCACCTCGGCCTCCCAAAGTGCTGGGATTACATGCGTGCGCCACTGTGCCTGGCTGTAGGCTTGTTTTATAAGTCTGGGAGTAAAATACTTCTTAAAATTGTCCAATTAGAATGAGAGTTTAGGCTGGGCATGGTGGCTCATGCCTGTAATCCCAGCACTTTGGGAGGCCGAGGCAGGTGGATCATGAGGTCAGGAGATCGAGACCATCCTGGCTAACAAGGTGAAACCCTGTCTCTACTGAAAATACAAAAAATTAGTTAGGTGTGGTGGTGCGCGCCTGTAGTCCCAGCTACTTGGGAGGCTGAGGCAGGAGAATGGCCTGAACCCAGGAGGCAGAGCTTGCAGTGAGCTGAGATTGCGCCACTGCACTACAGCCTGGACGACAGAGCAAGACTCTGTCTCAAAAAAAAAAAAAAAAAGAATGAGAGTTTAATGTTTTTATGCAGTTCAGCTCAGGTAGAATAAACTGCAAGAAAACATTGAACCTTTTCTGTGGGTCAGGCAGCCATTGTACTAAAGATCATGAACCCTTTCATCTTCCCATCACAAAATAATAAACAGGGGACTGCAACTTTGAGGGAAATCTAGAAAGGTAGGAGACTGGGCTTTGGAGATGTCAGATTAGGAGTGGTGAAAAGCAGATATTCTAGGCTCCTAAAATAATGTGGGAACAAGCCCAGAACAACTTTGGACATGGTGTGTTTGTGCATGGGATGCTTTTCTTTTGAGACGGAAGGTTGATGTGTTGAAGTCATGGAAAGTGTTCAAAATATTGTGAGAATTACCAAAATGTGACACAGAAACATGAAGTGAGCACATGCTGTTGGAAAAAAATGGTACTGATCTACTTGCTTAATGCAGAGGTGCCAAAAACCTTCAGTTGTAAAACAAAAAACAAAACAAAAAAAACAAAAACCAATAATAAAAAAAAAGGAAAACTGCAATATCTACAGAGTACAATGAAGTGAAGCACAATAAAATGAAGTATGCCTGTATGAAAGATTATGATGTCAGTGAACAAACAGTTGTATGCCTTCCTTTCCAATGTGTATGCCTTTTATTGATCCTTGTTGCTTAATCACTTTGGCTAGGACTTCTAGTACTATGTGGGAAAAAAGGCACGAGTATGAGCATCCTTGCCTTGTTCTTCATATGAGGGGGAAAGCTTTTTACCATTAAATATGTTGGTGTCGGGTTGTCATAAATGGCCATTATTAAGTTGAAATATGTTCTTATTGGTTTGTTTATTTTAACTAGAGATAGGGTTTCACTATGTTGCCCAGGCTGGTCTTGAACTCCTGGGCTCAAGCAATCATCCTGCCTCAGCCTCTCAAAGTGCTGGGATTACAGGCATGAGCCTTTTTGAGCATTTTTTCATCATGGAAAGGATGTCAAATTTTGTCAAATGCTTTTTGTGCATTTATTGAGATGATGATATGATGTTTATCTTTTATGCTGTTAATGTGACATATCACAATTACTGATTTTTGTATGTTGAATCATTCTTGCATCCCAGGGATAAATCTCCTTAGTCATGGTGGTATGATATGGATTTGGTTTATTTGGCCCCACTAAATTCTATGTTGAAATTTGATCCCCAACTTTGTAGTATTGGGAAGTAGGGCCTCATGGCAGGTGTTTGGGGTCTCATGAATGGCTTGGTGCCATCTTGCAATAGTGAGTTCTCATCTTGCAAGACTGGATTGGTTTTTGGGGTAATAAATTAGTTCCCCTTGGAGTAGGTTGTTACAAATCCAGGATACCCCTTGGGTTTGTTCTCGTTTCACATATGCCCGCCTCACCTTTTACCTTCTTCACCATGTTTTGACACAGCACAAAAGCCCTCAGGAGAAGCAGATGCTGGCATCGTGCTTCTTGTACAGCCTGCAGAACTGTGGCCATTTTAATGCGGTATTGAATTTGGTTTTCTAGTCTTTTATGGAAGATATTTGGATCTATTTTCATCAGGGTTACTGGTCTGTGATTTTCTCTTTTTTGTAGTGTTCTGGTTTGGCTTTGATATCAGGGTAATGCTGGCATAGTAAAATGAGTTTGGAAGTGGTCCATCATCTTCAGTTTTTTTGGAAGCAATTGGGATATAGTGACATTAATTCTTTTTTAAATACTTGATAGAATTCAGTAGTGAAGCCATATGATTCTTGTGCCTCAGCCTCCTGAGTAGCTGGGATTACAGGTGTGCACCACCGCACCTGGCTAATTTTTGTATTTTTAGTAGAGTCGGGGTTTCACCATGTTGGCCAGGCTGGTCTTGAACTCCTGACCTCAAGCGATCCACTCTCTTCGGCTTCCGAAAGTGCTGGGATTACAGGCATGAACCACTGATCCTGGCCCATAGACTTCTTTTTGATGGAGATTTTAAACAACCAAATTGATATCCTTAATCATTACTGGTATGTTTAGTTTCTCCATTTCTTCATGCTTTGGACTTGGTAAGATATGGTTTCTAGGAATTTACCTACTTTTTAAGGTTATCTTTTTTATGGCATATAATTGTTCATCATAGACCCTTATGGTCCTTCTTATTTCTGTGGTATTAGTTTTCAAGTCTCCACTTTGATTTATGATTTTGTTTATTTGAGTCCTGTCACATTTTATCTTAGTCCAGCAAAAGGTGAATTTTGTATGTCTTTTAAGAAACAACTCAGTTTACTTTTCTGTTGTTTTTCTAGTCCCTACTTCATGTTTTTCGGCTCTGATCTTTAAGATTTCCTTCTTCTTTCTAACATTGGAGTTTGTTCTTCTTCTTCTAGTGTTTGAGGTATAAGGTTATCTTACTTATTTAATATCTTTCTTTTTTCTTCACGTAAGATTTTATCACTAAAAGTTGCTCTCTTAGAATTGCTTTTGCTGTAGCCCATAATTTATTATTTATTTATTTATTTATTTATTTTTGGGATGGAGTCTCACTCTGTTGCTCAGGCTGGAGTGCAGTGGCACGATCTCTGCTCACTGCAACCTTCGCCTCCTGGGTTCAAGTGATTCTCCTGTCTCAGCCTCCCAAGTAAATGGGATTACAGGCACATGCCACCATGCCCAGCTAATTTTTGTATTTTTAGTAGAGACAAGATTTCACCATGTTGGCCAGGCTGGTCTCAAACTCTTGACCTCAGGTGATCTGCCCACCTTGGCCTCCCACAGTACTGGGATTAAAGGCATGAGTCACTACACCCGGCCTAGCCCATAAGTTTTTGTATGCTGTGTTTCCATTTTGATTTGTATCAAGATCTTTTTAAATTTCCCTCTTGGAAAATTTACCACTTACCCTTTGGTTGCTCAGAAGAATGTTGTTTAATTTGCATATATTTGTGAGTTTTCCAGTTTTTCTTTTTATTGATTTCTAGTTTCATACCATTGTAATCAGAAGATATTCTTGATGCAGTTTCAATCGTCTTAAATTTGTTAAAACGTGTTTTGTGGCCTAATACTTAAAGTAATCTGGAAATAATTTTATATGTACAAGAAAAATAGTCTTCTGTTGCCTTTTGACAGAATGCATTGTATATGTCTGTTAGGCCCTCTTTTTGTCTAAAATGCAGTTCAATTACAATATTTTCTCATTGACTTTCTATCTGAACAATTTGTCCACTGTTGAAAGTGAGGTATTAAAGTTTTCTACTATTATTGTATCCAGTCTATCTCTTCCTTCAGATTTATTAATATTTGCTTTATATAATTTAAGTGCTATAATGTTAGGTGCATATATATTTGAAATTGTTATATCCCCTGATGAATTGACCTGTTTATCATTATATGATGATCTTCTTTGTATCTTACGAGAGTTTTTGACTTAAAGTTTATTTTGTATAAATTTAGCTATTCCTACTCTCTTTTGGTTTCCATTTGCATAGAATATAACCTTCCTTATTTACATTGACTCTAAGTGTGTTCTTAAAGCTTAAGTGAATCCGTTGTAGGTACCATATTGTGTGCGTATGTGTGTGTGTGTGTGTGTGTGTGTTCAATCCATTGAGCAGTCTATCTTTAGAGTATTTAAGCAATTTATATTTAAAATAATTATTGATAGATAAGGAATTACTATTGCCATTTTGTTAATTGGTTTCTAGTTGCCTTGTAGATTCTTTGTTCGTTTCATCCTCTCTTGCTATCTTCCTTTGTGAACTGATGATTTTTTTGTAATGAGTGGTATGCTTTGATTCCTTTCTCTTTTTCTTCTATATATCAACTAGAGGTTTTTGGTTTATGGTTACTGTGAGGCTTACAGAAAATACCTTTTAGTTATAAAAGTCTATTTTAAGCTTATAACAAATTTTCTTTGATCACATACAAAATCTCTATACTTTTACACCCCTTATTTTTTGTTTATGATGTCAAAATTTATATCTTTTTAATATTATGTATCCACAAACAGACTATTGTATTTACAGTTTTGTTAATACTTTTGTTTTTAAACTTTAAGTGATTTACACACCATTACAGTATTAGAATATTCTGAATTTATTAGAGTATTAGAATATTATTAGAGTATTCTGATAAACTTCCATTTGTCAGTTTTATACTTTCATATGTTTTCATGTCATTAATTAGCCTTCTTTCATTTTATCTTGAAGAACTCTCTAGCATTTCTTATAAAGCAGGTCTAAAGTGGTGAACTCCTCAGCTTTTGTTTGTTTAGAAGGCTTTAGATCTCCATTTTTGAAGAACAACTTTTTTAGGTAAAATATTCTTGGTTAGCAGTATCTTTCTTTCTTTTACCAGTTTGAATATATCTATATAATTCTACTATCTTCTGGCTGTAAGGCTTCTGCTGAGAAATCTGCTAATAGTCTTATCAGAGTTTGCTTGTATGTGCCAAGCCTCTTTTCTTATTGCTTTCAAATTTCTATGTCTTCAATTTTTGACAATTCGTTATGCAGGTGAAGGATCCCTTATCTGAAGTGCATAGAATCAGAAGTGTTTCAGATTTCAGATTGTTTTAGACTTTGAAATATTTGCATTATACTTACCAGTTGAGCATCCCTAATTTGAAAATCTGAAATCTGAAATGTTCCAATGAGCATTTCCTTTAAGCGTCATTTTAGTTCTCAAAAAGTTTCAGATTTTGAAGCATTTCAGATTTCAGGTTTTTAGATTAGAGATGCTCAACCTGTAATGTGACTTGTGAGGCCTTCTTTGGATTGAACCTTATTACAGATTGCAAGCTTTGTATACCTGAATGTCCAGATTTCTCCCCAGACTTTGGAAGTTTTCGGCCATAATTTTTTTAAATAAGCTTTCTCCGCTTTCTGTCTTTGTTCTTCTTCTAGAACATCCATAATGCAAATGTTAGCTGTCTTGATGGTGTTCCACTAATCTCATCGGTTTTCTTCATTCCTTTTCATTCTTTTTTAAAAAAAATGTTCCTTTTCTAACTGGATATTTTCAAATGACTTTTAAGTTCACAGATTCTTTTTTCTGCTTGATCAAGTCTGTTGGTGTTTTCATTGCATTTTTTGAATTCCATTCACTGTGTTCTTCAGCTCTAGGATTTCTGTTCAGTTTCCTTTTCATGATTATCGGAATTCTTTTGTTGATTCCTATTTTCTGTTTCATTTAGTTGTCTACCTATGTTTTCTTGTAGCTCACTGAGCTTCATTAAAATAGTTATTTTGAATTCTTTGTCAGGCAATTTGTAGATCTCAATTTCTTTGGGAAAAATCACGTTTTCTTGATTTTTCATGTTTCTTGAAGTCTTCTGCTGCTGTCTTTCCATTTGAAGAAGGAGTAACTTCCTTCAATTTTTACTTACTATAAATACCTTCACCAACCAGATTGGTTAGTGATTATGAGGCTCTCTCAGACTTTTTCTGGGGATTCACCCACTCCACACTTCTTATCCATTTTGGGGGAGGGAAATGCTTAAGATTATACACTTTCTCTCAATCTTGCAAAGCTAGGCCAGGGCTGAGAACTTCCTGTTTTGATTTTCTAGAGTGGTGCACTGAAATGCTCAAGTTTGTGTGTCTTCCTCCAACCCTGCATAGTTGATACAGATACCTGCATGAAATGCTTGCATTTGCTGTTCACGCAGGTGCATTTAGGGAACCAATCTTGGGAGCGAGTTGTGCCAAACATTTTGAGTGCCCATGCACCAGTTCAGGGGGTCCAAACACAATGTGTTCCAAGTGCCTTATAGATGCACTTCCTGATGGAATCACAGAGCAGTAAATTAGATCCCCACCTCTCTTCCCTGTCACTGTTCTCTTCCAACCACTAAACCATACCAATCGCCATTGTAGTTTGGATGAGATGAGAAAGTGGGCGTCTTGTTCAGTATCCTACAAAGCTGGGGGAGCTGGGCACTCATGAACCATGCTTGCACTCTCCCCACCCACCAGGAGAAATCATGGACTGCAATGATCTCTCTTGGCATTGAGCTATGATGCCTTGGAGGAAAGGTAATGCAGGTAAAGTGAAACTGTTTTTCTTATCTTTTTCAGTGCATCTATTCTCAGATTTTTGTTCTGATGGCGTGCTAAAACTTTATCTGCTGGATTCTTGGACCCCACAAAAGTGCTCTCATAGATAGCTGTCAAGTTTGATGCTTCTGCTAGGGGATAATGGTAGAACGCTCTTATTCCACCACCGTGTTAACATCACTCTGCTTTCTCTCTTAATTCTGCCTTATTCTGCACATTAGCCTCATTTTCCTCCTTGGAGCTTGTGAAGGAATTGAAGATGCCAGAGGCATCAGTCTTATTTTATGTAAGGATGCTCCTAAACCACTAATGATAGGACCTAAAATCTATTGTTGAAGATTCTGAGATATACTCTCAGTCTTTTAGCTGATGACCTCATTCAGGGCCATCACAGCTTACAGGCCAAACTGTCTACTAAAAACATTAGGAAGTGTTAATCACATACACCTCTCCTGGAGCTGTGCAGTGTATGACCGGCACAGCCATATGCATTAGCCATGATACCCCCTACTTCATCAAGATACAGCAGTAATGATATTTAGTGTCTCTTATCTTTTCTACAATACCCTTGAATACCTGCCATCCTACATATATTTTATGAAATGGGAGACTGAAAGGATGTATTTTCAAAGTAATACATTTTATGTAATATGTGGTTTTTACATAAACTTATTTATGGAAAATTAATGAATTCAGTAGTAGGTTTTGACATTTTATTATTTTATCTGGTAGGAAAAAGTCCTTCTTTCTTAAATAAGGACTTAATTAGTCCTTCTTTCTTAAATAAGGACTTAATTAGTCCTTCTTTCTTAAATAAGGACTTAATTAGTCCTTCTTTCTTAAGGCCTGGATTTGCAAGATTGCTTTCAAAATTGCTTCATGCATATTTTTATATTTTCAATTCCATATGAATTTTAAAATCACCTTTCAATTTTATTGTGCTTGTATGAAAGTTTTGGGTAAACTTCAAGATAGCTGACTTTTAACAGTTAAAACTTTCCAACTAAAAATGTGGCTTTTCTCTCAAATGACAAGCTTTGTATAATTTCTTATAGCTTCCCTTCTTGTTTTCTCTTCAAAAGATTTTTAGAATATTTTTGTTATGATATTATCTTTAGATGAAGGTCAATTTGTATCTTCTTCTTTTATATTTTTAGCTTGGTGGGCCTTTTCTTGAAGACCCTTGTCTTTCTTTAACATTGAAATACATTTATCCATTGTTTTAGGCAATTTGTACCTCTCCATTTTCTTTGTTCTCTCTTTTGGGAACTCGTTTTAGTCAAACTTTGGGCTTCCTGCTTTGATCTTCATTAATCCTTTAGTCTTTGTTCTAGTGTTTTTAGTGTCTGAAGTACTTTTTAAGGTTATCCATCTGGGTATGCTAGAGAATGCTGGTCTGGGTATATGTTTTACATGGGCATATGACAGAATCAGCATTACCTCAAATGGTCAAGCTGCCTTTCCTGTGATGAGGACACAGAGTTTTTACCTGGAAAAAGTATGTAGACAGAGGAGCAAGAGGAGCCTGTGCTGAGCACTTTCTGTTTGCCCCTCCAGACTTACAGTTGACCTTTCTCAATTCACATCTGCCCTTTGGGAGGCTGACCATATCTGTGGGCTCCTTCATCTTTGGGCTTTCTGTGGTGCCCTGGAAGAAGGTAAGAGTGTGGGGCCGTAACATTGGTTCCTCCCACTCTCTCTCCACGTGGACAGCCCAACTGCCTCCTCTCAGGCCTCCCTCTCTGCCAGACCTCTGGTGCTGGCTTTCTGCAGTTGCTCCTTCCCTTGCCCTTTTGGACCCAGAGGTTGTAACTATAACCCCAGCGTCACCTCTCAGGATACTGTATTATCCGTCCCTGTGATTTTCCCACCCTGGCCCATACTTGCGTAAAAGTCCCTTTATTATTCTCAAATAATTTAAATTGCATGTTCCATCTATTTCCTACAGGTACTCTGAAAAATACAAATGCCTGTAATCCCAGTACTTTGGGAGGCCAAGGCGGGCGGATCACAAGGTCAAGAGATTGAGACTATCCTGGCCTACATGGTGAAACCCTGTCTCTACTAAAATACAAAACTTAGCTGGGCACTGGGCCGGGTGTGGTGGCTCACGCCTGTAGTCCCAGCACTTTGGGAAGCCGAGGCGGGTGGATCATGAGGTCAGGAGTTCCAAGACCAGCCTGGCCAAGATGGTGAAACCCCATTTCTACTAAAAATACAAAAAATTAGCCGGGCGTGGTGGTGGGCACCTGTAATCCCAGCAACTCAGGAGGCTGAGCCAGAGAATTGCTTGAACCTGGGAGGCAGAGGTTGCAGTGAGCTGAGATGGCGCCACTACACTCCAGCCTGGGTGACAGAGCGAGACTCCATCTCAGAAAAAAAAAAAAAAAAAAAAAGGTGGCATCTGCTTGTAGTCCCAACTACTCGGGAGGCTGAGGCAGGAGAATCACTTGAACCCAGGAGGCGGAGGTTGCATTGAGCTGAGATTGCACCACCACACTCCAGCCTGGCAACAGAGCGAGACTCTGTCTGAAAAATTAATTAATTAATTAATTAATTAACATAAACAACATGTAATAGAGAGGTTCAATAAGGCCAAAAGTGGTTCCTTTCCAAATTTGAATGTAACATACCAACACTGATCTAAGACATTTTAGACATTAATAATCCAATGGCTAATAAGAAAATACATTTTTTTTTTTTAGATGGAGTCTCACTTTGTGGCCCAGGCTGGAGTGTGCAGTGGCGCAATCTCGGCTCACTGCAACCTCCACCTCCCAGGTTCAGCCAGTCCTCCCCTCTCAGCCTCCCAAGTAGCTAGGATTACAGGCATGCACCACCATCCCTGACAAATTTGTTTTTGTATTTTTAGTAGAGACGGGGTTTCATCATGTTGGCCAGGCTGGTCTTGAACCCCTGACCTCAGGTGATCCACCCTCCTTGGCCTCCGAAAGTGCTCGGATTACAGGTGTGAGCCACCATGCCAGGCCTAGAAAATACATTTTTAAATTAAAAATATTACTTCTGCAATATCTCCAGACCTAGAGGCTTCACCAGTAAATTTTGCTAAATATATAAGAAAGAATAATACCAATCTTATTACTCATGAAATTGATAAATACCAGTGAGCATGACTGAGGAAAAAGGGGCAAGGACACAACCAATGACAGAAATAATACATGGAATTCAGTATAGTCTTCTAAAACATTACATAATGGTAAGACGATGTTACATAGAACTTTGTATCTTGCATTTGAAAATGTATATGAAAAAGACATGTTCCTAGAAAAATAAAGCTCATTAGAACTCACACTTTATCTTCCTCTTCTCTCTCTGTTTCTTTGTTTTGTTTTCTTTTGCTCAGACACATAGGAGGTCCAGGCAGCATGAACAGCTCCCTGTTCAGAGACACATGGATTTGCTCACTGGTTACTCAAAGCTGATTCAAAGCCGATCAAAGCTGCTGCCTCATCTGGGGTCCCAACCTCCAGTGGGAAAAACATTCTTCTTTTCCTGCTGGTGTCACCCACTGTTCCACGGATCCAAAACAACTCCCAATGTTTGGTACAAATTTAGTGAAACAGCTCTTTCCATTCTTAACTCATGCCAAGCATCTCAGCTTGGGGTCAGGAAAATGCCAGGGGACGTGAGCTCTTCTCCTAGAGTTAGAGAATTCTCTGCCTTAGTTGCAATAAAGGAAAAGATACACATTCTTCCTACAAACGCCAAAGTAGGCTCAAAACTTGGTTCCTAGAGTAGAATATTGAAGTCCTGGCAAAGATCTTTCCAGTGATCAAAGCAGTGGCTCGTTATGTTCCCTCAGACTGAAGCTACAGTCTCATCTTCACTTTCTGTTAGCTCCCTCCATCCTCTGCATAGGCCCACACCTGCTTCTTACAGTTGTGTGGATTATAGCACCTCCTCTCCAGCCTCAGGACCTTTGTGAGTGCTGCTCCTTCTTCCTTGACTGCTCTTCACCAGGGATCCTCAGGGCACAGCCCTTACCTCCTGCAAGTCTTGACTGAAATGTCACTTTCTCAGGGAGGCCCACACTCATCACCATTTCACACCCACCTCCCACATGACCTTATTTTACCTGTTCTCTCTTCTCCTCTTTTTTTTAGAGTACTTATGATCTTATGTGGTACATTTTGGGGTTTTTGGTTCTTCCGTATCCGCCACTGCCATGATCAGTTAGAATGTTGGAAATCAAGGAAACTTGGTTTTTTGGCCTGTGATGAAAACTATGGGGTCTAACAGTATCTGATAAAGTGGCAGACCCTCAATTATTATTTGCTGAGTAAATGAATGAAGGTGTGTAGACAACTAGCTCTAGAAGCTTAAATGAGTGATACCATGTTTTATAACATTGGAAGAGGCCGGGAATGGTGGCTCACGCCTGTAATCTCAGCATTTGGGGAGGCCAAGGTGGATGGATCTCTTGAGGTCAGGAGTTTGAGACCAGCCTGGCCAACATGGTGAAACCTTGTCTCTACTAAAAATGCAAAAATTAGCCGGACGTGGTGGCACACGCCTGTAATCCCAGCTACTCTGGAGGCTGAGGCACAGCATCACTTGAACCCAGGAGGCAGAGGTTGCAGTGAGCTGAGATGGTGCCACTGCACTCCAGCCTGGGCAACAGAGCGAGACTCTGTCTCCAAAAACAGCAAAAAGAAAGGGGGGGAAGAAAAGAAGAAGAAGGAAGAGGAAAGGGAGGAGGAGGATTTATCATTCACTTACACTAGAAACAGTGAAAATAGATAATAGCTATAATTTACTCACATCTTATCTAAAACACAAATTCAGGGTAATTTCTGAGCAAGTCATTTTCCGGTGGGCTTTCGATAGTGTGTGAGTTTGGAATGAATGCTGGTACTTCCAGCTCCCTTCCACCTGCAGCACCAGGAAGCCATTGTTGTGGGGAGGCCACCAACTTGGCTGGCATGTTGCTTCTGCCTCAGTTAGTGATGATGGTGATTTGGAGAGAAAGGACACTCTGCTAGGCTCCAAATCCAAAGGATCAAGTGGATAAATGAAATGAATATCTAAATAAATATCAATTAGGTCAAAAGTTTGTTTTCATCTAAATGAAATCTGAACACTACTTAGGGCTATGAAACATAGCCAGAGGACATGGCCGGCTCTGGAGTGGGGCCTGGACTTGCTCTCCCCTGCTGGAAGTGCTTTTCCTCCCAGAGCTCAGAGCACCATGTGTGTGTGACCCCTGCCTTTTCACAGACCATTGCCACAGGGCATCTCCCTGGTCCACCCGCCCCAAGATGAGTCAGCCTCCCACTCAGGAATTGGGTGGGGAAGGGAAAGAAAGAGAGAGGAGAGAGAGACAGTCACACACAAGCAGTGGAGCTCCCCTGCACCCACCAGGGAGCTTGAGCAGCTCATCTGCAGAGCAGGGAAACATTTTTACTACCATTGGGAAGACGCTGAGCAGAGAGGTGAGGGGACAGCATTTCTTGTCTCCCTGTGTCTTGTTCCACTAACAGTTCAGTCTCTCCTGTTCTTGGGGAAAAGGAGGGAAACTGTATTAGGGTTCTACAGAGAAACAGACCCAATAAGATGTGTGCATGTGTGTGTGTGTTTATATATGTTCACAGAATGTATATATGTGTATATATATGTATATGGATAACTGCATATATATATTATTTATGGAGAGAGAGAAGAGCAGGAGACAGAGATAAAGAGAGATTCATATAAAGAAGTATATTCATAATTTATATAATAATTTGTTCCTTTAATCGTAAAGTCTGGCAAGTCCAAAATCTGCAGGGCAGGCCAGAAGCCTGGGCACCCCGGAAAGAGTTGCATCTAGACTCTGAAGACGGTCTGGAGGCAGAATTCCCTCTTTCCCAGGGAATTCCAGTCTGTTTTCTCTGAAGGCCTTTACTGACTAGATGAGGCTCCCACACACATGGAAAGCAATCTGCCCTACTGAAAGTCTACTGACTTAGAGGTTTAGCTCATCTAAAAAATACCTTCATAGCAATTTCGAGATTGGTGTTTGACCAAATAGCTGAGTAGGTTGGCCTAGCCAATCTGACACATAAAATTAACTATCACAGAAACGAAATAATCAATATAGGTAATAACTATGCCAGAATGCTGTGATGTTTCAGGATGACCTTGTTTACATTTACATTTATTGTCAAAACTTACCTTCTCTTTTTATATGGGCAATTAAATCTGCTACTGAAGGTATCAAGTACTGATTTAATTTACAGTCTTAATAGATAAGATAGGTTCCTATTTTCTCCTCTCCATAAAAGTAATAAGTTTGGAGAAACCAGGTTGGAAATACCTCTCCAGATTTTAAAGTATAACCTCTTGTTTGGAATAATAAGTATGTAAATAAGCACCATAAAATATGAAACCAAACTTTCATCATTCTTTTATATACATTATCCCTTGCATTTTTAAAAAATAAGGAACACCTTATTAGCCATATTTTCACATGGTGAAACCAACACCCCCAGCTCAGACTCTGCCGTGGTAGGCTCCAGGGTCACTGATACCAGATCGCATGGTATTTTCACTATATCCCACTCTTTCTTTGCATGTGGCTCCTTTTTAGCTGCATTGTGAGTAAACTGGTGTGGCTCTTTTCAAACCAATTCCATGCATATGTGAAGAAAATTGGTCCTGAAATTCCTTTTGCCAAAGATGCTTATGGAGAAGTGTCTGTGTCTGGACAGACAAAAGTGTCCATTTTTGCCTCGAAGCTTGGCAAAATTGAAATTGATGATGGGGAAGCTAGAAATACTTCAGTCTACATTTCAAATCCCAGCTGCAGGGAGGCTGGTTGAGGATTGCCCATCCCTCAGTCTGGGCTGGATTCTCCCTCCAGTCTCCGGGGTTCTCTTTTCTATTCACAAAAGGGTGCTAATGAGATGGTTTAATCTCTATACCCTGTGGTCCACAAATACAAGATGCCAGCGTGGCCAATGGGGCTTCCATAAGAGTGGTAATCAGGGGTCTCAAGCTTACCATGACGTTTTGGGCCCTGGAATCAGATCATAGTTCTACAGTTGTCCTGGCACTAGAACTCATGACAAGGTTGTGACTAGACAGAAGGAGAGAAGGCTGGAGGCTGACAGGAAGCAATGCCAGTGAACAAATGCCTTCACAGGATGCATGGGTTTGCGCAACAGATGGTCAGGGGAGGTGCTGGTGCAGACGGGCTCAGTGGCAAAGCAATAACTGTGGATGGCCATTTTATGGCTGCAGATCACAGCACATTTATAAAAGATGTGTGTTTCATGAAAATGTGCATTTCATCGTGGAAATACTGTGGTTGGAGGAGATTTCTCAAAGCTGATAAATAAGTGTAGGTGACTTAACTTGCAAAAGATGATCATATGTGAGAAAGGATGTCTCAAATTAGGAAATAACTTGTTAAGTAAAAAAGCCTCATGTATAGATTTAAAGAAAAAGATATTTTGGTGCTCATCAAAATAAAAGTATAATAAGCTGAAGGGCTGCTTTTTTCTGTAAACATAATTTTGTATCACCAGTTTTTTTTTCAACGAGGACTTGAAATTCAGAAAAAAAATTAAAGCAGAGAAATGGGAAAAGGGCAAAAAAAAAAAAAAAAAAAGGATAGGAAAATAAAGCCAGAAAAAGGCAAATGAGTACAGAAAAAATAAAGTATCCACTCAGGTTCTGGACACTTTGTTAGAACTGAGAACACAGATCCAGAACTTCCTAGCAGTTAGTGTAAGTAGGAAATATCACTGTTCATATAATTCAAAGGGTTTTTAAGACCCAAAGAAGCATAGATATCTAACTCTGAGATCTCATAGTTCTCTGATGGTTCTAATAAGGAGGACACGGTATGAACAAATTATGCCTTACTGTTCGCTGAGGTTATATCAATGCCCGAACATTTCATCCAGCAAAGCAGTCACAACTAAAAACAGGTACATGATGGTTGCAGACAGCTTCTCAGTAGCCCAGAGAGCGAGAGCTCACCAGGGCAGAAGGTCCCTGAACCAGAGGCTGGCAGTGCACATGTGCTTTGGTCAGAGGAGAAGGACAACCATGCCCCACGGGGCTGAGGACCCAGTGGCTGGAACAAAGACATGATCCCAATTTTTTTGATACCTACTTTCTCACTTTGCCTTTGGGCCTCCACGGAGCTCCTGTGCAGCTGGCTGGACCATGGCCTATGCACAATGGCTGAGTCTACACACAATCAGAAAAGCAGCCTGAAACTCTGTGGACTGTGTCTGCTTTATTCTCAGCAGGATTAATGACCCTCATTGAATTCCCATTGCCTCAAAGCTTGGCAAAATTGAAATTGATTATGGGGAAGCTAGAAATACTTCAGTCTACATTTCAAATCCCAACATAACCTGAGTAAGGGAATTGCATGCTTTTCTCATCGAAAGCTCAAATAACTTAGTAATGGTTCAAAATTGTCTCCTACTGGCTTCTCAATTTAGCACACTAAATGGTCTTAGAGATCATTGCTCATCTTTGGACTAAGGCAGGCACAGTAACACATGTTCATTCTTTTGGCCTGAGCTATTACAGTAGCCTCCTAATAACTTATCTTCATCATCCTCTTTTCACTCATTCTATACTGGGCACCATGTCTGATCATTTTTTTTCTGATATTTGGATCAGTTCTATTAAACTGATAACCCTGTGATGTCTTTTTTTCCCTTCAATAGATCTTTAAATTCCAATCCTCACCCTAATCTACTCTTTCCCAATACAGCACCGTTATTCACACTGCTCCCAAAAT
The DNA here is from genome assembly GCF_029281585.2 of Gorilla gorilla gorilla. NCBI lineage: Eukaryota > Metazoa > Chordata > Mammalia > Primates > Hominidae > Gorilla > Gorilla gorilla. Next base: position 31,440,524 of record NC_073240.2, read on the forward strand.
CTATTCCATCCTCTGACTTCTCACAATACTTTTTTGTCCTAAGACTCCATGATAATAGAGAAAAGAATTTTGGTCTTCACAGAATGTATTGACTTAATGATATTCCAAATTTCTCTTGGGTGTCAAATATATTCCTCACCAAATATGACTGAAAGAAAACTCTATTCACCATGAATTTAAGGATCTCAAAATTATAATATCTTCTCCACTCTCATAATTCCACAGCCCCTGCTGTTACTATAATGACCTATATTGCAAAAGAGTGAATTCAATTGGAGTCCAAGAGGAAAACTGCTGGTATTTTTTTCATCTTTTGCCATCCCATACTTTATAAAGTGCAGTTAGACCCCCTGTTTGCCTCCCAGCATACCAAAGTTATGTAGATTGTTTTAAATAAAATCTACTGAAAGCATGCATTTTTAAGTACCCCTTTTGTGTCCCCTAAATTACAGAGGATAAAACCAGCCATAGAGGCAAATTCCTTTAGACCTTCTCCTAGAAACAAACACTATCCATTACATAAAACCGTCAATTGCAAGGACAATTCTGTAAACCATGATGTTTGATCCTGGAAGCTTCCTAGATTGAACACAAAGAAGAGGGTACAGTATTTGCATACCTCCAGCTTTAAGCTGTGTGCCCGGTGTTTTTCACTCCAAGGTGGTTGAGCATCTCCCTCTACACTGCCATCTACCCCATTCCTCATCACAAATGTCAACTCTGTCTGAGCTGCCTTCCAAAGTAAGCAGAGAACTCAGGACTGGGAAACCAGATGGGGCTGGCTTGGGAAGTGTGGCCTACCTGTTCCCTCCATGACCAAGCACAACACTGTATGTGGGGAATGAAATGGGACCAGGTCCCAGAGTACTGGGGAAACAGAACCTCATATCCAATGAGGAGTTCGGGCAGGCAGGTCAAAGATGGACCTGAGACCAACTCACTGTGATGGGTGTCAACAGAAAAGAAGACATGGCCTCAGAAGAGATGCTCCCTGAGAAGCTGGGCCACTTTCTCATGTGACTGTAGAATAATCCATCCCTGCGTGGAGCTGACAAGGCACCAAGCTGCTGGGCATGAGACCCTTCACATATCCTCACTGATCTTCTCGACTAGCTCTGAAGTCTCTCTGGTTTGAAACCTCATGTCACTTTTTTGGTATGTCTCTGTGGCATTGGACATCTTCTGCCTCATATTAGATGCATTGTGTAGTGTTTACTTATCCCTAATTTGCAGCCACTTATCTGAGCATAGACACTAGACCACTCCATCTTTGCCTCTATAAATATCAGGTGTAGGACCTTGTACTTGACAGGTGGTCATAAGATATCTTTCTCTCCCTTTTTTTTTTTTTTTAACTTGAGTTCAGGTGATGAGGGTCTAGTAATAGGTATTGCTAAGCAGAGCAAATTCAAATAATTGTTTAGAAAAATATTGATGACTGTATCTGATTAAGAGTATAAAAAATGGGGGAGGAGCTATGCTGAGCCCCCAATTTTAAGTTAGAGACAGGAGAATTCTGATGCCTGCCACAATTGATATCTTATAATGCTGCATTTGCAAGCTTAACATTCAATGGTTTTTCATTTAGAGTCCAAAGCAATCATTGACCATGGTGCCTGGGTGTTGGCTGTGAAGCCTGAATTCTAAAACACAATTGTAAACGTATTTTGCTTTATATTGAGATAAGCACATACAATACTTAAGACATGCAATATTTTAAAGAAATACAAAAAAATTGCTAACTGGCCACATCAGTTCTTAACTTTTTTATTAACCAGAACTGGTTTCCTCTTGCTGTTAGTTCCAGAAGAAAAGATTAAATCAGAATAGTTCTATATGTTTTACCTTGTGTATTAGGTATCAATTGTTGCACAACAAATCATCCCCAAACATATAGGCTTAAAACCGCCATTAGTTCACAGTTTCTGTGTGCCAGGAAACTGGATATGGCTTGGATGCATCTTCAGCTCTGAATCTCTCACAAGGTCACCATCCAGCTGTCAGCTCAGACTATAATCTTGTCTAAAGGTTTAATTGAGCAAGGAGCCACTCAAACTTACGCCTGTAGAGTTGGCAGGATTCAGCCCCTTTCAGGTTATTGGACAGAGGGCTCAGTTCCTTGCTGGTTATTAGCTGAGGCCACCTCAGTTCTTGACTCTGTGGGTCTCTCCATTAGGAAGCTCACAGCATAGCAGCTGGTTTCCCTCAGACTGAGCAGAGAGCAAGAGAGAGTGCTCAAGGCAAAAGACACTGCCTTTTTGTAACTTAATCTCAGAAGTGACATCTGCTGTGTTCTGTATGTTAGAAGTGAGTCACTAAGTCCAGCTGAAACTCAGGGGAAGGCTTGCCTATCAGGCGGCAGGAATCACCAGGACCCATCAGAGACACCGTCTACCCCAGTCTGTGCTCGGGTCCTTCATGTCTCTCCCTCCTGAAATTTGATAGATTCTGCAAAAGAAAAAGCCTTGATCCACGCTGCTTTCTAGAATGTTGTAGTGAAAAGCAAGTCAGTGTGGTACATTCAGAGTAATTTTATAATTTTATAATTTAAAAATAATTGACATTACTCCCAGCATTACCAAAGTTGCCAAGATCAGCTTTTAAATGCTCACTTAGGTCATTTGTGTTTAATGCATATTGAGTGTGTGCTCAATCTTCATCCCAAGACAGAGGGATTCAGATAACTGGCAAATGATATGAAGGAAAACCCTTCTGGAGTAGTCCATCTGGAGGCCACGTCAGGACTAGCCTCACAGGTAGAGTACAAGCATTCTGACTTTGGGAGCATTAAAAAGAGCATCAAACCAAATTATCTGATTCAGCCCTATATAATAGCCTACATAAGCCCCAAAGATCTCTATTTTAAATTAGAAATAAAGTTAATGTTTCACTTGAACATTCTGCAGGAAAGTGGTATGAGATCAAGGTATTATTAACTATTAACAACTGGCAGGGCATGGTGGCTCACGCCTGTAATCCCAGCACTCTGGGAGGCTGAAGCAGGTGAATCACCTGAGGTCAGGAGTTCAAAACCAGCCTGGCCAACATGGCGAAACCCTGGCTGTACTAAAAAATATAAAAATTAGCTGGTCATGGTAGTGTGCACCTGTAATCCCAGCTACTCGGGAGGCTGAGGCAGGATAATCATTTGAACCCAGGAGGCGGAGGTTGTGGTGAATCAAGGTTGTGCTGTTGCACTCCAGCCTGGGAGACCAGTGAAACTCCATCTTAAAAAAAAAAAAAAAACCGAAAAACTATTAGCAACTTAGCATGAAGCACTCTGTCACCTGGTAAGAACTGAGAAAGTGTAGCACAGGACAGATCAGGTTTGTCTTGATGGAAGAAAGGAAAGAGGAAATTACTGATGGTAATCTTGAGCCGAGCACAGAGAAAGGCAAGAAGGGATGGCTCTGGTTTCAAAGAATCCATGTCTGATTCCTCCCAAGCCCATTCTTTGTCATCTATTGTAATGTCAATATTCATATTAGGTAAGGAGTTCCCTTTAATGACCTCTAAGGATTCTTTCAGCTGGAAGAGTTGTATCCATTCATCTGCTAATCTTCTTCATCAAAGGACGGTTGGAAAGGATGCGGCATTACTCCTTACAAGAAGGTGGAAGTCTAATTTTTAAACTATGAGCTTTTACCTTAATGTGAGCCATTTCTTTTTAAGCTAGGCATTTACATGTACTCCAATATAATTCCTTGGTGGAATACATTTATTTTTGGTGCAAAACAAAATTATTTAGTCCAGAGACACCCTTCACTGGCAAAGAAAGACATTCATTGTGCAGTGCAGTAATTCAGAGAAATATTACTTCCAAGTCTTTTTAAAGTTAAAGAAGAATGTTTTAGGGCCCATTTGAAAAGTGCTATTCATATGAACTTGAAGGTCATTACTCACAGATAATATTCAGGAGAACTCCTGTCTAGGCTGAGAGCAGCCACTTCTGTGCTGTTTCAAGTTTTCAGAAACCATGGTACCGTTACTCCTCTATAAGGTAGAAAAACCATATCTAACATATTTGATTTATTCCAAAAACTCAGCAAAATCGATTTCTTTTTCACTCTTTGGAAGAAAGTACAGAATGAGGAAAATCACTTCTTAAAAAATTCATCAAAATAACTATGTTAAGCCCTTATGATTTCCAGGCCCTGAGCCCGGTTCTGGAGTCATAGAGTTTAGAAGAAAAAGATGGAAATATGCAATCCAGTGGGACTTCCTTTATCAAATGAACGCAAGGGCCTGATTTCTTTGGTAGATAATGCGTTCAACTAAACGGATCTCTTTGAGATGAGAATATTAGCTGCGCTGCACTGTCTGTACAATTGTGTCTGTACCTGGAGGAGTTTCCACAAGCAGCAGAGCCTGAGATTCTATGCATTTTAGATTTAGAAACTTCATTATACCAGTTCCTACAAGAACAGATCTCTGAAAGGATGAATCTCACAAATCAAGCTCATAAAAAATGCATAAACAATGCTTACATCATTTATAATGAGAAGATGTTCATTCCCAGCAATAGGGCAGACCAGATAATTGAGTATCTCCCTAATGCAGAACATTCAGAAGTACTGGATACTGTAGCAAACAGTTTCAAATGGAGAGCTGAAATTCCAACAAAGTCCCAAGACCACATTTTAAGATGAATCTGCAAACCAGAACTGTAAAGCACATGAGTGGACCTCACTGACATCTTCGTTTTATAGTAGGACGTGGTGCTCTGGGCTGCATCAGGTAGAAATTAGACCTAGATCCACAGTAAGCCTGTCCTATATGCTGACACTGCCCCTCCCTCCCAGTAAGCCAGAGACTAGAAAAACATTCAACCTCCTGTGGGTTCAGAGAAACAACAGAGAGCCTGTTTGACTGATCGCAGGTTCTAGGTGGTAAAGTCTCCCCTAAGAATTTATAGGCAAAGGCTGATGCCTCCAGTGTATTCACGTGTGAATTCATGCTCTCCTTGTGGCTTGGGAGTGGACAAAGTAAGACACTGATAGGAATTGTTTCCTGGATGGTAATACCACTGTGACATTGTTGTGGGAAGCAAGCTCTGAGACAGAGACTGACATGCAGGAGAGGGATGAAGGAATGCTCTTGGAATCTCCGCCTGGAAGTGAGGAGTAGAAAGCAGGACTGGGACTGGGCCGAGGAAGAGGGCAAGACTCAGCCAGCCTTGCAGGGAGTTCTAAAGATTACGTGGCTCTTAAGAATTATCTGGAGTAGGGCGAGAGGCGAGGCCCTTAGTGCTCCAAGTGAATCAGTCTTGGGATGCTCTGGGAGGGGGCCATGACCTTGGGTGGTGGGGCCATGTCGGAAGGGCTGGCACCTGACTGCACTGTCAGATGGGGCAGGCAGTAAGTCCTTACTCCTGAAAGGACTGTCTGTCCAGGGCTTCTGCTGGTAGCACTGTCAGTCTCGGGGCAATAAGCCCTTTACTCCTGAAGGGATATCAGGGTGGCCATCACTGTGTCACCACAGGGTTCTAGCAGAAGCAAACACAAGGCAGCTGTGAAGGGCAGGCGCTCCACCTAGGATTCCAGTTGACCCATCTAGCAGGATAAAAATAGAAAATGATGGCAGTTCTCGTAACTACAGCATAATTAATTTCAGATTTAGAAAACCAGGTGAAGCTAAAATACCAGATTTTAAATAATGGAACTTCAAAGGGAGCTGATTAGAATTCATGAATCCTAAGGTCTTTGAATTATTGTGGTTAACTGGTGGAATTAAAACTGTATAGTTAACTATATGTATTAAAATATGAAAGGGAATCTTCAAAAATAGGGAAATAAAATGTATAGCTCTCTAGCAAGATACTAAAAGGCAAAAACAGAAAAATGAGCATAATACATAGCATATAATAAAAAGAATGGAATACATCTAAATATATTGGTAAAATAATAAATATAAACGATCAAAAGATGTTTCTTATAAGGCACAAAATTAACATTATCTGCCACTTTATACGTAGAATCTGGAGGACCTTGAATAGCCTAACTATAATGCCCCTACCCACCCTGCTCCAGTGGCAGGTCCACTAGACAACCTTCCTTATCATGGGTGGCAGAGCCCGGAAGCAAGGGTCACCCCACCATCTTGTTACTACAAAGCCTGACTCCCTCAGCTCCTGCTTGTTCACTCTGTTTCCAAGCGCAGCCCTCATGTGGCCCCACATCATGTGGTTCCATCCTCCCCTGGGCCGTGTGTGCCTGTGACTAATAAGCTGGTGTGAACTCATTTGTCTAGTGTTGGGTGTCATGTGTCCAGTCATTTCCATAACCCCAGTGTGGGAATCTCTCCTCCACAAATGGGATGGAGACGAGATGAATACATGCCAATAAAAAGACATAGATATTCATATTGAAATATTTTATGACAGAAAAATGTTGAGAGTAAACATGTATATAGTATAGGGAAATAGACATATTAATATAAAAGGAAGGAAAATATATAGCAGACATTTTCTAATCAGAAGAAAGCCACCATGGTATTATTACCATCCAGAAAAATAAACCATACAGTAAAATGTATCATTAGGAATAAATATATTCAGTACATGAGGGTCAAGTATACAACTCCTCAGAAATAGACAACAGTTTTTGTCTAAACCTAACAACATAATATCAACTATGCACAGTCAGAACTTCATGAAGAAATTGATAAGTAAAGTGATCACATATTTGTCAAGTGTGTCAATATTTAACTGCAACAAATAATTAGAAAGTACATATTCTTCTCATTCACTCATGGAACATTTATAAAAATGGGCTATGTGCCATAAATACAAGAAAATTTTCAATAAAGATATGCAGACGTTATCCAATTGTTCTTCAGTCGTAAGGCAATGCAATTAGAAATCAAAATAAAAAATAACAAAAGATTATATGTTAATATTTTAAAATCCTCATAAGTCATTAGTCAAATAATTTTTATTTGTAATCATAAGAAAACATTTGTATTAGTAATATATTGTTGCATAACAGGTCGCCCCCCTACTTAGTGATTTCAAAAACAATAATCTTTGATTATCTCTCATTTGTGGGTGGGTCATGTACTTAGGAGCAGCTCAAATATATATTTCTGGTTTGGGAGCTCTCAGGAGGCTTCAGGCAGATGTCTGGGGTAACGGCCATGTAAAGACTTGAACTGGGCGGCGGCTCGGCTCCGCTCCGCACTGCCGGGCGCCGCCTCGCCATGGACGCGCGCAGGGGCGGCGGGCGGCCCGGGGAGAGCCCCGCTGCCGCCGCGCCCCCCCAACAGCAGCCGCCCCGGGCTGAGGCGTTGCCCCCGGAGGCGGCGGAGGAGGGCGGCCCTCGGGGCCGGCTCCGCAGCCGCGACAGCTAGTGCGGCCGCCCCGGCATCCCGGGCACGGCCAAGGGCAGCCGGAACGGCGAGTGCGGGCGCGGCTAGCCGCAGTGCAGCCCCGCGGGGCCCGAAGGCCCGGCGCGGGGGCCCAAGGTGTAGTTCTCGTGCCCCGGGGCCCGCGCCGGGGCCGGCGGAGGAGGCCGGCAGCGAGGTGGCGGCGCGGCGGCGGAGCCGCGCAGCAGCCGGGCCAGCTTCATGCAGCGCCAGTTCGGCGCGCTCCTGCAGCTGGGCGTCAACAAGTTCTCGCTGCGGATGTTCGGCAGCTAGAAGGCCGTGGAGCGCGAGCAGGAGCGCGTCCAGTCAGCGGGGGCCTGGATCATCCACCCGTACAGCGACTTCAGGTTCTACTGGGACTTCACCATGCTGCTGTTCATGGTGGGAAACCTCATCATCATCCCAGTGGGCATCACCTTCTTCAAGGACGAGACCACCGCCCTGTGGATCGTGTTCAACGTGGTCTCGGACACCTTCTTCCTCATGGACCTGGTGTTGAACTTCCGCACCGGCATTGTGATCGAGGACAACACGGAGATCATCCTGGACCAAGAGAAGATCAAGAAGTACCTGCGCACGTGGTTTATGGTGGACTTCGTGTCCTCCATCCCCGTGGACTACATCTTCCTCATCGTGGAGAAGGGCATCGACTCCGAGGTCTACAAGACGGCGTGCGCCCTGCGGATCGTGCGCTTCACCAAGATCCTCAGCCTCCTGCGGCTGCTGCGCCTCTCGCGCCTGATCCGCTACATCCACCAGTGGGAGGAGATCTTCCACATGACCTATGACCTGGCCAGCGCGGTGATGCGGTTCTGCAACCTCATCAGTATGATGCTGCTGCTCTGCCACTGGGATGGCTGCCTGCAGTTCCTGGTGGCCATGCTGCAGGACTTCCTGTGCAACTGCTGGGTGTCCGTCAATGGCATGGTGAACCACTGGTGGAGCGAACTGTATTCCTTCGCACTCTTCAAGGCCATGAGCCACATGCTGTGCATTGGGTACGGCCGGCAGGCGCCCGAGAGCGTGACGGACATCTGGCTGACCATGCTCAGCATGATTTGTGAGTGCCACCTGCTACGCCATGTTCATCGGCCATGCCACTGCCCTCATCCAGTCGCTGGAATCCTCGCGGCGCCAGTACCAGAAGTACAAGCAGGTGGAGCAGTACATGTCCTTCCACAAGCTGCCGGCCGACTTCCGCCAGAAGATCCACGACTACTACGAGCACCGTTACCAGGGCAAGATGTTCGACGAGGACAGCATCCTGGGCGAGCTCAACGGGCCCCTGCGGGAGGAGATTGTCAACTTCAACTGCCGGAAGCTGGTGGCCTCCATGCCGCTGTTCGCCAATGCTGACCCCAACTTCGTCACGGCCATGCTGACCAAGCTCAAGTTCGAGGTCTTCCAGCCGGGTGACTACCTCATCCGCGAAGGCACCATCGGGAAGAAGTACTTCATCCAGCACGGCGTGGTCAGCGTGCTCGCTAAGGGCAACAGGAGATGAAGCTGTTGGATGGCTCCTACTTCGGGGAGATCTGCCTGCTCACCCGGGGCCACCGCACGGCGAGCGTGCGGGCCAACACCTATTGCCGCCTGCTTTCGCTGAGCATGGACAACTTCAACGAGGTGCTGGAGGAGTACCCCATGATGCGGCGCGCCTTCGAGACGGTGGCCATCGACCGCCTGGACCGCATCGGCAAGAAGAATTCCATCCTCCTGCACAAGGTGCAGCATGACCTTAACTCGGGCGTATTCAACAACCAGTAGAACGCCATCATCCAGGAGATCGTCAAGTACGACGGCGAGATGGTGCAGCAGGCCGAGCTGGGTCAGCGCCTGGGCCTCTTCCCGCCGCCGCCGCCGCCGCAGGTCACCTCGGCCATCGCCACGCTGCAGCAAGCCGTGGCCATTAGCTTCTGCCCGCAGGTGGCGCGGCCGCTCGTGGGGCCGCTGGCGCTCGGCTCGCCGCGCCTCGTGCGCCGCCCTCCCCCGGGGACCGCACCTGCCTGCCGCCTCACCCGGGCCCCCGCCCCCCGCCAGCCCCCTGGGCGCACCCGCCAGCCCCCGGGCACCGCGGACCTCGCCCTACGGCAGCTTGCCCGCCGCCCCCCTTGCTGGGACCGCCCTGCCCGCGCGCCGCCTGAGCCGCGCGTTGCGCCCACTGTCCGCCTCGCAGCCCTCGCTGCCCCACGGAACGCCTGTCCCCGCGGCCTCCACACGCCCGGCCAGCAGCTCCACACCGCGCCTGGGACCCACGCCCGCTGCCCGGGCCGCCGCGCCCAGCCCGGATCGCAGGGACTCGGCCTTACCCGGCGCCGCCAGCGGCCTGGACCCCCAGGACTCCGCGCGCTCGCGCCTCTCGTCCAACTTGTGACCCTCGCCAACCGCCCTGCGGGCCCAGGAGGGCCGGAGGCGGGGCCGTCATCCAGACCAAAGCCATGCCATTGCGCTGCCCCAGCCGCCAGCCCGCCCAGAAGCCACAGACAAGACATAGGTAGCCGTAGTTGGACTGACGGGCAGGGCCGGCGGGGCAGCCCCCTCCGCGTCCCCGGCTGTCCCCCCTCATCGCCCTGCGCCCACTCCCATCGCCCCTGCCCCCGGCGGCGGCCTCGCGTGCGAGGGGGCTCCCTTCACCTCAGTGCCTCAGTTCCCCCAGCTGTAAAACAGGGACGGGGCGGCCCAGTGGCTGAGAGGAGCTGGCTGTGGAGCCCCGCCCGCCCCCCGCCCTCTAGGTGGCCCGCCGTCCGATGAGGATAGTTTTTTAAGTGCAATTCTTGGCCCACCGGCTTCCCGCTGCCCCCATCGCGCTCATGCAATAACCGACCCGGCTCCCGTCCACGCGCGTCCCGCGGTGACCTTGGGGAGCAGCACCCCAGCTCCCTCCAGCACTGGCACCGAGGGGCGGGCCTGGTTGCGCCGGGCGCGGGGGCGAGGCTGGGGTCCCGCCACCGTGATGAATGTACTGACGAGCTGAGGCAGCAGTGCCCCCACCGTGGCCCCTACGCCCAATTAACCCCCACACCCCCATTCCGCGCAATGAACGACAGCATCGGCAAAAAAAAAAAAAAAAAGACTTGAACTGGAGAACCTACTTCCAAGGCAGCTAACTCACATTTCTGGGAAGTAGGTTCTGAGAAGTCCATTCCTTCCCACACAACTTCCTGCCCCAGGGCTGCTTGAGTGTCCTCTCAGGGTGGTGGCTGACTTCTTCCAGAAATGAAGAGATGTAAGAGCCAGGGAGAGCCAGGCAGAAGTTACAGGTCCACTAGACAACCTACAGTATGGCAAATTACAGTTGCCTGTTTCCTAGAAAAATTTATACCAGCTGAAGTAATTACAGGAGATAGAAAACTTTAATAGTCCTACATGAATTAAATGAATTACATCAACTCTTGAAAATTAACTTTGACAAAGTACCAAAGATGTGTTGCTAATAAATTCTATTCAAGGTACAGATACTTCTAGTCTTATATCATCTGTACTAGAGAATAGAAAAAGAAACAGAAATAAATATATAAAAATATGTGAGAATAAAGCATTATAGTCCAAGCTCGTTTATGGAGAGAGATGCAAATATCCTGAATTTAAAAAAATAAAGTGTATACTTTACTCACAGAAAGCAATATACCTAAAATTAAATCTAACATAGATATGCAAAACATTTATGCAGAAGTAAATGTAGCATTGTCTTTCAACACAGAAAATAAACTAAAAATGAATGAGTAGATAGGCAAAGTTTTTGTATCAGAGGCCTAAATATTATGAAGATATTTAATAATTAAATGCAATTCAAATATAAATATCAGCAGGGTATTTCATTGAAAAAAGTTAAATATAAAATTTATATGAAAGTGTATAGGGACAAGAAAAAAAAATTTTTGGAAAAGAACTGTGCAGTAAAGTGTTAACTCAGCAGGCCTGGGCTGCCCAAACCCTGCATATTCCGAAGGGCTTCAGGACAGTCCCTGACAGGCTCCTGGAGATAACCTCTGAGCCTTTGTAATATTCTGTGTGATTTGAGTGACTTTGTAAACCTGAAGCTTTGGGTCACACCACATGCTATCAACATGCTTTATAGTGAACACCTGTTTATGTATGCCTGGGCCTTGGGTCACATTGTGTCACTTTGACCTCTGGGGGTGGCAGACAGCTGACTGGAGACTGAGTGGTTGAGGTCAGTCATGTGGAGCACAACTGGAAGCCCATGCCTCCTCCTTAGTGCTGGACTCTGCTGTGTGCACCTTTTTCCTTGCTGCTTCTAATCTATATCCTTTCACTGTAATTAACAATAGCTGTGGGTCTAACAGCTGTCTGTGTCCTGTGAGTCTTTCTAGCAAATCGTGCACTGGAACCGAAGTGGGTGGGCACTCACCAACTAAAACTATCAAATCTACTAGGAATCTATGAAAATTAAAGAATGTGGCAGTGCATAGACATAGCCAATAGGCAAAAGAGAATCAAACCTTAAGTGCAAAGAAATGCATTGCAGATCAGCAAGTAAGAGGTAAATTATGGGATAAAGTGATCCAAACACTGTTTATTCAGGAAAAATGTAGATTTTTATCAGACACCGTTTATAAAAATGTTTCAGATAGATTAAAACCTAATAGTGAGCAGCAAAATTAAGCATGTCTTTGGAAGAATAAGGATCATGTTCTTGTTCTCAGGATGGGGACAGATTTACTAAAGTAGACAATCATAAGAAAATAGGTATTATAATAATTTGACAACATTAAAGTTAAACATACCTGTATGCAAAAAGACACCATAAGCCAGCAAGGATTAGGTATCATGTATATCTAACCATGTGATATAGCTGACAGGGGCTTAGTATATTCAGATTATACATCAATCAAGTTAATTAATCCATTCAACAAATCCTTATTGAATGTCTATGTGCCAGGCCCTGTTCTAGTCACCAGGGTAACTGTAGGAAACAAAACTAATATCCTCCCCTCATAGGAGAGGCAGACACTAATAAATACATCATTACATATGTTGATAAACCTCAGATTTCAGAAAGTACCAAGGAGAGAACTAAAGCAGGTGGGAGAATAGAGCTTTGTGAGAGATGGGAGATGCTATTTTAGATTGGCTGTTCATAAAAAGAATAATTTTGAACCCAATGGGTTATGTAAAAATCAGTATAGAATAGAAAAATGACCCAATAGAAAAAGACAATTTTCAGCCGGGCATGGTGGCTCACACCTGTAATCCCAGCACTTTGGGAGGCTGAGACAGGTGGATCAGTTGAGGTCAGGAGTTCGAGATCAGCCTGGCCAACATGGTGAAACCCCGCCTCTACTAAAAATACAAAATTTAGCCAGGTGTGGTGGCACACACCTATAGTCCCAGCTACTTGGGAGGCTAATGCACAAGAATCGCTTGAACCTGGGAGGCGGAGGTTGCAGTAAGCTGTGATCTTGCCACTACACTCCAGCCTGGGCAACAAAGAAAGACTGTCTCAAAATTAAAAAAAAAAAAAAAAAGAAAAAGACAATTCTTGATTGAATGAACTGAATGCCCAATAAACATTTGAAAAGATCTCTGTAATGTATTTAACATAATTTTACATCTCTGTTCATATTAGAGAATTTATGGGGTTTTTAATAAAACACTTGGCCCTGAGTTGATAATTTTTGAAGCTGGGTGATAGGTTAATGGTGGTTGATTATATTATTCTCACTCTCTGTCTCACTCATTACACACACTCACACACACACGAAATCATACATGATGATTTATACAGTTACTTATAGTTTACATAATTTATATATTTAACATAAATATAAGTATAAAAATAATTATTATAAATATAAATTATATGAAAATAATTTATAATGAATTCTAAGGTAATTAAGACACAAATAACAAATTTTAGGACTGAAACAGGGATACGGCCACAGATCATACAGGTATTAAAAAATAACTAGTAAATCTATGAAAATCTTTATACAAAATTATCTTTATACTATGAAAATCTTTATACAAAAATTGCTGAAAAACAGACAACTTCCTCCAAGCATATGATTTATTAAAGTGCATTCAAAAATATAAAGTCTTCACAACCCTATAATTATAAAATTGAATCTGTAATTAAACAATTTGTCATCAAGAAATGCCAAGTCCCAAAGGATTTACTGATGATTTTTACCACCAAACATTTGAGGAAGAAATAAGAAGTCATATTACACAAATCATTCTAGAGAATAGAAGAAGAGAAAATACTTTCCAATGAGGGAAAGATAATCTTGGTCACAACCAAAACCAAAATAAGAGTATCGGAAAAAATAAAATTTCTCTTGAATTCTTAACAAGTTACTCTAAACTCTTGAAAGACAATTTCTCTCTTGAATATGACTTAAAAATAAATCCAAGCCAGGCGCAGTGGCTCATGCCGGTAATCCCAGCACTTTGGGAGGCCAAGGCAGGCGGATCACTTGAGGCCAGGAGTTCAAGACCAGCCTGGCCAACATGGTGAAACCCCATGTCTACTAAAAATACAAAAAAATTAGTCAGGCGTGGTGGTGGGTGCCTGTAATCCCAAGCTGGGAGGGTGAGGCAGGAGGACCCCTTCAACCTGGGAGGCAGAGGTTGCAGTGAGCCAAGATTGCACCACTGCACTCCAGCCTTGGCAACAAAGTGAGACTGTGTCTCAAAACATAAAACTACAAAATAAATCCAAATAAAAACATTAGCAAACTGAGTCTAGTGACATATACATAAAGGAAAATACATCATGGTCATGTTGGGGGCCAGGGATACAAGATTAGTTTAACATATGAAAATCAATCAACATAATTCTCCATGAAAAAAACGTTTTAAAAAATTGAACTGTCTAGTTATGATTGTTAAAAAAGAAACTATCACTATATTAGAAATAGGAATACACTTTCTAAATGTGAGAAAGGTATTTTTATATTGAATGAAAAAATGTTGTAAGAGCATTCTCAGAGATTAGAAATTAAAACAACAGGATGTCTGCTCTTACCATTGTTATTCAACATGATACTGGAGGTGCTAGTCTGTGCACTGAGGCAAGAGATAGCCAGAAAAGCGTGTATCATTTTCAAGTGCCAGAATAACGAAAATGCTCAAAAAAGCAAAAGGATGGGGCATATCAGAGAGATATAGAAGTGACCCTGATATAAAATAAATAACATGGTATTGGCTTACAACCCAAAGTATAAAATCAATATACATGAGGTTACACTGATATAAATAAATGATTAAATGAACAAGTAAATACAAAAGAAAGAAGAAGGACAACTCTTTGTAGAAGAATTCCAGATAATATGAATAGATACTGTCTCTTCCAGGAATTGGACCTTAGTGTCTACCTCCCAGGCCACCTTGTGCCTGGCCTGGACTTAGTGATTCACATGCAAGACTAGAGTATTGAAAGCTGGGAAAGAGTATCTGTGTGGTAGAGAAACCTAGCAAACGCCTCCTTGACCACATGATCAAGGTGAACATCACCAGTAATGAGGCATGTTGATATCACATCCCCTTGATATGAAGTGATGAGAAGGAAGCTTAACCTCTGCAGAATTTTTTCCAAAAGCTCATAATTCCAGCCTAATCAGGAAAAAAATAATGAGACAAACACAAATTAAAGAGCATTCTAAGGACCTGACCAGTACTCTTCAAACTGTCGATACACAGTAACAAGGAGAGGCTAAGAGTTGGCCACAGGCCAGAGGAACCCAAGGAAACGTAATGATTAAGTGCCAGATAGTATCCTGAACTGGATACTGGGAACAGAAAAAGAACGTTGGTGTAAAAACTTAGTGGAATGCAAATACATTACTGTTAATGAAAATTCAGAATTTAATATTGGTTTCTTAGTTTTGGCAAACGTAGCATGGTTGTGTAACATGTTAACTTTAAGGGAAGCTGGATAAGATAACTCTCTTTACTTTTTTTGCAGCTTTTCTGTAGATCTAAAATTATTCCAAAAGTAAAAAGTTTATTACATAAAAGAAAGAAGTCACAAAACTCTTATTTTAAGACTTACATGGCAAATTAAGTGGCCATGATTAAACAAGTCATATTTTTTCTATGTATGTATGTATTTATTTTTAAAATTAGTTAATTTATACATATATATTTTTAAATTTTACTTCAAGTTCTGGGATACATGTGCAGAACGTGCAGGTTTGTTACATAGGTATAGAAGTGTCATGGTGGTTTGCTGTGCCTATCAACCTGTCATCTAGGTTTTAAGCGCCGCATACATTAGGTATTTGTCCTAATGCTCTCCCTCCCCTTGCCCCCCACTTCCCTACAGGCCCCGGTGTGTGATGTTCCCCTCCCTGTGTCCAAGTGTTCTCATTGTTTAACTCCCACTTATGAGTGAGAACATGCAGTGTTTGGTTTTCTGTTCCTGTGTTAGTTTGCTGAGAATGATGGCTTCCAGCGTCATCCATGTCCCTTCAAAGGACATGAACTATATTTACCTTTTTTTTTTTTTTTTTTTTTTTTTGAGACAGAGTTTCACTCTTGTTGCCCAGGCTGGGCAATGGTACAATCTTAGCTCACCACAACCTCCGCCTCCTGGTTCAAGTGATTCTCCTCCTTCAGCCTCCCGAGTAGCTGGGATTACAGGTATGTGCCACCACACCCGGCTAATTTTTAGTAGAGACCAGGTTTCTCCATGTTGGTCAGGCTGGTCTTGAACTCCCAGCCTCAGGTGATCCACCTGCCTTGGCCTCCCAAAGTGCTGGGATTACAGGCGTGAGCCACCGCGCCTGGCCTATATTTAATTTTAATTGACAAAAAAACTGTATGTTAAAGGTATACAAAATGATGTTTTGATATATGTATACAATGTAGAATGTTTAAATGGAGCTAATTAATATATGCGCCACCTCACATACTTATTATTGTCTTGTGATGAGAACTTTTAATATTTACTCCCTTAGTGATTTTTAAGTATACAATACATTGTTGTTAAGTACAGTCACCATGTTGTACAATAGAGCTCTTTAAGTCATTCCTGCTGTCTGGCTGAAAATTTGTGTCCTCTGACCATTATCTCCCCATTTCCCCTTCTCCCCAGCCCGTGGAACCACCATTCTACGCTCTACTCTTAGAAGGTTTTTAGATTTCATATGTATGTGAGATCACGTGATATCTTCCTCCCTCCCTCCCTTCTTCCTTCCTTCCTCTCTTTCTCTCTTTTCTTTTCTTTCCTTTTCTTTTCTTTTTCTTTCTCTCTTTCTTTCTTTCTTTCTTTCTTTCATCTCTCTTTCCTTCCTTCCTTCCTTCCTTTCTCTTTCTCTTTCATCTCTCCTTCCTTCCTTCCTTCCTTCCTTTCTCTTTCTCTTTCATCTCTCCTTCCTTCCTTTCTTCCTTCCTTTCTCCCTCTTTCTTTCTTTCTTCCTCCTTCCTTCCTTCCTTCCTTCCTTCTTTCAGACAAGGTCTCACTCTGTCATTCAGGCTGGAGTGCAGTAGCGTGATCATAGCTCACTGCAGCCTTGAACTCCTGGGTTCAAGCGATCTTTCTGCCTCAGCACCCTCCAAGTAGCTGGGACCACAGGCTATATCACCATGCCTGACTAATTTTTAAAATATTTTTTTTTTGTTTTTGTTTTAATAGAGACAGGGTCTCCCTATGTTGCCCAAGCTGGTCTCAAACTACTGGGCTCAAATGATCCTTCCTCCTTGGCCTCCCAAAGTGTTGGACTGCAGGTGTGAGCCACTGCACCTGGTTCATTATTTGTCTTTCTGTGCTTAGCTTATTTCGTAAAGAAGTCAATATTAAATATTAAAAGTTATTATAAAGATATATTAGTAAGACAGTATGGTAGGGACATAAATATAAACACACATACCAATAGAACATGACAAAAGAACAAAACCAGCCGCATGCATACTCGATGGAGACAAAGGTAACACTACAGAATGGTGAAGGAAGAACAGTCATTTTAATGACAGTGTTGACTTAATTGAGTATTCATGTTCAAAAAAGAAATTTGAGCCTTATTTTACATCTCATAGACACACACTATAACTTCCTTGTGGAGTTTAAATCTAAATGCAATAAGTGAGCAATAAAAATTTTAGAATATATTGTAACAGATTATATTAATGATCTTGGTGTAGGAACAGATTTTTTAAAACAGTATATAGGAAACTTTAAACATAAAAAAGATTGATAAGTTAGACTACACTAAAATATTGAATATATCTTCAATGAAATACGTTTAAATAATGAAAACATAAATCACAGAGTAGGAGAGAATATTTTAAATATGGCAGCAAAGGTCCTATGCCTAGATGATATAAAGTGCTTCTAAAAGCCAGTAAGAAAAAGACTCAATTAAAACATTGGGAAAACATTTGGATAGGCACTTCATAATAAAAGAGTATTCAAATGATCAATGCTCACATTAAAAGTGGTTCAACATCGTTAATCATCAGGAAACTGCAAAGTAAACCAACCAAGAGATAACACTGTATACTCATCAAGAGGCCTACATTTTTTATTTTATTTGCTTACATTTTTACTTTAGATTCAGGGGGTACATATACAGGTTTGTTACAGGGGTATATTTCATGATGCTGAGGTTTGGGCTTCTATTGATCCTGTCATCCATGTAGTGAACATACTGCACGCTAGGAAGTTTTTAGCCCTTCTCCCCTCTTTTTCCTCTTTTGGAGTCCCCAGTGTCTATTGTTCCCATCTTTATGCTCACATATACCCACAATATAGCTCCCACTTATAAGAGAACACGTGACTTTTGGTTTTCTGTTGATGCATTAATTCACTTAGGATGGTGGCCTCCAACTGCATCCATGTTGCTGCAAGGGATATTATTTTATTCTTTTCTATGGCTGCATAGTATTCCGTGGTGTATAGGTACCACATTTTCTTTATCCGATCCAGAGTTGATGGGCACCTGGATTCCATGTCGTTGCTATTATGAATAGCACTGCAATGAACATATAAGCTCATGTGTCTTTTCAGTAAAATGGCTTATTTTCCTTTGGGCATACACCCAGTAATAAAATTGCTGGATCAAATGGTACCTCAAATCTTAGTTCTTTGAGAAATCTCCAAACTGCTCTCCATAGTAGCTGGAGTAATTTACATTCCCACCAACAATGTATAAAATTTCCCCTTTCTTTACAACCTCACCAACATCTGTTGTTTTTTGACTTTTAATATTGGCCATTCTGACTGATGTGAGATGATATCTCATTGTGGTTTTGATTTGCATTTCTCTAATGATTAATGATGTTGAACTTTTTTTTTCATCTGTTTGCTGGCCACTTATATGTCTTCTTTTGAGAAGTATCTGTTCACGTCCTCTGCCCACTTTTTAATGGGGTTATTTGTTTTTTGCTTGTTGATTTGTTTAAGTTGCTTATAGATGCTGCTTTGTTGGATGTACAGTTTGCAAATATTTTCTCTCATTCTGTAGGTTGTCTGTTTACAGTGTTGATGTTTTTTTTTTGTTGTGCAAAATCTCTTTAGTTTAATTAAATCCTACTCACCGATTTTTGTTTCTGTAACAATTGCTGTTGGGGACTTGGCCAAAAATTCTTTGCCAAGGCCATGCTAAAGAAAGGTATTTTCTATGTTTTATTCTAGCATTTTTACAGTTTCAGGTCTTACAATTAAGTCTTTAATTCCCCTGAGTTAATTTTTGTGTATGGGCTAAGTGTCCAGTTTCATTCTTCTGCATATTATTAGGCAGTTTTCCCTGCACCATTTGTTGAATATGGAGTCTTTTCCCCATTACTTGTTTCTGTTGACTTTGTCAAAGATCAGTTGGTTGTAAGCGTGTGACCTTATTTCTGGGTTCTCTATACTGTCTCATTGGTCTATGTGTCTCTTTTTGTACCAGTGCCATGCTGTTTTGGTTACTGTAGCCTTGTGGAATAGTTTAAAGACTTTACCAAAAAACTCCTAGACCTGGTAAATGACTTCAGTAAAGCTTCGGGATACAAAATCAGCATACACAAATCAGTAGCATTTCTATATACCAGTAGTTTTTAAGCTGAGAGCCAAATCAAGAGTGAAATCCCATTCAAAATAGCACCACCCCCCAAAAAATTAAAATACTTAGGAATACATCTAACCAAGGAGGTGAAAAATCTCTACGAGGAGAACTACAAAACACTACTCAAAGAAATCATAGATGACACAGACCAATGGAAAAACATTCCATGCTGGTGTGTTGAAAGAATCAATATTGTTAAAATGTCCATACTGTAGATTCAGCATTATTTCTATCAAATTACCAATGCAATTTTTCACAGAATTAGAAAAACTGTTCTAATATTCATATGGAACCCAAAAAGAGCCAAAGTCATTCTAAGAAAAATAAAACCAGAGGCATCACATTACTTAACTTCATGATGGCTAAAATTTAAGGATTGACAGAAACATATATTACTGGTGTAGGTATAAATTATTACCATTAATTTGGAAAACTATTGACAGTATGTCAGTTTTGAACAAAATCATACCCTATGAGTTAGCAACTCCACTTTTGGGTACACACCCAGAACATGATTATCAAAAGGCATCCAAGTTTTATTTCATAAGCACCTAAGGATGTGGATCAAAATGCAAATCTGCTACACAAAATTAGTAGCCAGAGGGTTCTTGGTGAGTCTGGAAGCAAAGCACAGCATTGCTTTTTATTACTCAGCCATCATGGCCCAGTTGCCTTTGGCGGGTGAGGCCAGCTGGCCAGTAGCTCAGATGGAGCAGGTATGAGGGGGTAAGAGCAGTGGTCCATCTGTCACTGGAGAAGCCTAGTCACCTGGGCAGAATATCTTGAACCTAGGATAAGTTCATCCATGGTAGACCAACTCTGTGATGGAGTTATGAGATGGGGAAGGAGGGTCTGGCACCATGCAACAGGATTTCCCCCAAAGCTCAGCACTCCAAGGAGCACATCAGCATCAGGAATGTCTGCCGGAAGCCAGCGGCTGTGGAGGAGGGGCAGTAGCCACTGAGCCTAGGTTCAGAGCTTCAATCCCCTTCAGTCCTCTTGACTGGCAAGAGAACAGCAGAGTCTATTAGAGAGGAATTACCATTCCAAGCAAGAATTTAGGCCACATCTTTCAGAATGAGACCATTGAGTTGAGGTCCACTTAGCAGGGAAAGTGGCTTCAGGTTGTGGTTGACTGTTTAATTACACCCTGCTGTTCACTCTCTTCACCATTGTATGCAAAGTACAGCATCTCTGACAAGCAAGGAACACTGGCTTGCCCCACAGTGGCTGGCTGGGGTTGATGAAATGAGCAGCGAAGTAGCAGTGTGCCCAGTCCAAGCAGAGACTACCTCTAGCAGGGGCATGACATTCCCCAAGAGAGGGCATCTCCTTTAGCCTGGACCTTGGAGCAAAAGCAACCCATGGATCAGACCAATAGACAACATGCAGCCCTCATCTAACCCAAGTGGAATATAGCTGTTGGTATAAGCCACCGAGATTTTGAGGTTGTCCCCACAGGAAAGCAAACTAGCATAACACTGAATTGCTGAGCAAGTGGGTGGTTAATTAATAGCTCTCTTTCCCAACTAGAGCTTCCCTGAAAGTCCGAGGAGGCCTGGAGCATGCAGGGAGAGGACAAGCAGCCTCGGAGAGAAAGAGGGGAGGTACAAGTGACCTGGATGCAACACGGCCTGGCCCAGGAGGAATTGGATACTCTTAAGGGATATTTCACACAAGTCATATGAATCTGGAAGACTACCCCAGATCCATATAGGTATATAGGACAAGGCCAGACTACTCTCTATCCCCAACATGTCTCTCAACTGGAGAGTACTAATAAATACTGCCAATTCTTACTACCCAATTCCTGTTTTAATCAGTTATAAAATACAATTTAGTATATTGCCGTGGATTTTTATATTGGTAATATTTTCCTAAGGTGGCTTGCCAATTATCCCAGCCCCATTTGTTGAATAGGGTGTCCTTTCCCCACTTTATGTTTTTGTTTGCTTTGTTGAAGATCAGTTGGCTGTAAGTATTTGGCTTTATTTCTGGGTTCTCTATTCTGTTCCATTGGTCTATATGCCTGTTTTTATACCAGTACCATGCTGTTTTGGTGACTATGGCCTTAGAGTATATCAGTTGATGCCTCCAGATTTGTTCTTTTTGCTTAGTCTTTCTTTGGCTACGTGGGCTCTTTTTTGGTTCCATATGAATTTTAGGATTGTTTTTTCTAGTTCTGTGAAGGATGATGGTATGTTTTGATGGGAATTGCATTGAATTTGTAGATTGCTTTTGGCAATATGGTCATTTTCACAATATTGATTCTACCCATCCACAAGCGTGGGATGTGTTTTCATTTGTTTGTGTCATCTATGATTTCTTTCAGCAGTGTTTTGTAGCTTTTCTTGTAGAGGTCTTTTACCTCCTTGGTTAGGTATATTCCTAAGTTTTTTTTTGTTTTGTTTTCAGCTATTGTAAAAGGGGACGAGTTCTTGATTTGATTCTCAGGTTGGTTGCTGTTGGTGTATAGTAGAGCTATCGATTTGTGTACAATAAATTTGTATCCTAAAACTTTGCTCAATTCATTTATCAGTTCTAGGAGCTTTTTGGAGAAGTCTTTGGGATTTTCTAGGTATATAATCATATCATCAGCAAACAGCAACAGTTTGACTTCCTCTTTAGCCATTTGGATGCCCTTTATTTCCTTCTCTTGTCTGGTTACTTTGGCTAGGACTTTCAGTACTGTGGTGAATAGAAGTGGTGAAAGTGGGCATCCTTGTCTTGTTCCAGTTCTCAGGAGGAATGCTTTCAGCTCATCCCCCTTCAGTATTATGTTGGCTGTGGGTTTGTTGTAGATGGCTTTTGTTACCTTATGTCCCTTCTATGCTGATTTTGCTGAGGGCTTTAATCATTAAGGGATGCTTAATGTCAAATGCTTTTTCTGCGTCTATCGAGATAATCATGTAATTTTTGTTTTTAATCCTGTTTATGTGGTGTATTGCATTTATTGACTTGCATAGTGTTAGTGGCTCTTTCTGCATACTTGAGAATATCTAGTTTTATGTCTCGTTTGAATCTGGGTAGGTTACTTAACCATGATGACAGTTCATTTCATTATTATATTTTATTTTAAAAATGTATTTTTTAAATTTTAAAATATTTAATTGACAAAGATTGAATATTTTTGGTGTGCAACATGATGATTTGACATATGTATGCATTGTGTAGTGATTACCAAAATCAAATTAATTAACACATCCATCACCACCCATGCTGTATATGAGAACCCCAGAACTGATTCATCTTGTAACTGAAAGCTTGTATTCTTTGTCCAGCCTCTCATCCAGTTTCCCCTCTCCCCCACCCCTGGCATCACCGTTTTACTCTCTGCTTCTATGAGTTTGACACTTTTATTTATTTATTTATTTTTGAGACAGATTTTTGCTCTTGTTGCCCAGGCTGGAGTGCAATGGCACAGCCTGAGCTCACTGTAACCTCTGCCTCCCGGGTTCAAGTGATTCTCCTGCCTCAACCTCCCGAGTAGCTGGGATTACAGGCATGGCATGTGCCACCACACCCAGTTAATTTTGTAATTTTAGTAGGGATGGGGTTTCACCATGTTGGTCAGGCTCCTCTTGAACTCCTGACCTCAGGTGATCCACCTGCCTCGGCCTCCCAAAGTGCTGGGATTACAGGTGTGAGCCACCATGCCCGGCCCAGTTTGACACTTTTAGATTCCACACATAAGTGAGATCATGCAGTATTTGTCTGTCTGTGTCTTTCTATGCTTATTTTATGTAACATGTCCTCCAGGTTCATCTGTGTTGTTGCAAATGGCAGGATTTCCTTTTTATGGCTGAGTAATAGTCCACTTTATACTTCAAATTCTTCCTATCTTTCAGAACCAGATCCAATGCCATCTCTTCCGCAAAGACTTCTTTGATCTTGAAGTTTGGCAGAGGAAGTTCTCCCCGCTGTGAGGTTTAATTATATTGATTTCCTCCTGGCCATGGGTCTGTTTGTAATAGGGATTTATGCAGGAGATAGATAAGGTTTCTCATGCAGCTTGTCAGCTGGTATCATAGAGTGTTTTCTGTAGTTATTATTCTATAACTATTTATTTATGTTTTATAAGTCCTATGAAATGTCACTTAAAGGAAAATTCTCTCAGCCTTGTTCCCAAATTCTGTGTGATCACAAAGACACTATTGCTTTCTAGGCCTTGCTTTCATGGAACTGAACCTAAATAGTGTACCTTTTTTAGGTATCTCCAGGGTCTTTCTTTAACTATTTTTGCTCAAGTAAAAGTGAATAGCAAAAATGGAGTATTTTAAACCTGAAAAAAAAAAAAAAAAACAGAAAGGAAGTGAGGTGGCTTGACTTCCTCCTAAGTTTATAGTAAGTATATTTTCTCATGGGAAGAAAAAAACACACTGATGATTAGAAACACTTTGCTTTTTGTTCAGCCACAACCTAGCTATTTCCCACAAAGTTAATCCACTGTTACCAGAATAGGGAAGCATCTGTACACATGGAGAGAAATGGAACCTAAATATTTCTGGAAACCTCAAGTCACTTACACATTCCACAAGTTGCCTCATATCGAGAAACACAGAATTTGTTCAAACATTTCAATACTTCACCAGATTGAGTTTGCGAACAGAAACGTTTTGGAATTGTGGCAAAGGGAGTGGCTGTCATGGCAGAGGTGAGCTCAGACATGTGGATTAGTATTCAGATGATAATTTGGCTCCAGAAATCATCACCACGGGGCACACAACCCTGTAGTCAGAAAGGACCTCATGAATCACCCCATAGATTACCCTAAAATTTAAAGATTTTCTCCAGAATGAACCTAGTAGAGAAGACTATTCTAAGAGGCAGCTTATCTCATTCTGAAAACATTTTTGTTGTTTCTTTCTTTCTTTCTTTTCTTTTTTTTTTTTTTTTTTTTTTTGAGATGGAGTCTCGCTCTGTCCCCCAGGCTGGAGTGCAGTGGCGCAATCTTGGCTCACTGCAAGCTCTGCCTCCTGGGTTCACGCCATTCTCCTGCCTCAGCATCCCGAGTAGCTGGGACTACAGGCGCCCGCCACCACAACTGGTTAATTTTTTGTAGTTTTAGTAGAGACGGGGTTTCACTGTGTTAGCCAGGATGGTCTTGATCTCCTGACCTTGTGATCCTCCTGCCTTGGCCTCCCAAAGTGCTGGGATTACAGGTGTCAGCCACTGCGCCTGGCCTGTTTATCTTTATTTCTTTTTTTTTTCTTTTATTATTATACTTTAAGTTTTAGGGTACATGTGCACATTGTGCAGGTTAGTTACATATGTATACATGTGCCATGCTGGTGTGCTGCACCCACTAACTTGTCATCTAGCATTAGGTATATCTCAAAATGCTATCCCTCCCCCCTCCCCTCACCCCACAACAGTCCCCAGAGTGTGATGTTCCCCTTCCTGTGTCCATGTGATCTCATTGTTCAATTCCCACCTATGAGTGAGAATATGCAGTGTTTGGTTTTTTGTTCTTGCAATAGTTTACTGAGAATGATGATTTCCAGTTTCATCCATGTCCCTACAAAGGACATGAACTCATCATTTTTTATGGCTGCATAGTATTCCATGGTGTATATGTGCCACATTTTCTTAATCCAGTCTATCATTGTTGGACATTTGGGTTGGTTCCAAGTCTTTGCTATTGTGAATAATGCCGCAATAAACATACGTGTGCATGTGTCTTTATAGCAGCATGATTTATAGTCCTTTGGGTATATACCCAGTAATGGGATGGCTGGGTCAAATGGTATTTCTAGTTCTAGATCCCTGAGGAATCACCACACTGACTTCCACAATGGTTGAACTAGTTTACAGTCCCACCAACAGTGTAAAAGTGTTCCTATTTCTCCACATCCTCTCCAGCACCTGTTGTTTCCTGACTTTTTAATGATTGCCATTCTAACTGGTGTGAGATGGTAGGTATCTCATTGTGGTTTTGATTTGCATTTCTCTGATGGCCAGTGATGATGAGCATTCTTTCATGTGTTTTTTGGCTGCATAAATGTCTTCTTTTGAGAACTGTCTGTTCATGTCCTTCGCCCAGTTTTTGATGGGGCTGTTTGTTTTTTTTCTTGTAAATTTGTTTGAGTTCATTGTAGATTCTGGATATTAGCCCTTTGTCAGATGAGTAGCTTGCAAAAATTTTCTCCCATTTTGTAGGTTGCCTGTTCACTCTAATGGTAGTTTGTTTTGCTGTGCAGAAGCTCTTTAGTTTAATTAGATCCCATTTGTCAATTTTGGCTTTTGTTGCCATTGCTTTTGGTGTTTTAGACATGAAGTCCTTGCCCATGCCTATGTCCTGAATGGTAATGCCTAGGTTTTCTTCTAGGTCTTTTATGGTTTTAGGTCTAACATTTAAGTCTTTAATCCATCTTGAATTGATTTTTGTATAAGGTGTAAGGAAGGGATCCAGTTTCAGCTTTCTACATATGGCTAGCCAATTTTCCCAGCACCATTTATTAAATAGGGAATCCTTTCCCCATTGCTTGTTTTTCTCAGGTTTGTCAAAGATCAGATAGTTGTAGATATGCGGCGTTATTTCTGAGGGCTCTGTTCTGTTCCATTGATCTATATCTCTGTTTTGGTACCAGTACCATGCTGTTTTGGTTACTGTAGCCTTGTAGTATAATTTGAAGTCAGGTAGTGTGATGCCTCCAGCTTTGTTCTTTTGGCTTAGGATTGACTGGGCGATGCAGGCTCTTTTTTGGTTCCATATGAACTTTAAAGTAGTTTTTTCCAATTCTGTGAAGAAAGTCATTGGTAACCTGATGGGGATGGCATTGAATCTGTAAATTACCTTGGGCAGTATGGCCATTTTCACAATATTGATTCTTCCTACCCATGAGCATGGAATGTTCTTCCATTTGTTTCTGTCCTCTTTTATTTCCTTGAGCAGTGGTTTGTAGTTCTCCTTGAAGAAGTCCTTCATATCCCTTGTAAGTTGGATTCCTAGGTATTTTATTCTCTTTGAAGCAATTGTGAATGGGAGTTCACTCATGATTTGGCTCTCTGTTTGTCTGTTGTTGCTGTATAAGAATGCTTGTGATTTTTGTACATGATTTTGTATCCTGAGACTTTGCTGAAGTTGCTTATCAGCTTAAGGAGATTTTGGGCTGAGACAATGGGGTTTTCTAGATATACAATCATGTCGTCTGCAAACAAGGACAATTTGACTTCCTCTTTTCCTAATTGAATACCCTTTATTTCCTTCTCCTGCCTAATTGCCCTGGCCAGAACTTCCAACACTATGTTGAATAGGAGTGGTGAGAGAGGGCATCCCTGTCTTGTGCCAGTTTTCAAAGGGAATGCTTCCAGTTTTTGCCCATTCAGTATGATACTGGCTGTGGGTTTGTCATAGATAGCTCTTATTATTTTGAAATACGTCCCATCAATACCTAATTTATTGAGAGTTTTTAGCATGAAGGGTTGTTGAATTTTGTCAAAGGCCTTTTCTGCATCTATTGAGATAATCATGTGGTTTTTGTCTTTGGTTCTGTTTATATGCTGGATTACATTTATTGATTTGCGTATATTGAACCAGCCTTGCATCCCAGAGATGAAGCCCACTTGATCATGGTGGATAAGCTTTTTGATGTGCTGCTGGATTCGTTTGCCAGTATTTTATTGAGGATTTTTGCATCAATGTTCATCAAGGATATTGGTCTAAAGTTCTCTTTTTTGGTTGTGTCTCTGCCTGGCTTTGGTATCAGAATG
Source organism: Gorilla gorilla gorilla (assembly GCF_029281585.2). Classification (NCBI taxonomy): domain Eukaryota; kingdom Metazoa; phylum Chordata; class Mammalia; order Primates; family Hominidae; genus Gorilla; species Gorilla gorilla. The sequence goes on from NC_073240.2 coordinate 31,467,610, forward strand.
ATGCTGGCCTCATAAAATGAGTTAGGGAGGATTCCCTCTTTTTCTATTGATTGGAATAGTTTCAGAAGGAATGGTACCAGTTCCTCCTTGTACCTGTGGTAGAATTCGGCTGTGAATCCGTCTGGTCCTGGACTCTTTTTGGTTGGTAAGCTATTAATTATTGCCACAATTTCAGCTCCTGTTATTGGTCTATTCAGAGATTCAACTTCTTCCTGGTTTAGTCTTGGGAGGGTGTATGTGTCCAGGAATTTATCCATTTCTTCTAGATTTTCTAGTTTATTTGCGTAGAGGTGTTTGTAGTATTCTCTGATGGTAGTTTGTGTTTCTGTGGGATCGGTGGTGATATCCCCTTTATCATTTTTTATTGCGTCTATTTGATTCTTCTCTCTTTTTTTCTTTATTAGTCTTGCTAGCGGTCTATCAATTTTGTTGATCTTTTCAAAAAACCAGCTCCTGGATTCATTAATTTTTTGAAGGGTTTTTTGTGTCTCTGTTTCCTTCAGTTCTGCTCTGATTTTAGTTATTTCTTGCCTTCTGCTAGCTTTTGAATGTGTTTGCTCTTGCTTTTCTAGTTCTTTTAACTGTGACGTTAGGGTGTCGATTTTGGATCTTTCCTGCTTTCTCTTGTGGGCATTTAGTGCTATAAATTTCCCTGTACACACTGCTTTGAATGCGTCCCAGAGATTCTGGTATGTTGTGTCTTCGTTCTCGTTGGTTTCAAAGAACATCTTTATTTCTGCCTTCATTTCGTTATGTACCCAGTAGTCATTCAGGAGCAGGTTGTTCAGTTTCCATGTAGTTGAGCGGTTTTGAGTGAGATTCTTAATCCTGAGTTCTAGTTTGATTGCACTGCGGTCTGAGAGATAGTTTGTTATAATTTCTGTTCTTTTACATTTGCTGAGGAGAGCTTTACTTCCAACTATGTGGTCAATTTTGGAATAGGTGTGGTGTGGTGCTGAAAAAAATGTATATTCTGTTGATTTGGGGTGGAGAGTTCTGTAGATGTCTATTAGGTCCGCTTGGTGCAGAGCTGAGTTCAATTCCTGGGTATCCTTGTTGACTTTCTGTCTCGTTGATCTGTCTAATGTTGACAGTGGGGTGTTAAAGTCTCCCATTATTAATGTGTGGGAGTCTAAGTCTCTTTGTAGGTCACTCAGGACTTGCTTTATGAATCTGGGTGCTCCCGTATTGGGTGCATATATATTTAGGATAGTTAGCTCTTCTTGTTGAATTGATCCCTTTACCATTATGTAATGGCCTTCTTTGTCTCTTTTGATCTTTGTTGGTTTAAAGTCTGTTTTATCAGAGACTAGGATCGCAACCCCTGCCTTTTTTTGTTTTCCATTTGCTTGGTAGATTTTCCTCCATCCTTTTATTTTGAGCCTATGTGTGTCTCTGCACGTGAGATGGGTTTCCTGAATACAGCACACTGATGGATCTTGACTCTTTATGCAATTTGCCAGTCTGCATCTTTTAATTGGAGCATTTAGTCCATTTACATTTAAAGTTAATATTGTTATGTGTGAATTTGATCCTGTCATTATGATGTTAGCTGGTTATTTTGCTTGTTAGTTGATGCAGTTTCTTCCTAGTCTCGATGGTCTTTACATTTTGGCATGATTTTGCAGCGGCTGGTACCGGTTGTTCCTTTCCATATTTAGCGCTTCCTTCAGGAGCTCTTTTAGGGAAGGCCTGGTGGTGACAAAATCTCTCAGCATTTGCTTGTCTGTAAAGTATTTTATTTCTCCTTCACTTATGAAGCTTAGTTTGGCTGGATATGAAATTCTGGATTGAAAATTCTTTTCTTTAAGAATGTTGAATATTGGCCCCCACTCTCTTCTGGCTTGTAGGGTTTCTGCTGAGAGATCCGCTGTTAGTCTGATGGGCTTCCCTTTGAGGGTAACCCGACCTTTCTCTCTGGCTGCCCTTAACATTTTTTCCTTCATTTCAACTTTGGTGAATCTGACAATTATGTCTTGGAGTTGCTCTTCTCGAGGAATATCTTTGTGGCATTCTCTGTATTTCCTGAATCTGAACGTTGGCCTGCCTTGCTAGATTGGGGAAGTTCTCCTGGATAATATCCTGCAGAGTGTTTTCCAACTTGGTTCCATTCTCCGCATCACTTTCAGGTACACCAATCAGAAGTAGATTTGGTCTTTTCACATAGTCCCATATTTCTTGGAGGCTTTGCTCATTTCTTTTTATTCTTTTTTCTCTAAACTTCCCTTCTCGCTTCATTTCATTCATTTCATCTTCCATCGCTGATACCCTTTCTTCCAGTTGATCGCATCGGCTCCTGAGGCTTCTGCATTCTTCACGTAGTTCTCGAGCCTTGGTTTTCAGCTCCATCAGCTCCTTTAAGCACTTCTCTGTATTGGTTATTCTAGTTATACATTCTTCTAAATTTTTTTCAAAGTTTTCAACTTCTTTGCCTTTGGTTTGAATGTCCTCCCGTAGCTCAGAGTAATTCGATCGTCTGAAGCCTTCTTCTCTCAGCTCGTCAAAGTCATTCTCTGTCCAGCTTTGTTCCGTTGCTGGTGAGGAACTGCGTTCCTTTGGAGGAGGAGAGGTGCTCTGCGTTTTAGAGTTTCCAGTGTTTGTGTTCTGTTTTTTCCCCATCTTTGTGGTTTTATCTACTTTTGGTCTTTGATGATGGTGATGTACAGATGGGTTTTTGGTGTGGATGTCCTTTCTGTTTGTTAGTTTTCCTTCTAACAAACAGGACCCTCAGCTGCAGGTCTGTTGGAGTACCCTGCCGTGTGAGGTGTCAGTGTGCCCCTGTTGGGGGGTGCCTCCCAGTTAGGCTGCTCGGGGGTCAGGGGTCAGGCACCCACTTGAGGAGGCAGTCTGCCCGTTCTCAGATCTCCAGCTGTGTGCTGGGAGAACCACTGCTCTCTTCAAAGCTGTCAGACAGGGACATTTAAGTCTGCAGAGGTTACTGCTGTCTTTTTGTTTGTCTGTGCCCTGCCCCCAGAGGTGGAGCCTACAGAGGCAGGCAGGCCTCCTTGATCTGTGGTGGGCTCCACCCAGTTCGAGCTTCCCAGCTGCTTTGTTTACCTAATCAAGCCTGGGCAATGGTGGGCGCCCCTCCCCCAGCCTCGCTGCCGCCTTGCAGTTTGATCTCAGACTGCTGTGCTAGCAATCAGCGAGACTCCGTGGTCGTAGGACCCTCCGAGCCAGGTGCGGTATATAATCTCGTGGTGCGCCGTTTTTTAAGCCCGTCGGAAAAGCGCAGTATTCGGGTGGGAGTGGCCTGATTTTCCAGGTGCTGTCCGTCACCCCTTTCTTTGACTAGGAAAGGGAACTCCCTGACCCCTTGCACTTCCCGAGTGAGGCAATGCCTCGCCCTGCTAAGGCTGGCGCATGGTGCGCGCACCCACTGACCTGCGCCCACTGTCTGGCACTCCCTAGTGAGATGAACCCGGTACCTCAGATGGAAATGCAGAAATCACCTGTCTTCTGCTTCGCTCACGCTGGGAGCTGTAGACCGGAGCTGTTCCTGTTCGGCCATCTTGGCTCCTCTCTCTATCTTTATTTCTTATAACTTGTTTTAATCATCCTGTTTGGGACTCGTAGCTCTGACATTTGGTGATATTAAGAACACAGGGATTACTTATTCACAGGCTGTGACTTCACATAGTGGAAAACCTTTATTATTTATGACTCCTGGGATAAATATTCCAGGTTTCTACACATAAGATGATTTTCATGTTTTCTGCCATCTGTGTTATACCCTCTTTGTCAATATCATCCTTAAAATGAGCTGCCCTGCTCCCAGCAAAATGACTCATCTAGCAATGCTTATATGAGATTCCTGAATGCGTTACTATGACAGGGTCACATCTCAATTTCATTTTTCTCTTTATAAAAGGAATTTATAATCTTTCCCAGATTATAAATTGTGAATTAACGGAACTAATAAAAATTATTTTAAAAGCATGTATATAAGTAACTGCTACAAGCATTTTCAACAATGATGAACATGAGAAAAGCTATCCTATTCTCTGGAGTTAAATATTTATTTTGAAATATTAAGATATTTCTAATTTTTCATATCCATTGATAATATATCATTATCTGATGGGAAAATTTTCAATAGATATAAATGTATTTAGAATGTAAAAATGAATTCGGAATGGAATAATAATTCTACTTATAGTAATATTCACAGAGAAAGTAGAACTATTGCCACCTTTTAATTGGGTGGTAGATTTCAATTGTTCTCACTGTTTTGGCAGCCTTGTCACAGGATTCCTTATGTGAGGTTTTATTTGCCTAAATCTCATTCCTTCCTCACGTGAGTCATCACCAAGCCAGGAATCTTTTGTACCTTGCAAGTGACTTTCTGGAATACAGGCTATCACACTTTTTCCTAATAAATTTTATTTCATTTTTCTGTAGCTCCTCATTCTTATCTGTCAATGTCATTTTACAAGTCTTGAAGCTGTCTTCTACAGCAGAGCTGCAAATCTGTTTCCACTTGAGCTTCTGATAAACATACTAAACAATATATGCTGATGACCCAACATTCAGAATCACCTTTCAATTTGACACAGACCTTGTAGTAATACTCTTTAGAGATCTAGTTTAGGATCTCTAAACCCAGGAAATCACTTGGGTTGATCTCTAAACCCAGGCAAATTCTCTTTACCCAGGAAATTCACTTATCTATCAAGATACAGACACAGTGTCAAGTACTCGGCTGAAGTAGAGATATATACCACACTCTGTTCTAAAGGGCAATAACAGTTTTTTTCCCCCATTAGAACGGACTTACTCCTGGTAAACCTGGAGCTGTAAAGCTGATACGTAGGAATCATTCAACAAAGTGTACACATTAGTATTATTGTTATCAGTTTGTATTAATCAATACACTATCCTCTAAATGCTCCCAAATTCATTGTTTAAAAACTAGATAAGGGGTTGGGTTAAGATAATAAGTCCTTATTTTCTGAAATGAGGAAACTAGTTAAGGTTAAATTCAGTTTGGTCATCTGGTACCACAGAAAAATCTAACACCACAGAGACACTGGGTCATATGCAGAGATTTATTCTTAATATTTCCTAACTGAAAAACAGCTCATTAGGCACATCTGGAGACCTTGGAGCTGTCCTAGGTACAAGGGTGGGGTGGCAGAGAAAAGCTTAATGTAGACTCTCTACTCTCAAACGACTCATTCTGGTGAATAGACACTAGTTAACTATGCAGGTAAAGTTTTCTTCATTCTTGTATCTCAACATCTGACACAGACCCTGGCTTGGTAACAGGAACTCACATGTGTGTGATGAAGGTAAGGAGCACTCCGAAGAGAGCCTGGTGATGCAGAACTAGCAGGCATGTGGTGCATCCCAATTCCCCTAGTGCTTCAAAGCCCTGACAAAGCAGAACCATGGCCCCGATGTGAGGCACACAGGCTGGGGACACAATTCCTTTTCAAAGAGAAGCAACTGAATGCTCAGAAGTAGAGTGATTTGTGAAGGGTCACTGGGAAGAACGTGGCAAAGCTGAAATGAACACTCAGATCTGCAGACTATAAGTCATTTGCAGGGCCAGGCATGGTGGCTCATGTCTATTATCCCAGTGCTTTGGGAGGCCAAAGCAGGAGGATCTCTTGTGGCCAGGAGTTTGAGACTGGCCTGGGAAACATAGCAAGACCTGTCTCTACAAAAAATATAATAATAGAAAATTCACCAGGCATTGTGCTGTGTGCCTATAGTCCTAGCCACTGAGGAAGCTCAGGCTGGAGGATTGCTTGAGCCCAGAAGTTTGAGGCTGAACTGAGCTATGATCATGGCACTGCACTCCAGCCTGGGTGACAGAGTGAAATCCCACCTCTAAAAAGAAGGGAAAAAATAGCTTTTTTTTTTTTTTTTTTTTTTCCTGAGATGGAGTTTTGCTCTGTCACCCAGGCTGGAGTGCAGCGGCGCGATCTTGGCTCACTGAAACTTTTGCCTCCCGGGTTCAAGGAATTCTCCTGCCTCAGCCTTTCGAGTAGCTGAGATTACAGGCACCCACCAGCACACCAGGTTAATTTTTTTTTTTTTTTGATAGAGATGGGGTTTCACCATGTTGTTCAGGCTGGTCTTGAACTCCTGACCTCAGGTCATCTGCCTGCCTTGGCCTCCCAAAGTGCTGGGATTACAGGAGTGAGCCACTGCGCCTGGCTAGAAAAAATAGTCTTAACTATAGTCCCAGCTACTTGGGAGGCGGAGGTGGTAGGATCGCTTGAGCCCGGGAGGTCGAGGATGAAGTGAGCTGAGATCGCACCACTGCACTCCAGCCTGGGAGGCAAAGTGAAAACCTGTTTTAAAAAAAAGTAGACATGTGGTGACTTCAAATCACTCTCTTTCAGCATTAGAGTAAGGTAGGAAGTCTGCATATTTTTAGATTCTCATGATTTTTCTCATGGAAGGGGTGATCATTTCTGATCACTGCCATTGCATCATGACAACAAAGTTGCTTCTGTGTGTCCTAGAATACAAAATGCAAATGGAATCCAGCCTGGTAAAAATGTGGAAGGAGAGCAAGAAGCCCTTTGGTGAGCATAGCCAGGCCACCCATTTAGGTTGTGTTGGTGCACATCCTTGCAGGCCCCATGCACATCACAACTTCCACAGACTCACATGTGCTTTACAACAGTTCTCTAGAAGATGGTAGTAGGAGATCTTATTCTAACAAAACAGTGTAATATGACAGCATCCCAAGAGATAGAAGTAACATGTCTTGAGAAAGAAGTGCCTCTTTTCTAATCTTCATGGAGACAGCTCATGGACTGTGATTGCTTTGCATCCAGTCTCTCCAGATGACCTACTGCTCTCAAATATCACTAATGACTGACTACAAGCCAACAAGAGAGAGGGTTGAGTTTCATGTATCTTGTGCAGAGTAGGTGCTGAGTTAATATTTCTCGAATTCAGAGTTGTGCTAGGTCTCCCAAGAATTTCATAATGTAATGCTGAAGAGCATGGGCTTTGGGGTCAGGCAAGCTAAGGTTCAAACTTTGACTACTGCTTAGGATACTAGAATAAGTTCTACATCTTCATTGTCCTCATGGAAAGATTCATGGTCCTCATGGGTAAAATGTGATGAATAAAATCTGCAGGACAGGGAGGAGTAAAGGATATAAATAATATTGCATTCCATGCCTGGTACATAGTTGGTGCTGTCGACAGTAGCTAGAGAGAGAGAAATGAATGATGGTAAAGAGTGCAGACTACTCTACCTGTACCCATGTTCATCATAGCGCCATCCACAACAGCCAGAATATGGAATCAACCTCCGTGTCCATCGACAGGTGAAGAAAATGTGTTATAAATACACGGTTGAGTACTATTCAGCCTTAAGAAACAAGGAAATCCTGTCATTTGCAACAGCATAGATGAACCTGGAGGACATTATGCTAAGTGAAATAAGCTGGGTGCCAAAAGACAGCTACTTTATGATCTCACTTATATACAGAGCCTAAAAATGTCAAACTCACAGAGGCAGAGAGTGGGATGGTGCTTACCAGAGGCTGGGGCAGGGGAAGGACTGAGAAGAGGTTGGTCAGGGATACACAATTTCAGTTAGGAGGAGAAACTTCAAGAAATCTGTTGTACAGCATGGTGACCACAGCTAAACACAGTGTCTTGTATTCTTGAGCACTTCTAAGAGAGTAGTTTTAAGTGTTCTTACCACAAATAACTGGCAAGTAGGTGAGGCAATGCATATGTTACTTAGTTCAGTTTAGCCATTCCATAGTGTACGCATACTGTATATCAAAACATTATGTTCTTAGGACAGTCGATGAGGACAAAAAAAGAAAAAACATTATGTCATACACCATAAATATATACAGTTTGTGTCCATCAATTAAAAAAAAAATTATGGCTGGGTGCAGTGGCTCACACCTGTAATCCCAGCACTTCAGGAGGCCGAGATGGGCAAATCACCTGAGGTTGCGAGTTTGAGACCAGCCTGACCAACATGGAGAAACCCCGTCTCTACTAAAAATACAAAATTAGCCGGGCGTGGTGGTGCACAAATATAATCTCAGCTACTTGGGAGGCTGAGGCAGGAGAATCACTTGAACCTGGGAGGCGGAGGTGGGGTGAGCCGAGATCGCACTATTGCACTCCAGCCTGGGCGACAGAGCAAGACTCCTTCTCAATAAATAAATAAATAAATAAAAATTTACAAACAGAGCACAGACTGTGGAGTCCAGCTGCCTGGAGTCAAGGCCAAGCTTGTCTCTACTTAGCTGTGTGGCATTTACACAGGTCCCTGAAGCTCTCCATGCCGCATTTTCTCTTCTGTAAAAGTCTTTTGGGGAGGTAAATGACAGAACACATGTATGGGGGTCGTTGCTGCTGGCACCTAATATTTCTGATCCTTCTCCCCTTAGGCACAGCCTGCTCCCCTTCAAATCAGGCCTGGCCTTGGGATTGTGCTTTGGCTTGTGGTATCTGTTTGTTCACTTCTGGCTGGAGCTTCAGGAGACAGTGTGTGATTTGATATTTCTCTTTATCTGCCAGGTAGTGCAAAATAACATACAGCACAGCCTGGCCAGTCCAAAACTGACACATAGTACCATAAAATCTTCTGGGACTTTGTCGGTTTAGGTCCCAGAAAATATTGATGATATTTTATTATTGCAATATGGCCTCCCCCATCTTTTTTTTTTTTTTTTTTTGAGACAGAGTCTCACTCTGTCACCCAGGCTAGAGTGCAGTGGCGTGATCTTGGCTCACTGCAAGCTCCGCCTCCCGGGTTCAAGTGATTCTCCCGCTTTAGACTCCCGAGTAGCTGGGATTACAGGAGCACACTGCCAAATCTGGCTAATTTTTTAGTATTTTTATTAGAGATGGGGTTTCACCATGTTGGCCAGACTGGTCTTGAACTCCTGACCTTAGGCAATCCGCCTGCCTCGGCCTCCCAAAGTGCTGGGATTACAGAAGTGAGCCAGCACGCCCGGCCAGCCTCCCCCATCTTAAGGAAAACAGAATCTAAAGTGCCCAAACTCGTGTCTGGCTCATAGTTGGTACTCAGCAAATGTTTATTATTGTTATAATAATAATGATTATTCCTGTCATCATTCCTAATGATGTTCATATTTGAACAGCCCCAGCTCTGCCTAGCTACACCTTGGCCATTATTGGACTTCATGATTTTAAGATCTCTCTTCTCTAGAAGAAACATTTTAGTATTTGGCACAAGAGAAACACACAAAACTACTTCAAACATCTATTGACTGACTGTGGATGCATCTGAAAGTGATTCATCTCCGAGTCTTTATTTCATTATCTGTACAATGGAGATGAATCCTAATGACTGAGAAGTTTGGTCATAAGCAAACTTCTTTTGGCTGCAGTGCCTGGGACAAGGTCAGCACTAGCCACTCCTGTCCGTGCTATCTCCTTTGCAGCACCAATCCCAGCTCCTCCAGCCTTCACATCGTAGTCTCTCACCAGCTATAAGACTTTTCTTTCTCCTAATTGTTGGCTGTTCCACAGGGAGATGGAGAGGAGCTTGCTCACTTGTTAATTTTGCTATTGATAGCTTGAGGAAAAAATTACGTCTAGTAGGAGACTCTAATCAGAATATCTGTGGAATTTAGGTAGCTCCATCATTTCTAGTCCATAAATGTAGCTATGAAACATTGGAATCCTTTATGGTTTTAGAACGACCTAATGCATTTGGTGTCTGTGGCTATGTGTAGCTCAACAATGTTGTAGCCTGTATTCACACTTAGCTATACCAGGTGATCATTTTCCCACTGTCTTGGCTTTTCTGGGAAGACCTGCTCAATGCTGCTACGGGCACACGCAGGTGGACAGGTCACGACCTAGGAGTCACTGCTCTCAGCCAAATGTCACATGTAATTGTGTTCCAACATCCTCCTGAAAGGAGCCTTTCAAATAACTGAAAAAAACTAATTAAATACGTATAGCATGAATCATTTCTAGAGGATAACTAAACCCAAGCAGTTACGCCAGTTGGTCTTCATCATAGCTCCTTAATTTAATAGTAATCTTCATAGGAAATTGTGGTATCACCTGAGGTGGATCTGGCAAGCTTTTTCATCCGGTTCCAGATGGGGAACTTAATTGATCTGCTCAAATTTGCTCACTGAGCTTTAAAGTATGGAAAAAGACCCAGAGCCCTGCCTTTCCAGCCAAGTCTCAGGTCCCCACCACTGGGCCACATACCCTTCCCAGGGGCCAGCAGAGGAAGTGTTAAAGTTTTACAAACTTGTTAATGCTTTTTGTTCAGTATTTCAAAATTTAGAGAACATGGTGCTGCACATTTTAAGGAATATTACTTTTCTTCCTTCCCTCCTGCATCCTGTTTTCTCTCGGTGCTATTATGGTTCACATTGGTTGGGAATACATTGCAGCAAGAAAGGTATTAAAAGCTTGAGGTGGCAAAACTATAAAGTTACCACCTTTCCATGCTAATTCGTGTGAAAGCATGATGCGCTCCACATCTTTCATGGTGCAATAACATAGGTGAGTCAACATCAGGCACGTGAGTTTGTTCAAGCAAGTCATTTGAAGTCAGAATGGTAACTTGTGGAGGCGGATCTGTGACATGCTGGGAAGAAGTCAGGTTTAGTATACCGTATTGCAGTTTATTATCCACGAAGTAGATTACCCAAAAGACTTAGCCGTTTTGCAGTATGTATAAAACGTGCCTTTATTCAGCAATTCAGTTTCTAAGAATTCCTTCTAAATAAATAAGGATGTGTACAGATATATAGATGTAAAGATGGTTATTGTAATTTCTTTAGGATAATCAAATCATGGTACATCTGAACTGAATCATCCTGCATTCATTAAAACAGCAGTGCTGGGATTTCATCATTTATATAAATATGGAAAATTCATTTAAGTACTAAGCAGGTTGCAGAGCAGCAAAGATGTCATTATTTTTACTTTTGAGCAAGTGAAGATGGAGAGACAGACCCACAGTCAGAAGCACATATTTCCAGGTATCCGTAATTTTGTAATTTTCATTTTCCTTTTACCTATATTTCATAATTATTCTGTATGTAATGTGGGTTATTTGCATCATCAAAATGCCTTTCAAAATAATGTGTAAAAACAGTATTAATTGCCTTTTAAAAAAATTATTATTATACTTTAAGTTTTAGGGTACATGTGCACAATGTGCAGGTTAGTTACATATGTATACATGTGCCATGCTGGTGTGCTGCACCCATTAACTTGTCATTTAGCATTAGGTATATCTCCTAATGCTATCCCTCCCCCCTCCCCCCAACCCACAACAGTCCCCAGAGTGTGATGTTCCCCTTCCTGTGTCCATGTGTTCTCATTGTTCAATTCCCATCTATGAGTGAGAACATGCCGTGTTTGTTTTTTTGTCCTTGCGATAGTTTACTGAGAATGATGATTTCCAGTTTCATCCATGTCCCTACAAAGGACATGAACTTATCATTTTTTATGGCTGCATAGTATTCCATGGTGTATATGTGCCACATTTTCTTAATCCAGTCTATCATTGTTGGACATTTGGGTTGGTTCCAAGTCTTTGCTATTGTGAATAAAAAATATGGAACGCTTCACGAATTTGCGTGTCATCCTTGCTCAGGGGCCATGCTAATCTTCTCTGTATCGTTCCAATTTTAGTATATGTGCTGCCGAAGTGAGCACTAATTGCCTTTTTTTTCTTGGACTGAGTTTGCTAATATCTGTGACATAAGGTTAAAGATGCACCATTTAGCGTCATTTTGCCCCCGACTCACTCTGTGACAACTTTTGGTGCCATGAATTTCCAGAGGGTGCGATGCACGTCTTGCTAACTGCAGCATCACCCCAACAGAGCAGCTCATGGTTATTGGCCTGAAATAGGAATTTTGATTAGGAACTAAGGAAAGGGCATCTCATTTCCTAGCTGTGAGCTTCTGGACAGTGGGACTGTGTCTTTTGTCATCTTTGGGCTCCTGTTCTCCTTTCCACTGAAACATGGGCCAGTGGCTACCTGGTAGCAGTCACTCAGAAGTGTGATCCAGATCTCATTGCGGGTGGGGAGATCGAGGCCCATAAAGATGAAGTGGCCTGTCCCCAGGCGCATAGCACCTGCCCCTGCTCCACTCACAGATACTGGGCATTCTGTGCTAACAGGGGCACCTTCTGGGCAAGAGGATGAGGGGAGCACTGAACACCTCTCTCAAGAGAAATTTTTTTTCTTCTGTCACACATGCATACAAACAACAACCAATGAGCTTATGGTTTGTCTTCAAGGTTCAGGAAGACTCAACTTTTCCAGCAGAAAGGACAATGATGCCTCAACAGAGCCGGATGACTCTCGATGGCCATGCCACTTAACAAAGCGTGGCCACCCACTTGTTCACCTGCAGCCTGAGGAAAGGAACAGCTGCAACACCTGCCAGGGACTTAGGGGATGAAGCCCTGGAGGCTGATCAGATATCCTCCTCTGGAGGAGGAGCCACATGGCTAATACGCCACCGGACACAGATGTGTGCAGTTTTGTGTTTGCTGCGGGCTGTGATGCAAATCGCATTTTGTAGTCCCCATCTTTGGAGATGCTCCAGACAGTCCCTCGGAGAAAGACAGAAATGGATCCCTTTGTTCTTTCTTTTCTTTCCAGGCAACCTGCCTCTGAGGGGAAGAGGGCCCAGACATAGGATGCTGGTAAGCAGCTACTGTAATTGTCAGCGTAAGGGGCTGGAACTCAGGTTCCATCCTGCACACTTGCACAAGCCCACCAATGGGATCAAAGATGAAGGGTGGCAGCGATTGGAGAGGTCAGGATAAGAAGATTCAAGATGCCAGAAATCTGCAACATGAGATACAGCCCAGGCTCTGGGCTCGTTCCTCCAGGGCTGCGCCGCTGCGTAGCTGATGTGGCCTGTGAGCTGGGCCTCAAAGGACATTGCATTTAAAGCAGAGGAGAGGAGGAAATTTTGGGGAGATGAGATGGGATTTACAGAGACACCAAAAGAGCAAAAGAAAATAGTTCCTGATGGTCTGAGCACATAGAGAGTCACCGTGGAGGAGACTGGACATTGGTACATATCCTACAATGCCTGCCCCATGGCTCTGGCCTCATGCCATGCCATGCAGCGTGGCACCTGGCATCTCAGTCAACAGATGTCCCAGATCTCAGTCGACGGCATTTAGTACCAAATTATTCTGCCATCTTATATTCAAGTCCTTCCAAAGCCTTTCTTGTTGTGGGAGGGGGAGAATCTTATTTTTTAAATTTTATTTTAGTTATTTTATGTATATAAGTTGTACATCATGATGGATTTTTTAAATACATTTAATTGTGTATGTTTAAGGTAAGCATCATGATGTTTATATATATATATATATATATATATATATATATATATATATAGTAAATTGGTTAATATAGTGAAGCAAATTAATGTACCCATGTTTTGTGTGTGGGGCTGAAGTATCTACAATCAACTCATTTAGCAAAAATCCTGAATACAAGACACTGTTAGTATTGGCGGTCCTCATGTTTTACATTAGATCTCTAGACTTGTACACCCTCTTTATCTGCTACTTTGTAACCCTTGACCTACTTCTCCGCAATTCCTTCCTGCCACACTGCCCCTGGTAACCACGGTGTAATTCTCTATTTCTGTATATTTGAATTTATTTAAAAGATTTTACATATGAGTGAGATTATGCAATATTTTTCCTTCTGCATCTGACATATTTTCCTTAGCATAATGTCTTGCAATTCCATCCATGTTGTGGCAAATGGCAGGATCTCCTTTTTTGAGGCTGAAGGATATTCCTTTGTACATATATATCACAGTTTCTTTACCCATCTGCCTGCCAATGAACATTTAGGTTGTTTCTTATCTTAGATATTGAGAATAATGCTGGAATGGACATGGCAGTGAAGATATCTCGCTGAGTGCTGATTTCCTTTCCTTTGGATGCATACCCAGAGGAGGAATTGCTACATCTTATGGTACTCCTAACTTTAATTTCTTTAGGAAGCTCCACTTGCTGGTGTCAGGTGATAACTCATAATGGTTTTGATTTGCATTTCCCTGATGATTAGTGACATTGAGCATCTTTTCATTAACCTGTGGGTCATTTTGATGTCTTCTTTGGATAAATAACTATTCAGATAATTTGCCCATTTTTTAATTGGGTTATATGTTTTCTGCTATTGAGCTGTGTGAACATTTTATAAATTTTGGATATTAAACCTTATCAGATATATGTCTTGCAATTATTTTTCCAATCTGTAGGTTACTTTTTCATTTTGTTGATTGTTTGCTGTGCAGAAGCTTTTCAGTTTGACATATTCCCATTTATTTATTTTTTGCTTTTGTAGCCTTTTGGTGTGATATTCAAAAATTATTGCCAAGGGCAATGTCAAGGACCTGTTCTCCTATGTTTTCTCCTTGGAGTTTTATGGTTTCAGATTTTACATTTAGGTCTTGTATCCATTTTGAGTTGATTTTTGTGTATGGTACAAGGGCCCAGTTTTATTCTTTTGCACATGCAAATCCAGTTTCCCCAGCATCATTTATTGAAGAGATTATCCTTTTCCCATTTTGTCTTCTTGGTGCCCTTGTCAAAAATTAGTTTACTGTATCTGTGTGTATATATATATATATATATATATATATACACACATACATATATATATACATATATATATACGTATATATATATACATATATATATACGTATATATATATACATATATATATACGTGTGTGTATATATATATATATATGTGTATGTATATATATATATGTATGTATATATATATATTTATTTATTTTGGGGCTCTCTTTTGTTCCACTGGGCTGTGGTCTGATTTTATGCCAGTATCATAGTGTTTTGATTGTTATAGCTTTGCAATCTAATTTAACTCAGGAAGTGTGATAACTCCAATGTCATTTTCTCTTCTCAAAATTACTTTTATTATTTAGTTTTTTTATGGTTCCATACAAATTTCAGGATTTTTTTTATTTCTGTGAAGAATGCCATCGGGATTTTGATAAGGATGCCATTGAATCTGCATATTCCTTTGGGTAATATGGACATTTTAACAACATCAAGTTTTCAGATCCATGAATATGGGTTATCTTTCCATGTATTTGTGTCTTCTATTTATTTTATCAATGGTTTATAATTTTCAGTGTACATGTCTTTTACTTCCATGGTTAAACTTATTCCTAACTGTATTTTTGATGCTTTCATAAATACAATTGTTTCCTTGATTTCTTTTTCACCTAGGTTGTTATTTGTGCACATAAATGCAACTGATTTTGTATCCTTTAACTTTACCAAGTTTGTTTTTTAGTTCTAACGTTTTTTTTTTTTTTTGGTGGAGTCTTTGGGGTTTACTAAATACGGGATCATGCCATCTATAATCTGAGTTTTTTCTTTCTGATTTAAATGCCTTTTATTTCTTTTTCTTGTCTAATTGCTCTTGCTAGTATTTCCAGTACCACGCTGAATAGAAGCAGCAAGAGTGGGCATCTTTGCCTTGTACCAGATCTTAGCGGAAAAGATTTAATTTTTTTCCCATTGACTATGATGTTAACTGTGGCTTTTTCATAGCCTTTTTTATGATGACGAACTTTCCATTTATACCTAAACTGTTGAGAGTTTAAATCAAGAAACAATGTTGAACTTTGTTGAATGCTTTTTCTGCATCAATTGAGATGATCATGTGATTTTTATCTTTCAGTCTGTTAATGTATCACATTGATTAATTAGTATATGTTAAATGAGGGTCCATGTCAGTGATAAATTTCACTTGATCATGATGTATAATATTGTGATGTGTTGTTGAATTTGGTTTGCTAATATTTTATTGTGTATTTTTCATCAATATTTTCAGCGATATTGGCCTGTAGTTTTCTTTTCTTACAGTATCTGTCTGGCTTAGGTATCAGGGTGATCCTGCACTCATAGAATGTGTTAGGAAGTATTCCCTCTAGGTCTATTTTTTGGAAGAATTTAGGAAATGTTGGTATTAATTTGTCATTGAATGTTTGAAGGAATTTAGTTGCAAAACCATTTGATTCTGGGCTTTTTGTTGTTGTTGTACTTGTTATGAAATTTTTAATTACTACTCTGATCTTTTTATTTGTTATTGGTCTGTGTAGGCTTTTTATTTCTTCCTGATTCAATTTTGGTAGGTTAAATTTTTCTTGGAGTTTGTCTGTTTCCCTTAGGTTATCTAATTTGTTGGCATAAAATTGTTCACAATAGTCCTTTATGATCCTTTTTATTTCTGAGGCATCTCTTGTAATGTCCTTCCTTTTATTTCTGGTTTTATTTATTTTCTCTTTTTTTTTTTTTAAGTTTACCTCAGGGTCTGTCGATTTTGTTTGTTTGTTTTTAAACCAACTCTTAGTTTTATTGATTTCTTCTATGGTTTTTAATTCTATTTTGATTTATTTCTGTTCTGATCTTTGTTATTCCCTTCCTTCTTGTAACTTTGGGCTTGCTTTGTTCATTTTTTAGCTCCTTGAGGTGTAATGTTAGGCTATTTATTTGGGGCCATCTTCTCTTTTAATGTAGGTATTTATTGATCAGTACTCTTAAGAATCTTAACTTTGGTGGTGCATACATGAACTTAACATGGGTGATAAATTTATCTAGAACGAAATGCGCCTAAATACATACACAGACACACAGATAAGTATAAGTAACACTGGAGAAATCTGAACAAAATCAGTGAATTGTATCCATGTCAATATTCTGGTGTGATATACTAAAATGGTTATTGTTGGGGGAAGGTGAGTTAAATGTACCTAGGATTTCCCTGTATTATTGTTTGCAACTGCATATAAATCAACAGTTATCTCAATAATAAGTTCAATTAAAAAACCAAAATTTTATGCATATATCAATATGACATGCTTAAAAGAAGACTTGTAAATTTGCCTTTGCAGAAGGAGGGAAAGGTGGTGAGTGATTCCCACTTCTCTTGGAAAGGCCCATAGTTAGCCCATATTCTCTGAGCCCACATGCAGTGTGCATATTCACATCCCAATAATGCCGATTGATAAATGACACACAGTTTTTATACTTTTTACTCGAGACTTTTACAAGGATAAGCTTAGCTGAATTGTACAATAACATTGTAAATTAAGCTATTTGAACTTTATTTTACAAGAAAGCAAAAGTGTTGCAAAATGCCTTGCTAAATGCCCACAGATGGTGAATGATAGGGAGTTAAACATAGCTGTTTGCTCCAAGTTCAGAGCTCCAAGCTGCTTGTACTGTCTCAGCCCCATTCTTTTTTTTTTTTTTTTTTTTTTTTTTGAGACAGAGTCTTGCTCTGTCACCCAGGCTGGAGTACAGTGGTGCAATCTTGGCTCACTGCAACCTCCATCTCCCAGGTTCTAAAAATTCTCCTGTCTCAGTCTCCTGAGTAGCTGGGATTACAGGCATGTCCACCATGCCTGGCTAATTTTTGTATTTTTAGTAGAGAGAGGGTTTCACCATGTTGGGCAGGCTGGTCTCAAACTCCTGATCTCATGATCTGCCCTCCTTGGCCTCACAAAGTGCTGGGCCACACCCAGCCCAGCCCCATTCTTAACAAGAGATCCTATTGCCCAGATTCAAAGGCTCTGTGGGAAACAAGGATACCATTTACAGTACTGGTGAAAATACAGAACGTTTCTCTTTCTTAAGCCTTGTATAGTCACCACCCCCACATTCATGCCTGCCACCAGCCTTGGTTGTTGATAATGCCATGAACACTGGGCTCAGGCCATAGAGCTGTGCGGGCTCTAAGCAATGCCCACTCCTGAGATGGGGCTTATCAGCTGCAGAGACCTCCTTGTCCGGGTTTGGAAAATTCCAAGGGTCAGAGTGCAACTGAACTTTTTCTTTTGCAATTTGCCCCTGTGGGTCCTAGTGCTACCTCTGGAGTTAGCACTTCTTTCGTATGCCAGTTCTCCCAGGGTCTGCTGGCAGCGTGCTGGAAGTGGCTGGTGCTGCGGGGCAGCTGTGGGCAGAGGACCAGGGGAGCCACTCCTCCTGGTACACTGGGAGATGGAGGTGACAGCCTGAGCTATATGGGTTCCCTTAGCAGCTGACACATTCTCATCTCAACCCAACAAGGATGAAAGATCTACCTTTGGGGAAAGGTGATGGAATCATAGCAATGATATTCTAGGAATCCAGTTTCTTCATATTTGAGAAAATGACTTACATGTGCAAAAATGTCTATGCTGGAAATAATACAGCTTTATACAATATAGCACTCTGATTTGAAGAACCTTGCCCTGCATTCTCTTGTGTGAACCTGCCCACAGCCATGTGACACGAGCCAGGCAGCACTCTTGCATTTAGAACTTGGCAGAGATAAAAATGAGGCTCCACACCTAATGCTTTCCTTCAGTACTGGATTCAGCCGCTTCACTTATTTTTTTCTGCCAAAACACCACTGTATTTTCAGCCTCCCAGGTACGGGGACGAATTTAAGGCTGCCTGCCCAGTTGACAGTTTAGTGTGGGGTAAATGGCACCATTCTAGCTTCATGGCTTCCCCGAGCCCATCCTGCTCTGCCCCCGGCCCCGGCTGGCCGCCTGTCGTTCCAGCCTCGCCCTGTTTCCCTCCGTCCCCTCTTTAGCACTTGTTCTCTTGGTCCTCATCTTTCTTCCAGGAGGGCATGTCCTGGGTCCCTGTGCCTAGGATCTGTTTCCCTTTCCTGCACTGCCCTTTCTCCTGGCTCTTCTTTTCCGTCGCCCTCCCCCTCCTACCAGCTTGCTCCTTGCCTTAGACACAGACATTGACAGGTCCAGTGAAGAGCCCCTTTGCTGCAGCCCAGTGTGTCCAGATCTTTCCGCACCTGTGCCGCCTGGCGCTGCTGAGGCAGGGACTCCCGTCTCCCCAGGAGCTACCTGGAGGAGGCTCAGAATCCATCCTAAGGAGTTTGATGACATATGTGCCAGATCGTGTAGAGGTGTCCAGGTATGCCCCACCATGTGGACCGTAACACAGACACGCGGGATGGATGGACGCGTCCCCCGTTGGAAGTGTCCAGAGAGTGCCAAGGGCAGGCTCTCCATCCTCGCTGGGAGCATAGCCAGTGCCACACACAGAGGCCAGGTCTCAGCTCAGCCTGGGAGCGCCCGGTTCTTTTTACTTCTCTGTCTGCCTCCCTTTCTGAGTGTAACAGTTCCTCTCCTTCCTTCTTCACCTCTTCCAATCTGTCCCAAACACCAGCTTCCCCAGGGATTCACGTCCCAAATCCTTAACCACCACATGGGACAAGCATCAACCCCAACACGAATCAAGCAGAATCCGTACCAACCAGGACCCCAGAGGTCCCTTCAGGACCTGAGGGAGTAGGGCTGGGTCGGGGGTGTCTTGAGGAAAGCCAGGGTGACGCGAGGCCCTGGGGGAATCTCAGTCTTGTAAAAAAGCGGCTTGGCCACAGCTGTGGTTACCACTCATCTCTCATGAGCGCTCTCATCATGCCTCCCTACTTTCCTCCTTCCGCGAGTCTGCAGGAAGGGTTTTCTAGGCCCCTTTGCCCATTTCCCATCCACTCGGCCTCAGCACAGCCCGTAGCGGCCACCAGAGGGCGCCCCTCTCCTGCAGCTCCGCATCACCGCACAGCTGAAGTCCAGCCAAGCCCTGGGCTCGGAAGACCCTTCTGCTTTCTAACCTGACAGAGGGGCGTGGAGGTGGGGGGGCCCTCAGAGCTGCAGAATGGACAAAAACTCAAAAAGGGTGTGAATTTCGCCATGAGGTCCGGGTTCCTGGGGCTTCGCTGTTGTTCTGTTTATTTAACTGAACCCTCCTATACCATCTGTATGAGAAAATATTCTCAAATATTGAATCATGTAGGACTTTTTTTCTTTTAAAGGATTTGATATGTTAATGGGTTAATTTGGGCAGAGATACCTCCATCTCCAATCCCCTTCTGTCAATAACAGCTCTAGTTACCATGAGAACTTTTGGGCTTTTCTTAAACAGCCCATTCTCCTGTTCAATCTTTTTGGTAATCAAAATAGCTTCCAAAGGGCATTCTTTTAAAATCCCATAAGATCCTTCATCACTTTTGTCACCATAGAAATAATAAACACATAAACAACCCTCCAAAGGCAAAAAATTTATCAAAAATGAGATATCAGAAATATAAAAATTCAGTGGCTCTTGGTCAGCTGGTGCTGGAAGACCCGTGGCTTACAGAAGAGAGAAGGGACCTCTGAAGTTCTGCACAGTTGTTGAAAAGCCAGATGCAAAATCTGTACCTAAGACTGGTGCGTGAGAGACTCACGTTCCTCCATTTCGAATCTGGTTAACTTGCTATGATTGAGAAGCTCGCTCACAAATCCTCACACTCTCATTCCTATCCTTTCTGGATTGAGTGAAAGATTTTCAGGTTGTGAAGGCTGAAGAAAATGGCTGCTGACTTCACAACCTGTTTCAGCCAAATTGCAAAGCCCCAAAGGGTCAGTAAAATTCTTGCTGGGCTTCATCAGACATTGCATTTCATAGGGGCACGGGAGGAGTGTGCTCTTGTGTCTAATGAAATGTGGGCCTTCAGCCTCACTTCCACTGTAATTCTTGAAAAACATTTATTTCCTCACTAACGGTTCAGTGTTCAGCAACCTGGGAAGTTTGCCCTAGTACTATTCTACAAGGTCACAGGTATACTTTGCAAGGTTCTGCCTCTCTTTCTCTCGGAGAGCTTATTCTCTCTTGCGGCCTAAACCTCACCTCTGTCTGCACATGACACTCAAATCAATTTTTTTTCTGCTTTATGCTTGTGTCTCCAGAGCTGTTTCAATGACTGTATTCGGAGTCTCTGCTTGCAGTGTGCTCTGCATGAGAACAGGCACCAAGCCTGCCTGTAATTGGAAGATCTGCCTGAATTTCCATAGTGAAGGTCTACACTGCCTCCCAGCCCATTCATTCCCTTCATCATTTCATTCCAGTAGTTTTCTAAAGTGTGGCCACTATGTTGTTGATTATGGCAACCCAGCATCCACACAGGACAACAGGGGGCCCAGGGCCAGTCCTGGCTGCTGCTTATATTTTGGCCCCAGGGATCCATCTGATTTTGTCATTGAAGTGCTGGCACATCCGTCCGCACTGATGTTTGTCAAATGATTTCCCAGCTCAGATTGGAATCTCAAAGGTAATTTTCACAAAATTGGAAACAGCTCCTCTGATATGTCCCTGAAAACAGTTTTTGTTGCCCATGTGGAGGATGTGACAGGACATCACTAGGAAGATGGACAGACTCAGCCTGCAACATCCCCTTTCCACTGCCAAAGTTGTTAGCAATCCAGACAGACTGTCACCTTGAGGCTCAAAGATCATCTTACCCCCAAACACTCTGACGACCTCTCTCCTGGTGTGCCTTGATGCAGGTGCTGAGTCTTGTAGCAGAGCAGTGCCAGGCCCTGTGCTGAGGCCTGCCTGCCAGCAGGATTTGCTCCTTCCAGTAACAGGCACTGATTGAGTCCTCCCCGTATCACAGGCATCGGGGAGGAGTGGCAGGTCCAGCTGTCTATGAGCCAGACACCGTCTCTCTGTCTTCAGCCCAGCTGGATATGGAGAACATTCAATAAATAATTGCACATGTAGTTAATAATTACATTTGTGATAAATACCAGCAAGGAGAAGGATGCGTTGTCATAGAATATGCAACAAGATGGTCTCTGGGACTGGATGGGGGTGGAGAATCAAGAAAGTGTATCTTGATGGATGGGCTCAGAGGAGCTTGCAGAAGAGGGACACCAGTGTTCAGGGTCATTTGGCGGCAACGCAGGATTGGCTGGAGCTGCGGTGCTCGTGTTCACCTCGCCAGCTACCATTTCACATCCTGCAGAGGAGGCAGGGGGCAGCCGTGGAGATGGTTTTTCACAAGACAGCAAGGAGATTAAGATGGTGGAGAGGAGGACTAGCTTAATGCTCCCACTTGGACGGACAGAGCAGTGTGTGGAGACTCACATTGCGAACTTCTGCTCCAAGAAGTACCACAGGAATCTACCAAGAAAGTCAAGAGAATCCACAGACCCTTTGAAGGAACTGGATCCCTGCTACAGGCTCCCTGAGATGCCAAAAAACTATGAGTCTGCTTATTTTCTCAGTGGGGAGGCTGGTGGTCTGGGGCAAGTTCTCAGCCCTGGTCACCAGCTGCCTGGAAGTAGACTCAGTGCTGTTGCTGGGGCACAGTGGAAGTAATACTGGCCTCTAGGACTGCCGGCTGCATGGGAGTGGAGTGAGGCCTATGATTGCCGGTTTTCCCCCACTTCCCTGGCAACCTGTGTAATGCAGCAGAGACAGCCATAATCTCCCTGGAAATATAACTCCATTGGCCTGGGGGCCACACCCCCACAGCAGCCACAGCAAGCCCTGCCCCAGGAAAGTCTGAGCTCAGACATGCCTATCCCTGTCCCCACCTGGTAGTCTTTCTCTACCCTCCCTGGTAGCTGAAGAAAAAGGCCATAGTCTCTTGGGAGCTCTATGGCCCTGCCCAACACCTGAGAAACCTGAATGCTTAACCAGGTGACCCTAGGCCAAGTTTGCATCCTCCCTATAGTACCGCACCTCATGCACTCTTGAAAGCACCACCTCCTGGCTGGATGCCAACCAACACAAAATCAGCACAAAGCCAGCACACTAAACAAAAATACAACTAAGGACCCTCACAGAGTCCACGTCACTCCCCTGTTGCCTCCACCAGAGCAGGTGTTGGTATCCACAGCTGAAGACCTGAAGACAGATCACATCATAGGACTCTTTGCAGACACTCTCCAGTACTAGCCTGAGCCTCGTAGCTCTGCTGAGTGGCAAAAAATAATCACAGCGGTTTGGCTCTCAGGAAGCCCCATCCCTACGGGAAGGAGGAGAAAACCACATAAAGGGAGCACCCTGTGGGAAAAAAGAATCTGAACAGCAGCCCTTGAGTCCCAGATCTTCCCTCTGACATAGTCTACCCAAATGAGAAGGAACCAGGAAAACATTTCTGGTAATATGACAAAACAAGCTTCTCTAACACCCCCAAAAAATCACACCAGTTTAACAGCAATGGATATAAACCAAGATGAAATCACTGAATTGGCAGACAAAGAATCAGAAAGTTGATTATTAAACTATCAAGGAGACACCAGAGAAAGGTGAAGTCCAACTTAAAGAAATCAAAAACATGATATAGGACATAAAGGGAAAAATCTTCAGTGAAATAGATAGCATAAATAAAAAACAATCACAACTTCTGGAAATCAAGGACATACTTATAGAAATGCAAAATCCACTGGAAAGTCTCAGCAATAGAACTGAACAAGCAGAAGAAAGAACTTCAGAGCTCTAAGACGAGGTTTTCGAATTAACCCCATCCACCAAAGACAAAGAATAAAGAATTTTAAAAAATGAACAAAGCTGCCAAGAAGTTTGGGACTATGTTAAGTGTCCAAACCTAAGAATAATTGGTGTACCCGAGGAAGAAGAGAAATCTAAAAGTCTGTAAAATATATTTGAGGGAATAATTGAGAAAAACTTTCATGGCCTTGCTAGAGATCTAGACATCCAAATACAAGAAGCTCAAAGAACACCTGGGCAATTCGTCACAAAAATATCATCACCTAGACGCATAGTCATCAGGTTATCAAAAGTCAAAATAAAGGAAAGAATCTCAAGAACTGTGAGGCAAAAGCATAAAGGAAAACCTATCAGATTAACAGCAGATTTCTCAGCAAAAACCCTGCAAGCTAGAAGGGATAGGAGTCCTATTTTTAGCCTCCTTGAACAAAACAATTATCAGCCAAGAATTTTGTATCCAGCGAAACTAAGCTTCAGAAATGAAGAAAAGATAAAGTCTTTTTCAGACGAACAAATGCTGAATCTACCACTACCAAGCTGGCACTACAAGAACTGCTAAAAGGAGCTCTAAATCTTGAAACACATCCTCAAAATACACCAAAATAGAACCCCCTTAAAGCATAAATTTCAC
The DNA here is from genome assembly GCF_029281585.2 of Gorilla gorilla gorilla. Lineage (NCBI taxonomy): Eukaryota > Metazoa > Chordata > Mammalia > Primates > Hominidae > Gorilla > Gorilla gorilla. The sequence continues at coordinate 31,491,548 of NC_073240.2, forward strand.
AGGACCTGTATATCAATAGCACAATGAAAAAAACAACAAAGTATTCAGGTAACAAATAGCATGATGAATAGAATACTACCTTACTTCTCAATACTAACGTTGAATGTAAATGGCCTAAATGCTCCACTTAAAAGATACAGAATGGGGCCAGGTGCGGTGGCTCACGCCTGTAATCCCAGCACTTTAGGAGGCCGAGGCGGGCGGATCATGAGGTCAGGAGATCGAGACCATCCTGGCTAACACGGTGAAACCCCATCTCTACTAAAAATACAAAAAAATAGAAAAAAATTAGCCGGGCGTGTTGTTGGGCGCCCTCAGCCTATGGGAGGCTGAGGCAGGAGAATGGTGTGAACCCAGGAGGCGGAGGTTGCACTGAGCCGAGATCATGCCACTGCACTCCAGCTTGGGCGACAGAGCGAGACTCTGTCTCAAAAAAAAAAAAAGATACAGAATGGGCCCAGTGCAGTGGTTCATGCCTGTAATCCCAGCACTTTGGGAGGCCAAGACAGGTGGATCACCTGAGGTCAGGAGTTCGAGAACAGCCTGGCCAACATGGTGAAAACCCAAATACAAAAAAATTAGCCGGTCATGTGGGTGCATACCTGTAATCTCAGCTACTCAGGAGACTGAGGCGGGAGAATTACTGGAACCCAGGATGGAGATTACAGTGAGCCGAGATCATGCCACTGCACCCCAGCCTGGGTGACAGAGTGAGACACCATCTCAAAACAAACGAACAAACAAAAAAGAATGGCAGAATGGATACAAATTTACCAACCAAGTTTCTGCTGTCTTCCGGAGACTCAGCTAACACATAAGCACTCACATAAACTTAAGGTAAAGGGGTGGAAAAAGATATTCCATGCAAATAGAGACCAAAAGTGAGTAGGAGTAACTATTTTTATATCAGACAAAACAAACATTAAAGCAACAGCAGTTAAAAAAGACAGAAGGCAGTTTGGGGGGAAGAAGGGGCTTAGGGAGCACATAGCACTGGGCAGACCTGGTGGGGGCAGGAGGGCTGGAGAGTGAGGCTTGGAAGTTTCCTAATTCCATGGGCCAGGGCCCTGCCAGTGTTTATCTCTGCCTTTCAAAATCTGTACTATCATTGGAGTCAAATGTACATTTGCACACAAAAACTAAACAAAGAAATGAAAACAAAAGTCTGCCCCATGTCAGACCAACATCTGGGATGCCTGCTCAAAGCCAGCTCTTGTTTCTGTTTCTTCTTCTATTCCTCTGGAGGATCTTCTATCCCTCATTTCTTGATTTAGATACTTTCTATTATTCCTTGCCTCTTCTCTCTTTCCACTCCCTCTCAATTTTTCTTAGTTATGGTCTGATTTTTACTTCTTTTGCCTTTAAAACTTTTTATGAGTTGTGTGAGCATATTTTTCTGGTTGCACCAATTTGACAGTCTCTCTTGTCTCCCTTTTATCTGAAATGAGGAAATATTTTTCCCTGTGCTTCCCTTCTGCTAGTTTCCGGAGCTGTACCTGACTTTCACATTTATGACGTTTTAACTCTTACACTCCTATTCCTTAATCCCAAGTCTCCTGGGCTTGCTCTAGATGTTGACTGAAAGCTAAGAAGCAGCCTTCACAATATTAGGAGGATTGTCACTGCAAACAGGAGTGTAGTGCACTTGGCTGCGGATAGAAGGACCTGGGATTCCCAGATTGATACATCTAAGAAGCATATACTAAAATTCAAAGTCAAGTCAAATGAAGTCTCAAACACTTTTGTAGCCTATCTAAAGGTATAAAGCAGGGATTCGCAAATATTTTCTGTAAAGAATCAAATAGCAGATATTTAGGCTTTGGGGCCATAGGGTGTCTGTCACAGCCACTACCCTCTGCTGTTACAGAGTGGAAGCAGCCATAGAAACTGCAGGATAAAATAAGTGTCATGAGTTCCAACAAAACTGATTTACAAAAAGAGGCCACTGCCAAACCCTGGTCTAAAGCAGAGGATCAAAAATCCCTGGAGGGCTTGCTGAAGGCAGATTACTGGGTGCCATCCACAGTTCCTGATTCAGCAGGTCTGGGGTGGCCTAAGGATGTGTATTTCTAACAAGTTTCCAGGAGGTGTCCATGCTGCTAGCCCATGGCATGTGCTTGTTGCTTTGCACGAAAGCATGACTCTCTTCTACATATTTGTGAGTTTCCTAGAATTCCCAACGTTTTCCCTTTGTTTTAAACTTGTCCTCTGACTTATCACCAAGATTTTCCACCATCGTGATGCTTTTGCTTTCACAAGTCTGCTTTCTTCTTAAACGTTTCTCCCTAGCAACATTTGCACTTGCACTCCCCTGACCTTGCACTGTGGTAGACCAGTTGCTCTCTAAGTCTGCTGCTCAGTTGTCATCTGAGATAGTCCTTTATTGTCTTGAGGATGGGGCTATGTCTCCTTTTGTCTAGGATTTTTATTGGTTTTACTGCAGAATATCATCAAGGATTTATCTTTTTCACTGAAGATGCATAAAGGGTAAACATTCTGAGGCCTAGGATGACTGAAAATGTGTTTATTTGGCATCGACACTCAATATAATTTTTTTTTTTACCAGGTGTAGAATTCTAAGTTGAAAATAATTTCCTCTGTGGACTTTGAAGTTACTGCCTCATTGTATTCCAGTGTTACTGATGAGAAATCTGATGCGAGTTTGACTGTGATTTCTTTACAGATGCCCTGTTTTGTTCCTTCTCTTCTAAAACATCACAATGATGCATTTAGGGGTGGGTGATTTTTTTATATCTCCTGATCAACCGTCGGTGACTTTTTAAGTTGAGATGCATGCAGCACCTCCTCATAGCTCTGGAAAATGTTCTCCTAATAGGCTATTCTTTGATCATTTCATTTTTATCAGTTTCTGTATTTTCTCTTTATGTAACTCTTTGGACTTCCTGGATTTAAATGCTCTTATTAAACTTTTTTTCTCATATCTCTCTTCATGTTTTCTCTTTTTATGTACTTGCTGACAGTTGTCCTTCAAGTTTTCTTTCAGACATCGTATCTTTATTGTAATGATTATATTTCTAATATTTAAGAATATTTTATTTTCTGATTTCCTCTTTTTCATTGCCATATGCCCTTGTTTAATGGGTGCAATACTGTCCAGCTTCTCTTTAAGATACAAGTTAGAATATTTTAAAAGTGTACTACATTTGATGAATTTTTGAATTTTTGCCGTCTTTCTCCTGAGTCAATTATTCTGCTTATGCATCTTGGCCTATTATGAATAGAATGTTTGTGTCTCCCCCAGATCCACAGGTTTAAGCCATAATGCCCGGTGTGGCTATATTTGGAGGTGGGGGAGGGGGGTCTATAAAGAACTAAAGTTAATAAGATCTTAAGGGTGGGGCTCTGATCCGAAGGGATTTGTGTTCTTATAAGAAGATACACCCCAGTGCTCTCTCACAGCATCTCTCTGTCTCTTTTCATGCAAGCCCCAAGGAAAGACCATGTGAAGACACATGGAGAAGGTGGCTGTCTGCAAGCCAGGAAAAGAGCCCTCACCAGGAACATGTTGAGAGAAGCAGTCACACACACGTAGTCTTTTGACCTCTGTACAGTTGCATAGGAGTGTGCCTTGGGTTAGGAACATTTTCTTACAAAGAGATAAAGAGCTTCCACAGCCTGTGCTGGCCATTACCCTTTATGGGGAACCTCTTTCTCTGTTCTGGACTGGAGGCGTACTTCTTCGTTCTACTAAAGCATGTGCATCATACGGCACCTGAACGACCCCACTGCTGGGAACAGGGGCCTTTGTCTGTAGCATGAGTGTGTGGAACATCTCCCTGTGCTGGCTGTGGGGTGAGACCCACTGGCCATGAGGGATCAACAGTCGGCACTGAAGCTGCTCTTGCTCTGTGTCTTCTCTATGTGCATAAAGCGTTGTTCCATCCAGTGCCTGCATGAGTCGTGCCTGAAAATCATGTGGTGGGTTGACGTCTTGGGATTACTGCTCCTGGAGGCAGGCATTGGTATGCTTTCTGTTCTCCACTGTTTAGTGGGACTCTGCTGCTGGAGGTGGTCACAGGTGTCACTTGCTTGACTTGGACTTCCAGCCTCCAGAAACTTAATCTTGAACTTGCATCCTCCAGCACTGTGAGAAAAAATTTCTGTTGTTTGAAGCACTCAATCTATGACATTTTGTGATGTCAACCTGAGAAGACTAAGACATGACCCCTCTTTTGTATGTAATTAGGTTTATTTAATATTGAATGGACTTTGTTGATCCTCAGGTTTATTCCCCTACCCCTGGATGACAGACTGCAGACTGCTGCCGCCATACAAACATGAGGGTAGCTTTATTTGTAAGAGCTGACATCCACATAGGGAGCCCTAACACTCCCTCTGCAGTCCAGTCAGTGACAATTATGTTGACTGTCAGTGAATGTCCAAGTCAGTGTGTGTTCAAGGGGCAGCCAGCTGACATTTGCCTGCAATGTGGATGTGGCAGCACATCCTGCCAGTGTGGCAGAGGGAGGACCCTGGCCTCAGCATGGGAATGTTCCCTGGAAGGCTCAGTCCTTTCATCATTCAGGTTATCATGGCGTCATCATTCGTGTAATGTACTGTGAGGCCATGTGGCCCTCACTCATATATACCTGACGTGTGACACAAATTCACTGTTTGTTTTATTATAGAATTTTTTTCACTTAATACAAAGTGGAAAACTTATAGAAAGCACAAGCATATTTCTGTGTGTTCTCAGTGTCTTTGGGCCATAGTTTCTGCAGAATATCTTGGAATTGGTTCACTTGGAGCATAATGCCAGAGCAGCATTTTCCTAACAGATATCTCAGGGTTGGTGAGGCACCTCCCCTTGTCAGAGAAAGAGCACTGGACACTGTTAGAGGCAGCAAGACAGATTTCACTCAGACTACTGCAGTAGGGCAGAGAGGCTCCAGTATGAATCAGTTTAATTCCAAATAAGACAAAGGTGACTGGGGTTTTCAAAGGGAGACCTGATAGGGCACACAACAAGATTATGGGAAGTAAAAAAAGGGGGACCAGAAAAGAGACTGGGGGCTATAAGTAGGAAGCTACAGAGTGGAGTTGCAGAGGATTACTGAAAATGGTTTGGCCTTGTGGGTTGGGACAATTTACATCTGGCAGTTCAGCAGCATTGCATTTTCTTGAGCAGAGACTCACACAAGGGCTGTGTCACTTTTAGGCACACGACTAGTGCAGGTAGAAGCCAGGCTGAAGTGTGGCCAAGGATCTCAGCACTGCATGTGGGCAAGTCCTTTGGGTCATTTGGGAGTTCACAGTTCACACCCCCACCCAAATAAAACATTTGGAAACAAAAACATTTGGAAATCACACAAGGTCTATCTTCCCACTTTCCCACCTGTGGACATATAGGAAGTTTTGCATGAAAGAAACTTTGTTTTCTGACATGCAACATTTCTCAAACATTCTTGGTATCCTACACGAAATCTATTTATATCCAACATAACTAATGTTCTGAGGAACCCACTTTATGAAACAGGATTTTGTACTGCTATTAGTGGTGAGTCACAATAAGAAGGGAAAGATACCCAAGCTCGCATTGTGAGAAGTCATACAGAGATGGGTCCAAATGGAATCAGGAGTTGAAAGGCATAGAGATGTCCCTAGAAACTGGAGGAGACCACCCAGTTGTTCTAAAGCCAGGAGAAGAATCTAACATTGGCCTGGAAGCTAAAGCCTACCTGTGGGTACAAATTGGACAGAGGATACTTTGCTGGACAGTCAGAAATTCAGCTGTGGAGCACCAGGCTGGCAGTGAGCTCTGCCCTCAGGCACGCCTCATAGGCAGCACCAGGACTGAGGACATCTGAGGCTGAGAACGGATGTAAGAACCATCTTGGGTGTTGTGAGATGAATTGCATCCCCCCCAAATTCAGACGTTGAAGTTCTAACCACCCCTTTGGTGCCTCAAAATTCAGAACATGACTGGATTTGGAGCTAGAGTGTTTAAAAAGGCAATTAAGGTTAAACGAGGTCATATGCCTGGGTCCTAATTCAATATGACTTCTGTCCTTAAGAGGAGATTAGGATGCAGTCCTGCACAAAGGGAAGAACAGGCAGAGACAAAGGAAGATAGCAGCCATCTACACATCAAAGAGACAGGCCTCAGGAGAAAGCAACTCTGCTGACACCTCGATCTTAGACTTCTAGCTTCTAGAATTTCAAGAAAATAAACTTCTGTCACTTAAACCACTCTGTCTGTGGTATTTTGTTATGGCAGCCCTAATAAACTAATACACTAGGGGCACAGAGCAGGTGGGGAAGGCAGATGCAATCGGTCAAAAGAAAAAAAAACAATTTAGTAGCCAAAGAAGACAGGTGCAAATAAGCAAGCCACGGTTAGAGTCTACAACAGTTAGCTTAACTCTGAGCCTAACCCTAGCTGGCCAAGAGACACAGACCATCATGACAAGGGACTGGGGGACTGGACTTTCCAGGAGGACTGGAACACAGGACAAAGCAGTGGGCAGGACCCAGCTCCCCTATCAGACAGGGAAGAATCAGAGACTTGTAGCCACAGGGAGCTCTTCAAAATTCATGCTGGAGCTGGAACCAATCTCAAGATATGAATTGAGTTGAGAGATGTGAGATATTTTAGACGCTGATCATAAAGTTATCATGTCTGAGCCTGGAGCATAGAGTACCGGTGACATGAAGCAATCCCAATTGTTTTAGATGATTTAAATCTATGACAATTAGCCTTATCTCTGTGTTCATCACAACATTTGGACATGACCATGGTGAGGAAATTACTGCCAGTTGTACTTAATGGGCTCAAATTCAAGCTGAAGTTTTAAAACATGAAAATAAGAAGATTTTATTAATATATAAATTGTAATGTTTTCAAGGGAGAGCTAGCATCACAGTCCCTTTGCAAAATGTTGTCTAGGGAAGCTCAATTTAAGTGTTTCTCATTGGGCCAATGGAGACTTAACAGAAAACACATCTTGACAACAGATTTGGTCTGTTGAAATGATGACGTTTGTTGGCCAAGGACTGAGGACTCATGCTGTGCATTGCCAAGTCCTATGCTCTTCTTCAACTCTGCTACTGCCTGCTTTTCATTGTCGTCATTGGTTCTTCTTCCAGAGTACAAAGAAGAAAAGAACATAGGGCAAAAAGTGCTATTTGTGACTTTTTAGCACACATAAAGTAATTATAAGTAGGCATGAAAGCAAGGCATCCCAGAGTTTGGAAAGTTTAATAAACACATTTTAGTTAAAGTGTAGGTAAGTGGGTAAGTATGCAAAGTTAGACTTAAAAAAAAAGACTGTGCAAAAACAAGACAAAATTGCATTTTAATTGATGATATTGATCTACCTGAAGAAGTAATGTGTCACTTAGAAGAAAAGAGTCCAGCGTGGATTACAAGAAGACATAATCAGAGATGCAAGTTGAAGGTCATTTAAGAAAACATGTCAGTGAAGTTCCTTCCAGGCCTGTGCTTGGGGGCCATACACATTCACTGAGTGAACTTACATATAAGACCTCTAACTAATTCCCATTGCTGTGAATCTATATGCACCACAAAACTTTTGGATTCTCATTTGACTTCCCTTAAGTCAGAATAAACTTTCAGTTTTGTGGTAGATAATTTTATTATAAAATAAAGAATCATTTTGCTTCATATATTGGTTTCCTGTCTGCTTGTTATTGTGGATTTTCTTCAGTGATGGCCCTCAGCCTCTACTGAGGCACAAACAAAACCAAGTTTTGCTATGGCAAAGGAGGTGGCGACTGTGAAATGCTCTAGTGCAACTCAGGACTGCTGGGGAGGCACCGGTTTGGAGCAGGCATGCAGGCATCCCTCTCCTAGTACCCTCTCACCTGACCTGGGCCTGCAATCCAGAACAACGCATTTGGGAAGAAAAACTGATGTCTGGAACTGATAGGGAACCTGAAGAGTTTATGTGGTTTATTATTGTGTCTGTGCCTTGAACTCTTTTTAGCAAATAAAATGTAATTGAGTTTAATTGAACTGAACATGGATACATTACATAGATAACATTTTCTAAGGCTATAGCTGCCATAGATAGTGATCGCTTTGATGTATCCAGGCAAAGTAAATAAAAAGCCTTTTGGAAAGGAGTTACCATTCTAGACGCCACAAAGAACATGTGTAATTCATGGGAGGAGGTCAAAATATCAACATTAACAGGAGATTGGAGGAAGTTTATTCTAACCCTAAGGATGATTTTGAGGGGTTCAAGACTTCAGTGGGAGAAGTAACTGCAGTTGTGGTGAAAATAGCAAGAGAACTAGAATTAGAAGTGGAGAATTGCTGCATCTCTTGATAAACTTGAATGGATGAGGAGTTTCTTCTTATGAGTTACCAAAGAAAGTGATTAGTTAAGATGGAATCTACTCATGGTGAAGATACCATGAACACCGTTGAAATGACTACAAAGGATTTAAAATATTACATAAATTTAGTTAGTAAAGAAGTGGCAGGGTTTGAGAGGATTGACTTCAATTCTGATTGAAGTTCTACAGTGGATAAAATGCTATTAAAGGAAACTTGCTTAAGGAAAGAGCCCAGGGAGGGATAACTTAAGCCAGCATTTGAGTTGAGGAGACAGAATTGGGACAGAGTTGGCTCAGGGGAACCAACGTAGCTAGAGTTCATGGGACAGTGTATGAGGGAAGAGACAACGAGAGAGAGAGAGGAAGAAGAAGAGGCAGAGCAAAAGGAAGAGGAAGAGAAGAGAGGAAGAGAGGAAAGAAGAGAGAGACATTGAACTCCAGATATCTGCAAAGATGTCACTTGAGTCTCCAGGTTAGTATTGATAAGTGCATGTGTATGAAAATATCCAAGACCAAAATACAGTCTAATGAAGTAGGCATAATAATTTCCAGGGATCACATGGAACTAGGGATATTTTGTTTCTATCAGCCAGAAAGGCAAACTGTTAAAATGCATGACACATTGGGTACAGTAATTGGAAATACATTGGCTCAGTAACAGAAAAAAAAAATAGCCCTTGATTAAAGGTTTGATCTATCCCACCTAAGAAAGATTAAAAGCAAAGCTAGAAAAGATCAGATTTGTTTCTAAATAACTTATCTGCATCCTAAAACAAAACTAAAAATTATTTTTAAATACAGTAATATATTAAAACATACTGAAACTCAATACATACAGAGAAACGAAGATAAGAATAAGAAGTCCAAGTGCAGCGGCTCATACCTGTAATCCAAGCACTTGGGTAGGCCAAGGAAGGGGATCACTTGAGGCCATGAATTTGGGACCAGCGTGGGCAACACAGCAGAACCCTGTCTTTACAAAAAAAAATAATATTTTTTTTCCTTTTTGGTAGAGACAGGGTTTTATTGTGTTTTTTTGGGGGGAAGAAAAACTGATGTCTGGAACTGATAGGGAACCTGAAGAGTTTATGTGGTTTACCATTGTGTCTGTGCCTTGGACTCTTTTTAGCAAGTAAAATCTAATTGAGTTTAATTGAATGTGTTCCCAAATAAAAGGCAGAGATTTTCAGATTGGGCAGAGAAAGTAAAACCAACATTAAAAAATTAACCTTCAGTCCCAGCTACTCGGGAGGCTAAGGTGGGAGGATCACTTGAGCCCAGAAGTTCAAGGTTACAGTGAGCTATAATTGCACCACTGCACTGTAGCTTGGGTGACAGAGCAAGACCCCATCTCTAAAAAAAGAAAAAAGAAAAAGAAATCAGCTGGGCATGGTGGCTCATGCCTGTAATCCCAACCCTTTGGGAAGCCAAGGCATGCGGATCACCTGAGGTCGGGAGTTCAAGACCAGCCTGACCAACATGGAGAAACCCGTCTGTACTAAAAATACAAAACTAGGTGGGTGTGGTGGCGCATGCCTTTAATCCCAGCTACTTGGGAGGCTGAGGCAGGAGAATCACTTGAACCTGGGAGGCAGGCAGATGTTGCGGTGAGCTGAGATTGCGCCATTGCACTTCAGCCTGGGCAACAAGAGCGAAACTCCATCTCAAAAAAAAAAAGAAAGAAAGAAAAAGAAAAACAACAGTGAAATAGTGGAAACAATAAGCCAGAAGATAGTGGAAAAACATCTTTCAAGTACTGAAGGAAAATCTGGCAACCTAGAATTCTGCACCCAACAAAAATAGAAAAACCAGAAATTGACTTTCTCCATAAAAGCAGATAGGAATGTGCATCTACCTAAATGAATGAAGAACGCTGGAAATGGAAATGTGTGTGTTAATATTTGGGTGAATACAATGACATTTTTATATTTTGAAATCACTCTGAAAATAGATGATTAAAGCAAAGTAACCATGTATTTTAATTTTAAAACAAATTCAGAAGTAAAATGTGACAACAATCATGCAATAATGGGAGAGGAAAATGTAAGTATACAGTTGTAAAGCTCTTATACGAGATTTGAAGTGGTAATATTATTTGGAATCAGACTTTCATAAGTCAAGATGCACATTATAAACTAAGAGCAAATAGCCATCAGTGAAAAAATAACTAAGAAGATAAATTAAAAGTATGAAAGGTGCTCAGTTGACCCAAGTGAAGGCAGAAAAATATAAGAAAGGAAAACAAAGAACAGATGGGAAACTATATTAATATCAAGGTATATTTCAGGACAAGGGATGGTGCCAAGAAAAAAGAGGGTCTTTCATAATGATTACAGGAGCAATTCATCAAAACAATATAATAACCCTAAATGTTATGCTCCTAATAACGTAACTTCAAAATACATGAAGGAAAAAATCTGAGAATTACAAGAAGAAACAAATTCACATTTATAGTTGGAGATCTCAACATCCCACTGACAATAATCAGTGAGAAGTAGATAGAAAATCAGTAAAAATATAGCCAACTTAAGCAACATTACCATAATCCTGACCTAATAGACATTTATAGAATACTCCATCATACATATTCCTTTCAAGTGAACATGCACTATTTACCAAAATAGACTATATCATAAACCATAGAAAAATTCTCAATAAAAAAGGACTGAGGCCGGGCGCGGTGGCTCACGCCTGTAATCCCAGCACTTTGGGAGGCCGAGGCGGGTGGATCACGAGGTCAGGAGATCGAGACCATCCTGGCTAACATGGTGAAACCCCGTCTCTACTAAAAATACAAAAAATTAGCCAGGCGTGGTGGCGGGCGCCTGTAGTCCCAGCTACTCGGGAGGCTGAGGCAGGAGAATGGCGTGAACCTGGGAGGCGGAGCTTGCAGTGAGCTGAGATTGCGCCACTGCACTCCAGCCTGGGCGACAGAGCCAGACTCCGTCTCAAAAAAAAAAAAAAAAAAAAGGAGTGAAATCATCCACAATTATTCTGACAACAATTATATTAAATTAGAAATGAGTAACACGAAAATCTGAAAAATCTTCAAATATTTGCAAATAATAAACATGACAGCAGAAATCAATGAAATAGAATAACAATCAGAAATAAAACTAAAATCCACTTTTTAAAAAGCAGTAGTAAAATTAGTTCATTATTATCAGGAATTAAAAAGGGACATCACTACAAATCCTACAAATATTAAAAAGATGATTTTTAAAGTATTATAAACACCTCATTATGGTAAGTGTGGTAACTTAGATAAAGTGGACATATTTCTTGGAATATCCAAATTATCGAAGCTCTGAATAGCTCTGTATCTATTTTTAAAATTGCATTCATAGTTAAAATATTCACACAATAAAAATTTCAGACGTACCTGGCTCCACTGATTATTTCTATATTCAAGGAAGAAACAATAACAATTCTCAAAGTTTAGATAAAGAAAAAGGGATCAAATCATTAGTCTGGGTTCCTACCTCAAGAAACTGAAAAAAGGAGAGCAAAATACATTCAAGGTAAGCAAAAGAAAGGAAATAATAAAGATAAAAGCAGGAATTTATAACACTAAAAATATAAAAACAATGGAAGAAAACCAATAAATCAAAAGCAGCTTTTTTGAAAAGAAAATAAAAAATGATAAACATCTAGCAAGTTGACAAAGATATAAAAGAGAGAGACGTGTCACCAATATGAGGAAGGAAACAGGAGTTATTACTGCAGATCATGTAGCCATTAAAAGAATAAGGGAATATTATGAACAACTTCACACTCATAAATTCAACAACTGAGAAGAAATGGATCAATTTCTCAAAGTCACAAGCTATGAAACTCAATCAAGAAGAAATAGAAAATCTGATTAGTCTTACAATCATTAAATTAATTGAATACATAATAAAAATCTCCCGCAACGAGATGTTCAGGCCCCGATGGTTTTACTAGAGAATTCCACCAAACATTTAGGAGAGAATTGACACAAATTTTATGCAATCACTTCCAGAAAATAGAAGAGAAGGAAACACTAACTCATTTATGAAGTTAGTATTACCCTAATACAAAATTAAACAAAGAGTACAAAAAACCCCCAAACTATGGACCAATATCTCCCATAAACTTGGATGCCAAAATCCTCAAAAGTATTAGCAAATCAAATCCAAATGCATAGAAAGAATTACACGTTTGACCAAGTGGGATATATTCCAGAGATATATATCTGGTTCAATATCTGAAAATCAATTAATATAATAATTATATCAATAGGCTAAAGAAAAATCATATAATCATATAGATATCCTCAGAAAAATATGACACAATCCAACACTCATTCAAAAGACACGCCTATCACTCAGGAAATTGCAGTTCTGTGCCAGGAACCAGGGACAAAAACCAAATATATTTCACCTTGTGTATCCATAGGTTCTGCATTTGTGGATCCAACCTATCGTGAATCAAAAATATTTAAAAAAATGGAGTTCGTACTGAACATATACAGACTTTTATCATTATTGCAAATAATACTGTATAAGTATAATAATTATTTACATAGTGTTTACATGGTACTAGGCAATATAACTAATAATAGAGATGATTTAAAGTATATGGGAGGAGGCACATAAGTTATATGCTAATACTATGCCATTTTATATCAGGGACTTGAACACCTGGGGATTCTGATTATCAGTGGGAGGTTCTGGAACTCTGCCCCATTGATATCAAGGGATAACTGTACATGAAGTTGACGCTTGAACAATGTGAGCATCAGGAGCTCCCCTCCCCCACATATATGTGGATTTTTGTGCAGTCAAAAATCCACATATGACTTTTGACTCCCCAAAGCTTAACTACTAATACCCTGTTGAGTGGAAGACCTACTGATCACACAAACAGGTGAGTGAAAAAATCTTTGTATGTTATATGTATTATGTACTGTATTCTTACAATAAAATAAGCTAGAGAAAAGAAAATGTTATTAGGAAAATCATAAGGAAGATAAAATATATTTACTATTCATTAAGTGGAAGTGAGTCATCATAAAGGCCTTCATTCTCATTGTCTCCATGTTGAGTGAGCTGAGGAGGAATAGGAAGGGAAGGGTTTGGTCTTGCTGTCTCGGGGTGGCAGAAGAAAATCCACATATAAATAGATTTGCACAGTTCAAACCCATGTTGTTCAAGGGTCAATTGTATGCATATTTTATTATATACACAATAAGGGATATTATGTAGCTACAATAATCAAGACAATGTTTATTAGCAAATAATAGATACACAGGTAGATGGAACAGGATGAAGAACCCAAAAATAAACCCACACAAATAAGCCCAACTGACTAATAAAGGAATTCATTTCAACAGAGATGATAAAGCAATTTAATGGAGGAAGGATCGTCTTTTTAACAAGCGACGCTGGAACAATTTGGCATTCATAAGCCAAAAAAACGAACATTGTCCTAAACATCACAGCCTACACAAAAGACTAACTCAAAGTGGATCACACACACAAATGCAAAACATAAATTAGAAAACCTTTTTAAAAAGACAAATGAAAATCTTCACGATATATGGCTAGGCAAAAACTTCTTAGACTTGGCACAGAAATCATGATCTAGAAAAAGAAAAAATTGATAATAGGACTTCACCAAAACTTTTGGTCTGTGAAAGCCTATATGAAAAGAATAAAAACCTGGGAGAAAATATTTATAAACCACGTATCTAAACAATGACTTGTATCTATAATGTATGTAGAACACTTAAAACTCAACAGTTAAAAATCAATCCAATGAGAAATTAGCAAAATATATTTCACTAAGTAGGACAGACAGATGATGAACATATGAAAAGACGTGCAATATCATTAGCCGTTAGAGAAATGCACATTAAAATCCCAGTGAAATATCACTATACACCTGTCAAAATGGCTAAAACAAACAGTGATGACACCAAATCCTGGCAAAAATGCCACATAACTGGATAACTCATAGATTTTTGGTGGAAATATAAAATGGGACAATAGTATGTACAGCCTCTCTGGGAAAGGTTCAGCAGAAACACTTCTTACAAAACACTTACAGTATACTTATTATACAACCCAGGAATTACACTCTTGGGCATTTATCCCAGAGAAATGAAAACTTATGTTCACAAAAAACCAGTATGTGAATATTCACAGCAGTTTTGTTTATAATAATTGAAAACTGGAAACAGCTCAAATGTCCCTCAGTGGGCAAATGGTACAACTGTGGTACATACATATGGAACACTCAGAAATAAAAAGGAACAGACTATTAATATGCTTAACAACTTTGGTGAACTCCAGGAATTTGTGCCCACCAAAAAAAAGAAAAATAAAGCCAATCGTAAGAAGTTACATGTGATATGATTCCATTAATATAGCACTCTCAAAATGACAAAATTATAGAGTTGGAAGACAGATTAATGATTGCCAAGGGCTCAAGATACAGGGAGAGGCTGTGACTATGAAGGTCAGTAAAGAATTGTTGATGGGTCTGTTTGTATCTTGACTGTGGCAGTGGTCACACAAATCTATAAGAAAGGTAAAATTTCATAGAAATAAATATCCACACACAGACAAATGAGTGCATGTAAAGCAGGTGAAATTTGAATAGAGGCAATGGATTGCATCAATGCCAGTGTCCCACTTTTGATACTGTACTCTTGTCATGCAATATGTTACCACTGAGTGAAATTCGGGGAAGAGTTTATGGGATGTGATTATTTCTTAGAACTGCATGTGAATCTATAATTATCGTAAAATAAAGAGTAAAAAATGTATAAATACCTCATATACTGGTGCTTAGTCTACCACTAAAATTTGGAGATGACTCAGAAGTTGTCTCCAGAACCTGAACTGAGCAGCCTAGCTGGGGTCTCAGGTGAAGGAGCCCTGCTCAAGGGGCTGGATTACCCCCATAAACTCAGGCTTAAGGTACAGCAAAGCCAGCCTTGGTGGAGAAGTGTGGGGTTGAAATATTTTGATAATTGATATTTTAATAGAAGCACTTCAGTAGTCATTATGAGGGGGAAAGAGGAAAATCAGTAAATAAATGTAGAAGGAATGAACAAAATAGAAAAATCACCATAGTGTAAACTAGTAAAATAAGGGATTCAGATAAGGATCATCAAGAGATGCTGAAAAGCACTAAAGGCAGGGTGATGAGGAACACGATATTCCTGCAGTCTCATAACATCACCCCATAGAGTGCTTGCAGACTGGAAAGGGTAAACATACCTTAGATAACGGAGCACCGTTACACATTTAGCTATGCAATACAATTAACATCACTAACAGAAACTTCCTAATATTATGTGCCTCTTGGTGCAACGTGGTATGAAATACACAGAAGCCGTATTCTTGCCAAAAATATTTAGTACAAATCTAAACAAGCTTTTAAATCTAGTTTCTCAGTTGTATGAAATATGGAAAATAGAAGATTCAACCATGAATCCAGAATACAAAATATTCCACAAGCTCAGTTCCCTCAATAAATCAATACTATGACAAAAGAAAAAAGGAGAGGGCTTTCTTTATTGAAGAGATGCAATAACAAAATGTAATGTGCGAATGTAGACTGTATTCTTGTTTTAATAAAATTATAAAAGTCACTTTTGAAGCACTTGGAGAAATTTGAATATGGACTGTGTACAAGATGATATTGGGGATTAGTTTAATTTTCTTAGCTTTGATTATGGGGGTGTCATTTTATAGCAGGATATTTCCATTTTAAGGAGATATATAATGGACATTTTTTAGTGGTGAAATGTCACATTGACAGTATCTTCCTTCTGAAAGAAAAAGTATGGAAGAGACAAAAATAGATCAGAACGAGCTCTTCCCCAGTGTCTCAGAGACGTTTTCTACCGGGACTGGATGTTGTGTACTGGATGCGCTCCGAAAGTGACTTCAAAGGGAACGTAGCTGGGTGCTTACTAAGTGCCAGTCTTCTTACACAGCAGGCTTTTAGGGATTATCTGGTTTAGTCCGCACAGCAATCCTCTCAGTTGAAATGCAACAGATTGTCTATTAAGATTATCTGAAATAAGAATCTTCTCGGGCAGATGAATTGGTTCTGAGAGTCAGGAGAGTGTATCAGGAAATGAGATCATGGACAAGTGGCTTTCTTAAGAAGGGAGTGAAGCTTCAAACGTGGATTCACTTTTGGACATGTAGCGAATCGAAGATTTGGATTCCTTAACCGAGAATGCTTTTAAGAAATTGAACTTCCTGGCCGGGCGCGGTGGCTCAAGCCTGTAATCCCAGCACTTTGGGAGGCCGAGGCGGGCAGATCACGAGGTCAGGAGATCGAGACCATCCTGGCGAACACGGTGAAACCCCGTCTCTACTAAAAAATACAAAAAATTAGCCGGGCGTGGTGGCAGGCCCCTGTAGTCCCAGCTACTTGAGAGGCTGAGGCAGGAGAATGGCATGAACCCGGGAGGCGGAGCTTGCAGTGAGCCGAGATGGCGCCACTGCACTCTGTCCTGGGTGAAAGAGCGGGACTCCGTCTCAAAAAAAAAAAAAAAAGAAAGAAAAGAAATTGAACTTTCTTCCCGAGGACCAAATAGATTCATTTTGCCTTAACGAGATGTTAATACTTTGTGACTCAAGTGAGTTTATAAGTATTATATGTATTTCTACACAAAATGCAAATTTGAATAATAAAAATTTAGGAAATTTTTCCTGTATTCACTTTACATCCCTTAACTTCACATTCAGTTTTGAATGAGTAACAATAATGTGTGCAGAGCCTACCAAAGATGCAGAAAGGGAAAGCTCAGAACAAGCAGAAATAAAAGCTGTAACTTCTGAAAAAACTGAATTAATAGGCTGGGCACGGTGCCTCACGCCTGTAAACCTAGCACTTTGGGAGGCTGAGGCGGGCAGATCACAAGGTCAGGAGATCGAGACCATCCTGGCTAACACGGTGAAACCCCGTTTCTACTAAAAGTACAAAAAATTAGCCAGGCGTGGTGGCGGGCGCCTGTAGTCCCAGCTACTCGGGAGGCTAAGGCTGGAGAATGGCATGAACCCAGGAGGTGGATCTTGCAGTGAGCCGAGATCGGGCCGTTGCACTCCAGCCTGGGGGACAGAGGGAGACTCTGCCTCAAACAAACAAACAAATAAAAACAACAACAACAAAACTGAATTAATAGCAAGTGTATTTCCTGATGCTGTTGTAGACCCAAAGAATACTAACGAACTGCTCCCTAATAGTTAGGCAGAACTTTTAGGCTTATATAGCATCAAGTAGTCTTTTCTAGGTATCTAAACGCTACAACCCCTAAAGACATGAATGGGATGGAGAAGAACCCAGTAACTCCAGACATTGGACACAGTATACATTCTTCTTTGAATCTGTGTGATATTTTGAACTCTGTGTTGAGCTCTTCACATCTTGAATTAAATGAGGAAATTAATTGTGTTGATATACCTAATGCTAAATGACGAGTTAATGGGTGCAGCCCACCAGCATGGCACATGTATACATATGTAACTAACCTGCACATTGTGCACATGTACCCTAAAATTTAAAGTATAATAAAAAAAAGAAAGAAAACAATGAAAGATTTCCAAAGGATTATGTGAAATTTTATTTTATTGTTTAAACTATTTTATTTTATTTTATTATTTTATTTTATTTTATTTTATTTTATTTTTATTTTATTTGAGACTGAGTCTCTGTCGCCCAGGCTGGAGTGCAGTGGCGCGATCGCGCCTCACTGCAACCTCTGCCTTCTGGGTTCAAGCGATTCTCCTGCCTCAGCCTCCCAAGTAGCTGGGACAACAGGCATGCACCACCAAGCCCGGCTAATTTTTATATTTTTAGTAGAGACAGGGTTTCACCATGTTGGGCAGGCTGGTCTCAAACTCTTGACCTCAGGTGATTCGTATGCCTCGGCCTCCCAAAGTGCTGGGATTACAGGTGTGAGCCACTGCGCCGGGCCAGATTATGTGAAATTTTAGATAAACACAGAAGAATTTATGAATGACGATGAACAGGAAATGGAGAAAATTCTAATATCATGCGGTACTTTGTCAGCCAGAGTCAGTGACAATTATTAGGCTGATATGTTGACTGCCATGCCAGTGATGATCAAATCTCTTACCATCCACTGTCTGGAGGTGCCAACACCTGCTGAACTGGCTTTCCAGATCAATGAATTACAGTCAGACACTGTGTAATAATGTTTCAGTCAGTGACAAACCGCGTATACGACAGTGATCCCATGGATTATAACAAAGCTGAAAAATTCCTATAGCCTCTTGAAGTTGTAGCCATCGTAACGTAGTACAGTGTATTCCTCCCATGTTTGCGGTGATGCTGTGAAAATAAACCTATTGCACTACCAGTCTTATAAAACGGTAGCACGTAGAATTATATACAGTATTAATGCTTGATAATGGCAATAACTATGTTGCTGGTTTATGTATTTACTATACCATAGGTTTTATTGTTATTTTAGAATGTATGTTTCTACTTATAAAAAAGGTTAACTGTAAAACAGCCTCAGGCAGGTTGTCAGGAGTTATTCCAGAAGAAGGCACTGTTATCTTAGGAAGTGACAGCTCCATGCGTGTTACTTACCCTGAAGACCTTCCAGTGGGACAAGTTGTGGAGGTGGAAGACAGTGACACTGATGCTCCTGACCCTGGGTAGGCCTCAGCTAATGTGTGGGCTCATGTTTTAATTTTTAACAAAAAAGTTTAAAAAGTCGAAACAGTAAAAATTAAATTAAAAAAGCTTATAGGATAAGAATATAAAGAAAGAATTTTTTTTATAGCTGGACAATCTGTGTTTTAAACTAAGTATTATTACACAGTGGTCAAAAAGTAAAAAACAAAAACAAAAAAATACTAAAACGCTCATAGGGTAAAAAAGTTACAATAAGCCAAGGTTAATTTATTACTGAGGAAAAATATATTTTCTTATAAATTTAGTGTTGCCTAAGTGCACAGTATTTATAAAGTCTACGGTAGTGTACCGTAATGTCCTAGCCTTCACATTCACTCACCAATCACTCACTGACTCACCCAGCGCCACCTCCAGTCCTGCAAGCTCCATTAGTGGTACCTGCCCTAAACAGGTGTACCATGTGTGTCTTTTATACTGTATTTTTTACTGCACTCTTTGTATGTTTAGACATGTTTAGATACAAACATACTTACCGTTGTGTTACAGTTGCCTACAGTATTCAGTACAGTTACATGCTATGCAGGTTTGTAGCCCAGGAGCAGTAGGCTGTACCACAGAGCCCAGGCGTGTAGTAGGTTATGCCATCTAGGTTTGTGTAAGTGTACTTAGTGATGTTTGCACAGTGATGAAATTACCTAACAATGCATTTTTCAGAACATATTCCTATCATTAAGAAACACATGATATTTGGCCATGTTGGAATGGATTTAGGGTCTCTAACAGTTGAGGATAGTCTAGTTCATGTAGATTTGAACCTGACAAAAGTGACTTATGAGAAATTGCAAGAATTCTTGGCAGGTTTCTTTTTATGAAGAACTCCTTTTGTGCTCATTTTGTCACCTTTACTTTCTATAACAAAATAAACCACGTTACATGAAATAATTCTATTGAATTTTGATTTTGAGAGAGAACTTTCACCAGTTAACACTGATTTTGCTGAGTTGCTGATTTTGTTTTCCTCTTTCTAGGTTTTTAGATTAATATCAGATTAGGCAAATTATACCATTAGTGATGAAACTTAACGTGAATGATTGTTTCTGAGGGGAAAAAACTCGAAACAGTGAGATTTTTACTCTCTCAGTTAAATAATGCAATGCTGATTGATTGAGTTTTAAAGACAGTTTTTATTTTTTAAAGCAGCAGCCGAATTCTCTTAAGTGGAGGGATCGCATAGGTGTCCTGGAGCTCCACCACGGTGAGTGGAGTCACTCTTTACAATTTTATTTATCCAGCTTTATTTGTTGACTTACATTTAATAAGAATGATTTTGTCACAATTCTAAAAGGGGAAATGATTTCTAGAAAAAATAATATAAATATATTTACTAATATACCCGTCCTTTGCCAATCTCTTGTCCTGCACATGTGTTTAGAAGTAACAAAAACAAGCTGTGTCCTATGGCAAGCTTACGGGAGGCCCTCCCCTGGTTGGGCATGTTGGACTTGATCATACTGAACAAAATTCATCTCAGAGAACAAGAAATTACTGCAGACTTTAGCAGCACCCGAAGTGTTACTCTGTCTAATTGGATCATCGGAATACTCAAGTTTTTAAAAGTGTCACTCACGCCGGGCGCGGTGGCTCACGCCTGTAATCCCAGCACTTTGGGAGGCTGAGGCGGGCGGATCACGAGGTCAGGAGATCGAGACCATCCTGGCTAACACGGTGAAACCCCGTCTCTACTAAAAATACAAAAAAGTAGCTGGGCATGGTGGCGGGCACCTGTAGTCCCAGCTACTCGGGAGGCTGAGGCAGGAGAATGGCGTGAACGCGGGAGGCGGAGCTTGCAGTGAGCCGAGATCGCACCACTGCACTCTAGCCTGGGCGATAGAGTGAGACTCCATCTCAAAAAAAAAAAAAAAAAAAAAAAGTGTCACTCACAGAAATAGCTAACAGAAGAAATTGCCTTACAAGAAAAATCACGACTTAAGAAGGAAGTCACTTATCTTTGTAATAGAATGTGTCATCAGACTGAAGAAGCAGCAGCTCTCCAAGTTACTCCTCGCCATTAACCAAAATTTGGAGGTGTACACTTTGAAGGACCACAGTTATTTCTTAGAACATACAGTGCAATTTTAAAACTGTGTTCTTGAATCGTTTACAAAAAGTTATAGCACAGGAGTTTTCATGAAAATGCAAATGTCACTTCTGCTGAATGGAAGGCTAAAGAGAAAAGGCAAAGAAAGAGACTCAAGACATACGAAGTGGGCCCGGTCGTGGTGGCTCATGCCTGTAATCCCAGCACTTTGGGAGGCCGAAGCAGGCGGATCACCTGAGGTCAGGAGTTTGCGATTAGCCTGGCCAACATAGTGAAACCCTGTCTCCACTAAAAATACAAAAATTAGTGGGGCGTGGTGGTGGGCACCTGTAGTCCCAGCTACTTAGGAGGCTGAGTCAGGAGAATCGCCTGAACCTAGGGACAGAGGTTGCAGTGAGCCAAGATTGCGCCACTGCCCTCTAGCCTTGGCAACAGAGCAAGACTCTGTCTTAAAAAAAAAAAAAAAAAGTGGACCATTTCTAGGCATTGGATGGTTGCAGAGGAGATGCCCTCATGCACCTACAGAAGTGGAGGGCATGCCCATCAGGTCAGTCCCCATGAGTAGACGTGCAAAGCTCATCACGCCTCCCTGTTGTCACCAAATGTCTCAGACCTCCATGGGCTGCATGTGGACAAAGCTAGAGAATATTTTATGACAATGTTACAGCAAAAACCTGAAGATTTAAGCAAAATGCCTCTCTGTGATTATGGGGGTTGAAAAGCATAGCCAGGGAGCAGCCACTGTCATCAGACCAGCTGCTGCCATTAAATGCCTCACAGCCACAACTTCCGGATCTCTGAAGTTAAACCAGACTTTAGCTCTGAAGTCGGGCTAAAGTAAAAGACACTTCCTTAACTTAGAACTGTGAAGAATTTAATAGAGAAACAAGGCTGAACACATCTGAATTTTGAAGAGCTATTTATGACTTCATGTCATATATGACAAATTTTATTATCGTTCTCTTTAAAATCGAGCAATTGATTCTCATCATCCAAAGGGTGAACCTGTTTTTAATAAATGAATTAACTATGAGACTGCTCATTAAAATGTAATATTGCAACTATCTATGGAAGAATAGATTATACAATTTTCAGCCAGCATAAGAAAAACAAAAAGATTTTATTTGAACTATTAAAGTAATTTTCTTCTCAACTCTGTACTTTTTTATATACATTTTTATAATTTTGCTTTAAAAATTTCTTGTGAAACAATTTGCAAATTACATATAGTATAATAGTAAAATAAAATACTTTGGCCAAAAAAAGGATATTTACTAATATGCAATGTAGCCACACTTTAGAAGCTTATACAGACTTTATAATTGTCCTTGAAGGCCAGAAGTTTGTTTTGTCAGTCACCCTGCTTCCTTGGGTTCCACTGGCTTGGAGGGGCTCTCACCAGCATCTTCCATTGTCCCTGAAAGGGTTGTAGAGGTGTGCATTAGTTTCCTGGGGCTGTCATAACAAAATACTGTATACTGAGTGTGGCTTGACCAACAGAAATGTATGGTCTCACAGTTCTGGAAGCAGGAAGTCCAAAATCAAGGTGGTGGCAGGGTTGGTTCTTCTGAGGGCTGTGAGGGAAAGATCTGTTCCTGGCCTCTCTCCTTGGCTTGTAGATGGCTGAGCTATAGTTTGGTTATTTTTTCCCTCCAAATCCCATGTTGAAATGTGATCCCCAATGTTGGAGGTGGGGCCTGGAGGGAGATGTTTGGGTTATGGGGGCAGATCCCTCATGGAATGGCTTTGTGCCCTCCCTGTGGTGATGACTGAGTTCTTTCTCTGTGAGTTCATGCAGGAGCTGGTTGTTTAAAGGAGCCTGGTGCCTCCTCCCTCTCTCTCTTACTCTTTCACTCACCATGTGACATGCCTGCTCCCCCTTCACCTTCCACCATGAGTAAAAGCTTCCTGAGGGCTCACCAGAGGCAGATGCCAGCACTACGTTTCTTGTACAGTGTGCAGAACAATGAGCCAAAATAAACCTCTTTTATTTGTAAATTACCTAGTCTCAGGTATTCCTTTATAGCAACACAAAACAGACTAGTACAGCTGCCTTCTCCCTCTGTCTCTTCAGATCATCTTCCCTGTATGTATGTGTATCTCTGTGTCCAAATTTCCCCTTTTTATAAGGACACCAGGTCATATTGGATTAAGGCCCACCCTAATGACCTTATTAATTTCCCTTTTTATAAGGACACCAGTCATTGGGTTAGGGTCCATCCTAATGACCTCACTTGAAATCCTGCCTCCAGATGAGATCATGCTCTGAGGTATTAAGGATTAGGATTTAACATGAAAGTTGGGGGGATGCAATTCAGCCCATCACAGGGTGGATTCCCCTTCTGGGGCTGTGTTACCCAAACCATCCCAGGAAGGGTAACAGGGCCAGAGGAGCTGAAGAATTGTGAGCCCTTGTTTACCAGGCTTGGGGGGTTCTGTCTTACACTACTACCCTGAAAACCCTACTGGTTGCCAATTGAATTTATCAGGGAACTCCAGTGCCCAGTGACAAAGGCTGGAAATCTTTTCTCCTAAAGATCTTTAAGGGTTCACCTGCCCTCACAGTCCCTCTGGCTCTGAGCTTGTGGCTCTATCTGTTCCCTATGCCCACATGAATGAGTTCTGCCTCAATCCCTGGTCCTCACTGTGGGGAACCAAGTACCAACCTCAACTTGCTGGGCAGATGCTACGTGACAGTCTAGGTGCTAAGCTCTTTACAGACATGGTCTCATTTTATCTTCCTCATAAGCCAAAGAGGTAAAGAATGACATTACTGTTTTACAGATGAGAAGGCCAAATTGTGAAGAAATTAAGTGATTTGCCCGAGGTTTGTGTTGATCATTTCATTAAATGAAGTATCATATCTATCATACTTTTTCATTTATTAGAAACAAAATACCACTCATGGTAAGAACAAAGATGTGGAGGAGCAGTAGAAGAACAGAAAAGTAGGAGTGGGATTTCATGAGTCCCCAAACCGAAGACCAATACCTATGATTAGAAATACAGGGGACTCCATGTTCATAGTGGCGTTATTCACAATAGCCAAAAAGTGAAGTCACCCAGGTGTCCTTGTGTGGATGAATGGATAAGCAAAATGTGGTCCATGTGTATAATGAAACATTACCCAACCTTGGAAAGGAAGGACATCTTCTATACGCCAGAACATGGATGAACCTTGAGGACATTATGCTGAGTGAAATAAGCCAGGCACAAAAGAACAGACACTATGTGATTCCACTTACATGAGGTGTCTGGAGTGCTCAGTCTCATGGAGACAGAAAATAGAATGGTGGTTGCCAGGGGATAAGGAGTTGGGGATAGCATGTTTGCATTTAATAGGTACAAAATTTCATTTTAAGAAGATGAAAGTTTTATAGATGGTTGGTGGTGATAGTTGCACAAAAAGGTGAATGCATTTAATGCCACTGGACTATATACTTAGAAATGACTAAGATGATGAGTTTTTATGTGTATTCACAACTTAAAAATAATTTTTTAAAAAGAAAGGAAAGGCACTGACCCCAACCCACACACTCAACAGTTTTTGAATCCAGATTTTCTGGCAATGATATAAAATGTCTTTTGATCCAATCACTCAGGAAGGTCAAGAGAAAACCCTGCATTTTTATTGGGAAGAATAGCCTCGAAGCAGGAGCATCATTTAGAACCTGTCTGTGTGCATATTCAGTAAACATTTGAGTAATAAATCACTGTTGCACTTGAAGGAAGGTCTCCAGGTTCTGGTGGTAGGTGTGGGGTTGGCAAGAGTGCAGCTTTAAGGTGTGAGCTCCGGGATTTCTCACTGAGGATAAGTTCATCTTTCTACCAGTTCTGCACAGTTGAGTCTAAGCACAAGGTGGTGGTGGGGAGGTAAACATGGAGATGACCAAGGAAACACACTCTGACCCATCCCTGATTGCAAAATGAAAGGGTGTTGGATCCAGAATGTGGTTGGTACTTGATAGGTGCACTGTCCCTGACAAAAACGGGGCAGAGGGGTGACCTACACACTCCTATTTCTCATCTCCAGTTTGTTCCTTATCAACTACCACTTTCTCTTCCTGCCTCTCCTAAGTCTTGAAGTTTGTAAAGTCTGGTCTGGCTTACTCCTCATAGGTATCCAGCATTTAGTTTTGAAACATATCAACACTTGTACAAATGGCAGTTAGGGTGACTGTTATGAAAAGGAAATCTAATACACTATTCCTCCACTTGAAATCCTCCATGTCTCCCCATTCCCTGAGGCACATGATTGAAGCCTGAAGAACGCATGCCCCACCTGCTCCCTGCCCATTGGTCTAGCTGCCACCCCGACAAGGTCTGGCACCAGATCCATAGTCAGCAGTGCTGGCCCTGCAGCCTCTGCTAACGGGGCTCACCAGCCTGCAGCCTCGGCTCCTCCATACTCACCTGCCCACCACTACTAGCTCAGCCTACAACCTTAGCCAAATCCTTAGCCTCCAGGAAGACCTCCAGGTGGTTCCTCAACTTAGGTGTCTCTTCTAACCTTAATCCTGGAAGTTGACTTGCTGGTTGCATTATGATTCCTAAGCCCCAGCTGTGGAGGGAGAGTCCCTGGAAGATGGGACAATGTCTTTGCCCCTGAACTTCCATCCCTGGCATAGTGCCAGCTTTTTCATGGCATTCAGTAAGCACTGCATGTGAAATGCATTGTGCCAAGTTATTTTGCCTCATTTAACTCTTGAAAAGCAGGCTTCTTCTGTGCAGACCAGGCTCAAATCCATGCTTCCAGGTGCCCTGTGAGGTGCCACCACAGTGTAGCACAGAGACCTGCACGTGCCTACATGACATTGATTCCAGGCCTTGGTTTCCTCTTTGGGAAGATAAAGTAACTGTACTAAATGCAGAGAGAAATTAGTTAACTTTATCACTTGCTTTTAGAATGATTCTTGAAATATGAAGAAAAAATATAAATTTCTGGCTTATTTTGGCTTTTCTTTTCCTAGAGTAACTGAATTTTTAAAAATCAAGCAATGCAGGGAGGAATAAAAACAAATTCAGGTTTACATATATGAGACTGGCAGCACAATACAACTAACCTCTGCTAGTTGGTGACTAACAGTTGGAAATCCATCCTGGAAGTTCCCAAGCACATCAGTGTTGCAGAGGACCTTGAAAGCACAGCAAATGGGTGAGCACACATTATAAACTTTTACTAGGTTGTCAGCCTTGTGTATCTCTTTCAAAAACATGTAGCTCATAAAAACATTCTTCACTTATCTTCAGCTTATTTGATGCAATTTTCTTCAATGGTGCTTAGTTATATTTAATCCCTGTGCCATACTTATGTCCAAAAAAATGGGAAATAATGCAAAGCAGGCCATATTCTAAAATGAAAAGCATTAAATTAAGGTTCTAGGTTCCCTCAAAAAGAGCAAAGCAGAGCGGACCTCACCTTATATAGCATCTATCTCTAAACTTTGCATTTTATTTTGAAACTCTGCAAAGCAATAAAAAACTCATTAACTTTTATAGCCAGTCAGAAAGGTAATAGCATCTGTAGCAATGGAGATGTAATTAGGCTTTTATTTAAATGTGGCAGGGAGTTTGTTCTCATTATACGAAATAAATGAACAACCACAAATCACCAGTGGATTCATGCTCCCTATGGTGCTGGTGCAAGTGGCCCAGGAACTTGCCCAGTGCTGCTTCCTTATGTGGCAACAGAGCCTGTGAGCCCCAGAGCCAGGGCTGGATGGAAACCAGCTTTCTGAAGGTTGAATAGTCACAGCAATTATATTAACAATTATAATCATGACAGAAAAGATTCTCCATCCACACTGTTGTGTTAAAACAGAAAAAGAAAAAAAAAGTGTTGCAGATCATCAATGCAATTCTTAACTTGGTCATAGAAAAACACCAAATTTGATCATCCTCTTGTCTCTGCTGTAGCTAAGCTCCTTTCCTGGCCTCCAATTCCTGTTTCCTTCCCAATACAGCAACTTCCTTCTATCCGTATTATCTCCTTGCCCATTTAGATAGCCTCAGAAAAACATGGGGAAGAACCAATTTGAAAAGTCTCAGTGGGTTTCATCAGGTTCCTAACAGATAATAAATGCTGAGCTAAGGACCCTAGGTTCTTCCAAAAAATGATGATATTAAAGCTCTACATCCTCTTTTTGAAAGTATGTAAAACTACTTTAATGGTTTTGATTCATTTTAATCTTATGTCAGCTACATTATTATGTAAGGAAAATTCAAAGATGAGGATAGAAGTTTACTCAGAAAAAGCATAAATTGATTTCTGTTTAAAGATGATTTTCCTTAATCTCATCTCTCAAAACCCACAAATATATATGTATTACTAGGTATGTGTGTGTGTGTGTATATATATATATATATAAAATATATATGTGCACACATGTGCATATATATTTTTTGTTGTTGATTTGTTTGTGTATATGTATATGAATGTATACACATATGTATATATACACACATATTTATACACTCATGTATATGCACACAAATCAACAATAAAAAATGGAGGGCAAAAAATCCAATTTATATATAACAAGAAAATGGCTACATTCTCAAAACATCTTGACTGGAGCTCGAGAGCCAATAAAAAGTTGATCTCTGCCACCTGAGACCTTGGGCCAGGATACACGTGCTCTTAAAAGGGCAGGTTCCGTGTTCACTTGTATGTTCTGGCCCCAGCTGCTTTCCCTGATGGAAGGGGGCCAGAGGGACACAGCGGGAAAGCGGAGAAGCTGGAAGGGCTTAAGAGTCTAAGTCTGGGGAAGGTGAAGGAGTGTCCCCAGGGCGAAGAAAGAGCAGGTTTGTTGGAGGGCACTCAAGAACACACCCACGTGAAAGCCGTAGATAGGCTTTCCCTATCCCGCATCCCGCCACACTCCCATCCCACCCCTCGGCAGTACTAGCTCAGCCAATGGGGCTACTGACTGTCCCTTCTCCAAGATGAGTCATATTGAGAAGAACGGCCTGGGCCCATGGAGAACAACTGCCATCAAACAATCAATTGGCAGCATCCATCAAATACCTGATGGAGGGAAAAAAGGAAAGACAGAGGCACATCGGGGCAGATATCACGAAAGACAGTTTTCAAGGACACAGAGAGGGATTCTCACCAATTGTGCTTCATTCTGCGCAAAGATTCTATGCAGCAGGCAGCATTTTCTTCACCTGAAACGAGAACTGTCAGGGAAGAGTCAGGATATTCAAGTAAGAGGCCGTGTGACAGTGGGAGAGGATGTGAACAGAGCTGTCAGAGTCCATTAGGACATGGAAAGGAAGAACACTGCAGAAATAAAAAATCCATATGAAGCGACAACAAACGAAAAACAAGACAGATGATATCATGAGGTCTTGACAAATAGACCTGGGAAAATCTCATAAACTACGTATTAAAGAGAACCAGGGAACTCAAAAATGCTTTTAGCGAAACAATGGCCAGGAGAGGGCAAGATAGAGAAGGACAGCTCGGCTCTCAGCAGGCGCTTCTAACCCTCTCACTCTCCCCGCCGCCAGCCCTGGGGGAAGAACACTGTGTTTTTGTTTTTGTTTTTACTACAGATTCTTAAATACTTTAAATTTTGAACCATAGATATATGTTTCCATTTTAGCATTAATCAATAAAATGGCGGTTGGAAACTCAGTGAAGAACAATACAAGAAATGTGATAAACCCCACAATGTTTGGGTATACGACCATCTTTGATCAATTTTACAACTGCTACTGCTCACCCCTCAATGCCCATCAGTCTCTCACAGGAATGCACCAAGAGAAGAGAATCTCCAGCAGGAGGCCCAGAGGTGGAAGAAGCAGGGATGTGAAGAAGCAGGGATGTGAAGAAGCAGAGGAGGCTGGAAGGAACCGGGTGAGAAGTGGGGACAGCGGGAGTGTAAGTGAGAGCCAGTGAGGCCGCTCACGCAGGGCACCCAACCAGGTGAAAACTTTTAGAATTTGCTTCAAAAGTCAGTGAAGTGCTCTAAGCAGCACAGTGTCAAAATCGGATTTAAAGTTGTCAAAGGGCATTCTTAATGCAAAAAGCAACAGACTGGGCAAAAGTGTTTTTAATATATGTAACCAAAAAAAGAGTTAAAAACTAGTATTTTTTTCAAAATGTTCCCAGAAATAACATAAATAAAATTAGTTAGGAAACAAAGCAGACAATTAAAAGAAAAAGAGATACGATTAGTCGATAAATCTATGAAAAAATGGTCACTGTATTGTAAGGCCTGAAATTTCATTTCCCACCTTAACGCCTTCGACCCTCACAAGGCCCCAAGGGTCTAATCCTAAGTCCCTATGCTCACACCAGACGTGTACCCCCGCCAGTGGGAAAGGCTCCTTGCCTGGCCAGTTCCCCATTAGCTGGACTAGCTTCACTTAACCTGATCCTCACTCTAATGGGCTTAGCTTCCCTGCCAGCTCATGAAATTATTCAAAAAAGCTAGTCACATCCTCACATGGGGCCTGGAGGCACCTCAGCATCTTGTTAGTTCAAAGCCTGCCTCCTTTTCAGTAGAGTCCCTGCAGGCTCTCTGTGTTCCCATGTGCAAGTCCCTTATGGCCCTGTGTAAAATGCAATGGCCTCCTCCCCGAGGCCTTGAGCATATGTAAGCAACAAACCGCTATGAGCTTATCTGTCCAGTCCCGCAGGGTGGATGCAAGTGGTCAGAACAGTCACCTCATTTGTAATCAGAGAAACATTAACTGAAGCAGCAATGATACGGAATATTTTTACCCAATGGATTCATTAAATGATGAACCAGTATTAACTACCTGTGTTGGCAGTGGTTTGCATGGGAATATATATTGGTGGTTTTTCAGGGGATATCTATTAAAATATACAAATCCTGTGACTTCTGATTTACCTTCTAGAAACATTTACTTAGATGCACTGTTGGTAACAGAGAAAAAATTGGATAGAGCTTAAATAGCTACTAAAAGACAATGGTTAAATGAGTTTTGATATGATAACTGATAGGCAATTTTGTGGACTGGCTCATTTCCAATCTTCTTCCCTTGTGTCTCCCTGGACTGCAGAGACCAGAAAGCCAGAAGCTACATTTGCTAAGCTCCCTGGATTACAGGCATGACTTAGCTCTGCCAATGAGATGTACTTATATGTGATTTGACTTTGGATCTGTTTTAAGTGAGATAGAAATAGCATAAAGCAGTGTTTTAAAAAATACTTTATTGTTTAGAATGGCGTTAAATTTACAGAAAAATTGCGAAGCTACAGAGATCTTGCACATGCCAGCATAACCTTTTCCCCCTATTATTAACATCTTACATTCTTAAAGTTAATGGATCAATAGTGATATATGATTGTTATTAAGTAAATACCACAGTTTATTCAGATTTCCATTTATTTATTTAGAGACAAAGTTTCGCTCTTGTTGCCCAGGCTGGAGTGCAATGGCACTATCTTGGCTCACTGCAACCTCTGCCTCCCGGGTTCAAGCGATTCTCCTGCCTCAGCCTTCTGAGTAGCTGGGATTGCAGGCATGTGCCACCATGCCCGGCTAATTTTGTATTTTTAGTAGGACGGAGTTTCTCCAGGTTGGTCAGGCTGGTCTCGAACTCCCAACCTCAGATGATCCACCCGCCTCGACCTCCCAAAGTGCTGGGATTACAGGCGTGAGCCACAGCCCCTGGCCCAGATTTCCTTATTTTTTGTAGAACTTCTTTTTCT
The DNA here is from genome assembly GCF_029281585.2 of Gorilla gorilla gorilla. Lineage (NCBI taxonomy): Eukaryota > Metazoa > Chordata > Mammalia > Primates > Hominidae > Gorilla > Gorilla gorilla. Next base: position 31,522,309 of record NC_073240.2, read on the forward strand.
GTTCCAGGTGTCCGTTCATAACTCCACACTGCACTTACCTCTCATGGCTCCTTAGGCTCTCTTGGTGGTGACAGATTCTCTGAGTTTTCTTGTTTTTGATGACACTGATAAATTTGAGGAGTAATGGTCATACTTCGTAAGATGTCCCTCAAGTGGAATTGATGTGAATTCTTTCTCTGATTAGGCAGGTGCCAGCATGGCCCACCACTGCTGATGTGGACCTTGGTCACCTGGCTCAGGGAGTGTTTGTCAGGCTTCTTCACGTGAAGTTGCTCTTTTTTTCCCACTTTCCACACCGTACTCTTTGGAACGAAGCACCTCGTGCTTAAGGAGTGGGGATTTAAGCCCACTAGGATAGTTTCAGCACTCAAAAAACTTATGCTTTCAGAAAGACAAGCATCACATGTTTTCACTTATTTGTGGGACCTAAAAATCAAAACACATGGAGATAGAGAGTAGAAGGATGGTTACCAGAGGCTGGGAAGGGGAGTGGGGCGGGGGGGGGGGGGGGGTGGAGGGGAGGTGGTGAAAGTTAATGGGTACAAAAAATAGAATAAATGAATAAAGCCTAGCATCCGATAGCACAACAGGGTGACTATAATCAATAATTCAATTGTACATTTAAAAATAACTAAAATAGTATAATTGGATTGTGTGTAACACAAAGGATAAATGCTTGAGGGGATGGATACCCCATTCCCCGTGATGCAATTGTTATTTATTGCATGCCTGTATCAAAACATCTCATACGCCTCATAAATATATATACCTACTATGTACCAACAAAAATAAAAAATAAAAATCCTGCGCTTTACCTATTTACCCCTCTCATCCCCCCTGGCAACAACTGACTATTTTTACTGACTCTATAGTTTTGCATTTCTTTGAACCTCATATAGCTGGAATCATATGCTATGTAGCCTTTTCAAATTGGCTTCTTTCACTTAGTAATATGCATTTAAAATTTAACCATGTCTTTTCATGGCTTGATAGCTCATTTCTTTTTATGGCTGAATAACAGTCACTTGTGTGGATGCTCTCTACTTTGTTTACCTAGGTTGCTTTCAGTTTTGGAGTTTATGAATGAAGCTGCTAAAACACACTTTCATGCAGCTTTTGGTGTGAATATAAGTTTTCAAATCAGTTCTTACTAGGAACTTGATTGCTAAATCACATAGTAAGACTATGTTTAGCTTTGCAAGAAACTGCCTAACTATCTTCCAATGACTGCACCATTTTTCATTCACACCAGCAGCAAAAGAGAGTTCCTCCATACTGAATCCTCTCCAGCATGCGGTGGTGCAATTTTTGCAGATTTTATCTATTCTAATGCATGTCTACCTGTATGTGGTTTCAATTTGCGATTCCCAATTGGGAAATGATTTCAAAAATTATTTTAGGTTGCCATTTGTATATTTTCTTTGCTGAGTTTTCTGTTCAGATCTTTTAACTTCATTTTAATTGAGTTGTTTGCTTTCTTATTGTTTAACTGTAAAAGTTCTTTGTAAGCTTCAGATATAAGTTCTTTATCAGACATATGTTTTGCAAATATTTTCTCCAAGTCTGAGGCTTATTTTTTTATTATCTTGCAATGTCTTTGGCAGAGCATAAGCTTTTAATTTTAATACAGTTTAACTTACCTGTTTTTCTTTCATCCACCATGTTTTTGATGTTGTGTTGAAAAACTCATTACCAAACCCAAGGTTACCTACATTTTCTCCTCTATTTTCCTCTAAAAGTTTCAAAGTGTTGCTATTTACATTTAGGTTTATGATTCATTTTGAGTTACTTTTTTTCTTTCTTTCAGCTATATTGAACTATAACTGACAAATAAAAATCATATACATTCAAGATGTACAAGGTGATGTGCATATACTATACACGTTCATTGTGTAATGGTTACCACCATCAAATTAATCAACCTATCCATCACCACAGAGTTACCCTTTGTGTGTGTGTGTGTGTTGTGATAACACTTAAGATACTTTTTCTTAGCAAATTTCTAGTAAGTAATATTATTAACTATAATTATCATGTGGTACATTAGATACTCAGCAATTATTTATCTTATAACTGAAAGTGTGTACCCTTAAATCAACATCTCCCCATTTTTCCCACCCCTCAGACACTGGCATGCACTGTTCCACTCCTTGCTTCTATGAGTTGCACTTTTTAGATTCATATATAAGTCAGATCATACAGTATTTGCCTTTCTGTATCTGGCTTATTCCACATAGCATAATGTCTTCCAGATTCACTTATGTTGTCACAAATGGCAGGATTTTCTTCTTTTATTATGGCTGGATAATATTTCATTGTATATATGTGTGTATATATGCATCATATATATGTATATACATACATCATATATATGTGTATATATACATCATATATGTGTATATATACACATTGTATATATGTGTGTATATATACATCATATATATGTGTATATATACACATCATATATATGTGTATATAGACAATAGTTTCTTGATCCACTCATCTGTCAATGGACACAGGTTATTCCATGTCTTCCCTATTGTAAATAATGCTGCAATAAACATGAGGGTGTAGATAGCACTTCAATATATTTTATTTCCTTTCAATATCCTTTTCCATTTCTTTGGATATGTACCTACGTATAGGATTGTTGGATTATATAGTAGTTCTATTTTTAATAGTTTGCAGAACTAACAATGTTTTCTATATAAATTGACTATATCAATTTATATACCCACTGACAGTGTACAAGGATTCTCTTTTCTCCACATCCGCACCAACACCTGTTAGTTCTTGTCGTTTGGATAATAGCCATCCTTACAGGTGTGAGGTGATGTCTCAGTCTCACTGTGGTTCTGATTTGCATTTCCCTGATGATTCATGATGTTGAGCAGCTTTTCATACACCTGTTGGACAGTTGTATGTCTTCTTTGAAAAAATGTCTGTTCAGGGCATTTGCCCATTTTTCAATACGTTACTATCATCATCATCATCATCATTATTAATTTGCTATTGAGTTGTATGTGTATTCAGTATTTTGAATATTAACCCATTATCAGATATATAGTTTTTAAATATGTGCTCCGATTCTGTAGCTTGGCTTTTTGTTTTGTTGATTGTTTTCTTTGCTGTGCACAAGATTTTTAGTGTGATGTATTCCCATTTATTTATTTTTGCTTTCATGCTATGTGCTTTTGGTGTTATATCCAAAAAATATTGCCAAGGCCAATGTACAGAAACTTTTTCTCTCTTTTTTCTTCTAGGAATTTTATAGTTTCAGGTCTTACATGTAAGTTTTTTCTTTTTTTTTTGAGATGAAGTTTCTCTCTTGTTGCCCAGGCTGGAGTGCCATGGTGTGATCTCAGCTCACCACAACCTCTGCCTCCTAGGTTCAAGTGATTCTCCTGCCTCAGCCTCCTGAGTAGCTGGGATTACAGGCATTACAGGCATGCACCACCACGCCTGGCTAATTTTTTTTTTCTTTTAGTAGAGATGGGGTTTCACCATGTTGGTCAGGCTCTCGAACTCCTGACCTCAGGTGATCCACCTGCCTTGGCCTCCCAAGTTGCTGGGATTACAGGCATGAGCCACTGTGCCTGGCCCATATAAGTTGTTAATCCTATTTCAAGTTAACTTTTGCATTTGGTATAAAATAATGGTTCAATTTTATTCTTTTGCATGTGGTTATGGAGTTTTCCCATCATTTATTAAAGAGAGTATCCTTTACCCATCGTGTATTCTTAGGACTCTTCTCAAAGGCATTTAATTTGGGGCTCTCTATTCTGTTCTAAGAGCCTGTTTTTATGCTAGTATCATACTGTTTTTATTTACTGTACCTTGGCAATATAGTTTGAAATCAGGAAGTATAATTCTTAACAGCTTTGTTGCTCTTTCTCAAAATTGCTTTGCCTATTCAGAGTCTTTTGTGATTCTGTACAAATTCTAAGATTGTTTCTTCTATTTCTGTGAAAAATGTCATTGGATTTTTGATAGGGATTACATCAAATATGTATATCACTTTGGGTAGTATGGATCTATTTGCGATATTAATTCTTTCAATTAGTGAACATGAGCTATCTTTCCAGTTATGTGTGTCTCCTTTAATTTCTTTCATCAGTGTTTTATACATTTCAGCATACATATCTAGATATTTCACATGCATGATTAAATGTATTTCTAACTATTTTATCATTTTTGATGCTATTGTAAATGGGACTGTTTTCTTAATTTTTTGCATAGTTGGTTGTTGATGTATAGAAAACCCACTGACTTTTGTATGTTGATTTTGTATCCTGCAACTTTACTGAATTTAGTTATTAGTTCTAACAGTTTTTTTCATGGAGTCTTTAGAGTTTTCAATATTTAAGATCATGTCATCTTCAAACCGAGATAATTTAATGTCTTTCTTTCCAATTTGGGTTCCTTTTACTTACTTTTCTCTCTTAATTGCTGTGGCTAAGACTTCCAGTACTATGTTGAACAGAAGTGGCAAGAGTGGGCATCTTTTTCTTGTACCTGAGTTTAAAAGAAAAGCTTTCAGCTATCATCACTGAGTATGATGTTAGCTGTGGGATGGTCATATAGGGCCTTTCTTGTATTGAGGCACAGTTCTTCCATATGTAATTTGTGAAGTTTGTTTAATGAATTTATGATGAATTTTGTAAAATGCTTTTATTGAATCTATGGAGGTGATCATATGATTGTTATCCTTTATTCTGTTAATGTGGTATATCGCAATTATTGTTTTGCACATTATGAAACATCCTTGCATCCCAGGATAAATCCTACTTGATTATAGTGTATGATCCTTTAAATGTGTTGTTGAATTTGGTTTGCTAACATTTTGTTGAGGAGTTTTGCATCTATGTTCATCAGTGATTTTGTCCTGTAATGTTCTTTTCTTGTAGTGTTCTTAGTTAGCTTTGGTATAAAGATAATGCTGGCCTGATAAAATTAGTTTGGAAGTCCTTCCCACTCTTCAATTTTTTGGAAGATTTTGAGGAGAATTGCCATGAATTCTTCTTTAAATATTTGATAGAATTCACCTTGAAGCCATCTAGTCCTGAGATTTTCTTTTCTTTGAGGTTTTAGATTACAGGTTTAATCTCCTTTCTCATTATTGTTCTGTTCATATTTTCTCTTTCTTCATGATTAACTTTTTGCAGGTTGTACATTTCTAGGAATTTATTCATTTCTTCTAGGTTATTTAATTTGTTGGTGTATAGTTGTTCATAGTGGTCTCTTATGATCCTTTGTATTTCTGTGGTATCAGTGGTAATGCCTCCTCTTTCGTTACATTTTCTTTATTGTGAGCCATCTTTTTTGTTCTTGGTTACTCTAACTACAGTTTTCTCAACTTTGCTTATCTTTTCAAAAATGCGACTTAAGTTTTGTTGATATTTCCTATTGTGTTTCTAGTCTCTATTTTATTTCTTTTTGTTCTAATATATATTTTTTAATTTTCTGACTTTGGACTGAGTTTGTGCTGCTTTTCTGGGTTTTTTTGGGCTAAGTAGCTTGTATATTTGAGATTATTCTTATTTCTTAATATAGGCATTTATTGCTATAACGTTTGTTCTTAAAACTGTGTTTCCTGCATCCCATACGTTTTGGTATGTTGTGTTTCTATTTTTACTTGTCTCAAGATACTTTAAAGTTTCTCTTTTGATTTCTTCTTTGAGCCATTGATTTCAGGAGTATGCTGTTTAATTTGTACATATTTGTGAATTTCCCAAAATCTCTTGTGTTATTGATTTCTAATTTCATACAACTGTGGTCAGAAAAGATACTTGATATGATTTCAACACTCTTAAATTTGCTAAGAATTGTCTTATATCCCAGCATATGATCTATCTTAAAGAATGTTCCATGTGCTCTGGAGAAGAGTAAGTATGCTACTGCTGTTAGACAGAAGGTCAAGATCTTCTGTTGGGTCCCTAGGCTAATGGGATTACTTCTGAGATTGCAGTCAAGTGGAGTCAGAGCTGAGTTACAACTGCTGCTGGGCCCACAGTGGGGACCATGTTTAGTGGGCCTCTTCCCAGGTGCTCAAGCTGGCATGGATTATACCTCCATGACTTTGGTCAGTAGGGCTGGTGATGGGACAAGTGTCTGTCTACTCAGGGTCCATAGTTGGTTGTTACCAGGTGTGTATACCGGTGCGGATCCTTCTAGGTCCTTGGGATAGGTCCTCCTGGGTCACTGGGTAAGTCCCTGGGCAGGCATGACTGCACAGGTAAGAGTGACTGGAGAAGAGTTACCGGGCCATTTTGGAGTCTACTGTGGTATCAAGGTAAACAAGCCTGCCTCCCTGGGTGTGAAAGATTGAGCATGCCTCCTGGGGGGTCTTTGAGTGGGAAAAACTGCTCTCAGCTCACAGATGAGAAGGCCTAGAGCCAAGTTATAAAACTATTACAGGACCTTCTGTGGGTCTGAGATTGGTAGACCTTCTCTGAATGCACAGATAGATGTATCTCCTGGCAAGACTGTGCTTGGGCAAGAATGCTCTCAAAACACAATTGAGAGGGTCTATGGCTGAGTTACAGGACTGCTTCAGAGTTCACTGCCCAGGCTGAGGTCAGCGAGCCCATCACCAGAGGGATCAGTGCCCGTGACTCCACCCCAGTCCTTTGGCAGATGATTGTGGTGGCAGGATCAAGGCCAAACAGGCTTATAGCCGAGCCCACAAGGAGATGAGGCTGATTCCAGGCCTATTGCCTGCACCAACAGTCAGCAAGCCTGCCACCTAGATGCAGGCCTCCCCTTTCCTCAACCTCCTAGGTTTTAAGCCAGACCAGGGTTTCACAACCTCCCACCTGGATCCCAAAGGCTCTTTTGTCTAAATAAATCTCTCAATGTATTAAAATCTTCTTTGATTCCTGTCATCAGAGTTTAATAGTTTCCTGCATATAGATTTTGTACATATTATGTTAGCTTTTTACCTAAGAATGTCATTTTTGGTGCTATTGTAAATGTTTTTGTGAGTATAATTTTGAATTTCAAATGTCCATAGTTGGTGTATGGAAAACAAATGACTGTTGAATATTGACCTTTTATCCTGTGATCTTGCTATAATCACATCAATACCAGGACTTTCTTTTGACCATTTCTTAGGATTTTATATGTAAATAATCATGCCATCTGTGTATGCAATAGACTGAATAATAATTACCAAAGCTAACCAAGCCCTAATATTTGGAACCAGTGAATATTATGTTACGTGGCAAAAGGGATATTGCACATGTGGTTAAAAGATGGGGAGATTGTCTTAGATTGTCCAGAGTGCCTGAAATATAATTGCAAGTGTCCTTATAAAAGGGATGCAGAAGTAGCTTTGATTATGGGTAGGAGAAGGCAATGTGATGAGAGAAATGGGGATTGGAGTGATGTGGCCACACTTCAGGGGATGCAAGCAGCCACCAGAAGCAGAAAGAAGCAAGGAACAGACTCCACTCTGCAAGTGACCAACCCCAATAACACCTTGATTTTAGTCTTATGTCTTAGTCTGTTTTGGGTTGCTATAACAAAATACCACAAACTGAGTAATTTATAAAGAAAAGAAATTATATTTCTCACAGTTCTGGAGGCTTGGAAGTACAATATCAAGGTGACAGTATCTGGTAAGGGCCTTCTGGCTATGTCACCCATGGCAGAAGGCAAAAGGTGAGAGATGGTGAGAGAGCTAAGAGGGAGGCCAAACTCATCATTTCATCAGGAACCCACTCCCACAATAACTAACCCACTGCCACAATAATGGCACTAATTCATTCATAAGGGAAGAACCCTCACGACCTAATCACTTCCTAAAGTTCCCACCTCAGCATTGTTGCATTGGGGAATAAGTTTCCAACACATGAACTTTGGGGTACACATTCAAGTCATGACACCCTATATGACTAATTTTGGACTTTTAGCCTCCAGAAATGTAATAGAATAAGGATGTATCATTTTAAACCATGGACTTTGTCATAATTTGCTACATCAGCAATAAGAAACTAACACAATCAATAAAGACAGATTTATTTCTTCCCTCTGTACCTACACAATTTTTACTTCCTTTCTTGTCTTATTGTATTAGCTATGACTTATAGTATAATGTTAAATGGGAGTGGAGGGAAAAGATCTCCCTGCCTTGTCCCTGAACTTAGGGGGAAAGCTTCCAGTTTCTTACCACGAAGTAGTATGATGTTAGCTGTAGGTTTTTTGCAGATGTTCCTTGTCAAGTTGAAGCTGTTATCCTCTATTCCTATTTGCTGAAAGTTTATATCAAGGATGGGTACTGGACTTTGTCTAGTGCTTTTTCTGCATCAATAGATATTGTATTAGTTCATTCACACACTGCTATAAAGAACTACCTTAGACTGGGTAATTTATGAAGAAAAGAGATTTCGTTGACTCACAGTTCTGCAGACCTAACAGAAAGCATGGCTGGGAGGCCTCAGGAAACTTAAAAACATGGCAGAAGGAGAAGGGGAAGCAGGCACGTCTTACCAGGGCAACCCCATGATCCCATCACCATCAGGCCCCTCCTCCAATTCAACATGAGATTTGGGCAGGGACACAAATCCAAACCCTATTATTCTGCCCCTGGCCCCTCCCAAATCTCATGTCCTTTTCACATTTCAAAATACAATTATCCCTTCTCAACAGTCCCCCAGTATTAACTCATTTCAACATTAACTCAAAAGTCCGAAGTCCAAAGTCTCATCTGAGACAAGGTAAGTCCTTTCCACCTATGAGCCTGTAAAAATAAAATAAAATAATTAGTTACTTCCAAGATACAATGAGGGTACAGGCATTGGGTAAATGCTCCCATTCCAAATGGGAGATATTGGCCAAAACAAAGAGGCTACAGGCCTTATGCAAGTCCAAAACCCAGCAGGGCAGTCATTAAATCTTGAAACTCCAAAATAATCTCCTTGGACTCCATGTCTCACATCCAGGGTACACTGATGTAAGGGGTGGGTTCCCAAAGCCTTGGGCAGTTCCACCCCTGGGGAGGAGCTGTGCAGGGTACAGCCTCTGTGGCTGCTTTCATGGGCTGGTGTTGAGGGCCTTTGGTTTTTATAGGTGCACAGTGCAAGCTGTTGGTAGAGCTATCATTCTGGGATCTGGAGGATGGTGGCCCTATTCTCACAACTCCACTAGGCAGTGCCTCAGTGGGGACTTTGTGTAAGGGCTCCAACCCCACATTTCCCCTCTGCACTGCCCCAGTGGAGATTCTCCATGAGGGCTCCACCCCTGCAGCAGACTTCTGCCTGCACACCAGGTGTTTCCATATGTCCTCTGAAATCGAGGCAGATGTTCTCAGACCTCAATTCTTGTCTTTGGCACACATGCAGGCTCAACACCATATGGAAGCTGCCAAGGCTTGGGGTTTGCACCTTCTGAAGCCACTGCCTGAGTTGTGCCTTGGCCCCTTTTAGGCATGGCTGGTGCTGGAGTGGCTGGGATGCAGGGTTCCATGTCCCAAGGCTGCACAGAGAAGCTAGGCCCTGGGCCTGGCCCACTAAATCATTTTTCCCTTCTAGGCCTCCAGGCCTGTGATGGGAGGGGGTGCTGTAAAGGTCTCTGAAATGCCTTGGAGACTCCATTCTTGGCTATTAACATTTGGCTTCTCTTTACATATGCAAATTTCTGCAGCAGGCTTGAATTTCTCCCCTGAAAATGGGTTTTTCTTTTCTATCACATGGTCAGTCTGCAAATTTTACAAACTTTTGTGCTGTTTCCCTTTTAAATGTAAGTTCCAGTTTCAAATAATCTCTTTGTTCATGCATATGACTGTACATGTTTAGAAACAGCCAGGTCACCTCTTGAATGCTTTGCTGCTTAGAAATTTCTTCCACCAGATACCCTAAATCATCTCTCTCAAGTTCAACGTTCCACAGGTCTCTAGGGAAGAGGCAAAATACCACCAGTCTCTTTGCTAAAGCATAGCAACAGTGACCTTTACTCCAGTTCCCAACAAGTTCTTCATCTGCATGTGAGACCACCTCCACCTGGACTTCGTTGTTCATATCACTATCAGCATTTTGGTCAAAACCATTCAACAAGTCTCTAGGAAGTTCCAAACCTTCCCACATCTTCCTTTCTTCTTCTGAGCCCTTCAAACTGTTCCAACCTCTGCTCTTTACCCAGTTCCAAAGCCGCTTCCACATTTTCAGGTATCTTTATAGCAATGCCCCACTCCCAGTACCAATTTTCTGTATTAGTCTGTTCTCACACTGCTATAAAGAACTACCTGAGACTGGGTAATTTATGAAGAAAAGAAGTTTAATTGACTCACAGTTCTGCAGGCTTAACAGGAAGCATGGTAGGGAGGCCTCAGGAAACTTATAATCATGGCAGAAGGCAAAGGGGAAGAAAGCACATCTTACTGTGGTGATGGAAGAGAGAGAGCAAAGGGGAAAGTGCCACATACCCACAGACCATCAGATCTCATGAGAACTCACTCTGACAACAAAAAAAGCATGGGGGAAATCTGCCCCCATGATCCAATCACCTCCCACCAGGCCCCTCCTCAAATTTGACATGTGATTTGAGTAGGGACACAAATCCAAACCATATCAAATATGGTCATATAAATTTTATTTTTTCACCTGTTGCATTGTTTTCCAGTGTTGAACCAGCTTTGCATATCTGAAATAAATTGGTTGTGGAATACAATTCTTTTATACCTTGTTGGATTCAAGTTACAAACATTTTTTGAGGATTTGTGTATTTGTTCCTGAGAGATATTAGTCTATATTTTTTCTTACTCTTACTAATAATGATTTATCTGATTTTAGTATCAGAGAAGTGCTGGCCTCATAGAATGCATTAGAAAGTGTTCCCTCTGCTTCTATTTTCCAGAAGAGATTGTAGAGAATTATTGTATTTTCTGTCTTAAATGTGTGATACGATGCACCAGTGAAACTATCTGATCCTTCTGCTGACATTCTTGGAAGGTTATTAACTCCTGATTTATTTTTTATACATATTGACCTGTAATGATTATCTATTTCTTCTTTGATGAGTTTGGTAGTTTGCATTTTGCAAGTAATTGGCCCATTTCATGTAAGTTATCAAATTCGGGGTCACGGAGTTATTCATCATATTATTTTACTATCTTTTCACATCCAAGGGATTCCTGCTGATGACATATCTTAAATTTCTGATATTAATAATTTTGGTCTTCTCTGTATTTTTCTCAGTCTGACTAGAAGTTTATCAATTATATTGATCTCTTTAAAGAACTAGCTTCTGATTTTATTTTCTCTTATTTTCCATTTTTTATGTTCATCGACTTCTGCTCTAATTTTGCTTATTTGTTTGCTTTAGGCTTAAATTTTTTTTCTATTCATAATTCCCAAATGTAGAAGCTTAGATTATTGATTTTAAATCTTCTTCCTTTGTAATATATGCATTTAATGCTATAAATTTTTCTCTAAGTATTATTTTCATTGCATTCTACATATTTTGATAATTTGAATTCTCATTTTCAGTTAGGTCAAAATATTTTGTAAAAATTTTTCTTGAGGCTCCTTCTTGACCCATGTGTTATTTGAGGTTAATTTATAAGCATTTTAGGATTTTTGTGGTATATTTCTGTTGTTAATTTCTATTTTAATTCTGTTGTCATCTGAGTTTATATTTTATATTTAATTTTTGTTTAAACAAATACGTTAAATATGTTAAGGTGTGTTTTATGGCCAAACATGTGGTCTTTGTGAGTGTTTCAATGTGAGCTTGAGAAGAATGTGTATTCTGCTGTCGTTCAATGAATTATTCTATAAATGTTGATTAGATTCAGTTGATTGATGTTTCAGTTCAGTTCAACTTACATCTTGTTGGAGAATTAGCCTCATCAATCTTTGTGTAAGTCTCTGCTTTATCCCTGCTATTTTTTTTTCTTTTGAAGCCTGCTTTGTCTTAAGTTAATAGCTGCCCTGAGAGCATCCTGAAAGTTGGAATGGGTATGTGGGGCAAGACTCTGATGAAGCTGGGATCGTTAAGCCCCTACATTCTGATGAATCTTCTTTGCCAGTAGAAACAACTCTCCAGCCCAGTAGGAATGGCTGCTCTATTTGGGGCAATTAACACTGTATAGCCTGAGGTGACTGCAATGGGCCCCCTGAGGTAGTTGCCATGCAAAACACAGCTGATTTTTTTCAGGACCCACCCCATAACTGCACTCACATCACAACAGGACTCTAAAGGCGAGGTAGAAAGTGTGACCCATGAAGAGGCGTGACACACTCCGAGGGAATTAGTTGTGTTTTCTTATTTATACAGACAAAAATCCAGGCTATATGTGCAGAAATGAATAGTAAGTGTGTGGGCTAATGAGAGAAAGTTAGATCAGGGTAAGTTTATTGATATGGGCCCGCTAAGCAGAGACTCTGCATTTAATATTGTAGCTTGGGGAGTCAGAAAGGACTCTAACAGTTTGGTTGGTGGACCCAAAAAGGGATCAAAAGGTGGCCCACAGCAAGGGAGTTATAATATAAATGCCAGGTGTGCCTTGGTTTAATGTCGAAGAAGGGATTAAAGGCTTAAAGACATTGGGATGTTAGAGTGGAGTTTCCATTTAAGACCTACTTATATGCCCTGGGAGGCTTCAAAAGACATACCTTTCACCAAAATGGTGAGAAATAAATTTTTGAGGAGAGCCTCAGCATCCTTGATGTGTTTGTTCTCTATAGGCAAGATTTTTAGTGGAAACTAGAGTCACTGAATTGGGAAAACTAAATGTAATGGGAGTAACTGGATCCCAGGTTGGCAGGAGCCAAGTACCAGCATTCAGCCACCAAAATCCAGGTGGGCCTAGCTGACAGAGTGGACAGCAATGTCACAGCAGCCACTAGAATAGTCTCACTCGTGTAGACCTATGGCATTGGCTAGTTGATCATGGTTCTCCTAGAAGTGAAATAGATAGGAAGCCAACTAAATTCTTACTTGATCTGTATAAGCAGAAAAAGTTGTAGGTCAAGTGAATAAAAGTCTAACTCTAATACTAAAAAACAGAGAATCATGGTCCCTCAATCAATTATCAGAAGCAAAGTAAGGCCTTTATTCTTCCTGTAAGGGATAAAAGCCAAGTCCCCTTGAGGAAGAAACCCATGACACTGCCAAAAATTTATAATGTTAATCTCTTTCTCAGCCTTCCCCAGAGGAGCTTATGGCCTTTTAACAAGATGACTAAGCATTAGGGAAAAGTAAATAATCAGACATTTTGGTGACTGCTGGACACTGGCTCTGAATTGACACTAATTCCTGGTGGCACTGAACACCACTGTGACTCAACAGTCAGAGTAGGGGTTATGCAGATCAGGTGATCAGTGGAGATTTAGCTCATCTTACAGTAGATCCAGGTAGTCTCTGAACCCATCCTGTGGTTATTTCCCAGTTCCAGAGTGCATAATTGGAATGGACATATTCAGCAACTATCAGAATCCCCACATTGGTTCTCTGACCTGTGGAGCGAGGGCCATTATCATAGGAACTGCCTGTACCTAAACAATGTAAACCAAAAGCCATACTGCATTCTTGGAGAGATTACAGAGATTAGTGCTACTGTCAAGGACTTTGAAAGATGCAGGGGTGGCAGTTGCTACCATATCCACATTCAACTGTGCTATTTGGACTGTGCAGAAGACAGATGGACCTTAGATAATGACAGTGGATTCATGAGCTTAATCAAGTATTAACTTTAATTGTAGCTGCTTTAGCAGATGTGGTTTCATTACTTAAGCAAATTAACACATCCCCTGGTACCTGGTATCTGAGATCTGGCAAATGCCTTTTTTTTCTGTATCTGTTTCGAAAGGCCATTAGAAGCAGTTTGCTTTCAACCTGCAAGGCCAACAATACAAATTGAGTGTCCTATCCCAAGGGTATATCAGCTCTCCAGCCCTGTGTCATAAATTCAGTTCATACAGAACTTGAGGCCTTTTCCTTCCACCAGATACCACGCTGGTCCATTATCTTAATGACATTATACTGATTTAACCTAGTGAGTGTGAAGTAGCAACCACTCTGAACTTATTGGTAAGACATTTGCATGTCAGAGGGTAGGAAATAAATCCAGCTAAAATGCAAGGGCATTCTACCTCAGTGAAGTTTCTAGGGGCCTAGTGCTGTGGGGTGTGTCAAAATATCCCTTGTAAGGTGAAAGAGAGTTGCAACATCCCGTCCCTCCTATAACCAAGAAAGAGGCTCAAGGCCTAGAGGCCTCTTAGTATTTTGGAGGCAACGTATTCCTCATTCAGGTCCAACCCATTTACAAAGTGAACTAAAAAGCTGCGAGTTTTGAGTGGAGCCTAGAAAAGAGAAGGTTCTGCAAAAGGCCTACGTTACTGTGCAGCTGCTGTGCCCCTTGAGCCACATGAGCCATCAGATCCAATGGTACTTGAAGTGTCAGTGGCAGGGAGAAGTGCTGTGTGGAGCCTTTGGCAGGCCCTTTTAAGTGAATCGCAGTGCAGACATAGGACTCTGGAGAAAGGATCTGCCATCCCCTGTGAATAACTACTGTCTTTCTGAGGAACAGCTTTTGGCCTATTCCTGGGCCCTTTTAGAGCCTGAACACTTAATCCTGGTCCATCAAATTACCATGCAAGCTGAGTTGGCCATTATGAGCTGGGTATTTTCTTACCCACCAACTCAAGAGTTAGATGTGCACAATAACAATCTATCATCAAATGGAAGTAGTATATGTAAGATTGAGCTTGAGCAGGCCCTAATGGCACAGTTAAGTTACATGAAGAAATGACACAAGTGTCCATGCCTTCCGTAGAAGCCTGAACCTATGGCCTCATGGAGAGTTCCCTATGATCAATTGTAGAGGAAAAGAATCTCAAGCCTGGCTTACAGATAGTTCTGCAGCAAATGCAGACACTACCGAAAAGTGGACAGCTGCAGCACTGCGACCCTCTCTGGATCATTCCTGAAGAACACTGATAAAGAAAAAATCCTCTCCATGGGCAAAACTTCAAGCAGCACACCTGGTTGTCCACTTTATTTACAACGAGAAATGGCCAGCAATGAGATTCTATACTGATTTATGAGCTGTGGCAAATGGTTTGGCTTAATGGTCAGGTCCTTAGAAGGAACAATATAGGAGTATTGGTGAAAATGAAGTATGGAGAAGAGGTATGAGAGTAGACCTCTTTGAATGGGAGAAAAACATGAAGATATCTGTGTCCCATGTGAATGCTTACCAAGATTTTAGTAATAAAATGGATAGAATGACTCATTCTGTGGATACAGTCAGTTTCTTTCCCCATCCACATTTGTCATAGTCCAATGGGCTCTTTGCCATTGTGGCAAAGATGGGGATTATGCATGGGCTTAGCAACACGGACTTCCACTCACCAAGGTTGACCTGACTATGGCCACTGTTGAAAGCTCAATCAGTCAGCAGAAGAAACAGCACTGATTACTTGATACAGGATTATTCTTCAAGATGATCAGTCAGTAACCTGGGGTGGGCTGATTACATTCTATTGCTTCCATTATGGGAAAAGCAGGGTTTTGTTTCTACTAGACAAGGCACTTACCCTGAATATGTATTTTCCTTCCTTTCATGCAATGCTTCTACCAAGACTACAATCTGTGGACTTACAGAATGCATTAGTCACTGTTATGTTATTCCACACAGCATTGTTGCTGATCAAGGAACTCACTTCACAACAAACAAAGTGCAGCAACGGGCTCATGCTCATGGAATTCATTGGCCTTACTATGTTCCCCACCATGCTACAAAAGCAGGCTTGGTAAGATAGTGGAATGGCTCTTTGAAGACTCAGTCACAGTGTCAGCTAGATGGCAATACCTTGCATGGCTGGGACAAAGTTCTCCAAAAGGCTGAATATGCTTTAAATCAGTGTCTAATATATGGTTCTGTTTCTCCCATGGCCAAATTCATAGGTCCAAGAATCAAGGGGTAGATATGGGAGTGACACAACTCACCATTACCCCTAGTGACCACTAGTGGGATGTTTGCTTCCTGTTCCCATGACTTTATACTCTGCTGGGCTAGGGGTCTTAGTTCCAAAGGGAGGAATACTTCCACCAGGAAACAAAATGATTCCATTGAACCTGAAGTTAAGAGTGCCACCCAGTCATTTGGGGCTCCTCATGCCTCTAAATTAACTGCCAAAGAAAGTTATCATGCTGGCTGGAATGATTGATACTGGTCTGGCTGGATTATCAAGGAGAAATTAGACTGCTACTCCACAATGGAGGTAAGGAAAAGTATATCTAGAATTCAGAAGATCCCTTAGGGAATCTCTTAGTATTACCATGCCCTGTGATTAAAATCAGAAGAAAACTACAACCCAATCTAATGTTTCAGATGACTCTCTAGGAATGAATGTTTGAGTCATCCCCCCCAAAAAAGAGCTACAACCAGTTGAGGTGCTTGCTGAAGGCAAAGTAATACAGAATGGGTAGTGGAGGAAGGTAGCTATAAACACCAGCTACAACCACATGACCACTTATAGAAACAAGGACTGTAAGGACTGTAATTGTCATGAGTATTTCTTTTCTTCTTTCTTTTTTTTTTTTTTTTTTTTTGAGACAGAGTCCCGCTCTGTAGCTCAGGCTGGAGTGCAGTGGCACGATCTAGGCTCACTGCAACATCCGCCTCCCAGGTTCAAGCAGTTCTCCTGCCTCAGCCTCCTGAGTAGCTGGGATTACAGGTGTGCGCTGCCATGCCCAGCTAATTTTTGTACTTTTAGTAGAGAGGGAGTTCCACCATGTTGGCCAGGCTGGTCTTGAACTCCTGACGTCAGGTGATCCACCCGCCTGGGTCTTCCAAAGTGCTGGGATTACAGGCATAAGCCACCACGCCTGACTATTTCTTTCTTAATTTGTTATTTATATGTCTGTGTGTGTCTCTTTGTGTGTGTGTATATATATCTTTTGTTCTCTCTCTTATTCCCTTATTATGTAACATAACAAGTATTGACTTTTTTCTTTTTTTTTTTTGAGATGGAGTCTTGCTCTGTCACCCAGGCTGGAGTGCAGTGGTGTGATCTCCGTTCACTTCAAGCTCCGCCTCCTGGGTTCATGGCATTCTCTTGCCTCAGCCTCCCGAGTAGCTGGGACTACAGGCACCCACCACCATGCCCGGCTAATTTTTTGTATTTTTAGTAGAGACGGGGTTTCACCATGTTAGCCAGGATGGTCTCGATCTCCTGACCTCGTGATCTGCCCGCCTCGGCCTCCCAAAGTGCTGGATTACAAGCATGAACCACCGCGCCCGGCTGCCTTTCTTTCATAGTAGTTAAATATTGTCATTTTACAACATGATATTTAAGTTTTGGGATATAAACGAAAAATATAAACATCATCCAATTGTTTTGCTTACTTTTCTGGGGAAATATTTCATGTGTTTTTGGTTGTACACAGGATGTTTGCACCATGTTAGGCAGAAGAATGACCTTGTTATTATCTCTTCAGGATGTGCATGGTTGTCAAGTTGACAAGGGATGCTTATGATGATTAATTTTGTATCAACTTAACTGGGCCATAGGGTGCCCAGATATTTGGTTAAACATTATTCTGGGTGTTTCTATGAGGGTGTTTGGAGATGACACTTAACATTTCAATTGGTAAAGTGTATTGCCCTCCATAATGTAGTTGGGCCTCGTCGAATCATTTGAATTCCTGAACAGAACAAAAGGCAAACCATACCTTGAGTAATGGATAATTTTCCAAAAGAGTGCTTTTGGGCTTCATCTGTACCATCCGTTCTCCTGGATCTTACTTCAGATTTGAACTTTGAACTTGCCAGTTTCCAAAATTGTGCAAGCCAAATCCTTATTACATATAACATATGTAATATATTGTATATTATACATACACACACATATATGTGTATTTTATGTGTATTTCTCTCTCTCTATATATATATATATATATAGCAAACAACAACAAACATCGAAAGGCATACAAAGGAGGAAAGTATGGCCTATTCACACACAGAAAAGAAAAAACAGAAACCATCAAATATATATATATATATATATATATATATATATATATATATATATATATATATATAGAAAGAGAGAGAGAAAGAGAGAGAAAGACAGAGAGACAGAGAGAGAGAGCGCGACAGAGAGACAGAGAGATGTGTGTAATACTCTCAGGAGAACTGTGACTAATACAAGTGGCCTAATGCTAAGTCCAAAGAAGCAACTCTCCTGGGCTTTTAGTGGTGCAGGCTGTCTTTGGGTGTCATTTCTAGACATTAAATCCAGCTGTCTCACTCCTGTCATGGATTAAGCAATTTAATGCCTTGTGCAAAGTCCTTCTCTGCTTAAATTAGTTAGCCAGGAGGCTTTTATCTGTGAATACATTTTCACTGACACACAGAGGGATTATCATGAAGTCATTACAAATATTGTGATTGGTTCATGTCCTTCAACACATAGTAAGTGGCAAAAAATGGGCTGCAAAAACATTACATATACAATGATAAGAATAAAGGGAAAAATAAAATTAAAATTACATATTGTAAGAATGTGTTTGTGTGTGTGTGTGTATATATATCTCTCTCTATATATCTATATATGTATCTCCAATCCTCCCTCTGACCTATGTACTATTTTTATACACTACAATTTTACATATGCTTTAGACACAAAATCTGTTATTATTTTTGCTTTAAATAGTAAGACTTTAGAGAAATCAAAAATGAGAAAGCCAGTAAATTTTATGTTACCTTTGTTCATTTCTACTGCTCTTCATTTTAAAAGATTAGGAGTGTGGTTACATGATAGGACTAGTTAAGTAGGGAGCTCCAAGAATTGGTTCCTCCACTGAAGCCACCATTAATCTTAGAAAAACTGGCAGAATCCACTTTTACTAAAACTCTGCAATCTAATTCAACACTTACAATAATCAGAGAGTATCTATTGAAAAAAGAGAAAGCTGAATTTTAGTAAGAAAAAACTGTGGCTTTTTTCTGACCCACCAACAATTCTTGATTCCCTAGATCAGCAGTGGCCCTGGGAATCACAACATGAATTTATGATGTGGCTTGCTGGTGCCACTGCCTGGGTGGTAGGTGGCAGAATATAGACCTTGTTCTGAAAATAAATTGTAGTTGTAGGTTTTGACTTATGTGGCAGTTCCCTGAGAGACCAGCACAGAGGCTGACCATTGTTCCATCTCTTTCTGCTGGAGGGGCCTTTCAGGTATCATCTCATGAAAGTGTTTGGAGTGCTACCCATACCCACCTAAGACAAGTGATGGAGGACGGAGCAGATACCAGATGGTCCTAAAGGTCTGGGAATGAGGTGGCTACTGAGGTAGACTCTTGAGGAGGTAAAGGCACTGCACATAATGAGTAATGTGGAGTGTAAAGTCTACGCCCAAAGATAAATACATTCTCATGAAAAGAACTGATGGTGCCCTAGACTTGCAACTCTGGGTATCTTTGGGCATGGAGTTTCATGAAAGCTAAGGCTGAGTTATAGGTGGCCTGTCTAAACAATAAAGTATTGTACCAGCTCAGGGCCAATATGAAAAGATCAAAATCTTTTTTTTGTTGTTTTTTGTTTTGGCTCCAGGCATTTAAGGAAATCTCTGTCAGGTCACAGGTCAAATGAGGAAATAATGAAACAGATTGCAAGACTATGTACAATAAAGATGCAGTCTTCATAAAAATAATTTGCAAAAATCAAAAAACAGAATGCAGTTCTTTACTATCACCATCAACAAACCATGGGGAGGGGGAAGGATCTGATTATCATAGTTACAATATTATAATATTCACAGCGTCAAGTTTTCAACATCAACAACAAACATCAAAGGCATACAAAAGAGGAAAGTATGGCCTATTCACACACAACAAAGAAAAAACAGACAGAAACCGTCAATGATAAAGCCCTAACATCGGATTCATTAAACAAAGAAATTAAATTAACTACCTAAAATATGCTCAAAGAGCTAAAGTAAATCGTGAACAAAGGAAACTGTGAACAGGAGAATTACATATGAATAAATAGAGAATAGCAACAAAGCAATAGATATTATAAAAAATGAATGAAGTAGACATTCTGAGCCTGAAAAGCATGATAACTGAAATAAATAATTAACCTAGAGAGGTTCACTAGTAGATTTGAGCAGGCATGAGAGAATCAGTGAATTTGAAGCTAGGACAATTGAAATTATCCAGTCTGGAGAGCAGAAAGAAAAAATAATAAAGAAAAGTTTATAGAACCTAAGGGATAAGAAATTGTGGGGGGCAAAATGCAGTGGGATGACATATTTAAAGAGCTTAAAATAAAATAAAACTGTCAACCAAGAATTCTATGTCCAGCAAGCTATCATTCTCAATGAAATGAGAAATTAATACTTTCCCACATAAACAAAAGCTGAGGAAGTGTATCACTAGGAGGCCTGACCTCTAAGAAATGCTGAATAGAATCCTTCAGGCTGAAATAAAAGGAAACTAGACAGGAATTTGAACAAATATGAAGAAATAAGAGCTCTGGTAAAGGTAACTATACAGGTAAATATATAAGCCCATATTATTAAATTTTTGATGTATAACTCCTCTTTTTATATCCTATTTTATTTTAAAAACAAATGCATAAATAATAGTACTTTTAACTTTGTGTTAATAATCATGCAATGTATAAAAATGTTATTTGTGACAACATAAAGGGGGATACTGAACTGTACAAGAACAGAGTTTTTATATGCTCTTGAAGCTAATTTGATATCAATTCACACTAGATTATTTTAAATTTCAGATTTAAATGTAATCCCCATGGTAACCACTAAGAAAATATCTAAAAATATACATAAAAGGAAATGAGGTGGGAATTAAAATGACAAACTAGAAAAAAAATCAATCTAACACAAAAGAAAGCAGTATTGGAGGTTATCAGTGAGCAAAGAGATACAAGACATGCAAGAACTAAATTAAAAAATCACCAGTAGTCACTTTAAAGGCAAACGATTGAACTCACTAATTAAAAGACAGAGACTGGCAGAATAGATTTTGTTTAAATGGTCCAACTATATGCTGTCTAAAAGAGACTCATTTTAAAGCCAAAGACACAAATATTATAGGTTGAAAATGAAAGGATATAAGAAGATAGTCCATGCAAATAGAGCTAGAGTGGCTACACTAGTATTTGATAAAATAGACTTTAATTCAAAAATTGTTGCAAGAGACAAAAAAGGTATTAAATATTGATTTAAAAGATCAATTCCCCAAGGAGATATAACAATTGTAAATACATATGTACCAAACAATAGAGCCCCAAAAGATATGAAACAAATATTGACAGAATTAAGGGAAGAAATAGATAGTTCTACAAAAATGGTTGGAGACTTTGTACTAGTTTTCTAGGGCTGCTATAACAAGCTGTCTTGAATTGAGTGGCTTAAAACAAAATAAATTTATTATCTCTCAGTTCTAAAGATGAGAAGTCTGAAATCAAATTGTTGGCAGGTCCATGCTCCCTCTGAAGTTCCTAGGGAAGAATTATTTCTTGCCTCCTCCAATTCTTGATGGTTGAAAGCCATCCTTAACATTCCCTGCTTTGTAGCACCATGACTCCAATCTCTGCCTCCATCTTTACATGGCCTTCTTTCCTGTTTATGTCTTCACATTTCTCTCATCTTATAAGAACAAAAGTTTTTGGATTTAGGGATTTAGGATTTGGATTTTAATACAGTAAAAACTCATCTTAGTTTAATTATATCGAGTTATGGCTTCAACATATTTTTGGCGGGACACAATTCAACCAACAACTGTGGTAATAGACATGTAAAATATGGTGAATGCATGATACTGACAAGGTGTGCACACAGTAACAAGGATATCTTAAAAACACTTATCTGAGGGAAAAAGGAGAAGCAAAATTGCATTTACGTAATTTAAAATGTATGCATACAAAACAGGTCTACACATTTTATGATGTCATCTACAAGGAAAGAATGCATGCCAACTATTACATTAAATTAAATTAAAATGAAACCTGTGCTCAGGGGTAGAATGAAGCAGGAGATGGGGACTGATAAGGTTTGGATCTGTGTCTCTGCCCAAACCTCCTGTCGAACTGTAATTCCCAATGTCGGAGGTGAGGCCTGAGGGAAGGTGATTGGATCACGGGGGTGGTTGCTCATGAATGGTTTAGCACTCTCCCCTTGGTGCTGTTCCTATGACAGTGAGTGAGTACTCGCAAGATCTGGTTGTTGAAAAGTGTATGGCACCTCCCCCTTCACTCTCTCTCTCTTCTTCCTGCTCTGGTCATGTGATGTGCCTGCTCCCCCTTCACCTCCTGCCATGATTTTAAGTTGTCTTAGGCTTCTCTGGAAGCTAAGCAGATGCTCAGCTATGTACTCAGCATCATGCCTTCTGCACAGCCTGCAGAACGGTGAGCCAATTAAACCACTTTTCTTTATAAATTACCCAGCCTCAGGTATTTCTTCATAGCAATGGGAGAACAGAATAATACAGGAACAAAACATAAAATGAAAGAGAGGCTGTTCTCAAGTTAATAAGGAGCCTTGATCTGAGTGGTATGCTTGATGTCCTGTGCACCTGAGGTCCAAAAAAGAATTGATAATAAAATAAACACATAGAAATAATTGTCAACACTTATTTAGCACTTACCATGTGTCAGGTACGGTGCTAGCTCTTACAGACATACAAAGTAGGTGCTAGAAATACCTCCAGTTTACAAATGAGGAAACTGAGGCTCAAAATGGGAAGGCAAGTCATCCTAGGCAAGGCCACACAGCTGGTGGAGCCAGGAATTGGATTAAAAAATCTGGCTCCAGAGCCCTGTTCTCAGCCATGCATGAGAAAGTTATCATGCATGCTATATGTCTGTATGTTTATATACAGTCCTGCATTATTTAATGATGAGGAGACATTCTGATAAATGCAACGTTAGGCAATTTTGTCATTGTGTGAATGTCATAGAGTGTACTTACACAAACCTAGATGATGTATATGCATATTATTATATTATATATATTTATATTATATACTTATATATTTATAATATTGTATACTTATTTTATATATTTTTTTCCATAGAAAACCAAATGTCCCAGCATCATTACTAAGTATCAGTCATTTCCCCTACTTGATCTGCAATGCCAATAACAAGTGCCATAAGTTAGGTTTCTATATATGCTCCATTATAATCTTATGGGACCACCATCATATATGTGGTCCATTGTTGGTTGAAATGTTGTTATGTGGTACATGACTATATATTCTACCTGTCTATCTATCTTATCAATGTCTAACTAACACAGTAAAAGTATTCTTAACAACTTTATTTCTTGTTTGAGCTCTTAAATGGCATTTTGAAATGTTGTAATATCAATCAATATAAACTTATAGAAATATTAATCATTGAGATTAAACCAAACCAAATCTCTAGGCCAAATCCCTAGCAAACTCTTTAAGAAGAATATCGGATGGTGGTTTGTTCTGTATTTGTGATTATCTTAAAATAGTATGTAATGTAATATAGGAGAGAAAAATCATGAGTATTGAGGTTTCCTTTTGTTTGGAAAATGGCTAAATTGTATCTTATTGAAACTTGATACTATAGATTGATTACCTTTTCAAATTCCCTTGGATATGGATTTTGTTTGATCTTGATTCCACATTCTCAATACTGAAAGTTTTCTTTGATGCCAGACATCTGGGGGTCACTTAACAAATGAAACAGCAGGGACTCATTTAAGTACCCAAATCTACCGTAGGTCCTAGAGACTGCAGCTGCCCCAGATCTGTATAAATCTGAAGTCACAGAATAAGGACTACAAGATTATCAACAAAAGAATTAAAGTAGGTATGGATTTTACTCACTGCCATTTGACTTCCTTAGAGAGAGATGGCTTGTAGAAGATGTGGCATTTTCTATCTCTCCCCAGAGACACAGTGGGGACTCTGTTTAGTCCTCGAAGGGCACTGTTTATAATATGAAAATGTGCTTCTGGGAAGATTTCCTATGGCTACCACTTTCTCAGATGACCTGGTGCCATGTTAATAAAATGTTAAACCCACAAACTCCTGATGAGTCAATAAATAATGTAGGCTGAAATCACTAAATATTATGCCTCTGGGGGCTGTTCCATTGAAATGTACTGATTCAACACTTTTCCGAGGAAGTTCTGCCTCATTCAGCATTCCTGCTGTGGAGTTTGCCAATCTGAATACCAAGGCCCTGGAAGGCTGCTGTCACCTTTCTCAGCACACAAATGGTGGGGATGTAAGGCTGGTGCTCATGGAATTGCAATTGCCTCTTGTCTTTAAAGGCAGTTAATTTCTACCCAGTTTCTGAGTCTGTGGAAGGAAAGCAGACAAGGTCTCTGCTTGACTAGTAGATTTTGCTCTTCCCCACCCTCACCATAAAGTTCAAAGGCACAAACTGAAAAGATTTTGAAAGCTGGCTCAAAGCCTTTTTCTTCTGTTAACAAAAAGTTAGAGTATTTTGCTTGGGAGGATCAGTTTCATAATTGTATCAGTGCTCCTATTCTAGAATTTCTAGAGCCAATTCTTCAGTAATGGGCATCTCAAGCAAGCACATGCAAGTTGTATGTTTATTAACAATTTTTTTTAAACTGGCAACGCTTCTCATGTTCCCTTACAGAGGGAGGAAGACATATCTGGAGAGACTGTGGAAAGAGCAGAAGAAAACATAAACCGATTGCACCCACAGAACAATTGCTGATGGAACATGAAGGATGCTTTAGGGAAAGCACCCTGATGTTTCACATTCAAATTGCCTCATCATGTGTTTTTAAGGTGCTGCCTGTCTCCAGGCACAGAGGTGCCTGGAACTAAAACCTCGGTGTTTGTCCTCTCTGTATTATCCTTGGCTCCAGAGCAAGGAGAGAGTTCCAGGACAGGTGTGTACAGTGTTTGCAGGTGAATCTGCATGTTGGTCTGTGCGCTCGTTTCTCCTTTCCACCCCAGCAGTCAGTGGTGATTTATAAGCATCCTTCTGCATGCCCTTGTGATGTGAGGGAAAGAGCAGAAACATTTGGTTTAGAAAATAAATGGAGTCTAAGTAAGACCTTGAGCCTTTAGTGGGTTAGTTGTCAGCCTTTGGACAGATCCCTTTACCTTCTTACCCTTAGCTTTCTCCCCTATGAAACGGGGCCATGATCTTGTAAAAGGATGAAAATGACATGAGTAATTGCAAATAATTATAAACATCAGGGAAAATTCAATCTACATCTACTACACCTTCCATTCCTTTTCAACTATGTTATACATTTCTTTTAACTTTAGCTATTCATGGTGCAAGGGATCTTCCAGATCTCTAGAAAGCTAATTCAAAGACTGACATTAGAAAACTTTACAGAAAAAAAAAGATTAAAGAGTTGCAGGCATGGGTGCAAAGAGCAACATAGCTGCTAAAGGAAGCTTGAAATCTTTGTCTAGTCCTGGGGACCCAGCTGGAGTTGTCAGGAATCAGCAGAGCAGGTGTTCAGCTGAGGTTTGGAAGAATTCTTAGCCCATTGAAATACTTTATGGGCCGGGCATGATGGCTCACACCTGTAATCCCAGCACTTTGGGAGGCCAAGGTGGGTGGATCACGAGGTCAGGATGTTGAGACCATCCTGGCTAACACGATGAAACCCTGTCGCTACTAAAAAATACAAAAAAATTAGCTGGGCGTGGTGGCAGGCGCCTGCAGTCCCAGCTACTTGGAAGGCTGAGGCAGGAGAATGGCGTGAACCCGGGAGGCAGAGCTTGCAGTGAGCCGAGATCGTGCCACTGCACTCCAGCCTGGGTGACAGAGCGAGACTCCGTCTCAAAAAAACAAAACAAAGCAAAAAACTTTATAAAGGCCTGATGCGGTGGCTTATGCCTGTAATCCCAGCATTTTGGGAGGCCGAGGTGGGCAGATCACTTGAGGTCAGGAGTTCAAGACCAGCCTGGCCAACATGGCAAGACCCTGTCTCTACTAAAAGTACAAAAGTTAGCCGGGCGTGGTGGTGGGCACCTGTAATCCCAGCTACTTGGGAAGCTGAGGCAGGAGAATCGGGTGAGCCTGGGAGGTGAAGGTGGCAGTGAGCTGAGATCACACCACTGCCCTCCAGCCTGAGCAATAAAGTGAAACTCTGTCTCGGGAAAAAAAAAAAAAAAAAAAAACAACTTCATAAAAATGCTAAAATATTTATCCAGAATGCTCATTTATTTCTAGGATGAGGTTTATGCATTTCATCATGCAAAAAGTTCTGTTCAGGTCAGGACTAGAACAAATATTAATATATATTTACAAATGTTTGCAATGTACAAAAGGCTCTGTTAGTGATCTGCTGTAAAGAAAAAGAAAGGCTGCATCAGCCTTTGAAGTTTTGTTTGCCTTTGAAGCTGGAGGAAGTCATATTGCCTGAGTGCTGCTCTTCACATTAAGAAGGTAGGGCCACTTGAGGGACACCACCTGACAGGCTGCAATCTAGGAGAGACCTACAGGGTTCCAAAGGCTCAGTGTGCTAATTTCTGAAACAGGATAGAACCTCCCATCACCTCAGAGCGATGGGACGGCAGGCAGGCCTTGGCGAGCCTCACTTCATCTCCACCCTCTTCATGAAGCCCCTGACTTTCAGTTCTCTGCCTAACAGTCCAGAAGGGACTGGCCATTTCCAGCTAAAGGTCAGGCTGTCTTAGGCATAGTTGAAGTAACAGAATCATCCTTATTGCTGGTTGCATATTTCACTTTTATTTCTTTATTTCGTCTTCTCTTGAGGCTTTCAGAGGCACATTTTGGTGAGAGAAAATAAGTCTAAACATTTATGAATTAGAAATATTGGCTTCTGGCATCCTTGTGCCAGTTGTGTGGGAATCTATTTCTTAATAAGATCATAATTAAGAGCAGGGTTGCAGATTGTGACTGTGTTTACAGGGGCCACTGAACTTGGCCTGTAAATAACAAACAAAGTCATAAAAACTATCCAGAGGATAAAAGGTGCGTCCTACAGTGAAGCCCTGAGACCGTAGTCCCCAGGCTGGCTGGAGAGCAGCACAGTAGCCACTCTGCTGCAGCAGGAAGGGATTGAGGAGATGTCACAGAGTCTGAGTGGCAGAGCCAGGGCCAGATCCAGCCCATGAGGTCACAGGCTGAGGAGTTTCTGAGTTTCAGAGCCACAGGCACAGCCCAACCCCAGGACTGAAAGATGCCAGTTACTCATCCGGTCCCCAAGGAGTTCCTGCCGCTGACCTTTGAGAGAGAAGACCCCAGGGAACAAGCCTTTCACCAGAAGGGGGAAACTGGAGCTTGAGTAGCTGACATTAAATACTCATGTTGTCTTTGGTTATAGATTTAATCTCCCTGACTCTGTTTACTTTTCGTTTTTGTCTTTCATCATGAGTATGTGGTCCTAAAGCAGTGAATCTCAAACTATGTTTCTAAAGCATCTGAACCTGCTGGGAAATGAAAAGTTACCCACTATTTAATATAAATATACATGCATATACACATACACATACAAATGCATATACAAATACATATGCAAATACATGCACAAGTGCATATACATGAGCATGTATCCATGCATATCATATACATGTACACACACACATACATACATATACACATATAGACATATGCATATACATAGACAAAAGTATAGCTGTTTTGGCTGAAGCTCCGGCCTCACTCACTCACTCACACTCACCCTCTCCCTCGTCTGGCCTTCATAGTGACACCTAAGCACCCTCACAAAAAGCCTAGGCTCTGCCCGACTCCACTTTAAAACCACTGAGCTTTGATTCAGTCAAAAGCTTGTCCTCACCAACCAGCTTGCCAGTGAATCTGAAAATGTGGACCTTTGCGTGAGTCAGTGCTTTCTGACATCAAAATCTCTTGAAGGAAAGAGGATCGTTCCCCTATTTTAAAGATTGAATTTGGCAAAAAATTTAAAAAAAAGAACTTTGTTTAAGGAACAGGACACTTCAGTGAGCTCTCTATGGAAAAATCGCTTAACTTCCATAAGCCTGTTTCCAAAAGCCTCAGTTTTCTATAAGTAAAATGAGACTAAGGATAACCCTTCTCTCACAAGGTCTCAGTAAGGATTATATGGTGGAAATGATGCATGACAAGTACTTAGTGCAGGGTCTGGAGCCTAGTAAGGGCTTATCATGTGTCCTTATCTTTGCAATTACGGGTAGCAGCCCTTGCAATTGTAGAACTAATGCTAGCAGCAGCAGTAAGAATTGCAGTACATAGCAATAAGAATATTTGGGAGAAAAGCAAATATGACTTAGTAACTTATCAACTTTAGTGGGAAAAGGAGAAAGAAGTAAGAATTTCAAGCCAGATGGAAAAAATCTTTAGGGCTAAACAAAATCTCATAAAATGAATGGGGAGGAACTAAGCATAAACTATGTGATATTAATGGGTTAGAGATGTGCAGAAGTTTAGGGAAGATATTATACATGAGCAGAGCATTTAGAGATTGATGGGTTTCTGGATAAGTGGAGGGAAGCAGTGTAGGAGGAAAAAGCCATGGGTAAAATCAAAGTTCCTGATGATCACAGATGTCACAGGACTGGAGGAGTTTGTGCTATAAAAGGGAGAGGGATTGCAGTTGAGATAATGAGAAGATGAGAGAGACTCGTAGGAGCCTCATTATGGAATCTATGGAGGGCTGATAAGGGCAGGGCTGATCCTGTCACTCAGATAGGATGTAGAACGCTATCTCTGAGTGGGACAAGAACTCTGCCAGGCTGGTTCAGGACCGGGCGAGTGAGGGTGAGGTCTTGCTCAGCATTTTCAATGAGTGGGCCAATCAGTGGCTCTATGAAAATGGCAGAGATTCCTTCCTTGGTCCCTGTTGGATAGTCACCTGGTAAAATTGATCCTAATTTCTGACACCTGCTCATGAAATATGCCTGCATTTTCCCATGCCAAACATTTGCAAACCATCTATTTGAAAAGTTTAAATGGATATTGTTAACTGAAAAAAAAAATCCACAATTTTTAAATTTAGAAACGGAAAGGAGACTTTTTTCTTATAAAGGGTTACATCCTGCAAGGTGGCCAACCTGCAGGCTGGGAAGCATGCCTCTGGCTGAAGCCCGGAGACAGGCACTTTGAAGGAGAAGGGGTTGAGTTGTAGAAGCTTCATTCTGAATAGGTTGACTAAACACACATATTCAACAAGTTACAGGAGGAGCTATGAATATTCATGAAGGTGGTCCTGACACATGCCTAGTGAACAAACATGCATGTAACATACAACCCATATTCACCTTGGAGTGGAGAGTTACCATTTAAATTTGTTACAGTTTAGCCCTATATGTCAACAGGTTTTATCAGGAGACAAAGGCATTTAAGTGCGCAACCTCTGTAAACCAGCCAGAACCAGTCCATGATTGGTGGGCTCTTATCAGGAGAAAGTTACTGAAATCAGTCTCTTGTCTGATCAAAGCTGTAACTATGGCTGGTGGAACAGGAGTTTAGTGAGTGAGTGTCTGTCTGTGAGCTGGATGGATTGTGATTGTTTTAATATTGCTTACCTTGAGGCTAGGGCTTGTTTAGCTGCTAGAGAAAAAGAAAAAGCTGTGAGAACATAGTTTATCCTTTCAGTGTAGGGGTGTGTGACTTACCTCTTGCTTGGCATGGTAGGTCCTGTTTATAATTTGGTATCTTATGGCCACAAAGAGTCTGTTCTGTCATTCTTACAGTCTCTATTTAAACATTAATTCTGGCTGTTGTGACTAAACCATAAAAGGGAAGGGGCATAACAAGGCATGTCTGATGTCCCATCCTGTCATGGCCAGGAACTCAGTTTTCAGGTTTCTCTGGGCTCTCCTTGGCCACAAGGCGGTCTGTTCAATAGGTGGGAGAGTCTGGATTTTATATTTGTTTATTTAGACAGAGTCTCGCTCTGTCACCTAGGCTGGAGTGCAGTGGCATGATCTCGGCTCACTGCAACCCTCACCTCCCCAGTTCAAGCGATCCTCGTGCCTCAGCCTCCCAAGTTGCTGGGACTACAGGTGTGAGCCACAACACCTAGCTTTTTTTTTTTTTTTTTTAAGTATTTTTTAGTATTTTTAGTAGAAATGAGGTTTCCCCATTTTGGTTAGGCTGGTCTCAAACTCCTGACCTCAGGTGATCCACCTGCCTCGGCCTCCCAAAGTGTTGGGATTACAGGTATGAGCCACTGTGCCCAGCTTGGATTTTATTTTTAGTTTACAACATGCATGCCCACACTTGCACATATATGCACACATGTGTGCACACACATATTTATAAGAAGAAAATATGGATAGCTGCTACAGTCTTCATTTCTGGCCACAGTATCGTAGCTAATATTTAACTCAACTAGTTGGGGATCCTTTTTCTTGTCGGGTGACCCAAACCTTAATTCCTGAAGGGTCTGAGTCCTTAGCAGTCCTGCCTTTGTGAGGTTGCTATTATTGTCCATTTCTATTTCCAAAGGCTGACAAAATAAATTACCACAAACTGAGTGGTGGCTCAAAAAACAAATTGATTTTGTCACAGTTCTAGAGGCTGGAAGTCCAAAATCAAGATGTCAGCAGAATGCATTCCTTCTGGAGGTTCTGAAAGAAAAGCCTCCCTAGGCCCCTCTCCTAGCTCTGATGCTGCTGGCATGTCCTGGTAATTTCTTGGCTTGTTGCTTCATCATTCCAGTATCTGCCTCCATTGTCACATGGCACTCTTTCTGTGTGTGTCTGTGTCTCTTCTCTGTTTCTTTTTTTTTTAAGACGGAGTCTCACTGTCTCCCAGGCTGGAGTGCAGTGGCACGATCTCGGCTCACTGCAAGCTCTGCCTCCTGGGTCCACACCATTCTTCTGCCTCAGCCTCCCGAGTAGCTGGGACTACAGGTGCCCGCCACCACGCCTGGCTAATTTTTTGTATTTTTAATAGAGACGGGGTTTCACCGTGTTAGCCAGGATGGTCTCGATCTCCTGACCTTGTGATCCGCCCGCCTCGGTCTCCCAAAGTGCTGGGATTACAGGCGTGAGCCATCGCGCCTGGCCTTCTCTGTTTCTTATAAGGACGATAGTCACGTGGACTAGAGCCCACCCTTATCCAGCTCATCTACCCTTGATATCATTTGCAAAGACTGTACTCCCACATAACATCACGTTCACAGGTATTGGGGGTTAGGACTTTAGCATAGCTTTTTCGGGGGACACAATCTAGCCCACAAAATTGTCCACTAACATTTTCTATTATATGTGGCAGAGCCAAGAAGCACTCAAGAGCATCCCCTGGGTTTTTAGGGGGACATGGTTCTTCCTACCTCCCTTGTGAGCAGAAACCCAATTTCTGCTTAGGGATCAGCCAGGACAGTTACTCTATTCTTTATAGTGGAATAAGAAGCCTCAAATGACAGAATAAAGCCTCAATATCCCATTCAACAGATACAGCCTTATTTTCTCCAGCAGAAGCACTTCTGTCTTAGGAACTAGAATCTCCAAACCAGCAAAGCACAAGATTCTGGAGGGAGAAGCAAAAATCCTGCAGAAGAAATATGAGAAGGGCCATTTCCAATTATGCCTCTTCGATTTCCAGACTCCTGTATTCTGTTGATTGATTGCTGCTTCAAAGCATATACTACTTCCAGAATGCTGTCACTTGATTGGCGCTGTAACTGAGTATTCTCAGGTCATTGTGCCATTATATCAGGACAAGGCAGAAATTGGTGGAGGTCAGTGTTACAATCTGCTTGCCCTATCATGTGGCTGAGTGGTTCCCCTGGGAAGTTAATGCTGCTGAACCGTTGAGTGGCTTCTATCACCACTTCCTTAGCCACTTTATACCCGGACCCATTGAGCAAACACCCCGGAGCCTTCCAGCACACCCACTGAATGTGTCATCACATCCGCCTGATTCCTGAAAGTCTCCTGTGTAGCAGATGACCTTCAGGGAACATTCACGTGGGACACAGGTATGCCCCACCCTGTGTCCCTTCTGAGAAGTCCATTTACACATCTCTTCTTCAGTCTGTCACTAGTTATCCAATGCCATTCTTTCCCAGTCTCTGACCATCTACTCAGAGCACCACACATGAATTTGTGTAGATCTGTACTTCTGGCCATCTGTTACGCAGATAAAATGAAAAACTAAATTTTACTGCTACAAGTTTTGTCCACTGGGAAGCTATCCTTTTCCCTTTGTTCTTCAGCACTATCCTTGAGTGAGACAGTAGCATTGGCAGCGATCCACCTATGGCTGGTGCCAGCATAACAGAACCATCTGCAAACCAGCTGCCGTAGGCAACTCCCAATGAGGTCCTAAGTGTAAATTATGGGAAGAAAAGATGGAGAAGAAGGAAAAGATGGAATCGGAGTCCTTAGCAGTCACCTGCTCATGAAACCTGTTTCTGGACTTGCCGAATCTTATTCTCCTCCCACCTTATGGCCTAGTGTGTCAGTGCATAGCCAATTCATGATGAACAGTGGTCATGAAGTTCTCATTTTGTCTTGACAAAGCTCAGTAGCATAGCAAGATAAGAGTTGATTCTTAAAATAATAATTATATGCGGAGTAGAACATGGCTTTTCTCCAAAGCCCTATATATTTGCATTGCGATTCTCATTTGGGCTTGCCAGAAGCTCCTGAAAACAGATATTCAATTATGCTTTTATTTATTTATTTATTTATTTTGAGATGGAGTCTCGCTCTGTCACCCAAGCTGGAATGCAGTGGTGAGATCTCAGCTCACTACAACCTCTGCCTCTTGTGTTCAAGCGATTCTCCTGCCTCAGCCTCCCGAGTAGCTGGGACTACAGGTGCCCGCCGTCAGGCCCGATTAATTTGTGTATTTTTACTAGAGATGGGGTTTCACTATATTGGCCAGGCTGGTCTCGAACTCCTGACCTTGTGATCCGCCTGCCTCGGCCTCCCAAAGTGCTGGGATTACAGTTGTGAGCCACCACACCTGGCCTTCAATTATGCTTTTATGTGTGTCCATATGGCCCCAGACACTTACCTTGGAGCTTTGTTGGTTACTCAATAAATGGGTTGGGACAGCACTCTCAAATGTGGTATTTGTTGCCTCCAAAGACATTTTCTCAACACTGTGCCCATTTTTTAGGGGTAGGTAATAGATGAAATAACAACTTCTGTTTCACTTTGGAAGAAATGCCCAAACATGCTTCAGACCACAGGGCCATGAGAAACCTCCCCAAGGCATGGGCCTCGAGATTTCATGGGGTTTATTGTTCACTCTTTGCCACACATGTGTCTCATTAAGACATTTAGGGTTCTTGCTGTGCTTGCTCACCAGGTTCAACCAAGATGGTGTCCTGGGTATGGTAGAAGAAGATGTTCTCTGGGATGCAGAGATTTCCCTGAACAAGTCCATCACAGAGAGCAGGAGAGTCTGGCCTCTTCAGATGTGAGCCATCATTAAGTTCAAATTCACTCCACCATCCATGCAAACTGTGAGAGCTGCTCCATGGTGCCCAGAGCAGCACATTCAGCTAGAATCTCTGTAAGCGCTCTCACATGGATGGGGTCAGCCTTATTCAGTGTTGAATTCTGTGCTCTGTGGTGTAATGTTCTCAGGATTCATGCACTACCTTTACCCATGTTTCTGGTACTTTGAATTGGTGAGTATTGCCCTTTTTATAATTTTTCTTCCCTCTCTCTTTTTTTTCTCTCTCTCCTATAAACCATGTCCTTCTGGATTGGACTTTGCTTTTCTCCCTGTGGAACATACTTGACATTTGTGACCCTAATTATGGGTCTCATGCACTAATGGGTGATGGGAGTGAGCCCTGAGAGTTTTAGATATCACCTTGCCAGGGAGCTCAAGCATGTGAAGTTATTAAAAGGTCTTCAAATAAGGGAAGATTCTACAGGCAGGGAGAGGAGGCTGCTTCCTTCAGCAAGGATGGCTTAGAGAGACTTGGGGTGTAAATTTCCCAGCTTTTCTTGAATCCACACAGATAACCCAATTCCAAGTCTTGGAGAGCCCCCTGCTACAATCAAAGCCTAACTTTTACACAAATGTATTGGCGAGTCTGAGGACTGAACTTACACTGTAATTTTGTACCTACTCCATTAAATTCTGCATCTATTTTATACAGCTCTATCTGCCTTGCTGCTTGTAAGTAAAACAAAGATGTTTTGTTTTGGTTTTAGTGTCACTGGAGAAGCTGTCTGATTCTCTGAACATGACGCAAGCCTTGCTGTCACCACCACCGTGAAGGTCAGATACAGCACCCAAGGTACTTGCTGCAATAGGCCTTTCTTCCCCTGCAACTGAGGTGATAATTGAATCATAATACCACTGCACGCCTTGGGTTATAGGAATCCCGTTTCCCACTCAGCATTGCATTCAAGACAAAGGACATACCAAGTCAACCCTAACATCTCACATCAGATGTTCATAAACGGCTCACATTCTCTGTACTTTATGCATATTTTTTTACTCATAAAAGAGTCAAGGGGAAACAGCTTTGAAGAAGGAGCCCAAATGATATTAGCGTTCATACTTATTTTTAGATTTCAAAAAGATAGGTATCTAAACACTACTTACTGGATAAATGTAAGGGTGTATTTTAGCCATTGTAGATTTCCTAACAGTAATTATTAACTATACAACCATACAAACTCATTATTAAGTACTTAGTGTGCTTTTGACATCAGCCCCATCTCGATGTCTTTGAATTGCATGAGCTGTTTTGTAGGACAGTACACATCTGTCCTGGAAGTGTCCCAGAGAGCCAGCAAACCCCTCACCTGCTGGATTGTGGCTGTGTTGGGAACCTGTCTACGTTTAAAACTCCAATGCTTTTACTGAGTGGTATTGGCTGGATAAAATCTGTGGTCTTTTTGAGCTCTACAAGGGCAAAGCTGGTTAACTTGTTCATTTCAAAGGAGTAATCTTAATATTGTTAATGTGGCTTGTGGCATCAAGGTTATTAGAATTTAAGGACTTAATAGATTTCTCCATCTACTACGTCAATGGTAATTGTAGAAATTAGCTGAAATGCACTACTGCTTAAATGCAATGGAAAAATATTTCTTTCTTCCTTTCAAGACCTTAAGAGGTCTGAAATGTTTCTGTCCAGGCCCTTGCGCCTCTGCCACCGCTGTGAGAAGTACGTATCCTGGCCAGCCTGCTGACTCAGGAGGTTGAGAATCAGGTGCAGCAGACCAGAGCACTGCTTCAGTGTCAGGGTAGAGCTGCTCCATGACCCAGAGATTCATACGAGTAAGTTATTTTTCTCAAGACCAGTGAGTTTGTTACACAACAGAATTGTGGCCATACCCAACCAATACAGCATGAATCTTTTCCATTACGTTACTATACAATTACGCAATTGATCGTTCTATATGCATTGTTTTGTTAAACTGCGTGTCTTAGGGATCCTCCAAGGTTAGTACCTATAAGCCAAACTTATTCTTTTTAGTGGCTGCAGAGTATTCTGCAGTATGGCTATAGCAAAACTTATTTATTCATTCCCCTGTCGATGAATATCTAACTTCCCAATCTCTCCTTAAATCAACAATGCTGAAATGAACATTTTTATGTATATATGCCTTTTCACACTTGGGCATCATATTTAAGATAGATTCCTGCTGTAAAGTTTATGAATCAAAATATGTACATATTTAAATTTTGAGAATTACTGCCACTTTTTCTGAAAGGCTACACATTTGCACTCCCACCAATGATGAATGAGAACATTGATTACCCTGCCTCTTCTAAATTAATCCCAGCCTAATAGATGAGGAAAAAGTCTCATGGTTGTAACATACTATTTCTGGATTTTTGAGTGCGTTTAACACATTTTCATCTGCTTACTGACTATGTTTGACTCTTCCAAGAGAGTATGTTCATGGTTTAAATTTTTCTATTAAAATGTTTTTCTTTCTTATCAATTTTAGGATCTCTTTATATATTCTTGATATTCATCCGTATTGATTAAATATGTTACAAATATTATCTACCAATCTACCACTTGCCCATTGACTTTACAGTGTTTTGCTTTTTCACTAAAGAAGATTTTAGGTTTTTATGAAGACAAACGTTTCATTAGATTTATGTAGGACTTTTGATTTTTGCACATTGCCTAGAAATACTTGTACTTCACTTCAATATAATGAAACCACTCCATGTATTTTCTTTTACTAAACTTACAATCTTAACTTTTATCTGGCATTTATACCACTGCACTATTATGAAAACACGCTATAATGTTTTCTCCTAATAAGTTTACAGTACCATTTTATATCTGAACATTTTTTATAATGTAAGAAAAAATTTTTCCTATAGATATCTAATTATCTCCAAATTATTTATTGAGTGAGCTATTCATTTACTATTGACTTTAAACACCATTATCTTTGTCATAAGCTACTATCTCATTAACAGAAGAGTATATTAATTTTTAAAGAGTTTTAAAAATTTTATAGCAAAAACATAAAAATTTACATCTTAATTGTTTTTAAGTGTACCGTTTAGTAGTATTAAGTACATTCACATTGTTGTGCAATCGTGACCACCATCTATCTCTAGAACTTCTTTAATTTGCAAAACTGAACATGTACCCATTAAAAAATAACTCATCATTTCACCCTCAAAAGGGTGAAAATCCTGGAAAGCCTGGAAACTGCCAGTGTACTTTCTGTCTCCATGAGTTTGACTACTCTATGTATCTCATATAAGTAAAATCATGCAGCATTCTTTTTATGACCAGCTCTTTCACTTAGCCTAGTGGCTTCAAGATTCATCCATGTTGTAGCACGTGACAGGATTTCCTTCCTTTTTTAAGGATGAGTAATATTAAGGATATATTTCTAAAACCTCGAGCCTGTTTATCTGTTTTATTTTTCTACTTTGGTACAATACTACAATGTTTTAAATACAACAGATCAATAGTGATAAGAAAAAGCTGGTATAGTTGGATATTTGTCCCCTCCAGATCTCACGCTGAATTTGATCTCCAGCGTTGGAGGTGGAGGCTAGTGGAAGGTGCTTGGGTCACGAGGGCAGATCCCTCGTAAATGGCTTGGTGATATCTGCTTGGCAGTGAGTGAGATCTTTTTCTAATAGTTCATGAGAGAGTTGGTTGATTAAAAGAGCCTGAGACCCCCTTGCCTCTCTCACCCTCTCTCTCGCTCTCTCTCTCGCTCTCTCTCATCCTCTCTCTCACCCTCTCTCTCGCTCTCTCTCTCACCCTCTCTCTCACCCTCTCTCTCTCACCCTCTCTCTCGCTCTCTCACCCTCTCTCTCACCCTCTCTCTCGCTTTCTCTCTCACCCTCTCTCTCGCTCTCTCTCTCACCCTCTCTCTCGCTCTCTCACCCTCTCTCTCACCCTCTCTCTCGCTTTCTCTCTCACCCTCTCTCTCGCTCTCTCTCTCACCCTCTCTCTCGCTCTCTCTCTCACCCTCTCTCTCGCTCTCTCTCTCACCCTCTCTCTCGCTCTCTCTCTCACCCTCTCTCTGGCTCTCTCTCACCCTCTCTCTCGCTCTCTCTCTCACCCTCTCTCTCGCTCTCTCTCTCACCCTCTCTCTCGCTCTCTCTCTCACCCTCTCTCTCGCTCTCTCTCTCACCCTCTCTCTCGCTCTCTCTCTCACCCTCTCTCTGGCTCTCTCTCACCCTCTCTCTCACCCTCTCTCTCACCCTCTCTCTCGCTCTCTCTCTCACCCTCTCTCTCACCCTCTCTCTCGCTCTCTCTCTCACCCTCTCTCTCTCGCTCTCTCTCTCACCCTCTCTCTCGCCCTCTCTCTCGCTCTCTCTCACCCTCTCTCTCGCTCTCTCTCTCACCCTCTCTCTCACCCTCTCTCTCGCTCTCTCTCTCACCCTCTCTCTCACCCTCTCTCTCGCTCTCTCTCTCACCCTCTCTCTCACCCTCTCTCTCGCTCTCTCTCTCACCCTCTCTCTCGCTCTCTCTCTCACCCTCTCTCTCGCTCTCTCTCTCACCCTCTCTCTCCCCCTCTCTCTCGCCCTCTCTCTCCCCCTCTCTCTCGCTCTCTCTCTCACCCTCTCTCTCGCTCTCTCTCTCACCCTCTCTCTCACCCTCTCTCTCGCTCTCTCTCTCACCCTCTCTCTCACCCTCTCTCTCGCTCTCTCTCTCACCCTCTCTCTCGCTCTCTCTCTCACCCTCTCTCTCGCTCTCTCTCTCACCCTCTCTCTCCCCCTCTCTCTCGCTCTCTCTCTCACCCTCTCTCTCGCTCTCTCTCTCACCCTCTCTCTGGCTCTCTCTCACCCTCTCTCTCGCTCTCTCTCTCACCCTCTCTCTCTCGCTCTCTCTCTCACCCTCTCTCTCACCCTCTCTCTCGCTCTCTCTCTCACCCTCTCTCTCACCCTCTCTCTCACCCTCTCTCTCGCTCTCTCTCTCACCCTCTCTCTCACCCTCTCTCTCGCTCTTTCTCTTACCCTCTCTCTCACCCTCTCTCTCGCTCTCTCTCTCACCCTCTCTCTCGCTCTCTCTCTCACCACAACATAAACCTGCTCCCCTTCACCTTCCACTGGTGGTGGAAGCAGCCTGAAGCCCTCACCAGAAGCAAATGCTGACACCATGCTTCTTGTACAGCCTACAGAACCATGAGCCAAAGAAACTGCTTTTCTTTATAAATTACCCAGCCCTAGGTATTCCTTTATGGGAGCACAAAATGGAATGAAATACAAGTAAATTTGCCATCTTATCGTTCTCTTTGTAAAAATGAATTAGACATTCTCCACTGCTGTGGTCTGAATATGTCCCCCAAAATTCATATGTTGTAAACGTAATGCCAAATACAACAGTGTTGGGACATGGGGCATTTTGAGAGATGTTTAGGTTTCTTCAAATTGATATCATTATAAAAGGGCTCGAAGGAGAAAGTCTGGCCCCATTTCACCCTTCCTTCCTGATATGGTTTAGCTGTGTCCCCACCTGAATCTCATCTCGAATTCCCATATATTGTGAAAGGGAACCGGTGGGAGGTAATTGACTCATGGAGGCAGATATTTTCCGTGCTGTTCTCGTGATAGTGAATAAGTCTCACGAGATCTGATGGTTTTAAAAATGGAAGTCTCTCTGCAAAAGCTCTCTTCTCTTGTCTGCTGCCATGTGCGACAGGCATTTCACCTTCTGCTGTAATTGTGAGGCCTCCCCAGCCATGTGAAACTGTAAGTCGAATAACCCCTTTTCTTTTGTAAATTGCCCGGTCTCGGATATGCCTTTGTCAGCAGCATGAAAACGGACTAATAATACACTTTTCTTCTGCTATGTGAGGACAGAGCTTTTGTGCCTTCTGGAAGATGCAGCATCCAAGGCACCACCTTGGAAGCAGAGAACAGCCGTTACCCGATAGTTAAGCCAGCCAGCACCTCAGTTGGACTTAGGCTGTAGAACGCTCAGAGATAAATTTCTGTTCTGTATTAATTACCTAGTCTCAGATATTCAGTTATAGCAGCACAAAACTGACTAAAACATCTGCCATATGAATTTTAAAAACCTTTTATCAAGTTCATAAAACTTTCAGTTAAATTGAAAATTTTCTTTTTTGGGGGGGTTTATTATTATTTTTATTTTTTATTATACTTTAAGTTTTAGGGTACATGTGCACAACGTGCAGGTTAGTTACATATGTATACATGTGCCATGTTGGTGTGCTGCACCCAGTAACTCGTCATTTAACATTAGGTATATCTCCCAATGCTATCCCTCCCCCCTACCGCTACTCCACAACAGGCCCCGGTGTGTGATGTTCCCCTTCCTGTGTCCATGTGTTCTCATTGTTCAATTCCCACCTATGAGTGAGAACATGTGGTGTTTGGTTTTTTGTCCTTGCGATAGTTTGCTGAGAATGATAGTTTCCAGCTTCATCCATGTCCCTACAAAGGAGATGAAATCATCATTTTTTATGGCTGCATAGTAGTCCATGGTGTATGTGTGCCACATTTTCTTAATCCAGTCTATCATTGTTGGACATTTGGATTGGTTCCAAGTCTTTGCTATTGTGAATAGTGCCGCAATAAACATATGTGTGCGTGTGTCTTTATAGCAGCATGATTTATAATCCTTTGGGTATATACCCAGTAATGGGATGGCTGGGTCAAATGGTATTTCTAGTTCTAGATCTCTGAGGAATTGCCACACTGACTTCCACAATGGTTGAACTGGTTTACAGTCCCACCAACAGTGTAAAAGTGTTCCTATTTCTCCACAGCCTCTCCAGCACCTGTTGTTTCCTGACTTTTTAATGATTGCCATTCTAACTGGTGTGAGATGATATCTCATTGTGGTTTTGATTTGCATTTCTCTGATGGCCAGTGATGATGAGCATTTTTTCATGTGTCTTTTGGCTGCATAAATATCTTGTTTTGAGAAGTGTCTGTTCATAACTTTTGCCCACTTTTTGATGGGGTGGTATGTTTGTTTTTTTCTTGTAAATTTGTTGGAGTTCATTGTAGATTCTGGATATTAGCCCTTTGTCAGATGAGGAGATTGCAAAAATTTTCTCCCATTCTGTAGGTTGCCTATTCGCTCTGATGGTAGTTTCTTTTGCTGTGGAGAAGCTCTTTAGTTTAATTAGATCCCATTTGTCAATTTTGGCTTTTGTTGCCATTGCTTTTGGTGTTTTAGACATGAAGTCCTTGCCCATGCCTATGTCCTGAATGGTAATGCCTAGGTTTTCTTCTAGGGTTTTTATGGTTTTAGGTCTGACATTTAAGTCTTTAATCCATCTTGAATTAATTTTTGTATAAGGGGTAAGGAAGGGATCCAGTTTTTCATGAGATGTGTAGATTAACCTGGAGATAATTTACATTTTCCATGACTGTATCTTTCAGTGTAGGTATAGGGTATGTCTCCTCTTATTTTTTTTCTAACATTCTTCAACAAAGTTTACAATTTTATTCACATCAGACTTGTATACTCTTTGTCAGGTTTATGGTAGAATTTGCTGGCAACTCTTCAAAATTTAATCAACCCTTTTCTTTGTGCAAGCAGTTAGACTCCCTTCCCAGCTTCCCTTGCAATTAGTTGGGGTCATATGACTGAGGTTGTAGTTAGTGGAATTTGAGCAGAAGTGATGGATGTTACTTCCAAGCCAGGACCTTAAGACCATCCCACACTTTCTCTAAGCTCTCTTTCCTTCCTGCCTTGGATGACAACTCCCAGGGTGATCTTGGGAGAAACCTGTGGAAGGTGACAGAGCCCCTGTGTCCCTGAATGATGCAGTGGAGCAGAGTCCCAACCTCCCCCTCTGGACTGCTGCCCTGGGCTTTTGGATGAGTGAAACATGAACTGCTCTTGGATGGAGTTGTTACACGTTTGAATCTGTTACTACAGCTGATTCTACCCTAATCAGTATCAAACCAGTGACCTTAAGAAGGTGTGATGCCACAGATGAGCCCTGAAATACATGAATGCCACTTCCAGGCCACCCCATAACAACCTTACATACACACTCTTCCATGCTTTCCTCCTCTCTGGCTAACCAGGATTGCAACTCCATGATAGCCTTGGAAGCAGGGTATAAAAGATGGCAGAGTCGCTGCTCACCTGTGCACCCAGAGCCTCCACACCTGCCTGGAACCACCTGGAACGTCACGTTGCTAAGGGAGTTGTTAGATATTGGGGTCTCTGTAATGCTAGAAGAGGTTCCATTTAGATGATAAAAGTTCTTCCTTGGGGTTTTGTATGCATTTAAACAATTGGTAATGGCATTTGTTTCTTTCTATCATGTTTTCTAATTGGTTATTGTTAGTAAGTATTTTTAAATGTTTATTTTATATCAGACCACCTTACTAGTTAATATAGTTTATCAGTTAATTCTGTGAAATTTTGGGGTAGATTATCAGATAAAACTTTTTAAAATGGCAGTTTTGTCTTTTTCTTCATGCTGTCTGTACAATGTTTCTGTATTTATTGCTAAGATTTCTTATTCACTGTTGCATAAAAGTGGTGCTAGTAGGTGTCCTTTTCTTGTGTATAATTTTAACATGAATATTTATGATATTTTGCCATTAGCTATTATGTTTGCTCCAGTTTTCTAGATCTCTCTTATACAAAATTAAGAAAGTTTTCTTTTATTTCTAACTTCACTGTTTTGCTTTGTTTACATTTTTATCAGAAATGTAATCAGGATGTTGGTTTTAGCAAATGCTTTCTTGATATTGATTGAGATGATCTTGTTTTCCTCTTTTAATCTGAAGACATACAGAATTGAATTAATAGATTTTGAAACTATTGAATCATGTTTGCATATCTAAGTCTTGATTTTACAAGACACACACATTTTTAAAAATCATTATTCTGTGAAATTTGCTAAGATTTTTTGGGGTTTAATTTCTGCAGCTCTCTGTGTTAGTGAGATTGGCTGATCTCATTTAGTTTTGTGTCAGCTTTGTCTAGTTGTGGTGTTAGTTTTATACTAGCCTCACAGAATAAGGTAGCAGCCTTCCCATATTGTTTTATGCTACAGCAAAGTCTGTATCACACAGGGATAATCTAATCTATGAGCTAAAGTTTCATAAAATTTATTAACTCAAGAAAATCCCTGAACTTGGTTTCATTATTATGGATAGATTTTTTTCTTTTTATTATCTTTTAAATTTGGTTTAGATGCTTTTGACTGTTTGAATTTTGTTTCTTATTAAGTTAAAAATGATAATTTATAGTGTTCTCAAAAACTGTCCATTTAATCTAGACATTGAAATATATTAATTTAATATCTTATATTTTAAATATATTTATATATTTATACCAGCTTGCTTTTAAAATTATATTTGTATTTATATTATATTACAAAATATTTTTAAATGCTCTTTTCATTGCAAAGAACTGTCTTTTTATTTTAGTGATGAAATCTGTGAATTTTAGCTGCTAAATCATTTTGTTTAAATCT
This sequence comes from Gorilla gorilla gorilla, assembly GCF_029281585.2. NCBI lineage: Eukaryota > Metazoa > Chordata > Mammalia > Primates > Hominidae > Gorilla > Gorilla gorilla. The sequence goes on from NC_073240.2 coordinate 31,565,117, forward strand.
TATTATATTGCTTCTACTTTCTTTAGGTTGTTTTTTCTTTGATTTGATTACATTTTTCAATTACGGAAAATTTTCAGCTGTTAGCTCCAAATACCTCCTTCTCTCCATTCTTTTTCTCCTAGAACTCTTACAGATTGTGCATTCTATCATTAATTCCTCCTAAATGATCATTCACAGTCGCCATTTTTTATATATCTGCTGTAATCTGAGTGATTTCTCAGTGCTAATGTCTACCTCACTGATTCTCTCTGTTGCTATTTCTATCTAATCTGTTGAAAACTGCATCTATTGATAAATTATTTTCTTTTTTGCTATCCTTTCATTATTTTTGGTTTCTTTGTTTTATGGAAGGAAATATGGCTTGTATCATTTTTGCTTTTAGGAATGTGCATAGCTTTTCTTTGCAGCCAGACACATAATCTATTTTTGTGCCTATCTGGGTAGGGAGGATTTCAAAAACACCTGGAGGCAAGAATAGGGAACATTAACTGCCTTAAAACCAGGATCAGTCCTGGCTCCCCAGGGGCTCAGCTCATTGGCTCCAGACAAGAGTTCTGATCTGAACATCTGAGTTAAGAAAAAAGACCTCATGTGTCTTCCTGTGCCATCCTGCTGGAGCAAGAGCCAGGAGACCTACAGGAGCGCTGCTTCCTCCTCCCTTTTATGCGCATGTCTCAAGTCTGTTTTGGAGGCCATTGCAAAGGTGCTGCCTGCAGGAGCCAGCCCTCTGGGCGTGTGGAGGGAAGGGCACACTGACTAAGCTGCCCACAGGAGGGAAGCGGGACCAAGGACGTGGGAGGAAGCTCACATGGTAACTATGGGGCATAAGGCATTTTGAGAAAAGCAAGACTTTGAGGAGGAATTTTTAGGACTAAAGAATAGCATGAGTGTCTGGAAATCCTAGGGTAAAGAGCAACTCATAAGGAGAAAGAGAAAGGTGGGAGAGCTCAGAGGCAAAAGTCTATTCTTACCTGTGCCCTGGACTGGCCCTTCCCTACCCCATTTCCTAGACACCGAGATGGAATTTCATGCTGCTCACAGTGTCCGGACTGCAACACACATTTTCTGTGTTTCCTGTAGTTAGGTGGAGTTGATAATTTGAGTAACAGACAAAACTAAGAGACCCCTTGGCCAGTCTCAGGCAGCAAGCACAGTGTGTGCCCTTTATTATTTTATTTATTTATATTTTTTGAGACAGAGTCGCGCTGTGTCACCCAGGCTGGAGTGCGGTGGCGGGATCTTGGCTCACTGCAAGCTCTGCCTCCCGGGTTCACGCCATTCTCCTGCCTCAGCCTCTTGAGTAGCTAGGACTACAGGCGCCCGCCACCACGCCCGGCTAATTTTTTTTTTTTTTTTAGTAGAGACAGGGTTTCACCGTGTTAGCCAGGATGGTCTCGATCTCCTGACCTCGTGATCCCCCCTCCTCAGCCTCCAAAAGTGCTGGGATTACAGGCGTGAGCCACTGCGCCTGGCCGTGTGTGCCCTTTATACTAGTAATAGGCGCATGTGAATTTTGTCCACACTTATGCAGAAATGGAGAAAGAAGCACTGCAGTAAACACGTAAGAAACAGCAATCAGAAAGGTTGTGGGCAAAGCTCGATATTCAGATGTGTCCTGGACTCCCCTCCAGTATCATTTTAATTACAAATCATCCATATGGAAACCTGGAGACTGTTTTAACTTTCCTTTTCAGTTTTTAGTTATATCTTACATCTTATATCATTTTCTAAAATTGAATAACCTGGAGATTAATTTATTTGCTTGTCACTTTTCCATTAGAAGCTTGAATTCATTTCTGTTTTCATTACCAGTACACAGTGGCTTGTCCAAAATTATCTTCACCCAAATCCTACCTGGATGAACTTACAGCATTTTAATAAAAATGGTTATTTGCTCTGGGAGAAAATTGTAATGGGCAAAATAAATCTCCTTATCTTTGAAGTAGTTTGAATGTGAGATCACAGTATGTCCTTTCTGTTAATACTTGGCTGCAGGATAATCCATGATTCCGTCTTTAAAAAAGTTCAGTACTAAAGTTGTTATGCAACATTTTATTAGAAGATAAAGTGCTCCCATTCTTCATATATACTCCATAAACTGCTGAGATGTCAAAGTGCTCCATAAATAATACAAGCTTCTTGCTCATCATTAACAAAAGATGCTGCTAAGTGGACAGAAAATTCAGTAATTCCCTTTTATGGAGATCACAGTACATACACTTAGCCCAATTTGCTGACCCTGCCATCAAAAATTACTGTCTGCAGAAACCCTGGCCTGGATTTTTTCACACTGAAAAATGGAGAGCTGGGGATTTTAATGGAAGACGCTGAACACTGGTTAAAATTCTGCCTTCACTTGAGAACTGGTCCACTGAGAAAAAATTATAACTATTGCTTCCCTTCCATTGAGAACACACTCTTCTATCAAAGGCATTCTGAGCCAGGAATCTGAGCTCTTTCAAGAAATCAGCTTATAGTAAGGCCAAATGAACTGCTAAGTCAGATCCCAGTGTGATGATACGCATATTCCCATTTATGATATGTCATCAATCATGGCTCATGCCTCTTGATTGCACTATGATAAATACGCCACTCAAGCAGGTTCATCGTACATCAGAGCCAGGGAAGGCAGCTTGGGAAATGCACAGGGTAATGGGCAACTTGGAAAGTGTGCAAATCCAGACAAGGCAGGTGCCTGCAGGACAAATCAGCCAAAGCCAACCAGATGTCTGGGCACCTGGTGTGGACATGCTCTCCCTCAGCCCAGATTTAGTTTCAGTGCATCACGTCTCTGTGTTCCAAGCAGCAGTTAACCTCAAGGCTGCACTAACGTCTCTGGTGAGTTTACGGCCTCTGGTTCCCATCCACTCCCTGATTTAGGATATTCTTCAGCAGCAGGTTGATCCTACATTCTGGCAAGTGCAGTTACATGGATCGTAATGTGCAAGTTCCCATGACCCCTCAGTCTTTCTTTCCAGCTGATGCACAAGTTAGACTCTAGTCCTCTCCAGATGTTTCATCTCACAATATGAAATCCACCTTTCACTGGTATCTCTCACACAAATCAGAGCCAGATTGCCAAACTTCTTCACCTGACCTAATCGGCCAAAAAACCAGAAAGCAGTATTTGCTGTTTTCCAATGATATGGCCCACCGTGATTAACTTCCATAAGACACAAACATGTTCCTCAAAAAGAAAGGCTAATGCTACATTCTAGAGAAAATGTATTACCCCTTGATATGGTTTGACTCTGTGTCCTCACCCAAATCTCATCTCAAATTGTAATCCCCACATGTCAAGGGAGGGAGGTGATTGGATCACTTCCAATGCTGTTCTTGTGATAGTGAGTGAGTTCTCATGAGATCCGATTTTTAAAATGGCAGTTTCCCCTGTGCGCTCTCTCTCCTGCTGCCTTGTGAAGAAGGTGCTTACTTCCCCTTTGCCTTCTGCATAATTGTAAGTTTCCTGAGGCCTCCCCAGCCATGTGGAACTGTGAGTCAATTAAACCCCTTTCGTTTATAAATTACCCAGTCTCAGGTAATATGTTTACAGCAGTGTGAGAAAGGACAAATGCACCCCTCTCACCCTTTCTTTCCTGTTAAATTGTTTCAAAACTAGCTTTGGGGCATGTTAAAAATGTAGATGCGCCAGGCGGATAACTCACACCTGTAACCCCAGCACTTTGGGAGGGTGAATCACGAGGTCAGGAGATCGAGACCATCCTGGCTAACACAGTGAAACCCCGTCTGTATTAAAAATACAAAAAGTTAGCCGGGTATGGTAGCATGCACCTGTATAGTCCCAGCTACTCGGGGGGATGAGGCGGGAGAATCACTTGAACCTAGAGGCAGAGGTTTCAGTGAGCTGAGATCGCACCACTGTACTCCAGCCTGGGCAATGCAGCAAGATTCCATCTCAAAAAAAAAAAAAAAAGGCCGGGCGCGGTGGCTCACGCCTGTAATCCCAGCACTTTGGGAGGCCGAGGCGGGCGGATCACGAGGTCAGGAGATCGAGACCATCCTGGCTAACACAGTGAAACCCCATCTCTACTAAAAAAAAAAAAAATACAAAAAATTAGCCGGGCATGGTGGCAGGCGCCTGTAGTCCCAGCTACGCGGGAGGCTGAGGCAGGAGAATGGCGTGAACCCGGGAGGTGGAGCTTGCAGTGAGCCGAGATCGCGCCACTGCACTCCAGCCTGGGCGACAGAGCGAGACTCCATCTCAAAAAAAAAAAAAAGAAAAAAAAAAAAACCTGCCTGGGCCTAAAGTGCAGACCTATTAAATTAAAATTTCTGGGAATGGGGCTTACAGACTCTTGTTTTTTTATAAGCAGCCAGATAGTTCTGTGCATTGAAGTTTGAGAAGTTATTTGGGGTAGGTTTTCTCTGAGATGCCTTTCTGCCCTGATATTTTGTGGTTCTAGAAGCATTCAAAGAAAACTGTCAATGCACACCCCGAAGGCACACCCATGGGTCTCCTGCAGCACTGGCCACCATTCTCAGACCATTGCAGGACTGTGCAGAGGGAGTGATGGACAGGGGAAAATGGGACAGGAAAGAGCTAAGGGTTGGAAATCACAGGTCTGCTTTAAACTTCAGTGCCTTTACTTCTGGCTCTGCTGTCTTAGATCAATTACATGACCTCACTAATTTCAGGTTTTCTAATTTCCAAGACCTGCAGTGTTAGATCAATTACATGACCTCACTATTTCAGGTTTTCTACTTTCAAAATAGGAGTAAAAACAGATACTTCCCAGATGGCAGGAGGGTCAAATGAAGCAATAATGGGGCTGTATATAGCAGTGTGTAACTAAAATTTGAATTATTTAACTCTGTAAATGTTAGTTTTCTTCCCAATTTCCCATTTGTAAATGATTCCTGGTTCGTGGGTTATTTTGAAGATCACCTTAGATGTATATGAGAGAGACTCTCTATGGATGACGTTGTGAAGAGCAGAGACCCTGAATCCCTTTACCTATCGGGGAAGAGGGACAGACAAGGCCACCAGTTCAATCTGAGAAAAGGGCAGTGTGGTCCACTGAATAGTGGCCCCCCAGGACGTCCACCATCTGGTCCCTGGAACCTGTGATATGGTAACTTGGAAGGCAAAAGGGATTCTGCAGATGTGATTAAGAACTTTGAGTTGGGGAGATTATCTTGGGCCATCCAGGCGGGCCCTAAATGTAATCATAAATTTTCATATAAGAGAAAGGCACAGGGGACTTGATGACAGTAGGGAAAGGGCAGTGTGATGACACAGTTGGGGGAAGGGTGATGTGATGCAAGGAAGGGGCCAGGAGCCACGGAACGCAGGCGGCTCTGGAAGCTGAAAAGGCAAGGAAGCGATTCTCCCTAGAGCCTCAGGTAGAACCAGCCCTGCCCTGCAGACACTTCGGTTTTGTTCCCATAAGACTCAGTTTAGACTTCTGACCACCAGAACTATACATTCCCACTGTTTGAAGCCACCGAGTTTGTGGTAACTTTTACAGTAGCCACAGGAGAGGAATGCAGGTGTATGTAAACGCAACACTATTGCTAAGAAAGTAAGGAGCACATTTTCATAATTTACAGATGACAAGTATCTGAAATTTCAAGGGTAGTTTGAACTCACATATTTCCCCCACCAGCACTTACAGGGCACTCACTCAGTGCCTGGCCTTGTGCAGCTCCGTATCAGTCTGACAACCTAAAGTTTAGGCTGCTGCAGCCACTTTGCCCCACCTGAAGCATCTCAGGGGTCGGGGCTTGGGATGCTAAATTCTTCTCCATGCTGCAGGCCCAGGGTGCACTCAGGCTGGCACCGTGTTCCCCAGAGCTGGTCTCAGTATCTCCAGAGTGGGCGTCCTGGAATCCTCTCAGCCTGGGAGGTTCTCAGGGTGGCTCGAGCGGCCCTGTCCTCCCAGAGCCTGCTCAGGTCAGGAGACCCATGGAGGGAACGGTAGGGACTTTCCTCCCAATCCCTAGAAGTCACTCCACCCACTGTCCCAACCTTGCTTCCTTTTGGCCGCATTTGTCCTCTTGTCCTCACTTTGTCTGCCAGAATCATACTTCCGACCTATTGTAAAGGGTGGTTTTGCAGTAAAAATGAAGCTGATGCAACCAGTTCAATGCACAGAGGCCCCTGGGCTAAGAATAGGACGAGTGTGTAATTTCTCATCCACACCAGGACACTGCTGGACTTGGCAAGCTCCCACTAAAGACGGCACAGTCACGAACCACAGGACTCAGGCCAGGGCAGGGAAAGTAAGAGGAGGCAGGCCCCTCTGTCAACCTCCATCTTCCCTTATCCGTGACAGGTGCTGCAGGCCTGCAGCTGCAGTAGGCTTCCAGGAGAGCCCTTCAGAAGACCTAAGGGCTGAGCAGAGTCCTCCGGGTGGAGAAGCAGGACACAGGCCTTTTATTTCCCTTTTCTTCCAGAACACCACCTGGATTAGAGAGAGCCACCTTTCCCAGGTGGGGCGTTTGCCTCCTTTGACTGGCCCAGACTCATGATTATTCAAGGCTCTTGCCTGTAACTAGATCTTCCTAAGGAATCAGTGACTCTCTAGAACCCATCAGCAGAGGATCTTCTGCCATGTACACTGTTATCATGTCTCTTTTAGCCATCCATGAAGTTTCTATTTTCCAAGAGAGATGCCTAAAGCCTCCAAGCCACTTGCAGGGCAGTCAGGAATCACACACTTTGGATCCTATTACAGAGCAAGCCTTCCTTAATGCAGAACACCCCTTTCCCCTGCCCAGCTTTTTGGGTTCTTTTGTGATGACCTTCCCACTCTACCTCCTCTCAGGTGGGCAGATAACACTGGATACGCAGTGACAATTTTGAATTTCAAATAAACAACTTAAGTTTTTTAGTTTCTTTCTTTTTAAAAAATACCTATTGCCCTACCTTTTCCCAAGCCCCTCCACCAAATCTGAAGAACATAGTTTCCAGAACCCTATCACAATTTTATCATATCAAAAATACACACTTAAAGGCTTTTTAAATTTATTGACGTGTGAAGTAGTTAAAGTGGCAATTATATAATTACACAATAATTTGGTGGAGATGATATTTCAAATTATAAGGTGCATAAAGGAAAGGTAATAAAAGGGTCTCAGGCTAAAGGCCTTCAAATTTGTGATATACAAAGAGCACAGACCACAACCATGAAGTCCAGGAGGGCCGGGTCTTGCACTTGTAGAAAGTGCACAATCAGGCTGGGCGTGGTGGCTCACGCCTTTGGGAGACTGAGGTAGGCAGATCACCTGAGGTCAGGAGTTTGAGACCAGCCTGGCCAACATGGTGAAACCCCATCTGTACTAAAAGTACACAAAATTTGCTGGGCGTGGTGGTGGGCATCTGAAATCCCAGCTACTCAGGAGGCTGAGGCAGGAGAATCATTTGAACCTGGGAGGCGGAGGTTGCAGTGAGCCGAGATCACGCCACTGTGCTCCAGCCTGGGTGACAGAGTGAGACTCTGTCTCAAAAGGAAAGAAAGAAAGAAAGTGCACGTTCAGATGATGTCTCCTCCCGGCCTCACACTCTCAGGAAGGAAAAACAGAACAGCTGCGTAGATCCCACGGTCTCTTCCTGAAGCTTCCCTAACTCCAGCACCAGTTCCAGATGGGACAGCCCGTAGGCTGCTCAGGCAGTGTGTCAAAGGCTCACCTGATGTGCCAAGGCTTTCTGGCTTGGAAGCCCCTTTCCGTGCCATTTTGTTAAAAATCTGTAAACAGAAATTTAAAGTAAATTTTACCTATTTATTATTTTGTTTTATGCTAATATGCATGTGAAGTTAACAATTTTGGGGCCATTCTATGAACATACCAGTGGTAAATACCCATTATAATGTCTCTTTTTGTTTTCTGAAAAATGTTCTTTCAATGCAGATAAATAGTCATTGAAAATCAGTAGAATGTGTGTCTTTTGGTCAAACAGCAGGAGAGCTGGGAAGGGAAGTTGAAAGGCCTGGGTAGTTTTCATTTGTCAGTAGTGAAATCATCAGATTAATGAATGAAGAATGCATGATTTCCACCTTCATGAAGTCACTGCTAATCTTAACCAGACACCATAAAAAAATGCAAGGATGTTCTGAGCTGGAAAGTTAAAATCCTGAGTGTTCCAGAATCATAGACTTTAAATCCTAAGGTTTAATCCTGAGGTTATGCCATCAGGAACCTGGTGGCCAGGTAAGGTGGAAAATGTAAACTATTTTACCAATTTCAAAAGAGCTCTGGAAATTAGCCTATGAATCCTGTAAGTGAAAACATCCTCCAGCCAAAGACCTCAGGATCAGGCCTATAGTTGAACGAGTTGGATTTACTATTTGTTGGAGGGAGAGAGACTACACGCAGGGCACACCAGCGGGAACTGTGAGGTGTCTCAGGCAGAGGGGGTTTGCCAGGACTCATTACAGAACTGGGGCATGTTGGGTGATCTGGGGAGAGTGTTCAAGGAAGTGGGGCTTTGCTCCAGATTTGGTGGTGTTTGGAAGAAGGGGATGCTATGCGATGCGTGGGTTAATCTTACCTGGAAGAAGGCAGACCAGAGCCAGGCAGCAGGCTTTTAACTATAAAGCAGCAGCACTCACCAGCATGAGCTGGGAGAGGGGGATATTAAGTCACTTTTATGGTTTGAACCATGTTCTTGCCTTGTCTGTGTTCAGACCTAATGACATAATGGTCTTGTTCTTTTTTTTTTTTTTTTTTGAGACAGAGTCTCGCTCTGTCGCCCAAGCTGGAGTGCAGTAGCACGATCTCGGCTCACTGCAAGCTCCGCCTCCCAGGTTCACGCCATTCTCCTGCCTCAGCCTCCCAAGTAGCTGGGACTACAGGCGCCCGCCACCGCGCCTGACTAATTTTTTTGTAATTTTAGTAGAGACGGGGTTTCACCATGTTAGCCAGGATGGTCTCGATCGCCTGACCTTGTGATCCACCCGCCTCGGCCTCCCAAAGTGCTGGGATTACAGGTGTGAACCACCGCGCCTGGCCAGTCTTGTTCTTGTCTTATTCCATCACACTCAGCAAGTGGCTTCCCTGACCGTTCATGTTCAGTGAACTGTTTATGTTCATCAGGAGAGACCAAGGCCCAGCTGTGGGCACCGGGCCAGCTCCTGCATATTAGGGGCCACCTTCGTCTTCTTAAAACAGAGCAATAATAACTGATGAACACCAGGACTAAGTTAGCACTGTGTGTTCTTGTTTACTGTGGGATTTTACTGAATAATATTTCATTACATTTCTTTCTCCAGAAATGCTGGGAAGGAATAATTTGGTGGAGACAATATTTCAAATTATAGGATGCATAAAGGAAAGGTAATAAAAGGGTCTTGGGCTAAAGGCATTCAGGTCCTGCCGTATTCAAGTGTGCAATGATGTGTTGTAGCCACTGAGCCAAATCCTGGGAGACCACAGGAGGCTGATTGTGTCTGTCCCCATCAGTATCCAGGAAACTCGCTTTCCCCAAACACACCTACAGCGGAGGTAGTTCCCTAAGTTAGGCAGCCTCTATCCACAAGCCGCACCTGCATCTCTCCAGTACCTGAACACTTCCTTCATTCCACAAGCATTTCCAGACAGCCCACCTTCCCCTCACACTGCATCCTTCTCCTCAGGGACACAGAAACCCCCTCTCACTGCTGGTCCCAATTAGATAGGCAGGCCCCTCCCTGCTGCTCAGAGCACAACCAGAAACCAGGCTCAGAGGCAACCAGAACTCCGAAAGGTGTTCAGAGGAAGGCGGGCTGGTTTTGGGACCCCAGGGGGAGAAGGAAGGCACAGCAACAGGGTGCTTTATGGCCCCAAGACCAACAGAAAGTGACCCCAGCCTAGCACCCATGGCGGCCAGCTAGGCTTGCTCCCGCTCTGATGGAATAGGGCCCTCTGGCAATACCAGGCCAGCCTGACGCCACCTGACGGAGGAGGGACCTGAAGCCCTGTCCGCATAAGTGGCCCCAGGGTGGCTCCCCTCCTTGTGTACTGACAGCCCCTCCTCCCCACCCAGAAATATCTGGTTGGTGGGCACCTGCAGGGGATCCAAGCCTCTTCTTCAGACAGCCTGAGCCTTGGGCCCCACTGGGAGACACTCAGGGCAGAGCCTGGGGAAACTCCGTCTGCCCCTCAGCCTGCATTAGGAGGGATCCTGAGAGCCACAAGGACCCCCGAGAAACCAAGCAGGAGAGAACAACACAGCAGCGACTCTGGAAATTAGATGCCAGTAGAACTACAGCCTGCAAGATGGGCCAGGACCCACATGCCAAACCTAAACAGGTCACTGCCTCCTAAAGCAAAAGAGTCACAGGGGACCCAGGTCACCTAACATGACAGGCAGAACGTCCACCAAACAAGTGAAAACTCACCATCCTTCCAAGAGTGCAGAGATCACCACCAGCATGAGCACCATGATCAGCTGCTGCCAAGACCCAACTATCAGATGTTGGAATTATCTGACAAGGGCTCTAAAGTATCTGCCATTAAAAATGCTTCAGCAATGACAGGTTCTCTCTAGATAAATCAAACAATGGAAAATCTCAGCCCTTTCCTCACTGCCCCAGGGCTGGCAATCACTTGCCATGGTTGCCTGTTACACCTGATAGCCCTCTTTGACTTCTTTTTTTTTTTTTTTTTAATTATACTTTAAGTTTTAGGGTACATGTGACAATGTGCAGGTTAGTTACATATGTATACATGTGACATGCTGCTGTGCTGCACCCACTAACTCGTCATCTAGCATTAGGTATATCTCCCAATGCTATCCCTCCCCCCTCCCCCCACCCCACAACAGTCCCCAGAGTGTGATGTTCCCCTTCCTGTGTCCATGTGTTATTGTTCAATTCCCACCTATGAGTGAGAATATGCGGTGTTTGGTTTTTTGTCCTTGTGATAGTTTGCTGAGAATGATGATTTCCAGTTTCATCCATGTCCCTACAAAGGACATGAACTCATCGTTTTTTATGGCTGCATAGTATTCCATGGTGTATATGTGCCACATTTTCTTAATCCAGTCTATCGTTGTTGGACATTTGGGTTGGTTCCAAGTCTTTGCTATTGTGAATAGTGCCGCAATAAACATATGTGTGCGTGTGTCTTTATAGCAGCATGATTTATAGTCCTTTGGGTATATACCCAGTAATGGGATGGCTGGGTCAAATGGTATTTCTAGTTCTAGATCTCTGAGGAATCGCCACACTGACTTCCACAATGGTTGAACTGGTTTACAGTCCCACCAACAGTGTAAAAGTGTTCCTATTTCTCCACAGCCTCTCCAGCACCTGTTGTTTCCTGACTTTTTAATGATTGCCATTCTATCTGGTGTGAGATGATATCTCATTGTGGTTTTGATTTGCATTTCTCTGATGACCAGTGATGGTGAGCATTTTTTCATGTGTTTTTTGGCTGCATAAATGTCTTCTTTTGAGAAGTGTCTGTTCATGTCCTTTGCCCACTTTTTGATGGGGTTGTTTTTTTCTTGTAAATTTGTTGGAGTTCATTGTAGATTCTGGATATTAGCCCTTTGTCAGATGAGTAGGTTGCGAAAATTTTCTCCCATATTGTGGGTTGCCTGTTCTCTCTGATGGTAGTTTCTTTTGCTGTGCAGAAGCTCTTTAGTTTAATTAGATCCCATTTGTCAATTTTGGCTTTTGTTGCCATTGCTTTTGGTGTTTTAGACATGAAGTCCTTGCCCATGCCTATGTCCTGAATGGTATTGCCTAGGTTTTCTTCTAGGGTTTTTATGGTTTTAGGTCTAACGTTTAAGTCTTTAATGCATCTTGAATTGATTTTTGTATAAGGTGTAAGGAAGGGATCCAGTTTCAGCTTTCTACATACGGCTAGCCAGTTTTCCCAGCACCATTTATTAAATAGGGAATCCTTTCCCCATTGCTTGTTTTTCTCAGGTTTGTCAAAGATCAGATAGTTGTAGATATGCGGCGTTATTTCTGAGGGCTCTGTTCCGTTCCATTGATCTCTGTTTTGGTACCAGTACCATGCTGTTTTGGTTACTGTAGCCTTGTAGTATAGTTTGAAGTCAGGTAGCGTGATGCCTCCAGCTTTGTTCTTTTGGCTTAGGATTGACTTGGCGATGCGGGCTCTTTTTTGGTTCCATATGAACTTTAAAGTAGTTTTTTCCAATTCTGTGAAGAAAGTCATTGGTAGCTTGATGGGGATGGCATTGAATCTATAAATTACCTTGGGCAGTATGGCCATTTTCATAATGTTGATTCTTCCTACCCATGAGCATGGAATGTTCTTCCATTTGTTTGTATCCTCTTTTATTTCATTGAGCAGTGGTTTATAGTTCTCCTTGAAGAGGTCCTTCACGTCCCTTGTAAGGTGGATTCCTAGGTATTTTATTCTCTTTGAAGCAATTGTGAATGGGAGTTCACTCATGATTTGGCTCTCTGTTTGTCTGTTATTGGTGTATAAGAATGCTTGTGATTTTTGTACATTGATTTTGTATCCTGAGACTTTGTTGAAGTTGCTTATCAGCTTAAGGAGATTTTGGGCTGAGACAATGGGGTTTTCTAGATATACAATCATGTCGTCTGCAAACAAGGACAATTTGACTTCCTCTTTTCCTAATTGAATACCCTTTATTTCCTTCTCCTGCCTAATTGCCCTGGCCAGAACTTCCAACACTATGTTGAATAGGAGTGGTAAGAGAGGGCATCCCTGTCTTGTGCCAGTTTTCAAAGGGAATGCCTCCAGTTTTTGCCCATTCAGTATGATATTGGCTGTGGGTTTGTCATAGATAGCTCTTATTATTTTGACATACGTCCCATCAATACCTAATTTATTGAGAGTTTTTAGCATGAAGGGTTGTTGAATTTTGTCAAAGGCCTTTTCTGCATCTATTGAGATAATCATGTGGTTTTTGTCTTTGGTTCTGTTTATATGCTGGATTACATTTATTGATTTGCGTATATTGAACCAGCCTTGCATCCCAGGGGTTCTGAAGCCCACTTGATCATGGTGGATAAGCTTTTTGATGTGCTGCTGGATTCCGTTTACCAGTATTTTATTGAGGATTTTTGCATCGATGTTCATCAGGGATATTGGTCTAAAATTCTCTTTTTTGGTTGTGTCTCTGCCCGGCTTTGGTATCAGGATGATGCTGGCCTCATAAAATGAGTTAGGGAGGATTCCCTCTTTTTCTATTGACTGGAATAGTTTCAGAAGGAATGGTACCAGTTCCTCTTTGTACCTCTGGTAGAATTCGGCTGTGAATCCATCTGGTCCTGGACTCTTTTTGGTTGGTAAGCTATTGATTATTGCCACAATTTCAGAGCCTGTTATTGGTCTATTCAGAGATTCAACTTCTTCCTGGTTTAGTCTTGGGAGAGTGTATGTGTCGAGGAATTTATCCATTTCTTCTAGATTTTCTAGTTTAATTGCGTAGACGTGTTTGTAGTATTCTCTGATGGTAGTTTGTATTTCTGTGGGATCGGTGGTGATAGCCCCTTTATCATTTTTTATTGCGTCTATTTGATTCTCTCTTTTTTTCTTTATCAGTCTTGCTAGCGGTCTATCAATTTTGTTGATCCTTTCAAAAAACCAGCTCCTGGATTCATTAATTTTTTGAAGGGTTTTTTGTGTCTCTATTTCCTTCAGTTCTGCTCTGATTTTAGTTGTTTCTTGCCTTCTGCTAGCTTTTGAATGTGTTTGCTCTTGCTTTTCTAGTTCTTTTAATTGTGATGTTAGGGTGTCAATTTTGGATCTTTCCTGCTTTCTCTTGTGGGCATTTAGTGCTATAAATTTCCCTGTACACACTGCTTTGAATGCGTCCCAGAGATTCTGGTATGTTGTGTCTTTGTTCTCGTTGGTTTCAAGGAACATCTTTATTTCTGCCTTCATTTCATTATGTACCCAGTAGTCATTCAGGAGCAGGTTGTTCAGTTTCCATGTAGTTGAGCAGTTTTGAGTGAGATTCTTAATCCTGAGTTCTAGTTTGATTGCACTGTGGTCTGAGAGATAGTTTGTTATAATTTCTGTTCTTTTACATTTGCTGAGGAGAGCTTTACTTCCAAATATGTGGTCAGTTTTGGAATAGGTGTGGTGTGGTGCTGAAAAAAATGTATATTCTGTTGATTTGGGGTGGAGAGTTCTGTAGATGTCTATTAGGTCTGCTTGGTGCAGAGCTGAGTTGAATTCCTGGGTATCCTTGTTGATTTTCTGTCTCGTTGATCTGTCTGATGTTGACAGTGGGGTGTTAAAGTCTCCCATTATTAATGTGTGGGAGTCTAAGTCTCTTTGTAGGTCACTGAGGACTTGCTTTATGAATCTGGGTGCTCCTGTATTGGGTGCATATATATTTAGGATAGTTAGCTCTTCTTGTTGAATTGATCCCTTTACCATTGTGTAATGGCCTTCTTTGTCTCTTTTGATCTTTGTTGGTTTAAAGTCTGTTTTATCAGAGACTAGGATTGCAACCCCTGCCTTTTTTTGTTTTCCACTTGCTTGGTAGATCTTCCTCCATCCTTTAATTTTGAGCCTATGTGTGTCTCTGCATGTGAGGTGGGTTTCCTGAATACAACACACTGATGGGTCTTGACTCTTTATGCAATTTGCCAGTCTGTGTCTTTTAATTGGAGCATTTAGTCCATTTACATTTAAAGTTAATATTGTTATGTGTGAATTTGATCCTGTCATTATGATGTTAGCTGGTGATTTTGCTCGTTAGTTGATGCAGTTTCTTCCTAGTCTCGACGGTCTTTACATTTTGGCATGATTTTGCAGTGGCTGGTACTGGTTGTTCCCTTCCATGTTTAGTGCTTCCTTCAGGAGCTCTTTTAGGGCAGGTCTGGTGGTGACAAAATCTCTCAGCATTTGCTTGTCTGTAAAGTATTTTATTTCTCCTTCACTTATGAAGCTTAGTTTGGCTGGATATGAAATTCTGGGTTGAAAATTCTTTTCTTTGAGAATGTTGAATATTGGCCCCCACTCTCTTCTGACTTGCAGTTTCTGCCAAGAGATCTGCTGTTAGTCTGATGGGCTTCACTTTGTGGGTAACCCGACCTTTCTCTCTGGCTGCCCTTAACATTTTTTCCTTCATTGCAACTTTGGTGAATCTGACAATTATGTGTCTTGGAGTTGCTCTTCTCGAGGAGTATCTTTGTGGCGTTCTCTGTATTTCCTGAATCTGAACATTGGCCTGCCTTGCTAGATTGGGGAAGTTCTCCTGGATAATATCCTGCAGAGTGTTTTCCAACTTGGTTCCATTCTCCCCGTCACTTTCAGGTACACCAATCAGACGTAGATTTGGTCTTTTCACATAGTCCCATATTTCTTGGAGGCTTTGCTCATTTCTTTTTATTCTTTTTTCTCTAAACTTCCCTTCTCGCTTCATTTCATTCATTTCATCTTCCATCGCTGATACCCTTTCTTCCAGTTGATCGCATCGGCTCCTGAGGCTTCTGCATTCTTCACGTAATTCTCGAGCCTTGGCTTTCAGCTCCATCAGCTCCTTTAAGCACTTCTCTGTATTGGTTATTCTAGTTATACATTCGTCTAAATTTTTTTCAAAGTTTTTAACTCCTTTGCCTTTGGTTTGAATTTCCTCCTGTAGCTCGTAGTTTGATCGTCTGAAGCCTTCTTCTCTCAACTCGTCAAAGTCATTCTCTGTCCAGCTTTGTTCCATTGCTGGTGAGGAACTGCGATCCTTTGGAGGAGGAGAGGTGCTCTGCTTTTTAGAGTTTCCCGTTTTTCTGCTCTGTTTTTTCCCCATCTTTGTGGTTTTATCTACTTTTGGTCTTTGATGATGGTGATGTACAGATGGGTTTTGGTGTGGATGTCCTTTCTGTTTGTTAGTTTTCCTTCTAACAGACAGGACCCTCAGCTGCCAGTCTGTTGGAGTTTGCTAGAGGTCTACTCCAGACCCTGTTTGACTGGGTATCAGCAGCGGTGTCTGCAGAACAGTGGTTTTCGTGAACCACGAATGCTGCTGTCTGATCCTTCCTCTGGAAGTTTTGTCTCAGAGGAGTACCCGGCCGTGTGAGGTGTCAGTCTGCCCCTAGTGGGGGGTGCCTCCCAGTTAGGCTGCTCAGGGGTCAGGGGTCAGGGACCCACTTGAAGAGGCAGTCTGCCCGTTCTCAGATCTCCAGCTGCGTGCTGGGAGAACCACTGCTCTCCTCAAAGCTGTCAGACAGGGACATTTAAGTCTGCAGAGGTTACTGCTGTCTTTTTGTTTGTCTGTGCCCTGCCCCCAGAGGTGGAGCCTACAGAGGCAGGCAGGCCTCCTTGAGCTGTGGTGGGCTCCACCCAGTTCGAGCTTCCCAGCTGCTTTGTTTACCTAATCAAGCCTGGGCAATGGCAGGCGCCCCTCCCCCAGCCTCGCTGCCGCCTTGCAGTTTGACCTCAGACTGCTGTGCTAGCAATCAGCGAGATTCCGTGGTCGTAGGACCCTCCGAGCCAGGTGTGGGATATAGTCTCGTGGTGCGCCGTTTTTTAAGCCAGTCGGAAAAGCGCAGTATTCGGGTGGGAGTGACCCGATTTTCCAGGTGCCGTCTGTCACCCCTTTCTTTGACTAGGAAAGGGAACTCCCTGACCCCTTGCGCTTCCCGAGTGAGGCAATGCCTCACTCTGCTTCGGCTCGCGCAGGGCGCGCTGCACCCACTGTCCTGCGCCCACTGTCTGGCACTCCCTAGTGAGATGAACCGGTACCTCAGATGGAAATGCAGAAATCACCCGTCTTCTGCGTCGCTCACGCTGGGAGCTGTAGACCGGAGCTGTTCCTATTCGGCCATCTTGGTTGCAGAAAAAAAGTCTTTGACTTCTTTTAGGGGCGGGTGCCTTTGCCTGTGTAACCACTGTTCATAGGAAAGTGTCCCCATTCACATGACTCCAGTGGTTTCTGCCACCCGTCTGCACCGACTGAGTGACTGAGGGGCTCTGCAGCGCTAGCAAACATTCACCTGGGGAGATAGAGAAGATGTTTTAGATCATACTCTCCTGGAAAATGCCTTGAAACCCTCTTTCAACATTTCTTCCTCCTAGTCCTTCTGTCCCAGGCTTTGAGCAGGTTATTCCCTCATCAGCCACGTCCTGTCGGCTGCCATTTTCCATCTCATATCTGACCTATAAATCACATCCTACATCTCACCTTAAGACTGGAGGGAGATCCAGCTCCCACTGCCACACCTGGTCAGCCTCCCAGCATATGGGACTCAACAAAGTTTAGGGCAGAAGTGGAAAGAATATGCTGTAGCTCCCAGTTCTTTTTCCAGAATCTAAAAACAACTGAATTATACCACTCTCTGGCCAAGAGCCTTCAGTCGCCCCTACTGCTCTTAGGGAAAGCACTAGGGAATCCCGAAGACCCCCATCTCCCATCCCAGACAGTGCCTTCTCCCACCCTCACTCCTCCTGCCCACCGCCACCCTGCCCACCCTGGCCCTCTCTGGTGTTCCTCTCATGCATACCTCTCAAGGTGCACCAGGCAGCTGCCTCTGGGTACTTGCCCAGCCCTGTCCCCTCTGCTCCTCTCTCGCAGGCCATCCCACCACACTCGTCCCACCTGGCTTGCGTCAATGTTCCATTACTGTTCACCGGCTGCCCACGCACCTCCAGCTCCACATCATGAGTGTTTCTCCCGCTTCTCATCTCATGTCCTAAAAGCATTCAACAAATACGTACTCAGTAAACGGTCTCTGCTGCTTTCCATGTGTAATGACCCCTCCCTAATGACCTCACCAGATGCCTCCTGGACCCACTGCCAAAGCCCCTGTATTTATTTATTTTTATTTATTTATTTATTTATTTATTTTTTTGAGACATGGTCTCGCTCTGTTGCCCAGGCTGGAGTGCAATGGCACAATCTTGGCTCACAGCAACCTCCGCCTCTTGGGTCCAAGTGATTCTCCTGCCTCAGCCTCCCAAGTAGCTGGGATTACAGGGATGCACCACAATGCCTGGCTAATTTTTGTATTTTTAGTAGAGATGGGGTTTTTCTGTGTTGTCCAGGCAGGTCTCAGACTCCTGACCTCAGGTGATCTGCCCGCTTCAGCCTCCCAAAGTGTTGGGATTACAGGCGTGAGCCACTGTGCCCGGCCTAGCCCCTGTGTTTCTGAGCTGTGCTTTTTGGTATTTGGGTCCTGGTAGATATCACTTAGGAAGAGACAACTGACAATGTCTTTCTAAACTTTCCTTTTTCTCACCAGAGAATGTGTTGCTAGACGTCATTGTCTTGGTGGCAGGAGGAATTTGTTAAACTTCAAAGGAATGCCTGTTTGTCATAAAGCCTTTAAAACAAGAAGATGGCATCTCCTATGTGGGAGGAGTGAGGTTTGATCCTGCGGAAAATAAACTTAGCTGACATTTTCGAGTGCTTCTTGTGTTCTGGGCTGTCCTTGAGACAGTGTCTTGGCAGGTAGTACTATAGTCACTCCTTTAACGTGGGGACACCCGAGTTTGGATAACGTGAGCAGTGTGCTGGAGGTCAGTCGGCAGGGGCAGAGTTGGATTTGAAGGTGAGGTCGTGTTTGTGGGGCCACTGTTTTTAATCACTGTACTAGAGGCACCACAGAGAGTGTAGAGAAAACAGAACCGCAAGGCCTGAGTGCCTTAAAGAGAGGTTTTCAGAATCAGGACCCAGCATGCTTATTCTTGCTGCAGTGCCTTAACATGCTAAACAGCGCTTAACTGCGCTAAAACATCCCATGGGAAACTGTGACTGCAAGGCCCGGGGGATGTTCCTTCTCAGCCCATGCCCTGCCCATGCCCCAAGTAAAAGCAGTTTTAGGGACCACTAGTGTCCCAGGAATCATGGTATTACAGAGTTGTTGGGTGTGGTGGCTCATGCCTGTAATCCCAGCTGCTTTGGAGGCTGAGGCAGGAGAATCGCTGGAACCCAGGAGGCAGAGGCTGCAGTGAGCCGAGATCGCGCCATTGCACTCCAGCCTGGACAACAAGAGCCAAACTCCAATTCAAAAAAAAAAAAAGTTAACCTTTCAAAGCAAGATGGTTTTAGCCATAAATTTTCATAGCAACAGAGGACAGCACATACCAGTGACGGAACTGATACTTTGAATCAAGCCAGCCAGAGGGGTCTACACCCCCTTCCACTGCAGACACCAAAACACAGGGCGCCATTCTCCATTCCCTGCCATTTACAAAGAAGAATGGACAAAGTAAGTTTGAGGTTAACGAAGGCAGCCTCAGGATGTTGAGTTCCTAGTCTCAGTTCAAACAGCTATTTGTGTGAGGCTGGGCAAGTCGCTGGGGTGGGCCTCAATCCCCTCATCTGATTTTACCTGAGGCGCCACCAACCCTAGGAAGTCTCCCATGATTGTCTAAGGCTGGGATCCCTCCCTGTGTGGCCCTTACTGTCTTTTTACCTAATTCCCTTCCTAAGAACGAGCTGCTTCCAGCTAAGAGAAGCTTTCTCATGACTGCGCCCCCTGTGTCTGGCAGAGGGGACAGCACCTGACAGATGCCTGCCTTAGAGGCTGGGGCTGCCACAACAAAGAACCACAGCCTGGGGGGCTTAAACACAGACGTGCATTTCCTCACAGTTCTGGAGGCTGGAAGTCCAAGATCAAGGTGGGCAAGGCTGGCTTCTCCTGTAGCCTCTCTCTTCAGCTTGTAGATGGCTGTCTTTTCCCTGTGCCTCAGACGATCACCCCTCTGACTGTGTCTGTATCCTAACCTCATCTTCTTATAAGGACACCAGTCAGAATGGATTAAGGTTCACCCTCATGGTCTCATTTTAACTCTATTACCTCTTTAAAGGTCCTCTCCAAATAAGATCACAGTCTGAGGTACGGTGGTTGGGCTTCAACATATAAATTTGAAGAATCTTAATTCAGACCACAACGGGGTCTCACATGTCTCAGGTGAATGGACTGAATCTCAGCCTGCAGTTCAGTGGGATCACATCCATGTGAATCTGAATTGCAGCTGTGGGTTGGCCTCAGCCAGTTGGCTTTGGCTCTCCTCTGCCCAGTTATTTCCAGGAGTCTGGAAGAATCTCAGGAGAGCTCAGGGAATCTGGAACAAACACCTACTGCTGGCCCCCACTGCTGCCACTCCTGCTCCCTCCTGATGGCAGGGTCCCCGTCTCCCCCAGTCACAGACACGCGGATGAGCCCCCATCTGCCTGGCTGACCCACTGCCTCCTGAGCCCAAGTCTCTTTGGCTGAGGCCCCAGTACATACCAACACCATTTTCAAAATGACTCCTTCACAATTTCTCTTTAAGGCCAGACACCAAAGTCCCCCAGACCTGTCTCTGGAACAAATACTCTTATCTTTTGTACTTGAACTAACCTTTAAAAAAAAAAAAAAGTTTGGAACCTGATGCCATAGATGAGCTCTGAGCTTCTGTATATTTGGAAATTCTGAATCTAATTGAATAGCATGAACTTGTCTTTTCCACAAAGGATTTGAGGCACTGTGTTTTTAAGTGACTAAGCCCATGTCCCTCTCCAGACACCACCTGGGGCTTGGCAATGAGGATGCTGGTGGGGGTTTAATATGGTCACACAGGAGCCAGAGAACCAACAAGGTTGACCAGGGCACAGGGGGCATGCTGAAGTATGGCTCGGACTGCAGCAAATTCTAATTCCAAGTGGATGGTAATTTCTTGAGCATTATGATGTTTGAAAAATACAACAGAAGTCTATATTGTAATGTAGTGCCTTCTTATCCACAGGGATATGTTCCAAGACCCACAGTAGATGCTTGAAACCTTGGGTAGTAGTGAACCCTACATATGTTTTTTCTCTGATATATACATACCTATGATAAAATTTAACTTATAAATTAGGCACAGTAAGAAATTAACAGCGGTTACTAGCAATAAAATAGGACAATCATAACCATATGCTGTAATGAAAGTTATGTGAACGTGGTCTCTGTCACAAAACATCTTATTGTCTTCGCCTATTTTCTGACTGTGGTTGACCACAGATAACTGAAGCCACAGAAAGGAACACCACAGGACAGGTGTGGTGGCTCACGCCTGTAATCCCAGCACTTTGGGAGGCTGAGCTGGGCAGATCATCTGAGGTCAGGAGTTCGAGACCAGCCTGGCCAACATGGTGAAACCCCAGCTCTACTAAAAATATAAAAATTAGCCAGGCATGGTGGCGGGCGCCTGTAGTCCCAGCTACTTGGGAGGCTGAGGCAGGAGAATGGCATGAACTTGGGAGGCGGAGCTTGCAGTGAGCCGAGATCGCGCCACTGCACTCCAGCCTGGGTGACGGAGCAAGACTCTGTCTAAAAAAAAAAGAAAAGAAAGTAACGCCACAGATGGGGGTGACTGTATGGTAACTACCAAATGTGTAGGAGAAAAACATACTCACTTTAACCCTGACATATTGATTTCACCAAGACTATCTTTATCTTAAATGACAGCTTAAAATAATGTGTTTGAAAAACAATTACACTATTAATACAAAGAAACTAAATGGCGAATTCTTGGCCATTTTCATTTACCACAGAAAGAAAAGGGGGCAAATATAGTTGGAAAAAGATTAAACTCTGTAGCTTCATAAGGTTCTTCAATGTAAAGATGAATAGCTTCAACATGAAGTGAAAAGCATCTGCCACGATCTTCTAAAATTACTGGGAATATAATTTACCAGCAGCCTTGGTGCTGAGACATAACACACTCTCTCTCCATTGTTACCTATTGCCCTGAATATGTGGTCAGTGACTATCAACGCGTTGCAAGTGGAGGAAGGCAGGATCAGAGATATCGCTGCCCAAAAAAGCAACAATAGCAAACAGCAGCAGCAACACAGAATGATGGAGCCTCCTGCCACACTCTTCAAAGCGCTGCAGCCAGGAGGACACAGAGAAGAAGGTGGTGTGGGCCTGCAAAGGACAGACTCTGAATCAGTGCGACCCACCCCGCGTGTCCCTCCAACCCAAATAGCGGATCCCTCTCCCCACCCTACGCTGCCAGTCTCGAGTGAGGCTCATTGAGAAGGGAAGTTGTAAGTTGGAGGGAAAAAGTTTTAAGAGAGCCCATGAGTGCAGAAGTCCCGCCTCCCACTAAGGATCTCAGCAGATGCAGGAAAGTCACAGGCAGGAGGTCTTCAGGTGTCTTCCCTATGGGCAGGAAGGAAAGGGGATGTGACTATAACCAAATTCCTGCTCCCACCAGCCCTCCAACTACCAGCCCTAACAGCCAAATCCATGGACATTTTATCTGTCCTGACTGGAGGTTGAAGGGCGTAAGGAGAGAGGTTGGGAAATTTCACCGGGAGTACGCGGCTAACTGAGAAAGCTGAATAAGAGTTCTCTCACCCCAAAGACCCAGAATTTCATGAATTAGAGCAATAAATAATGATATAGATCTCCTTCCAGGGTAATGCCTAAGATGTATTGGAGCACCAACAGACCAACATCAACAGCAACAAGGTAAAGACAAAAACGCCCAGGCTGTCCATCCTAGGGGCTGGCCTTCCTCTCAGAACCCCAGGCCAGGAAAGCAGGAAGAAGAGGGAGCACAGAGTCTGAAAGGGGCTGAGACCTGCTTTTTCAGAGGAATTTAAAGATCCACACGGAGCTGCCCAAATTAAGCAAAAGTAAGAGTGAAATAAATGGCAAGGCATTCCTGCAAATGCACTGCAGGGGAACAGTGAACACAGGGTGGACCATGGTCTGTAAAGAAAGACAAAGATTTCATTCTGCAGCAAAATATATAACTGAATCCATGCAAGAAAGTTCTCCAAAATGTTGTGTAAGAAGTTAGTAAGAAATTGATTTCAATAAAAAAGAGCTAAAAGATAGAAAAGCAAAATGAAAGGTAAATTGCAGAGTTTTGGAAACAAATTGAAGAGCAACAACTCATTTTCCTGTTCTCATTTCAGAACAGGAAAAAAAAAAAAAAAAACCTACCCGAACTGTAAATAGCAGGAAACAGAATAGACAATGCCAAAAATAACAAAGCTACCATCATAGAGGAAGAATTTCAGATCTCCAAAGGGAATAAGAGGAATAAAACACATCATTGCATATTCAAGCCAAAATGAGGAAAAAGAAGGAAAATTCATTTTGCATAAATAAATATACCATGTATGTGATGGTAGGAAATTAATTTCAGAAAGTAAATGTTATAACTCATGAATTTGTAAAAATAACAAAGATAATTGCACTATGAAAATTAGGTAAAAGGGAAGATTACCACAAAATGAATGAATTGCCCATCCTATTAAACATCTTTCAATTTTCCCTCAATAGTAGTCAACAGATACTCTTCTGAATTGATAAATATTAAAGCATATCACAGAGCGTTGCATAAGGAACCTGCAGAAAACCTAAAAACAAAAAGATAACTAATAATATATTGGGGTTTGAAGTGAGAAGTGGAGAATTAATAGAAACTGTCAGGTTGATAAATCATGAACTATAGGTTGAATTATGTAAAATTATATAGGTAACCACTTAAACACATAAAAGCAATAAATCTTTCATTTTAACAAAAGGATTGCACATAATCAGAAGGAGGGGGGAAATAAAAAAAATCCAAAAGGGAATGCAAAAGAAATATTAATTACAGATATTGAAAAAAATATTAAACCAAATATATCAGCAATATGTATTAAAAATATAAGTGCAGATCCAAGATAAATAAACCTAAAACAAAGTGCCTCAAAAAGGTTAAACATAAAATTGAGTATAAAATAATAAGAAATACATATTGGTCTGTGTCTCCAGTTTCTGACACAGAGCTCCTAATACCCTTGTAATTTCCTGAGTGATGGGGGTACTGGGAGCATCTTTTGTTCTAATATTGGTTGGGAGCATCTTTGACTGGGTTCCTGGTACAGAGCTTCCAATCCCTTGGAATTTCCTGGGTGATAGGAGCATCTTTTGTTCTAATGAACGACTCTTGGTGGAATCCTAGATGAGGGCTGGTCACCAGAAAGACCAAGCCATGGTTAGAAGCTTGGAACTTTCAGCCCCACACCCCGTCCTCTAGGGAGGAAAGAGGAGTTGGAGATTGAATCAATAATCAATCATGCCTACATGATGAAGCCTCCTTAAAAATTCCTAAGTGCAGGTGCGGGAGCTTCAGGGTTGGGGAACACGTGGTGGTGCTCCTGGAGAGGCCATGGCAGCTCCATACCCACCCCCACCGTATCTTTTCCTGTATTTCTCTCCCATTTGGCTGTATTCTTTATAATAAGTGGATAAACATAGTAAAGTGTTGCCCTGGGTTCTCTGCGCTGTTCCACCAAATGACTGGACCTAAGAAGGGGGTCGTGGGAACCTCCGATTTATAGCCAAGTTGGACAGAAGCTGTGGGTGACCTGCAGACCCACCACTTACAACTGGCATCTGGAGCAGGGCAGTCCTGGGAATTGAGCCCCTCCCCTGTGGGGCTGGTGCTAACTCCAGTTAGTGTCAGAGTTGAGCTGAACGGTATAGGACACCCAGCTGGTGCTGGAGAATGGGTGGGATTTTTCCCCACACATGTGGAGATGGGAGGTGTTGTGTGAGTGTAAGGATGAACGAGAGAGGCATCTCAGCATAAGAAATCAGTGGGGCTGATTTTAAAAGCAGACAAATGTGAATTCAAGGTTAAGTATTGAAAATAGAATGAAAATCCGGTAAATCGTTAAACATCCTGTGGTAAATGGAAGGATGATTGAAAGAGGAATGCTGCTGACAGGGAGCGTGGCCCCAGCCAGGCCAGTGAGCAAAGCCAGGGGTGGAACTCCCACACACCCGCCCAGGTCGTTCTCAGAGAGGGACCCATTCACAGGCACTGATCATACAAACCCCTCAGAAACACCTCAGCACATTATAAATATTAGAAATAGAACAAAAGGCATTTTGCTTAAAGCATAAGGTAATGTAACTAGAAATTAATTTTTAAGTTAAAAAATGTGGAAATTTTAAAACACTCAACAAAGCTCAGTTCGGGCTGGTCTGAGTGCAGTGGGGTGTACAAGGAATTGATTACAACCAGTTACAGGTTTCTTTGCTCCTTTTCCATTTCCACTGCTGCTTCACTTGACGAGCCTTTATTTAAAAAGTCAGCTTGAAGAAGGTACAACAATTCAACTTATAGAATATCCAGAAAATACAAATGAAAACATTGCATATTAAGACGTATGGACTGCTGTTAAAGCTTTGATCAGAATAAAATGCAGAGCCAAAAATACTTATCTGAGTAAATAAGAATAATTGGAAACACATGAATTAGGCATCTGTTGAATAACTTAGAACAACAACAACAAAATAAAAGTAGAAGAGAACTGGCTGGGCGCGGTGGCTCACGCTGGTAATCCCAGCACTTTGGGAGGCTGAGGCGGGTAGATCAACTGAGGTCAGGAGTTTGAGACCAGCCTGGCCAACATGGTGAAACCTCTACTAAAAATACAAAAAAAAAAAAAAAAAAAAATTAACCGGGTGCCTGTAATCCCAGCTACTCAGAAGGCTAAGGCAGGAGAATTGCTTGAACTTGGGAGGTGGAGGTTGCAGTGAGCCAAGGTGACGCCATTGCACTCCAGCCTGGGCAACAGTGCGAGACTTCCTCTCAAAAAAAAAAAAAAAAAAAAAAAGTGAAAGGATCATGGCTGAATCCTGAGGATATCTTATTTCATGTTAAGTGAAATAAGTCAGTCACAAAAGGACAAATACTATATGAATCCACTTGTATCAGGTACCTAGCCAAATTTATAAAGACCAAAAGGAGGCCAGGTGTGGTGGCTCACGCCTGTAATTCCAGCACTTTGGGAGGCGGAGGCGGGCAGATCACTTGAGGCCAGGAGTTCGAGACCAGCCTGGCCAACATGGTGAAACCCCATCTCTACTAAAAATATAAAAAATTAGCTGGGATTGGTGGTGCGCTCTGGTAATCCCAGCGACTCTGGAGGCTGAGGCATGAGAATCGCTTGAACCCAGGAGGCAGAGGTTGCAGTGAGCAGAGATTGCACCACTGCACTCTAGCCTGGGCGATAGAATGAGACTCTGTCTCAAAAAAAGAAAAAAAAAAAATAAGGACCAAAACAAGAATGGTTGATGTTTGATAGAGACAGGGTTTCAATTTGGGAAGATGAAAAGAGTTCTGGGAATATGTGGTTGTGAAGATTGTACAACAATGTGACTGTATTTAATGACACTGAATGGTACACTTAAAACTGGTTAAAATGATAAATTTTATGTTGCGTATATTTTACGAAAATTTAAAAATATACAATAATTTTTAAAAAGTAAAATAGAATGAAAATATTAAAGATAAAAGCAGAAAACTAAAAATTAGAAAACATATCTGCAGAATTTGTTGATGGGAAGTATTTATCAAAGGTGAACACACAGAACTCTAACACGGCAGCAGAGGAAATGGTAGGAAGGCCATTGGCAGAAAAAAAGGAAATTTAGAAAGCAGTGCAAAATGTTACACGTGACGGTGGAGAGAAGACAAGAGAGAGTGTGGAACTGCAGCGCTGCAGAAAGGTGGCATTCCCGAAGCAGGCTGTGTGCAAACACAGGGGGCGTCTCGTCACAAAGAGTTTGAGAAAGATAGAATCTGTGGGCTGCATCCCCAGGGGCCATAACTTCGAGACCCCTTCCCCAACTCAGGACAAGCTATGGCATTAGAAGGTCAAACGCATATGAAGTAAACAGTAATTAGAAAAGGAGCTATCCATGGTGAGGTCAGAAACACTTTGATGGACGGAAGGTCTAGGGAGGTTGGGAAGGGTTTGTGCCACATAAAAAATGAAGGAATGAGAAAAAGTTAAATTATGTAAGAGTTCCTTCCTGAGGCGTGCACCTCCAGGGGGCTCTGCTTAAAGCTTCTGTCAGTCTTTTCTCCAACTCACTGGGGTCCCCGTGAGTGCAATGACCAGCTACATCTAACCCACCATGCTGCCTCGACTAGTTTGTCCCACAGGCTCCCAGGGCCCAGAGGAAGGGCTGAACCGTGTCTTGGGCCCAGCACTGGCTGGAGAAGCACCTGCAACAACTGTGGCTTCTGCTGTGCTGGCCCACTGCTGTCACCTGGGAGGGCTGGGTCAACGCAGGGACCCCCAAGACCCTGCAGACAGGTCCTCGGACTGCAAAGTCTAAGGGTCCGATGTCTAAAAATATAAACCGATAAAACTCATGGCAAGCTAAATCAATAGGCACAGAAGAAAGGAGAAATGCACACAATTACAAACGGAAAAAGGAGAAAAAAACCACAAATACAAAGGAAAGAAAACACCTGAAGTGCATATATTACAAAACTACGCAACTATGTTGAAAAGTGGATGGAATTAATTTTATTTTTAAAAATGTCATTAAAATGGACTCTAGAAGGGCTCGAGGACCTAACCTGCCTGATGAGCAAAATCCAGAAATATACCACAGCAGGCCCAGACAGCCCCAGCTAGTTCTTCTACACTTAAGCAGAAAATAATTCAAAACCAATAGATGATTGTAGAATATAGAGGTTTTTGTTTTATAATATCTCTTTCTTTAAGTCAGCATAAAGTTAAATCTGGACAAAAAACACATAAAAGCAAGCTGTAGAATGATGAATCTTAATTACAAATATTGATAACCAAAGTCATGATACTAACAAGTAAAGAACATCTCAGGAATACACTAATGATTTGGTCTTAAGTATTCTATTAATATAATTAAACATACTACTAGAGCAAAGGAAAAGACCTTCTGATAATCCCTCTGGACACTGAGAAGGCTTTGACAAAAATCTAACATCTACATTTTCCCCAGAGAGTCTTAACAGTTTTGAGAACACACAGATGCTTTTTTATTATGGCAAGGAAAATACATGTCTTCATACAAGTTAAACGCTGAGACATTAAAACGTCCCACTGATGTCACGAACAAGATAAGCATGCCACCTGAATCACTGTGACTCAACACTGATCTCAAATCAACTAGATACAAGAAAGAAAGAAGAGACACATTGGAAAGGAGAAGTCAAAAGTGTATCTTAGAAACAAGTAGGAATCACAATTTGTGGTTGATTATAACATTCATACATAAAAACCAACTACTTTCTTATACAATGGGATAAAATAGAAAATAAAGTGGAATAAATCATTCCATTGAAAATGATAGCCAAATGATAAAACATCTAGAAATAAACAACTATAAATTCAAAGCACCTTAGTGAACAAAATCATAAAACACTACTAAGTTACATAAAATTAGACTTAAACACAAGATTTCATGCTTTTGAATAGGAAGACTCAATCTGTAAATTCATTGTGACTCTAATTGAAAAAAGATTCATATGAGAGAGATTCAGAGTTGATGGGAGTGTTGACTTGAAAATACTGATATTAGTATGAATAATGCTTTAGAAATGAAAGGCATTCATAGAGATAAATAGAACAGAAACAGAACCAAACACTTAAAAGAAATTTAGTTTACAAATAAGGCTGCATTTTGAACAACTGGGGAAAACACTATGACTGTATTTTAGAAATGCATTATTACATACTTATTGATACTGCTGACCACCATTTCGAGGAAAAAGTATGGATTTTTCCCTCATGTCCTGCAACAAATGAATTCCAGGGAGTCTGAAGATGTGAAGGTAAACCAATAAAACCATAAAGTTTCAGAAGAAAATGCGAGTAAGTTTATTTATAATCTCAGAATGAGGAAGGCTTTTAAAAACTGGAAACAAATCCCACGATCGACAAAGAAAAATACTCACAGATTGACAACATAAAAATTTAAACTCTATGCCAATAAATAAGGAAATCAATATATAACATCGAAAGACAAATGATAAAAATATTTTAAAGACATAAGACAAAAATGTCCCAAAGTGCATGAGCAAATTAATTAAGAAAAAGCCAAATAACCCAATTAGGAACTGGGTAAAATATATAAATGTATCAAAATTAAAACTACAAAAAAAGTTAAAAGATGTCCCATTTTATACACAAAATAAACCAAAATCAGAATAATATTCGTAAATATCATGTTTCGCCAATTATATTGGGAAAAACATTAAGTTTGAAAATACCCAGTGCTATTATAGAAAGCTGAGAAATTGGGCCTTTTATTGTACTCTTGATGGAGTTACATCCTTCGATCAGTTTCTAGAAGATAATCTGGCAATAGCTATCAAAATTTTAAATACGTGTAGCCTTAAACCCAGCAATTCCATTTCTAAGTTGGAATTTATACCGTTTTAGTCACAAAACTATGTCAAGATGTATGTACAAGTATGCCAATTATAGATTTGTATATAAAAATAAAAACTGGAAGTATCCATATGTTCACCAATAAAAGGCTATTCAAATAAATGATAGTCCGCTGAGACAATGGAATGCTAAGCAGCTACTAGGAGGAATGAGGTAGATCTTTATATGTTATTATGGGACAACCTCTAAGACAAAACACCACATGAAGAATGCAAGGTGCAGCGCCCTTCACAGAGCGTTAGTGCTGGAAAGGGAAGGTGTCTCTCCATAACCCCCGTCCCTCCTTCTTTGGCCTCTTATCTTTTCTTCCTTTCTAGAAATGCCCTTAGAAGCTCATTAGTGGTCCCCTCTGAGAGAGAAAACAGGCAGTATGGGAGACTGTTGTTTTTAACCACTCATACTTTTCTAACTATGTGCACATCTATTCCTTATTATTACTTTATTAAAGGACAGAGTAGTTATTTGAGAGTCCAAAATATGCACAACTTGTTTGCATTTTATGTGTTCCTGTATAAAATACAAAACCAAAAAGGTTTCTTTTTAAAGCAAAAATGTGGGAGGGATCAATTTTGGGATAATGATAAGAAATGAAGCATTCCTTTTATATATCAAAACACTTCTACTTGTTTCTAAAGACACTGTAACAGAAAAAAAAAAAAAACAACGAAAATCTTGTGCATGGTTCATCCATAGCATGTGGAAGGAATGCCTGCTGAGGAAGGCTCAATGCAGGCTCCAAGCCGCCTGAGGCTGGAATGTCCTGATCCACCAACTTTCTCATAAGTGAGGTCTCTTGTCACACACAAGGTACCTCACATTTACACACACACAACCGCACACACGCAAGCTTCCATCTTCCTCCAGTGCAAACAAAGTCATGTGCATTACCCAGAAATGAGTGAGCCAGATAGCTGGAAAAGCACATACAATTTATTTAACTCTGAAAATCAAATCTTCCCTCATGATGTTCCCATCTCAGGGATTAGAAGCAAATTAAAAATCTCTAGGGGCTCAGAAGCCTTCTACGATTTTGAGCTCTGAGCAGTTGTTGGATGACACAATGGAACAGGAGAGGTCTTTCTTGGTGAATTACCCTCTGATCTCATTAAAGAATGAGAATGAGACCATCCTGGCTAACATGATGAAAACCTATCTCTACTAAAAATACAAAAAATTAGCCAGGCATGGTGGCGGGCGCCTGTATTCCCAGTTACTCGGTGGGAGGCTGAGGCAGGAGAATGGCATGAACCCAGGAGGTGGAGCTTGCAGTGAGCTGAGATCATGCCACTGCACTCCAGCCTGGGCGATAATCTAAGGGAAGAGCTGTATCATCACTTAGGTTTAAAAATTAAAGTTTCTCTTGTTTTAAGTTGCCCATCTCCAGTGAATCCACCCAAGGACTTTGAGCCAGCTTTTGGGGCTGCAGCTGGGGTGGACTGGCTTGGAGCAGGCAGACTCCCAAAGGCCAGAACTCAGAATTGCTGGCTTGTCAGTCACTGAGGGTCGGCCAGCTCCTCCCTGCTGCCTGCCACTGGCCAGGTATCCAGAGAAGGGATGGGCCACACCATCCCCTCCCTGGCGCCTGCCATACTGGGGACCAGAAGAGTTCCCAGCCTCTACTTCCTGGCCCTGACACAGGCAGAAAGGGCCTAGGAATATGTTCACTTTATGTTGTGCATTTGTATGGATGCACATATTTCTAAGACTAACTCCAGCGCATGTGAATCAGCTAACACATTATTTTTTTAAAGCCCACATAAGTGGCTTCACTTAGCTTTAGCTATTCTTTTGGGCTGTTAATTGTAGTAGAACTCTTATTTGTCCTGTGGGTTCTGCAGAATAGAACAGATTTGCTCAACTCCTCAGTGTCTGAGAGCAGCACCTAGGAGGTATCTGGGATCCACCAAAGACACTCCGCGGGGCCTGGCCCTTGTTCAGAATAAACAGAAACCTGCGTCCCTTTGATCTCCTTGACAGGGTAGGTTTGCAGAAGTCAGGCAGGCTGGTAAAAACATCCTTAGTAAGACCAACAGTCTGTCTTTTTTTTTTTTTTAATGTAGAAACAGCATCAAGCTGTTTCTCTCTACCGTCTTTGATAGAAATAAAAATAAAAATAAAAAGTTGAATTGCAGAAAAGCTAAGAGGTTTTTAGTTTTTGTTTTTTGTTTTCCTTCCACCAGTCAATTATTGGAATGGATTTAGTGAGTCTGGTTTATTTTAGCTTCAATCTGGGTTTGTACACAAGCAAAAAGCAAATGTTGAATTTTCAGGTAGACCTTCATGCAGACATGCAAAACCAACTGTCCCGGTGGTGAGGAGCCATGGGGAGCTCTCCGAAGGGCTTTCCAGGCAGTGGGCTAATGGGCAAAATGACTACTCAGTGGCCCTGCTGACCGATGGTACGGATGTGCCAAGGATATCTATCAGCCCATCTGAGAATATGAAACAAAGTGCTGAGATTCTACTACCTAAAGTAACAAAGAAACCGTAAGCAACACGACTGACAGCCAGAAGGGAACACTGGAGTTGTGGCGTGTAATGCTGTCCTGGATTAGCACCCCCAAATCTCGCCAAGCCAAAGGCCTTGCCCATCTGTGAGTTTTCCACATGTACAGAACCAGGCGTGGTTACGCAAAGTCTTTGGACACGGCCTCCACGAAGTTGGGAGCCGACATCAGGATGCCGATGGTGCAGATGATGGTGAAGACCGAGAAGGCCATGAGGCACAGGCGGTCCACCACGCAGGCGGCGAACTTCCACTCGCTGCAGACCGCCTCGCTTTCGTCCTGGCAGCGGAAGCGGTTGGCAATGTAGCGGACCTCCTCCAGGATCTTGGCCAGGTCCGGGTCCCCCTCGGGGGGCTGCCCACCGTGCAGGAGGTGCTCGTCGTGCGTGGGGGAGCAGGCCATGCGGCCACACACTACCCCAGAGTCGGGGGTCGGGGCACAGTGCACGCCATCCAGGCCGCGGAAGCCGATGTACAGCAGGTTCCCGTTGCTGGCGGGCGGCGGCGCCACGGCGCTCATCTCCACGCTGGCCAGGCTGCAGCGCCGCTGCTTGTGCTGGCAGGCCGGGCGCACCTTGTCCTCCCCGGGCCTCTTCA
This sequence comes from Gorilla gorilla gorilla, assembly GCF_029281585.2. NCBI lineage: Eukaryota > Metazoa > Chordata > Mammalia > Primates > Hominidae > Gorilla > Gorilla gorilla. The sequence goes on from NC_073240.2 coordinate 31,597,324, forward strand.
TTCGCAGGAACCACGCGCACCAGTTGAGAAGGATGACTCTGGTCTGGGGAGACAACAGAACGTTAAGAGCAGCCCTGAGGCGGGCATGGGCTGATCCCAACAGCAGTAAGATCCTACAATACAAGCCCTGCTTCACTGGTCCTGGGGGTAGCAGGCTCCACCGCCTCCCGGATGATATTAGCAGGCAAGCAGTGCTTGCTTATGACAAGCAGTCGAGTTCAACGTAATGCAAGACTAAAACTGATGCACCCTGGGAACAAGCTAAATTGTTCTCCGGGGCAGGCACACTGCAATCTCAGGGAAGGCAGCTTCATGGAAGGGGAAGGCTATCTGAGCTGTGTAAAGAGGGAAAGTCAATTTCCCTCTCTGATCCTTCCTCATCTGTAACCCGGGGACCTTCAGATCTAACTCTGGCTCCCACACTACCTGTTAGGTGCCCTGGAAGGCCACTGCAAATTCGCAAAGAGTGCCTGGGGGAGGTTGTACATTTTCAAATGCAATCCCAGGATATCCATGAGACACCAGGTGAACTTGAAGCTTGAAGCAGTTCAGGCTTCCAACATCAGATTACCACATCTCTTGTGATGACGTGACCACTTTGCAAAGCTGTTTTTCAAAGTACCCTGATAAAAAGCAAACACCAAGGAACTTCATGTGAAACAGAAACTAGGTTAGTGGTCTCCAGTCTGATCCCAAGATTTGAGAGGCGGTGCCGTGCCCCATAGGTGCTACATTGTTAAGGCATAAATACTTATTAAAGTGTTTTGATCTATTTAAAAAGAGAGCCTTGGGTATTATTTCTTTTGGCCAGGGGCTCTGTGAAAAATTTCCTGAGATACTAACGTGCTGTGAACCAAGGAAGTTTCAGAACCTCTAACCTAACTCAGTAGGCTTCAATGAAGACCGAATAAGATGATGTCTGGGAGAGTACTTTGAAAAGTTGAAGGCAGAAGTTGGCAAACTTTCTGTAAAGGGCCAGGCAACTACTCACTTCTGCTGATGTAGCACACATTGAAGGCGTCAAATGGATGGGCATGTTTTCTAAGATAACTTATTAACAAAAACACTTGGTGGACTGGATTTGGCCACCTAGGCCATAGTTTGCTAACTTCTGGTCTAAAGTGTGTCCTAGAGTACATGAAAGAAGCTGGAGAAAAATCACCATGGAGTTTATCCTGGTTTTGCCTCTCATGGAAAGAAGAGAGACAACTGAAGCCTCAATCCAGGTAAAGAAGCATTCTTGCAAGCCCATCCATGTAAAGTGTATGAAAAGTGGGCCCTTTCCCTGAAATTATCCAGATCCTGATTTCATTTACATTTTGTGTTATGATTTTGGGGAAATTCCATCAGTAACCTAGCAGGTTTATTTCCTATCTTTAGGAAATATACAGATAGTAAATTGTGCAGTTCGTATCTGCAGAGCTTTCATTCTTGGTCATCTTTTTATAACATCTTATCAAAAATAACTGCAACAAACAGGTCTGGGGACAAGAACAGGGAAGCACAAGACCAGTTTCATTGCAGCTATAAAAATAACCCTTTGTTTCCCATTGTACTTTACAAGCAGGCGGCACTCTGCGTGTCCTGGAAAGGTTGGGTCTGCTGACCTTGGAGGGTTTTTTATGATCAGTAAGGAGCAGGGACATATGGCCCCAGGTGAAACCTTGGGTGAGTTGGGCCATCCATACAAGGCTCATGAGACAAGTCATCTCACTTGGGCCTTTCAGGGTCCGGTGAAATGAGTATAATCCCCCCACTTTACAGACCAACAAACTGAGGTTCAAAGAGGCTAATAAACTGGCCCAACGACATACAATGAGTAAGTAAGTGGTTATGTCACTTCACATGTTTAGCCTTTCCCAGCCTCATCTGTCAAAGGGTCTGTAAGATTCTCTTCAAAACTCGCATAACCCACCCCTCTGGGAAGGCACCAGAAAGCCTGAGCCAGCTCTCCTGGGAGGCTGCAGGGCAGTGAGTGTGCCTGCATCCAGTGGCAGCAGTGCACACAGGGAGCGAGCAGCACCAGGCACTTCTCCCTCCATGGCAGGGTCTACACGTCCCCCAGTGCACATCTCAAGCTCATATGATACACACTGCCAAGTCCATTTTGAATTCCATGGCCTGAATCATTAACTTTCAAAGCCAAAGCATTTAAAAGATAAAATTATCCTCTTGGCACTCCTCAAACTGTGCTCTTGACCTCTTCTGTTAGGCTACAGTTTTGTTTCTGGCTGTGCAAATGTCACATAATGCCACTGCACCCGGCAGTATCTTCTTCATAGCAACAGATCATAATAAAAGTCCCTCGGAGGCTGTTTGTGTTTCACATACACATGGAATGAAAGAAAAATGCAGTGTGCTATATAAAGCGAGAGAAATGCATAAGCTTCATCTTTCATTTGCAGCCAATTGGTTTTAATAAGCTTTTATGCTGAGAGGTGAATAATTAGCATATGTTCTTAATTAAGATTGTTCTAGAGCAGTAGAGTGCTCCAGGTCGTTAAAAATGGTTTTGTGTCTCAATGTCTTAATTCTCTTATCTTCTCATCAGTCAAAATACTTACAAGAAATGAGAATGTTTAGATTTTTGTATTTGCATAAATAAATACTAGAAGGAAAAATAATGAATTCATTAAAATGGTTATCAGTATTGATGGTAGATGCAGGGTAAAGGGGAAGGAATGGGAGCAGGATTTCCTTATGTATAATTTTAATTTTATTTTGACTTTAGAAACAGGTAAATGTATTACCCGCTTCAAACTGATGGATGGACAGACAGAAAGAGCAGCAAACCAACAAGCCTCCAGCTCTCAGGCCTCTCACCTCTGGCCTTGCATTTTCTTAAGTGTGGGTCAGGGTTATAAGGAAATCAGACAAAAATACAGGTGAATGTGTGCAAATGTACCCCAGTGTTTTAAGAGGGGGCCTTCACAAAACAAGCCTCAGGGAACGTAGTGATGTGGTCTGTGTGTGAGACATCACCATGTAGGCTGAGCTCACATTACTGCTTGTGTAATGAGCTACAAGTGAGTCTTTTTTTTTTTTTTTTAGGAGGTGGAGTTTTGCTCTGTCACCCAGGCTGAAGGGCAATGACACCATCATAGCTCACTGGAGTCTGGAGCTCCTGGGCTCACATGATCCTCCCACCTCAGCCTCCCAGGTAGCTGGGACTACAGGCACACACCACTATGGTGGGCTCACAGGTAAGTCTTTACTAAATAGTGTATAAGGGGAATGGGCCATGTGGGTGAAACTCTGAGAAGAAACAGTAATTTTGTAAAGCATTTCTTAAGAAGCAGTCTTTGCTAAGTGAGCATTCGGGTAACAACTCCACATGACTGTTTCAGGAGGCCCAGCAATCCCCTATTCCTGGAGGGTGCCTGACAGCATCTCACCCCCTACAGCTGCATTTAGCTTGTTGGTGATTCCTAGATTCCCTTCTGAACTGGGACACAAATGCTCTCCAAAGACAGACAGCTTTTGGGATGTGAGGGCCTTTTTAGCTCCCCAAATCCTTAGGCCAGGCTCTCTAGACAGGAGGACAGGGAAGCTTTACAAAACTCACATGAAGAGGGGAAGAAGCTCAGGCCCTCCCTAGGCCCTCATCAAGGTTTCCTGACTGCCAGGCAAGGGTGGATGCAGAGCTCTGGACACCGTGCAGGAGAGGATCCCTGGGTGGGTGAGCATCCGCAGATGTGGCCGGGCATGGTGCCAGCAGCTGGGGCAGGAGTGGTATGGCCCAGGCTAAGCTGACAGGCTGTGGGATGCAATCCTTTCTGTTTTCATCCGTTTCCTTTTATCCCTTCCCTCTTCTGCACTGGTGACGATTAGTCTTTGTTTCATAGACTTCTGATTGGATGATATCCCTAGATGTACTCAACGTACATATTTGTATACAGCTCATTCTGTTTCTTACTCTTTGCTCCTCATTCTGTTGTGAAGCCTCAACCATGTTACTACGCATCTGTCTCATCTGTTGCTTCCAACTGCAGCACAGTGCTTCACGGCATGCATCAAAAAACAAACTAGCTTCTCAAAACACCGTGCTGATTGATAGAACACACAGGGCAGCCAGTTTGAGAGCCTTACTCTGCAGTTAGATTAGACAGCAGTGCCACGGGGCATCTGGGAACACGTACACCATGACTGCACACTACAAAAAGACATGTCAATAGGTGACGAAATACAGAAACAAAGCTATTTCTGGCAGGGAACAATGGCTCACACCTGTAATCCCAGCACTTTGGGAGGCTGAGGTGGGCAGATCACGAGGTCAGGAGTTCGACACCAGCCTGGCCAACATAGTGAAACCCCATCTCTACTAAAAATACAAAAAAAATTGGCCAGGTGTGGTGGCAGGCACCTGTAGTCCCAGCTACTTGGGAGGCTGAGGCAGGAGAATTGCTTGAATCCAGGAAGTGGAGGTTGCAGTGAGCCAAGATTACACCACTGCACTCCATCCTGGGTGACAGAGTGAGACTCCGTCTCGAAAAAACAAACAAAAAACCCAAAGCTATTTCTTTAGGAATGCCCGTTTTTTGTGTGATTTTAAAAATAAACCCTAGGAGGAGCCTCCTTTACAGGGGGGCTCCGACTCCATCGGGGGTGGGAGGAACGTACCCACTTGGGCATCTTGCCCCCGTCGGGGTCGTGGTGGTGGTACTGCAGCACGATCACTGTCACCACCACCGAGAGGCCCACGATGATCATGGTGCTGGCGAAGTACTGGGCTGTGGAGAGAACAGATGCAGGGTGAGACCCGGGGATCCTGCGGCACTGCACATCACAGGACAGGCACACCCTGACCAGGTTCTCTGACCGTCAGGGCCTCAGGGTGCAGTGATGCCCATGTGTCCAGGCCTGCAGCCCACATTCTGGGTGGGCAAAACCAGCCAGCGTGGTCTGACTTCCCGCCCACGGAGTGACCTTGCCTCACTTCATTGCACTTCCATGCACTCTGTCCGACTTGTCAGTCAATAAGAGCTAGCATCACCTGGCAGGATGGTGATAAGCTTGTTCCTGTGAGTAAATACTGGATGTGAGGGCATGGGAACCATCCAGTGTTTATGATGCAGGCCTCTACTGTGCTCCAGGGGCACAATGAGGGCAAATCTGCACACCACCTGGCTGCCAGCTGTCCAGCCTGAGGAAGGGGTCAGTGGCAGGGACTTTTCAGGACGAGAACTTCAGTCTCAGCTTTGGTTCTAATGGGTCATGGATGTCCTTCCACTTGGGCCCAGGTGAGGGCAGCATGGAGCATCTGAGTGCTTCCATCCTGGTCCACTAGCTACTGGCTGTGAGTTTGGAGTGGATGCTCAGCCTCTTTGGGCCTCAGCTCTCCAATGGGGGTGATGCAAAGGATGACGTTTGTGTCCCCACAAAGTTCATGGGTTAAAACCCTAGTCCTAACTGGGATGGTATCTGGAGGTGGGGCTTTGGGAGGTATGAGATTGTGATTTATAATAAGAAATATGTATTTGGTCTTCCTCCCATTTCCTGGCACACAGCTCCTAAAACCTTTGAATCTCTGAAGTCATCAGTGTCTTTTTATATGCTAATGAGATGATTTATGGCTGAGGTTCCTGGATACCCTCAGGATGGGGTTTGGTTGCCAGGGGAACCAGCCAAGTAATTAGAGAGTTGGAACCTTCAAGCTCTGTCCCCTCTCCCAACCCTTGACCCCTGGGGAGGAAAGAGGTACTGAGGGTTGAGTTGATCGCCAGTGGCCAATGATGTAATCAATCATGCCTATGTAGTGAAGCCTCCATAAAAACCCAAAAGGATGGAGTTCTGTGGAGACCTTCCCAGTGCTGAACACGGGGAGGTGTTTGGAGGGCAGAGAGGGCATGGCAGTTCCATGCCCCTTCCCAAATACCTTTCCCTACGCATTTCTTTCATCTGACTGTTCATCTGTGCTTTATAATTAATGAATAAATATCAGTAAAATGTTTCCCTGAGTTTACTAGAGTGAGTCACTCTAGTAAATGGCTGAACTCAAAGATGTGCTTTTGGGAACTCCCCGATTTATAGACACTTGGTCAGAAGCATGGAAAGCCGGAACTTCTAACTGGCATCTCAAGTGGAAATGGTCTTGTGAGCCTTAATCTGTGAGTGCTGTGCTAACTCCAGGTGGTGTCAGGACTGAAGTGAACTCACTGTAGGACGCCCAGCTGGTTTCCAAGAATTGGTCGATGTGGGAGAAATGCCCCGCTTTGATGTCAGAAGTGTTGTGTAAGTAGAGAAATGGTGAGTGATTTTCTCAGGGGCCTTCAACAGGTCCTGAGGGTGCAGCCCTCATGAATGGGATTAGAGTCCTTCATAAAAAGAGGCTAAAGAGCTAATTCACTCTCGTTTTGCCACGTGAGGCCACAGCGAGAAGAGGGCCAGCTGTAAACCAGGGAGTGGCCCCTCACCAGAGCCCTGCTGCCACCCTTATCGAGGACTTGCAGCCTTGCAGAACTGTGAGAAATAAATGGTCTGTTGCTTAGGCCCCCAGTCTACAGCAGTTTGTTACGGTAGCCTCCATTAAAATAGGAACTCCTTCCTTGCAGGATTTGTGCAATGATGAGCAATTACACAGGCCAAGATGTCTAGGAGAAAGAAGGGGGCATTCTTTAGTGGGCAGCTCTAATTATTAAACCTTTGGTGTGGCTGTCCACTCAAGGGGCTGAACTCTAAGCGGAAAGCATCAGGGTGCAGGGCGCTAAGCATTCAGCTAGCCCTCACTGGCCCTCATGCCAGGAAGGAACTCACTGCCTTCCTACAAAGACCAAGAGGTACCTGGGAGGAGCTCTGCCAGAGCTGGAAGTTTGAGACCTAAAGTTAGCATCAGGGCCCCTGAGAAAAGGACGGAGACTGGAGCAAACCGTGACCCTTATGAGCTGAATTATGCTTCCCCCTAGAATTCATATGTTGAAGCTCTAACCCCTAGTACCCTAGAATGTGACTGTACTTGGAGATAGGGTCTTTAAGGAGGTAATTAAGTACAATTAGGTCATCAGGGTAAGCCCTAATCCAATCTGACTGGTGTTCTTTTAATGAAGAAGAGGAAATTTGGACACACAGAGAGACACCAGGGATGCAGGTGCACAGAGGAACTACCAGGGGAGGATAAAGCATTGTGAAAGTGGTTGTCTGCAAGCCAGGGGGAGAGGTCTCAGGTTAAACCATCCCTGATGGCCCCTTGGTCTGGGACTTTCAGCAGTGCACGTGTGAGAAAATAAATTTATTTAAGCCCCTAAGTCCATAGTATTTTGTCATGGCAGCCTGAGCAGACCAACCGCCTCTGGAGAGATGGGGGTCAAAGGACTGCCCAGACTGAATTTCCATCAACAGAGGGCAGCAAAGCTGATGTCCCTGGGGCCATCAACATCCCATCCTTCGAGATGTGGGCTATGCACCAACCAAGCCTTTCCCAGCGGGTCATCAGTCCAGAGAGACAAGGCCTGACAACTGCACCAGGAAGGGAGGCTGCAAATCTCTACTGAAAGCAATGTGCTGGAAGGTAGAAAGAATGGAGTCAGAATCAGGTGGAAAGGTGGTTCTTCTCTGTCTGGATGGTACCAAGAGAAAAATGATACCCACAAAGGCTTTTCATACCAACAGTTTCTCTGGCCAAAATACTGCACATACAGGGAGTTCCACAAAGAAGGGCCTTTGCTGCTTGGTTCCTAAAGCCTGGGGGTATCTAGATAGGGCTCTCCTTCTAGCCCACCCCCAGGTAGACACAGCATGGGTCCTCAAACAGCAGGGGCCAGCAGGTGTAATGACAGTCTGTATACCTCCTTCCAACCTTCACTGCCCGGTGGGAGTGGAGACTTGTTTTTGTTGTCCCTCCCTGGGTAGAGGATCATGCCTTATACCTGTGCAAAATATATTTTTCTCATTCATATTTCCCTAGAAACTTTTATACAGAGACATTGAGTTATCTCAGGACACAGTAACTGTGTGCTTCTCCCATTTTAACAAAGGCTTTGTGGGAAAACAACATCTTAAGCTAAAATGATGCATCTCTGATGATGAAATATCTGGCTTCAAAGCAAGCATGAGGAGGAGAATTATGAGGGGAAGGGGGGCATTTCTGTGAGATAAAAGTCAAACCTCAAAGCTGAATATCCCCTTCCCCTTACTTGGGCCTGGGTGACTCTGAATAGTTACAGCAAATCATCACCTTCCAGAGAAAATGGGGGCAGTGCAGCCCTATTTCTTCTAGTTTCATCTGCTGGGAAATCCTGGGCACACTCTAACCCTAACCCCATATCTCTAAGAGAGGAGCCCGACTCTTGCCTTACCTATCAATGGTACCGAATCGGATGTTGCGGGCATGATCTCAGCCACGAGCAGCATGAAGACAGTAAGAGAGAGTAAGACTGTTATCCCTAAAACATAAACACACAGCGGTTCCTCAGACAAAAACAGACAAGAAGGCCTCAATTCTGTCTAACGAGGGCTCCTAACCTGACACTCAAAAGAAAGGGAGGCGCTGGGGGGAATGTCGTGGAATGCACGTTTTCCCTATGTATGGGCGTGTGCATTTTCCAGGGGACATTCCATGCCACTTAGCAGAGTCCCAAAGGAGTCTCTTATGGAGACAAGTTTAGGACCCAGAATTTTAAAAGCATCAACACAAACTGAAAAATTTAACTTGGCACAATTATCTCTCATATTCTCTGTAAAATATTATTGAGAAGTAGTTTCACGTAGCAGGAAAAAGAAAATATGCAGTCAGGAGACCTGATTTCAGGTCTTATGTTTGCTACTCAGCTAGCTATGTGACCTTAGATACAACATTCAACCTTTCTGAACCTCATACTCAGAAGATATGGGTTTGGGAATGATTTCTACCATATGCTACATCTGATGTTTAGCAACTCTTTAAGACATTGGGAAACTCATTCCACCATTCAAAATCTTGGTTTCCTTAGCTTCGTATGGGAGTGATCATAAGAATTACACTGGGTACTGTAACATACAAATGCAAGCTGATACTAAGCTAAATTGTTCCCTTGATGACCAGTCGCCATTGAGGAACAGGTGGGGTGGCAGGAGGGAAGAAAGCACAGGCCTCTCAAGGCAGAATGGAGCTGGCCCCTCCCTGTGCATCCCCCATCCTCTGAGGGTCCTCCAGTATTCTCAGGATTACACAGCCGTCCAGCACGGAGCCCGAATCAGGGACCTCTGGTGTCCTGGAGCCACCGTGGGCTCGGAGGTCCATGGGATGAGCCAGGGAAGCCCCAGGAACCCTGATGGAGTCCTGCGCTGTCTGCTGTGAGCCCTCCAGAGCTGACCTCAGCAGAGGGTCTCCAGTCTCAGACTCCCGCCAGACACTGGGGCGCTTACCCAGGGAAATCTTCTCCCCGGAATCTGCAGGAAGCAGGAACACCAGCAGGGCGAGGGCGGAGATGAGCACACAGGGGATCAGCAGGTTGAGGCCATAGTAGAGCGTCCTGCGGCGCATGGTCACTGTGAAGGTGACATCGGGGTAGGGCTCTTTGCAGCACTCGTAGAACCTTTCACTCCTCTTGCCGGGGACTCCTCCATAGGGAGGAGGAGAGAAGGAGCCATTGTTAGAATACAATAAATTACCCTGTTTATTTCAATGTGTATACCACACACAAGCACAGTCCTAAAGTTTGCAAAGTGCTAAAAAAAAAAAAAGGGGGGGTGTAATTAGCTTGAATAAAACCTTGTTGATTTACTATAGAGTTAAGAGTATTTTAGTGATAGTTGGCCAAATTGGTAGATATTCTTTTGGTGGATTGGAAACACATGATTATAATAATTATAAATAATACATTACCAATTCTACACTGTTGTAAATGGAATCACTGTTTTCCTATTTAAAAATAATCAAATATAGGTTCCCATCAACTGAAATTTGCTGTTCAACTGGCTTTTAGAAATGGAGTGGATCTGCATAACATAGAGAGATCTATCCTCACACTGGTTTGTTTAAATGCATCCTCACTGCAGTTGCCAGTTCCTCTTGGAAAGCATGGCATATCCTAACTGTTTTCTGTTTCTCCTCCTGTAGCTCTCACTAAATTATGGAGACTACTGCAAAATTCAATAAATGCTCGCACCGGAAAGGACAGTGGAAAATCCCAAACTTTTAAAGCTTGCCCAGGAATAGGAAAGCTTTCTTCCAGGCGGTTAGTCTCATGGCTTACCCACTAGGTCCCATTCTCCATTGGGGATATAGCCACTGATATCTGCCTCCTGCATCTGCAGATCCAAGGACCAGCCTCCGTAAGACCAGGACCCAAACTTCAGTTTGCAGTGCTGCACATCAAAGGGAAACCAGCGTACATCGATGTAGCAGGAACTCTTGAATATGCCTGTGTGGGTGATGGAAACAGAAGACTGAAACGGAAGCTGACTGAGATGTGCTGAAAATACACAGCAGTTCCTTCAGCCGGTTCCGCCCTCCACACTGCAGCTAACACAGTCCAGAGCAAACGGAATCTGTCTTTTTATTTATTCGCAAAATCTGTAAAACAGAATCTCAGCTAAGCTTCACTGTCTTTTAAAATCCAAACGTAACACTGACATGCTCTCTCAAAGACTGTTTTGTGGGCTTTTTGTGCAAAAAGTTAGCTCTATAATCTGCATTTACCATGAGCATCTTCAGACTCTAAATAATAAAAGTAAAGAATGCAAAATATCTCAGAGAAGTTGATAACCCTGATGATGAAGTTAGAAATAGAATCTAAAAGGTGTGTGTGTGTGTGTGTGTGTGTGTTTGGTGCGGGGTGAGGTAGGCATTTTCTTTAGGTTAAAAATGGGAAGAACACATGATTATCGAGAAATACAATCTAGAATTCTGGTTAAAGCTAGAATTTTAACTAATTTAAATTCTAGATGAAGAACAGAACAAGCTGGGCACAGTGTCTCATGCCCGTAATCCCAGTGACTCAAGACATTGAGGTGGGAGGGTCACTTGAGACTAGGAGTTTGAGACTGGACTGGGCAACATAGTGAGACATCTCTAATAAAAAAAATTAGCTGGGTGAGGTGATGCATGCCTGTAGTCCCAGCTACTCAGAAGGCTAAGGCAGGAGCATTGCTTGAGCCCAGGAGTTTGAGGCTAAAGTGAAGTGAGCTATGATCGAGTCCCTGCACTCCAGCCTGGGGAACACACCTAGAATCTGTCTGTAAGAAAAAAAGTTAAAAAAAACAAAACAAAAAAAAAAAAACAAGAACAGATAAGTTTAAGCCGAAGAAATGGTGCTTGAAGGAAGAGTTTCCGCTGAAAAGAGCTATTCCAGGCTAGGACAGGTTGGAAGTGGATTTCCCAGAGGGCCAAAGGGAGGAAACCAGAAGAGGCCACTCCAGTTATTTACACTCATGTGCTCTTCCCTGCCCAGAGGAAGGCTGCATGGCACAAGAAGACAGGCGCAGACTCGGTGTCCAGGTGTTCCTGGGGCAGGGCTGGCACTCTGCAAGCTTCTGTTACTGAGTTACAGAAAGAGTGCACACAGGAAGGGCCTCCACAGCCTTGCAGACAAGGACCCCACCCCACAACCGAGTGGGGAAAAGATACACATTTTGTCCCCTGAAGTTCCTTTAAGTATGCTTTGCGTCCTTACATGAAATGTTCATAGGAATCTGGAATCATCACAGACAATCCCCCTCCATTAATAGTTGGATCCCCCCAAAACCCACATTGTCTGCCAGTTAGTTAGAAAGCTTTGTAACTTCATGAGCCCATTTCTACGAAATGGCCCGAGACAGAGAATTTCCAGAGACAGAAAGCAGATCAGTGGTTGCTGGGAGTAGGAATGGGAATTAACTGCAAACAAGCAAAAGGGATCTTTGTGGGGTGATGGGAATGTTCTAAAACTAGACTGTGGTAATGGTTGCATAATTCTGTAAATATACTAAAAGTTGTTGAATCATGTACTTAAAATGCATGATATGTAAATTCTCTCTCAATAAAGCTGTTAAAAAATAAACACATGAAATGGGGGGGAAAGTCATGATCAAGTCTTTATTTCAAAGCTTGAACTCAAAACATTCTTTCCTATCCATGCCCCTCTAACTACAGACAGGGCAGCATCCTGGGACTCATTCTACACTCCCAGGGAGCAGGCGGGGGTTTCCCAATCCAGGCGGCCCTGGGCCTTTCCTGCCAGCGTAAGGAAGCCCCTCATGGTCACAGGACAACGTGTCCTGTCCTGACCGGAATCCAGGGCCACTGCAGTGGGGACACAGGCCTGGAGCCCCAGAGGGGGCTGCTGCACTCAGGCAGCTCGAGGCTTGCAGTGCTGGTCCTGCAGCTGAAAATAGCCTCAGCCTTCCAAACAACCTGCAGCAGCATATTCTACACTGGTGACTACCGGAGGCTGTTTTCTAAAATAGCCCTCATAACAGAAGCTGCAACACGCAGGCCTGGCAAGAAAGACCTCGGGAGTGATGGAAGGCTACCCCCACTACCCCTGTTTGCAAGGGTCCTGCTGGTAGGAGGAAATGCCAGGGCTAGCAGGAAAGCGTATGCTTCGAGAAGCCTGAACAGCTGGACTTCTTCAATCTCTTCCAATATTATTGGGAGGTGTCTACCATTGACAGGTTCACTCGCTCCTTTGTTCACTCAGGGATAAATGCTAAGGTGAGCAAAGGCTGACTGTGCCCCCAGATGCTTGTCACCTGCTGACAGGGAAGGCACGCAGACAGCAACCGAGAAGGCACAGCCAGTATGTGTGGTATGTGAATGGTGTGAGTAGTGTATCTGGTTTGAGTGTGCATGCCTGCATGTGTGTAAGTGGTGTGTGTGAGGGTTGTGAGTCGTGTGTGAGTGGTGTGTAAGAGTGGTGTGTGAGGGGTGTGTGTGAGGGGTGTGTGTGTGTCAGTGGTGTGTGTGTGTTGGTTTGAGTGGTTTGTGTGAGTGGTATGTGTGGAGTGGTGAGTGGTGTGTGGGTGGTATATTTGTGTGAGTGGTGTGTGAGTGTTGAGTCGTGTGGGTGGTATGTGAGTGGTGTGGTGTGTGTGATTGTGAGTGGTGTGTGTGTTGTGTGAACAGTGTGTGTGGGTGGTGTGTATGAGTGGTGTTAGTGTGAGTGGTGTGTGTGAGTACTGAGTGGTGTGTGTGTGTGGTGTGTGAGGGGTGAGTGGTGTGTGGTATGTGTGAGTGGTTGTGTGTGAGTGGTTGTGAGTGGTGTGTGTGTGAGTCGTATGTGTGAGTGGTAGTTAGGTGTGGAGGTAATTGCAGGTTGCCTCTGAGCAGAAAGTTAAACAGCTGCAGTGTGGGAGACACCCTGGAATAAACACATTAAAAATCTTCTAAAAGATCAAAAACCCCAGCTGTTCCTATCAATATGCTAGTGCGCACTCTGCATGCACCTCCAGGCCATAAACCCATTTCCCTTGCCCTGTGAATCGACTGAAAAGATGGAGTGGTGGGAAAGAACCAATCCAGGGAGCACTTAGCCTTGGAGGTGAGACACTGTTGGGAAGAAGTCAGCCGCTAGAGAGCTCTCCCTTGAAACCACCAGACCTTGCCTGTAACCTGCGTGTGCTCTTTAGCGCACGCACTCAGGATCCCCGAACTGTCACATCTCACCCCCGGCAGCTGGAGCGCTGCACCTGCCAAGACACTGAGTCCCGCAGGGAGGAGGATGGCAAGCTGGAACTGAGAAGCAGAGCCTGGAGAGGTGGCTTGCCAGGCTGGAAGGTGAGGTGGCCACTGCCTGGCAAAGGAGACTCGCTGTACTTGTACATTGGCTTTAAGGCACACATGGCAGAAAATAAAGACATAGTGGCAAAGACGGCTTGATTGAGACAAAAGAGGAGGATGGACTTCTGGGGGTAGAAAGCACACACAAGCACAGAAGAGAAGAGAGAGGAAGAGGTGGGAGTGAGCAAAGGCGAAGCAAAGAGCTGGTCCACCACACGGGGGCACCGGCCGGACTGACTGATACCCAAACTCGCTTCAGTTTTCTAACTGGAAGAGGACAAAGGAGGTGCAGCTTACCTGGAGGCAGGTACTGGCAATGCCCAGAAGAATTCACCAACACGTTAGTGTGGAATGTGGCGTCAAAGCGCTCATCAGCACTAGAAACAGGAAAAGGACTGCATGAGCCAGTGCCACCAGGCTGTGGATTTCCCGAAGCCCTGGGGTCTGTCTTTGATGGAGCAGCAAAGACCTTGAGAGGGGCCCCTGTCTGTCCTCACAACCCCACACCCCGCCTGAGAGCACCACTGGGGCTGGCCTGGGAGGTCTTCCCCGGGCACAGCTTGGAAGGGCCAGAGTCTACCCCCATTTCAATTTTCACACCGAACTGGTGATTTTTCTCACAATGTATATAAAACCAAGCTCTTAACCAAATGAAACCTGTAAACAACTCTGGAGGACATCGGCAGATGTGACATTTTCATGGTATCTAGAAGAACAGAGGTTGGGTGAGGCACGCTGCCACCCTGTGAGCCTCATGGGGCAGGGTTTTCACTCGCTGTGTCCAAAGCTCTAGTTCCAGCCTCTTGAAGCGGACCCACACTTGGTTTGTGCTTCACATATATATCTTTTTTTTTTTTTTTTTTTTTTTTTGAGACAGAGTCTCGCTGTGTTGCCCAGGCTAGAGTGCAGTGGCATGATCTCGGCTCACTGCAAGCTCCACCTCCTGGGTTCATGTCATCCTCCTGCCTCAGCCTCCCGAGTAGCTGGGACTACAGGTGCACACCGCCACACCTGGTTAATTTTTTGTATTTTTAGTAGAGACGGGGTTTCACTATGTTAGCCAAGATGGTCTCAATCTCCTGACCTTGTGATCCACCCGCCTCACCCTCCCAAAGTGCTGGGATTATAGGCGTGAGCCACCGTGCCCAGCCCACATATATATCTTGAATGACTGAACTGCAGGTGCAGGAGGGAGCTGGACACCACAACCCCAGAGGGCTTCCAGCTCCACAGTTAGCGATGAACAGAAGGAGAGTGAGGGAAGACAACAGAAGTAAGTGCGAGTTTTAGACGGATGCACCTCTGCCCCTCTCCGTCCCCTGTTCCAGCCTCCTGCAGCCAGGAGTTAACAACTGGGATAAAGGACACACACCCACACACACACAGCCCCAAAAGCAATTACACCAACAGCCTGTACTAGCCTTGTCTTCTTTTATTTTCTGGATTCTGATGTGTTGACATCTGGGGCTTTGCTGACTCTGGAGGCCCCCTGGAGAGATAGTAAACAACTCTGGCCTTTCAAACACAAATCAATCAATCCAGAACCCATACCCCCCACCCAAACACATCCTTTATCAGGCTGTCACACTGGGGTTGACACCAGTCCTGCTCTCATCACTGCAGGACCAGGTAACAGTCAACCAGACAGAGTCCCTATGCCCCAGGGCCTACTGCAATTATTCTAAGGAGCTAATCGTAAACCTAAGCCTTCGTGCCCTGCTCCTCCCTTCCTTCCTGCAGAAGCCACAATGAAGGAAGGCCCTTGCTCAGGTTTCCCGCACTCTCTCTGCCTCCCGCGTGGCCCTGGTGCCTCCCTGTGTCCCTGCATATGCTACGCTTCCCTTTTTTTTTGAAATGGAGTCTAGCTCTGTTGCCCAGGCTGGAGTGCAGTGGCACGATCTCGGCTCACTGCAACCTCTGCCTCCTGGGTTCAAGCAATTCTCCTGCCTCAGCCTCCTGAGTAGCTGGGATTACAGGTGTGTGCCACCACTCCCGGCTAATTGTTATATTTTTAGTAGAGATGGGGTTTCACCATGTTGGTTAGGCTGGTCTTGAACTCCTGGCCTCGTGATCCACCCCCACTTAGCCTCTCAAAGTGCTGGGATTACAGGCTGAGCCACCGCGCCTAGCCTGTCCTTCTGCTTCTAAGGAACAGTGAGTAAAACTGTTTTCCTTCAGGGCAGTCACTTCTGTGTCTAAGTGTCTCACCATGCCTGATTAAAACCAACCCTGGGTACCCTTAAAACACAGCCCTACTGGTAAAGAAAAATAAACCACCTCAAAAAAACACAGGCAGCCAGTCAAAGTACCAGCACCCCAGAGTAAAGCTCCCCTCATTTTGGCCACTATGGCCCCTGCAGGAGCTGCCCATGACTACAGAGCCTCAGGCAGCCTCTCCCATGTCTGAGATTCCTCAAGGGGAAACTCAGAATCACAGATACCGGAGGACAGTCTTCAGCATGCGACACACAGTGGAGGATACACACCAAAAAAGATCCAAAAAGAATGAGTCAATGAAAAGAAGGAAAAATCACTTCCTAAAAAAGTAATGTCCTCACAACATTCAAGAGGATATAGCAATTAGAAAAAAGAGAGAAAAATGGAAATTAAAGGTATGATTTATGAAATACCTTTTTATGAGTAGGTGGGAGGTTTGGCTGATAGAAATCACAGAGATCAAACGTAACACAGAAAGAAGACAGCGTAGAGGACAAGGCTGGGGGAACTCGCCTCACTCACAGAAGCTCCATCAGGGAGAGTGGCAGGGAAAAAATTAAGAAATAACACGAAGACACTTCTCACAGCAGAAAAACCACCCAAGCATGAAGGCAAAAAAAAAAAGGGGGTTTTCAAGAACATTAAAGCCTTGAAGAGCTTGTTCCCAACATATATTTCCTTGGTCAGCTTTGGAACAATGAGAGTGAAAACTGAGAAAGAATACACTTTTAGACTAAACCTGGAGATCAATAAAAGAGATTTAGAGGATGACTTGAGCAGGAGGCCTGGAAAAAGGTGGGTCCAAATCCCAGCAAGACGTTAAAGTACTGAGGACAGAACCAAATGGGTTCAGAGCAAGAAAGAGGAGATATAATGAGCTGAAAAACATCATGGACTTGATTAAGGACACAGTTTTAAACATTCTTATAATAAGAAAAAAGGCAACCAGAAACTCTAGGAAAAAAGTAGTAATTGTATGAGCAAGCCATGATTTGAATATGAAACAGGCAAAAACGTGATGAAGTTTAAGGGAAGGAAGAAAGGGGGATAAGGGGGGAAAAGGGGGAGAGTGAGAGAAAGGAGAGAGGGAGAGAAGGCGAGAGCCAAGTTGTCATGAAAGGACACATCCCCCCCTTACTTCCAAAAACACACAGGGAAAGAGAGAGGAGGAGGTAGGATCAAGACGTAAATATTCTTTGCTGGACCGTAGTCTGTATCTGACTGTTAATGAGTCACATTATAAATGGTGATTGGGCACAAAATAGCTGAAAATGTGGACCTGCACAAGCTCACTCTGGATAGTATCATGATCTTCAAGCTACGTTCTCTGGAGCCCTGAGACCCTATGGAGGCGCCTCAAGGTTTCTGGAAATATTTACCTCCAATATTTTAGTTCCTTTGAATTTGAAAATGGTAATAAAAGTCACACACTCAAATGACTATTAACAAAATTTTAACTCTTAGAGACTACCATTGTGTTAATTTATGTGTCCTGTTTAACTCCTTTTTGCATGGAAGTTAAACTAAAGCCTCTCTGGCCATGAATTTGCACGCATTTGAATCTCTTATAAAGGAGTCACCAAATGAGATTTCAGCTTTGCATTGCTTTTAAAAAATTAAAGTCTGTCCCTCCAATTACATGGCATCTAACCCGCACCAGACGTGGGATGCATTCCCCCATCAATCACCCTCAGTAGCAGCAACATAGAAAGCATGGTCTATAGTCTGGGCACGGTGGCCCACACCTATAATATTAGCACTTTGGGAGGCCCAGAGGGGAGGATCATTTGAAGCCAGAAGTTTGAGACCAGCCTGGGCAACAAAGCAAGACCCCCATCTCTACAAAAACAAAACACTGACAAAATTAATCAGTGCAGTGACATAAGCTTATGGTTCCAGCTACTCAGGAGGCTGAGGCAGGAGGATTAGTTGAGCCCAGGAGTTTGAGGCTGCAGTGAGCTATGTTTGCACCACTGCCCTCCAGCCTAGGAGACACAGCGAGACCCTGTCTCTAATAAAATAAAATAAAAACATAAACATTTTTGAAATAAAAATAAATTAAAAATTAAGAATAGTGTGGTTTGATGCATGTTATGGGGAACAAAGTTTTGCTTATTTTAAGCTTGGGTTTCTTCCTGTCTGATTTTCATATTTATAATGAAGACTGAGCATCTGTTAGATCAGTGATTCAACTCTGAAAAAAACAAGTTCCTACAAGCCTTTCTTTCAAGCATTTGGATCAATTTAATTGAAGAGACTCTTGAGATCACAAGGCAAACAGGTAAAAACAAGATAAAAAAACTGTTGCTGTTAGCAACAGCTTACCTGTGACTCAGTGATTTGTGACTCAGTGATTTCTGAATGTTTTTCATCCAAACAGAATATTGAGCTACATGAAATTGTAACACATAAATGTTATCAAAATCCAAATCTTAATACCCATGATGGTAGTTTTACGCTTCTTTCCCATAGGCAAATTGATTTTATAAGTACATAGTATAAAAGTAAACTCTTGTAATGGATTTGTGCTAATATTACTTTATCTGTTTTGAGCCTTAGGGGTGAAGATGAGTTTGAAGAAGGGCCCTGTTGCTGAAAACTGAGTTTGAAAACAGCGATCTGAGGTGGGAAATGAAGAACCTCAGAAATGTGAGTGGCCAGAACCCCTATGAGGACCTCAGTGGCCACAGCACCGGCACAGCTTCCCCGGGGATGCCCGACAGATGCCAGCCAACAGTGACCCCATCACCAGTGCTGGGCAGCCCTGTGCTGGCAAACACCCATAACCGTGGAAACAGGGGTGGGGCTGCAGGGATTCATTCTCCTCCTCACTCCTCTTCTGTGTGTAAACTGTTCTGTATTGAATAGTCTGAAAATGGCCAAATATATTCTTTATTTTGACTACTGGAAGACACAGTACATCCACAGTTTGTGCAGATGCCGGCCTGTGGCCTCTCTGTCCTTGCAGGAGCTGCCTTTATCTGGCTGCCTTTGTCCTCCCCCAGCCAGCAATGACTGGGGCTCACTCTTGGTGTGAGGAGAGCTCTGAGCCCTACCCTCACCATGGAGGGGGTGACTGGGGCAAATGTAACTCAAACATGTAGGACGCAAGCTACATGTCGTTAGCGGGGGTAGGAGGAGGAGAGGTGTCTGCCTAGGCTTTAAAGGATAGCCAGAGCTCCCAAAGACAGAAACGGATGTGGACAGGCCCCTGGCGGAGGGCATGGTGGGATCACACACTTGGAGATAAGCCAGAACGAAGGAGGCTCCAGGAAGGTCTGGCTTGCCCGGATCATGGTGTTTGCTTACACCATGTTGCCCTAAGCAGTAAGGCTGAAATCGGGCTTGGGAGCAAACCACTGCTTGGCCCCCCAGGCAGGATTCAGAAGCCCAATCCTTCTGGGATTACAAACTGTGCTTTCAGACGTCAATGGCAGTATAGGCAGGGGGAGCCCATGGGGCACAGGTGGACCCTGTGGGTGGGTCTGAGATCACACCTTTCCTTCCTCCACATCCCCTAGGATCCTCACACAATGGTGCCTGGTCTCATTCCTGCAGAGCTGCTGGCCCTGGAACAAGAGCCCTCTGATCCTAGGCTCAGCCTTGCCTCCTGCCTCAGTCAGCTCTGTAGCATTGACCTCTACGGCTGAGCACGCGAGGCCTCAACACTAAGCCGGAAAAGAAGAGAGTGATTGTGCCTCCACAGAGAAAGCATCATCTGACCCAGAAGCCCGGCTCTTATAACCTTGAGAGAAAAAGCCAGGGGTCCAGCCATCAAAGAAGTCCAGCAAGGCCAACTCCCAATAGGGCACGTGTTCACCAGAATGAGCCTCTGCATTCAGGTAAAGATGAATAATAATAAAATAATAAGAAGAAATCCAGGCACTCTGTCCTGCTGCAAAGAAAATGCTTCGCATGGGTTCAGGATGACCCTAAATAGTAAGGTCTCATGTGAAATCAATCCCATTCCCTCTGAGCTCTCAGCAACCTTGAAAGACTGAGAGAGAGAAGGGCAAGAGAGATGAAGATGAAATCTATCCAAAAAGGAAGGGAGGAGGAAGGATGATGCTCATCTATCTGATCTAAGGTGTCATTTACTTTAAATCTCTGAGGAAATGGGAAAAAAAGCTGCCAATTCCCCAATTCCATGTGAAGACACCACTGACGGAAGCAATGCCCAGATTGCAGAGGGAAAGCAAGGCTGCTGAGAATGGGTAAATTTTCTGAACAGAAGACAGAGGGAGAGACACACCCTGTCATAAATCTTTTTAGTTCTATATTTTATTCTAAAATGTTGAGGGTCTGCAACCAGCAATGTGGCTTGTCATAGTCCATGACCAAAAACGTCTTGAGTCAAACTTTTATGGTCATTTCTACCTGCCAGAGATTCCAGGAAGCAGAATTCTGAGGTACCAGGAGGAGGCTTCCAGAAAAATGCATTCAAGAATATTTCCTTTTTTAAAAAAAAGAAAATATTTACTTATTTATATTATTTGTTTATTTATTTATTTTGAGACAGGGTCATGCTTTGTCACCCAGGCTGGAGTACAGTGGTGCGATCGTGGCTCACTGGAGCCTCAAACTCTTGGGCTCAAGCCATCCGCCTGCCTCAGCCTCCTGGTAGCTAGGACTGCAGGCACGTGCTATCTGTTCATATTTTGATTTTTATTTTAGATTCAGGACATACATGTGCATGTTTGTCACATGGGTATGTCGCATGTGATGCAGAAGTTTAGGGTATAATTGATTCCATCACCCAGGCAGTGAGCAGAGTATCCAGTAGTTTTTCAATCCTGGTCCCCTTCTCCTTTCCCCCTACAGTAGTCTCCAGTGTCTGTTGTTGCCATCTTTATGTCCATGAGTACCCAGTGTTTAGCTCCCACTCAGAAATCTTTTCTTTACCCACTAGTTGGCATATTAAATTGAATGTAACATGGGATATTATAACAACTGGATATGGCATAGGACAGATTACAGCAAAGCTATAAGTAACATGGGAGAAGATTAACACAGCAGATATCCAGTTTCTGGACTCCCTATTTTTGTTCCTTGTGTTACATGTCTATCCCTGATCCAGCAAAACATCATCTTAATCCTTACAGCATTATGAAAGTGTTGCATTTGGCACAGAAAGTCCCCCAACTTGGTTCTTTTTCTTTAAAATTGTCTTATTTTACTATTCTTGCTCATTACTGATCCTTTGCTCATCATTGTAAATTTTAAATTTACTTGTACAGTCTCATGAAGTCCCTGTTAAGACTTTAGTTGGAATCACATTAAATTTAGTTGGAATCACATTAATCACACTCAATTTATTTTGGAAAAATTTGGCATCTGGTATTGAGTTTTCCCAGGCATAAACGTGATACAACTCAACATTTATGTTGTTCTTTCTTAAATTTATTTTTTGGTACTCAACACCTGCAGATATTGAAAACAAAATTTGTGAAATTACATTTTCTAACTGTCTGTTGTAAGAATATAGAAACACATTTGATACTTCGATAGATCTCGTTTTGTATCAGATATATTTTTTCTAGACAGTCTCTAGGGATTTTCTATGTAAAAAACAGATATGGCCTATAAAGATGATAACAGGTTTATTCCTTATTCATAAACATTTTATTATTTTACTTGTATTACTATTGAAATTCATATAGTCACTAAGATATTTTTAAAGAGTGATGACACTGATATTCTTATTTTATTCTACGTTTAGAAACTTCTAATGTTTCAGCATTAAGTGAGACCCCTATGTCAGGTTAGGTGAAACTTCTTCCAATTACAAATGGGTTTTAAATAACATCAACTGATTTTTCTCCAACTACCAGAATGATCATTTATTTTTTTCTGCCTCAATCTTTTAATAGAATGAATTATATTAACGGACTTTTTTGAAAGTTAAACAAACTGTGCATTCCTAATAGAAGCCTAAACTTGTTAGGATTTATTTTTAAGTTATTGCTAGACTTTGTTATGCTGATATTTTAGTTAAGACTTATACATAGGAGTTGCTTCCAAGATGGCCGAATAAGAACAGCTCTGGTCTGCAGCTCCAAACGAGATCAACGCAGAAGATGGGTGATTTCTCCAACTGAGGTACCTGGTTCATCTCATTGGGACTGGTTGCACAGTGGGTGCAGCCCACGGAGGGCAAGCCGAAGCAGGGTGGGGTGTCGCCTCACCCAGGAAGTGCAAGGGGTCGGGGGATTTCCCTTTCCTAGCCAAGGGAAGCTGTGACAGACTGTACCTGGAAAAACAGTACATTCCCGCCCAAATACTGCACTTTTCAATGGTCTTAGCGATCAGCAGACCAGGAGATTCCCTCCTGTGCCTGGCCCAGTGGGACCCACACCCATGGAGCCTTGCTCACTGCTAGCACAGCAGTCTGTGATCGACCTGTGAGGCTACAGCCTGGTGGTGGGGAGGGGTGTCTGCCACTGCTGAGGCTTGAGTAGGTAAACAAAGCGGCCGGGAAGCTCGAACTGAGTGGAGCCCACCGCAGCTCAGCAAGGCCTACTGCCTCTATAGACTCCACTTCTGTGGGCAGGGCATAGCTGAACAAAAGGCAGCAGACAACTTCTGCAGACTTAAACTTCTCTGTCTGACACCTCTGAAGAGAGCAGTGGTTCTCCCAGCACGGCGTTCAAGCTCTGAGAATGGATAGACTGCCTCCTCAAGTGGGTCCCTGACCCCTGTGTAGCCTGACTGGGAGACATCTCCCAGTAGGGGCCAACAGACACCTCATACAGGTGGGTGCTTCTCTGGAACGAAGCTTCAAGAAGGATCAGGCAGCAATACTTGCTGTTCTGCAGCCTCTGCTGGTGATACTCAGGCAAACAGGGTCTGGAGTGGACCTCCAGCAAACTCCAACAGACCTGCAGCTGAGGGGCCTTACTGTTAAAAGGAAAACTAACAAACAGAAAGGAATAGCATCAACATCAACAAAAGGGACATCCACACCAAAACCCCATCTGTAGGTCACCAACATCAAAGACCAAAGGTAGATAAAACCACAAAGATGAGGAGAAGAGCAGAAAAGCTGAAAATTCCAAAAACCAGAGCACCCCTTCTTCTCCAAAGGATCGCAGCTCCTTGCCAGCAATGGAACAAAACTGGACGGAGAATGACTTTGACGAGTTGACAGAAGTAGGTTTCAGAAGGTCGGCAATAAGAAACTCATCCAAGCTAAAGGAGCATGTTTGAACCCATTGCAAGGAAGCTAAGAACCTTGAAAAAGGTTAGATGAATGGCTAACTGAATGAATAGTATAGAGAAGACCTGAAATGACCTGATGGAGCTGAAAACCACAGCATGAGAACTTCATGACACATGCACAAGCTTCAATAGCCGATTTGATCAAGTGGAAGAAAGGATATCAGTGTTTGAAGATCAAATTAATGAAATGAAGTGAGAAGACAAGATTAGAGAAAAAACAGTAAAACGAAACAAACAAAGCCTCCAAGAAATATGGGACTATGTGAAAAGACCAAATCTATGTTTGATTGGTTTACCTGAAAGTGATGAGGAGAATGGAACCAAGTTGGAAAACACCCTTCAGGATATTATCCAGGAGAACTTCCCCAACCTAGCAAGGCAGGCCAACATTCAAATTCAGGAAATACAGAGAACACCACAAAGCTACTCCTCAAAAAGAGCAACCCCAAGCCACATAATTGTCAGATTCACCAAGGCTGAAATGAAGGGAAAAAACGTTAACAGCAGCCAGAGAGAAAAGTCGGGTTACCCACGAAGGGAAGCCCATCAGACTAACAGTGGATCTCTCAGCAGAAACCCTACAAGCCAGAAGAGAGTGGGGGCCAATATTCAACATTCTTAAAGAATTTTCAACCCAGAATTTCATATCCAGCCAAACCAAGCTTCATAAGTGAAGGAGAAATAAAATCCTTTACAGACAAGCAAAAGCTGAGAGATTTTGTCACCACCAGGCCTGCCTTACAAGAGCTCCTGAAGGCTCTTGAAGCACTTAACATGGAAAGGAACAACTGGTACCAGCCACTGCAAAAACACGCCAAATGGTAAAGACCATCAATGCTATGAAGAAACTACATCAATTAACAGGCAAAATAATCAGCTAGCATCATAATGACAGGATCAAATTCACACATAACAATATTAACCTTAAATGCAAATGGGCTAAATGCCCCAATTAAAAGACACAGACTAGAATATTGGATAAAGAGTCAAGACCCATCAGTGTGCTGTATTCAGGAGACCCATCTCACATGCAGAGACACACATAGGCTCAAAATAAAGGGATGGAGGAAGATCTACCAAGCAAATGGAATGCAAAAAAAAAAAGCAGGGGTTGCAATCCTAGTCTCTGATAAAACAGACTTTCAACCAACAAAGATAAAAAGAGACAAAGAAGGCCATTATATAATGGTAAAGGGATTAATTCAACAAGAAGAGCTAACTATCCTAAATATATATGCACCTAATACAGGAGCACCAAGATTCATAAAGCAAGTCCTTAGAGACCTACAAAGAGACTTAGACTCCCACAAAACAATAATGGGAGACTTTAACAGCCCACTGTCAATATTAGATCAACGAGACAGAAGGTTAACAAGAATACCCAGGATTTGAACTCAGCTCTGCCCCAAGTGAACCTAATAGATATCTACAGAACTCTCCACCCCAAATCAACAGGATATGCATCCTTCTCAGCACCACATTGCACTTATTCTAAAATTGACCAAATAATTGGAAGTAAAACACTCCTCAGCAAATGTAAAAGAACAGAAATCACAAGAAACTGTCTCTCAGACCACAGTGCAATCAAATTAGAACTCAAGATTAAGAAACTCACTCAAAACTGCACAACTACATGGAAACTGAACAACGGGCTCCTGAATGACTACTGGGTAAATAACGAAATTAAAGCAGAAATAAAGATGTTCTTTGAAACCAATGAGAACAAAGACACACAACATACCAGAATCGGTTTCAAAGCAGTGTGTAGAGGGAAATTTATAGCACTAAATGCCCACAAGAGAAAGCAAGAAAGATCTAAAATCGACATCCTAACATCACAATTAAAAGAACTAGAGAAGCAAGAGCAAATAAATTCAAAAGCTAGCTGAAGGAAAGAAATAACTAAGATCAGAGCAGAACTGAAGGAGACAGAGACACAAAAAAACCTTCAAAAAATCAATGAATCCAGGAGCGGGTTTTTTGAAAAGATCAACAAAATAGACAGACCACTAGCAAGACTAATAAAGAAGAAAACAGAGAAAAATCAAATAGACGCAATAAAAAATGATAAAGGGGATATCACCACCGATCTCACAGAAATACAAAATACTGTCAGAGAATACTATAAACACCTCTATACAAATAAACTAGAAAATCTAGAAGAAATGGATAAATTCCTGGACTCATGCACCCTCCCAAGACTAAACTAGGAAGAAGTTGAATCTGAATAGACTAACAACAGGTTCTGAAATTGAGGCAATAATTAATAGCCTACCAACCCCAAAAAGTCCAGGACCAGACAAATTCACAGCCGAATTCTGCCAGAGGTACAAAGAGGAGCCGGTACCATTTCTTCTGAAACTATTCCAATCAATAGAAAAAGAGGGAATCCTCCCTAACTCATTTTATGAGGCCAGCATCATCCTGATACCAAAGCTGGGCAGAGACACAACAAAAAAAGAGAATTTTAGACCAATATCCCTGATGAACATTGATGCAAAAATCCTCAATAAAATACCAGCAAACCGAATCCAGCAGCACATCAAAAAGCTTATCCACCATGATCAAGTCGGCTTCATCCCTGGGATGCAAGGCTGGTTCAACATACGCAAATCAATACATGTAATCCATCACATAAACAGAACCAACGACAAAAACCACATGATTATCTCAACAGATGCAGAAAAGGCCTTTGACAAAATTCAACAACCCTTCATGCTAAAAACTCTCAATAAACTAGGTATTGATGGAACGTATCTCAAAATAATAAGAGCTATTTATGGCAAACCCCCAGCCAATATCATACTGAATGGGCAAAAACTGGAATCATTCCCTTTGAAAACTGGCACAAGACAAGGATGCCCTCTTCACCACTCCTATTCAACATAGTGTTGGAAGTTCTGGCCAGGGCAATCAGGCAAGAGAAAGAAATAAAGGATATTCAAATAGGAAAAGAGGAAGTCAAATTGTCTGTGTTCGCAGACGACATGATTGTATATTTAGAAAACCCCATTGTCTCAGCCCAAAATCTCCTTAAGCTGATAAGCAACTTCAGCAAAGTCTCAGGATACAAAATCAATGTGCAAAAATCACAAGCATTCCTATACACCAATAACAGACAAAGAGAGAACCAAATCATGAATGAACTCCCATTCACAACTGCTACAAAGAGAATAAAATACCTAGGAATCCAATTTACAAGGGATGTGAAGGACCTCTTCAAGGAGAACTACAAACCACTGCTCAATGAAATAAAAGGGGACACAAACAAATGGAAGAGCATTCCATGCTCATGGATAGGAAGAATCAATATCGTGAAAATGGCCATACTGCTCAAGGTAATTTACAGATTCAATGCCATCCCCATCAAGCTACCAATGACTTTCTTCACAGAATTGGAAAAAACTACTTTAAAGTTCATACGGAAACAAAAAAGAGCCCGCATAGCCAAGACAATCCTAAGCAAAAACAACAAAGCTGGAGGCATCACATTACCTGACTTCAAACTACACTACAAGGCTACAGTAACCAAAACAGCATGGTACTGGTACCAAAACAGAGATATAGACCAATGGAAGAGAACAGAGGCCTCAGAAATAACACCACACATCTACAACCATCTGATCTTTGACAAACCTGACAAAAACAAGAAATGGGGAAAGGATTTCCTGTTTAATAAATAGTACTGGGAAAACTGGCTAGCCATATGTATAAAGCTGAAACTGGATCCCTTCCTTACACCTTATACAAAAATTAACTCAAGATGGATTAAAGACTCAAACCTAAGACATAAAACCATAAAAACCCTAGAAGAAAACCTAGGCAATACCATTCAGGACATAGGCATGGGCAAAGACTTCATGACTAAAACACCAAAAGCAATGGCAACAAAAGCCAAAATATACAAATAGGATTTAATTAAACTAAAGAGCTTCTGCACAGCAAAAGAAACCATCATCAGAGTGAACAGGCAACCTAGAGAATGGGAGAAAATTTTTGCAATCTACCCATCTGACAAAGGGCTAATATCCAGAATCTACAAATAACTTAAACAAATTTACAAGAAAAAAACAACCCCATCAAAAAGTGGGCAAAGGATATGAAGAGACACTTCTCAAAAGAAGACATTTATGCAGACAACAGACACATGAAAAAATGCTCATCATCACTGGCCATCAGAGAAATGCAAATCCAAACCACAATGAGATACCATCTCTCTCATGCCAGTTAGAATGGAGATCATTAAAAAGTCAGGAAACAACAGATGCTAGAGAGGATGTGGAGAAATAGGAACGCTTTTACACTGTTGGTGGGAGTGTAAACTAGTTCAACCATTGTGGAAGACAGTGGAAGATTTCTCAAGGATCTAGAACTAGAAATACCATTTGACCCAGCAATCCCATTACTGGGTATATACCCAAAGGATTATACATCACGCTACTATAAAGACATATGCACACGTATATTTATTGCGGCACTATTCACAATAGCAAAGACTTGGAACCAACCCAAATGTCCATCAATGACAGACTGGATTAAGAAAATGCGGCACACATACACCATGAGTACTATGCAGCCATAAAAAAGGATGAGTTCATGTCCTTTGCAGGCACATGGATGAAGCTGGAAACCATCATTCTCAGCAAACTATCACAAGAACAGAAAACCAAACACCGCATGTTCTCATTCATAGACGGGAATTGAACAATGAGAACACATGGACACAGGGCAGGGAACATCACACACCGGGGCCTGTCGGGGGGGTGGGGGGCTGGGGGTGGGATAGCATTAGGAGATATATCTAATGTAAATGACCAGTTAATGGATGCAGCAAGCCAACATGGCACATGTATACCTAATGTAACAAACCTGCACATTGTGCACATGTACCCTATAACTTAAAGTATAATAAAAAAGGCTTATACATTTATGTTCATAATGATATTTTATGCTGGGTGGAACTTGCCTGTAAACCTACCTTTTTGAATTTCTTTTTTAAAAACATACTGATCAAAAGAATGAAAAGATGAACTCCAGATTGGGAGAAAATATTTGCAAAAGACACATCTAATAATGAACTGTAATCCAAAATATACAAAGAACTCTTAAAACTCAGCAATAAGAAAACAAACAATCCAATTAAAATAATGGGCCAAAGACCTTGACAGACACCTGAGCAAAGACAATATAGAGATGGCAAATAAGCACATGGAAATATGTTCCACATTGTCATATTTAATACAAATTAAAAAAAAAACTGAGATACCACTACACATCTATTAGAATGACCAAAATCCAGAACACTGACAACACCAAATGCTGGCAAGGATGCAGAGCAACAGGAACTCTCATACACTGCTGGTGGGCATGAGAAATGGTGCAGTCACTTTGGAAGGCAGTTTGGCAGTTTCCTACAAAACGAAGCATACTCTTCCCATGTGATCCAACAATTGCCTTCCCTTGTATTTATCCAAAGGAGCAGAAAACGTGTGTTCACACAGAAACCTACATACATATGTTGATAGCAGCTTTATTCATAATTGCTAAAACTTGGAAGCAACCTTCAGTAGGTGAAATGGATAAACTAACTGTGCTATATCCAAACAATGGATTATTATTCAGTGCTAAAAAGAAATGGGCTATCAAGCCATGAAAAAAACATGGAGGAACCTTAAATGCATATTACCAAATGAAATAAGTCAATCTGAAAAGATTACAGACTGTAAGATTCCAATTATATGATATTCTAGGAAAAGTAAAGCAATGGAGACAGCAAAACAGATCAGGCCGGGCGCAGTGGCTCACGCCTGTAATCCCAGCACTTTGGGAGGCTAAGGCAGGTGGATCACCTGAGGTCAGGAGTTTGAGACCAGCTTGGCCAACATGACGAAACCCTGTCTCTACTAAAAATACAAAAATTAGCCGGGCGTGGTGGCGTGCACCTGTAGTCCCAGCCACTCAGGAGGCTGAGGTGGGAGAATTGCTTGAACCCGGGACGTGGAGGTTGCAGTGAGCCGAGATCGCACCACTGCACTCCAGCCTGGGCGACAGAGCGATATACCATCTCAAACAAAACAAAACAAAACAAAACAAAACAAAACAAAACAAAACAGGTCAATGGCTGCCATGGATTGCAGAGAGAGGGTGGGAAGAATAGGTGGAGCACCGAGGATTTTTAGGGCAGTGAAGCTATTCTGAATGATACTATAATGGTTGATACAGGTCATTATACATTTGTGCAAACCCACAGAACCCATATGCCACCAAGAGAGAACCCTGATGTAAACTATGGACTCTAGGTGGTAATGATGTATCTGCATCAGTTCATCTATTTCAATTGTACGGCCCTGGTTGGGGATGTTGATGATGGGGGAGGCTGTGCTTGGGTGGGGGTTGGGAGGGGACATGGGAACTTGTACCTTCCACACAGTTATGCTATGAACCTCAAACTGCTTTAAAAAACAAAGTCTATTTTTTTGCTAGTCTATTCCCTTTTTGGTCTATTTTTCTAGAAAATATTAAATCTATCTAAGTTTCCAAAATTTTGGCATAAAATTGTGTCATAATATTCTATTTTTAAGTCTTTTTCTGTAGTTGAAAACCCCTTTTATATCCAGTAAATGTTTGTGCCTTCTGTTTTCTTGGTAATTATTTCCTGAGGTATGTTGATTTTATTAGTTCTTTTTTAAAACCAATTTGTCCTTTGTTGATCTCTATTTTAGTTTTCTTATTTAATACATTTCTAGGTTTATCTTTATTCCTCCTTCTTTTTTTCATTGGAGTTAATGTTATATTTTATAACTTCTTGAGTTTGGTAATTATCTCACACATTTTCCCAAAAAAGATATTAAAAGCCTTTAGGGTTTCCTAAAAAAGATGTCTATGCTGCTATCAACATATGTGTGTAGGTTTCTGTGTGAACACAGGTTTTCAGCTCCTTTGGGTAAATACTGAGGAGGACAATTGTTGGATCATATGGTAAAGATGCTTAGACAAGTATCTTTTCTAACATAAGCATTTAAAGGCTATGTATGTCTGCCTGCATTCCTATACATATGTGAGTGCAAGTGTGCACACACACGTACACACACAAACTCACACCACACATGCTAAAGGTTTTTATTCACATTTAGATATCCAGTTTTCCATATATTTATTTTCTAGTGGAATGAGGATGCATTTTTTCTATATCTGTATCTATATCTATATATTGGATAAGGCTTGTTAACTATGTTGTTCAAAACTCCTACATACTTACATTTTTTTCCCTTGTTACACTATCAATTACTAAAAGAGGTATATTAAAATCGTCTACTGTAATTGTGGACTTATCCAGTAAACTTTAAATTCTACCAATTTTTCTTCAAAGCAATTTTATTAGATGTATACATGTAAGATTTGTTATATATCCTTAGTTTTAAAAATCACTATCACCTGACCTTATTTAACCTTAATTATACTTGTTTTTCTTACTGTGTTTGTGTGTGGGGGGGTGTTGTAAACATAGCCACTCACATTTTATTTTTGTTCCTGTTTTTGTTTTTCCTTTTTTGCGTTCATCCTTTACGTATATATGGTTTAGTTTCATCTAAACAGTCTATCGTTCGATTTAAATGCATAGAGATATATTGGGGAGATCTGTGTTTTAACCAGCTGGCCATCCCATTTACTTTTATCTTGTCTACTGTAATATTTGTTTTCATTTCTACCATCTAATGTTATGCTTTTGACTTCTTTCTCCTTGGATTGCATTTAGGTTTCTCCTGTTTTCTTCATCCCTTCCCCATTCGACCCCTACTTGTTTGGAAGTTAAATATAGTATTCTTAATGTGTCTGGTCTGGTGGTTATTCTCACATTTTAACCTTGTATATTTCACTTAAAGCTGACGTCTCCATGGCCTTCCAGAGTCATATAAGTACACCTGAGGGTTTTACCTCCAAGCACTGTCCAAGTTACTATTTCATGCTACATTTTCCAGTATTTTAATTCCATCTTTTTTTTTTTTTTTTTTTTTTTTGAGATGGAGTCTTGCTCTGTCACCCAGGTTCCAGGTTGGAGTGCAGTGGTGCTATCTCAGCTCACTGCAACCTCTGCCTCCTGGGTTCAAGCGATCCTCCTGCCTCACCCTCCCAAGTAGCTGGGACTACAGGCACATGCCACCACGCCCGGCTAATTTTTGTATTTTTAGTAGAGATGGGGTTTCACCATGTTGGCCAGGCTGGTCTCGAACTCCTGACCTCAGGTGATCTACTTGCCTTGGCCTCCCAAAGTGCTGGGATTACAGGCATGAGCCCCTGCGCCCTGTCCCACTTTGTTTTTAATACTCTCAAATTCATCATTATTATTTTATATAACCAAATCTGTTTACATGTACCTGAATCTTTGCCAATTGCTTCGCTCACTGCTTCTCATGCCTAGTTCCTAAATGTCTTCTGGTAGTTTTTTAAAATAGTAGCACAGCCCCTGCACGGTAAACTCCTTTAGTATATGTTTTCCCGAGAATGTCTTGATTTTGCCCCCCAGGTAAAGAAGGTTTAGCTCAGGATAAAACTCTAGGTTGACAATTATTTCCTTTCATACTTAAAAGACGTTATTTTCGTTTATTTTTCTGGCTTCTACTGTTGCCTTTAAAAGGTCTGCAGTCAGTCTAATTGCCATCTCTTTGTTAGCAAGCTATCTATTTTTCTCTCATCGCTTCTAGGATCTTTTTTTGGCTTTGGACATTCCTGCAGCTTTTTTGCACAATATGTCTTGGGCTCATTTCCTATCACATATCTTTCCTCAGACTTTTATCTCCTGAAGCTGAGGATGTATGTTTTTCATCAATATTACTACATCCTCAGCTGTTCTTTTGGGACATGGCTTCTGTTGAAAAAAATCATTGTATTTCAATGGAAAACGATGTGTCCCCTACAGCACATAGATCTCCCTTAGCAAGTCTCGCCCTGTTCACTGTCTGAGCTGCTTTGCCACTGTGCGCGGACCGTAAGCAGCTGATAGATGCGGAAGTTCTCAGTCGCCCAGTAGTGATTTAATTGGTAGTGCCTTGACTTCCTGCCCCTTTAGATAAACAAGTTCTGTGTCCATTTAGAACTCATCTCGAAATTCCTTTACTCTATATAAATTTGTACTAGATTGACTTTCCCATTGAACTGAGAACATCTGCTTTGTTTCCTCATGTGATATGAGTAAAATAGATTCTTTAACATGCTCATTTTTATATCTGTATGTGAGTCATAACTTTACCTGTTTTCTGAAAATAATCTTTTAACATTTCTCCCACATGCAATTTATTATTGCCTTCTACTATTCTAGCCAGTGTGTATGGGAGCACCTATCCCCGGCATGAGAGGAAGCAGCCCTCCTTGTCAGGCACAGCCTCTCCTGGGGGGTGCAGGCTTCCAGACCTGCTTTCTGCATGACCTCACCCACAGTGTGCTCCAGCTGTCATATCTGAAAATAATCACAGCGCTTTCCTCAGAAGGTTGTTAATATATGTAAAGCATTTGAAACAGGGCCTGGTGCACAGAAGCACTACAGAAGTGTTGGATATTATTGCATGACCGTAAATCATTCTTTCCTATTTTCCATCTATCTAGCTTTCTATGATTCACGCAGGAAATTGCCTCTGCTCCTTCAACTGTGTCTCATCTGACATTCTATGCCTCCACTGTCTTTAATTTTGATGGCTATATTATTTCTCATCTCTCTTAATTTTACTTGATTCTTTTCAAAGTTGCTTTTTAAAGGGTTTCTCTCATTTGTGTTTTTAATTCTTACTTGAGTGTAATTATTTTCAAATCATTTGTCAGTTTCTATTGTCTTAAGTGTTTGAGTCCAAACCTGCCTTTTGCTATGTTTGTGAATGCTTGCTCAAAGTGAGATGTTTCTGTATGTGTTTTAATTTGAAGTTCATTTTTAGCTGATTTTTAAAAATTGAGTTTCCATATTATTTCTTATAGTGTTTCATTCCTCACAGAGTTTTCATCTGTAATGTTTTCTTAAAAAAAATTAATGAAGGCTAAATGGCACAAGAGCTTAAAAATACAGATGCAGGCCAGGTGTGGTGGCTCACGCCTGAATCCCAGGAGTTTGGGAGGCCGAGGCAGGCGGATCACCTGAGGTCAGGAGTTCGAGACCAGCCTGGCTAACATGGTGAAACCCCATCTCTACTAAAAACACAAAAATTAGCCGGGAATGGTGGTGGGCACCTGTAATCCCAGCTACTCAGGAGGTTAAGGCACAAGAATTGTTTGAACTTGGGAAGTGAAGGTTGCAGTGAGCCGAGATCCCGCCACTGTACTCTAGCCTGGGAGACAGAGCCAGACTCAGTCTCAGAAAAAAAAAAAAACAAAAAAAAAACAAAAAAAAAAACCACATGTAGTCACAGGGGTGGGACAGGATGGATGTGGAGGGAGGAGGACGCAGGAGAGAAAGGGGCAGAGCCCTTGGCTGCCCTCTCACAGCATTGCCTGCACATCTGGCCTCACACCTGGACACTTATCAGAGCATGGAATATTTGTCAGGCTGCAGAAAACCCATGTCTCAAACCTCAATCACCATCCACAGAGCATGTTCATGGCACATGAAGCTTGCTGACTGGACAGACTGGAATGAATCCCCAACCTGTGTTGCTACCGTGTCTATGGAGATCCTGTGGACCTGGCCGGAGGGGGACTTCTCTCCAGGTGCCCTGCACTCCATTCTGCCAGGTGCCCAGAGCCTCACAGATCAGACCACTTTGCATGCCACTACAATTGGTGCTGGAATTTCCTGGGTTCTGCTGGACATATCAAACCAGCACCAGGAGGCACCCCTTCCCTCATCTGTTGTGAATTCCCATGGAAGACTCTGAGCCCTGACTGAGCACAGCCTAAAACAGTCATGCTTCTTTTTCATCGTCTTGCGCTGGATGGTAGATTTTATTTTTTTCAATTCCAACTTCTCAGGGAGAATGCAGCATTTTGAAGGTCCTGGCCTTGTCAGTTCCAACCCACCTCATACAGGGCAAGAGGGCAGAAGCACGAGTTTTACTCCCGCCTTCTTGGGTAATGACTTTTGCGACCCAGGATGGTTGACTGAACTCCCAGGGCCTCGTGTGGGAGACAGCTGGGCTCCACGGGCCCCACCCTCCTGCCTGCTTATAGCTTGTAGCCTGGGCATTCCTTCTACCAGTTTTACGTAGCCTAGATAAATGGACGTGAAGGAGCTCATGAAATTTTTTAAAAAGTATGTCCATTTCTGAACTATGTGACCTGTTATGCCTTTTCTGGCTCCAGATGTATGAAACAAAAGAAAAAGGAAGCTAAGTATCCCCAGCAGTGGAAGGAGAAGATGTTTTGACACTGGGGTTACTATGCACACAAGGACTATTCATCATGGGTAGAAATTCATCCCTATGAGGAAAGGGTCACTTGGAGACACAAAGGTGAAGGGAACAACATTGCGCCCTGCCAGCTTGTCCCCCAGTGACAATGCTGACCAGGCAAACAGCCAGCCTTGAGAGCCTCCTACACAATTGGACGCCCAAAGTCCACACCCGAGGTTCACTGAAAAATGACCAGGCTGATTTTTTAAAGAGCTTTTCCTTTAGATTGAGTGAAGAAATTGACCAACCTTAATCTGAATAAATATAAAGTCTAAATAAACTAAGCATATGCTTTCAGAAAAATGCCACTTGCTATGACAGCATAAATACAAGAAAAACGATAAGGAGGTAATACGGCTAAAAAGGATAAGCAAGAGCTGACCAGGGTTAAATCAGGTCACAGGGGTAGGGCCCTATTCTGATAGGACTGGTGGCCTTATAGGAAGAGGGAAGCCAGCACGTGCCCCTCTCTCTCCCTCTCCCACTCCCTCTCTCTTTCTCTCTGCCATGTAAGGACACAATGAGAAGGAAGCCATAAACCAGAGAGAGTTCTCATCAGGGAACCAAATCCAGACCCTTGATCTTGAACTTCTCAGCTCCCAGAATTGTGTGAAAATAAATTCTATTATTTAAAGCCTCCCAGTCTATGGTATTTTGTTATGACAGCCTGATCTGAGTAATCATTATTACTCTTGCTAAATATGACTAAGAAGTCTTCACATAATCCATAAATAAACATAAGAAGGCTGTCAACAGTTCAGAGAAGAAGGCAGAAGGGATCACACCTTTGTGACAGGCAGAACGGCATGGTGCTGAGATCCCTAGGTTTACTATTTATCTTACCTATTCCAAACTGGGTTCTGGAGAAGAATGCACCAAAAAAACCCCAACGGGTGCAGACCAAAGAAGTCCTGAGGAAAGCTTGCCCTCTCTCGCCAAATGGTCAGGAGAGAAGCAGCCTGACAGCTGGACCGTGTCTAGCCAAGAGCCCTGCCCCAGGGAAACACCAAAGGAAAAAGCTGGACTCCACCAGCAGCCTCATCAGCAAAGGCCCAGGGAGCATTCTAGATTCAAACATCCCCAGGCAAAAGGGAGACGGTCCTCCCCATACTTGCAAGAGGTGATGTCAGAGAAGGCCAAGCAGTGACCTCATCTTGACCCAGCCGCCTCCTGCTGTTTCAGTGGAGAACACTTGGGGAGCCTGGACTTCCATTCCCACCTAGCAGTACCAAGGTCCCCATCCCTCCCAGGTGTCAACACAGGCTGAGTGGGGGGCCTGAACCACACGACAGCAGGGGTGGTGTCCTCCCTCCTCTGCTAGCACAGTGTCAGAGGAGGCCTAGTGATAAGGAACACTGAAATAAGACTTGGAGTCTCAAACAATAATACCCAAAATGTCCAGGATATAATTTAAAAAATCACCTGTAATACCAAAATCAAGAAAAAACCTCAACTTTAATGAGAAGAGAAAATTAGCAGATGCCAAAACAGATAATTCAGAAAGTTGGAATTCTCTGGATTTTAAAACCTCAATCATAATAATGCTTTGGTAGGCAATTAAGAACATGTTTGAAACCAGTGAAAAAATAGAAAGTCTCAACAAATAAATAGAAGATATAAAGAAAAACTAAATGAAAATTTAGAACTGAAAAATACAGTAACTGGGATTACCAACATGTAGGCTGGGCTCAATAGTAGAGTGGAGATAGCAAAGGAAAGAATCTGACTTGAAGACAGAATAGAAATT
The DNA here is from genome assembly GCF_029281585.2 of Gorilla gorilla gorilla. Taxonomy (NCBI): domain Eukaryota; kingdom Metazoa; phylum Chordata; class Mammalia; order Primates; family Hominidae; genus Gorilla; species Gorilla gorilla. Next base: position 31,633,547 of record NC_073240.2, read on the forward strand.
ATTCAATCGGAGCAACAAAGGTAAAATAGACCAAAAAAAAGAAAAAAAATCGACACAGCCTGCAGGGGTGTGAAGCCATAACAAAATCTGATATTTGTGTCATGAGAGTCTCAGAAAAAGAAGAGAAAGAAAATGAGAATGAAAAATGTTTGAAGAAATTATTAAAAATTTTCCAAATTTAGCAAAAGATATACATCTACAGATTCAAGAAGCTGAGTAAAACCCAAACCAGATAAATACAAAAAAATTAATGCCAAGAATCATCATAATCAAACATCTAAAAATTAAACACAAAGAGAAAATCTTGAAAGCAGCCAGAGAAAAATGATCCGTAAGGGGGAAAAACAAAACTAAACAACAACAACAAATTTAAATGACAGCAGAATTTTCAACAGTAACCACAGAGACCAGCAGGAGGTGGTATGACAGTTTCCGAATGCTGAAATAACTTACCTGTACACTCAAAATTCTAAATCCAGTTAAAATATCTTTCAGGAATAATGAAGAAATGTCAAGACATTTTCAGATGAAGAAAAAACTAAGAGAAATAGTGACCAGCAGAATCACCCAAGAAGTATGGCTCAAGGAAGTTCTTGAAAGAGAGAAAAAAACAATAAAAGAAGGAAGAGAAAATTTATCTACTTTACTTGAACCAGTAAGATGTTTATATCAGTAGTCAGTAATGTAATGAGTTACATACATAAAATGTAATATCAAGAGCAACCATGAAATAGGTGTACAGAGACATACTCAAAAACACTATAAATAAAAAAGAGATTCTAAAAATTCTAAAAAAGAAATTCTAAAAAAATGTTAAGTACATCATAGAAAGGCAGGAAAGAAAAAACGAAGAATATATATATATATAATATATATATCACAGACACACATACCCTGCAAACATTACTCAAAAAACACAAGAGTAACTATATTATTATCAGATAAAGCAGATCTTAGAGAAAAGAAAATTATGAAAGATAGATATAAATTTACATAATGATAAAAGCTCAATCTACCAAGAAGATGCAGCAATCATAAATCCTTTCTCAAACAAGAAAGCTTCAAAATACATGACCCCAGAACTGATGGAAATTTTCAAAAGATATAGACAAGTTCACAACTATATTTGGAGGTTTCAACACTCCTCTCTCAATAATTCATGACAGGGCAACTAGACAGAAAATCAGCAAGGATATAAAAGAACTTCCACCATCAAACAACAGGACTTAATTGGCATTTAGGAAACTGTCTACCAACAAGTACTCATGGAGCATATACCAAGATAGACCATATCCTGAGCCTAAGAAAAACCTCAATACATTTAAAAGAAGTGAAACCACACAAAGTGTGATATTTGCCCACAATGGAATCAAACTAGACATGAATAGCATTAAGATGACAAGAAAATCTCCAAACACTTGGAAACTGAATGCCAAATTGCTAAATAATCCATGAGTCAAAGAGAAAGTCTCAAGGAAATGGAAAAAAATACACTGAACTGAATAAAAATGCAATGTATCAATATGTATGACATGCTGGTAGTGCTGAGAATAAATTTATAGTACTGCTTATTTTAAGAAAGAGAAAAAGATTCAAGTCTATATCTATGCTCACTCGGTAAGAAACTAGAAAAGAGAAGACAAGCCCCACAAGTAGAAGGAAGTAAATAATAAATATAAAAGTATAAAATCACTGACACGGAGAAGAGAAAAAAAAGAAAAAAAAATCAATGAAATGAAAATCTTCTTTGAAAATATCAATAAAATTGACAAACTAATACCACGAATGTATTCTATGTGTCACTACACAGACATTGTAGACATCAAAAGAATGACGAGGAAAGCTATGAACAACTTTTTACATAGAAATTAACACATACATTTAGCAACTTAAATGAAATGCACCAATTCCTTGAAAAGTACAAACTACCAAAACTCAACCAATAGGCTATAAATAAGCTGAAGATCCCTAAAACAATTAAACACATTGAGTTCATAATTTTAAATGTTTTTTAAAAAGATATCTCCACATCCTGAATGGCTTCGCTGGGGAATTTTAACAAACATTTAAGGAAGAATTACTATCAATTCTATAACTGTCTCCCAGTAAATAAAAAAGGATAAAACACAGAGGCTTTTATTAACCTCATAACCAAAACTAGACAAAGACAGTAGAAAAAATTTATAAAATGCAAAACAAAAACTACAGACCACATTCTCTCATAAATATACATAAACCACCCTTAATAAAATATTGGTAATATAACTTAGCAGTATATATAAGGAATTACACACATGACCAAGTAGAGTTTGTTCCATGAGTGTAAAGCTAGTTCAATAATTGAAAACTGATCAATGTAATCTACCATATTAAGATGCCAAGGAAGAAAAATCACCTGATTATATCAATTGATGCAGAAAAAGCAAGTAATAACACTTAACACTCATCCATATTAAAAAGTCTCAGAAAACTGGAATAAAGGGAAACTTCCTCATCCTGATAAAAGCAATTCCACAAAAAACCTACAGCTAGCATCATACTTAATAGTGAAAGACTGGATGCTTTCCCCATAAGATCAGAAACAAGATAAAGTTGTTCACTTTTAACATTCTAATTCAGCATAATACTAGAAATCCTAGCCAGGAAAGTAAAGGAAGTAAGAGGCCTAGAAATCAGAAAGAAATTTAAAAAGTTCCTATTTTCAGGTGACATGATGGTCTATGTGGAAAATCCAAACGAATCTCGAAACAAAAACAATTAAAAAAAAACTGCTAAACCTAATGAGTAAGTTCAGCAAGGTCAGAAATACAAGATCAACATAAAATAATTAATTGCTATACTAACAGTAAACATGTGGTTACTGAAAATGCAGTATCATTTACAACTGGTCAAAAATGAAACAAATATAAATTTAACAAAACAAGCATAAATCTCACATGTTGAAAACTAAAAAATACTGATGGAAAAATCATAGAAGATTGAAATAAGAGGGACATACCATGATCATGGATTGGAAGATTCAACATAATTGTCCCTACGAGAACCTGTAGGCTTAACAAAATTCCCATTAAAAACCCAGCAACAGTTTTGTACATATAGATACACAAAGTCAGTCTGAAATTTATATAAACAAAGAAACTAAAATAGCTAAAACAATTTTGAAAAAGAACAATAAAATTGGAAGAAACACTCTACTCAATGTTAAGCGTTACTATACAATGAAAGCAAAAGACTATAATAGAGGAAGAGATATCTAGATTAATAAAACAGAATTGAGAACCCAACAGTAGACCCACAAAAATATACCCAACTGATTTTTTCAAAGCAATTCAGAAGAGGAATATAGTCTTCTCAATGAGTGGACCTGGAATAACTGAAAATCCACAGGCAAAAGGATAAACTTTGATGTAAATCTCAGATATCATACCAAAAATTGACATCAACTTAAAGAACAGACTTATATGTAAGACTTAAAAATGTGAAACTTTTAGAACAAAACATAGGAGGAAATCTTCAGGACTCTAGGCTATGAGTTCCAAGACTTGACATCAAAAACACAATCCATCAAAGTAAAATTTGATAAACAACTTCACTGTAATTTTTAAAAAGAACATGTTTACTCTGTGAAAGACCCTGTAAAGAAGATGAAGAGATAAACTACAGAAAGACAAACTATATTTTCAAAACACATATCTGACAAAAGGCATATCTAGAATAAAGAACTCTTAAATCTCAAGAGTAAAAATAAAACAAACAAAACCCCACACAATCTAACTAGAAAATGGGCAAACAGACATGAACATATATTTCAATGAAGAGGATATACAGGTGACGAACCACCACATAGTAAGATGTTCAACAGCATTAGCCACTAGGAGAATGTAAATTAAAAACACAATGGGTTATCACTACACACCTACTAGCGTGGCTAAAATAAAAAAAAATAGTGATAACACCAAATTCTGGGGAGGATGCGGAATTACTTGATCACTTCTGGTGGGAACGCCCACTCTGGAAAAGAGTATGGCACTTTCTTATAAAATGAAGCATCTGCTTATTATACAACCTAACAATTGCGTGCTTATGTAATTTATACCAGACCAATGGAAACATCTTCAAAAACAAACAAACATGGACATGGATGTTATAGAAGCTATGATTGCAATAGCGAAAAACTGAAAACATCTCAAATATCTGTTAATGGATTAATAGTTACACAAATTGTGGCACATCCATACCACAGACCACTATTCAGCCAATCTCAAAAGGTTACAAACTATATTAGTCTACATATATAATATTCTTGAAATGCCACAATGACAGAGATGGATTAGTGTTTGCCAGGAGTTAGGGACAAGGGGGATGCGGCTATAAGGGTATAGTGCAAGAGATCTTTACAGTCGTGGAACAGTTCTTTATATTAGTTTGTTGGTGGCTACATGAATCAATACACGTGATGAAATTGCTTAGAATTATATATACTACTCAAAAATGCATGAACGTAAAACTGGTGAAATCTGAATAAACTTTGTGGAATATACCAATGTTAATTTCTTGGCTTTGTTATTACACTAGAGTTATTTAAGGTGTTTCTGCTGGGGAATATTAGGAGGAATATGAAAATGTACCTCCCTATAATTTTTTTCCATTTCTTATGACCTATAATTATTAATATGTTAGAAACGTACTAAATCCAACAATGGTGAACTAGAAAGTATCATCGCTATGAATTATGTCACTATTAAAATGATGATGAGAAAAACCCATGGAAAATAGGATGAGTGAAAAATGCAGTCCGTCTAACCACATAAAATATATTAAGTAGATGGACTGAAGGAAGATATATAAAATGAAATTTAGCAGTTTAGGGAACAAGGAACAGAAATTAACCAATTTGACTGTGTCGTGGCTATCCATCTTGTTCTTTTGAAATACGAAGGCTTCTTTCTTTGCCTTGCCCTCAACCTGAAGTCAGCTTTCATAATAAATGAGGCAGAGTTCAACAAAGCCAAGATAAAGAGATTGTGTCAATGTAGACTTAAAAGTCAGAAATAAATGCAAACTACAAACTCAGATGCTACCTACCACATGTCTTTATGAAGCCATGAACCCACTGGTAGGGACAAAACATTTAACTAGCTCATAGTCATAACCTTTAGAGGCACCATCTGGAAGTCAATAAAGTAGAATCCATACTACGTTCTGCTTACTAAGAACATCAAAGGAGCTATGTTACAGACACAACATATTTTGCCTATTAACTACAAAATGCATAAATAATTCTGTAGTGATTCACTAAAGTTCTCTAGCATTAATGCATCCCTGAGAAAATGAGAAGCACAAACTAGGTATCACGGAGAAGCATTCATTTGTCAAAATCAAGTTCTGGATCATTTTTTTTTTTTTGCCATCAGCTACCAATGGTGAGAGCACCATTCATCATTCAGTTGGTTTTCTCTGGACAGCAGGAGGGAGACAAGCATGTAATTGAAGTAAGCGTATGGGCTGAAATTCATGACTTCCAGCCACCAAATACCTCCTAGTTTCCATCTAATTAAAGGAATGCAAGCTGGCATTCATGCCCAGCAGGACAGAGTCTTTCACAAGTGATCCAGGGGGACCACGTATGACCGATTCCTGAGCTGTACTCCACACCTGCTGTATCAGACCCTGAGGAGGTAAAGATGCAGTTTCCATTGTTAACAATCACTCGGCAGTTTCTTAGCCAGAGCAGATACTGGAACATCGAATCAGAAGAGCAAACAGGCAAGCAGGATCTAGATCCCCCACATGGAGCCCAAAGCACTATCTAAGAACTCCCTGAGCAGCCCGAGAGTTTTTAAAGCTCTTTCCAATTGTCCCCTCTTGACCCCAGGAAGACTGCAGCGGAGCGTCTCTAGAGTCTACTAGGCAGCCCGGGCACAGCAGTTCTAAGTCCTTGACTCTGGGACCCCAGGCAGCAACCCTGCTGCTACTCCAGGCTTCCAACACATGGCCCAGCTGCAGGGGAAGGAGAGCTGGCAGACCCCACGTGCTGCTTCCTGACTCTTTCACTCTTTCAGGTGCTTTGGTGAATTTTTATCGTTTTCCTCAGAAGGGTTTGGTGCATGGGCACCAGGTTGATTCTTTGGTATTTTATGGTTATCATCATGAGTGTAAATGAGGTCTGTTCTTTCCATTTCACTTCACTGTTCTTCACTCACACCTAGCTCAGCTATTGTCTTCTTTCTTAAATCTTTTATTAGTTCAACGTTTGTCAGCTGCGTCTGCCTTTAGGTGACTAATCAACTGGAAGTAATGATAGTGTTTTTTCTTCCTCGTAATATTTAGATATCTTTTTTTAACTTCCTGTCATAGGGCTCCAGCTAGGGCATCCACCCGGCAGTTGAAAGCAGTGATAGCTGTTGTCTTAGTCAATTCTGGCTGCTATAACAGACTGCCATAGATGGGGGGCTTAAACAACAAACATTTATCTTCCACAGTTCTGGAGCCTGTAAGTCCAAGATCAAAGCACCCACGGATCTGATGTCTGGGGAGGGCAACTGTCCTGGTTTGCAGATACACATCTTCTCCTTGTGTCCTCAGATGGCCAAATAAGCAGAGACAAGAAGAAAGCCCTTGTGTCTCTTCTTATAAGGACACTAATCCCATTCATGAAACTCCACCTTTATGACCCAATCCCCTCCTAGAGGCCCCACCTTCTAATTCCATCACCTTGCGGGTTAGGATTTCAACATACTAACTCTCGAGGGGACACAATCATTCAGTCCCTAACATTTCTCATCTTTGCCTTATCTCTGACTTTGAGGTGGATTCACCTGACTTTTCAACAGTCAGCTTTGTTTGCCAGTTTTCTTCTGAGTAATATTTATCTGCTTATGAATTTTCTTCCAGTCTTAGTTTATTTTTTGTGAATATTACTACTTTTGGGAAATATTTGTTAGATACAAATCTTTCTGTATATCTTCTGGGTTAGTTTTATCCACAGTTTTATTTCATTCCATCTAAGCATACTTACCTTTCTTGAGATCCTGGTTTTTGTTAATTTCTCCTTTGACTTTCATCAGCATTGATTGTATTTTTTGCAGTCACACTGCAACATAATTATTCATGAGCACTTTGTTTTCTCAATAAATTTTCCTTTAATCAATATAAAATATTCATTTTGTCCCTTTTTACGTATTTTGTCTTTCATCTATATTTGTGAAATAAGAACAATGCTAAGTCTGTTTCTTCTTACGGCATTTGGCAGACATGGTTTTTCGATCCTTTTCATCTCAACCTTTTGGATTATTTGACTAAAATCTACCTTCTGTATATACAATATAGTTGGATTTTGATTTTTTGAAACCCATCTAGGAGTCTGCTTTGGTTTGAGAACTGTTATGGGATTTAAACCCATTTGAATTTTTGTGATTAGTGATTGTTTTAACTCGTTTCTGCTAGTAGGTTTGTTTTCTGGTTTTTTGTAGGCTTTTTTTTTTTTTTTTTTTTTTGGCCAGATTTTCTCATGTTAGAGAAGAAATGCTCTTCCTCTACCCTTATAGATTCTTTGGAGGGGTGGGGAGCTTAGGAATTAAACTGACAAAAGACAGATGAGCAAGAGAAAACTGACTTTTATGCCTACATGGGCACAGGGGCACATAGAAAAACGCAACTCTTCAAACAGCTAAAGATGAGATTATATACTTCACAGGAGAGAGAGAGGGGAGAGGAAGGGCTTCTATGAAAAGAACAAATCGGTTTCTAGGGGAGCAAATGGGAGATAAGAAGGTCTGTGGGAAAGTTTTGTTTATGCAGGTGCAACTGGTCTTTTCCATCTTCTTTCCAGCCAGTAAAAACTCCCCTAGAAAGGAGATTTATGCCAGGCTCGCTCCCAGAAGTTTTTGCTGTAGTCTGATAAGTAAGCTCTGAAAAAGCTTCTTTCCCTATCTGTTTAATCTCAAATGTCTTCAGTTTAAAATAATGTTCATACCCATGCCGGGGATCCATGAGAGACCTCATACTTACACTGTTTCTCAGTTTTCTGTTCTTGCATTAGAGGTATCGACTTCAGGTTTTGGTCCCTTATTTTATGTCTAGTGGTCTGGAAGTTATGATACTATTTCTGTTACTCTGATAGCTATTCAAACATTTAACATACATATTTACTTGTACTTTTTTTCATTTTGTGCATTTAACGAGGTTTATCTTTATCATGCATGAACCAAAGAAGGCCGACACCAAACGTCTGCTGTTACTTCTTCTACTTCTTAGTCCCCTGCCAACAAAAACCATTTAACAACATCATCAAATAATAGACTGAACTATGCCTTTTAGTGATTCCATCACTCACGAGTGCTGATTATATTCCAGGTTTGCCTCTTTCTTGGTTTCTTCTCATTTTGCTGGAATACAATTCTGAGTAATTCTTTCAGACTTGAGTCTTTACATACTTAAAACTGCTTTCATTTTTGCCCAGAAAGTTCAGTTCAACAAAATATTTTATTTTAAAAATAATTGCCCTTCAATATTTGAAAGTAGTCCTCTCCTAGGCTACTGTTTCTTGCTACTGTGATTTTTTTTTTTTTTTGCTTTGAGAGCTTAGAAGGGTTTTGCCTTTATCATGAGTGTTTTAAAATCGCAGCAAGATATTCAAGACATATGTCTCTTTTTATTCACCCTGCTCAGCTCTCAGTATGGTATTGGCACATGCATAAATGAATATAACCATCCCACTTCAATTCCATGGGGAGAAAGATGTATTGCTCAATAAGTGCTGTTAGAATTATTTTCTATCCCTTAAAGAAAAGTAAAGTTAGACCCTTACCCTCATAGCATACACAAACATTTTAAGGAAAAAAACCATACACAATAAAAAACAAACTATTTAGTAGAATAAATGGATAGTCTCCTGGTCTGGGACCCCAAAGCCATAAAGGATCCATAAAGAAAACAACACAAAAATGTGATTAGCTAAGGATGTAAAATTTATATTAAAAAAAGACTACAAATAATGTGAAACGATCACCAGAGTAATTTCAAACGCATAATCCTTCAAGATAGATTGGTATGGGTAGTGGAGGAGAAAGGAGAATAATTTCTAGACTAATTTGCTTCTCGGGATAGGACCCATACCCTACATCCCTGCCCCACACAATCAGAACTTACTTATTTTTAATCTAAGGGTGCTAGAAGATGGCTCTCTTGATCCAGACAGCCTGAGTTCCAAGGTTCTGCCCAGGTTCTGCCCAGGTTCTGGCCTCCAGCAACTCCCTCCTGGAACAGGGTAGTGGCCCCACCAGTCCCTCACCCACTGCAATGTGCTGCTTGCCATGTGCTACTTGTCACACTAACTTGGGGGGATTACAAAATGTGAATAGAACGTGGTTGCTCCCAAGGAGCTCACTGGACAGTGGGGAAAAACAAGAGTATGAAACTCACATCCGCAGCATCGTGTGATGTTTACAAAGAGTCCTCCAAGGTACACAGCAGCCCAGAGTAGGCGACTGTGGCCAGGAGTCAGGGACAGATTTCCAGAGAAGTCCAGCTGGACTGGTGGCGATTCCTTACATTATAGCTAGTCCTTGACCTGATTATCCTGTTCTTTTCCCTCTCCCTTTCATTCCAAGCATATGCATTGAGGGTCCTGCCACAATTAGTCCCTTCCAAGGTGATCTCTCCCCCTCCCCGCTAAGGGCCCTGTGCCATATGACCTAACTTATGTATCTTCCCATGAAATGCCCCATCTTAAAAGTGAAAAAAGGCACCGTTAACAGCAGTGCCAGGACCTCAGGCACAAACCAGGGCTGTCCCAGACAGACCAAGACGTATGGCCACCCTGCCGTGAACAGTTGCCCACATCCTCCCACTGGATGAGGCTCTCTCTCTTTCAGATCTTTCTAAGATGTTATGTCCCTGACATACGTCATCTTCTGCTCTGCAAGATGCACTTTGTGCCCTTGTCTTACAGCCACAAAGAGCCTGTCAAGGACTGGGAAAGGCACGAGGATGTGGAGTCAAGGCCTCAGAACTGCGTCAACAAGCCATTTAATTTCAGGAACCATTTCCTCAATTGTGAAGCAGAGTAATTTTAGATGACTTCACTGAAGGACACAAAAATACATCAGATGAGCCCACCCACGGTAAACTGATTTGCTACTGATTACACATGCCTCGAGGGCAGTGAATGTGCGTCTTCCTAGAAGCACAGTGTCTTACACAGAGTGGCTCCCCAGAAAATACCACCCGGCCGACTGACAGCATCAGCTCCACCGACCATGTGGCCCTGGCCCACAAGGAAAGCTCTGTTTCTCCAGGTTTTGATACAAGCAATGGGGCACATCCAGCTCGGGCCCCACACCCTGCACCGCTGAGGTCTTAGCATGCTGGGGAGGCCCAGCTGCCTTCTGATGCCTCACACACAACTTCGTAAGTCTCCTCCTGTGCAGACAGCTGAAGAGCGCATCTCTAGTGGGCAGTGGACACGCGCAGGGACCCCACAGCAGGCTCGGGAAGGGGCGGGGTGGCGGCGGACCCTGGCCCTCACCTGGCTACCCGCACTGCTCCCTCAGGCAGCTCATGATGAAGACTGAACCACCCATTGAGTTCCTGTCTCATGTATTTATCACACAGCCCTTACAACCGTGCTGGCTCTGTGTTCCACATCACAAAGATCAATAAGCTCATCTCCAAAAGCCATGCTCTTGGGCACGATTAGCTTCAGAGCCCTTGGGGGTGCAGGGGGTTGGGGAGCTGCTCCGTGGACTGGCCCGTTGCCACATGCCAGAAGACAGCCTCACCCAGGCCACCTCAATGCAACACCATCCCCATAAAATTCTATTCACCGCAGCACCTGTCCTCTGCTTGAAATTCTGCTCAAACTCTTGCACAGACAGCAGTTGGGTTCTGTCATTCCACGATCTGCTGTGGCACTGCCCTGTGGCCCACGCTGGCTGGCAGGGGATTTGGTCAAAGAAAAGAAAATGTCAGATGCTGAGTGAAACCAGTCAAGAGGCGACAGTAAACCCCACAGCAGCTTCAGAAAAGAAAACCCCATAGCAGCTTCAGAGAAAACAAACTCACTCTTTTTAGGAAGTGGAAGGCTGAGCCTGGCAGAGCAGCCCAGAGCAGGTGCAAAAGTGGAGCCGGCTCAGAGGGAGGGAGAGGGGATCTCTCTGCTTTTTAACTTTAGAAGATAAAGCACAAGAGACCGAGCTCTTTCCTGATGTGTCGAGAGACTGGCCAGTAATGAGTCAGACTGTGGAGTCAGGCAGACCCAGCTGAGTGACCTCGGGCAAGTGGCTGAACCTCTCTGAGCACCAGCTTCCCGCCCTGAGATTTGTGGACGCTCAAACAGACTTCATAAAGTCCAGAAAGAAGGCATAAAGCCACAATTTCCTGGCTATCATCTGCTGGCACTGGGCGAGTGCCCAGTAAAGGGGGCTTGGCTCCAGGGTGCTGAAGACCAGGAGCTGCGGGCAAGTAGGCTGAACACAGTGCATGGGACCTTCAGTAAGCAAAGGATGAAGCAGACAGCATTAACAGTCAGCCAGCAACAGTCCACTCACTCTGGTGCAGACAGGTGGGCTCCGAGTTAGCCCGAGGCAAACAGCTGGGCCATCAGAGGCTGATTAAGGACACACAGGCACTTGCCCTTCCTCCCTTCCTCTTGCTGAGATGCTAGAAGAAACAACAAAAGCAAAACTTGCCCACTGCCACAGGCTGGGAGGAGTGTACAAGCAGAAAAGAACAGATAATAACTTCTGGACAAAATCACCTGATGGGAATCAATTGCTAACAAGTCAAGAGGAGAATATGAATAAATATTTTTTTAAAATTTTCAAAGCAAAAAGGAACTGAAACAAAAATTCTATCAAAGGTATCAGGGCCTCTCCTGTCTCACAGTCAAAGCCAAGGCCTCCACGACTTGGTCCCCAGCTCCCCCCATCATGTCTCTGATCCTCTCTCTGAACCCTGGCCTCCCCATCCACCAATTCTCTCCAGCCACAGCAGCTGAATTTGCTCCTAGGACAGACCTGGACAGCATGTTCCTGCCTCAGGGCAATTGATGGATTTTTTTAAAAGATAAAATCATGACACTTGCACAAATATAAAGTGATCGTGTGTCAAAGACGACTTAAGTCATTAATGAATGAAGGAACCAGGAAAATGTTAAAACCAATTCTGCAGAGCATCCTAAAAGCAGACACATACAAAGACAACCAGGCACACTGATCTGAATCTGTCAACAGGGGAATTGGTCCACCAGCAAAACCCATTTGCTTCTCCGTGGACTAGAATCATTGGTTTTGCCATCAGTTTTCTAGAAGTTAGGGTTGAAAAGTAGTTTGAAGACCATGACAGGCATGGTCCACTACAGACTCAGATGACCAGGAAGGTGCCTGTGACCATGCCTAGTATTCCGTAGGAACCGAGGTGTCTTTTCTTCTCTTCCCTCACTAATTTTTTTTGCATTTCGAAGTCTTTCACAAGCCTTCTTGACAGGGCCCCTGCACTGGCTGTTCCTTGTGTCAGGAACACTCTCCACTTGATATCACAGGGCCTGTTCCTTCGCAGCCCTCTAGTCTGTCTCCTGGTCTCTCCCTGACCTCTGGCTCAGCCCTCACTATTCCCTTTCCTGCTTCATTTTTCTGGGAGCACCCACAATCTGGCCCATGCCTCCCTCCTCTCTTCCCCATCTCTGTTTCTCTGGTGGGTTTGGGTCTGGCTGGATCACTGCTGAATCCTTAGTTCCCAGAACAGTGTGTGATTATGCTGAGGGAGCCTTCACTAAATATTGGTTGAGTGAATGAACAAATTAAAAACAAACAGCAAGAGCGACCATGATGAGACCTGGGAGAGTGAGATGGACAGTTCGGAGGATGACTTTGAAGATGCAAACATAGGTTGGCTGGCTCCACTCACTGCTTTAAAACAAGCTGCTGCTCCCCCTCTTCCCACAACACATGATTTAGAAACAGCCTCCCTCCAGCTCAGGTGCGAATATCTGATTAATACAGAAGCTGTAACAGCACATCCTCAAAACTCCTTCTCTGAGATCTCCAGCAGCAAAATTACCTCTGCTCACCTGGAACTACTACTGTCTTAGTTTGTTTTCTGTTGCTTATAACAGGATGCCTGAAACTGGGTAATTTATAAAGAAAAGAATTCATTTCTTACAGTATGGATGCTGGGAGTCCAAGGTCAAGGAGCTGCATCTGGTGAGGGCTTCTTGCTGGTGGGGACTCTCTGTAGTGCCAAGGTGGTACCAGGCATCGCATGGGGATGGGCCTGAAGGTGCTGGCTCAGGCCTCTCTTCCTCTTCTTATCAAGTTACCAGTCCCATTCCCATGATATCCTATTGATCCATTAATCCATGAATAGATTAAAGCATTCATGAGGGCAGAGCCCTCATGACCCAGTTGGCCTTCAAAGGTCCCACCTCTCAGTACTGTCATATTAGGGGTTAAATTCTAACACAAATTCTGGAGAAGACAGATATTCAAATATTTGTAAAGGACAAATATTCAAACTATAGCAACCATATCACCTTCCAGTGATGCCCTTGGGCCCTCCAAGAGCCTGGCCATGACTGCATTATGAGTCTTTGAGCACCAGCAGGCCAACCTCGGTTAGGCTGAGGGATACCACAATTTCAGGAGCTATTAACCATGACAACACTACATCTCACAGATTCACTCCCTAAGATGCCATTCCATGCGTGCACTGCCATGACTCCATAATAGATACATCGCAGCCCACGTAGAATAGGCACCCCTTGCTGGGATGCAGGCTTGGGCTCTTCTTTTAGTCCAGTGAAATTTGCCACCTGCCTGCCTCCTCTGCTCTGGCTGAGAACACCCTCCCCGCTAGGACCCTCAAGTCCTAGGACTCTCTCCCTTCCACCCATATTGTTGCTATGCTCCCCACCAGAAGCTGAGATTGGATCTACAATCACAGCAGGGTGAAAGCAACTAGAACTTGAGTGGATGGCTCATCTGCGCTGTAGCAGACCATGTCGACAATCATCCTCCCGTGCCCAAGGCCCTGACAGCTACCTACTGCAAGCATCTGCAGCTCTGCACTTGATCCACACATGGGGCAGGCAAGCCAGAGGTGCCAGGGAGCTGACACCCCTGGAAGCAGCTCTCAGCCTATGATGGAAGGCAGCTGGCAGATAAGCATCCCAGTTTCCTCAGAACAAGGCTGAGATGTGCTATACACAGTCTCCCAGAGCTCCCCAGTAGGAATGGGCTCTGTTTGCCCGCAGTACGATTTGCTTTTCAATGCTCACTCCAACGGCTTGCCTGCCCTCCCTATCTCACTCCCCCTCCCCTCATCCTGCTTCCCAGGATCCCTTCCCAAATAAGCTACATGCTCAGGAATCCTTGTCCTGGGTTGGCTCCCCCAGGTTCCCTAAGACACCTGGCAACAATGATGAGCACAATTACGAGCGCTTACAGGCTTGGCCACACTGCTCTCAAGTGTGTCCTGCATAGAGGTCCCCTCCCCAGCCTCTGCTATCAGCCACAGGGTCAGGAAAATGAGTGAAAGAAAGACACAAGCCTGCAGATGACAAATGCAGCTTTGCACACTCAATGAAAATGGATGGCTGACACCCCATGCTGTTCTAAACTTTCAGAGCCAACAAAAACATCTTTAAATATCTTCATCAAAAAAGATTTCCATTATTGCAATAGAATTTTCTGACCGAGCAACTCAGAAACAGAGAAGCCCAGAGAGGGTGAGGCAGTTGCCTGTCTGCATGGTGTAGGGGCATCCGCAGAGTTGCGGGATTCAGACTGTCCTTCTGCAAGCGGACTGCTGATCCCAGCAAGGCCTTTAATTCCATCCAAAGGGGAAAATCACGGCAAGCCATCCATAATTGCTACCCACTTTAGGCAACATGGTGTTCAGAAAACTCCTTGAGCCGCAGGCTTAAAGTAAAGCAAAATAAAGCAACAAAGAAATGACTGGGATCAGCACCAGACAGAGACGCTTTTATTCGTGCCCATCCTCTCCTCAGAGCGACCTGGCCAGCTGGCTGGCAGCAGCATGACTTGTTACCCATCCATCAAGGAAATACAGCAGCCCATTCCAGAAATGATGCAGAGATGGCTGTTTTGCAGTGACCCAGCCACTTTAAAGCATGGAAAATGCATTATATCTCAAAAAGCAATAGTGACTCACATGGGGACTCCAATATCAAACCAGAATAGAGTGAGAAATAGGACAGACATGTTTGGGAGGCTTCAGCTGAGCTACATCAACACTGCTTTCAAAACTGGGGCTTACACAGGATGCATTTAACCCCCTCCTTTAGGAAAAGCCCCTCGACTCCATTCAGACCATAATGAACTAACAGATGAGTCTACTAAGCAGAACATATTATTTTCCACGCCTAGAAGCTGGCAGAAAGCATTAAACTCAGTATCTCTCAAAATCCCCAATAACAGAATATCAGAGGGTTAGGATATTACTAGTGAAGACTATTTTTGCTATTTCCTGTGTCAATTTTTGGACTCAGTCTCAGTTGAATGTTTTCTAGGTTGCCTACATGATTTCTTTCCTTTGCTTTCTTTCTTCTCTGGCTGTTCTTAGCTGCACTGTATAACACTGATCCATCTTCTTCGCTCCTCCTCCTAATAATTCCTGCACCCTCCCTTCCTCTCTCCATCTTGTCTTTGCATAAATGTGTATCAAGTGCCCTGCTAGGTGCCCCTAAGAGGTAGCAGGCCCTAAGTGCCATCGTGGACAGGAATCCTTTTCTACGTGACAGAGAAATGTGTTCTAGACTTGGCAGGGGTGAGGGTGTCAGGGAGGTTTCCCTGGCTGACTGGGAGTTAAGGCGTGGGCATTCCTCGCCTCGCAAGAAGCTCATATAAACACTCTGCCTGGAAGCATTGGTGCATCAATGAGCCAAAGGACAAGCAGTAGGGCTGGAGAGTGGACGAGGCTACGGGGTAGGGATAGGCTGGTCAGCACATACCTGGGGGCTGCACAGTGTGTCCAGGCAGGAAGGGGAAGCCAGCCAGCAAGGGGGGGACAGAGATGACAAGATCTGTCTTGTTTAGAAGCTCTCTCCTCCTGCCTGCTTCTCCTCCCACATTGCCAATTTCAGCAGGCACATGGCGGAGTGTGCCTTCCCCTTCACGATGCATGCCTCTTCTGGTCTTTCGGTTTCCTGGGGCTTTACTTTGACCCTTGCAGTTTCACCGCTTTCCTTCCTTAGCTGTGATCACTAGTGTCCCCAGAGCGCCCTGTGGCCTCCCTCTTGCCCTAGATACGGGTGCTGATTTCCCCTTTCTTGACTCCAAGCCGGGCTCCTGCCTACTCTGACCAACAGAATGTGGAGAAGGGCTGTTGCGGGACCCTCACGCTCAGTCCTTAAGAGTCCCAGCAGCCTCTCCTTCCTTCCTGTCAGAGCACTGCTGGCCACCAAGCTGGGGGACACCGAGCCTTGTGGAAAAGGCCCAGAAGGGGTGGGTGCACAGCCCCCAGCTGAATGGCTGAGCTTCCTGCCAGGGCCGGCGTCCCCACCAGCTCAGCCCAGTCCTGCCCTGCTGTGGAAGTGTACCCCTCAGCACACCGGCCCAGTGGAGCCCCAGCCCATGGCTGTGCCCAATGCCACGTGAAAGAGACAACCAGCCACATGGGCCTGGACAGCCCACGGCATCATGAGGAATAATCTGAGTTGTTTGCTTTAAGTCACTCAGTTCTGAGTAGTTTGTTCTGTAGCAATAGATAAGTGTCTATGAGTGGTTTAAATATTCTCTGAAATCTATTCATTCCACGTTGGGTTCATGTGGACCTGCGGGCCATATATTTAGCAGTTACTTCAAAATATATTTAGTAGTTACTTCAAAAAGAAAGTCCTACATTCCATGTCTCAGGAAAACAAAAGCAGAAATTGAAGCAGCCTCTACATCCTCCATGATGAAGCCTGGCGGACGTGGTCTATGTCCACCACGGGAAAGAGGAACGAGCAGGATCCTTCAGTAGAGCTCAACAGATGTGTGAGCGATGGGGTTCTGCACCGGCAGCTGGGTCAGGCATGTGGAGGGGGGGATCGTTTCTGAGGGCCTGGACCCTGGTAACATTTGTCAGGTAGAGACTGCTCTATCTTTGCTCCTTGAAATTCAATTACAACTTGGAAATTCCTCATTAGCCAGAGCATTTGGAATCATCAAACATTTTACATTTTGGAGTTAAAGATCCTACACATAGGCCATATAAACTGCCTCTTGTAACCTTGTTAATAAGATTCCACCAACATATTATACATATAATATGGTGGGGCGCTCTCTCTCTCTCTGTATGTATGTGTGTGTGTGTGTGTATATATATATATATATATATATATTTGGAGATAGCATCTCACTCTGTCACCCAGGATGGCAAGCAGTGATATAATCAAAGCTCACTGCTGGGCTCAAGGGATCCTTCTACCTCAGCCTCCTGAGTAGCTGGCACTACAGGTGCAGGTCACCATGCCCAGCTAATTTTGTTGTTGTTGTTGTTATTGTTGTTAGAGATGGGGGTCTCGTACATTGCTCAGGCTGAATGTTATAAAATTTATTCTTGATTTCAAACTTAAAAAATCCGAATTGGAAAATGAAAAACATTGATTATTTTTTTCTAAATTGTTAAATTACCATCTTGTTCTAAAAGCAGGAATCCTCATCATTCTGCCTGTAAACACACAACTGCCTTTATGGAATGTGTGCTCTTTTCCGAGTGCCAGACTAAGTGTGCTACACACATCCACAGAGCGATCCTCCAAACTCTGTGAAGCCGGCACTTTCCCCGTTTTTCAAAGGAGAAATCTGAGACTCAAAGGTTATACAGACTGTAAATATTACAGCTAAAATTAACACTGAGACTTCTTCAACCCTGACCCTTTGCCCTCAAAAAGTCAGATACAATGCCCTCATTATGGACTGAGTTGCATCTCCCTCAAACTCACATGTTGAAATCCTAATACCTGGTGCCTCAGAGTGTGGCTCTATTTGAAGACAGAACCTTTAAAAAGGTAATTAAAGTAAAAGAGGGTCATGAGCGTGGGGCCCTACTCTAATTTGACTGCAGTGCTTACAGGAAGAGGAGACTAGGGCACGGACAGAGACAAGCGAAGGTCACGTGAACCCAGTGAGATGGCAGCCATCTACTAGCCAAGGAGAGAGGCTCAGAAGAAGCCAGTCCTGACAACACCTTCATTCAGACTTCTGGCCTCCACAATTGTGACAGGGTAACTTCTACTGTTTAAGGCTCTGAGTCTGTAGCACTTTGTTACAGCAGCCTTGGCAAACTAATACAGCCCCCCAAGAAACAGAAGACCCAAAGTCCAGGCATGGAAAGGCACATGTTTGATCCATTCAACAGGGGACCACTTACTCCTATTTTAGACGTTTTTCAAAGCTCAGTTGTCTGAAGTAATTTAAGAAGCAGAAAAGTGGCAGCAAATGAGAAGAGGATACTCTTCTAGAAACGGGCCCAATGATTCAAGTGAAATGTGGCCCCCAGATGCAAAGACAGAGGCAGAATGAAAAGTCAATACAAGAAATAGCATCGCCCAGCCTTCTGGAAGTAGCCATGTAGGACAACACATTGCTTGTCCAGCGGGATCACTGAGTGACCATCGAGGGCAATTTGGTCACACTGTTCCCTGCAACAGGAAAGCCTGGGCTTCCTTCTTCATGACCAAAGGTAGAGGTCATGATTAGGAAATAACTTTCTTTTCATGATGTTATTTATGAAGTCTGACACCTTATTAGTCAGAAATGTTCTGGGATCCCCTATTTGACTATGCAGTTTAACGAGAAATTTTACTGCTTCTAGAAACTTACCCTGCCTGAATAATTGCCTTTTAGGCATCTGGTCTGCAAGTCAGACTGTCTTGGTTTACCGACGTGTCCCTTATTTCCTGACCTCAGGAGAAAGACTATTAGAAATCAGGTATATACCCTGCAGGGGAAGTTTCTGCATGCAGCTAGAGATGACAGTCCTCACGCTCACCTGCAGCCATCTCTGCCACAGAACTCTCCAATGCACAACAGGGAACATAGACGAGGATGTGGGTCCAAACTGTGGGCTCCAGCAGTGCATCCCATAGGCCAGCACTTCCTGCTGTTGGTCATAACTGCTGCCATTCAGAGAACAAAGGTACTGCCTTATGCAAGAATACTCCATGTGCCAATATGCACAGAAACAACACTAGGCCCCGAGAACATACAACTTCATGGGCGTCTTAAGCAGCAGGCTAGCCAGTGTGTGCATGTGTGCATGCCAAACCAGGGAATGCTGGCTTACAGGGACAGAGCTGCTTCTCAAAGGCCTGGCCGCTCGGAAAGCCGTGTAGGGAGCAGTGGCCCCAGATCATAGATAACATATCCAGCATCTCTGTGAAATATTCAAATATATGTGATAGCTACATGTATGCAAGCATAAAATCATTTTTTTCCTTTGCTCAATATGCTTACCTGTTATAGAGAAGAATGTCTGGTTTCCAAATCTGGCCATCTGGGAAACGAACAGTCTTCACCCCTGGATATTCTGACACATTCCACTGTAAATAGTGATCTGTCCAAGACTGACACACACAATGACATTAGCAGCACTTCACTTCCGTGGCTACTAATATTTCTCATAAGCGATTATTAGGTAAGTGCAAAACCAAAGAGAATTCCAGACATTTATTATAACTGAATTGCTATTTATAAAATATAATGAAAACGGGAATTCAATAATCCTTTCCAAAATGACTGTGAAGAGCATAAAACTCACATTTAACGTTCTGCTGTCACCATGAACACATTCAGATGGTATCATTAAAGTTAATTCCAACCCTCTGCATGTCCCCGAGCCTTCTCCTCCTGCAGTGGATGGGTTACTTCTAGCCAAATGAATAACTGTTTTGCCTTAAAAGTTTTCACTGTAAGAATACTTCGAAAAAAGGAATTCACTTATTTCCACTGGAATAAGAACCGGGCTGGAGAAATGTGGAATATTTATTTCCATAAAGCAATACTGTGCAGCTGCATGGGAACCTCTCAGAATTTCTAAAGGAATGTTTCCAGATTTGAATTTTTATTTTGTCACAGGAATAGTGCTTCCGACACCCGACAATGCAAATCCTGAGCCCTGATGGTGAAACACAGAGTCAGGACGAAAGGAGGCAGGTGAAGACTCAGGAAGCACTCACACAAGCTCACGGCCAGGCCTTAATTGAGGTTATCGAGTGACTTTTGCCAGAGGAATACCCACGTCTGGGGTCCTCCCTCCGAGGATCAGGTGCTAAACAGCCCTTCCTGGAGCCCACAAGCTCTGCAGAGGATGCTCGGGTGGGATCCCACCTGCAGCTGCCACATAACCAGCACCACCCCACAGGAGGCTCAGGGCTGACAAGTGTGAACTCAGAAGCTCCTATAATTGCACCATTATCCTGTATTCTGTCCCCCTGGTACCACCCATGCTCTGAAGCTCAGGCTTTCCAAGATCCAGAAAGGCATGTGATGCACCACCCCAACCTGGGACCAGGGTGGCTCCTCACAATCAAATACATGGTAATTTCTGCAGCAAAACATGCCTATTTGCACTAAGTGAGACAAATACATGCCTCAATTCACATAGATTTCAATTTGATTTTAGACCAAAATAATTTGACGCAAAGTTACGAAAACAACATCAAAAGAGGGGGAAAATTTTTCAGAGCTGCTGAGATTTGGGAATTGCAGATGAGGGGCTGTGGGCCTAGAGCTATTGATACAACAAGAGAAGCAAAGGGCATGTCCCAGACCAACCATCCTCTGAGGAGGGCAGGCAGCATCCAGAAAGATGGTCCCAAGTCTGGAAGGATCTAATCTGACATCAGAGGAGAGGAACTATCCAGGTGAGTGACATCATTTTGCAGCCAGGGACCTCCAGGAATGAGGATGTGTTAATGGGTGATGTGCAGAAGTATCCTCTGGGGCATTCAGGATCGACAGCTGCCTGCTGGGGTCTCTAATGAGATGGACGTGGTTGGGGAGGGGACAGGAGGGGCACACCCAGGAATGGTGGGTCTTGTCCTAGTTGTCTTCCAGGAATGCCTGGGCGCCAACCAAGCCATGCTTCCTGCAGCTTGCTCCAACTTGGCACCTCTGCCCTGTGCTTCCCTTCATTTCTCTCCCTTGCCCTGGGCACGAGGCCCTACCACAGCCAACACCTGTGCTTTCTGTGCCACAGTCTTGCATCTCACCCTGGGATGCTTCTCTGGGTTGGTCACTAATTATCACAGAGCCAGTCACGTTCACCATTATTACCACACAGGTCAGGGCCACAAGATTCCACGAACTGCCCTGGAAAGTGGGCATCGTAGGCCAAGGCACTTCTCTCCTTCTCCTCTGCCTGCTGAATGATGGCCAGAGAGGGAGGGGAGACAGGAACTGGGAATGGGAATGGGAGTGCTTGGATGGTCAAACCCAGACCTCGTCCAAGGCACAGCCAGAGCTGTACGCTGCCTCCCCACAC
This sequence comes from Gorilla gorilla gorilla, assembly GCF_029281585.2. Classification (NCBI taxonomy): domain Eukaryota; kingdom Metazoa; phylum Chordata; class Mammalia; order Primates; family Hominidae; genus Gorilla; species Gorilla gorilla. The sequence goes on from NC_073240.2 coordinate 31,655,036, forward strand.
CCCGCACACCCCACTGCGTAAACCATGGGCTCATCCCCTCCCTGGCCAGATCACAGCCTTTATGCTAGTCCAGTGTCCTGTGTATGTCCAGACTCACCATAGCAGACTCACCATAGTTTGGGGGGGGGGGTCAGTGATATGACTGCTTCCATTTACAAGAGGAAGCCAGGGTTCAGAAAGCTAGGATGTTTTAGTCAGTCACTGGGTCAGGGCTTACCTGTGTTATTTGACTTTAAGCCAACTGATCTTTGGGCTCTACCAGAGCTGGTTCTTCTGGCTCAATCTCCCTGATGCTGCTGCCCATCTGCTGTTTTCCCTTGCCCCAAACCAGGCTGACCATTGTGTCAGAGGCATTTAAACCAGGGAAACTCCATCTTAAATAGGAGCTGGGTAAAGCAGGGCTGAAACCTCCTACTGGGCTGCATTCCCAGATGGTTAGGCATTCTAAGTCACAGGATGAGACAGGAGACAGCACAAGATACAGGTCATAAAGACCTTGCTGATACAACAGGTTGCAGTAAAGAAGCCACTAAATCCCACCAAAACCAAGATGGCCACGAGAGTGACCTCTGGTCATCCTCACGGCTACACTCCCACCAGCTCCATGACAGTTTAGAAATGCCAAGGCAACATCAGGAAGTTACCTTACATGGTCTAAAAAAGTGAGGCATGAATAATCCACCCCTTGTTCAGCCTATCAAGAAATAACCATAAAAATGGGCAACCAGCAGCCTTCGGGGCTGCTGTCTCTATGGAGTAGCCATTCTTTTATTCCTCTACTTTCCTAATAAACTTACTTTCATGCCCTGAATTCTTTCTCACACTAGATCCAAGAACCCTCTCTTGGGGTCTGGATCGGAACCCTTTTCAGGTAACCGTAGTGGCAGAAAAGGTAGGGGGAGCTGCCAAAAGCATCCGCATCAGACAGACCTGGGTTTGCACCAAGGGTCTGGCAGAGACTAGCGGTGTGAGCTTGTTCAGGTAAATCATTGTCTCTGAACTGCAGTTTCCTTACATGTACCCTGCCTCACAGGATGAGATGAGATAATGTGTGCAGCAGCAGATTGAAGTCATATGGCCCTGGCAGGCAAGTGATGAATGGTGGCTTAAAAAAAGAGAGAGAGATTTCCCCATTTTACAAAATCCTGCTGGACTTGGGAGCTGTAGTAACAGTCATAACATAGCTGCAGCCAAGGGTGGGGAAGACTGAGTGCCAACATGCAGTGGGAACCTCATGCTGTGTGCCCTGGAGCCCAGGTCCACAATCCTGAGCCCGGGGGCCCCACCAGCAACCCCCACAGGCTCCCATGACGGTTTCCCAAGAATGGATATGGAATAAGGCCCTACAAACAACAAACTTCTAGAAAAAAGGTTGTTCTCTGAAAGCACTTGGTTCCTAGGTCCCTCTGGAACAGGGGGCATCAGGCAAAATCTTTGTAGACAGCACCTGACACGTTTTCCACAGAGTGGGGATCTGAAAAGAAGCATCAATGAACCTAGACTCCCAGACAATCACATTTAGAGGAGTGTGTGCTCTTCCTTCTCTCCCTCCTTTTGTGAGATTCCTTCTCATTAAATCTTCAAAAGAAGGGTGTGTGGAGTTGTGAGGGGACACTGAAGGGAAGGGAGGAAGGGGCCATTGATCTAAAAGGCACTGGGGGAATCCCAATTCTTCCATGGCTCTGGCACCTGGGCCCCATTTGTGCTGCTTCGAGCCCACAGGAAACTCTAAATGTGTGTGGATGCTAGTGGCATGGAAGCACTGAGGGAGGGCGGAGGAGGGGAAAGGGATGAGAGAGGGGAAGGGAGGGAGGAAAAAGGAAAGTTATCTTTCATTAAAAAAAATACATTATGGTATAATAAGAAAATAGATTTGGTTTTCCTGGCACAGAGCTTCCAAAGCCCTGGGAATTTCCTGAGTGAGAGGAGTGTCTTTTGTGATTCATACAGAGCCCCTTCTGACCATGCCTGAGGCCTGAGTTTACGCTGATGAGGTGACTTAGGGTTGGGCACCTAGACAGCTTTCATGGGGGCTGGTCACCTAGTGACTGGAGGAAAGAGCTTTCTGCCCATTGCACTCACAGCTCTGGGGAGGGGTGAGAAAGGGGCTCGAGACAGGGTTATAAACACTCTTGGTCAGCACATCCACGTGCAGGGAAGGTGGCCACTGGGGAGAAGTTACGACGACAGCTCCGCGCACCCTTCCGGCCACCACGCCCTGTCCGCTGCGTCCTTCCAGTTGGTGGTTCCTGAGCTGCATCCTTTAGAATAAACCAATAAACCTAAGTCGTGGGTTTTTCTCTTCCCGAGTTTCATGTTGCTGAAGTCCTGTTCTGAAACTCTGAATCCATGTAATCTTTTCTCCAGGGTATTTTATATAAGTAGATATTAAATATTTATTTAATAAATATATTTTATTTATAAATATATTAAATAAGTTTGTATATTATTTAAAATTTTATTAAGTAAGCAAAGTATTTTCCTGAGCTCTGTCAGTCATCTTAGAAAGTTATTGAACCTGGGGGAGAAGGGTATGGGAACCCTCGAATTTTCAGTCACCTGCTAGACATGTGGGTAGCCTGGGTACACCATTTGCAGCTGGTATCTGAAGTGAGACTGAGCCCTTTAACCTGTGGGATCTGATGCAACTCCAGGTAGATAATGTGAGAAATGAACTGAATTGGTGGACCCCCAGTTGCTGGTGGAAAATTGGTTGTTGGTGCTGGAAAAGTCATCACACGTTTGATGTCAGAAAACACTTATCTTTTCAAAATTATTCCCGTCCATTATTTTGTTAGTGGAGGAAAGCAGCCTTCTTTCCACCCCCCTGACCCTGACGCTTTCTTCTCTTGGTGAGACATAATGATTGAAACATCGCTCTTCACCTTGAGATGCTGTCACAGCCCTAAGCAAGCCACTAGCTGGCTTGTCTGTAAACAGGAAGCGTGGCATTTCCATGTGTCAGAGATCAAGTGATAATGAATGCAGAAATTAAAAAGGTAAACATTTCAGAAAAAATAACAGCTTAAAATCTTATCATCTATGGTGTGAATGCTATTAGTGCCATAATTAGAATTAGGAGGTTAAAGTTAGAGAATGACCCAGGAAGGCTGGGACATCAAATGCCAGGAGAATGGTCACAATTGCAAAATAAGAGAAGACAGATGTTTTAAAAGCAAATGTAAGTCTCTGGATGGTTCAAATGTCTCTTCAGAAACTGAAATGGCTTCTGTCATTTTTTCTCATAGATTAAATCAGATTATGTCTGACAACCCTCTCAAAATGATAAAAACTAATCTGCAGAGAAAACTGGCTGCAGAGGAACCGGCTGCAGAGGAACCAGCTGCTTCCTCCTTGGAACATGAAGAGGTGAACAGAGAGATGAAGCCTCTTTATCCTCCCTCACGTTTCTGAATGATCAAAATCAAGGGCAACTGGGAGAAAGAATAACAAAACCAACAAACTGGATGTCAAGGAGAGTTTTTTCATTTTTTTACCTTTCTGCCGTTTCCATTTTTAATGCATAGAAAATGTATCATTTGCAGAGTTTAAATACCCTAGAGAAAAGATTACGTGGATTCAGATTTTCTGGACAGGAATTCAGCAACATGAAACTCGGGAGGAGAAAAACCCATTGCTAGCCGTTTTTATGGCTCTCTCCCACCGGCCCACATTTGCACTCCCCTCAAAACCCTGGCCCTGAGAGCCTTCAGTACCCAGCTTCACTTGTGCATGTCCATTATTGTGCTGGGTCAAGCCAGGCTGGTCCCCAGCCAGGGAACACAAGAACAGCAATCAATGGAAGGTTGCTTAGAAGTGGCCTCTGGGCAGCATCCAAGCTTGCTCTGGTGACTCCTGAGTTCCTCATGTCCATGCTGTGGACATGAATAGAAATGCCAGGGCTTCCAGACTGAAACACTGGGTGGGGGCGGGGGGCAGAGAGACACAGGCACTGGCTAGATGACTGTTAAGGTTTGTTCTAAACCCAGGATTCTTGTGAGCCCTTAAAAATTCAGTTGGGACACAGTGTTACAACTGCTAGATCATCTACAGGTGCCGCTTTCCAGATAAATGTTATCACCCAGCTTTATGAGGGCACACCTTCTAAGGGAATCCAGCATGTTTCTCAATCGGTAGGCACCTAAAAGTAAACATTAATGACAAAATACTCAGAAATGCCAGTGCTCCCAGATCTTCACATTTAGGAGAATTTGTGCCTCTCCTTCTCTCCCATTTCTGTAAAGCAGAGGTTTCTCCCATGTCTGGCCTCTACTATCTGACCACCAGCTGTCATCTGTAATATCCCTGGGGAGATACTTGTTCTTGCTATTTTAATTTCCTCCTCCTCCTCCTCCTTTCCTCCTCTCCTCCTCCTTTCCTCCTCTCCTCCTCCTTTCCTCCTCTCCTCCTCCTTTCCTCCTCTCCTCCTCCTTTCCTCCTCTCCTCCTCCTTTCCTCCTCTCCTCCTCCTTTCCTCCTCTCCTCCTCCTTTCCTCCTCTCCTCCTCCTCTTCCTCCTCTTCCTCCTCCTCCTCCTTTCCTCCTCTCCTCCTCCTCTTCCTCCTTCTCCTCCGCCTCCTCTTTTCCTCCTCCTCCACCTCCTCCAACTCCTCCTCCATTTTTCCTCCTTTTTTCCTCCTCCTCCTTCTCCTCGTCTTTTCCTTCTTCTTCTCCTCCGCCTCCTTCTTCTAAACGTGTTAATTACACAGCCTGATCATAAATGGCTTAAAGGTAGAAACTGGGTTATGTATTTCTGGGTCCCCTCACCTGGCCCAGTTTAATACCTTCCACAGAGTAGGCTGCTCCAAGAGGAGGTGAGTTAAAAGGTGAGTTTTCAAACAAATGAAGCTGCAGATGCTTCTGCAAATGTAAGCCTTAATTAAAATTAGCTGTGCTTGAAATAAATTTAGAGGTCTCTGGTGACACCCTCTGAAGCAAGGATGTTTATTTATGGAGCATCTGAATTCCATACTGGAAGTAATAATCCAGTTACATTTTTCTTGGAAACCACCATCCTTTAAATAAAGTTGCCAAATCATATACATTGCTGAAGACCAGTCACTTACTGAAGGCTAAGGAAGATAGGCACCAGGGAGAGAGACCTCTCCATAACATGCATTTCTCTCTGTAAGAAAAATGTCAACAGCAGCGTTGTTCCTTAGAGGGCATGGCAAACGTCCAACTTTAATTAAAAAGGGAAGCACTTGCCTCATTCTCCGGAGCCTGACCTTATACACACAGTACGAAAGTGCTGCACGGCCGTTCAGGAGATGGCTTTATGTTGTGTCACACTACCTAAGCACCTCAAGGTTCACCTTGAGTTTTTGCTTCATTCTCTCATTCGGCAAAAGTTCTTTGGTGCCCGCTACAGGTGAGACAGTGAACTAGGGGCTGTGGGTACGGCAGTGACCGAATGCACCTGGAGCCCTGTCCCCCACACTGTGCACACATTCTAAGGGTGATGAAGACTCAGAACCAATGAACAGATAGACGAGTGAACACAAAGCGGGTTACATGGTGAGAAGCCTTTGGGAGAAAAATGAAACAGGATAAAGAGAACAGAGTGGGCTGGAGGTGGAGGGGAGGGTTTGGGACAGTACATCAGAGCTCAAAGAAGACTCAATGAAGAGGTGACCCTTAGGAAGAGATCAGTGAGAAGTAAGGGGGAAATCAAGTGGTTCTTAGGGACGAGTCTTCCTGGCAGGGAGAGCAGCCAGTGCAAAGGCCCTGAGGGGGGCACATGCTCGGGTGACGTGTGTGTCACCCAACAAGTGGACAGTGAGTGCAGCCAGGAAGCAAAGAACAGAGGGGAGGGGAGAGGAAAAAGGAGCCAGGCAAGGAGGGAATTGAATCCAAGGCCACTTCGAGGACTTCAGTTCCTATGCTGTCCAGGGAGACAGGAGCCCCTGGAGGGATCTGTGCCAAGAAGGTATATGCTGGCTGCTATGTTGAGGACAAGACACCACCAGAAGAGGCAACACTGAAGCAGAAAGGCTGGATGGGGACTCCTAATAATGGAGGTGAGAGATGACGCCCATGTAGACCAGGGTGAAAGCATCATGGTTGATGCCCAGTAGTTAGATCCTGGATCGGTTTTGCAGGTCAAGCTGCCAGGATTTGTTGATGTATCAGAGGTGAGGTGTGCGAGACAAGAGTTAAGGGTGACTTCAGTGTTTTTGGTTTAAGCCAATGGATCCATGGCTTTAACATTTATCCAAATGAAAAGTCTGTGGGAGAGACAAGAGTGAGAATGACCCACGGACACTATTTTGATGCTACTGGCAGCGAGGACAATCATTAATGCCAGGCTCTCAGCAGGGGCCAGGAGATGAGTCTGTCCATGGGAAGAAGGCCTGGGCCTTCCAGGAGAGCACAGATCATGTATCCTGGGCAAAAGGAGGGAAGCTAGAGTAGGTGGCACAGGCAAGGGCAGGGATATGCTCACTGAAGTATGCTGCTTTAAATCCTGCAGGGGAATATCTCAAGGGCTCTCACCTGACTAATGTTAGGTTCTGCAGGAGTCTCACATGTAGCTATGGGTGCACCTTGGAGACCTAGCAATGGCTTTAAGCACATCCATTTTCTTTTTCTTTCTTTCTTTTTTTTTTTGAGATGGAGTCTTGCTCTGTTCCCCAGGCTGGAGTGCAGTGGTGCAATCTCAGCTCACTGCAACCTCTGCCTCCCGGGTTCAAGCAATTCTCCTGGCTCAGCCTCCTGAGTAGCTGGGATTACAGGTGTGCACCACCACACCCAGCTAAGTTTTGTATTTTTAGTAGAGACAGGGTTGCACCATGTTGGCCAGGCTGGATGCAGATCCATTTTCTATCCCTCAACTCCACGTGTATTCGCAGGATAACTCAACTGCCCAAGAACCACATGGGACTATCCTTTGCCTCCATTTTCACTTCTCCCATTCAACTTTACAAAGAAGGGCACATTTCTCTTACCTCAACTCCCATCTTGGGACACTGACTCAAGAACCAAACAAATGGTCAATTAAAGTATCAGCGTTTGTGTCTGTGTGAATTACCTTACAAATTGGGTGGCAAATACTTTCAAAGGTCAGGTGGGTTTAAATTCTTTTAATTCTTTGTTTTCAACAAAATTGAAGGAGAAACTAATCAAGCTGTCAGCCGATACATCTGATAAAAACTACATTATTTTTGGCATATAACCTAGAAGAAGTTCAAAGATTGAGTAACATTGCTTTAACAAAGTGGCTTTCATGTCCAACTACTCATGTTACTACACCTAGTTAAAAAACAGCAACAGAATTGAAGTGAAAACTATCATTCTCTCCATTCAAGTAATAAAAAGTCATCTGTACATACATGAACTAATTTAAAACAAACTCATCTTGGGCAGAGATATAAATTGCCAATAAAAATTTATGTTTTATAATTACTTAAAAATTTTAATTTATGTCACCTTGATGAATTATAATACCAATAACAATAGCAAACTTAAATCAATCCAAAAGAAACAAAATTTAATACTTATGGTGTAAAGGAATAATTCTTGTGTAAATATTTACATTTGAAAAAACCAAGGCACGATTAATAAAAGACTTTCGGCCCTGCACGGTGGCTCATGCCTGTAATCCCAGCACTTTGGGAGGCTGAGGTGGGTGGATCACCTGAAGTCAGGAGTTCAAGACCAGCCTGGCCAACATGAAGAAACCCTGTCTCTACTAAAAAATACAAAAACTAGTCAGGTGTGGTGGTGCCTGCCTGTAATTCCAGCTGTTCGGGAGTCTGAGGCAGGAGAATCACTTGAACCTGGAAGGCGGAGGTTGCAGTAAGCCAAGATTGCGCCACTGCACTGCACTCCAGCCTGGATGACAGAACAAGGCTCTGTCTCAAACAAACAAACAAACAAACAAACAAGAGTCTTTCAAACATAAAATTATATTACATTAGGATAAAATTCCGTATAGAAACTAGAATAGAAATGCATGTGCAAAGAGAAAAAAGGGACTATGTTAAATATCTGACAGTTTAAAAAAAGGCTTGTTCATATGGTGTTTGAATGAGATGGGCACCAAATTATTATGGTATTTTGAATTCCATTTAAAATAGAGACTGACTGTTTTATTTTTCAGTGTTAATATTTACAATTGGATGTTAAGTGGCATCATTTGTAATTAATCAAATTTAGATTAGTATTGCAGATGTCAAGTTAAAAATCTACAAATGATAGGTAGCATTTCAATATTCTTATAAGCATTGCTAGAGCACAAAGTACGAGGGCCTCTGGTTTTGGAACACTCCACCTGATTCAAACATGCAGCTCTGGAGGCCACAGAGGGCAGGGATGGAGCTTCTGAGTCCTGGGGACTGGCTGTGGTGCAGGTTGTGGACACCTACACACAGCCCTGTATCTTCTTGTCTTGCCTGAAGTGCTTCTGAAGTGTCCCCACATTACCTTGTCCTATGTGTTGATCTTGTGCATGTGTTGAGTACTGCAGACTGTAGTGTCATACAGCCAGCATTCATTGTTGGCAGGTGTGGAGTTGGTGTGACAGCCATGGCCTTTTTTTTTTTTTTTTTTTCCTAAACAGGACCTCTCAGAAGCAAGCATCTCAGGTATTAGGACAAGAATCTTGGGTGCAAGATCTTGCAGCCCATGGGAGAGATTGTCATTCTCTTAACTTACCATTTGCAGCCAAATGTTGGTGGTTAAAACTTGGTTCTTCTCATCCTTCAAAAAAAAAAAAAAAAAAAAAGCAGCAGCATAAATAATATGGTTTACAAAAGAAAGAATGAGACAATTATTCACATGGGGATCTGACTGTCGAGATCGTTGTTGTGTGTGGAAATTAGAATGCACCAAGCACTTCCAATATATGCAAGCAGCATTTCCCTAGAGTTAAGCTTTTCTATTTATTCCAAAGTAAGACACATTTATTATACAGCACTTAAAAAAGATGGAAAAGTATAAAGAAAATTAAAACTCTGCAACCTTACCATCCAGAAATGATGCCTGCTAATGATTTAGCTATTTATCTTTGTATTTTTAAATAATTCATATGCTTAAAAAAAAATAAAAGTAGGTGAAAATACAAGTTTTTAAAGTCAGGTTTGTTTCCAAAATATATACGCTTTTAAACAAATACAAGTATGTTATGCCTCCCTCCCCCAGGAAAGGGGCCATGGCCCTGTGTGGAGCTGCTGCACCCTGTGTGAGTGGTGCCATGAGGGCCGTGACTCTGCCTTGTCCCTGCAGATCTGGGCTTTTCTCTCATCCTCTAACTTCTAGGAGGCACATCAGGCTCTTGAAATACACCTGAAGGTAAAGCCTACCCAGGTGATAAACTAAAGGTGAGAAAGATGAGGTGACTTTAGAAGCAGCCATTCAAACTTGGATCTTTCTGACTCCAGAGCCTATTTTCCTACATTTCCAAAACACCTCCCTGAGTTCTGCCTCCAGCTAAGCCTATGCACTAACCAGGGAGCTTGGATAGCGTACCAGCTGTGACTTTGCTCCAGCACAGGACGTACAGAGAAGTGACCCGTCAGTCAAGACTGGCCTTTCCAAATGGGAGGCAACTTGCGTTTTAGTACGGCTGACCAAGCCCAGTGAAAGGAGGCAAATGAGTGAATTCTGTACAATAGTTATACTGAGAATGTTGTGATTCAGCATGAAATAATCAACTCCAACCTAAAGGACTCTGTGAATTAGCAACTGACACCCTCTCTCCAGGGAAAATATTAATTAATGCCCCTGTGAAGATGTTCCCAGAAGCTGAAACCTCAAGCTCCCGCAATAGAATCTACTTGGCCTGGTTCACCAATGGGAAGTTTCAAAAAAAAAAAGACCCAAAGGCAGAAAGAACGTGGCATCTGCTGGGGCATGTCAGTGGGCAGGGATGCAAATGAAAAACGAATGCTGCCTCTCATTAAAATGAAAATGCATTGAGCATGTAAGCAGCTGACAGGGACATCAGTGCCCCAGCCCAGCTGCTCACATGTTGGGCACCTCTGGGGTGAGATGGGCCAGGTGGGGCAAATCCCACAGAGAGGAGAGGGCTGCCTGGGGAGGGACATGGGATGATGTCTCAGGGGACCCCAGGCCAGGGGCAATGTCCACAAGACGCTGAACATTTATTCAGTTACAGGAAAAAATACATCCCATTTTCCTAATAAAATGTGCCAGGAGTTTTTGGTGGGAAAAGCTGTAGAGCTAACATGTCTCTGTACTCTGCACTGAGCAAATGATCCCCAACAGAGCTATCCATTTAAGTGGCTGGAGCACTCCAGTTCCAGTTCAAGCTCCAATATTATTGGGAAGCATTGTTAAAACTCTTCAGAACGTGTATCTGTTGCCTCAACGTATTAAGGAGTTGTTGTTTTTAATGGACTTAAAATTAGCAAGGGTTCCATTTAGGTGCCTTTCCTTCTTTTAATTGCATTTGTGTCTTCATCTGCTGAGAGAAAGGCTTCTGTGGTTTGGGAGCTCAATTACTATGAATCTAATTAAAAGGCTTTCTTCTTTCCAACATTCTAACAGAAACCCCATTAGAGAACACTGAATTTCAGTGGTGTGTGGCAGCTTGGGACCAAGTACAGCTTTTCAAACTGTAATCAACAAGCAGCAGCCACCACCACCTGAGCATGCAGGGATACCCGTTAGGGGAGCCCCCCACAAAGACTCAAGAGGGAGAGAGGAGGGCATGAGGAATCATGCTCCCAGAACAATCTCCCTCCTCTTGGCACCTGTCCGGGCCACACACGGTCTGAGTCTCTTGGCTCTCTGTTTGCAGTGACAAGGTCCCTCACCTCCTTCCCATTCCCACTGTGCAGCCTGCTGCCCCATGCACACGCAGGTGCACACACACAGAGGCTGTCCTCTACTCATCTTCACACCGGACTTTCTGATCATCCATATGATCAGATCACCCTCCTCCAACTGCACTGCCCAAAGGATCAAGTCAAAAATCTTGAGTGAAGTGCACAAGCCATTGCTACAAGCCACGGTCCAGCCGAGTTTTCATTCATTCATTCATTCATGCAACATTTATGGAACACCTCCTGTCCCCAGCATTATGCTTGCCTGATGTGTGCAGTGGAAATTAATATTGCTCCTGAGCTCCTAGAATAAAAATTGTGTGTGTGTGTGTGTGTGTGTGTGTGTGTGCGCGCGCGTGTGTTGGTGGGGGGGGGATGAGGTAGGATTATACAACACAATAATGATACACTTATAACAACATATAACAACAAATGGTAACAAGGATCACGGAGGGAGGGAAAACAGGGTCCCTACAAGGAGGAAGACAGGGACATGGACTTCACCCAGAGTGACAAGGGGTGGCGTCCTGAGGCTGAGCCTCTGCTTTAACCACCTGTGATCCTGCAATACCACAGTATGTGGATCCCCTCACATCCACCATGTGCACCCAGTCCTGAGCCTTTATCCCTCGGTTCCCACCACCAGCTCTGCTTTCCAAGGCTCTATCCAGGCATTACTGTCTCCAGGCCCCCACGCCTGTGACCACAGATGAGAGGCAGTTGCTGCAGGCCTCAGTCTCCTCATTTGCAAAATGGCTCTTGACTGACCCCTTTCCCCCTTCTCAAAGAGGTTCTGTGGGACTCTGGCAGCAATAGGTCTGCAGGTGCCGTGTCTTCTCCTATAAGACCTTGACCAGCTGGCAAGAAAAGCCCTCCCTCCCCAGGGGCTGCTCCAAAAGCAGGTTCAGAGTCCATCTGTCCCCTCCCCTCTCCCCACAGCCTTTTCCTTCCTCGATCCTTGGCAAGCACGTCCCGACCCTGCTGCACTAAAGCTGAGCTCAGCCCCCTGCTTCCTGACAGGCTTCTGCACAGAGGACCTCGGGGAGGACTTCAGCTCTGCACTCAACTTCCTTACCTCGGGGTTTGTACTTGGCCACACAGGCTGCAGGTGAACTGGGAGACCTGGGGATGGTGGCCACACCTCTGAGTGTGGAAAGTCCCCAGATGGAATTATAGTTCCCACATGGCCCTCTGGCCCCCGGCAGAAGGACATTCAGGGCATGTATGCAGGGGCTCCACTCCCACTGCCCAGAATTTACCTAGGGACAAAATCCAGTTCCTCACCCCAGGAGGGAAGTTTCCTTCTCTTTCACCCAAATATCCTCCACTGCTGCCAGAGCCCCCAGCCTGCCATGCAGCACTTGAGCCTGAAACCATGAATCAGCAGGCAGAGCTGCCTACAGCACTCACTCCCTCCCAAGTTGGAGGCCACCCTGGTCAAACAAGGGGGTTCCTGCAAGAGAGGGGACAGAAACATCCAACCCTGGTCCAGAGGCCTGTGAATAAATATGCACATTTAGTCTCCCGAAGAACAGTATTCCACAGGAACCTAGGGGCCTGCAATTAAGTAGCACAGACTCTATGTTTAATTCCATTTGGACGCTTATAACAAAATATCATACACTGGGTAGCTTATAAAAAATAGAAGTTTGTTTCTCACAGTTCTGGAGGCTGGAAGTCCATGATTAACCTGCCACTATGGTTGAACCCTGGTGTCTGGTGGGGGCTGGCTTCCCGGATCATAGGCAGCCACCTTTTCACTGTGTCCTCGCATGGTGGAAGGGGCGAGGGAGGTCTCTGGGGCCTTGTATATACGGGGACCATCCATCATGACTGCACCCTCATGGACTAATCACCTCCTAATACCATCGCCTTGGGGATTCAGATCTCAACATAAGCATTTAGTGGGGGAAAAAAACATTCAGACCACTGCACTGTGAAAGTGGGTTTCAGCAATTCCAGATCCTCAAGCTGCCCCCCTGGCTATTCCTGCCCTCCCCAACTGGGCAGGAGGGCATGGAGGAGCAGAGTCCACACAGGCAAAAGACCCTGGGGGCTCCCGACTCAGCAGGCAATTGGCTTCTGTGCATTTCAATGTTCTCTCCTCCGAAACAGGGATGCAAACAGCTGCCCTGTCTGCTACAGCAGGTGGGAAGAGGAGGAGCATGCTGCAATCTGTGCAATGTCACTCAGTGCCAGTGGCTGTCACCACGTGGCTACTCACACACACGGCTCTCCTGCAAGATCTACACTCCCTTCTCCCTCTGGGATGAAGACAGGAGGAGGCAGGGTCTCCAGCCCGCCACAATCCCAGAAGGCCGGGGTGGCAAGGCACCCTCGAGTCAACGCGCCTAACTCCCTTCATTCTTTTTCCATCTGAGCTCTTCAGTTGAGAGCATGCTTTGATTTAAGTGATCGTGCTTTTTAAAATCAATCTCTCTGAATAATCGTCTATCTGGTTTAGAGTACAACTGTCCTGGTAATGCGTAATGTGCTATCTTGCATTTCTGCAGCAATTATTCTTTCGTGAATTACTGGGTAACATCATTCAATGTGATTTTACAGAGCTCCCATCACATTATTTCTTTTTCCTTTGTGTAGATGCTGAGAAAAAAAAAAGCAAAAACGTAACAATAGACCTAACCACCACCATTTCTAAATTCTTGTTTGCAGAGAAAATAGCTGGATAATATAAATTCATATTTGTGTAGCAGTCTAAAGTTTATAAATGGTGACTTCTTTTATCTAATTTAATCTTTACACCAACCATATTTTTTTCTTAGTTTTACAGCATAACAAACTGAGGTTTTCCCTGAGTCAGCAAGATAGTAGGTCTGACAAAAGACTCATATCCAGAATAAGAAATAAACTCCAAAAAATCAATCAGAAAAGGGCAGGCAATCCAATAGAAAAATGGGCAAAAGATGAACAAGTACTTTACCAAGAGGATATCAATAAATATCAGGTATCAGGTATTGACGATACCTGAAAATAACAAAGCTAACCCTTAAACAGAGTTTGCATTTCTAAATGTCACATGCACACGCAAACAATGCATTTTGGCTTCACGACAATAATCCAGCAAAATAAATACTATTACTTTTCTCATTTAATAATGGAGATTATGGGAGACCCCCCAAATTTAATTTTATATGTCTCTTTTCTGTTTGAATGCTTTGCTATGAGCAGGTATTACCTTTATAATCAAAGGAGAAGAGGAATGCATAAATATATCAATTATGAAACAAACAAGCTCCTGGCCCTAGGTCACACAGCTAAGTACAGAAACCTGTTTAAGAGGTTAGGGGGTTGGATTTCAGTTTCGTAAAGTTTAGTTTTCAACACTTGTGTTTTGAACCATGATGTGATTCTGTCCTCCTTGTTGTAACAGCAAACACTGTGATTACAATCACGGAAAATAATTCCCTTTGGTAACTGTACAAGACAGAAGTTTCCAAAGTATGGGCTTGGAACCCCTGGGTTTCTGAAATGCTTTCAGAGGACCAGTAAGTCAAATCTTTTTTTCATAATGCTTAGCCGTTATTTCCCTCTTTCATCCCCCTTTTCCCTTGAGTCTTCCATAGAGCTTTGCAGAGGCTACAGGACATAGGGACCAGCAGCAGACTGAATGCAGAAGCTGGTCAGAGAGTCCAGATGTCTTCTACCACATGAGGCATTAAGGAGATTTGCAACAATAAAAAGCAACGCCACCCTTCCCACTGATTTCTTGGGTGAAAATATGGTTATTTTCCATAAAATGCTATTTATGTTAACATCTTGCTATTTATGGAATGGCCTTATTATATTAAGTGAATTACTGAACTTTAAAATGCTTCTCAGCTTTTATCTCCAATGTGGTAAATATTGATAGATATAATCACATAAACAAAACTTAGAGGATCTTCAATAACCTTAAGGAGAGCAACAGAGTCCTGAAGCCTGGATGTCTGAGAGCCGCTGATGGGGAGCTTGGCATTTCTAGGACCATCCTGGTCCTCGTACCACAGGGCCCGGCCCTCTCAGGATACAGAGCTCGGCTCTACCTCTGCTCACATTTTGGGATTGCTCAGGGTCTGTTTGTTGGGGACACAATGTGAAAAATATAGATATCACAGGCTCTGGGCTCTGCTATTCACTAGCCATGTGGGCTAGGGGTAGTCCCATCCCCTGAACTTTTCTGAGACTCAGTTCCCTTATTTGTAAAAACAAGGGTAATGGCTGTCAACTGCTCTCTCTCCAGCATGCTGCAAGGACTGAATAGGTAGCACAAAGAAAAGTGCCTAAGAGCTGGGTGCGGTGGCTCACGCCTGTAATCCCAGCACTTTGGGAGGCCGAGGCAGGCAGATCACGAGGTCAGGAGATCAAGACCATGGTGAAACCCCGTCTCTAATAAAAATACAAAAAATTAGCCAGGCGCGGTGGCAGGCACCTGCAGTCCCAGCTACTTGGGAGGCTGAGGCAGGAGAATGGCACGAACCTGGGAGGCGGAGCTTGCAGTGAGCTGAGATCGTGCCACTGCACTCCAGCCTGGGCGACAGAGCAAGACTCTGTCTCAAAAAAAAAAAAAAAAGAAAAAGAAAAGTGCCTAACATATAGCAAAATTCTCCACTGTTAAATTATCGGAAAAAAGTTCCTTTGATAGAAAGGTACTGAAAAGGCTAAGAGAATTGGCCCGAACTGGCAATATCTCCTCACTATCTGCGGCTGCCTATTTTTAGGGGTGGCACATAATTACTGGTTGGTTTTCTGTTTCTAATTTAACTGTGTAATAATTTGTTTTGGTTCTCAGTTTATTCATTTAGCTCTGCAATGTTCCTTTTATTCTGTTATTTTATTGGCTCATCTTTGAAACCTGGTTGGTTTGGTTCCCACTGAAATTAAGGCTTAGGAATTAAGTGTCTAGAGGTCAGCATTTAATATTCCCAGTGGGTTCATGGTTATTCTGCGATGCATCAATGTGCAGATGAGAATCTTTTCAAAAAGTGTGTGCAACCTGACTTCCTTCAAGCCTTGGATCCTGGCCTCATCCACCAGCTAGCCACCTTGGCAAAGGGTTAAGCTAAGGAACGTCACTATTTCTAGGATTCTGGAGCTCCTTAATCACAGCTGAACTGTTTACAGATACATGCTTATTTCTGACGGTACCGTTAAACCTGACAAATAGAGGAAATGCATTATGCTTTAAAACACAGCACCCCAAAGATCCTGAGATTGGAGACGTTGCTCCAAAGAGCCACTGAGGCAGAGACTGCAGTCTTTGGAAAAACTGCTGCCTCTAGAACTCCCCCAGCAGAGTGATTCTGAACTCTTTGATTCTATTTTTAACTACCAAAGTTAATCCTGCACAGTTCGAGAACACTGATTTCAAGAACAATGCAAAGTATAAGGCTTAAGGGATTTAAAAAATCAGACCACAGTGTAATACGTGTATATTTATATATATATTTTTTTCCTCCCAACAGGTCAGCATGTAATTCCTTGAGACATAATCCCAGGAAAGACCCATGATGACAAGATGGAAAACTGGCTGATCAGCCTGGCTCCTTTAGGGAGAATAAATGCCAGGTGAACAGAGGCAGGCGGGTTTCCTGAGCTTAGGACCTGGATCCGGGCAATACCACTGACTTTTGTTTCCCCTGTGAAATCCAGATCCAATTTGCCCAATGCCAGATTGAAGGGAGCAAGGCAGACCAAGGTGTTCAGCTGCCTGCGAGTGCAGGAATAAGAGAGCTTGCCCGGGGGAGGTGAGCCCCACCCAACCTGATGTCCACTTGGTTCTCGCTGGGTGGACTCCCATCCCCAGAGCTGCCCCATCCTTCTCAGGGAGGGAGGAAGAGTTCAAGCATGCACTTTTCACTGCAACTGAAAGATTTCCTTTCTTTCTATAAGAAAGGGCCCCCTATCTCCCTCAAAGGACCTACCTCTTGAGGAATGAAGCCTGGAAGGTGGATCATGAGAGCAGACCCTAACAGAGAAGGAATCGATCTTGAATTAGCAGAGCTGACAACGGGTAGTGGTAGGAAGATTGTGGAGTAGAGGAGAAAGAGGAAGAGAGATGCTGGGTTTCCGGCATACTGAGTGGAGCAGGAATCAAACTTCATCTGAACTACCCTTGAACAGAAAGGATAAATCTCCCTTTAAGTTTAAGCCATCATCCCAACTAAATCAGTTTTCAGGAATTTCCTTGAGTGTTTACAAGTTGTATCTCTCTGGACTAAAAGCAAACACCTATACACACAGCCAGACTCCCACAAATGCCTTGGTTACAAAATTTCTGTAATTTCAATATCAGGCTTTTTCAATGAATTGTCAAAAAGCTAGCTGCAACAAATCTCATCACAATTGGGGTCCTCTAAAGAACTGAGTTAGAGATAAGGAGACCCCAACAGAGCCCTTGCTATGGAACTGGTGCAAAGTGGGTTTGAAAGGCCAATAGAAAGGGAAGGGGATAAGATGAATGAATGGAAGTTAGGAGCAGGATTTAGAAGCAGTCATTTATTTTTCTTGTTTTTTTTTTGTTATTTGATATTTCTAATACTTCTATAAATAATATAGGTTAATTGGCTTAATAAACAAAGACAAAAATAAATCAGGCCACGAATCAGGAAAGTATAACATAAAAATAATCATCTCTACTACATCACAGAAAATACGAATGAGGCATGGGCCAGATGAAAACAAATTGGAATGACAGCCACAAGAAGGAAGTATGAGTATGAATGAATGAATGATTAAATATATACATAAATAAAAATTTTAAAATAACAAGCACAAAGAAGAAAGGCAGCCAGGCATACACACACAACTAATATACAAAGCAGCCTGGAAAAAAGCCCAAATAAGAAGGGCATGCTTCTCATGAGTTCTTTATATTATACTATATAAGTCTTGGATCAAATTAAGCATGATTTCAAAGATGAGCTAATAAAATAACAGAATAAAAGGAACATTGCAGAGCTAAACAAATAAACTGAGAACCAAAACAAATTATTACGTAGTTAGATGAGAAACAGAAAGGAACAAAACAGACACAGCTAAAAAATTAAGTTACTGGCATGAAGGCAGGACCTGAGATAATCACGGTGTAAGATAATCACAGTGTCTGCAGAGCAAACACACCAAGAGATTACATCCATTACAGAAGTTGGAAATGGAAGTGAAACAAAGAAGCCATAGCTAGAGCTGAAATGGTGACTACAACACAGAGAAACTAGTTAAGTATGCTGGGATAATACATGCGGGCCCTGCTTCTGGTCCTAGCAAAACAGGAGACTCTATAATGTTAACACTATCCTGCTACAAACACCTGGAAATTCTGGAGAAAATCAAACAAATGTCTTTTTAAATGCTGATTTTGGCTCACAAGAAAGCACAAGAAATCCTTCAAAACAACAACAAAAAAATCCAAGAGGAAATTGAAAAGAACATTGTAAGTACGTGAGCTGACACCATAGCAGAGTGCAGGAGTGTGGAGACCAGTGGCCAGTGTTATGCACAGAGAGCCTAAACAATGCCTAAGTGGGACTATAGAAAAGATTCTCTTTCATAGGTGGAGGGCTGAACCAAACCCCCCACCAACTTCCACCAGCATGGTCCAGGAAATTTGAAGAGACCATTGGCCAAGAAAGAAGCAAGTTAGTCTGTGTCATTCTGGGCTGAAAGTGGAGAACCAGGGTATACTCTATTTCCTGAAAATGTATCAGCCTTCTTTCTGATGGAGAATTCAAATGTAACCAATTCACAAAGCCTAGGAACTTTGCAAGTCATGGAATTAGCTTAGAAGTTGTTCCAGACCAGTAAAACTTGAGGACCCAGACAGACGCAATGAGAACAAATTAGCAAACCACAAAAAAGACAAAAGAAAGAAAATCATAATAACAAAAAATTGTTGCATAGAAAACACAATGATTATACCCTCCTGATCAAAAATACAAAATACATAAAGTATAACATTTTCCATGAGTGAAAGAGAGAAAACCAAGTCAGGAGGAATAAGCCCCCCAAAATACAGACAAGAGAAATATCAGAGGGATAATACTGAATAAATATGTTTAACGTGATTAAATGCACTACAGAAATCAAAAACACAGTAAAAGAATAAGATATTCTAGGGGTAAAAACGCAGATTTGGAAGAAAACAAAAGTAAGAGTTTTACAAAATGAAAAATTTAGTAACTGAAATAAAAGCTCAATGGGTGGGTTAAACAATGAATTGGAAAGAACGGAAATAATTAGTAAGCTGAAGACAGACTCAACAAAATGACCTAAAATGTAACTCAGAAAGATAAAGAGATGGAAAATGCGAATGCTTGAAAGACTTGAAGGACACAATGAAAAGATTCAATATGTGTATAAAATAGTTTCATAAAAGAAAGGTTAAAGAAATAATGGCTGAGAAATTTCCAGAATTGGCCAACTTATCCTTAGATTAAGGAAGTATGAGTTCCTCAAAAATATAAGTATAAATCAAAGACTAATTCAAACCTCCATCATTTTTTAGCTCTGGCATGTAAATAGCTTAGAATTAATCACTCTCATACTTAACAACAGAAAAAAAAATGAATGAAATGAAAAATCAATGACATTTATTGGACTCAGGAGGGACTGATGCTGCAGGGTAAGTACCACACTGAAATATGGAGAGACATGAAATTCAGGGCACAGCCAAAATCTGCTCACTCAAAGCAGAAGCCACTGGAGCTATGAACTTGTGGTAATGCTTAAATGGTAATTTCAGTGAATCTCTGGTTGCTGAGTGTGAACCAGCAATGAATGAGAGTGAGAAGCCCCCAGACAGCCACAGTCTTGCTGAGGCCTCTACAATTTCATGGGTTTTATGTCTAGAAACTCCACCAGGTTCTCATAGTAAATGTGCAAGGAAGATCTCCTTGTGGCTCCAGCAAGAGAAGGGGAGAAGTAACCACTGGGAAACAGGTCACCCAGAGCCTTCTCCACAAAAAAAGCCTACTCTCCAGGGTTTCTCAGAGCTTATCCCTGCTAGGGAAATTACACTGGTCCCACTCCAGCAGCCTGTAGCCTTTCTGTCTTACCTAAGAGGGGAAAAAGCTATACCACTGCTATACCACTAGAGAAACACCTGTGAAGGTCAGAGCCCAGACACACAGGCCTACTACAATGCTACCATGTAACATAGGATTACAGAACACTTCTTCCCCTCATCCCCACTTACCACCCCACCAACAGGGGTCCAGTATAACTACTGTGAACTACAGTCCAAAAAGCTGTAGATTCTCTGAGAAAGAGTACTTAATTAAGGAAGACAGACATCAAGAGGGAAGACAAAAACAGGAACACTAGAAGAACCTGAAGGCTCTGGCAGTTAAAGCTATAGCAAACATCAAATAAAGCCCAACTACTACCTGTCACATGAATTCCCACACTAAAAAGCTACTTATCTAAATTCATGATGTCATGACCATTTCTGCTTTATTACAGAAAAATTACAAGGCAATTAAAAGACAAGAAAAAACAGTCTGCAGAGACAAAGCAAACATCAGAACAGGACTTAGATATGATACAAATGTTGAAATTACCACATAAGAAATTTAAAATAATGTGATAAATATGCTAAAGGAAAAATAAACAACATGCAAAAGCAGTTGGGTAACATCAGCAGAAAGAAACTCTCAGAAAGAATTGCAAGGAAATACTAGAAATCAAAACCAGTGTAACAGAAATAAAGAATGCCTGTATGCAATTTGAACATGTTGTGTCAAAAATGTAAGTTAAATGAAATTTAAGCCTTGTAAAGTTTCAAAAGAAAAAAGAAAGAAAGCGTTTGATGGCCTCATGAGGAGCCTGGACACAGCCAAGAAAGGAATCAGTGAGCTGGATAATGTGTCAACAGAAACTTCCAAAACTGAATTGCAAAAAGAAAAAAAAAACAGATTATCCAAAAATTGTGGAACAATTTTGAAAGGTATAACACATATATAGTTGAATCACCAGAAGGGAGAGCAGAGCAGAAAGAATAGTTGAAAGAATAATGGCTGAGAACTTCCCAACACCACTGACAGACACAAATCACAGATCCAAGAAGCTCAGTAGACACCAAGTAAAATAAATGTCTAAAAAATTCAACATAGATCTTATTCTTATCACAGAAATTAAATCAAAATGGATCATAAGCCTAGATGTAAAATATAAAATTCTAATACTAGAAGAAAAGACAGGATTAAATATACGTGACTTTGGGTTTGGTGATTATGGTTTTTCATACAACAGCAAAGGCATGATGATCCATGCAAAGAAAAAATTAGTAAGTTGGACTTTATTAAAATTAAAAACTGTTCTATGGAAGATACTCTTACAAGAATGAAAAGAAAAACTACAGACTGGGATACAATTTTACAAAATACATCTCTGATAAAGAACTTATATTCAAAATATAGGAAAGAAACCAGCAATACATTAACAAACAACCTAACTAAAAAATGGCCAAATGATATGAACAGGCAACTCACCAAAGAAGATGTACAGATAACAAATAAACATACTAAAAGATGCTTCACATCATGTTATCGTGGAAATGTAAATTATAACAATGCAATACCACCATATACCTATCGGATAGACTAAAATCTGAAAAGTTCACATTACCAATTGCTGGGAGGATGGGGAGCAACAGGAAGGCTTGTTCATTGCTGGTAAGAATGCAAAATGGTACGACCACTTTGGAAGACAATTTGGCGGTTTCTTACAAAACTAAACCTAGTGTTACCATACGACACAACAACTATATTCCTAGATGTTTACCCAATGATTCAAAAACACATATCTACAGAAAACCTGCACATGTTTATAGCAGCCTAATGCATAATCACAAAAACTGGATGCAATCAGGATGTCTTATAACAGGTGAATGGAAAAACAAACCATGGCACATCCACACAATGGAATATTATTCAAGTATAAAATGAAATGAGCTATCAAGCCATGAAAGATACAGGTGATTCTTAAATACACAGTGCTAAGTGAAAGAAGCCAGGCTGAAAAGGCTACATATTGTATCATTCCAATAAAAAGACATTCTACAAAAGGCAAAACTTTAGAGACTGTAAATTTATCAGTGGTTGCCAGTGGTGGGGGTTAGGAACAGACAAATGGAGCACAGAGTACTTTTAGGGCAGAGAATTCTGTATCATATTGTAATGGTGAATACAAGACATTAAGCATTGTCAAAACTCATAGAACTTTATAATACAAAGGGTAACCCAAAATGAATGCAAAATACAAAACAAATACTTAGGAGATTCGGTGATCCAGAATGGAATACAAAATGTAATAAAAGGATTCAAATGCATTACAAAAGTATAAAACGACCTTACTGACATGACTGGGAGAAAAAGGTGCTGGTCTAAGTAACTTTGAAACTGGGTGTATTCTGCAAGGAACTGTGTATCAGCATTGCACTCTAGTTGATGAAGTTGCTCCTCACAGAGTTGTAAGTTACCAATTCTGAAACTACTGTACACATGTATTGCAATCAAACAGTTAAGTAAATGGATGCCATGTGTAGAAATCAGTTTTCTCACTTTAGAGTGAGAGTTGGAGACTTAAGCATGAATTCACGTTTAGCTTAATAAGGATACATACGGTTACATACAGAAATACTTACAGATATTTGTGTATATATGAACTACTATATACACATATAACTCTTTGCTCTGTCTGAAAGGGCCTAGAAATGATGACACCCCAATGGCAATGAACCCACCTAGCACCCAAACCTTGCTTTCTAATCATTCACCAATACAATGAACCAGGATTTCTAGAGAAAGGGCTGATTCTAGGTGTTCGGCAGGAAATATACCAGATGAACCTGGAACATAGTGTAGAGCCAGAAAGAAGGAAAATGAGTGAAAAAAATAAAATAACACCAATGCTGTTAAGCCAGAGGGATACTGCAGCAAATTTAACAACTACCTAGTGGTAAAAACCAGTAAACAATTTGAACAACAAAATAAGGTAATACTGGATTACACTCCAAAATATAAAATAAATACTGCTGAGTCCACACTAACATAAATAAATGATTAAATAAATAAATGGGGTGAAGGAGGCAAACTCTCCATGAAGAAGAATTTCAATTTATGTAGACACTTTGCCTTCATGGAGGTGAAACACTACTTTCCACTCCCTAATTTGGGCTGTGCATAGTGACTTCCTGGGCTGTGCAGAGTGACTTCCTTCCAAAGAGTACAGAATATAAATAGGGGAAAAAGAGTAACTTTACAGTCGAGGGACCTGACGAATACCATTTTAAGCCATTTGATTAAGGCCCACAGCAACAGTAAGTCATATTGATATTATGCACCCTGGATATGATATGATAACATATAATACTCTGCTGTCTGTCTACCCCAAAAACACATTACTCCATTCTAACTTGGATAAAAACATCCAACAAATCCCAATGGAGAGACATGTTACAAAATATCTGACCAGTACCCTACTCAAAACTGTCGAGATCATCAGAAACAAGGAAAGGCTGAAAAACTGTTACAATGAAGAGGAACCTAAAAAGACACAAGGACTAAATGCTACATGGAATCCTGGATGGGATCGTGGAACAGAAACAGGAAATGGGATTTAAAAAGCCAATAAAATGTGAATAAAGTACGGACCCCAGTTTAAAATATCTATGAATATCCAATTACTAATTGTAACAAAAAGCATCATACTGATGCAAGAGGATACTCACAGGGGAAACTGTGTGGCCTCCAGGGAAACTCCCTGCAGTACCTTCAAGTTTTCTTTAAAGATAGCTGTTAAAGTGAACTTGAAAAATAAAAGCGTTTATCTTTTTTTTTTTTTTTTTTGAGATGGAGTCTCGCTCTGTCACCCAGGCTGAGTGCAGTGGCGCAATCTTGGCTCACTGCAACCTCCGCCTCCAGGGTTCACGCCATTCTCCTGCTTCAGCCGCCCGAGTAGCTGGGACTACAGGCGCCTGCCACCAGGCCCAGCTAATTTTTTGTATTTTTAGTAGAGACGGGGTTTCACCATGTTAGCCAGGATGGTCCGGATCTCCTGACCTCATGATCTGCCCGCCTCAGCCTCCCAAAGTGCTGGGATTACAAGCATGAGCCACCGCGCCTGGCCAAAAGTGTTTATCTTTAAAGAAAACTTGAAGATATTACAAGGGAGTTTATTTATAATATGTTTATTTATAATTTTAAAATTAACTAAGTCACATTGTAGTAAAATGATAGAATATGAAAAAGAATATCTTAAAAGTACAGAATCAAACAGTTTATCCACAGGGTAACAACAACTGGCCAGGGAGCAGATGGCAAGGCACAATAAGAGCAGCCAGGAATCAATGAAGTAACATGTTCAAATTATGGAAAGTAATTATGGACTTCAACTTTGGAATCTAAGACCAGCTACACTGCTGTCCAAGAGTAAAGTTAAAAGAAAAACGTTTTTCAGATAAACAAAGACAATGTCATTACTGACACTACTTCATTGGAGTAATTACTATCAGGTGTCCTCCTGGAAGGAGAAACTGAATTCAGAAGAATGGGATACAAAAATTGGAGTCAGCATAATTGAAACTCTGAAAATACTTTTAAATACAAACTCTTTTCAGGTTATTTTTAACATACACTTAAGGGATAATTCCAATTCCACTGTTAATCCTCTAAGCATTTATTCTAGTTTCACGTGTCATCAAATCTAAGATGCTATTCAATTGTAAGACATGCCCAATTTTAAATAAAAAAGTTAAAATGTGAAACTAATGTGCATCTTAGAATGAATAGAATATGGTGTTAAGTTTCTTTGTATGCATAAGGATAAAGATACAGAAAATATATAAAGTAGCAGAGACGGTAATGATCTATCACAATGTCAGGCACTCTAATGTCTGAAAAACATTAATTGGGATAAAGGGCCTACATGGGGGGTTTCTGCCAGAATCAACATTGATATTTTTATAAATTATCTCAAAGGCAGGAAACTTTCTAAGTTTGCAGATGCTCCTAAGCTTATTTAAATAGCAAAGACTACTAGAAGTGACCTACAGGGACATGTTGCTGAAATATAAGAATTAGGGGGAGGCCGGGTGCAGTGGCTCCCACCTGTAATCCCAGCACTTTGGGAGGCTAAGGCAGGTGGATCACCTGAGGTCAGGAGTTCGAGGCCTGGTCAACATGGTGAGACCCTAGCTCTACTAAAAATACAAAAATTCACTGGGCGTGGTGGTGGGTGCCTGTAATCCCAGCTACTCAGGAGGCTGAGGCAGGAGAATTACTTGAACGCAGGACGCAGAGGTTGCAGTGAGCTGTGATCGTGCCGTTGCACTCCAGCCTGGGCCACAAGAGCAGAATTCCGTCTCAAAAAAAAAAAAGAGTCAGAGGTCAGCCAATGAGCATAGGTATGAGTGCAGGCCGTGCAGACAGCACCAGCCTGTCCTCGTGGCCACCTTCTAATACACTAGCATGAGCAGTCAGCGAGGCTGCACTCGAGTAAAGTAGCCTGAGGAGTTTCCCAGGGCAGCTGGTCCAAACTGTCTTCCTCTTCAGGACAATTCTTGGACAAAATGTCCACCACTGGTGATTCACATTTATTAAAGACTTGCACATTTATTAAAAATATCTGATGGAGAGGAAGGAACATTGAGCATGATATGCCAAAGCTTCAGTCCTCTACTGGAGCCACCATGGTAAATCCAACCCTGACCTAAAGGGGCTCTGCTCTTTGCCCAAAGTGCATGTTCTGAGACTGTATGTGCTCATGCACACTGCCGCCCAGTCAGTCCCCAGTGCTGAACTCCAAACGAGGAACACACTGGTGAGAGAGAATTCACTGGAAGTCCTACCTTGTGAAACCAGGCTGGGGTCACCCTAAATCTATGGTCTAAGAGAGCGCTATGTAAATTACAGACATTAAACAGAAAGAACTATAACCCCTCCTACCAATTCTTAGTTCATATTGCTGTCACAAGGATTCTAAGTCCTGTAGAATCTGATTAAACTTGCAGTTTTCCAACATGTTTGTTTTTCCGTAAAATTTATAAATAGCGAGTTCCATACAGACTTTTAGGCTCTAATCCTTCTCTTATAGACTTGTAGGAAGATAATAAATTACTGGTGTCCAGAAACACCTTGGCAGTTCATTCTAATTAATCAAACAGAGTTTTAACACAAGGAAAACTATACCTCTCCCTTCTTCAGCCCAAAATTCCATTGCCCATCTAATCTAGGGCTTATACTGATGAATAGTGAGGTGCTAAAAAATCAAATACAGACCATTCATAAACCCTTTTCTTCTTCTGAAAAGGAGAATGAAGTGACTCCTGACAAGAGGCCACTACATCAATTACCAAGAAAAATGTTCCTATCACAAAATCAGGAACCAAATTGCGCTGGAACTTTTTCATAATTTAAGTGATTAAATAGTTTGCATAAATTTCCAAAGTAATTCCTTCGTACATAAATGACCTTTTGTTATATATGAGCCACTTAATATGTCAGGGAAATATTTTTTCATTATAAACCCTGAACTGGCTAGGAATAAATTGCTATGTGTAGATGACATCCAAGTTTGAATCTATATAATAGTTAACAGTTGAATTTCTGTTCCACACCATCCACCCTCCTTATCTCATCCCTTCACATGTAGCCCAGAATAAATTTGCACTAGTTTTTACATTTATTATAACCTAGAACAACAATGTTTCTTTGCAATTTGATCAAGTGTCTTGGTCTGTTTTGTGTTGCTGTAACAGAATATCATGAAGGGAGTAATTTATAAAGAAATTTATTTCTCACAGTTCTGGAGGCTGGGAAGTCCAATTTCAAAGTGCTGGCATCTGGCAATGGAGCTTCTTGCTACAACATCCCATGATGGAAGACAGAAGGGCTAGAGAGTACTCGAGAGAGAGCAAGAGGGGACCAAACTCACTTTTTTAACACATCCACTCTTGAGATAATTTGTTATCTCCCCCTCTCACAATACTCACTCCTACAATAACAATATTAATCATTATTAGCTAATCACCTCCTATTAGGCCCACTTCCCAGTACTGTTGCATTAGGAATTAAGATCCCAACATATGAACTTTGGGGGACACATTTAAACCATAGCACCAAGGAATACATTTGCCCTAATTTATATTTTATAGAAAGTCAGGTTATCATGAAAGATTCTCCCAAGTAGCTGGGACTACAGGTGTGCACCACCACACGAGGCTGATTTTTGCATTTTTAGTAGGAGACAGTGTTTCATCATGTTGGCCAGGCTGGTCTTGAACTCCTGACCACAAGTGATCCACCTGTCTCGGCCTCCCAAAGTGTTGGTATTACAGGCATGAGCCATCATGCCCAGCCTGAGCTACTAATTTCACATTTAAGAAATTATACTAAAAAACAGTGATCATTAACAAAAATAGAAACCCAAAGATGTTCATTATAATGTTATTTATAGGGCTTGCAATATTATCAACAAAGTTAACTGCCCAGCAATACATCATTGCTTATACATAAAATGGAATATTATATAATTAGTATGTTTTTTCAAAATAATTATATTAAAAATAAGATATACAGTGGAAAGAAGACATTGCATAAAGTTGTACTAATTGCATTATCCAATTGTTGAAAGAACTGTTAAGTTCTATTCTATGATCCCCATATTTTACATCCTGTATTGCCACAAATATGATCTGATTATTTTCATGCTGAGTTGTTCTCTAAAACATTCTCATCTTACATATAACCTGCTTTACTAAGAATTACAGGTGGAGATTGTGAACACAAAGACAGAATAGAGATTACTGAATTTGAAAAACAAAGGTAAAATAAACTGAAAAAAAAGTCAGAGACTTATGGGACTACAAAAAAAATCTAATAATCATATAATTGGAGTCCTAGATAAAAGAAGAAGGTGGAGTTGAAAAAGTACATGAATAATGACCGACACTTCACAAATTTGATAAAAGACACAGATCTATAGATTAAAGAAATGAGCAAACCCCAAACAAGATAAATCCAAAGAAATCTCCACGACACATCATAGTCAAATTTCTAAAAATTAAGGACCACACAAAAACCTTAAAAACAGAGAAAGAAAAATGACACATTACCTATACTGCAAAAACAATTCAAATGACAAAGTATTATTCACTGGAAACCATAGAGTTCAGAAGGAAGAAAAACAACCTTTTCAAATGCTGAAAAAAAGATCACCTCAGAATCCTATATACAGTGAAATATATTGGTCAAAAATGAAAGAAAAATGAAGAAATTATCAGACTGAGGCAACTAAAAGATTGTGTTGCCACCACATCTACCTTCAGAAGAATAGCTAAAGGAAGTTCAATAGATTGAAAGGAAACATTAAAAGAAGGAAGAGTGGAGAGAAAGGAGGGAAAAATATGGCAAGTAAAAATATGGGTAAATATAATGGAACTTTTTTTCTCTTGTTGAGTATTCTAAATTATGTTTGTTGGTTGAAGGAAAAAGTATAAAACTGTCTGAGATGGTTTTAATGTATGTGGAGAAAATAGTAAAGGTAACTACAGGAGAGGATAAAGGGAGGTAAAGTTTCTATGCTGCATGCAAACTGGTAAAATAACATTAGTAGACAGGAATAAGCTATTCATAAATAATATAATACCTAGAAAAACGACTAATATCCAAACAATAGAGTATTACTCATTGGAATAATTTATATATACACAAAGAGTTCCACTGGGACACACTATGAATAAATCAAATGGAATTCTTAAAAATGTTCAAATAGCCTATAGGAAAGCAGGTAAAATATAAAAAAGATAAACAAAATACAGAAATAAAGTGGCACACATAAGCCCCTAACATACCAATAATTACATTAAATGTAAATACTCTAAGTACAGTAATTTATTTATTTTTATTTTTTAAATTTAATTTTATATTTTAAGTTCCAGGATACATGTGCAGGTTTGTTACACAGGTAAACATGTGCCATGGTGTTTTGCTGCACCTATCAACCCATCACCTAGGTATTAAGCCCAGCATGCATTTGCTATTTTTCCTGATGCTCTCCCACTGCCAGGACCCCACCCGACAGGCCCTGGTGTGTGTTGTTCCCTGCTTTACCCCATGTCCATGTGTTCTCATTGTTCAGCTCCCACTTGTGTGTTGTTCCCTGCTTTACCCCATGTCCATGTGTTCTCATTGTTCAGCTCCCACTTATGAGAACACACAGTGTTTGCTTTTCTGTTCCTGCATTAGTTTGCTGAGAATAATGGCTTCCAGCTTCATCCATGTCCCTGTAGAGGACATGATCTCATTTCTTTTTATGGCTCTGTAGTATTCCATGGTGTATATGTACCACATTTTCTTTAGTCTATCATTGATGAGAATTTGGGTTCATTCCATGTCTTTGCTACTGTGAATAGTGCTGCAATGAACATACACATGCATGTATCTTTATAATAGAATGATTTACATTCCTTTGGATATATACCCAGTAATGGGACTGCTGAGTCAAATGGTATTTCTGGTTCTAGGTCTTTGAGGAATTGCCACACTGTCTTCCACAATGGTTGAACTAATTTACATTCCCACCAACAGAATACAAGCATTCCTATTTCTCCACAGCCCTGCCAGCATCTGTTGTTTCTCGACTTTTTAATAATCGCCATTCTGACTGGCATGAGTTGGTATCTCATTGTGGTTTTGACTTGCATTTCTCTAATGATTCGTGATGTTAGGCTTTTTTTTAATATGTTTGTTGCCCACATAAATGTCTTCTTCTGAGAAGTGTCTGTTCTTGTCTTTCGCCCATTTTTTAAATGGGGTTGTGTTTTTCTTGTAAATTTGTTTAGATCATTGTAGATTCTGGATATTAGACCTTTGTCAGATGGACAGATTGTAAAAATTTTCTCACGTTCTATAGGTTGTCTGTTCACTGTGCTGACAGTTTCCTTTGCTGTGCAGAAGCTCTTTAGTTAGATCCCATTTGTTAATTTTTGTTTTTGTTGCAATTGATTTTGACGTTTTCAACATGAAATCTTTGCCCGTGCCTACGTCCTGAATGATAATGCCTACACTTTCTTCTAGGTTTTTATATTTTAGGGTTTTACATTTAAGTCTTTAATCCACCCTGAGTTAATATTTGTATATGGTGTAAGGAAGGGATCCAGTTTCAATTTTCTGCATATGGCTAGCCAGTTCTCCTAGCACCATTTATTAAATAGGAAATCCTTTCCCCATTGCTTGTTTTTGTCAGGTATGTAGAAGATCAGATGGTTTTAGATGTGTGGTCTTATTTCTGAATTCTCTATTCTGTTCCATTGGTCTATGTGTCTGTTTTTGTGCCAGTACCATCCTGTTTTGGTTACCGTAGCACTGTAGTATAGTTTGAAGTTGGGTAGAGTGATGCTGCTCCAGCTTTGTTCTCTTTTGCTTAGAATTGCCTTGGCTATAAGGGCCCTTTTTTGGTTCAATATGAATTTTAAAGTAGTTTTTTTTTTTCTAATTTTGTGAAGAATGTCAATGGTAATTTAATGGGAATAGCATTAAATCTGTCTACTTTGGGCAGTATGGCCATTTTCATGATATTGATTTTTCCTATCCATGAGCATAGAACGCTTTTCCATTTGTTTGTATCCTCTCTGATTTCCTTGAGCAGTGGTTTGCAGTTCTCCTTGAAGAGGTCCTTCACTTCCCTTGTTAGCTGTATTCCTAGGTATTTTATTTGCTTTGTAGCAACTGTGAATGGGAGTTCATTCATGATTTGGCTCTCTGTTTGTCTGTTGTTATATAGAAATGTTTGTGACTCTTGCACATTGATTTCCCGTCCTGAGATTTTGCTGAAGTTTCTTATCAGCTTAAGGAGATTTGAAGCTGAGACAACGGGGTTTTCTAGATATAGGATCATATCATCTGCAAACAGAGACAATTTGACTTCCTCTCTTCCTATTTGAATACCCTTTACTTCTTTCTCTTGCCTGATTTCCCTGGCCAGAATTTCCAATACTATGTTGAATGGGAGTGGTGGGAGAGGGCATTCTTGTCTTGTGCTGATTTTCATGGGGAATGTTTCCAGCTTTTGCCCATTCAGTATGATATTGGCTGTGGGTCTGTCATAAATGGCTCTTATTATTTTGAGGTATGTCCCATCAATACCTAGTTTATTGAGAGTTTTTAACATGAAGGGATGTTTAATTTTATCAAAGTCCTTTTCTGCGTTTATCGAGATAATGAAGTGGCTTTTGTCTTTAGTTCTGTGTATGTGACGAACTACGTTTATTGATTTTCC
Organism: Gorilla gorilla gorilla; assembly: GCF_029281585.2. NCBI lineage: Eukaryota > Metazoa > Chordata > Mammalia > Primates > Hominidae > Gorilla > Gorilla gorilla. Next base: position 31,686,092 of record NC_073240.2, read on the forward strand.
TATGTTGAACCAACCTTGCATCCCAGGGATGAAGCTGACTTGATCACGGTGGATAAGCTTTGTGATGTGCTGCTGGATTTGGTTTGCCAGTATTTTATTGAGGGTTTTTGCATCGAAGTTCATCAGGGATCTTGGCCTGAAGTTTTCTTTTTTTGTTGTATCTCTGACAGGTTTTGGTATCAGGATGATGCTGGCCTCATAAAATGAGTTAGGGTGGAGTCCCTCCTTTTTAATTGTTTGGAATAGTTTCAGAAGAAATGGTACCAGGTCCTCTTTGTGCCTCTGGTAGAATTAAGCTATAAATCCATCTGGTCCTGGGCTTTTTTTTTTTTTTTTTGGTTGGTAGGCTTTTATTACTGCCTCAATTTCAGAACTTGTCATTGGTCTATTCAGGGATTTGACTGTATCCAGGTTCAGTCTTGGGAGGGTGTATGTGTCCAGGAACGTAACCATTTCTTCTAGGTTTTCTAGTTTTAAATAAAGTAATTTAATACAGGTCGGCAGAGGAGACTAGAAAAACAGGTCCCAATAGTCTTTAAAAGACATATGCTGAAATAACTCACATCCACATATGAAAAAATAAATGTAGATACAACCTTACATCCTTCACAAAAATTAACTCAAAATGGATCACAGACCTAAATGTAAAATGCAAAACTATAAAACTAGAAGATAACATAGGAGAAAACCTACATGACTTTGGTATGGTGATGACTTTTTAGATGTAACACCAAAGGATGATCTACGAAAGAAAGAATTGATAGACTGGACTTCATTAAAATTAAAAACTTCTCCTCTGCAAAAGAAAATTTCAAGATAATGAGAAGCCAAGTCACAGAATGGGAGAAAATAATTGAAAGAGACAAATCAGATAAAGGACTGTTATACAAAAACATCAAACAGTGCTTAAAATTCAACAAAAAGAAAACAAGCAACCCAATTTAAAAATAGGCCAAAGACCTTGCTACAGTTTGTCTGATCCCTCCAAATCTCATATGGAAAACTGATCCCCAACACTGGAGGTGGCACCTAAGGGGAAGTGTTTGGGTCACGGGGCAAATCCCTCATGAATGGCTTGGTACTATCCTCCTGGTAATGAGTTACCACTCTTTTAGTTCCCATAAGAGCCGTGAGTGCTAGTTGTTAAAAAGAGCCTGTCACCTCTTTCTCTTTCTCTCTTGCTTCCTCTCTTATCATGTGATCTCTACACATGCTCCTCCTCCTTCACCTTCTGCTATGAGTAGAAGCAGACTGAAGCCCTCATCAGAAGCAGATGATGGTGCCATACTTCCACAGCCTGTAGAACGGTAAGCCAAATAAAACTCATTGCTTTATAAATTACCCAGCCTCAGGTATTCCTTTATAGGAACACTAAATGGACTAAGACAGATCTTAACTGATACTTCACCAAAGACGACACACAGATAAACATATGAAAATATGTTCCACATCATATGTCATCAGGGAAATGCAGAGAAAAACAACAATGAGATACCACTACACATTTATTGAAATGGCCACAATCCAGAACACTGGCAACACCAAATGCTGGCAAGGACAAACAGAAACAGGAATTCTCATTTATTGCTGGTGAGAACAGAAAATGGTACAGGCACTTGGAATGACAGTCTAGGATTTTCTTACAAAACTAAACATACTCTTATCATTTAATCCAGCAATTGCCCTCTTTGGTATTTACCCAAAGGATTTGAAAACATATGTCCACACAATACCTACACACAGATGTTTATAGAAGCTTTATTCATAATTGCCCAAAACTGGAAGCAACCAAAATGTCACTCAGTAGGTAAATGGGTAATCTGTGGTACATCTGGACAATGGATTATTATTCAACACTAAAAAAAAAAAAAAGAGCTATCAAGCCATAAAAAGACATGGAGGAACTTTAAATGCATATTACTATGTGAAAGAAGTCAATCTGAAAAGGCTACATGCTGTATGCTCCCAACTGTGGGACCATACATTCCCAGAGGTGACATTCTGGAAAAGGTAAAATTATAGATACTGTAAAAAGACCAAGGGTTTTCAAGAGTTGGGTGGAGCAAGGGATGACTAGGTGGAGCAGAGAAGACTTGGGGGGCAGTGAAACTATTCTGAATGATATTATAATGGTAGATACAGGTCATTATACATTTACCCTAACCTACAGAATGTACAACACCAAGAACAAACACTAATGTAAACTATGAATTTTGGGTGACAATGATGTGTCAGTGTAGGTTTGTCAATCGTAACAATGTACCACTCTGGTCAGGGATGTTAATAATGAGAGAGATTATGCATGTGGGGCGACACAGGATATGTGGGAAATCTTTGTACTTTTGTTCAATTTTGCTGTAAACCTAAAACTGCTCTAAAAATAAAATCTACTAAAAACAGCAACAAAAAAGCATGACCAAACTATAAGCTGTCTACAAGAAACTTATATCAAATAAAACAATAGACACGATTTGAAAATAAAACAATAGAACAAAATACAGCATGTAAACCTTAATCTAAATAAATCTGTTGTGGCCTGATATAATATCAAATAAAGCATTCAGAGCAAAGAAAATTACCACAGATAGGGAGAGACAATATCTGACGATAAACAGGCCAATCTGCCAAGAAAACACAGCAATCTTAATTGTGTGTCATCAAACTTCAAAACACACAGATGACAAAACTTACAAAATTGAAAGGAGAAACAGAAGCATCCACAATTATAGCTGGAGATGTTTATACTTTGTCTCTCCAAAATTTGAAAGAGAAAGAGACAGAAAATCAGCAAGGATACAGACAAACTTAACAATATCAACCAACAAGATATAACTAAAATTTATACAACACCCCAATGAACAAAAGCAGAATATACTCTTTTCACGTGGCCATGGAGTACATACCAAAATGTGCCATACTCTGGACCATAAAACTCAAAAATGTAGAATAACTGAAATAACACAAAGTATAATTTGGAATCAAATTAACAATGGAAGAATAATAGGAAAATATCCAAAGGCTAAAATATTGAAAAAACACACATTCTAAGTAATGTGTAGGTCAAAAAGAAAGAATCAAGATAATTTTTTAAAAAATATTTTGAATATGAAAATACAACATATTAAAATTTGTGAGATAGAAAGCAAGCAATGCTGAAGGAAATTTACAATAATAAATGCTTATATGAGAAAAAAGGAAAAGACTCAAAAAATAATATAAGCTACTATCTGAAGAACCTACAAAAAGAGAAAAAAAAATTTCCCAGAGAGCAAGAAGAATGAAGGAAAAAATAGAGGTAAGAGCAGAAATCAATGACATTGAAAGCAAGCAATAGAGAAAATCAATGATACAAAGAGCTGGTTCTCTAAAAAGATCAGTAACATTGAAAAACCTTTAGTAAGACTAATAAAGAAAAAAGAGAGAAGATTCAAATAAGCAGTATGAGGACTAAAATAGAGGATATGAATGCAGATCCTGCAGATATCAAAGGATAATAAGAAAGTGCTATGAAGAATTTTACACTCATAAATTGGACGATTTAGACGAAATGAATAAATCCCTCAAAAAAGACAAATGATTACAACTCACCTAATACAAAATAAATAATTTTAAAAGTCCTATAACATTAAAGATGCTGAAATTGTAATTTTAAAACTCTTAAAAATAAAGTCTCTAAGCCCAGACGATTTCACTGTATCAAATGTTTAAAGAATAATTTTAACACCAATTCTACACCATTGCTTCCACAATTTGAAAGAGGAAACACTTCTCAATTCATTTATTAAGCCAGTATTACCCTGCTTACAGAAACAAAGAAAGTATAAAAAAGAAAATATAGATGAATATCTCTCATAGACACAAAAATCCATAATAAGTGTTAGCACATTGAATTCAGCAATATATACAAAAAAATATGTTCCATGACCAAACCAGGGTTTATTCCAGGGATTTAAGGCTGGTTTAATATTTGAAAATCAATCAATATAAAACTTATATAGAAAAGGCAAAAGAAGAAAAACTACACAAAAAAATTCATATCAAATAATGTGATTCTGGCCGGCCGCAGTGGCACATGCCTGTAATCCTAGCACTTTGGGAGGCCAAGGCGGGTGGATCACCTGAGGTCAGGAGTTCAAGACTAGGCTGGCCGACATGGTGAAACCTCATCTCTAATGAAACTACAAAAAATTGGCTGGGCGTGGTGGCGGACGCCTGTAATCCCAACTACTCGGGAGCCTGAGAATCACTTGAACCCAGGAGGCGGAGGTTGCAGTGAGCCGAGATCATGCCACTGCACTCCAGCCTGGGCAACAAGAGGGAGACTCTGTCTCAAAAATAACAATAATAATAATAATGTGATTCACATCAAGAGCCGCAGAAAAAACCATCTGACGAAATTCAAGACCTATTCATTACAAAACTCAAAAAAGTCGGAATAAAGGCAAACTTCCTCAACTTGATAAACAGCATCTACAAAACAGTTGTAGCTACAGTTATATTTAGTAGTAAAATAATCAATAATTTCTTCTTAAAATAGGAAACAAGGCAAAGACGTTTGCTCTCACTACTTTTATTCTATTTTCTTGAACTTATTGCACTGGCTAAAACTTCTAACACTATGTTATGTTATGTTATACTGTTAGAAGTTTTAGCCAGTGCAGTAAGTTCAAGAAAAGGCAATGAAACACATACAGATGGAAAAGAAAGAAATAACACTGGCTGTTTGCAGAAGACATAATTGTCTGCATAGAAAATCCCAAAGAATCCACAAAAACAAAACAAAAACAGAATAAGTGAGTTTAGCAAAGCTGCAGGATACAAAATTAACATACCAAAAATCAACTTGATTTATATACACCAGCAATGAGCATATGGACATCAAAATTAAATATACATTAACATTTACAATTTTTAACAATAAGAAGGAAGGAAAGAAGGAAGGGAGAAAATGGGAACAGGAAGAAGGAGGACAATGAAGGAAGGGAGAAAATGGGAACAGGAAGAAGGAAAACAATGAAGGAAGACCAATGTATTAGTCCCTTTTGCATTGGTAAAAAGGAATACCTGAGACTGAGTAATTTATAAAGGAAAGAGATTTATTTGGTTTCTGGTTCTGCAGGTTGCCCAAGAAGCATGGTGCCAGCATCTGCTTCTGGTGAAGCCTCAGGAAGCTTAAAATCATTGTGGGAGGCAAAAGGGGAGCAGGTGTGTCATATGGCAAGAGAGGGAGCAGGATAGAGGGCAAGTGGTGCTAGCCTCTTTTAAACACCCAGTTCTTGCATGAACTTATTACAGTGGGGAGAGCAGCAAGCCATTCATGAGGGATCCATCCCCATGACCCAAACAACCTTTCACCAGTCCCTGCCTCCAATATTGAGGATCACATTTCAACATGAGATTTAGAGGGAACAAATACCCAAACCATATCATTCTGCACTTGGTCCCCTAAATCTCATGTCCTTCTCCTATTACAAAATATAATCATCCCTTCCAAATAGTCCCCAAATGTCTTAACTTATTCCAGCATTGACTCAATCAAAAGTCCAAAGTTTCATCTAAGGCTCAAGGCAAATTTCTTTGACCTATGAGCCTGTTAGATCACAAACAAGTTATTTGCTTTCAAGAAACAACGGTGGTACAGGCATTTGGTAAACATTCCCATTCCTAAAGGGAGAAATCAGCCAAAAGAAAGGGGCAGTAGGCCACACACAAGTCTGAAACCCAGCAGGGCCAACATTAAACCTTCAAGCTCCAATATAACCTCCTTTGACTCCATGTCCCGCATCCTGGGTACACTGTTGTGAGAGGTGAGCTCCCAAGGCCTTGGAAAGCTCTGATCCTGTGGCTTTGGAGAGAGTGCCCTCTCTGTGGCTGCTCACACAAGTTGGAGTTGACTGCCTGCAGCTTTGCCGGGCTCAGGGTGCAAGCTGACAGTGGCTCCACCATTCATGGGTCTGGCGGATGGCTGACCCCTTCCTACAGCTTCAGTAGGCAGTGACCCGGTGGGGACTCCGTGTGAGGGCTCCAACCCCATCTTTCCCCTCAGCACTACCCTATTAGACACCCTCCATGGTAGCTCCACCCCTGCAATAGGCTTCCACCTGGGCACCCAGTGTTTTCCATACATCCTCTGAAAGCTAGGTAAAAGCTGCCAAGCTTCCTTCAATTTTGCATTCTGTGCACCTGCAGACTTAGTACCACATGGTACCACCAAAGCTTACGGCTTATGTTCTCTGAAGCAGTGGCTCAAGCTGTACCTGGAGCCCTCTGTGCCATGACTGGAGCCAGAGCTTCCAGGATCACGGATGCAGTGTCCTAAGGCTGTGCAGGGCAGCAGCACCTCAGCTCTGGCCTCAGAAACCAGTCTTTCCTCCTAGGCCTCTGGACCTGTGATGGGAACTTCTGTCCCAAAGATTTCTGAGACCCCTTCAAGGCCTTTTCCCCATTGTCTTGGCTATTAGTGCTTGCCTCCGTTTTAGTCATGCAAATCTCTTTTGGGAGAAGTTGCTCCACTAGTGCTTGTAGTCCTCTCCTGACACAATCTGCTTATTGTCCTCTCCTGAAAATGCTTTTTCTTTCACACAGCCAGGCTGCAAATTTTCTAACTTTTACACTCTGCTCCCCTTTTAAATGTAACTTCAAACTCTGAGTCATTTCTTCGCTCCTGCATCTGATAGTAGGCTGTTAGAAGCAGCCATGTCACCTCTTAAATGCTTTGCTGCTTAGAAATGTCCTTTGCAGATGCCCTAGGTTATCACTCTTAAGTTCAACTTTCCATAAATCCCTAGAACATGAATACAATGCAGCCCAGTTATCTGCTAGGGTGTAACAGAAGTGCCCTTACTCCAGTTTTTAATAAATTCCTCATTTCTATCTGAGACTTCATCAGCCTGGTTTTCACTGTCCATATTGCCATCAGCATTCTGGTCACAACCATTTAACCAGTCTCTAAGAAGTTCCAAACTTTCCCTAATCTTCCTGTCTTCTAAGTCCTCCAAACTTTTCCAACCTCTGCCCATACCCAGTTCCAAAATTAATTCCACATTTTCAAGTATCTTTTATAGCAACACTCCACTCCTCAGTACCAATTTACTGTTAGTCCATTTTGTGCTGCTATAAAGGAATACCTGAGACTGACTTACCGAGAAAAAAAAAAAAAAGAGGCTTATTTGGCTCACAGTTCTGCAGGCTGTACAAGAAGCATAGTGCCAGCATCTGTTTCTGGTGAAGCCTCAGGAAGCTTATAATCATGGTGGAAGGTGAAGGGGAGCAGGTGTGTCACGTGGTGAAAGAGGGAGCAAGAGAGAGACGAGGAGGTGCCAGGCTCTTTTGAACAACCAGCTCTTGTATAAACTCATTATACTGGGGAGGGTAGCAAGCCATTCATGAGGGATCTGCTCCAATCATCCAAACACCTCCCACCAGGCCCCACCTCCAATACTGGGGATCACATTTCAACATGAGATCTGGAAGGGACAATCCATATCAAATGGCTTAGGTGTAAATCTAACAAAGTGTGTACTTGACTTGTATATTGAAAATTACAAACACCAATGACAGGAATCAAAGAAGAAATAAACAGACATATTCACAAACTGAAATAATATAATAAATATGCTAACATTCCTCAAATTGGTATCGAGGTTTAATGTAATTCATATCAAAATCCCTGTAATATATGTTGATATACATACGATAGTTCTAAAATGTATATGGAAAGACAAAAGGAAAAGAGTAGCTGAAACAACTTTGAAGGAGAAGGAATATAAGCAATCATCCCACCAGATTTGAAGATTTACAGTGATCTAGGCTGTGTGGTATTAGTTGAGGGATTAATACATAGATAAATGAAACAGAATAAAGACTCTAGAAATAGACCTCCTGAAGTGGAGCCTAATAATTATGACAGATGTGCAAAAGCAATTCAATGGATAATAAAGGGCAATCTTTTCAACAAATGGGGCTGCAGGAATTGGACATCGATATAAAAAAAGGAACTAGGCCGGGCATGGTGGCTCACGCCTGTAATCCCAGGACTTTGGGAGGCTGAGATGGGTGGATCATGAAGTCAGGAGATCAAGACCATCCTGGCTAACACGGTGAAACCCTATCTCTACTAAAAATACAAAAAAATTAGCTGGGCATGGTAGCAGGTGCCTGTAGTCCCAGCTACTTGGGAGGCTGAAGCAGGAGAATGGCGTGAATCCGCAAGGCAGAGTTTGCAGTGAGCCAAGATTGTGCCACTGCACTCCAGCCTGGGCGACAGAGCAAGACTCCGTCTCAAAAAAAAAAAAAAAAAAAAAAAAAAAGGAACTAAACCTCACATGTTCACACACACACAAAAAACTCAAAATAGATTGCAGACTTAAATGTAAATGTTAAACTATAAACCTTTTTAAGAAAACATAGGAAAAAATCTTCAGGGTCCTGGGCTTAGTGAAATGTTCTTGGACATGACACTAAAAACATGAGCTGTAAAAGAAAAATAAAATTAGACTGCATGAAAATTAAAAACTTTTTTTTTGGCCGGGCGCGGTGGCTCACGCCTGTAATCCCAGCACTTTCGGAGGCCGAGGCGGGCGGATCACGAGGTCAGGAGATCGAGACCATCCTGGCTAACACAGTGAAACCCCGTCTCTACTAAAAAATACAAAAAATTAGCCGGGCGTGGTGGCGGGCGCCTGTAGTCCCAGCTACGTGGGAGGCTGAGGCAGGAGAATGGCGTGAACCCGGGAGGCGGAGCTTGCAGTGAGCCGAGATGGCGCCACTGCACTCCAGCCTGGGCGACAGAGCGAGACTCCGTCTCAAAAAAAAAAACAAAACTTTTTTTTTGCTGGAAAATACCTTGTTAAGAGTATTGGAAACCACTCTTATGGAAAAGGAGAAAATATTTAGAGTCCACATATCTGACAAAGTACTTTTATCTCTGGAATATATAAAGAACTCTCAAAATTCAACATTTAAAAAATCCAATTAAATAGTGAGCAAAATAATCCACAGTGACAAATCAGATTAGTGGTTGCCTGGAGGTTAGAGGAAGCTGAGGTGTAAGGGAGGAACCGCAGAGGGGCAAAAAACAAAACAAAACAAAACGCAGCCTATTACAAATGATGGAAATGTTCTTTATATTGTCGGAATGGTTTCATGAGTGTACAAACTTGTCTCAACCTATCAACCTGTATACTTAAACTATATAGTTTTTGTCAATTACAGCTTCAATAAAGCTGGTTTATTTTTTAAAAAGGTTTATAATTCTTCTAAATAGACATCTATTAAGAAGCCACAATAAATACTTCATCAATTGAGATAAATCTAGTGGGCGGGGGAAAAATCAGATAAAAAATAATTATAAAAATAGCATACGTAGTACTTTCAAGTTAAGTGCCCAGAGTGCGTTTCAAGTTCTGGTGTTTCGCTGATTTTCAAAATCTATGTTTGCTAACACAATATTCACAACAGACAATTCAGGAAGCTTTGTTTTAAAAAAAAGCAACCTAGATCTCTTTTCACACTGAACAATTCAAGATACAAGAAGGTTTGGACACAAGCATTTATACTTAAAAAATGAGCTATAATTAATGTATGATAAAATTATCTTTTTAAAGTACAGAATTCAGTGGAGTTTTCTTAGTTTTTTGTTTTTGTTTTCTGAGATGGGGTTTTGGTCCATCACCCAGGCTGGAGTGCAGTGGTATAATCATAGCTCACTGCAGCCTCGACCTCCTGTGCTCAAGTGATCCTCCTGCCTCAGCCTCCTGAGGAGTTGGGACTACAGCCATTCACTACTGCACCCAGCTAATTTTTAAATTTTTTTGTAGCGATTGGGTCTTGATGGGTTGCCCAGGCTGGTCTCCAACTCCTGGCCTCAAGTGATCCTCCTGCCTCAGCCTCCCAAAATGCTGGGACTACAGGTTTCGGCCATCAGGCCCAGCCTCAGTGGCTTCTACTATTGCATTGAATAAATGTCTACTCATTTAGTATTTCATTGGATAAATATCCTTTGATCTTTCTTAAATTAGGTTGTATTTTTGTTGAGTTGTAAGAGTTTCTTTAACATATGCTGGATACTTGACCCTTAGGAAATATATTATTTCATATATTATCTCACATTCTGTGAGTTGTCTTTTCATTTTCTGTGGAGTGTCCTATAGATGTGTCTATTAGGTCTAATTTAAGCCTAATGGTTATTAACTCTATTATTAAGTCTAATGTCAGTCAGATTTTAATTATTGCCTTATGTAATTGTTTTATATAGTTGTTTTAAAATTATACACAAGAAACAAGGGTATCACAAAAAAGGTGTCCATTAGCTAGCAGACGAAAGCCATTCAAGTCTTCCATTTATTTTTTAACTGTCTAGTGTTTCTATCATTATTGAAAGACGGGTACCGAAGTCTTCAACTATTTTTGTTGAATTGACTATTACTCCCCTTTAATTCTGTCTCTTTTTGCTTCATGTACTTGAGGGCCCCATTGATAGGTCATATGTATTTATAATTGTGATATATTCCTGACCACTTTACTTTTTATTACAATGAAATGCTCTTTTTAGTCTGTAGTAACACTTTTTTCTTTTTTTTTTTCCCCGAGATGGAGTCTTGCTCTGCCACCCAGGCTGGAGTGCAGTGGTGCGATCTCGGCTCACTGCAACCTCCGCCTCCTGGGTTCAAGCAATTCTCCTGCCTCAGCCTCCCGAATAGCTGGGATTACAGGCGCCCACCACCATGTAGAGATATAGTAATGCTTTGAAGTCTATTTTGTCTGATATTGGTATAGCCACTGTAGCTCTAGCTTCACTACTGTTTGCATGGTATTATCTTTTTGCACCTATTTATTTTCAACCTATTTGTGCCTTTGAATCTAAAATGTGTCTCTTGCATATACAGCCAAATTATTAATTTATTCTGTCAATCTCTGTATTTTCATTGGAGTGTCTAATCCACCTACTTTCATGTGCAATCTGATAAAGTAGAATTTACAGCTAACAGGTTGCTCCTTCCTTCCTCAGGGTCTCACTCTGTTACCCAGGCTAGAGTGCAGTGTAATCACAGTTCACTGTAGCCTCAAACTCATGCACTCAAGCAATCCTCCCACCTCAACCTCCTGAGCAGCTAGGACTACAGGTGTGAGTCACCATGCCTACCTAATTTTTCTTTTTTTGTAGAGATAGGGCCTCACTCTGTAACCCAGGCTAGCCTCCAACGATAGGCCTCAAGCAATCCTCCTGTCTCAGCCTCCCAAAGGGCTTAAAATACAGGTGTGAACCACTGTGCCCAGTTTGCTATTTTCTATATGTCTTAGGTGCTTTTTATGATTTTCTACATGCCTTGTGTGCTTCCCCCAATCCTTCCCTACTGCCTTCTAATTTGTTAAGCAGATGTTCTCCAGTGTACCATTTTCATTTCCTTGTCACTTCACTTACTTCTTGTAAAGCTGTTTTTCCCGGGAATTACAATTAACATCTTGACTTCTAACAATCTTGTCTGGTTTGATACCAACTTAAAGCAATAGTGTACAAAAACTTTCCCCCTATATAACTCTGCTTTCTCCTCCTTTGTGTTGTTGTTGCATTAAAAATTACATTTGTATACACTGTATGCACATCAACACATATTTATAATTATTGCTTTATGCAGTTGCATCTCAAATCAGAGAGGAGAAAAAAAGTTATGAACACAAAATATATTTACAGTGTCTTTTATGTTTACCTAGGTAGTTACTTACTGATATTCTTTATCTCTTTATAGATCCCAATTACTGTATACCCTCCTTTCATTTCACCTAAAGTACTCTTCAGTATTTTCTTGCAGGGAAAATTTTCCAGCAATGGATTGTCTCAGCTTTTCTAAAATCAGAAAATGCATTAATCGCTCCTTCATTTTTGAAAGATAATTTTACTGGGTATAGAATTCTTAAAGTCTTTTCTTCCAGCACCTTGAAAATATCCTTTTCCACTGCTTTCTATCTTCCACGGTTTCTGTTGAGAAATCAGCTGTTCATCTGATTAAGGCTACTTTGCATGTGATGAGTTGGTTCTCTCCTGCTGCTTTCAAGATTCCCTCTTTGTCTTTCAACAGTTTGATTATGACGTATCTAGGTGTGGATCTTTGGTTTTATCCTTCCTGTAGTTTGTTAAGCTTTATGGATGTGTACATCAATGTTTTTCACCCAATTTGGGAAGCTTTTACTCCCTTTGGCTTCAAGTATTCTTTCTGCCCCTTTCTTTCCTCTTTCCTTCTAGGACAACTCTTTTGCATATGTTGCTATGATTGTTTTCTCACAGGTTTCTGATGCTTAGTTCATTTTTCCCCATTTTTTTTCTCAGTTATTCAGATGGGATAAACTCAGTTGATCTGTCTTTAAGTTCCTTCTTTCTTCCACCGGTTCGAATCTTTTATTGAAACTCATTAGTTAATATTTCATTTTCATTATTGGAATTTTTAACTCCAGAATCAAATTTTTTATGTCTATGCATCTTTACTGGCATTATTTATTTGGTGAGATATTCTTATACTTTCCTTTAGTGTTTTAGACAGTGTTTACTGCATTGAACATATATAAAATAACTGGTTTAAAGTGTTTTGCTAGTAAACTCAACATCTGGGCTTTCTTAGGACAATTCCTATTGACTCTGTTTTGTTTTTCCCTCTGTATATGCCATGTGCTTTTTAAATTTTCACTGCATGTCTCATACATATATTTTTTGAAAATTGGACATTTTAAATACTACAATGTGGCTGGGCGTGGTGGCTCATGCCTGTAATCCCAGTACTTTGGGAGGCCGAGGCAGGCATATCACGAGGTCAAGAGATCGAGACCATCCTGGCCAACATGGTGAAACCCTGTCTCTACTAAAAATACAAAAATTAGCTGGGCGTGGTGGCACACACCTGTAATCCCAGCTACTTGGGAGGCTGAGGCAGAAGAATGGCTTGAACCCAGGAGGTGGAGGTTGCAGTGAGTGGACATCGCGCCACTGCACTCCAGCCTGGGCGACAGTGAGACTCCATCTCAAAAAAAAAAAAAAATACTATAATGTGAAAAATCTGGAAAGTATATCCTCCAACCCTAGGTTTGTTGTTGCTGCTATTTGTTTATTCAGTAACTTTTCTCAACTAATTCTGTAAAGTCTGTATCTTTTGTTGTGTATACTCACTAAAGTCTTTCCTTTGTTACATGAGTTGCCAGCTATTCAGGAAACTGAGATTTCCTTCAATGCTTGGCATCCATGAATCCCCAGTGTTGGCAGTGGGCTGCATCTGTGTGCTGGAGCACATCTTCGGCACACAGCCAGGCAGCTGACAGCTCTGTCCCCAGTGTTTGCAGTGGGCTGTGTTGTGTGCTGGGGCACACCTTCCACACACAGCCAGGCAGCTGACAGCTCTGTCCCCAGTGTTTGCAGTGGGCTATGTCTGTGTGCTGGGACACACCTTCCACACACAGCCAGGCAGCTGACAGCTCTGCCCCCAGTGTTTGCAGTGGGCTATGTCTGTGTGCTGGGACACACCTTCCACACACAGCCAGGCAGCTGACAGCTCTGCCCCCAGTGTTTGCAGTGGGCTGTGCTGTGTGCTGGGGCACACCTTCCGCACACAGCCAGGCAGCTGACAGCCCTGCTTTAGCCTTCACTTCCTGCCTGTGCACAGTCTCAAGGTCAGTCAGAGGTGAGAGTCTAAGGCCTTCTCAGATTTTTCCTGAGCATGTGCACAGCCTTACATGTGTTTTTTGGAGGTTTTCAAAGAACTTGTGGACATCAAATTCCCCAGCCTTTCCTTTTCATCTTTTTATAGTTTATTATCTTCCTCAATTGATATCCACTGCCTCAGGCAGCCCCAAGGTTAGGCAATTACTTCTAAATTTTCAACCCAACAACCCAGGGAAAAGGCTTTCTAGACTGGGAAAGCTCTGCATTTGGTCAAGTAAAAATAGTCTTGCAAGTGGGGTCTTCTACTGAACCACCAGACAGACCACATACTGACAATTCTCCAACAGTGAGACTCTGAGGAGCTTTAACTCTGTTCTCTCCACTTTGGTGACAGAAAGGCTGATGGTTTCATCATGATTGCAGCCTGAATTGCCGATTCAAGGCTACCAGGGAGCTGGAGATGGGAGAAGGAAATAGGGCAGGTTAAAATGTCACAAAAGTCACTGTTCTTACCAAGATTCGGCCTATTTTTATAAAAAATAAATGCTCCCCAGATTGCTGCTAGCTCTTGGTCTCCTTTTAGTTTATTTCTAAAGTTTTGAAAAACTTACTTTTGGCAAATGTTGGCAGTTTCCTTCTTTTTTCTGATTTTATGGAGGAAATAATTTTCGAGGCCATTATTCTGCTATTTTCACATACATACCTCAACACTCATATTTTAAAAGTTCTTCATAGGCTCTGTTGCATATTCATTTTAAGAACCACAATGCACAAGTGGCAACTGCCTCTCTTGGCCATGGCATAATATTAGCATTTTATTCTCAGAAGAGGAAATGTGAGAAGGACTCTGTATGATGAGCAAAGGCAAAGCAAGAGCACAGATGCATACTGACAACAGAGGTGGGTTAAGAATGCATGACCCCCAGCCCCTCCCTTGTTTTGGTTTCCAGAGCTCTGACTGCCAGGCACATACTGCCCAGGTAGCATACTAGAAAAATTTTCTCTGGGAAATGTGATCCAACGAAGAGAAAAGACCTAATCATATTAAGGTCCCCAAAATACCTTCCCATCCAAATCATGCTATGATGAAGCCCACTTCTCCAACACCACCACCACTACCATACAGACATATGGGAACCCCCTGCCTGCACACACCACACACACATACACACACACACACACACTACACACACACAGCTTCTACCAAAGATCACCTATCATCATGAGAAAGGCTCTAATATGACAAATAGAGACCAAAATAAACAACAGATAACGGACTTTGAGGATGCAGACAATACAGGAAGTAGAAGAAAAATTCCATAAAAAGCAAAAGCAAGAAGTAGAAGGATCAAGGAGCAAGAAGAAAATGAAGCAGCAGCAGAAGCAGAAGAAAGAAAGAAGAAGAAGGGGAAGGGAAAGGGGCACGGGGAGGAAGAAAGAAGAAGGAGGAGGAAGACGAGGACAACTTCAGTACTATAACAGAGCAACGACATTGCTTTAAAAATACTAACAAAAATCAGATACTTCCAACAACAAACATTCAGAGAGCAAAACAAAGCTATTGGGAACTGGAACATTGGAATAAGAAAAGAAACAACAAAATTCTAAGAAAAAGTATTCAACTTATTCCTAGCCACACTATTCATCAAGTGTAAGGGTAAAAATAAGGTCTTCAAAATCCTGCTATGCTCCCTTTCCCAAACTGTAATAAAGGACACCATCCATCAACTGAGAAGATAAACCAGGAAAGAGGATCTGGATCCACAAATGGAGAATGGCAAGGGAAATTCTCTAGTTGATAGCTATTGGATTAATACAAAGTAGCTATTTGGTCTTTGTCCATGGTTCCTGACATAGAGCTTCAAAAACTCTTAGTGACAGAAATCAGAAATTCCTTGTTATGCTAATGAAGTGGCTCATGGAAGGGGTCCCTCAAGTGGTTTCAGGATGGAGGCTGGTTGCCAGAGAAACCAACCAAGTGATTGGAGAACTGGAACTTGAGGCTTAACCTCCAAGAAGGGGAGGGATGCTGAAAATTTAGCTCAATCATGTGGTCAAAAGTTTAATCAATCATGCATACAAAATGAAACTCCATCAATAACTCCAGACAGCAAGGCTTGGGGAAACTACCTGGTTGGTGAGCGCATCAATGTATGAAGAGGATGGCACTGCTGGTCTCCACAGAGACAGAAGACCCTGTGCTTAGGACTTCCTAGATTTTGTCCTATGTAACTTTTCACCTGGAAGCTCGTTTGCATTTTTATAATAAAACAATAATCACAAGGACAATTATGTGTCACATAATGACATTTCAGGGAACTATGGACAGCGTATCTGAAAGTGGTCCCATAGGATTATAATGGCTAAAAAATTCCTATTGCCTAGGGATGTCATAGCTGTCATAACATCACAGTGCAATTACTTTTTTTTTTTAATTTAGTGTAGTCTAAGTGTACAGTGTTTACGAAGTCTACAGTAGCACACAGTAATGTCCCAGGCCGTCACATTTACTCACTACTCACTCACTGACTCACCAGAGCAACTTCCAGTCCTGCAAGCTGCACTCACGGTAACTACCCTGTATATGTATATCATTCTTTTATCTTTTACTCTGTATTTCTACTACACCTTTTCTATGTTTAGATACACAAATACTTACAATTGCATTACAATTGCCTACACTATTCAGTAAAGCACCATGCTGTACAGGTTTATAGCCTAGGAACAATAGGCTCTACCATATAGCCTAAGTGTGTAGTACGCTATAACACCTAGGTCTGTGTAAGTAGACTCTGATGTTTGTACAAGAACGAAATCACCTAACAATGTGTTTCTCAGAACGCATCCTCATCATCAAATGACTATTTAGCACCAAGTTCTGGGAGTTGTTATAGCAAATTAACAAATGTGAGGAAGTTGTAGGAAGCCCCAAATGTGTAGATGGCCAGGCAGAAGTGCAAGGTAGTGTCTGAATCGAACTGGGTCGTAGAATACTCAGTTGATGTCAGAAAGCTGTTGACAAAAGGCAATCATAAAAGAAAATATCAGTCTGACAGCTGCAGAACAGGGCTAGGAAACAATCAATTTACATTCAAGCAGGAGGATAAAATGCTTCAAAAGATGTCTCTAACAACATGGAAGACACAGATCCACGTGTCTGAACATGGGGAGAGAAATTTACACGTCTACTGGAGAGTTTGGGGATAGAATAGTGATCATTACATGAAAAATTCAATAACCGGCCAAAGATAATAGTATTAACTCTAAGGAAAAGGAATATAGCCTATTGCATGGCTCAGCTGTGAATCATGAGTTTACAGATTTTAATATAAACATTATATATTAATTTAAACAAAAATGATTATGTAATTTCATTAAGTAAATGTGATAAATGAAGGGAAGTGTGTTAATTATGCGTGGTAGTGGAGGTAGAGAGTGAACAGAGAACTAAGTCCTCACCTTCAGTATTGTGAGGTTCTTCATTGTTCAACAGAACTAAAGCAAAAAGTGGTAATATAAGCATTTTATTTCAAGATATGCACGTAAATCTCAAAGAAACAGCTAAAAGAGTTAGAATTGGTTGTCTATGAGAAATGTAAATGGAAGCAGAGAACAATAATCCTCACAGAATTATCTCAGCTTTTAAACTATGGGCAAGAGTTATATTACCAAAATGTTAATTTTAAAAAGTATCACCAATCATGAGTATTGTGACAATATCACAGGAATTATTATTACTTTAAAGAACAGAATGTAAGAGGTATGGTAGCTTTCCCAAGCTCACATAATTACTGAGGGTCTCATCTTATTTGTTTTGTTTTTTTTTTTTTTTGGTGTTTTTTGTTGTTGCTGTTGTTTTTTAGATGAAGTCTCACTCTGTCACCCAGGCTGAAGGGCAGTGATGCAATCTCAGCTCACTGCAACCTCCGCCTCCCGGGTTCAAGCAATTCTCCTGCCTCAGCATCCCCAGTAGCTGGGACTACAGGTACCTGCCACCACGCCCGGCTAATTTCTGTATTTTTAGTAGAGATGGGGTTTCATCATGTTGGCCAGGCTGGTCTCAAATTCCTTACCTCAAGTGATTCACCCGCCTCGGCCTCCCAAAGGGCTGGAATTGCAGACGTGAGCCACCGTACCCGGCCTTATCTCATTTTTAAATGTTGTTCTTCTGAATTCAAACATTTTGTCTCTCTCCGAATTGTCCTAATAGCCACATATAAATAAGTAAAGTATTTCGGTATTGTGGGAGTGCAAAAGGTTAATTCTGATGGGAAGGGATCTGGAAGTCTCTTTATGGACACCTCCATTTGAACCAGACCTTGAGCAATCTTAGGCTGTTATTTCCACGCAGGAAACGTGCCTGGATGACTTTCCTTCCTCCTCTTCTGTTGCCACTACCTGGCTTCCTCCCAGGTCCGGGCTGGGTGAGGCTGGCACTTAAGTGAAGGGGTTTCCTGAGCCTCCACTGTTTGGCAGCTGTCTAGTCCTGCTGAGCATGGTGGTTCCACTCCTACAAGCACCATGAATCTGGCCAGCATTGGTATCCAATCAACAACATCGGGAGAATGACAGTACATCCAACGGGCTTGCCACAAGGACTGAGTGAGATAACATGCTTATTGTGAAACAGGGCTGCCATGCATCTCTTGTTCTTGTGATGAATCCAAAGCTCTCCTGGCCCACAATGCTCCTCGGGTAGGCAGCTCTGCGTATCAGCCCTTGGCGGGTGTGCTCATCCTGCGGCTACGTGCTCTGTCCTCCTCTCGGACTCTGATGCCTGCTTCAGCAGCCAACAATGCCATCGCACCTCAGTGAAGACACGCCCTCCCGCCGCAGATGGTTTTCCTCAATTAGCCCCCATTACAGCAAGATACAGTTCTGTAACCACTATTAATATCTGCTTGCTGCAGCTTTTCCCCATCTCCATTTGCCTATCTGCCTATTTACTTATTTTTGTCTGAGAATTTGTGACTTAAGTCTATCTCTTGAAAGTGACCATAGCTGGAACATTTTCAACTGAAAATGGTTTCAACTGAAAATGTCCAATTCACAACATGGTGATTATGGATAAGATTGGGTTTCTGTTGTCATAATATGTTGCCTGTTTACCAGACTTTTCTTGTGTTTTCTTAAAGCATTTCTTAGTTTTATTGGATTGTTCAGTTTTCTTTGTTCCATTATTGCCCTTCAAGGTTTGAAAACTTTATATCCTATTTCTATTCTTATAGTGGTTATTTACAAGTTTATGTGAAAGTTATGTGAAAATGCATAACTTATTTTTTCTATATATGCCTTCATAAATCAGTCCATATGCGTGCGTGTGTGTGTGCGCGCACACACACACACAGGTATGTATATACAGGTATACATATAAATAGATGATATAGAGAAGTATCTTAGAATGCATTTCTTCTCTGCTTTTTCTACCTCTGAAATACACTACCCTCACTCCTCCAGGACCGTTTGTAGAGTGAATTCTGAAGTTTCAGTTATAGATTGCTGTTGATGTTTCATGGGATGTTTGACAACTGACAATTAGGCTTAATGCCAAATTTTCTGGACTCTTAACTGCTTGGATTTATTATATCTCACTTATTCTGCTTAGAGTTTGATTTTGGTTTTGCATAACTGGATTACATTATTCCAGCAATTCTTTCAGATAATTTGTGGGTGGTAAACTTTGAATCCTTGCATACATGAAAACACTTTTTTTTTTTTTTTTTTTTTTTTGCCTTTCTACTTGGCGTTTCAGAGATCTTAGGATACTAATCAGTTTCTCATCGGAGCTTGGGCGTTATAGCCCTCTGTAATGTCCTAAATAGCCTTTTTTTCCTTACACTTGATGTACTGGAATTGAAGGATGCAGTGGGTCTGCTGCTTCTAAGTAAGTGTTTGTGTTTTCCCTCAAATCTAGAAGCTTTTAGAAAACAAACAAAACAAAAAAAAATCATTTCTCTATATCTGTACTTCCCATTTGCTCAGTTGTCTCTTTCTGAGATATCTGTTAGACTCAAGTTGGAATTTCTTCCAATACCTCCTATCAGTCTGTGGCTTCTAAATTTAATTTCCCACTGTAATGCTCCTTAGCAAAGGCAGATTCCAGTCTATGGTGGGAGGTACACACAGTGAGCCCGGGACACCTTATTTTATTTTCTGCCAGGAAATAGAAGAAATGATTAAGGATCACAGTGACCAAAGCAAAACAATGCAGGAGCCAACCTGACAGTTCAAGCATCAGAAAGAATGCAATGGAGTAAAACATATCAAATGCCAAAAAAATCAATAATTCAAACTGAAAATAAAATCTCACTGGTCACCTATTTCAATTATCTTGGCTACTGCATAATCCATTCATTTAATGAGCAAATAAACAGAAATATCCTAAAAACAAAAAAATACAGCACTTTAGAAGGCCAAGGCAGGCACATCACCTGATGTCAGGAGTTCGAGACCAGCCTGGCCAACACGGTAAAACCCTATCTCTACTAATAATACAAAAATGTGCTGGGCATGGTGGTGTGCACCTGTAGTCTCAGCCACTCGGGAGACTGAGGCATGAGAATTGCTTGAACCCAGGAGACGGAGGTTGCAGTGAGCCAAGATTATGCCACTGCACTCCAGCCTGGGCAACAGAGTAAGACTCTGTCTCAAAAAGAAAAAAAAAATACAAAGAAGACCTGGGTTCAGGTCCCAAAATGTTCTCTGCCTAGACAGGTATAGTCATTAAGAACACCATTTCACATGATCATCAAAGAGACAAACATCAGTGAAAGTGCTTTAAAAATGTTAAAGTTCTTTAAAGTTATATACATATAGATGATGTTATTTTAGGGTTTTTTTCAAATATACACAGTGATATATGCATCCAAAGTCACACAACCAAAGCCACCTATTAGGAGGCCCTGAATACCAGCCCACTCTAGTTCTGCCCCCACAGCCCTTTCCAGATTTCCCAGCAGATTTAACAATAAAGTAAGGAGGAAACTAATTTTCCTCCAAAAGAGTGGCATTTCTGAAATAAGTACAGCATTCCCAATCCAAACAATGCCACATTATGTATCCTACTCTGTGTTCATTTCCTCTATTTGAGACTAAGTTTCGAGCACTCTAACACTAAGTTTCAAGCACTAATTCAGTACACTTTCCAAGTGACACCTGGAAAAATCCAGGAAGCCAGTGGAAATCCAGGAAGCTGCCTTGTGCCAACACATCAATGACCAGCTGCTTCCCGCTGTTGCAAAACACCCCTGGAAAGGGAAAATTTCCTGTCATGAATATTCCTTTTCAGTTTTTACTTTAATCCAATGCCCATAACTGTCCCTGTCAGAAACAATGAAGGTACCATCTGTACGCTGCTGTTTTAATGCATGACTGATGGTTACTGTCAAAGGATTGTCTTGGACCACGGAATTTGCATTAACTGCTTTGTGCATGGAAGAGGATGGAGGGTCCGAACAACCCTGCATGTTTCAGAGGGAAAGGAGGCAAGGAGGTGCACCCTGCAGCCACACATCATCTTCAACAGCATGATAGTCAATCCTAGAGTGCAGGAAGCAGAATTAAAGCCTACTGCTCCTAGGACCATTAGTCAGTGTAAATCACTCCCTGGCCTAAATCACTAAGACAAAGGCCTCTGATACAGTTTCTGTTTAGTCTGAAGTTGTAAAATGCAAGACCGGTAATATAAAGAACAGGGAAGCCTCCAGGACAGATCTGGAGACATCTTCCTGCTTGAAACATTACAGGCTGTCTGAAATTTACCTGACTTACATGTATATCCTGACTTCTAGTTGTTTATAGGATGTGGCCCTGAAGAGTAACTACAAACACCTGAATGTTTGCAAGTATCAGGATTCTATGGACGTTGTCCATTTTTATCAACATATCTGTTATCCTTTCATTTTTAATCAAGAAATTTTCTTGATCTTTAACCTACAGATATTTTAGGCAAATTTAAAATATTGTCCTAAATGATTCAGTCACAAAGTTGAGGAGTATCAACATTTGATCAAAGGCTTAAAAAGTAGCACTTTTTATTTTTAAAGGAAAACTCTGCAAGAAAGTTTTTAAATGTTGTTTTTAAAAAGAATGTTTTTAAAGCTTTTGGCCAACTGATTTTCAAAACCCAAAATATATTTCAGTGAATATATTAGCTATGGCTATAAAGTTGGGGTTTTCCAAGTTAACACACCAAAATGTTCATTACCTAATTACAGCCTATCCTTAAAATCAGTCAGTGTAGAAGGCTTTTGATTTGCTAAGAAACTTAGGGAAATTTTTTTCTTTTCCTTCAGAGTCAGATAGGCATCCAAACAAAAACAAACAAAAAAAACCCATCTCTATCTCAACCATTAGCCAACAACCTTCATCATCAGATCCTGATTTGAGGGACACACTGCCATTCCTAATAAACAAACTGCTAAATGAAATAAGCAGAAGGCCACTGGCTGGAGACTATCTCCCATCTTTGAGTTCCTACTTAACAAAGGCAACCTAATTTATTAAGTAAACAAACCAAAACCTAACTTAGGACTATAACAGCAGAGTTTCAGCTAACCATGAACAGCTAGATTTCAGCCAATCACAGGCAGCCAACTCATCACCCCATGCCAAGTAAGACAAGTGCCTAGTGGTAGCCAATCAGATTATCTAATTTGCTTCTGTGTTCAGCCTATAAAAGCTGGTTGCTCACACTACTGGGTCAAGCTCTCTGAACCTCTTCTGGTCCTGAGTGCTGCTTGATTCATGAATTGTTCTTTGCTCATATAATGTCTGCTAAATTGAATTTGCCTAATGTTTTCTTTGTTAACAAAATCCCTCCTAAAAATAAGAATATCCATACTGAAGATATTTAATTAAAGGCATTTTAATTTCAGTAAAGGTCCAGAGAATTTGATATTTTAATCAATCAAGAAATAGAAACATAAGCAGAATGTTAAAATATGAGTGATGACCTGAAACAGAGCCTGTTAAAAGTACCTGTCTTAGGATGGTGATGGGAAACCTGGGGCCAGGGGCTAGGGCTTCTCATAAGCCCTTCTTTACTACTGACTTTGTAAATAATGTGTGTGATGTCAACATTTTTAAATATTAAAAATTTCCATTACCCATACGTTATTTTCATATCATACACACATTAAATAATTAAAATGTCCATTAGGGCACAGGCATAGTGGACAATACAATGTCCAAATGTGATACAGTTAAACAATCATGCATTCATTCCACTAACAACCCTTTCACAACTCTTGAAAAACAAAATAAATTAGTCACCAGTCCAATTTCCATAAAACTGCTTAAAAGTGATACACTTTATACACAAAAATCAATTCTAGGTGGGTTATAAATATAAACATAAACATAAGAGGTAAAACAGTAACAAAAATTCACTAAAACAACAATGGAAAGCTTCTAAAAAATATAGAAAAATATCTTCATGAACTTGGGAAAGGGAAAGACTTTTAAAATATGACACTGTAAGCACTAAATGTAGAAGAAAGGATTTCTAAACTAGGCCACACTAAAATTAAGAATTTCTGTTCACCAAAAGACACCATTAATCTGTAAGCATGTCATACTTCAATTGAAAGTTTACAAAAGGAGAAAAGAAAGAATGTCAAAAAGTAAAACAATAAGCCAAAGAGTCTAAGATACCTGCAAAACATATAACTGCAATGGTTTTGTTTTTTGTGTGTTTTTTTTTTTGATACAGAGTCTCGCTCTGTCGCCCAGGCTGGAGTGCAGTGGCATGATCTCAGTTCACTGCAAGCTCCGCCTCCCGGGTTCACGCCATTCTCCCGCCTCAGCCTCCTGAGCAGCTGGGAGACTACAGGCGCCTGCTACCACGCCCGGCTAATTTTTTGTATCTTTAGTAGAGACAGGGTTTCACTGTGTTAGCCAGGATGGTCTCGATCTCCTGACCTCGTGATCTGCCCGCCTCGGCCTCCCAAAGTGCTGGGATTACAGGTGTGAGCCACCACGCCTGGCCAACTGCAATGGTTTGAATGTTTGACCCCTCCAAAACTCATGCTGAAATTTAATTTCCACTAGGATGGTATTGGGAGACGGAACCTATAAGAGATGCTTAGGTCATGAAGGCCCCACCCTCCCGAATGGACTAATGCAGTTACCGTGGGAGTGGGTTCATCATGAAGGGAGCAGGTTTAGCCCTCTTGCTCTCTCTCTCTCACACCCACTCTTTGCCCTTCTGCCATGTGACGCCTTCCACCATGTTGTGAAGAAGCAAGATATGCCAGATACTGGCACCTTGATATCAGACTTTCCCATCCCCAGAACTATGAGAAATAAATTTCTATTTTTAATAAATTACCCAGTCTCCAGTCTGTTATAACAGCACAAAACAAAGACAATGACTACGGGTTTATATCTGTAATACAGAAAAACTCATACAAATCAATAAAGAAAAAAACAAACCAACACAAAACAAAAAAAGAGAGAGAGAGAAATAGTAAAGAGACACGATTAGACACTTCTCAAAATAATATATCAAAATGGAAAAATAAAAAAATGAAAATCTCCTCAACCTTAGCTGTAATCAGGGAAATGCTAATTAAAATCACAAGAAAATGTCACTCCACACCCACTAGAATGGTAAATTTAATAGACTAAAAATGCCAAGCGTTGGTGAGTATGTAGAGCAACAAGAATTTTCATACACTGCTGGTGGGAATGTTAATTGGTATAACCATTTTGAAAATTGTTTAGCATCATCCAGAAAAGTTAAAAACACGCTGCCCTATGGCCCCGCCAATCTACTTTTACGTCTGTATCAGAGAGAAATGCATACTCCTGTCCGTCAAAAGACATGTAACACATTCCTTGAAGTGTTCTTGAAAGCAGACAAAATCTAGAAGAAATCTAAATAGCCATCAATATAATAATACATGTTGTTATATTCATACAATAGAAATGAAGAAAGAAGAGCTACAGACAACAACTTGGGTGGCTCACAAAAATAAAAATGAACCAAAAAAGCCAGATCCCAAAGAACGCACGCTGTGTGCTTGGGTGATTCCTCTTATACAGAGTTCCAGAGAAGGGCAAAACTAGACTCTGGTGTTTGAAGTAAGGCAAACAGTTTAGCTCTGGAGGAGCGAAGATCTGTATTGGGTGGTGACAGCTTAACGGGGTTCACTTTGTGGTAACCCACTGAATTGGTTTTGATATCGTGCCACATTAGTGTATATCTACTCTACTACAATTTAAAGTTTTAAAATAGGGTTAAAGAATAACTTCCAAAATAAAATGTGTGTCTCTCTACGAGCTAGCCAGTGTGTTAAAGGTTACTTCAAATGACAATAAAACTTCTTAAAGGAGAACTTAAACAAACTGTTTCCTGACTAGTGATTTCAATTGTAAATTTCATCCATTTGCACTTAATGAAATATACTTTGGCAATCAGTGAGCAGCCTTACCCTAATTTGCTTAATCTAAATCTCTGATCATAATATCTTCTCTGTGTGGACTTCTTAAAATAGATACTTTAGATTATAAACTCATTTAACAATCCTGAAATTTGAAACCAACTAAAGAGTTAGCCTAACACGTGCCTTCTCTCCACAAAATAAAGTAAATAAGTTCTCCTCCCTCTCTAAGTCCTCTCCCCAGAGTATAGACACCATGGCTCTTTTACCCAAGACAGGAATATTTACAGAAAATTCACTTCCAATGATGCAAGAGTAAATTTCCCATGCTGAGAATCTCTCACAGGCGGCATTCATTAACCGTGACAACTGCAATTTCCTACTCCTCGTCCACTGCCACCTACAGCTTAGACAGGTCAGCTCCTACACCTACGAGCTGACGCAGAGCCAGTAGTCAGCCACACATCCAGGCCTTTCCCACAGCCCATTCTTCTGCACTGATTTTTAACCCATAATACAAGATTTTGTATAATTCATTGCTTAATTTCATATTAGTTTCAGTCCATTGTTTTGGCTACCTGGGAGCTGTGACTCCAAGGCCTCTGTGGTATCTTCAAGCTTTAGATCTTGGAAACTTAATTAGCATAGTACATGATACCTTGTCTTGAGATATCAAAAATAAAATCAACAAGGAGAGCTAAGGATAACAGGGGTGTGTGTGACTGAGTGTGCATTTACACACACATAAATATGCCCAAGTACATACTATTTTACAATACTTTTTGAATTTCTTTGGCTATAACGGTTTATAACTGATGTTAACTGAATAAGGAAATCACTGAAATTAAGAGCATGGGAACTGCAATTAGAAGATGCCAAATGACTTCCCTCTTCTTTGAGGAGGAGTAAAACACTACCTAATCCTGATTTTAAAAATAAATCAATAAGGCAGCAGAGATTTTCGTTGGCCTTCCTCCATGACAAGACTATTTCTCTTCCTTTAACAGCATGTCAAGGATGAAACGAGAAGCTCTGAGAGAGCTGAACCCTTCAGGGAATATCTTCAGTGGTAGCCTTGAAAGGCAACATTTACAAGAAAGATTCCTTTAGTAAAAGTGCTTACAATTCTCAGTCTATACAGATTAAAAGAATTTTGTGGGTTTATCTCCCACAGCCCTCTTTAGGGCTCTGTCTCCTAAACCTCTTCAGGTTTTAGGAGACAAAATTTCTACCATAATAAATTGGTATCAATTATAAAGGTGCATTACAGATTTTTTTATTTATATCTAATAGCTGTACATATTTTGGAGGTACATGTGATATTTTGATACCCACAGACAATGTGTAATGATGAAATCGGTATCATTGGGGTATCTACCACCTCAAACATTTATCTTTTATGTTGGGAAAATTACAAGTCTGCTCTTCTAGTTATTTTGAAATGTACAATAAATTATTGTTAACTATAATTTCTCTACTACACTATCAAATACTAGAACTTATTCCTTCTATCTAACTATATCTTTCATCTAACTTTTTTATTTAATTTTATTTATTTATTTATTTTGAGATGGAGTCTCGCTCTGTCACCAGGCTGGAGTGCAGTGGCTCGATCTCGGCTCACTGCAACCTCCGCCTCCCGGGCTCAAGCGATTCTCCTGCCTCAGCCTCCCGAGTAGCTGGGACTACAGGCATGCGCCACCACCCCCAGCTAATTTTTGTATTTTTAGTAGAAATGGGGTTTCACCATGTTGGCCAAGATGGTCTTGATCTCTTGACCTTGTGATCTACCCTCTCTGGCCTCCCAAACTGCTGGGATTACAAGTGTGGGCCAATGCACCTGGCCTCTTCCATCTAACTTACTCCCTTTGACCAACTTCTCCTCTCCCCACTGTCTTCCCAGTCACTGGTAACCACCATTACACTCTCTACTTACGTGAGATCCACTTTCTTAGCTTCCACAAATTAGAGAGCACATGTGATATTTATTTCCACTTAGAATTTCTGTTCTGCTATCAGTGATGATCAACTCAGTGGTTCTCACCAACTCTCCAGTGAGAACAATTGGAAGAGCTTGGGGAAAAAAAAAAAAGAAAAATCATGCTTAAGGGCACCAGAATACTAATAGAGCAGTGAGGAATTGCAGGGACAAGATCCAGGAAGGGAGGGGAGCCCTGAGAGAATACCAAGATTTGAGGCCACCTTTCCAGAGCCTGTGGTGATTATTTAATAATGCTTAAGAGACTAAAATTTTAAGCAAACCTTGACAAACTTAAGAGAAAAGGGGAAAATTTTGAGCTCAAGACTTATTGAAGAGAGGGCCAGGTACAGTGGCTCATGCCTGCAATCCCAGCACTTTGGGAGGCCAAGGCAGACAGATCACTTGAGGTCAGGAGTTCAAGACCAGCCTGGGGAACGTCTTGAAACCCCGTCTCTACTAAAAATACAAAAATCAGCCAGGCATGGTGGTGCACGCCTGTAATACCAGCTACTTGGGAAGCAGCCAAGATGGCCAAATAGGAACAGCTCCGGTCTACAGCTCCCAGCCTGAGCAACGAAGAAGACGGGTGATTCCTGCATTTCCATCTGAGCTACCAGGTTCATCTCACTAGGGAGTGCCAGACAGTGGGCGCAGGACAGTCGGTGTAGCGCACCGTGCACCAGCCAAAGCAGGGTGAGGCATTGCCTCACTCGGGAAGTGCAAGGGGTCAGGGAGTTCCCTTTCGTGGTCAAGGAAAGGGGTGACAGACGGCACCCGGAAAATCGGGCCATTTCCACCCGAATACTGCGCTTTTTCGACGGGCTTCGGAAACGGCACACCAGGAGATTATATTCCGCACCTGGCTCGGAGGGTCCTACACCCACGGAGTCTCGCTGATTGCTAGCACAGCAGTCTGAGATCAAACTGCAAGGCTGCGGCAAGGCTGGGGGAGGGGTGCCCGCCATTGCCCAGGCTCGCTTAGGTAAACAAAGCAGCCAGGAAGCTCGAACTGGGTGGAGCCCACCACAGCTCAAGGAGGCCTGCCTGCCTCCGTAGGCTCCACCTCTGGGGGCAGGGCACAGACAAACAAAAAGACAGCAGTAACCTCTGCAGACTTAAATGTCCCTGTCTGACAGCTTTGAGGAGAGCAGTGGTTCTCCCAGCACGCAGCTGGAAATCTGAGAACGGGCAGGCTGCCTCCTCAAGTGGGTCCCTGACCCCTGACCCCCGAGCAGCCTAACTGGGAGGCATCCCCCAGTAGGGGCAGACTGACACCTCACACGGCCGGGTACTCCTCTGAGACAAACTTCCAGAGGAACGATCAGACAGCAGCATTCGCGGATCACGAAAATCCGCGGTTCTGCAGATACCGCTGCTGATACCCAGGCAAACAGGGTCTGGAGTGCACCTCCAGCAAACTCCAACAGACTGGCAGCTGAGGGTCCTGACTATTAGAAGGAAAACTAACAAACAGAAAGGACATCCACACCAAAACCCCATCTGTGCATCACCATCATCAAAGACCAAAAGTAAATAAAACCACAAAGATGGGGAAAAAACAGAACAGAAAAACTGGAAACTCTAAAAAGCAGAGCGACTCTCCTCCTACAAAGGATCGCAGTTCCTCACCAGCAACGGAACAAAGCTGGATGGAGAATGACTTTGACGAGTTGAGAGAAGAAGGCTTCAGACAACCAAACTACTCCGAGCTACAGGAGGAAATTAAAACCAAAGGCAAAGAAGTTGAAAACTTTGAAAAAAATTTAGACGAATGTATAACTAGAATAACCAATACAGAGAAGTGCTTAAAGGAGCCGATGGAGCTGAAAGCCAAGGCTCGAGAATTACGTGAAGAATGCAGAAGCCTCAGGAGCCGATGCGATCAACTGGAAGAAAGGGTATCAGCGATGGAAGATGAAATGAATGAAATGAAGTGAGAAGGGAAGTTTAGAGAAAAAAGAATAAAAAGAAACGAACAAAGCCTCCAAGAAATATGGGACTATGTGAAAAGACCAAATGTGCATCTGATTGGTGTACCTGAGAGTGACGGGGAGAATGGAACCAAGTTGGAAAACACTCTGCAGGATATTATCCAGGAGAACTTCCCCAATCTAGCAAGGCAGGCCAACATTCACATTCGGGAAATACAGAGAACGCCACAAAGATACTAATCGAGAAGAGCAACTCCAAGACACATAATTATCAGATTCACCAAAGTTGAAATGAAAGAAAAAACGTTAAGGGCAGCCAGAGAGAAAGGTCGGCTTACCCACAAAGGGAAGCCCATCAGACTAACAGCAGATCTCTCGGCGGAAACTCTACAAGCCAGAAGAGAGTGGGGGCCAATATTCAACATTCTCAAAGAGAAGAATTTTCACCCAGAATTTCATATCCAGCCAAACTAAGCTTCATTGTGAAGGAGAAATAAAATACTTTACAGACAAGCAAATGCTGAGAGATTTTGTCACCACCAGGCCTGCCCTAAAAGAGCTCCTGAAGGAAGCACTAAACATGGAAAGGCACAACCGGTACCAGCCGCTGCAAAATCATGCCAAAATGTAAAGACCATTGAGACTAGGAAGAAACTGCATCAACTAATGAGCAAAATCACCAGCTAACATCATAATGACAGGATCAAATTCACACATAACAATATTAACTTTAAATGTAAATGTACTAAATGCTCCAATTAAAAGACACAGGCTGGCAAATTGCATAAAGAGTCAAGACCCATCAGTGTGCTGTATTCAGGAAACCCATCTCACGTGCAGAGACACACATAGGATCAAAATTAAAGGATGGAGGAAGATCTACCAAGCAAATGGAGAACAAAAAAGGGCAGGGGTTGCAATCCTAGTCTCTGGTAAAACAGACTTTAAACCAACAAAGATCAAAAGAGACAAAGAAGGCCATTACATAATGGTAAAGGGATCAATTCAACAAGAAGAGCTAACTATCCTAAATATATATGCACCCAACACAGGAGCAACCAGATTCATAAAGCAAGTCCTCAGTGACCTATAAAGAGACTTAGACTCCCACACAATAATAATGGGAGACTTTAACACCCCACTGTCAACATTAGACAGATCAACAAGACAGAAAGTTAACAAGGATACCCAGGAATTGAACTCAGCTCTGCACCAAGCAGACCTAATAGACATCTACAGAACTCTCCACCCCAAATCAACAGAATATACATTTTTTTCAGCACCACACCACACCTATTCCAAAATTGACCACATACCTGGAAGTAAAGCTCTCCTCAGCAAATGTAAAAGAACAGAAATTATAACAAACTGTCTCTCAGACCACAGTGCAATCAAACTAGAACTCAGGATTAAGAAACTCACTCAAAACCGCCCAACTACGTGGAAACTGAACAACCTGCTCCTGAATGACTACTGGGTACATAACGAAATGAAGGCAGAAATAAAGATGTTCTTTGAAACCAACGAGAACGAAGACACAACATACCAGAATCTCTGGGATGCATTCAAAGCAGTGTGTAGAGGGAAATTTATAGCACTAAATGCCCACAAGAGAAAGCAGGAAAGATCCAAAATTGACACCCTAACGTCACAGTTAAAAGAACTAGAAAAGCAAGAGCAAACACATTCAAAAGCTAGCAGAAGGCAAGAAATAACTAAAATCAGAGCAGAACTGAAGGAAATAGAGACACAAAAAACCCTTCAAAAAATTAATGAATCCAGGAGCTGGTTTTTTGAAAAGATCAACAAAATTGATAGACCGCTAGCAAGACTAATAAAGAAAAAAAGAGAGAAGAATCAAATAGACGCAATAAAAAATGATAAAGGGGATATGACCACCAATCCCACAGAAATACAAACTATCATCAGAGAATACTACAAACATCTCCACGCAAATAAAATAGAAAATCTAGAAGAAACGGTAAATTCCTCGACACATACACTCTCCCAAAACTAAACCAGGAAAAAGTTGAATCTCTGAATAGACCAATAACAGGCTCTGAAATTGTGGCAATAATCAATAGCTTACCAACCAAAAAGAGTCCAGGACCAGATGGATTCACAGCCGAATTCTACCAGAGGTACAAGGAGGAACTGGTACCATTCCTTCTGAAACTATTCCAATCAATAGAAAAAGAGAGAATCCTCCCTAACTCATTTTATGAGGCCAGCATCATCCTGATACCAAAGCTGGGCAGAGACACAACCAAAAAAGAGAATTTTAGACCAATATCCCTGATGAACATCGATGCAAAAATCCTCAATAAAATACTGGCAAACAGAATCCAGCAGCACATCAAAAAGCTTATCCACCATGATCAAGTGGGCTTCATCCCTGGGATGCAAGACTGGTTCAATATACGCAAATCAATAAATGTAATCCAGCATATAAACAGAACCAAAGACAAAAACCACATGATTATCTCAATAGATGCAGAAAAGGCCTTTGACAAAATTCAACAACCCTTCATGCTAAAAACTCTCAATAAATTAGGTATTGATGGGCTGTATCTCAAAATAATAAGAGCTATCTATGACAAACCCACAGCCAATATCATACTGAACGGGCAAAAACTGGAAGCATTCCCTTTGAAAACTGGCACAGACAGGGATGCCCTCTCTCACCACTCCTATTCAACATAGTGTTGGAAGTTCTGGCCAGAGCAATCAGGCAGGAGAAGGAAATAAAGGGTATTCAATTAGGAAAAGAGGAAGTCAAATTGTCCCTGTTTGCAGATGACATGATTGTATATCTAGAAAACCCCATTGTCTCAGCCCAAAATCTCCTTAAGCTGATAAGCAACTTCAGCAAAGTCTCAGGATACAAAATCAATGTACAAAAATTACAAGCATTCTTATACACCAATAACAGACAAACAGAGAGCCAAATCATGAGTGAACTCCCATTCACAATTGCTTCAAAGACAATAAAATACTTAGGAATCCATCTTACAAGGGACGTGAAGGACCTCTTCAAGGAGAACTACAAACCACTGCTCAATGAAATAAAAGAGGATACAAACAAATGGAGGAACATTCCATGCTCATGGGTAGGAAGAATCAATATCGTGAAAATGGCCATACTGTCCAAGGTAATTTATAGATTCAATGCCATCTCCATCAAGCTACCAATGACTTTCTTCACAGAATTGGAAAAAACTACTTTGAAGTTCATATGGAACCAAAAAAGAGCCCGCATCGCCAAGTCAATCCTGAGCCAAAAGAACAAAGCTAGAGGCATCATGCTACCTGACTTCAAACTATACTACAAGGCTACAGTAGCCAAAACAGCATGGTACTGGTACCAAAACAGAGATATAGATCAATGGAACAGAACAGAGCCCTCAGAAATAACGCCGCATATCTAGAACTATCTGATCTTTGACAAACCTGAGAAAAACAAGCAATGGGGAAAGGATTCCCTATTTAATAAATGGTGCTGGGAAAACTGGCTAGCCATGTGTAGAAAGCTGAAAGTGGATCCCTTCCTTACACCTTATACAAAAATTAATTCAAGATGGATTAAAGACTTAAACGTTAGACCTAAAACCATAAAAACCCTAGAAGAAAACCTAGGCTACCATTCAGGACATAGGCATGGGCAAGGACTTCATGTCTAAAACACCAAAAGCAATGGCAACAAAAGCCAAAATTGACAAATGGAATCTAATTAAACTAAAGAGCTTCTGCACAGCAAAAGAAACTACCATCAGAGTGAACAGGCAACCCACAAAATGGGAGAAAATTTTCGCGACCTACTCATCTGACAAAGGGCTAATATCCAGAATCTACAATGAACTCAAACAAATTTACAAGAAAAAAACAAACAACCCCATCAAAAAGTGGGCAAAGGATATGAACAGACACTTCTCAAAAGAAGACATTTATGCAGCCAACAGACACATGAAAAAATGCTCATCATCACTGGCCATCAGAGAAATGCAAATCAAAACCACAGTGAGATACCATCTCACACCAGTTAGAATGGCCATCATTAAAAAGTCAGGAAACAACAGGTGCTGGAGAGGATGTGGAGAAATAGGAACACTTTTACACTGTTGGTGGGACTGCAAACTAGTTCAACCATTGTGGAAGTCAGTGTGGCGATTCCTCAGGGATCTAGAACTAGAAATACCATTTGACCCAGCCATCCCATTACTGGGTATATACCCAAAGGACTATAAATCATGCTGCTATAAAGACACACGCACACGTATGTTTATTGTGGCCCTATTCACAATAGCAAAGACTTGGAACCAAGCCAAATGTCCAACAATGATAGACTGGATTAAGAAAATGTGGCACATATACACCATGGAATACTATGCAGCCATAAAAAATGATGAGTTCATGTCCTTTGTAGGGACATGGATGAAATTGGAAATCATCATTCTCAGTAAACTATCCCAAGGACAAAAAACCAAACACCGCATGTTCTCACTCATAGATGGGAATTGAACAATGAGAACACATGGTCACAGGAAGGGGAACATCACACTCTGGGGACTGTTGTGGGGTGGGGGGAGTGGGGAGGGATAGCATTAGGAGATATACCTAATGCTAAATGACGAGTTAATGGGTGCAGCACACCAGCATGGCACATGTATACATATGTAACTAACCTGCACATTGTGCACATGTACCCTAAAACTTAAAGTATTAAAAAAAAAAATACCAGCTACTTGGAAGGCTGAAGCAGGAGAATCACTGGAACCCGGGAGAGAGAGGTTGCAGTGAGCCGAGACTGTGCCACCATATGGCAGCCTGGGTGACAAAGTGAGACTCTGTCTCAAAAAAAAAAAAAAAAACTTATTGAAGAGAGAGAAGACTCTAGTAAATTCTCTGTATTTATGCCCTAGAATGTATATGCAAGAACCAGAAACAAACCAGTGCTTAAAGGGACTGAAGCCCATCTTCGTATCTTCTCAATCCCTAATCTAATTAAGGTTATGTGTGGTTGCTGGTGCCCATGGGGTGGCTGTTGTCAGAAGCAAATATTAACAGGAGTAAAAGTGTTCTCCGTTCTCTCATCTCTACCATTTTTCCCATACATTGTCTGGGACAAACTACAAACACAACCAGGCTCAGAAGGAGCACAGACCATGTAACAGAAAAGCAAAAAGAGCCATCACTAATAAAAACAGAGGCACAAAGTGTCTTAAGAATGGAATTACCAGACAGGGACTATAAAAAAAGTCTTTTTAATATATTTGAAGAAAATTAGAACAAGCTTGAGAGCTAGAAAATTTCGTAAGAACCAAAAGGAAACTCTAACACTAAAGCATGCAATATCTGAAACTTTAAAAAGGAGTCAATAAATGGGACTAACAACAGATAGACACAATGAGAGAATTCAAGGACTGAATATTGAATATATGTCAACAGAAAACAGACTGGATGAAGCATGGAGAGACAAAGTAATGGGAATTGCCGCAAAGAATAGGAGGCATATGGAATAAATTAGTCTTCTCCATCTCAGCACTGTTGAAATTGGGGGCCAGATAATTCTTTTTCTTGAGGAGTTACCCTATGCACTATAGGTCATTTAGCAGCATCCCTAGCCTCTTCCCTGTAAGTGTCAGTAGCATCTTTCTCCCCAGTTGGGGCAACTGAAATTTTTTCAAGATAATGCCAAATATTCCCTGGGGAGAGATATTGCCCCTGGTTGAGAATCACTGAGATAAAGTGAAAGCTGTGGTGAACATGTAATCATTGTCCCAAAAAGGGAAGGCAGAAAAAATAGAGCAGAAGCCATATCTAAAGAAATATCTAGGCCGGGCACAGTGGCTCACGCCTGTAATCCCAGCACTTTGGGAGGCTGAGGCAGGCGGATCATGAGGTCAGGAGTTCGAGACCAGCCTGGCCAATATGGTGAAAACCTGTCTCTACTAAAAATACAAAAATTAGCCAGGTGTGGTGGTGCACACCTGTAGTTCCAGCTACTCGGGAGGCTGAGGCAGAAGAATTGCTTGAACCCAGGAGGCAGAGGTTGTAGTGAGCCAAGATCGTGCCATTGCACTCCAGCCTGGGCAACACAGCAAGACTCCATCCCCAAAAAAAGAAGGAAGGAAGGAAGAAAAGATCGATTGATCTGGCAACAATTGTCCAAAACTTGTGAATGAAACCAAGGAACAGATTCAATAAGTCATTCTGAATCCCAAGCAGGTAAAACAAAAGAGCAGAAACATATTCTTATCATAGCAAAACTGTTAAAAATCAAAGACAAAGAATAAAATTTAAAAGTGACCAAAGAAAACAAGAACAGAGAAGCAACAATAAGGCATACAGCTGACCTCTTAAGAGAAGTACTGAAGTCAGAAAACACTAGGGTAATCGACTATAGACACTATGCTGTATATTAAAGCGCTGTAACTAACCGGCAACACAAAGTCTGTATTTCTGAATTATCACACAAAAATTAGGCAATATAAATAAGTTTTGAAACAAACATGGAGAAATTGTGCTACTTCCAGACTCTCGTGAAAAAGAAGTCTAAAGGGCAGAAGGAAAATCATCTCAGATGAAAGTTAGAAGATACAGGGAGGAATTAAAGTAACAAAAAAAGGTAAATATACGAGTAAATCTAAAAGAATACTGACTGTAAAAGACAATTATAATCTTATAAGGTTTAAATATATTTATAGAAATAAAATATATGACAATAACAGTAGATAAATTGGAATTATGGAATTAAAGTGTTGTAAAGTCCTCACATTGTACAGAAAGGTTGACGACTTTCACTAGACTTTACTTAGTCACGGATTCCTATTGTAATCTCCAGATCAACCACTGTAAGACAAAAAGAAAGAAATATGACTAACAAACTAATAGAAGAGAAAATTAGAATAATATAAAATGAGCAATTAATCCAGAAAAGTGTAAGAAAAAAGAGGAAAAAAAGAACATAGAAGAGACAAGGGTAAGTGGAAGTAAACAGTGAAGGATAGATTTAAAACCAAATAGATCAGTAACCACATGAAGGATAACTAAAATACAAAGATTATCAAATTCAATTTTTTTAAAAACCCAACTATGTGTTACTTATAAGTATCATCATAAATCATTTAAACACATTTTTTAAAATGTTTTTTAAATTACAAAAGGAATATAGATGGAATATGCAGTGATGGTAAGAGTTAATGAAGAAAACATATAAATGTATTTTAAAATCTGTATTTGTTTACTAATGTGCCTAAGTGTACCACTTTAAAATCAATGCCTGTTAATACTGCTTAAGGCACCATACATCATGTTTATACCTTTTAACTTTTAAATATTTAAATATTTCTCTACACATCTATAAACATAAAGAAAAGATAGCATGAACTCTGCCAGAATGCCTTGTGTGTGCCGATTTTTACCCCCTTGATTTTCAACTTCTTGATTCTTTTTTTGGTTTGTTTAATTTAGCTCCTGTACAAACACATATTACTTTTGTCATTTTAAGAAATGTATCTTATAAAAACATTATTAGATCCAGTTCCTGGTTCCTGATGCAAGAAGCTCAGAATGAACTTTGTCCTAACAAGTAAAAAGGTGAACACACTAAAAAAACAACAGCTCTTCTTGGAGCCCAACTAAGAGGGGAACACACAGGATGAACTTCTGCTCTCAAGATTAGGGGGACAAACAGGGACATACAGAGAGCCAGGACTTTCCAGAGCAGAGACTAATCAGCAAAACCACCACAGGAACCAGCAGCAGAGTAAGAAAACCTGAACTGGAATTGGCAAATTCCTGGAGGCTCAGTGTGTACAACTTTGAAAGTTAAAAATTCCAAAAGGATTCAATCATAGGGGGTTCCCAAATATCATGAGATTTACCTCCAGAAGCTCTACCAGGTTCCCACAGGAAATACTGAAGAAATGTTCCCTCGTCCTTCCACCAGAGGGAAGTGAAAGAAACCATTTGGAAATGTGCCAGAATTTTCTGTTGTTTTTAATAAGGCCTGCCATCAGGAGAAATGAATTAACCAGAGTCTAACCCTCCGGGGTATTATGAGAGCTTACCTGACACAAGCGAAGGGAAATACTGAACTCCACCCACTCTAGCCATCCTATCGCACTCAAGTGGGGAGAAACAAACTGAGAAACACCTATGAAGTTCGTGTCCAGAGGGAAAGGCTCACTAAAAAACTGAGACCTAATCATAGGAGTATAGAATGCTTCCCCTCCCTCCACACCTTACCACTACATTAGTAACTTATTAATTTACAGCAGTTCCTTTTACCTGGTACATCACGGCCACCAATCAAGAAAAAATTACAAAGCATACTAAAAGGCGAAAAACAAACAAACAAAACACACAATTTGAAGAGACAGAACGTGCATTAGTACCAGACACAGCAGCAGTATTGGAATTATCAGATGAGAATTTACAACAACTATGATTAATACGCTAAAGGCTCTAATGGAAAAAGCAGACATCATGCAAGAACAGTTAAACAATGTAAGCACAGAGATGGAACTCCTAAGACATAACCAAAAAGAAATTCCAGCAATCAAAAATAATGTAACAAAAATAAAGAATATATTTGATGGGCTTACTAGTAGGTTGGATACAGCTGAGGAAAGAATCGCTAGTATGAGGAATATCAATCGAAATTTTGAAAACTGAAAAGCAAAGAGAACAAAGAATGAAAACAACAGAATAGAATATCCAAGGATTGTGGGACAATTACAAATGGTGTAACATATTTGTGATCGGAATGCGAGAAGGAGAAGAAGTAGAGCAGGGTTCCCCAACCCCCAGGCCACAGGCCAGTACCTGTCCCTGGACCACACAGCAGGAGGTGAGGGGCAGGTCAGGGAGCATTACTGCCTGAGCTCCGCCTCCGGTCAGATCAGCGGCAGCGTGACATTCTTACAGGAACACAAACCCTATTGTGAATTTCACATGCAAGGGATCTAGGTTGCACGCTCCTTATGAGAATCTAATGAATGCCTGACAATCTGAGGTGGAACAGTTTCATCCCAAAACCATGGCCCCGGACAGTCTATGGAAAAATTGTCTTCCACAAAACAGGTCCCTGGTGTCAAAAAGGCTGGGGACTGTTGAAGTAGAGAAAGGAACAGAAGTATGTGAAACAATGATTGAGAATTTCCCCAAATTAGTGTCAAACACCAAACCACACATCCAGGAATCTCAGAAAACAGCAAGCTGATACATGTGGGGGAAAAAAAAAATCCAACATCTAAGTATATCATTTCAAACTATAAACAAAGATAAAGATAAAATCCTGAAGGAAGCCAAAGGCAGACAAAAAACCCTTCCCTTTAGAGGACCAAAAAGGTAAGAATTACATCTGATTTACATGAAACCATGCAAGCAAAAAGAGTAGAGTAAAATAATTAGTGTTGAGAGAGAAAGTCACAAATCTAGAATTATTGAAATCATCCTTCAAAAGATAAGGAAAAAAATACATTCTCAGGCAAAAATTGAAGAAATTTGTTTCAAGCAGACCTGCCTTGAAAAAATGTTAAAAGAAGTTCTTTAAAAAAAGGGAAATGATACAGGTTGAAAGTCATATCTAAATTAAAGAAAGAACCACTGAAGAAGGAAAAAGTGAAGGCAAAATAAGAACTTTTGTTTTTCTTATTAATTTATCTAAGAGATAACAGTTTGTTCAAAGTAACAATAGCAACAATGTATTTTATTATACTTTGTGTATATATAATATATACATATATAATACATACATACACACACACACACACACACACACACGCACGCACCTTATAAGAAATAAATGGTACAAGGGACAGGAGGAAGAAATTCATGTTATTTTGCATTATAAAGTGCTCTCATTACGCATGAAGTGGTATAACGTAACATGAAAGGTGACTTGGGTTAGTTGTAAATGTACATTGCAAACTCTAGGGCAACCACTAAAACAGTAAAAAAAGAACTATAACTGATACACCAAGAAAGGAGGGAAAACATAACCATATAAAATGTCCAACTAAACCATAAAAGTCAGAGTGGAAAACAAAAACTGAAATAAGGAACAAGGACAACAAAAAAATCAGTAACAAATACGATAGTTATTGATCCAACTATATCGACAATCACTCTGAGTGGTCTAAATGCATCCATTTAAAGAGACTGTAAGAGTAGATCAAAAAACAAGACCCAACTGTATGTGCCTACAAAAAACCCACTCTAAATATAAAGACACATATAAATTAAAAGTGTCTTATGGATGGAGAAAAATATACCACGCTAACACTAATCCAAGAAAGCAGGAATAGCTATGTAAATTTCAGATAGAGCGTACTTCAAAGCAAGGAAAGTTTCCAGGGATAAAAAAGGATACTACTTAATGATAAAAAGACCAATTCTACAAAAAGACATAACAGTCCTTAATGTGTATGTGCCCAAAAACACAGCATCAAACTAATGAGGCAAAAACTATTAGACCTACAAGGATAAATAGGTAAATCCATTTTCACAGTTGGAAACTTTAACACCCCTCTACCAGAAATTTAAAGAACCAGCAAGCAGAAAACCAGTATAAACATGATTGAACTCAAAACATTGTCCATCAATTGGATATAAGCAACATCTATAGACTATTTTATCCAACAACAGCAGAATACACATTCTTCTCAAGCTCACATGGAATATTCCCCATAATTGTGCCACAGAAAGAGCCTTAACAAATTTAAAAGAATAGAAATTACACATTGCCTGCTATCAGAATACAAAGAAATTATACTAGAAATCAGTAACAGAAAGATTACTGAAAAATCCAAAAATACGTGGAGATTAAACAATATGCCTTTAAATAATATATGTCTCAAAGAAGAATTCTCAAGAGACATTGAAATATTTTAACTGAAATGAAAATGAAAACACAACTTGTCAAAATTTGTGGGATGCAGCAAAAGAAGTCCTTAAGCAAAAATCTATAGCCCTGAATACAGTATTGAAATGTACAGAAATGAAAGATCTAAAAATCAGTATTCTAAGCTTCTACTTTAGGAAACTAGAAAAAAGAGCAAATTAAATCCAAAATAAGCAGAGAAATACTAAAAATTAGAGTAGAAATCAACAAAATTGTAAACAGGAAACCAATAGAGGAAATGAACAAACACAAAATCTGTTTTTTGAAAAATGATCAATAAAATCAATAAGCATCTAGCCACGCTAAGTAAGAAAAAAATGAGAAAGGACAAAAGTTACTAATATCAGAAGTAGAATACATCATTACACAGCCCATGGGCATTAAAAAGATAACAAATAAATACTATGAACAATTCTATGCTCACAAATTTTATAACCTAGATAAAATGGACTACTCCTTGAAAGACAAAATTTCTCAAAACTCAAACAAGAAGAAATAAACAATTTGAATGGGCCTATATCTATTGGAGCAATTGAATCAAATAATAATAACCTTCCAAAACAGAAAGCAACAGGCCCAGAAGGGCTCACTGGTGAAGTCTACAAATTTAAAAAAGAAATTATACCAATTATCTACAGTCTCTTTCAGAGTACACAAGCAGAGGAAATACTTCCTAAAACATTCTATGAGGCCTGCATTACCCTAATACAAATGGCAGATAAAGACATTCTAAGAAAAGATAACCACAAACCAGTATCACTGATGAACACAGATTCAAAAATGCTCAACAAAATATTAGCACGTTGTGGTGGCTCACGCCTCCAATCCTAGCACTTTCGGAGGCTGAGACAGGCAGATCAACTGAGCTCAGGAGTCCAAGACCAGCCTGAGCAACACAGTGAAACCCCGTCTCGACCAAAAATTTAAAAATTAGCAAATTTATCTCAACAATGTACAAAAAGAATTATACACCATGATCAAGTGGGATTTATTCCAGATATTCAAGGCTGGCTCAACATTAAAAAATTAACATAATCCATTACATCAACAGGCTACAAAAGAAAAATCATATGATTATATCAATAGATGAAAACAATTTTGACATAATCCAACTCCTATTCATCACAAAAACTTTCAGTAAACGGAATAGGGGAGAACTTCCTCAACTTGACAAATACATATATCATTAAGTATGATGTTAGCTGTAGGTTTTTTGTATATGTGTGTATATACATATTTTTCATATGTATATATAAAATATGTATGTTATATATACAAAATATATGTATATGTGTATATAAATGTAAATAAATATACAAAATGTATGTACATATTTATACATAAATGTAACCATGTACACATATTTTATATATACACAAAATATATGTACATATGTATATTTTTATATATATACATATCCAAAAAACCTATAGCTAACATCATACTTAATGATAAGAAAACTGAAGCTTTCCCACTAAGATTAGGAACAAGTCAAGGATGTCCCCTCTCCCACTCCTTTCAATAGCACACTGGAAGTACTAGCTAACACAAAAGGACAAGAAAAAGGAAATAAAAGGTATATATACTGGGAAAAAAGAAATAAAGCTGTCTTTGATCGCAGATGACATGATCGTTCATGTAGAAAACCCAAAATAACTGACCAAAAAAAAAATCTCCAGGAGCTAATAAACAATTACAGCAACTTTGCAGAAGACAAGGTTAACATGTAAAAGTAAATCGCTTTCCTATATTTCGGCAATTAACAAGTAGAATTTGACATTGAAATCATAATACCATTTAACCCCTCAAAAATTAAGCGCTTAGGTAAAAATCAAGTAAAGTATTTACAAGATCTATATGAGTAAAACTACAAAATTCTTACAAACAAAATAAAGGAAGAACTAACTAAAGAGCTGTTCTATGTTCATGAACAGAAAAATTCAATATTGTCAATATGTCAGTTCTTCCCAACTTGATCTACAGATTCAATCAAATCCCAGAAGGTTATTTTGTGGCTATCGATAAAGCAATTATAAAGTTTATAGAGAGACGCAAAAGACTCAGAATAGCCAACACAATGTTGAAGAACGACAAAGTTGGAGGACTGATACTACCAAACTTCAAGACTTAGGATAAAGCTATAGTAATCAAGACTGTGTTATTGATGAAAGAATAGACAGAGATCGACAAAACACAACAGAGAACCCAGAAATAAGACTCACATGAATATAATCAACTGATCTTTGACAAAGATGCAAAGGCAATAAAATAGAGCAAAGATCATCTTTTCAACAAATGGTGCTACAACAACTGGACAAAAACATGCAAAAAGATAAATGTAG
This sequence comes from Gorilla gorilla gorilla, assembly GCF_029281585.2. NCBI lineage: Eukaryota > Metazoa > Chordata > Mammalia > Primates > Hominidae > Gorilla > Gorilla gorilla. The sequence continues at coordinate 31,728,281 of NC_073240.2, forward strand.
ACACGGACCTTACACCCTTCATAAAAATTAACTCAAAGTGGACCACAGACCTAAATGTAAAGTGCAAAACTATAAAACTCCTAGAAGATAATAGAGGAAAACCTGTATGACCTTGGATATTGCAATAACTTTTTTAGATACAATACCAGAGGCACAATCCATAAAAGAAAGAATTGAAAAGATGGGTTTCACTAAAGTTAAAAATGTATGTTCTGTGAAATATAATGTAAAGAGAATGAGAAAACAAGGTACTGACTGGGAAAAATATTTGCAAAAGACATACCTGATAAAGGACTGTCACCAAAAATATACAAAAACTCTTAAATTCAGCAATAAGAAAAAAAAAAAAAAAAACACTGAAAACTTGGCCAAAGACCTTAACAGACACCTTACCAAAGAAGACCTACAGATGGCAATAAGCTTCTGAAAAAATGCTCCACATCATATGTCATCAGGGAAATGCAAATATAAAACAATGAGATTCCACTACACACCTATTAGAATGCTTAAAACTTAGAACACTGACAACACCAAATGCTGACATGGATAAAGAGCAACAGGGGCTCTCATTCATTGCTGGTGAGAATGTAAAATGGTACATCCACTTTGGGAGATAGTCTGTGACTTCCTTAGAAAATTAAACATACTCTTAGCATACGAACCAGCAAGCGCCCTTGTTGGTATTTACACAAGTGATTGAAACCTTATGTTCACATAAAAATCTGCACAAGATGCTTACAGCAGCTTTACTCATAATTGCCAAAACTTGGAGGCAACCAAGATGTTCTTCCGGAGATGAATGGATAAATGAACTGTGCTACATCCAGACCACTGGCATATTATTCAGTGCTAAAAAGGAGTGAGCTATCAAGCCATGAAAGAGTATGGAGGGAGCATAAATGCATATTACTAAGTGAAATAAGTCCATCTGAAAAGGCTACAGACTGTATGATTCCAACCATACGACACTGTGGAAAGGGTTCAACTATGGAGACAATAAAAGGTCAGCGGCTGCCAAGAGCTGTGGTGAAGGTAGTGATAAGCAGGGAGAGCACAAAGAAATTTCAGGAGAGTAAAAATACTCTGTATGATACCATAATGAGGGTATTACACATTATGCCATTATACATTTGCCCAAACCCATAGATTATACAAAACCAAGAGGGAACCTTCTTATAAACTATGCATTTGGGGTGATTATGATGTGTCAATGTAAGTTCATCAGTTGTAACAAATATACTACTCTAGTGGGGAAGTTGATAATTGAGGAAGCTGTGGGAAATCTCTGTACCTTCTTCTTCATTTTGCTGTGAAGCTAAAACTGCTCAAAAAAGTAAAGATTTTTTTAAATGATAAAGATCAATACCTGATTATACCTTCAGCATTTCTTTTTACAATATATTCTAGGTATGTGGGTTTTATAATATTTGACAGTATTTTGTTGGAGTTGTAGCATTTTAAATAGTGGCTAATGAATGTAAAATCATACATATTGCAAACCTACGCAGAGGGCCCCCCAAAGGAATTTAGATAACACATAAGCCCTTAGGATACTGGGCTCCACAGCCCTACCTGCCATCTTCAGTGCCAAAACGTAAGTGCATGACCACTTAGTTCTACGGTCTTGTGACTAAAGCTTCCAAAAAGCTGAATCTGCATTTCAAATCAATAAAATACCAAAATAGTCAATCTTGTATAATTATGTGTTTTACATTTGTATATAATTACATGTTGGTTCATATTATTAACAAACTTGACTTCTGGACATGCTTCATAACCAATGCATATTTATTTTATGCAAATCACTTAGAATGGCCTTTAGATGCATGTGCTCAGGTGACTGACTAAACAGCACAAATAAAGGGGAAACATTATGGAAACTTGGCAGATTAGAACCTTACATATGCATCACTTCAAAATGATTTCTTATGTATTATCTCATTCCTAGCCCAGTTACAAGCCCAGGAAGTAAATTAATAATCACCAGAAGTCAGTGTGTGCATATAAGAATAATTTAGGCACTTTCACTTAGCAAATTTATTGATGTATATTCATGATGTTTATATACACAGTTATAGATCATAGACAATATATCCAAAACATCTCTTAAATCTGCCCCCTTCTCCACATTCCCACAGTGGCCGTCCTAGTTTCAACCTCCTTGTCCCTTACCTTTCTCTCCTCTCTAACCCGTCTCACACTCACTGCTCTCAGCATCTTCTGCTTAAGCAGAGATTCGGTTACTTCCCTCCCCTGTTTAACAACCCACCATATCTTCCCCCTCTGCCTAGTGCTTCATGAAGGAGCCTGTTGAATAACAGCAGGTCAAGCAATTCCTTTGAGGACTCATGTTGTACCTCTAAAATGTATGCAAAGTTTTTTCACTCCAATCTATAATTTATACTTGAATTTAATACAAATATCATGGTTTGGACTATTTCCATTTCTAGGAAAATATGCTATGGCAGGCTGGTCTTACAGCTTCACAAAACCCCTGGCACACTGCCTCCTCATGCCCTCAGAGATGCCTAGACTAGGGCCAGGTGAAATGCAAACTTGCAGAGGAACTCAGGACGCCTCACACACTGCAACCTTACTGTCCCCACACTCATCTAGCACCTCCTACCAAAGAAAAATCATAGCCTCCCCCTTGTAAGGTGTGCTTCTAAAGCATATAATTCTTACAAAAGGGTCTATAAAACTATCAGTAGTTTGGTCAGTACTATACTGGTCTTTTAGAATGTCTCAAAAAACATACCATAAATTTTCTGAGAAGTCTTGCAGCAAAACCTGTAGTAAAGATCAACAGGTTGCCAGTGTCCCATAAAACACACCTTGTTGAAAGTGAGCTGTCCTCCGCTGCACTTTCAGTCTTTCCTCAACCTGGAAAAGATTTCCTACTTTCAGTGGCAAACTCCTTCTCATTTTTAGAACTCTAACCACCATCTCTTTGAAGCCACTCTCGGCTGCTCTAGTTGAACACAATGTTTTCTAGCACTTTGTATAGATATTTATGTTAAATTTCATCACATGTAATTTTGGATTTACTTTTTAATCTCCCTAGCCAGCTCATGAGATCTCTGAAAGGAAAAATAATCCCTCATCTTTCTGTTAATTCTCAGAATTTGTCAAAGTCTACAATAGGAGCTCAATAGCATGTGTGGAATAAATTGATTAAAGAGTAAATGATCTTTCACAAAAATAAAATATGTAACATCATATGGTGTCTTCCTATCACTCCAGTCGGGAATCTCTGCTGACAAACAAAAGCAATCAATAACAATATTTGGGAGTAGGAAAACCAACTACTATGGTCTCTAGAACAGCCCAGTTAAAATGGGCAACAAATGTGTAAAGAGAATCTATACCAGCCAAGATTTTGCCGTATGAAGCCTTTATGAGAACCATTGTGTCTCTGTCCAGAGCGCTGAGATTTCAGCTGGAGAGACCTGGCTCCGCTTCAAAAACCAGGCAGAGCCAAGTAAGGCTGGAATACAAATGTTTGCATATTTTGTTATGTCTGATAGAGACTTCGGCTTCATCCAGGATCTGATAGAGACTTCGGCTTCATCCAGGATCTCAGGAAAGTCACATTAAATTAGTTACAATTCATCCAGTTTAAATAAATTAAATGACTTTGTTCTGCCGAAGTTACCAAGTCTAAAGGAAGCAGCAGATGAAAGACAAAGGACTTGTCCGATGTCGGTTTTCCTCATAGCCCTACCTCTAATCACAGAGTGACCTTAGGCATGTGACCACACCCTTCTAGGCATGGACTTCTTGACCTCTGAGTTGAGTAGTTACATAATTAAGATGGAGCAGACCTTCAGTGAATCACCAGTGTTGGCAAGCACTTTCTCTCATTTAATCCTCTCAAAACCCTCTGAAGCAGGTATTATTATTCTCATTTAACACATGAGAAAACAGAGCTTAGAAAGGTAAGTGAGTTTGTTCAAGGCCACTCCATGAACACAGCATTGCCTGGCTGGGAAGTTCAATGTGTTCACAGCCAATACCACGGCTAAGGTGAGAGATAAACTTTCTCCCGCCCCCTTCCCATGACCTCTGGCTGCTGACAGCCTTCTTCACATGCATTTCCTAAGGACACTGGAATGTTATTGACACAAAGTGCCAATTTGCTATTTTTGTAATTTTCTAACATGACAAAAGTTATTTTAAATGTTCATGTAGTATAACACTAACTTATGCCTAAACTTTTCCTAAGACTCAGAGCTCCTCATGATAACTTGGCTTCTTAAGAGTCTTAAAGAAGAAGTTCCCAGAAAAAAGCCTGCAGCTTCTCCGCGAGTGGTCTCTTCTCCAAAAGGCGCTGCCGCAGCCTTTGCAACCTCAGGAGCCTGTTCTACTGACTTCCTCCTGTTCCTCTACTGAGGGGCTACTACACCATCACCCCCATCCAGGCAATACAGGGTCACCCACTCCAAGAGAGACAGCTGTGGAGCAGACACAAACAGTGTGACAGCCTGGCTGGAGTTGACCCTGGACAAATGGGGGAAGAGGGGGCTACTGTCCCTTTCTCACCCTGTCACACACCACTTGCGGGGTGTGTTAGCTCTGCTGCCTGGTCCTTTTTCATGTGGTTTCTGCATGAAAATGACCATAATCACATATCTAGCTTTAAGGTCTCTTCAAGTTGTTTCCATATTCTGTAGTTGATCACAATGACTGACAGTGTGCATTTTATCAGCCGGAAAGCCAAGGCTCAAGATGCTTAAGAAACTTACCTAACAGCAGCCATCCAGAAACCAACACAGCCAGAACCCACCGAAGATCCCAAGTACAAATCCTGAGCTCTTTAAAGTAACTGAGGAGCTGCTCCATAAACAGCAACTTTTGCTGCTCTGCAACACATGAGACTGAACCTGCCTTCCCCTACAGCTCTTCTCTCATGATAACTTTTCCACATCATCACATATACATTCAATATTTTAAAGCATGATTCTGTCTGTAGGAGGAAGAACACATTTGAGGCGAGTGTAGTGTTGGAAAGGAGGCAATGTATCACGGCAATTTTAACTAGGTTAAGTGATATACCATTCATCAACATGCTAGTGCGGGTAACTGTTTATTTGTAGGATTACGAAATATCACCTCTTATCTTTTTCCACTTTGCCAGGTAGCTCTTAGCACTATTTCTTTTTTAACCAGTAATTGTAGCTATTCCCTCACCTCTTTCCCATCATGCTCTCCCTCCCAATGAACATTATTATCCCTGTGCCCCACCCTGCCACACTCCAGGGTGCTCCACAATAGAATCTGATACTCTGTATAGACACCAAACCCACTTATAATGAATTAAACACTTGTGTGAAGTATTTGTATTGTATGGAGAATATACCATGAATATTGAATATCCAAAGCAGCATAGAGGAACAATAGGCAAGTTTACACAGATTGGCTAACTGAAGTGGGCACTAGCAAGGCTGCAAGGCAAGAGACCCATGGAACTGGTGGCAGCTGCCTGGAGGGACAGACACGTGTATTCCTGATGGGGAACCCTGAGTCCTCGGAGCAGGACTCCCAGTACCTGTCCTCACCAGGAAGGCAAAGCATGCCCATTCCTAAGATGGGGTCACAGTGAAAGTTCACAGCTGGCCCTCTTGCCCTCTGCCTGGATAGATTCGCCAGCTGCAAAGCTCAGGGCCAGGCCCCCACCAAAGAAGTTACATACCATAGGCGGCAGAAAAGTCTAGAAGTGGCTAAATTGACAATGCTGGAATGCAAGTCAACACTTACACCATAAGGGAGATTAAAAAGTGAACTTCACCTGTTCTTGCTACTGAGACCCACTTCAGGATGCTTGAGTTGCTAACCTGAGAGAAAGGTGGGACCCAAGTAACCATGCACAGGTGGCCAGGGTGATGGAATTAGCTTTACCAGGTCCCTCCTTGGCGGGAGGGGAAACCGAGAAATGAGACACTCAGGAGAGGGCAGGCTGGGGACAGACTCAGAGCATGGCCCCGCCTAGCCTGGGGCCAACTAGAGTGCCCCAGCCGAGCTCCACCGCCTGGCCGCCCGACGCTGTCTAAAAAGCCCCTCGGAGCCCAGGAAGGGGAGAGGGCAGCCCTGTAGCCAGGCGGGACTCACCACGTCCATGATCTGCAGTAGGCTCAGGGAGAAGTAGACGGTGAGCGGTTGCGAGTCATTGGCCACGGGCCTCTCCAAGGGATTGTAGTTCTTGACCAGCTCCTTGTAAAGCTTCCTCTGGAACTCGCCTTGCAGGGACACTTAAGGAGAGAAGACCCGGGCAGGGGGCTCAGGGCAGGCCGGCGGGGGTACCCCCGACTCCCTCCTGCCGGCGTCCCCCGCCGCCCACCCCGTGCAGCCCAGACAAGCAGCCCCCGCAGCGCCCCCGCTGCCCCTCCCCGGCGGCGGGGAGATCCCAAACCTGGCCCAGGCGCGGGGCGCACAGAGGCGCCCGGGATCCCACGGAGGAGTGGAGGGCGGGGAGGCAGTGGCTTTACCGTGCAGGAGCGACGCGGCCAGCGCCAGCCAGACGCCTCCCGGCGAGCAGCGCATGTTGAGTCCCGGAGCTGCAGCGAGCCGGCGCGCTCCACGTCTCGGCTGTCGCCCGGGCCTGCGCCTGCGGCCACAGAGGCACCTCGCCGCTCGGCTCGCGCGCCTTTAAGGAGCCGGGCGCGCGCCCCCGCCCCGCCCACCCCCGCGCGCCTCTCCACGTGACGAGCCCCGCCCCCGCCCCCGTCCCCGCCCTCCCATCCCCAGGCCAGCGTCTCGGCGGCCACCCAGGGAACTGCAGCCCGAGGTGTGAGCGGGAGGTACTCCCGGCGCTGGGTACGCTCTGGGCACCTCCATCCCCAGTCTCCACCGAGCGGGCTCTCGGCCTCGCGCCTCTGGCCAGGCCAGGGGCTGCCCAAGGCCGGGCTCTACCTCTCCCTTGCGTTCTTTGTCCCCACTCAGCCCGCTCCCGCTCTCAGCCAGAAGCTGCGCTGGGCACTCGGGAGAAAGCCGGGACAATTCTGGGGTCCAGTCTTCCCGGACTCCCTCCTCCACGCCAGCGACCGGGTGGCAGCGATAGGGAACCAGGCTTCGGAAGTCTTGCCAACCAGACAAAACAGACCCGAGGAAGCCCCCCTCCTCCCGCTTTCCGCGAGCCCCGGTTTGCTTTCCGCACCGTTTGCTGGGCGCCAGCAGCCAGACTCTCGGCTGGGATCTGAAGTGCTGGAGGCACCCTGTCGGGGAGGAGAGATGCCGCCAATGTGTGTGATGGGATTCCCAGTGGTTACCCTAATGTATGGCTCATTCTTTTTTAAAGGAGATTAAAAAGATTGAAAAGTTAACTCCTAACTCTTTGCTGGAAGGACAGCCAGAACTTGGTGTTCTTATCTAGGCTCTTTTGAGCCAGCGCATTGGAAAGAGTAAATGAGGAGAGGCTCTGAGAGGTCCAGGGAGTGCGGAGAGTTCTTGATGTTGAAGAGGGGGCTTGATTTTGGAAAGAGGAAGGGAGGGAGGAAGGCGCTAAGGGGCGGCTTCCAGGGTGGCTGAAGCTCCATCCCATTTGCTCCCTTCTGCTGAGCACAGCAGCGCCTGCGTCCGCGCAGGGGGCGCTGCCACCTTCTTTCCTGCAGCCCCCGGGCATCCGAGCTCCACCAGAGCAACTCCCGTGGACCACGCAGCGGCAATGCCTAGGTTTCTGAACTGCCGAAAACCACGGGATTCTTTTAAGACTCCAAGGACTAGGGAAAGGCTCACCAAAAGGTGACTGAGCTTGACTGTACCCCAGTAGCAGGAATGGGGGACTGAGCCCAACTACTTGATTTGGAAGAATAATGCAGTATATTGCCCTTGCCATGAAGTGTCTTAAATGTATTACTGTTAATGTACACATGTTTAAACAAATGGTCAGCATAGGCTTTCATAACTGCGGTAAGAGCCTGGAAGAAGGATTAGCTGTTTTTGGAGGGTGGTTAATAGAAGAAGTGACAGCTGAACTGGATTCACCTCAAAGGATAGCAGTCATTCTGCCAGGAGAAAGGGACGCCAGGGGTCCCTGGAGAGCAGACAGGCGTGCCCTTAGCTTCATCTGGCTCTTGAGTCCCCCTACCACTTCTAGCAGTCCGGACATCACAAAGCAGGCACTTGATGAATTAATTATCTACAGGGGATTAGTTGTTGGTAAAGGGAGAATTAGAAGAAGGGAAATAAAACCCAGTAGCAGAATAGAGAAAGCCCGTGAAGCATTAGTGAAAAGATTCTCAGTGGCACATCCCCTGCACTGGTCATGGGACTGTAACAACCCTCTTCTACAAGCGCTGAAAGTACCTAAGAGCCCTGTCTTCCCTTCTAGAAGAGCATGAGCCCATGGGGCCAAGGGAATTTATTGATTTTTTCTGGAGTATGGCTATCAGGATCACATTCCTGAAACCAGAACTGCTTCCTTACCGCCATTGCACCCCATAATATTAGAAACCTAGAAATAAACCATTTTCAGGTGATACAAGCAATTCGTAAATATTTATTTGTCCTCTGTTCTCGCTAGGGACCTGGAGGACCTGCAAGCGCAGTCCACTCACTCAGCTTACAATGTAGGACTGCTGGAAGTTGGAAAATAAACTTCAGTCTCCCCTGTGCCATTAGGTAGGTCTGTGAGTTTGGCTGTATTGACTCCCATCTATGGGACTCAGGTTTTTCATTAGTGAAACGAAGAAAAGAGCAGAACATTCTTGGAATAGAGCTGACGGGACTATGTAGGTTCTACACTCACTCCCGTTCCCAAAGCAAAAAAACAAAAAAACAAAAAAACAGCAAATAAAACATAGCAGGATGTGAATACATGCCTGGGCATACCAAAAATATAGATTCTATGGGTAAGAGGGAAATTTTAACACACTCTCAGGAGGTAAGGTGACCTTGGGCTTGGGGCCTATGAGAGGTGGGGAACTGGAACTGAGATATTCACATAAATCCAGAAATTGGTGTAATCTCCTTTCCAGTGTAAAAAAGACCAGGAAGCCTCAACCATTAGCCAGGGAAGTGGAAGGAAGCATGTTTTCTGCTTGGGCTCCGGATAGGGGGAAAAAGATAATTACACATTTAAAAACCAAAAAGTGCATTAGGCTTAGGTGTGGAGTCCAAATGTGTATTATATGGTTTAGAATTCAAGAATTCCTCTGGAGAAGATTTAGTAACTTTACACACATGGGACTCCAAAAAATGCCCCCAAATCGCAATATCCATGAAAATAAGTTCAAAATAAAAAATATAAACCATTCAAGGAAACAAACTCTACATCATCCTAGGCCATCGTCAGTTAGGGAAAGTCAGTAGGCAGAGTAAACAGGAAAATGTTTGCCTCACAATATGAGATAATAGGACACTGAAAAATAAACTATAAAATTTGTGGCCGGGTGCAGTGGCTCACACCTGTAATCCCACCACTTTGGGAGGCTGAGGCAGGTGGATCACCTGAGGTCACGAGTTCGAGACCAACCTGGCCAACGTGGCCAAACCCCGTCTCTACTGAAAATACAAATATTAATCGGGCATGGTGGCAGGCACTTGTAATCCCAGCTACTCGGGAGGCTGAGGCAGGAGAATCGCTTGAACCCGGGAGGCAGAGGTTGTGGTGAGCTGAGATCATGCCATTGCACACTAGCAGGGCAACAGGGCGAGACTCCATCTCAAAATAAATAAATAAATAAAAATAATAAAAATAAATAAAATTTGTACGTTTAAAATGGTAAAGCTAGTTATCATAGTGGGTGATGTCCGTTGCAGTGATAATCCTCAATTCTCATTGGCTTACCACAGTGAAAGTTTCTTTCTCCCTCACACCACAATCAAAAAGTTCAGATGACTTTCCTGGGTGGCTACCTTCCTCCCCAGGTCTTTCAGATATAAAAGATCCTTTCATTAAATGGAGAGTGAATGTAAGACAAAAGCACTATTCAAAGAATAAATTCTGAGAACTTTTCAATATTGACAAAAGACATCAAACCACAAATTCACTTGGTCATGGATTTGATTACTGCTGAATTTAATTTGTTAGTAGATTTTAAAAGAATTTTCTATGTATATCCATGAAGGATATTGCTCCATCATTTTCATTTCTTGTAATTTTATCATCTAATTTTGGTAGAAGATCTTATGCTTCCTCCTCCTCTACTTTCTGAAATAGTTTGTGCAAGATATAATTTGTTTCTTAAATGTTTGATGAAACTAACTAGTGGAACTATCTGTGTCTGGAGTTTTTGTGGAAAGATTATTTTCTTAACGTTAACCCAATTTTTAATAGATATGTAGTACAATTCAGTTTCTATTTCTTCTTGGGAAAAGCTTACCAAATTGTATTTTTTTTTTACAAATGTGTTTATTTCATTTAATTTATTGCATTTATTGACATAAAGTTGTTTATTATGTGCCTTTATTACCTTATTTATATATATAGGCTATGTGATGATACCTCCTCTTCATTACTGTTTCAAGGAATTTGTGTTTTCTCCTGTTTGTTCTTGATTACACTTACTAAGGTTTAACGATATTACTAATCTTTTCATGGTACAACTTTTTGCTTTAATTTTCTCAATTTTTTTTTTGAAATTTCAGTGATTTCTATTCTTGTGTTTCTTATTACCTTCTACTTATTTGGGGTTTAATTTGCTCATTTTTTACAAACTTCTTGAAGTGTAAACTGAGGTTGCTGATTTTAGATTCTTTTCAAATGTAAGCATTTAAATATGCAAATTTCCATCTGAACACTACTTTAGTTGCCTCCTCCTAATTTTGATATGTTCTATATTCATAACCTCCAGTTCAAAATATTTTCTAACTTCTTTGTGATTTCTTCTTTGACCGATGGTTTACTTCAAATTGTGCTTTTCTGTTTCCAAAACAGCACAGTTTTTTCTAGATATATACTATTCTTAGATATTGTCAGTCTCTCAAAATATTTGTTCTAATTACACTCCCAGCACAATGTATGAGTGATCTAGTTGCCTCACATAATTCATCCACTTGTCTTTGACTTAATTTCAGATTTTTTTGGCTTATGGGTAATTTGATCTCAATGTGGCTTTTAATTTGCATTTCCCTGATGACTAAAGAAGTGGAGCAGCTTTTCATGTGTTTATTGTTATTTTGGATATCCTTTGTGAAGTGATTTTTCAGGTTTTTTTGTCCATTTTTCTATTGTGTTGTCTGCCTTTTTCTTATTTATTTGTAGGAATTAATTCTTCATTCAGAAGGAGTCCTTTGTCAGACATCTATATTGAACATAATTTTTAGAACTCTGGCTTCATTTAACTTTCTTAATGGTATCTTTTGGTGACTAGATATTCTTAATCTCAGTGTAGTCCAATTTATCAACACTTCCAATCACAGTTTGCATTTTTTGTGTTGTGCTTTAGATCTCTTTGTCTACCCCAAGGTCGTGAAGGTAACATCCTATGTCTTCCTAGAGTTTTATGGTCTTACCTTTCATGTTGAGATTTGTCACCCATCTAGAATTAAATTTTGTGTATGCTATGAAGTATGGTAGGAATAGGGATTCATTGTCTTATATGAATATTAAATTGACTCTATACCACTTAATGAAAAAGTAATCTTTCTCCCTGCATTGCCACGTCACCTTTGTGCATCACATAACAGTGTATATATGTGGGTCCAGTCTATTTGCTTAGACTTGCACCAATATCACACTCTCTTAATGACTATAGCATTATAGTAGCTCTTTATACATGATAGTGTTAATTTTCCTCCTTTTTAGTGTTTCTTCAAGATTGTCTTGAATATTCTTGACCCTTTTCATTTTAATAGAATAAAATAATTTATTTTATATTAACTTTACTGGGATTCTATCGAATTTTTAGATCAACTTGGGAAGGATTGATGTCTTTACTGAGTCCTGTAATATACAAACGTGATGTTTTCTCCCACTTATTTAGATCTTGTTTAATTTCTCACAATAATATTTTGTAGTCTTCAACATAGGTATTTTGGCACACTTTCATAAGAATTATTCATAGACATTGGTGTCTTTTGATGCTATTAAAATGACAGATTTTTTACATTTAATTTTAAAACTGTTGCATGTATAGAAGTATACATGATATTTGCATATTGGTCTTTTATCCAGTGAAGTTCTAAACTCTCCTATTGATTATAATGGTTTTTCTGTAGATTATCCATCCCAATCCTTATTCATCTATTTCTTTTTCTTGGCCTGTTTCACTCACTATGACACTAGCTGGGACCATCAAATTCAATACTGAGTAGAATTCATAGCATACTACTTTGTCTCATTTCTGGTCTCAGGCAGAAGGACTTCAATAATTCAGCACTATATTCGTTTCCTAGCACTTCCATAACAAAGTACTGAAAACTCGGTGGCTTAAAACATATAAATGTATTGTCTTACAGTTCTGGAGGCTAGGAGTCTGAAATCATGATGTCAGCATGCCCCTGCTGAGACTCTGGGGAGAACTTTCCTCGTCTCTTCACAGTTTCTGGTGGTGGTTGGCCATCATGGATGTTTGTTGGCTGGCAGCTATGTCTCTCCCATCTCTGCCTTCATCTTCCATTGTTGTTCTCCCTGTGTGTCTGTGTTCAAATTTCCCTCTTCTTATAAGGACACCAGTCATATTGGATTAGGCCCCAACTTAATGTCCTCATCTTAATTCGATTGCATCTGCAAAGACCCTATTTCTAAATAAAGTCACATTCATAGGTATTAGGGGCTAGGATTTCAACATATCTTTTGTTGGAGACATAATTCAACCCACAACAGCCACTAAGTAAAATGTTAGCTACAGTTTTTTGTTGTTCTGTTTTGTTATTTTATTTTTTAGATAAACCTTTTCACAAGGAGGAAATTCCCTTCTATTCCTACTCAGATAACAATCCTTAAAAGTCACAAATGAGGGTAGAGTTACATCTTTGTAAAGTGTCTATTAAGATGAGATTGTTTTTATCCTTTTTTCATTAGTATTTTGAATTGCAATGACTTTTTATTGTTGAGTGAACCCTACACACAATACAAAGACTTACATTATTGATCAGATTTATATGAAATTCAAGTCTTGTTCAGCACCAAGCTTTACTAATGATTAGTAAAAGATGCAAGCAAGAGCAGCAACATGCACCACTTCAATATCTGGGAGACCCTGAGCTCTTCACACTCAGCTCTCTGTGTCTCCTTTTTCTACTCAGAGTGAATTTTGCCTTCAGAGTGAGGAGTGCAAACTGCATAGAGGACAAGTTAGTGCAAGAAAGCAACTGGGTTTAGTTATCACTCAGCTTTTATATCCTCCAAGGCAGGCAGCCCTGTACTGGCTACATGACTAACTTCTATTGTCCAATGCAGAACTGCAGCTCGTAAATTGCAGATCTATTTATAACAAATATTATAGACAAGCTAGGTGTTTTGTCCTGAAAGTGCTCCTGGATCTATAGTCTGTACCTAGCAACCCTTGCTGAAGTTTCACTTATGGTGTAGCTGGTGTGTTTCATCAGCTGTCCTTTGCTAGGAGTTTGGGTCACAATTAAAACTGTCTCAGAGGCTGGAGGAATGAGTTACAGACACACTGTTTACCCATACCTTCCCATTTTGCAATTCTGAAAAGTAACACATTTGGTTATTATTTTTAAAAGTATTGTTGAATTTGTTTCACAATTATCTCCTTAGAACTTTACATTTATCTTTATCAAAGGAAACATGCCTCATATTTTCTTATTTTAATAATAAGCTTGTAAGATTTTGGTACCAAGATTATGCTGGCCTCATAAAATGAGTTGGGAATTATTCCCCATTTTTTATATTTGGAAAGTGTGTAAGCTTTGTGTTATGTATATATTTTCTCCTAAAGTTATTAGAAAAATTAACCAGGGAAGTCATCTAACTTGATATTTCCCTGTCAGAAGGCTTCATTTTGTAATTTTTTCCATGGAAACATATGAACAGAAAAATCAAGTCATAAGTTTCAGAAGTTTGCTTATCTGAGCACTTTTTAATACCACTTTGAAGATGTGTTAGATAATGCCAACATCTCATCATTGATGTCTGTTGCTTGTCTTTTCTAATGAAAGTTGAAGGTTTTTTTGTTTTATTCTTCAAATGCAATATAATTTTGGATTTTATAGTGCACATTTTGAATATTATGTTGTGAGCCCCTTCTTGTTTAAATTTTGTTCAAATCCTATAAAAAGTGTTAATATTTATGTTTTAGCCTTCTGTAGGCTGTGGTTCCCATATCAGGCCAGTTTTCCAAGCCTTTCAGTAATATTCACATTTGTCCTAGACTTGTACCACTTAGTGGTCAGTTAGGAAAATGAGCAAAGGTCTACTGGCTATCTCAGTTCTCAGAGTCTTTAGTATGCTGATTATGATCAGGACCGTGAATGTACAGGTCAGCGGTGAGTCCTTGAGCTGATAAACAGTGTTATGGGGTCACTTTCCCAAGCTTGCGCTCTGCTATCTCTCCAGTACTTTCTGGTTTCCTGACCTTCTCTTTTTCAGTCCTCTGACCAAAAACTGCTCTGTTCCATAATTACAGTCTATACCGGGCCCATACAGTGCAGAACAGAAAGAAAAATGGAAACACCTGGGATTGACTCTACCCTCTTGGAACTATAGCCACACCAAATGCTAGAGGGAGATTCCCTCTCTCAGATACTTAACTCCTTCAGTTTTTCCATTGCTGGCTGTCTTTGCTCTTCCTGCTACCCACATTATACAATTGCCTGGGGCTAGGGTGCAAGAACTGAAGAAATGGGGAGAAAAAATGGGGGATTTCTCTCTCTTTCTCTACATTTCCCTTTTCTGGTCTTTGAGCCTGAGCTAGAGAGTTTCTGTTGTTTCTATTTCTGCACCACAGTGCTTAGTTCTGGTTTTCTAACTGCATTGAATTCAGACTGGGAAATAACGCAAGGAAAAAAAGATTAAACTCGCCAGCAGTTCATGTGTATTTTGATGGTATTCTGATGGTTTCTTCCTTTGATCTGCCTACTGATGTTTATTTTGCAGAGTTCCCAAATTGCTGCCTATGCATTCTGTTCAGGTTTTATAGGTTGTATTCAGTAGGAAAGGGTGTGTTTACCCCATCTTCCCTGGAACTAGATCTGGAAAGTTACTTTTCCTTTTTTTTTGTTGAGATGGAGTCTCACTCTGTCACCCGGGCTAAAATGCAGTGGCGTGATGTCGGCTCACTTAAACCTCCACCTCCCAGGTTCTAGCATTTCTCCTGCCTTAGCCTCCCGAGTACCTGGGATTACAGGTGCACGCCAAGGTGCCGGCTAATTTTTTTGTATTTTACTAGAGGCGGGTTTCACCGTGTTACCCAGGCTGGTCTCAAACTCCTGAGCTCAGGCCATCCACCCACCTTGGCCTCCCAAAGTGTTAGGATTACAGGTGTGAGGCACCGCACCCAGCTGGAAAGTTACTTTTTATATCTGCTATTTACTTAAGATTACCAGTATAATTTATATAGGCATAGTTAATTAATTTTATCAACATATGGTTTCTTAATTCACTCTCTTTCCCCCTATGTTTACTCTTTCTATAAACACATATCTTTACTTTTTAGTGAGTCTCTTTATATGGTAAGTTCTCTGCCATCATATGTCTATAAATGTCTTTATTTTCCATTTGAATTGTGTATTTTTTGTCAGAATAAAGGAAAACGGAAAACAGTTTAGACCAAGTGTACCACTTGATGAGTTATTACAAAATAAATGTCCCTTTAACTCCACCCATAAATTAGAGAGAACTTGGCAGCAACCACAGAAGGTTCAGGCCACCTTCCCAAGACAAGCACCATCCTCCCCTAACAAGACTAATTCCTGCTCTAGCTTTTATGGAAATACCCTTATTACTCTTTATTATTGTTTCGTTATCTAGTTGAGGAGCCCTAAACAGTGAGTTTAGGTTAGCCTGATTTTTAAAAATTTCTCTCTGTATCTTCCTAAACTGAAAGATTTTCTTTTCATTTTAGAAACCAATCCTGTAGAGTCAAGATTCTGCTGATTCCGCTGATTGCATTCCCATGGTAGAGTTTAACGTTTCATTTATCCTCTAGATTTCCTGCAGATTAGTAGTTGAATCTATAAACTTAATCGGATTCAGATTTCACTTTGGGGAGGAAGATTACACCATCGGTGCTGTTGTGTTCATTGTGTTCGTTGTCAAGAGGCACACAATATATACTTATCTTTCTTTCTTTCTTTTTTTTGAGACGGAGTTTCGCTCTCGTTGCCCAGGCTGGAGTGCAATGGCACGATCTTGGCTCACTGCAGCCTCCGCCTCCTGGGTTCAAGTGATTCTCCTGCCTCAGCCTCCCAAGTAACTGGGATTATGGGCACCCGTCACCATCCCCGGCTAATTTTTGTATTTTTGGTAGAGATGAGGTTTCACCATGTTGGCCAGGCCAGTCTCAAACTCCTGATCTCAGGTGATCTGCCCACCTTGGCCTCCCAAAGTGCTAGGATTACAGGCATGAGCCACTATGCCTGGCCTTATCTTTCTTTTTTTGTAATTAGTAGCAATAGATTCTTAGAAGCCAGTACTTAGATTTGTTTAATTTGTAGGTGTTGCAAAGTGGTAATGCTCCAGTTCTATCGTTCCCTCTTCCTTTAAAGATATCCGCACATCTGCCATTAGCTTTTGAGTGGTAGTTTGCACAGGAAAGGAAGTATACATGTTCCCTTTATGAGATTTTAACACAGATACCTGGTCCCTTAGTGTCCTATAAAGTTAACTAATCAGGTAGGGGTGTGTGTGTGTGTGTGTGTGTCCAGGTGTCCATGCCAACTGCCAACTTCAGATAGCATAATTCAACAAGAGTCGCAGCTATGGAGCTACAAAGTCCATCCCAGTATTTGTGATAGGCCATGTCTCACAACATCCTGCTTCTTGTTCCCAGGAAAACTGTTCCTAAGAGATGCTGAACTCTGCTGACAACCAACTTGGGCTCAAGGGCTCCCAATGCTCCTGCTGAACCTTTCTTCCTGGCAGTCCAAGACTCTTCAATGCCATGTTTCCTCCCTCCCTCCTTCACTTGGGATCAGATACACATTGCAGTCTGATAGATCTCCAGACTTCTCTAGCATGCGCCCTACTTTTTTCCCACAGGGTCTTTTCCTCCAATAAAATCCTTTCACATTTAATTCTATATTGGTGGATCTGGACTAATACAGGGTATCATTATGAGCTCACAGAGAACCCTGTTTGGTGTGTTTTGATTACGGTCATTATCCTTACTGATCCTCAAGTTGCCCCATGGTTTGGTGAGTGCCTGTTCTACAGGTTGACTCCCAAGTTCCTTTAGCGCAATCCTGCTGGTCTTGGCTGGTGCCCTTGCTCTCTGTTGTACGATGATATTCTGAGCTCCTCTGTTTATTTTCTATATTTCCCACCCCAGACCTAGAATTAGCTATTTCAACTATTTCTCTAAGAAACTCTGGTACCTTTTAGTTCCAAATGTTATTTTTGGGCCTCATCAGTGGACAGATTTAGGATACCTATCTATCTATGAAAAATATCCTATGAGTTCAAATTTAGGATTTCAGAGCGCTTACTTAAACTTTTCTATTTCACACTTGCAGCTTCTAAAAGTCTTGGTTCTGAAGGGCCCTGGGGATTCAAATAACACATGTATTGCTTATTTTCTTCATCTCACATTTCAAGCAAAACATAAGGAGAGTAGCAATAGCAACATTGTCACCAACACGATTATAGAGAAGCATTTAAAAATTGTTTTGCATATGCTTTTTCCATTTTCTCTTTCCCTTTTTAGAAGATTCTGCTGTCCGCCCATTGTCAAAGTATATAACTATTACATGCTCTACTCTCCCTCATATCGCAGATTTCATCTTAGCTCTCCATAGAAATATATATTTAATGCTCAGCCAGTCTTTATGCCACTGTGTCTCCAGTAATGTTCATTATTTAAACCTCATTCTCAGTACATTGTAAAGAAAGGGCCCATGGAAAATATTCTGTATGTTATTCCATATTGATGACAGTTTGCTCCCTTTATACTTGAAAGTCAGTTTGTTAGGATATAAAATCCTCAGCTCATTTTTTAAAAAGTTGAGTATCTTTATAATATTTCTTTTATTCTGGCACAAAATGCTGCTCTTGAAAGTCGGATAAGCTAATTTTCTCTTTGTTTTACATCACTTTTTTCCTTTTTTTCCCCTAAATATTTAAAAAGAAAGAGAAAGGACATTTTCTTTTTAACTGTGTTTTGGTGGTGGTTGTTCTGAGTTGACTTTCCCAGGTATGCAATTTATTATTTCATTGTTTCAGATCTCTTGTTTATAAAATATTTTTTTCAACAAAATGCCATTCTTAGTACTTGTTTTCTTCCCTTATTTGGGATTTCTTCTTGGACCTGTATGTTGTGTTTTTTGTGGTTGGGGTGGTAGTCTTTTATATTATCACTTTCACTCAAATTCTTGGCATATCTTTAAAAATTTTTTTTAAACTGTCCTCTTTTTCCACTTTTCTTAAGACACTATGTTGTGATTATTCACATTTCTGTTGTGTTTATTTATAAAATTGTGTTTTTAAGTTTATTTTTCCCTGAATTCTATCTTTTTTTTTTTTTTTTGAGACAGAGTCTCACTCTGTCGCCCAGGCTGGAGTGCGGTGGCGCCATCTCGGCTCACTGCAAGCTCCGCCTCCCGGGTTCACGCCATTCTCCTGCCTCAGCCTCCCAAGTAGCTGGGACTACAGGTGCGCACCACCATGCCCAGTTAATTTTTTGTATTCTTAATAGAGATGGGGTTTCACCGTGTTAGCCAGGATGGTCTCAATCTCCTGACCTCATGATCCACCTGCCTCAGCCTCCCAAAGTGCTGGGATTACAGGCGTGAGCCACTGTGCCTGGCCCCTGAATTCTATCATTTAATTTACACTGTTCTTTTGTTTTTTCCATCTATTTTCTTAGACAATTACTTTAAAAGTTATAGGATATAGATTTCTATAAACAATCAAAGTGTATCCCTCTGTTGGTACACTTTTAATCCTTTCATCAAAATGTCGTTCTGGCAAGCATTTAACATTTTTTCCATAGAATGTTTGCATTCCTTTGATTTATTTCCCTGTTACTATCTTTACATGACATTATAGTTCTAAATTTTCAGAATGGAGGCATGATTTAGAAGCGTTTCTTGTATCACAGCTCTCGAGTACTGTGGTAGTTTTGTAATGTGCCTATTTGACAAGGCCAAACTGTTTTTCAGAATTCCCTTCACTGCATTTTTTTGGCTCGACTAGAGAGGTTTTTGGGGGAGCTTTGGAAGGAAGACCTGGAACACCAGCCATTTTGAAGCTTACAGGTATTGGAACTGATCTGCTGACTCACTTTCTTGGTGTGAAGCAGTGGCTGGGCTTCATCCTCCACTGGATCTTCCTTCAGCTTCTGCATCTTCTGGGCCAAGCATGTGTTTAGCTCCATGACACAGAGCCACAGCTTCTGCAGGATACCACTTCCACTAATGTCGGGGGCAGCAAGTCTGACCCAGATGTCAGCCCATCCTCACAAGGTTCCAACATGTGCTTGTGAGTTCCTGCTTGCTGTTGCTCTTCCCCACTGTACAGACATCTTCCCTTCCTGGCTAACTGTCTCGCTGTGAACTCCAGACTGCAGCTCCAGAAGCAAATATAACAGCTTCTCAAAGGCTGGTGAACCAGCTCCTAAGATTTGCTGTTACACAATCATACACACAAACATGCACACAGACACGCTAGTGGTGCTGCTTCTCTGATTGAATTGTGACTGCTAACACAAGTGACCTGTTGTTTTGAGAAAGTGTTAGAAAACATGGCGTTTTGCTTTCTAGGAGTCTGACTCTATTCGCCTCCCCAGTCATAACTGGATTTTAATTCCTGTTTTCTCTATTGTTATCTCCATCCAGTTCAATTTGAACTCTGCCCTTCCAGTTTCCTCCTATTTTGGGGCTTTGTCCTGAAGGGAGGTTTGCTTATTATTACTGAGCGTTTTCAGGACCTTGTCTGCTCTGCTGTCCTTTCTGAGATATTCTGGCTCTCCCTGGCTTTAAGAATGAGCAAATCCTTCCCAATTCCAGCTGCTTTCAAAAGTTGGCCTTCTGGGGATTTCCAGAAAGTAGCCATTGGCAGGGTGTATTAGTCAGGGTTCCCTAGAGAGACAGAATTAATAGGATAGATGTATATATGAAGGGGAGTTTATTAAGGAGTACTGATTCACATGATCACAAGGTGAAATCCCACAATGGCCGTCTGCAAGCTGAGGAGCAAAGAAGCCAGTCCTAGTCCCAAAACCTCAAAAGTAGGGAAGCCGACAGTGCAGCCTTCAGTCTGTGGCTGAAGGCCCAAGAGCCCCTGGCAAATCACTGGTGTAAGTCCAAGAGTTGAAAAGCCGAAGAACTTGGAGTCTGATGTTGGAGGGCAGGAAGCATCCAGCACAGGAGAAGGATGAAGGCCAGAAGACTCAGAAAGCTAAGTCCTTCCAAATTCTGCCTGATTTATTCTAGCTGTGCTGGCAGCCAATTAGATGGTGCCCATGCAGATTGAGGGTAGGTGGGTCCACCTCTCCCAGTCCACTGACTCAAATGTTAATCTCTTTTGGCAACACCCTCGCAGACACACCCAGGAACAATACTTTGCATCCTTCAATCCAATTGAGTTGACACTCAATATCAACCATCACACAGGGCTTGCCATATAATTTTTGTGAGACCCACTGCAAAACAAAAATGTAAAACCCTTGTTCAAATTAAGAAAGAAAAAATGTTTTCCCTTTTTTCTGTGATCTCTCTCTGAACCTGTTCTGGTGACTTTTATTTGCTGTTTAATGTTGTACTCACTTGAGCCCAGGAATACCTGTGGGGTGAGTGCAAACCTTTATAGGCCCCAAAGCCCCAATCCACAGTTCCCTTCATTGGGGCGCACATGCCCAACCCCAGGCCTCCTGGTGCCAGGTCCCCACAGGAGATGAAGCGTGGCTGAGGTCCTTGGGCAGAGGCAGGGAAGCAGAGGGCTGAGAACACATTATGCAGAGGCAGGGAGGCAGTGAGACCCAGGGCCACACAGGTGCTGAGTCTCCAAACCCCTGGTGCATGCTTCATGTACTATTGGACAAGTTTAAAGATGAACTCATTAAGAATTTCTAGACAGCAAGTGCTGATCAATCACTAACTTCCCAGTGAGAGCCCCTTCTGGGCACTGGTGGCAGGGCCTTAAAGCCAGGCCTGCCTTCTAGTCAGTCGTACTGAAGGCCTCAGGCCTGTCAGACAACCATTGTTCTCTCTTCTGCCAGAGCCGTGCATGTCTTTTGGAGGTCAGTGGTTCATATCTCTCCTCTTGTGTTTTGAGCTCTTAGGGACACTGGGTTATCTAGCTTTACCGTAGGAGATAGCTACTGAATTTGTGTTTTGCTATCTCCATTTCTGTGTGTTCATGGGGGCGCCTAGAGAAATTCAAAAACAATACTGCTACTTGTACCATCTTCCAAAAACCCTTGAAAAAATTTTTTATCTGTATATAAAATTCTAGTTTGATAGTTGTTTATATTCAGTCCTTTTGAAGATATTATTCCACAGTGTTCTGACAATTGCTTTTGCAAACTCTATGACCATTCTCTGTCATTCTTAGGTAGCTACTTTATCTTTTCTCTTCAGAAGCTTTTAAGATTTTTTTTTCCATCTTTGGGTTCACTAAGACATGCCTTGGTGTGTATGTTTTTATTTATCTCACTTGATACTCCTAGTCAATTTTAATTTGAAAGCTCCCTTACCTTACAAAATATCTGAATTCTCTGTTGTAAAATTGCTTTTCTGCCATTTCCTTTGGTTTCTTATTCTGAAATTCCAGCCAAATTTATGTTGGAAACTTTTACTTTTCCTTTGCTTTCTAACCACTGTCCTTTCATTAACTTTTATTTGTCTCTAACTCTGAGGTTGGTGGTAGGTGTGAGGACTGTATTTCCCTATTTGCATGGGATAGTTTGGTCCCTGCATGTTGTCCCTGTGAAATTACTATGCCCTTTTCACTTTCAAAAATTTCCCTGTTTAGAAGGTCCTCACTATGATCTATGATTGGTGATCCTCACTTTTACTTTGAATTCATTAATCGTCTAAAATGTATTCACTCTGTCCATTGAGGTTTATAAATGGCATTGTCTATATGTTTTCACTTTTATTATTTTTAATTGTTTGAGTCCACTTAATCTTATTTCATTCCCACCTGTTTTGTTTCTAGGTTGCCTCTTTCCTGGTCCTTAGCCAAGGGAAGCAGGCTTTTGTTGAGACTTTTTGTTTTGTCTGTACCTGTTGGCAGTGTTTGGAATATGCAAGGCAGAAATAAATCCCAGGGAGCTCGCTGCTGAGTTATTCTGTCCTGACATCCCTAGTTGGTCTCCCTTTTTCTCTCTCCCCTTCAGCATCTGATGTTTGTTTTCTGTATAATGTTCAGGGCTTAGCTGGAGAAATGGGGAGAACTCTGTCATTCCATTTGGTTCCAGAACTAGTTGCCCCTGCTGCCTATTTTTATGATGTTATTATTTTCATTAGTTTTTTCAGTGAAAATATGCTTTATTTATTGGCATTTTGTGGGAAGAGGCTAGACTTTCTTAGCATAAGAATTCCTTATGTGTTTGGGAACTTTATTTTGCATGTCCCTCTCCTCCCTATTCTACTATACCTAACAATTTTGCAACTGACAATATCTACATCCTTGGACCCTCAGTCCGAAACCACATTTCATCTTGTTGAGTCCAGTGTGTGTTTCTCTGTGAACCTGGGGGCATTGCGTATACCATCCCCAGGTCAGCAGAGGCCAGGTCCATGTCAAGGTTCAGTGCTCCCAATTGGGGTTCACACTTCCCAGCTGTCCCAGGAAGCAGCAGCTTCTCCCCACCCTCCAAGAGCAGGAGGCTGTGGGGGCAGGAGGTCATTTTAAGCACTGAGATGGCTCACTTCCCATTCTTCCTGGGTGCCAGAGGCTTCCATCAGCTCTGCACCTTCTGCTTTTCTAGATTTCTCAGCCACAGATATGCTTTTCCTGTTTTACAGCCTGGTTACACATTTTTAGGTTTTATTCCCATGCATATTTTATCTATGTGATTAGAGAACAGGGAGCCTTCAGCACAGGCTCTTTCAGTGCTGCTTTGACTTGAAGTTGAGATTCCACATTTAGCCCATCAAATAAGGAAAGATGAAGAATTTTGATGAAGGCCAAAGTCTGAGGGGCCTAAGAAAAGGTGCACTCACATGCACGGTTGTTAGGAGAGGAATTGAGAATACACATGAAAATTTGAATTTGCATCCTATTTAACACAATAATTTTATAAATTAGCCTACAGAATACAGTGAGTAATATATACATTTAAGATATATGTTAAAATATTTATTACAGTTTTGTTTACATTAACAAAAAAGAACAACACATTTCCTAAAGCCCATTGATGTGGTTTGAATGTATGTCCCCTCTTAGATCTCATGTTGAAATGTAATCCCCAGTGTTGGAGGTGGTGCCTGGTGAGAGGTGTTTGGGTCCTGCGGGCAAAACCCTCATGCCTTGATGCTGTCTTCACAATAGTGAGTGAATTCTTGCAGGATCCAAAAGAGTGTAGCATCTCCCCTCCCTCTCTAGCTGCTGTCCTTGCCATGTGAAACACCAGCTTCCCCTTTGCCTTGTGCCATGACTGTAAGCTTCCTGAGGCCTCACCAGAAACCAAGAAGATGCCAGCACCACACTTCCTGTACAGCCTGCAGAACTGTGAGCCAAATAAACTTCTTTTCTTCATAAATTTTCCCGCCTCGGGTATTTGTTTATAGCCATGCAAAAATGGCCTAATGCACCCGTCATTAAGAGACAAGTGGATAAAGGATGGCATACCCATGAACTAGAATGCTTTGTAACCTTAAAAGAGGGACATAAATATGTACACACAGATAAGTGAATATACACAAAAAACTACATATTAACAAAGTTTATGAAACATAGAATATTATCTCATTTGGGTAAAACAGTTCTAAAAGCCAGTTAAATAACTGTTGGCAGTCATTAATTGTAGTGATTGGAAATGAGGTAAGAGGCACTTTTACCTTTGTACCCTTTCATAATGTTTGCAGCTTTATTAACATACCCTTAATTGTGCTGTTATATTAAAAACTAGCCCTTATTGCTGGTGGTAATGTAAAATGGCATAGGTACTCTAGAAAATAGTTTGGCAATTTCTTATAAAAGTAAATGTATGATTAGTACAGACACAGCACTTGCACTCCTGGGCATCTATCCCAGATAAATGAAAACTCATGTTCACAAAAAAACCTGTAGACACATGTTCATAGTTACTTTACTTTTAATAGCCCCAAACTGGAAACAACCCAAACATCCATCAATGGGAAAATGGTTAAATATAACTGCGATATATCACTACAGTGGATGACTACTTAGCAATGAAAAAGAATGACATTGATAAACACAAAACAGCTTGGACAGATCTTAAGGGAATTATGCTGAGTTTAAGAAAAAACAATCCTAAAAGAGTACATAGTGTATAATTCCATTTACATTTTATCCTTTAGATGACAAAATTATAGAAATAGAGAACAGATTAGCAGGTGCCAAGGGCAAGGGATGGAGGTTGGGGGTGGACAGCTGGGTGTGGCTGTAAAAGGACAGTATGGGGGAGCCTTGTAGTGATGGAACTGTCCTGTATCTTGACTGTGGTGGAGGATGCATAACTTATGCATGTGATAAAATTGCACAGAACAAAACACACACACACAAATGAGTACATGCATGTAAAATTGGGGTAATATATACTTTTGAGATGTTACCATTGGGAGAAACTAGGCAAAGGCTACACAACATATCTCCATATTATTTCTTACAATTACATATGAATCTAAAATTATGCCAACGTTTTTAAAGTTTAATGAAAAAAGAGCAGTTATTTAATAGTGTGATTTTCTTTTCCATACAGATTGCATGAATTTCTTTGTTGGATTTTACTAAATATTTTAGAGATTTTGTTTCTATTATAAATTTCGTCTTACTGTCTATTACATTTTCTTAACAGTTATTACTGGTTTCAAGGGATACCATTCATTTTTGTATGCTGGTCTTGGATCTGGAAATGTCTCCAGATTCTCTTTGTTGTTCTTACAGCTTGTCTATTGAGTCTCTTTTTCTATGGGTTTTCAATGCAAATAGCATTTAACTGTAAAGATGTTTGTAAGAATGCATTGAGAAAAAAACCATGTAAGTTTCTTCTTTATCTGCACTCGTAAAAAATTACACTGGTAGATTTTTCTGATAATAAAATAATATGATGTTGAATCATTTCTGATGGCATTCTTGCTTTCCTGGTATAAATGCTTCACAATCATTTTGTTTCATTAATTTAAAAATACACTCGGGTTTAATTAGCCTACTCCATTATTCCATTTCTGATTCTGAGTGTATGTTCACCCATGAAATCGGTCTGTCATTTTCTTTGCTTGTAATTTACTTGCTCTGTTTTGGTACCAAGGTTATGAACTGACTTCATTAAATGAGTTTGGAAGCTCATCTTCAAGTTCTGTTTTCCATAACAGATTATTTAAAATATGGGTTACACATTCTTTGACAGTTTGGTAGAATTTACCCATGTAATATTGTCTGGGTTGGCAGCTTCTGGGCAAGGAGAAAATTTGATCACCATTTAAATATTTTTATTTGCTATTGGACTTTGTAACATTTTTCTTTCTTTTGGTACCAAATTTGTTACTTTAAGCTTTTTCATAAAATTTTTTACTTCATCTAGTTTTTTTAACTTGGTGTATAATAGTTGGACATATTTTGAGGTACATGTGACATTTTGTACCTGTATACAATGTGTAATGATCAAATCAGGGCAATCAGGACATCCATTACCCCAACCATTTATCTTTTTTGTGCATGTTGGGAGTATTATAAATCTTTCAGTTATTTTGAAATATGTAATAAATTATTGTTAACTATAATTTTTCTACTGTACTGTCAAATGCAGGAACTTATTTCATCTATCTAACTGTATCTTCGTATCCATTAAGAATTTTATATTTAGTCCTCTATAGCTGTTCATAAAATTGTTGTCAAAAATGTTTAAATCAAATTGTTTTTCAAATGTATATAAAATAAATACTTCACTCTCTAAGAGGAGAGTACTTCCAAGCCATTAATAATATCCCATTTTTTCCCCAGATACTCTTCAAATGGAATTCTTAATCTGGTTTACTTGTGCTCTTGTGGTTGAAATGTCCAACTGTCATCCTAGAGTTTTCTCTTTTCATCATCTGGGGATTCTTCTTTGATTGTTTTCTGAAATTTTTTTGGTCTCATACTTACCTCTTTCTTCTATTACTGCCACATTTTAGTGTAGCAAATACTTCTAAGGAAGCGTGCACAAGAATTGGCAATCACACGCTTTGAGGCCTAGCTGAAAGCATCTTCACTGTGTCCCCATATGAGATTGACTGACTGTTCTATACAGAAGTCTGGATTGGATATATCTTTTCTTTAGTAGGAAGGTCAAGGCATTGTTTATTGTCTGAGGTCATTTCCACGAGTCACCTTTTTTATTCGTCTTTTTAAAATCCATAATGTTGCCTCTTCCCCTCATATTCCAAAATACCACAGTGGTTAGTTTCATGCGATTCCACATCTTACACTGTGTGCAGTGGGACCTTTCAATCTGGAGGCTTATGCCCTGAGAATCTGAGAAACTTTCTAGTATTATTTCATTGTCATTTTTCTTCCTTTTTATCTGTCCTTGCCTTTCAGAACTGTAATTATTTGGATATTGGCCCTTCCAGAGGTATTCTTTTCCCTTATACTTCATTTGTTGTTTTGCTTTAACTTTCTGAGAGAACAATTCCACTCTATCCTCTGGCCCTTCAATCAAATATTTTGTTTTTCCCATCACACTTTTTTATTTCCAAGAATTTTTTTCTGCATGCTTTTTAAAAGCATCCTGCTTTATTCCTTGGCCTCACTCCCCACAGGCACTTAGCTTTCCGTGGACTTAGTTTGTAACATTAAGAGATGTTACAAACTTTTAAAAGTGTGAAAGTAAACTAATGGAGCTTCTCACTTTTAAAAGTTTGTAACATCTCATGTCATCTTATTTGCTCTGTCCTTTTCCACTGATGCTTTACTTTTTCTCTTTATTCTGATTTCAGTGAAATTTTAAATATAGGCTTAATCTGTCATGTTTAAAAGAAGTTTCTTATAATTAAAAAAATCTAGTACATTTATGTCAATTCCTTTCACTGATATTACACTTATTTGCATTTTAATTTTGGGGTATAACTTTGACAGATAGCACTCTGCATAATAATCTTCCTTTTAATAACCAGGCTTCATTTTTATAATAATCTTCTTTAAGGAAAATTGAAACAGTGGCTCTAGAAGTTGGTAAATTACTAAACAAATTCTGAAAATAAAGCACAAGTTTGGACAGTTATCCTACCTTAAAATAACACATAGTACAAAACTATTGTAATAAAAAATAATGTGCTACTAGAACAGGAATAATAGAATAGCCTGGGCAGTGCAGGCAGAGCCACCCATATATTCAGGGATACAGTGTATGATGGTGGTTGCATTACCATTCACAAGAATTTGTTTATTACTGCATAAATGGTGTTGCATAAACAGACTGAGTGCCCACTGAGTGAAATGAAACTGGATTCCTACCTTACATGTGAACAAAAATAGTATTGAAAAAGTTAAAATTCTATAAAGAAAGTAAATCTGCTAAACTAACGGGTGAAGATGCAGAATTCCTTTGTGAACTCAGGTGGATAAATCCTCCTTAACAAGATCCAAGAATCACACACACGGAAAGGAAGGATTGATGGACATCACTCACTCAGAATTTATTTCTGTGTAGCCAAGGTAAAGTTAACATACAGATAACAGATGGAGGTCTACTGTTTTAAGTGCCTAAAACACACAAAGTACTTCTGCAAATCGGTATGGAAAAGGCAACCATCCAATAGAAAAAGAATGGACCATGGACATGAGAAAGCTCTTCAGGTGGAAAACCAGACAGAATACCTGCCAACCGATGCATGTATGCTTAACCTCACCATCTGAGACATGCAACTCCTAACATCATATTGCCGTACTGACATCAGAGTGGCAAAATTAGAAAATTTGATCATGTTAAATCCTAGTGAGGATGTGGAGAAATGGAAACCTTTGTTTACTTTGGAAATTGAAAACCAGTGAAGCCATTCTGGAGGGCAATCATTAAAAATTATGTATGTGTATGCCACCTAACCTGGGAATTCTTCTCCAGGATGTATCCCACAAAGAAAATCTCAGTGGTAAGCACAGAGAGACCTCTACAAAGTTATGCATTCAGCCTTGGTTATGAGAGCAAAGAGCTGGGGTTAATCTGAAAGCCTTCCTTACAGAAATGGATAAGGATGTGTGTTGCACTGTTTAGATCTCAACAGTGGTCCATGTAAGGAATTAGATTTATATATATCCACATATGTGTGGCTAATAAACAAAGCATTATTTACATTAATCACATAAACACACAACTACTCTATATCATACATATATTTACATGAATATATAAAAATGGTTTGAAAAGATTCTCTTTAGATAGAATGTATGTACATTGTGAAGGTCAGGGTAGGGAGTGGAATGGGAAAAGGAATGATGGATTAAATAACTAACAGAAAGAAAAGAAGGAAGGAGAGGACAGAAGGAGAGAAAGAAAAGAGAGAGAAAGAAATAGGAGGAGGAGAAGGGAGGGAGGGAGGAAGGAAGGGAGGGAGGGAGGGAAAGAAAGGAGGGAAGAAAAGAAAGAAAAAAGGGAACTTTGTACAGACTGATGGTAAGTGTGCCATAAACTGGGGCATATAGTCTAGTTAATTTTGTTCATCTGTAATTATTTTTTTTTTTTTGAGACAGAGTCTTGCTCTGTCACCCAGGCTGGCACAATCTCAGCTCACTGCAACCTCTGCCTCCCGGGTTCAAGCAATTCTCCTGTCTCAGCCTCCCAAGTAGCTGGGATTACAGGTGTGCCCCACCACGCCTGCCTAATTTTTGTAATTTTTTAGTAGAATCGGGGTGTTACCATGTTGGCGCCAGGCTGGTCTCAAACCCCTGACCTCAGGTGATCCACCCTTTCACTTTCCCAAAGTGCTGGGATTACAGGCGTGAGCCACTGCGCCCAGCCCTTCTGTAATTTTAGAAAACAAAACCAGTTATAAATTGGATGCTAGTGACTAAAAGTCATCTGTGGAGAAATTCACAGCCCAGTTGGAGAGTTGGATAATACAGCTACAGAGATGACCATTATTCTCAGGATGACAGTAATCTTGCCACCCAATGGAACATTACTATATAATATGACAGAAAATCTATCAGGGGAAAACAAGACTGTGACCTTTTAGTAATCTTCCAGGGAAAAGCGTTTTTCTATATTCCATTAGCCCTGAGATTGATGATCTGGGGTTAAAGTAGAGGATCTCAAATCATGTGCTTGGATTACACAAGAGACTGGAGATTGATGGAGGGCTGCTGGGTGCCCACATCCAACCAGCTTGCGTTCCATCCAAAGTAGAACTGAGAGTTGATTGAAGAGCCCTTGTTGTGCTGTGTCATGATGCATTGTGATGGCTGAGGACAAAGAGACAGGGGAATGAAGTGCCTAAGTCCACACTGGAAACTAGTAGTTATGAAGGCCCTATTGTATGCCAGGTGCTTATGGAGACTATAAAAATTAATCTTCATGACAAACACAATAGGCAAGCATTCTCATCTGAAATTTTACAGATAGGATCAAGAGAGGTGATGTAAATTGCACAAGGTCTACTGGTAAAAAGAAGCTGAGGTCCAAAGTCAAATATTTTTGACTCTTTTCAATATATAGCACCTTACCTTCATCCCTAAAAGGCTAGAGTTGCATTCTGTTATCCACATGGACTCATCCAGTGCTAAGATTTTATCTTATTAGGCATGCCCATTACAGGGTTTCCCACGGTTGTGCCCATATAGACCTTTCTAAGAGGACAGCCTTAGGTACTCATGTCATGACCCCCACTCCCAGTTCATAGCTGATGGACTAGAGTCTGGTGATGGGCTGAAGGTAACCACACTAACAGGGGTCTAAGGTGTGGTCTGGAATGGAAAGATTCTCCCTGGCAGGGTTAGGGATATCAGTTGAGCAAGGTAGGTTTTACCTGTCTGGAATTTGAAGTGAGAAGTTTGGTAGCAATGAGCTCCTTGGTAGGCAAACAGAAGGTGGCTCCGCACAGGGAGGAGTGGACAGACAGCACAGAGCTGAGTGATCTGCCAGCGGAACCCTGGAGTGGAGGTCCTGGGACTCCCACTGCTGAGGATGTCAATCTCCAGCATTAACACTCAGGATGCCATCCCACTCAAGTCTCCCTGGTGGCCGGCCTGGTCTTCCTGACCTGGAAGTGAAGCTTGGTTGTTCAGTTTTCTCTGAGTTCTTGTGAAGACCCACCTCATGGTTAAGATTCCTGTTTTCCATTTTCTTAAATGAATCCTTAAAATATATTCCCACTTACGTGAGGTGGGGTGAGAAAATCTGTTCCATGAAGCAAGCAAGCCCCAATGAATCATTGCTTTGATTTCTTAACTTTCTAGAAGGTAGACTCCAGCTTTGATCAAGAAGACACAGTCAAGCATAAGAACATATAGCTAGGCTGGGCGCAGTGGCTCACGCCTGTAATCCCAGCACTTTGGGAGGCCGAGGTGGGTGGATCACGAGGTCAGGAGATCGAGACCATCCTGGCTAACAAGGTGAAACCCCGTCTCTATTGAAAATACAAAAAATTAGCTTGGCGTGGTGGTGGGCGCCTGTAGTCCCAGCTACTCAGGAGGCTGAGGCAGGAGAATGGCATGAACCCGGGAGGTGGAGCTTGCAGTGAGCCGAGATCATGCCACTGCACTCCAGCCTGGGCGACAGAGCGAGACTCCGTCTCAAAAAAAAAAAAAAGAACATATAGCTACAGGGAGGGCTTCATGCTTCAGTTTTCAATGGCTATGAGCCACACATGGTGGGGTAGCCACGTACCCCCTCACATGGCTTGTGGAGGTAAAGTTGAGAGTGTGGTTCTGACTTAGGAATGTCAGTGAATTAGGGTGCAGGGGTCGTGTTGTGTAAGGATCAGGAGTGAAGAAGGAGTTGTGTAGGGAGAATGGGAGCCTGTGATGGGTGGGATGACGTCTCAGGATATATGTGGGGCATGTACTCAGGGTTCCAGATAGTTAATCTTGGTAGTGGTTGTTTTATGAGCACTGGTTAGAAGGATAAAGAGAGGACATCTCAATAAATCTAGTAAGAAAATAAC
This sequence comes from Gorilla gorilla gorilla, assembly GCF_029281585.2. Lineage (NCBI taxonomy): Eukaryota > Metazoa > Chordata > Mammalia > Primates > Hominidae > Gorilla > Gorilla gorilla. The sequence continues at coordinate 31,759,607 of NC_073240.2, forward strand.
CATAATACTTTGATTACAAGTAGAGTGACAAACCATCCAGATTTGTCTTGGTATGTGGGATTTGTAGAGCTGAAACCAGGAGAGTACCAGGCAAACCAGGATGCTTGGTCAATTCCAGAACTTGCAAGTGACAGAAACCCAACCCTCACTAGTTAAGCAAAAGCAGATGATTTTTTGACTAAGAGGGAGGAAAGCCCTGAAACCTAGTTTGCAAAGTTCCATATGGAAAGGATTAAACCATTCAAGGAGCTCCTGCCTTGACCTTCCAGAAATTTCACCAATCAGCATGAGGAGCTTTTGTTAATCACCCATGCCCAGCCTCCTAGAGATTCTAACCCCATTGTTCTGGGCCTGGGACTCAGTGCTTTTTAAAAACCTCCCTTACGTGATTCATATATGAAATCACTGCTTTTCAGGAATAACAGGATAAGCCCATTGTTCTCAAACTTTTCTTCCCATTGCAATCATCTGAAGAGCTTAAAAAATGCCCATGTTGGAGTTCCATTCCCCAGAGATTGTGGTTTAACTTGTCTGGATGTGGCCAGGGTTTGGGGAGTTTCTGAAGATCAGCAGATGATTGTAACTTGCATACCCACAAATTTGGGATCCACTCCTAGACCCTTTCCCAGAATAGCCCCAGAATTCAAGCAGGGGAAGAGTAAGGATGTGTGGGTACTTTAGTCATCAAATAAATCAGCAAAAATCATTTGCAAACCCTTTGAGCTAGCTGAAGGTCTGGTCTTGTTATTCTGCCTGAATGGAGCATGGGTACAGGTGATTAGAAGACTTTGCAGGCAGCTGGGATGGGACCCTGGCCAGACAGAGGCTGACTTTTCCATGATCCTCTCACTCTCTCCATGATTTCATGATTGTCAATCAAGGCTTCTGATCGATGTGCAGTTGAAGTCCTAGCTCTGGAACCTATGAACTTACTTGATATCAAATCATCCTCAACTTTGGTTTCCTCAGTTCTAACATGGGGATAATACCACATACAGTGGAGGACCTATATGAAGTAGTGATATGTAGCTAACATAGAACAAATTATTAGTATTTCTTTCTCTCACCACTTTGAATATCTTAGTCCCTCCAGGGACTTCCTTTAGTAATGGAATATGTGTCTGCTATTGTACAATCTCAATCTGACTCTTAATTTCTCAGAATTTATGAATTGGCAGCTGCAGACTGTTTGAATCAAAGCTGAAGTTTTCAAAGAGAATGACTATGGGATTCTGCAGTTTTGATTTTAATATCCTGAAAATGCAAATCGAGGCTTGTGTGCAAACGTAATTTTCAAATATCATGACTCAGCAGATCTCAGATTCCATGATTCTGTAGATATTCAAAACCCATGACTTAGTGATTCTCTGATATGATGGCACTGATTTTCTATTTTGGTGATCAATACACAGAAAACATAAATGTGAACCTCTAGCAATTGTGCAAAGGATGTTCATGCCTAGAGCCAGCCTTAACTTGTTTGACCATGAATGAAGAGGGTTGTATCTGCAGCTGCGAGACTCATGTACCTGAGGCTTCCTCAGAGGATTCGATTCTACAGTTCCAGCTCATTGAAGAAATAGCATCTATCAGAACAGTTGAAATTCCAAATTGAGATTAATTTTTGTTTGTCCTTTTTAAAGATAATGGATACTGCTTAGGCAATAATCGGTATAGCCGAGCATTTGCACAGTGAGCACAGAATAAGGATAAGATAATGATGCTTCTCAGATTGACTCAGAAATCTTCAGATGTAATAACTTGATGGTTTTAAGACTGAATGACTTGGCAATTCTTATAGGCAAGCAATAAGACGCTAAAAATAGAGAAAAAAACTAATTCAGCATTATAGAGAGAGAATTCAGAATATCACAAGGCACAAAGACCCCAAAACACACTCAACAAGGGACAGAACATGCAGGATCTGACCATTGCTCCCTCTACAGTTGAACAAGCTGGAAGCTAGAGAAACTTATTGTGAGGGACTATCCCTGCTGATGGCCACTGGGTGGTGGGTGGGGTGGGGTGTGATTTGTGCAGAAAAACACAGAGACAGGAGACTCTGTTCCCCGCTCCATATGTGTTTTCTTCCCTCGATTTCCAGAACACATGCCCCATTAACTTTTTTCCTTGGATTTATGTATGCATTATTTATTATTTATCTTTTTATTTTAAGATGAAACAGAAAACCAGACCCAAACAAATGTAGAGATTAGTTAATTATGATTATAAGGCAAATGTCTTTGTCACAACTACCCAGGTCAAGAAACAGAACTTTGGCCGGGTGCGGTGACTCACGCCTATAATCCCAGCACTTTGGGAGGCCAAGGCGGGCGGATCATGAGGTCAGGAAATCGAGACCATCCTGTGAATGGTGAAACCCCGTCTCTACTAAAAAAATATAAAAAATTAGCCGGGCATGGTGGTGGGCACCTGTAGTCCCAGCTACTCAGGAGGCTGAGGCGGGAGAATGGCGTGAACCCGGGAGGCGGAGCTTGCAGTGAGCCGAGATCGCGCCACTGCACTCCAGCCTGGGTGACAGAGTGAGACTCCGTCTCAGAAAAAAAACAAAAACAAACAAAAAACAGAACTTTGCAACAAACCCAAAAGCCCTCCATCATGCTCCATCCAAATTACATTGCTTCCTGTAAATGTAACTATGTTATATTGATTTTTGTAACAGACACTTCCTTGCCTTTCTTCGTAATCTTACCAAGTGAGTATAGTAGTCACTATAGTACAGTTATGTCTATTTTGCCAGCTTGCTATGGTATATACTTATCTTTCAGTCAATCTTGAGATTACTCCTCCATCCTTTTCTTTTTTTAATATACAATTTGTCTGTTGAGTCTGGGCTCTTTTACCTGTAGAGTCTTCTAATGCGTGGATTTCAAACTGGTTATGTAGCTCAACATGTATCCCTGCCCTATTTTCTACCAAATAACAGTGGGATCCAGAGGCTCAGTCAAACTCAGGGTCAGTCCTTTTGAAAGGTCACTGTTTATGTTGTGGCCTTTCACATTGTGGCTGGTTTTCACTGTTTTGATGTCACCAACTAATGATACCCAGTGCCTGCATCCACTAATTAATTGAGTGCTGTGAAAAGCTAATATAGTTATTGTACCACTTTGTTTTCATTTACTCTTTTAAATTTGTCAAGGTACGTTTTATAGTCCAGAATGTGATCTATTTCATGAATGTAAGCATGTAAAATTGAGGAGACTGTGTATTCTGCTGTTGTTGAATGAAGTATTCTGTAAGTGTCAATTAGATCCAGTTGATTGATGGTGTTGTTCAGTTCAACTATGTTCTTATGGATTTCCTCCCTGCTGGGTCTGTCAATTACTGACAGAAGAATATTTAAGTCTCCACCTATAAGAATAGACCCATCTATTTGTCCTCAAAATTTAATAATATTTTGCCTCATGTATTTTGACACTTTTTAGGTGCACATACACTAAGAATTGTGATGTTTGGGTGATGTAACCCCTTTATCATGATGTGATGTACATTTTCATCCCTGATTATTTTCCTTGCTCTGAAGTCTGTTCCTTCTGAAATTAATATAGCTACCACAGTTTTCTTTTAATTAGCGTTAGCATGCATATGTTTCTCTACTCTATTACGTTTATCTATATGTGTTTTTATAGTTAAAATGAGTTTCTGGTAGACAACATATAGTTGCGTCTTATTTTCTTCTTCACTCGGACACTATTTTAATTGGTGTATTTAGACCATTGACATTTAAAGGGGTTACTGATATAATTGGATTAATATCTAACAAGTTTCTTACTGTTTTCTATTAAATATCTTTGTTTCTCTTTCTTTTTTTTTTTTTTTGTCTCCCATTCTTTTTCTGCCTCATCTGGTTTTAGCTGAGCATTTTGTCTGACTCAATTTTTACTCTTTTAAAATGTTTTTCAGCGATTGCCCTAGAGTTTGCAGCATACATTTACAACAATCCAAGTTCGTCTCCAAATATGCTAAATCATTTTAAAGGTTTTAAAATAGAGTGTTTACAGTTTCTCCTTCCCACTCATTATAAAATTGCTGTCATTCATTTCACTTATCTCTGTGCTACATCCACACAATTCACTGTTTACTATTATTACTTTGAACAAACTATTATCTGTTAGATCCATTAAGAAAAAGAAAAATGAAAGGCTTCATTTCATCTTTATTTATTGCTTCCCTAATACTCTTCCTTTCTTTATATAGATTAAAGTTTTTAACCTATGTCATTTTCCTTCTCTCTGAAGAACTTCTTAAACATATCCTGCTAGGCAAACTCCCTCATTTTTGTTTGGCTATAAAAGTTATTTATTTCTCTGTAACTTTTGAAAGATAATTACTCTGAGTGTGGAATCCTAGGCTTTTTCGTTATTCCTATAAGCACCTTAAATATTTCACTCCACTGTTTTCTTGCTTGCATGGTTTCCAAAGACAGATATAATTTTTATCCTTGCTTCCCAATAGGCAAGGTTGTTTTTACCCTCTGACTTCTTTCAATACTTCCCCCTTGTCTTTTAGTTTCTGCAGCTTGGGTATGATATGCTTACATGTAGATTTCTCAGCATATATTCTACTTGGCATTCCCTGAGCTTCCTGGATTTGTGGCTTGGTGTCTGACATTAATTTGGGGAATTCTCAGCCATTATTATCTCAAAAATTTTCTCTGTTCCCATATCTCTTATTTCTCCTTCTCATATTACCATCATGTGTATGTTACATCTTTTGCAATTGTCCCATAGTTCTTGGATAATTTATTCCATTGTTTTAATTGCTTTTTCTCTATGCATTTCAGTCTTGAAAGTTTCTATTACATTTCTTAAAACTCATTGATTCTTTCCTTGGCTGTGCTTAGTCTACTGATGAGTCCATCAAAGGTATTCTGTGTTTCTGTTATAACGATTTTACTTTTTTATCTCTGTTTATAATTGAGGAACAAAAATTATATACATTTATCATTTATAAAACGTTTTGATATACGTAGATATTGTGAAATGGCTAAAAATCAAGCCAACTAATATATATTACCTCATATATTTTTATGATTAGCACACTTAAAATCTACTCTCAGCAATTTTCAAGCATATTATATACTGTTATTAACTGTAGTCACAATAATGTACAAGCAATCTCTTAAACTTATTCCTCCCATCTAACTGAAATTTTATACCTTTTGACCAACATTTTCTCAGTTCTACCCACACGCCAGCCTCTGATAACCACTATTCTATAGAACATGTGCTGTTTGGTTTTCTGTTCCTGTGTTAGTTTGCTGAGGATGATGGCTTCCAGCTTCATCCATGTCCCTGCAAAGGGCATGATCTCATTCTTTTCCATGACTGCAAGGTCATTGTTCTTTAGGCTTAGAGCCCTTTTAGGTTTACTCCTGTGCTCTTTTGACACTCCCTCAAACCATTTTGCTTTTGCTTTGCTGGCTTAATTTGTTTTGTTTTATTTTAGCACTTCCTTCCTACTGGCACTACAAGATGTTACAGAATCTTTGTGAAGCTTCCCTGCCACAGGCCTGGAATTAACCACACCTGCAAAGAACCATGTTCTCCTTTTGTTGGAGAATGGTAATTAGAAACCACGAGCTGAAGAGAAGGCATGCTCATTGCCACGGGGTGTCAGAGCATCTAGTTCCTATCAGTGGATAGGGCTCGGAGATATATATGCTAACTCATGTATACATACATCTACATTTACTTCTGCATCTACTTTCATATATTCACACACACACATACATGCACACTCATGAGTTCATATTGATTCTCAAACTTCAATGCAGCATCACTTAATCCATTTTAGACTTATCTCTTTCCTTATTGTAACTTCTTACAATAAGGAAAACCTGGCTTCCATTGTTTCAAATATATTTACTTATTTATTCAACACTACTATCCAAATAAAGTGGTTTCAGAATTCTTTTTATTTATTTATTTTTTTACAGACAGGATCTTGCTTGGTCACCCAGGTTAGAGTGCAGTGGCTCGGTCATAGCTCCCTGCAGCTTACAACTCCTGAGCTCAAGTGATCCTGCAGCCTCAGCCTTCCAAGTAGCTGGGACTACAGGCACTGCCACCACACCATGTTAATTATTATTATTATTTTTTTTTGTAGAGTTGAGGTCTTGCTTGCTATGTTGACCAAGCTGGTCTAGAACTCCTGGCCTCAAGCGATCCTCCCACCTCAGGCATGAGCCACAGTGCCCAGCCCAGAATTCTTAATCCAACCCTTCTGGGAAACAAATATGCCAACAAAAGCAGTCTTCGTTTATGTTCTTTTTTTCTTTAGTCTTACAGTAACCATTTAAAACACTGCTTTTTGAAATGACTTAGGTCAGCTCTTTTGTTCCTCATGCCCTCACTGTGCTTATGTAATTCATTTGTAATATGGTTTAACTCATCATCACAGTCCGGGGACTCAATATTTTCCCCACATCCTGGTTGATTTTTAAAAATTTATGTCAATGAAATTCATTTTTTATGGTAAATTGTTCTTTGACAAATGAAAAGAGTCTGTAAAACTGTGTCAGCCACCAAAGTTTTATATAAAACTGTTCCATCATCCTCAAATTTCCCCTTTGCTGCTCCTGTATATGAAACCCCTTGTCCAATCCAAGACAACCACTGATCTTCTTTCCTTCTGACAGTTTTGCCTTTTCCAGCATTACATAAATTGAATCACATGATGCATAGCCTTTGGACCTTTCTTCTTTCACTTAGCAGAATATATTGAAGAATCATCCTTATTGTCACATGCATGCATCATCTGTTTCTTCTTATTGTTGAATAGTATTCTATTATATGAATGTGTCATAGTTTATTTATCCATTTGTCATTTCAAGGGCATTCACATCCCTAAATCTTTATTTATCTTTGGTAGATACAGAGGAATAGAACTCTGGATCATAGATTAGGTGGATGCTTAATTTATATAAAATTGCCAAATTCTTCTCCCCAGTGCAGACGCAGGGACGGCCAGGCAGAAAAGAATAAGACCTGGTCACATCAAGTGATCAGGCTTTGGAAGCCTCTTTGATCCTGTGAGCCCAAAACTCTCCTCCCTCACTCAGAGACACCGAGAAAGAGAGGAGGGAGCTTAAAGTGAGACCCCTCCCACATCAAGAGACATCTGACTGCCATACCTGGAAAAATCACTTTTTCCCTACAGGCATCACCAGCAGACTACAGTGGGAGCCTTATGGGCATTGGAAGAATCAAGCAGAGGAAAATAACACTGCAAAGTTTCTGAATGTTAAATTGCCATTGGAACCACAACCCGTAAGAGTAGGCTAAGACCCACATGTTGAATCTGAACCGGTTGACAGCATGCTAAAATAAAATATTTAATATTTAAATAGGACCAGCCAGTATAGTGGCTCAGGCCTGTAATCCCAGCACTTTGGGAAGCCGAGGCGGGTGGATCACCTGAGGTCAGGAGTTCCAGACCAGCCTGGCCAACATGGTGAAACCTCATCTCTATTAAAAATACAAAAATTAGCTGGGCGTGGTGGCAGGTACCTGTAATCACAGCTACTGGGGAGGCTGAGGCAGGAGAATTGCTTGAACCCAGGAGGCAGAGGTTGCAGTGAACGAGATCATGCCATTGCACTCCAGCCTGGGCAATAGAGCAAGACTCCATCTCAAAATAAAATAAATAAATAAATAAATAGGACTCAAAGTCTCCTGGCCTAACAGATATAATTTTCAGAGCACAGTTGAAAATTATATCATAAGAAAAATCACCTTGAATGAGAAAAATCAATCAACTGACACGAACAACAAGAAGAAACAGGTATTAGAACTATTTGACAAAGATTTTAAAGCAGTTGTAAAAATATTTCAGCCAACAACTACAGATGCTCTCAAAACAAATAAAAATAAAAACTAGAAAAGTTTAGTAAAATAGCATATGGTATAAAAATGACTAACTTGAAATTATAGAACTGAAAAACATAGTAAGAGAAAGTTTTAAAAGCCCACTGGATGAACTCAATAGTGGAATGGAAATGTCAGAGGAGGGAATCAATGAACTTGAAAACATATTAATAGAATTCACCTAGACTGTACAAAAGAGAGAAAATATACCAAAAGAAAATGAACAATCCTTTGGAGACCTGTGGACAATAACAAGAGATTCATTCAAAAATAGTATCACCAAGGCCTTAGAAGAAGAAAAGAAAATGTGGAAGAATGAATATTTGATACAATGATGGTGGAAAATTTTTCCAATCTTTTGAAAGACAGAAACTTACAGTTTCAAACAATTATTATATGTAAATCTAAAACTAAAAATTTTAAAAAGAAGCAAAAGTTTATTTTCTAATTGTGTATTACTAGTATATAAAAATATAATTGTATTTTGTTTACGGGCCACAATTATTGCAACCTTGTTACATTTATTTATTACTTCTAGCAGTGTTTTTGTAAAATTTATAGGGTTTCTTATGTAAACAATCATTTGTCAGTGAATAGTGTCATTTTTCTTGTATAATGATACTGGCTAGGTCTTCCATTATTAGTGTTGAATAGAAATATTTCCTAGTTAAAAAAAATCTCCACAAATGCAAAAGAACCAAAATACTGGGTGAGTGTGTGTGTTCTCTAACCACAATGAATTTAAACTAGAAGTCAATAATGGGAAGATATCAGAAAAATTTCTATCCAACTGCAAATTAAAGTACACTCTGAATAATCCATGAGTTAAATAGGAAATCTCAAAGAAAATTTTAAAAGACATACAGTTGAATAAAAGCAAAAACACACCATATCAAAATTCATGGAATGTAGTTACCGCACTACTGGGAAATTTATACTGCTAAGTATTTACATTAAAAATGAGAAAATATCTCAGATAAATAACCTATATTACCACTTTAATAACTAGGAAAATAAGATCAAAATAAATGGAAAGTAAGCAGAAAGAAGGAAATAATAAATACAGATCAGAAATCAATGAAATTGAAAACAAAAAATAAAGAAAATAAATGAAACCAACAGCTAGTTCATTGGGGGAAAAAACCCAATAACATTAGTAAACCTATAGCAAAACTGGCAAAAATAAAAAGAGAATACTCAAATAAATAATAATAGAAATAAAACAGGGGGTATTACTACAGATTCTTCAGCTATTAAAAAGATATTATGGGGGATGGTATGAACAATTACTCATAAATTCAAAAACTTGGAAGAAATGGAAAACTTCCAAAAAAGCTCCACAAGCTACAAAAACTCATGCTAGATAAAATAGATACTCTGAGTATCCCTATGCCCATTAAAAGGATTGGATTTGCAATTTGAAGTGTCTGGAAGAATAAATCTCCAGGCTGATATGGTTCCACCAAGGAATTATAAAGTCATTTGAAGAAAAATAACACCAATTTTATGCAATCTATTTCAGGAAATAACACAGTGAGGAGCATCTTCTGCCTCATTTTTTAAGGCCAGTATTACCGTGACTAACCAGTATAAGACAGTATTTTCAAAAAGAAAACTGTAGACCAATGCCTCCCATGAGTTTATATGCAAAAATTCTCAAAAGTATTATCAACTGAATTATCAAGTTGGATTTATTCCATGGATGTAAGGCTGGTTTGGCATTTAAAGTCAATCACTGTAATGCACCATGTCATTAAGCTAAAGGAAAAAACCATATGCTATTATCAATTGATGTAATACGCTTTTGATAATTGATGTAAAATGCAACTGACAAAATCCCACATCCATTCATGATAAAAACTCTCAGCAAGTTGGGAACAAAGAAAAATTTTCTCAATTTGATAAAGACCACTTGAAAAATAAAAACAAAGCTCAAGACTATACCTTACATCATATTTAATACTTTTCTCCTCCTTCAAATTGGAAACAGGAGGAAAAATCTCAGCAATCACCACTCTTGTACTGGAAGTTCTAGCCACTTTAATAAGATTAAAAAAAATACGCACACTGATCAGAAAGAAAGAAATAAAACTGCTCCTATTTGCAAATGACTTGATTGTCTACATGGAAATCCCAAGGATTCTAAAAGGAAACTCTTACAACTAATAAGTAAGTTCAGCAAAGTCCTAGTTTACAAGGTCAGCACACAAATATCAATCCCATTTCTGTATACTAACAGTGAGTATGCAGAAACCAAAATAACATTTGCAATCACGCCAAATAAAATTAAATCTTAATTATGGATTTATAACCTCTGTAAGATCTGTATGCTGAAAATTTCTTTCTTCACAGAAGAAAGAAAGAAATCAGAGAAGAAAGAAAGAAATCAGAGAAGATCTGATAATAGTCAGTGTACCTTTTAATAAATAGGCAGTGTACCATGTTCATGGATTAGAAAACTCAGAAATAGCAAAAATGTCAATTTTCCCGAAATTGATTTATAGGTTTAATGCAATTCCTATTAAAATCTCAGCAAGGACTTTTTTGTAGACATAGATAAAATTTGTATTATTTTAAAATTATTATCATAGTGTAATGTTTATTATATTATTATATTTTATATAGTTGTAATTTGTATTATTCTAAAATTTATATGGAAAGGCACAGACCCTAGAATAGCTAAAACAATCTTGAAAAAGAATAATAAAGTGGGAGGAAACATGGTACTTGGTGTTAAGTTTTGCCGTGTAGCTATAGTAATCAAGACATTGTGGTACTGAGGAGAGAGAAACATAGATCAATGAAACAGAATAGAGAACCCAGAAATGGACACAAACACATATGTCCAACTGATTTTAACAACAGTATAAAAGCAGCTAAATGGAGGAATGATAGTCTTTTCAAAAAATGGTGTAGAAGCAATTGGCCATCCATTGGGTAAGAAAAAAATAAACTTTATATCTTATATAAAAATGAACTCAAAATGCTTATAGCCTTAAAGGGAAAATATAAACTATAAAAGTTTTAGAAAAAAATATTTTAAAATGTTCAGAATCTAGGGTAGGCAAAGTTTTCTCAAATTTGATGCCAAAAACAGATAATTTGCAGCTCATGAATATTAAAAACTTTTGCTCTACAAAATACCCCCTGAAGAGAATAAATCTATAAGCTAAAGAATGTAAGCAAATATTTCCAAATCGCTTATCTAGCAAAGGATTTATAGCTAGGATATATAAAGATTCTCAAGAATTCAATATTAAAAAAACCAAAAAATACAACTAGGAAATGGGCAGAAGATATGAACAGATACTGTTTTTTGTTGTTGAGCTGTAGGAATTCTTTATGCATTCTGGATAATAATCCTTTATCGACATATGAGTTGTAAATACTTCCTCCCATTCTGTGTGTTGTCTTTTCACTCTTTTGATAGTGTCGTCCAATGTACACAAGTTTTAAATTTGGATGAAGTTCGTATTATCTATTTATTATTTTATTGCCTGCTATCAACTTTTTTATAAGTTAGTTTGAGTGGCTTCCTTCTTCCTGTTACCAAATCATCCCTGGCTAAAACACCAAGAAACAGAAGCACCAGGCAGGAGAGAATAAGGGTTCTGAGAAATGAAAACAGATCCACTGGGAGAGTTAAATGCACCAACATGCAGAGAAACACAAGTTCAAGGAGACGGCTTAGGGAAGACTTAATAGCAGGGGCAGAAAATTGGCTTGCCTCCTGCACCTAGCATCTTCTGTGCCACATATGGCCTGGGGTGCAGGTCAAGTTCAAGTTGGAGTCATTTAGGTAGATACCAAGCTGAATGGTAAAACCAGATTAGACACCAATAAATACAGCCATAGCTCAAATGCCATGGGGAGGCTCAGTAAGCCCTGGGCTAGCTAGGGTGGGCAGAAAGAGAGATCACAGTAGGTAAAAGGAGATGAAGTATGAGGTAAGGCCAGGTATCTCTGGCACTACTCCATAAACAAGATGACATACCAGGGGCGATTTTTATGTACAGAGAAAGATACCTCTCAGCATTAAGAGCATCCTTTCAATGGGGCCACACAGGTTCCCATAACTGAGTGCCTGGTACATACTAAAACAGGTAGAGAAAGGATAAGTACAGGGTAGGCTAAAGCCAGAGAACAACAACAACAACAACAAAAATGTGTCAATCAAGAGACAGTACTGCACTCATCTGGGCAAGGTGCAAGGGAGACTTGCTAACAAAAATGGTCCCACCAGGCAGTTACTATAGAAAGAAGAAAAATCTAAGGCTGAATGTTGAGGTGAGCATAGTTTGATGAAAGGGCTGTGCAAAAAGATGTAAAGAAAGTAAGATGTTGAGTGATCAGCTGTCCTGATTTGCCTGAAACTGAGATACTTCCCAGAACACAAGACCTTCAGTGACAAACTAGTACAGTCCTGGGCAAACCAAGACTGTTGGTTACTTTAGCAAAATGTCAGTGTGAAGTTGGATGGAATGCCCTTGCCTGCAAGGTGTGCAGGGCTCTGCTGAGCAGGATATCTCCACAGCTTGCCCTTCCACCCCTGGTTGCTTGCTGTGTGAATTTTCTACCCCTGCTTCCCCCAGGGAATGTGTGTGTTCTCAGGCATAGGAAGCAAAACACTGATAGAGCTAAGAGGTAAGGTAAAAGGCACACATATAATAAGAACTTAAGAAATGATGAGAAAACGCTGGACCCAGTGGCTCACGCCTGTAACCCCAGCACTTTGGGAGGCGGAGGTGGGTGGATCATGAGGTCAGGAATTCAAGACCAGTCTGGCTAACGTAGTGAAACCCCATCTCTACTAAAAATACAAAAAAATTAGCCAAGCATGGTGGTGTGTACCTGTAGTCCCAGCTACTCAGGAGCCTGAGGCAGGAGAATTGCTTGACTCTGGGAGGTGGAGGTTGCAGTGAGACAAGATCGTGCCACTGCACTCCAGCTTGGGCAACAGAGTGAGACTTCATCTCAAAAAAAAAAAAAAGTTGAGAAAAAAAGATTTGAATAAGTATGTAAGTTAAAAGTGACAAGAGTTGAGAGAAGGCAGCAGAATTTTAAGACAGGGTAGGGCAAGCAGAAGAAAAACAGTGACAGAAAGAATCTGGAGACAGACCAATAGAGTGGTAGCAATTTGTACATAAGAGACAGCGTGATGGAAGAACCCAGGAGAAGTGACAGGGAAATGAAAGGTGGGCTCATGTAGAAGAAAGATGGATGCAGGGGAAGTGCAAAAAATATAGGCAGAGAGAAATGAAGGAAAAACTTGGAAGAGCCTGAGGAGACATGGAGAAGAATATTCAAACTCTACTTTGATAGAATAAATATTTATCCTTGATTTCTAGGCTGAATTTAAACAGAATAATTTAATTTCAAAGCTTTGCTCAAATCCTATAAAAACGAAGACATATATTTCAAAATAAAGCTTAAGAATGGAAATGGCTCCATATCGGTTTGAATAATAGGTCTTGGTATTATATAAGACATTTTTTTCTAAGCTCCCCACCGCCACGCCGACCAAAACAAACAGCAATGCATGCAACAGAGAAATCTTTCATGAGAGGAAGAGTCCATCAATGCAGCAAACTTCACAGTTGTCTTATTTTAAGAAATTGCCGTCAGGTGCAGTGGCTCACACCTGTAATCCCAGCACTCTGGGAGGCTGAAGCAGGCAGATCATGAGGTCAGGAGTTCGAGACCAGCCCGACCAATATGGTGAAACCCCGTCTCTACCAAAAATACAAAAAATTAGCTGTGCGTGGTGGCACGTGCCTATAGTCCCAGCTACTCAGGAGGCTGAGGCAAGATAATTGCTTGAACCCGGGAGGCGGAGGTTGCAGTGAGCGAGATTGCACCACTGATTCCAGCCTAGGTGACAGAGTGAGACTCAGTCTCAAAAAAACAAAAACAAAAAAAAGAAATAAATTGCCACAGCCACCCCAACCTTCAGCAACCACCACCCTGATCAGTCAGCAGCTGTCAAGGGAGGACCCTCTACCAGCAAAAAGATTACAACTCACTGAAGGCTCAGATAATCATTAGCAGTTTTTAGTAATAAAGTACTTTTTAATTAAGATGTGTACATTTTTAAAAACATGCTATTGCACAGTTAATAGATTACAGTATAGCAGTCTATTCTGCGAATCACTTTATTGTAACATTCAGACCATTTATTGCGGTGGTCTGGAACCAAACCAAAATCTCTTGGGTATGCCTGTAGTAAAATGTGACAGAAGACAGATAAATTGAAGAAGAAATTATTACATCAAAAGAAACAGGAACTTAAAGATTTGGAAAATTCTTAGTCTGTCCACATGGCAAATAAAAAATAGAAATGAGAAAGTGTATCCTGAAGAGAGAACCAAGGGTGTGGCTCATTGAAGGGAATACAAGCAGAAACACCTACACCACTGGCTTACACTGAAGGGGATGAGAGAGGGAATAAATGAAGGAGGGTGGTGGCACTTCTTAAACTCTGCAGGCGACGACAGTGGTGCTAATTGGCTGTGAACGTGGACTGTTTCATCAAGAAAATGGAAGAACGACGTGGAAGGTGTTTCAGAGAATATCAGGGCTGCCTCCTTGTCTTCAAAGGGTCAGGCTCAGGCCACCACTTTGGTTTCAGCAGGTAGATGGCCTCCACCAGAAGCACTGGGGTGGGACTGCCCTATAGAGCTGTAGGAGCAGGGCTGCCCCACAAGGCCCAGAGGCAAAGGTGCTGCCCCACTGGATCCAAAGGTAGGGCATTGAGCCCAAGAGGATTTTCGTCTCAAGCCTTAAGACCTGATGGAGCTTGTCTTGCTGGGTCTGGGACTTGCTTGGAACCTATCATCCCTTTTTTCTTTCTGACTTCTCCCCTTTGAAATGGGAATGTACGTCCTAAGCCTGTCCCACTATTGTAGTTTGGAAGCACATAATTTGTCTGTTCACAGGTTTACAGCTAGAGAGGACCTCACCCATAGCTGATTTGGATGACATCCAGATGAGAATTTGAACTTAGATTGATTCTGGAATGAATAAGACTTTGGGGGCTATTGGAATGGTGGTTTGTGTATTTTGTATGTGAGAAGAACATAAATTTGAGGAGGCCTGAGAGTGGAATGCTATGGATTGAATTGTGCCCCACTCTAATCCATATGTTGGAACCCTAAACCTCAGTGTGGCTGTATTCAGAGATAGGGCCTTTAAAAAGATAATTAAGGTTAAATAAGGTCATACGGGTGGGGCCCTAATCCAACAGAACCAGTGTCCTTGCAAGAACAGGAAGAGACATCAGCAATCTATCTCTCTCTCTGCACACACACACACAGAGGCCAAAAGCCATGTGAGCACACTGTGAGAAGGTGGCTGTCTACAAGCCAGGAAGACAGCCCTCACCAGAAACCAAGTTTTCTGGTGTTTTCAGCATAGACTTCTAGAACCTAGAATTGTGAGAAATAAATTTCAGTTGTTCATGCTGCCCAGCCTGTGTTATTTTGTTATGGCAGCCTGAGCAGACTGAAGACAGAAGGTATATTTCAGCAGCATGGTACAAACATGAAAATGAATCCAAAGATAAGAAAGAGACAGAATTGTTGATGTAGCCATCAAAACAGTTTGAACATATAGTTTTAGGTATAAATATGTTATAAATGTAGTAACAAATTGCATGCAAAATCCAATGTTTTTTAAAAGAACATTTAAATATCAAAGATCAATTATACATTGTTTAAAAAAATCGGACAAATTCCCAAAGATTCCAAAGTATCTTGTGGAGAGGGGTGAGGCAGTTGGAGAGACTGAACATCAAAGGAAGCAAAGGTGAGTAAAATTCTTCACTGAATATGGAAAAACATAAAAAGTCACTTTTTCATAACTTTGCTAGAAAATTTGTGATTAGATAAATATAAATAATTAGGCTTAAGCATGATTTTTTATATATTCCAAAATAGATCGAGTGCCTGGGATTTTGAATAAGAGGTGGTGTCTGCTCTCCTGGAGCACGCTGGCTAGTGGGGAAAACAAACTAGCCAGAAACCAACAACAAATGGTATTAAGGATGGAGAAAGATAGGAGACAACACCCTGTGCACTGCTGGGCCAGGGAGGCCCTTTCTGCAGGATTGGCTTGTGTGCTGCACCCTGAGAAAGGTGAAGACCCAGCCACGTGAAGAGCGGGGAAATGTGTGTTCCAGGGAGGCATGGAGACTGGAGGGGCCTGAAGTTGGCAAGGAACAGAACACAGGCCAAGTAGCTGAGCAGTTAGTGAGAGGGAACATCCAGCGGGAGGATGGAGGAGGAGGGGGAGACCTGATTAAGTAGCCCATGTGAAGAAGTGCAGATCTCCACTAGAAGCATGAAGCAGGTAGGAGTCCCTGAAGTGTGAGTGTGTGTGTGTATGTGAGAAAGAGAGAGAGTGATTAATATATTCAACAAGATTCAAAAATCACATAAAAACACTATCATAAATTATACAATGGGAAGCCTCACTTCTCTTTGTTGTTGACCTCACCACCCTCACACTCAAGATAAATTTTTATTTCTCTCTTTATATAAAAAAGATAGCATACTATAAAATACTATTTGCAACCTTCTTTTTCGTTAACAGTATATCCTGGAGATATTTTCATATCAGCATATGGAGGGCTTCCTCAAAATTTTTTTCACTGCTTCAAAGTGTTCTATTGTGTTGATTACCATAGCTTATTTATCCAGTTTCCTCTTGATGGCATTTTGAGTTGTCTGGAAATTTTGTTGTTTCAATGCTGCTTACAATAAGTTTGTGCATTTATTACTTTGCAAGTGTGCAAATATGTACAAAAGACAAATTCCTGGAAGGCATTACTGAGCCAAAGGGTAGTTGCGTTCGTCATATTGACAGACATTCCCAATTTCCCTGCATTGTGTTCTGTAACATTTTGCATTTTCACAAGCAGTGGATGAACCACTTGTTTCCTTAAGCAAAGGAGTGACATGATGGACTTACAATGACAAAAGTCCACTCAAAGAGAGTGCATGGGAGGTAGAGGAGATGACTTAGGCCTTGCAATTGACCTTGGAAGAGGTATGGGTGCAGGGCAAGCAGAGAGAAGTGAATAAAGTGATATGCATTTTCTTAGAATCTGCAGGACTTGCTGATGACTTGGTTGCGGGGAGTGAGGGAAAGGAGGAAAAAAGAGTGACTCCTTGGGGCAGGACAGGAGAGCATGTGGGAACAAGAGTGCAATAACCAACCTGTTAGGGGTGAGTCCCCTATGGGACGTCCGAGCTGAGTTTTCCAGCAGTCAGTCTCGCAGAAGAGGGATTACACCTGGAGCTGTGGATTGGGGCTGGGACGTAGAGCAACTGACTGTAGGAGATCACACAGGAAAGGTGCAGATAAAGAGAGACAAGGAAATACCCCAGGGTCCAAGGCTGAAGGCAAACTGACATAGAGAGTGCAGTAGAACAGGGGGTGCCAGCAGGGAGGCAGGTGCAGCTCTGGTGTCATAGAAGGAGTGAGGCAAGAGTTTGGAGAAGGAAGGCATGGTCCCCCAATCCCAAAGCTGCTCAGGGGCTGAGTTGGATGAGGACCACACGAAGTGAATTCACTGGATGGGACAGCAGGGAAGCACTTGATAAGAGCTTGCAGGGGAGTTCCAGCTACATAAGAACAACTGCTCGTAAGGTGAAAAGACTATCACCTTCCAAATCACAAGGGAAAGGAAAAGGGCCTAAAAAGATATCATCATGAAGAAAAATTGAGAAAACATAAGGAACAGGAAATCGAGAAAACACAAGCAAAACGTGCATTGAGATGCTTATGCACATGACAGGAGCAGCGCTCGGGGTTCACACTCGGTTCCTCGGCTGCCTGCAGGAGGTGAGCTGATCAGCTCCCGGATCCCAGTGTGTCGTGGCTTGCCTGCAGGGTTAGTGTGAGGACTGAGCAGATAGTACCGCACTAGCACATAGGATGTGCCTGGTGACTGTGAGAGTTCCGCTGGGAAGGCGCAGTGGAGGTAAGTGGACTTAACTGTTGCAAGTTAAAAAGAGTTCTGAAATCATAGAGGGGAAGAGGATACACACACACACACGTGTGTGTGTGTGTGTGTATCTTTCATTTTATATGATAACCTAAAATAAAATCACATCCAAGGGATTGAAAAAGAAATCATCTATCCGCCAATAAGGTAAATGAAATGAAGTGCGGAGCTGAGCACAGATGGAAAGAGAAAGCAAAGGTCTCATTACACATGTTATAATCCTGGGCTCCAGGGAAGTCTGTTAGCACCTCAACCCAGAGATCTAAAAATAAGCCGCTTAGCTGGAAAAATATGAATAAATTCTGTAGTTTTTATAATAATATTGTATCACTGTTTGTTTCCTGGTTTTGATCATCGCACTGTAGATGCTCACAATTAGGGGAAGCTGGGTGAAGGATTTACTGGAATTCTCTGTACTATTTTGAAATTTTCCCATAAGTCTAATTATTCTAAAATAAAACTTTTTAAATGAGCACACCCTGTTTCTCCCCAAACCTCCATCAACTGGCCTGTCTCATTAAAAGGTGTCATTCTTCTCCCAGCTTTCAAACGGGAGACCTCAGATGCATCCCCATCTCCGTCTTTCCTTCCTTCCCTCCCCCGCTTCCTGTCTGTTCTGCCCTAGAAACATCCATCATACCTGTCCCTCCTCTCCTGCACAGCTGGGCTCGGACTCAGCCTGGCATCTTCTCTACAAGTTCCTGACACTCCTGCAAAGACAGCAGCCTGTGCCCTCTCTCCCCGCACTGTGGCCAGAGTCTTTGTTCTAAAAAAGGAATCACATTTTTTTTTTCTTTTTTTTTTGCCACTTCTGTCTTCAATGACTGCTTCCCGTGAGGCTCCCCTTGAAGGCCCCGGGCCTGTCAAGTCTCATGTCCAGACACTTCCCAATCAAGTCACAGCAGTCATGGCCATCTGCCCCCTCTGTCCCAGGCCCCAACTGGTTTGCCCCAAGCTTCAGTCAAAGGCTGCCTCCTGCCTCCAGCATGTCTCAAGCCTATCCACTTCCTGGAAGTATGCATTGCTCTCTAGTCTGTGTTCTCACAATGCCAGATGCCTCCTTTATTGGAGTGATGCTGCGAGATTGCCACCATCCTGATGCCTGTGCCTCCTTCAGCTTTAGATCCTGAGGACACAGCTCGGTTCCCAGTGTATAATAGATTCACAAAGGGGTGTTGTTGCATTGAACATGTGCCAGTGCTTCATTTATGCCTTGTTTAATCATATCAAAAAAGCCATGGAACTTCAGATGAGCCAGAAATAAGCCATTTTCCACCCTATGAAGCGATGCAGCTCACTACCCCCATCCCTCCACTATTCAACAGAAAATGGCCAAAAATATCAAACTGTAATCTACTTAAATGTTCTTCTCTTCTGAAAAGGATTCCATTCAGTAGAACTTCAGGTTGTCCTCAGCTTCCTTAACGAAATTGGAATTAATTCAACTCACACTGGCAGACTGGATGGAATGTGCATATCGGTGCAACCCCAATCACGCTGTTCAACAGCCCATGCAGTATTCATCTAGGCAGACAGCGAGTGGGGAAGTGCACCCTAAGCAAAGATGCAGAGGGGCCTGTGGGAATCTGCATCCGCAAGAGGTGCAGGGGAAGTTTAGTGCAGTAGAATTCAGGAGGCTGGAGTCTCAGTCCTGACTCTATTTGGCTCATTACATCTTCACCTCAGCTGGACTTCTAGTCTCTCTTGCCTCCTGGGTGAAGGCAGGAGTGTGAGCTTGAGGACCTACCTCCAGCCCTCGACAATCCTCTGATCTGAATTTCATCCTTTACAATGTGTGACAGCTAATGTTATGTGTTAACTTGACCGGGTGAGGGAATGCCCAGACAGCTGGTAAACCATCATTTGTGGGTATGTCTGTGAGGGTGTTTCCAGGATAGATTAGTGTTTGAACTGGTGAACTAAGTCAAGAAGAAGGCCCTCTCCAATGTGGGTGGGCATCATCTAATCCACTGAGAGCCTGCATGTAACAAAAAGGTGGAGGAGAAAATTTGCTCTCTCTGCTTAAGCTAAGACTCCATCTTCTCCTGTCCTTGGACATCTGCTCTCCTGGTTCTCAGGCCCTCGGACTCAGACTGAATTGCAGCACTAGCTTCCTTGTTCTCCAGATTGCAGACAACAGATTGTGGGACTTCTTGGCCTCCATAACCACGTGAGCCAATTTCTATAATGAATCGCCTCTTGTGTGTATACACCTGCATTATTCCATTTGCATTGCTATAAACACCTGAGGCTGCGTAATGTATAAAGAAAAGTGGTTTATTTGGCTCATGGTTCTGCAGCCTGCACAGGAAGCATGGCGCCAGCATCTGCATCTGATAGGAACCTCAAGCTGCTTCCACTCATAGCAGATGGCGAAGAGAAGTCCGTGTGTGCAGAGATCACAAGACAGGAGGCAAGAGAGAGGGGAGTGAGATGCTAGGCTCTTTGTAGCAACCGGTTCTTGTGGGAAATAATAGAGCAAGGACTCATTACCACAAGGACAGCACCAAGCCATTCATAAGAGATCCACTGCCATGACCCAAACACCTCCCATTAGGCCACACCTCCAACACACTAGGGAGCAAATTTCAACATGAGGTTTGGAGGGGTCAGATATCCAAAGTACAGCAATGTTCTGTTTGTTCGATTTCCCTGTAGAATCCTGACTGACACACTATTAGGAGATAATCATAAAAACAAGGACACACTTGTCTCCAGCTTCCCGTTCTTCCTCTCAGCCCTGCTGAAGCATGCACACAGCACTCCCTCCCATGTGTGCACACATTTGCATATACACACAGAGCTTTTTTTTTTTTTTTTTTTTTGAGATGGAGTCTCGCTCTGTCGCCCAGGCTGGAGTGCAGTGGCATGATCTCAGCTCACTGCAAGCCCTGCCTCCCGGGTTCATGCCATTCTCCTGCCTCAGCCTCCCAAGTAGCTGGGATTATAGGCACCCACCACCTCGCCTGGCTAATTTTTTTTTGTATTTTTAGTAGAGATGGGGGTTTCACCATGTTAGCCAGGATGGTCTTGATCTCCTGACCTCGTGATCTGCCCGCCTCGGCCTCCGAAAGTGCTGGGATTACAGGCATGAGCCACCGCGCCTGGCCTATACACACAGAGCTTTTTAATCAAGCAGCTTTGCTGGGTTCCTTAGCTATTATATTAGGTTATGCATAAAGTGTCTTGAACTCCTCTTTTTTAGGCACCTTCCCCAAGGAGGAGTTGTTTTCCATGATGATTCATAGGGCCAGGGTCACACGACTTCGGGGATCTGCTCTGGCCAATCCCTACCCTGCATCAGGTCGACAGAGCACTCCACAAGAAGGAGAACAAATATGGGTGTGGGAGGCCTTGGTATAGCTGCTCCTTAGTCACAGCTTCAGAACTGTTCGAGAGGCTACAGGGAAGCTTGTGCCAGTGGGAAGCGTGCACCTATCTCCTAGGCTCACGCCAACAGCATCATGGCTGTAGCTTGGATGTATCAGGAGCAGTGTCTCCTGGCTGGCACAGCGGCTCACGCCTGTAATCCTAGCACTTTGGGAGGCCAAGGCTGGTGGATCACCTGAGCTCAGGAGTTCGAGACCAGCCTGGCCAACATGGCGAAACCCCATCTCTACTAAAAATACAAAAATTAGCCGGGCGTGGTGGTGCAAGCCTGTAATCCCAGCTACTTGGGAGGCTGAGGAAGGAGAATTGCTTGAACCCAGGAGGTGGAGGTTGCACTGAGCCAAAATCGTGCCACTGTGCCACTGCACTCCAGCCTGAGTGACAGGAGCAGGACTCCATCTCAAAAAAAAAAAAAAAAAAAAAGGAGTGTTTCCTATAAAAAGGAAGAAGCCATAAGCCTAAGGAAAGAGCATAGAGCCTACAGAAAAGCAAACTGGAGCCTGGAGTGCTCAGGCCACTGGAGCGGGATCCTCTGCTCTTGGACAGAGATATTTATGAGGTCTCTGGGAACAGGTCTTGGGAAACAACCTCAATGTCTTCTGCTTCATTTTTCTATAACTCCATGCTCCCCTGAGACCTTCTCATTTCCAGTTGCTGTACTGTCAGAGAATTACCTCTTTCGGCAGACATGGCCATAGTTCCCCAGGAGGAAAGGCTGTGCGTAGGCCCTCCAGTGAGCATCACACATGGCCTGGTGCAGTGCAGAGCTCCATCTGGGTGTCTAGCATCAGGTGGGCAGAACTGTCAGCCTGTTTGCCTGTCCTGGGTACTGGTGTGGGGGCACCATCCACCATGAGTACTCTGTGGTGGTGTTTGTGGTTGATTCACACACCTGGATCTGCAATCTCCTAAGTGAAATCTTGCCAATATTTTCTGCTTATTGTAAATTGGCTGAATTTTATGCCCCTGGATCCTGAACCACCCATAAACATGCACTAGAGAAGAAAGGTCTCCAGGAAGAAGGCATATCTGGAAAGCTCCCTCCTTTTCATGGGCTGTTTTCCTGAGATGCTCACAGCATCCAATTTCATCTCTGACATGCTGATTCGTCACCCTTTAAAGACCTTTCTGAGCAGACAGCTAGAAAAATGCCTGATGGCACACTTAGACTGACTTCATTCAATTTCTTGCCTTTTCTCAGCTAATCTTCAACTCGTAATTTCTTAATGGCTTTTCCAGGCACTGTTCTGGATCACTAAAAGACATAGCCAGCCAAGATCCTCTGCATGGGGCTCCTGTTGGGATTTTGTCAGCATTGCTTTCTTAATTATGAACCGGTGTAAGGGTTTCTGGATTTCCAGCATTTCTTTAAGGTGAGCATTCTCTACCCAGGAATTGGGTTTGGTAGAGACCCCAGGGTACAGGCATAGAGGAAACTTTGGATGTCCAGTGCTATAGAGCCCAGAGCCTTCCTGCCCCATCCACAAGGCGCTGGGCTGTCTCTGTTGCCTTCCCCATCATAACCTACACAGCATAGTTTGGAAGGGACCTACTCAACCAACACACAGCTAGGCTTTCAAATATACGGCCCTCCACTGATCTGTACTTTTTACATCCACTGGCACCTCTCTCCCCTTGACTTTTCCTGTGGCCTTGGTGCTAAGGAAATGCTTCCCAAGTACATTCATTAATGTCATACTATGAAATTGCATAAGTGGTTTATCATCCTAATTGCCCATACTGCATTATTTCCAAGTTAATGAGGTTATGAGCCTGCAGCAGGCATACTATATTCTAATAATAGACTTTAGGACATGCCGTTAAAAAGTCATTACTATTATTATTGTTATTTAATTGGGAGAAGGTCCTCTCGCCCCCTCACCTATAGGCAAAATATGTCTTAAATAAAAAGACACGTGAGCAGATATATGATTCCAAGGTCAACCCTGGACCAGAAAGACATCTGAGCTCTACACTGCTCTCTGCCCCTGCACACTGGGAGTCCCTCTTCCTTTCCCTCCCTCTCCTTGATCAATAAGGAAACACAGTATTCCCATCTGCTCTCCACCCCTGTTTGATGCCTGCCTTATCTTCCACCAGGACAAGTTCTATGGATCCAAATCTGTTGCACCCATTGGATCCACCACAGTAATTTCTTCAGGAGTTACCTCTACGATCTTTCCCCAGTTGAACAGACATTGGTGTGAATAAGAACAAAAAAATCAATTTTGTTTGCAAGTGCTTAAACCCTTCCATAATCCAAACTCTACCAGTCCTTCAGAATCTGTCTCCAGTTCACATTGTCCAATCTCTAACCCTCATTCCCCAAATCACCAGGGTTATTACAATTAAATTAAAGCTTAGTCTGGTCTCTGAGCACACCAGGCTGTTCCCATCCCCATACATTGTCACGTTTCTACTGTGGCATAGAAGGCAAAATCTTCCTTGTCCATCTGTGGCTCCCTAAACCATTCCAAGATACAAAACAAGCTCATTCCATCTGTGAGTATTCCAGGGGAGCAAGATACTCTTTCTACATCCATGATCCATTGAATGATCATAGCAACAGCACAAGGAAACCAAAACCAGATGACTCAGGAAGTAATTAGTGTGTGCCAAGGACAAAGCAGTAAGACGAAAGGTTGTAATTAAGCCCATCTAAGAATTACTAAGAAGTTTACTTCTCATTATTAAGAGTTTACTTAATTTTGCAATACTCAATTTATATGTAAAGCAAGTAAAGTTGAGGATAGCATGAGATGACACAGATCAGAGAATAGAAAAGCAAATTAATCATCTCTGTACAAAAACAGACTGAGAATGATCTATGCAGAAATCCATCCCATCCACACAAAGCAACAATCTAAGCAAGATCAAATGCTGGAGGCCTTTTTCCTTCATTGGTGCAGATGGTCGCTACAGGTCACAAAGAAGGATCCCTGTCCTCAAATGTGCAGAGTATTAGTGAAAAACAAAGTGAAGGGGCTTTTCAGAACACACAGACTCTCAGCACAAATAACACATGGAAGGAACGCAGGTCTCGTGTGGACACTCTCAGTGCAAGTGACAAAAAAATGGCCCCTAACTTCACCCATATAGACACTCAATACCAAACATCAAAAGATGACACAATGTGCAAACATTTGCAAACTCTAAGAGAAGATTACAACTGAAGACCCTGTCATCATGGGAGCACGCTGTCAGTACAGATCACACACAAAAGGCACTATTTTCCCAGGCGCACACCCTTAGTACAGGAAAAAAAAAACACCAAAGGCACCTCTCCTCCCAGGTGCATACTCTCATTACAGAAAACAAACAAACAAACAAACAAACAAAAAACACTGAAGGCCCCTGTGCTCCCATGTACAGACCCTCAGTACAGTTCACACACTGAAGGTCCCTGTCCTCTGTCCTCCCAGGTGCAGACCCTCAGTACGGATCACACACTGAAGGAACCTGTCTTCCCAGGTGCAGACCCTCAATACAGATCACACACTGAAGGGCCCTGTCCTCCCAGGTGCAGACCCTCAATACAGATCACACACCGAAGGGCCCTGTCCTCCCAGGTGCAGACCCTCGGTACGGATCACACACTGAAGGAACCTGTCTTCCCAGGTGCAGACTCTCAGTACAGATCACACACTGAAAGCCCCTGTGCTCCCAGGTGCAGATCCTCAGTACAGATCATACACTGAAGGTCCCTGTCCTCTCAATGCAGACCTTCAGTACAGATCACACACTGAAGGCCCCTGTCCTCTGAGGTACAGACCCTCAGTACCGATCACATAGAGAAGGCTTCTGTCCACCCAGGTGCAGACTCTCAGTAGGGATCACACACTGAAAGCCCCTGTCCTCTCAGGTGCAGACCCTCAGTACAGATCACACACTGAAGGCCCCTGTCCTCCCAGGTGCAGACTCTTTGTGTTGATTGTCCCTGGGACAGGAATCCTGGCTGCAGTGCCCTTGTCGTATCCTGGCCACCTAACTTTCACTCTACACCAGTCTTCATTTGCCTGTCTATTATTATTGTCTCCTAGAAACCTTCACATCCCATACAGCATCTCATGCTTTTATTTCACCCTGACTTCTTTCAACATTAACTTTCCATCAATTTTTTAAATCAAATTCTCTATTGTTCATCCTTAAGGCATAGAACACCTCTCCAGGAATGCCTAGGGAGTGTGGCCTGGCGTTCTCTCTCAGTGTGGCCTGCTGTGGATTTCGTTGTGCTCCATAAAATCCTTAAATGCAGAAAATGTGGGTGCTGATTCTCAGAAAGTAACAATACATTTGATTTCACCAACTTGCCCACAGCAGTCCGATACTGGGGTGCGATCCTCTCTCTTCCACCTCTAGCAGGGGATTTTACAGCCACCTCAAAACCAACGGCACTAATAGGACAGCAGATTCTTCTCAGCTGGGCTCTCCAATCTGCTGAGATGCCAGGAGGATCTCCCTTGTGGGATAAGAGGGATTCAAGGACCCCCAGACCTGTGACTCAGCCTCACAGGATGCATGAAGTCTCAGGTGTGGACCACCCAACTGTCCCCCTCACCCACCATGGGCTCTGAATCATGAGAAATGGGAAGAAAATCAGGTAATAGTACTGGAAAGGAGAACAGCATCAGTATAACAGAAATTGGAAAGAGGTTTGAAACACACAAAGGAGACAGGATGGGACAGAAGCTCAGCCTCCAGGAACGCAGCAGCACGAAAGAACCGTGGGGAGAGGGTGGTGGAAGGGCATCTTTGCGGGTCTCAGCTCCCAGGGAACAGCACTCGCATCAGGACTGCATTCAGACCAGAGCTGTCCTGGAACCTGCGGGCGGTGGCATGTCTGACTCACTTCCTTTCATCCAGGGAGGTCCTGCCCCATACCCTGTGTCCCCAGGACAAGGAGAACTAAAAAGTTAGCAAGAATAGAAGCCTCAGACCATCAGGGGGAAACAAATAAAAGCATATTTAAAACCTTAAAAAATTACAGCATCCAATAACCCTGGGTAAGTGATTTGCTCTCTATTAATCAGAAAGCACAAGGTTTTCTAAGTGGGTTTTACGCTGAGATTGTATTTTTAAAAATTACTCACATTTTAAAAATTCCCTGCTTTTTATGAAATCTGCCCCTTTCTGTCTGTGTAGAGGTTGGGGTTATCTGCAGCTCCTTGTCTCACAGGAGGGATCCGAGGGCGCCCTCAGGCAAGGGTCCCTTGTCCAGCAATTGAAGGGGTGAGGGAGGATCGGGGTGTGGACAGAGGGTGGCTCTGCCCCCTGGTGGCTGCTTGGGGAGACCGCAGCGGCCAGATGCCAGGCTGGAGGAGGCCCCAGCTCCAGTCCTGGAGGTGGTAGGAGATGAGCTCTCAGGGCACTTCCCATCCTGGCGCAGGGCTCACGGCAGAGTCAGGACTGGCTGGGCCTGCAGAGCCCCACGCACAGGGCCTGGTGAGCTCCCCAGCAAGGCCTGCCTGAGCCCACCTCCACAAAGGAGGGAAAGCTCCAGCCAGGGCTGGGGATGAGCTGAATGAAGGACAGGAGTCCCCACCTGCTCAGGGGTATCCCCAGTAGAGAGGAGGGACTCCCTTAAGGGCCTCATCCTGTGGGAACTCCCCAGATAAATGGAGAGTGCCTGGGGTGGAAGCTGATCCCTGGAACAGGCTAAACATGGGGAGCTGCCAGGCAGGAGTGTCCCCAGGAAGGAGGGCAACCTGCGGTGGAAGTGAGGGCAGAGGCCACGATGGGATCCTCAGCTCTGCTCGAGCAGGTGGCGAGGACGGCCACACAGGGTGTCCTCCCCAACAACGGGGCAGTGCCAGGCGCACAGGTGGGTGTTGGGACTCAGCACAGTGGGGCAGCAGACACATGTGCTGGACACACAGCCCAGGACGCACAGAAGTACTGGGTACACAACACAGGGCACACAGCACAGGACACACAGCACAAGACACACAGAGCACACACCCAGGGCTAATAAGAGAGTACACAGCACAGGCCACACACTACAGGGCACACAGTGCACGGCACACCACACAGGACACAGCACAGGCCACACACTACAGGGCACACAGCACGAGACACACAGAGCACACACACAGGGCTAACAACAGAGCACACAGCACAGGACACAACACAGGCCCACACAGTGGGCACAAAATTCTGGGCACACACTGTCAGCCAAACAATTCGAGGTACACGTGCTAGCCACGCAGCACCAGGCACACAGGAGTGGGCACGCTTGCCAAGCATACACAGCCACACAAACCATGCTGGGTCACAACACCAGACACAGAAGGAAAGACACACTCTCCAGCCACAGACACTGAAGCTGGGGACACACTGGACACACAACTCTGGGCATACAAGGTCAGGCATACCATGACCGACAAGCTGGCACACCCACTGGGAATACACACTGGCACACACTGAGGACAACACCAGACGCTGCAGGAACACAACATCGGGCACACACCAGGCACAGATGCTACACACACTCTAGGGACACAGCATCACATACACAATGCACACACGGCAAGAACCCATGCTTGTAACACATGTTGAACACACACACCAAACGCAATGCCGAGCTTCACTGTAGGGCACAAAACACTGGGACACACCATGCTGGGCACAGAAGCCAGGGTGCAATGCCAGGCACACACAAGTCCAGGCACTAATGCCAGCACACACTGTGGGAACACAACACTATGCACAAAACCTCAGACAGACGATGCCAAACACATACCACACACACAACAGCAGGCACTCTGGGCCAGGCACTCCAGGAGCACCACACTGAGCTCACAACGCTGGGTCACATACCAGCCACGTACACACCAGCCATGTAATTCCACCCACACAACACCAGGCATGCAGTGCAGAAACAGAACTCTGGAACCACAGGGCCAGGAAAACAATGCAGGCGCCCCATGCTGGACACACACAGTAAGTATACAACAATGAGCATGCAATGCCAGACACACAAAGCCAGACACACAATAGTAGGCGCAGCCTCTGGGACACCATGCAGGGCACACAGTGCTGGGCAAACATGCCAGGCACAAAATGCCAGGGAGAAAGCACTAAGCCCGTATGCCAGGCACACTCTGGGCCCACCAAGCTGGATGCACAAACCTGAGCACACAGGGCCGGACACACAACACAGGCACCCAGGCCGGGCAGACACTCTGGGATCTCAATACTGGGCACACAGGACCAGGTACACAACACCAGGCATGCAATACTGGGCATGCCCACTAGGCACAAACAAGCAGGGACACAGCGCCAGGTACACACAGTACCTGCACACACAGTTGGCAAACAACACAGGGCATACGCTCCAGGATTACACTGCAAGGCTCACAGACGGGAGCAAACAAACCCGGCATACAATGCGGAGTATGCACAGCCAGGTGCCACACTAGGCATGCAGGGCCAGGCACATGGCAAGAACACAGGCTGGACACAGATGCTGGCTACGCGACACTGGGCAAACAAAGTCAGACACACCATGCCTGGTGCATAACACCATGCACATAACTCAATACTGGACACACAGTGACAGGCACACAACACTGGGCGCACAAAGGAAGTATGCATGCTAGGCACTCAGCAGGAACACAGGACACTAGAAGGCACACCCAGTCAGCACATACAGTTGGCTTTGAGCAACGAAGTGTGCGCAGACGCAGTGTCACCCACCAGCTTAGGGCTGACCGTGGCCAGCCGTGCTGCAGATGGCGGCCGCCCCGCGGCGCAGATCTTGGATGAAGGCGACATGGAGCGGGGCTGTCGCCAGCCACTGGGGCTCAGGGGGCTCAGGGGCACTTGCGGCAGCCACACAGCCTGAGCGCTGCTGGCTGTAACTCTGTGGGATGCGCGAGGTTTGCTTCCATCAGTGCCCTCTCTGATGCACATGTAAATCGCTCTGAGTCTCTTACGATAACAAAAAATTCCGTAGGGTGTGGCACGTGTAAACCCGACTCGTATTTCTTGCTAGAGTATCTTTGGCCCGGTTTCCTGGGTTACTGGGTCAAAAGTCAAAGGCAGGTGACTTTGCAATTGCCAATTATCTCCGCAGGGCTACACCAGAGTGGGTCAGGGGAAGAATCAGAGATGGGTCGTAGGATTGTATCGTCATTAGGTGCATGTGCCCAGAAAGCAGGAAACAAATCTTCCAAAAAACTCTCTCTGCCTGCTCTTCAAAAACCCGGCCCCTTCCCACCTCTTCCTCTGCCGGAGGAATCTTTAAGATTTGCAATTTTAACCTTTAGCCGTTAGGTGGCGCCACAAAGTAAGGTATCCGTGGGCCGAGGACGCTCAGCGACCCCTTCCTCCCCTGTGAGATTTCTTCTCTTGTTGAAGCTGCAAAGGAAAATCGCAGTTCCTAGATCTGGCAAGTGTAACAACATCTTCAGCAGCTCTGAATGGTTTTTATACAATTCTTTGCTTTACCTAATAGAAGGATCAATAACTGTAGACATATGCAGATCTTGATGGTTTGACCTCAGGCCAAAGCAACCTTGCTCCCCACCTCCATCACTTTCCTGTAAGACAGAAAGAGTGGTTGGTGAATGCTTGTCAGGTGTATGGCCCAGTGGGTGAAGCTGTTGAACAGGTCCCTTGCCAGTGCCCCCAGCAGCGGCTCTTAACAGCCATGCTAATGGCTCTCTCCTCTCCAAGCACCCAGGCTTGCAGTGGTCTGGGGCAGGCCTTGGGCCGCTCCCTCCCCGGGCATTACAGCCCTATCTCTGTGCCTTCCCTGAGCCCCTGCAATTCCACCAGAGACCTGATGACTCTCTGGGGGATCTCTTCAAATAACTTCAGTCATTCATGTGGAGCAAGAGAGCCAGACTCCTGGCAAGAAAGAGCTAGATAGGGCCTGGGCTTCAGAAGATGCCTCACAAGACCCTGGCAATCGGCCTGACTTCCAGAGGCCCCTCCCTCCTTGCAGGTCCAGGACACACATCACTTTGCAGGAGAGGTTTCAGTCTGCAAGGCCAGCCCAAGTCTCCCAGAGTGGATGGTCCTCCCACCTCACCCTCTCTCTCAGATCATAGGGGTCACTGGGCCCATGCTCTGTTGCAGGCACCAAGCCTGCCCTCCAGGCTAGGGGCTCAGCATTTCTAGAATTCCTGGGGTGTGAAGGACATTCATCTGAAAAGCTTCACTGGAGGATTGCAGACTTCAGGCTCCTAAGAAATTGCCTGGTGACTCTTGGTCTGCCTTTGCCACCACCCCTCCCAACGGCATAGGCAGCACTGAGATAGGCCACTCTACAAGTGGAAGGAGCCCAAGCTGGAAAACTGGGCCACGAGAATTCAGCCTATGAGCCTCAGCTTCATCCTCTGTGAAACAAAGAAGGCAATTTCCCAAGCAGAGAGAAAGGTCCTGGCACTAAGCAGGTGCTGAACAAAGACACGTAGCTGTTCACTCTACCACGCCCTAGCAGGTGGGTCCCGAGCAGAGTATGCACCAGAACAGAACAAAGCCATTCAGGGAAGCAACTGACTCGCTCATTCATTCTTTCTGTGAGAGCTTATGCGATCCACTCTCTTTCCGATGGACATAGGAAGCCCCAGGCAAAGGCTGTGCACAGCCCCTTCCTTCTCTTGCTGCTTGGGGACATCTGGAAGGCTGACAAAACACACAGAACCACCTCCTGCTCTGACCAACTAACAACACTACACTTTCCGTCCAGGTAGAAAAGTGGATGAAATATGCTAAACCATTATTTTCAGACTTTGAGCCACAGACAGTGCAGGAGTGTGATTGCTGAAAACAAGCAGAACTTCTGGGACCCAGTGCAGGGAGGGGCTCCATGCAGCGCATGGAGGTGGCTGGAGCTGAAGAGACAGAAACCGGACAGATTGCTGGAGAAGACAGAGCTGCACGCTGAGCCCATGCCTCTTGCATGGCTTGAGTGAACAAAACCTGCTCTGCGTGGTATGGGGGGCTGTTATATTCACGAAGGCTGCAACCAAGACCCAGGGAGGTCCTGAACTGCATCCAGCCAGGGCTAGGTCACGTCGTTAACACCTTTAATCAGAGATTGTCCTGATTCGCTGTAGTCCTGATTGGCTTTTACGCTCTCTACCTCCAGCCAGGTCTTCTTTGCAGATAGATTGTAGAAGAGCGTGGGTCTCTGAGAGCCCATCATCGTCTCACTTGATCTGCTTCTGTAAAGCATTTTAAATGTATGCTGTGGTCTGAATGTTTCTCATGAATGGGATTACTGCCCTTATATAAGGGGCCCCAGGGAGTCGGCAACCTCCTCCAGTATGTGAGGACACAGGGAGAAGGTGCCATCAATGAAACAGTAAGTGGGTCCTCACCAGACACCAGATGTGTCAGTGCCTCGATCTTGGACTTCTCAGCCTCCAGAACTGTGAGGAATACATTTCTGTTAAGTCTCCCAGTCTATGGTATTTTGGTTATAGAAACCCAAACAGACTAAGACGCTTTGCAAAATAATGTTTATTTTGAGCACCTACTATGTCCCAGATACTGCGACTATTATATAACTTAATTTAAACTTTTATAACAGCTCTATTATATACATAGCACCATCTCTTTTTACCTTTTTAAAAAATTGTGCAACACATGAATACATTTGTTGGAAAAAAAAAAAAAAAACAGACGTGTATTGACTGCAAAGCCAACGTCTCCTCACCCGGCCTCCACTTCCAGTCCCACTCCTGTGTCTGAGCATATCCATTTAAGAGGGGTGTGATTCTGGACAATTCTATATATTCAATCATTTGTCTGTCTTGAGGAAATCCTGCTTGTTTCCTAATGCAGAAGGAGTTATTGATCATTCCTGGCAATGTGGCATAGAATTTCCAGTGCAGCTGGGGAGTCCAGCTGCCCCCACCCAAGCCCACCTCTTCCTGGAGTTGGGTAACTTGACCTTGAGGCTCAACATCGCTGGAACTCAGCGTCATCACCTGTCAAACAGGGTCAAAGGAGTGTCTGCCTCCAGGGCTGCTGAGTGGCCAGCAGGCGGTGGTGAGGGTGAGGGTGCAGACGGTGAGCACTTTGAAGCTGCACGGATGCCATGAGCAATGCCCAGCTCCCAGCCTCCTCCGTCTGCCACAGAAAATGTGTCTGCCCATGCCTAGGCTGTCCCCAGACCCCCACCCTATCATTGAATGAGGGATGAAGGTTCTCCATGTTGTCTCTCTGTTCCAACACTGTTTATGTACTATGGGTATCACCTCCTTCAAGAAACCAGGTTGTTGTCCAGGTCTAGGACCTGCTGGGGGAGGTGGGGAGCTCTGGAGGGTAAGCAACAGCACAGCAGGGTGATCACCATCCCAGGCTACGGAGCCAGACCACCTGGACTCTATTTCTTACTTGGAGCCAAACAACCAGGTTCAAGTCCCTACCTGTTCACTTAAGAGCTGAGTAAATTCCGGAGGCTACCTCTTGTCTCCTTGCCACACCAAAACCCCCATTAGTAAAATCCAGACCATGGTAGCTTTCACCTCAATAGGTGATTAAAAGGGTAATATTTTTATTTTGTCTACTGTTTATCTTTATTTTATTCTATTTGTTTTCTACTTTAATTTTTTTTTTTTGAGACGGAGTCTCGCTCTGTTGCCCAGGCTGGAGTGCAGTGGCATGATCTTGACTCACTGCAAGCTCCGCCTCCCGAGTTCACGCCATTCTCCTGCCTCAGCCTCCTGAGTAGCTGAGATTACAGATGTGCACCACCACACCCAGCTAATTTTTTGTATTTTTAGTGGAGACGGGGTTTCACCGTGTTAGCCAGGATGGTCTCGATCTCCTGACCTCGTGATCCGCCCGTCTCGGCCTTCCAAAGTGCTGGGATTACAGGCGTGAGCCACCGCACCCAGCCTCTACTTTAATTTTTAAGGATTTATTCTGTATTTGATACAAAGCAAAAATATACTTAGCATTTATCAAGATATGAAGCATGACCATCAAATCAGCGTTCTCCCATGAACCTATCCCAACTTCATAACCAAGACACACTAAGCAAACTGCTACTCCTACTTGCCCACTATCCTCTCACTCCAACTGGTGGTAAGCACTGTTATTATTTTTTTTGTTCTCCTTTTTTAAGTGTTTTTACCATGTAGTGTGGATGCCTAGACAATACATTAGTTTTACTCATTTTTTGCTTTACTTAAATATTCTTATATTGCAAACGGTGGCTTTTCACATTTTCACTTACCATTACATTTATAAGTTTATATATATTGCCACACGTCATTATAGACATTAATTTAATGTCTGTATAAAACTATTGTGGGGGCATGTCACACACAATGGAATTTCCCATTGATCTGTTTATAAATATTTGAATTGTCCACACATAATCCAAGGCAATGCTGCGATGCACATCCCTGTGTATACTTCCTGGAACAAACATTTTTTAAAAAAATTATTTATTTCATTTTATTTTTTTGAGATGGAGTCTCACTCCGTCACCCAGGCTGGAGTGCAGTGGTGCGATCTTGGCTCACTGCAACCTCTGCCTCCCAGGCTCAAGCAATTCTCGTGCCTCAGATTCCCGAGTAGCTGGGATTACAGGTGCATGCCACCACATGTAGCTAATTTTTTTTTTTTTTTGTATTTTTGGTAGATACAGTGTTTCATCATGTTGACCAGGCTGGTCTCAAACTCCTGATCTCAGATGATCTGCCTGCCTCTGCCTCCCAAAGTGTTGGGATTACAGGTGTGAGCCACCCTGCCTGGCCTTTTAAAACTTTTTTAAAGATATTACCTAGGAGTGGGTTTGGAGGCCGTAGAGTGAGAGGCTGCATAGTACAGTGAACAAGAGAGTGGACAGAAGAATAAGACGTCCTTAGTTTGGATCTTGGCTCACCGCCACTTATTTAATGTGTTATCTTGGGCAAATATTTAACTCTCTTGCTCCTCAATTTTCTCAGCTGCAAAATGGGGCTGATGGTAGTGAGTACTTCGGAGTGTCACGGGTATTACATGTGCCAACATCGGAAAAGCACTTAGGATACTGCCTGGCATAAAACAGTGTTCCCTTGTATTGTCTGATCAATTCAAATATAATTTGAAGATTCAAAGTAAATGCCAATGGTTCTCTGAATTGGCTGAACCAATTCATGTAGCAATAGAAGTTCCATCAACATGTATCCTCATCCACTGTGACATTGTCACACTGCCTTTTTAAGGATTTGAATGATAAAAGATAACATAATACAATAGTACAGAGTATTGAATTCACAAAATATTATCAGATTTACTCATTTGATATCAAAGCACAGAAGCTTTTCTTCAAAATGTGATAGGTAGAGTTTATATGTATGTATAGGTGGCATGTTTGTACAGTGTTAGCAATTCCATAGAGTTTTGAGTTTGCACTTGTTCTGTCAGTTCTGTGTCTAAGTACTTCATTTTATTTATAATTGGCATTGTATTTTCTATTTCAGTTTCCACATGTCAATTGCTAGTATATATAAACACAATTGATTTCTATATGTTAACTTTGTATCCTGCAAACTCATTGATTAGTTTTAGAAGTTTATTTATTTTTTAAGCTTCCTTGGGATTTTCTGGCTAGACTACTATATCATTTCAAAATAGAGACTGTTTTCCTGCCAGCTTTCCTGACTTCCTTTCTTCCTTCTTGCCTGCCTTCATTTCTTCCTTCCTCCCTTCCTTCCTTCCCTTTCTTCCTTCTTTCCTGCCTTCCTTTCTGCCTAGGGTCCTGCCTTTCCTTCCTCCTGTTTTCCTTCCCTCCCCCTCCCGTCCTTCCTGCCTTCCTTCCTTCCTGCCTTCTTCCCTTCCTTCCTGCCTGCCTTTCTTCCTTCCTCTCTTCCTAACTTCCTCCCTTCCTTCCCTGTCTTCCTCCCTTCCTTTCCTATCTTCCTCCCTTCCTTCTTCCCTCCCTCCCTCTCATCCTTCCTTCCTCCCTCCCTTCCTCCTCTCCCTTTCTTCCTTCCTGCCTTTCCTCCTTCCTATCTTCCTTCCTTCCTCCCTACCTTCCTTCCTGCCTTCCTTTCTTCCTCCCTTCCCTCTTTCCACCTTTTCTTCCTTCCTTCCCTCCTTCCTTCATTTTTTTCTTCCTGCCTGCCTTCCTTTCTTCCTCCCTCCTATATTCCTTCCTTCCTCCCTCCCTCCGTTCCTTCCTCCCTCCCTCCGTTCCTTCCTCCCTCCCTCCCTTTCTTCCCATATGTCTTTGTATTTTCTTCTCCTGCCTGGCTGCACTGGCTAGAGCTTCTGGCACTATACTGAATAGCAATAGTAAGAGTAGACATCCTGGGTTGTCTTCAATCTTAGGGAAAGCTTCATTCTTTCCCCATTTAGAATGATGTTGGCTGTAGGACTGTTGTAAATACTTTTTATCAAATTGTCTAAGTTCCCTCTTTTTCTAGATTGCTGAGAGTTTTTGTCATGAATGAGTGTTAGTTGTCAAATTTTGTTTCTGCATCATTTGATATAAACTTGTAATTTTTTTCCTTGTTAGCCTGTTAATATGGCACATTATACTGATTGATTTTAATGATTGAATCAGCCTTGCACCCCTGACACAAACTCCACTGCTTTCTGTACATTGATGGATTTGATTGCTAATATTTTATGAGGACATTTGTGTTTATACTTTTTTTTTTTTGATATGGAGTCTTGCTCTGTCACCCAGGCTGGAGTACAGTGGCGCGATCTCGGCTCACTACAAGCTCCGCCCCCCGGGTTCACGCCATTCTCCTGCCTCAGCCTCCCAAGTAGCTGGGACTACAGTTGCCCACCACCATGCCCAGCTACTTTTTTGTATTTTTAGCAGAGACGGGGTTTCACCGAGTTAGCCAGGATGGTCTCGATCTCCTGACCTCGTGATCCGCCCAGCTTGGCCTCCCAAAGTGCTGGGATTACAAGCATGAGCCACCGCGCCCGGCCTGTGTTTATACCCTTGAGAGATATTGATCTGTATTTTTTTCTCTTTTTGTACTATCATTGTCTGGATTTGGTATCAGGTAATACTGATCTTGTAAAATAAGTTGGGAAGTGCTTCCTCCTCCTCTTCTAATTTATGGAAGATACTTTTTAGAGTTAATGTTAATTCGTAAATTTCACAGTAAAACCATCTGGTTCTAAAGATTTATTTTTGGGGGGGGGTTTAAAATTACAAATTAAATTTTCTTAATAATAGGATTATTCAAATTCTTTCATGTTTACTGAATTATAGTAATTGTGTTTTTTGAGAAATTGGTCCATTTAAACTAAATTGTCAAGTTTATGTGTGTAGGGTTGTTCACAATATTCCCTTATTATCCTTAAGCCATCTGCATGGTCTATATTGATATCCCGTTTCATTCTTGATATTGGTAATTTATGCCTTTTTTCTCTCTTTTAAAAAATTTTTAGTAAAAGCATTTTTGTGATGGCTGCCTTAGGATCCTTGTTGGAAAATCCTAACATCGGTGCTACTTCTTTATTGGTGTCCATTGATCATTTTTACTCATTCCATTTGAGATTTTCCTAGTTCTTGGTATGATGAGGGATTGTCAATGCTATCTGCACATCTGAGGTATTATGAGACCAAACCTTATTTAAATTTTTTGTTTTAGCAGGCTTCCTCTGAAGGAAGGAATGGGTAGAGAGGGTTTCACCTATTACTGCAAGGTGGGGGTCAAACTTCAGATCCCCGCTTGGGCTCCATTGGCCCCCAAGAGGAGGGGCTTCTCATCACTGCTGGGCAGGGGTAAGAGTTCCATGAAAGGCAGGGAGCGTGGCCACAGCTCCCCACTGGTCCCCACTGGCACGGCCAGAGACGGGGCCTCACTAGCACTGGTCAGCAATGGAAGTCCTGACCTCCCACTTGGCCTTCTCTGACACCACCACAGCGTGGAGGAGCAGTTGCTACATTTTGGCAAGGGTGGTAGTCTAAGCTCGCCAGGTGGCCTTTGCTACTGGGGTGGGGCTGGGGCAGTGGTTATTTCCATGGAGTTTAGCTGAAGCAGAGTGTGGTTATTGTCTAAAAATATTCTGTCTTGCTTGGCTGCCCCTTTTCTTGTTCTGTGGCTGCAGAAAGCAGGGTTTTTTTGTGTTTGTGTGTTTGTTTGTTTTCTGGGGGATAAGGGAGTCTGTATTTTCCTATTGGCATTTTCAGGTTTCTGCAGCACTCAGTGCGAGATATATAAGGCACTAAGAAGAGCAAAGAAACGCACTATCATGTCATTCTTCAGGACACAAAGCCCTGACTGATCTGCCCTCCTTTCTCCACCTTTCAGAGTTGTCTTGTTTTATATATAATGTTAAGGGGCTTTAGCTGCACTAAGTAGGAGGAATAGGGAAACATATGTCTACTCCATCCCATAAATGTTTCTATGTTATATTGTCAATCAGTTCAAGCT
The DNA here is from genome assembly GCF_029281585.2 of Gorilla gorilla gorilla. Taxonomy (NCBI): domain Eukaryota; kingdom Metazoa; phylum Chordata; class Mammalia; order Primates; family Hominidae; genus Gorilla; species Gorilla gorilla. Next base: position 31,797,241 of record NC_073240.2, read on the forward strand.
ATTTTTAAATTTTAAATACTTCCTCTTTGAGTCACAGATTATTTAGAAGCACATTTTGTAGTTTTCAAATGTTTGGAGATTGTCCTGTTATCTTTCTGTTATTGCTTGGTAGCTCGAGTCCATGATGGCCACAGAACCAACTCTGTACGAGTTTTATTATTTTATATCTGCTGTGGTTCATTTAATGGCTCAGAATATAGTCAAGTTGGTAAACGTTCTGTGAGGGCTTGAAAAAAATGCGGATTCTACTGTTGTTGGGTGAATTGTTCTCTAAATGTTTAGATCCTGTCAGCTAATGGTATTGTTCTATAAATTGAGAGAGGAGTGTTGAAGTCTCCCATTAAAATTTTGTTTATTTCTCCTTTCAATTTTCTATCAGTTTTCTATTCACATATGTTGCAGCTCCATTGTTGGGTGCATACATGTTTAGGATTGCTATGATTTCTTCAGGGACTGATCCTTTTACCATTAGGAAATGTTCCTGTTACTTCACTCTGAAGTCTGTCCTCTAGGATAACATATACACTTCAACTTTACTTTGATTAATGTTTATATGTAATATAGTTTTTCAATCTTTTCTTTCAACCTAACCAAAGTATTAGATTGAAAGTGAGTTTCTTGTAGCTGGCATATAGTTAGCTCATTTTATAATTCACTCTGTCAATTTCTGTCTTTTAATTGGTGTATTCAGACAACTTATATTTAATGTGATTACATATACATTAGGGAATAAATCTGTCATTTTATTTATTTTATTATTATTATACTTTAAGTTTTAGGGTACATGTGCACAACGTGCAGGTTTGTTTGTTTTCTGTTTGTTTCCTCCGATTTTTTTGTTTTACTGTTTTCTTCTTTCTGCCTCCTGTGGGTTGTTTGAACATTTTTTACAATTCTAGTTTGATTTTTCTATAGTGTTTTGAGTGGATTTCTTCGTATAGACTATTAAGTGGTTGCCCTAGGCATTACATTTCAGTGAAGATTTTTATATAGGAAATGAGAGAACTTGTAAATATATTTATGTTTCTCATCAGTCATTATAAATGAGCAAGTTGACATTCAACTTTTACTTGTGCTCCCTCATACCTCGATTGGCAAATCATCACAGAGAGATGGCCATGTTCCCCATTTGCTGATGAAAATCTCGCCAAGGTGAGACTCAGGTTTTGTAAAGTGGTGTGTTGAGGTAAATACCACCCTGTAAGTCGCTGACGAGCAGTTTCCCTTCCCTGGCAACTCCCCAGCCTCAATGGATTCTTTATTTCATGTTTAAATGTGGAGTCCCTCCCTGTATCCTCTAGAGGAAGTGCAAGCACCAGAAGAAAGCTGAACGGTTATTTTCATGTTTAATATACCAAAATAATAGGAATCAAATGATTTCAAGGGGAATTGTTACATTAGTTCACATGGAGCTTGAAAGAAACTAGCACAAAGATGCTGCAATGCTACATCAAGCACCAAATCAGCTCTGATGTGCTACATCTGAAAGCAGCAAGCATATTTTGTTGAAATTAGACTAACTGCGCAGCACTTCCAGCCTTGTGCTTTGAAATCATGTTAACGATGACGAGGAGAAAGAAAAACTTGTAAAAACACTGTTTTTCTCAGTGGACAGTAAAAAAAATACCAATACCATGGTTTCCTTGTTCAAATAAATTCTGAATAAATTACAAAGGACCCATATTTTGTGGTTTCAGGAAGCATTTTCAAGGGAGCATTATCTTTGCTGCTTGCACTAGTTTTCCTGAAACAAACAAGAGACTGATGTAGCAAGATGGCAGACAGAGGAGTTCTCAACGATTAGATTTTAAAGAGTATCATGACTCATCCTGTTGATTTTTTAAAAAATCAAATAAGTGTTTTTCCTTAATGTGTGAGAAAAGGAGTCAGCATCTGTCACTAGTAAAACACATCCAAAAAAATAGAATGAGTGATTGGCAGAGAAGCAGGGCAAGCCTAAAAGCTTAGAAACACCCCAAATATTATGTCTTTTCTATAAATTACATACCACAAAACACAAGTCATAAGACATATGAAGAAAAACTAACAGCATGAAATAAAAGCATCAAATGAAGTAAATCGACAATGCGGCAATGCAGTATTATTTAAATGGCAAAAATTAGAAGTACACAAAGATGTTTGTTGCAAGCTATTAGAAGTTGGAGGAAAAAAATCTGTTTATACGTAGTGTAATAGTTAATAATGAGTAAATTAAGCTGTTCTGATTCTATGTATTCTGGTTATGTATGGATGTATAACAAACGTCCCTAAATCTACCAACTTAATACAATAATGGCAGTGTATTTTGCTCAGAATTTGCTATTTGAGTGGGACATGACAGGAACAGCTTATCCCCGCTCCGTGCAACATCAATGGGGGCAGCTCTTCTGTGGCTAGAGGATTCAGCTTGAAAACTTATTTCACTAACATGAAAACCAAGTTCATTTATAGGGCTGGCAAATTGGTGCTGACTCTTTTCTGGGTGCTTAGCCAGGGCTGTACCTGGGAGCTTTGGATCTTCTCCATATGCATTTCCGTGGAACTTTTGCACCTCCTCACAGCATGACACCTGAGTTCCAGAGATCAAGGCAGAAGCTTCAGGCAGCATGACTTCTGCCTCATTCTATCGGTTAGGCAAGTCATCAAGTTCAACCCAGATTTAAGGATCAAGGCATTAGACCTCTCAATGGAAGGATCCACAAATGATTTGTGGCATTCTTTAATCTCTCACATTATGGAATATTATGCAGCTATTGAAAAGATTAAAAAGCAAATGGAAGTATAATACAGTTGATTTAATTCCATTTGTGAAAAAAATAAGGGAGAAGGCTATCCATGTATATTCATATTTAGTTGTTTGAAAATAGAAAATAGTTTGGATCATTACATACAGGAGTGGGAAAGGAAACAAAGGGGAATTATTAGCTTCTTTATGTACTTTTATATTTTGATTTATTACAATTACCTTGTATTACTTTTGTGCATTAAAAATATATAATTCTTTTTAAAAAACTAAAATAATTGTTTTAAATTACCAAATCAAGCAGAACCAGAAATAGAATTTTTAAATATTCCATTAAAATAGCAACCAAAAAGATATTGATCTTAACAACAACAACAACAGCAATGCGTATTAAAGCCTTGAGGGTAAACATTTACCTGTGAGGTTTTGAGATTCCGAAATAAGTGTGTTGAGGTAAATACCACCCTGTAAGTCACTGACGAACACCTCTCTGGCAATTCCCCAGCCTCACTGGGTTCTTTATTTCATGTTTAAATGTGGAGTATCCTTGTATCCTCTAGTGGAAGTGCAAGCACCAGAAGAAAGCTGAACTGTGAATCCAGAACCACCACTGTATTTCTTTGAATCCTGCGAAGAGTTGGCACTTTCTAGGGCATGATGTGTGGTAGGCGGGGAGGTGGGGAAGAGAGCTTTTAATATGCAATTCATACAATTTTTGTACTTGAAAAAATAAGAATACAAAACATTTTAAATAAATTTTTATTGCAGAATAACATACATGCGGAAAGGCACACAAATTCTATTTTACCTCAAATAATGTTCACAAACTGAATATATTCATGTAATCAACACCCATTTATAGAAATAAAACATTACCAACGCATCAGGAGCCCTTCTGGCACCCTCATCCCGTGTCAAACCCATCCTAAAAAAGGTATCCACTGCTATAACATCTATCGACATAGATTACTCCTATCTATTTTGAACCTTACATAAATAGAATTATATACATCATACTCTCGCATCTGGCATTTTGTGACAAACATTAGGCTTGGGAGATTCATCCATGTAGTTGTACACTGAAGTTGTTTATTATTTTTCAGGGATTTAAAGTATTTTATTGTGATTTTGTCAGAACATATTTACTTATCCTACCATTGATAAATATTTGGCTTGTTTCCAGTTTGGGGTTATTATGAATAATGCTGCTATTAGCATTTGTATAAACATCTTTTAGTGCATTTGCATGGGGTATATATACCTACAAATGTTATTACCTTGTCAAGTCTAGTGGACACTGCCAAAGAGTAATATTCCCAAATGCATGTATGAGAGTTTCTGTTGCTCCTTAATCTCATTAACACTGGACCACTTGGGAATGGAGAACGGAATGGTAGCTGTTGGTTTCAGTTTGAATTTCCCTGATGGCTATATAACACTGATGACCTTTTCATATGTTTTGAGGGCACTTGGATGAAATTTTTTAAAAATAAAATATTCAAGACAATTGCCTATTTTTTAAATTGGGTTGTATTTTTTTTTCTGATTAATCTGTAAAAGTGCTTTAGAATTTTTAGGTTCTTCTCAGGTGTGTATTGCAAACATCTTCTCATATGCCGTTTTTTTCTGCCTCATATAGTTTTGTTTTTATGGAATAGAAATTCTTCGTTTTAATAAAGTAAAATTTTAAAGTAGTTTCCTTTGTGGTGCCTTTTTAAAGAAATATTTGCTCACCATAGAGTCAGGAATATATTCTGTGCTACTTTAGAAGCCTTATTGTCTTACCTTTCACAATTAGGTCTAAGTCCATTTGAGACTGACTTTTCTGTACAATGTGAGGTGATGGTAAAGATTAATTTTTTTCCACATGAATATTAAATGAGTCAGCATCTCATATTCTTTCTCCACTGTTCTATGCCACCTTGGTCTATAATTGATTATAGATGCCTTTCTCCATTGGTTTCTCATCATGATTTCATAAAATAATCAATTGGCCATCAACTAGACTTGAACTGAGACATTGACTTTTTGGATTTCAAACCTGCTGGCTTTCAGATTAGAACTTACGTCATTGGCCCGCCATTGGTTCTCAGGCCTTCAGACTCAAATTGGAGCTATATTATTGGCTCTCCTGGGTCTCCACCTTGTCAACTGCATATCCGGGGACTTCTCAGCCTCCATAATCATGTGAGTCAATTCCTTACAATACATCAATAGGTAGATAGAGGGAGACATAGGTGTAGAGATATATGTATACCTACAGATATATTAATATAGAGATATAGATATCTCCTATTGGTTCTGTTTCTCTGGAGATCTACGACTCATAAACCTGAGAAAATCTTTTTTGCCCACAAGAATTGGTTGGGTGTCATTTCTGAGTGAAAGCTGCTCAGAAAGAAGTTAGCATTTTCCATTGTTACCCTAACTGTGGGCAGTAGCCACTCCCTAGACTGCATATCCCTGGCTGCAGTGGTTTTTTCCCTTGTCACTGTTGGACTTCACTGCCATTCAGCATGTGCTTAACAAAGGCTTCCTTTAAAAGGTTACTGGCCAAATGCTATTCTCCTTCTTCCATCCCATATTTCTAAAATGATAAAAAAGACAAAAATATGAAGCTATGTGAAAACAGCAATGGTTGCAAGTGGACTATGTAATTCTGATCAATACCCTTAAACATAATTATAAAAGCTAGATAAAATATTTCATAAAGATGTGCTTGGGACTTCCACCTCTGGGAAAGTGGAATCGATGTACTTTTCCCAATTCCTCCAACTAAGTCCAACTAAAATCCCTGGCTCTGAAAGGTGGAAAGCAACAGACATATTAGAAACCCCAGGACCAAAAGAACACATGGCGATATGTTCTCTGGGATTTCTTTCCATTTCACATATCCAAGGCTTAAAGCTAGAGAAGCTGACAATTCACAGACCATGTGTGAGAAGGGGGGAAAAAGAAAAACAAACAAACAAAAAAACAAGCAAACAACACAACACAACAAAAGACTTCTCTCTTTAGTTAAAGGTCAGGAAAGGTTCAACCTAGCAAGGTAGAAAATGTTAAAACAGTCATTACTCAACTTCCACCATACACCACAAAAGAAACTGTGGCCTCACCCACATCCACACTAGTGAGGGGTGGCAGGGAGCCTACAGATCTACTCTCACCAAGCTGCAATCAGGTGCCCCAATCCTCCTCCCCAACATCAGGGTGGTATCAGAGATAGTCAAGAGCTGGAATTTTCATCTCCAGGAGGCGATAGTCCCTCTCCCTTTGTGATGTCAGTGGAGGCCACATGGAGGCCCCATGGGAAGTCTGAACTTCCACTCTCCTCTGACAGTGAGGAGGTGCCCTTCCTCCACCCTAAGGTGATGTAAAAGAGACTTGCTTGGGAGCCAAAACTTTCATTACCACCTGGGCATCATAAAGCCACTTCTCAGTGGTGTCGGCACAGGTCACGTGGGGAATGAGAGGCACTCTTATTCTGACCAGCCAGGGTGATTTTAGTGGAGGCCTGTCAGAGAGTCAGAAACCCCACTCCACTCAGCAGTAATGGGGAGTCTCTTGGGTGTTCATGGAGGTTGAGTGAGGGACCTGGACTTCTACATCCACCAGCTGCTGCAAGGCAAAGGTCTAACTTCCTCCACCAGAGTGATGTCAGAAGCAACCATCTGAAAGAGAAGACCTAAATAATACCAAGACTATCATAATACTGCACATATCCAGTTTTCAATAAAAATAGTCCCTAGTGATATGCAAGAATCAGGAAAACATTAACTTGAGTTTTAAAAAATCAGTAAATACCAACAGTTGGATGACAGAGATGTTAGGATTATCTGACAAAATTTTAATGCAGAGGCTGGGCATGGTGGCTCACATCTGTAATCCCAGCACTTTGGGAGACTGAGGTGGGTGGATCACTTGAGGTCAGGAGTTCAAGACCAACCTGACCAAGAAGATGAAACCCCGTCTCTACTAAAAATACAAAAATTAGCCAGGCGTGGTGGCGCATGCCTGTAATCCCAGCTACTAGGGAAGCTGAGGCAGGATAATCACTTGAATCCAGGAGGCGGAGGTTACAGTGAGCCGAGATTGCACCATTTGCATTCCAGCCTGGATGACACAGCGAGACTTCATCTCAAAAAAAAAAAAAGTTTTAATGCAGGCATAATAAATATTCTTCACTGAGCAATTACAATACAATGGGACAAAAGAAAAAAATAAGAATTAGAAGCCTTAGCAAAAAAGTAAAAGATAGAAAGGAAAACCAAATGGAAATTTTAGAACATAAAACTAAAATAGACAAAATTTAGAAAAATCAATGGATGGACTCAACAGCAAGTACAAGTAGATAGAGGAAAGAATCAGTGAACTTGAAGGTGGAACAATGGAAATTACCTGAATGACAGAGAAAACAGACTATTAAAAAATGAGTATAGCCTCATGGACTTGTGGGACTGTAACAAAAATCTAAGAGTGTGTCATCACAGTCCTGAAGGAAGAGCAGGAATATGAGAAAGCTGAAAACTCAAAGAATTATGGCTGAGAATTTCCATAAACCAAAGGATTCAAGAAGGTACATGTCTTAGTCTGTGTTGCCATAAAGAAATATGGAAGGCTTGGTGATTTATAAAGAAAAAGGGATCTATTTGGCTCATGGTTCTGCAGGCTGTAGAAGAAGCATGCCATCAGCATCTGCTCCTGGTGAGACTCTCAGGCTGCTTCCATTCCTGGTGAAAGAAAAAGGGGAGCTGTATATGCAGAGATCACATGGTAAGTGAGTAAATGAGAAAGAGATAAAGGGTGGGGCCAGGCTCCTTTTAACAACCAGCTCTCACGGGAACTAATAGAGTGAGAATTCACTCAGTACCACAAGGATGGCACCAAGTCATTCATGAGGGATCTTCCCCCATGAGTCCCCCACTAGGCCCCACCTGCAACACTGGGGATCAGATTTCAAATGAGCTCTGGAGGATCAAACAAACCAAACTGTAGCTTTGAGCCAGCCCTAAACAAGAAACCCAGAGAAGTACACATCAAGATGCATCATAGCCAAACTTCTAAAAACTAAAAAGAAAGAAAAAAAATATTGAAAGCAGCCAGAGAGAAATAACACATTACCCATAGGAGAAAAACAATTTGAATTATTGTCAATTTCTTATCAGAAATATTGGAGGCCAGAAAGAAATGGTAAAAGATTTTTCAAGTGCTAAAAATAAACAAACAAAAGAAATAGTTTATTCAGAATTCTATATCCAGTGAAAATAGCTTTCTGATATGAGGAACATCAAGATGTTCTCAGATGAAGAAAAATTAAGATAATTTTTCAAAAGTAAACTTACCCTAAAAGGATGATGTCTTAGGCCATTCTTGCATTGCTGTAAAGTAACACCTGAGGTTGGGTAATTTATAAGAAAGCAGTTTAACTGGATCACATTAATGCAGGATATACAGGAAACACAATGCTGGCATCTGCTTCTGGGGAGGCCTCATGGCAGAAGGCAAAGTGGGAGCAGGCACTTCACATGGCAAAAGCAGGAGTGAGATAGGGAGTTGGGAGGGCCACACACTTTTAAATGACCAGATCTCATATGAACTCAGAGTGAGAGCTCACTTATCACCAAGGGGATGGCTCAAGCTATTCATGAGGGATCTGCCTCCACGATCCAAAAACTTCTTCCCACCAGGCTCCACCTCCAACATTGGGGATTACATTTCAACATGAGATTTGGGCAGGGACAAATATCCAAACTACATCATTCTACTCCTGGCCTTTCCACAAATCCCATGTCCTCACTTTGCAAAATGCAATTATGCTTTCCCAACAGTCCCCCAAAGTCTTAACTCATTCTGGCACTAATTCAAAAGTCTAAAGTCCAAAGTCTCACCTGAGATGAGTCAATTCCCTTCCATATATGAGCCCACAAAATCAAAGGCAATTTATTTACTTCCAAGATACAATGTGTAAATAGGCATTGGGTAAACATTCCCACTCCAAAAGGGAGAAATTGGCCAAAAGAAAGGAGCTACATGCCCCAAGCAGGTCCAAAACCCATCACAGCAGTGATTAAATCTTAAAGCTCCAAAATAGTGCCACCTCCAGGGCACACTGGTGCAAAGAGTGGGCTCCCAAGGTCTTGGGCAGCTCTACTTTTGTGGCTTTGCAGGTTTCAGTCCCCAAGGTTGCTCTCAAAGCTTGTTGAGTGCCTGTGGCTTTTCCAGGTGCAAGGTACAAACTGTCAGTGGATCTACTATTCTCAGGTCTGGAGCATGGTGTCCCCTTCTCACAGCTCCACTAGGCAATGCCGCAGTGGGGATTCTGTGTGAGGCCTCCAACCCCACATTTCCCCTCCGTACTGCCCTAGTAGAGGTTCTCTGTGAGGGCTCCACCCCTATAGCAGGCTTCTGCTTGGACACACAGGCTTTTGTTGTTGTTTTTTTTTACCGAGTCCTGCACTGTCCCCTGGGCTGGAGTGCAATGCCGTGATCTCGGCTCACTGAAATCTCCGCCTCCTAGGTTCACATGATTCTCCTGCCTCAGCCTCCCAAGTAGCTGGGATTACAGGTGCACATCACCATGCCCAGCTAATTTTTTTTGTATTTTTAGTAGAGACGGGGTTTCACTATGTTGGCCAGGCCGGTCTCAAACTCCTGACCTCGTGATCGATCGGCCTCGCCCTCCCAAAATGCTAGGATTACAGGTGTGAGCCACCATGCCCAGCCCACTCAGGCTTTTCCATACATCCTCTGAAATCTAGGTGGTGGCTTCCAAGAATCCACCACTCTTGCACTCTGTGCACCTGCAGGCTTAACACCACATGGAAGCTACCAAGGCTTGTGGCTTGCATTCTCCAAAATGGCAGCCTGAGCCATACCTGGGCCTCCTTGAGCCCCAGCTGGTGCTGGAGCCAAAGCAGCCAGGATTCAGGGAGCAGTGCTCCAAGGCTGTGCAGGACAGTAGGGGCCCTGGCCCGTGAAATCATTCTTCCTTCCTAGGCCTCTGAGCCTATGATGGGAGGGGCTGCCCCAGAGACTTCTTAAACGCCTACCAGGACTTTTTTCCATTGTCTTGACTGTCAGCGCTTACTGCTTGCCTCCTTTTGATTATTCAAATATCTCTAGTAAGTGTTGTTCTGCAGACTGTTTGAATTCCTGTCCTAAAAAAGCTTTTTCTTCCTCTATCACATGGCCAGGCTGCAGATTTTCCAGACTTTTATACTCTGCATCTCTTCTAAATATAAGTTGCAATTTTAAGTCATTCATTTGCTCCCACATCTGAGCATAGGTTGTTAGAAGCAGCCAGGCCACATCTGAATGCTGTGCTGCTTAGAAATTTCTTCCACCAGATACCCTAGGTCATCATTCTCAAGTTCAAACTTCCACTGATCCCCAGGATGTAAACAGAATGCAGCCAAGTTCTTTGCTAAGGCATAATATGCATGACCTTTGCTCCATTTTCCAGTAAGTTCCTTATTCCCATCTGAGACCTTTGCAGCCTAGACTTCACTGTTCATAATTCTATTAGCATCTTGGTTGCAACCATTTAGCCAGTCTCTAAGAAGTTCTAAATTCTCCCTCATCTTCCTGTCTTCTTCTGAGCCCTCCAAACTCTTCCGTCCTCTACCTACTACCCAGTTTCAAAGTTGCTTTCACATTTTCAGATATCTTTATAGCAATGCCCCACCCCTCAGTACCAATTTTCTGTTAAGCTGTTCTTGCATCACTACAGAGGAATACCTGAGACTGGGTAATTGATATAGTTTGGCTCTGTGTCCCCACTCAAATCTTATCTCGAATCATAACCCCCATGTGTTGAGGGAGGGACCTGGTGAGAGGTGATTGTATCACGGGGGTGGTTTCCCTCATGCTGTTCTTGTGATATTGAGTGTGTTCTCATGAGATCTGATGGTTTAAAAGTGTTTGGCAGTACCCCACCTCTTCTGCTGCCATGTAAGACATGCTTTGCTTCCCCTTCCCCTTCCAGCATGATTGTAAGTTTCCTGAGGCCTCCCAGACATACAGAACTATGAGTTAATTAAACCTCTTTCCTTTATAAATTATCCAGTCTCAGGTCATTATTTACAGCAGTGTGAAAACAGGCTAATGCAGTAATTTATAAAAAAAAAAAAGGTTTAGTTGGATCACATTTATGCAGGCTACATAGGAAACAAAATACTAGAACATTCTTCTGAGGAGGGAAGCTTTTACTCATGGCAGAAGGCAAAATGGGAGCAGGCACTTCACATGGCAAAAGCAGGAGGGAGAGAGATTTGAGGGGAGCGCCACACACTTTTAAACAACCAGATCTCATGTGAACTCAGAGCAAGAGCTCATCTATCATCAAGGAGATGGCCCAAGTCATTCATGAGGGATCTGTCCTCATGATACAAACACTTCCCACCAGGACCCACTTTCAACATTGGGGATTACATTTAAACATGGGACTTGGGTGGGGACAAATATCTGAAGTATATTAGATGGCTAAACCAAGTTCTCTAAACAGAAAGAAATGATAAAAGGAGGAAACTGGGAACATGAGAAAGGGAGAAAGAACAGTGGAAAGAATTTTAAAAATAGATAAATATAATACATTTTCTTTCTCCTATTGAGTTTTCTAAATTATGTTTGACAGCCAAAGCAAAAATTATAACACTCTCTATAACACTATCTTATGTGGTTTTAAATCTATTATAGAAAATATTTAAGACAACTATGTTATACACAGTAGAAGATAAAGGGACTAAAAGGAATGTGAGGCTTCTATATTTCACTCCAATTGGCACTCTGGTGGGGTATGCTAATAGTGGAGAAGGTTATATATAGATGGGCAGGGAGTATGTGGGAAACCTCTGTGTTTTCCCTTCAATTTTGCTTTGAAACTAAAGTTGCTCTAAAGTCTAATAAAAAATGCATCTACCAGATCAAAAGCTGCATGCCACATACTAGAAACTACATTGAATACCCTTGTAAAGACAGCATATCCAGCCAGCTGCAATTGGACCTACCACTGTGCCTTAAATCAGTAATTGGCTCACTTAAGTTTGTTATTTCCTCAACACATCCATATCATCAACCAATTTTACGTCCTTCTAGTGACTATTTCTCCACATGTCCTACACACCAGAGTTATTGCACAAGCCACTGCATCTTTTTCTAATTGTACCTTGTCCCTATTTACCCCAGATAAACCACAACTATTCACATGCTCCTGTCATCGGTGATGAGCTCCCAGGGCTACTTCCATACCAACTGTCTCAAGTGGCATTCCTCAGGAGCAGACTCTGAGGTGAAGATTTCTATGAGCTTTTTGTGGTGGAAATGCCACCAGAAGAAACCAAGATGAGGAAGCAGGGCAAGGAATGAGAAGGGGCTGAACAGGGTAAAATTTCAAGCAAAGTCCCAGAATGAGTAGCCTCAGATTGATCTCAGAGTGTGACCTAACTCTAGCCAGGCTTCTTAAATTCTCTTCTCAACTAGGCTCTGACATGTGTATGTCTGAGTCCATCTTTGCATTGTCCAGTGTTAGCAAGAATCCTTCTTAATTGGTTTAGCCAGAACATGCCACCGTCGATATCTGATCATCCTTGATATCTGATCAGGTTCTTCCTCTTCCACCATCCCTCAGGTGATGTCTGATCACCTTGGCCTGGCTTCAGCAAGAATCCTGTGAGGTCACTTTAGCAAACAAAACAAAACAAAACATAAACAGCAATGACAACAACAACAACAACAAAAAACCTCCTTAGCCCTGATTACCTCTTAGTAATTTTCTACCCTCTGATCCCTACCATGCTCCCTGGCCATAAATTCCCCCATTTCCTTTTGCATTCAGAGATAAGCCCCATCTCTCTCCCCTACTGCAAACCCCAGTTGCAGTCATCCTTATACCTGCCATGATATGCACCCCGTGGATAAAGTCTGGGTATAAATTATACCTCAGAAATATCCCATGTAGACTCCCTTTCAAGTTTCCTAAGCTGAGGGTTGTCATGGGGGATGTCCTCTGAATATAGGAGCAGAGTAGCCTGGGGAAAGTCATGTGAAGAAGCATCACAGGTTCCTGCTATCAGGGACAAAAGTAAGCTTTGGAGAGGCCCAGTGCTGACCAGTGGGATTCCAAGGAGTCTGGGTGGGACAGCAACAGGGCTGGCCTCCTCCACGGTGTCTGTCCCACCCACAGGATCATGTGAGCTCTGCAGCTCCTCTGTTCAACACACTCCTTTTCTGATCCTATCCCAACTCCCTGAAGGCAGAACACATCTTCTTGTATCCTCCCTAATGCCTAGCAGTATGAATGATCCACACTGTGCTGAAAACACTAAAGACATCTCTCTGCAAAGCTTGGATCACTTACTTAGCACCCCTGACTGTCAGCAAGAAGGCTTGCCTCAACATTGGTCCTGAGGAAGGGCTCCAAGTGCATTCCACTGGCTGTCCTAGGGCAGAGCAGTACATGGTGTGGCTGAGAGTGAGTGGACAAATTAAGTTTCACCAGAGAATTTTTAGAAAAATGTCCCAAAGTGGTCTAGTCATCCAATCGTCCCCCACACTCACAGACACTGTTGTCCCTAAACAGTGTAAGGCAGGATTCTAAATTCATTTTCAACTTGCATGGCTTTTACTTTTTTATTGTTTGTCTTATAATCTGTTAAGTGCTTTTTTGTATGCCAGGAACAGAGATGACTTCTTGAAGTAAATTATCCCCATAGGGGCTTAAAGAGGAGGTATTTCTACTGTCTGCTAGAGAAAAAACCCGAGGTCTGCAGGTTGGGGGCTCACTCGTGATTGCTTTGAGGGGCATAAGCAGAATGGGATGAGCCTGCAGCTTCACCCCCATCTGCACCCTCCTGCACTTTCACGTTTCTGCTGTGATTCACCCTCCCCCAGAGCCTGGCTTTAGCCTTAGCTCTGCTACACTGGAGACCCAGCTGGATGTTGCCACCAGAGGCATTTCTATATTCCTTTAAATATATCTAGCTATCCCTGAAATGGTTAATCTGTCTCATCTCCCCTGTTATTGTTACAGGACCAACAGGTTTCTTAGTCCATTGTGCAGGTGCAGACCAATACACTGAGACAGCAGGGTTTGCAGCAGAGAAAGAGCTTAATGATGATTGATAGGATGGCTGAGTGAGAAGATGGGAGGGACCCTCAAATCCATCTCCCCAAGGAGGTCTAGACAGGGATTTTTAAAAGAATCATTGTGGAGGGCAAGGGGCTGGAAAATTGGGTCATTGATTGGCCAGGTAAAGGGGATGAAATCATTAGGATGTGGGAAACTGCATTCTTTGGTGAGTCATCTTCTCATGGGGCCCTTCGGACAAGCTGAGTCAGTAGTTTCATTGGTTTGCAAGACCTGAAAGAATATCTCAGATGGAAAACTTAACGTTTCACAATGCCCAGGCTGTTATCTACAGAGCAGTTACAGGGACCTATAATCTAGAATCTACATGATTCTAGGGCAACAGACGGAAAACAGCTATGAGGAAGCAGGTCAGAGAACAAGCTGACCTAGTGATTAATACTGAGTTATGCTGAGCTGTTTCTCCCCCCTTTTTTCTTGATTAATTGTATAACATTTGTAAGGACCGTTTCACTAGTCACTACCAATTCAAGCGCAGAGCTCTTTGTGCATTTCATTTCTCCATTCCCTAGAATGCTGTGTGTGTAGTATATCTGCAGTGTGGATTCACTGTTGGGATAAACTGCTCATGCTCAGTGCTTGCATATTAACAGGCAGGCATGCTGATCCTCCAATTCAGAATGTTTTTGTGTGATTTGGAGCTGTGTTCTGTTGAAAGATTTTATTTTGAGGGCTGAAGATATCTAAAAGCAAGAAGACACCTTTGATATCCCAAGTTGTGTCATTATTAAAAGTAAAAATAAATTAGCATCTCCATGGCTAGAGTGTTTTATATTCATATTTTTGTCTCTTCATCAAGCCATCTGCTTGCATAATTTCATTTCTATTCTACAGACACCCACAGGCAGCCCGCCACTGGAATCACACTCCCAGCTTGTCCTGCCCTAATCCTCAGGGAAGATAAATGAGAAGTCTGTAGGTCTCTTTCATTTAATCTTCATGACCATCTTTCAGGTACATTTTATGATCTAAAGTGAGACCTTCCGGGATGACTTGCGACCTGCCTGTTGTTAAGGAGCTGGAAGAAGACTGGACCATAGCCCCTGACCGCTCAGCTCTGTGGCTGTTCCGAGAGCCCACCCACTCTGCCCTCCTGGCCTCACAGGGACCTCAGCACACACGGATCCTTTGCCCCCTACTCACACACCCTGCGCTTTCTTCCCTCACTGGGTTACTATGACAGAATCTGCAAGCCCTGGAAATTCCTCTCAGAAAGTTGCTATAGAAACTCCCAGTGGGGGTGTCTGGAGGATGTGGTGTGAATCCTCGCAGCCGTGTGCAATGAGCATGGCAGCTCCCAATCAAGCCCCCAACATTTCTCACCCAACATGTGCCATCCCAGAGCGCGGAGGAGGAAGCCGCTCTACTCTTCTGCTGCTAACTCCAGCCTTGAAAAGAGAGCCTTCCCTCTTCTGATCTCAGGGAAAGTGCAGGGCTTATTGAACTCACCCACCTCAGTTCAGAGATAGTGAAACTGAGGCCCAGGGTTGCCATCCATTATGCAGGGATTGCCAATAGCCAAAGACAATGGGGCACCACTTCCCCATGGAGTGGCCACATGCCACACTCCATCCCTTGGCAGGACAGGGGTCAGGGAGCCTTGCCCCCAGCTGGGGTTTGGGTGATAACCTCTTCCCTCCTGCATCTCCTCAAAGACCTCTGGTTCTTCCCCAAAAGCTATCTGGCTCCGTCAGCTCCAAACTCAATGAAATCTTGCAGATCACCAACTTGTTGTTTCGAGAGAAAGCCAGTGGCCCCTGCTGCTCACAGCAGCTCAGGCTAATGGACACAGCCTTGGATGTGGAGGCAGAGGGCCTCAGCTCAAAGTCCAGCTCCACTACATTCTAGCTGTGTGCTCTCAGTTTCCCTTTCTGTAGCAGGGTCATTTTGATCTCCTAAGGCAGCCTTGAGGATTCAATGAGGTCTCACGTGTACTCCTCAGCTGCATTGTTCAAGAGAACGGAGAACTCACCATGCCAGGAGCACTGGACAGCAAGGAAACAGGAGGGGCCCTAAGATGCACCTTTGTGGCTAACTCAGACCCTTGCCTGGATGCTGCCTCCTTAGAGGGGCCCCCTGGTGGGCAGGGCCAGGACAGCTGGATGGGAACTCAGGGCACTTAATTCCATATGTTGACAAATGACTGCGTTTTCACAGGGTTGCCTATGAAAATTTCTCTTTTCACACAGTTCTTAAAATAAATCTTGTTGAAAGGAGGGATTCACAGAGGAGAAGTGACAGATATATCCTGTTCTACATAAGATGACTAATATCCCACAAATGTTCACAAGAAGCATAAGCCCGAGAATGTCACAGACACAAAGGGCCTTGGAGACAGGGGCTTCGTGGCCCATATAAGGAATGGGAAGCTAAGAGCGAGTGCTCCTTTTTCAGCCAGCTAAAATCCCACTTAACACCTTCTGAGTACCTACTATGTGTGAGACTTGGTGCAGGGGACAGGGCAAGCTTAGAGATGGAAGAAAGCGGCGGTCCTCTGCTCTAAGGGGTTTATAGTGCAAGTAGGTGATTAAGACACAGGGAAATATAATACTGGGAAGAATTGGGGAAGGGGTGCCAAAAACAGATATAAGCTATGAGAGCTCCTGAAAATTGAAGAATTGCATTCTCTACTTTGTGGACACAGGGGAGAGGAAGATAAGTCTAAAAGACTTTTATTGGAGTTGTGGGTTTCTGAGATTGACCACAATATATTGGTATTTTTGTATTATCAGTCTATTTATAAGAACCCAGCCTTTTAAAAAATGCAAATATGAATAAACTTTTAAGAAAAAGAAAGTCCACTTGAACATTATTTAAAAGATTAAATATTGGTATCAAATGAGATATTTTTAAAATAATATATTATGAAATATTACATATTATGTTTTCAAAGTATATTTATTGACATCCAGAAATGTACCAGACCAGACTGGAGAGGACCCTGGCTATGGTCTAAATGTATCCCCCAAAATGCATGTGTTAGAAACTTAATCTCCAAAGCAGTGATGTTGGGAGGTGGGGCCTAACGGGAGGTGTTTAGGTCAAGGTTAGAGCTGCTGTATGAAGGGCTTGCAGGTGTGGATGTGGTCTCTTCTGCTCTTTCATCATGTGATAACACAGGGTTCCACCCCTCAGGAGGATGCAGCATTCAAGGCACTATCTTTGAAGCAGAGACTAGACTTCCACCAGGTGCCAGCACTTTGATCTTAGACTTCCCAGTCAACAGAACTGTAAGAAATAAATTTCTGTTCCTTATAAATTGTTCAGTCTCAGGCATTCTATTATAGCAGCGCTGCATGGAATAAGATGCCTCTCCTCTCTAACAGAATGTAATGCTCAAAGGAGAAACAGGAATAGCTGGCAGAAAGCAGAGACCAGAGAAAACCTGCAAACTGCCTGAACATTCAATGAATTTCCCACCTCAGACATGGAACCATTAGCCTTGTGGATCAAGACGTTTAAGCATAGACGCTGACCAGTAATTGGCTGATCACTACATGATGCTGACCAAGTGGCAACCCTAGGAATCCAGCCTTAAGAATTGAAAACAAGATTTTTTTTAATGAGGAAAAACAACTTTGGATGCATACTTTGGAAGAAACCATCCTAAAGAATTGGTACGGAAGGGTCAGTAAGTAAATTAACAAAAATTTACAAAAAGAAACAACAACCCTAGGGGAAGGGGAGAGTGGAATCGGAATCTAGAGTTGTTGTAATATATGATCTAAACTGGTTTTGAAGAAAAAATTAGGAGACAAGCAAAAAACTCAGAAAAGTGCTACCCATATACAGGAGAAAAAGCAGTCAATAGAAATTGTTTCTGAGGTACCCCACACAAAGATAATAAACCAACTATTATAAATATGTTCAAAGAACGAAAGAAACGGTGTTTAAGAATAAAACAAAAGTATGATGACCATGGCTTATCAAATTAAAACTATCAATAACTATATAGAAATTATAAAATGTAACAAAATAAAAATTATTGTATTGAAAAGTGCTGTCATTGAAGTGAAAATTTCACTGAAGAGTTTCAGTAGCAGACTTCAGCTGGCAGAAGAGATAAGCAAACTTGTGGACAGATCAATATAGACCATCCAATCTGAAGAACAGAGAGAATTTTTTTAAAAAATTGAACACAGCTCCCAGAGAAGGAGAGAGAAAAAGGCAGAAAAAATATTTGAAGGAACAGTGGCTGAAAATATCCCACACATGATTTTTTAAACTAATTTACACTTCCAAGAAGTTCAACAAACTCCAACTAAAATAAATTCAAAGAGATTCACACCTTAACAAATTATAATCAAATTGTTGAAAGAGAAAATTTTGAAAGCAGCAAAAGAAAAATGACTCATGAAGTGCAAGGAACCACAATAAAATTAACATTTTATTGTGATGAGATTTTCTGTCAGAAACAATCAGAAGCTAGAAAGCAAAGTGCTAAAAGAAAAAGAAAAGTCAACCAAGTATTAAGTATTCAACAAAACTATCCTTCAAAAAAAAAAAGTAAAATAAAGACATTACCAGATAAACAAAGACGGAAGAGAAATGACACCAGTTACGTGAATCTGTATATATAAAAAAAACTGGTAAAAATAATTACACAGGTAAATATAAAATCTGCTTAAGTATATTATTTCTTATATTCTTCTCTTATTTTAAACACTTTGCAGAGAAAAATTAGAATTGTTGGATTTTAACCTATACTTATAGATTATAATAATAGGTAAATTTCATATAAACAGTAAAATAGAACAAAGAAGGGGAGAAATAGAGTTCTATTGGATATCTATATTTTACTGGAAAAATGTTAGTATTAATCTGAAGCAGATTGTGATAAATTAAGATACATATTGTAATTCACAAGTTGTGATGATACGTATTGTAATCCACAAATAAACCATAAAAAATCCCTTAAAATATAGTAAAAAATAAAAAAACAAAAGAATTAAACAGTACAATAGAAGTATCTAACACGAAAGACAGTTGAAGGCAATGTATGAATTAAAAAGATATGGAACATATAAAATTAAATAGCAAAACAAGATATACATTAAATCACATAAATAATTACATCAAATGTAAATAGATTGAACATTTCAATAATAGTTTTAGAGAATGTCAAATTGGGTAAAAATAATAAGACTTAAGAGACACCTTTTCTAAGAACATCTAAGAACACAAATAGGTTTAAAGTAATAGAATGGAAATAGATAAACAATGCAAATAGTAACCCTAAGAAAACTGGAGTGTCTATATTAGTATCAAACAAAATGAAATTAACAGTATATCAATATTTATGGGATACAGCAGTGCTTAGAGAAATTTTCGTGGTTTTTAAATGACTTTTTTAGAAAAGAAAAGAGTAAGGTTTCATCTTAATTTACTAGAAAAGGAAGAGTAAACTAAATCTTAAACAAGCAGGAGAAAAGAAATAATAAATATTAGAGAGGAAATCCATTAAACAGACAAAACAAAAACAATAGTGAATGTGAATAAAATGAAATTTTTTAAAAATTGCTAAACCTTTGCACAGACTGGTAATGAAGCAGAGAAGACACAAGTTAGCAAAATTACGAGTGAAAGGGAAGACATCTCTTCTCTTTCAGATCTTGCAGAAATGAAAATAATTATCAAAGAATACTATCATCACCTTTATGCCAATAGATTACACAACTAGATGAACAATTGCTAGCAAAACACAAATTACTAAAACTAACTCAAAAGTAAGCGGAAAATGTGAATAGTTCTAAAATAAGACCTGTATCCATCTGATCTTCAACAAAGTCAATAAAAATAAGCAATGGGGAAAGGACTCTCTATTCAATAAATGGTGCTAGGATAACTGGCTAGCCATACGCAGAAGAATGAAATTGGACCCCTACCTTTCACCAACTACAAAAATTAACTCAAGATGGATTAAAGATTTAAATGTAAGACCTCAAATTATAAAAATCCTAGAAGGAAACCTAGGAAATGCCATTTTGGACAATGGCCTTGGCAAATAAATTTTGGCTAAGTCCTCAAAAGCAATTGCAACAAAAACATTGACAAGTGAGACTAAATTAAACTAAAGAGCTTATGCACAGCAAAAGAAACTATCAACAAGTGAGCAGACAACCTACAGAATGGGAGAAAATATTCACAAACTATATACATCAGACAAAGGTCTAATACCTAGAATCTATAAGGAACTTACACCAACCAACAAGGAAAAAACAAATAACCTCATTAAAAGATGGGCAAAGGATATGAACAGACACTTCTCAAAAGAAGACATACAGGCAGCCAACAAACATGAAAAAATGCTCAACATCACCAATCATCAGAGAAATGTCAGCAAGGCTGCAGAGAAAAGGAAACACTCATACACTGTTGGTGGGAATGTAAATTAGTTCAGCAACTACGGAAAGCAGTTTGGAGATTTCTCAAAGAATTTAGAACTACTATTCCACTCAGCAATCCCACTACTGGGTATATAACCAAAGAAAAATAAATCATTCTACCAAAAAGACACATGCGCTAGTATGTTCATTACAGCACTATTCACAATAGCAAAGACATGGAATCAACCTAGATGCCCATCAATGGTAGACTGGATAAAGAAAATGTTGTGTGTGTGTGTGTATATATATATAATGGAATACTACAGAGCTATAAAAAGAATGAAGTCAGGTCCTTTGCAGCAACATAGATGCAGCTGGAGGCTATTATCCTAAGCAAATTTGTGCAAGAATGGAAAACCAAATACCACATGTTCTCACTTATACATAGAAGCTAAACATGGGGTACACATGAACATGAAGGTGAGAACAACAGACACTAGGGATACTAGAAGGGGGTGAGAAGAAGGGGACCAAGAGCTGAAAAACTACCTATTGGGCACTATGCTCACTACTTGGATGATGGGACTATTCATACTTCAAACCTCAGCATCAACACAATATACCCATGTAACAAAACCTGCACATGTACCCCCCTGAACCTAAAATAAAAGTTGAAATTATTTTAGAAATAAAATAGTAGGCCGGGCGCGGTGGCTCATGCCTGTAATCCCAGCACTTTGGGAGGCCAAGGTGGGCAGATCATGAGGTCAGGAGATCAAGACCATCCTGGCTAACACGGTGAAACCCCGTCTCTACTAAAAATACAAAAAAAAAAAAAAAATTAGCTGGGTGTGGTGGCGGGCGCCTGTAGTCTCAGCTACTCTGGAGGCTGAGGCAGGAGAATGGCGTGAACCCAGGAGGCGGAGCTTGCAGTGAGCCAAGATCGCGCCACTGCACTCCAGCCTGGGTGACGGAGCGAGACTCCATCTCAAAAAAAAAAAAAAAAAAAAAAGAAAAGAAATAAAATAGTAAAGAAATTAACCTGGTATTTAAAAATCTTTCCAAAGGATAAAGGTCATGCCCACATGGCTTGAAAGAAAGTTTCAGGGAGTATACAAGTCTAAGTTGCCAGTTATCTTCTCCCAGAACTTACTCTAACTTCTACTGGTTTCATACTGCTTCTATACTTTATTCCTTTGTAGGTAATCTGTCTCTTCTTTCAGTTAGTTCTAATAGATATATAGACATAGATATGCATTCTTATTTAATATATAGTTATGAAATTGCATGTAAATATCTTAAATACATGCATATACCAATATTATAAATATATGTTGCATAAGAATTATAATTACATATTTAAGGTACTTGTATTAATATTTAATATATATAGTCATCCCTCAGTATATGCAGGGGATTGGTTCCAGGGCCCAAGCACATGCCCAAATCTGCACATACTCAACTCCTGCAGTCACCCCTGCCACGGAACTCACGTATAAGAAAAGTCTGCTCTCCCTATACAAGGGTTTCACGTTCCACAAATGCTGTACTTCTGTTTGGCTGAAAAACATCCACGTGTAAGTGGACCTGTGCCAGTTCAAACCCATGTCGTTCAAGGGTCAACTATATATTGGTGCAGTCTCTTATTTATTCTTAAGTTTTATCTTCCCTTTTAAAAAAATTTATCCATCATTTCTAGGAGATTTACAATGAGAGATTTTCCAGACAATTTAGTTTGCCCTATTGCTGAAAATATAACTTTCATTTAAATTTGTAATCCTTCTGGAATTGGTTTTTATTTATGGTGTGGCATGGTTTTTATTATTATTTTATACCTAAAACCAATTGTCCTGGAACCATTTTGGGAATAGTCTATGTTTTCCCAAGGATCTGCCTTTCTGCTTTTTTTTGTACAATGCAACAATGTTGAATTTTCCTGAGTCCCATGATCCTGAAAAACAATGACGTTTAAGAAATCCTTCCTAATTATTTTTACCTTGCTTGTCTATCCTGAAACTTTACTGAAATCATTTGTCAAGTCTAGGAGTCTTTTCGAGAAGTCTTTAGGGTTTTCTAGATATAAGATCATGTCATGAACATGACTTTCTCTTTTCCAATTTGGATGCCTTTTATTTATCTTGCCTCGTCGTTCTGGTATGACTTCCAATACTATGTTAAATAGGAGTGATGAGGGTGGACATCCTTGTCTTGTTCCAGTTCTTAGGGTGAATGCTTCCAACTTTTCCCCATTTAGTATGATGTTAGCTGTAGGTTTGTCATAGATGACTCTTATTATTTTGAGGCATGTTCCTTTGATGCCTAGTTTGCTCAGGATTTTAATCATGAAGAGATGTTGGATTTTTTTTTTTTTTTTGAGATAAGGTCTTGCTTTGGAATCCAGGCTGTAGTGCAGTGCCACAATCATAGCTCACTGCAGCCTCAAACTCCTGGATTCAGGCAATCCTCCTGCCTCAGCCTCCTCAGTAGTTGGGACCACTAATGTGTGCCACCATGCCTGGTTATTTTTATTTTAGGTAGAACAGGGATCTTTCTATGTTGCTCAGGCTGGTATTAGGGTGTTGGATTTTATTGAATGCCTTTTCTGCATCTATTGAGATGATCATATGATTTTTGTTTTTAGTTCTGTTTATGCGAAGAATCACATTTTTTGATTTGCAAATGTTGATCCATCCTTGTATCCCTGGAATAAAACCCAATCGATTATAATGAATTATCTTTTTCATGTGCTATTGCATTTGGTTTGCTAGTATTTTGTTGAGAATTTTTGCATCTCTGTTCATCAGGGGTATTGGCCTGTAGTTTTCTTTTTTAGTTTTGTCCTTGCCAGATTTTGGTATCAGGGTGATACAAGTTTAGTAGAATGAGTTAGGAAGGATTCCTCCTCCTCTATTTTTTGGAATAGTTTCAGTAAGGTTGGTACTAGCTCTGCTTTGTGCATCTGGTAAAGTTTGGCTGTTAATTTATCTGGTACTGAGCTTTTGTTTTTTGGAAGTTTTTAAATTACTGATTCAATTTCACTACTTGTTATTAATCTGTTCAGGATTTCTATGTTCATAGAAGCACTATTCGCAATAGCAAGTCATGGAACCAACCTAAATGTCTATCAATGGTTGCCTGAAAAAGAAAATATGGCATATACACACCAAGGAATACTATGCAACCATAAAAAAGAATACAGCTGTGTCCTTTGCAACAACATGGATGCAGCTGGAAGTCATTATCCTAAGTGAACTAACTCAGAAACAGAAAACCAAATACTACATATTCTCACTTGTAAGTGGAAGCTAAAAAATGGGTACACATGGACTTAAAGATGGAAATAATAGACACTGGGGACTCCAAAAAGGGGGAGGGTGCGGAAACAAGTGTTGAAAAATTACCTATTGGGCATAATGTTCACTATTTGGGTAATGGGTACACTAGAAGCCTAATCCCTACCGGTATGCAGTATTCCCGTATAGAAAATAATCACATTTACCCCCGAATCTAAAATAAAATTTAATTTTTAAAAAAAAGAATCCCTCCAACCTTAGTGTTCTGTAAAAGGGCTTACTGCAAAGAATGACCCTTTCCCAGATGATTTTGATAAGACTCATAGGTGTCCCCTTGTTTATCTATGAAAGGGTCAGAAATAGGCCTTTGAAATTCCTACTCTTTGCTTCATAAACGATTCACTGTACTGCTTGTCATCAAAGATCAGTCAGAACGAAATGCTTCTAATCAAACTTCTGTTAAGCATCTCTTCTTCCTCCAGGCCCCTGAATGAGCTCTGGCCCACTCTCAGCCTGAACCATATACAATCCCCTCCTGAGAATAGGCTGACTTCTGACAAAACATCCTCTGATCAAATTTCTAGAAAGACACAAATTACCAAAACTAACTCAAAAAGAAGTAGGAAATGTGAATACTTCTAGAGCAAGCAAAGAACTTGTTTGATGGAATCTTACTTGCTCGTTTTTGCTTGGGTTGCCTGTAGTTTTGAGGTCATATCCAAAAAATCGTTGCCCAGACCAATCTCAAGAAGTTTTTCGCTAGGTTTTCTTCTAGTAGTTTTACAGTTTCAGGTCTTGCCTTTAAGTCTTTAATCAATTTTTAGTTGATTTGTGTATATGGTATGAGATAAGAATCCAATGATATTTTTCTGTATGTGATTATTCAGTTTTCTCAACATCTTTTATTGAAAACGCCATTCTTTCCAATTGTACATTCTTGGCACTTTTGTTGAAGATCAATTGATCATAAATGTATGAATTAATTTCTGGGATATCTGTTATGCTTCATTGTTCTATATGTCTGTTTTTATGCCAGTACCATACTGCTTTAATTACTATAGTTTCAGAAGTATTTTGAAATTGAGTAGTGTGATGCCTCCAGCTTATTTTTCTTACCTTGGCTATATCAGGTCTTTTGTGATTCCATATGAATTTTAGAATTGTCTCTCCTTTTCTGTGAAAAATGTCATTGAAATTTTGATAGGGATTGCACTGAATATGTACATAGTTTTGGGTATTATGGATATTTTAACAATATTAAGCTTTCTAATCCATGAACATAGGATTTATTTTCATTTATTTGTTTCCTCTTCAATTTCTCTCATCAATGTTTTATAGTTTTCCATATAGAGATCTCTCACCTCCTTGAATAAATTCATCACGAAGTATTTTTTGATGCTATTGTAAATGGGATTATTTTCTTTATTTTCTTTTTCGTATTGTCTGTTGTTTGAGTAATACTACTGCTTTTTGTATGGTGATTTTGTATCTTGCAAATTTACTAAATTTTTATTAGTTTTAAGAGTTTTTCTAATGGAGCCTTTAAGGTTTTCTATAAGCAAGACTATGTCATCTTCAAACACAGACAATTTAACTTCTTCCTTCCTAATTTGGATGCATTTTTTTCTTTGTCTTACCCAATTGCTCTAGGTAAGACTTCCAATACTATATTGAATAGAAGTAGCAAAAAACATCATTGTCTTGTTCCTGATCACCACTGAGTATGATACTAGCTGTGGGCCTGTCATATAAGGACTTCATTATGTTGAGGTACACATGAAGGGATGTTAAGTTTTGTCAAATGCTTTTTTTCTGTATCTATTGAGATGATCATATGCATTTTGTTCTTTATTCTGTTAATGTAATGTATTACCTTTATTGATTTTCATATGTTGAAACATCCTTGCTTTCCTGGGATAAATCCCACTTGGCCGTAGCATTGGACTTTTTGGAATTTGGTTTGCTAATGTTTTGTTGAAAATATCTGCAACTATGTCCATGGGGGATATTGGTCTAATTTTCTTTTTTCCTCTTTTTTTTTTTTTTGTTGTTGTTGTTGGTGGTGGTGGACTTGTCTGGCTTTAGTATTGGGGAAATGCTGGACTTCAAATAAGTTTGACAGTATTCTCTCCTCTTCAGCTTTTGGAAGAGTTTGAGGATTGGCATTAATTTTTTAAATGTTTGGAGAATTCACCAGTGGAGCCATCCAGTCCTATTCTTTCTGGGGAGGATTTTCATTGCAAATTGAATCTCCTTACTCATTATTTGTCTGCTCAGATTTTATATTTCCTCATAATTCAGTCTTGGTAAGGTTGTTTGTTTCTAGAAATTATCCATTTCTTCCAGCCTATTTAATTTGTTGGCATATAATTGTTCATAGCAGTCTCTTACGGTCCTTTATATTTCTGTGGTATCAGTTCTAATGATTCCTCTTTATTTTATAATTTTATTTATTTGTTCCTTCTTCATTTTGTTCTTAGTTAATATAACTAAAGGTTTGTTGGTTCTGTTTGTTTTTTAAAAACAAGTCTTAGTTTCATTAATCCTTTCCATTAGATTTTAATCAATTTCATTTATTTCTGCTCTGAATTTTATTATTGTCTTCCTTCTGCTAACTTTTTGGGTGTAGTTTGTTCTCCTTTTTCTATTTCCTTGAAGTGTAGATTGTTTGTTACATATCTTTCTTTTTCATAATG
The DNA here is from genome assembly GCF_029281585.2 of Gorilla gorilla gorilla. Lineage (NCBI taxonomy): Eukaryota > Metazoa > Chordata > Mammalia > Primates > Hominidae > Gorilla > Gorilla gorilla. The sequence goes on from NC_073240.2 coordinate 31,823,442, forward strand.
TAGTTGTTTATCATTACATACTTCCCTTTCAGACTGCCTTTGGCACATCTTACACGTTTTGATTTGCTGTGTTTCCATTTTAGTTTGTCTCAAGATCTTTTTTTATTTCTTTTTAGATTTTTACCAGAAGTTTTGTTTAATTTTGTTCAGAAATGTTATTTCACTTTGATACAAATGTTAATTTTCCAATTTTCCTCCTGTTTTTTATTTCTAGTTTTATGCCATTGTGGTCAGAAAAGATACTTGCTATAATTACAGCCTTCTTATATTTGTTGAGACTTGTTTTGCGGCATAACATGTCAACTATCCTGGAAAATTTTCTATGTGTGTTTGAAAACAATGTGTATTCTGCTGCTTTTAAATATAATAAAATATTCCGTATATGTCTGTCAGGTAAATGTCATCCATAATGTTGTTTTAAGTCTACTGTTTCCTGTCTTGATGATCATTGTTGTAAGCAGGGGTATTGTTCTCCCTACTGTTGTGTTGCTATCTATATTTCCCTTTAATTCTGTTAATATTTGTTTTACATATTTAGGTGCTCCAATGTTAGGTGTAGAGACGTTTACAATTACTATATCCTCTTTAGGAATTGACCACCTTATCATTACGTAATGACCTTTTTGGTCTTATATAACAGTTTTTAACTTAGCTTACTTTTTCTGCTATAAATATAGCCACTCCTGCTCTCTTTTGATTACTCCTTGCATATAATATCCTTTTCCAACCCTTCACTTTCAGCCCACGTATATCCTAAAAGCAAAAACCCTGGAGCAGAAACTAACACTACAGCGAGTACCAGGGTAGGAAAACTAAACTGTCATTGATGAGTTGCTAGACGACAATCTCAGAGTTAAAGTTGCTATGGACAAACTTGAGAGATAAAAACTCAAGGGATGCCCATTCTTGGGGGAAGGGAACTCATATTTTCATGAGTTTTACCTCCAGGGGTTCTGCTAGGTTCTGCGGCTATAGCATACTATAAACATAGCCTAACCCCTAACCAGATAAACATAAAGCCTCACACAAAGGCCTATTTACTTCAGTTCTTTTTATCTACCACACGATGTCTGGCTTTCAATGAAAAAAATTATGTGGCACATGAAAAGAGAAAGAAAATATAGTTTGAAAAGACAGAGGAAAGTATCAGAACCAGACTCAGATATGGCAGGGAATTTGGAATTATCAGACTAGAAATTTAAACAACTATGATTAAAATGTGATGGCTCTAATGGAAAAAGCAGCCACCATGCAAGAACAGATAACTGATGTAATCAGAAATATGGAAACTCCATGAATCAAAAATAAATCTAGGAGTTAAAAACTCTATAACAGAGATGAAGTATGTCTTTGACAGGCTTATCAACAGAGTGGAAATGGCCAAGAACAGAACCAGTGAATTGGAGGAAATTCCAAAAGAAGTTTCCAGAACTAAAATGCAAAGAGAACCACTGGAAAAGATAGAACAAAATATCCAAAAACCGTTAAACGATTACAAAAGGAGAAACATCACCAGACAGAGAAGAAAGAGAATATTTGAAGTAGTAATGACTGAGAATTTTCCAAAACTAAAAATAGACACTAAACCATAGATCCAAAAAGTTCAGAGAACACCAAGCAGGAGAAATACCAAAAAACTGATATGTAGGCATATCATTTTCAAATGGCAGAAAACTAAAGACAAAGAGGAGATCTTGAAAAGAAGTCAGAGGACAAAACACAGCAACAAACACCTATGGATCAACAAGGATAAGAATTACATCAGACGTCTCCTCAGAAAACATGCAAGTGAGAAGAATCTGAAGTAAAATACTTAAAATGTTTAAAGGAAAAAAACTCCACCAACCTAGAATTCTGTACCTAGTTTACTTATTATTTATAAATGAAGGCGAAATAAAGACTTTCTCAGACAAACAAAAATTGAGGGAATTTGTCACCAGTAGACCTGCCTTGCAAGAAATGTTAAAATATATTTTTCAGCAAGAAGAAAAATAACATAGATCAGAACTCTGATCACATAAAGAATGGAAAGTCATTAGAAAATGAATAAAGATTAAATTACTAATTGCTGGTGATGTGTCGAAACACTATTGATTTTTATATGTTGAGCTTGAATCCAGAAACTGATAACCCAAACTCAGTTAACAGTTCTAAATGTGTTGTCTTCAGATTATTTTGGGTTTTTATGTAAAATAATAATAATAATAAACTTGTCTATAAATAGCAAATGTTTTATTATTTTATTTTTTTATTATACTTTAAGTTTTAGGGTACATGTGCACAACGTGCAGGTTTGTTACATATGTATACATGTGCCATGTTGGTGTGCTGCACCCATTAATTCGTCATTTAACATTAGGTATATCTCCTAATGCTATCCCTCTCCCCTCCCCCCACCCCACAACAAGCCCCAGTATTCAGCAAAGTCTCAGGATACAAAATCAACGTGCAAAAGTCACAAGCATTCTTATACACCAATAACAGACAAACAGAGAACCAAATCATGAGTGAACTCCCATTCACAATTGCTTCAAAGAAAATAAAATACCTAGGAATCCAACTTACAAGGGATGTGAACGACCTCTTCAAGGAGAACTACAAACCACTGCTCAAGGAAATAAAAGAGGATACAAACAAATGGAAGAACATTCCATGCTCATGGGTAGGAAGATCAACATCATGCAAATGGCCATACTGCTGAAGGTAATTTATAGATTCAATGCCATCCCCATCAAGCTACCAATGACTTTCTTCACAGAATTGGAAAAAACTACTTTAAAGTTCATATGGAACCAAAAAAGAGCCTGCATCGCCAAGTCAATCCTAAGCCAAAAGAACAAAGCTGGAGCCATCACGTTACCTGACTTCAAACTATACTACAAGGCTACAGTAACCAAAACAGCATGGTACTGGTACCAAAACAGAGATATAGACCAATGGAACAGAACAGAGCCCTCAGAAATAATGCCGCATATCTACAACTATCTGATCTTTGACAAACCTGACAAAAACAAGCAATGGGGAAAGGATTCCCTATTTAATAAATGGTGCTGGGAAAACTGGCTAGCCATATGTAGAAAGCTGAAAGTGGATCCCTTCCTTACACCTTATACAAAAATTAATTCAAGATGGACTAAAGACTTAAATTAAATGTTAGACCTAAAACCATAAAAACCCTAAAAGAAAACCTAGGCAATACCATTCAGGACATAGGCACGGGCAAGGACTTCATGTCTAAAACACCAAAAGCAATGGCAACAAAAGCCAAAATTGACAAATGGGATCTAATTAAACTAAAGAGCTTCTGCACAGCAAAAGAAACTACCATCAGAGTGAACAGGCAACCTACAGAATGGGAGAAAATTTTTGCAACCTACTCATCTGACAAAGGGCTAATATCCAGAATCTACAATGAACTCAAACAAATTTACAAGAAAAAAACAAACAACCCCATCAAAAAGTGGGCCAAGGATATGAACAGACACTTTATTTTTTTAATCTACCTTTTTCTTTTCTTATTGCATTTGGTAAGATCTCTAGGATATTGTTGAAGGAAAATCAACATAGCAGATATTCTTGTTTTGTCCTGAATATAAAGAAAACACTTCTGAAATTTAACCATTAAGTATAATATTTGTTTTAATTTTTATTATATAATATTAATCTCAATACATAATATAATCATGATGAAAATCTATTATAATAAATATTTGATCATAAATGGCTTTTTATTGCACATTTTCAAGAACTTGAAATAATCACATATTTACTTGTCATATTTTAGTGCTGTAAGTTCCACTGGAAAATTTTCTCGATTCAACCATTTCTGAAGTGTATCCTGTATTAACATATTTGTGATTTTTTCCCCCAAATTACTGTAATTAAAATTAGTATTCTGTCTGTCTCAGGTTTGGGCATGAAGCTTATGTTAGCCTCATGATTTAAGCTGATTACTTTTCCTTCTCTATGTATTCTATGTAGCAATGAAATTGAAGCCATTAGTATTTGTTATTTGAAAGTTTTCTAAAGCCCACTTGAAACACCATAAGCCTAGTACAATTTGAAGGAGAACATGAGAGAGGTTTTCAATTGTAATTTCTGTAATGCTAATGGGATTACTCATATGCCTTCTTTTTTTCATTTCAGTGGCAAGTTTGGTACTTTACATATACTCTAGAAAACTATATATTTCATTTAATTTTTCTAATGTAATGACAAACTGTTTTGTCAAGGTTTTCTTTTATAATTTTAAAATTATGACTGTATCTGATGATATAGTCCTTCTAATATTATTTACTGGTACTTTCTTTCTTTCACTTGTTTGGTCTTGCCAGACGTATAGTTACATCTGGCCCTTTTTGAGGAAATAGCTCATGGATTGACTATCATCATGGTTTCTTTGCTTCATCTTTCATTGATACATGTTTGTTTCTGCTTTATTTACTTTGCTCTGCTTTCATTGGGATTACTTCTTTTTACAGCATTTTGATTTGCAAACTTAGTTCAATAATGGCCAGTCTTTTTTCTTTTCTAATGGATGCCCTTGAAGTTCAAAATTTTCCTCTAATTACCATTTTAGCAGCATCACTCAGGTATTGACATACAGTCACTCTTTATCATTCACTTATAAATATTTCATGATTTCAATTGTGATTTATATACCCCTTGAATTATTTAGCAGAGTATGTTTAATTTCCAAAGGAATAAGGCTTTTTGGCTATATTTTGGCATTGATTTTCATCTTTGAATAGTTATTAGAGACTATCATCTTATGTGTACGAAATTGATTATTTGGTATTCATTGGGGTTGGCTTTGTGGCCTAGTACTTTCCAATGTCAGTAAAAAGTTTATAGAATCCCTAATTGGGTACAAACTCCTACAACATATATTCATTAATTCAAGCTTGTTAATTATGCTATTCAAATGTTCTTTATCTTTACTAACTTTTGGTCTGATTGGCTTCTTTAATACTAAAATTTAGTTCATGGTTATGGGTATGTCCATTTTTATTGTAATTCTGTACATGTTTACTTCATTAAGTTTCAGTTTAAATATTTTAAATGATTTTGAACATCATTCCTATGTTTAAGACTTATTTAACTCTTCTCATCTGTGATCTGACTATTCAAGTCCTTTGCATGTTTTAATATTGGTTTGTTGGTCTTTTTCTTATTGATTTGAAATGATTAAGAAAACAAAATACTTGTCTGCTATATAAAGGCAAATACTTTTCCTCAGTGTGTCATTTCTCTTGCTTTGTTCATACACAACACACAAAGTATATAATCAGGTCATCAACTTTCACAAAATAAAGAAGTCTGCTGGAGTTTTGATTGGGATGGCATTGCAACATTGTCTCCAATCTATGAGCATGGTATATCTTTCCATTTTTTTCACATACGATGGAGAAAAGGGAAATTGTAAGTAAAGGAACAAATTAACCAAATAGAAACTAAACATGTAAACACAATTGGCTTGTACTTTGAGAAAATGAATAAAATTAATAAGTCCTTGATAAAACTGATTGCAAAAAAAGAAATAGTAAGAAAAAAAACAGAACTAAAAAAAAGAAAGAATGAATTTGCTGTACCCTAAAAAGGCAAATTAAATAAAATGGACAACTTTCTAGAAAAATACAACCTACCATACTTGAAACAAGATAAACATGTGAAACACAACAAAAACTTACATGCGGATTTTTTAACCTTCCAGTGAAAACAGTGCAGATCTGAATCGTTTCACCCAGAGTGTTACCATGGTGGTGGATAAGACATTCTGTAAGTCCATGAGTGGTAGTGTTGGCAGAAGCATTGCATACAGGGAAGGCAAATTTATATCCAGAGCAAATGTGCATTTCGGTGAGGACAAAATGCTATCCCTTTATTATGGTGCTGTAACCAAGTCAGCCTTGGTGAGAGTAGTTCACGTGGCTGAGCCCATGGAAAACCTTCATCACTGACACCATAGCCAAATTATTCATGAGCCTACTGAAGGATGACAGGGGTGGCTGGGGAAAGAAGCTGAGTGGTATCCACAAAATGGGTCATCCTATTTTCTTGATTATTAAAGTCCTCCTCTGCTCACTTAAGCCTTTGCTGAGCATTCATATGGGACATAAATATATTCATATTCTTTCCCCATGGAGAGAGGTCTATGCTCATACTCCTTTCCCAGATATCTTTGTCACCAATATTTCAATCTTATTCTAAGTCCCTGACCATCCAGCCAACCCACAGGCTACAGCCCAGGAGCTGGTATACAATTGCACATCTGGCCATTTCTTCCCATTGAGAAGATTTCCCTTCACTACTGTCCTTCACGGCTGTCCCAGAAAGGGGCATGGTGCCACAGCTGCTCGCTTTCTGGTGATGCCTACATATCCTGCAGAAACATCTGTAAACAAGGTTCTAGTCTTCTCTAGTGTGATCTCTACTGATCATAGAGAACTTCCCATGAGATCATAGATACAGGGAGAGAGAAAGCAGTGTAGCAGGAGTGGAGACCATGGGCATTTGGCCACTTCAGCATGTAACTTGCTTGTACCTTCAGGACATGCTCAGGCCCAGTCATGTATATTTTACTTCCATTTGATGATGGAGTGCTGCTGTGCATACCCAGCTATATGGCTTTTTGTGTCCAAAAACACCCAGTTCATGATAAGCTCAGGTGGCAGAGTAACTTTATGGCCCATGGTCAAGCATTCGGTTTCTACCAAGGCCCAGTAGCAGGTCGAGAGCTGTCTCTCAAAAGGAGAGTCATTATATGAAAATGATGGCAGAGTCTTTGTCCAAAATCCTAACGGCCTATACTGTAACTTACCTACACTGGCCTTCCAAAGGCTCCAGACAGCCTCAACATCTGCCACTGACACCTCAAGTACCATCGGATTCACTAGACCATGTGGTCCAAGTGGCAGAGCAGCTTGCGCAGCAGCCTGCGCCTGTTGCATAGCCTTCTCCTGCTCTGGGCCCCACTCAAAACTAGCAGCATTTTTAGTCACTAGGTAGATGGGCAGTTGGTCCAGTGGGTCCTTGAATCCATCTTGTGGATATTTCCCTGTTCCAGATGCATAATCTGGAATAAACTGACTGCACCTAAATCTAAATAACTCCATTATTTTGCCTCCAAATCTAAATAGACCCACTATTTAAATAGACCCACTATAAGAAAAGGGCACTATGCCTTTTTCTCGGTTTTAGAAGGGCCAGATGCAACAATTTATGCTTTATTCTAGAAGGGACATCTAAACACGCCCCACACCACTGGATCCCTAGAATTTTAGTAGAATGCCCCTGAATTATAGTGAGATTTATTTATTACCCTCTGATATGCAAATGTCTTAACAATAAATCTAGGGTACTTGTACTTCTTACTCACTAGTTGCACTTCTTGCTGAGTGTTTTTATGCAGTCAGTTTATCATCGATATAATGGACTGGTGTGATGTCTTCTGGAAAAGTAACATAGACAAGTTCCTTGCAAACTAAATTATAACATAGGGATGGCATATTGATACACTCCTGAGGTAGGACAATGAAGGTGTACTGCTGGAAAGCAAACTGCTTCTGATAGTCCTTGTGGACAGGTATGGAGAAAAGGCACCTGCCAGATGATCAGCTGCATAACCAGGTACCAAGATGTGTGTTAATTTGCTCAAACAATGAAACCACATCTTGCACAGTAGCTGCAACTAGAGTACCACTTGGTTAAGCTTATGATAATCCACAGTCATTCTCCGGACTCCACCTGTCTTCTGCGCAGGGCAAATAGGACAGTTGAATGGAAATGTGGTGGGAATCACCAGCCCTGCACCTTTCAAGTCCTTGATGGCAACACTAATCTCTGTAATCCTTCCAGGGTAGCAGGATTGCTTTAAATCTACTATTTTCCTCTAATGGATTCCACTTGGCCTTTCCCACTATAATGGTCCTTACTCCACAGGTCAGGGAAACAATGTGGAGATTTTGCCAGCTGCTAAGTATGTCTATTTCAATTGGGAAATAACTGCAAGATGGGTTCAACAACCCATTGGACCCACTGTGAGTTGGACATGAGCTAAAAATCTACTGATTACCTGACCTCCATAAGCCTCAACTCTTACCTGGAGGGCCAGTGATGTTTCAGGTCTCCTGGAATAAATGTCAGTTAAAGGACAGTGTGCAGCAGTCCCTGAAAGTTCTGATTATTTCTTTTTTGGAAATGCACAGTTACCCTGCCAGAAGGTCCCAGGACCCTTTGGGAAGGATAACAGAAAGATTAAAAGTATAAGTTGTCAGTAGTGTGCCAGGCTTCTTCCTCAAGAGGATCTAGCTTCTCCTTCATTCAAGGGATTCTGAGTCTGAAAACTGGCTCAAGTCTGGCAATTTATTGAGGGGCTGTGAATCTCTGTTTTTAGGATTTGAGTTAGACTTCCATTCATTTAACCTGGAAGTTTTTTGTTTATATACATGAAGGAAGAATGTAGTGGGCTTCCTATCTACTTTACTTCTAGGAACTCATGACTAATTACCCAATGCCATGAGTCTACGTGAGTCAGACTACTCTCACTGTTGCTTTGTTTCTGCTATTCATTACAGTAACTATGCCCACCTTGTTTTCTGCAGTTGAGTTCCACAACTTGGCCCCTGACATCCTGTAATCCGTTTATTCCCACTGCATTTAAGCTTTCCAGTTGAGTAACTATGGTTCCCACTGTAAGGTCCGGCCTGCAGAGAAGAGCGGTCAGGGAGCTCTTTAAGGATGCAGGAGTCCCCTCACAAACCTATTCCTCAAAGCATTGCTGAAAAGTGTGTCTTCTAGGGCTTCGCACACAGGACCCCTTTCCTTCCCCATCAATGTCCTCACTTTAACAGTAGACACCTTATGAGGCTGAGTTCAATATTACCATAATAAGAAAAATGCAAATTAAAACTACACTGGGATACCGTTTCTCACCTATCAGATTGGCAAGTCCCAAAAGCTTAAAAATATACATTAAAGCTGTGGAAAAAATGGCACTGGCACTCCCAGTCATATAATGTGGGGGTATGAAATGCCCCCATGCCAACAGAGGGGAATTTCACAAAATCAAGAAAAATGTTTTATCTTTTCCCTAGGAATCCCATTTCTAGGAATCTATCCATAAAACACACTGCAAATATATGAAGTGACATATGTGCAGGGTTATGTATCACAGCACTATTTATGACAGCAAAAGACAACCTTGAAAGTCCATCAGTAAGGACTGATGTGACTAATTCCAATGGTTTAGAAGTTGGTGGCAAAACCTTTCCAGGAAGATTTATTTCAAGTGACCCCAACCACAACACTTTAACTATACACCCTCAGTGAGATAGATGCACTGAACTAAAAGAACTATTGTTACTCAGTAGTGTACTTTTTATTGTTAATATTAGTATTGTTTTAAAACAGTTACGTGTGTGCATATATAGTATAATGAAGCAAATAGTGGTTACTGTCATCAGAAACCAAGATTTCTAACATAAGTATGAAGAAGTTAAGTAAAACTCCTATAGACTTACATTTGAGTTGGAAACATTAGTACAATCTCTTTTCTTGTCTCTCCTTTTGAAAAAGTAAATGCATTTCCCAGCTCTGCCCACTCAAAACTTAAAAGTAATGCCTATGACATAAAAGCGAACATCTCTGGGACACAAATTGTGGTATGTATCATTTGCCTTAAGAAAAGAACCAGGGACCCTTGGCGAAATAAACGATTACAGGTTTGGTATAAAAACTTTACATGAAATCTGGGATTTTTGTGTGCCAGAAAGCAAGTTAGCTATCAAACACTAATAGGTTTGTGTCAAAAGAACACGGGAGTGGATAAGGGGGAACAACTGTACTGAATTCACCATATACGTAAAAATCAACTCCAAGTGGATTATAAATTTAAGGCAAAAAGCAAAGCAATAAAGTTTAAAAAGAGAGTATAGGAGATTTACTTTATAACCATAAAGTAGTAAAGATTTCTTCAGTGACACAATGTAGTCAGAAATGAGAAAACACGAAGAGCTAGAGTTTGTCCTGAGGATATATTCTGGTCCCTGCTGATCTATAGCAGTGTTTTTCTAACCTTATATGCCTTTACCCAGTGCATACCTTCAAATACACACACACACACACACACACACACACACACACACACATGCATGCATGAACATGCACCCACACGTTTATATCTAAAACTGAATTTCACAAAACAACCCTGTCTGTGAGGCAGCCAAACATTTTATTTTTGTTATATTATTCTTATCTGTTTTTAAAATCCTGTTTGTAATCTATTAAAATAAGCATGAACTACTAAGAGTTTGCAACATTCTGTCTGAAAATCATTAGTCTAGCCAGGCGTGGTGGCTCACGCCTGTAATCCTAGCTGCTTGGGAGGCTGAGTTGGGAACATCGCTTGAGTCCATGAGTTGGAGACAAGCTGTGCAATAAACAAAAAATCCTTAGTCTAAATCTAAAGCAAGAGTTATAGCATAGAACTCAGGTGGAGAGGCACAGAGAGCCTGCGCAGCAAGAGGAGAGAGGAGCTGAATGGAACCCAGCTCCTCAGTGGGTGCACCAGGTGACACCTCCTCTGCAGAGCGGGTTGCAGGTCTATATAGCTCTCTCAGGGGTGCTGCAGGATAGAGTACTGAAAAAAATTTCTTCGAAAATCCTCTCAACAAAAACATGCTTTAAACTCAGGCCTAAAAGTTCCCACAAAATTCCAAAGAACACGAGCTCATCCAAATGACTGAATTTGTGAAGAAAAAAAAGCCATCACGAACACAAGTCAGCAGAAACCACAAACTTCAGAATCTGATACATAAAGCCTGAAGATATTGGAATTATGCTGCAGAGCATGAAATACACACATTTAATGTTTAAGGTCATAAAGACGGGGTGAAAAGTATGCTGAAGAAAGACAAGACTGTAAAAACAGAGCACATTTGAAAGTAACCAAGGAGCATTCCTAAAAATGGGAACTCTCATCATAGAAATTAGATTTAGACAACAGATTAGGCCTAGACGATGCAAGAACTAGTAAACTGGAACATAGATATGAAGCAGTGATCCAGATTGCAGCACAGAGAGACAAAGAGAAAGAAGAAAAGAAGTGTCAGAGGAAGATGTGAACAAGAACAGATGTCTAATCTGAGTTCTAGAAATAGATGACAGTGAGGATGAGGCAGAAGCAGTATCTCAAGTGCCACTGGCTGATAAATGATCCACAAGGGTAAGAACTGTAAGGAATCCCAGGCCAAAAAAAAAAAAATACACATTCAGACACAAAATATTCAAACAGCAGATTTTAAAAATAGAGAGAAGAGTCTGGTTAAACCCAAGGCAAAGACAGTAGGAATGTCTGCAGTCAACAGCAATAACAGAAACCAGAAGTTCACAACATAGTATCTTCAAAGTCCTGAAAGTAACAGTCAACCTAGATTTCTATACACAGAAAAAATATCTTTCAAGAATAAGAACTAAGAAGTCATTTTCAGTAAAAATAAATAAATAAATAAATAAAAAGGAAGAAATATGCTACCAGCAAATCACCACAAAAAAGTAAGTCTAAAAGGTACATATATCACAGGAAAGTATTTTGTCAAAAAACAAGGGATGATGAACAGGGATCTAAGTTGAAGTGATAAAATATTAAGACAATTCTAAAATACTAGACAACATTAGCAAAGCACTAGGGAAGAGGGGTATTGATTGGAGCTAAAGAATTTTGTTACTTTTGTTGTTCCATCGACGGATACAGATCATTATTAAATCTATAATTTGTTGTGCTAAATATTCATTTTTAAAACTTTTAGAGGCTGGGCGCGGTGGCTCACACCTGTAATCCCAGCACTTTGGGAGGCCGAGGCGGGAGGATCACTTGAGGTCAGGAGTTCAAGACCAGCCTGGCCAACATGGTGAAACTCCATCTCTACTAAAAATACAAAAAAAATTAGCTGGGCTTGGTGGTGTGTGCCTGTAATCCCAGCTACTCAGGAGGCTAAGGCAGGAGAATCACTTGAATGCAGGAGGCGGAGGTTGCAGTGAGCTGAGATCGCACCACTGCACTCCAGCCTGAGCGACAGAGCAAGACTCCATCTCAAAAATAAATAAATAAAATAAAGTAAATAAAACCTTTAGAGTAACCACTAAACAAATATAAACAGATTATCTTTCAAACTAGAGGAAATTTGAAATAGAAGGAATCTTGGAATCTTGATTAATCCAAAAGATGGCAAGAAAAGGGGAAAAAATAAAAGGAGGAAGAAATTAAAACTACAAAATAAGATGGTAGAAAATGACTCTAATATAACAACAGGTTTAATTAGTATAAATACAGAATGACTTCTAGTTAAAAAACAAAGCTTTTGAGACTTGATAAAGAACGAAAATCCAACATTATGCATCAATATAGGATGAAAAAGACAATCTAGGTAAGAAACACTATATTCATATGGAACATAATTAAACTTCAATTTGAAAGGAAGTTAGTAGATATAAAAATGATTACATTTTGAGAAAAGGTTTAATTCATCGCGGATATTTAACATTTCTAAATGTATAAACACTTTAATAGCATAGCTTCAGAATATTTAATAAAAGAAATAACGATGTAGAAGGAAAATGGCAACTTAACCATCAAAATGAGATAGTCTGATATTTCTCTCAAAGGTGATGGAGCTAGTCAACAAAAGTAAAAAAATATATAAAATAAGGTAACACAATTAACAAGCTTGATCTAATATGCACATAAGAAAGTGCTGTAGCCAACAACTCACTTATGTGGAGTGGTATCAACCAATAAAGTAGTCTTACCAAGCTTCATAGAATTGTTATAATAGAGAATACGTTACATTTTCTCAGTTCTCTTAAGTTAAACAGGAATAAATACATAGGAAACGCTCATACACTGTTGGAATGTAAATTAGCACAGCCACGCTGAAAAACATTTTGGAGGTTTCTCAAAAAACTAAAGTAGAATTACCATATTGTCCAGCAATTCCACTCCTGTGTATATATCCAAAAGAAGGGAAATTAGGCCGGGCACTATGGCTCATGCCTGTAATCCCAGCACTTTGGGAGGCTGAGGCAGGCAGATCACGAGGTCAGGAGATCGAGGCCATCCTGGCCAAGATGGTGAAACCCTGGCTCTACCAAAAATACAAAAATTAGTTGGACATGGTGGCGCATGCTTGTATTCCTGGCTACTCAGGAAGCTGAGGCAGGAGAATCACTTGAACCGGGGAGTTGGAGGTAGCAGTGAGCTGGGATCGCGCCACTGCACTCCAGCCTGGTGACAGAGAGAGACTCCATCTCAAAAAAAAAAAAAAAAAAAAGAAGAGAAATCAGTATCAAAGAAATATTTGCACTCCCATGTTTATTGTAACACTATCTATAATAGCCAAGATACGGAATCAAACTAAGTGTCCATCAACAGATGAATGGAAAATGAAAATGTGGTAGATAGACACAACGGAATACTATTCAGCCATAAAACAGCATGAAATCACTTGCAGCAATGCAGATGGAACTGGAGGGCATTACGTGAACTAAGTCAGAACAGAAAGACAAAAATATTGCAGGTTCCCACTCGTAGGTGGGACCTAAAAAAACTGATCTCATGGACACAGTGAATTGAATAGAATGGTGGTTACTAGAAGTTGTAAAGGGTGCTGAGGAGGCAGGGGGTGAAGAGGTGTTGCTTAACAGGTACAAAAATACAGCTCAATAGAAGACATACGTTCTATGTTTGATAACACAATAAGGTGGCTGGTGTTAATGACAATTTATTGTATATTTCAAAATAGCTAGAAGAAAAGATTTGAAATGTTCCCAACACAAAGAAATCATAGATGTTTGAGGTGATGGATATCCCCGTTATCCAGATTCAATCATTCTACATTGTATGCTTGTACCAAAATATCACATCAACTTCATAAATATGTACAGCTGTTATGTCCATAAAATTTAAAAACAAAAAACAAGGAAGAGGGGAAGGATAATATACCTCCCAATGTGAAACAGGCACTACAGTCAAATTTTGTAATATGAGACTTAGTAAAAGGGTTGTATAAAAGCTACGGGCAGTGTTTGTAGGGAAACCACAAGGAATAGGGCAGCACCACAGGGTGGCGATGCCATGATCACCACGGCATTTAGGGGGCCATGATCTCATGCAGATCGGAGGAGCAAAGGAAGGAGTGGTTATCAAAACCCAGGTAAGAGAGGTCTGTGCAGAGACAGCTGTAATGGATGCAGCCAGCCGGGGCACAGCACAGGGAAGGAAACGGGAATAAACTCCATCCTCATTCTCCTCCCTCCCTTTGATCTCATTCCAGGACTCCCATGAGCTATACCCAAGCAGAATCCAGTGGGCAACAGAGCCTTTGATGCAGCCCATGAGGGCACAGACAAGGCTGAGCACATGGAGAGTGGGCGGGGGAATGCCACATGCACAATTCACCTCATTTGCCTTTTGACTCATAACTCATGGTAACCCAATAGCTGATGAGCATGCACTCGTTTACAGCTAATGAATTCAGAAGAAATGATCGAATTAGAATATTTGCTTTCTCAAACCCCTAATGAAATAATGTATGCAGGCAATGGTCATCATTGGCAGCTGGAACTATTATTTGATAGGAAATTTTATAATGGATAGATCATCCTGATAACATCTGAACCCACAGATCAATATTAACATCGAAAAAGGAGACAGACAATAGGTATCTCCTGATGCAACATAATAGCAAGCAAATGCACTAAACATACAGCGTTCCTGCCAGAAATATTAAGCCTGAATCTAATTAAGACCATGTTTTACTACCAGTTTATAGGAAATACAAGGGACAGAGGAACGTGTTCAACACTCCAGGGCTGCAATCAGCAATATCTAGACTGTGGGATGTTCCACAGGGCAAAGGATCCAGTTTTATTAACAAGACACCTTGCAAGACATAAAAATAGGGTAGGGGAAACCTACAGATAGATTTGAGACATAACCAGTCTATGTTTGGACCTTTTGTGAATCCTAATTCCAAAAAACCGGCTATAAAAACGTTTTTGACGCGAAATGAGCAGTTTGAATGCTGACTGGATAACTCGGTGATATTGAAGAATTGTAGACTTTCAGGTATAAATAACAGTATTATGGTTATGTTTTTTAAATTTTTATTTTTTTAATTTAATTTTATTTTTTGAGATGGAGTTTTGCTCTAGTTGCCCAGGCTGGAGTGCAATGGCACGATCTCAGCTCACTGCAACCTCTGTCTCCCAGGTTCAACCGATTCTCCTGCCTCAGCCTCACCAGTAGCTGGGATTAAGGCGTTAGTCACCACGCCCAGCTAATTTCTGTATTTTTAGTAGAGGTGGGGTTTCACCATGTTGGTCAGGCTGCTCTTGAACTCCTGACCTCAGGTGATCCACCTGCCTCGGCCTCCCGAAGTGCTGGGATTATAGGCATGAGCTACCATGCCCAGCGGTTATGTTTTCTTTTTTCTTTTCTTTTCTTTTTCTTTTTTTGAGACAGAGTCTCCCTCTGTCGCCCAGGCTGGAGTGCAGTGGCACAATCTCGGCTTACTGTAAGCTCCGCCTCCCAGGTTCACACCATTCTTCTGCCTCAGCCTCCCGAGTAGCTGGGACTACAGGCGCCTGCCACCACGCCCAGCTAATTTTTTTTTGTATTTTTAGTAGAGATGGGGTTTCACCGTGTTAGCCATGATGGTCTCGATCTCCTGACCTCGTGATCTGCCCACCTCGGCCTCCCAAAGTGCTGGGATTACAGGTTCGAGCCACCGCGCCCGGCCCCCGGCAGTTATGTTTTCTAAAAAAGAATCAATGTGTTTCAGAGACAAGTACTGTAGGATTTATGTATGATGTCTACTAATTGACTAAAAATAACTCAGTGGGGAGAGTGTGGAGTGGGTGAAGAAATGAATGAAACAAGATGGACCATGTGTTGGCAATTTTGAAGCTAGGTTATTAGAACACTAGGTTACTAGTATACTAGTCTCTCTACTGTGTATATTCTATTTTTTCCCTAACAAAATATGTAGGAAAAAATTGCATGCAGAGGGTATGAACTGTCTGTTACATAATCTCATGACCCATAATCAGCATTCAGGGACAGAGGGAAAGCAGGGGTCCCTGGGAGTTGGAGATGTCTACTCTGGAAGAACAAACGCCTCAAGTATTTCCAACACTTTGCTCAACATAGGTTCCCAGCCCTTGCAAAGCTGTTCTCATCTCAGAGGCCCCTCGAGGAAACAGAGAATCCCCAGTGAGAGAATGAGACTAACCGAGATTAAGCTTCTCTGTAAAATCGAGAGGTCATAGTTAGGCGACTGAATATGAAAATGCCCATTCAGTCACTGAATTTGGCAATAGGATAGGAAGCAGAGCAGGAGGGTATATTACTTCAATTGTGAAGCAAATGTATTATTCATTGGTACAAGAAAGGCATTTGGGAAGGTGATCAAATGCATATGCTTTATAAAGTCACATGCTCCGAAAACTTTGAAGAGCAGGTATTTTCCGCTTTTTGAAACTATTTTATAACAGTATAAACAGCTGAAAGGAATGAGCTCAGTCTATGTGTACCCACTTTCATACACCTTAGCGAGAGAAGGTTGAGTTCATTTATTTATTTACTTATTTTGTAAAGTCAATAAATTTTTATTCAAGGAATTTCATTTTGTGATTTCTTCCACTGCCCATCAAGGTCACTTTAGATCCTCTGAAGAGCTGGAGTCAAAATTTATTTTCAAAAATTACCTTCAAGTTAGCCCTTTTAAATGAAACTGACATTTATTTTAATCCAGTTGTCCTGTCAACCCATAATTCTTTTATTTTGGCTTCTGTCATCTCCTTTTAATATGGATATACTGATGAAGACTTCAAAATTCACCAGTAGTCTTTGGGATCTGATTTCTTCCACCAATTTACTTTAGGGTCATTTTTAGTGTAGGTGGATCTGCCTGGTTCTCAATTTGACACCCTCTCTAAACATGAATGAGTTGCAATCATATTCGTTCCTAAGTGATCAAATTCAAGAATAGTACAGATGTGTGGAATATGCCAATACCTAAGGTAAAAAAGTAAATTATCAGGTCTTTACTAAGACAGTTACTGAACTTAAGACAGTTTAGAAACTGTCTTTTTCATACTTCAGCAACTGTCTTGTGGTTCCTTCCCACAGATGTAACAATAGTCCTGTGAGTAAAGTAAAACCACAGAGTTACTCTATGAGGCATTTCCAACAACGTGCAGGCTACAGGAAAAGACCTATCGGGATAGACCTCAACGGAATGTTGAGTTTAAAAAGCAAGTCACCAAATATCACTTATGTAAAATTTATAAATATACTAAACAGCAAACTACATCAATGTTTCTCTTTTTCGGTTTTAGGAATCTCTTACTCTCCTAAAATTATTGAAGATCCAAAGAGATTTATTTCATTTGGGTTGCATTTACTAATTTTTTCTATATAAGAAATTAAAGCTAAAAAAGTTTTGAAACACAAGAATGCAGGTATTCATTTCCTTAGGCATCAGAGCATTTACACCTTTAGGTAGCTCCACTGTATCCTCATGAAAGAATGAGAGTAAAAAAATTTCATATAATGTCTTAGTATTATTATGTAAATATATTTTATCTTATTTCCCCCCAAAAGACTGAAACCATTTTATCTTGCTTTCACCCTTTTGTGATCCAGGGATCACACTTTGAGAACCAATTCACATATGGTTTAGAGATATATTTTATATAACACATTTAGTAAAATCATAAAAACATGTCTTGGCAGGGCACCCTTTATAAGTAAAGGCTAAGTTATACTGCAATAACAAATAATGCTCCACACCCCTGCCCCCCGCTTTTTTTCCCATCCTACTATGTTACATATCCATCAGCCACACCATGGCACCAAATCCTCTTCACTCTGGAATCTGGTAGATAAAGCAGACACTCTCAAGAGTTTGCCAGGCTCATGGCACACGGAAAAGAAAAAGTGAAACCACTTCTGCTGAAAGGGACAAGGATCATTTATGCCCACATTTCCCTGGCCGAAGCAATTCACACAGTCAATCCTAATGGCAGCAAGGTGGAGAAACTACTCTTCCTCCAGGGAAGGGAAGCAAATACTTTTCTTCTGTTTTTTTTTTTTGAGACAGAGTTTCGCTCTGTCGCCCAGGCTAGAGTGCAGTGGCGCGATCTCGGCTCACTGCAAGCTCCGCCTCCCAGGTTCACGCCATTCTCCTGCCTCAGCCTCCCGAGTAGCTGGGACTACAGGCACCCGCCACCACGCCCGGCTAATTTTTTGTATTTTCAGTAGAGACGAGGTTTCACCATGTCAGCCAGGATGGTCTCGATTTCCTGACCTCGTGATCCGCCCACCTCGGCCTCCCAAAGTGCTGGCATTACAGGCATGAGCCACTGCGCCCGGCCTCAAGAAGGGCAGCAAACACTTTTCACAAGAAGTTAAGTCTTCCCCACACCAATGTCAAGGTTAGCTTTGGGTAGATAAGGAGATAGGATTGGGTAATGGCAATTTTTAAAGTAACAGTAATAAAATAATAGTAAGAGTAAAAGAAATCATTTTAAAAAATAGAATTCTGAACCAAAGCAAACAAATAAAAAATGGTACAAACCAGAGGTGTTCTCTTTGTGACTGCAATTGACTTGACCATACTCCTCAAAACGATTAGGCATCATTGGCTCAGCCATAGACATTATGACCCAATGGTAATGAGGCACAGACTGTGCATGGCAATATAGCTTAGAGGAAAAGAAAAGATCATTGTCTTTTTGATTGTTTTATTTTATTTTTCAGATGGCGTATCACTCTGTCGCCCAGGCTGGACTGCAGTGCAACTTCTGCCTCCCGGGTTCGAGCAATTCTCCTACCTCGGCATCCCAAGTAACTGGGACTACAAGCATGCACCACCACACTCGGCTAATTTTTGTATTTTTAGTAGAGACGAGGTTTCACCATGTTGGCCAGGCTGGTCTCGAACTCCTGACCTCAGGTGATCCACCTACCTTGGCCTCCCAAAGTGCTGGAATTACAGGCATGAGCCACTGTGCTCGGCCAGATCATTGTCTTTGACTCTACACTTCCTGTCTTCGGTTTCTAACCATGGGTCGTTAGCCTCATCACTCAAGGTATCTATGCATTGAAAGGGGGATTATAATGATACTTGCCTTATAAGGTTGTTGATAGTTAAGTCTTATAAAAGACTTGGTCTACTGAAGTGCTCAGAATAGTGCTTAACTTAGAGGAAGTCCTACTTAGCCCAACTTCTGAAGCAAGACATAGCAGTTAAAGTTGTGACCTTATTCATGCATGGAGAGGTGAGAATTTAGGTAACACTTACATGAGGGTCTAATATTAATAGGTGTCCAATTCCAGCCTTGAATGAGAAAAGTAGAATTACTCAACCTGTTGGAATAACTAAGATTTCCCTGAATTTTTGTATCTGTGAGATAGAGGTATCTTTTTCTGAGAGTAGAACTTTGGAGAAGACAGATACTATTTGTGACAAAATTATGGGGGAGACATTATGACATTTTTTTCAAACATGTTGAAAAACCAAACCATTAGCTCCCAAACTCCAAGGCCATGGGTGACAGATGAGGTTGCTGAGAGGTTTTGCTGGTTAAACAGAATAGCGGGAGCTCTGCTTCTTGTTAGAGTGTAAAAGGTTGTAAAAAGCTGTTGCTCGCAATATAACAATGAGGAAATCTTAATTTATTCCAATCATCAGACATGACAATCAGTAGAGACCTGAAAAAGCAAAGAAGTCTAAACGCACAACATTGAAGGGACGGACGAGCCTCTCCAAAGCAATAAAAACCTGCAACTGCTTTTATCTCTGGGGTGTGGTGGTAAGAACAAACCAGCCATAAGCAGGGAGGACTCGGCTCTTGGCTGAGACAAAAAGAAACCAAAGAAATCTAGAAGGACCCTGTAAGGCCAGGCGTGATGGATTCAAACCCAGAAGCGCCCCCAAAGTACACTCATCTACGTGCCCCATAAATCTTTTCGTTCGGACACTTCATCTCAAATACAGAGTGATGGCTGGGCACCTGGGACAGAGTAGGATGGCAGACAGAAGGAGAGGTCCTGTGGAGTCGGAAGCCGGGGCAGGCTGCAACATGGATTTCTTCCAAGGTACGGGAAGCTGGAAATGAGCGAGAAAGCTTAGGGAGACCTCAGAGTCTTAGCTCTCTATTCCTAATGAAAGGAGGGCCCTGGCTGCTACCTTTGAAATACATGAAACCTGTGGTAAACTGAAATTAATTAAATCTACAACCCAGACGAGAACCAGCTCAACTCCAGATTGAGGGGAAAATAGAATTACACTGTTGTAAGTTTCTTACACTTTTTAAATGAAGTTTCACAATACTATTCACAGATAGATTGTGATAAGTTAAAAGTACATGATCTAGAGAGACAACAGAAAAAAACTCCAGATACTCTGAAATTAAATCATACACCTTTAAATAGTCTATGGTCAAGAAGGAGATCCAAGGAAATTTCGAAAAGTACACATAGAATTGAATGAGAATAAAAAGACAATAGATCAAAATATATGGGATGTAGCTAATGCAGAGCTGAGGGGGATCTTATAGCCCTAAACGCTTATGTTAGAAAAGAGGAAAGGACTCAAAACAGTAAGTTTTTCCCCTCAAAAAACTAGAAAAAGATTAGCCAAAGAAACCCAAAGCAAGCAGAAGGAAATCATAAAGGTGAGAGCAGAGATCAACTAAACGGAAAACAGGAAAGTAGAAAAAATAAAACAAAAAGCTGCTTCTTCAAAAATATCAATGTCACTCTAGCAAGACTGGCAAAATTAAAACAGAAGAGACACAAATCAACAGTATCAGTAATGAAACTAACCACAAAGCCCACAGCCATTAAAATGGCAGAAAGGGAATATTATAATCAACTTTATGCTCATAAATTTGACAATGTAGAAAAAATGAATCAGTTGCTCAAAAACCAAAAATTACCAAAATGCAACCAACACGAAGCAGATAATCTAAGTGGTTCTAGTAAAGAAAACTATTTAAAAATGGAATTCATAATTTAAAAGCTCCTAAAAAACAACTTGCAGCTCCACTTCATTTTCCTGGAGAATTCTACCAAATATTTAAAGAACTGACAGAAATTTTACACAATTTCTTCCAGAAAATAGAAGAGAAAGGAACACTTCATACTTCATTTTATGAGGCGGATACCAAAACAAGACAGAAACAGTACCAAAGAAGAAAAATATAGACAAACATTTTTCATAAACTTTGACACAAAAGCCATCAACAAAATATTAGCAAATTAAATACAAAAATGTACAAAAACATTTTTAAATAGTAATCAAGTGTGATTCATTCCAGGAATGTAAGGTGGGTTTGACATTTGCAATCAATTAATGTAATCCACCATGTTAACAGGCTAAAGAAGGAAATGACACAAAAATGAATTTGACAAAATTCAGTACTGACACATGCTAGAAACTCCCTAAATTAGGAATACAGAAGAACTAAGTGACCTCGATAAAAAACACCTACAAAATCCTACAGCTGACATTGTACTTAATGGTGATAAACCGAATGTTTTCTTTCTAAGATCAGGAGCAAAACAAGGATACCGCCTCTCAACACTTGTATTTAACGTAGTATTGGAAGTTTTAGCTGCTGCAATAATGCAAGGAGAGAAAAGCGAAAACATGCAGAAGAGAAAGGAAAAGATAAGGCTACCTCCAATTGCAGATGACATGATCATCTTCATAGAATATTCCAAGGAATATAAAAAATAAAGGTCTAACACTGAAAGTCACTTCAGCAAAGTAACAGAATACAACATCAACACAAAAAATATTAATCACATTGTGCCCAGAGTTGGTTCCTTCCGGAGGGTTTTGTCTAGCTGACTTCAAGAATGAAGCCACGCCTACCTTCACAGTGAGTGTTACAGCTCTTAAAGATGGTGTGTCCGAAGTTTGTTCCTGCAGATGTTTCTGCCTGACAGTGGGTTCGTGGTCTCACTAACTTTAAAAACGAAGCCGTGGACCTCCGCACGGAGTGTTACAGCTCTTAAAGGTGGTGTGGACCCAATGCGTGAGCAGTAGCAAGATTTCTCGTGAAGAGCAAAATAACAAACCACGCACAGCACAGAAGAGGACCCCAGCGCATTGCTGCTGCTGGCTGGGGGTGGCCAGCTTTTATTCCCTTATTTGTCCCCGCCCACGTCCTGCTGATTGGTCCATTTTACAGAGCACTAATTGGTCCATTTTACAGAGTGCTGATTGGTCCATTTTACAGAGTGCTGATTGGTCCATTTTACAGAGTGCTAATTGGTGTGTTTGCAATCCTTTAGCTAGACACAGAGCACTGATTGGTGTGTTTTTACAGAGTGCTGATTGGTGCATTTAAAATCCTTCAGCTAGACACAAAAAATCTCCAAGTCGCCACTCGACCCAGGAAGTCCAGCTGACTTCACCTCTCAATATTTCTATATACTAAAAATGAGTATGCAGAAACCAAAATTAAAAACACAATACCATTTACAACTACTCCAAAGAAAATGAAGTACTTAGATATAAACGCAACAAAAAATGTACAGTATCTGAATGCTGAACATGACAAAATACTAATGAAAGAAATCAGAGACCTAAATAAGTGGAGAGAGGTACTATGTTCATTTAAAGACTCAACATGGTGAGTACACTTTCTCTCCAAATTGACCTATAGGTTTAATATAATTCCCTCCAACATCTAAGCAAGTTTTTGTAGATGTTGACAAGTTTATTCTAAAGATTATATGGACAAGCAGGGACCCTAGAGTAGACAAAAAATAATCTTGGAAGATAAGAATAAAGTGACAGAAAACACTGTACCCAATACTAAGACTTACTACATAGCTACAGTAATGGAGAAAGTGTAGTATTGGTAAAGAAGCAAACATGTAAATCAGTGGAACAAAATAGTGAACTCATAAATAGACCTATATAAATATCCTGAAATGATTTTTGACATAAAGGCAAAAGCAACTCAATGGAAGAAGTAGATCTTTTGGAGCAATTGGAATCTCAACCAAAACCTCACACCTTATATATAAAAAAAAAACCTCAAAATGGATCACAGACTTAAATTTATAACTGTATAACTTTTAGAAAAAAAAGCAGGAGGGGTGTTTGGGATCTAGGGCTAGGAAAGACGTTTTAGGCACAAAAAGCACGATCCTTTAAAGGAAAAAAAGATAAAAACTGGACCTCATCAAAATTAAAAACTTTTACTCTGCACAAGACCCTGTAAAAACAATGAAAATGCAGACTACATACTGTGAGAAAATATTTACAAAACACATACTCAAAAAAGTATTACTCTGTAGACCATGTAAAGAATTCTCGAAACACAGCCGTAAAAAAAGCAAAAATCCAGTTAGAAATAAGCCAAATATATCAATAGACATTTCACTGAAAAGAATATACAGATGGCAAATAAGCACATAAAAATGTTTAGTTTCATTGTTTACCAGAGGAATGCAAATTAAAACCACAATGAGATATCACTGTATAGCTATCAGAATGGCTAAAACAAAAATGTGACAGCATCAAATGCTGGCAAGCATGCAGAAAAACTGAATCAGTTACTCATTGTTGGAAGGACTATAAATTAGTACAGTCACTCTAGGAAACAGTTTGGCAGCTTCTTATACAATAACTATACAATTAGTATACGATCCAGCAATTGCACTCTTGGGCATTTATTCCAGGGAAACGATAACTGAGGTTAACATAAAAATCAGTACACAAGTGTTTTTAGCAACTTTATTCATAATAACAAGAAAAACAAAATCTAGGAAGCAATGTCCTTCAGTAGGTCTGTGGCTTTAGAAAAATGTGATATGTGAATACCATGGAATAATATTCAGCAATAAAAAAGAAGAAACTATTGATATATGTGACAATTTAGATAAATCTCCAGAGAGTTACAGTGAGTGAAGAAAAAAGCCAATTCAAAAATGTTACATACTGTATGATTCCATTTATATAACATTATTGAGATTTTAAAAAAATAACTGAGGCAGAGAACAGATTAGTGATTGCCAGGATTAGAAATGGGATCAGTGTGGAAGGAAAGTGAGTATTGTAATAAAAGGGCAAAGTGAGGGATCCCTGTGGTGGCACTCTTCTGTATCTTGGCTGAAGTGGTGGATACATAAAACCACACATGTAATAGAATTGCATAGAGCTGAATACACACACTTGAACTCACCTAAGTGAGTACTATAAAACTGAAGAAATCGGAATAAGATCAGTGGATTGTATCAATGTCAATTTCCTGGCTGCCATGGTATAGTTTTGCAAGATTATTGTATTTGAGAGAACCTAGATAAAGAGTACACAGGATCTTTCTGTATTATCTTCGACAAATATACATGAATCTATCTCAATAGTGAGCTGCATGGGAATTATCTCAAGACAAAATGTTTAATAAGAATATATGTTGTAATTGGCAGAATACAGAGCATTTTTAGCAGAGTGAAATCATTCCGTAGGATACTTACAACGGTGGGCACATGTCATTATGCATTTTTCACAACCTATAGAATATACAGCGCCAAGAGTGAACCCTAGTGTAAACTATGACTTGGAGTGGTGATGACGCATCAAGGTAGGGCCATCAATTATAACAACTATACCACTAAGGTGCAGGAGAATGATAAAGGGGGGAATTGTGCCTGTGGTGAAGATAGGGGAGGAGGGGTAGATAGGTACTCTGTATTTCCTGCTCAGTTTTGTTGTGAACCTAAAACTGGTCTAAAAAATAAGTTCTATTTCTTAAGTCATGTTGTAATTTCAAGAGAAATATTAAAAAATATAGATATAGCTAAAAACTCAATGAAAAAGACAGTAATAAAAATACATCATCCAGAAAAGTCAGAAAACTAACTAATGAAGGATAAAATGTCAGATGACACAAATCGTGACCAAATAGCAAGATGGTTGATGTACACTCATTTGCATCAAAAATTTCATTAAAAGGAAATAGATTAAGCACTTCTTTAAAAATACATCATAAAACAGGGTAAGCTGACCCAACGATATAGTGTTTTCAAGAGACCTGATTTAAATTCAAGGACACAGAAATGTTGAAAGAAAAAAAAATGAAAAAATACACCTTGCAAACACTAACCACAAGAAACCCAGTGTTTCTATGTTAATATCAGATAGGAAAGTTGTGTCATATGGCTTAATAGAAAGCCACAAAATATTGCTGAACAAAGTTGGTAAGAAAACATGATCTTCATACATTCCTATTTCCTTTCCTTCTTAAAAGTTTTCCTTGAGTTCTTTGAACATACATATGAGAGTTTCTTTGGGGTCTTTGTCAAGTTTAACATAAAGAGGGAGAAATCCCAGGCTAACACACCCCAAATTTCCACTGCTATTACTTGAAAGCAGTCTTTCTTGAATAAACTCTTATAAATTTGTTGTACATCTCTGGCCAGTTTCAGAGTCCTGAAATGGATGTTTTTGACAAAAGTTTTGTTCAGTTTTATCATTGCTTTTTGGGAGAGAATTTGCCTTCCCCCTCACTCTACCATTCTGTAAGACTCTGGTCCAGGTTTGGGTGCACAGCCAACACTGTGACTTGCTCCAGGGCAGCTCATGCAGACGAATGGGAGAACTCAGCAGCCCCTGACCTGCATTCCAACAGGCACATTCACCAGAGCAGTTTGGGAACCAAGAGGACCCAAGCAGCCTATAAAAGTCCACCTCTCAAGGCAGTAATAATAAATGGTTTGACCCTAATGAGGATTGCAGGAACTTCTGTAGATGAGCTATACAACCTTCCCTGGACTTGAAATCTGTGCTTCATTTACCATTTTTGTGAAACCTAGTATATAAATATCCACAATCTTTCTTTACTTTGATGATGCAAGGAGGTGCTGCAGGAAAATGCAGTCTACTTTTTGAACAATGGTATTGACGGCCAGGTGTGGTGGCTCATATCTATAATCCTAGCAGTTCAGGAGGCCAAAGCAGGAGCATCACTTGAGGCCAGGAGTTCAAGAACAGCCTGGGCAACATAGCAAAATCTCGTCTCTACAAAAAGTTACATTAGCTGGGCGTGGTGGTAAGTGCCTGTAGTCCTAGATACTCAGGTCACTGAGGCAGGAGGCTCATTTGAGCCCAGGGATTGGAGGCTCCTGTGACCTATGATTGTGCCACTACACTCCAGCCTGGGTGACAGAAGGAGACTCTGTCTCTAAAAAATAAATAAATAAATAGTTATCGAGTATGTCATGTTATTTTAAAGGCATTTTTAGCAACATAAAGAAATGCTCAGCCAGGTGGGGTGGCTCACACCTGTAATCCCAGCACTTTGGGAGGCCAAGGCGAGTGGATCACTTGAGGCCAGGAGTTTGAGACCTGTCTAGCTAACATGGTGAAACCCCATCTCTATTAAAAATACAAAAATTAGCCGGACATGGTGGTACATGGTGGTGCATGGTGGTGCATGGTGGCATGTGACTGCAATCCCAGCTACTTGGCTACTTGGGAGACTGAGGCATGAGAATCACTTGAACCCAGTGGGTGGAGAGCCGAGACACACCATGGCACTCCAGCCTGGGTGACAGAGTGAGACTCTGTCTCATTAAATAAAGAAAAAGAAAACCTCAGTTTGAACTTCATGAGACCACTAAAGAGATTTAAGTTTTACAAATTATTTATTAGAAGTCTTTCTAAATTTTGAGAGAAATCATAGTTCATTAATATATTAGTTAATATATCTTATTAAATTCAGGTTTAATTGTGCTACAGTTCAGATTTCTACTGTTAACTCTGTGGTACATCATAGATCATTTTATATCCTTAATAATCTAGAATAAATTGAGTGGGTAATATATTTATGGCTACTTGGGATGGAGGATTGGAGCCTACTTTAGCCATTTCAAATGGTCAGAAAAATTTAAGGTTGAGTGGTTAGTGTATCATTATGATTGTGATTTATTTGATCCTAAATGATTACTTGGGTACTCAGCCTCAATTGTAGCATTCTTTCTAGGAATAAAATATGATTTACCATCCAATTTTAACAATGCAGTTTCTGAAAGAAATGCACAGTAAAAACAAAACAAAACTGGAGTGCCTTTAATTTTTTGATAAACTATATTTATTAATTTTTCTCCATATTCAACTGGATATGCTTATTCTACATAACAAATATAATATAAACAGAGATGATGGTTTCTCTTAATACCCTATCTTGACTCTTTGGATGGATGCAAAGTTTCTGCATCATGGTAAGGACTGGAAAGGCAATATGCTTGCTTCCAGTTTCACCCCCAAGATGTAGCAGCTGGAATCTCACACTCGTCTTTACAAGAACAACAAAAATGCTGAACAAACAACCAAGGAATGATTTCCTTAACCCATCAGAGAACTGAGAACTCAGGCCAAGCCACTAAACTAAAATGTACAGAGACACAGGCTACCAGGGGGAGAAACAGGACCCTCACATTTATTTACCAGGGGCAGACAATAACAGATACCATAAGAGTCATTAGGGTACTACTGTAGGCATATGAGGTGCCTGGGGGCTGCAGACACACGGCAGTTGCTACTCTCTGTTAGGTCCCCCCTCAACACCCAACAAGGAAGCCCACCAAGTACTCATGGGGATGACTGGGGAGGTTCCTGGGAAAGCTTTCCTCATCCTCATAATACTGACTAAGGAATGAGAGGGTGCAACTGATAAAATTCTACCTAGAAATATCTCGTCTATCTCCCCTACGATACAAAAGCCAGTCTGCAAGGGAAACAGCAAGAAAAATTGTAGCTTGAGGCTCTCATAAAAATCCACCTCAGATGGGAGAGGGGAACAAGAAAATAAATAAAGCTCTACCATAAATAGAGGAGCAGAAATACTGCTAGACATCACATTCCAAGTGGAGGTGAGGCTGTAACAATTGTGCAAGGCATACTCCCAAGACCCAGATTCATGTGCCTGAAACTGAAGCTAGGGAGGTAGACACTGCCCTAACTGAAATGCAAAGAGTAAAAAATACTAAAGACAATCCAACAAAACAGGTGTTTCAAGAGCTGTGCAACAGTATCACTCTCACATACAGATGATTGGAATCCCAGAAGAGCTGAAAAATGGAGCAGGAAAGAAGACACATTTGAAGAAGTAACAATTGGGCAATTGTGATTTTTCAAAATTAGTGGCAGACCCCAAACCACTGACCCATGAAGCTCAGAAAATATCAAGCAGAATAAATACCCCAAAAAAAGAGTCATACCGTATTCAAAGAACTGAAAACCAAAGACAAACGGAAATCATGAAGGCTCTACTTCAATTTCAGTTACCGTCATTTTCACATAGTTTAAAAAAATATTATAGTGTTATGCACACAAGGAAGGTACCAATTCCAGGGCAGCTGAAAGGTTTGGATCTTGGACTTAAATAGACAATTTTCTATTTGGCAAACATTGTGCTCTGCGACCTTCATTCACCACACTTTTATAGACACAATTATGTTAACTTTTTTAACTTTTTCCTCCTTGATTTGTTCAAATTACTGATTTCACACACTCTCAATCTCTTCCAAAAGCTTTTTGTGTCACTGAATGATCAAAAATAAAGTCAATTTTTTAATGTTTTTGAGACACTAGCAAAAGTTTGTTAAACCATACTCTCAGTTTTTCTCAAGAGTATGCATTCCTGACAGTGATTTTCTCCATTTTAGCAGTGTTTGCTATTTGAATAGGCTGCCACTTCCCAAATCATTCACTCATGGTTCCTTTTTGCTTAACAGTTATTTTCTGAATGTATCTCTCTCTTCTCATGTTTTATTATAAGCAACAAGATGAGTCTGGGTTGTGCCTTCAACACTTAGTTTGGAAATGTCTTCAGCTAAATGACAAAGATTGTTGTGTATGTTATACATTTCATATAACTGCAGGGCACAATTTTACTAAGCTCTCTGCCAATACATGACATGGATCCCCTCTCTTTAGTTTTCAATAGCATTTCTTTTTATTTTGAGATGGAGTCTCGCTCTATCGCCCAGGCTGGAGTGCAGGGGCGCGATCTTGGCTCACTGCAAGTATGTTTGTGGTGACATGGCTACTCTCTAAGAGAATTTATGGTTTCTCTACCAAGTCTTTTACTTCCTTCTGAGTTCTCACTACCAGAACCCTTAAAATATGTATCTTTACTGCCTGTGGAAGGCAATATAGGCCTTTTCTATCATGCTTCTCAAAAAGGTTTCAACCTCTGCTCACTGCCCGATTCCTAATCTATGTTCACATTTTTAGGAGTTTATTATAACAGGACACCACTTCCAGGTACTGAATTCTATATTCTTCTCCTTTTTTTTTTTTTTCCTTTTTGGAGACAAAGTCTCACTCTGTCACCCAGGCTGGAGTGCAGTGGTGCAGTCTTGTTTCACAGCAGCCTCTATCTCCCGGGCTCAGGCGATCTCCCACCTCAAGCCTCCTGAGCAGCCGGGCCTACAGGCACATGCCAACATGCCCTGCTAATTTTTGTATTTTTTGTAGCAACGAGGTCGCGCCATGTTGCTCAGGATAGTCTCGAACTCCTGGGCTCAAGTGATCTTCCTGTCTCAGCCTCCAAAAGTTCTGGGAATACAGGTGTGAGTCACGGCGCCCAGGCTGTATTCATTTTTTTCTGTTGCCATCTCGACATAGTCACAGATGTATCACTAGATTGGAGGGTCAGAATCATGGGGAACCAACATTCCGCCTTCCATACTGTCACTCTTGCTAGGATCCAAGTCAGAGCTCTGAATATACCATTATAATTAGCCAAAGCCTAATCCTCAACTGAAGTGATGCAGCACTTCAATATGGCAGGTAATGCTGGCCGAAGAGGAGCGCATGGAAACAGACTAGATCTACTCAACAGGATCTCAAACTGGAACACTAGAGGAAAGAGTGGAGAAACCCTCTCAGGGATTTTCCAAAGAGGGTGAATTACACTGTTTATTTGCTTTTTCGTTGTTCTGGTTAGGTCAATTTAATGATGCAAGATTGACTGTTATGGATAATTACATTTTATATTACAGACTACAATGTGCTAATTAAAGTATTAATTGTTAATTAATCAAAGCATTATAGAGCCTATGAAATTATATAGTGTTCTAAAATTCGCAGAGTGCTTATATAGGACAGATATGAGACTAGCATATGTAAGTATGGCTGGAACAGTATTTAAAATACTGAAATACATTCTTTCTAAACATTTCGCTTCATTTCACAGAAGGGCACCTAAGGCAGGTAGAAGAATGAGGTAGTTCCTGCATTTTTCCTCCTTGCTGCTCCCTCCAAAACCCACATGCATGCACACACACACACACGCACACACACATGCACACAATTGCTGCAAACCACTGCATTTACAGGATTTTTTACACCCCAGGTGGGCCTGTTAGTTTCTAATAAACCTACTTGCCATCTATTTTTGGATCTCATCACCCTAATGAAAGGATCACAGAATGCTTCACAGCCAATTACCTGGTGCAAGATAAATGCATGTATTTATTCATTCTCCATAATGATGATTAAGAGGGAGTTCATTTCACTGTAGTCTTGCAGGTGTTTAAAATATAAATGAACTGACTGCAATAAGAAGTACCCAAAACCTCATCTAAGGAAAATGCCATCCTAGATAATGCTCTCTTGTCCAATCCCATTAACATGAAATCACTTTTCGATTCCTTCAAATCTCACTAACAGGATGAAATAAAGCAGATGCCAGACAGATACCCCTCAAAGGAGACTGGCTCTCTCTTTTGCATCCGAAAAGCCCAAACCCCAAATCTATTCTCTGTCCTGGGTTTTCCTTTTCCTTAATGCTTTGTTTCCCTAATGCAGTTTCATTAGGCTGCATTTGATATTTATTTCTCCAGAGCAGAAGTAGTGTATTCCCACAGAAAAGATTTGTCTAAATGCATCTACTATTGAGGCTCTCTACTGGGAGAAAAATTTTAAGCAGTGATGTGTGTTTATGGATATACATGTTTGTAATCTTATCTTCGTGGAGGCCTGTTGAGAATTCCTGAGGCACTTACTGAAAGACTTCCTTTCCTAACATCATTATTGCTTATTTGCTCCCGATGGATGTCCTGGGAATGAGCAGCTTGGAGAGTCATGCACCATGTGTCACCCCCAGGTGACTGGTCTCCTTGTCCAGGCTATCAGACACGGGTGAACAGCATGCTCAGCTGGGCCTATCACATTCCACACGGCAGAGCCTTAACATAGCCAGGTGCAAAAACGTACATTTTAATGGAAATGGAAACCACACTTACGCTTAGCCTTGGTTGTTAGTGTTTTGAGGAGACAGGATTTAAGTCTTTCCCAGTAGGGACATGACAAGCACTGCCTTTGGGGGTTAGTGAGGCTTCAGCAGGGCTGCTCCCAACCTGTGCACCACTCTGGAAACATTCCTCACATCCAGCCCATAGACTCTGACTCTGGCCTGTTTGCACCCAGGTTCCAGAATGCATGAGGAAACTCTGAGAGAGGAACGTGATGGAAAAGTAATAAATTTAGCACTTACTTAAAGTGTGATTTGATCTAGCAAAAATATTTCCCAAATGTTGGTGACCATGTTTTGGCCAAAGGAAGTGCTGTGGGAGGGTCTTATCTTCATTCTCTCCTCTCCGCAAAACATGGCAAATAATTGGCTTTGCAATCAAATGCACCAACGAGGAGGGAACACAGCAGGGGAATAGGGTCAAGGTGTAGGTGTAACTCATGAATACTATATTTTTCACCATTTATTTTATGACTATGTTATAAAATATTAACAAAATATATCTATTTTTGAATGCTTACAAATGTGTGTATATATTTCAGATATATAAATATATATGTATACACAATGTATGCTATTATATATTTAATAGTATTATTTAAATTGTAATTGATCCTTGAGCAACATGGGGGTTGGAGCACTGACCCTCTGCTTAGTTGAAAATCCACATATACCTTCTAACTCTCCAAAAACTTTGCTAATAGCCTACTGTTGACCACAGCCTTACTGATAATGTAAATAATCAATTACCCCATATTTTGTATGTCATATGTATTATATGCAATATTTTTACAATAAAGTAAGTTAGAAAAAAATGTTATTAAGATAATCTTAAGGAAGAAAAAATATATTTACTGTTCATTACAAGAAAGTGGATCATCATAAAGGTCTTCATCTTCATTGTCTTCACATTGAGTAGGCTGAGGAGGAGGAGGAAGAGGAGGGATTGGTCTTGCTGTCTCAGGAGTGGCAGAGGCAGAAGAAAATCCATGTAAAAGTGGAACTCTACTGAAAATCCGTGTAAAAGAATTTTTCTACCCATGAGAGAAAAGGAAGAATCAATATCATGAAAATGGCCATACTGCCCAAGGTAATTTACAGATTCAATGCCATCCCCATCAAGCTACCAATGCCTTTCTTCACAGAATTGGAAAAAACTACTTTAAAGTTCATATGGAACCAAAAAAGAGCCCGCATCGCCAAGTCAATCCTAAGCCAAAAGAACAAAGCTGGAGGCATCACACTACCTGACTTCAAACTATACTACAAGCCCACAGTAACCAAAACAGCATGGTACTGGTATCAAAACAGAGATATAGATCAATGGAACAGAACAGAGCCCTCAGAAATAACGCCGCATATCTACAACTATCTGATCTTTGACAAACCTGACAAAAACAAGCGATGGGGAAAGGATTCCCTATTTAATAAATGGTGCTGGGAAAACTGGCTAGCCATATGTAGAAAGCTGAAAGTGGATCCCTTCCTTACACCTTATACAAAAATCAATTTAAGATGGATTAAAGACTTAAACGTTAGACCTAAAACCATAAAAACCCTAGAAGAAAACCTAGGCATTACCATTCAGGACATAGGCATGGGCAAGGACTTCATGTCTAAAACACCAAAAGCAATGGCAACAAAAGCCAAAATTGACAAATGGGATCTAATTAAACTAAGAGCTTCTGCACAGCAAAAGAAACTACCATCAGAGTGAACAGGCAACCTACAAAATGGGAGAAAATTTTCGCAACCTACTCATCTGACAAAGGGCTAATATCCAGAATCTACAATGAACTCAAACAAATTTACAAGAAAAAACAAACAACCCCATCAAAAAGTGGGCGAAGGACATGAACAGACACTTCTCAAAAGAAGACATTTATGCAGCCAAAAAACACATGAAAAAATGCTCACCATCACTGGCCATCAGAGAAATGCAAATCAAAACCACAATGAGATACCATCTCACACCAGTTAGAATGGCAATCATTAAAAAGTCAGGAAACAACAGGTGCTGGAGAGGATGTGGAGAAATAGGAACACTTTTACACTGTTGGTGGAACTGTAAACCAGTTCAACCATTGTGGAAGTCAGTGTGGCGATTCCTCAGGGATCTAGAACTAGAAATACCATTTGACCCAGCCATCCCATCACTGGGTATATACCCAAAGGACTATAAATCATGCTGCTATAAAGACACACGCACACGTATGTTTATTGCGGCACTATTCACAATAGCAAAGACTTGGAACCAACCCAAATGTCCAACAATGATAGACTGGATTAAGAAAATGTGGCACATATACACCATGGAATATATGCGGCCATAAAAAATGATGAGTTCATGTCCTTTGTAGGGACATGGACGAAATTGGAAATCATCATTCTCAGTAAACTATCGCAAGAAGGAAAAACCAAACACCGCATATTCTCACTCATAGGTGGGAATTGAACAATGAGATCACATGGACACAGGAAGGGGAACATCACACTCTGGGCACTGTTGTGGGGTGGGGGGAGGGGGGAGGGATAGCATTGGGAGATATACCTAATGCTAGATGACGAGTTAGTGGGTGCAGCGCACCAGCATGGCACATGTATACGTATGTAACTAACCTGCACAATGTGCACATGTACCCTAATGTATATATAATGTATAATAATAAAAAAATTTTTGTTCATGGGTCATGTTGTTCAACGGTCAACTGTAGTTATTACATTTTTATTTAAACACAAAATCGTTTAACATTCAGTTAAATAATTCTAACACAAGTGAAAGTGATTAAGGGCAGTACCTGCAGAATTTTTTTTTTTTTTATAATCTCGACGTTTACTTTACATTCAGGTGGTACATGCACAAGTTTGTTACTGGGTATATTGTGTGATGCTGAGGTTTGGGATATGAATGATCCCTTCCCCCAGGTACTAGTATAGTCCCCAGTGCATAGTTTTTCAATCCTTGCTCCCTCCCTTCCCTCCTGCCTCTAGGAGTCCACAGTGTCTATCCTTCCAGTCTTTATGTCCATAAGTACCCAATGTTGGGCTCCCACTTATAAGTGAGAACATGTGGTATTTGGCTTTCTGTTCCTCCTGCAGACTTTTTTTGTTTTGTTTACACAACTGATTTGCACAACAGTTCTCTGTTCTTGGCAAGAAGAAGTCCCTGTGATCTGGCCAGCAGCATCCTCAGCCTTCTACATTGAATCATTGCTTCACCTCTACCTCAACATCATGTAAATTCTCAACACTTGGTAATTCCCAAGCTTATCCAGGAACTTTCATGCTTACTGATCCTCTCACTGATAAGACCTTTTCCTCCTTGCCTAATATCAAATTGCCATTCTCCTTTCAAAGACCTGTTTGGGGGTCAGTTTCTCGCAACTTGATGCTCCAACAAGTCTCCTTCAGGGCTGCTCCCTGTTCTACCACATGTCCTGCAAACGTCTACTCCACTGAGCACAACGCATTTTGAATATGTAGTCACTCATCTGTCTCTACCACCAGAAGTCTGGTTCAGAGCCTGGTACACAAAAAGTGCCCTGTGGATATTTGTGTCAATCAATCCATGGGCCCAGGGTGACTTACTTGTAGGACAAAGCAAGGAGCTCCTGCTTTGGGACCTGAATTTATCACCTCTGCCAAGTGGGGCCTTTGCTGCTGACTTTCTGGTTTCTTCTCATTTAGACCCAAGGCATTGTCTGGTCTTTTCCTAAAGCTAGTCACCTGAGGTGGCTGCAGGCGAGCCAGAGGCATCCCATAAGCTCTGTAACTCTACAGGCTCAATTGTCTTGCTCCTATCTGGGCATTGCAATGTCAGGACTAGAAGCAGTGCATGAAACAGGCTTCATTACTGCTTGCCAAGTGCAGATCTCAACTATAAAGTAGTTATCAATATTAATATAATTAATTAACATATGGGCACCTCTTAAAAAATTGGCAGATCTGGGACTTCACACTGCTGGGAAGAAGGGACAGCTTAGAAGAGCGTGCTCTGTGATCCCTCCTCTGGATGCTGCTCCTGACTCTCCCCCTCCATCGTCCTCTGCCCACAGGCCCATGCTAGCCTCCGGCATCTTCCAGGTAAAATGATGGATGTGCCTGGATGGATGTTGGAGCAAGAACACCAACACTCCCTCAGGCTTCGCCAAAGCCACCCTAAAACTTGAATGCCTTCTGCATTCTCAAGCCACTTCACACTTGTCCCAAAAAATCTATGTGGCTGCACCCAGAACCCACCCCCTGCCAGGATCCCCATGGGCCAGCATGCCTACCACTCCACCCACTGAGCAGCCCAGGCAAGTGGTCTGTTCTCCGGAGTATACCTCAGTAGCTGCCACTCTCGGCCTGCTAGCTTGCCACTCTTCTTTCCATTGTCTTCCCTCCCCCTGCCTTCTGGGTACCCAGACTTCCTGAGCTCTGCCCCCACTCAGCTCATATCAGTCTCGCTGTTCATCTTTCCCCAGTCCTCATTCAAGTGGAACTGAGCATCTCATTCTAAGAACCCTTTTGATTTTAGTATCTCCATAGCTTCAAAAAAGACCTGAACACCAGAACACTGCTGAGCAGCAGGGATGCTTCCCAGGGTGCTATTATCATCCCCAGTTTGCACATGGGGAAACTGAGGCAGAGAGTGCTAAATAACCTCCCCAAAGTCAAATAGCTGGCAGGTGGCCAAGCTAGCACCCATGTGCTTGGCCACTTCCAGTGGTTCACTGCCCAGGTGATTGGCTGCTGGTATGGCAAGAATGAGGAAATAGGAGGGCTTCTCCCTGGCTCTGCTGGAAATCCCAACTTCCCCAGGAGTGTGGAGCTGAGTGGTTCCATATCTCTAACATTCTTGTCTTTGTGCATAAGGGATTTTTAGCTTCCCAGTGAGTGATCAACAAGGGAAAGTTGTGGGATACTGCTTATTGACTTCTTCCTGAAGTCAAGGTACCAAGAGGGTGACAGAACAAAGCTGAGAGCCAAGAGTAGATATTTTTCCCAAGTTACTTAGAATCCATGTCAGCAAATGCGTGCAGACCATGGAGGGGTCCACAGAAGAGCTGAGCCTCCTCCTAGCAGCCAACACCAGCTTGCCGGCAATGTGAGCGGCTGCCTTGGAAGTGGACCCCCTGCCCCAGTCCAGCCTTCAGATGATGCAGTGCCAGCTGACAGCCCAACTACAACCCCATGGGAGACCCTGAGCTAGAGGGTTCCAGCCAAGCCACATGTGGATCCTGACCCAGAGGAAGTATGTAAGATAATAAATGGTTGTTTTAAGCTGCTGAATTTTGGGGTAATTTGTTACACCAAGATAGATAACTATACTATGTATTTGCATGTATTATCTCCTATATTATGGTTTAGTCTCTTTAAAATGATGACTCAAATATATGATGTTGCCTCTAGTACAGTGGCTGATATCTGATAGATCTTCCAGAAATGTTCATTGCATCCATGAATAACTGAATGAATTTGTGATCAACTTCAGGGCTGATTTTATTCATCAAACACTTATTCAGAACCTAATTGAAGTCAGGCATTGACCTAGGTGCTGGGGACCTGTCTGAGTTGGGGACCACTGGGGGCCCATTCTGGGACGAGGCTCTGAGCATGCTCATAGTCATCCTACCCAAGGCTAGGGAGGCTGAGTGCTCACCTACCCACTCCCCACCAGCTTCTCTGGCTGAGGGCTGCTTCTGGAACCTCACATTCTGGCTTGCCTTGTGTGTGGTTCAAGTATACACCCAACACCAGCACACAGCATTCAGGCAAACAACCTCAGGTGTGTGCGGGAAGCAGCCTTTGGACAGGCAGGGCACCAGCAGCATCTGCTGTGGCATGAAATGTAAAACCAGGGCTCACGATACAAAAGAATTATAATTATAATGAAATGTAAAAGAGAAAGAGCCAAAGTATGTTTCTATACCTGTGGATGTGGTCACTGCCTAGTGGACTGTGGAAGGTGTCACAGGAAGTTATATTTGAAATGGTGCCGCGGAGTGAGCAAAAATTTGCTGGTGGCCTGGCGCGGTGGCTCACGCCTGTAATCCCAGCAATTTGGGAGGCCGAGGCGGGTGGATCACCTGAGGTCAGGAGTCCGAGACCAGCCTGGCCAACATGGTGAAACTCTGTCCCTACTAAAAATACAAAAAAACAGCTGGGCGTGGTGGCGGGCACCTGAAATCCCAGCTACTTGGGAGGCTAAGGCAGTAGAATCGCTTGAACCCGGGAGGTGGAGGTTGCAGTGAGCCGAGATCACACCATTGCACTCCAGCCTGGGCGACAAGAACTAAACTCTGTCTCAAAAAAAAAAAAAGAAAGAAAAGAAAATTTGCTGGGAAGGCAAATGGGGAAGATGTGCGAGGACGAAAGAGCTGCACATACCAAGGCATCCAAGTGTGAGCACTTGCAGTGTGTCAGGAAACAGGAAATGTCCGCCTGTACCTGGGGCCTCAGTCACACAGGAGCCAGGAACACATGAAAAGCTTGCAGCCAATACCTCATTCGCTTTGTAGGTATTTCCTGGTAGCAGAACCACAGCCACTAGCAGGCAAGCTGGACCCTCTGTGAGGATTAGAGTCTGCGCTTTTGAGGCTCCCAACCTCCCAGCATTTAAATTATCCCTGACACTCCCAACCGTGCCAGGAAGCCACGTCTTGTACCACATGAGATCCTGGCCACTCAAGTAAATTCACCCACGGGCCCGCCCCTGCTGGAGAGAGGGAGAATCAGGGTCTTCACTGTTTGTTTGTGGCTGTTGCACAACTGACACCGTTTTCTATATTTGGAGCTGTTATGGACTAAATGTTTGTGTCCCCTCAAAGTTCACTTGTTGGAGCTCTAATCCCCAATGTTATCAGGAGGGAGGACCTTTGGGAAGTGATTAGGTGAATCACTAAAGTCCTGAGAGTGGGGCTGTCAGGATAGGATTAGTGCCTTTGTAGGGAGAGACTGCTCTTGCTCTCTCTCTCTCTGCCATGTAAGATTCAGTGAGAAGGCAGAGGTCTGCATCCAAGAAGGCCCGCACCAGAAGTGGACCCTGTTCCGCCCCATTCCCAACCCCTAGCCTCTAGAACTGTGAGAAATACATGTCTGTTCTTTAAGCCCTCTAGTCCATGGTGTTCTGTTATGGTAGTTTGAGCAGACTAAGACAGAGACTCTGCGGAAATTCTAGTCTCGGAGAGGCAGGGGTTTGCTTTCTATGGCAGAAACCAAGAGGGTTCAGACATTCCTGCATTTAGCCCCAGAAGCCAGGGCACAGGCCGTGAACTGGGCTAGGTCCATGAGCTGTGAGTCTGCAGAGAACATTAATGTGCAGGGGCAGTTTTGAGGTGACACTGATGCCTGCGGACCTGAAGCATCATCCTGGCTCCCCTGCTAGAGTGAGGACGCCTGGGGAATCGCGTAATAAATGCAGACCAAGCCCACTCACAGGGGCCTTTGCAGGAATTACACTGATAGGACATGTAAAGTATTCCTGGTAGCAGTCCTCATTCAATGCATGTCCATTCTCATGGTTTCTTTCTTTCTTTCTTTCTTTTTTTTGAGATGGAGTCTTGCTCTGTTGTCCAGGCTGGAGTGCGGTGGCGCAATCTCCACTCACTGCAAGCTCCTCCTTCCAGGTTCACGCCATTCTCCTGCCTCAGCCTCCGGAGTAGCTGGGGCTACAGGCGCCCACTACCACACCCAGCTAATTTTTTGCATTTTTAGTAGAGACAGGGTTTCATCATGTTAGCCAAGATTGTTTCGATATCCTGACCTCATGATCCGCCTGCCTCGGCCTCCCAAAGTGCTGGGATTACAGGCGTGAGCCACCACGCCCGGCCATTCTCATGGTTTCATTGTCTGCTAGTGACTTGCAGGCTTCTCAAAAGAGATCCCTTCTCTTGCATAAGGGTGAGTGGCTTTGATCTAACCCAGTTCTTCTAAACTGAAGATTTGCTTTCTCTCCATGTTGACATCCACGAGCAAATGTCACATCCCCTGATAGCCCTTCTGCCAGTGGGCACAGAAATGTCTCTTTGAGCTTCCACATTCACTGTGGGCTTCACGCTAGGTGGAGTGAATTGTTATCGCCTTACATCTACAGATGAGATCATTTCTTATTTGGGGTTTTATAGGTACAGCAGAAGAAAATCATTGTGGGCATTATTATTGTGATTTGAAAGTCTAATGGGTTTATTTATTTTGTTGATGGTTTTGCCTCAGGGATTTAAAAACATGGTAATTTTATGTGTCTTTGTTTTTTTTTTTTTAACAGTTGTTTTGTTTTTACAGATTTTTTACAGGTTTTTTTTTGTTTTGTTTTGTTTTACAGTTCCCATAGCAGCAAAATATTCACTCCATAGTGAATTTTTTTTATAAGTTTTCAACTGCAGGTGGAAATAGATTACATCTATTTGTACTCTAAAGTGCTGGCAATAAAGTTTACTCTCAATAATATCTTTTTTTATGTGCTTAACATTAGCTGTAAAGCATAAATGAAAGAAAGTAGTAGGACATGAATCCCAAAGTTTCCAAAAAATGTAGCTCTATGTGTATATAACAGAAGTTACTTTGTAAGCTCCCTTCCACCAATGGCAGAAAGGAAATTCCAAGGAACGTAGGTCTCCCTCGCACACACATGCACACATGCATGTATGTGTGTGTCTTGTCCCAGCTGCCACCAAGTGTGGCTATTTTGGATGGCTCCTTGGTGCCATGACCTAGGGGTGGCTGGGGTTGGGTGTCTGTCCCATCATCTCCTGTCTGTCATCCCTGAGGCTGCATTGTCAGGGTGAACGTCAGTGTGTGCAGGGCGAGGCTCAGTCACCCCTTGTTCCTGGGTGCAGGGCCCCTCCAGTACAGCATCCTCCCAGCTATTTCAGGCCACTCCTAGGGGTCTGGAAGGAGCCCTCTGCAGCCTGTGGCACTCTGTGGCCAGAGGGAACATGGGAGAACTCAGGTGCCTGACTCCTGACAAGGGGGAAGTAGTTTACTGCCTCCCAGGCGACTCTGGAGTGGGAAGGAACTCTGTGATACTGTGTGTGACCGTCAGTCCAAGTGGCAGGATAGCCAGAGCCTTCTCCACACTGGGAGAAGGGAGGGCACTCAGAGGAAGTGGGGTTAGCTCCACCTTTCCGCCCCGCCTCTCCACTGTCTCCACCCCGTCCTCACTGCTAGGGTTCAGGCACTGGGGAGAGCCCTGCACATTTTCCTGGGTCTCCTGACTCCACTTCTCGCTTTTTCCTCTGACATTCTTTCATCCCTTCCCCAGCCGAGGAAAACATCATCTGTTTTTCAGGGTGAAGAAAACAAACTCAGTATGAAGGCATATTGTTTCTCAGGGCCCAGCTTTTGAAATTCAAAATGCTTTCCTTTCAGACTATTGCTTCAAACTTGAATCTCGAAAGTGTAATGCTGATAAAATTTAAAGTAGACTCTGAAATGCCAAGTCTCTCTCTACGCTCTACCATGCATGTTATTTGCAGGAGGTGCTGGCTGATGCCTCAGTGGGGCAAGGCGGGACAGTTTGGACACATTGTGAAAAAGAAATCTGTTGTTTCTGGGTATCAACAATCAACATACTACCAACTGCAGAGGTAAATATTGAAATGCCATTTGGAAGGGGCTTTTTGTCTCTATCAGATTTATTGGTAGCACTAATGACAAATAGAGTTTTGAATTGCTGAAAATCACAGGCTGAATTACTTTGAGAGACCAGGTTTCATCCTGAAGTTTTGGAGCAGCTCTCCAGAGTGGCCAGTCCTGACTGTACAGTCATGTCGGTGGCTTCAGGGGGACATTTTAGAAGCATGAGGCTGGGTAGGCTGGTTGGAGGGAAATGGAAGGACCTGAAGAAGTTTAGTATGAGTGTTCTCTTTGTATGGTCTCTGTTCTCTTCCTGCTGCAGAGAGGCACAGTGGAGGGCAAAGGGCTTTGCCTGGGTCCCCCTTTCTCTGGGTACCCTCCACGCAGGGCTCCCAGAGACTACTGTGGACACTGGGGGAAGGCAGTGGGTTCACCTGGACCCAGTTCTTCCTAACTTCCTCACACTGCCTACATACAGCCCTTCAGCCCTCCAACTCCCTTCAAATTTAGACATCAAGATTTATCTCTTTCTTCTATTCCTTAAGAGCTAAGCTGATACAACAGTTCAACCCGAAGCATTTCCACACTGTCTCATACTGCTCTGGGCTGGGGTTGCATCTTAATCATGGAGTGCGTGGAGCCCCCTTGCTTCACCTATGGGATGAATTTCTGTGGCAGGCGAGGGTGGGGGATGTTGTGGGCTCTGTCCTCAAGCCACACACTAGAGCTGTTCTGGGCTCTCAGGCTGGCTCTCAATGGTGAAAATCACCAAGCTTCTCCCCATGGCAAGGAAAGAAGTACTCAAAGTGTATGCTGATGAGCTGGGCTGGAAGGTGCCCGGGCTCACCAGTATTTGGAGGGAACATATAGGAAGAAGAAACATGTTGGTGAAGTTGTGAAATTTAAAGTGTATCTCAAGCATTTATAATATTAAAAACATAACAAACACACACCTGGGTCCATCATGTGAATTTTCAGGGGCAGAATATCACTACCTCTGTGGTGCACTGTACCTACCTATCTTTTTAATGAGGCAGCCTCACTCACCAATCTGGTTGTTATACAGCACTCCACCCCCAATTCAGTCTTGAGGGATTTCCCTTGGTTACTTGGGCCCCAGGGCTTTTGACATCGACCCAGGGATATCCTTATGGACAGTCTCCATGCTCGTTCCTATGGCAGGAAATGTCACTTTCAGAAGACCTGCTGTGCGCCACCTACCCAGAGAACCCCGGGCCATTCTGCACAGCAAGGACCCTCTGTGGAAGGACAGACAAATGCAAATCCCCAAATACAGTGCCCAGAATGAGTGCTGGACACTTTTCCTGCAGTCTCAAGGGCTAGGTGAACCGCTAGGTTTTAAACAAGACTTTGGAATTAGGAGTTTTATGTAGTCCAGAGATCTAAGCAGATGAAAAGTTCAAACATTCTCGACTGACACAACGTTAGATTTTGGAAGGGACTGCAGAGATCTTTGACCCTGACTCTCTCTCAGTGTTGAGAACTGGCTGCCATAACAAAATATCATAGAGTAGGGGTCTTAAAAAACAGAAATCCAGGCCAGGCACAGTGGCTCACACCTGTTATCCCAGCACTTTGGGAGGCCAAAGCGGGTGGATCACCTGAGGTCAGGAGTTTGAGACCAGCCTGGCCAATATGGTGACACCCCATCTCTACTGAAAATACAAAAATTAGCTGGGCATGGTGGTGGGCGCCTGTAATCCAAGTACTCAGGAGGCTAAGGCAGGAGAATCACTTGAACCCAGGAGGCGGAGGCTGCAGTGAGCCAAGATCGTGCCATTGCACTCCAGCCTGGGTGACAAGAGCGAAACTCTATCTCAACAACAACAACAACAACAACAACAACAACAAAACAAACAAACAACACAGAAATCCAGGTGCTCAACCTGGAGGCTGAAAGTCCAAGATCAAGGGTTCAGTAGGGCTGTTTTCTCCTGAGGCCTCTCCTTGGCTTGTGATGACCACATCCTCACTGTGTCCTCTCGTGGCCTTCTCCCTGTGCATTTGCAGCCCTGTTGTCTTTTCCTTTTCTTATAAGGACATCAGTCCTATTGTGTTAGAGCCCCACCTTATGACCTCATATAACCTTAATTAACCTCTTTAAAGGCCCTATCTCCAAATACTGTCACACTGCAGGTTAGTACTTCAACATAAGAATGTGGGGAAGGGGGCACAACTCAGGCCATAACAACTCACTCCACTGCGTCATGACTTAGAACAAGACATTGTTACACCATCTGCTGGGTCCAAAATAATCAAGGTCTGAGTAGAATAGATTAGACAGTGCAGGGCAAAATATCCAGGATTGAAGTCAGACACATCAGGGCAGAGGCCTGACTGTGAAACCCACTGGCTGTGACCAAGCAAGTCACTTGACTTCTCTGAGCCTCTCTTTCTTCATTTGGAAAACAGGGAGAGTAACATATATCCTGCATGGATGGGAGTGTTGGAACTAGTGTTTGGAAAGTGACTACTCAAAACAGAATGGCTATTCTTATGAGTCACCATCATTCTGATATTCCATGGGATTCCAAGGTCTAGTGAAGCCCTTGGCCCCCTTCTGAGATGCATTTTTCTGGTGAGTTGCTGCATATTGTGCTATGGAACTGTGCAACCCTGGATACAACACTAGGCTTGACACCTGAGCCACCAGCCAGACACAGGGGCCTGATTCAAGGCCTACCACCCTCTGTGAGGACTTTCCATGGGCTCCTGAATAGGTATGTGACTTCCCCTGAAGACCAGATCCCCTGCTGATCACACACCCTGTGTTTCTCCATATGTACCAATATTTTCACATAAAACTTTTCACCTTATAGTCACTTGAACAAGGCTCATTCTGTGCCTTACAGCCTGGAAAAATAAATAAATAAGTAAATAAAAGCCTTCTATCACATAACAGGGCTACATGAGGCAATTGCTCAAAGTTATAAACTACAATGTAGTTACTGTGGAGACACTTTGAAATGCTGTATTAGTCCATTCTCATGCTACTATGAAGAAATACCCAAGACTTGGTAATTTATAAAGAAAGTGGTTTAATTGACTTACAGTTCCACATGGCTGGGGAGGCCTCAGGAAACTTATAATCATGGCGGAAGGCACCTCTTCACAGGGTGGCAGGAGAGAGAATGAGTCAGCACAGGAAAGACTAGCATTTCTAAAACCATCATATCTCCTGAGAATTCACTCACTATCATAAGAACAGCATGGGGGAACCGCCCCCATAATCCAATCACTTCCCACCAGGTCTCTCCCTAAATACCTGGGGATTACAATTCAAGATGAGGTTTGGATGGGGACACAAAGTCTAACCATATCAAATGCCTATCCCTGGAGGAATGCTCTAGGATCTAGGGTCAGGCAAAGGAGGCCAAGTAGCATCAGATGGTGGGGCAAAGTGCTGAATATGTGAAAATGGTATTCTTGGCTTTGGACCAAGGTGCGCCACCTTTTCTGTCACTACATCATCACAGCTCATGAGATACAGTCATCACAGGCTAAGAAGAGGTTGGATGTGGACAGGACCTGAGCAGCCATGTGACCTGCTCCAAAACCCTCATAGAGGCCTAGAGAGGTACAATAATTGTTCCAAAGTTACACTCTTATTTACTGGCAGTGCCAAGGCTAAACTTTAAATCTTATGACCTCTAGCCCAATATTTTTTTCCACCTTTAGTCATAGATTCTTAAAAATTGTATTTTGCGTGTGAATATTCAGTTGTCCCAACAACATTTGTTGAAAAGACTATTCCTCCCCCGTGGGATAGTCTTAAGACCTTTGTTGAAAGTTAGTTGACCATAGATATCTGAGTTTATTTCTACTCTCAATTCCATTGCATTGATAAATATGTATATCGTTGTGCCAGTATCACATTGTCTTAGTTACTCTTGATTTGTAGTAAGTTTGGAAATCAGGAAGTGTGACTTCTCCTAC
The DNA here is from genome assembly GCF_029281585.2 of Gorilla gorilla gorilla. NCBI lineage: Eukaryota > Metazoa > Chordata > Mammalia > Primates > Hominidae > Gorilla > Gorilla gorilla. Next base: position 31,868,301 of record NC_073240.2, read on the forward strand.
TTTATTCTCCTTTTTCAAGATTGTTTTGACTGTTCTGGTTCCTCGCAGTCCCATATGAATTTAAGAATTAGCTTATTATTTCTGCAAAATAGGCTGTTGGGATTTTGATTGGGAATGAATTGAATCTGTAGATCAGTTTGGGGAGTACCGCTATTATAATAGTCAATGGGTCAAAAAGTAAATAAAAAGAAAAATTAGGAAACACTTTGATATGAATGAAAAAGAAGGCAAAGCATATCAAAAGTTATATGACACAGTAAAAGCAGTATCATATAACACAGGGAAACTTAGAGCTGCAAATGTCTATATTAAGAAAAAAGTTATCAAATCAGTAACCTAAACTTACATTTTAAGACACTGAAAAAGAGGAGCAAGTTAAACCTAAAGCAAGCATAAGGCAGTTGTGTTAGTCCATTTTGCATTGCTCTACAGAATACCTGAGGATGGGTAATTTTTTAAGAAAATTACTTGACTCACAGTTCTGCAGGCTGTGAAGTAGGACACCAGCATGGCTTCTGGTGAGCGCCTCAGGAAGCTTATAATCATGGAGGAAGCAAAGAGGAAGTAGGCACATCCCATGATGAGAGAGAGCAAGAGAGAGAGGAGGGAGGTCCCAGACTCTTTTTAACAATCAGATCTCCTGGTAACTCATTACCACAGGGAGGGCATCAAGCCATTTATGAGGGATCTGACCCCATGGCCCAAACACCTCCCACTAGGTCCCACCTCCAACACTGGGGGTCATTTCACATGTGAAATGTCAATCACATTTCAACATGTGATTTGGAGGGGACAACTATCCAAACCGTATCAGGAGGAAATAATAAGAATTAGAGTGGAAATTAATAAAATACAGAAAAGAAAAACAATAGAGAAAATAAATGAAACCAAACCCTAATTCCTTCAAAGGATCAACAAAATTGACAAAACTTTAGCTAGATTGATCAGAATTTTTAAAAAGAGAAGACTTAAATTGATAGAATCAGAAACAAAAAAGAGGACATTACTACTGACCTTATAGAAATAAAAATGAATTACAAAAGAATATCATGAAAAAATTGTATGCCAACAAATTAGATAACATTAGTGAAATAAACAAATTTCCTGAAAGACACAAACTGCAAAAACTGACTCAAGAAGAAGTTGACAATCTTAATAGACCTATAACAAGGGAAAATATTAAATTAGTAATTAAAAATCTTCCCACAAAGAAAGCCCAGGCCCAGATGGCTTTACACTGAGCTATACATTATTATTTTTTAAAATTATACTTTAAGTTCTTGGATACATGTGCAGAACGTGCAGGTTTGTTACATAGGTATACATGTGCCATGATGGTTTGTTTCACCCATCAACCCGTTATCTACATTAGGTATTTGTCCTAATGCTATCCCTCCCCTTGCTCCCCACCCATCAACAGGCCCCAGTGTGTGATGTTCCCCTACCTGTGTTAATGTGTTCTCATTGTTCAATTCCCACTTATAAGTGAGAACACGCAGTGTTTGGTTTTCTGTTCCTGTGTTAGTTTGTTGAGAATGATGGTTTCCAGCTTCATCCATGTCCCTGCAAAGGACATGAACTCATTCTTTTTTATGGCTGCATAGTATTCCATGGTGTATATGTACCACATTTTCTTTATCCAGTCTATCACTGATGGGCATTTGGGTTGGTTCCAAGTCTTTGCTATTGTAAATAGTGCTGCAATAAACATACGTGTGCATGTGTCTTTATAGTAGCTATCCCATACTTTGTTCAGATATCCTTAATTTTCACATAATGTTCTTTTTATATTCCAAGATCCCATTCAGGATAGCACATTATGTGCAGCTGTCATGTTTTCTTAGGCTTCTCTTGGCTGTGATTGTTAATCAGAATTTTCTTAGTTTTAAAATTAGCAGGGTGTGGTGGCAGGTGCCTGTAATCCCAGCTTCTTGGGAGGCTGAGGCAGGAGAATTGCTTGAAACCAGGAGGTAGAGGTTGCAGTAAGCAGAGATGACACACTGCACTCCAGCCTGGGTGACAGAATGAGACTGCGTCTCTCTTAGTTTTGACGACTTTGATCATTTTGAGGAGTACAAGTCAGGTATTTAGTATAAATAATGTGCTTCAACTGAAATGTGTATGATGTTTTCCCCATGATTATATTGTAGTTACATGAATTTGGGAGGAAAACCACATAGGTAACAGGTCATTCTCATCACACCATATCATATCAATTCATCACATACTGTCAAAATGACTTATCACTGTTGATATCGATGTATATCACCTGAGGTAGTGTTTGTCAGATTAATCCAGAAGTTTGAAAAAAAATTTAAGAGCCATAAAAAGGTTATATCATTTAATAGTTCTGCTTTTAGAATTCTAAGTAAATTTTGAATGTATGAAGATTTCTATGCAGTGATGAGCAACATCATGTTACCTCTACAAATATTAGTTTGAGGGATAAATCCATAAATATTTATATATCAGTGAGTGAGTAAATAAATCATGAGACATTAGAATATTGAACAGACACTAAAATTGTGGGACAACTGTTTTTATCATATGAGAAAATGCTTGAGAATTACATTAAATAAAAGTAAATACAGTAAATAATATACAAATTTTAACCCAATTACATGTCCAGATATGAATATATTTTAAATTATTTGTCCCAAGATCTATTATGAATATTGAATCTACAGATTCATATTTTCCGTTATTTTTACAATTATCCCTTTGAATATTGTTTCTCTTTCATTTTTGCTATTCCCCTTTTCTTCAAGTAGACATGTTAGATTTATTCATTCTGTCCTTGGTGCTTCTTAATCTTTCATTCATTTCTTTATCTTCTTATACTGCATTTGAGTAATTTCCTGTTCCCTATCCTCCAGTTTATTATTTCTCTCTTCAACTGTGTCAAATCTGCTTTTTAAATACTGATTGAGTTTTACAGTCTTTGTCAGTTCTAATATTCCTAGGGAACTCTAATGCTATATATTGTTTCTGCTGTCTTTCATTCACTGTGGATTATTTCCTCAAATGTGGTATAACTTTGACATGTAAATTTTTCTCCTATAAGATCTACTACATAACTGTTCTATGATTTTCTCCTGCTTAGAGATTTTGGCTATAACTGGCATGGAACCTATTTTTATATTAGTTTTTTTAGATTATGAGCTTTGGAAAGACACAGTTATTGCAAATTTGATCTCCACAAATCCATGCAATGCAAGTTCTGGCTTTGAATATGTGTGTTGAACTTTTTCTCTTACCCAGAGTCCAAGCAGAGATAGGTAAGTTTTCTGGTTGATTTTCTAAGTTAATGACTATATTTCTTTACTAAGCCACGCTTTTCTAGAGGTACAGTTCTTTTTTGGTCTACCATTCATACAGAATTCTCAGTTCTAGTACTCAAACCTGCCTCCTGTGGGGCCTAGAATTTTCTGTAATCCCCCATGCTTGACAGCTGGGGTGGGGCATTCTGGCTGGCCAAGCAGAACCAGAACATGAGCTCTCTGCTGTGGGAAACCCACCTAAATCCTTATAAGTGGTCTACTCCCAGAAAAATGTGGTCTTAACATTAGAAGAAAAAATGTGAAACCTATCTACAGCATTCTATGCTTCCTTTTTGGTTTTTAAGCTGCCTTATTGATTCTATCACACAAGCATTTCTTCTTCCTTGTTGAAAGCTCACCTATGCATTTAAAACATGTCTGTTCTATTTTATACAGTATTTACAGAGTTTTGTAAGAGTTTTTAAGTTGTGCAGAGCAAAATATTACTGGAATCAGAAATATTTTCTGTACCATTTAGTATATTTAATTTTAAAACTGTCTTCTGGGATAGACATTGTTTATATGTCATAGTTAAGGACAGTGAAACATTTTGCCTTTTGTCATCCAAGCTAGCATACAGCAAAGGTAGAACTGAATTCAGATCTTCTCTTTAGACTGCAGGGTTACTTCCGCTGTATCACAGATCTATATCACAGTTCTATGAAATTAAGAGAATCTTAGCATTTTTTTCAGGCTAAATACATGAGATATAGGAGATCAAATCTCCATTTATTCAACAAATATGTTCTCTGTGTCTACTTAATGCAAATATAGAGATAGAGGGATAGATAGATAGATACACTTATAGGTGAGTATATGGATACATCTATCATGAGGTATCACTTAGGGGCCAAAGAAAGGGAAGGAGTTGTGTTTCCAAGGACAAACCTTTTCAGAGAGTTAGAAAAGAAAGTTAACTCCCAAGTATGTTTTGTGTAACTCTAGGCCTGTGTAGAAGAAATAGCAAGTAGATTACCTAATATTCAGTCTTCCCTGCTGGTGAAGCCAATGTGCCCAGTTAAGTAAACAATTTACTTTTCCCAGCTTCCCTTGCAGGAATAACTGGGCGACTCTATTATGGCCAAGACATTTTACATGAAGCTTGTGGGGAAACTTTATTAGAAGAGGGCTGTGGCCATTGGAATAACAGCCACCCAACCCACATCCTAATGCCTAGAACCTGAGAATGTATTACTTCATATGGTAAAAATGACTTTGCAAATGTGATTAAGGGTAAAGACCTTGATATACGGAGGTTTTCTTGAATTATGCAGGTGGCCGCAACTAGTTACATGTGTTGTTAAAAGTGGAGAACCTTTTCTGGCTGTGTTCAAAGAGAGAGATGTGATGATGGAAGCACTCAGAAAAATGTAGTGTGAGGCCTCACCCTACTGCTGGCTATGATGATGAGAGAAGGGAGCCATGAGCCAAGGAATGCAGGTGGCTCTAGAAGCTAGAAATGTCAAGGAAACAGATGTTTCCCCAGGACCTCTAGAAAGAAAGGCAGCCCCTTTGTTCTATTGATTTAGCTCAATGAGATCGGTGTCAGACTTCTGACGTTAAGAACTCTCAAATAATAACTTTGCATTGTTCAAAGTGACTACATTTTTGGTAAGCTATTATGGCAATAGCAGAAATCTCATACTGGGGCAGACTTTGCTGGAACATCCATTTTTGGACTTTCCCCTTCCCTTTCTTTCTGTTTGGAATATGGACAAGATGTGGCCTCTAGCTTGTGTGTGTGAGGATGAGGATGAGGATTAGGATGGGAGAGGAGACAGTCAGAAGGTACCTTGGTTCCTGCTGACTTTCTAGAGTGTAGGCTGCCTATCTCCTGACCAACCCTATTTTGTTGGTATTCTGTCACATGCATTTTAACCCACTTCACGACTCACAGCAAACCTGACTTAGAGTAGAAGACCTAGGGCTGAGTCCTGGCTGTATCATTTAGAACTTTGACCTGCATGGCCTTGGGCAAGTCATATAATCTCTTTTGGCCTCAGTTTCCTCATCTATAAAATGGAGCATCCAAAATAGACCCCAGGAAGCTTGTGAAGATGAGATGAAGTACCTTGAGAAAGCATCCAGCACAGGACATGGCACACAGCAGGGGTTCACCAGATGTTTCCTCGTTTTCTCTCTAAATATAACCTATACAAATTTTATTGTCACGAATCCACATCTGTAAATATTTAAGACAGTTGGCACAGATGAATGCCTAATCCCCAGGGCAGAAGAGTTGCCTTTGTTCAGCCCCAGCTCAGTTCCACTGAGTACAATATTCCAACTCCATCCTGCAGCCAGAACTCTGCAGACCCAGCACCATCATCGCTGAGGCTCACAATGACATGGGTGAGCAAGCCCAGGCTGCTGTGATGACATCAGGGGCTCTGGGATGATTGCTGGGTCAAGTTGGAGGAACACTCCCCTCCACCTCTCATGAATGTTGGGATATCATCTGAAAATTGGTGTTAGGCAAGGTCTTCCCTCGTAAGGTGATTAATCACTCCTGGAACAGTTAGTGGAGAGGATATGGCTTCTCAGTAGAAAGCTAAAAACGAGTAAGCTAGAGAGATTAAGCTCAAATGAACACGAACAAAAGCTAGAAGTATTGGTTTCCAAAACTTGGATGTCCAGGAGCACAGCTGGGTCAAGACACCCAGTAACATCCCTGGGCTCTGACTCCTGCACTGCTCACAGGTTCTTTCCATGCTGTAGAAGCTCTAGCTCCATATCCACCTTCCCAACCCTAGGAGAGGAGGGCTTTTGAATAGTTTTGGTAAAAAAATAAGTTTTGAGTGGATTCTGATCATCCTGATATGGATTACATGCATATTCCTGAACCATGCTCATCAACTGGGTTGGGGCACTCTGGCTTGTCAAGCAGACCCAGAACATGAGATATCTGCTTGGGAAAGCCACCTGAATCCTTATAAGTGGTCTACTCCCAGAAAAGAATGATCCTAACATCAGAAGAAGGAGGGAAAAGGTGATGGGCAGATGGAAACAAGACATGTTCACTGGAGGGTCCTGGGAATATGAAGAGAAGTGTTCATGTCCTTTACTCTCAGATATTCTCTCCTGAGCCTTGTTTTGAAAACCCAAGGTTTTTATGCACATATTCCCCAGAGGTGGAACTAAAATGATACCACTTACAGGAGGTCACTAAGGAACTGGGATGGGAGGGAGCCACCCTTTATTAAAGAGACTTCCTGGAAATGAGGTCTACTTGGGTAGGACTTTAAGGTAAGAACAGAAAGGGTTGAGAAAGCAGTGGGTTGTCTCCCACCAGAAAAGCCAACCTTACCACCAAGGCCCTGATGGAGGCACAGTTGTCCAAGGCTCTTCACCTTCCTGATGGGCTGTCTTACTTTCGGCAAAGCTGAGAGTTTAGTCTTAACCAATCTTTGGTCATCCTTCCATACACGGTGTCCCCAGTTTCCTCATACATCAGATGGAGATGGTAATAGTGCCCACCACTCTGGGGGATTCAGAACAAAATGAGATCATAGATGTCAAGCACAAGTGCTGAGTAGACACCAAGCAAATGTGTGACATCATCCTCGTCATTGCTTCTACTGCTCCTCAGTGAGTCATTTTCTTTGTCTTCGGGCTTGAAAAGATATGCAGCACAGTTAGCACTTTAAAATAATTTGATTTATACGGATTTGAAATTGATCAATATTTTGAATTTGGGACCTAAATTTGAGGCTGTTCATCCCACTGAACCAACAAGCAAAAAAGGAGATACTGTGGTCACAAGTGTGATGGATCATAATTGCAAAGGAGGCCTCGCAATGGGCCAGGGAGGTAGTAATCTTCGCAAAAAAGAAACGCTAACTTCACCTTCCAGATAAAATGGAGTAACAGGAAATACATTTACTCTCATGCCTGAGACAGCCAAGAAAAAAAAAACAGAAAAAATATACAAAATAACAGTTTTTAAGTCCCCAGACATTAGGCAACAAAAGACAGTGATTCCTGAGAGAGAGAAAACGGTGAACTCCACAGTTGCCTTGACATTGTCTCCACGCTATGGCATAGAAAAGTGGAACTCAGGCAGAACCCTAAAGAGTCCCTGAGTTGAAGAGACAGCTGAGATTCCAGGACAACAAGGCAGATAGCGTGCACAGAACAGAGCTGCACAGGGAGAAAACTCCAGAGATCAGCATAGAGTCCTCGTTGAGTGTTCAGCAGTACTGATCAAGGCACGCATGTGCATAAACTACCGGAGGTTGGGTGTGATGTTTCATTATATGTGTCAACTTAAATGGGCCATGGGTACCCAGATGGAACATTGTCGTGGGCGTGTCTGTGAGGGTGTTTCTGGGTGAGATTAGCATTTGGATTGGTAGATTCAGTGAAGTAGATTGCCCTCCTCAAGGTGGGGGTGCATTATCTAATCCACTGAGGGTCCAAAAGAATAAAAGGCAGAGGAAAGAATTTGTCCCATTTTTCTTGCCTTACTGCTTGAGCTGAGACATATCATTCTGACTTCTCCTGCCCTCCCACGGGTTTACACCACTGACTCCCCCCGGTTCTCAGGCCTTTGGACTTAGACTGAATTGCACCATCTACTTTCCCATAGGGCTCCAGCTTGCAGACTGCAGATCCTGAAACTCTTCCACCTGCATAGTCACATGAGCCAATTCCTCATAATTAGCAAATAAATATATATATTTATCTATCATGATGATATATGTATAACACATTATATGTTAATGTTAACATTTTATATAATATATTCATGTTAATATATTATATAATTATATTAATATAATTATATATTATATTATAATCATATATTAATGTTAATATATCAATATATTAATATAATATTTATTATAATATATAGAGAGAATATATCCTATATATATCTATTTTGGTTCTGTTTCTCTGGCGAACCTGACTAATACTCTAAGAAAAAAACTCCCCAAAATTAAACAGTGCCTAGCACTCATACCAGGCCAAAATTTGTGTCCAAACTGGTAGATAATTTATGAGACCTTGTGTAAATGCTATGACTTGAAGGTATGTGTCCCTCCAAAATTCATGTGTTGGAACTTAAACCCCAAGGTGATGATATTAAGAGACTGGGCCTTAAGGTGTTAAGTCATGATGGTGTCACCTGCCTGAATGGATTAGTGCTCTTATAAACGAGGTTGAAGGGAGCACCCTAGTGCCTTTGGCCTTTCCATCCCTTCTGCCTTCTGCACCATGTGAAGACACTGTGGGAAGATACCCTCACCAAACACTAAGTCGGCCAGTGCCTTGATTTTGAACTTCCCAGACTTCAGAAAATAAATTTTGTGTGAATGTTCGTGTGAAAAATGAATTTCCATTCTCTATAAATTACCCACTCTCATGTATTGTGTTATGGCTGCACAAATGGACTGAGCCACTAGAATACTCAGAAGGGTCTTGCCTCAGTAGCAGAGAATAAGTAGCCATAGACTGAACATGAGGTCCTGTATAAAAATCTTAAAAGCACATGCAAAAGGATCAAATTGCTTCAATGTAACTTAGTGGCAAACAAAGCTCAAGAATATTTATAGCAAAACAAAAAAATCCATCACTCAACAAGATAAATTAACATTGTTGGGCAACCAATGAAAAATTATCAAGTGTACAAAGAAGCAGAAAATATGAGGTAACACGAGAAGAAAAAGTAACCAATCACACCAACACAGAACTGATACAAATATTAGAATTAGCATACAAGAATATTAAAATTGTTATTGCAACTCTATTCCCTATGTTCAAAAGGTTAAATAGAAATGTGATCCAAATCAGACTTGAAAAATGAAAACTACAAGAATGAGATAAAAAATATAATGCACTGAATAGCATTAAGTAGACATTGCAGAGAAACAGACTTGCAAATTTGAAGACATAGCTGTAGAAACTACCCAAGAAGGAACACAGAGAGAATTAAAAAAGACTCAATACATACATGAAAAGAGCATAGGTAATCTGTATAACAAAACATTCAGAGCCTTAACATGTGTGTAATCAGTGTTAATAAAAGGGGCAGGGCAGATAAATATCTGAAGAAATAATAGCCAAAAACTTTCCAAATTTGATGAAAATTATAAGCCCAATTATTGAAGATACTTAACAAACTTTGTGCACAAGAAGCATGAAAAAAATCACACGAAGGCACCATAATCACCATAACCAAATTGCTCAAAATTCCTGATAAAGAGAAACTCTTAAAAACATCCAGAGGGGAAGAAAAAGATTTATTATGCATACAGGAACACGAATAGGGATGACAGCAAGTTTCTCATAAAACAAAAACCAAGACCAGCAGGAAGACAGTGGAACAATATATTTAAAGCAGTGAAAGAAAACCTTAGAATCTTATACCCAGAAAAAAAAATACATTTCAAAATGAGAAAAAATAAAGACATTTTTAGACATGCAAAGCCAAAATAATTCATCACCATGAGGCCCACATAACAAGAAATGCTCTAGAAAGTCCATCAGGCAGAAGGAAGATGTTAGTATGTATCTACACACAGGAGTGAAGGGAACCAAAAATGGTAACCACCTTGGATAAATGCACAAGGTTATTTCCTTGTATTTAAATCTCTTGAAAAGATGATTGATTTTTAAACAATATATATTGACTTTTTAAACAATAATAACAATGTAATGTGGAGTTTATAAAATATATAAAATCACATGTATGATAAGGATAGCACAAAAGCTGAGACACCTAAAAATATACTGTTGTAAGGTACTTATGCTATATTTGAAGTGAAATAACATCATTTGAGGGCTGCGATAAATTAGACGTGTATACTATAAACCTTAAAATGACCACTAAGCAACAAAATGAGGAGTTATAGCAAATAAGCCAACAGGTATTAAAATCAAATTATAAGTGATACTCATCTTACCCCAAAGCAGGCAGAAAATAGGTGAAAAGGGAAACAACATACAGAAAAGACAAATAGAAATGAATAGCAATATTTAAAGCTAGCAAGTCAATAATTACAGCAATTTTAAAGAGTTTAAAAACTTTAATTAAAAGTCAGTATTATCAGATAATCTAAGCCTCAACTGTACGTTGTCTTCAAAAGGGATAATTTTAAATATAAATCAACAAAATACGTAAAAGAAAAAAACAGGATCTTATATAATGTATTAAAATTAATCTAAAGAAAGCTACAGTTGCTAGATTAATAACAGAATAAGTCAATTTCGGACTGCAGAATATTCTGACCAAAAGTAACATTAATTCACAATGATAAAGGGTTCAATTTATCAAGAGAACATAAAAATTCTAAAAATGTATATATCCACTAACAGTGTTTCAAAATATTTGAAGCAAATACTGATAAAACTGTAAGGAGAAATAAACAAATTACTAATTATAGGCAAATATTTCAATAACCCTTTCTCAATAATTAATAAAACAGGTAGACAGGAAGTCAGCAAAGATAGAGAAGACTTTGACAAAAATGTCAACTCACTTGACCTAGTTGACATTTATGGAACACTCCAACATTCCAACCTCCAACAACAGAATATATATTTTTTCCACATGCGACAGGACATTTACAAAGGTCAATAATATTCAGGGCCCCAAAACAAATCTTATTAAATTTAAAAGAATTTAAGTCATACAAAGTATGTTCTCTAACCACAAAGCAATTAAACTAAAAATCAATAATAGAAAGAGCTCTGGAAAAATCAATTCCCAAACATTTAGAAACTAAGTAACACACTGCTAAAGAACACAAATCAAGGAAAAACTCTAAAGGGAAATGAGAAAGTATAAATTGAATGAAAAAATGAAAATACAGCAGGTCAAATTTGTGGGCTTCCACTACAGCTAAATTAGAAAAGGAAATTGTCTCAAATCAATGACCTTAGAGTGCATTTTAGGAAACCAGGGAAAAAAAGCAAATGAAATGGAAAGTACATGGAAGAACCGAAATTATCAAAAGATAAAGGTGTCACTCAGTGAAACAGAAAAACAAAGCAATAGAAATAAGTCAATAAAATTAAAAAGTTTGGGCCGGGCGCTGTGGCTCACGCCTGTAATCCCAGCACTTTGGGAGGCCGAGGCGGGCAGATCACGAGGTCAGGAGATCGAGACCATCCTGGCTAACAGTGAAACCCCGTCTCTACTAAAAATACAAAAAATTAGCCGGGCGTGGTGGCAGGCACCTGTAGTCTCAGCTACTTGGGAGGCTGAGGCAGGAGAATGGCGTAAGTAAACCCAGGAGGCGGAGCTTGCAGTGAACCGAGATCGTGCCACTGCACTCCAGCCTGGGCGACAGAGTGAGACTCCATCTCAAAAAAATAAATAAATAAATAAATAAAAATAATAAAAATAAATAAATAAAAAGTTTGTTCTTTGAGAAGCTTAATAAAGCTGTAAACCACTAGCCAGACAAATCAGGAAAAGAGGGAGAAGACATAAATTACAGTGTCAGGAATGAGAGATAGAATGTCACTACAGATCTATAGATATGCAAAATAATTATGAATTATTAGAATAATTTTATATTAATAAATTTGACAAGTTAGATGAAATGGATAATATTTTTTAAATATACAAACTAGAGTGTTAAGAGGAAATTGATAATATGAATTATCTATCTACTAAAGAAACTAATATTGTACTTGACGTCCTTAAAACAAACAAAATAAACAAACAGAGAACATCTTCCAAGGTTAAATGCCTTCACAGAGGATGGTAAACAATTCTACACAAACTCTTACAGAAAATTGAAGAAGAGGGAATATTTCCCAATTGATTCTATGAGACTAGAAGTACTCTGATGCCAAAACCAGGTGAAGACATTACAAGAAAAGAAAACTACAGATCAAGCTATTTCATAAACACAGAAAAATCTTTGAGAAAATGTGAGCGAGCCAAACTTGGCACTATATAATAGAGATTATATCCCTGGCCAATTTGGATATATCCTAGCAATGCAAGGTTGATTTAACATCTGAAAATCACTTAATTAATATACCATGTATTTCAGTCTTTTCATTCCTATGAATTTATTCCCCAAGTTAAATAAAAGCATACATCCACATAAAGACATGAGCAGATATGTTTATAGAAGCCATATTTTTAATACCTCAAACTCAGAAACATCCCAGATTCCCCTCAACAGATGAATAGATAAACAGTCTGTGCTGTATTCATACAATGCAATACTACTCAGCCACAAAAGCAATGAACAGACGATCCATGCAGCAGCACAGATGAATCTCAAATAATTATGACAGGTGAAGGAAGCAGAATTTTATTTAAGTTCTACAAAATGCAACCAATACATAGTTATAGCAGATCAGTGGCTACCTAGATATAGGGGCAGTGGTACTGGAGTGATTCAAAGAGGACATAAAGAAATATTGGAGAATGTCATACATATTCATTATCTTGATTGTGATGATAGCTTAATAGGTGTATACTATTGATACAGGAGCAGGGCAGGGAAGTTCTGGGTAGAGAAGGGGAGACAGTCCCTGGGGAGGGCACCACCCTCAGGCCTGTCCCCACGGACCTAAGTGAGGACAGGCACTCCTGTTTTTGCGCCCAAATGTTGCATTTTCCAAGACCACTGTGGCCGCCACACACCCCATCCTGTGTCTATAAAAACTCCGAGACCCTAGCGGGCACAGACACAAGCAGCTGGGCGTTGAGAGGAACACACTGGCAGAAGAACACACCGACAGATGCCGGCAGGCCATTAACAGCACAGCGACACGGTCATGGAGGGAAATTCAGCCCAGGGCGGTCAGATGAAAGCCCGGCCATGGAGCGGCTGGACTCCAGGGAAAGACCACCTTCCCACTCCATCCCCCTTCTGTCTACTCATCCGTCTGCTGAGAGCTACCTTAACCACTCAATAAAACCTTACACTCATTCTTCAAGCCCACATGTGATCTGATTTTTCTGATACACTAGGGCAAGAACCTGGGATACAGAAAGCTCTCTATCTTGCGATAAGGCAGAGGGTCTAATTGATCTGATTAACACAAGCTGCCTGCGGACGACTAAGCTGAAAGAGCACATTGTAACACACATCAACTGGGGCTTCGGGAGCTGTGAACACTCAACCCCAGAGGCTGCTGTGGGGTCAGAGCCCTAGCTCCCGGCGACCTGCCTGTCTGCATGCTCCCCCTAGGGGTTTGAGCTGCCCTGCGAGGGGGGATAAGGGAAAACTCCTACCGTTTCACTATATTAAAACTTACCAAACTGTACATATTAAATGTTGTGTACACTATTGCACTTCAACTATGTCGCGATAAAGCTATTTTATAAAGAAAATAATAAAAACAAATTTTAAAAAGAAGCTATAAACCATTTGAATCAGAAGCTAAAAATAAACTATAGAAAAATGGCTTCTGCTTCTACTTAGGATATAGAAAGTCAGCACAGATATAAAAAGTACAAGGCGAGAAACCAAACAACCTACAAAACCATAGAGCGCTAAGAATGCGAACAAACTTAAATAAACGAAAATCCAGATATTGGCAAGCCCCTCTTAAGAAACAGGAGACACAATATTGTTAAGGTTTAATATTGTTAATGTGTCAAATATCCCTAAATTGATATATAGATTAATGATTCCAGAAATCTTTTAAAAAGAAATTGACTAGATAATATTCAAATTTATATAAAAATGCAATGGACTTTTATAAAAATAAACAAGAAAAATAACCAAAATGAAAAAAAATTGGAGGCCTTACTCCACCTGATGTCAAGACTTCATATAATGCAACAGTAATGAAGACAGTGCAGTATTGGCATGGAGACGGACTAATAGATGAATGTACAGAACAGAGAGGCTAGATTTCATTTTGATAACAGTTTCAAGTCAGTTTCATTAAAGAGTGTTGAAACAATAGGAGAGCCATTTGCAATAAAACAAACATCAACCATTACTTCAAAACATAAACACAACTCCAAATGAATAAAAAACCTAAGCTGAAACCTACAACTATAAAATTTGTTAAAAAAAAAAACAGTAGAAAAGCTATGTGACCTTCGGGGTATGAAATGATTTCTTAGATAGAACACAACAATGGTAAATTATTTTTAAAAATTGAATTTTATCAAAATAAAAAATTGCCATACAAAGGTAACCATTAAGAAACTTTAACAACAGAAAAAAAGCAAGCTATAACCTGAAAGAAAATATTTACAACAAACATATCAGACAAATGATTTGTATTCAGAAGAAAGAGTTCTTACAAAACAAAAACTAAAGACAAGCTAATATTAAGTGAGGAAAATATCTGAATAAGCATTCACACAAAAGAAATATAAATAGCCAACAAGTACATGAAAATATGCTCAATGGTATTAGTCTTCAGGGAAATCAAATTAAAAACACAATAAGATACCATCCATGCCCATTGTAATCACCAAAATATTAAAAAATCATTGACAGTACCAAGAGTTAGCAAGAATATAAACAAATTGGCATGCTCTTTGGAAAACAATCTGATAGTTTCCTAAAAATTAAACATACACTTACCATATAAGTCAATGTTCTGGTTATTTATCCAAAAGAAACGAAAACATATGGCCACACGAAGACTTGTAGACATGTACATAGCAGCTTTATTTATAACGGCCAACCACTGGAATCAAGTCAAATGACTATCAACAAGTGAATGGATTTATAAATTGTGGTATATCTATACAATGGAATACTATTCAGCAACTCACACAACAACTGAATAAATCTCAAAACAATTATGCTGAGTGGAAAAGCAAGGTAAAAGTGCATATTGTGTGATTACATTTATATAACTTCTGGAAAATGCAAACTAACATGTAGTGACTAAATGAGATCGTGGTTGCTTTGGGATAGTGGTGGAGAGAGAATTTTGGGTAAAATGGAAATGTTTGTTATCCTGTTTGTGGTAATGGCTTTATAGGCATATATGCAAGTCAAAACTGATCAAACAGATCCCTTTAGGTATGTTCACTTTAGTGTACTTCAATTATTCTTCAATAAAAAATTCTACTAATAAAAATAACACAAAAAGCCCCCAATGGTCAAGGCTAGAACAACTTGAGAAACAAAATAAACAAAGTAGTTTTAGATTATAACCCTAAGTTTAAAATAAATATCCATATATCCATACAGACATAGATAAATGATTAAATAAGTTAATGGGAAAGAAGAGAAATATATTATGTGCAGAAGAATTTCAAACAGCTTAGGTAGATACTTTACCCATAAGGAGGTAGAGTATAACGCCTTACTCCCTAAGTGTGGGCTGTGCATAGTAAATTTCTTCCAAAGAATAAAGTATGGAGAAGTTAAAAAAAAAAAAGTAAATTTACAATGGACAGCCTGGGCACGGTGGCTCATGCCTGTAATCCCAGCACTTTGGGAGGCTGAGACGGGCAGATCACGAGGTCAGGAGATTGAGACCAACCTGGCTAACACGGTGACACCCTGTCTCTACTAAAAACACACAAAAAAATTAGCTGGGCATGGTGGCGGGCGCCTGTAGTCCCAGCTACTCGGGAGGCTGAGCAAGGAGAATGGTGTGAACCTGGAGGCAGAGCTTGCAGTAAGCCGAGATCGTGCCACTGCACTCCAGCCTGGGTGATAGAGTGAGACTCCGTCTCAAAAAAAAAATTAAAAAAAAAAAGTAAATTGACAATGGAGAAACCTAACAAACATTATCTCCAAGTGATTAAGGTCAACATCAACAGTGATAAATCGTGTTGAATGTACCCTTGATCTATCTAGCAAGATAGATCAAGAACAAAACAAAACAAAACAAAACAAAAATTTACAGCCTGGGCAACATGGTGAAGCCCTGTCTCTACAAAAGATTAAAAATATTAGCCAGACATGCTGGTATGTCCCTGCAGTCCCAGCTACTTGGGAGGCTGACGTGGGAGAATTGCTTGAGAACAGGTGGTCGAGGTTGCAGTGAGCCAAGATCGTACCACTGCACTCCAGCCTGGGTGACAGAATGAGATTTTGCCTAAAAAAAATAAAAATAAAAATTACTAATGCTAATATCACTAACAGAAAAAAATGAAACATCACTACAGGTCCTATGGACATAAGATAAGAAAACATAATAAACTTTTTTTTGCAAATAAATTAAAAAACAAAGATGAAATTCTTTGTAAGGTACAGCTGAACAAAATGGACACAACAATATATTAATATATAAAGTCTGCATGTATCTGTTAAAGAAATGGGATACTTAAATAAAGGTGATGAAGTATTCACAAAGTCATTGAAAGAATAGATTAGGCTAGTATAACCCTGACATAAAACCAAGCAGGGACATTGCAAGAAATGAAAATTAGATACCAAATACAATGAAGAATGACAAAAAATCCTTAATAAAACCTTAAGAAATCAACCCTATCAAATATAAAAATACATCATGAACATGTGGGGTGTACCCAGGAATGCATTATTGGTTTATCTATTAAAAATCAATGTATTTCACTACATTAACAGATTAAAGGAAGAAAACACCATAAATCATCATAATAGATACAGAGAAAGCATTTGACAGTAATTTGCACCTATTCATAGTATAATATTATCAGCAAAGTAAAAACAGAAGAAAAATTCCCCAATTTAATAAAGGATCTCTAGAAAAAACCTACAGCTAACATATGCAATGGTGAGAAAACAAATGGTGTCTTCATAAAAGCTGAAACCAGGCAAAATATATGCTTACCACTTCATTTTCATATTGTACTAGATGTCCTAGCCAGTACATTAAGACATGGAAAAGAAATAACAGCATAAATACTGGAAATAAGAAAAGTAAACATGCCTTGACTCACAGATGACATGATTACCTATGTATTAATAGAAAATCCTAAGAGATCCACAACAAGAAAAAAAAATCAATTAATGAGTAAATTTAGCAAGGTGGCAATACACAAAGTCAATATATGAAATCGAGTGTATTTTTTCATCCTACCAAAAATAATTTGAAAAATTAGCATTTATATACCACTTACAATAGTTAGGGATAGTTAAATACTTAGGGATAAATTTAATAAAATATGTGTAAGACCTGTAAACTGAAAACGATATAACACTTTTAGGGAAATTAAAGAAGACGTCAATACATGTATTATGTATATATCATGTTAATGGGTTGGAGGATTCAATATGTTTAGGATTACAATATATTTAGTATGTTCAAAGTGATCTATAGAATCAAAGATGGTACCAATAAAAATCCCAGCAGATATTTTAGTAGAAATGAACAAGCTGATTCTAAAATGTACAGAAATACAAAGATTAAGGATGAGTAAAAATATATCTTGAATAAGAAAAAAGAATGTTCCATAGTGTTGAAAATGTTTTACATCTTGATAGGGATACGGGTTATATGCATGTGTGCATTTGACAAAACTCATTGAATCATAAATTTATGATCTGTATTTGTACTGTAAACAAATGGCATCACAAAAAGAAATAACAAAAATAAGTCCAGATAGTTTAATAAGCACATTACATAAAATATTCAATAAGTATTAATTTCCATCTTGTTCACATTACCTCCCAAGGTAATATGAGCAAGGCCTTATCTCCAAATACCAGAGAAACAGAGGCCATTCTTCCTGGAGTAGACATGGATGCAATGCTAATATCTCCTTTCAGGCACAGGTGGACTGCAGGTTCGATTCCCTTGGAAATTAGGCCAAATTCAGCTAGCTCGCCAGCCAGTGGCCATCTCACAGATGGGGAGCAAAAGCAATATGCAACCCAACCTCACTCAGTTTCCTCTTTCTCATCTCTTGTCAAACCCAACTGGAAGCCAGAGAAGAAGGGAGCCTTTTGATGCAGATTGTCCTCCCAGGGCCCAGAGCCGGGTGGAGAAAGGTAGAGAGACAGAGGAGTGAAGTGCAAAGAGGCAATTTGTCACTTCAGGCCACAGGTCTCTAGTCAAAGGAGAGCCACATCTGGACTTGATGAAAAGGTGTACTCTTCTGTGCATAGAAAGAAGACAGAACTGAGTATTTGGTGACAGAAGCGCAGATGGTGATAGTCATCAGGGAAGTTCGCCTGGTAAGAAGTCACAGCTGTCTGACTTGGTTTGGCCAATAGAATGTGAGTGGAAATGGCCTTGAGCCATTGCGAGGTTCATGATGCTCTCTTCTGCCTTCTGCAGCAGTGGTGGAGATGTGTAGAAAGGAACTCATGTGGGCCCTGAGTGCCTATGAGGAGCATAGATGCTCCTAGTGATCAGTGATGGATATGTAACAAGAGCCAGAAATATACATTTGTTTTGTTTTGTTTTTAACTATCTGAGGTTTTCAGTCTCTTTTGTTATGCCTTATAACCTAACCTATCCTGACCGATATCTTCCCTAACTCATTTTATGCATCTAGTATGACTTTGATACCAAAAGCAGAGAAGAAGATCATGAGAAAGAACCATAGGCCAATCTTATTTACAAATATAAATGCTATTATCCTAAGAAGAACATTAGTAAAGAAGGTATAAAATAGTATGCATTAGCATTAGAAAATAGTATGCAATAACATTATAAAAATTATTAAATATTAAAGGAGAAAAACTATTTCAATGAATGCAGAGAAAGCATTTTTAAAATTGTCAACACCAGAAAACGTATCAGTAGTGTTCTGGGGACAGGATGGGGGAAGAGTAGGGAGAAGCTGGAGGAAGGAATGACTTAGGGGTACAGGGAAACTTAGGGGGTGATGGAAATGTTCATTGCCTGGATTGTGGTGATGGTTTCTTGAGTGTACATGTATGTCAAAATCCATCAATCTGTACATTTTAAGTATGTTTGGTTTATTGCGTGTCAATTATACAGTAAAACTTGTTTTTTGTTTGTTTGTTTGTTTTGTTTTGTTTTTTGAGACAGTCTTGCTCTGTCGCCCAGGCTGGAGTGCAGTGGCATGATCTCGGCTCACCGCAACCTCCACCTCCCAGGTTCAAGCGATTCTCCTGCCTAAGCCTCCTGAATAGCTGGGACTACAGGTGCCTGCCACCATCTCTGGTTAATTTTTGCATTTTTAGTGGAGGCAGGGATTCACCATGTTAGCCAGGCTGGTCTCAAACTCCTGACTCCAAGTGATCCACCCACCCCGGCCTCCCAAAGTGTTGGGATTACAGGTGTGAGCCACTGCGCCCAGCCAGTAAAACTGTTTTTAAAGGTCAATGTGCATGCATGATACTCTTAGTAAGAAAGAAATGGAAGGGATTTACATCAAGCTGCAACCATCTTTATTTTTCCTTTTCTTCCTTTCATTTCTTCACATAGTTTCTGAAACTGCACTGGGCTATTCTTTCTTGATGGCTTGTCTCCATTCTTTCTGACATTGGTATTTGGGATACGATAAGTATATTTGGTTTATTTTATTAGTTGCTCTCTCTTTACCTGGGGATTTAGGGAGGTTCCAAATCGATACTGCTGGCTTCTTCTCAGACTCTTCTATTCAGCTGGTGATTTTCATCGGGGGCACAGTATCAGTATTATTTAATGTAGTTCATCACTGATGCCTTCCTTAAAATACTGCTCCTTAACCATATTTTCTCTTTATCAAGGAGTCAAAGACAAACCTGTCAGTGTCATCTATGCATCACCTCTTTTGCCATGAAGACAACTGAAATGCAGTCATGTCTCCAGCCCTCCCAACACATTGAAGATGATGAGAAAATGTCTTGTCCTCTCACCCCTAGATTTCACCCCCATGAAACTATTTATTTCCATTCCATTTGTAGCAGGTTAAACTGTCCCTCCTCTCCTGCCAAGAGATATGTCCAAGTCTTACCCTTCAGTACCTGTGAATATCACCTTTTTGGGATAGGGTCTTTGCCCATAAAATTATGTTATAGTTTTTGAGATTAAAATCATCTGGATGACCTGGGATAGGTCCCTAATCTGATGGCCAGTGTTCTTGTAAGAGAAAGAAAAGGAAAGAACACAGAGAGAAAGGATGAAAGGGTGGGCACAGAGATTAGAATGATGCATCTAGATGCTAAGCATATTTAGTCCTCTCTGGCTGCCATAACAAAATATCGTAGAATGGGTAGCTTAAACAACTGAAGTTTATTTTCTCAGAGTTCTGGAGGCTGGAAGTCCTAGATCACGGTGCCAACATAGGTTCTGCCGAGGGCTCTTTCTGGCTTCTACACAGCTGCCTTCTCACTGTGTGCTCACATGGCCTTTCCTTGGCGTGTGCAGAGACAGAGAGAGAGAGAGAGAGAGAGAGAGAGAGACAGAGAGAGAGAGACAGAGAGAGAGAGACAGAGAGAGAGAGACAGAGAGAGAGAGACAGAGAGACAGAGAGAAAGATATCAAGTGTTCTGGAGGCTCTTGTTTCAACAGCATTAATCCCACCAGACCAAGGGCTCACTCTCATGACCTAATCGATTCCAAAGGTCTCATCTTCAAATACCATCACATTTGGGGCTAGGGTTCAACATATGAATTTTTTGGGAAAACAAACATTCCATCCATAACACCAAAGAATGCCCAAGATTGCCAGCAGCCACAAAAACCTAGGAGAGAGGCATGGAATGGATGCTCTCTTAGAATCTCCAGAAAAGGTCAACCTTCTTGATTCTGGACTTCTGGCCTCCAGAACTGAAAAAATAAATATCTGTTGTTTTAAGCCACCTAATATTTGGTACTTTATTACGGCAGTCTTAGAAAGCTAATACATTTTTCACAGTCTATTGCAATATGCTCACCATAATTAATGAATTTCATTGAAAATGATCATAATTTTGCATATACTTGGAAAAGTTATAATTTTTTAAAGTCACAGTCCCCATTTCACTTATTCATTTCATGATGTAGTACATGTGATACATAAATATATTTTATCTAGTACACAAAATAATATTCCTTGACTATACTTCCTACCACTGCACAGATTTCATCATCATTATATCCCAAGGCTTGCTAGTAGATAGAAAATTGTATTTCAAAAGGGGAAGGGACATGTAAAAATATTTTCGCAAATAAGTACATTCAGCCTTCAACAAATGTTTTGTGGTTTTTCATTTTTTTATTTTTTATTTTTTTTATTTTTTAGAGTCAGAGTCTCACTCTGTCACCCAAGCTGGAATGCAATGGTGCAATCACAGCTCACCATAGCCTTGAACACCTGGGTTAAGCGATCCAACTGCTTCAGCCTCCCAGAACTAATAGGGATCTCCAACCTCAAATGGTATCTACAGAAGCCTTCAGCTAACCACATACTTAATGATGAAAGGTTGAATTTGTGCCCCTAAGGCCAGAAACAAGGCAAGAATGTCTACACCCATCTCTTCTCTTCATTCTTTCATTAGAAGTTTTAGCCAGTGTAATTAAGCAAGAAAAATAAATAAATGGCATATGGATGGGTAAAAAGAAGAAAACAGCTTTCATTCACTGAACACAAGGTTATCCACACAGAAAAATCCAATGGAGTGTATGAAAAAGCTCCTAGAACTAATAAGGTTGCAGAATATAAGGTCAGCAGACAATAATCAATCATATTTATATGTACTAGTAATGAATGGTAGAAATGGAAAAAATTTTTTAATTGACTACATCTACAAAGGAAATAGAAATAAATCTACCTAACCATGTACAGAATCTGAATGTTTAATTATAAAACATTAATGAGAAAAATCAAAGAAAACCTAAATAAATGGAGAGACCTATACCATGTATACTTGTTGGGAGACCCTATATAATTAAGATATTAATGGCTGGGCATGGTGGCTCACACCTGTAATCCCAGCATTTTGGGAGGCAGAGACGGGCAGATCACCTGAGGTCAGGAATTCAAGACCAGCCTGGCCAACATGGTAAAACCCCATCTCTACTAAAAATACAAAAATTAGCCAGGTATGGTGGTGCACACCTGTAATCTCAGCTACTCAGGAGGCTGAGGCAGGAGAATCGCTTGAACCCGGGAGGCAGAGGTTGCAGTGAGCCAAGATCACACCACTACACTCCAGCCTGGAAGACAGAGCGAGCCTCCCTCTCAAAAAAAAAAAAAAAAGTCTTCATTTTCCCCAAAGTGAGCCACAGATCTAAATCTATTTTAATCAAAACCCTGGAAAGAGTTTTTATAGGTACACATAGGCTTGATTCTAAGTTATTCAGAAAGGCAAAGGAAGTAGCCCAGCCACACTTTTTTGAAAAGGAACAAACTGGAGTACTCACAATATCTGATTTAAAAAATCAATAAAAACCACAGTAGTCAAGACAGCATGCAGTTGCTGAAGGGACAGACAAATACATCAATACAACACAAAACAAAATCCAGCAACAAACCCAACAGACCCACATGATTGATTTTTGACAACTGAACAAAGTGCAAATATTACTAAATGCACAAAGGATAGCTTTTTCAACAAATGGTGCTAGAAATCTAGATATCTGCATGACCCCAAAAATGTGCCTGGACCCAATCCTCACACCTAATATAAAAATTAACTCAAAATGGGTAAATTGCAAAACTATACAGTTTTTCAAAGAAAACACAGAAGATGTTTGTTGCCTGGAATTAAGCAAAGAGTACTTAGATGTGTCACCGAAAGCACAAGCCACATAATTTTTTTAAATTCTAAATTGGACTTCATAAAAATGCAAAATGTTTGCTGTGAAAGAAAACTTCTCTTAATATGATGAAAAGTCAAGCTAAAGAGCTGAAGAAAATGTTTGTAAATCACATATCTGATAACTGACTTATATAAAGAATATGTGTAAAGAACCCCAAAACTCAACAGTAAGAATATTTTAAAATCCCATCAAAATGGAAAAAAAATTACTTGAACAGAAACTTAATGAAAAAGAATACAAGAATGGTGAATCCATCCATAAAAAGAGGCTCCATATCATAAGCTATTAGGAAATTGCGTATTAAAACCACAAGAAAAGTGAGAATTATGGTTTGGGCTCTGATTGTAAAGAGCTTGGATGTTGTTGCAGCTGTCTTTACAATCAGAGAAACTGGAAAAATGGGAAAACAATGACTTTTTTTGGACCCATCAGAGAATTGAGTTGTAGGACAAATTGTCATCCAGAAATCTGAAGAGATAGGTGAAACCAGACAGTCACAGCTGAAATCTGCTTACCTGAAGAAGCTGCTAGGGCTATAAACTGATGGGAACACTCAAATGGTAATTTTGACAAATTACTGGAGTCTGGGCATGGACTAGCTTGAGAGTGAGAAACGCCTGGTGGCTCAGTCTTGGGAGGGCCCTCATACCTTCAGGAACATGACCTCCATCAACATCACCAGGTTTCACCGTGGTAAGCCAAAGAAGAGTCCCTCCTGGCTCTGGAAGAAAGAGGAAAAAAGCAATCCTTGTGAAGTGTATCCAGAGCATTCTCCATGTGACAGGGTTACTCTTAATGGGAAAAAACCTTTATCAGCATCTTTTCCCAGAGCTGTGGAAAAGGAAATTCCTCTCAACCCAGCCCCACAGCCTGCATGTCTCTGTCTCACCTAAGGGGGCAGCGGGAAGGAGGAATGCTGGGCCAGAAGAAACACTTATGAGAGTCACAGGCCCACTAACAGGCTGAGACAGGGACACAGGCTCACTAACAGATTGAGATTTCACTGGAAGATTATACAACACTTCCCCTTACCCATACCTTACCACCACACCAACAGGGCCCCCTGTAATCACAATGGCTTACAAATAAAGAACTATACAACACAGACTGTCTCTAAGGAGGAGTACACAGGGAGGCCCAAATTCAAGAGAGGAGACAGAAACAAGGACACTAGAGCAATGTGAAGCCTCTGATCCTTACAGCCACACCAGACCTTAAACATACATACCTATGTTTAAATATTAATATATGTGTGTATTATATACATATGTGTGTGTGTGTGTATGTGTATTTATGTATGTGTGTATTATATATACCTCTTTGGTGAACACTGGCTGATACAGGCTGTAATGGAAAAAAGTAGACAACCTGCGGCTGGGCACGATGGCTCATGCTTGTAATCTCAGCACTTTAGGAGGCTGAGGCGGGTAGATCACCTGAGGTCAGGAGTTTGAAACCAGCCTGGCCAACATGGCAAAATCCCATCTCTACTAAAAATACAAAAATTAACTGGGCTTAGTGGTGTGCACCTGTAATCCTAGCTACTCAGGAGGCTGACAGGAGAATGGCTTGAACCCAGGAGGCAGAGGTTGCAGTGAGCCGAGATCATGCCATCGCACTCCTGCCTGCATGACAGAGCAAGACTCCATCTCAAAAAAATAAAAAATAAATGAATAAATAAAAATAAATAAATTTTTTTAAAAAGTAGACAACCTGCAAGAATACATGGGTAATGTAAGCAGAAAGATGTAAATTCTAAGGAAAAAAATGCTAAAAATCAAAAGCACTGTGACAGACAATGAAGGATGCCTTTGATGGGCTTGTCACACAACTTGACATGGCTGAGGAAAAGAATCAGTGAGCTTGAATATAGGTCCACAGAAACTTCCCAAACTGAAATGGGAAAATAATAATAAATGGAAAAAGAAGTACAGACATCCAAGATCTGTGGATAACTTCAACAGTTTTAACATATGTGTAATTATTTGACCAAAATAGAAGAGAGAACATAGTAGAATAAATGTTTGAAGTAATAATAGCTGAGAACGTTCCAACATGAATGACAGACACCAAGCTGTAAATCTGTGTAGGTCAGACAAAAACAAACAGGATTAAAGAAACAAAAAATGAAACTAGGCATATAATTTTCAAACTGCAGAATACCGAAGCAAAAAACAAACAAAAAAAGGACAGAAAAAGTGAAAATCTTGAAAAAAGCTGAATTGGGGGTATGGGTGCAGTGGCTTGCCTATAGAAAAATAGGACAAGAAACACAGGGAATTTCTCATCAGAAACCATACAAGCAAGTAAAGAGTGGAGTGAGATATTTAAAGGTTTGAAAGACAAAAAATAACCAACTAAGAATCTATATCTAGAAAAATTATTCTTAAAAAATGAAGGAGAGGCCAGGCGCGGGGGCTCACGCCTGTAATCCCAGCACTTTGGGAGGCCGAGGCAGGTGCATTATGAGGTCAGGAGATTGAGACCATCCTGGCTGACACGGTGAAACCCCGTCTCTACTAAAAATACAAAAAATTAGCCGGGCGTGGTGGCAGGGGCCTGTAGTCCCAGCTACTTGGGAGGCTGAGGCAGGAGAATGACGTGAACCTGGGAGGCGGAGCTTGCAGTGAGCCGAGGTCGCGCCACTGCACTCCAGTCTGGGCAACAGAGCGAGACTCTGTCTCAAAAAAAAAAAAAAAAAAAAAAAAAAGAAGAAAAATAAGGACTTACTTGCTGAGGTAATTCACCATCAGACCTGTCCTTCAAGAAATGTTAAAAGATTTTCTCCAGACAGAAGGAAGATGATATAGGTCAGAAACTTGGATCTATATTAAGAAAGGAAGCGTTGGAGAAGTAATAAATGGAGGTAAAATGAAATCTTTTATTTTTATTTTCATTAATAATTTAAAGAATAACTTCTTATTTAAAGCAAAAATAGTAACAGGTCATTGTAGCATATGGATAAGAGAAAAGACTAACAGCAATGCTACGAGGAATGGGAGGGAGGATTGGGAACACACTCTTATAAGATATCTACGTTACATGTGAAACAATACCATGATTTGAAGGTGAACACACATTAGTAAAAGAAGAAAATCTATATTAGAAACTCTAGGCTGGACATGATGGCTCAGACCTGTAATCCCAGCACTTTGGGAGGCCAAGGCAGGCAGATTGCTTGAGCTAACGAGTTTGAGACCAGCCTGGACAACATGGTGAAATCCTGTCTCTACAAAAATTGCAAAGATTAGCTGGGCATGGTAAGCTACTCAGGGGGCTAAGCTGGGAGGATGGCTTGAACCCAGGAGGCAGAGGATGCAGTGAGCCGAGATGGCACCACCGCACTCCAGCCTAGGCAATAGAGCCAGACTTTGTCTTAAAAAAAAGCAAAGCAAAGAAAAAAGAAACTCTAGAATGGCCACTAAAAAATTCTTTAAAAAGTATAATTGATACTCTTTAAGAGAAGATAAAATGGAACCACACAAAATGCTCAATTAAAATCAGAGAAGGCAGAAAAAGCCGCCACTGGCAACCAGTAGGAAACAGTTACAAATATGATTGATATTCATCCAAATAGATCAACAATTGTGTTAAATGTGAATGGTCTAAATACACCAATTAAAAGACAGAGATTGCTAGAGTAGATAACAAAACAAGACCCCACTATATCTTGTTGACATTAAATATAAAGTATCTGTTTGGTTAAAAGTAAAGGGATGGAGAAAGATATACCATGTTAACCCTGATCAAAAGAAAACTGGAGTAGCTGCATTAATTTCAGATAAAAGGGACTTGAGAAAAAGGAAAATTATCAGGGATGTGAGGGGAGGGATAGGTAAGAAACTCATAATCATAAAGGGGCTAATTCTCCAAGAATACATAATAACCCTAAATATGCATGTGCCTAAGAATAAAATGTCAAAATATGGAGGAAAAAATGATAAACCTGAAAGAAAAAATGGTCCAATCCACTATCATAGGATACTTCAACATTTCTCTATCCATGATTGATAAGATCAGATAGGCAAAAAATCGGTAAGGATATAATTGACCTAAACAGCATTATCAACTTTATTTAATTGATATTTGTAGATCTAGCAATAGCACAATACACATTCTTCTCAAGCTGGCATGGAATAATCACCAACATTGGCCACATTCTGATCTATAAAACACACCTTATCAAAT
This sequence comes from Gorilla gorilla gorilla, assembly GCF_029281585.2. Classification (NCBI taxonomy): domain Eukaryota; kingdom Metazoa; phylum Chordata; class Mammalia; order Primates; family Hominidae; genus Gorilla; species Gorilla gorilla. The sequence goes on from NC_073240.2 coordinate 31,895,384, forward strand.
TAAAGAAAAATAGAAATTAAACAAAGTATGTCTTCATACCACAATGGAAGTAACCTAGAAATCAAGAACAGAATGATAGCTGGAAAGTCCCAAATTATTGGAAACTAAACAACACATTTTTAAAAAACATTTGGGTCAAAGAGGAATCTCAAGAATAACTAAAAACATTGATCTAAATAAAAATTAAAGTACAACTTTTCTAAATTTGTGGGATGCAGTAAAAGCGGGGATATTTATAGCAGTAAATGTATACATTTGAAAAGAAGAAAAATCTAAAATCAACAACCTAAATTGTCACCTTGGATAATAGAGAAAGAAGAGCAATTTAAGCCTAAAACACGCGGAACAAAGAGGAATAATAAAAATTAGAGAATGAAATTGAAAATAGAAAACAATAGAAAAAAATCAACAAAACAAAGAAAAAGCTGAAAAGATGATTAAAATTAATAAACCTATCCAGGTTAACCAAGAAAAAAAGACATTGGGCATAGTTTGCCAATATCAAAAAATGAAAGAGGAGTCATCTCTACTAATTTCATAGATGTTAAAAGAATAATAAAGGTTTATGATGAACAACTTTACACCCACAAGTTTGAATATTAGATAAAAAGGACCGATTCCTTGAACGATACAACTACATTTTACACAAAAGCAAACAGATCACCTAATAGCTCTGTATCTACAAAGAATCAATAATTAATGAAGTCTCAAAAAAATCACCAGATTCAGATGGTTTCACCAGGGAACTTTACCAAACATTTATGGAAGAATTGATATAGGTTCTTTACAATTTCTTACAGAAAATACAAGTAAATATTACTTCTTAACTCATTTTATGAGGCCAGCATTACCTGCATACCAAAATAAATTAAAGACATTACAAAAAAGAAAACTATAGCCAAATATTTCTCATGAACATAGATGCAAAAGTCTTCAACAAAATATTAGCATATTGAATACAATGGTGTATAAAAACAATTATATACCATGCCCAAGTAGAATTTGACCCAAGTATGCAAGACCGGTTCCTTGAAAATCAATTGAAAATCAATCAATGTAACCCATCATATCAACAAGCTAAAGAAAATAAAATCACATGACCATATCAATAGATGCAGAAAAAGAATTTGGCAAAATCCAACATTCATTCATGATAAAAACTCTGCAAACTAGGAATAGAGAGAACTTCCTAATCTTGATAAAGAAGAACTAAAAAAACCCTACTGCTAACATCATATTTAGTGGTAAGAAACTGGATACTTCCCCTAAATTCAGGACAGGACTGTTAAGAGAATGAAAAGACAAGCTTCCACTGGAAGAAAATACTTGCAAAACACGTATCAGATAAAGTACTTCTATCCAAAATACACAAAGAACTCTTAAAACTCAACCATAAGAAAACAACCTATATTTTTTTAATGGGCAAAAGATGTGAACAAACATCTCACCAAAGAAGATATACAGGTGCATATGAAAAGTTGCTCCACATAATTTTTCAGTAGAAAATTGAAAATTAACAATGATATAGCACTATATGCCTACTAGAATGTCTAAAATTATAGATGATAGACGGATGGATGGATGGATGGACAGATAGATAGACAGATAGAGATAGCCAATATCAAGTGCTGGTGAGGATGAAGGAAAGGGATTCATATTTGCTGACAGTTATAAAAATGCTATAGCCACTCTAGAAAACTGTTTGGTTCTTATAAAGTTAAACAAATTTACCATAAGATCTAGCAATTGCACTCCTAGATATTTAGTTAACTAATTTAAAAACTTTTGTCCATACAAAACGCTGCATGCAAATGTTTATAGAATGTCTATTCACAGTCGCCAAAAACTGGAAACCACCCAAATATTCTCCAGTGGGTGACTAAACAAAATGTGGTACAAATAATGAACAATAAAAAGGACTATTACTATACACAATAACATGGATGAATCTCCAAGGTATAATGATGAGGGAATAAAGTCAGTTTCAAAATGTTACATACTGCGTAATTCCACGTATACGACACACTCACAAAGACAAAACCGTAGCAATGAAGAACTATCAGTGGTTACCAAAAGTTAGGGTTGGCGGGGGCGCTGTTATAAAAGGGCAGAACTAGGGAGCTCTTTATTGCGCTAGTGGTTACATGAATCCAAACAAGGGTTCAAGATCACAGGATTATATATCAAATAACCAATTTTACTGAATATCAATTTTAAAAGTCAAATAAATTATTAAACACTATTAAACATATACAATGTTTAAAGTCAAGCAAAAAGTCCTAAACTAAAAGTAAAATAATGATTGTTTAGAAGTACACCAGGATGGTATGGGTCATCTGCAATATAACGTCCTGTTTGGGATAAGGAAGCGTGACTACATCTACAGGGTGACGTGAGAAGGGCCCAGAGCAGCGAGCAGGTCTTGCCATCAGGGAGGGGAACCATCTGAAGGGGTGGCGTGAAAAAGTCTTTAGAGGAAGGCAAAAAATGGGAAAAGGTCAGAGAACCTCTTTGGGAGGTAAAAGGACCAGCTTTGGATTAGGCGTGATGCACAGCCCCCAGCGCAGGGCGTAGAAACTGCAGCCTGGACAGCCTGGGTGGGAGAAAGTTTGGGATGTTTAGGAAGGAAGGGTGCGCCAGCCAGGGGGAAGAAACGAGACAGGTGGCCGCAGATGGTGCGAGTCAGGCAGCAGGAAAAGGCAGGCTGTTTAAGCAGCCTTTCCTGCAGTCCAGGCGGAGAGCGCAGAAGGGGCACCCCGAGGTGCAAGCGTGGGAGAGCCTGAGCGGGCTTGCGAGCGCGCGGGCGCCGTGCGTCCCCTCCTCGGCTCGCGGCCGCGAGCACGCGCTCTCCGTGCCCCGCCCCGGAGGTGCGGGGGCGGGGCACAGGCGCGGCGCGCGCACGTTCGCGCGGCGGGGGCGGGGCGCGAACGCGACCGGTGACGTCAGAGGAGGGCGCGCGCCCGGAGGCAGCAGGCGGAGCCGGGAGGCGGGCGTTGCGCGCGGCCGCGGGCGGAGCGGAGGGGCGCGAGGGGCGGAGCGAAGCGCGGGAGGAGGCGGGGGAGGAGAGGCCACCGGGACCGCGAGCGGCAGCTGGGGAGGGGGCCGCGGAGCCCGAGCGGGAGCAAAACAGCTGATCTGGTTTTCCTTTAAAGCGAGAGAAAATGGAAGTCGGGTAGCGGCGACTGCGGCGCTGCGGGCTGGCGGAGCGGAGCGGCGCGGCGCGGCAGGTAAGACGGCGCTGGCCGCGGTGCTGCCGGCGGGCGGCGGGCGGCGGGGCCGGGCCCGCGGACCAGGCAGGTGCGCTCTCCGGGCGCGGGGCCGGCGCCGTCTCCTTCCCGAGCTCCGTGGCGAGGCAGGTGGGCGTTGAGGCCGGGCGACCGCGGGGCCGGGGCGCGGGGACGCGGGGGGCGCGGGCCCCGGCTGGGCTCGCCGGCGCGTCTGCATTGCGGGCTCCGCTCCGGACCCCGCGGGCTCCCGGGCCACCGGCTCCGGCCCGGCGTGGCGCGCCTCTCTCGGGCAGGGCGCGGCGCTCCCGCTGGGTCGAGGCTGCTGCCTCCGCTCAGCCCTTTGGCTGTCCGCACTGGAACGTGATGCCAGGCGTGGGGCGACCGACCCCTCGGTCCGTGCGCGCGCGTCGGGGGTCCCGCGGCTCTGGCAGACGGCCGGGCAGGGCCCGGCCCCGAGCCGCGCACGAGGCCGCTCGCCGGGCACCGGAGCTGTGACTGCGTGGGTCCCCGCGGCCCGGCGCACCGCCGTCCCGCTCGCTCTGCTGGGTCTCGCTGGACAGCAGGCAAACCATTAAGGCAATTTGGCTGTGAACCCAGAGGCCTTCCCTAGTATCTCCTCACTGGAGGGGAAAAAATTGCATCTGCGGTGCTTTAAGTGCTCCTTTAAATTTGGGAGATGTCAGTGATGTCATCATTAACTAAAACTTTCCTTCATTGGACACAACCGCTCAAGTGTACCCTCCTCCCTCCCGGTGAAGCTATTGCAGCCCTTTGAGAATCTCTGTAATAAAATGGATTTGCCTCTGCTCTGTAAACTCAGCTACCTCACACAAGTGCAAATGACTTTTATTTCTGTCTATTGGCTTGAGAATGTATAGATTTAAGAGTAGCTGAAGGGAAACTTGTGAGACCCCGATCAGGGAAACGCTTCATCCACAGCACAAGGATCCAGGGGAAAGTCATGTATGACATGCACATGGTTACCGCCAGGTGATAGCTTTGTAAATGGAAGTGGGCTGTAAGAGGAACAATTTTTAAAAATATGATGAGGCAGATAATGTGTCCAGGAAAAGGTTGACAGCGGGGCCTAAATCTTTACAGGTCTTAATTGCTTCAGGAAAATCTGCAGGTGTCCTTCTTCACTATCCTCCTCCTCCTCCTCCAGGGTGTGCCGGGGAGAAGCCTGCCCTGGCCGAAGGCGGGGAGGCAGGTTCACTAGGGTCCTCCCAGCAGCCGTGTGTCCCACCAGCTTCAAAGGCCTCTTCAAGACCCAAAGAGGGTTCAGGAGAACAGAGGTAGATCTGCACGGCACACTCAGTTCTGGATAAACATTCCCCACTAAATGGGATCAACACTCCATTATTTTATTGTGAGTGTGCCATTAGTACCAATTCTTATGGGAACAAAACTAAGCAAGTTCCCAAGACAATCTGAGTATCTACTCAAGCCTATCATATCGAAAGGATATCCAATAAGGGACAAAAGTATTGACATTTTTGTATTTAATAATTAATGACAGCTCCTAATTGGTTAAAATAAGCATGCCTTAAATTGTTAGTGTGATTTTATTGGATCTGTAAGGAATTTAATACCATATGCCACTCAAAAGTTGGGACCTGGTTAGGAACTTCAATCTCTTGAACCCTGTATTGGTGTGAAAAGAATGGGAAAACAGTGGTTACTTAGGCCTTTAGTGTTCAGGCTGATAATGGGTGGAAATCACCGCTTTACGAAGTATTGCCACGTGCGGGTCTCACTTGGGCCTGGATCATAGATGGCAGGTTTTCCCTTAGAAAGTAACTCCTGAGGCCCCCAAGCTTGGTGGAGAAGGAGAGGGGACACCTTTCTCTGAGCAAGTGTGTGTAATTCTTGGCCTCTGACCTCCTGATGGTGCCGCATTTGTTCCCAGTGGTGTGCCTAAGTGAGATGAGAAACTGGCTCCAAGTGAGCTGCTTTTGGATGACACTGCTCCCGCTGTGTGTAGTTGCTTTAGAACTTAACTCTTGAGTTGTGGCAGAGATTCTTCTTTACAACATGTCCTCAATAGTATGAAGATTGGTTTTTCAGGGTCTGCATTGCAAACTCTTTGAAAATGGAGTCTGTGAAATCAGTCTGGCCCCATATCCATCTTTTTGTTTTCACCTGTAGACTCGTGAAAATATTCACCACGTTTATGGTTTAACTCACTGTAGTACTTGTAAAACTTCAAATGCAAGTGTTTCCACTAAATCTTTAGGTATGGGTCACTTATTTCCCCAAAACATTTTAAAACAACCACTTTAAAGCCTCTTCATCCCGCTTGTATGTTTAGAGTGCTTAAATTTGGGAGTTGTCAGTGATCTCCCAAAAGAGATCACTGTCACATCTTCCGTTTCTAAGAAGTAAAAATTGCCCTGATTTTCTTTCTGTTCCCTCTGGGATATTAAGGTCATTTATTCATGCCTTAGGCCCACAGAAGAAAGGTTGAATCAGCTCTTGTGGGCCAGCAGGGGGCGTGCTAAACGCGGCTTGGCGGGCCTGTGTCAGAGCCACCTTGGGAGTGGATCTTCAAGTTGAGGTGGGTGCATGTGTGTGCGCCGGTGTGCTCCGCCCCCGCCCCCGCCCCTCCCCCTCCGCTCCCGCAGGCCTGTCTTCCAAGAGATGGAAACTTAAGGAAGGGTTGGGGGCACGTACTTGAATGACCAGAGGTTGTGGAGTCTGGAATGTAGGCCTCCCTAGCAGAGATTGCTTCAGTGGCTCCATGTCTTTGGAAGGTGGCTCTTAGCACACTTTGAGTCTCAGGATTGAGTGCCTTCTCAGACTGCGGAAGTGAGTGTTAGTTTGGAGAGGAGAAAGTTGTCTTCAGTGAACTACAGGCCGGTGTCCTGGTCATGGCGTGAATGTGCCAGCCAGGGCAACCCCGTGGAAATCCTCTCCTGCACACCCTTGATGTTTGCTCCTGGCTTTGACTCCCGATTGACTTGGGCCCTGGGACCCTGTGTGGTGGTACTTCCCAGAGGGGCCTATTTGACCCCTTGCACTGGATTATAGGTGGCGGATGGCCACTTAGGAAGTAACTCCTGTGGCCCCCAAGCCTGGTGGAGGAGGGAAGGGGCACTTTGCTCTGAGCAAGCTGTGTGCAAGTCATGGCCTCTGACCTTCTGATGGTGCCACATTTATTTCCATGACGTGCCTAAATGAGATGGGAAGGGCTCTTGGCCTCAAAATTTCTCTGATGAAAAACGTTTCATTACTGTGCTTTCATTTTTCCCTATAAAATGAAAACAAGAAAAAAAAGGCAACTGTGCTTTTTCACTTAAAATGTGCTTTATCTGATTTTAAGTGTGTGCCAGGTTATTCAACCACATGTTCCCTGGGAGACTTTTCCTCGCAGGGACTGAACTCAGAGAGGCCAGCTTGTGCTCCAGGGCCATTTTGGTGAGTTGGGATGGGTGTTTCCCATGCTTAGATGGTCATTGCAGCATCTGGGTGTGTTACTGAAGACCAAAGACTCCTCTCTCCTACTGAGGTTCCTCATGGAGGCCCCATGCGAAAGGGAACATCACACTTTAAAAGGAAAGAAGTTTCACAGATGCCCTACTAGAGAACTAGCCCAGTGCTATGACTGGGCATTTCTTTATGCTTCTCATTCTATTTAAATTGTGTGGAAAACTGAACTACTGATTTCAAGGGGGCAAATGGGAATAACATGTTTTTCAGCTTTAGTGAATCAGGCTCTTCACCTTGATTGAACACTGTAAATGGTTAAAGGGGAAGCGCCACTACATGTAAAATAGGTGATGCCAAATCCCTTTAGAAGCTGTTCATCCTTGAGGACAAAATGGGAATAAGATATGCTGGTTCTTTTTTGTAACGTATTTAATGTGAAAATATTTTACCCTTGAACCTTGGAAAAAGAATTTTATTTGCCTATTGGTAGACTGCCATGTCTCCCAAAAAGTTTGTGTGTGAGACCAAGAATAAGATGGCCTTAACACAGATGCCACAAGGGGGGAACCGCCTTCGTCACACTTTTGGAATGGCGTTCTTCATCATTCATAGTAACAGACGGGAGAAGTGGGTTAAAAATAAGTCTTTAAAAAGCTGAAATGGAGAGAAGGGCCGGACGCTGCCTTATTACTTGCCTGTGTTGTGGAGGCGTGTTTAGCTGGCTGGTTTGCACACAGCATTTCTGGACCAGGAAGTGGGGGAGTATAGACTAGGACTGGGAGGGAGTGGGCCATGCAGCAGCTACAGCTGGCCAAGGCCTGGCCTGTCGTGCTCTAGGTTCCTTGTGGCAAAGGGAAAGAGTTAGTCTCCCATGCATCTAAAGCCTTGTTTGGTAAAATTGCATGATTCCACAAAACCCCAGTCCTTGCTATTACCAATTTCTGCTCTACAGCATCTCACATTCTCAGAAGTCAAATACACATTAATGCTAATACAAGTTTTAAATACATCTCTCTTAGTTAAGTAGATAAGTCTAAAGTAAACTTATTTTGTAGGATTGAAGTATTTTGCGTTTCTCTTTCCGAGGAAATATTTTCTATTTGAGCATATTTTATTCTTAATCTCGTTTTCCTTATAAATATAATGGAAATTTGATGTCTGAATGAATACACATGAGTAAGATGCAGTATTGACTTTTATGAAATATAAAATTAGACCTTGGAAATTCATTTCCTTGTCTGTTCAGCGTTTCATTTGTTTTATTAGATTACTGTTAAGTTTCACATGGTGCAGGGGATTGGTGTGAACAGACCATACACCCATCCCTCTGTGAGATTAGATTAAGTTTCTCAGTTACTGAGACACAGGTTTAGGAGCTCACTCAAGAGGAGGTGGCTGCCTGGAGTGAGAGCAGACATCTGTCTGTGGTGCAGACAGGTTGAACCTTGCTACTTCTGAGAAGATCCCAGTTTTCATGCCCCCAGGGCTAACACACCCATCTTCAAATAATTTACCCAAATAATTTCTGCGCTCACATTTTAGGAACTTTCTATGAATTAAGTTCTCCGAGTTTTTACAGTAAGCTTAGGGTTAGCCTGTTAGCCTGTCATGTCTTCGTTGCAGAAGAGACCACACAATGCACAGTGTCCTGGGACTCAGCACATCCTCCTTCCCCAGATCACCTTACATCATCCCTGAAGTCCATGCAATACCCTTTTATCTTGGGGGTCTAAAAACCATACCATGGTTGCAGCCCATTTCCTCACAATTCCTCTAATGATGATTTGAGGTTTCAAGACAACGTGTGTTATTGTAGTGTGGGCAACACATTTGCATGTATAATTTTTCATGCCTTTTACAAAAATTGTTTGACATCCAAGAGGTACATAGTTAACTTTTTCTTTTTAAAATGTATGAATTGGAGTATTTGTTTTGACTGTCTGTTAAATAATATACCATCTCTTGAAAGAATCATCACTGAACAGTAAAAATAAATGAGACATGCTTCCAGCTCACTTGGACTTGATGACCAGTTGTGTGACCTTGGGCACAACCCCAGGGGGGGCCACAAGGGCAGAATATCTCTTGGGCCATCCTGTAGGCTTTAGCGTAGAGCAGATGAGTGAGTGTATGCCATGGGTTCTTAAGTTCTAGATTGATAAGTTGTTCAATAAAAGGAACTGGAGACAGTATTTGTCTCACTTACCATCAGCCCAGTTTCTATCCTTTGACAGTTGACGTAGTCATAGTTTGCACTTGTAACCAAGGCGTTGCTTAGATGAACTTGCTTCTTTGACGTGTGTGTGTGTGTGTGTGTAGGAAGAGGAGGTGTGGGTAAAAAGAATGGAGGGGATTCTATGGCTTGGGGATTCTTGGAGTTAAAAGTCATTAGCCATGATGTAGTTTGGCTGTATCCCCACCCAAATCTCAACTTGAATTGTATCTCCCAGAATTTCCATGTGTTGTGGGAGGGACCCAGAGGGAGGTAATTGAATCATGGGGCTGGTCTTTCTCATGCTATTCTCGTGATAGTGAATAAGTCTCACAAGATCTGATGCATTTATCAGGGGTTTCTGCTTTTGCTCCCTCTTCATTTTTCTTTTGCCACCACCACGTAAAAAGTGCCTTTCGCTCCCTGCCGTAATTCTGAGATCTCCCCAGCCGTGTGGAACTGTAAGTCCAATTAAACCTCTTTTTGTTCCCAGTTTCATGTATGTCTTTATCAGCAGGGTGAAAACAAACTAATACAGTAAATTGGTACCAGTAGAGTGGGGCATTGCTGAAAAGATACTCGAAAATGTGGAAGCGACTTTGGAACTGGGTAACAGGCAGAGGTTGGAACGGTTTGGAGGGCTCAGAATAAGACAGGAAAATGTGGGAAAGTTTGGAATCTCCTAGAGACTTGTTGAATGGCTTTGACAAAAATGCTGACAGCAATATGGACAATAAGGTCCAGGCCAAGGTGGTCTCAGATGGAGATGAGGAACTTGTTGGGAACTGGAGCAAAGGTGACTCTTGTTATGTTTTAGCAAAGAGACTGGTGGCATTTTGCCTCTGCCCTAGAGATTTGTGGAACTTTGAACTTAAGAGAGATGATTTAGGGTATCTGGCAGAAGAAACTTCTAAGCAGCAAAACATTCAAAAGATGACTTAGGTGCTGTTAAAAGCGTTCCGTTTTAAAAGGGAAAGAGAGCATAAAAGTTCAGAAAATTTGCAGCCTGACAATGCAGTAGAAAAGAAAACCCCATTTTTTGAGGAGAAATTCAAGCCAGCTTTAGAAATGTGCATAAGTAGCAAGGATCCTAACGTTAAACACTAAGACCATGGGGAAAATGTCTCCAGGCCACATCAGAGACCTTCATGGCAGCCCCTCTGGAGAACAGGTCTGGAGGCCCAGGAGGAAAAAGTGGTTTCATGGACTGGGCCCAGGGTCCCCGAGCTGTGTGCAGCCTAGGGACTTGGTGCCCTGTTTCCCAGCCATTCCACCCATGGCCAAAAGGGACCTACATAGAGCTCAGGCTGTGACTTCAGAGGGTGGAAGCCTCAAACCTTAGCAGCTTCCAGGTGCTGTTGAGCCTGTGGGTACACAGAAGTCAAGAATTAAGGTTTGGGAACCTCCACCTAGATTTCAGAAGATGTGTGGAAATGCCTGGATGCCCAGGTAAAAGTTTGCTGCAGGGGTGGGGCCCTCATGGAGAACCTCTGTTATGGCAGTGCAGAAGAGAAATGTGGGGTCAGAACCCCCACACAAGTCCCTCCTGGGGCACTGCCTAGTGGAGCTATGAGAAGAGGGCCACCATCTTCCAGACCACAGAATGGAGATCCACCAACAGTTTGCACCGTGCACCTGGAAAAACCATAGACACTCAACACCAGCCCCTGAAAGCAGCCAGGAGGGAGGCTGTACCCTGCAAAGCCACAGGGGTGAAGCTGCACAAGACCATGGGCATCCATCTCTAGCATCAGCGTGACCTGGATGTGAGACATGGAGTCAAAGGAGATCATTTTGGAGCTTTAAGATTTGACTGCCCTGCTGGATTTTGGACTTGCCTGGGCCTTGTAACCCCTTTATTTTGGCCAATTTCTCCCATTTGGAATGGCTGTATTACCAAATACCTGTACCCCCATTGTATCTAGAAAGTAAGTAGCTCGCTTTTGATTTTACAGGCTCATAGGCAGAAGGGAATTGCCTTGTCTCAGATGAGACTTTGGACTATGGACTTTTAAGTTAATTCTGAAATGAGTTAAGACTTTCAGGGACTGTTGGGAAGGCACAATTGGTTTTGAAATGTGAAGACATGAAATTTGGAGGGGCCAGGGGTGTAATGATATGGTTTGGCTGTGTCCTCACCCAAATCTCAACTTGAACTGTGTCTCCCAGAATTCCCACATGTTGTGGGAGGGACTCAGGGGGAGGTTATTGAATCACAGGGGATGGTCTTTCCTGTTCTATTCTCGTGATAATAAGTAAGTCTCACAAGATCTGATGGGTTTATCAGGGGTTTCCGCTTTTGCTTCTTCCTTATTTTTCTCTTGCCACTGCCATGTAAGAAGTGCCTTTCACCTCCCGCCATGATTCTGAGGCCTCACCAGCCATGTGGAACTGTAAGTCCAATTAAACCTCCTTTTGTTCCCAGTTTCGGGTATGTCTTTATCAGTGGTGTGAAAATGAACTAATACAAGCAAGCTCTGTTAAGCAATGCTAAGTGAAGTTCCTCTCACTCAGAGTAGATAGCGAGCTCCCCAGGAAGCCGGTTATGTCTCCTGTATCTCAGGTGCTGCTGTGCATGAGAATAACAGGCATACAAGGGCTCATTGGGCAGGATCATTACAGAACGTACTTCCTTATCCTTGGGGATGATGAAAGATTAGTCCTTTACATGAAAAACTAGGGGGTGGGAGAGAGGAAAAGAATAGCATTCCAAAGGTAGAGTCCTGGGAGTAGATTTCAGGGAGGAGAGTGGGCAGTGACTGTGACCTGAGGTACTGCCAGAGAGGGTGGTCTTGGCATTTTCCCCTGGGGGAGGCATGACACCAGGCTGGGGTCTGCACTGTCACCCCCACCCTAAGTATATTCCCTTGCAGAGCCTAGAGCTGCTCCCAGAGCATGTCCTTGGCTCTGAGACCACTGGCCATCTCTTGCCATTGGTGTTGACTGCCATGGTGAAGGACACAGGGGTGTCTGTGCCATCTGTGGGATGACATGGGCCTCCAAGGAAGGATGTGGGTCCTTTGCAAGTACAGCGTTAGATTATTAGATTGAGTGATAACTCTCTGGTTGTCTGTTTAACTTGGCATTGTGGGTCTGCAGCTATTGGGTAGGCACATTGAAAGGCTGTACTTAATCCCTTGGAAATATGTCCTAGAATTGCCAGGATGGGTTGCAGTTCATCCCCAAATCTCTTGATTATTCTGTCTACCTTGTTGAGGTATTGAATGTGAACTCAGCTCTTGGGTCCACGTGGTTTTAAGTGCCCACTGACTCTGGGTTCTCAGACACGGCACATGCAGCCAGTTGGGACATCCCTCCAGGGTCCTCTGCCTGTTCTGGAAGAGGTAGACAAGGTTTCTTCTACCAAAGCTGACTTATCCCATTTACAATCTGGCAAGCAGTATGTTCAGAAATGCATCATCAGAAAAGGTGCTTCAGGGGCCTAGAAAAGGAGTGGATACAGGTGAGCCAGCCCACTGCTTAGCATGTATGGTTCATTAGAAGATCAGTGTGTGGTTACATTCACATTAGACTCTTTCCATGCCCGTTGACTAGTGACTAGAGAACCTGGTCCAGGCTGGGGAAAGAAAGTGCCCCCAGCCTAGAGGAGGCCTCATTCTGGCTTGGGTCCCCACTCTGGGGATATTCTCTAGGTCTTAACTGAACATGTGAAATGAAGAACCGCAGCTGCCTACTCTGATACCCCTTTCAACTCCATAATTCTGTACAAAATTAATTCCCTAGTTCTCCCAAAGTGCTGACTGATCAAGGGGAAGGGAAGCCCTGCTCAATGCTGTGAGAGAACAGGTAGGAAAAATTAGGTGTCTTTTAAAAATATTTATCTCTGGCTTGGTGTGGTGGCTCATGCCTGTAATCCCAGCACTTTGGGAGGCTGAGGCAGGCAGATCACGAGTTCAGGAGATCGAGACCATCCTGCCTAACACTGTGAAACCCCGTCTCTACTAAAAATACAAAAAAAAAAAAAAATAGCTGGGCATGGTGGCGGGCGCCTGTAGTCCCAGCTACTTGGAAGGCTGAGGCAAGAGAATGGCGTGAACCCAGGAGGCGGAGCTTGCAATGAGCCGAGATTGCACCACTGCACTCCAGCCTGGGTGACAGAGCGAAACTCCGTCCCAAAAAATATGTATATATACATACATATATATATATACATACATATATATATACACACATATATATATACACATACATATGTATATACACACACATACATATATATACACATACATATATATATATATACACACACACATACATATATATATATATATATATTTATCTCCACTTCTGGGGTTGAGGAGAATACTGAGCATTTGAACAAGTATTTATAATTAGAAATGAGTTGTGTGGACATCGTTCTTCCCTTTGACTCTTAAGCCCTTGAGGAGAAGCTCATGCATTATTTTTTATTGCATCTCTGAGGCACTTTGTTCAGAACAGTCTCTCCATTCATGTTTGTTAAATGCATTTAATAGCTCTATGGGAATTAAAATTAGAAATTTAATCATTCTTTCTCGAATTGCTTAGCTCCCATGAGTTCAGAAGCATCGCAGTTGAGAAAGTTGCTTATATAAAATTTGAAACATTTCATACTTAAGCTTGCAGTTCAGTGGCATGCAAAATTGTGTTTACTTGGGTTGCAAATAAACAAAAACCAGATAATTTACTGATTAGTTGTAATGGGACTTGCTTGTCATACAGCAGAGTGGGAGTTCAAAGAAGAATTATAGTTTCAGATTTTCCATTCCATAGATTTTTAAGAATGAAATAAATTAGTTGTACTACCTTGAAAATGTTAGTGATAGAAAAGAGAAAATGGAAGGTCACATGAATATGTCATATTTGAAACAATCCTTAAGGAAAAAAGAAAATTCATAATGGAAGAAAAGACATGTGATCGGTTAAGATAATTGATTACAATACCTTCCTATATTAAAAAATGGTGGCAAATCCTAAACCTCAAAATCTCTTAATATCTCCCCAGAAAAGAAGATACCACTGCCAGGCCTGTGTCACTGCTGGGTACGTGCCCAGAGTTGCGGCTGTCCTGGCTCTCTGAAGGGCCCAGGCCAGAGGTCCTCCACTTCCTATTGAAACGATAGGGGTACTTTAAAAATCTTAATGTCTGGGCACTTCCTCTAGAGGTTCTGATATCAGCAACCAAGCCACAACCTTGGAATCCATTGGGACTTTTATAAAAGCCCCTATTGATTCTGGGTTTGAGAACCACTAGCTTCAAGGAAGTTCTTGTAACTTTAGAAATGCAGGGAGACAGGTCCAGGAGAAACAGGGAGGACCATGAGTTCCTCTTCTCTTCTTATATATTATCCTACAAGGGGGAAAGAAAGTTGGTCTCCTTAAAGCAGAAAATTGAAAGACATCTGCAAGGTGAACTGGTAGAACGTTTACTATTTGATCAAATGATAATTTTATATCACTTAACTGAATATATAGCTGGCTTACAAATGTTTATGCTCACGAGATCTGTTGTATAATGTGGTGGCTAAATTAATAACAATGTATTATAGACTTGACAATTGCTAAGAGTAGAGTTGAAGTGTTTTTACCATAAAAAGTAATAAGCATGTGAGGTAAGGCATACATTAATTAGCTCTATTTAGCCCTTCCATGTACAACATGATGTGTTGTACACCAAAATATAAACAACAAAAACATACAATTTTGTCAAGTTAAAAAATAAAATAACAACAAAAAAATACAATTTTGTTACTAAAACAAACAATAGTAAGATGTACAGCCATGCAGAAGGAAATCAAACTGTTTGCCAGGTTTGTTAACTTGCATACAGCATATCATCATGTCTTTGCAGTTTTATAGTGCTTTGCAGTTTGCAAAATACTTTTGTGTAGATTATCTAATTTGATCTTCCCAATAACTCTGTTGTAAGGAGGGAAGTTGTTCCCCTTCTACAGTTGAGGAGACTGAGGATGGCCGTTTGTGGTTTTCCACGGTGGTGAGAGTGACCAGCACACTTGGGATGCCCTGTCTTCAGGCCCCATGTGACTGCCCCTCACCTGGTGATAGTTGGTCTGGTGGACTCCACCACTGCCTCCCTGACATTTTAGTGACGTCTGTGGGAGGCTGAAATGAAGACTGTGAGGCTGACTCTGCCCGAGGCTAACACAGCGGCTAGCCCAGTGAATGGTGGGGCTGGCCGGGTTGGTGGTGTGCAGTGGGATGGGGATGTGAGCCAAGACGGGGAACCTGGCCGTTGTTCTTGTTATGTTTGCCTCATTCTCCTGTGTCTCTAGGCTTGCTGTCTTCTGTGGTAGCAGCATCTGTATAGCATTGTACATCCGTGAGAGCAAATACCTGCTTTCCCTCCTTAATAGTGTTTTCCTTGGACGAGTCTTTGTGCCCTTAACTATTCCTGCTGCCCTGTTCTGCAAGGTGGGTCCCATCCCCCTGCACTTGGGCATTTGGCAGATGTACATGGCTGAGCTGCTGCCTCTTCCTCTGGCCCCACTTTTCTCTGTCTGGAATTTCCCCTTTGTAGAGGGGTCTTTGAACGAAGCCTTCCATGCTAGCCATGCTGCACAGCAAGAGGCATTGGACCTCAGGGCTCAGGCATTCAGGCCTCCCAGAACATCTTGACTATGACTACTCTGGTCAGTGGCTGTGGTCCGCCTCAGTCTCCTTGCCACCCTTGCCCTCTGGCTACCTGCCACACCTGTCTTATAGGCTCTCTCCCTGCTCCAAGAGGTCCTCAGCGGGCTGCTCGGGCCTTTTGACCTCACCTTTCTGCCCCTGAACAATACTCCTTATCACCTGCCCCCTTGTTATTTTATCTTGGCAGGAGAATAAGTTCTGCCCTTTCCGGGAAGACAACAGTGCCACGACACAGTGATATACATACTTTTGTCCCCAAGGTGTTGAGTGGGAAGCCATGCTTTCTGCATAAAGTACTACTGGTTTTAAGTAATTAACCTTCCCTTGTTGATTTTCTTTTTCCCTTTCAATGTTCTTTCTCTTGGAAAAGTTGCCCAAGAAGGAACTGAACTACTGCACACATTATAATAGAGAGGCTTGTGGTTCAGTGCAGCAGTCTCAGCAGACAAGCCCTTTTTCAGAATTGAAAGTCCAAAGTAGACATTGCTAAGAAAAAGTGAGCAATCAAGTGGTAATACCCTTCATGGTCCAGGAGATGCCCAGGATAGCAGAGCAAGGGAAAGCCAAGTGTTGAAGGACGTGGGGGGCAGTCTGGAGTCACATGTCATCCCCGCCCTGGAGCATGTGCTGTTTATGTCACAATTTTCCTAAGATCGAGGGGCCCGGCTCAGGCCGCGCTGACTGCCCTGTGGCTTGCATTTACTCTATCTGTACACTCCCCCTGGGTCCCAGGCTTCTCCCAGGACAGCTTGCCATCCCTATGTGATTTCCTTTCCCGAGTGTGTAAGAGGGAGGGCGTGAGAACCCAAGTGCCAGCAGAGGGGACTACGAGTGCCCAGGCCAGGCCTGGGTGAGAGTGAGATACTCCCAGCCCCTGCCCCCACACTGGGTTTGCTTTCCATTTGTGCTGCCTCCTGCTGGGAGGCCCGGCTACTGGCTAAGGCAGTTCAGCTACCAGCTCCAGTGTCCCTGTATGTGACATCTGCCTTACAGGTGACAGCAGGCCCTAGGTGCTACCATGGGCTCTCGTTGGCTATTTTCCTAGCCCCTCTTCCTTCAGGACAGAGCACAGACTGTCCAGGTGCATTCATTTTTTCTTCAGGGCTGGAGCAAGTTTGGGCCAGGAGCTGGGTCTAAAATCAGCCTGGGAGCTGAGGCGTCTCAAGGAAGTGTCTCACTTCTTTAAGCCTCTATTTCCATGTTGTGGAATGAGGGTAAGACTAGGTACCTTTCAGGATTGTTCTTGTAGGATTATTTTTGTGAGGACAACAGAGGGAGGGTTGGCGTTTGCCGGCCGTCAACTATTAGAGAAAGGTCACCTGGAAAAAGAGAGGGGCTCAGTGGGCAGGGGCTGGCCCAGTGACAGCGCTCTGTCCAACGAGCCCCTTCTCCACCAACTTCTGTGATGCTCCCGGCTGCGAAAGAGCTCAGAGCCAGAAATGACAATCTGGACCCGTTGGGCAGACGTCAGAATTTCCTTGTGTTCTTTCCTTTTTAGGGAGCATACCAAAGAATTGTTCAAACCTTTGTCCGCTGTGCGTCATCACTTTAATTTTTACATAGATTGTAGATGAGTTTCATTAACATGTGTGGTGAGGAGGGGTTGAGAAGAAGCCGGTCCTGAGTGAGCTCCACTTTGCTTGTGGTGTTTTGAGTGTAACCATCTGTTTGGAGGAAACTTTGTGAAACATGTTCCATGAAAAATAGTGACATCTACAAAGATAAAACTAATACAGAGCTTCTCAAACCCCACACTGTCAGCATTTTGCTCCTCTCTGTGCATACAGCAAGGCAGTGGGAGTACATTGTTCTGTAAAAATCGAGTCATACTAGTTTTTACTCTTTCCTTTGCTTAGTTGTTTATTTTTCATGAAAAAAATCTAATATTTGCACAGGTTAAAAGAATAAGTTCAGCAAAACAAAACAAGAGCATATGGTAAAATGGGAGTCATTTTCTTCCCTCAATCCCCATGCCTTTCCCAGGAGGCATTACTACTAATTGCTCCTTGTGCATCTTTCTAGAAATGGTCTGTGGATATCCAAGACTATTAAACACATAGGAACATACATAGAATACTTGTTGGAGATTATTACATTTTTATTCTACAATACATGCTATTTTAACTAAAAAAGTACTCAGTTAAATTATATTTTTATTTAGTGATTAAAGACTTGCTGAATTTAAGTTACATGTCTTATTTCTTAGAGCATAAAAGGTTCTAAAAGTTCCCTTTCTTGGTTTGGGTAGACCAGCCTGGAGTTACCATTGACGTAGCAGCCCCTCCCAGGCATGGCTCCTATAGCAGAGCCAACTGATGTGCAGGAAGTAATGTCCCCCGGCCACTCAACTTATAGTCCTGTGGGTTAGCTGAGTGCCCAGGAAGAAGAGATGGATTTGGGGAGCAACTATAGCCTCCATTCAATCCCTGTAAAATTAGGGGAAAACTATGAAATACCTGTTTGCTTGTTGCTGTTTATTAATGTTGCATTTGCTGTTTGCAAACTACTGTGTATTTAGGGTTGGCATCCGCTCACTCAGGGGTTGAAAGGTTACTAAATTTGCATATCAGTGCTTCCTTTTCCTCCCACCCATTTTCCTATTTTGTTACTCTATAACTTTTTACATTGTCAAGGCACATAACATTGGTCATCTCTTAGATAACTTGTTTCCACAGTTACTTATTCTTAGTGCTCTGTTTAAATAGATTCCAGGATCACACAGTATCAGTCTTTTTATCAGTAGTTCCAATGGATACATTCTTGAGGATTTTTTTTTCGATTTGTTTTTCGGTTGTCTGGAGTTCATTGTATAGTTTGTTTAATCCCTGGCTCTGTTTTCCTGCTTTCTTGTTCTCTTCTCACATGGCTCATGGCACACTCAAACTTGAAGAATTCTTGCAAGCTTGAAAATAACTCTTGCCTGATTATAAAGGTCTTGAGTTGCATAATTTCCTTTAAAACTATATAGAGATATTTCTCCTGTCTTTTAGCACAGAGTTATGAGAAATTTGAAGTCAGCCTGTTTTGCCTAGATGTTCATGTGATTCTTTTAATTCGGTTAATTTACTTGAATGTTTCTGGATGCTGGTATTGCTGTATCACTTTCTTTTAAACTAAGCAAAGTAAAACCCTTGTAATTGACAGAGATAAGTCAGTTTATTTCAGAAGTTTTCTTGTATTATATCTATGACCTTTTTTCTGTTAACAATTCAAGAATGTTAATTATGTGCACATTGTTTCTTTTGTCTTATATTTGTCATCTCTTTGATAAAGTTGATATTTCATATTCTTCTCCATTTCATTTGCTTATCTTTTGGGTTGATTGCCTTTATTCTATTATTTAGTTGCATCTAATATGGTTTTCATCCCTATTCCATTTATTTTAATTTTTATTTCTTCGTTTCTTTTCCATGCTCTGATTCTCTTTCTGTTGGTTTATGATCTCTTCTTTGTTGTTGTTGTTGTTGTTTTTCCTTTTTAGGAAAGTGTGGTAGGCAGGGAGACAACCCCTCAAAGATGTCAGTATCCTAATCCCCAAAACCTGTGAATATGTTACCATGCATGGCAGGAAATTGGAACTGAAAAATGAAATAAAGTTGAGCATGGAATTAAGGTTGCTAGTCAGCTGACTTTAAAATAGGGAGACTATTCCTGGATTGTCTGCATAGGCACAATATAATCAGTAGGGTCTTTCTTAAAAGTGGAAGGAGGGAGGCAGAAAGATGAGAACCAGAGTGATGGCAGCTTCAGGACTTTGCCTGACATCATTGGAGGTGGGGGACCAAGAGCTGAAGCATATGGGGGTTTCAGAAGCTGGAAAAGAAGAGGGAAACGTTTCTCTTTATGGTGGGCAGAATAATGACCCCCAGAGATGTTCCTGTCCTAATTCTCAGAACCTCAGCATATGTCATCTTATGTGGCAAGAGGGAGTTTTCAGGTGTGATTAAGTGAAGGTCTTTGAGACAGGGAGATGATCCTGGACGACCCAGGTGGGCCCCAGGTCATCAAAAGGGAAGCATAGGAGTTGTGGCAGTGAGAGCAGAGGTCAGAGTGATGTGTTTCCTGGAAGGGGTCCATAAGCCAAAGAATGAGGGCAGCCTCTAAAAAGCATAAAAGACAAGGAGCAGATCCTCCCTGGAGCATCCAGAAGGAATGCAGCCCTGCCAACAGCTAGATTTTAACCCGATTTTAGATTTCCGACTTTCAAAACTATAAGAAAATAAATTTATATTGCTTGAAACCACTCAGTTTGTGGTAATTTGTTACAGTAGTAATAAAAAACTAATAGAAAAAATTGGAAATATTTTTATAAAGTCACTTTATCTGTTTCTTTATGGGTATTTTCTCAGGCATCTGCATTTGCTCTTCTCCTTCCCTACCCTCTCTTCTGTGCCTGATTCCCATGCTGGTTGCTTTGTGATTTTAGTCACTTTTGAATGGGGTCAGGTCTTTGTTGAAGAAGAAGGATGAGGGTGAAGCTAGGGCGGGATGCACACTGGATTCAAGTTTGTGGTCTGAAATACATTTACTCCACATGAATTCCCTTTGTCTAAGGCAGGCTGTGTTCCCTAGATTTCAGGGTTTAAGTTGGGTGTTGTTCATAGCAGACCTCTTGTGTTTCTGTCCTACATTTGCTGCCTTTCTCTCTGTACAAGGCCGAGTCCACAGGCTGAGGCCCGCTCAGTGGCCATGCTTCTGTATCCACACAGCCCTTTCATGACCAACCACATTGGGGCTAGGCCATTTCTCCTGGCGGGGCCCATGTGCCTCCCCAGGTTCAGGACGTGGGTGCTGGCTCTCTGTGTCCGTTCCTGATTGCATTGGTTCTGGTACACTCAGTAGTTTGTGGTTTGTGGTTGTGTCTGTCTCCTTGATTTGTTGGGGGTGGAATATATTTCTCTTTCTAGTTTTCTCTCTCCCTTTCCTTTTTCATTGTTTCTGGGGCTTTCAGAGAAAGTGTGGAGGAGTAGATTGTTTGCTGGAAGCTGAGAAGCTGCTGTCTGCTGGATGATTGTGTGGATGCTGAGGGGTTTTGCTTGTAATCTTTGGGGACTTCTTGTGCTTTGAGAAATAGGTCACTGTTTTGGACGGATGCTGAGCATTGTGTAGTAACTTTAGGTCTCCTTTTCCAAGAAGAGTTTTTGTTTGACTCCAGAACAATTCTTCACAAAGGCTCTTTTGTTAGATTAGACAAGCTATTGTATTAGAGATTTGGCATCCCAGCGAGGGCCACCCAGGCCCTTCCTTGCAGAGCAGCCTGGGGGGAAGGGAGGTGGCAGGTACCACCCTGGACGTCTGTCCCCACTCTTCCCCACCTCCTCAGCCTGTCCCTGTATACTGCCTGGTCCTGGTGGCCTTGGAGTGACCACCTGTCTCTTGGAGGTCTGTGACCTTTTGGGTATTCATCAGTATAACCTTGAATGAATTCTTACTGCTTTAGTAATTTAATTAAATCATTAATGTAATGAATATTAAATTAGCGCTGTAATTTCTAAGTGATAAGAGTAGCAATCATTGCCAAGTGCTTTGCCTGTATTATCTAATTTAGATTTCACAGCTACCCTGCCAGGCAGGTGTCAGTGTTCAAGCCCACTTCACAGATGAGCCCATTGAGGAGCACAGAATTGGCCAGTTGGCCACTCACATGGCACAAGCTGTCTTCGTAAATGTCTGACTTGGTCCTTTGTATGGAGGAGGCATGTAGGTACTTTATCAGATCGAGTTGAAGGTTATGAACTTTGTGTATTATAAGCTATTTGTAGTTACAAATCTGTGAACCCAAACTGTATTTTGGAATAGTTTATTGCAATAATTTGAGATTTGTTTGTTTTAAATTCTCAGTTTAAAATAGTTATATGTTAACAACCCTTAGTTTTTTGAGTTTCTCCATCTGCAAAACTTAGTTTCAAAGGCCATGGCGACTTAAAAGTGAGAAATCCTAAATTCCAAGGAACAAGAGTTGATGAAGATTTCCCCTCAGCCTGGCCTACTGTGGAATGTCCTGTGGGCACCTCCTTCAGTCTGTTGCTCCTGGGGCTCCTGCCAGCAAGTGGTGTGAAAGGGAAAGGGCACCCACACTTACTGTCTTCAATTGCTGGCAAAAAGTCTACCTTGCATTAAAAGGCAGTCAGGGCTGGGCGCAGTGGCTCATGCCTGTAATCCCAGCACTTTGGGAGGCCAAGGAGGGCGGATCATGAGGTCAGGAGTTCAAGACCAGCCTGACCAACATGGTGAAACCCCGTCTCTACTAAAAATACAAAAATTAGCTGGGCATGGTGGTGCGCGCCTGTAATCTCAGCTACTAGGGAGGCTGAGGCAGGAGAATCTCTTGAACCCAGGAGGTGGAGGTTGCAGTGAGCTGAGATTGTGCCACTGCATTCCAGTCTGGGTGACAGAGCGACACCCTGTCTCAAAACAAAACAAAACAAAACAAAACACAAAATGGCAATCAGCTGAAGTATCTAAATACTTTTCTTTCTCTGCCTGCCTCCAAGTTTGTAGAGTTCACATGGGATTGTCAATCATGGGGATGTGTAACTGGTGAACTCTGGCTTTAGAGAAGCCAGAAGGGCCAAGCCCTAGCATCCCTGTAAACAGGAGGTCAGCAGGACCCAAAGGATTAGTTCAAATGATCACCTCCATCCAACTCCATCATGGTATTATTGCAAATGTGGAGAAAAGACAAAATAAACTGGTGTTTGGAAAACACTACATCCTGGGGTCACCTGTACAACCAGAATGTGTGATATCTTGGAAAATCAGCCGTCTTGATCTTTTTGGGTTACTTGAGAAGATTAGAGAATGAACCATCAGTTTCTCTGGCCTTTCCTAAGTAGAGAATCCATGTATGACATTGATTCTATGACATTACTAGCCACTAACTCTTCATAGGTTGCCTGCTACCTCTTCTCTCTTTTCTTTCCATCTCCAATTAGTCATTTATTGATCCTTTTCATTACATCTTCTAATTTCTTAGCCATTCTCTCACATTACCTGTTCTTCCAGCTCTCTATGGTACATTCTGGATAATTCCCTCAATGCATCTTTCCACTTCATGAATCTACCTTCTACCTAATCCATGTCAAATCCACTTTAAAAACCAGCCTCTTGGTCTTTGATTTTGTGATTATATACTCATTTACACACATTCTCTTCATTTCTCATCACCCTGGTCTTTTTAATATTGCCATACTGTTTACTTAGTGTTTTAATCATGTTTAAAAATGCTTGAATCAACCTTTAAAGCATTATTTTGGTCTCCAAGTAATCATTTATTACCTGAGCTTGGTGGTGGTGGTGTTGGTGGGGTGGGAGCTGTTGTCTGGTTCTGCTGTTTCTGTGTCTGTTGGCTCTTATTCTTGGGGAATTACTGCTGCTTTTGTTTTGTCACTGGATTGCAGCCTCATTTTTGGCTTGGCTTCAGGATGTGCCTGGCCAATGAGGTTGTATTTGCTTCTGTCAGGCCTCCAAGGGTACCATGGGCCGCTTTGCATGTTAACTCCTTGGGTTGTTGGTTTTGGACCCTTAAGTGGCTCTCTGAGGTGAGAACCTTCTGAAGCTGTGCCCTTTATTGGCGCATTGTCCTGCCTGCAGCAAGGTTGTAAAAGTGCTTTGTATGCGTCAGGGTTGTGGTGGGTGTGAGCAGAAGGATGGGGCCAGCCACAAACCAGAGAGCCTGCAGGCCTATTTCTTTTTCTTTCTTTATTATTATTATTATTATACTTTAAGTTTGAGGGTACATGTGCACAACGTGCAGGTTTGTTACATATGTATATGTGTGCCATGTTGGTGTGCTGCACCCATTAACTCATCATTTACATTAGATATTTCTCCTAATGCTATCCCTCCCCACTCCCCCCACCCCACAACAGGCCCCAGTGTGTGGTGTTCCCCACCCTGTGTCCAAGTGTTCTCATTGTTCAATTCCCACCTATGAGTGAGAATGTGCAGTGTTTGGTTTTCTGTCCTTGCAATAGTTTGCTCAGAATGATGGTTTCCAGCTTCATCTGTGTCCCTACAAAGAACAAGAACTCATCCTTTTTTATGGCTGCATAGTATTCCATGATGTATATGTGCCACATTTTCTTAATCCAGTCTATCATTGATGGACATTTGGGTTAGTTCCAAGTCTTCACTATTGTGATTAGTGCTGCAATAAACATACGTGTGCATGTGTCTTTATGTAGCATGATTTATAATCCTTTGGGTTTATACGCAGTAATGGGGTTGCTGGGTTGAATGGTATTTCTAGTTCTAGATCCTTGAGGAATCGCCACACTGTCTTCCACAATGGTTGAACTAGTTTACGCTCCCACCAACAGTGTAAAAGTGTTTAAAAGTGTTCGTATTTCTCCACATCCTTTCCAGGACCTGTTGTTTCCTGACTTTTTAATGATCACCATTCTAACTGGTGTGAGAT
Organism: Gorilla gorilla gorilla; assembly: GCF_029281585.2. Classification (NCBI taxonomy): domain Eukaryota; kingdom Metazoa; phylum Chordata; class Mammalia; order Primates; family Hominidae; genus Gorilla; species Gorilla gorilla. The sequence continues at coordinate 31,919,322 of NC_073240.2, forward strand.
GGTATCTCATTGTGGTTTTGATTTGCATTTCTGTGATGGCCAGTGATGATGAGCATTTTTTCATGTGTCTGTTGGCTGCATAAATTTCTTCTTTTGAGAAGTGTCTGTTCATATCCTTCGCCCACTTTTTGATGGGGTCGATTGTTTTCTTGCAAATTTGTTTAAGTTCTTTGTAGCTTCTGAATATTAGCCTTTTATCAGATGGGTAGATTGCAAAAATTTTCTTCCACTCTGTAGGTTGCCTTTTCGCTCTGATGGTAGTTTCTTCTGCTGTGCTGAAGCTCGTTAGTTTAATTAGACCCCATTTGTCTATTTTGGCTTTTGTGGCCATTGCTTTTGGTGTTTTAGTCATGAAGTCCTTGCCCATGCCTATGTCCTGAATGGTATTGCCTAGGTTTTCTTCTAGGGTATTTATGGTTTTAGGTCTAACATTTAAGTCTTTAATCCATCTTGAATTAATTCTTGTACAAGGTATAAGGAAGGTATCCAGTTTCAGCTTTCTACATATGGCTAGCCAGTTTTCCCAGCACCATTTATTAGATAGAGAATCCTTTCCCTATTTCTTGTTTTTGTCAGGTTTGTCAAAGGTCAGATGGTTGTAGATGTGTGGTATTATTTCTGAGGGCTCTGTTCTGTTCCATTGGTCTATATCTCTGTTTTGGTACCAGTACCATGCTGTTTTGGTTACTGTAGCCTTGTAGTATAGTTCAAAGTCAGGTAGCAGCCAGAGAGAAAGGTCGGGTTACCCACAAAGGGAAGCACATCAGACTAACAGTGGATCTCTCAGCAGAAGCTCTACAAGCCAGAAGAGAGTGGGGGCCAATATTCAGCATTCTTAATTTCAACCCAGAATTTCATATCCAGCCAAACTAAGCTTCATAAGTGAAGGAGAAATAAAATCCTTACAGACAAGCAACTGCAGGCCTGTTTCTAACTCTGAAGTTGGAAATAGCTTGGGAAGTGGATCCATAAAAGGACAGGGCAGCAACTGGTACATATGTATGCCAAGGCCTGAGAGTGCCCAGTGCGTGCTCTCTGACTTTGAGTGCTGAGCTACTGTTGGAGCAATGTGGGCCCCTCCAGGAACTCTCAGCTGGGCAGAGGCAAAGAACTCACCAGCCTTTCACAACTGAGCATACCATATTTTTCAGAACTCTGTTTGTTTGCTATCAACGAGATTAAAAAATGCAAAGCATTGGATATGGAAGAGCACATGATCTCAAGAGATGACTGCTGAGTCAGACCAGGGGAAGGCAGGGAAAGGCTTTGGGAAGGCCGGAGGGCAGAGAAAGGAGAGAGGCAGCTTAGAGGTTGATGGCTGGGATGTTCTGGAGCCTATTTATGGACTTCTGACTGAAATTTCTTAAATTCTGCAAGCTCAATGAGAGAAAACTGTTTTTTTAAAAAATAAAAAGCACAGTTTTTTAGAGTATTACCTAAAATTGGGGAACCATTACTTAAAGTTCAGGGTTTGATGCTTCCCCAGGCAGACTGGTCTGCACATCCCCCTCATCTCAATCCCACAGCAGTCATGGCTGCCTTACCCCTGTTTTTGCTATTGCCCCTCCCTGCGTGCCCAGCAGGGCCTTCTCTTCAAGACCCTAGCCCCTGCCTCTCGTGTGATACCTTTGGTTTCCCTTCCCAAAGCCTTTCCCTGCCTTTCCTTGCTCAGCACCTGTAGGCAGTGAGGCCGCCCCTGTAAGCCATGACCCTGCCTCACTGAATGTGTGTTATTCAAGGGACTCTGCAGTTAGGGACCTCACTCCTGAAGGGTAAGTTGCAGATTGATATGGTTTAGCTCTGTGTCTCCTCCCCAATCTCATGTGGGAACTGTAATCTGCACATGTTGAAGGTGTGGGCTGCTGGGAGGTGACTGGATCATGGGGGCAGACTTCCCTCTTGCTGTTCTCATGATAGTGAGTGGGTTCTCACGAGATCTGATCATTTAAAAATGTGTGGCACTTCCTTCCCCCTTTGCTTTCTCTCCTGCTCCAATGTGGTAAGACGCGCTTCCTTATCCTTGGTCTTTCAGCATGATTGTAAATTTCCTGAGTCCTCTCAGCCATGCTTCCTGTTAAGCCTGTGGAACTGTGAGTCAATTAAACCTCTTTTCTTCATAAGTTACCCAGTCTCAGGTAGTTCTTTATACCAGTGCATGAATGGACTAAGACACAGGTCCGCATGGCTTTGTGAATCTTACCCATGGTAATAGTGATTTTCATGGTCACGACATTATCAGAGCTCTTCAGATCTCCAAAGCAAGGTCTTCCCTGTGTTGCAAACCCTTATGCCTTCAGTGCCCCCACAGAGCCCTGCAGTAACCAACCCCAGTAGATGTGGGAGTCAGTGGCCATTTTACTGCTTCCCTGGAGTAAAGTATGTATTACCAAGTCACTGTGACCTGGGACCTTTATAAATAGCCTCCTTCTCGTAGTAAAGGGAAGGAACATCACTAGTCCTTAGTGGAGGAGAGCGGCTGTCTTGCTCTTTGACCATGATCACACCCTTTTTTCATTTCTATCATGTACTCACAACCAACTCAGCATCAGGCATGTGTGCACAGTGGCCTGGCTCTAGGCACTGCCCTCCTGCATGTTGGGAATGGGTGGAATTGTTTCAGGAGCATGCAGCACGTATGAACTGTATTTACACCTGGGACACATATTTATGGAAAGGGTCCACTGCAGCCCCATCACGCCCTCTGTGTGCCCTGACGTACTGTGCTAGCCCCTTGCAGGCCCATTCACTCACAAGGATGCCCAGGCTACGGCAGGCCTGCGGGGTGCCCTGCCCTCTTGTCATAGCCTGGGAGAGGAGGAGGACTGTCCTTCCCTGCCCTGCCTAGCAGGGAACAACAAGGCGACCCTTGGCTTTTCATTGTCTCTATCTCTAAATTTAGTCTATCCTAAATCTTGCTGCCCTTGGCATTGTGTCATCTGCTTATTCTTTCAACAGACTTTTTGTCTAAACTCGTGAAAGTAGCAAGTACTCTTTAGAAAAATACCTACTCGTTGGAGAAGACATAAATAATCATATATGCGAAAAAAGTAAATAATCATATATGCTAAAAAATGTTTTATCTGGTTTGGTTTTTCTTGTCACGGACATCATTTCTTGAGCCTTTTCCATGTTATAAATATTCTTCTTAAACCGAGGTTTCAGTGGCCAGGTGACACTGTGTTGAATGTGCGGTGGTTGTTGAACTGGATATTGATGGGGGCTCACCGGGGGCTGGGCACCATGGCTTTGCTGCGGAGGTGCTCCAGGTTGAGTAGATGAATCTTGCCAGTGCAGCCTGGCAGGTCATTGGAGACGAGTGAGCCATACCAGTTCCTGCCCGTTCTTATTCCATTGTCAGAGTTCTCCCCTTTTTCCTGTTCTTTAGGGTTCTCAGTGGGCTCCCTTCACAATTTTACTCTGGTATCTGCAATATGTGCTCCTTCCAGCTTTCTTAACTTAGTCCTTGGCAACATACCCAAAGAGTTTATCTGTAATCCCATACCCTTCCTCCACAAACCTCTACCCAAAAAAGAAAAAGACAGTTTGGGCCACAGGCTCTAGACTGGCCAGTGGGCCAACTTACCCATCTGGTGGAAAGCGCTCAGCCCACCAGGAAAGAGTCATGTTGATCATATCTGAAAGTGGGATTCCTTGGGGATCTGAATTGGGAAATATGGAAGAAATCAGACAACTGGAAATAAGAACAGAGTCCCAGAAGACAGGAGGTAGAGAGAGTCTGAAGGACAAAGGTGAGCAGAGCAGGGCTGTGGAGTTGCAGGGGCTTGAGGCCCGAGAGCCTGTCCAGCAGAGGGGCAGAGTCAGCCAAGGGCAGGGGAGGAGCAGGTGGAGGCAGCCCCTGGAACAGCTGAGTCCCTGGCATCCCACACTGTGGGGCCGCCATCCTGAGAGATCCTCCTTATCAGACCCCAGGCCTGTGGGCTCTCTTGTGCATGGTGTCCCGTAGAGTCCCCAGACCTCCTCCTGCATGGGGGAGCCACCAACCCCCAATGGGTCTGCGGATTGTCTGTGGTTGCACTCCAAGCGCTTTGTGCTCCATGCTCACTCAGGCCCTCCCTGGCAAGTGCTTAGGCCAGGTTAGAATACCACTGGGTCCTGGCACGTCTGCCAGAGTGGGTAGAGGGTACAGGGCGGAAGGTGGCATTGCAGAGGTGCTAGGAGGGGCCTAGTATGAAGAGCACTGGGAGGTCGCAGAGTCCCCAGGCCAGCCGTTCCTGAGGGGGCCTCAACATGCTGGTTGGGGGCTGGGGATCTGTAAAACATGGCCAAGTGCTGAGCATGATTCCCCTGCCCAGAGCCGGATCCTCTGTGGCCCTGGGTGCATCGTGTGGTTGGAGCCGGCATGAGGCCAGCTTCACAGAGGACGAGAGAGATGGTGGGTGCATGTAAATATTGGCTACTCCTGTGGCTTACCCGTGTGGTTTCTGATGTGCACGAGTGTGCACCCCACCTACTTGAAACCTGGGGCAGAATCAGGACAGAAGTAGGGGCCAGAATCTGCACTGAGTGTGGCTCCGCAGCCTTTTCAATTCTCCTCCCCTTGAGATGGAGAGGTACAGGACATGGAACAAGGTGTGTTCAGAGCCATGAGGGAAACAGGTTTATGTTGCCTAGCGCAGGTGAGAGGATGCCCAGTGCCTGGGGAGGAGGGATGGCTGGCATGCTGAAGAATCCTGCTTTTTAATTATTATTTTAAACCAGCTGTAACATGGGAACCAGAAGGGGTTTGAATGGCAAGAAGGCAGCCTATTTCGGGGCTCTTTCAGGAGCCCACCATGGAGGGTGCCTCCTATCGACTGTGAAGGAGAGAAGAGCTCATACAGGAGGCTCTCTGTTTGCTGGGGGTAGCAGGGTCTTCCTTGTATCCCACATGAATTCTTATGGGAGCTCTGCCAGTGGTAGCCATGTCTCCAGCTCACAGATGGGGACACCAAGTCCTGGGAATGGTCCCCGAGGCAGTAAGCAGGGCCCTGAGTGACAGGAAGAAAGGATTTGCACTGTTCCTGGCAGGGCATTGCCTCTCCTGGCCTCCTGTGGGACCCATCCACCTGTGTGGCATCAGGTCTTTTCCTTTATGGAAGGTTGGGAGTGTTGGTTTTGCTTTTGTAATTGATGTTTTCTGCTTAGTAAGGTGAACTGTGTAGAGGAACCTCCACCTTTTGAGGGACACATTACTGGCTATGGAATCAGGAGTTCTGGGAGTTGTATATGAGGAACCAGGAGACACAGGCAGGTATCTTCACAGCAGGCTGTTAGGAGGCCAAGGACAAGAAGGCATCTCCAGTGTCATCAGGAAGGGGTCTCATGGAACCAGTGTGCAATTCTTATTTTATTTTATTTTATGAGACGGAGTCTCACTCTGTCACCCAGGCTGGAGTGCAGTGGTGCAATCTCGGCTTACTGCAACCTCCGCCTCCTGGGTTCACGTGATTTTCCTGCCTCAGCCTCCTGAGTAGCTGGGATTACAGGCGTGCGCCTGGCTAATTTTTGTATTTTTAGTAGAGACGGGGTTTCACTATGCTGGTCAGGCTGGTCTCGAACCCCTGACCTCATGATCCACCTGCCTCAGCCTCCCAAAGTGCTGGGATTACAGGCATGAGCCACCGCACCCAGCGCAGTGTGCGATTCTTGATTCTCTTTTCTGTCATATCCTGTGCTGTGTCAGTGTGAGTGCCTGGGATGCTAGAGGTCAAAAGGCACAGAGAAAAGGTGGAAAGTGTCTTTAAATGATAAGATGATTAAAGTTCACTCTTTCCCCCTGATTTTCAAATATTCTGTCGAAGTGAGTATGTCCTTAGAACTTTGGATGGGCTTTGCAGAGAGAATTAATGAGGTCTGATTGACTGGAAAACTTGAAGGCGTGGCCCTGCTCCCCTGAGGTCATGGCCCTCATGCCTGGCTGGGTGGTCCTCACAGTGCGAACTGTGTAAACCGTGAACCTCACAATGTAAACCGTGTGGTTTAGCAGGGAGTAAACGTGACTCCAGTGTATCAGGGACCATCAAAGAGTGCTTTGGTGCAGGGCTTGGAACCTGCCCACAGGGAACAGACATATGCTCCTGGACATCATATCATTATGTGATGCAGGTGGCCCTGCTAGTCCTTAACCTGTTAAGTTTGAGTTAGGCGTAGCAGAAAAAATGAAACAAAAAACAAAACAGGCCAAAAACAATGACTGTGACACAGCCAGGGTTTGTTTATTGTCACCCAGCTCAGCAGGGGTTCTGCCAAGCAAGGGCTCATCTGTGATGTTGTTACAGATGTTTGCAGAAGCTGTGGACATTGCCTTGCTTCTGTGCCAGGGCCTAGAAGGCTGCTGTAATTGTGTTAAATGGAAATTGTACAGATTGTCATTTCAAAATGGTACATTTTTAAAGGAAGAGCTGGAAAAGTAGCATAGGTGTGGAAAAATCACTGTCAAAAGAAGTAAGGATCACTGCCAGAACATGTTTTCAAGAAGACTGACTGTGTTAAGGCTTAATGGTCGGGGTTTTTTTTTTTTTTTTTTTTTTGGAGAAAAAATATTTTAAAAATTGTCGAGTTATAATGCTATGATCAGAAAAAAAAAATGTGTTGTCACTGGGAAGACTAAACCTTCTAAGAGAAATTCCCCCAGAAGTTGGGGAGGTAACTGTTCCCAGCGTCCAGGCCACCTTCCTAGGGAATTTTGCCCCTTGGACCTCAGGAAAGCAATCCAGTGGGATAGACTTCCTGACTCCTCACATATGCTGTGAGGACAGAGTACAAGGGCAGCCAGGCCTGGCTGTCCTCCTTCTCATTTCCACTGTGGGATGGGGACTAGGGTCTGCATAACAATGGTGTGAGCCTGGATGTGTGCAGGAAGGGAGCAGTGCTTCTAGGAGGCTTGTGCACAGCAGTTTCTCGTCCATTCCCTCAGCCCTTGGCTTCCTGGAACCGAGAGCATTAATTAGGATGCATGTCGCACTGGCATTTGGGGTTTTTGGAGCAGGTAGCAAATGTAAGCCCATCTTTTGGAATTCTGGGCCCAACAGTGGATTTGGGATTTTCTTCTGTTCTACTATGGCTTAAGTCATGAGAGACATGCTTTAAATAGGGAGGCAGCGATGTGATTTACAGGCACTTTCCCAGCCCTAAGTAGGTCAGGGTTTTGTCACAGTTTTGAGGAGATCACAGGTGAGTCACAGTAAATTTGGAGAGTCACGAATCTTGTCAGAATTCAGAGTGCGTTTGTGATATTGTTAAATAGCATACCTTAATTACTGGCCTGTGCAGTGTCCTCTCTGTCCCCCACCAGCCCCCATTCCCTGGAGTAGATAGTACAGTCTCCATTGAAACCAGCCATCAGAGGGATTCAGCTTCACTTCCGGCTGTGAAAATCTGATCTCTTGCTGGCTTAACTGGTGGGAAAAAACAAGTTCTGGGAGCAGGGCATGAGAGGCACTCCCTCTTGCTAGCCTCTCTTTCCCTTAGTCCTTGGCTGCACCACTTTTTATGGCAGTAGAATCTCATGCACAAAGGCCACGTCAGAAGTTTGCAGCTTAATAAATGCAGCCAAGTAACTGAGCACACCTCGTAATCCACACCTAGATCAGGACACAGAACACACCCACACTGCAGGAGCCCCTCATACCCCCCTGGGGTCACCACTGCCCTCACTTCTAACACCATAGATTTGCCTGTTTTGTGCTTTATGTATGTGGGACCATGCAGGATGCATGTTTTCCATTTTGCTCCTTTCACTCAATATTATGTGTGTGAGATTCATACAGGGCCTTGTGTGTAGTTGTAGCTCATTAATTCTCAGTGCAGTGCAAATATACAGCATTCACTGTTGATGGGCATGCAGGTGGTCGCCAGTGTGGGCTATTATGAACAGTATGGCTTTGGACATTCTAGAACATGGGTGGAGATGGGAAGAGAGACATTCTAAAGCATGTTCTGCCAAACATCTGGATGCGTTTCTGTTGGGTGGACCTAGGAGTGGAATTGCTGGGTGGCAGGTATGCAGGTCTTCAGCATAGGACATATTCCATCTCTCCAAAAATACTCTTTCCAGCAGGTAGAAGCTAGAATAAGGTTTCCAGGTAGAGTACATGAAGTTTTCTGATTGCCCTGGAGTATATTTTGGATTAATTTTGGGTCAAGCAGGAATACAGTGGCATTTTAGTAAGCAGTTATTCTTGGAAATCTGAGAGAGGAGTACTGGTCTTGACAGAGGCAGATTCTGTATTTAAATGAAGACGTTTTAGTTCAGTGTTTGTTCGTGCAACTCAGTTAACTTTTTCTTGCTATGCTCAGCCAGTGTCATCCACCAGAGGAGCACATGCTGTCCCTGATACACTGACTCGGTGGGTAGTAAGGGAAGTGACTATGTAGAGGGGCAGAGGCAGCGTAGAGCCACCACATTGTCACTGACCACTTGTTGCATGTGTCCTCGAGGCTTCTTTGTGTCCTGCATCGTCAGGGCTGTGTTTCAGAGCGTGCCTTGGACGCTGAGGACATCCACCATTCAGCAGCCTCATTTCCGAGGCAGTTCATGGTTTGACCCAGGCTCTGTCTTCTGTCAGAATCACCTCTCACTCTCTCTGAGGCCAACAGTATCTCTGGTCCTGGGTTGAAGTCCAAGTTGAGTGCCTTGCCAAGGGACTCTGTGACGAAGAAAAAGGGGCTGGAGCTTAGCCTGAGTCTTCTGACTACACACCCCAGGCAATTCTGCCACACCACAGCCCCCTCCTCTGTGTACCAAGCAGATATATTGGAGGTGGTGCTTTATTTTATAGTGATGATTAATAGGTCCACCTAGACCACAGGCTCTTCTGTTGCTTGGCAGAGGTTCAACTTTCCGTTCTCCACATTGCACAGGTGACGGCATTCCTCAGCAGCAGGGTGTTGTGGTCCGTCAGAAGCCCTCCCAGCGTGGTACTGTGACAAGCCTGTGACTTTGGGTATTCCTTTGCCATGGCACATAGTAGATTGTATCCTCAGTAGTAGATGGATAGTGGTAGATAGTAGATTCTATTCCTTTTCCGTGGTAGATAGCAAATTCTATAAAGTTATTTTAGGAAACTCTCGTAATGGGATGTACTAGATTGAGTAATGTGAAATCTAAATCCTCAAGAGAAATATTTGGGCATTATTGTCCATTTTAATATTTCCTGTTCTTGTGTGGTATTTTCTGAAACCCGAGCATTTACCTTAAAAGCATATTTTCCACAACTACCAGTGTCTATTAAAGGGGGAAAAAAAGACCGAAAAACAGTCCAGTTAACTTCATGCTATATGTAACATTAAAGGACGCTTGATAACCTCTAGAGTGTAATGTTACCTTTCATCATTCTAATAGAATAGACTACTATCATTTAGAGAGTGAGCTTTAAGCTTCAATTTTATTTTTTATTTTTATTTTTTTTTTAATTTTTGAGACGAAGTCTTGCTCTATTGCCCAGGCTGGAGTGCAGTCGTGCGATCTCAGCTCAGTGCAACCTCCACCTCCCGGGTTCAAATGATTCTCGTGCCTCAGCCTCCTGAGTAGCTGAGATTACAGGCGTGCGCCACCATACCCAGCTAATTTATTTATTTATTTATTTTTTGTATTTTTAGTAGAGATGGGGTTTCACCATGTTGCCCAGGCTGGTCTTGAACTCCTGACCTCAGGTGATCCACCCACCTTGGCCTCCCAAGGTGCTGGGATTACAGGTGTGAGCCACCATGCCTTGCCTAAGCTTCAATTTTATAATAGTCTATACAATTATTTCAGAAACTGCTGCCTGTGTCTTGAAATTTTAGTGGGGATTACTAGTCATTGTAGGTCATTTTTATTTTAAAAAGAGATTTTATTTTGTGTAGTTAGAGTCTGGTCAAGTTAAAGAGCTAGCAAGACAAATAACATAAACAAAAAAAAAAGTTTTTTTTAAAGTAAATAATACAACTTCCAAAATATCATTTATATTTTGTATCTATGTAAGTGAGTGCCCACAGTATCTCCCAGGGAAGTTATTACAAGATGTTTAATGTTGTTTTAAGAATCCCAGCCTCGATATAAGAGTTTATATCCTAACTTAGTCCCAAGAGGCTTTGCACATGGTGACCGATGCCCTTATTTATACCTGACCATGGTGCAGTGACACCCTTCTTAGAGCTTGTCCGAATACCCTCACACACACAAGTTAGTTTCTCAGCCCACTTTTTGGTTCAATGGAGCTGGGATGTCCCTGGAATATGGAGCCATAGAAGTTTATAGAAGAGGAGAGCAGGGCTCTCACACGTGCTTCTGTGCAGGTGCTGAGTGGACGCCAGGACAGGCTGCAGCAAGGGGTGTGTCTTTGGCAGGATATGCCTGGCTCTACTGTTTTACGACCTCAAATTAGGTTACATTTCCTTTAGAGTTTAAAATAAGATTGTTGTGAGCCCTCATCCTGTTGGTCACAGCCAGTCCACTCTTTTATTTGGTCCAAGGGCCCTCAAGGTGCTTACCTGGCCCCATGGATACCATCCTGCTGACGAGCAAACAGAAGAAGAAATGGGAATGTGAGCATGTGTCCTGTTCCCCAAAGTAGTCACTGCCTTGTGGCTTTGTCACTGAATAGTGGTGACATCCAGTATTGAGGCCAGCGCCTGCCCACTGTGGGAAGCAATCCAGTTGCTGGAGCCTGGGGCCACTGCTGGCCAGGACGAGGGCGCCCCTTTCCCCAGCGTGGTGTTTCGAATGGTGCTCCAAGCCAGAGGAACCTGGCCCTGAGGCCAGGGCTCATCTGGCCAGCCACTCTGCTGGTTCTCCCACCAGCTGTCCCCATGGAGTGCCATGGAGCAGGGGCTGGGAGAGCAGCACACCAGTGTCATGAACTCCCCACCCCAACCCAGCTATCTGTCTGGGTCCTCCAGTCCATCGGATCTGTTATGGTATTTGTGGATCTCAAAGGAAAAGGGCTCAGTCATGACCCAACATGCATTTGGCAAAGGTCTCTCTGACTGTTGAGTGGATTTTAAAGGAGGTGGGGTTCAAGATCAGTTAGGAGTAGTGGAGGACCCTCAAAATGAGTTAGGAGTAGTAGGGGGCCTTCAAAATGAGTTAGTAGTAGGGGGCCCTCAAAATCAGTTAGGAGTAGTGGGGGCCCCTCAAGATCACTTAGGAGTAATGGGGGTCCCTCAGGATTACTTAGGCGTAATGGGGGTCCCGCAAGATCACTTAGGAGTAGTGGGGGGGTCTTTGAGATCAGTTAGGAATAGCGTAGCATCTTCAAAATCAGTAAGCAGTGGTGGGTGTCCTCAAGATTATTAGTAGGGGGTAGCCTGAGATCAGTTGGGAGTGGTGGTTCTGCAGGCTTCCTGGAGAGAGATGTGACAGCTTAGACCAGTGGGTGCAGATGGGAAGAGAGGCCTGGCTTGGAGACCTGGTCTTTGTGGGTTTGGGTGGATTGAATGTGGAGAGGTAGAGGGTGATGTGGAGGATGGGGCCATGGTCTCTGGCTTGGTCCCTGGATGATGGCAGTGCTGGTGGTTGAGGTAGAGATGACTAACCTTTAGCCTCTGCTAAATAAATTTTTGTAGACCAAAAGTTGTTATTGTTTGTTTTTAAATGTTGCTGAAGTCCAATTTATTACTTTTAACGTACTTTTAAAAAAAGTGACTAGCGTCACATCTAAGACCTTTTCATGTAGTGCTAGGTACAAAACATATTCTCCTACAATTTCTTCTAAACTTTTGTAGTTTTGCATTTTATGTAAAGCTGTGATCCATTTTTGACTATTTTTTATAAGACATGATATTTAGGTCAAAGTTCACTTTTTTGCTTATGGATGTGCAATTGCTCCAGCACTGTTTTTGGAAAGGTGATTCTTCCATTGAATTGCTTTTTCTACTTTGTCAAGTATCAGTTGGCTGTACTTGTATGGATCTATTTATGTTGTTTAATTCTGTTCCGTTGATCTATGTGTCTGTTCCTCTACCAATACTACACTGTCTTGATTACTATAGTTACTTAATAAGCCTTAAAATCAGGTATAATGATTTGTCTCATTTAATTCCTCTTTTTCAAAGTTATTTTAGCTATTCCAACTTCTTTGCCTTTCCATAAATATTTTAGATTAAGCTTGTCCATATTTACAAAAACACATTGCTGGGATTTTGATAAGAATTTGGAAATAATTGACATCTTTATTATGTTGAGTCATCTAATCTATGAATATGGTACATTTCTCCATTCATTTATTCTTCTATATCTTTCATCATTGCTTTGTGACTTTCAATATACAAGTCCAATACATGTTTTGTTCCATTTATACCTAAACATTGTATTTTATTTTATTTATTTTTTTTGAGATGGAGTCTTGCTCTGTCACCCAGGCTGGAGTGCAGTGGCACAATCTTGCCCCACTGCAACCTCTGCCTCCTGGGTTCAAGCGATTCTCCTCCCTCAGCCTCCTGAGTAGCTGGGATTACAGGCACACACCACCACGCCTGGCTAATTTTTTTTTTTTTTGTATTTTTAGTAGAGATGGGGTTTCACCATGTTGGCCAGGCTGGTCTTGAACTCTTGACCTCATGATCCGCCCACCTCAGCCTCCCAAAGTGCTGAGATTACAGGTGTGAGCCACTGCACCCGGCCCAGCATTTTATTTTGAGTGATCATGAATCATATTGTTTTTATTTGTTTCATATGTGCATTGCTAGTATATAGAAACACAATTTATTTTGTATGTTTATGTTGTATCTTGTGACCTTGCTGAATTTGTCTAGTACTAGAAGATTTTCTGTAGATTCCTTATTATTTTCTATGTAGACTATGTTATCTGTAAATAGCGATAACTTTATTTCTTCTTTATGAATCATTATGTGTTTCATTTCCTTCTCGGGCCTTATTGCATGGGCTAGAACTTCTAGTACTATGTGGAATAGCAATGGTGAGAATGGACATTCTTTTCTGTTTTCTGATCATAAGGAAAAAGCATCCAGTCTTTGTGCATTCATTATGATATAGCTATCTGTTTTTTATAGATGGCCTCGATCAGTTTGAGAAAGTTCTTTTCTAGTTTGCTGAGTGTTTTTATATCATGCACATATGTTGGATCTGTCAAATGCTTTTTCTGAGACAGTTGATATGATGTGGTGGTTTTTAGATTTAGCCTGTTAATATTGTGGATTATATGGCTTGATTTTTAAAAATATCAAACTAGCCTTGCATCCCTGGAATCAAGCCTACTTGGTCATGGTACATAATTCTTTTTACATATTGCTGGATTCTAGTGGCTAATATTTTGTGGAGGTTTGTTGTGTCTGTCTTCATGAGGCATCTTGGTACTCTTTCTGTACTCTCTTTGGTATCTTAAAATGAGCCTCATAAAATTAGTTGGGAAAATATTATCCTTAGCAAGGATTTCTGAGAAAGGAATTTTGAGTTAAATTCCATACTGTACATTTTGTTTAGATCTTCTGAATCTAAAGTGATATAAGTTCATGAAAAGTGCAAAGAGAGTAAAAAAGGAGAGTACTTCAGAAGAACTGAAAAGTGATTAAGTTATACAAGTACCCTTTTTTTAGATTCTAAAATGGCCTGCCCTGGGATAATTGTGAAAGACTACTTCTGCACCACAATTCTGCATTAGAGAGAGCATTTTAAAAAGTTACCACCGAACATCACTTTTGGAGTTTGCTTGAAAATGTGTCTTGAATCAGAGGCTAATTATGAAACAGTGCTGTGTTTTGGAAAAAAAGTTTTGGTTTCTCAGTGGTGTTATCACAGGGGATATGCTTTAAATATTGAGTTAGTCTCCTCAACTTGTGTATATACAGGTTGAGCACCCCTAATCCAAAGATCTGAAATCTGAAATGTTCCAAAATCCAAAACTTTTTGAGTGCTGACATGATACTCAAAGGAAATGCTCATTGGGGTATTTTGGATTTCAGATTTTCAGATTAGGGATCCTCATCTAGTAAGTATACTGCAAATATTCCCAAATCCCAGACACCTCTTGTCCCAAGCATTTTGCCATTTTGGATAAGGGATACTCAACCCATGTGTGTGTGTCTGTGTGTGTATGTTTACATATGTGTATGTGTGTATGCATACATGTGTATGTGTATACAGATATATGTATGTGTGTATGTATATATATGTGTGTACATGTATATACCTATGTATTTGTATGTCGGTATGTATGTGTATGTGTGTTTGTGTGTATGTGTATGTGTGTATATGTGTGTGTGCGTATGTGAAATATCTATATTTAGGTCCAAAAAATAGGGCAGTTTGGAGAACAAAGTGGAATATATAATTATGAAAGGGAATAAAACAGCATACTTGCATTTCTTGTCAATGAAGACCAACCCTGGCTGCCTTGTACTTACTATTTGCGGTGAAAAATCAGTGGGGATTTGCTGCACATGGCCTCACCATTCTCTGTGGTGCCCAGCTGAAAGATGGTTTTTGGAAGGTCAAACAAGTTTGTGCTTCTTTTAGTTGCCAGCTGGAAGATGATAATAATACGGGATGCCTAGTTAAATTTGAATTTCAGATGAATAATGAATAATGGTTTAACATATGCTTGTGTCAAATATTACATGGGACATGGTTATACTAAAATATTCGTTGTTCATCTGAAGTTCAAGATGAATTGGACATCCTGTTTTATCTGGTAAACCTAGCTTTTCTCCATATTTTTTCTGTGTTTGAACCTTGTTCACTTTCATCCAAGGTAAAAGCAAAATAAGTTACAGGGAGAGCGTCAAAATCTGTAGCAATAGACTGAGACAGTCATCTTTTCCTGGCAGATGAACAGGCTGGCAGACCTTGTGTAATATGTATTTAATTTTTTCCACTGGTGCTTGTGGCAAGATGTTTAGCCCTGGGCTGGGGGATGGGGTGTTACACCCCTCCCCATAATAGTTTGTGTCCTGCACCATCGTTGCTCACTCACACTTACTCTTCACAGTGATCTCACTTCATTTGTCTTGCCAGCATCTAATTATTCAGAAAGATTCTTACTCATCCACACATCTGCACCTCAGTCCTATTTGCAATTACCCTTTTAGGATGCTGCCTGAATTAGTAGTGTTCATACACTGCAGATAACCACGTTTACATACTTCCTGGGTCAGATATAGAAGCAGACACAGCGTTTATCTATTGCATGCTTCACTTAAGTTGTCAACCATCATAAGCATTGTCTTGAGTCATGTATAGTGCTTGGATTCGACAATTGGCCTAAAGAATACATACATAATAGAACTTCTCTGTCAACACCTTGAGACACCAGATCCAGCAAGAGGCAGCTCCTGGAATATTTTACAAATTACGTCTGAAATCTGTACCATCCATTAAACTGGCTTATGTGGCTAGAATAGGAGAGAAGAAATAAAATGTTCACTAATATTTTTACTCCCATTAAAAATGTCTAATGTTAAGAAAACTTTAAACATGATTGATCAATTTAAAAACAGAACAAAACAAAACAAAACCATATACCAGCAAGAGGAAGACTGACTGGGGAAAGAGCTGTTGGCGGTCATCCTGCCATCTCTCTTTACAGCAACACTGGTCCCTGGAGCTTCCTGTTCTGTTCCTTTCTGCTTTGTTCTGTTCCAGGCAGTTGGCAGAATTGCATCGTGAACTCCAACCTTGTTGCTATGAATGTATTCTTTTATCTGTTTGATTTGTTTCAACCCAGAGGAAGGAAATGCCTGTGACTCTTGTTAGCACTTTTGGCTGGTTTTAGGGCACCTGAAGCCATTCAAATTATGACTCTGCCCAAAGCAAAAGCTAAAGAATATTACTCTTTTCAGGACAGATGTCCTTAATGTAAAGTTAGAAAAAACATCATAGGAAGCTTTACAGCAGCTAAACTGAAGGCCCTCCACGGCCTCCCTGTTTCATTAGAAAGGCTCTGAAGAATGTGGGCTCTGCACAGAGATGAGTAGGGGAGGACCCCCCAAAAAGCAGAGCGGGGCCTCCAGGGCCATCTTCTCTATGGCTTGTGAAAACTGAGCCCAGTATTCCCAAGTTTATGATGGATTCTCAGATTTCTACCATTTTCAGCTAAATTCACTTACAAGAAAGTTTAAAATCTTGTTTGTAATGATCTATTCACTCAGAATACTGAAGTGAGAAATTTGATAACTGCTAATATCTGGAATTCTAAGATATTTAAATCTAGCCTGGTTCTAAAAGAGTGTCAATAAATAGTAACTACAACACTTTTATATTGACTTAAATACATTTTATTGGTTAAACTGCATAAATACATATTTGCTAAGCATTGGTCTTTCAGTGGTCAGAATGGATATTTTCCTACAATTTTGATGCGATAGGAAGCAAAGAAATACCACTTGCTGCAAGGCTATTGCCATTCGTGAGAATGTTTCTGCAGCCCTCAAGCCTGGATACAGATTTTATAAATGGAAATGGTTTATTTGGTAAATATTCTCTGCTTCTTACCTTCTGCATTGGAGCATAAAGAAATCTGTTTAGTTTCTAATAACCAGAAATTATACACATGCTTGCATCAAATGTGTATTGGCCAAACCTCGTGGGCAAATGTGTAGGGAAATCACTTGAATTGGGCATTTTGAGGAGAAAGAGCCTCCACTGCCATCCCTGGGCCTTCTCTGCCTCAATTCTCAGCTGTGGAACTCAGCCCTCTGCTGGGAAATCATCTTGGAAATAAAGGCCTCTTCATTTTTTCTCTGGGAAAGGAGTATAGGCTTGTATCCTCTTTTAAAAAGGATCAAGAACATCACTGCACACCCATTAGGATGGCCACTATCAAAAATAAAAACAGAAAATAAGTGCTGGTAAGGAATTGGGGAAGTTGGAGCCCTTGCTCACTGTTGATAGGAATGGTGGTTCCCCAAAATATTAAACATAAAATTACCATAGGATCCAGCAGTCCCACTTTTGGGTATATGTCCAAAAGAATTGAACATGAAGACTTGGACAGAAATCTGTACATCCATGTTTATAGCAGCAGTAGCAAAAAGGTGGGAGCAACCCAAGTGACCCTCAATCTATGAATGGATAAGTAAAATCTGGCATATTCATACAATGGAATATTATTCAGCCTTTGTAAGAAAGGAAATTCTGACATATGCTACAACATGCATGAACCTCAAGGACATTATGCTAAGTGAAATAAGCCAGTCACAAAAAACACATACTAAATGATTCCACTTACATGAGATACCTAGAGTCGTCAAATTCGTAGAGACAGAAAGTACAATTGTGGGCGACGAGGGATGAGGGGGGTAATATGGAGCTGTTGTTTAATGGGGACAGAGTTTCCGTTTTACAAGATGAAAACAGTTCTGTTGATGGTTGTACGACAATGTGAATATACTTAATGCCTTAGAAGTGTACACCTAAAAATGTTGAAGATGGTAAATTTTATGTTATGTATAATATACCACTATTTTTTTTTAAAGTATCAATGATTTGTGTCTGTCTGGAGATGGAAAGACCACTCATTCCTTTCTGTGCCCGTATAAATGTTTCTGTATTGTGATGTAGTGTTGTGATGGGCCTGTGCTCTCCCTGTCACATGACACTCTTGAGCACATGAGGTTCCCTTTCAGGTTGCCATGCCAAGAACCCCTGTAGGTTTTCTCTGGCTCCCCATCATCTGACATAGGTTTGGCTAAGAGAGCCCCAGCGGAGGAGGCAGGATGCCTGAGATACCTCTGGGTCAAGCTTGGAGGAAGGGCTCCCTGCAACACTGGCCCAGGTTCTCAACCTACCAGCCCAACTTTTTCTTTTTCTTTTGAGGTAAAATGAAATGCACAAATGAGATGAGCCGTGACAAATCCATACACCTGTGTAATCCAAGTCCATATCAAGATACAGAACACTCACATTCACATCATACCAGAAATCTCCCTCATGCCCTGCCCCAGCCCTTCCGCCAGGCAACCTGTCTGATTTCTCCATCACAGATTAATTTTGCCTATTCTAGAACTTCACATGAAAGGGATCCACAATGGGCAGTCATTGCTCGGCGGAACGCCCCTGTGATCCATCTGTGCCGCTGCTTTATCAGTGTCCTGCTCCTTTTCGTCACTGTCTGCATTCCATTGCCTCACCGTGCCAGGGGTTGCTTGGCTACTTTCCTGTGGCTAGAATCCTGGGCTCTTCCCAGTTTGGAGCTTGTTGGAATAAGGCTACTGTGAACGTTCTTATACAAGGCTTTCTGTGAACGGATTCTTTAGTTTCTCTTGGGTTAATGTCTAGGAATGGTATCGGGTCACAGAGAAGTTTACAAAACTGTTTTCTTCTCCTGCCCACAAGGTCTGAGGGTTCTGGGCACTGGGTGTCCTCACCAGCGTTTGGCACTGGCAGCCTGCTTTCTTAGGGCATTGGCGTGGGTGAGTAGTGGGTTTCATTGCAGTTCTCATTTGCATTTCCCTGTTATCTGACGATGCTGAAGACATTGATTGATCATTCACATACTCTTCATTTGCGAACTACCTATCCATCCCTTTTACTGATTTTTACTAGGTTTGTTGTACTTGTTGACTTGCAGCTAGTTTTTTGGGGAAGTAAAATTTTAAAATTTTTACGAAGTCTGATTTATCATTTTTTTATTTGTGGTTGTTGTTTCTGTGTCCTAAGAAACTTTTGCTTATGCTAAGGCATGAAGATATTCTGTTTTCTTTATTAAAGCTTTATAGTTTAACTTTTACATTGAGCATTGTGATTCATCTCTAATTTTTGTGTATAGTGTGAGGTAGGGATTGAGGTTTCTTTTTTCTATGTGGATACCCAATTTTTTCAGCATCATTTCTTGAAAAGACCATCCTATCCATGATGAATTATAGTGGTGCCTTTGTCAAAAATCAAATGGTCATGTAAGTGAGGGTCTATTTCTGGGCCCTTTATTCTGTTCCATTGTTGGTCCTGCTATTACCACACTGCCTTGATTACCATGCCCTTGTACTAACATCCCAAACTTCTATGCCATGTTCTCAGCTGTGCTCCAATGTGATTGAGTTTGTAATATTAACCTGTTGGCTCACACTCACTTTCCTTGTGCATAACATGGCAACGATGTCACTGAGTGATGGTGATGACTAAGAAAATTCTGACAATGACATCAGGCACAGCATACACATAGGACAGCTTCAGTAAATGTGTCTCTTCGTACTGGATTCTGGAAACTGAGCTCACATCTTTGTGTACTATCACCACATCATTGTGGTATAAGTGGGAGGTCAGTTCAGGAACAACAGGGCGAAACAATTTTAATTAAGATCTTTCATTCTGTAGCAGAGAAAAAAGATGTAGCTCCAATTACTTAGTTCCAATGTTGACCTTGGCCATTTTATTTTGCAGCATTCTCTAATCTTTCAAAATTGACCAGTCTGAGCCTCACTTTTGTCATATGTAAAATGAAGACAGTACCTCTCAAGGTCATTGTCAGACACAGATCCATTCAGGCATGTGAAAGCACTTTGTAGGACCTAAAACATTGTAACATCCTGAAATGCTGTCTTGACCTTTCTCTCTCCATTGGTATTGCAGATATTCAGAGGGAAGGACAGATGTTTCATTTCCATTTTTTGTGTCTGACTCAGATATGAGGTCTCACTTCATTGATTTGGTATTGATTTGGCATTGATGAACAGAACGTTTAAAATCATTGACTAAGAGTGTTTACAGACTTAAAGAGCCAGCTGTTGCCTTCTTGAAGGTTTTGATTTAAGGCATAAACCTGGGCAAGTTTGAACAAGAAACAGGAACTGTGGGACACAGATGCTTGGACTCGAGCAAGCAGCAGATGGTGGTGATGAGACTGTACAGCCACCAGCCTCATGCCTCTTGAGGTATGTTTGGAATGCCCCAAAGTCCCTTAACCCAGAGGAAGGGTGAGTGCCCCAGACAAGGAACAGGTGGGCATGAGAAAGACGAAGAGAAGGGCAAGAAGAGGCTACCACGGCAGCAGAGATTGCTGTGTTCACTTTGAGCCCTGAGCAGTGGCTTTGAGGCTTGTTTGGAAGTGTTTCCAACTCTTAGGTTAAGTGTGTCTGGGTCTCAGGTAAAAGACTCAGGTGTAAGGAACAGCCTTTTCCTTCTCTGTGAGTCTGCTTAGATTCTGAGCTCCCATTCCACACAGCCTGTGCCAGAATCATTTTGGATGTTTTCTGTCTCCCTGGGTTGTGTTGGAGATAGGATCTTTCTTCAGAACTGAAAGGGGGAGGTCCCCAAGAGGGAATGGCCACCCTGAGGCTGGTGGGCATTGGTCCACACAGACAGGCTCTGCAGTGTCCATGCATTTACTTGCCTCGCATTACAGGTATCTGCACATGGTGAAGGTTGGGAATGTTTGACATCTTTATTAGAACAACCCAATGTCTAGTATCCTCATATCATGCCAAGGTGGTCTCCACTTCCTGGAGCTTTCACCCAGTAGTGGGCAGAAGCCCATGGAACCAAGAGGAAAGATGGCAGAAGCCTTCTTTCATCTTCACAGGGTGTGACTTCCAGAACAAAACCAGCATGGATGAAAGATCAAATGTGGGAGGCCTCCCTGTCTGGAACCTGTTCCTTACCATGTTGATGGTGCCAGGCCACGCTTGAGTCAGAGAATTTGTTGGAGCCACAGAAAATAATACAGTACCTCAGCAGACCCTGTCCCAGGTCTAGTGCCACCCCTGTCCTCCAAGGAGAGGGAGGGTGTCTTCATGTCTCTAGTCTTGACCTGTGGGCGCTCCCGCTACTGCCCCATAGTTTGCTTTGCCTGCTGCCTGTGTTCACCTTTCTGTTGGTCTCTTTGGTTTTATCTGCTTCATTAGTTGACATGATCATGTACTCATTTAACAGATGTTTATGGAGCATGTACAATGGACCAGGGGCATCAAATGCAAAAGGAAATGAGCATGAGCACTTTTCTCTGCTTGGATAGAGCCAGTTCAATGCATGGACACTCAGAGGCACAGCAATGAAGAAGGGACCATGCCCTCCTCCAGTCATAGTGTACATCTTCTGGCCCCTGGCTTAGGGACCTGCCTGGGGTAAAGCGGGAGAGGGAGATGTGGGAGGCAGCTGTGACACATCCCTGCCCAGAGGACAGGGACAATAAATGCTTTGTATTAGCCAGTGCTACCCTTGAAGGCCAAAAGCTCAGGGAGATGGATTCCCAGGACAGAAAAAAGTACAGATTGGTGATAAAATATTCCAGGCAAATTTGAATCAGATCCATGCACTCTCTCACCTTACTTCACCCGTTTTCTCCATACTGTCCTTCCATGAGTAGCTGATCTCAAAGATGACTAAGGCCTGCAAAAGAACAAGAATGCAGAAAAACCTGAACATAAAAAAGAAAGAGGTTGTATAATTACTTGTCATTGACTATAGTTATCCTACTGTACAATATACTATGAGAAGAGAGGATCTTGTGTGTTCCCACCACAAAGAAATGGTAAATGTTTGATGCATATGCTAATTACCCAATTTAAACATTACACGATGTAAACATCTATTGAAACATTACATTGCACTCCAGAAATAAACACAGTTATGTGTCCATTAAAAGTTTTTAAAAATTAAAAAAGAAAATACTAACAAAAACAGAAAAAAAAAGACATAAGCAAATGTCTGAGGAAGAATTGAATGATTCAGTGACCAGCTCAAGAGTTCAAAAACATAAATTTCCATACTCAAAAAGAAACTGCTGATCTCTAAAGCAGAATTTAAGCATAGGAGGAAGATTCAGAGGAGCGAGTGAGATGGAGGAAAATAGGGCCCAAGCTGACAGAATTCAGGATGGAAAGTGGAAAAGAAAAAACCAAAATGATGCCATCACAGAGATTAACCAGGAAGCCACAAAATAGGAAGCCTCCTTGACAATGCAAACACCGTGGACAGGATAGGACCACACAAAAGGAACAAAGCCTCACCATAATTTGATTTTATGTGGGTTTATTTTTGAGATGGAATCTTGTTCTGTCACCCAGGCTGGAGTGCAGTGGTGTGACCTCGGCTCACTGCAACCTCTAAGCCCCACCCCCTCCAAGTTCAAGCAATTCTCCTGCCACAGTCTCCTGAGTAGCTGGGATTATAGATTTACGCCACCATGCCCAGCCAATTTTTGTATTTTTAGTAGAGACAGGATTTTACCACGTTGGCCGGGCTGGTCCCAAACTCCTCGCCTCAAGTGATCCACCCATCTCAGCCTCCCAAAGTGCTGGGATTAGAGGCATGAGCCGTCATACCTGGCCTGATTTTCTAACAAAGAGTTTTAGAAAAGAAGGAGAACATTAAAGTATACAATAAAAAGAAAACTGTGTAAATATACAGGCCAGACTTGGCTCTGTCATTGAAAAGGAACAATTGCATTTTGGTAAATGATACAGTTTAGCTCTGTGTCCCCACCCAAATCTCATCTTGAATCATACTCCCATAATTCCCACGTGTTGTGAGAGGGACCTGGTGGGAGGTAATTGAATCATGGGGTGGTTTACCTCATACTGTTCACATGGTAGTGAATACGTCTCACGAAATCTGATGGGTTTATCCAGGGTTTCTGCTTTTGCGTCTTTGTCATTCTCTCTTTGCCTCCTGCCATCCATGTAAGACCAGACTTGCTCCTCCCTGCCTTCTGCCATGATTGTGAGGCTTCCCCAGCCACATGGAACTGTAAGTCACATTAAACTTCTTTCTTTTGTAAACTGCCCAGTCTCAGGTATGTCTTTATCAGCAGTGTGAAAACGGACTAATACAGTAAATTGGTACCAGTAGAGTGGGATGTTGCTGAAAAGATACATGAAAATGTGAAAGCAACTTTGGAACTGGGTAACAGGCAGGGGTTGGAACAGTTTGGAGGGCTCTGAAGAAGACAGGAAAATGTGGGGAAGTTTGGAACCTCCTAGAGACTTGTTGAATGGCTTTGCCCAAAACGCTGATAGTGATATGGACAATAAGGTCCAGGCTGAGGTGGTCTCAGATGGAGATAAGGAACTTGTTGAGAACTGAAGCAAAGATGACTTGTTATGTTTTAGCGTAGAGACCAGCAGCATTTTGCCCCAGCCCTAGAGATCTGTGGAACTTTGAATTTGAGAGAGATGATTTAGGGTACTTGGTGGAAGAAGTTTCTAAGCAGCAAAGCATTCAAGCGGTGAATTAGGTGCTGTTAAAAGCATTCAGTTTTAAAAGGGAAACAGCTTAAAAGTTTGAAAAATTTGCAGCCTGACAGTGTGATAGAAAAGAAAATCCTATTTTCCTAGGAGAAATTCAAGCCAGCTGCAGAAATTTGCATAAGTAATGAGGAACCAAATGTTAATCCCCAAGACAATGGGGAAAATGTTTCCAGGGCATGTCAGATGTCTTCACATCAGCCCCTCCTATTACAGGCCTGGAGGCCAAGGGAAAAAAAGTGGTTTCGTGGGCTGGGCCCAGGGTGCCCAAGCTGTGTCCAGCCTAGTGACTTGGTGCCCTGTGTCCCAGCTGCTCCAGCCATGGTTGAAAGGGGCCAACGCAGAGCTCTGCTGTGGCTTCAGATGGTGCAAGCCCCAAGCTTTGGCAATATCCATGTGGTGCTGAGTCTGTGGGTACACAGAAATTATTAATTGAGGTTTGAGAACCTCCGCCTAGATTTCAAAAGATGTATGGAAATGCCTGGATGCCCAGACAGAAGTTTGCTGCAGGGGCAGGGCTGTCATGGAGAACTTCTGCTAGGGCAGTGCAGAGGGAAATGTGGGGTCGGAGCCCCACACAGAGTCCTTACTGGGGCACTGCCTAGTGGAGCTGTGAGAAGAGAGCCACCATCTTCCAGACCCCAGAATGGTAGATCCACTGACAGCTTGTACTATGGGCCTGGAGAAGCCACAGACACCAAATGCCAGCCCAAAAAGCAGCTGGGAGGGAGGCTGTACCCTGCAAAGCCACAGGGGCGGAGCTGCCCAAGACCGTGGGAACCCACCTCTAGCATCATCATAACCTGGATGTGAGACATGGAGTCAAAGGAGATCATTTTGGAGCTTTAAGATTTGACTGCCCCAGTGGATTTTGGACTCGCATGGGGCCTGTAGCCCCTTTGTTTTGGCCAATGTCTCACCTTTGGAACAGTAGTATTTACCCAATGTCTGTACCCCCATTGTATCTAGGAAATAAGTAGCTTGCTTTTGATTTTACAGGCTCATAGGTGGAAGGGACTTGCCTTGTTTCAGATGAGACTTTGGATTGTGGACTTTTGAGTTAATGCTGAAATGAGTTAAGACTTTGGGGGACTGTTGGGAAGGCATGATTGGTTTTGAAATGTGAGGACATGAGATTTGGCAGGGCCCAGGGGTGGAATGATATGGTTTGGCTCTGTGTCCCCACCCAAATCTCATCTTGAATTGTACTCCCAGAATTCCTACATGTTGTGGGAGGGACCCAGTGGGAGATAACTGAATCCTGGGGGCAGTTTCCCCCATACTGTTCTCATGGTAGTGAATAAGTCTTATAAGATCTGATGGTTTTATCAGGGGTTTCCACTTTTGCATCTTCCATATTCTTTCCTTGCCTGCTTCCATCCATGTAAGATGTGACTTGCTCCTCTTTGCCTTCCGCCATGATAGTGGGGCTTCCCCAGCCACATGGAACTGCAAGTCCAATTAAACCTCTTTCTTTTGTAAATTGCGCAGTCTCAGGTATGTCTTTATCAGCAGTGTGAAAATGGACTAATAAAGTAAGCATTAAAAAGACTGAACAAGACTGACTGACATCCTGGTGAATTTCTTGATTTCCATGGTGATTCTTACCTGGCACAAAAGCAGAAAAGGTTAGGAACATAGGTAGGTAGAATCACACTGGGTCAGCGTCTGTCAAGCAACACTTTCTGAAAGATACTGGTTTCTGAGAAATTCTGAGTGGAACAATGGGGCCCTCAGTGATTTCCTATTTAGCCAAATTGTCCCAAGTATAAAGACAAAGATAATAGATTTTTTTCAAGCCTGCCATAAATCAGAGAGCTTAGCTGCTATGAGCTCTTTTAATAAGGGTTTTGAATAAAACTATTGAATATCAAAATCCAGCCAAAATAGAAGTGAATAAAAGTACAGAGCTTAGTATAAATGGGTGGCAAACCTTGGATATGTATAAACATAAAAGTAAGACAGGCCATCTGCATGAATTACAGTGAAAGTATGTGATGTAAATGATGTAAACCTTGCAAATAGTATTATAACTTAGGAGAGTCTTTGGCTGGGTGAAGGGAGCAGATGTGTGAGTATCTAATGGCTTCATCTTTCTTAGCAAAACAGTTGACAATCATTACGTTGAAGAGGCTATTTTAAAAAATGAGGGTGATAACTTCAAGACTTTTCATAATGTTTTTGTTATCTTTAGAACAATCATTTAGGAAGACATTTCTTATAGTAAAGAGGCATTTCTCTGAAATTTAGCAGCTCTTTCTGTTTAGCTGTCTTGTCTTTCCTTTCCTTTCATTATCTTTGTAGTGAAAAATATGACTTGCTGAATGCTCAGTGTGTTGTGGGCATGGAGGATACCTGGTGAGCTGGCATTCATGCATGGAGCATCCTTGCAAAGCGGCAGGTGTTGCTATGGTAATAAAACAGGTGAAGTGATGGAGGGTCGGGGGTGAGATGTGGCTCAGGAAGGCATCTCTGAGGAGTGCTTGGATAAGACCTGGATGCTGAGCTGGAGCCAGCCTGGCATAAGGAGCAGGCTTCAGTGTCCTCAGCATGAAGGAGTCTGTTCCAGAAACTGAACAAAGGCCTTGGTTCAGTGTCGCTGCTTTGCTGGTGCTCTAACAGGTGATCTGCCTAGTGGCTAGTGCTGCCCCTACTATGCTCTTCATGCCTTGGACTGTGTCTTCGTCTTTTCGCCTACCTAACCAGCCTGTAAGATTGTCTGGAAGATGTTCAATGAATGTATAAAGATGCATTATGAATGAAATAACCCATGAATGAATGGATTCTTTCAGGGTGTCAGGTTAATGACATATGACAGTTTATGCCATGAACTGTTTCTTATTTTTAAGTTTGACATTGTTGAAGTAGACCTCCTTTTGGAAACACAGTGAAATCCAAATTTTCCAGCATGGGATTTAGGCTGCTGCTGAGGGCTCGTGACCAGGCAGTTCTAGTTTGATATTCTGGCGTCCTCCTGTGAACCACATGAATTTCTCTTCTGAGTTTTAGGTTCTAAGGTACACGTGCAATCAGAGAAATGAAGTTCACAGCCAAGATCCTTGTCTATATTTGCTTGAGAAGAAAATAAGTTGAGATATTTTACGTCAGGTAGGTTCAGGAGGCGTGTCCTTTGAAAACCTTGAGTGTAATGATTTTGCTAACTTTACGCTTACCTATTCTTTGCTGTAAGGATATTTATGTAACAGATATGGCGACTCTCAAAAACAGGGTAATGAGTAATTTTAGCTCTTTTAAAATAAATGTATCCTCTTTGTTGGCAAAGATTGCTTGGTGTGGGAGTCTGCATTTTGACAATCAAATACATAAGTTAGCTATTTTGTTTAAGCAGCTGTGATTTACTGGCTAACATGTGGAATGCTCCCTCTTAAGGCCACACCCCTGGGGATGGAGCAAAGACACTCATCCTCCTCCCTCGAAGCCCAGCTTAGTAAGATTGGTGGGAGGTCGCTGATGCTCCTACCTGCCTGGTGAATTTCTCGATTTCTGCTGGGGGTACAGGCCTGAGTTTGAATCACAGTCCCTCCACAGTACCCGCTTTGTGTGCGAAAGAGGTGTCCTGGGGAGACATCGAGGAGCAGAGCTTTATGTGTATGGTATTTTTTGTCTTTGAAACACAGGCTGCAGAGAGGCTGACAAAGTTTTCAGCATGTAGCTGGAACATCCTTTGAACATTGTTCTCCAACCCCTTGAAATGCATGCCCCACAGGCCAAATTTTTTTTGCCCCATTTTACTCTCTGTAGTTTTTACGTGGAACCATACGTCTTGTAGGTTTTATTCTGAGAATTTATAAAATTAAGAGTGTCTTTTTAAGTAGTTATTGTCTATGGAGATCTTAGAGTCCTCCGTTAGGGTACGCAGCCTTCCCCTCCACTTTGAGGTCAAGTCTATACAAAGATATTCCCAGAAACGTGTGTTACAGTGCATTTCCCAAGTGATTTGCCCTCTTGGTCCTGAGGGGTCTGCCTGGATTAGAGATGAAGTCTCTTCAGGCTCTACAATTGCTGATCTCTCTTATGTAAGAAAGTCCCGGCAACTGACACTTGCAGTGTGCTATTTAAAGAAAGTTTTCTGTGAATCTCTTTGCAAGTGAAGAGAAGCTTGTCTGGTTATTTGTGATGTTTCTTCTCTGCCCACGAAGAGGCAGGGTGGCCAGGCTGGGGGTGCAGGCCTGTGTTTGAATCACAGTCCCTCCACAGCACCTGCTTTGTTGACTGGACCTTCTTGGAACCTATTTTCTCATCTGTAAACTAGGTACGCTGGTCGAATTTCTTGTTTCCTTTGTTGCTTCTTTGTCTGTTTCCTAATAAATAACAGAAACTGGAGGGAGCTAGGGTGCGGGGTCCGTGATGCCCAAGGGTTCCCAGTCAGGTGCAGCTGGGTCTAGGGTATGCCTGCCCCCAGAGAGCAGCGCTTTGGGAAGCCCATGCCTGTGTCTGCCTACATGGCTCCGTTTCTCACTATGCCATTTTCTCTCTCCCTACTGAGTTCCTCATACACATGGGAGCAGATGACCACCAGTAGCTGCCTCACTTCAGAGAGCTACCACTGTACGATACCAAAAGACCAGGAACAAGAAAAGAAATAAATACATTAGATCACATAAAAATTAAAAACTTCTGTGCTGCAAATACTACCTTTAAGGAAGCAAAAAGACAGTCCATAGAATGGGAGAAAATATTTGTAAATCATGTCTGATAAGGAACTCATATCCAGAATATATAAAGGACTCTTAGAACCCAATAATAAAAAGCCCAATAACGAATAGAAAAGACACTTGACCAGACCTTTCTCCAAAGTTGATATACAAATGGCCAGTAAACACATGAAAGGATAGTCAACATCATCAGTCATTACAACACAAAAACAAAAAGCAGAATGAGACAGCACTTTACATCCACTAGGATGTGTAGAATCAAAAACACAGACAAGTGTTGACAAGGAGGTAAAGAAATTGGAACTATCATATGTATGTTTCTGGTGGGAATATAAAATGATACAGCTCTTTGAGAAATAGTTTGGTAGTTACTCAAAAAATTAAACATAGAATTTCCATATGACCCAGTAATTCCACTTCTAAGGAAGAGAAATGAAAACATGTTCACACAAAAACTTGTACATGTGTGTTTATTATCATTATTTATAATAACCAAAAACTAGAACCAATCCAAGGCCCATCAACTGATGAATGGTTAAATAAAATGTAATATACAATGGCATATTGTATATTGTGTTATTATTCAGCAACATAAAGAAATGAAAAACTGGGCTGGGCTCAGTGGCTCACGCCTGTAATCTCTGCACTTTGGGAGGCCGAGGCAGACAGATCATGAGGTCAGGAGATTGAGACCGTCCTGGCCAACATGGTGAAACCCCATCTCTACTTAAAAAAAAAAAAAAAAAAAAAATACCTGGGCGTGGTGGCACATGCCTGTAGTCCCAGCTACTCGGGAGGCTGAAGCAGGAGAATCGCTTGAACCCGGGAGGTGGAGTTTGCAGTGAGCTGAGATCGCGCCACTGCACGCCAGCCTGGTGACAGAGCAAGACTCCGTCTCAAAAAAAAAAAAAAAAAAGAAATGAAAAACTGATTTATGCCACAACATGATTGACCCTGGAAAATATGTTATGCAAAAGGAGCCAGTCACAAAAGACCCCATATTATATGATTGCATTTATATAATGCCCAGAATAGGCAAACCAATAGAGACAGAAAGTAGTCTCGTGGTTGCCTAGGGCTGGGGTCCTCGGAGGGAATGGTAAGTGACGGCTGGTGGGTGCAGGGTTTCTTTCAGGGTGATGAAAATGCTCTAGAATTAGATTGTGCCGATGGTTGCACAACTCTGTGAATATACTAAAAACCATTGAACTGTACACATTAAATGGGTGAATTCTATGGTAAGTGAATTATATCTTAATAAAGCTGGTTAAAAAATGAAAATTTACAAATTGAAAAAATAAAAAGAATCTTTCAGCCCTGATTTCAAATTCCTGGAGAAGTACTCTGGTCTAGCTTGTGGGCAGCCAACCACTGGATCCAGTGTTGGGACCTGTTATAAGAGCACAGCTACCAGAAAATGGTGGGGCCAGTTTTCTATGAAGCAGGCAGGCAGAGAGAGCAGTAGGTATCCATGCATGAGGATAGCAATAGTGTCTTGTTACTAGGATTAAAATAAATAAATGCATGGGAAGCATTTAGTACTGTGCCTGACACACTGTATATGTTGACCATAATGATTGCATCAATGTCAGTTTACATGGGGAAGAATCGTGCGATATCTCGTAGAAAATATAGCTCAAAAAATAGTCAAGTGATGATCTCAACCTAAAGGAACCTGAAGAGAAGTGCCAGGATAAAATGGGATTTAACTCTGGCTTTATTACTTGAAACTTTGAAGGCAAATGGTGTGTGGGTGATTGTTTAAGTGGGATACATCTATACCTTATATTTTTAAATGTATAGACTTGAAATCTTCTTATAGACAGTCTCAGTTACTTTTCAGTAGTAATTTATATGCTCCGTTGCCTGCTTGCAAGATAATTTACTGATTTCTGTGTTTTGCTATTATTAGCTTTTCATTGTTGCTTCCTGTGATATGAAGTATTAAGTGGTTGCCAGCAGAAGCAAATAATAAGAATGTTTAAGGATGGAGTGGGGCAGGAGTGGACTTTCTTTAATCAGCCTTTGCATCTGACACTCAGCATGTGAGTTGTATTCAGCTTCTTAGTTGCCATGTGAATGATAACCATTTCACAGTGTGGAGGTGAGGGACTAGATATTTAAAATGCCTGTATACTTAGGCCATAATCACAAAACCATAAATACTGTCATTATAATTTTGATAATTACATATATCGAATATATTTGATATTACGTATAAAAATAACATATATACTGATACATTATATATGACATAATATATAACTACTTGTTACATGTTACTTATGTTATATATAATGTAGTATATTTAGTTTATGTTACCTGTATAATATATAAGTACGTATATGTAAGTATATAAGCATATATGTTTGTATAAAAATGAAGTGGTTTTGAATTATACACATATGATTACGTTAGAAAAAAACAGACTACACAGATAGACAAAATAAAATACATTGGAATTTCAAAATTCCATATTCCCAAACAACCAATACTGGTATCTGTCCTTGCAGATTTTATTTATTTAGCTCTACAAATATATAGATCACACTAGTCATATTCTTTTCTCTCTGAATATTTACTAAACATCCATGTGCATTAATAAATGCAGGTCTACATTTTTTTACTTTTTGGTTTTTAGATAATTTTAGACTTACAGAAGAGTTGCAGAAAGCATGCTTACTTTCCTCTCTCTAGCACCCAACTTATTTGCAGCCTTCTTGAGCTCATCAGGCTTCCCCAAAAGTGTCATATTCTTAGTTTTTAGGTTATACTTTTCCCCCTAAGCCATTTATCCAACAAAAAGAAATTACTGGGCTTTTATTCCATTTGTAATTTATAACAACAATTCAAGGGTTCTGCCCTTCATTAGCTCCTTGCTTTTAAAATGTGGTTTTCTAGCTCAAAGTCCATCCTTAATCTCTTATTATTTGGAGAAGAGAAGCTGTTTCATCTTCCAGCCTGATAAATCTCTACATGCATGGACCACTCCGTTCATTTCTGCTTACAAACTGGCCAGTTCTTTTCTGAGCTCATCTCTTTCTTGTATCACCTTGCCAAACCCAGCCGTCAGTGGCCCTCTGTCCCACAGGACTGACCTTTTGTCCTCCACTTATTCTCATCAAGTAGAGGACCTGCCCTGAAAGATGCTCATAGGAAGTAGTTTTACCAAACTCTCCACCCATCCCATGATACCAGGACTACATAAATTATTTTTAAATTTTTTACAGCAGCAGACCACTAGCAGATGCTCATTTCTGTATCAATCACCATGAGTTCTGTAATGCTTCAGTAATAAACAGCTTCAGAATCTCCGTGGTTTAGAAAAGCTTATGTCTTACTACCATCCGTTGTCCATCCCCAGTCAGCAGGGGCTGTCACACTGCAGGTCCAAAGAGCAGCCACTGCACAGTGGCTGATGGAGATAGGAGTGTGGGAGGTCAGGCCGTGCCTCTCAGGCTTCCATCTGGAAGAGGCACATCACCTCTCTGCCCACTCTTTATCAGTCAAAGCCAGGCCCATGGTCTCACCCCTCAAAGACAGGGAGGCCACTGTCTCCCTTCACCTGGAAGCAGGGAAGCCAGACACACTTGGTTAGTAGCACCTGTGACTACCATTATACCCTTTTGTTGAAAATGTTAGTGGTTTCTATTTTTTCTCCCTATAAAGAGAGATGCAATGAACATCATCTTTTCTCTGTACCTCTTTTTTCCTGTCCTTTTATTTTTTAAAGATACAGTTAGAGACTTGGAAGGACTGTGTTAAAATGTTTGGCATCAAGGCTGTTGCTAGCATATGTGGTACCTGCCTAGTCCATCCTCACTGCTATAACAAAATCACTTAGACTGGGTAATTATAAATAATAGAAATGTATTTCTCACAGTTTGGGAGTCCGAGAAGTCCAGTTTCAAGGCACTGGCATATTCATTGTCTGATGCACCCTTGCTCTCTGCTCCATAGATGGTGCCTTGTTGCTGTTTCCTCAGCAACAAGGGGAGATGGAAGGGCAAACGGGATGAACGTGACATCCTCACATGGCAGAAGAGATGGAAGAGGGAGCAGCTCTCTGACGGCTCTCTTGTAAGGGCATGAATCCCATTCAGGAGTGGGAGGCCCTCATGACTTAATCACCCACAGAGGCCTCAGCTTTTAATACCACCACCTTGAGGCTTAAGTTCTATCTACGAATGTTGGAAGGACACATACCATTAAGCTGCAGCAGTGCCTCTGTGTACAACTTGGAGAAAGGCAGGTGGGCAGCAGGTTGGTATGAATAAGGTGCTGCCCCTTTGCAGCCCAGGCCAAGGGCATGGGTGGTGGCTGGATTTCAGGCTCTGCTGGCCCTTGGCCTGAGAGGTGACACAGGACATCACCTTAGTTGTGGGCAGGACTTACCAAAAACCCAGGAAGCTTAGGTTCCCATGTAGAGTCAATCCATGCTTTCAGAAATTGCCAACATGTCCTGACTTTCGGAGCCCACAGGAGAACAAAAGCCTTGGGTTTTTCAAAGATCAGCAAAGGAAAGACCCAAAGGAGAGATACTTATTCTATAGAATTCATTCTAGTCCATAAATTATATTGAATTTCTGGATGGAGCACAACAAAACAGAAAAATGTCACTAAAAGGCACCTAATCTCCTGGTGTTTGATTTCTCGATTGCAGAAGGGTATCTCCTTCCTTAGAATGGAGTTATTTTTAATCAGTCCTGACCACAGGATGCTTCTGTAGACTTTCAGCAAAATCTCACTGATAAGCCATGAGTGATGGGGAAATGATCTAGGGTGGTGTAATACAAACAGGAGAAACTGGATGTGAATAACTGACTTAAATTGGATGAAAAGCATGGACAGCAATGGGAGCCACGCGGCTGAAATATTTGGACCTTTAAAACCTATCAAGCAGAGGACCCAGGGAAACGGTGCTCATAGACAGAAACTAGTTCACAGCCTCAGCATGATGGCGTGCCCAAGAGCTGCATTACTTCATTATTTTCTGCTCATTTGGGTTCTGAACATGTAATTCTGAAATTTTGTTGTAATTGTGAATTAAGTGAATTGAGGCAAGTTTTGGGGTTATTTGGTTTCTTTATTAGTTTGCCTTTCTTAATGTACCGTCACATGACAGACACCTTCTTGCGGTTCATATCCCCTCTCAAGTGCCCTTGCTGAGAACGCCCTTCCCATGGGACACGCAGGCATGAGTGCATATGAAAAACATAACACAGTTATAAATCTAATATACATAAATTAAATTCTGGCATTAATAATTTGTTTGCCAAAGGATTTACCCTAGGATTCTTTTAAGTAGTAAATGTCTCAGTGTATGTTTAACATGTGATTCTAATTTTTTTTTTTTTTGAGACGGAGTCTCGCTCTGTCACCCAGGCTGGAGTGCACAATCTCAGTTCACTGCAAGCTCCGCCTCCCAGGTTCACGCCATTCTCCTGCCTCAGCCTCCCAGGTTGCTGGGACTACAGGTGCCCGCCACTGTGCCAGGCTATTTTTTTTTGTATTTTTAGTAGAGACGGGGTTTCACCATGTTAGCCAGGATGGTCTCAATCTCCTGACCTCGTGATCTGCCCGCCTCAGCCTCCCTAAGTGCTAGGATTACAGGCATGAGCCACCGTGCCTAGCCATGTGATTCTAATTTTTAAAGTGATTTTTCTTAATATAATGGGATTCGTTGTTAAGGGGAAGAAACCGACTAGTATTTTAGACAGCTTTTTCCTCCCTTTTCTGGTTTTGTGAAGAAGGAATCAAATATCTCCTTTGTTTAGTCCAGGAAGGACATGCTAGAATTGCATGTGTACCTGTGGGCCCTCTACCCAAGGTTTGATGTTACCACAGAGTGATTGGATGAAAAGCATTCCAGGGCACACTACTTTTCATCTTCTGATATGGGCTGGAAAGGGGCCGGAGCCCTCAAAGCAGCATCCTCACCTGTGCCCAGAGCAGGCAATGCTTCACTCGTTCAGTGGTTTTTTTCCTGGAGGCCAGCAGAATCTCCTCATGCATCAGTGGCCCAAACTGGGGCATGTGCCTCCTCTGGTCGGTCACTGTTGGCTGAGGGAGGAGCATGGCAAATGGTATAAGTCACCACCTGCTGTGCCGGCTGGGAACATGGTGGGGACCTTTCTCCCAGAACATCTGTCCTATGGGCAAAGAGAGAGAGCTGCCAATAAATGTCCTTGTGAGAGACTGTTCCTCATCTCTGTAGAAGCTTTCTATTCATTATTGTTACCGAATGCGTACATTTATGTGTCACGACACAACTTTCAAAACAACCCCCGTGGGATTCCAGTGCTATGCTTTGGGTAGGAAGATGGCCCATGGTGGGAGAGGCCCCCCAGCCTGGCTCCATCCTGCCGCCACCACTTTATAGCCTAGCGCTCTGTTTCCGGAATGGACCCAACCATAGACCAGAGGATCTTTGCAAAGTGAACTCACACAGTTCCAGCCCCTCACGGGCTTTGGCGGAAGGCCAGTGGCAGAGAGGTCAGAAGCACTGGATGTTCAATGAACTCAGACACAAATTAGCTAGTGACCTTGAGCTCGTTCCTTGCTGGGTAGATGTTTGCTCATCTGTAAGTCAGAATGATTGTACATCACCCCAGCCACC
Source organism: Gorilla gorilla gorilla (assembly GCF_029281585.2). Lineage (NCBI taxonomy): Eukaryota > Metazoa > Chordata > Mammalia > Primates > Hominidae > Gorilla > Gorilla gorilla. Next base: position 31,953,732 of record NC_073240.2, read on the forward strand.
CTTGAGGGATGGCTGTGATGATCAGATGGGAGAACAGATGCGAATGGTCACTCACCTTTGGGACTGAGGAGCTGACAGTGGCTCTGGTTTCTGCAGCAGTGTCATTCTGCTGGGAGCCCTCTGATTCCGTGTCCCCTTGGGCATGTTGCTTTCTCTGCTAAAATCAGAGGTCTGTATGTAATTGCTCCTATGGCTACAGCAGCACAAACGTCCTGGCAGGGGGCGTTTGGAGGGGAGTTTCCACATTGCATAGGTTTGTGCAATTGCAGATTTAGATACAGCACCCTAGAAGGCCCTGGAAGCAGCAGAAGGGCTGGGAGTTCTGTGTGCCTCTGTTCAGAGACAGGGAACCAATGTTGAAGAAACCCAGTTGTCTCCTTTGCAGCAAGCCTGGGATTTGAGAGTCAGGGAACATGGCAGGGACAATGTGGGAGCTTCAGGACTCTGCCCTAGGAGTTCATTCCAGCCATGGCAAGGCAGGGTATTTACTCAGAGTTGTTGTATAATGAATAAGATACTTGGCCCATATTGCATAGATTCATATCTATGCAAAAAAATAACTGCCCAGTAAACGTGAATAGAACTTACGCATGATTTTTAGGCTGGGCCCGGTGGCTCACACCTGTAATCCCAGCACTTTGGGAGGCTTAGGCGGATGTATCACTAGAGGTCAAGAGTTCAAGACCAGCCTGGCCAACATGATGAAACCTCATCTCTACTAAAAGTACAAAAGTTAGCCGGGTGTGGTGGCGCATGCCTGTAGTCCCAGCTACTTGAGAGACTGAAGCAGGAGAATCACTTGAACCCAGGAGGCAGAGGTTGCAGTGAGCCAAGATTGCACTGCTGCACTCCAGCCTGGGCAACAAAGCGAGACTCTGTCTCAAAAAAAAAAAAAAAAGAACTTACGCATGGTTTTTGAATTCCATTTTCTTAAATGTTAAGGCTCTTGTTTATGTCTTAGTATCCCTGAATTAGGACGTGTCACATGAACAGGGCTACAGCAGGCATAGCCCTCCATGGTCATCATCAGTGCTGTTGGTGGGATTCTCAGTTCTTCAGGGCACTCGGCTGGGCTGACTCCTAGGCCTCTTGCGGCAGGGCAGGCCTAGGGGATGATTCTGCCTGGTGAATTGTGAATGGGAGTGCTATGTGTAATTTCCAGCTGGAGTAAGTTGTTGGCACATGATCCTTTAGAGCACCCTTGCATGGCCGATGCCAGTGGTTGGGTGGTCTGCTCCATCAGCCTGAAACCCAGAAAGAGGGTTTGTGGAGCACAGCCCTTGGCTGATTATAATGCATAATTAGCATGAGTGAGAAATAAGCTGTTGTGGGTGTGAGCTACTAGGGTTTCGGCTGGTCTATTTGCTACCCCATGGTGACCTAGTCTACATGGGTTGATGCTCTCACTGTTTCTTTTTTTATTTTTTCTTTACAATTTCTTATCAGGCTGATCATGTGTCTTAGAATTAAGGCATTACAGTAATTCCTCTGGTGGTTTTCCATAATTCCCAGTTAAGGAATCTTTTCAAGCATTCTCAGGTGAACGTAAGTAGAGCCTCCTGACTGTTGTCCAGGTGTCACTGCGGAGGCAGGAATTGGGCCTGGATATTCTAGGAGATTGATATTTACAGAAACATTTTGAAAACTAGAAAGCTTTGTGAAATGGTGAAACTGGAAGTTTCCCAAGTTATGTTTCATGAAGTTAAAATATCTTCCATTACAAAATAAAGGTTCTTTGACTCAATAAGCTTGAATGTTATGTGCTATTTTTTTCTTAAAGATGCACAATGTCCATTAGCATGTCAAAGGCTCTGAGAAGGCCTGCAACATAGAAATTGTTTATTTCAGTGGAATCCAGTATTCTTCAAATTTATTTGACCAAAGAATGTCCTCCTTTACCCCTGACCTCCCCCACACATTTATCAGACCCAGTGTTTATGGGGAGGGTAAGACACGAATGTGGTATTTGCTGAATCTTGGAGCAGTAGAATAGTTCTTCATGTCAGAAAGCTATATGGTGTGTCATGCAGTAAATCATCGTGACCTAAGACACTTTACATAATTACTTCCTTTTCTAGTCTTTTAACCAAAATTTATTGAGTTTCTAGTGTACAGAAGCCTAACAGTGCTGGATGGTAGTGAGTGGAACACTCTGTGCCTGATCCATGGACCCAGGTATCAGCATCTGCATCAGCAACGGCATTGGCATGGGGAGGGCATGCGTATACCTGCACGTGCTTGGCCTGGACCATTACCTGCTGAATGGAACTCTATTAACATGTGGCTGGAGGATCTCTATTGAGCATGTGCTACCAGCAATTCCCGGGCTCCCCGGCGTTTGACAGCTGCCGCATCAGGTGTCTTGCTTCTACCTTCTCTGTGTTTTGGGTTGGGTTCCGAAAGTGACCAGGGAAGGGCCTGGCCTTGAGAATCCATCCTGAGGGAGAATAGATGATGTGGCATGACCTCATACCTGTGTGTGTGTGCGGAGCTTAGTGCCCTTAGAAATGACAGCTAAACCCTTATATTTTAGATGTTTATTACTTGCATGTTAAGATCAAGGGTCCTGAGGACCAAGGGGAGACTCAGCTTGGGGTGTGTGGCTTGGACTAGCAAAGCTCCTCACGTGGTGGATGGATTGAACCTTCACACTTGGCAGTTACACCACGTACTCGGGGACATTCTGAAGGGTGACACTATTTGAGACTGCAGGGAGTGGGAGCAGGGGATAGGGACGCTTTATGGTATAGTTGGAGTGTTCCGTCTCTTGAATGCATTTCATTGCAGCCATTAGTAGGTGGGTTCTTGAGGTCCAGAAATAGGCATTCCATGAGGCAGGTCTTCTGGAATTCGTTCAGGCACCAAAAAGGGAGATTTGGCTCTTTTTACTGGCCCATGAAATGGCTTCAGGGCGTGCATTTTCTTGGAAGCTGCTATTAACCATCACCTGAAATTTCTCCCAAGGCTGTTTCTTCTCTCCTCCAGCAAGGACAACTGTAAATGAGGCAGAGTAATTTAAATTCTGTCCTTTTCACATTCAAATTACCTCAGGGTGGCTGATGTGGCCACCCTTGGAAGGCGTAGCTGAAGGGCAGTTGATGCCGTAACTGCCCGATTCCTGCAGGTCTGTGTGGTGAGCTGGGGGCCTGTGGAGGAATGTGGAAGCCCTGGTTGGGCTCCCTGAACAGGGTCAGCTGGGGCGTTCTGGTTAGTATGGCAGTGGGTCCAGGACATGTTTGGGAGATGAGGCCCATGTGATGCGCGGGTTGAGGCTCTGATACTGTCAGAAGCCGGGGTCCACTTGCAGAGCCCACTTGTTTGTTAATGCTCCCTCAACCCCTGCTGCTTCCACCAATGCAGAAGGCCTTGCTCTGGTCACCACCTGCCCCATCCCTGGGAAGGCTGGGTGAAGCAAGGCAGCAGTGACCAGCATCCTCCCGCAGCCTCAGTCCTCTCTCAGGTCTCCTCAGGGGTGGGCTCCAGCGAGAGTGAAGCTGACCCCTCCCGCTGTGCAGAGTGAGCGAGTGAGTGAATGCTCACTGTTGCTCTGTGTACAGCTCTGAAAGGCTGATAGGAAAAAGCAGGTTGCCCTAGTCCAGGGAACATGGTGTTCTGGCCAGGCGGACTGCCCGCAGCAGGGCCTGGCCAGCTGGTGGCACTGGGCGGGCGGCAGCCCTCATTGTGCTCTGTATCCTCCCTACAGAGTGAGGATGGTGAGGCAGTTGTGAGGGCAAGAGGAAGGCACCTCTCTACTACCCTTTAACCAGCACCCGGAGCCCTGGGAGTGCGGTGGAGATGCTGCTCACTCCTGCGGCTTCTCACTGTCTCCTTTTCCAGCCACACATGCCAAATGCCCATAAACGCACACTCACATGCACATACGCACACACACCCCACAGATGTCATACACATACCCATGCACTTACATATACATCACGCTACACACATCTACAGACACTACACCATACATACATACAAAGCACACACTCACACATACCACACACACAGACACAGCCCACATCATACTCCCCCACACATGCAAGTATGGATACATATCACACACACCACACACACATGCACTTACACACATACCATGCACATACACACCATGCCACACACACACATCAAATCAACCAAAAGGTCTCAATAATTCATTTCCTAAACATCTCTCCCTCTGTCTACCTCTTTCCATTCCTGCTCTACTAGATGCAGCCATCACTGTCTCTCCCTAGCTAGAAGTATATTTTCCACCAAATGTGATTTAAATTGCCCTTGAAAGTGGGGACTGAGACAGAGGTTGAATCCGTGCACCTTCTCTGCATGCCTCACCTGTGTATAATGTTTGTTCTCACTGCAGCCCCTCCTGCTCCATAGGAGATCCTGGACCCTGCTTTGAGACTTTCGATGCAAGGCACACTCCTTCACAGGCACACAATACAGGCTGCAGTGGCTTGGCTTTGCACCTCATGGACTGGGGACTTTCTCATCAGAGAGTACCCTGTGTTGCCCTGCTGGGTGTCCTTTAGGGCTCAGAGCCTCCTGGGGATGGAGGCCTGAGCCGGCTGATACCACAGAGCTAGGAGAGACTGACTTTTGGACAGAATTCCAGAAGGGGCCAGCCTAGTCCTTGTAGTGCCTAGCCTCCAACAGTTAGTCGAGAACCATTACTAAAATGGCTCTTTGGAGCAGCAGACATAGAGGCCACTGGCATTAGTTGAGGTGGCTACCTTAGTCTGCTTGGACTGCCATACAAAATACCACAGACTGGGTGGCTTAAACAGCAGTGATTGATTTCCTCACAATTCTGGAGCCCGAAAATCCCAGATGAAGGTGCTGGCAGGGCTAGTTTCTGGTGAGGGCTCTCTCCTCAGCTTGCAGACAGCCACCTTCTTGTCGTGCCCACACATGGCCTCTTTTCTATGCATGCATGAAGCTAGAACCAGTGATCTCTGGTGTCTCTTTTTCTTCTTATATGGACACAAACCCTATTGGTTTAGGGCCCCACCATTATGACCTCATTTATACTTAATTACCTCTTTAAATGCTCTATCTCCAAATGCAGTCATGTTGGTGGCTAGGACGTCAACATAGGAATTTTCAGGGACACAGTTCTGTTCATGACAGTGGTGAAATTTTCAGTGAGGCTCCATTGGTTCTTCAGGTAGGCCCTTGCCCACCTTAGCATCCCTGTTGTCCCACCTGCACCTTCTCTGTAAGTAGACCCAGCTCCGTAGAACTATGAGTGTGCTGGGCTGCCGTGTGGAGGGACCCCTCTGGCCTCCCGAAGCTGCCCTTCTCCAGCTGCCTGAAGAACTGCACCATCTGCACCACCTTGCAGGCTGAAGGTGGTTCCATAGAAGCCCTGGAGAAGATCTGGCTGTGAGTGCCTTGCACTTACCCCTTCACCTCTCCAAGTGTGTTTTCTTATCTCTGAAGTGGGGAAGACACACTCACCTGGTAACAAGATGTTACTGGGTCCAATTAGATACATTTTGTGGAAGTCTTTAACGGACTAAGAAATAGTTATGCACAGGAAATGAATTGTTGTAGCTGTTATCACTGAATCACTGATGTGCATAAATAAAGTGCTTTTGTTTGTGTATTATTTAGGAATCTGTTCAGGTTTGAGTAACAGAAAACTGACCAATGAGTGTGGCTTGCTTTTCACTCGCAAGGAAGAGTCTCAAGGTTACTGGCTTTGGTGTAAAGGCTTGACCCATCTAGGCTGACCTCTGATTCTCTGGACCGCATGGCCACAAGGTGGCTGCTGAAGCACTAGCCATTGTGTCCTAGTTCAAGGGAAGAAAAGCTGGTCAGTACCAGCTGCTTCTGATACTATTTTATTAGGATTGCAAATACTTCCTGGAAATCTGCTGGGCAGGTTTATGCTTAAGTTTTTTTGGCTGGAACTGGGTTTCTGCTTAGGTTTTATTGCACTAGCACTAACTGCAAGAGAGGCAGGGAAAGCAGGAAACAGTACTGTCACCATTGTCTTACAGTAGTCTATATCCATTGCCCAACGCTAGACGCAGTAACCCACCACTACTGCTCAAGCCAGATTCTGATGGGAAGGCAGAAGAAAGGGATTGGCATTGGGTAGACAGCAAAGGATGGTCATGTATCTCCCAGGATACACTTTACTTCCTAAGAGCTGGAATTCAGAATCGCCAGTGGTGAAAGGATACCAGATTCTATTACAGGAATGTTCCTCAGTGTTCCTTAAAAATAGTAGCACCAGGGATGCAAATCGAGAGCAGAGTTTCGGCTGGTTTGAAATCAGTATGTATCTCTCTAGTCAGAATGGAGGTGTTGGAAGCTGACCCTGCAGTCTACACTGTGCTTATGCCTGCTTCCTCTCCTGTCAGAGTCTGTCTCACGGTCCCCCAGGCACTTCTTGGTCCCTTGGCTTCTCAGTGATTTTGCTTTTCAGTCTCCACTTTGAGCAATTGCCCAGCAAGTTTAAAAAGGAAAGGCAGGAGCCACACATGATTAGACAATGTAAAAGGAAGCAAGCCCCAGCCTCGCCTAGTTTGTGTGGGGCCTGCGCAGCCTGAAGCTGGACTCCTTCAGTCCAGCTCTGTAGCTCCCTACTCCAGGCTTGTCTGCTAAATGAAGTCCACACTTTGGCTCTGCAGATGTGAGGCTCAGGGGAGGGAATATGCATCTTGTTTCATTCTTTTGTCCACTCTCACACTGATGTGAGTGCTGCTGTGGATGGAGCCTGGTGAGGCCTTGAATCATGCTGTCTGGAACAGTCAAGAATATGAAGCAGAACTGATGTCATGCTCTGGCATCCTTAAAAGGGAAGTGCATCAGGGTCTCTTACACTCAGACTTCTAAATATGTGAAAAAAGGTCCTAGATAAATGTGGAGAGTGACCCCGAGGCCAGGGCTGACCCAAAAGGAGGTGGTGTCAAGAACAACGGTACAACTCAATCTCATGCTGGACCTCCGAGTCAGGCACCTTCTCCTCTTTCCAGAGCCTGTTTTCTGAGAAGCTTGTCACGGCTCATGCTCTGAAAGTGCTCCTGTGAATGAAGTCTGTGCTGGGGAAATGCAGTGGGTATCACTTTTGAAGCTTAGTTGTGTTTCAAGAAGCCCAGCGCTCCATACAGGGGCTCCTGTAATGGAAAGGCAGTGCTGCTCAAGTAGGAAGATGGTTTTGCTGTTTTATTTCATTGCTTTGTCAGTTCATCCTGGCACTTGCTGATGGAGTGTCAATTCTTGAGTTGTGTTTTAGTTGAAACCTTGTGAAGGAAAAACCTGGTGAGGATTTGTGTGTGTGTGTGTGTGTGTGTGTGTGTGTTTGGCATTTGTTAGCTCAATTGTATAACAAAATGTTATGTTTTGGGGTTTTCTCTCTTCTGGCTCCTCCTCTATGTAAAAGTACTACGTGCTCTGAGTGTCGCTAACTTCAACTGACAAACGAAACTGGCACCTATCAGCAGCAGGGAAGCTTCCTCGAGGTTATTAAATACAAGAAACAGCATATTGGTAACAGCGGCTCTCTCAATTGGATAGTTTCCTCTAAATTCTTGGGAAAGGTTCAGGTCAACAGTCTGTGAGGCTTCAGTGTATTTGTGGGTTTTTTTGGGGGGTTGGAGTGGAGGTGGTTGGTATATGATTTCCATTTTACTTCTTTAGGAATGAAAGCATCTTAATCAAATATAGCATACTAATTCCTGGAAGACCAGCTCCAGGGGACTCTGCTGATGGTTTTAAACCATCTCAGGCAGACAGGTGTTACTGAGCATAGCCGTAGTGTTAGGCAGGGACCCTTAACCCACCAAATCCACCACAGGCACTTCCCAAACTCTCCCTCTGTAATCCTGCCAAAACTGGAGCTGGGGATCTTAACTGCCAGCTCCCCAGATAGGAGACTGGGAATTTTTCTGCCTTTCCTGTGGCATGTCTTGTGTGCAATTTGGGGGACAGTCAAAGAAAATAACATGTACGAGTTTAATAAAAGGAACTTAGAGTTAAGAATGTCATTGATCACGTTCATCAACTTTAATGACTTGTAACTCATGCACTCACCTGTGTGAGCCCTTTCACAGGTGTGAAACACATGCATGTCCCTGTGAGACTGTCTCTTGGGAGATGGCAGTGAAGAGCTTGGGGCTCAGCAATGGGGAGATCTAGTGTGAACCATAGCCAAGGTGGGCAAGTTAGTTAGCTTCTCCGAGGCTCGATTTCACCTGCAAAATGGGAACGGTGTTATTGACTCTATTGAGCTTATAAGGGGATTCAATGAGGCCATGTTTATAAAAAGACTAGTACATTGCCAGGCACATAGGAACTGACAAATAAGGGAGAATTAAACAGATTGAATTGAAATAGCCCAGAGGCTTACAACATCTCCAGATGGGAGAGGGAAGAGTGGTAGAGTGGCACATGTGGCCAAGGCCACCCCACTTCTTGGAAAAGTGAATGAGTACACATCCCCAGGACGTCAGGTGATGGGTTAGGATGGGGACAGTGTCAGGGCACTATGTGTCTGCTGCCTTCATCCTCAGGGTTGCAGACCACATGTCCATAGTGGATGCCCCAGAGGCAGGGCACGGACGGCAGAATACCTTTCCTGTGAGATATTCAGTTCTCCTGCTTACCATTTATATTGGATTGTGAAATGCTCTGTGGTCACTTTTGTTGATAACATATTTTGATAAATTCTCTCTTTTTAGCTAGAGGGAACTGATTTCTGTACATAATCCTGGGACAAGAGACTTTGGCTGTGCTGCTTGATGGAGGGACAGTGGCTGAAGGATGGGATGATCAGCCTTTGACCCCCAGGACCAGCAGTGGTCATTGGGGATCCTTGTTGGCTTTGCAGCAACCCACTAGACCCTCCACGAGGGGTCTGCATGGAAGGATGGGGTTTAAGTAAAAATTGTAACAGGCCTTTTTAATGACAGAAGTCTTGAATGTCTGGTTCAATATATTAAACAGACTACATTCTGCTTTGACTCATTTTCCAGTGATTATAAGAGGCTGGCTTGGATGATCTCTTCTTAAATGTGTTGCCAATAACATTGGTAGCCCTACTGATTCATGAGGAATCTCTCATTAGTGCAAATGTACTTCTGAAAGGCACATAAATGACACTCCAGGGAAAAGTCCTGTCCAGAGATGCACCAATTATTGCAAGATGAGCCATGTGCTTTTTGCATTGAATGAGACCCAGAAAATGATATCAACTGAAGCAAAAATCTTACCCTAATGCTTAACAGTAGAAAATGATCTTAATTCTCTGGACTGAATAAACTTCCAGAGGTTTCAGGATTGGAAGCTAACAAGAGTTTTGCATAAAACTCTTGAATTTTATTGCTAAGATTATGATAGATTAGTTGGAATGTAATTCCTAAACTTGTAGAAAATGTACAAATCTTTAAAATATATTTTGTTATAGTTCCATATAGAAACCTCCTTAAAATGTGTTTTAAATAATATGGCCTTGTGGATATTTTGCAAAACCACAGTGCCTTAAAAACATTTATATTACTCTTGTCTCCTCCCTTGCTTGGTTGCTGAGAGTACATTTTAATTGGTTTGTGTTAATTGATTAAATGTAGATATTTGTAGTTCTTACTGTTGGGTTTTGGAGGAGGAAGATCTCCAGAGAACTCAGGCTGTCTCTTAGCTGTCTGCCTTGAAGCGGGAGTCAGGGACCTCAGGCAGCTCCCTGTGCAGAGAAGCACACCTTCTCCTCCTGCCCTGTAACTCTCTTCACATTCATCTGGATTGAAGTAAAGGCACTGAATGTGATGTCAGTGGGTCTTAGATTTTGCCAACTACAAATCTGTCAGTTCCAAATATGCCTCTCTCTAAAGACAGACACATTTTGATAAATCACAGGCCTCTCTTTAGTGGTGATGTGGTTATATTCTCTCTGGCCCTGTGCAGACAGGGAAGTTATCTTTTGGGGTGGATAGAAGAGAGGGTTCACGCGTCAGGCCCTTCCTGCATACAGGGCCCTGTGAAGTGGGCTGGCATCCCAGGCATTCAGTGGGCCCTGGGGAGGGTCAGGAGGAGCCCAGGCCTGTCCTTTGCCAAGGTGCATCTACAGGAGCCTGCCAGTGCAGGCCGTTGCCAAATTGTCCAGCTCTCTAGGTTACCAGGTTGGTTACACCTGCCTTTTCTATTTCATTACAAATCAGGCTCACTACTCCTCCCTCAGCACTTGGCAGCCTCTGGGCTGATGGGCCTCTTTAGTGCTGTCTTCCAGCCTTCCAACAGATCCTAGACCCTACAGGGAAACTAACTCACCCGACCTGTTGCCTCTGCAGGGGCTGTGTGTATGTGGAGATCGGGCAAGAAAAGGCCAAGGATGGCTCCTGGCTGTTCTTTGTTCAAGATGCCTGGCCAGCCGAGGAGCTTCTGCACACAGCTGCTTTCTGATGCCTGTCTTCTTCCTTGCCTTTCAACACGGTGCCTGGGACAATTATGATGTTATTATGTGCTGTGCCCATTATTTCTTTAGCAATTGCTTCTGCACATGTTGTGAACAGTTCTCCTAGAGCTCAACAGAAATAGCTCAGTGGCACTTAAACCAAAGTGGTCTATATAAACACAGGATTTAGCTTTGTGCCAGGTGGGTTGGTTTGAAACTTATCACTTGTCATGGGTGTATCAGCAGGTGATTTCCAGCCCAGGTGAGATGATGCTTATGGAACCCCCATGATGACAGCTCCTCTGGGGAAGGAGAGTTTCTTCGGTTCCATCTAGCATGGCTGGGATTGGCCATCCCTGCCCCACCCCTCCCCAGCACAAGAGAGGTGTCGGTTTCTGAAGTCTGTCATCATTCACTGCACCAGCCTTCAGACTTGTGAAGTCGAGGGGCAGTAGGAGAATGAGGCAGAAATTCTCAGACCCCTCACAGCACTACATCCTGAGGTCTCCATGGAGGAGAAAGGGGAGGAGGGGGCTTAGTCCCTCGGGAGGGGTTGGTCCAGAAAGGAGGAGGGAGCCAGCCCTGAACTTCAGGGAGAGGTTCCTGGGTCCCTTTAAGGACATTCTAATTCAGGGAGTCGGGGGACCCGGGTGTTTCCAATGAACCATAAAAGTAGGCACTCCATCAGAGCTGTGGTTTTAAGGTTGCGTCCAAGAAGCTTTCCTGGACATACGTTTGTAGCAATGCCAGGGGGAGCTGCCTCTTCCTATTGTCCCACACATTTTCTCTTCAAGCTATTTTATATCTTGAAATTATGTATGTGCAATTTCAGTTGAAGAAAGGGTCTGTTCCTTGAAGGTTTGGAAGCCATCCTGAAGAGTTAGGGGTGAATAGTAGGTAAAGGCTGAGGACTGCATAATGATTAAATTGATTAACTTCAAGCAAGACCAAATATGTTTTGTTTCATCCCCCCTGTCATCCTCTGCTCCCCTGGAGTTAGGGAGGCATCTGATGTACCCACCAATAAGGGGATTAAGCTTGTCATCTGGTATCATCACCTTGATCTGAAACCATGGGGAAGGAAGCTTTGGGCTTTTTAGCAGATGTGCTCAGCTGGGATGAGAACTTATTGTGAATTCCATCTTGCATCCTGAAAGATGCACTTGTGGGTGGGGCCTCCACTGGCTTTTCACCTTGTCCCCTACCCCACCAGGGCTGTTTGTTTGCTCTGGAGGTCACTGCATTAAAGCGTTGCTCTCAGATGGTCACAGTGGAAGGCACTTACGTGACTCACTGCAGCGATGGAAACTTTCTGAGAACAGGGTGACACACCTCAGCCAGCCAGTCTTCCGAGTCATAATGAAAAGACTGTGACTTTAGCTGTGGGACTCAGCAGCACTTATGGAAAAGAAGTGGAGTCTGTGCTCCCTGTGGAGCTCCTGCTAGCTGAGGCCTTGAAAAGGGTGCTTCCCCCAGTGTTCTCAGAAAGACAAGGGCAGAGGCACCCCTGAGCCTTCCTGGACAGCTTGGTCACTGTGCACAGAGTGGTGTGTTGGTGGTGTATATGCTGGAGAATCAGAGCCATCAGTGTCTTGGGGACAATAAGAAGCAAGCTTAAAATATACAATCTTTAAGGAATGTTTTGTGAATAGGTAAGAAATGAAGGGAAGATGATATTTTAGCAAATAACTTTTTTTTAAGGTTGTTGAAGTGATATAGATTGATACGGCAAGATGTTTTTATTCTAGTGCCCTGGGCAGCAGGCAGTGTGTCCTGGAAATGTGAAAATGCTGTTCCTAGTCTGGAGTTTGCTGCTGAATGACCTGGTGACCTGGGCCACTCTGAGCTTCTGTCCCCTTCTCTGGGGCATGATTATTGGTTATGTGGATTTAGTGGTTTTCAACTGTGTTATTTTCATTTGTCTGGGAATGCTCTGCTCAAGTGAAGCCTTACCCACAAAAGTCGACAGACAGACCTGCCCCTTGATTCTTCTCTCCCTCAGCCAAAAGGTCACTTAGAGGCGCCTAGAGGCTTGGGAGAACCTCCTGACTGGGTGAATTCGGAGATTCCTCTCCTTCCACGTCACTGTGGAACCTGACAAACCTCAGCAGTGTTTGCACCAACACTCAATTGGGGTTCAATTCAGGCCTGAAGAATTTGACCTGAAGTAGTCCTTGTAGTATTTTTATATCAAAGAGATGGTAATTGCCTTTCAAAGACTGAGTAAAAAAGGAAGTGACTATGACTTTATTTAATTATTTTCTATAAAATAAACCAGTCTATTAAAAAAGATGTGAGATGTTAAATGTACCTCAAAGCGTTCTTAATCCCACATCTCAAATGTGCTATTGCAGGACTGAATTTTAATAACATCAAATTGACTCCATAAGTAGTTACTTATAATCTGGATATCAGCATATAATGAAGTGTAATGTGAGAGTGAATATTATTATACTTTATGTGGTGGTTAATACTGAGTGTCAACTTGATTGGATTGAAGGATGCAAAGTGTTGATCGTTGGTGTGTCTGTGAGGGTGTTGCCAAAGGAGATTAACATTTGAGTCAGTGGGCTGGGAAAGGCAGACCTACCCTTAATCTGGGTGGGCACAATCTAATCAGCTGCCAGTGTGGCTAGAATATAAGCAGGCAGAAAAGCGTGAAAAGGAGAGACTGGCCTAGCGTCCCAGCCTACATCTTTCTCCCATGCTGGATGCTTCCTGCCCTTGACCACCGGACTCCCAAGTTCTTCAGTTTTGGGACTCAGAATGGCTCTCCTTGGTCCACAGCCTGCAGACAGCCTATTGTGGGACCTTGTGATCATGTGAGTTAATAGTTAATAAACTCCCCTTTACATATATATATATATACACACACACACACACACACACACATATACACACACACATACATATATATACACACACTTATATATTCCATTAGTTCTGTCTCTTCAGAGAACCCTAACTAATACACCTTATTTTTTTGTGATTTCATGTAAAACCCATAACAAAATGAGAGGTAACTGCACTCCTGGTACATGGAGCTTGCAGGATACTAAAGTAGTGTCACTTGAGTGTAATGTGTAGACGCGTACACCACGTGTGTCAATTATGCTGTGTGAATGATGGTTCTTTGGATCAGTCTATATAAAAATATATAAATAAAAACATAATTTTACATTTATTTATCATGACAGTATTTTAATTTTATTTATTTATGTAAAAAACCAGTCACATATCATAGGTTTAGGATTTAAAGCCATCCTGATTTCTCTTGGCTGTTAGTGGTGGATTGAAAATAATTTAATAGTAAACCTCATATTTCTTGCACACACACATACACACAGCACAATGTAGAAATGTAGCAGAAATAAGCTACTTTAGCACCCACAAAGTAGATGATGTTTCTTTTCATTTTTGTTTTGTTAATCGATACTTTAAAATGTTATTATTGCACCAAAAATGCAATTTTATGCATTTTGAGAAAATGCCTCTGTATCTGAGGTGATGTGCCCGCTGCTGGCCTAGATAGTGGCAGCTCAGAACCAGCCCAGAGTTTGCCCAGAGCCTCTGCAAACCAGAGCCTCTGCAAACCAGAAGGGCTGGGTTCTGGCAAATTGTTTTCTGAGGCAGTCAGAGCCCTGGCCACCTGCCATCAGGCTGGGAGAGTTGAGTTAGTGCGGTTCCTGGTGTTCCGCTAGACCCCAGGCCAGGCCAGCTCCTGTGAGAGTAGTACACCTATCTCTGCCCTTGCACCTGGCCTCCCAGTTGCCTGGGGTTCGAGGCCGACTCAGCTCTGCCCGCTGGCCCTGGCACACACCATCCTGCCTGTGTTGAGTGTGTTGAATGTGCTAGTGATTGTTCATTAGGAGGACTAGTTGCAGTATGGAGTTTCTGGGAATATCTGCTTTCCAGAATGATCTTTGGAAACCTGATTCTGCTTTTTTTTTTTTTTTTTTGAGGCTGCTGGATAATGCTGTACATTAAGCTGCGTGTGTATTTTCTGTAGGTTGTTGTTTCCTGCTTTGTTTGTTTGTTTCTGGCCCAGCATGCAGAGACCCTGAGAGCATGCCTCTGAGACCCATGGAGGGGTGCCCATGTGCACAGCAGGGGCTGCAGGAAATCCACAGCAAAGGGGGACCTGTTTGTAGATGCTGCCATGGCTGCTGTCAGCAAGAATCAGCAAAGCACACAGCCATCCACCTATCAGGGGTCTTAGAATAAATAAGAACAAACAAAAAAATGCTGGGGCTGCTTCTCCTCCACTGTAAACTAGGTGCAGTATCACCTTCCCTGCCTCTCCTTCTGCTCATTCTGGTGGTGAGAAGCTCTGTAACCCAGAGGGGCCTAAGAATGGGAGGCTGGATGAGACCCGGACCTGGCTCTGTGCAGCAGAGCATGGGAACTTGGGGCCTCCAGGAGTGACCAGGGGACACCCACCACAGTAACCAGCCACAGAGGCCATTGGGTAGGTCGGCTGTCCTGTCCCTCCTGGCTGCATCCTGATGGCCCCACAGCATCCTGGGGAGTCCCGACCTTCAGGAACACACAATGAGCTTGAAGCTCAGTGTCCCCGATTGGCTGCTGGCAGAGTGCATGGGGGTGGTGAGACCATGGGCCACCAGGACCCTGGGCATAGGTGCCTGGCCTTTCCTTGGCTGGACCAAGGTGCACATATCTGGCTGACCCTCAGGTACAAGAGTACAGGCCTCCCGGGCTTTTTGCCTGGGAATAGAAACATGCTGTGCGTCTAGGTGAGGCCAGCCTGGGCTCATTTCCAGGCTCTAAAGCTCCTACTTGGTGAGCTGACGTTCATGGGAGGACTTCTGTGTTCATATTCCAGGGTGAGTTTTCAGTGCACACTGAGTACCTTGTGTTATTAATAATCATCTGGCCACAAATGGGATGTGTGCTCCTAATATCACTGCCAGATTTCTGCCTGAGTCACAACCTTATGCCAGCCTTCTCACTTCCTGCGGTTTCTGGTGTAATAAACACCCTTCTTGTTTTTGCGTCTGAAGTGTGGTTTCAGTGATTAGAGCATAATGTGTGGTTCCCCCCATTCACCTGAAGAAAAGTTTGGGTTGCATGTGAAGAGATCTTTAACTCAGTGGTGCTTCCCCCGTATCTTCAGCCTTCTGTCCCACCGCAGCCTGTGAACCTTGACTGAAGGGAAGCCCCATGTCCTGGGTCAAGCAGCAGCCAGGCATTGAGAGCAACTAGGTGTGAGCCAGAAAGATCTGGATTCCAGCCTGTCTTAGTAAGCTCAGGCTGCCATAACAAAGTACTACAGAGTGAGTGGTATACGCAAGAGGCATTTATTTCTCACAGTCAGTTCTGGAAGCTGGGAAGTCCAAGGTCAAGGTGCTGGTGGATTCCATGTCTGATGAGGGCCCTCTTCTTGACCTGCAGGTGGATGCCTTCTCCCTGTGTCCTCACGTGGCCTTTCTCCTAAGCATGCACGTGGAGAGAGAGGGGACAGAATCTCTTCTTATAAGAGCACTAATCCTATCATGGGGGTCCCACCCTCATGACCTCATCTAAACAATTATCTTCCAAAAGCCCCACCTCCACATGCAGGCACATTGGAGGTTATGTCTTCAACACAGGGATATGGGGTGGACAGAAACATTCAGCCCCCAACATAGCCCCAGATCTACCACTTAGGAACCGTGTAATGGAGAGACTTGCTTCCCTCTCTGAGAGTGTTTTCTCATCTGCAAACTGAGAATGAAACCGTGTTATTCTGGGGCTACTGTCTGGATTAAGGAGACGCAGCCATCTCCATGGCCTGCAGGCCCGCACAGCCCACTGTTCATGTCCAGGTGCCCTCCTCTCCCGTGTCTTTGCTGCATTCACCCCAGCCACTCCAGCCTTCTCTCTGTTCAAGGAGCCACCGCAGACTCACTCCTGGCTTAGAACATGTACACTTGCTATTTGCTCTGCTCAGAAATCTCTGTCTCCAGATAATTGTGTGGCTGCCTCTTGGTCGTGGGGCCCTCTCCACCCTGGTCTCTCCTTGAAGGCCTGTGACCCCTCTTCCAGTAGGCTGTGTCTCAGAGTTCTTTTTGCAAGTGGTGATCTTGAGAGGTGAGATCGCAGCTCCCTGCAAAAAGAGGAGAGATCTGCTTTCTGCCCACTAGCAAAGCAGTGGGTTCCCTAGGCACAGAGCTCCTCAGCCATGACAGGAGCCCCCCGAGGCTGAGCCTCCCCCTGGCTTCCTTCTGGCCTCTGGGGCCGTGGGGGCTGGGAACCAGAACAACGTAGCTGATGCCCTGCTGTTTGCTCTGTTATAAGGGTCAGCTGTCCTGCTGGGGTCCAGTGAGCCTCGTTGTTTGCTTTTGGCACTTAAGGTGTTGGAGCAAGTTGACTCCTGGTTATCCTCAGTGAGGTTTTGGTTCCTCCCTGGCAGGTTGGTGCAGCATGCAGGGGAAATTCACTGTCAGGCCCATGCACTCCACTTCCCTCCTTGATGCTGCCTGGTCATCTTCAGAATACTCGTCAGCGCCAGAGCTGCCTTGTTCATTTTATGTGCTTTTGCCTTTATGCCTCTGTCCATGAGCATGGGCATCTGCTCTGACTTGTCCATGGCCACACCTGGACACCTGGACAGCAAGCATGAGTGGGCATCGGGAGCACACCACAAACACTTGAGTGAAAGATTGAACTGTGTGCAGGACAGCAGGCAGCTCACGGGCACTGCATTTATCTCAGTAACTTTGGCTTCAAATGGGGCCACCCTCTCTCAGAATTTTGGGGAAGATCACATTTGTTATGGACTAAATTGGGACCCCCCCTCCCCCACAAAATGCCTGTGTTGATGTCCTAACGTTACCCCAGTACCTTAGAATGTGACTTTATTTGGAGATATGGTCTTTAAAGAGGTAATCATGTTTAAATGAGGCCCTGTGGGTGAGCTCTAATCCTATATGACTGATGTCTTTATAAGAAGATATCAGTCACCGGGGATGTCCACACACAGAGCAATGCCCATGTGAAGACGCAGTGAAAAGGCGGGTGTCTCCCAACCAAGAAGAGAGGCCTCAGGAGAAACCAACCCTGCCGACACCCTGATCTTGAACTTCACACCTGCAGAACGGTGCGAAGTGAATGCCTGCTGTTTAAGCCCAGCTGTTTTTGGGCATTTTTTGTGGCAGCACTGGGACACTAATACAACGTTCCATAACTGATGTGCTGTGATACTTCCTCCCAGCACCGGAGAATCAGCACACACAGGGACCACTCGTTGGGGCAGTGGCAATAGGAACACATCTTTGCTTTTTGGAAGGGCACTTAAAATTCTGTAAGCATGCGTCCAGGCTTAGGATAGAGTTTGGGAGTGAAGGCGGGCGACTCCCTTTGGAGTACAAAGCATGCGATTTGCAGGTGTCACCTGAGGAATGGGGGCTGTTCCTTCAGGCAGCCTGCATGGTGGGGCCTGGGCCCTCAGTGAAGAAGGACAGGGCAAGGCCCTGGCCTCCTGGAGCTTGTCCTCTGGGGGAAAAGACAGGCCACAGGGAGAGGGTGCTGAGAGCAAAGCCAGAAACAGAGCAGCTGCGCTTAGACTCGGTATTAATGGAATAGGTACTCGTCGTTGAGAGGTGACCGCCAGTCTACATTCCCTTCACTGCCAATCAAAATTTGCTGCTTTATGGAAGCTAAAGAAGGAAGGTCCCTATGAGTAGAGGGGTTTGTGTTCTGTTTTGTGACCAAGATACATAAAAAAAGATCACTCAGCCATCCTAAGCGAGAAAACACCTCCACCCGCCCAGCTTTTTGGGGAGGGTTGGCAGTTTAGAATCACGTCTCAGAGGCAGCGCGGGCTCCCATGCTCCTGAGTTCAAGGGGCATGACGCCAGGGAGGTGCCATCATCCACTAGGGCAGCTCTGAATGAGGAGCTCCTGGAACATCTTAACTGATTTATTTTGCTTCCCCCCACACCCCCATGCTTGTGCAAGTGCAAGAGTAATGTTTGAGGCCAGGTGCCGTGGCTCACGCCTGTAATCCCAGCACTTTGGGAGGCCAAGGCGGGTGAATCACCTGGGGTCAGGAGTTCGAAACCAGCCTGGCCAACATGGTGAAACCATGTCTCTACTAAATTATAAAAATCAGCCGGGTATGGTGGTGCATGCCTGTAATCCCAGCTACTCAGGAGGCTGAGGCAGGAAAATCACTTAAAACTGGGAGGCAGAGGTTGCAGTGAGCTGAGATTGCACCACTGCACTCCAGACTGGGCAACAGAGCAAGACTCTGTCTCAAAAAAAAGAGGAATGTTTGAAAGCTCTGTCTAAATATAAGTATGAAATAAAAACTGGAAGCAATAGAAGAGCATTGGGTCATCATTGACTTGGTGGCTACTTTTTTCCTTATGCTCTTTTACATTAATTGTGTAACAATCACGGTGATTAAATTTTGTTTCAATCTGGCTAGACCGTAATATCCAGAAATGTGGTCAAATACATCTGAATGTTGCTGTGAAGGTAATTTTTAGATGAGATTAATATTTGAATCAGAAGACTGAATAAAACTGATTGCCCTTCTTAATGTGGGTGAACCTCATGCAATTATTTGAATGCCCAATGAAAACAGACTGAGCTTCTCCAAAGAAGAAGGAAATCAGTCTTCAGACAGCCTTCAGACTCCAGCTGCAGTATCATTTCTTCCCTGGGGTTCCAACCTGCCCATCTGCCCTGCAGATTTTGGATGTGCTAATCCCCGCAATCATGTGAGCCAATTCCTTAAATCTCTCTAGAAGGATAGAAGACAGACAGACAGACAGATAGATAGATAGATAGATAGATAGATAGATAGATAGATAGATAGATAGATAGATAATGCATAGATACATACATAGATACACATACACACACACACACATGCACCCCTTACTGGTTCTGCTTCTCTGGAGAACCCCTAATGTTATAGAGACTCAAGTTCACTGCATATGGTGGTGATCCCTGCTGTGACTCTCTGCTTCTAGTGCATCTCTCCAAGCCTTAACTGAGCCTTCTATGAAACGAGGATGATGCAGGGTCCGCATGAACATTTCAGGAGATGAAGCAGTTAGAGTGTTTACCTAGGGGCCAGGCTCAGAGAAGCTTGAACACCATGCTTCCGGTAGGGCATGTGGTGTGTGTGACTACATTCCTGTGCTGTCTTTCTTTGCCCTACAGGGATACATATGGGCCTGTTCCTCACTTTACAAAGAGGAAACTGAGGCCCACAAAGGCCCAAGTATGCTTCCAGTCACCCAGCTGTGGAGTGGCAGCCTGCCTGTCTCAGGTGCTGTGCTCCTAGCACCAGTGTTCTTTAAAGAGAGAGCAAAATTTGCATTTCAGGAACCTGCAGGTCCGGGAGAGTGGCTGGGTGTGTAACTGTACTGTGCCTCATATTCCCATGCCCCACTCTCCATGGGGAGGTGTGCTTACTCCATGGCACCTGCCCTGGCACTCCAACCCACTGTTCTCACCTCCCAGAAAGATAGAAGAGATCAGCCAATCATACTGCTAGCTACACCTCTCCGATTTTCTCATCCCCCAACTCCAATTCTCTCTCAACTCAGACCTCTTTGGAGTTTCAGAAACCCACTCCTCCAGGTCAGCACTCCAATATTCACAATGGCTGAGACGCATGAAGAGGTCTGAACCAGGTTTTTAGGGGCTGCAAAATGAAAGTGCAGCCACTGATGGTGCTAGCAACTCTGTTCAACCTTCCCGAAGACAAGGGCCTAGTAGATGAAAGCCTCAATCATACCGTGATTCCCACTGACTGGGAGAGAGGCCAGCTGCAGAGAAATTTCCTGCATAAAAGTCTGTGCATTTCACCTGTGGGCCCCAAATGAACTGAGTCTGTAACCCACTAACCTTTTATCCTAGGATTCGAATGAGCAGGCAGATCTGAATTGTCTGGATTTCTTTAAGGCCCAAGTTACTTTCTTCAAAGGATAGTCTCATTTGTAATATTAAAAGCATAATGAGAATAACTAGATTTTATTATTTAAAGGATTTATAGCCACAGTAATCTTATTTTCATTTTTATAGATCTCTATTCAAAATCAGACCAATGACTAAACTCTGGACAACAAAGGAAATGACCTGTTATTTTACTTAAGCTAAATACATTGACTTTTATTTTAAAATTAAATACTGAGTAAATTAATTCATATATCTGGGTTGATTGTAAACCCCAGGAGAAACAATAACTTTGTATTTATTTGCAACTTAAGATTGGCTCTCTTCTTATGAATTGCTCACTGGAGGAGCCCAGGTGGGCCCAGTAGGGAAGGAGCATCCCCCAGATGGTGGGCTGGGGGGCGAGGTGGATGAAGTGATTCTCTGATTTCTGTCACTCAAATGTAAGTTCCATGAAGTTAGGATTTTTTTTTTTTTTTCACTATTCTATTCCCGGCCTTTAGAACAAGGCCAGCCAGCACTTGTAGGTGCTTCATTAATATTAGTTGAATGAATGAATCAATTAGACATTTACTAATTTGTGGCTTTCTCCCACCCTCCCTCCCCCATATTATACCTTTGATGCTTGGTACTTAACAAAAATAGGAAGTGACAAATTTATATTTGAATATTTGAATGTATCATTGAGATTGTCACATTGCTTTCTGCTTCATGTGATAGGAACATTAAATAATCTCTTTTGAGAAATAACCATCAATGTAAAGAGGAAAACTTTGACAGATACTAAGGCATACTGCAAATCTATAGTGATTGAAAATGGTGGTCCTGATGTAAATACAGACAAATGGGCCCATAGCACAGAATAGGGAGCTTAGAGACAGATATTTGTGTGACTGAGGTTTAATACATGTTAAGGTAGAACCACATATCCACAGGGTAAGCTTCTATTAGGGAAAATTTTCCATGTAGAGAAAAATGAACCTAGAGCCATACCAAACACTACATGAAGGTTAAAAAATAGAGGTTTAAATGTGAAAGATAAAACTATAATGTTAATCAAAGAAGGCTTAGATGTAGAAGGGTTTTTAAAATTAAACTTCAAAGCACAAATTATAAGGCAAAAATAATTAATTTGATCACATCAAAATTAAGAATTTCTGATCAATATAGGCTTCCTTGGTAGCATAAATAGACAGATGACAGCTTGGGAGACCATCTCTGGAATACCAAGGCATGATGTACAAGGAACTCTTCAAATCAACAGCAACCAAGAAGAGCCTACATGGAAAAATGGCCAAAGTGTATAATCAGGCATTTTACAGAACAGGAAAGCCACAGGGCTAAAAAGCAAAAGAAACATGCTCCAAGTCATTTTTAATCAGAGAAGTGTGCAATGGAAAGCAATCAAATGGTCTTTTATGAATGACAGTACGATGGGACATCTCCTTCCATTAAGCCTTCTACTGGTGGCTCTAGCTACAAACCCAGGAGGACTTAAGAAAATGGCACCTTTGTACCCCTTCCAGGATTGTAATTTAAGGATGACGGAGAATGAGAAGGAAACATGTACTTTTGGTTTGTAGGAGGAGACATACAAAATAAGTAGAAGGAATGCCTTCTAAGAAGAAGGTAACAATGGACCATAGAGGAGGGATGGGGGACTCAGTGAGGAGAGAGGACACAGGGAGACCAGGTTGGGGCAGGAAGTGCACCTCTGGCCCAGTGGGAAGCCATGGAGGCTGCAGGGAAAAGCCTTGTGTGATGCTCTTGGACACAGTGTGGGGTTCTCCTTCACCTGGGGTCAGATAACCCAGGAGGGCATCAGTTACTACCAGGCCAGAATCAGCCCAGAGGGTAGGAACTGAAGAGGCCAGAGACTCCTGATGCTGATGCAGGCAGGGGCAGGAAGAGCAAGTTCTGCCGCATTATCAGAAAGGACATTCCTGCTGCTTCCGGGGAAGGTGCGTGGGGGGTTGGGAAGCTGGAGGCAGAAGCACAGCCGCACAGTCTCCTGAGTGCTGTGTGTGCAGTGGTGTCATGGGTCGAATCAGTTTGGGGCTCATTTCCTGTGCCCACACACCATCTGTCAATTGGTGTTTGGTGTGAGGCACGTGGTGTCTCCCGTGGCTGGCGGTGAGGAGGATGAGCATCTGCATGGCAGTGTGGCAGGACTGCTTAGAATCCCCAGGCATGCCAGGCAGGGGGGCAGCCTGCCACTAGTCTGTATCCCTCCCACCCTGGGGGCTGCACAGAAGAGCTCCCTGAGGACAGCCCCTCAACCCAGCCCTTGTGTCCCACTGGGGCCAGTCACTGTTCCCTGAGGCATAGAGGTGAACACACAATGGAGGACTGTGCTCAGAAGCCAGTGGGGGATGGCAGAACACACATACGCATAAAGAAGAATTTTATCTGGTGGTGGTCACTATTGTGCAGAGAATGAAACAGTCTGCTGTGAGAGAGAGAGACTGAGGGCTGCTTCAGACTGAGGAGTCAGCAAGGGTCCCAGAGGAGAAGACAGAGGAGAAGAAAGTCAAGGTGCAACCTGAATAAAGGTGGGGGCCGGACAGAGGGAATAGTGGACAAAAGAAGCTCCAGCTTAGGACTGAGTGTGTCTCAGTGCAGGATGAACAAGCTGGCCCAAGTCAGGGAGTATGGGGAGAGGGGAGGGCAAGGGATGCTATGGAGAGGGCGGCAGGACTGGAGCAGGTGGAGGTCCTGTGAGCCTGGCCATGGAGTATGGGTTTTGGCCCAAATGTGATAGGAAGTCATTGGGAGGTTTTAAACTGCAGGTGATGGCATCTGGTTTCTGTGTTAAAAAATGACCCTTCCTGCTGTGTGGAGAATCGAATGTAGTCAGGGGTATCAGTCAGGAGACACATTCAGGCAGCCAGGCAAGAGGTTTTATGAAGTAAATAAAGTGGCAGAGAGATGACAAGAGGTGGAGGAATTTGAGACGTGTTCTGGATCTGCCTGCTGATTGCACATGGTTGCTGAGGAGCGGACGAGAAATGCGGAGGGCTTTGATTTTTGGCTTAAGAAACTTGGTGGGTGCTGAGAAGAAGGAAGTGGGAGAGGGAGTGGTGGTAGGAAGTCAAGAGTCCTGGTTGGGCAGTACTTGTTTTGCAGTGAGTAGGCATGTGAAGTGGGGAGCTCGGTTAGGACTGAGTATCTTCTCTACATCATCCAGGTGCTATTTAGAGCCTTCATGGGAGTGCATTTGGGGAGGGCATAAATGGAGATGAGATGCAATCGAGGCTGAGCCCTGCATTCCATGACATTTGTCAACAGGGTCTGAGGAGCAGCCAGTGATGAAGGAGGAGGACCAGGAGAGGGTGGGGTGTCAAAACAGCCAAAGGAAGGCCATGTTTCAGAAGGAGGGAGGGGGCCAGCTGGATGGAATTCTCTTGAAGGCTAATTAATATAAAATACACTTCATGAATGATCCTAGAAACCCACATCAACACAAAGGCCAGCCAGCACAAAGCTGAATAGAAAGCCTCTTAGATGCTGGGGTTGGTCCGGGACGTGTTGTACCTTACTCATCCATCATGTGCCTGTGTCACATGCGTCCCTTTAGTTGAGCTTTCCCTATTCTACAACTAGAAGCAGAGATGTGGGCATTTCATTGACCCTCCTACTCAAAAGAGGGACACAGCAAGAGAACCAAAATAGAAGGTGGGATGATGGAATACAAAATTTGAAGAATCCCAGAGGAGTCATCAACCCACTTCTTATATTTAACAAAAAAATTTCCTAGGAACCAAGCAACTCCCTTAAGATGACTATTAGTTGGGCTGGGCACGTTAGCTTATGCCTGTAATCCCAGCACTTTGGGAGGCTGAGGCGGGCAGATCATGAGGTCAAGAGATCAAGACCATCCTGGCCAACATGGTGAAACCCCGTCTCTACTAAAAATACAAAAATTAGCTGGGAATGGTGGCATGTACCTGTAGTCCCAGCTACTCGGGAGGCTGAGGCAGGAGAATCGCTTGAACCCAGGATGCGGAGGTTGCAGTGAGCCGAGATCGAGCCACTGCACTCCAGCCTGGCGACAGAACAAGACTCCATCTCAAAAAAACAAAACAAAACAAACAAAAAAAGATGACCATTAGTTGTAGGTCAGGACTAAAACTCAAGACTTGCACCTCCCAGTCCACTATTTCTACCATGAATACTGTGGAAAAATGTCACTTCCATAGGTGTCTCCATTGTCAAGTTCTCATCCTAACCTAAAAAGGGGACCTCAGCCTGTGACTCTGTCTCTCAAGCAGTTCCATAAAGGGGGCAGCCTCTCCTGCATGCTCTGGGGTCCATCATGAGGCAGCATCTATAGCTCCCAGGGCTGTCATTCATGGATTGAGGGCCAGAGGCCCCAGAGGAGGTCTTCAGGGCACAAGAAATGGCTACATTTTCTGAGTTGTTTCCATGATATTGGCTGGTGGGAGGCAGCTCATTAGTGGGTGCAGAACCAGGTCACAGGCCAGGTTCACACCCAGAAATTCCACCCCAGGTTGGACTTGTGCCCTGCCCACACACTGCAGTCTTCAGGGAGCTGTTTTGTTTTCTCTGTTAAGGGCATCTATTTAATCTCTTTCTCTTTTTATCCTTCCTTCCTCTTCTTTTTTATTTATCCTGTCTCTTGATAAAGCAATTCTAGTTTTTGAATCAAAACACCTGGGTTCCAGACATGGCCTCTCCTTTGAGGGCCTCACTGTTCTCATAACATGAAGGTTTTTAGCTACATCAGGGCAGACGTTCTCAAAGTGTGGCCCCTAGGCCTGCAGCATCAGCATCAGCTGAGAACTTGTTAGAAGTGCATGTTGTTGGCTCTTGAGGGTGGCCCTGCCGCCTAGTTTTTACAGGCCCTGCAGGGATCCTGACGCCATGTAGGAGCCATGATGTCAGAGGGCTCTGGTTGCTGTTGTTCCTGGCACATCTAGGAAGTGTGATGTATTCCCGTCAATGTGACTTTATAGGGCGGTGGTGGCTCCACATGGTAGAATCTGGAGATGGACTTGGCCTTGTGGAGTTTAAATTGTATCCTCTTCCTTCTCCCAGTTGTTGAGGATCCTGAGGCTTGCTAGGCATTAGTCAGCCAGTCTCCCCACTCTGGCACCCTGTACCTCTAACTGCATAACAGTGGCAGTGATGGGCAGGTAGGGCCAGGCTGGTGGGTTAAAATGCAGCATTGGCTACTTTTGTATTTTTAGTAGAGATAGGGTTTCTCCATGTTGGTCAGGCTGGTCTTGAAGTCCCAACCTCAGCAGGAGAATCGCTTGAACCTGGGAGGCGGAGGTTGTAGTGAGCAGAGATCACGACATTGCACTCTAGCCTGGACGAGAGTGAAACTCGGTCTCAAAAAAAAAAAAAAAAAAAGGGCAGCATTGGATTTCCACAGTTCTACCTCTGCCCCTCCCAGGAACTGCAATTTTTCTTGCAGAGACAGATATGTTTCTATTGAATGTGCCACCCTGCTGAGATCAGAATTAAGCCATGAGCGAAGATGCCCAGACTGTATGAGTGGCGCGATGTTGAGCCTCAACAGCACTGAACTGGACAGGAAGCATTTCAGTTTTGGGAAACATAATCGTGGAGGAGTGAAATGTGTTGCCCTTTTCATGTCAGAACATTCGTATGAAAATCATCTGGCTTCAATTTTTATTTCTAAAATTAACCTTTAGTATTAGAAACATTTACAGTGTTAAAATTTGGGGGATTACTTTCAGACATCTTGGATTACTTTCAGATGATTGCATTTCTTGGGGAACACCACAGTGGGAGAGGAACCAGAAATATTCCCATCTGATTGAACAGAGGCTGGATGTGACAGGCCCAGCAGTTTCTCCTGGTTTCTACCCTGCATGACGAAGGTGTGGGCTTGGAGGAGATGCTCAGTCAGTGTTGCATAGAGTGGCTGCTAGAAGACATTCTGTGTCTATTACATAGTACTTACAATGGTATATCTCCCCTCAGAGTATAAAAAAATTGAAATTTATTTCCAGCTTCTTCAAGACTTTAGTGATGCCAGAGATCTAACTGGGTGTAAGATTATGGTAATGGCTGTAGGACAACAATCCAGAGAGACTGAAGATAGAATGGAATCTAGGGTTTGGGTCCTGGCATTTAGTAATCCTCTGGCCTTGGAAAAGTCACTGCACCTCCTTGAGCCTCAGCCTGTTCATATGCAAAATGAACATTAAAAATAAAGCCTTACCATGAAGGATGGAGCAGTTAAGATTATATGAGTAAGCTCTTTCTAAACTACAAAGAGCTCTGAAGTATCTACTGTATGCTGTGGATAGCTTTGGGGTACCAAATGTCTCTGTTCTAAGGGTACCTTTTCCCTCCTCCATTCACATTGCTGCAGTGTTTGTAAAAAGGGGCCTGGCCCTTCCACCTCCTGCAGCTGCCACCCAGTGATGGGTACCCTACCCACTCTGGGGCCAACACAATCCCCACCTGCAACTATGGATGATTGGCCAAGTTGGGCTACTTGACGGGTAGGGCATTCTTTCATGGGAATGTGAAAATAGCTTCCCAGAAGAGTCCTCTATCCTTGAGTGGGTTAACCTGTATCATCGAAACTAGGTTGTTCTCTTTGCCCATCAATAGCCATTTGGAGTGAAAACAAGAAAAGAGATGAGAATGAGGAAAGGACCATCCATCTGAAGACGTGGCAACCATGGCCATGGTTCCTGCCCAGTCATGAAGCCCAGATCTATTCTGACCCTTGGAGTGTCTGGCCTTCCCTTGTTTGCTTATGCTAACTTGTGGGTTCCTGTGGTTTGTAGCCCAAAGAGTCCTTTGGCATGATGACACCATATCAGGCACATTAGTGCAAAGTCTTACGCATATTTCTTAGTGTCTACAAGGCTGATTTAAGGCATTCATAAACAGAAGGGAAAAAAGGTGTAAATATTGGAAAGACAAAAACAAAACTGTTATTCTTAGAATCAATATAATTTACCTAGAAATGCAAGAGAACCCATCTGTTAATCCAGTTACTCAAAAATTAATTATTGAGTGCCATGTGGGGTCTGGCACTGTGGAATGACTTAGAATTATGAGAGTGTACAGTAAAGTGGCCAACTGCAAGATAATTGTAGAGCAGTAAGCTTTCCATGTTAAATAAAGCATGTTACAAATTCTTTGATGTTAAACAAGGCTTGGACCATTACTGGAGGATTTCCTATGTTAGATATATTCCTAGGGTCTTATGCCAGTGTGAACTCCCTCCCTGATTTCTCTAAAAGACTGAACTGTTGCCTAAAGAACTTCCTGTGTTCTATTCATTGAAAGGAGTTTGCACTGCTATGAATTCTATGATACATATGATATTGCCTGCCATTTCCAATGCCTCCTGTATTGTTTTTATTCAAAGGGTTTCTCACCATTATGAATTCTATCATGTACTTTGAGGCTTAAGTCAAAAGAACTTTCCACACTTATCACATTCAAAGTCTTTCTCAGTAGCCTAAGTACTTTGATGTTGAGAAAGTTGTTGATGTGCACTGAAGGCCTTCCCACACTAGTCATGTTCATAGGGTACCTCTCCACTATGAACTCTCTAATGTATTTTAAGGCTGCCACCTAGGCTTAGCATTCCTTGAGGTCACTGAATTTCCCTCCATCTTTAATTCTTTGATGGAGAGTAGGAAATGTATATTTTTATAAGTGAACATTTTTCGTAGCTGATTAGCTCCTATCTTGGTTCCAAATTTGGAAAATTTATAATTCGTATTAGAAAACCAAATGCTTTCTTGCTGTTTCATTTAAGAATTAAATTCCAAGGTAACCAATTAGCCCTACTTGGTGAGGCAACCAATAACTGTACAGTCTTCATGCTTCTTATAACCATCAAGTGCCCTTTTCCTTGCTCCAATAAGGCCATCACATCTGGTTCAGAAAAACAGTGTCTAGCATTGATATCAAATTGCCAGTTCTCCATCATCACATCCTGGTACAAC
This sequence comes from Gorilla gorilla gorilla, assembly GCF_029281585.2. Lineage (NCBI taxonomy): Eukaryota > Metazoa > Chordata > Mammalia > Primates > Hominidae > Gorilla > Gorilla gorilla. The sequence goes on from NC_073240.2 coordinate 31,982,001, forward strand.
ATTTCTGGAGCAGGTTCAAACAGCCTCATCTGTGGCCACATCTCTGGCCATGTATGCCATGTTGTTTGATGAGAAAAAGCTGACTAGTCCCCTTTCGGTGTCTCCACTAAGAAAGCCCAAAACATATCTAGAGCTAAACATTGACTTTTATATGTAAAGCAACATTTTCCCCTCCTCCTTAGGGTCTTTGTTTTGTAGAACGACAGGCCTCACACACATTTCATAATGAGATGGAATGAAAGGGGGCGGTTACAGTCTGTCTGTGATATCACTGCGGGGTCCTGGGTCAGAACTCTGGGATGCTTCAACTCTGAGCCACATAGCTGCCTTCTCAGAGCTCCCGAGGGGGAGACCTGCTTACACCTCCCTTTCCCAGATCAAGGCAACTATACCTGCTTGCTGGAAGCCTACATTCTAGGACTCACTACCTGGCTTCCTTCTTAGGGACACCTCTCTGCAGGCATCTCACGTAACAATGAAGTGAAAGGGTGGAGGGGCAGCAGGGCATGAGGGCCACAGAACCCAGTGACACATCCCACAGCACCACACGCCCACAAAGCCACACACCCCTCACCCGTCACCAAGCCCCACCCACAGCTTCCACATCCACACCCTGTCCAGGCACACACCCTGTCTCACACACAGACGTGCCACATACACAAAAGGAGGTTCCAGTAATGAGACACTCTGTCCACATTCCTGGCCTCTTTGCCTTAAGTGCATAGGCAAATTTGGCAATAAGAATTGTCGGAGGATAGAGAATTTGTTCTACTGGATAATAACATTTATTATAAATAATAATAGTAGCTAATATTTAGTGCTTATCATATGCCCAGCTGTATTAGTTTGTTTTCTGTTGCTTAGGATACATGAAAGTAGGTAGTTTATAAAGAAAGGAATTTATTTTTTACAGTTATGGAGGCTGAGAAGTCCAAGGTTGAAGAGCTGCATCTGGCGAGGCCCTTCTTGCTGGTGGGGACTCTGCAGAGTCCCCAGGTGGCACACGACATCATATGGCGAGAGGGCTGAGCGTGCTGGCTCAGGTCTCTCTTCCTCTTATAAAGCCATGATTTCCCCTCCCATGATAACCCATTAATCCATGAATGGATTTGAATGGATTAATCCATTCCTGAGGGCTCTGCCTCTTAAAGACCCCACTTTTTAATACTGCCACATTGAGAATTAGGTTTCAACATGAGTTTTGGAGAGGACATTCAAACCATAGCACCATACCTGCTTTGTGTGTTTACGTGTACTATTTAATTCTCTGGCCAAGGAAGGTGCTGCTCTCCTCACTTTGTGGATGAGGAAACTGAGGCAAAGTGTGTTTATCTCACTTGTCCAAAGCCACACAGCTAATCTATGGCTTAAATAGGGCAGGCTCTCACTGCTTTGCAAACAGATCCAAGTCACATGCCTGCTGCACTGGTTGGGGTACAGCAGGAATGTTACAGTCTGGAGCGGATGCTTGGGGGCCAGAGTCAGATTCATGGAAGGCATCAAGTTTTGGGGGGCACTGCCATCTTCACCAGTAGCTTCCAAGTTGGTCAGGATAATAGGTGTTGCCCTTGTACTACAGTAATGAGAGAAGGTTGTGGAAGGTGTGGGGAGCTCCAGAGGCCAGGTCTGGAAATGGGACACACCTTTTTGCTGTTCCTCTTTCATTTAAAAAAGAAAGAAAAGCTAGTATAATCTTGGAGTGAGAGAAGCAGTTTCTAAACAGAAAAATGTGAGACATGTTTCAAATAAAAATATCTACAGATTAGAATTTATTTTTAAAAATTCAAATGTACCAAAAGCTTACCCAAAATTCTGAAAGGACCAGCTGAGAAAATGTATCAATGCATACTTACAGGGTTTACATGCATCAGTGTGTAGTTACAGGGTTTAGATGCATAAAAGTGTACTTGCATGGTCTAGTTCCATCAAAGTGTACTTGCAGGGTCTAGATCCATCAAAGTGTACTTAGGGTTTAGATGCATCAGTGTGTACTTGCAGGGTCTAGATGCATCAGTATGTACTTGCAGGATTTACATGCATCAGTGCCATACTTGCAGGGTATAGATCATGTGTTCATGTTATCTGTATGCCCGCGCTTAAGAGATAAGCACAGGTGGGCAGTGTCGCTCCCTTCTGAACTGACCCTACTTTAACTCCAGCCTCCCCATTCTGCCTCCACACCTTCCCCTACTCTTTCTCAGTAAAACACTCAGGAGAATCATCTATCTTCACTGTGCCATTCCTCACCTTCTATTCATTCTTTTTGAAAAAGTAATAAATTTTAATTGTGAAACATTTCAAGCACTCAGACAATACAAAGCCCGCTGCTTTTGGAATGCCCTCCTTCTCTTTGGGTTTAACTTCCTTCTTCCTGAAGCAAATGCTTTAGGATGCTGGTTCTCAAAATTTTTGATGTCAGGTTCCCTTACATTCTTAAAAATTATCGTGGTGCCTAAAGAGCTTTTCTTTGTGGGGTATGTCTGTTAATATTTACTGCATGGGAAATTAATACTGAGAATTTATAAAATACCTATCAATTTTAAAATTACAATTATAAACCTGTTACGTGTAAACATAGATAAGCTTTTATGAAAAATTTTTCAAAAACAAAAAATATCACGAAAAGGATGGCATTGTTTTATGTTTTAGTAAATTTCGACTGGCTTAATAGAAGACAGCTGGATTTTCATATCTGCTCCACAATCCATGTATTGGGGTGTGTTGTTTTAGTTGTAGTGTGAGAAGCAAGTCTAACCTCATACTGCTATGTAGTTGGAAAGGGGAGGAGTATTTCAGTTGACTTTTCAGGTAATTGTGGATATCTTTGACACTACATCTGAATTCAACAACAGGTAGTTTCTTAAAATTAGTTGCCACATGGAATCTGAAGCCACATTGGTAAACTTTTCATACTCCATTATATTACAGTTCTTTGCCCTGTCTTGCACTTATCTACATATGATCTGTAACATGATACACTGATCGCTTGGAAAATAGTGGTCCATTGAGTTAGGTGGATCATCTAAGCATTGTCACATTTCATTACACACTCTCAGAAAATCACATTCATTAGTATCACCACTAGTCTCATCAGAAAAGTCTCTGAGTATTGGGAGCAGTCAGATTCATAGTAGTAGATACAAGAAGTTTCATGGGGAAGCTCAGATTTTATCATCGACAATAAAATACTATTGGGATTCTCTTTAAAGTGACAGGCTCACTACATTCATTTTCAAGAGGATGCTTGCCAGACACCAGTGTCTGAAAAATGATAGTTTTCAGTTATTCTTTCAAACCCTGCAAGTATGCTTTGATGAATAGAAGGTGAGGAAAATGATGTTCCATGGAAATGCAGCTAGTTCAGGGTGCAACTCAGGCAGTCATACAGGTGCTCTGCCTCAGGACCTCCATCGCTCTTTGGCATACAGCAGAGATACTTAGAATATCAGGAACACTTACACACAAGGGTTGCTAGTTAATACAATTAATACTTTTCACTGCTTCATCAAGGATATTCTTAAACTGTTTTCAGTTTCTGTTTGGGTTTTGTTCTTTGGCTTTTGTAAGTTTGAGTGTTTGATGGTGAAGAATATGAAGACTACTGGCACAGTGGATGCTATTGCCTTAATTTGTGCGGCTTCTTCCATTGCTTCGATACCATGAATGTCAACACAGCGAAAAGCAAATCTCTCCTTAGAATGATCATTGAATGATCATGAAAATAGTCTTGACCTTTTGGAACCTCTGCTTTGGGATTCCTGCATGATATTAAAAGGTAAGCCCCTAGACGGGGGAGAGATTGTCCCCTCCACACTCCTTCAGCAGCAAGTATTGGTGCTAAGCTCTGATTTTCCATTTCTTCTGGTTTCTAACAGCTGAGAAATTCTTTCCTTTGTTGCCAGTCTTCTTTAAGCATTCTTTTCCCTTGATCTCCAGAATGCCACTGCTTTTTGGTTTCTTCCCGGCTCAGTGGCTGTTCCCTTCCCTTCTCCTTGCTGGTTTGTGGTATTTCCTTTTCTCTCTGACCTTTAAATGCAGGACTTCACAAAGGCCCAGCCCTGAGTTGTGTTCTTTTAACTCAGCTCTTGTTGGGTGGTCTCAAGTTCCACGGCTTTAAATACCAGTTTTGTGCAGGTTCCCCAAGCTACACCTCCAGCTCAGAACTTTCTACTGAACTCCAGTTCAGTTTACTAGTTGCCCAGTTGATGTCTCCATGGTTTCCACAGGGACCTCTGATCCTGCTGTCAGCCAAGCTCTTGCTCCAGGCCTCCTCTTTTTAGAAGTGGCATCTTTAATACTGAGATAATCAGAAAATTTGAAGTCATGTTTGACACCTTACTCTCTCTCTGTACCCCCAAGCCAATCAGTCATGAAGTCACGAGAAGTTATTCACCATATTACTTTCTTTCCATCATCATTACTGATCTGCTGCTTCCTCTCCTGGGTCCCAGCGCCTCTGGCCAGTACTGCTGCCGCCACCCTTCACCAGGCCTGCAGGGTCACCCACATCATCTCCCGTGCCCCTGGGTGGGGCTGTCCCTGCTCACTACCCCTCAGGGCCTCCCACTGTCGTTCCTGTGAATCCTAGCATCTGCCTGTGGCTACAGGCTCCTGCCTAGTTTGGCTTGTCCTTGGCTTTCTGACCTCAGTTTGTGTCTCAGATCCAAGCACATTGACCTTTGCCGTATTCAGGGAACATACCTAGTCTTTTGCCACCTCTGGGCTTTCCAGGACTGGTTATGCTCTTCTGTGATATTCCTTTGGGTCCAGTTTAGAGACCGGGATTCGCTCCTCCCAGCTGCTCCTGCACACCCTCTGTTGATGGCTGTCTCACATTACTCTCGGCACCTCCCTCAGTACCACAGGCCCTTTGCATTATCAGCTACCCTGCCAGGTTCCCCTGCAGTGTGAGCCCATGCCAGCAGTGCCTGCCTGTTGCAGCATAGAGGGGTTGTGTCACTGTGCGTCACGTCTGAGGACACCCCTACAGAGCACCTACCAGTCTGTTAGAAAAACCCATTCCCTTACATGACTGAAGGACTGGGGTAAACAGTTCATAAAAGAAAAATAAAAGTGAGCAACAAGCTTTATAACTGTGTTCAATTCTCACTAGCAATTGATTTCAGGAAAACCACTTGGCAGTATCACCAAGATCCTGAAATCTAATACTCAGTCTCCCACGATTCCACGTTTAAGAATCTTTCTGATGGAAATGGCTAAAGATAGGATACAGATGTATATGTGAGGGTATTTATCTGATAGTAGATAAAGTCAGCCATTTTCATTGGAAGCAGTGAAAATGTCCCTGAATAGGATGATGGCGAAATCAGTCAGTGATGGGTGAGATTAGTGGCTTTGTGTGGCTCGAGCAGAGATGGCATCCCTGAGGCTACAATCACTGTGTCATGTCCAGCCATAGGGGGCACTGGATGCCAGGTGAGCAGTCAGAAGAAGTGTGACTGACGGAATTTAAGGAGAGGTGCTATCTGAGCCTGGGGTGTGCATTACCTTTGAAGATGTATACACTGGTGCAGTCAGGTTTCAAAATATGTTTGCATGAATGAGATTGCAAAACTTAATGGTTAATACAACCTTGGATTCAGACAGGGTGCAGTGGGATGGCTCCTGTGTGGTCCATGATGTCTGGGACCCCAGCTGAGAAGCCTTGAAGACTGGGGCTGGGCTCATGCAGAGGCTTATTCTGGAGCTGGGTCTGGATGACTCAAAGATGGGGACTGCTAACTGGAGTGCTCACATGTGGCCTCTACACGTGGCTTGGCCTCCTCACAGCATGCTGACCTTGGGGTCATTCTTACATGGAGCTTCAGGACTCCAAGTGTACATGTTCTAGTGAACGAGGCTGCATCACCCATCCTTAGCAGTCACACTGCATCCTGTCTGCTGTATTCTATTGATCCTAGCAGTCCTGAGCCCACTGAGAAGCAAGGGCATAGGTCACAGAACCCCTCCTCTCACTGGAAGGGCTGAAAAGGTCACATTGTGGAAGAGACACATTGCTGGGACCATCTTTAGAAAACACAGCTTGCCACAAGGGCCATTATTTAACTGACTGAACAAGAGGCCGATGTATAAACCCACTTTCTAAATTTGCCATACAAAATATAACTGCTCAGTACATCAAGAATATTTGTACCTACAGTCACTGTATTCCTTCCCCTGTGGAAAGTTGACAGAAGCTGTTGACTTTTTAGAACATGAACATGCAAGACATTGAATGGCAGTGGCTAGCGTCTCCAGCCATCAGATCCAATGACAGCCCTCTTTTCTATAGAGATGTACTTGGCAAGCAAACTTGTTGGAATACTCAGAGGCTCCCTTTGCCCTTTCTCCAATACAGAAGGCAATTTGAGAAGCTCTTTCTTGCTTCTTGATCTTATTAAAGAAGATCTCTTTCAATAACTCACTTTAGCTCATCTTTTCTCCCCATATGCTGTACTTCAGTGGTTTTCTGTGAGAAATCCCTCATTAGTGTCTTTCCCAGGTGGTGGTGTCTTCAAGAACCACTGAGTGCTGGGGCTGCAGAGCCCACAGATCTGGAGTCAGGTAGCCACCTTCCCACAGCTCCCGCCGGCTCCTACCAGCGCTTCTAAGTATTGAGTAGAGGGCCTGCCTACCTGCCAGGGAGGCTTGATTTAGGTTTTTTGTACTTTTTTAATTTTAAATCAGAAATTTAATCTATAGTAAAGTTGATTTTCTCCTCTTAATTTCCAAAAGACAGCCATTTCTTAACTTTGTAGAAGAAGCCTCATTTTAAAAATGCATATATACATGTAAATAAAATACGAGCTAGTTTGAACGTTAAATGTTTATTGTGTGTGTTACTGGAAGTGAAGAAAACAGTGGGAAATCTCTTGAGGTGAGTGAAATTGATGCATGGCTGCTTTATTTTTAAGTGATTCTGTAAACCAGAGGGGCAGATACTACAGAAAGAGTCATTTCCTGACAGCTGTCGCGGCTGGCCTGTCTGCTTCTGCCATCCTTGTTGGTTAATCACCCCAGGCACTCTCTTCTTGGTTTGAGGATGACATGCTCCCTCCTTGGAGGGAGCAGATCCCAGCACTTTGTCCTGGACTGGGTTGTGAAGGCTTCTGGGGTGCACTGAGAAGACTCCAAAAGCCCTTACCAGAAGCAGTCAGAGTGTGTGATTGCAAATCACAGGTTGAGGTCGGCAAGAACCTTGGAGAGAGTGAGTTCCAAACCCCCATCTTACCGACAACAGATCCAGGAGGACCAAGGCCTTCCTTGGTGCATGGTACCCTCTGCACCCACCTCCTCCATTTCTCTCTCATCCACCCCTAGGGCTCCAAAGTGGCCCGGAAAGAAGACTCTGGTGTCCAGATCCTAACAGTGACAACCTAGGCCGATGTTCAGGAAGTTGCACTAGGAGCCAGAAGCTGTGTTGTACAAGGAAAACAGTACATTGAGATCCTTTCCCAGGCTCTGAGGTCCAGACTTTTTTCAACACACAAAGGCCACGGAAAGGAGATTTCTTCTTCTACCTGCTTCTTTACCGTCAATTACTTGTACACAGGAATGGTGCATTGTTTTTTATTGTAAAGCAAATGCTGTTTATATGAAATAATTTGCTCCATTACACCAAGATAGTTCTAATGTAACAGGTTGGCAGTGTGAGAAACAGAGGTGTCTCCTGTAGCCTCTAAAAATGTGGATAAAAAGCACATGTTGCCTGGATGCCTTCCAGTGAAAGTTTATATCAGTGAAGCGTACTTTTCAGATTGCATTAGTGCCAGCGTGACGATTCCTGAGGAGAGCTGTTTTTCAGAGTTCTGAGCCCAGTTTTGCCATAAAGGAAATGGAACCCAGGGACTCCAGGAGGTGCCCTTGGCCTTTTGGTTAAATAGGGCACCTGGGTGAGGAATGGACAGTCTTAACTCTGGAGGAGAATTCTGGAAGAGAGTTACAGAGGGAAGACAGTCTTCTAAAATGTGACCCAAGCTCTGCTGTGGAAATGGAGTATTTAGATATATTAAAAATTCCTAAAATAATGTTTCACATTCATCAAGTAGAGTTTATTCATTCAAGATGTAGCTGTTTCCCCAAGCTTCCATTTCTGTTTAGTTTTTCTTCCACAGTGCTGAAATACTGCATTTTTACCCCAAGAATTCATGTCTGCATTGATCTGCATTCCACTAATCATGTTTAAATCATTAAACGGAATAGTGAAGACATTATACTTGATGATGGGGCTGGGAGCGGGGAAAGGAAGAGCGGAGAAATAAATGAATCCCCCACTCGGTGTGTGTGTGTATGTGCGTGTGTGTGTGTGTGTGTGAGAGAGGGAGAGAGACACACATCTTGTTTACTTTTTCAACGAATTAATTTCACTTTTTCCTAATGTCCCTTGGCTAAGGAGAGGCTTTTCTGCCCAGGCAGGCACTCCATGAATCCACACACTCAAACACTCTGTAGCCTGCAGACCAGCACCTGCGGCATTGGAGTGGGCATCCTAAACACTAGGGCTGCCTCCCGAGGGACAGAGCCCCGCTCCGTGCCACTGTGTGCATTGTATGTAGTTCAGGGCATTGGTCAACTAGAGCATGTGCTATTTCGTTAGGTAAATGGAAATTTTTTTCCATCTCTCTTTCCTTTGGATATACAATTTGCAGTGAGTGAGTTTGCTATTCCTGGTCCTTCCCATCACTTTGAGGGATCCAGATGGAATCCCCCAGCTGCACCCCATGGTATATTTCTCCTCACCTGTTGTCTCTCTCCATGGTTTTATCTGTGAAGATTATTGCTGCAAAGTGACCAGTCAGAGCCATCCCTGCTGACCCCCAGAATTCCTGCAGATCTGCCTTGTAGACAAGGTATGGGCTATTGAGTTCCTTGGGTATGGTACTTGTACCCCTCTCTCTATGTGTATTCTTGGGCTCTTGTCCTTAGAATTACTCTCTGCACATTCGGGCATTCCCATGGTGCTGATGACTGGGCAGATCAATCCCCCCAGCCCAGGCCTCTTCTGGAGACTGATGATACCCCTAGATCCTGCGGTCCTACCCATGGCTGGCCACCAGAACCGTGTCTAAGAGCCGCTCCATTTCCTCCCATCAGCCCATCATTTCCACCTGTGTCACCCGCTGTGCTCATCCTCTCCCTCACTGCCCTCTGCCACTGCCTTGGGTGCTTGCAAATGTAGCCTCTTGTGTTCTTTGCTCTCAATTCTGCAGCTGCCCCCTTGCCAGGCTCTGCCTTCAGCCTCTTTGCACACAGCTTTCAGAGTTTGTGGGCTGCCCCCAGAACTCCCTCACTCAGCCCCCTTTAGGCAGAACCCACACACCCACCTACTCCAGGGGCTGCCATGCGATCTCTTCCGTGTGCATCCAACATGGAAGCCCCTGCCTGGCTGCCTGGGGGCCTGGGCTGAGGGTGGGGGGTGGGGGGCCTGCAGTAGCACCCCAGCCTCTACACTGCACTCCATACACACTGCCTGCTCTGTGCTGGTGCCCGCAGCCCAGCTGCCTTCATAGGATGAAGAAGGAGGACCTCCCTCCATTTTCTGTCCATCGTGAGTGCCAGTGCTGACCCAAGATCCTGGCAACCCCACAGTTCATCTAGGGTCCACATGAAGGTCCTAATGCCCACTGGGTAAGGATTGCATTTAATTATGGTTCAGCGTTGACCATTTGGATAACCTTGAACCAGGGAATACAAGTCATTGGGGTACTATAGACTGAATATTTATGTCTCTCTCAACCTAACCCCCAAGGTGATGGGATTGGGAAGTGAGCCCTTAGGGAGGTGATAAGGTCATGTGGAATGAGATTAGCGCCCTTGTAAGAGAGGCCTGAGAGAGACCCCTTGCCAAAAGGCTGTCATGTGAGGATGCAGGGAGAAGTCACCATGTACGAACCAGGAGCAGGGCCCTGGTCAGACTTACTCTGCCAGCACCTGATCTGGGACTCCCCAGCCTCCAGAACCATGAGAAGTGAATGCCTGTTTATGAGCGACCCAGTTTATGGTATCACATTACAGCTGTCCAAATGCACTGAGCTAGGGGGCAGGTGGCCTTGTAACAAAATGCTCCATTTTTTTTTTTTTAGAGTTAGATTGCTTTTTAGCATTTTTTTTATTATTATACTTTAAGTTTTAGGGTACAGGTGCACAATGTGCAGGTTAGTTACATATGTATACATGTGCCATGCTGGGGATTAATGTTAGGAACCTATTAGATAGCAAGCCTCCCTAGTATGCGTTTAAAGCCCAATTTCACTTACTAGCAAATGCCCACTTTCAGGGACAAACTAACATGAACAGTTTAGCTCACACCTCTGAGGAGTAAGGACCCCCGGTTCCTTCAGACCCTGGCAGTCACAGTGCACTGCAAAGCTGTTGACACAAGGCATGCACTGTTTTCCTCAGTATTCCTAAGTCTTGGGGTCTTTGCCTTTAATTGGGTTGTAGCTTTAGTAGAGGAAGGCAGGTCTCCACTGAATTGGGATGCCCCTGTCCCCACATACCTGAGGCTGAATGCAAGGAAAGGTGAACCTTATTAGGACAGGGCAGCTGCCACTTCTTACCAAGGAAGGAGAGAGTAGGGAGGGGCCATGTGCTGTCAGATCTCCAGTCATACCACAGGCTGCAGGCTGCCCCTGTGCCTTGCTCCCACTCTCCCCACAGATTCTGGCAGCCACCATCCAGGAAATACGCTGAGCAAGAAGACCCAACCAGAAAGTCACACCAAGGGCTTGGCCCTTTGGAGCATTCCCGCAAAGCCCGAGTGGTTAGGAAGTACATGTGTCGCTATCTGGAAGTCCCACACTGGAAGTATTATGTGGAATAAGCTTAAGACACAGCCAGGCCATTTGCCAGGCCCTACTGGGAGCGGTACCAGGCGGTAAGGGGACCTGGCCTGGGGCAGCTGTCAGGGGTAGCCCGAAGCATAGGCCCAGAATGCACCTCCCCTCTCCCTGCACAATGACGGGGCGCCTCTGCAGTGTGTGGACAGGTGCAGGTGGCTGCGTGGCAGTGGCACTCTGTCCTTGTACTCTTCCCTGTGTGTCTTTCCCTGGAAATGTTCATCAGTTCTGTGTCTGTTTGTGTATATGTATGTGTGTTTTAACCTCAGATATTAATTTGGTGACTTCTGGACTGAAATTAAGCTTTGAATGCACTGCTGCTGGAAATCAAACATGAATTTGAGAAATCAAGGCTCTCCCCTGGGTGTGGCTTGGCTTTTCCAGCCCCAGGTTCAGCTGATTCAGAACCTGTCCTGAGGGATACACTCACATTCTTCCCTTTCTCGCCTCCTGCCCCTGCTGCCATGCCCATGTCTACACTCATTCCTTCAGGCGTCCAGGAGCAAATCTTTTCCCCTTAAACTACAAGCCCATTCAGTAGAACAGGGTTAGGAGAGTAGTATCCTCTGTGGGGAAAACAGATCACGTTTTGTTACTTAAAAAATTCAGCTTCAAAGAGTATTTTCCTCCTAGATATCTGCACAGTTGATCTTCAAGCTTTTGCACAAATGTCATCTCAATGAGTCTCTTCAATTTTACAACCCACTCTTCAGACACCCCGTCCTGCCCAGCAAGCCAGGTGTTCTGTTGTAGTCACAGCACTTACAGACTCATAACCTATTGTTTAATTTATTTATTTTTTTCTCTGTTCTTATTGGAGTATAAACTCCACAAAGGCAGAGGTTTTCATCCACTGATGTGTGCTGAGCACCTAAAACAATCCTCATTACATAATTATTTGTTGAATGAATGAATATGTGGCTTTTGTTATTTTTAAATAAATCTACAGTGTTGGTCTTAAAACTGCCTTGGGTCCATATATTTTGGCATTTTATTTTCTTGAGCAGCTGAGTCTTTCAGAAAGCGAATAAAGATGATTAGTGTAGTCAAAGTGAAACTCCATAAAACTTTGGAATGGGTAAGTGTTGAAGAGGGGAGGGGTGTGTGTGTGTGTGTGTAAATGCATGGACATGTGAGCGTACACACGTACATGCATAGGTCAGAGGAGAGGATAATGTGTTTGGATGTGATGTTGTGTCTCTTCTTACAGCAGTATCATTTTTTTTTTAAACTATGTTTTCAATCAAAACTGTTCCACTGAGAAGGCATTGGGTCGTCCTTGCCTGATGAGATGGCCTGACCCCCACGAGAAGGCCACGACAACGTCACAATCCACTTGGGTGGTCTGTGGATCCCCCTGGGTTGTTGACTGTTAATTTTAAAAGGCAAGTGTTACAAGCTTTCGCTGTTACGGTGAAAATACATCTTCCTTTCCTAAATTAAGGGGAAACTTAAGTGGCTGATAGTATTTCCCAGACAACTGGGATCATGCTTGAAGCCTTGATAAAAAGTGTGCAGAAAAATCTCTGGATGTTGCACAGAAACTGATGTTGCTGTAATCAGCAACTAGCAGTAAGTATCTGAGATCCCCCTCTGGAGATGCACCTGACTGCGTTTATGTGCCTGATACTAACATGTCCTCATTAACAGAGTGTGCTGGAGCTGGAGCTGGAGCTTTATTTCAGAGTGGCAAGTTCAAGCTAGAATGTTTCATGGCAGGCAGATAGTCATTCACTTTCCTTCTGGGCTGGTCTTTCAAAGTTCTCTTTTTCTCCTCCATAGAGGACAGTATTTTCCAAGGTGTTCAAATGTTTTGGTGATAAGACATTTTAAAGCAGTCTAAAGCGTCATGAAGAGCCGGCAGGAGGCCCCTAGGTGCAAGGCACAGGGTGATCGCAGGGCTGGTTATGGAGCTGTCCCTGGGCTGACTCTGACTCAGCTGGCGGTGGGCAGCCTGCTTCAGCCTGTTCCTGGGCCACAGAGAGCACCTTGCTCATTGGAATTTGCTGCTGTCCCATGGCTGTTTGTATGGCCCAGGAAACCACTGAGCAGCCCTCAACTCCAGAATGCATTTCCATGGAGCTCAACTGGGAGGACTTTATTTGGGGAAGAAAAGAAGCCTCTCAGACTATTCTCTCATAGTGCATGGCTGTGTGGCTGCTCTGGGCATGTCTTCAGATAGCCTGGTTTTTACTTTTTACCCACTGTGCCATTAACTTCATTTCAATGACTGATAAAGTGTTCTTCTTGACAATTAAACAGTGCATTTGCTGATAATTATTTCTTTTTGTTGTCAATTTTAAAGGTGCTGGTCAACAGATTGTGAGTCGATTATAAATTGCCTCTCCCAGCCTCCCACCATCTCATTCACTATTTGTATGGCATGTTAAAATGTTTTGAGGAGTGGAGCGTTTACATAAGCATCTGTTGGTCGACTGCAAATGTGTGTGTGTATTTCATATATTTAAACCCATCAAAAACTCCAGCATCCAGTTTGCTGTTCTCACATTTCAGATGAAAAACTGAAACACAAAGATTAACAAAGTCCCCTAAATTTATATAGATGGTTAATAGTGGAAGCTGGGATTAAACTGGTATTACAGATTACATGTTTGTATCCCCTCCCCCAAATTCGTATGTTGAAATCCTAACTCCCAAGGTGATGATATTAGAAGGTGATGCCTTTGGGAAGTGATTAGGTCATTAGGGTGTATCCCTCATGAATGAGATTAGTGCCCTCATAACGGGGACCCCAGACATTCCATTGCCCCTTCTACCATGTGAGGATGGGGAGAAGGCACCATCTATAAACGGGTAGCAGGCCCTTATCAGACATGGAATCTGCAGGTGCCTTGATGTTGGACTTCTACCCTCCAGAACTGTGAGAAATTGTCGATAAGCTACATATTCAATGGTATTTTTGTTATAGCAGCCTGAACTAACTAGACTGAGTGTGGAAGATGTTGCTTCACCAGATAATGAATTCTGTCAAAGGACATATCACTCATCTTAGCAAATGTCAATATGTAAATGTTTTATATAAACAAAACTCCATCTTCAGTTTCCTGCATTTTGTCATTTAAATGGAGTACATGCTAAATAATAATCGTTCATTAAATGTTTATAGAATTTATATTCATATATACAGATATATAGATAGGCTTATATCTACATATTAAAATATACATATCTGTAATTATATTAGCCAGGTAGTATCGAGTAACCAGTAAAATCAGCTAAAAATTGAAAATAATACAGAAAAACACCACTTTCAACATTGTTAATATTGAAACAAAGTGTTCCTTTAGCGTTACTTGACATTATATACAAACTTCTTTAATACATTGCAAATTAACAGGTAAAAATGGTTGTGCATATTAACCACAGTTAGAATTTAAGGTAGCACGTCTAGATATATTTGGGCTTATAAAGTATATTGTAGGTGCTATTTGAACTTCATATATGTTTAATATACATAAAAGGAATATATTTTTCTTTTTAAGAGTTTGTTTTTATATGCTTTTATTTCAAAAAGTAAATGTCAGCAGTTCCCCAACTTTGCTGCACATTGAAATCAGCTGGGGGGCTTTCAAATGTCCTAGTGTATGGCTGTCAGTCCCAGCCATTCTGATTGAATAAGGTTTAATCTGTGTATTGGGATTTTACCAAGCTATCTAAGTAATTCTAATGTGCAGCAAACTTTGGGAATCCCTGGTGTATGCAGTGCATGAAGAATCGTCAGATTTAGTGTCTGTGTATGCCCCATAACTCATCATTTTTTTTCATTTATTCCTTTACTCACTGTACCCTTGCCAACTATCTGTCAGGGATTATGCAAATGCTGGGCACATAGAGGTGAATGAAAAAGGCATAGCATTGCCCTCCTGCAGTTTTAGTCTATCAGAGGGATATAAACAGTTTACAGGTAAATAAATCAACACTCTAAAATATTTCTTAAAGATTGTGGAAAGTGAGAAGGAGGTCATGAACAAGAGGCTGTTAGGGAGAATAAATATAGGTTCAGGCAGCAAGACAACATGGATGAACACTACAAGTCAGGAAGGAGTTTGGCAGGCTCTAAGGCCAAACAGAAGGCTGAAGTGTCCCATGGGAGAGGCTGAAGAGGTTGGAGAGGGGGGTCTGGTGCAGGGGCTTTGAAGCCATGCTAGTGACTTTGGACTTAGACTTCAAACATTGTGATGCTGTTGGTTATTTTAGGCCAGGAGGCTGGGGTCAGGGTGGAGGTGGAGATGGAGATAAGGTTCTAGTTAACCATTTTAAAAGTTCTTTGTGGTGGCTGTTGCATTCATTCAAGTAAGGGATGATAGTAGCCTGGAGAAGAGTGGTGTAGTAGACGTGCATTCATGATGTATTTGGAGGAACCCACTGGCATCACTGGTGAATTGCATACGTGATGTAAGGAAGAGAAAGGAATCAAGGACAATTCCAAGCATTTGACCTAAGCAATCACGTAAATATTGATGTCATTTGGTGGGAAGGGAGATGGTTCATGGGCCGTTGCCAGTGGATGTGGATTTGGAAGTAAAGTCGGTATTTCTGTCTGGCATATTAAGCTTGAGATGCCGGATAGACATCTAAATGGAGCTGACAAATAGATAGTCCAATAAACCGGTACCCAGACCAAGAAACAGAACATAAGCAGCTGAACAGAAACATTCTTCTTCCTCTTTCAGTATCTACCCTTCTATGACCTTGTTAAACTCAAGTGTTAGTTCTAGTAATTTTTCTGTACATTTTTTATAATTTTCTAAAAAACTCATCTGTGAGTAAAGTCAGTTGAGATTTATTTCTTTCCAATATGTATGCCTTTAATTTGTTGTTCTTATTTCATTGGCCAGAGCCTCTGGTACAATGTTGACCATGAGGGGCAAGCGCAGGGGATCCTTGCCTTGCTCTTGATCGTAGGTGCAGAGCATGCACACTTGCACCGTCAAGTCTGATACAGGCTGTGTGTTTTCAAAGATGCCCTTTGTGAGGTTGAGGGAGTCCTTTTATATTCTTAAGCTGTTGAGAATTTTTTATCATGAATAGATGGTAGATTTTGTCAAAGGCTTTCCTGTATGTTCTGTATCTAGTGAGATTATTATTTGGCATTTTCATTTATTCTGTTAACATAATATCATTATTTTCTAATGATAAACCAACCTTCTGTTACTGGAATAAATTCAAATTGGTCATGGTATATCTTTTTAAATATGTTGCTGAATTTGGTTTGCTCATATTTTGTTAAGACCATTTATGTCTGTGTTCATGAAGGATATTGGCCTATAGTTTCTTTTCTTTGTCTGGCTTTGATATCAGACTAAAGCTAACTTCATAGAATAAGTTGAGCAGTGTTCCCTCCTCCAGTATTTTATGAAAGCATTTGTGAAGGATTAATATTATACTTTCTTTAAGTCCTTGGTAGTATACACCAGTGACACCATTTCAGGGTGGACTTTACTTTGTGGGAAGAGTATTGTTACCAGCTTAATTCCTTTGCTTGTTATTGATGTATTCAGATTTTCTACTTTCTTGTTGTATAATCTTTGGTAATTTGTATATTTCTAAGAATTTGTCCACTTAATATGAGTTTTCTGACTTTTTTACATAAAGTAGTTCATATTCCCATGTAATTAATACTTTTAGTGTCTGTAGTTTTGATAGCAGTGTCCCCTCTTTCATTCATGGTTTTTGTGATTTCTGTACTCGCTTGAATTATTGGTAATCTGACTAAGGGTTTGTCAGTTTTGTTAATATTTCCAAAGAGCCAACATTTGATATTTTATTTTTCTGTTTTCTGTTCTGGTCTTCGTTGTTTTCATTCTGCTTTTGTGTTTAGCTTGCTTTTTTTCTAGTTTCTTAAGGTGGATGCTTAGCTTATTAATTTCATACCTGTCTTTTCTAATATAGTTACATTTTTAATTTTATTTTTTGAATTGGCATACTGCAAAATTGACTTTTTGTTATATAGTTCTGAGTTTAACACACGTATAGATTTTATTTAACCACTATCACAATCAGTGTGCAGAACAATTTCATCACCTGGCAAAACTCCCCCAAGCTGCCCGTTTGTAGTGAGCCCTTCCTTTACTCCTAACTAACCCCTGGCAACTACTAATCTGCTCTCTGCCCCTATAGTTTTGCTATTTTCAGGGTGTCATAAAAATGGAATCATATGCTATGTATTATGTTTGGACTGGCTTCCTTCACTCAGCATAGCAGATTTGAGATTTATCCTTGTTGTGTGAAATCGATAGTTCATTCCTTTTTATTGCTGAAAAGTATGTCATTGTGTGGATGCACCACAGTTTGTTTATTCATTCACACTGTGAAGGATATTTGGGAGGTTCTAGTTTGGGATTATCACAAATAAAGTGGCTATGAACATTCGTGAACAGGCATTTGGGAAAACTAAGTTTTCATTTCCCTAGAATAAGTATCTAGGAATGAGATTGCTGTGTCATGCGTAAGTATATGTTTAATTTTATTTAAAAACTGCCCAACTGTATTCCAGGTGTTTTTTGCTTCATGTAATTTGAAGCTCTGTTGTTAGGTGCATACACATTTCGGATTGTTTTTTCTTTTTGGTGAATTGAACCTTTTATCATTAAGTATTATATCTCTTAATCCTTGGAATTTCCCTTGTTCTAGTCTACTGTATCTGATGACAATATATCTGATGTTAATAGAACTACTGTAGCTTTGTTTCCATTAATGTTTTCATGACATATCTTTGGCCATCATTTACTTTTGACCTATGTATTTTGTTGAACTTAAAGTGGATTTCGTAGAGAAAGTATATTGTTGAGTCTTATTTTTAAATTCATTCCAATAATCGATGTCTATTAGTTGGCATATTTCAGCCCTTTGCATTTAATTATTGATTTGTTTGTACTTAGATGGACAGTTTTTTGTTATTTGTTTACTGTTTGTTCTTTCAATTTTGTACCTGTTTCCCCTTTCCTATCTTTGGGATGCTTGAATTTTTTTAGTATTCTATTTTAACTTTTCTGTTTTTATATTCTCTTTGTATGCCTTTTGGTGATTGCTCTAGAGATTACAATATTCATACTTATTTTTTCACAGTCTGTGTAGAACAACATTTAACTATTCAATATGGAATGTAGAAACCTTACCACCATATAGGTCCCTTTACTTCACCCCCTTTATGTTGTAGGTGCCTTATGTATTACATCTGCAGACACTGAAAGTGCCACCAGTGTTATCACCTTTTTTTTTTTTTTTTGTGATGGGGTCTCTGTCACCTAGGCTGGAGTGCAGTGGCACGATCTCGGTTCATTGCAACCTCTGCCTCCCAGACTCAAATGAGCCTCCCACCTCAGCCTCCCGAGTAGCTAGGACCACAGGCATGTGCCACCATGCCCAGCTAATTTTTGTATTTTTGGTAGAGACACGGTTTTGTCAAGTTGCCCAGGCTGGTCTCAAACTCCTGAGCTCAAGCGATCCACCTGGCTTGGCCTCCCCAAGTGCTAGGATTACAGGCATAAGCCACCATGCCTGGCATCACTTTTACTTTATAGATATTGTATAGAAATTATGAGGCCAATCCACGCAGCCCTCTATGCTATACAAGTTGGCGGCAGGGCCACTGGTTGTGCCGAGACTCGCCGCTGTCTGGGCTGCTGGGTCTTGAGTGTCGCCTACACCGCCATGGATGCCACCGGGCACTGACAGACCTGTGGAGAGTCGGGTTGTGCCTCCCGGGCCTTATCGGGCCACCAAGCTGTGGAATGAAGTTACCACATCTTTTCGAGCAGGAATGCCTCTAAGAAAACACAGACAACACTTTAAAAAATATGGCAATTGTTTCACAGCAGGAGAAGCAGTGGATTGGCTTTATGACCTATTAAGAAATAATAGCAATTTTGGTCCTGAAGTTACAAGGCAACAACTGTTGAGGAAATTTCTTAAGAATCGTATAATTGAAGATATCAAAGGGAGGTGGGGATCAGAAAATGTTGATGATAGCAACCAGCTCTTCAGATTTCCTGCAACTTTGCCACTTAAAACTCTACCACGAAGGCATCCAGAATTGAGAAAAAACAGCATAGAGAACTTTTCCAAAGATAAAGATAGTATTTTTAAATTATGAAACTTATCTCGTAGAACTCCTAAAAAGCATGGATTACATCTATCTCAGGAAAATGCCGAGAAAATAAAACATGAAATAATAAATGAAGATCAAGAAAATGCAGTTGATGATAGAGAACTAAGCCAGGAAGACGTTGAAGAAGTTTGGAGATATTTTATTCTGATCTACCTGCAAACTATTTTAGGTGTGCCATCCCTAGAAGAAGTCATAAATCCAAAACAAGTAATTCCCCAATATATAATGGGGCCAATACAAGTAAACATGGAGTAGTTATACTACGAAACAAATCAGATGACCTCCCTCACTGGGTATTATCTGCCATGAAGTGCCTAGCAAATTGGCCAAGAAGCAATGATATGAATAATCCAACTATGTTGGATTTGAACGACATGTATTCGGAACAATCACAGATTATTTTCTAGATCTCCCTGAACCTCTACTTACTTTTGAATATTACGAATTACTTGTGAACATTTTGGTTGCATCTTCATTTTTGTTTCATTTCGTGGTAGTTGTTTGTGGCTACATAACAGTTTCAGATAGATCCAGTGGGATACATAAAATCCAAGATGATCCACAGTCTTCAAAATTCCTTCACTTAAACAATTTGAATTCCTTCAAATCAACTGAGTGCCTTCTTCTCAGTCTGCTTCATAGAGAAAAAAAAAACAAAGAAGAATCAGATTCTACTGAGAGACTACAGATAAGCAATCCAGGATTTCAAGAAAGATGTGCTAAGAAAATGCAGCTAGTTAATTTAAGAAACAGAAGAGTGAGTGCTAATGACATAGTGGGAGGAAGTTGTCATAATTTAATAGGGTTAAGTAATATGCATGATCTGTCCTCTAACAGCAAACCAAGGTGCTATTCTTTGGAAGGAATTGTAGATGTGTCAGGGAATTCAAGTAAAGAGGCATCCAGTGTCTTTCATCAATCTTTTCCGAACATAGAAGGACAAAATAATAAACTGTTTTTAGAGTCTAAGCCCAAACAGGAATTCCTGTTGAATCTTCATTCAGAGGAAAATATTCAAAAGCCATTCAGTGCTGGTTTTAAGAGAACCTCTACTTTGATTGTTCAAGACCAAGAGGAGTTGTGTAATGGGAAATGCAAGTCAGAACAGCTTTGTAGGTCTCAGAGTTTGCTTTTAACAAGTAGTACAAGAAGGAATAGTTATTATCAATACACCAGTGGCTGAAATTACCATGAAACCAAATGTTAGACAAGGCAGCACAAGTGTGCAAACAGCTATGGAAAGTGAACTTGGAGAGTCTAGTGCCACAATCAATAAAAGACTCTGCAAAAGTACAATAGAACTTTCAGAAGATTGTTTACTTCCAGCTTCTTCTGTGTTGACTGGCACACAAAGTTTGCTGCAACCTCATTTAGAGAGGGTTGCCATCAATGCTCTACAGTTATGTTGTTTGTTATTTCCCCCACCAAATCATAGAAAGCTTCAACTTTTAATGCGTATGATTTCCCGAATGAGTCAAAATGTTGATATGCCCAAACTTCATGATGCAATGGGTGCAAGATCACTGTTGATACATACCTTTTCTCAATGTGTGTTATGATGTGCTGAAGAAGTGGACCTTGATGAGCTTCTTGCTGGAAGATTAGTTTCTTTCTTAATGGATCATGATCAGGAAATTCTTCAAGTACCCTCTTACTTGCAGACTGCAGTGGGAAAACATCTTGACTACTTAAAAAGGGGACATATTGAAAGTCCTGGAGATGGACTATTTGGTCCTTTGCCAACTTACTCATACAGTAAGCAGATTAGTGCTCAGGAGTTTGATGAGCAAAAAATTTCTACCTCTCAAGCTGCAATTGCAGAACTTTTAGAAAATATTGTTAAAAACAGGAGTTTACCTCTAAAGGAGAAAAGAAAAAAACTAAAATAGTTTCAGAAGGAATATCCTTTGATATATCAGAAAAGATTTCCAACCATGGAGAGTGAAGCAGCACTTTTTGGTGACAAACCTACAATCAAGCAACCAATGCTGATTTTAAGAAAACCGAAGTTCCGTAGTCTAAGATACTAGCTGAATTAAAAATTATGTAATACTTGTGGAACTTTGATAAATGAAGCCATATCTGAGAATGTAGCTACTCAAAAGGAAGTCTGTCATTAATAAGGTATTTCTAAATAAACACATTATGTAAGGTGGTGCCAAAATAGATGTTTATCAATGTGAGACTCCTAGGAAACTAACTAGATCTCAATTGAGAGCACATAACATATACTTTTTGTTTTTAACACAGCTATCCAGTAAGGCTATCATGATGTGTGCTAAAATTTTATTTACTTGAATTTTGAAAACTGAGCTGTGTTAGGGATTAAACTGTAATTCTGTTTTTAAAAGAAAATTTATCTGCAAATGTGCAAGTTCTGAGATATTA
Source organism: Gorilla gorilla gorilla (assembly GCF_029281585.2). Taxonomy (NCBI): domain Eukaryota; kingdom Metazoa; phylum Chordata; class Mammalia; order Primates; family Hominidae; genus Gorilla; species Gorilla gorilla. Next base: position 32,003,358 of record NC_073240.2, read on the forward strand.
GCTAATGAATTAGTTGTTTGGGGTTACTTCTTTGTTTCTAAGTATGAGAATGTGAAGAATATTTGAAAACTCAATGAAATAATTCTCAGCTGCCAAATGTTGCACTCTTCTATATATTCTTTTTCCACTTTTGATCTATTTATATATATGTATGTGTTTTTGAAATATGTATATATTTTATCAGATTTGGTTTTGCCTTAAATATTATCCCCAACTGCTTCAGTCATTCATTTGTTCAATATATATATTTTGAATTCTAATTTTCATAATCTATTAGAAGATGAGGATGTAAAAGAAGTATAAGGCAATCATATATTCATTCAAAAGATATTTATTTAGCAACTGCTATGTGCCTTTCATTATTCCAGATATGCGGAGACAATGATAAATAAAACATATAATCTCTTCCATAAGGTATTTATTTTTTAATCAAGGGAGATACGCCTATCAGATGCTTAAAATAACAACATTACCCACTGAAATCAGGGCATATAGAATCATTCAGCTAAAGACTGACTTAGTCTATGATGATGGAACAGGTCTCTAAGCTAGTGGTTTTCAAACTGGTGCACATTAGACTCACCCAAGGAGTTTTAAAACAGCCTATATGCCCAGGGCCTAATTTATACTAATTGAATCTGAATTTTGGGGATATTGTATAGGGATTAGTATTTTTTTTAATCTAGGTGATTCCAATATTCATCCAACTGTGAGAATCAATGGCCTAAGTGCTTTTTATAAACATTTTTATAAGTGTCAAGATAATGGCACATTGACTTTATTTTTACATTGGAAGAAAATGCTTGCCAAGTATAAATGACTCTCATCTTAAAACAAGGTTCTTCAGTTTCTGCTTGATTGACTTGGTACAAACTTGAAGCAAGTTGCCTTCTATTTTTTACTTCAAGATTGTTTCATATCTATTCCTTAAGTGTAAAGAAATATATAATGCCTGGGTTGTAATAAAATCTTAATGTTTAATGACTATTCTCATTTCTCAATGTAATTTCATACTATTTATCTATAAAATGATAGTGTTCCATTTAACATTACTGATTTTTATTAAAAACCTTGACAGAAAATTATGAATTATAAATATGACTTTATCCTGGCTATAAAATTATTGGACCAAATTGAATTCTTTCTAAGGCAGTTGTATACTAAAACTTTTATTGCTTATAGATATGTAAAATGTGGATTATGTTGCAAATTGAGATTAAAATTATCTGGGGTTTTGTAACAAAAAAATTATGAGAAGAATCTATTATATTATCCATATATGTACCATTTCTGTTGCTTTTTATTTCTGAAGTTTCAAGTTTCCCTCCCGTGTCACTCTTGTCTGAGAAACTTCCATTAACATATCTTTCAGAGCAGCTCCGTTGACTAATTCTCTTCATTTTCTTTCATCTGAGAATATCTTTGTTTCCTCTCCATTCTTGAAGATTATTTGTACTTAGTATAGAATTCTGGGTTAACAGTTCTTGTCTTTCATTCCTTTAAAAATGTTGTGCCTCTGTGGTTTCTGATGAGAAATCTGCAGTCATTCAGAGGGTTGTCCTCCTATTTATAATGCAGTGATTTTTCCTTGCTGTATTCAGGCTTTTTGTCAAAAATCTTGTCTTTGGTTTTCAGCCACATGATTATGATTTGTCTGGGCCTGGATTTCTTTTATTTTCTTTTGCTTGGGGTTCCCTGAGTGTCTTAAATCTATAAATTTGTCTTTCATTAAATTTGGGAAGATTTCAGCCACCGTTTGTCAAATTTTCTTTTCCACACCAGACTCTTACTCCTTTCTTGGGACTTTGGTGACACAAATGTTCAACCTTTTGAATTCTTTCCCTCAGATTCCTGAGTCTTTTAATTTTTTTCATTTTTTTCTCTCCGATGTTCAAATGAGATAATTTCTATTGATTTCTCTTCAAGTCCAATGACTTTCCTCTGCTATCTCCATTCTGCCATTTAACCCATCTAAAGAACATTTTTTACATTTCAGCTATTGTATTTTTCATCTCTAAAATTTCCACTTGATTCTTCTTTATATCTTTTTTCTTTACTGAGACTTCTGTCTTTTGTTGTTGTTGTTGTTTTGTTGTTGTTGTTGTTGTTGAGATGGAGTCTCGCTCTGTCGCCCAGGCTGGAGTGCAGTGGCACGATCTCCGCTCACTGAAACCTCCATCTCCTGGGTTCAAGTGATTCTCCTGCCTCAGCCTCCCCAGTAGCTGGGATTATAGGTACATGCTACCAGGCCCAGTTGATTTTTGTACTTTTAGTAGAGATGGGGTTTCACCATGTTGGCCAACCTGGTCTTGAACTCCTGACCTCAGGTGATCCGCCTGCCTCAGCCTCACAAAGTGTTGGGATTACAGGCGTGAGCCACCGCACCTGGCCGACTTCTGTCTTTACATTTGTTTATTCTTACGTCTTGGAGCATGGTTATTATAGCTGCTTTTGTCTGCTTTTGCCAATATTTTTGTCGTCTCGGAGTAACATATGTTGTTTTTCTCTTTTCTTGTAGTAAAGGTTTTCCTGGTCATTTGTGTACCAAGTAATTTGGATTGAATCGTGGACATTTGGAATGTTATGTTATCAGACTCTATGTCTTATCATAAGGAGAATATTGATTTTGTTTGTTTTATCAGGCAATCTACATAGCTAGGTTCAGGCTTCAAGTTCTGACCCTTTCAGGGATGTGGTTCCAAAGTTGAGTCTGTTTTCAGAGCTTTCGCAATGCTATTTGGATCCTTCTATAGCTTACGCACCACTCAGTGGCAAGCCTGGGACCTGGATGATAGCTAGTCCTATAGTTCTATAATCAAAGCCTTTGGTGTACTGTTTAGGGTTAGATTCGTGCATGCACAGCTCAGAGGTGAGCCAGAAGATCACACCTCACTTTACAGGGTTACTTTCTTGAGCTCCTCCTCTTCACAGTCTTTCTGGTTCTTTATGCTCCTTTCAGTGTCCTTTGATCAGATAGCCAGGGCTTTAGTGTCCCTGCTTTGTCTTGTACTTTATGACTTTATCTGTGTGGAGGTTAAATGGTGGGAGGACAGAGAAAAAAAGCAATGAGGATTTGCTCCAAGCCCTTGAGACCACAGCTCCTGTGGGCAGAGAGGAGAATTCCCCTCCCTCAGAGTTTTAGGAACATGCCTGGAAGCTGTGGCCACCACTCCTGCCACTGCAGAATTGCTACCACATCATTGATTTTACTGTTAGTTTTGAAAAACCAATTTGGTTGAGATATAATTCACATACCAAATTCACCCACTAAAAGTACAGTTTATTGATTTTTAGTATATTCACAGATATATGCAACTATTCACACAATTTAATTTTGGAACACTTCATTACCCCAAAAAGAAATTCTTACCCATTACCAGTGACTTACACACATGCCCCCCTCTGTAGGCAACCATTAATCTATTTTCTGTCTTTACAGATTTATCAGGGCATTTTATACAAATGGCATCATATAATATATTATCTTTTGTGTTTGGCTTCTTTCACTTAATGTTTTCAAGGTTCATCCATGTTGTAGTAAGTACCAGTACTTTCTTCCTTTTCATAGCTGAATGATATTCAATTGTATGGATATATCACATTGCATGTATCTATTAATCAGTTGATGGATATTTGGGTTTTTCTACTTTTGGCTAATATGAATAATGCTGTTATGACAATTCATATACAGATATGTTTTCATTTCTCTTTGGTATATACCTAGGAGTAGAATGTCTGGGTCATATGGGAATTCTATGCTTAACTTTTGAGGAACTGCTGAACTATTTTTTGAAGTAGCTGTATCATTTTATGTTCCTACCAGCAGAGTATAAGATTTCCAGTTTCTCCACATCTTTGCCAACACTTATTATTGTTTGTCTTTCTTATTATACCCATCCTAGTGGGTGTGAAGTTATATTTCGTTGTGATTTTGATTTGCGTTTCCTTAGTGACTAGTGATGTTGAGTATCTTTTCATGTGATTATTGACTGGTTTTATGTATTCTTTTGAGAAATATCTGTTCAAATCCTTTGTCCATTTTTATTGGTTATTTGTGTTTTTATTATTGAGTTGTATATATTCTGTATACAAGTCCCTTATCAGATGTACATTGTGCAAATATTTTCTCCCATTCTGTAGGTTGCCTTTCCATATTCTTGATAGTGTTCTTTGAGAAAAAACTATAAATTTTTGTAATTTTGATGAAGTTCAATTTATCTGTTCTTTTGTTGATTGTGCTTTTGTTATTGTACCTACAAAATTATTGCCTAACTCAAGATTACAAAGATTTACTGCTATGTTTTCTTCTAAGTGTTGTTATGCTATTGTCTCTTAGGTTTAGGAGGCTCATGATCAATCTTGTCTTAATTTTTGTGTACAGTGTGAAGTAAGGATAGAACTTTATTCATTCACTTGTGGATACTAAGTTGCCCGACCACTATTTGTTAAAAAAAACAAAAAAACAAAAAAAAACAAAAAAAAACTGTTCTTTCCCCACAAAATTATCTTGCTGCTCTTGTAAAGAATCAACCAGACATAAATGCAAGGGTTTATGCCAGTACCATACTATCTTAATTATTGTGGATTTATCATAAATTTTAAAGTCAGAAAATGTGAGTCCTCCTTTGTTTTTCGAGATTATCCTGGCTATTCTCAATCCCTTGAATTTCCATATGAATTTTAGGGTCAGCTTGTCAATTTCTGAAAAAAAAGCCAGCTGGAATTTTGAAAGGGATTGGGTTGAATTTGTACATTAATCTAAGGAGTATTGCAATCTTAGCAACATTGCATTTTCTGGCCCATGAATATGGGATATCTTTTAACAGCAACACTGGAAACTGGAAGACAACGGAAGATAACTTCAATGTGTTCAATACAAAACCCTGCAAAACTAAAATTCTAATTCCAGTGAAAGTATCTTTATAAAATGAAGGGAGAAGAAGTGAGCATTTGGTGACAGAGAGTATAGATAAATCTTCAAAGATTGTTGCTATAAAGGACAGCATAAAAAGGATTGGTAGCTGGAGGGAGATATGAAGTTGATTTTTAAGATGAGCAATTTAAAAACATCTCATATAGAGAAGAAGGAAGTGATTAAACAGTGGAAATCAGGGCTAATTGGAAGGATGATGTCCCTTAGTAACTTTTAGCAGGTGAGGAGGGTAGCATCCAAAGGGAGGTAAGGTGAGAGAAGGATGAAGGATGAGGGTACAGAAGCTGAAGAATAATGATAGGAAGATCAAGAGTTCTCCATTAGACCACTGTGTGGAGTAGGTAGCAAAGTTATAAGGGAGACTGAAGGGAAGGAGTTTGTTGGAAATTTGAGAAAAACAGAAAAGTATGAAATTGTCATCTTGGGGAATAACAAAGTGAAATTTCCATGAAAATAAAACAATTTAGCAGTTTTTAGTGCCTATATGATATAAATTTGAAGACAGCCTAGTCATCAGAGTTCTAAGATTTTTTTCCAGTGATGTTCAGGTTTGGTACAAGTCCAGAGTAAGTGATGCAGAGTAGAGGGAAGCATGGACAAAGCATGAATATTATGTGTAAAAGCATGACTCTGGCCGGGTGTGGTGGCTCATGCCTGTAATCCAGCACTTTGGGAGGCTGAGGCAGCAGGATCACTTGAGGTCAGGAGTTTGAGACCAGCCTGGCCAACATGGCAAAACCCTGTCACTACTATACAAAAATTAGCCAGGCATGGTGGTGCACGCCTGTAATCCCAGCTACTCGGGAGGCTGAGGTAGGAGAATTGCTTGAACCCGGGAGGCAGAGGTGGCAGTGAGCTGAGATCACACCACTGCACTCCATCCTGGGTGACAGAGCAAGACTCCATCTCAAAAACAAAAAGGCAAAAATGCATGCCAGTGTGGTAAGCCACGATCTATTAGGTGAGGCAGTTAAAGAAGCAGGACTCAGAAGGAGGAAAGTGTGAGAAGTGACAGGATTAGCAGAATGTAGGCCCTGAGAAGGGCAGACTCATGCACACGTGGCCATTGGATACCTTGCAGAAATTAGTAATTCTCTGGGGTAGGTGCCAAATAAGTGGTAATTGACTCTGGCCACACATTATGGTCACCTGGGGACCTTTAAAAAATTTATCAGTGGGATTCAAGCCCATTGGTTCAGGATCTCTGAGCATTAGTGTCTTTTAAAAGATGCACAAGTGATTCTAATACACAGACAGAGCTGATGGCTGCTACAAGAGAGCGTGGAGTGCTGGAGACCTCGAGGCCTGGAAATACAGAGCTGCTGCCTTGCATAGCTCCCAATGGCACATTGATATGGACTGCAGTGTCCCTGGGTGGAGGGTTATAGCAATCTTAGAGCATTTTAAGATTGACAACCCACGAGAGGAGTTGTAGACCCATTAAATTATTAGGGATTTAAAATATCTAGAGCAGTGATTCTAAACCCTGGAGGGGGCAGGTCAGAAAAACACTTCAATGCCTAGATAGCATCCCAGACATCAAAATCAAAATTACATCAAAATCACTGTGGTTGAAGCCCAGGCTAAATCAGGACATTAAAAAAGCTCCCCAATTTTTTTTTGTATGGTAAATACTGGATGGGATGCAGCGTTGGGTGGAGATTTGATGATTTCTGATGGAGTCGTGTTGAGTTTGAGGAAGTTGTGCTTCATCCAGTTGGAGATGTCAAAGAAACCATTAGCTCCAGGTCTGGAGCTTGGCAAAGTCTTGAGCTGAAGCAAAATAATCTTCCCCACTATGGGTGAATTGTTGATTGCTATATATTTTTAGAACATATTAGTTTTGTGATGTTCCAATGCAAGTCATAGTCTTTATAAATGACCATGTCTGCTCTCTGGTTCGAGCAGTATTCCATAGCTAGAGAGGAGAATACAGTTCTGGCACTGATGTGCGATGCTTGTAAAATGCAGTTAGAAGAGCGTCGGGGAAGGGAGGTTTCTGCAGAGTTTGTGTGATCGTACCTGCTAATTTCAGAGTCAAAGGCCCAGATTGGAGAAAGACTCAGTAGAATGAGACCAGCTGAAGCTCCTGACTTACACAGCAGGGCCATTCTTGGCTGTGTGCCCAGAGGGCGATGACCACATGCTTAGCAGGAAGGCACTATTGTTTCCTGTTTTGCTTGTTTGTGTGTTTGATTTTGTGTGTGTGTGTGACAGACATGTTGGTATTTCCCTTTATCTAAATGATACTATCCATTTCTACAGTTTTATATGTGTTAAACTCTTGAGGCAGTTTTTGAACTTTGACTACATGACTTTTAAGGTCCCTCAGTCCATTTTGATAATTTGTCAACATTAAAAGTAAATGAAAGCCTACGTTTTAGGATTCATATGAAATAAAAATCGAAGACATTTACTTTTATGAGTTCCCTTAAAATATGTCAAACTACCTAGCACTGAATATTGTTATGCTTGTTCAAGTGAGAATCTGGCCATTGTTTTGGGGTGACACAGTTCTTGCCACATCTGTTCTAAGGATCATCAGTGGGTCAACCTCATTTGTGAAAGCCTCTTCACATACTCATATTAATTTTTGTGGAATATTTGTTTACTCAAGGCACTGACAATGCTCAAAGAATTCTATAGAATTATTTTAAAGGGCTTCCTTATTAAATTCTAATTTACCATATAAACTGCTTTGTCCAGATGAAAGTGACCCACAATTACACTTTGAAATGTAATTGACATTTCATTAGTGACTGTGGGTTTGTGTCTTGGAAGAGAGATTTTGTCTCCTTAGGGCCAGGGTTGCCCATGGTACAATTCCAGGGGAATACGTTGCGGCTGGCTGGTAATGTCCAGGGGCTGGCTCCCAAATCTCCTTGTTACATTGATTTATGTATTTATGTATTTCTGGATTTATTGGAAATAATATTGCAGTTGTCCTCTTGACCATTGTGTTTAAGTGGTAGCAGTAGCAGTGGTACTAGGAGTGGTATAGTGAGATCTAACCTCTAGCAAGTCCTTTCTCTGTGCCAAGAACCCTTTATATATATATAAACCTATATATATATATAATATATATATATTATTTCATTTCATCCCTGCAGTAACCCTATGAGGAAGGTGCCATTTCCATCCACATTGTATAAAAGAAGAGATGAAGTAACTTCCCCAAACTTTGGGGTTAGAATTAGATCCCTGGCTGTCTGGGCTCCAACTTAAGATCCCTGGAGATTCAGCACCAGGAGGTGCAGGATTAATGAGATCTGCTTCTGCCTTAGAGAAAAGCAGGAGCTGGGGTATGGGAGTGGATATGACAGCACAGTGAAGTTGGGTTCATCTGGACAGGCACAGAGGTTAAAGAGCCTCCATATGATGTGTGCCTGTGCCATCTAACCCTGCTCAGTCCAGTGGCATTCCAGTGGCTCCGAGGAGACAGGAGAGATCTCCTGCTTTGAGGAAGAGGATGGTTTCCTGCCATCATTTCTATGTCATGGAGCAACTTCGGTGGCCCCCACATACCCAGTATACAATCTTTACTGCTTTCTTGTGCGTACTGTTCCTTAGAAGCAAGAGGGATGCTGAGTAGTTGTTAGGTCCGCAGTAGCTGGTGTGAGGCCAGAAGTTTTGTCAAAATTCCAAATAATGGTAAATTGTAAGCTGATCTCATCTAATTTATTTATCTTGCATAGGCTATCCCCATATTCTTATTTAACTTGAGCTGGTTCAGGGTTACTAAAAGCAGTGTGTGTGTGTGTGTGTGTGTGTGTGTGTGTGTGTGTGTGTGTGTGTGTGTGTTGGGTACACTGGGTTTTTATGCATTCCTGTCCTCAGAAAGGACCCAGTGAATGGATGAGAGGGCAGCCCTGTCTCTGTCACCCTGGCCATGTTAGCTTTGGGGGATGGAGCATTGAGGCCATAGTTGATTACATCACGAGGACAGTGACTTTGTGCGTCAGCACTGACTTTACGGCCTTCTCTGGGACCACAGTGGCAAGACTGTCTTATAGACATTTCCAGGGCCCTGAAAAGTACCTTGAGAGGAGAAACAAAAAGGTTTTCTTTAATGTCTACATTATTCTCACAATTATTGTTTGCAGGAGAAATCCCTGTTCCAATTTAATAAGTAAAGAGAAAGTTAAAATAATGATGAATGGTAATAATGTAAAACTCAAACTACAAAATAAAAAGAAAGATACACTGTAAAAGAGTTATTCTGTGTTTAGAAAGAAAAAGCAACAGAGGACCCACAGGCCCTTAGTCAGAGGTGTGGAAGTTGAAAGCAGGTGTCCACAGGCGCTGAAGTGTTACAGGGCACAGCTAACTCCATGGCCAGTGGGGCAAGACTGGGCAAGGGGCAGCAGCTGGGCTCCTCATCTTCAGCAGAGTCGCCACTGGAGGTGAGGCTGGAGTCCTCAGCTCTGCTCCCTTGCTCTGTGACGCATGATGCGCCTTTGCAGAAGGGCTTAAGCCCATAACCCCTTTCTAGCGGGCACCAGGTAGACGACACCAGCCACTGTTTGCCTTGCTGCCTGCCTGGTTGCCAGTCTGTTAACAGACCTAGGCCGCCACTGGGTGGAAAACAAGCAAACAGGCAAGGCCAAAGCTCGAAGGTAGATTGAGAAGCATTTCAGTGAAAACACCATTCTTACTTGAAAATTTCTTTGACGTTGAAGACCAGTACTTTTTTTTTTTTTTTTTTTTTTTTTTTTGAGACAGAGTCTTGCTCTGTCTCCCAGGCTGAAGTGCAGTGGCACAATCTCTGCTCATTGCAAGCTCCACCTTCTGGGTTCACACCATTCTCCTGCCTCAGCCTTCCAAGTAGCTGGGACTACAGGCGCCCGCCAGCACGCCTGGCTAATTTTTTTGTATTTTTAGTAGAGACGGGGTTTCACCATGTTAGCCAGGGCGGTCTCGATATCCTGACCTCTTGATCCACCCACCTCGGCCTCCCAAAGTGCTGGGATTACAGGCGTGAGCTGCCGTGCCCAGCCAAAGACTAGCACTTTTGTTTAAGGACTGCACAGTTTAGGTTTTCCTTACATGATGCTTCCTATCTGATACTAATGGACAGGAAAGGCCCCATTGAGAGTTCTCACCCTGTAGCATTCTAGCTCGCCCTCAGATATATGAAGAAGTTCTCTTGTGTTTTCAAATGCTTCTGGCACCATCAGGCTAAAAAACCATGTATGCCACATATTATTAATACTTCCTCACTTTCCCCCTCCTTCCATTCCTCCTCCTTCCCTCTCTCCTATCTTCCCTTATTCTCTCTCCCACCTTCACTTCCCCTCTTCCCACCTTCCCTTCATCTCTCTCCTCCTTAAATAGAATTATCTCTCTTCTCTCTTTCACACACAAACACACACACACACATGAACACAGAGGAACACACACATAATCACACACACACACCATCTCTCTCTCTCTCTCTCTGTCTCTGTCACTCTCTTCCTCTTCCTTCTGTGCCAGCCAACTAGACTAGTAAGGAGACCAACCAGTTATTCCAGGAGAACCTCCTTCATACCCCTACTCCAGCAGTTCTCAAACTGTGGTCTGTGGACCCCTGGGGTCCCTGAGAAGCTTTCAGGAGGTTCACAATGTCAAAATGATTTTCACAATAATATTAAAAGTGCAAATCTGGAAGCATCACATTACATGATTCAAACTATACTATAAGCCCATAGTCACCAAAACAGCATGGTACTGTTATAAAAACAGGCACATAGACCAATGGAACAGAATAGAGAACCCAGAAATAAACCCAAATACTTACAGCCAACTGATCTTCAACAAAGCAAACAAAAACGAAGTGGGGAAAGTACACCCTTTTCAACAATGGTGCTGGGATAATTGGCTGGCCACATGTAGGAGAATGAAAATGGATTCTTGTCTGTCACCTTATACAAAAATCAACTCAAGATGGATTAAAGACTTAAATCTAAGACATGAAACTATAAAAATTCTAAAAGATAACATTGGAAAAACCCTTCTAGACCTTGGCTTAGGCAAGGATTTCATGACCAAGAGCCCAAAAGCAAACGCAATAAAAACAAAGATAAATTGCTGGGACTTAATTAAACCAAAGAGCTTTTGCATGGCAAAAGGAACAGCCAGCAGAGTAAACAGACAACCTACAGAGTGGGAGAAAATCTTCACAATCTATATGTCTGACAAAGGACTAATATCCAAAATCTACAATGAACTCAAATCAACAAGAAAAAAATATCCCATTAAAAAGTAGGCTAAGGACATGTATAGACAATTCTCAAAAGAAGATATACAAATGGCCAACAATCATATGAAAAAATGCTCAACATCACTAATGAGCAGAAAAATGCAAATCAAAACCATAATGCAATACCACCTTACTCCTGCAGGAATGGCCATAATCAAAAAAATCAAAAAATAGTAGGTGTTGGCATGGATGCAATGAACAGGGAACACTTCTACACTGCTGGTGGGAATGTAAACTAATACAACCACTATGGAAAACAGTGTGGAGATTCCTTAACTAAAAGTAGAACTACCACTTGATCCAGCAATCCCACTGCTTGGTATCTACCCAGAGAAAAGTCATTATACAAAAAAAGATAACTGAACATGTGTGTTTATAGCAGCACAATTCTCAATTGCAAAAATGTGGAACTGATCCAAATGCCCATCAATCAAGGAATGGATAAAGAAACTGTATATATATATATATATATATATCTCGCAGGTTATATATCATATATATATATGATGGAATACTACTCAGTCATAAAAACGAATGAATTAATGGCATTTGCAGCAAACTGGATGAGATTGGAGACCATTATTCTAAGTGAAGTAACTCAGGAATGGACAACCAAACATCGTATGTTATCATGCATAAGTGGGATGCAAAGGCATAAGAATGACACAATGGACTTTGGGGACTTGGGGAAAGAGTGGGAAGGGGGTGAAGGATAAAAGACTAGAAATAGGGTACAGTGTATACTGCCTGGGTGATGGGTGCACCAAAATCTTACATGTCACCACTAAGGAACTTACTCGTGTAACCAAACACCACCTGTCTCCCAATAACCTATGGAAATATAAATAAATATTTGGTAGAATTCTCCAGTGACACTGCCTGGATCTGGAGATTTCTTTTTTTGGGAGTTTGCTTAAAAAAAAAAAAAGTCATTTGCCTTTTTCATTATGTGAACATTTGGGCCATGGTACAAGAAGTAATGGTGGTAAAACTGCTGGCACCTTAGCTTGAATCAAGCTTGTGGCATCAAACTGTGCCATTAGTCATTGTATTCCTCACTGTTTTGCACAATGTAAAGGTAAATGCTAATTTCCTTTAGTAATGTCCCTGATGAAACAGTAAAAATGATTCATTTTATTAAATATTGACCCTTGACTGCAAGTCGTTTTAATATTCTGAGCACTTCTGCTGCATATGATGATGGTGGTCTTAAAACGAAATCACCGTCTGTGCAGTTGTTTCAGTTGCAAGCTGAACTGGCCCCCTTTTCCATGAAACACCACTTTTACCTGAAAGAATGACTGACAAACTATGTTTACTCAGACTTTGTTATATGGCAAAGATTTTTATTTTCAAAAATGATGAGGATAAGTCTCTCAGTTAAGACAATTAATACCATTTGTTGCTTTCCAGTCAACATTCATATTCTTTAAAACATGACCTAAATAGCTTACCAGCACTTAAATTCTGCATTAATATTGGCGGTAATATTAGTGAATGTGATTTTTGATATTACATAATATATAGTATGTCAACATTTGAAAAAGTTTCATAACTCAGCAAGCTAATGTTTTCCAGATGACTAATGCATGATGTAGCAAAATTATGCATGAATAAAAGATTCATCTGAAGTGTAAGCTAGACCAATGGATTGTAGAGTAGCAGAGTACAAAATGTTCATTGATGTCATGTTAGATTCCACAGCGCCACTAGCTTTTAAGCAACTATCACTTGTCAAGTTTCAGAATGATATCAAAGAATATCCTACAATTATTTGAAAAACCTGCTAAAATACTCCTCACTTTTCCAACTACATTTCTCTATGAGGATAGATTTTCCTCATATACGTCATCCAAAACAACATAGTTTTGCTTTGTAGTTGTACTGTATTTGTATGTATCCATACACATCATACTTTAGCATTACATGTTTTCAACTTTACATAAATGGAATCATACTGTATACATTTTGTGTTTTTCTTTCTTGTTTGATTCAACATATACTTTGAATCAAAGCATCACTGTAGGTACCTGGAGTTCTTTCATATTCAGTGTTTTATTTGTATATGAATATGCCACATTCATTTATAAATTATTTAAAAATTTTAATTTTAGATTCAGTGGCTATGTGTGCAGGTTTGTTGCAAGGGTATATTGTGTGATGCTGGGGTTTGGGCTTCTATTGATCCCATCATGTACATAGTGAACATAGTACCCAACAGGTAGTTTTTCAGCCCTTGCCCCCCTCTCTCCTTCTCTTCCTTTGGAGTTTCTAGCATCTGTTATTCCTGTCTTTATGTCTGTGCATACCCAATATTTAGCTCTCACATACAATATTTGGTTTTCTGTGTTAATTGCACTAGGATAATGGCCTCCAGCTCCACCTATGTTGTTTGAAAAGGACATTATTTCATCCTTTTTTTGGCTGCAGAGTATTCCATGGTGTATATGAAACACATTTTCTTTTTTCTGTCCATCACTGATGGGCATCTAGGTTGATTCCATGTCTTTGTTGCTGTGAATAGTGCTACAACGAATATATGTATGCATGTATCTTTTGGGTAGTACAATTTATTTTCTTTTGGGTAGATACCCAGTAATGGGATTGTTGGATTGAATGGTAGTTCTCTTTTTAGTTCTTTGAGACATCTCCAAACTGCTTTCTGCAGTGGCTGAACTAATCTGCTTTCCCACATGCAGTGTGTAAGTGTTCCCTTTTCTCTGTAGCCTCACTGTCTGTTATTGTTTGGATTTTTAATAATGGCCATTCTGACTGGTATGAGATGGTGTCTTTTTGTGGTTTCGGCGTGCATTTCTCTGATGATTAGTGATGTTGAGCAGTTTTTCATATGTTTGTTGGCTACTCATATGTCTCTTTTTGAGAAGTGTCTCTTTATGTCCTTTACCCACTGTTTAATGAGGTTGTTTCTTGCTTATTGATTTGTTTGCATTCCTTATAGATTATGGATATTAGTCCTTTGTCAGAGGCATAGTTTGTGAATATTTTCTGCCATTTCTCTAGGTGGTATATTTACTCCATTAGTTTATTTTGCTGTGCAGAAGCTCTTTAGTTTAATTTTGTCCCACTTGTCAATTTTAGTTTTTGTTGCAATTGCTTTTGAGGACTTAGTCGTAAGTTCTTTGCCTAGGCTGATGTCCAGAAAGGTATTTTCTAGGTTTTCTTCTAGGATTTTTATAGTTTGAGGTTTTACATTTAAGATTTTAATCCATCTTGAGTTAATTTTTTATATGGCGATAGGGAGGGGTCCAATTTCATTCTTCTGCATATGGCTAACCAGTTTTCCCAGCACCATTTGTTGAATGAGTCCTTTCCCCATTGCCTATTTTTGTCGACTTTGTTTCTATTCAACAATGACTAGTTCAACTTATCCTGAAACAAATAATAATTATACATAGTATTAAAGGGTGGGAAGATTAGTTGGTTGTAGACGTGTGGCTTTACTTCTGGGCTCTCTGTTTTGTTCCATTGATCTGTGTGTCCACTTTTGTGTCAGTACCATACTGTTTTGGTTACTGTGGTCTTGTAGTATAGTTTGAAGTTGGGTAATGAGATGCCTCCAGCTTTGTTCTTTTTGCTCAGGATTTCTTTGGCTATTCAGGCTCTTTTTGATGTCATGTAAATTTTGGATTTTTTTTTCTAATTCTGCAAAAAATGACATTAGTGATTTGATAGCAATAGTGTTAAATCTGTAAATTGCTTTGGGCACTATGACCTTTTTTTTTTTTTTTTTTTTTTTTTTTGAGTCAGAATCTCTGTTGCCCGGGCTAGAAAGCAGTGGCATGATCTTGGCTCACTGCAACCTCTGCATCCCAAGTTCAGGCTATTCTCAAGCCTCAGTCTCCTGAGTAGCTGGGATTATAGATGCCTGCCACCACACCCAGCTAATTTTTGTGTTTTTTGTAGAGACAGGCTTTCACCATGTTGGCCAGGCTGGTCTCGAACTCCTGACCTGAAGTGATCCACCCGCCTCAGCCTCCCAAAGTGCTGGGATTACAGGCGTGAGCCACCGTGCCCGGTCGAACATTTTAACAATATTGATTCATCCAATTCATGAGCATGGAATGCATTTCCATTTGTGTCATCCGTAATTTCTTTTATCAGTGTTTTTGAGTTCTGCTTTAGAGATGTTTCACCCTCTTGGTTAAGTATTCCTAAGTATTGTATTTTTTTGTGTGGCCATTGTAAATGGCATTGTGTTCTTGATTTGACTCCCAGCTTGAATGTTATTGGTGTATAGAAATGCTACTGATTTTTGCACGTTGATTTTGTATCTTGAAACTTTACTTACTATGTTTATCAGATCTAGTGCCCTTTTCATGGCATCTTTAGGGTTTTACAAGGTATGGAATTATGTCATTCACGAAGAGAGATAGTTCGACTTCCTTTTTTAAAAAAAAAAAAATTGTACGCCTTTTATTTCTTCCTCTTGCCTGATCGTTCTGGTTAGGACTTCCAGCACTATGTTGAATACGAGTGGTGAAAGTGGGCATCCTCATGTTGTTCTAGTTTTTAAGGGGAATGCTTCCAGCTTTTCCCCATTCAGTGTGATGTTTGAATATGCCACTTTTAAGATGCACTCTACTGGGTAAGCATTTGGATTCTTTGCAGTTTGGAACTATTATAACACTGCCATTAGCCTTCTCAGACTTGTACTCTGGTGTCTATGTGCGTAGGTTAGTCTAGGGGTATATAATGATGTGGCGTTGTTGGCTCATGGGGGATATCTGTCTCAAATTCACACACTGAATACCAAACTGTTTCCCAAAGTGGATGTGCCAATGTATACTTCTACCAGCAGTGTACGAGAGCTCACTTTACTCCACATCCTCACCAAAATTTGTTTTTTGTTTTATTTTTTATTATACTTTAAGTTTTAGGGTGCATGTGCACAACGTGCAGGTTAGTTACATATGTATACATGTGCCATGTTGGTGTGCTGCACCCATTAACTCGTCATTTAACATTAGGTATATCTCCTAATGCTATCCTTTCCCCCTCCCCCCACCCCACAACAGGCCCCGGTGTGATGTTCCCCTTGCTGTGTCCATGTGTTCTCATTGTTCAATTCACACCTATGAGTGAGAACATGCGGTGTTTGGTTTTTTGTCCTTGCGATAGTTTGCGGAGAATGATGGTTTCCAGCTTCATCCATGTTCCTACAAAGGACAGACTTTGAAATGTGTGCTCACATGGTGAATGTTTGAGTATCTTTTTTTCACTGGTAACTAAAGTTCAGCACCTTTCCATGCTGTTTGTAAGAGCCCTACACTGGAAGCAACCTAAATGTCTATTAAGGGTATAATGCAAAAATAAATTGTGATATATTGACGCAAAGGAGTGCTATGCTATTATAACATTGCTATGAATATTCTTGTGCATGTTTTTAATGGCCATATCTATGTATTTCCATTGAGTAGCACCTAGGAATGAAATTGCTGGTTCATAGGGTATTTGTACGTTTAGCTTTGGTAGATACTGCCTAATGGTTTTCAATGGGTAGTTGTCCCAATTTACAGTCCCATCATTATAATAAACCTTCTCGTGTTTTTTATTTTGATCTACTTCCACATGTATAGAAAAGTTGCAAAAATTACACAAAGGACCCCATATATATTTTACTCAAATCAACCAATTGCAACTGTATGCCTTTTAACTCATTTGCTCTATCTATATATATTTTATACATATGGTATGTCATATTTTATATATATGGTGTGTCATATATATAAAATATATATAATAGTTATGTGTGTTTGTGTATATATAGGCACATGTGCATATTTATGAATATATATTTATATGTGTGTGTGTGTATATCATCGTGGGGTTTTTTTTCTGAACCATTTGAGACTGGTAGAGACATCATGCCCCTTTACCACAGAAAATTTCAGTGCATATTTTCTTTTATAAAAAGGACACTCTCTTTCATAACTATAGTGCAATTATTAAAATCAGAAAATTTAACACATACAATTCTAGTATCTAATCTACACTCCATATTCAATTTTATCAATTCTCTCAATAATGTCTTTTACAGCCATTATTTTCCTGGTCCAGGGTTCAATCCAGGATCTTAGGTTGCACTTAATTGTCATGTCTTCTTAGTCTCTTTTAATCTGGAACAGATCCTAAGCCTTTCTCTGTCTTTCTTGATTTGGTGTTTTCCAAGAGCATGGACAAGTTAATTTGTAGGATGTCTGCCAATTTGATTTTTCTGAGGTTTCTTAAAGTCCTGTTATGGATTTTTGCCAGCAATGCCACGGAAGTGATGTTATGTCCCTCCTAGTGCATTGCATCAAAAAGGCGTATGGTGTTGATTTGTCCCATTACTGGTTATGTTAATTTTGGTCACTTGGTTAAGGTAGTGGAAGTTTCTCCCCTGTAAAATTATTTCCCTTTGTAATTAATAGGATTTTGCTCATTAAACTTTTATCTAGTAGTTATCTACTAGCTTTAGCACTCATTGATGAATTTCTAACTATTATTCCTCCTACATTGGCATTCTTCTGTATGTAAGAGGTTTTTCTTCTCCGTTTACTTAATCATCTATTTATATGGACTTACGGATCTTATTTTACCCAGTAGATTATATTCTGTTACTACCATTATTTATTGTGATGCTCAGGTTGCCCCAGATTTGGTGGGTGGGGAATCCCTTCAAACTAGCTCTCTGTCCTTTGGATTTGTGTCCACTGTTCTCTCAACACCTCCTTCCTTTCTGGTGCAAGGAGGTTGTCTAGGATTTCCTTTTACAGTCTTTGCTCCAGCACTGAAATCAGCCTTTTCCTAGGAAGTTCTGCTTTCTTTTATTTAGGGAATGTTATTTAGAAATAAAAATTTGGGTGCTGGATGTGCTCATTGCTTTTAGGCCTTGTCATAATTAAGAAATGTAGGTATGTATCAAAAATGAGAACTTATATTGATACTTTCAGCCCCGATCTGCACAACCCTTCCCATCTTGGTAACTCCTTTTACCAGTAGTAAGACACTTTGCTTTCAATAATCTTAATATATTTACTCATTTGTTCAAATCTAGAATACACAGAAAGTGGTATCAGAATTGCCATCAAATACTAAAGAAAAAAAATCAACCAAGTATAGTTCAACATTTGTGTGGTAGTATTTTTAGGTATAATTTACATCAGTAAAAAGCACATTTTAAGTGTGCAATTGAACAGATTCTGGCAAACGCATCTACCAATATAAATGACACCCCTACCAAGATACAGAAATTTTCTCTCACCCCAGAAAGTTTCACTGTGCCCTGTTCCAGTTAATACCCTCCAAAAGCAACAAGTTTTCTAAAAATTATTTAGACTATATTTGTTTTGCCAATTTTAAAACTTCAGGTAGGCCGGGCCTGGTGGCTCATGCCTGTAATCCCAGCACTTTGGGAGGCAGAGGCAGGTGAATCACCTGAGGTCAGGAGTTCGAGACAAGCCTGACTAACATGGAGAAACCCTGTCTCTACTAAAAATACAAAATCAGCCTGGTGTGGTGGCGCATGCTTGTAATCCCGGCTACTCAGGAGGCTGAGGCAGGAGAATCACTTGAACCTGGGAGGCGGAGGTTGCAGGGAGCCGAGATTGCACTCCAGCCTGGATGAGAGTGAAACTCTGTCTCAAAAAAAAAAAAATATGTAAAAACTACTATGGAGTTTGATTTACCTTGTTTCCAGCTTCTATGAGATTTACCCATATGGCCGAGTATATCCATATGTCATTCTTTTTTTATCATTGAATAGTAAGTATTCTATTATAAAGAACATATGTATACATATGTGTGTGTATGTGGTGTGTGTATGTACATAAATACACACCACAGTCATTACCCATTCTCTTCTTGATGGACATTTGGGTTGTTTTCAGTGTTGTGTCACTATTAATAAAGCTGTTTTAATCATTCTTATACAAGTCTTTGTGTGTGTAGACACATGTTTTCATTTCTCTTGCATAAATACCTAGTGGGGAAACCCCAGGATAATAGGGTTGATGTTTGCTTAGTTTTATAGAAAGCTATCATATCTTTTTCCAAATGAGTGGCATCATTTCTATGTTCCCTCCAGTAATGTAAGCAAGTTCCAGATGCTCCCCATCCTTGCCAACACTTGATGTTGTAAGATGTTAATTTTAGCCATTCTAGTGGGTATCAAGTGGTATCTGTTTGAGGTCTAAATTTTCATTTTCCTGATAACTAATGATGTTGAGCACTTTTTCATCTACTGTTGACCATTTCTATATCTTCCTTTTAAGTTCCTCTTTCAAATTTTTGGCAATTTTTTTTAAAAAATTGGATAATCTGCCTTTTCATTGTTGCCATAGGACTTTTATCATAGAGGTTAGAATTAAATCATTTGTCAAGTCTATGTCTTGTGGATATTTTTTTCTCATTTGGGGATTTGTCTGTTTTCTAAATTCATGCTTTTCAGTGAGTTGAAGTTTTTATGTTTTGATAAAGTCTAACATGTTCATTTTTTTCTTTTATGATCACTGCTTTCTGTGTTCTGAGAAATCTGTAGCTACCCCCAATTGCGAAGATAGAAGACTGTGTTTACTTCTGAAAAAGGTTATAGTTGTAGGTTTAATGTTTAGTTTTGTGACCCATCTTGAATTAATCTTTGTTTGTGGCATTAGGTAGGAATTGAAGTAAATTATTTTCCCACATGAAAATGCAGCTATTCCCAGCAACCTCTGCTGAAGCCTTCTACCTCTGAATTACCTTGTCATGGTTGTGGGTTTCTTTCTAGCTCTCCTGTATTTTGTACTATTGAGCTATATCTTCATCTTTGTCCCATTGATTTATATATTTGCCTTCATGCCCATATCATATTGTCTTGATTACTGTAGCTTTATAGTAACTCTTTAAGTTCTGTAAGACTTCCAGCTTTATATTTTTCTAGATAATTTTGGCTATTCTAGATCAATTGTATTTTTATTTAAAATTTTGAATAATTTTGTCAGTTTCTACAAAAAGGCCTACTGGGATTTTTAGAAATAGAATTGTCTTGAATCTGTAGATTAATTTTGGGAGAACTGACCCTAATATTGATGTTTTGAATCTATGAATGTAATATATTTTTCTATTTTGTAAGGTCTTCTTTAATGTCTCTCAACAGAGGTTTTTGTTTTAGTGTAGAAAGCCATGGCACCTTTTGCTAAATTTATTCTGGATTATTTTATGTTTTTTCAAAGCCATTATAAATTGATTTCTTTTAATTTCATTTTCCAACTTTTTGCTACTAGTATATAATTTTCATTTTCCAACTTTTTGCTACTAGTATATAAAAATATAATTGATGTTTTTGGCATATTGACCTTGTAACTTGCAGCCTTACTAAATGCATTTATTAATTATAGAGCTTTTAGAATTTGCTACACTGACATTCATATCATCTACAAATAGCAAAACTTTTCATTTTTCCTTTTTAACCTTTATCCCTCTTTTCTACTTTATTGCACTGGCTACAATCTTTTGTACAAGTATTAAGACTAAATATGCCTAACTTGTTTTTAATCATAAGGGAAAATAATTCAACGTTTCATCATAAAGTAAGATTCAAGGATAGAATTTTTAAAAATGCCCTGTATTGCAGGAGGAATTCTTTCTTATTTCAAGGTTGCAGGATTTTTTTTAAATGAATAGGTATTAAATTTAGCAAATGTTTTACTCTTTTTTAGTTAATATAGTAAATAATTTTTATTGGTTTTTGAATGTTTGCCCTATCTTATGTTCTTGGGATACACTCTACTTGGTCTTGATTATTTTTCATGTATTACAGGACTCAACTAATACAGTATGAGTGATTATGGCAATGTTCATGTTGGTTGTTGATCTGTTCTTTTCTTTTCACATTCTTCTTTTAGTGTCAGAGGTATGCTAGCCTCATGCCAAACTTGGGAAATGAGTTTTTCTTTCTCTTATCTTCTTAAAGTTGTATAAAATTACTATTATTTCTTCCTTAAATATTTGATAGAATTCACCAGTGAAGTCATCTATGTCTTTTTTAAGGTAAGAATTTTCATAATAAATATGATTTTCTTAGCAGATGCAGATTCAGAATAAAATATGCAGTTCAGATTTTCTGTTTCCTTTTATGTCACATTTAGTAAGTTGTGTTTTAAAAGAAATTTGTCTAATTAATCTAAATGTCTAATTTATGAACATATTTCTTCACAGTATTTTCTTATTCTTTTTATGTGTGTAGAATCTGAGGTTCTGTTCCCTCCTTCATCTGTGATGCTGATGATATAAGCGAGCTCCTGCTTTCCCTCTTTCCCTCCCTCACCTCCTCATTTCTCTCTTTCATCAGTCTTGCTAGGTGTTTTTTTAGCAGTCTTATGAATCTTTCAATGAATCAAATTTTAGATTGTTTAATTTTCTCTTCTTTTCTTTTCTTTTCTTTTTTTTTTTTTTTTTTGAGATGGGGTTTCAACATGTTGGCCAGGCTGGTCTCAAACTCCTGGCCTCAAGTGATGTGCCTGCCTTGGCCTCCCAAAGTGCTGGGATTACAGGCATGAGCTACCATCCCCAGCTGTTGATTTTATTTATTTTCTATTTCACTGATTTCACCTTTCTTTTTTCCTTCTTTCTACTTACTTTGGTCTTGATTTGCTTATCTTTCATATATACTTAAGGTGAAAACTTAGATCACTAATTTTAAGCCATTCCTCATTTATGTGTTTAATACTATAACTTTCACTGGAAGCACAGTTTAGCTGCATTACCAAAATTATATGTTTTTATTATCTTCAAGTTTAAAATTATTTTCTAACCTCCCTTGTGTTTTTCCTTTCTCTCATGAGTTATTTACATGCATGTTATTTAGTATCCAAATATTTGGGACTTTTTTACATATCTCATTTTTCATGATTGCCAGATTAATTCCTTTTTTGTCATAGGACATATTCTGTGTTATCTCAGCATTTTGAATTTTATTGAGACATGTTTGGTGGATCAGCATATGGCTTTTTCACCAAGATATGAAGGCTCTTTTTGCACTTGAAAAAAATTATATTTTACAGTTTTGAATTAGAGTATTCTGTAAATGACAATTAGGTTATATTTGTTGATGATGTTCTGGTCTTCTATATCCCTACCTTTTCTGTCTAGTTGTTCTAGCAGTTCCTTTAGAAATAGACATCAAAATCATCCACTATGGTTATGGATTTGTCTATATTTCCTTTTAGTCTTGTCATATTTTGCTTTATATATTTTGAAGTCCTGTATTTATATATATTTATTGTCTTCCTGGTGAATTAATATTTTCATTATAGTGAGGTGTTTATCTCTGGTAATACTTTTTTCTTGAAGTCTCTTTTGTTTGATTTTAATACATCCATTCCAACTTTCTTATGCTCACAGTTTGCATGTCATATATATTTTTAACCCCTTTTCATTCGAGCTACCTATGTCTTTATATTTAAAGTGATTATCTGTAAATAAAGTCTATTCGGGTTTTGCTTTTCTATCTCTGACTTAATTAAAATAAATGCTCTGTATGCAACTTGGAAATAATATTCTGCAGTTTGTCCATTAACATTTAATTCAATTATGTATATGTTTAGGTTTAGTTCTATTTTTCTGTGGTAGGAAAAGCTTTTGACATGTTACAAATATGAACAATGTTGTGCCAGATTTTTTCTAAGGAGCCATATATCAGATAGAAGAAAGTTCCTTCCATTTCTAGCTTAGATTTATAAAATCTCAGTGGTTCAGTTTTTAAAAAGCCTTATCTACATGCATGTGTTGAAACACAATTTTTTTTCCCTTAATCTGTTGATGTGGCAAATATTGTAGTGTTAAACCATCCTTGCATTCCTGTAATACACAGAAGTTTGCCGTGATTGTAATAAATGTATATAACCAATCGTTGTGGATGAGATTGCCCTGTTATTTTTTTTCTTTTTTCTTACTACTTCTTGTCACATTTCCATTCCAAGATTATGTGCTAGTCTCATAACCTGAGTTTAGGATTGTACCCTCTTGTTCTTTATTGTGGATTAGGTTGTAAGACTGAATTATTTCTTTATTTGTTGAGAAAACCATCTGCACCTAGAGATCCTTTTATAGAAAAACAAAAGTATGTATCTGTTGATTTAACTTGTTTAATGGTTATAGGGCTATCCAAGTTTTCTGTTATTTTAATCAGCTTTGGTGAGTTTTATTTTTCTAGGACTGTGTCCGTTATGTTCATATTTGCCAATTTATTTGCATAGAATTATTTTTAGAGGTTCTCAATATTATTATTCTTTTCATAAGCCTAATGGTTGATTTTCTTGGTCCTGTCTACCATATATTTGTTTTCTGGGGTTTTTAAAAAATTTCTGATCTTCATCATTGTCTTTCTTCTAATTTTTTTGTGTTTATTTTGCTATTTTTCCTATCTTATTGAAATGGACATTTGGCTCCTAAATTTTTAGTATTTTTTATTTTCTTGTATATGCATCTAAAGCAATAAAACTTTCTCTGTCTATGGCTTTTATTGTCTCTTACTATGTTTTTGTGAAATATTTTATGATTTAGTTCGAAATATTTTATTATTTCAGTTGTGATTCTTCTTTCATTGTTGGGTTATTTTATTTTTATAATTTTTCATGCAGATTGTATTCATTTTACTTACATTTCTAACATTTAACTCTTGAAAATATTAAATATCTATGTGTATATGGAACAATAAAGTGAATATCCGTGTATTCATCACCCAACTTTTATAATTATGAAGTTCTGGGGTGCAGCAAACCAACATGGCACATGTATGCCTATGTATCAAACCTGCACATTGTGCACATGTACGCTAGAACTTGAAGTATAATAAAAAATTTTTTTTAAAAATTATGAAGTTGTGGCCAATCTTACTTTTTCTATATCCTTGTTCCCACCACAACCTCCTATATTATTTTGAAGCAAATCCTGTGGGTTATTTGGAAGTATGTGTTAAACCTCCTAACCATATGGGGATTTGCTAGTTATCTTTTTAAGTTAATTGTAGTATGGTCAGAAAACTTGCTCTGTATGATCTCTTCTTTTTAAATTTTTTATGATGCATTTTATGGCTCAGAGTGTGATAAATATTTTGTAAATGTTTCATTTGTACTAAGAGCATTTTGTATTCTGCAGCTCTTGAGAGTATAATTCTATATGACCCTTAAGTAAAGTTTGTCAATAGTACATTCACATCTGTGTCCTACTTTTGTCATTCTGAAGTAATTCTTTTTATCACTAGCAAATGCTTTTTACCTAAAAGTCTATTCTGTCTGTTATTAATGTCGCTACACCAGTTTTCTGTTGGTTACAATTCACATGATGTATTTCTTACCCATCCTTTTAATTTTGTCCTTTCTGTGTATGCTTTAGATGTCTTCTATAAACAGCATATAGTTGAATCTTGCGTTCAGTCTGCCAATTTATTACTTTTAACTGGAGCATCTGGTCTCTTTACATTTAATTTAATTAGTGGCACATTTGGGTTCACCTCTACCCAGCTCCTCTTGTACTTTCTATTTGTTTCACATCTTCTGTTTTTTTTCGCCCTCTCACTTATGCCTTCTTTTGGATTCTTTTTTAAACCAATTTTTCAAAATACATTGAGAATTCACCACTTTGTCTCACCCCCACGGCAGCCGTCCTCGCCAGACCATTCTCCTCCTTCCTCTGGGAAGGCAGTGGCCTCCTGACTCATCTCCTCCTTGCTTCTCTCCTTCCTCCCACCTCCCACCCTCCCCCCACCATCTGCTCACTGAGCAGCAGCCAGAGTGAGCCCTATCACATGTGAGCGCTAGCATGAGGCAGCTGGGCTCCAGAGCCTGCAGCGACTCCTGGTTTCACACAGAGGGAAAGCGGCGAGTCTCATGGGGCTTCCGGCAACTCGAGAGGCCTCAGCTGCGACCCCACCTCTGCTCCAGGCACTCAGACACACCTGCCCACCTGAAGCTGTTCCAGCCTCTGGGGCTGTTGCCCTGCCAGGCACTCAAGTCACCAGCTCACCTCCTCCACATCCTTGTTCCAGAATCACCTTCTCAGTGAGGCCTGCTCCGGCCACCCCACTCATGTCCTCACACTCCCCTAGGCCTTCCTCTCGCCTGCCCTTTTCTGTTGTCTTTTCACCGTGGTAGTAGTCTGTCACCTGTAAAATCCTGTTTGGAGCACCAAGTGTAGCATCATTCAAAGACGGGTCTGCCCCTTTTAGAAAAGAAGCCACATGAGGGATTTCTGCCTCTTCTGTTCACTGATACATTGCAGTGCCTCAGAAGGGCCTGGCCCAGTGTAGGCATTCAAGACATGGTGAGGCCAGGCGCAGTGGTTCAGCCTGTAATCCCAGCACTTTGGGAAGCTGAGGTGGGTGGATCACTTGTGGCCAGGAGTTCAAGACCAGCCTGTCCAACATGGCAAAAACCCATCTCTACTACATGGTGGTGCATGCCTGTAATCCCAGCTACTCTGGTGGCTGAGGCACAAGAATCACTTAATTCTGGGTGGTGGAGGTTGCAGTAAGCTGAGATGGTGCCACTGCACTCCAGCCTGGGCAACAGAGCAACACTCTGTCTCCAAAAAAAAAAGATATGGTGAGCAAATGTGGGCATTGCATTTTAAAAACCTTAGTAGTTATTTGAAAGTTTTATGTCTCTTTTGTCTATTATGTTAACATTACCATAGAAATGGCAACGTGCGTATTTATCTAATTAAGTCTAAAGTTAGCCAAACTGTTATTTTCCTCCTGGATTTTGCAATGACTTGTGACTACTTTTAAGATATTATTTCATTTCATTTTATTTCATTAATTTTTTGAGAAAGGGTACAACCAAGAGTGAATATCCAGTTGTTTTTGATATACTGAATCCAATACTTTTAGCATTGGACTGGGTGACATCAGGCAACTAGTAGACATGGAACCTCAAATTGCATTCATTATAGAAAGCCAATCCACAGGTGTTTGTTGGGTCCCTACACTGGCTCCAAGCATTCAGTACTATGAGAGTTTTGAGTGGTTTCCAAAGTCTTTTGATCCAAGATGAGTGGCATAAAAATACCTGGGGTGTTTGTAAATCAGTCCCAGACCCACATCCAGAAATTTCTCTGTGACAAGTCTGGGCTGCTCCCCAGAAATGTGTGCTTTCATAAGACCGTGGCCTTTCTGAAGCCCCCAGCGAGTGGACAGCCCCTTCCCCAGCACATCCAGTGTCCTCAGAGACCTCTGTACTTGGTATCTGATCTGATGCCGTGTGGCATTTACAGGAATCCTGGCATGGTGTGGGAATCCCTTGCTTTAAGGATACTTAATAGGTGTAAATGAAAGTTTAAAATTGTCCGCTGAAGAGTAATTTGAGTCATCTTAAAATCAGGAAGGCTGCTTCTAAGCTTTTTGGCATCCACGCTGTCAGATCAGCAGTGCGCCTTTGCGTACTATCCCAAGAAACAATCATTTTGGGGCCACTGTGATTGTAAGGCTGGATTTCAGGAGTCAACAGGCTGCACTTGCGGAGAGAGCTGCTGAGGAGCAGCGTGTGCGTATACAGGTGGTAACAGCCCTATCAGCGGAGGCAGCATAGGTGCTGGTCCTTTCCTCCACAGAAAACTGTCACGGCAGATAATCCTCCTGGGTTGTCAAATTAGGGATCACTGTCATGCTCTATCAGAATGCCTCTGGGACCCTTGGAAACTATGGGATTGCTCCAAGGAGGATGCAGGCAACTGATCTCCCTCCCTGGACCTCTTTTGTAGATTCAGCGCTGATGGTGGTGGCTGGAGTTCCTTCTTCTCTTCCATTCTGACTTATTGCATGCTCAGGTCTCCATCCTCAGCCAAATTCTTCACCTCTCCACTTTACACTTAGGATGCCAGTTATAAAGATGGGAGATAAGGGATCCACAGAGGTCCTCATCTGGCCCCATGGAATCCTCATCGTTAGCTCCAGGCCCCCTGCCATTCTCCCTCCTCCCTCTCTCCCCATCCCCCCATGCCCAAGTTCTTCTGTCTTTGCTGTCTCCTATTTAATTATTCCCTCCTGGAAATTCTCTCCCTTGTTTTCTCTGGCAAACTGTTAACCTTTTACAAAAATGCTCTCAATTAATTTTTTCGCAAAAATAGTGACATTTTTACAGCCAGTGAAACAATGAAAAGAAGCTAAAAAATGTTAATAATACCACCCAATTTATACTTCCTTGAGCTAACAGATATTATGTACAAACTACCAGCTACACCTATACATTTATGAACATAAATATGCACTTTTATAAATAGATACGTTTTTACAACCGACTGTCCATGATTCCCTACAATACATATGATTCTGAAGCTTCCCTTCCTCAGGAAACTGTACAGCATGGATGTCCTTCCAGATGAGCAAATCCAGTCTAATTTCTTTCTCGAATGCTGTGTGATAGTCCCGTATGAACACATTCAGTCTATCCAGTTATTTGCTGCTGAGAAGCATGCTGACTTTCTCCAGTTTCTGCCACTTCAAAAATTCTTTATATCATTGAACACTTTCTAATATACTCCTGCTCTTATTTCTGTAAGATACATTTCCAAAAATGGGACCACTGAGTCAACAAGTTCTTAGATATTGAACTTGAATCGCCGTTTCCAGATTACTTTCCAAAAAGGGCATAGAAGTTCACATCTTCCCCCAAAATGCAAGTGCGTGCAGTGCTCAATAAATCCCTCTGACCCTGGATGTCATCCCCAGGGTTTTTCCAGTTTGTGTGAAAATGATATGGCATTGGCAGTTTGCGTCGTTTTTTCATGACTACCTTTTTTGATGCATTACTGGCCATCTTGATTCCATTTCTGTAAACCGCTTGTTCGTGTCTTTTGCTGGAGTTTTTGTGGGGTTGTCTGTCTCTATTTCAATAGTGGATAGCAGTTCTTTGTTTAGAGGGCTGTTAGTCCCTTGCCTGTGTATGTGTTTCAACGATTTTTCTAAGTATATTAATGTCTTTTTATATTGTTTATTTTGCCATATTAAGAAACATTATCTGGTTAAATATTTCTATTATTTTTATTTATAATTTCTACCTATCCTACATTGCTTAAGAAGGTCTTCATGCCATGTGTAATTCCAGCACTTTGGGAGGCAGAGGTGGGCATATTGCCTGAGCCCAGGAGTTCAAGACCAGCCTGGGCAACACAGTGAAACCAGCCTCTACTAAAAATACAAAAATTAGCTGGGCATGGTGGTGTGTGCTTGTAGTCCTAGCTACTTGGGAGGCTGAGGCAGGAGAATCACTTGAACCTGGGAGGTGGAGGTTGTAGTGAGCCAAGATTGTGCCACTATACTCCAGCATGGCGACAGAGCGAGACTCCGTCCCCCCACCCAAAAAAAAAAAGAAGGTCTTAAGCCAAAGTCATACAAATACAAAGTCATATAAATATTTGAATATATTTTCTTTTAATATTTTTACAGTTATTTTATTTTACATTTATATTTTAAATTTATCCAAAACTTATTTGTGTTGGGGGTGGGAGGATATAAGTTTGTTTTCTGCCAGCTCTGTCTGTTAAATAAACTACTCTTCCCTGGGGATGGAAATGGCACCTGGAACATACATTGATCTCATAGTGCATTGGTCGGCACAGCTTCAGTGTGAGGTGTACACTCCCTCCCTGTCATTCTTTTCTACAGTTTTCTTGTTTGAGTTTGGATGTATGTTAATATATCTGAAGAGCTTAAGACAGCACCTCTTTTTTGTTTTCTGCTAAATTTATTTTGTTTTACTTACATCTTTAAACATTCAACTATGGAAAATATTAAACATCTATAAATATATACAGAGTAATATGCTGAGTCCCATGTACCCATCACCTAGCTTCTGTAATTATCAAGCTGTGGCTAATCTTTTTTTTGGGGGGGTGGGGTTACCCTCACCCATTGCTAGTGCAACTACAAGTGTAAACGTGTTCACTGCTTTTATCATTATTACTACTAATCTTATTTTTATAACTTTTAAGTTCAGGGGCACATGTTTGTTACAAAGGTAAACTTGTGTTGTGGGGGTTTGTTGTACAGATTATTTCATCTCCCAGGTATTAAGCCTAGTACCCATTAGTTATTTTTCCTGATCCTCTCCCTCCTCCCACCCTCTGCCCTCCAGTAGGCCCCAGTGTGTGTTGTTCCCCTCTATGTGTCCATGTATTCTCATCATTTAGCTCCCACTTATAAGTGAGAACATGCGGTATTTGATTTTCTTTTCCTGCGTTAGTTTGTTAAGGATAATGGCCTCCAGCTCCATCCATGTCCCTGCAAAAGACGTGATCTCATTCCTTTTTATGGTTGCATAGTATTCCATGATGTTTATGTACCACATTTTGTTTATCCAGCCTATTATTGATGAGCATTTAGGTTGATTCCATGTCTTTGCTGTTGTAAATAGTGCTTTAATGAACATATAGGTGCATGTGCCTTTACAATAGAATGATTTATAGTGCTTTGGGTATATACCCAGTAATGGGATTGCTGGGTTGAATGATATTTCTATGTTTAGGTCTTTGAGAAATCACCACACTATCTTCCACAATGGTTGAACTAATTCACACTCCTACCAACAATGTATAAATGTTCCTTTTTCTCCACAACCTTGCCAACATCTGTTATTTTTTGACTTTTTTTTTTTTTTTTTTGAGACAGAGTTTCACTCTGTTGCCCAGGCTGTAGTACAGTGGCGCAGTCTCAATCTTGGCTCACTGCAACCTCTGCCTCCCAGGTTCTAGCAATTCTCCTGCATCAGCCTCCCGAGTAGCTGGGATTACAGGCGTGTGCCACCACACCCAACTAATTTTTTTGTATTTTTAGTAGAGACGGGGTTTCCCCATGTTGGCCAGGCTGGTCTTGAACCCCTGACCTCAGGTGATCCACCCCCACCTTGGCCTCCCCAAGTGCTAGGATTACAGGCATGAGCCACCATGCCCTGCCATTTTTTGACTTTTTAATAAAAGCCATTCTGACTGGTGTGAGATGGTATCTCATTGTGGTTTTGCTTTGCATTTCTTTAGTGATCAGTGATATTGAACTTTTATTCATATGATTGTTGACTACATGTATGTCTTCTTTTGAGAAGTGTCTGTTCATGTCCTTTGCCCACTTTTTAGTGGGGTTGTTTTTTTCTTGTAAATTTGTTTGAGTTCCTTATAGATACTGGATATTACACCTTTGTTAGATGCACAGTTTGCCGAAATTTTCTCCCATCCTATAGGTTGTCTGTTTACTCTGTTGGTGTTTCTTTTGCTGTGCAGAAGCTCTTTAATTAGATCCCATTTGTCAATTTTTGCTTTTGTTGCAATTGCTTTTGGCATCTTCATCATGAAATCTCTGCCTGTACCTATGTCCAGGATGGTATTGCCTAGGTTATCTTCCAGAGCTTTTATAGTTTTGGGTTTTACATTTAAGTCTTTAATCCATTTTGAGTTGATTTTTGTATATGGTGGAAGGAAGGGGTTCAGTTTCAATCTTCCATACATGGCTAGCCAGTTATCCCAGCACCACTTATTAAATAGAGAGTCTTTTACACGTTCCTTGTTTTTGTCAGGTTTGTCAAAGATTAAATGGTTGAAGGTGTGCGGTCTTATTTCTGGTCTCTCTATTGTGTACCATTGGTCTACGTATCTGTTTTTGTACCAGTACCATGCTGTTTTGGCTACCGTAGCCCTGTAATATAGTTTGAAGTTAGGTAGCATGTTGCCTCCAGCTTTGTTCTTTTTGCTTATGATTATCTTGGCTATTCAGGCTCTTTTTTGGTTCCATATGAAATTTAAGATACTTTTTTCTAGTTCTATGAAGAATCTCAATGGTAGTTTAATAGGAATAGCATTGAATTTATAAATTGCTTTGGGCAGTATGGCCACTTCAATCATATTGATTCTTCCTATCCATGAGCATGAAATGTTTCTCCATTTGTTTGTGTCACTTCTGATTTCTTTAAGCAGTGTTTTGTATTTTTCCTTGTAGAGATTTTTAACCTCCCTGGTTAGCTGTATTCCTTGGTATTTTATTCTTTTTGTGACAGTTGTGAATGGGAATACGTTCCTGATTTAGCTCTTGGCTTGACTGTTGTTGGTGTATTACTACTATTTTTATCAGTTCTTTTGTTCATACTTCAAAATAATTGTATCCAATTCCCCGAAATGCAGTATTAGAACTCTGATTGACAGTGTATTCCAGCTTTGGGTTAATTTTGAAAAAATTGACATTTTTTATATTAGCATGTTTCACCTGCCCCTGCTGAAACATGATCAGCTTCTCTAGCTTGTCCTGTCTCCATACCTGTAGCTTTCAGGCATCCTCTGAACACTCTTGTTTTGGATGGCTGGTTGGGTCTCCTCTTTCTCTTGACTGCTGATTGTATTTCCCCATTATGTGGCTAAGACTTGAGTCTTGAATTCTTTTTCTGACAAACTTGCCATCTGAGAGCACTCAGATAGCATCCTGTCTATAGCTGACCCCATGGTGACAGTTCCAGCCATGACTTCATTTATTCAGCAGATATTTGTGGGGTATTATGGCCCTGTGCCATGCTAGACACTGAAGAGACAATGGTGAACAAGATAGATGTAATCTCTGTTCCCTAATAGAGCCACAGGCATGCTCAGGATAGAGAGCCAGAGGGCTGACCTGATCTGGGCAGCCAGGGGGTGCTTCCTAGAGGAAAAAGTGTTTAAGTTGAACTCTGAAGGACCAATAGGAATTAGTCAGGCTGAGCAGCAGGATGTGAATGTTGGGGTAGAGGAGGTAGAGGGTGGAAAGAACACCCAGGCAGAAGAAACAGCTTATTCACAAATCCTACAGTTGCTCAGATAGTGAGTGGGGCCCACGGTGAGTCTGGTAGAGGAGGGGGTGTTGGTGGAGGGTCGGAAAGAGCCAGAGTTGACCAAACTCAGGGGAGGTAACGGTGACAGATGTCAGTGTCATCTGGTTAGATTTGCTCTGAGCTGGGCTCTGTTCTCAGCCCTTTTTGTTTGTCTCAGTTCACCCTCACAGCAATCCATTGAGTTAAGATGTAAGGAAATGGAGTGCTGATACATCACCAACTTGGCCAGGTTTGCACGTCCCCAGGATCATGAGTCAGGACTGAAACTCGGGCTCCAGAGCCCACTGTGGCAAACTAAGATGCTGTTAAAGAGCTTTTTTTCAGGAGACTGGCTGAGTTTTAATTCTTATGTTTTGTCTGCTGTGTGAAGGAGCAATTAGAGATTGAACCAGTAGTTGAGGGGAGGACATCAAGATTGTGGTTTGGGTAAGATTTTTTGCAACCCTAGCAAAACATGGAGACTGATATCCAAAGGAATGCACAACTAGGAAAGTGGGGAGTAACACAGAAACCAAACAAGTAAGCAAGTATTCTGTGTGAAGAAGCCCTGGAAGAAGGACTTGGAGGTGGAAAGAATTCTTTGTCACTCTTTGTCTTCTTTGTCATTCTTTCCACTTAGGGTGAATTATTTCCACAGTGTGAATCTGGCTTCACTAATACAATATTTTCTGGAGTGCGATGCAATTGATAGAGCCACCTGTATATAGCAAACTTGAGAAGTGCATGCTTGTTACGTATGCCCCAGTTGAAATCCACGCTGTGGCGTTTCCAAGTGACTAGAGTAGACTTCTCCAAGAACCAACTTTTTAGTTGTTTTAGCTGTGTGTTATGAACGGCTTTCTAACATGAATTGTATGTTTCAATAGCCTGTTAAGCTGTAGTCATGCAACTACAAATATCCTCTCCTTGATATAAATATGAAGCATGGCACAATCAAATCACATCTAGGAGGCCACATGTACCCTTTTAACCCCAGCTTCCCCTTGGGAGAGATCAGGCATCTCTCAGAGCCTCATTTTCCTCAAAGTTATCCACAGCAGAGCCAGGGACAGAGGAGACACCAGCTCTGCGCATGTGTACCAGTCAGGAATAACTTCTCTTATGACAGTAGAATGCATCTACATGGTTTCTGCTGTTTAATGAGTTCCACTGACTCCAGGTGTTCTGTTTGCATGACTAAGTAAAGAAAAATAGTTGTAGGAAGAGGCCATGAAGTGTAGGAGAGACTGAGGGGATGATTAGTCTGTTTTTAGACATGATTTTAATATGAAAGTAGAAATTCCAGGGAAGACAGAGGAGAGAGCTTAGCCCACCTTTAGCTCTCAGGATCCTGTATCTCCCTCCTCCTGGTTGGCATTGTTCTCCCCAAAGCAACAGAACAGTTTCAAAAAGTGTTACTGAAAGGGAAATGTCTGTTTATGTGATTATATATTTTTTCATTGAGGATAATTTCCTATCTTACCCTTTTTTTAATATGCTTTACTTTTAGTGCAGTTTTAGGTTCACAGCAAAATTGAGAGGAAGGTGTAAAGAGTCCCTGTTCACCCCCAACCCCACACATGCATAGACTCTTCCATTGTCTCAGCCTCCCCCACCAGAGTGGTCCAGTTGTTACAACTGATGAACCTACATTGAGACATCATTATTGCCCAGAGTCCATGATTTACATCTGGGTTCACTCTTGCTGTTGTACAGTCCATGGGTTTAGACAAATGTATAAGGACATGCATCTACCATTATGGTATCGTACAGAGTAGTTTCACTGCCCTAAAATCCTCTGTGCTCCACCTGTTCATCCTTTCCTCCCTCTAGCCCCTGGTAACCACTGATCTTTTTACTGTCCCTGTGATTTTGCCTCTTCCAACGTGTCAGTCATAAAGTATGCAGCCTTTTCAGATTGGCTTCTTTCACTTAGCAACATGCACTTAAGTTTTCTCCGTGGCCTTATACCCCATTTCTTTTTAGTGCTGAATAATATTCTGTTGTCTGTATGTACCACAGTTTATTTATCCATTCACCTACTGAAGGACATCTTGGTTGCTTCTGAGTTTTGGCAATTATGAATAAATCTGCTGTAAACATCTGCATTCTTATCTTACTCTTTTAGAATGCAAAATCAGAAAATACTCCCAATTCCTGAATGTGGAAAACTCCATAGGGATGTAAAAAGAGATCACCCTTTAGAGAAGGAGAAAATGCACATGATTCACCAGCATTTGACTGAAACATCAAACAGTTATAACAAAACAGATTACGCCACAAATGCATTATCCCAGGAGTCTGGTGCTGCACATCCCCTGAGACCCAAGAGATCATTTCAACTATTAGGGAGAAGAGAGGACCTTGGATTTAGTCCTAAGGATATTTTGTACATATATTTTGTAGTTTTTCCTTTGACACTTCAGCAACTTGACCAAGGTGCTACTAAACTCTTCTCCAGGGAGAAAGCATGCAGTACCTGAGCTTGAACTATCAATGGTCCTCCATCCCTCCATCACGTCCATCACTGACCTCCTGTAGACCATGTGGGGCTCACTCTGTATTGGCCGTGGGCTCAGTGCTCTGGGGGATGACAGCAATCCTGCCACCGCCCCCATGTTGGAGATGAGAACAAGAAGTTGTAGGAAGCCTGAGTATCCTGCCCAAGGTCACACAGTTGAGAAATAGTAGCATTGGGATTTAACCCAGGTCATCTCCACCCAACTGCATTCTTACTACACCTTGGCAGCAGCTGAATCTGACCTCTCATCATCTGGTGTGGTCACTTCAGTGTATACGCCAGGAAATAAAATTCTGCAGCAGACAACTGGAGACTGAACTGAGTTTGAATTGAGAGGCTGGCCAGAAGGTTGACATTTCAGAGCCAAACTCATAGAGGGAATTTGATGCCTTTGACAGGGGTGGATGAACTCTCTCAAGCAAGGCACGTTCAGAACAAGGCAGTTAGAGAAGGGAGAGAGCCAGCATTAAAGGTAGTTATGGAGAAGGGGAAACAAAGTAAAATCTCATAATGGGAGGTAAGAGCTTTAAATGCAGAGGGTTGTCTCTCAGGCACCGTGGGCTGCTATCACAGAATACTGTAGCCTGGGTGGCTTAAACAACAGACATTTATTTCTCACAGTTCTGGAGGCTGGGAAGTCCAAGAATAGAGTGCCAACATGGTTGGTTCTGGTGGGGCTCTCTTCCTCGTTGCTGACAACCACCTTCTTGCTGTGTCCTCACATGGCAGAGAGAGAGGAAGCAAGATGTCTCTTCTTAACAGGGCACGAATTCCATTCATGAGGCTGCACCCTCATGACCTAATCACCTGCCAAAGGCCTCACCTCCTAATACCATTACCCTGGGGGGCTAGGGTTTCAATATATGAATTTGGTGGGGACACAGACATTCAGTTCATAACAGGAATCATTAGTATCATAGGAGAGAGAAGGAAAAATAAAGCACACATGAGGAATAAGAGTGGAGGACAAAGGGCAGAGGGCTGGGAAGCATGTAGAGAGAAGGAACTGATAGAGCAGATGTGGATAGGAAGGTTAAGAAATCTGACAACGAGCAGGAGGCTACAGCTGCAACCATCGTTTGGAGGAGCCTTGCCCTCCAAGGAGAGTGTGAGGTGTGCTTATGGAAAGGTGCATTGACCTCAGGGCATGCATGTGGGTGAGGTGGGATTAAGCACACAGAAAGCAGAGGGTTAAATCTAAAAGTGAAAATGAAAATAATACCCAATTTTAGCTATATTATTTCCCAGGTACCACATGGAATGC
The DNA here is from genome assembly GCF_029281585.2 of Gorilla gorilla gorilla. Lineage (NCBI taxonomy): Eukaryota > Metazoa > Chordata > Mammalia > Primates > Hominidae > Gorilla > Gorilla gorilla. The sequence goes on from NC_073240.2 coordinate 32,039,115, forward strand.
CCGTGAAGGTAAACTAGATATCAGATCTAAGTACCAGTTTTAACTTTAAAAGGAAAACCAAAAAAGGGCCACACTCAGTAGCCATGTTCTTTACTACTTTAAATGCAAGCTTCCGTATTAATGCGACTGTGGCCATAACCCATTGCCTGCCATATGCTAGGCATTGAAGTCACCATGCTGTTATTTCTTCTTTCTCATGACAGTCAGTGTCAGAGTTATTATTACAAACCAGGACTAACAGCCCATGCTTTTTTTGCTCATCCACAGGGTATCATGGTTATAAACTTTAGTTATTTATTTCTTCAATAAACAGATACAGTAACCCCTTAACACCCCCATACATGGAGAATACATTCCGAAACCCCAGTGGATACCTGAAACTGCAGCTAGTACCAAACCCTATATATACTAACTTTTTTTCTGCATACCTACCTATGATAAAGTTTAATTTATAAATTAGGTATAGTAAGAGATTAACAACAATAATTTAGAAATAATTATCACAACATACTATAATAAAATTTATGTGAATATGGTTTCTGTCGCCCTCTCAAAATATTTTATTGTACTGTACTCACCTATTTTCAGACCCTGGTTGACCATGGGTAAGAAAAACCACAGATAAGGCAGGACTACTGTATACACATCTGTTTTTAGCTGGTATCTAGGTATCTCTGCACTGGGCATCAGGCCAACTGCTGGATCTCCAGGGGAGAATGACAGACATAGTCCATCCCTACCTGGACGTCACAGTATAATAAAAGATAAGCTAGTAACACACACATGCACATAGTTGCAATGAATGTGAAGCATAGTAAAGGAAAAAAGTGGGTTCGTGAGAAAATAAAGATGGGACTTCGTTGAGATAATTTAACCAAGGAAAGCATTTGAGCAGGTGACATAGCACCTGAGACCTAAAGGATATGTGTGAGTCCTTACAGGAAAGATTCTGGGCCAAGGAGGAACGATCCTGAGAGTGTTGAGGGAAGAAAGCTCACAAAGCAGGAGGATGAGGAATAAAGAGAGGTCATGCGTAGAGAGGTGGAGAGTTAGGCAGGGGCTGCCCAGGTCACAGAAAGGGTCTTCTGTTTAATTCTCTCTGTAATTCTCTGTAACTGTAGAATTAAGGTGAAGGAAAAGTATGAACCCATTGAAAAGGTCATACAGATCACTAAACGGAAAATGGATTGAGGTGGGGACAGAGAGGAGGAATGAGGAGCCATCTCAGCTGCTCTGTGCTGGGGCAGATGGTAGAAGTGAAAATGGGGAGAATCCAGTAGCCTCAATGCTATTTTGAAGGTGGAAATCCTGCCATGAAATTACTGATGCATCGTGAAAGAAGGCAGTTTAAGAATGGCTCCCGGGATACTGGTTTGATCAACTGAGTAGATGGAAGAACTTTTACTAAACTCAGGAAAATTGGAGGAGAAGCCAATTCAAAGAAGACAGCCACATGTGCTTTTTGCCTCATTATGTTTGCAATAACTGTGAGGTATCCAAGTGGAGACTAAGTGGTCAGATGTACAAGACCAAGGTAAAGTTCAGAAGAGAGTTGGGGGCTTGAAATATAAACCTGGAAAGTGTTGGCGTTTGGGTGATATTTAAAGACGTGGCTACTGACAGCTTCATCTGTGGAGAAAGCATAAGTGAGCATAAAGGAGCTCAGAGTGGAGCCCTGGGGTGTCATTTACATGTCAGATAGCCACAGAAAGGCCAGCCAAGAAGAGTCAGAAGGGGCAGCTGAGAAGTACTCGGATGAAACAGGAGAGCCAGGTGTTATTGCAGCAACAGAGGAGAATGTTCAAGGAAGAAGTCATCAAAGACAACAAACACAGGGAGGCAAATACAACAGGGAATGAAACACCCACAGTATTGGTAACAGGGCCATCCCGTGGATCTTAGCAAGAATAGTCTTGGAGGAAAGGCCAAAGCTGAGGCCAGCTGGCACCAGGTTGAAGAATGAATGAAGGATATTCATTGGAATTTCATTCTAGATCAAAAGACTCAGTGTGGTGAGATGACAGTTCCTCATGAATTGGTCTCAAAATACAGTCCAAATGCTCAACATTTCAACATGGATTTTTGTGGAATTTGACAAAATAATTCTAAAATACCTATTGAATACTAAAGGTCTAAGTAGCTGAGACAGCAGTGGGGGAAAAAAGGAGGGTGGATGGAGAGATCAACGTTTTAAATGAACAGTAACTACAGTATGTGGTATTCCTGCCTGGGCTGGTACTGTGGGAGAAACTGGAAAGCCTAGAACAGGCCTTGGACTATGTAGGAACTTGTACAAAATAGAGGCAGCCTTGTAAATCAGCACAAGCTCTGCTGTGGGAAGGTTGGGAAAGGTGGGGATATGAGGTGAGGTTGAGAGATGAGCCACTTGGAGTATGGGATACCAGGCTGAGAATGGATGCATGGCCAAGTGCTTGTGCTGGACATGATGGGGTAATGGATTTGAGACCTGGTAGGGGAGAGAGTCTCTTGGGGGAGAATGAGCTCTTGGACCTAGCACCTGCTCCCGCATGGCCCATGGCCCTGGTCCACAGCCTCCTGTCTCCCTCTCAGTCAGCCTCATCTCTCTGATGAGGAGTCAAAATAGGGAGATGTAAGTGAAGATTTCAGACATTTCCATGTATCGTAATAGGACATAGTGAAGCAGGCCGCATGTGTTTTTCTGTTACTATTTTTGCTGTTTTCCATCGCTAATTCAAGTGGATTTTCCTAGAAATTGACCCATGCAGGAACAATCTTCCCATTGAACACTGTTGACAAAAAGAACCATGGCAATGCCATTGTCACTTCTAACATTGAGAACTCCTCTAGAATGTGCTCTTGGCTGGTAGGTGCAGTGGATCATTGCAGCCATTGGAGCCCACATGAAGTAACTGATGACTGAAGTGTCCTGTGAGAGCAATGTTCTCAAGGGCATATTTCTTAAGGAATATATGTCTTGGGAAAGGGGCTAGTTTAGGTTCTGATTCTTGCTTTGCAAAATGATTTGTTGAAGACAGGTTGCTAATGGGGTACAATAACATTCTGTCCGTAGTGTTTACATTTTCTGTTTGATGTGATGAAGCTTAGATCTCCCTTTCCTTTTTTCCTTGCTTCCTTTCTTCTTAGCTACACTGTTCAAGGGATTTTTTTTTAATTATGAAATTTGCTCCAGTCTTACTACTTAAGTGGGAAAAATGCAAACACTGTTTCACAAAGTGTGTGTGTGTGTGTGTGTGTGTGTGTGTGTATGTGTTGATGTCTTCAAGGAGCTTTTTTATATTAGGTAATAATGGTTGATTCAACAGTGAAATTCGACAGACAGAGACAATGCTTAAATTCAGTTTCAAGAGTCCAGAGTCATGTAGGAACTATCCAGGAATTAAGTGATGTGTACTAGAGAGGTATTAGTCAGGACTAGAGATTTAAATTTGGAAGACACTGATGCTTAAATATTTAAGGCCTGATATGGAATAAGATTACAAGGGAGGAAAGTGTAGATAGAGAAGAAAAAGGAGCTCAACACGGAGTCTTGGGCACTTGAATATTCATAGGTTAAGAAAAGCAGAACCAAAAAAAAAAAAAAAACTCTGTCTAGCTCAGGGTTGAGGACTGCAGTAGAATTATAAATCTGAGAGTCATCAATATAGAGATATTTGAGTCCATGGGAATGAATGAAGATACTTTCAATTAGTTTAAGTTAGATACAGTTAACACATAGCCCCCAGATCTCGGCAGCTCAAACCACAAAGGTTTATTTTCTGCTCCTGGTGCCCAGGGAAGTCAGGGCTTGCTACATGCCATTCTCCTCCAGGCTGATGGAGCGCTGCCATCAGGAAGTCACCAGGCTTAGGGGCAGGAGGAAGAGAAGGACTGGAGAGGTGAGCACTGGCAATTAAATGCATCCACTTAAAATGACACCTGCCACTTATATTTCATTGGTCAAAGCAAGTTACAGATCCACGTGTAGCTTTGGGGAGGCCAGGAGCTGCAATTCTTCTGAGAGCCCAGAAGCAGAAGAAAAGTGGATATTAGTGAACAGTTTTAATGCCAACCACAGTCTATCCTTCTGGTCACTGAATATTTGATTCAGTCTTTTTGCTACACAAATATCAAAGGTAGTGGGAGACATCCTAAAGTCTCATCAGCCTCAAAGTCACGGGCTTCTGCGTGATGCCCAGTGGTCTCTTTGAAAGATGCAGATGTAGCTTCTTTGAGTCTGGAGACCCATGGGCTAAATAAAAGAACAAATTAGCTGATACCACACAACCATACAGTCACACCCACACGACAACATGCAGTAGTAGAACAGGAATGGAATAACTGGGAGACAGGTGACTGTCAATGGCCATAGAAACCCTGAAATTCCACTGGGCAGAGGCTGTGAGGTCCCATCACCCTTGGTCGTTCAGTTTCCCAGCAGGGAAGGGACTTCACCATCTCCTACTCTCCTGGCCTTAGCTCCTCTTTGGAGAATAGGGCACTAAAGAGACCGTGGCATCCTTGCAAGCTGGCGGCTTTCTCAGCCTGCTTCCCACCTGTAGTCATGTGGGGGGCTCTGGGCTCATTTTGTGTCTGGAGCAGTCCCAGGTCTGCTACATGAGGCTTCCGATCCCTCTGCCCCGCAATCGCTCATGGCACAGAGGCTTGGAATCTGGTGGGTCCCTATCAGCTGCAGGTGCCAGTTGCCATCCACATTCCTCTTGGAGATTTCAGATAAGTGGCATTTCTTTGCTTTCGTGCCCCCCACCCCTGCCCCCTCTTGACTTAATTGTAGCTGGCTTCAACAGGAGGACCTACCCTTAAGCTCTCTTCCCTAAAACATCGTGTCTAGTTTTTCCACTGTGTGTGAGTCAGCCTTCAAACAACCATGATCCAGGGAACATTCCTTCAGGTAAAGGCTGGATGGTCCTTTCACATTGGTTTCAGGACCCCAGCACTCCTGCCCTTGTATTCTGACTGTGAAAGATGCGATCTCAGGTGTGTGAGAGCAACTGCATGGCTCAGCCTCTATGTATGCTCCCATTCTGTGAGTAGCAGAAACAATCCCAGTTCCTTGAAGCCCCACTCCAGCTTCTGTCACCCATTCCTATCTCCTTAGGATTGCATCAGAGGCATATTGTGTATGATAAATGTGGTATTTCAAATCAGTGATGAAGCACAGATCATGTAACTGTGTAGTAACACTTGGTCATCCATGTGAAAGCAATTCACTAGGGAAACCCTTTACCATTTGCAAATGTTACTTCCAGATGTATTAAAGTGTGAACGTTTAGGAGAAAAATAACCCCAAGAACTATTACAAGGAGATATCAGAGAATAGTATTTATTTTACGGGAAGAATTTTCTAAGCAAACCCAAAACCCCACAAGCCATAGAAGAGAAACAGCACAGATTTTATTTCATTAAATTTTCAACTTCTGTAGGGAAAATCATTTTTGTAAATGAAAAGACAAGCCACCAGTGATAATGTAATGCCCGTAATACACAGAGTGCCTCAGATCAATAAGAAAAATGAGCAAGTAAAATTAATCAGGAAATATATACATAGGCAGTTCACCAAAGAAGAAATATAAATAGCCCATAAACATGTGAAAAGTTAACCAGCTCCGTGAGTAATCAGAGGAGAGCCAATTAACAACAACAACAAAACTCTGAGGTACCACGTTTTACTTACTATGTTGGCAAACAAAATAAGAAAGATGTCCAGTCTTGGCAAGGGTGTGGGGAGACGGCACTCACCTGGCTAGTGACTGGTGATGCGTTACTTGGTATATGGTCCTTGAAGGAAAATATGGCGGTCTCTGTCTAAATTTTGCAGTTCCATTTTGACCCAGCAACTCCACTTGCAGGATTTTTTTTCAACAGCAACTTCTGCCTCTGCAGGCTAAGAGAGTCAGACAAGTGTCCCAGTTTTACTTTTGTTTTGTAATAGGAAGACAAAACCCATGAAACAAAAATGGTTAAAGGAATCACAGTACATGTACACAAGGGAAAGCAATGCAGCAAGTCGGGGGAAATGAATTAGCTCTCTCTGGTGACACAGAGAAATATCTATGGCATAGGAAAAACAAATCACCCAAGAACATATCATATGATCTTAATTATATCATTGAAAAAGTTGAGGGCTTGAGTGTAAAGGGAAAGTCCAGAAGGATGTATGACTTGCGTTTCTTTCTCTCAGCAAGGCTGGCCTCCGAGATGAAGTGGCCAATTTCATGGGCAAACGGGGGGCGGGGGGTGGAGGGTGGCGTGCGGTTGGGTGGGGGGCAGTTGGGAGTGGTACATATACTTTCAGAAGGCGGCAGGGCAATTGTGCCCCATGTAGCACTGGTACCACAAGCAAGGGCAGATTGTGTGTTGAGGTGGGGCAGCACCTCCAGAGCCGTGCCATCAGCTGAATAGTTGGCTGGCAGGCCTCCGGGCCTCCTCCAACAGCTTCAATCCCTTGCCACGCAGCCATCCCGAGTTCTCAGGCTCTGCAGGAGCTCCCCTCCTTTCTGGCTGGGCTCCAGGTCCTTGCCTCCTTCACCTCCTTCCCTCCTGCATCCTATCTTCCACTCTCCTGACTTCTGCCCCATGGTCCTCATGGTGGAATCACTGTCCTAGCTAGTAGGAAGGACTGCTGGTCATCTTTCCAGCAACGCTGAGGCACTCCAGCCAGCAACATCTTCCCTGCTCTCTTCCCATCCACACTGCTGTCAGGGGGCTAAGAGGATTTGGGTCACAGCTGCCCAGGCAATCAGACAGGCCAGGGACTCAGAACTTTCCTTTTTGACAGCCAATTGGAAATCCCGTGGCCTCTGCGTGTATCGCTGTCTCTGGGATGTAATCTTATATTGTCTAGGCCTCTGTTTTGCCAACTGTAAGACCACGAAGTGGACAAGGACCGCTGTGCTAGGGACCTTTCAACCCAAACATCCTGCAGCCCAGCCTGGCTCATTAGCAGTTCCTCCTGGGCCCCGGGTGGTGGCAACTCTGCTGGCTCTGGTCACTTCCTGGGCTGCAGTGGTCCTGCCTGCATTCCATCCATCTTCAAACCAGCATCCCCAGACCTCTTTCTGTGATGAACCTTGTCTCCCTGACAGGGCCACCATTCCATGCAAACTGTCACTCCATGCCATGTGGCTGTGCATTGAAACTGGCAGTGCATTCAGGAGTGTGTTTGCAAACCTGCGATTTCCAGCCAGTAAGAGTGTTTGGAGTCAGTGGGCACCCATGTCTGTTCTGTGAGAAGCTGCCCATTTTCTGAGAGATCCATGAATATCTACCAAGAAGCCTTGTGTAATGGCCATAGAATATATACCTGTGTGGACCTGGACAGCTTGGTTTTCTCTAGATGGGAGCTGTGGCAGGCTTGGAAACTTCAGGGCCATTCCTGCATGGCTGAGGTGAGGAGGGACTGACTGTGTCCACACCAATCAGAGCTCATCCTACACCCTCTCCCAATCCCTGCCAGAGATTCCCTTGACCTCAGAGGGATCGGGGGCCCTTCACTCCCTATGATATGTCATGGCTCAATAACCAGAACCTGCAAGGGCTGATGAGACTGTGCCACAGACTGTGTGCCACTGTGCCTTCATGGCACAGTCCTGGCAGATCCTCCCTTAGTCTAAGTTCACACAAGCAGACCCCGCCTCTTCTCCTTCAGTTATTTATCCATTCCCTCAGGCAGGCAGTCAGCAGAGTTTTATTGAGCACCGACTTCGAGCCAGATGCTATACTGGGCGTGGGGAATTCAGTGAAAAAGATGCAGTCCCTGGCCTAGGAGCCTGGGTCCGATGCGGAGGCTGCTGTGCAGCGCATTTGCCTTCAGTCCCGTGACACAGCCAGGCTGTGAGGAGCAGGCATCCCTGGGCTTCTCTGTGGGATACACTTTCATGATTTTTCAATGGTCTTCATTTATTTAAGGTAAAATTTTAATTTTATGGGCAGAAAAAGGAAACCAACTGTTGAACACGTTGATTTAGAAATGATTACATTGTTTTCTATTAGACAGAGTTCTTAATGTCTTTCTCAAAAGATGGAGGAGGAAATGAGTGATAGGGCTTTGTCTTTTTTACTTGATTTTCAACTCATTCTTTAAAAATGCTTGAAAAGGCTAACTGTGGCTGAAGACCACTGTAAGGGAGGAGAAAACAAAACCTGCATTGACGAAGGAAAGGCAGCATCTCTGGTGGAAATTAATCACCTAAGCCACCTACTATGACTGCACAGGAGACAAGTGGTGGCCCAAAGGCTCTGTGTGTTTACAGTGTAGACATTTGAAGCAGCATCAGCATGGCCTTCACACAAACCTCATGATACTGTTCTAATGCCTTCTCCCCAGTTGTAAACCATCTGCTGCCTTGTACTGAAATATTGCACCCTGCTGACCTCAAAAGCAACAAGCATTCATGTACACACACACTGCGTATCCAGACATATAGATACATAGATGTGTGCATGCAGCATACACACTGATTACATAGAGGTACAGTCATGTGTTGCTTGACCACGGGGATACAATCTCAGAAATACGTTTAGGTGATTTTGTCATTGTGTGAACATCATAGAGGGTACTTGTACAAACCTAGATGGCATAGCCTACTACATGCCTAGGTTATGTGGTATAGCCTGTTGCTCCCAAGCTACAAACCTGTACAGAATGTTGCTGTACTGAATACTACAGGCAACTATAACACAATGGTAAGTATGTGTGTTTCTAAACTTAGAAAAGGTATAGTAAAAATACAGCGTAAAAGATAAAAATGGTATACCTGTCTAGGGCACTTACCATGGATGGAGCTTGCAGGACTGGGAGCTGCTCTGGATGAGTCAGTGAGTGAGCGGTGAATGTGAAGGCCAGGGTGGTGAATGTGAAGGCCAGGACATTACACTGCTGTAGACTTTAGAAACACTGTGCCCTTAGGCTGCACTAAATTTATTTTTAAAAATTAAGTTACTGTCCAGGTGTGGTGGCTCACGCCTGTAATCCCAGCACTTTGGGAGGCCGAGGCGGGCAGATCACGAGGTCAGGAGATCGAGAGCATCCTGGCTAACACAGTGAAACCCCATCTCTACAAAAAATACAAAAAATTAGCCGGGCGAGGTGGCGGGCGCCTGTAGTCCCAGCTACTCGGGAGGCTGAGGCAGGAGAATGGTGTGAACCCCAGGGGGCAGAGCCTGCAGTGAGCTGAGATCGCGCCACTGCACTCCAGCCTGGGCGACAGCGAGACTCCATCTCAAAAAAAAAAAAAAAAAAATGAAGTTACTGTGCCATGATGTTATCAACAGCTATGATGTCACTAGGTGATGAGAATTTTTCATTATAATCTGATAGGACCACCATTGTATATGCAGACCATTGACTGGAACATCATGATCTATCTGCACATGACTGTAAATAACAACTATTGGATGTGGCACAGATGGAAGCTACATAAACACTCTATACAATATGGCCAATTCACCGGGCTCCCTGTTAGTCTTGTGAGCAATTTTAAACTCTTCCACGATTCTTTCTCTGCTTTGGAGTGTTTCAATTAATTCTCCATTATATTACAATTTATATTTTTATTAAGCCTTTACAGAGAGCAGCTGAATTTCTTAATTATTTTGTCAATACAAATTATATTAGCGTTTAAGCTTAAAAGGGAAAAAATATAGTATATATGTGTCATATATATTGAAGCACCAGGAAACTTGAGGAAGGGGACATGGGCCATCCCCAGACAGGGAGGATGGTCGAGGCCTGAGGCTGGAGTGTGTATGGTCAGAGGGGTGAGGGGACTCTTTCAGGGAGTAGCCAGAGGGAGTGTGCTGGTGGGGAGAAAGGGAGAGGAAGTAGTTTATATCAGAGAGGAACAGGGTATCACATCATTCAGAGCATTGTAAGATGTGGTAGGACTTGCCTTTTCTTCTGAGTAAGATGCGATGTCATTGGAGAGGCCTGGGGAGAGGGACTTAATCCAGTTCAGTTTAACAAGATCACCGTGGCTGGTGTTTGAAAACCAGAAGTCAGCCTGGCAGGGCAGGGACGCTGGCAAGGAGAGAGCTGCAGTATTGCAAGGGAGTAATGACGGTGCTTGGGCAAGGATGGTGGCAGAGGAACAGTGACAAGAGGAGGGCTGTCTCTTCAAATTATATTTAGAACCCAACAGGACTTGCTGATCGGCCAGATGCAGGTGTCAAAAATGTTAAAGTTGACTCCTGCATCTTTGGTCTGAACAAATGGAAGCTTGAGGTTGCCCTGATCAGAGATGTGGAAGATTACAGGAGAGTTTGATTTGCAAGGAAATACCAGCCTCTCTGCAGCTGAGTTTTGGCATGTTTACTTTCAGATGTGCATTACATGTCCAAGTTCTTGAGAAAATAAGGGAGTATGTTGGAGCCAACAATGAAGGAGGGATTTCAAACATAATGCATGGGCGAGCAATGGTGGTGCACGCCTGTGATCCCAGCACTTTGGGAGACTGAGGATCGCTTGAGTGCAGGAGTTCAAGGCTGCAGTGAATTATGATTGCACTACCGCACTCCAGCCTGGGCAACAGAATAAGACTCTGTCTCTAAAATAAAAATAAAACATGATGCCAGAACTTTCATGAATGTGAACCAATAATGCATTTCTCAGTAATGTAAAACAATGGGAAAAAATGACCAAAGATATAGATCCCAACAACAAAGTGATGAGACTCTATCTAATAGAAGCCTGTAGAATAGCAGGTTATATAAAGTCAGAGGGTTTACACAGTTTTTTTTTTTTTTCCTAATCACTTATTCAGCATACATGTATTGAGTTCCTCATGTGGACCAGGGAGGTGCCTTAGAAGGATAATAAAGAAATGTGAATCACAAACCAACTGCTTATAAGCCTAAACAAACAAGCACAGTGCACAGTCCATGATAACAATGGAGTCATGTGGTAGCAGCAAGATTTGGGACAGGAACATGAGAAGTTGGGGAAAGCTTCTAAGTGGGCTGTTTAACAAGTGCTGGGAATTATCCAGCCAATAAGTGGGTGGTGCCATCAGAAGAGCTGCAGAGAAGCATGATGTGTTTGCAGAACTAGCACTTCAGGAAAAAACAAGTGGCCAAAGAGTGATGGGGCTTGTGTGATGAGCACTGGGACAATTTGAGCCTCAAACTACTAATTATAGTAACAGGCGATTATTTATTAAATAGGTGATGATTCTTAAGAAAAATGCATATGTTTGTATTAAAAGAAAGAAATGGATGAACAGAGAAATAAATGGGGGAGAAGGGAAAGTGCTTTCTTATAGTGGAGTGTCAGCTAATAAATGTAGGAGAAAGGAAGGAAATAGAAAGTCACCATTTGATGACCACCAAGTGCTAATTGTTGCAAACAGAAATTTCATTGCATGCTAAAACCAATGGCGGAGAAATTCAATGAGAAACAGAATATTTACAAAGAGTATATCTCTGCAAGATACAAACACAAAAATAGTAACTATTTAGGGGTGGGACCTGATGCACATCACCTTAGCCAAGAGATCAACATAAGCATCATCAACATGGACCAAGTAGACGTGATTTGTCCCTGATATGGTTCACAGGGGACAGAGCATCACTTCCACAGTGTTCCTGCCAGAAATACACAACAGAGTCTAATCACGAGGCCTCACAGGGCAGACCCAGACTGGGGACATTCTACCCTAAGTAGGGTATCAGGGTACCTGATAGACTGAGCCCTGCCCAAGGATACCATCTCACACCAGTTAGAATGGCGATCATTAAAAAGTCAGGAAACAACAGATGCTGGAGAGGACTTGGAGAAATAGGAACGCTTTTTCACTGTTGTTGGGAATGTAAATTAGTTCAACCATTGTGGAAGACAGTGTGGCAATTCCTCAAGGATCTAGAACTAGAAATACCATTTGACCCAGCAATCCCATTACTGGGTATATACCCAAAGGATTATAAATCATTCTACTATAAAGACACATGCACATGTATGTTTATTGCAGCACTGTTCACAATAGCAAAGACTTGAGACCAACCCAAATGCCTATCAATGATAGATTGGAAAAAGAAAATGTGGCACATATACATCGCGGAATACTATGCAGCCATGAAAAAGGGTGAGTTCATGTCCTTTGTAGGGACATGGATGAAGCTGGAAACCATCATTTTCAGCAAACTAACACAGGAACAGAAAACCAAATATTGCATGTTCTCACTCATAAGTGGGAGTTCAACAATGAGAACACATGGATACAGGGAGGGGAATATCACACACTGGGGCCTGCTGGGGGTTGGGGGACGAGGGGGCGGACAACATTAGGAGAAATACCTAATGTAGGTGACGGGTTGATGGGTGCAGCAAACCACCATGGCATGTGTATACCTATGTAACAAACCTGCACCTTCTGCACATGTACCCCAGAACTTAGAGTATAATAAAAATTTTTTAAAAGAAAAAAAATGATAGACTGAGAAACTGTTTCAGATTTTCAAAAACTAGATTAGAAACATGAAAACGAAATGCAATGTGGGATCCTGGACAGAAAACAACCATTTTGTTACAAAGGACATTGTTGGGACAATGGATGAAACCTGAATAGTATCTGTAGAACAGACTCGTATGTGGAGAGAATGATAAATGTAAAACTTTAACCTTCGAGGGGATCTAGTTGTGAGGTATGTAGGAATTCTGTATACTATTTTTGCAAGTTTTCTGTATTCTGTATACTATTTTTGCAAGTTTTCTATATATCTGAAATTTCTATATATCTGAAATTATTTCAAAATAAAATTTTAAATGAAGTAGGCAGAGTAATGTGGCCTTTTATGCCACATTACCGAGCAGGATGTGTGACGGCCCCACAGGCCACAGGCTTTGTGGCTCATCCTCACGGTGAAGGCCTCTGGGCAGCTTCAGCCAGGGAGTTCCCCATGCAGCCTCCTCCCTTTGTCCATATGCACAGATTCTGCATAGTGTAGTCCAGGTACCTAGCCCTGGGAAGTCTTCATCTTTTGATAACTTTTAATCCGCAAAGTATCTCACTAAAATTGATAGGCCAGGTTCCATACAGCATTCCCCACTGTTGGATTCTCATCAGTTTGCCTCCAGCATGCCTTTGAGATGCGGTAACAAAGGTATCAGAACATGTGTTGTCTCTCCCCACTGCACATTCTCACGGGAGCCATCGCTGGTCCATGTGTGCCCATGGTCTGATGGCTCATGCTCCCCGCTGTCCTGTTGCTCTCTGTGGAGGCTGTGCCCACTCACACGTCATTTGCTCCTCCATCTTTGAATGCTAATGTGTCTCAACAAGATGATCTCCTTTTAGAACACAGAGCAAAGGTGTTAATACAAATTCCATTATGGAAATAACATATGTAATAATATATAATATGTAATTAATCAGTATGTAATATATGAATCAATATTACATATAATACATAATATGTAGTATGTATTATATAATGTATATAAATATATAAAAATATATTTGTGTATTTTATTATATATAATACATATGTATTATATATAATAGTATTTTACATACTATTATATATAAAATATTATGTTTAAATAATATATATAATTGTAAATTATTTTATATATATAAAAAACATATATATTTCTCATGCTATTATCTGTTTCTTTGGGTTTCTGCCAAAAAATCGTTTTTATATTTATATTATAAATTATAAACATTTTAATATGTATATATTCGTTTTTATAGTTTTTGTAACTATCTAACTTCCTTACAAACCAGCATGAGCCACAGGTCTCTATTTGCGTCTCACTGCACCACTGCACTGTGGGCAGCACCCGTTCTTATTGTACCCTCAGAACAGTGCACAGCCTAGCACCTGTAGGAGGGACTCGATAGAATTTTCTTGAACGGAAATAGCAGTGTACCCTTCAAGAAAGGGTCACTTTGGAGTTAGGAAAAGGATGAAATGCTCAGAGATAAAGCAGAGGAATGTGTTGAATGGCCAGTTGACTTTATAATTTTCATTTATTTCTTCAACATGTTTTCACTGAGTGGCTGCAGCATCCCCTGAACTGTGTACTAAGGTCCCAAGGATAGAAAAGACAAAACAAGCAAGTTCCCAGAACTTAAATTCTCCAGGGAACAGAATGGCATATATGACTGGCTGGATGGATCAATGAATGGACAGATGATGTATGTAGTGTTATTACAGACAATGGTAGTGCTACAAAAGAAGTGATTGGTACTGCAGTAAAATAATGGGGAATGTAGTTCAGCAAGGAAGTCAGAGAAGGCTTCTTAGCAGTGGTGAAATTGAAGCAGACACTTGAACTAAAAGGAGGGGGAAGGGAAGCACTGTGGAAGCTCTTCCAGGTGAAGTCAGTCCCAGGGCACAGAGGCCAAGGAAGCAGCAGGCTGTGTGTGGGGCACACAGAAGGCTCAGCCTGCAGTGCTGGTTCTGGACAGCCAGGCGCCATCTGAAGCTGCAGAGGTGGAACAGCGAAGTGAGGCAGGACAGTTGAAGGCTTGGAAAGAAGTTTGGTCTCACTCCAGTGCAGTGGGAAGCTATTGTTGGGTTTCAAGCAAGGTAGGATGTGACATAATTTACATCTTTTGTTTTGTTTTGTTTTTTTTGAGACAGAGTCTCACTGTTGCCCAGTCTGGAGTGCAGTGGTGCGCTCAGCTCACTTCAACCTCAGCCTCCCAGGTTCAAGCACCCTAGGTAGCGGGGACTACAGGTGCCCACCACCACACCCGGCTAATTTTTGTATTTTTAGTAGAGACGGGGTTTCACCATGTTGGCCAGCCTGGTCTGAAACTCCTGAACTCAGGTGATCCGCCTGCGTCGGCCTCCCAAAGTGCTGGGATTATAGGCGTGAACCACCACGCCTGGCCAATTTTCATCTTTTAAAGATTCTTGTGGCTGTGTTGAGAAGAAATTGGAGAAAGGGGCAGACTGTGGTTTGCTCATGTTAGTAAAAATACTTAAACTAAATGAGCTGATCAATAGCACACCAGCAAATGTCCAGCTGAATGCCAGTAATGCTGTTTTTCAAAAATGTGTGCTGACAGAAGTTGGAAAAGTCCTTCACAAGCTTATTTATTAGCTTCGCATAAGGGCTGTTTTATGGCCCATAGATTTTTGCGGCTCATTGTTTTTATTGAAGAATAATGTACATACAGAAAAATGCACATCAAATGTACAGCTTCATGAATTATAAAAAAAATTAAATATGCCTTTTTATTAAATAATCACTGCCCAGCTCAAAAACTAGAACATGAGATGCAGGCATCTGCCCCCTTGAGCCTTCTCCCTATTCTTTCTCCTTTATTCAGTCTTTCCATTCTCCTGACCTCTCACCTGCAGTTTTGCCTATTTTTAAACTTAATGTGATGAATGGAATGAAATAATGTTTGCTGTGTGTACCACCAGTTCATTCATTCATACTATGCTATTCATGTAATATTTGTCCATGTGTGAGTATACTGTAGTTTATCCATATATTCCAATTGTCCAGTGGATCCATTGGTTATCATTTGGGCTGCTTCTAGTTCTTAGTCCTATGGCGATACTTCCCGTATTTTTTGGTGCACAGGTGTACACATTTTGGTTGTGTAGGTACCGAGTGCTGAAAGTACTGGCTTACAGGGGATGTGTAGGATGAGCTTTGGTAGATTCTGCCAAGCGGTTTTTCCAAGTTGCCTTACTAATTACACTCACACCAGCTCCGTGGGAGGGCCCTGGTTGCGTCACATCTTTGCCAACACTCGGTATTTTCAATTTTTGTAATTTTAGACATTCTGGTGGGTATCTAATTTTCGTTTTAATTTAATTTCACTGATGACTAATAAGGTTGAGCAACTTTTCATTGATTTTTGGCCATTCAGATGTCATCTTGTGAAGTGTATGTACAAATATATTTCCATTTTGCTATTGAATTGACTGTTTATTTCTTATTAACTTCTGAAGTGTTTATTCAGGGTACCAGTCCTTTACTGAGTCTATGGATTGCAATGATGTTTTCTCTCTGTGTAGGTTGCTTTTCACCTTCTCTAGGTTGTTTGCTAGTGCAGAGAAGTTCTTAATGTATCTACTTTATCTGTTAGGGTTTTTTGTTGTTGTTATTGAGACAGAGTCTCTCCCTGTTGTCCTGGCTGGAGTGTAGTGGCACGATCTCAGCTCACTGCAACCTCTGCCTCCTGGGTTTAAGCGATTCTCCTGCCTCAGCCTCCCGAGTAGCTGGGACTACAGGCATGCACCACCACACTCGGCTAATTTTTGTATTTTTAGTGGAGACGGTTTCACCATGTTGCCCAAGCTTGTCTCAAACTCCCCACCTTAAGTGATCTGCTCGCCCCAGCCTCCCAAAGTGCTGGGATCACAGGTGTGAGCCACCATGCCCAGCGTACTTTACCATTTCAATAGTAGTTTTGGCATCTTGTTTCAGAACTCTTTGCCCATCCCAAGTTCATGCAGATGCTCCTCCATGTTGCTTTCTAGAGGATTTATTGTTTTACTCTCTACATTCAGAAACACCATCGACTTGGAGTTGATTTTCATGTATACTGTGAAGTAAGAAGATGGATTTTCTCATATGGCTCTCCCATGGACTCAGCACATTTACTGTGGACATAAATACTCTCTCAAATACTCCACAATGTTATTTTTGTCAAATATGACCTCTATAAAGCCACATGCAACAGAATGTCAGTACTGAAGTTTGACAGCAATATGGAAGTGTAACAAATGACACATCTAAAATGAGATGCCAGGCCAGAAGCCCCAGTTAGGAAGGAATGAGCTAGGATCATTTCCCTCATTTTTGAACACCTTGAACTGATCAAGGATATAAAGAAGGAATCAGATGTAGGGAGGAGAAAGGATTCTGTGAAGAGAAATTTTTGAAAAAGCTGTTAGAATGCCACTGTCAACTCAATGTCATTCTGTTTCTGGGGCTTGGGGAAGGTGACCTACCCCTCACCTGGAGCCTTTAGGCTGAGGATCAACAGAGTGTTGAAGATAAAGGTGCCAATGCTTGGATCTGGGCATCTCATGAGTGAGAAAAGGGACCAGGATGCATTCCTTACGGTTGTCAGAGTGTGTGAGGACCATTATGGCCCCCGGATGGGCCGTGCCTGTGGGAGCTGGCAGGGGTGGTGTTGGGCCCTGTCACTGGGGCAGCGTGGAAGGAGAGAGGGACCCGAGTAGCAAGAAGCTAGAGGAGGACTTCAGATGCCTAGTACGCTGAAGCTGCAGAAAGTGACTGTTAAGAGGAGGCGTGCAGCCGCCTCGGGTAGGAATGCTGCACGTGAGTGACCCCAGCGTGGAAATCTCCAAAGAGGCTCCCAGGAGAGCAGCTGAGCCTCCTCCGGTGGCCGGACCCCAAGCCCGAGACAGGACACGAAGCAGTTCCTTCAGTCCAAAATGCTCCTTCCCCCACCTCCACACCACTACCCCAGAGCAGTTAGCAGAAGACAGATGCCAGGCACAGCACCTTCCCCAGGAAGGACCCTTTGGAATTCTCTCAACTAAATGCATTTTAAAGGGGCCAGAAAGAGATTTAAAACAATAAATAAATAAGTTGCATTTTGATTACATCCCCAAAGTCCTACTCTTTCAGTTTCCCTTTGAGCAGTTAACTACTGACCCTCTGCACCGCCCTAGGCAGAGGTAGCTGATCACTCAGGAGGGTCACTCTTGTGTGAGGGGAAGCCTCCCACTAGCCCAGAAGTGCTCTGGGCCATACTTGAGCTTTCATATTGCTGCACCATGTAGACGCTCAAGTGAGACAGAAACACAAAAACACAATAACCGCCGTCTGCCAAGGAAGCAGGAAAAATCACCTTTCAGGCCATTGTCCTGGTAAGTGGCCATGGCCTTCCAGCCACTCAGCATTAATACACAGGGAAAGCCACTTTAAGTAATGCAGTTGATGTATCTTAATCTGAGATGACACAAACATCAAAGGCATTTCTTCTCCTTTATTTCCAATAATCTCAAATATGCATTCTTTTCATATGTTCTTTGAACCTCAGTATAAAACATGGAATCAACTCTCTAACTTAAAAGCAGTGCAGTTTTGCAAAGTATCTTGCTCTAAGAGATGTTAGGGAGGTGATGCGTTTGTCATTCCTGGTTTGTATTTTTCCATTTTCCAAAAACTCTGTAGGTATTACAGATATCATTGTATAATTTAGAATTTAATCCTCCTGGAGAGTCAGGTGTCTTCAAGGTGATTTACAGCAAGTGAAGCTTGCCGAATTCTGGAGAGTGGTGATATAAAGTAAGGTAAGGCAAGAGAGAGGGAGAAAGAAAGGAAGGAAAACATGTTTTATGTGGGCTTCCAGTTATGGAAGTGTAAACTGCATCCTGGGAGACAGAACAGAACTGGGAAAAGAATATGACAAATACAGATTCATTGATCACCATGAGTGTGCCCTGATTTTGTAATAGAAATAAGGAATAAAAATGTTATCAGTTACAGCCTTTAAGTGATAGGATTCTAGATCATTGTTATTTTCATCTTTGTTTCTTATGTGTTTTCTGAACTTTCCCTAATAGACATCTGTCAGTTTTGTAACCAGAAAAACATACATATTAAATGAGCACAAAGGTGTTGAAGACTTCAACTCTATTTGCTATTCACCATAGAAAGAGTTTTGTTTTTTTTTTCCTAGTCAGGCCACAATCAATTCAGCTGAATGAACATGAACCGAAATACACACCTGCACGTGCTCCTCAGGTGAGTGTTCTGAAGGACAGGCACCCACCACTGGGCCACCGGGACTTGAATTTCACCCAGCTGCACGGCCATGGGAATACCTGGGAGGACAAGGTAGCTGGGCAGTTAGAAAGAAAGACTCCCCTACCCCAAGTTTGTGGCCTGGGGGCCCCAGATGCTTGGCTATTGCAGGAGGTAAAGCTGTAGAAATTGACTGGGACTGCTTCTATGGACAGCAAAGGGAGAAACAGCAATACAATAATAGTGGATTTCAGTATTCCACTTTCAATAATGGATAGCTCTTCCAGACAGAAAATCAAAAAGGAAGCGTGGGTGTGAACAGCAGTGTAGGCCAAGTGGACCTAACAGACGTTCACAGATCATTCCACCCGGCAGCGGAAGAACACACATTCTTCTTATTTCTTACTGCCCAGCTGTTGGCCTTGTCCTCCCAGGTCTCCCTCCGGTGCCCCCTGCCCTGAGGTCTTGCTGTCCCCCTCTGCACCTCTATGCAGGGCTTGAGGCCATTCTGGATGTCTGAGAACTTTTCTGGCAGGTATTCCCATGGCCGTGCGGCTGGGTGAAATTCATGTCCTGGTGGCCCAGTGGTGGGTGCCTGTCCTTCAGAACACTCACCCCAGGAGCACGTGCAGGTGTGCGTTTCAGTTCATGTTCATTCAACTGAATTGATTGTGGCCTGACTAGAAAAAGCCCTTTCTGTGATAAATAGCAAATGAAGTTGAAGGCTTCAGTGCCTTTGTGTTTGTTTAATATCTACGTTTTTCTGATTACAAAAAAAGACAGATGTGTATTAGGGAAAGTGCAGAAAACACATAAGAAACAAAGACAAAAGTGACAATTAGAATCCTATCACTCATGGCTGTGACTGATAACATTTTTATTCCTTATTTCTATTACAAAATCAGTGCACACTCGTGGTGACCAGTGACTCTGTATTTGTCGTATTCTTTTCCCACTTCTGTTCTATCTCCCAGGATGCAGTTTATACTTCCATAACTTTTTCTGTACTTACACAAACATGACTATTTATAGGGTTTTATTTTGTTTTGTTTGTTTTGTCTTAACAAAAGGACTTAGACCATATATTCCTCTGCAACTTGTTTTCTTTAGTTAACAATAAACTATGGAAGCATTCCCAGATACACACACACTTATGTGTGTGTATAATGTATGTGTGTGTATATATATATACACATATATTTGCATATACACACATACAAAAACATTTTTTAAGGCAGCTGCACAGTCCTCTTTCATGGGCAGCAGGCCTGCATATAGAACCACCACACACAGATATGCAAGGCAAATGGAGCTTTATTTTCCTCTAACTGATGTGTCCTCCTGTGCTCTGTGTTCTGTCTCTTCCCGCCCTCAGCCTTTCCATCAGTGTCATCCCATGCTCTGCGGCTGTAAATCCTCTTTGGTGAATGCCCGGTTCTTCAGGGCCCCATCTCCTCCTGGTTCCCTGGCCACATCATCTGTTGTGCAAATGTAAAACTCTTGGGAGTGAGGGGGCACTTTAGTAAGGACACTGGAGCCACAAGTGTATCTGGGGATCTCATAGCTGTCCCTGTGCAGGTTCCCAGGCGCCCCATGTGTGTGCAGGCTGGTGTCCAGAGAATGCTGCTGGGTTTGTCCACACCTGTGGTGCCCTACTGGCACCTTTGTGGACGTCTGCATCTCATGGAGCTCCTGCCCTTTCCTGTGAGTGCTCATGCCCCTGGGTCCCTCAGCTCTCTGCTTCTGAGTCTGCCAGTCCTGCTTTTCCAGCCCTGAGTCTTGGGGATTCATCCTGTGGTCCTAGGCCATAGCATCCTTGCTCTAGCAGGCGTAGCTAGGAGGTCTGGCCTGTTCAGCCCTCTGCAGGAGCACACTCAGCTCTTCCTGGGCACGACCTGGGAGTGGCCTGTGTTCTCTCTCCCTCTCTGTCCTGCAAGTCTTTTGCATTACCTTGTATGCTGTGGCATTCTGCTGGGATTCTGTCTAGTCTCCTCCCACAATCCCAAAGAGGAGCAGCGTGTAATCTACTCCTCGACTGCTGTCACTTTTGTATCTTCTCTGACATTCCCCTCCACTGGGGCCTTGGGCCCAGAAACAGCCCAGGCCACCTGTATCTCTCACTGCCTCCTTCCCCAGCTTCCTCCCCGTCAGAGTCCCTTGAAGTGGGGCTTTCCATTTCTTAGTCATCGAGTCTTGAAGTCCCCTTGTCCGTGACAGATAGTAAAATTCTCTGTCTGGGTCTCCCTCAAAAGACCCTTGAAATGCTAATGGAGCTATTGGAATTTAGAAAATTGGTTAATTGCTTCCTCTTCCTCCAATAAACCTGGATTTCTAGAGGATATTCTTGCTAAGGAGGTTAAGAAAAGTCAGCACTAAGGCTCAGGGCTGATCAGTGGCCTCTTTGATTCTGAATATAAATCAGTCTTAAAGAGGAGGGCTGCAAAGGAAACATGACTTAAGGAAGAAAGATATGACAGTGCGAAAGTGTATGCTCATTACAATATAGTGCGGCTGCGTCCAATTCCTCCCGCCTCTCCCCTAGGGATGGTGGTCACGCTTTTGCCATCCCAAATAATGCTGAGGAGGGGAAAGCCTCTTACACGTCTTCTTCTTTATTAAAACTCTTAATTTCTGTGGAATAAAATCCTAACACTGTGATGCAAAGGGCATGTGCAATTTAACTTTTTAAATCTGCTGATTCATCTTTTTTCGATTCATGCTTTCACCATTAATGTATGAAGTGCTGTTTCCCCACATCTTTACCACCACCGGATGTTAGAAACTCTTTTTAAGTTTTACAGTCTCATTAGATTAAAAAGCAAAAGTGTCTTGTGTCATCTCACATTTGCTTGACTGCTTGTGCGGGGCAGGTGGTGTGTGCTTTCACAGCCTGTCAGCTGTCCCCAGCCTCTCTTTTACAGAAGTGGCTCCTGCCCATTGTCTCCTAAGGCTGTTCTTCCTTTTAATTCTCTATGGTGCAAGCTCTTTATATATTAGGAACTCTAAGTTTTGGTCAGATGGGTTGGAAGTTTCTCCCAATCTCTTTTTTACTTTGTATATATTATATTTATGTTTTACCATAGGAATTCATACCAAAAGCAAGAAGTATGACAAGTATGACTTTTTATTAAAGGACTTAAAAATCTAGATAAATGAAGAATTATACTGTACTCCTGGATGGGGAAGCTGAATTTGAAGCCATCAGTTATTTTGAAATTAACATGTATTTGTAATGCAATTTTGGTCAGTACTCTAGGTTTTTGTTTTAACTGAACCCAAGCTGTCCAGCAATGTCAGCAAGAAATTCTTCAAGAAGAATAGTAAGAGGGGTCTTGTGTCATCTATAAAGGTGTCACGTAGCTACACTCATCAAAAATATAGTATTGGTGCCAAAAATGAAAAAAATTAAAATCACTGAAGAGATTTTGCAAACAGATCAAAGTATAGATATATTTTAACTCACTTGGAAAAGATGGCGTATTTAATAAGTATCTTGTTGTAATCAATGATGTTGGAAGGGAATAAAATTGGATGCCAACACTGAGGCATGCACATGAGTAAATTCCAGATGGGTTTGGAACCTAAATGTAGAGCAAAAAAATCCAATTATGTAAATAGTAGGAAAAAGAGTAGAATGTGATCCATATAATCTCAATTGAGAGAGGTCTTCTTAAATAATGCAGGAATCCCAGAATGATAAAGAAATTGAGTGGCAGATATGGCTATATGAAAACAGTTTAGCATCTTTTCCTTTAGTCTTTTACATATGCAGTTTTACATTCTTGAGGTTTTTTAATATATATGGTTTTCTCTTGATTTTTTTCACTTCCTGTTTCCCCAAGAAATATAAAACTTCAAAAATGTAATTTCAGTATCTATGTTCCAGTTTATACATGTGCTGTCATTTAATTAGAACTTACCATTTTTAAACACAAGCCACAGTTCTTTGAAATTATATTTCAAAAGTAGAAAACACATTCCATAATATCTTGAATAGATCTGAATAGAATCTTGACATGCAAAACACATGGCATACCATGGTAGCAACTCTCAGGATAAGACAAGTGTGCACTACATGGTAAACTAGACCTGGTGCTCATACATAGAATCCAAGGAGAAACAATGTTTAATAAGTTATTAGCATCATTTCATATAAATTGGGAAGAAAATTATTGGACCTTTTCCTCATCCCATGTATACGGATAAATAGAAGATAGAGGCAACAGAGATACCTCAGGGACCAAGCGCTGATTGCAGATGTGTGGCAGAAGTACTGTATGAAATCCACAACGCATCCAGGGGGCTTTTCTTTGATCACACCCTGAGAATTTTCATAAAATAAACACTGTTTGGGAGTTTTAAGAGGAGGAAAAGAACTTTGCTTCTGCAAATTATGGCAGTCATGTCAATGTTACCGAATATTCCGGGACAGATTTCCAGAAGAAAAGAGTGCATCTTGTGAACCGTCAGCTTGCAGCTTGGCTAGAAGTCAGCATAGGGTCTGACTTCATTTACTTTCTGGATAATGTTTTTGAGGGGGAACACCGGGGACATTATACATCTGAATTTTTGGAGTACATTTGATTAAAGAGGTAGCATAGTGTAATTGTGAAAAAAAGTTTATTTGGAATTGGAAGAGTTGAGTTCAAATCTCTAAACCCTCACTTACCTGTTATTCTCTTTAGAGAAGTCACTTCACTTTCAAGACCAGATTTTCCATTTGTAAAATGAAAGTTTGGGATCTAAGTGACTTCAAAAGTCCCTTCAAGATATAACACTCTGCTCTTGTAAATTCCTCATGACAGTCCTATGGTAAAGATGGGAAAAGTGTAGCCTGAATGTCATTTTAATGAGATAAGAGTCACCATTGTCAATGACCATATACAGAGAACACATTTGTCTGTTAGTCCTTTAGTTAAGCCTAGAAAGGGGTCTCTGGCAGACTGCTGTGAGGCTGTGTCTTCCTTCCCATCTAGCCATTTTCTAAATGCTGTAGAATAAGGGTTAGCAAAGTTTTTCATAAAGGATCAACAGTAAATATTGCAAGTTTTGCAGGCTCTATGGTCTCTGTTTACAACCAGCCAACTCAGCCAATAGACATTACATAAATGAACAGTTGTGCTTGTGTTCCAGTAAAACTTAATTTATAAAAAACAGGCAGCTGATGGGCAGGCTGAGGTGCCCTGACACCTAATCTTGCACAGCGAGAACATTCGTGGCCCACAGATCAAATTGTCATTTATTTGGTTAAGTTTTATTCAGCACTAAGTCGTAGGGTTGCAAATATGCATGTGTCAGTTCTTGATCTCCAGGAACTTCCCAGTGAGGAGATAGCAGGTGAATGAGATGGGATGCTCCTTAAGATAGGGAGGGGCCTAGGGTGTGGATCCGGTCCTGTGAGTACGCAGAGCTGTGAGTGTGTGATTCTGCCTGGAGGTTAGGCCGGGCAACTAGAGCCGAAAGGAGTCCAGATGGCTTGTCCTAGGCAGGAGTTGTGGTGCACTGAATCTAACAAGATGAAATTCAGTACTGACGGAAATGGGACAGTGAGTATAGACTACAAGATAAAAGCAAAGAAGCAAATAAAAAACAGCTGTTCAAGTGGGAAGCAAAAGCTGTCACTTAACCAGCAACTTCATGTGAGTTTCTGCAGCTGCAGGAAACTAGAACAGGATAAATGGGTCCCAACTCATCAGGGCCTTGAGCTTCTCCATCCTGTGGGCCGATCGTGTCTGAAAGGTTGTCTTCATTTCTTGGCCAGTGCAAGGAACGGCTAGAGGGAAGTAATTTCCTGACACTAGGCTGGCTGTGATGGAAAAGGAAAGAGTAAGTACCGGGTATTCTGCTAATTCTCACATCAACCCTGTGAGCCAGGGATTACATTATATCCATTATAGAGCAGCACTTCTCAAATTTTGCTGTGTGTAAGAATCTCTGGCGATACGGTTGAAATGTGGGTTCTGGTTCAGTAGGTCTGAGTGGGGCCTGAGAACGTTAATTTCTGATGAGCACCAGCAGATGCCAACACAGCTGGGCAAAAGTACTGTATGAAATCCACAACGTATCCAGGGGGTTTTTCTTTGATCACACCCTGAGAATTTTCATAAAATAAACACTGTTTAGGAGTTTTAAGAGGAAGAATAGAACTTTGCTTCTGCAAATTATGGCAGTCATGTCAATGTTACAGAATGTTCCAGGACAGATCTCCAGAAGAAAAGAGTGCATCTTGTGAACCGTCAGCTTGCAATGGCCTTGGCTAGAAGTCAGCATAGGGTCTGACTTCATTTTCTTTCTGGATAATGTTTTTGAGGGGGAACACCAGGGACATTATATGTCTGAATTTTCACAGTACCTTTAATTAAAGAGATATCTTTAATTAAAGTAGCTCTGTGAACAGCAAGGAAGTGGATGAGGAAACAGAAATTGGCAGAGTCCATGATGTGTCCAGATTAAACTGCTATGAGTGGCTGTAACAAAAATTCAGAACTTATGTAACTCAAATAGATATATTTGAGGAATAGGTCGGCACAGGTCAAGATGTGAAAGCCCAATAAAGCTAGGCAGAGACTTGATAAGATAAAAAAAAGTGCCTCAAAATGTTCAGTGACAGTAGTGCCCTGATACAGGCAGTACTTGAGGAAAAATCAGTATTTAAGGAAGAGCTGTAAAGGGTCTCCAGGAGTGGGCAAAGTATGTTTTTAATTAAACATTTTATTTTGAGATGATTGTATATTGACCTGCAGTTGTAAGAAATAATAGAGTTCCAGTGTCCCCTTTACCTGTTTTCTCCCGATGGTAGCATTGTGCAAAACTATGGTCCAGTATCACAACCAGGACATTAATGTTGATGTAGTCAATATGTAGAACATTTCCATCCCACAAGGATCCCCAGTGCTGCTCTTTATATCCACAGTCACTTACCCAACCTCATTCTTAACCTCTGGCAACCATTAATCTGTCTCCATTTCTACAATTTTGTATTTTAAGAATGTTATATCCATGGAATCATATAATATGTAATTTGGGGATTTTTTTTTTACTTGGAATAATTCCCTGGATATTCATCCAAGTTATTGTGGTTATCAAGAGTTCATTCCTTTTCCTTACTGAGTAGTATTTCATGGTATGGGCATTCCACAGTTTGTTTAGTCGTTCACCCCTTGAGGGTTCTGGATCATTTCTAGTTCCAGGCTATTATGAAGAAAGCTGCTATGAACATCCTTATACAGGTGTTTGGGTGAACGTTAAGACTCATTTCTCTAGGATAAGTGCTCAGGAATCCAGTTGCTGGGTTGCATGGTAGTTTTATGTTTAGTTTTAGGAGAAACTGCTTTCCAGAGTGGCTGTGTCATTTTCATTCCCACAAACAGCATGTGAGTGATCCGTTTCTCTGCGTCCTTGTCAACTATTGGTGTTGTCACTGTTTTTTATTTTTGCTGTTCTGATAGATGTGTAATGATAACTCATTGTGTTTTAATTTGCATTTCCTTGATGGCTAAGGTTGTTGAACATTTTTATGTGCTTATTTGTCATATATATACCTTCTCTTCAGTGAAATGTCTCTTTGTGGTTTTTTTTTTGCCAATTTTCTAATGGATTTAACTGTTGAGTTTTGAGAATTCTTTATATATTCTAGATAGTAGTCCTTTGTCAGATACATGGTTTGCAAATATTTTCTCCCAGTCAGTAGCTGGTCTTTTTACTCACTTTCACAGAACAAAAAGTTCAGATTTATCAATTTTTACTTTTATGGGTCATGCTTTTGGTATCAGGTCTAGTAACGACTTCTTTCCTAACCCTAAATCCCTAAGATTTTCTCGTATGTTTATTTTCAAAAAGTTTTGTAGTCTTATATTTTACATTCAAGTTTGTGATCCATTTTAAGTTAATTTTTACTGTATACAAGGTATGAGACTTAGGTCAAGTCTCTTCCTTCCTTCCTTCCTTCCTTCCCTCCCTCCCTCCCTCCCTCCCTCCCTCCCTCCCTCCCTCCCTCCCTCCCTCCCTCCCTCCCTCCCTCCCTCTCTCTCTCTCTCTCTCTCTCTCTCTCTCTCTCTCTCTTTCTTTCTTTCTTTCTTTCTTTCTTTCTTTCTTTCTTTCTTTCTTCTTTCTTGTTTTTTGTGCCTATGCCTGTCCCTTGTTCCAGCACCATTTGTTGCCAAGACCATCTTTCCTCTGTCAAGTTGCTTTTTCACCTCTGTCAAAAATCAGTTCCGGGTTCTTTATTCTGTTCCTTCAATCTATATTTCTATTCCTTCACCAGTACTGCAGAGTCTTCATTACTGTAGTCATATGGTAAACCTTAAAATTGGCTAGATGGATTCTTCCCACTTTATCCTTCTTTTTCAAAATTATTTTAACTATTCTAATTCTTCTACCTCTCCATATAAATATTACAATAACTTTGTCCATATCTATTAAAAATCTTGCTGAATTTTGACAGGAATTGTCTGTCAACTTATACATCAATTTGGGGAGTATTGGCATCATTAGTGTATTGAGTTTTTCAATCTGTGGACACAGTATGTTTCTACATTTATTTAATTAGTAGATTTTTATATCTTTAATGTTTTATGGTGTTCAGCATACAAGTCCTATGCATATTTTGTTAAACTTATAACTATTTTTATTGAATGATTATAAATAGAATTACATTTTTAATGTTAGTGTCCACATGTTCATTGATATTACAGAGAGATACAACTGATTTTTATGTTGACCTTGTGTCATGTGACCTTGCCGTAGTCGCTTCTTAGTTCTAAAAGTTTTCAGAGTCCTTGAGGTTTTCTGCATTAGACATCTTGTCATATGCAAATAAGTTTTACTCCTTTTCTTCTAATATACATGCCATTCATTTCCTTCTCTTACCTGATTGCACTGGCAAGAATATCTAGCACTATGCTGAATAAGAGTGATGACAGCAGACATCCTTGCTTGTTCCCAATCTTAGGGGAAAACCATTCTTTCACCATTAAATATGATGTTAGCTGTAGGTTTTTTGTGAATGCTCTTTGTTAAGTTGAAAGTATTCTATTCTTATTTCATGAAGGGGATGTTGAATTTTATGAATTTTTTTCCTTCATCAACTGATGTGATCATGTGATTTTTCTTTTTAGTCTGTTAATATGGTGGATTACATTGACTGATTTTTGAAGATCAAACCAGACTTACGTTTCTGAAATGAACCCCACTTAATAATGGTATATAATTACTTTTCAATATTGATGAATCCCATCAGTAATATTTTGTTAAAGATTTTTGCATCTATATTCATGAGGGATATTGGGCTATAGTTTTATTTGTTTACATTGGGTTTGTCTGGTTTTGGTATGAGAGTAATTGTGGCTTCGTAGAAGTGTCGGAAAGTGTTTTCATTTCTTCTATTTTCTGGAAGAGACAGTAGAATAGGTGTTAATTCATATTTAAATGTTTGGTAGAATTCTCCAGTGAAACCATCTAGGCCTGGACATTTCTTTGGAGGAGGCTTTTAAATTCTGAATTTAATTTTCCATAGTTGTAGGACTATCCAAATGACCGGTTTCATATTAGATTAATTAAGGTAGTTTGGGCTTCTCAAGGAATTGGTCCATTTCATCTAAGTTGCTAAATTTATATATGTAGAATTGTTCATAATATTACCTTATTATCCTTTTGATGCCTCCAGGGCCAATATTCGTTTTTCATTCCAGATATTGATCATTTGTGTCATCTTTTTAAAGCTTTTTATTTTAAATATTTTTTTAAATTATAATAACTTTAATCATTTTTTAAGTTAGGAAAAAATTGTAAAAAGTTTAGAGTTCCCATTTACCTTTCACCGAGTTTTTCCAAATGTTAACACTTTACGAAACCACAGTACTATTATCAAAACCAGAGAATTAACATCGACACAACCGTGTAAACTATTCTACCAACATCATTACAAAAATTTCACTACTTTTCTCACTAATGTCCTCTTTCTGTTCTAGAATCCAATCTAGGTCCTACCCTGCACTTGGTTATTATGTCTCGTTAGTCGCTTTTAATCTGCGACAGTTCCTGAGTCTTTCCTTGTCATTACCCTTATACTTTTGAAGAGAACTGGTCAGTTATTTGGTAGAATGACTATCCATTTAGGTTTGTCTAATATTTTCTCACAACTAGATCAAGGTGAGGCTGTGCACTACAGGGAAGGAGACGGCTGATGTGCTCTGCTTGTTTCTCTGCTGGTGCACATGCTATTGATATGTCTTATACTGGCATGTTGACCTTGGTCCCTTGACTAAGGTGCTATCTGTCAGGTTTCTCTAGTGCAAAGTTACCATTTTTCCCTTTGTCATTAGTAAATATCTTGCAGGAGATACTTTGAGACTATGATGCAGGTATCTTTTTCTCATCACACCTTTGAGTTAGAAAGGCTTGGGGCTCAGAGGAAAATCCTCAAGACATATTCTTACACCACTGAGTGACATCAGGTGGCCTGTGATGGGGGCATCTATACAAGGGACAAGGAAAGCAGAAAAAGGCCATTCTCTATGAATATCATGATTTTATCTCTGCCCGAATTGGGGAGAAGAGGTGAGGAGTGAGAGATACAGAGAAAGAGATAGAGGAAAAGAGAAAGACTGATTCACAGAGAAAGAGATCTGAAGTTCAGAACTCATTGAGATGGAGAGGGCGAAGTCAAGGGAGAATTCAATTTTTCAGTCTTGACTGACTTGAAGAACAGGTAAGTTTTGCAAGGAAGGCAGGTTTGGTTCTAAGAAATCTGAGGTACCTGTGAGACGTATAAGTGCACATCCCATCAGAGAGCAGGGCAAAGGGTGGAAAAGAGAACAAGACTAGAGAGGGCCACTTGGGAGTCACCTGAACACAGGTGTTATGAATATTTAGTGAGTATCAATCAGTTATCCAACAGAAAGAGCCAAGCCAAGCACAAAGTTGGGAGAATACCCGTAGTTTGTTGGCAAAGGAATCAGTGAGACAAACTGAAGTCGTGGGGAGATGAAGGACGATGGTGCCATGTATAAGGAAGAGTTCACAACGGCAGCATGACCACTGTGTTAACTAAGAGCTAGAAGGTCAGTGATTCCGTCATTAGCAGGGGGTGACTTCTATGGCTGTGGTTTCACTCAGGTGGTAGGGATGGAATCCAGATGTAGGCAGGGGATAGGAGAGTGCAGAGAACGCAGTAAGTGATGAAGAAAGCAGTGGACAGCAATTATTGTGAGCGGTTCAACAGGGAATTTTCTTTGTTAATGATGCAGAGGGAAACATCACTGTAACATCACTTCCACTAACAGCGCAGTCAGACAGATTCGATTGCTAAAGAAGACTCACAAGGCCCAGAAGGACAGTGCTCACAACTCTGTGGTTTATTGACAAGAAGGGATGTGATAGAGCAACAAGCATGAAGGCAAGGACCTGCCTTGCATCCAAAGGCTGCCTCACAGCAAGCAGTGTGGACACACTGAGGCTGATACGGGCTGCCTCCAATGGTCTTCCCTCTGCAGGCCTGAGCCAGATGTGTTTTCTCTCTCAGAACCACGTACCCATGCAAGGAAAGAACACCTCAGATCCAAGCAGCCCAGTGGAGTCTCAGTGGGGCTTTTTGCAGCCTTCTGGTCACATAAGCACATTATTGCTACATGAGCAGCTCTAACATCAGAGCCCCCTCCCCAAACATGTGCAAAACATCAGTCTCACAGTCATCCATAAACAATGAGGACAAACAGGCAGAACCCACCCTGAAACTCACCTTGGACCCACGGGTAAAAACAACAGTATTGGCCGGGCGCGATGGCTCACGCCAGTAATCCCAACACTTTGGGAGGCCGAGGTGGGCGGATCACGAGGTCAGGAGATTGAGACCATCCTGGCTAACACGGTGAAACCCCATCTCTACTAAAACTACAAAAAATTAGCCGGGCGTGGTGGCGGGCACCTGTAGTCCCAGCTACTCGGGAGGCTGAGGCAGGAGAATGGCATGAACTCAGGAGGTGGAGCTTGCAGTGAGCTGAGATTGCACCACTGCACTCCAGCCTGGGTGGCAAAGCGAGACTCCATCTCAAAAAAAAAAAAAAAAAAAGTATTAATCACTGCCTTTCATAATTTGATGCAGAATGTCTCGTACTTCAGCAAAGCAGCTCAGGCCAATTTCAGACCTGCTGGAATTAACCCTCCTAGCACATCCCTCTACGAATGTTATCTCAGTAAGTCCTTATCACCATCCTGTTAAATAGGTACCATTACTCTTATTTTTAAGAAGGGCAATGTGATGCTCAAAAAGAATAAGTACACTGCCAAAGCAACACCACCAGGAGAAGGGAGGCGGGAACTGATTCTGTGGGACAGGAGGGCAGATGCCTTCACAACAATAGGCCCCCGGGTGTGTTTGAAACAAGCTGAGAGTAAAAAGGATTAGAGAAGAGGAGCTTGCAGGTATGAGAGCAGCAAAGGGATAACTGTGAAAGGCGGGTCTCCTGAGAAATGAGAACAAATGTGCTCCTGAGACTGCTTAAGAAGAAAGAGAGAAGATGAAGCTATTAGCAGAGGCTGGGGTCCAGGCCTCGATAGCCTTTAGATCAGTGGTTCTCCACCCCAGAGGGCTGGTGCAAACACAGCTTGCTGGGCAGTGCCCCCACTTCCAATTCAGCAGGTCTAGGTGGAGCCTGAGAACTTGCATTTTTAACAAGTCTCCAACAATGCTGATGTTGTGGGCCAGGGGCCTCACTTTGAGAACCACTGTTCAGGCTTGTCAGTGCCACATGGGTTGGGTCAACTGGAAGGAGAAGAGCTGGGGTAGAGGGATGACTCTCTGGGACCCCTCTTGCTGGTCTCTTTGCAGAAGTATCAACAGGTCATGATACCAGGGAAGGAACATAAATAAAAGGGACCAAGTTGGATAAATGCCAGGGTATTAGAGTAAAATGTGTTTCAGCTGCTTAGCTTTAATGTGAAAATTTGAACAAATAACCAGAGAATAAGGGACTGTTTCCATTCCTAGTTTGAAAAAAATTATATTTAATAAAAGATGGAATTGTCACTAGCATAATTTTAACGATTTTGAAATAGAAAATATCCTTGGAGGGGAGGGAAGGGTTAGGAAAGAATGTGTGTAGTTGGAGGAAGGAACAATGCTTGGCTGCTGTCCTGGTGGGAGTCAGTGAAGCTGCCTGATGAGGAGCAGTAGCAGGACCATGGGCTCGATTATCAGGGAATGACTTTTTAGATGGCGGAGATGCCTCTGGGGCTTCAGGAGCTGTGGAGATAAGGTGACCAGTGTCTTCAAGCTGGGATAAAGCATTGTTCACATCTCAGCACATTTCGAGAAGTGGCGTAATGCTAACACAGCGCATTGGCTTTGCTGTTCAGGTTGCAGGTGACTGGTTATATGACCCTGGGCAGATTGTCTCACTCCTCTGGGCTCAGGATAGGTGGTCTTTAAGCAGGTGTGCATGCTAGCTAGCCCCTGCAGCGCGGGGTTGTTGTGAAAATGTAATGATAGAGAATATGGCGCATGCCTGGTGCAAGGAGACACTCCGAAATGTCCTCTTCTGCTTCAGGGTCAGGTAGAAGAATCTTTTCAATTTCACCTCCCGAACCCCAAGTAGCTCTAAGTCTCATTCTTCTGAAACCCTTGTCTTCTGTGGCTCCTGAGCCTAAAACCACAGACACTGGGTCTTTGTGGCCCCCTGGAGGCCAGGCTTCAGGAGGATGCTGGTCACAACCCGAATGGGATAGCAGCCTAGCAAGATTCAGCAGACAGCATGCGAGTAAACAGATTAACAGGGTGATTGCTAACGCCACAGAAAGTAATGTGGGTGAGTGAGTGACAGCAAAGGTTGAGAAACATCATTCATAAAGGGCATCTAAGGAGGGCCTTTCTAAGGAGGTAGCAGCATTAAACCTGAGGGTGAGGAGGGGCCGCCTGGGGAAGGAGGCAGGTGGAGGGGAGGAGTCCACTCGGGAAATCCCAGGTCACCTGGACATGTCACTGGGCCCTGGGATTGGCGTGCGGGTCAAATGCAATGTTGGTTGTGCTTAGGCAATTGAAAACAAGTAGAAGCTTAAAAAGGGATGATTTATCTTGGTTCTGAGAAGTTGGATTAACAGTGAGGTCAGGAAGCAGAGGTGAGCAGCCAGCACCCTCTTTCTCTTGGGAAACTCGAACACACTTTAGAGTTACAGTTCCCCCAGGAAAGAAGTTAGCAGAGGCCACCCCACACCCAGGACAGGTGACAGCAGCAGTCTCCTCTCCCTGACCTTGATGCCTGGGCACAAAGGCAGCTTTTGCTGAGCAACAAGATGCTTGGACTCCCCACTCCTCCTCTGTTTTCCTCTCCTGGCTGCATTTGCTCTGAAAGGCTGCAGACACCTGGCCCCAGGCCCTCCAAGTGGGCACCCACCCCCATCTGGGTGACAGAGGCTGCTACTCATGGGAACTCCCCTAACTCCCTCTGAGTCTCTCTGAGTCATCTGGGTGGTGGACCAGCAGCCGTTGGGTCTGACCTCTCACCAGGACGCGTGCCTCTGAGCACTGGGACACAGGCCCTTTGAGGTCTCTCTGGAGCTGAAGGGCCGGCTCGCACACTGGGATGGAGTGGAATATGTGTGATATGTTGGTGAGGGATGCAGGCAGGTGTGGGAGGAAGTGGAGCAGGCACAGTCCATGGAGGACACGGGGCCCGGGTGCAGAGGCACACAGGCATCATCTAGATGGTGAGAAGGTGATGGGCCCAGATTCTGCCCTAGTGCAGGGAAGGCACCAAGATTTCAGACCAGAGGGAACTGCAGGAGAGCTGCAGAGACCCTCTCCCTTCAGCAGATTTAGGTACTGCCTGTGACTTGCCAGACTGGCAGTCCCCAGCATGCTGCCAGCAGGCACGCTCAAAATGCGCTTCTGGCCTGAGCCCTTGCTGGCCTCAACACGCCAGCAGCTACCCCTCTGTAGAGAGGAGTTCTCTGTAATGGTGCTGCAGGGACAGCCCATTCTGCCTGTCCACCCCCAGCCCCTTGTGCCCCCCTCAACCCTGTGCCCTGTCACTCACACCTGCAGCTACACCAAATCCTTCCCCAACCCCCTGCACAGGGGACTCCTTCATGTGCAGGCCACCCACCCCCAACCCATGTCTGCACTGGAGGTTCTCTGCGGAGAATTCTCCGTGGGGCAGTAGAAGGACAGGCCTGTGTGTGCCTGAGCCCCTCTTCCTGAGGTGTGTGTGAGAGAATTTACCTGAGAGAAGTTAGCAATGCCTGCCTAGTGAAGGCCTGGCACAGAATAGGCCCTCAGCAAACACCAGAGACCTCTGCCCTCCTTACCCTTCTGGGAACTCTTATTTAGAGTTTAAGGCCCAAGCCAAGTATCTCCTTCTCTCTGAAGAGTTCCCTTTCCCCGGAGGCAGATGACAAGGCAAGCCATGACTTCCCTTGGACGGGGGCTGCTCTGCATCTCAGGCGTTCACCAGGGAGCGGGCTGAGCTGCGGGTGTCGGTCTCCAGGTCTGTCTCCTGTTTCAGATTACAGGGCTCTTGACGGCAAAACCACTCAACTTTATTTCTGCCTCGTGGCCTACACCTCCTAGCATAGTAAGTGCTCATTAAAATGTTGCTGGTTTGTGCAGGATCTGGATTTTATGCAAATGAATAATAAACTAAAGTTTTGCTAGCTGACTACAGTGAGATATCAATCACTTCATGTCTGTTTGGATGACTGTTACCCACAAGAGAAGAGATACGTGTTGGTGAAAGTGTGGAGCAAAGAGAACACTAGTACAGTGTTGGTGGGTATGTAAATTAGTGCAGCCATTACGGAAAAAGTGTGGCGGTTCCTCAGTAACATAAAACTAGAACTACCATGTAATCCAGCCATCCCACTGCTGGTATATAGTCAAAGGAAATGAAATCAGTACGTCAAAGAGTTACCTGCACTCCTATGTTCACTGCAGCACTATCCACAATAGCCAAGACATGGAACCATCCTGTGCTCATCCAAAGATGAATGGATAAAGAAAATGTAAAACGTGGCTGGGGCGGTGGCTCACACTTGTAACCCCAGCACTTTGGGAGGCCGAGGTGGGCGGATCACGAGGTCAGGGGATCGAGACCATCCTGGCTAACACGGTGAAACCCCGTCTCTACTAAAAATACAAAAAATTAGCCAGGCGTGGTGGTGGGTGCCTGTAGTCCCAGCTACTCAGGAGGCTGAGGCAGGAGAATGACATGAACCCAGCAGGTGGAGCTTGCAGTGAGCCGAGATCGCGCCACTGCTCTCCAACCTGGGCGACAGAGCAAGACTCTGTTTCAAAAAAAAAAAAAGAAAATGTAAAATGTGGTATAAATACACAATGGATAATATTCAGTGATAAAAAGAATGAAATCCCATCACGTACGGCAAGAATGAACCTGGAGGGCATCATGTTAAGTGAAATAAGCCAGGCACGGAAAGACAAATACTGCATGATCTCACTTATGTGTGGAATCCGAAAAAGGTGAACTCACAGAAGCAGAGAGCAGGATGGTGTTGGCCAGGAGCTGGGGGAGGTGGGGTGGGTTGAGATGTTGGTCAAAGGATACAAATTTCATTTAGGGAGGATAAATAAGTTCAAGGGATATATGGGGACTATTATAACATGGTAACTATTGTAACGAAGTATCCTTAGAAATTCTTGAAACTTGCTGAGAGTAGATAATAATAAAGTAAACTGGTGTTACAAAAAGTTTTTTGGTTGAATGATGAGCAAAGGTTTCCCGGGGGAAGGGGGGTTGAGGGGATCTGGGCTTGTGAAGGGTGGAGGGGTGTTATGACAGGGAGAGGGAGAAGTAAAAGAAAGAAGACAGCAAACCCTAGGTAAGGAGTGGGGGACAAGGAGAGCGGTAAGAGCCCAGGATCCAGGTAGCCTGAGGGAGGAGGCCCCCAGCCATGGGATGCCAGAGAGCATGCCAGTGCCTGTTGACCCTTCACACACCTGCGCTGCGTGGGCCCCCTCCACTGGCTCTGTGAGGGCAGTGTCCTGGCTTCTGAGCACCACTCCAGGGTCACTAAGGTCACTTGGCACCCTGCTGGGTAGCTGCTGCTCATTTTGTACCTGCTGTTTCCCAGCAGTCAGTCCTGGAAGCATCTCTGGTCCTGTAGTCCTGCCTTCATCTTAAGCCCTTCTCAGTGCCTTGTATTTTTACTTTACAATAGTGTCAGCTTAGAGCAATGAGTCCTTCGGGTCCCTGGAGCATCTTCAGAGGTCCCTTTTCATCTTCACCAGGACCTTTGGAACAGCCCAAGTCCCGTGGTGATGCAGGGACAAAGCAGCTGTGGTGGCTTTTTAGACCATAGGCAAGTAGGGGACATGGCTGGTACTGATCCCAGACCTGGGGAGGCCTGGCTGATGGGTTTTCCATGTGTGCTGGCCTTCAGTGACACCAAGGGGCTGGATGGAGAGGAGGATTCAGCTAGAACA
The DNA here is from genome assembly GCF_029281585.2 of Gorilla gorilla gorilla. Classification (NCBI taxonomy): domain Eukaryota; kingdom Metazoa; phylum Chordata; class Mammalia; order Primates; family Hominidae; genus Gorilla; species Gorilla gorilla. The sequence goes on from NC_073240.2 coordinate 32,075,231, forward strand.
GCCTCTTTGGGCTTTCACTTGCACCTTACAGACCTGGGTCTCTGCTCTCACCTGAAGCGCCCCAGACACGCGGTGTGTCCACAGCGTTAGCACACTCCCTGGGCCCGCTGTCAGCACTGGGGGCTTTGAGAAGGGTGTGTCTGCCTGGCATCACCACATCCAATCCAGCCACATTCTGCATTTCAGAGCCAGAATACAGGTCTAAAATGCCTGTTTGGTTTTAGAAACTACTGTTCTCCCCAGGATTAAAATGTGCAGGAAGCATTCATCCCACCCTTAGTTTAGCTGATAGCCTTACCCCTCCCTTTTGTTTTGTTGTAGATCTGAACTTATTTTACCCAATGGCTATTTTCTTGCATTTCCCTCTAGAGGTATTGGCATTTCGAGAAGCACTTCAGCCTTCCAGATCTTTACATAATTCATTACGGACATATTTTGGACTTACAGTATCTTAGAGTACAAAAAAAAGAGACTCTCCTCTTTATTTCCAGAAGTTGTTACAGACTTCTCCTGAATTTAAATTTCCTGAAAATTTTTCCTGGACATGCTGTAAGTTTTTATTCCTTTAGGGAACCATAAACAAAACCACTTACCAGCAGGCCTGAGGCAGAGACGAACACCGGGCCTGAGCATCTCTCCTGCACCTTCCTGAGAGACAGACCGAGTGATCACTGTGTGAATTAAAGCCCATTTCCTAGAAACTCACTCTTCTCTTAAGCTTTTAGGAAGACTAAGAGATAAAGCCATCCACCAAGAGATAAAGCCAGGAAAAGTGTCTGTCCCAATGCAAGTGTGTGAGGGTTGTTAGTGGTGGGGGATGGGCATCCTTCATTCTTTCAGCCAGGGGACTGCACGTCCGTGGAGTGAACACCCCAGAGGTGGGCAGGGGACCAAGTCCAGCATGGGAGACAGGACCCCTGGGTCAAAGGCTGTTCTTAGGTAAGCTTCGTGACAAACATGGCATTTGAGCTGGGTCTTGAGTGGAGCCAGGAGAGAACAGGAATTTTGAAAATTCCTGAGGGAAAAAATGTGAACAAAGAAAGGGACCCAGGAAGTAGTTTATTGTTAACTATAATTTTCCTACTATGGTATCAAATACAAGAATGTATTTCTTCTATCTAACTGCATGTTGGTACCCATTAGTCAACTTCTCTTCCTCCCCACTTGCCTTCCCAGCCCCTGGTAAACACTATTCTCCTCTCTACCTCTTTGAGACCCACTTTTTTTGCTCCCACATTTGAGTAAGAACATGTGATATTTGTCTTTCTGTGCCTTGCTTATTTCACTTAACATGATGATATCCAGTTCCATCCATGATGCTGCAAATGACAGGATTCCATTATTTTTATGGTTGAGTAATATTCCGTTCTGTATATATTCCACACTTTCTTTATCCATTCATCCATTGATGGACACCTAGGTTGATTCCACATTTCAGCTGTTGCAGACAGTGCTGCAATAAACATGGGAGTGCAGATATTTCTTCAATATACTGATTTCCTTTCCTTTTAATATATACTCAGCAGTGGGATTCCTGGATATGTGGTCGTTCTATTTTTAGTTTCTTGAGGAACCTCCATACTGTTTTCCATAATGGTGGTACTAATTTACATTCCCTTTCTCCACATCCTTACCAGCGTCTGCTTTTTTTTGTCTTTTTTATAATAGCCAGTTCTAACTAGAGTGAGACGATATCTCATTGTGGTTTTAATTTGCGTTTCCCTGGTGATTAGTGATATTGAGCATTTTTTCATATGCCTGTTTTCTGTTTGTATGTCTTCTTTTGAGAAACATCTATTCAGGTCATTTGCTGATTTTCTAATCAGATTTTTTTTTTTTTTTGCTATTGAGTTGTTTGAGCTCCTTATATAATCCGGTTATTAATCCCTTGTCAGATGGAAGTTTGCAGATATTTTCCCCCTTTCTCTGGGTTGTCTCTTCACTTAGTTTCGCTTCCTGTGCAGAAGCTTTTTAGCTTCATATAAACCCATTTTTCTATTGTTGCCTTTTTGAGATCTTATGCAAAAATCTTTGCCCAAACCAATGTCCTGAAGTGTTTCCCCAATGTTTTCTTCTGGTAGTTCCATAATTTTAGGTCTTATATTTAAGCCTTTAATCCATTTTAGAGTTGATTTCTGTATATGATGAGATGAGGATCTAGTTTCATTCTTCTGTATATGGATATTTGGTTTTCTCAGCACCATTTATTAAAGAGACTGTGTTTTCCCTGGTGTGTGTTCTTGCCACCTTTGTTGAAACTGAGTTGGCTGTTAAGTGTGTGGATTTATTTGTGGGTTCTCTGTTCTGTTCCATTGGTTGATGTGTCTGTTTCTATGCCAGTACCATGCTCTTTTGGTTACTATAGATTGGTAGTATCATTTGAAAACACAACCATGATGCCTTTAGCTTTGTTCTTTTTGCTCAGGATCACTTCAGCTGTTCAAGATCTTTTGTGGTTTCATATGAATTTCAGGCTTTTTTCTATTTCTGTGAAGAATGTCATTGGTATTTTGACGGGAATTGCATTGAATCTGTAAATCACTTTGGTTAATATAGACATTTTAACAATATTAATTCTTCTAATCCATGAGCATGGGATATCTTTCCATTTTTTCAGGTTCTTCCTGTTGAGTTACAGGGGTTCTGTATATGTTATGGATATTAATCCCTTATCAGATATATGATTTGCAAATATTTTCTGTCATTCTGTTGGTTGCCTTTTCACTTTGTTGATAATGTCCTTTGGTACACAAAAGTTTTTAATTTTGATGAAGTCCATTTTATCTATTTTTCCTTTTGTTGCCTGTTCTTTTGGTGGTGTCATACCCAAGAAATAATTGTCAAATCCAGTTTCATAAAGCTTTTCCTCAGTATTTTCCTGTATGAGTTTTATAGGTTTAGCTCTTACATTTAGGTCTTTGATCCATTTTTAGTTAATTTTTGCATACAATGTTAGGTAAGAGTCTAACTTCATTATTTTGCATGTGGATATGCAGTTTTCCCAGCACCATTTATTGAAAAGATTGTCCTTTCCACATGGAATGGTCTTGTGGAAAACCTTTGGCCATTTATGCGAGGCCATGTGTGGCACCCTTGTGGAAAGCGATTTAACCATGTATTTGAGGATTTATTTCTGGTCTACCTTGTGTGGACTATAAATCTGTCTTTATGCCCACACCACATGCTTTGATTACCATAGATTCATAGTATGTTTTGAAATCAAGATGTGTGAGACTTACAACTTTATTCTTCTTTTTCAAGATTGTCTTGGCTATTGATTCTGTTCTTTTGCATTAGAAGTCAGAAAATTTATTGCCTACAAAATCATTTTGAAAGTACTACTCAAGCCTTCTAGTAAAATTAAAAATTAGTAAAGGACCAATGAGAGTTATGCAAATTATTCATGATCAGTTAGCAAACACCAAAACACAGTTGTGTTACAAGTAATAATATAGAACTGAAGCTTAAAGTAGTTGTTAAGAATCATGATTCCTAAGAAAGTAGAACACAAAAATCAAAAGCAATTTCAAATCAACATTTTAAATGATTTCAACAAAATATAGCAGGTAGCCGAGGAAGAGATGGGAATTAGATTGAACTAGGGACCTTATCCTATGTGGAAACTAGAGGTTGTATATGTTATTTGACTGAGTAAAAATTAAATTTTATGTATAAGTTATTAGATAAAATAAATGGCCTCAAAAGGTAAAAATATACAGACATCCGCTGACCTAGGGGATGCCCAGTCGAGATTGGGTGCACCTGGTTCCACTGTGTGGAATATGAACAGCCCCCTCACTTTGAGGTTCCCTGCAGGTCACACCCCCAGAACCTCTCTCCCAGAATCTCAGAAGTCAGAGTTCAGTGTTCGAGCCCCGCTGAGAAGCACAGTCCCCTCCCCTGGCACATCAGCTTCTAGGGGCTCTGAGCCCACCGTCACGTCTGTTAAGTCCACACGGATGAGACTTTTCCCATTGATCCTCATCTGTCTCCTGATGGGACATTCATTTAAAAATTAAAGGGTGGGATCGTGTGTTGGGAGTGGGATTCAGGGCTGTGGGATTCACCAGCCAATTTCAAATGCATGTTAAATATTTAAAATCATTTAAAAATTTGAAACATTAATATTTAATTTTTAAAATATAAAAAATTGATCCTAAAATTGAAATTGTTAATTCTCACTTCCCATGAAGTGTGAACATTCTCTTTTATTCTCATTGTCTTTTCCAGAGTTCTCAGGCGCTGTGGTCTCACCTTCCACTGGGGCAACAATGGGCCATTTCCAGCAGGGACGGCGCAGTGTTGGCCTGCATGCCTGACTGCCACACACCTCCAGAATCAGGTGTCTGAAAAGTAAGTCCTGTGTTCGTGGGGTCTTAGTTGCAGGCCAAAGGGGCAAGTGCAGTCACCGCCTCTGACAATAGAGCTGGTAGTGGTGCTGTGGACTCCCTGGAAATCAGATCTAAAGCCCAGATAAAGTGTAAGGTTCATTGAGAAAGAGTCATGAAATGTATTTCATACTGCATTAGAATTTGAGATTGGAATAATAGACATTATTCTTTAAAAGGAAAAAAAAAAACAGCTGTAGTGATTGACAAGTGACTTGATTTATACCAGTGCAAAATTTGTCATCTGTTGCAACCATTATTGATTTTTTAAATATTATAAGCAAAAGAAAAATAGTGCCATTATCTTAACACACTAATTATTTTTACTTTTACTGTTTCCTCTTACTTCTTATCCAAAAATACAATTTTAATCTGACTGAGAGCATAACCATTCTTTTGCTTTATGACTGTTGGAACAAAAATTTTTATATACCTTCTTGCCTACTTTTTATTTTAAAGCTTTAATTCTACAGAAAACTTGAAGGAATAGAAAAGTGAACACCCATAATTCTTCACCCAGATTTACTGATTGTTTATACACAAACAGACACACACAGATGGTAAATATGTGTTTGTGTGTGTTTGATTCTTTTTGTCTGAATCATTTGAAAGTAAGTTGCTGACATCATGACACACTTTGGCATCATCTCCTAAGTACACAGCTACCTTCTACAAAAGTATAGCACTATTACCACTGTGAAATATAATATCGATAAAGTGATATTATCCAAATATGTTGTCCCTATCCAGATACCCCTGATTGTCCCCCAAATATTCATCATAGATGTTTTTCCCTGCCTAGTGTTCAATTAAGTATCACTCACTGAATTCAGTTATGTCTCTTTTGATCTGAACTAAAGGCCTGCTTTCATTTTTCTCTTTCATGATGTTGACGTCTTTGAAGAGTCTGAGCCACTTGTTTTATGGAGTGCTGCACAATCTGGACCTGTCTGATTATTTCCTCATACTTAGATTAAGATAGACATTTCCTCCATTTCTCTTTCCAGCACATCAGTGGGCACACCGTGGCTCATGGTGATAAGTTTGTTCACTGGGCTAAGGTCGTTTCTACAAGAGTTCTCTTTATAAAGTTACTTTTTTTTTTTTTTGAGATGGAGTCTCGCTCTGTCGCCAGGCTGGAGTGCAGTGGCACGATCTCGGCTCACTGCAACCTCCACCTACCGGATTCAAGCGATTCTCCTGTCTCAGCCTCCCGAGTAGCTGGGACTACAGGCGCCCGTCACCACGCCCAGCTAATTTTTGTATTTTTAGAAGAGATGGGATTTCACCATGTTGCCTAGGATGGTCTCGATCTCTTGACTTCAGGTGATCCACCTGCCTTGACCTCCAAAAGTGCTGCGATTACAGGTGTGAGCCACCGTGTCCAGCCTATAAAGTCACTTTTTACATTCTTTGTCTTTTACTAGTAAGCAATGGGGCAAACTTTGAAGCCCTGTGAACATTCTCTTCCCTGGCTGATTTTCATCCAGTGATCTTAGCATCCCTTGATGGTTGTGTTATGATTTTTAACCCATTAGTTTACTGGGACCTCAGACTTCCTTTGTCACATAGTCCTTCATGTTTCACATTTTCTGTGGTTGTGGGGTCATCACACAAGGGAGCATATACTGAGGTGGTCAAGAGGAGGACTCTGAAGTTAGACCATTCAGATAGGCATCTAGGTATGCATCTTGTCTCTGTCATACAACAGCCGGGTGACTGCGAGCAAACATTTCTCCTCACAAACCTTCAGTGTCCTTATAATTACAATTAGGAGACTGGGAGTGACCATCGCAGGAGGCATATGGCAGAGGGTACGGCCTGTGGCTGGCCTTGCTAAGCAGTAGCTGTTAATTATTATCAGACACAGGACACATGGGCGAGAGCCACTGGATGCTGCTTTTATTCCTGAGATCTCTTATAAGACCTTTAGCAAAAATGCTAATAAATCTGAGTGACAGAGCAGAGGCCCCACGCTCTGTGTCCCTGCAGTTAAAAGGTTGCATAGGGAATGAAACCACTGTGGCAAGAAGTATTCATCAGCGAACACTGTCCCAATGTGCACTCCCCCATCGGCTTCCTCCTCCTGCTCTCGGTCAGCCTTAACTGCCTCCCCTCGCTAGGCCTGAACCTCCCTGGTCTGTTGTCAGGTTTGCCTTTCAGTCAGTAACCAATTGGGCTTTTATTTGAAGATTATGTGTGGTTTTTTTTTTCTATTTAAATCAAGTCCTTTTAGTTTTATTGGCATCCCATTGCCACAGAATGCATCTTCCTTGAGAATGTTTTGAAAATTTTACCAAGAAAACAGTTTGTGAAAATATAGGTTATTTTAGAAGCTACACACGAATATGAATTAGACTGAGTCTTCAAAAAAATTGCTGTTGGAAAACATGTTAATATCTTAAAAATACTTCCTCTGAAAAGGTTACTTGCCTCATTTTCTTCCCCACAACTCTTAAAAGCAGATGAGAGCTGGTGCTCACAGAGAAGACTGCTCTGTGTCCTGCATCCAGATGACATGCTTTCGGGCGGCTTCTTGTCGGGCTGAGCTTGAAGGGATGGCCCTGTGGGGTTCCTCTGCTTTCTGGGGCAATATCAACCCAGCCAGCCTGGGGTTTGCCAGGACCGGAGGACTCTTCTGGTGGGCTCCAGCCCCAGGCTTCCCTGAAGCCTTTCCACATCTCCTTTTTCCTTCTTACCAGCGGTTTATATGCCAGGAATCCTTGCTTGTCTCCTCGTCCTCTGGATCTGCTCCTTGGAGATGGGACTGTGTCTTTTCTGCTTTCCCAGGAGCAAACCCAAAGGTTATGGGAGGAGTGAAGTGCAGGTGAAAGCAAACCTCTGGTTCTGCATCAACACCAAGGAAATCACTGAGTTTCACTTGAGTGTGTGGATGGAAATATCAGGGCTGCTTTTTTTCAGTTTCCCAAAGCACATCCTGCAGAATGTCTGTCCACTTGGAAACCTGAGCTCTCTAGTCTTGAGTGAGCTCCACGCTCATGGCCTGTGTGCTGGACAACCAAATGGAGGTGGCTGGAAGCCAAGGCAAAGCCCCTGCAGAGAGGCCCACTCCCAGGAGGCTTGCAGGTGCTTGGCCACACTCAGGGGAAAAGGACCCCTCCTCCTCCACGGCGCTGGGCCAGGCCCCTCCCTGCATCTCCCTCTTCCTGTTCCCTTCTCCTGCACAGCAGCAGCCCGGAAGTATGTGTTCCCCAGTGTGGGTTCAACAGCATCACCAGCCAGGAAACCCTCATACCCAGAACTTGGTTTTGGGGCTTACTCTTCAAAGCCCTGGTGCTGAGCCATGGAAAGAGACACAGTCCCCAGTGAGATGGCATAAGTATAAATTCACAAAAGGCTTGAAGACACACCCTCAGGGCAGTTCTTAAATCCCCTGGGGGCTTGCGATCCACACAGACATGGTGCCCCATAAGTGTGTGAAGGTGGGTCAGCCAGTCAAGAACCCAGTGTCTGTTCAGCACTTTGCTGAATTCCCTATGTACATCTTGGTTCTGGTTTACTCCTAGAGCATGCGAAAGCTCAATTCTCAGGCAAAGTCATCTGTTGCCATGTTCCGAAGCTTTATTTAACTCATCAGTAAGGGAACCAGCGAAAAGACAAATGATCTGGCTCCACAAGCATTTGGTAACTGAGATCTTTTTTTGAGACGGAGTCTCGCTCTGTCGCCCAGGCAGGAGTGCAGGGGCGCGATCTCAGCTCACTGCAAGCTCCACCTCCCGGGTTCACGCCATTCTCCTGCCTCAGCCTCCCGAGTAGCTGGGACTACAGGCGCCCACCACCATGCCCGGCTAATTTTTTTGTTTTTTGTTTTTTGTTTTTTCAGTAGAGACAGGGTTTCACCGTGTTAGCCAGGATAGTCTTGATCTCCTGACCTCATGATCCACCCGCCTTGGTCTCCCAAAGTGCTGGGATGACAGGCGTGAGCCACCGCACCCAGCCAGTAACTGGGATTTTTAAGTTCTGTTGGGAAACAAATGTGGAAATAAGATGCTAAGTTAAGGCAAACCTCTACAAAGCAATGAAAAAAATGCCAAATTTGGAGTTAACTTGTTTACTAGGCAGTAAAAGTCATAAGCTATCAATTCTGCAGGCTAATCTCACAGGGCTGTAAACCTCTTTATTTTAACCAATTGTGAATGATTAGATAAATATTTGTCACACTGCTCAAGAGCTTCAGAATGGGATCAATCAGACTTATTTGCATTCTAGCAGAATATCACAGATGCCAGAAATCATCATTTTTCCCTTTTTCAAGTTTGGAATCAACGTTTCCATAACAATCAGCTAAAATATGGTGATTGACAAGTTGTGAGTGATCACGTAGCACCGGGTGAAGGTGCCGCTTTTTGGCCTGCACAATGCACTTGAGCTCCGGTGTAGATACTGCAAGGCCATGTGTGGGAGGCAGCTTCTGACACAGCTCCCAACCATTCCTGCCTCCTGACATCGCATCTTTGTGTTGTCCCCTGCCCTTGGGTGTGGGCTGGACATGGTGACTTGCTGTTAATAAACAAAATACAGCAGAAGTGACAGATGTCACTTCCAAGACCAGGATACAAACACTGTGACTTCTGTCTTGCTCAGGCTCTCTCTGACTCTTCTCACATGGTTGCTCTGATGAAACAACTCTGATATTGTGATCTCACCTATGGAAAGGCCCACGTGGCAAAGAACTGAGCTTCTTAGTTCAACAACCCTCAGAAACAATTCTGTGAATGATCACATGAGTAAGCTTGGAAGAGAATGCTTCCTCATTTGAGCCTTCAGACGAGACTGCAGCCTCAACTCACATTTTGGTTGCAGCCTTGTGAGAGACCCTGAGCTAAGGTGCACTCTGACTCCTGCCCCACAGAAATGGTGAGATTATGAATATGTGTTGTTTTAAGTCCCTAAATCTGGGAGTCGTCGTTTCACAGCAATAGGTAACTGATGCAGCATCCATGAAATTTATAGTGTTGATTGTTCTTGGATATATGCTTCTCAGCAGAGCTGTGTTTCATCTTTGCCGGCTTCTCCCATCTCTTCTCCGGCTTCTCTACTCCCCCTTTCCTATCATTTATTAATCTTCCTTTCTTTATTCCCACTCCATTTGAGTTCCACTTCTCTGCAACTGTAATTGCATCCTTGGCCATTGATTAGGGAGGCTTAACTAGAGGCACCTTATTTGTGGAGACAATGTGAAGTTCAGAAAGATTCCCCATCCTTGGCCAGTAGCAAAATCGTTTTCTTTGTTGAAATCTATTGCTTCCAACTTACTGTGGCTACATCATCCAGGGCTGCAGTGCTTCTTATTTGGTCTTGAGCCAATGCTTAGTGTTTGAATGAAATTGGCTTTACCATTCTTTCCTCAGGGGAGTGTGGACAAATAAATTTTCTGCTTAAGAATGCAGTTTCTTTCTGACTCAAACAGCTGATCCTATAAACTTGGACTTCATAGTCATCAGTTTCAATTCAGAACCAACCTTTTAAAAATTATATGTTATTTTGATATAAAAAGTACCAAAAGCAAATCTTCTGAAGGAATAGAACTCCAGATGGTTTTATTAGGTTTCCAAGGTTATTAATCTAAGAATATGTTGCAAATAAATACATAAATAATGACCACAATAATCATAATCATACATATCTTTTTAATTTTTTTGTTTCTGTGGGTGTATAGTAGATGTATATATTTATGAGGTACCTATCCTTTTTTTGGTACTTGCTATGTGCCAGGCACTATGCTATGTAATCACCACCACAACCATATTAAAATAGAAACTGCTATCCTCATTTCAAAACTGAGGCAGTGAGAACCAGGGACTACACATAAATTGTCCCCAGGAATTTTTGGAATACCTGCATGGATTTGTATTTATATAAGTGTTTCTAGTGACTAAAAATGAACACCCAGGGAACTAAAGAAGAAAACAATTAGTAGATTAATCTATTAGGTCATAAAGTTGACAGGGTATTATAGAAAGCTGGGTGGGTTCTTCAGAATCCACCTATCTCACTGTTATCTATTTTAAAAGTTCAAAGTCATACATGATGACAGATATTTATTTCCTTTATGTTTATTTTTTTATTTGGGAAAATTGTTTATTCTATTTGAAAAGATAGACACTAAAATGAAACACTGAATTTTACCAGTCGCTGACATGTGTAAGTAGTCCACTAATATGGGCCGATGAGAAAGCCCAAAAGCTGAAATTCTCCTGTATTTGTGAAATCTAAATTCTTTTTTCTTAATGGAAAGAGCCACTGCCATTGACTGTCTTGGTTCCACTTACTCTAAGTGGTCTGGAAACTTCCAAGTATAAGCAACCAGCCCACTGGAATTTCTAACCAAATGTCCCTTAGACACCCTTCCCTGTGTCCCTTTTTAACACACACAGTCACACACAGTTATGCGAATGTGCACATACATTCACACACACATGCGCATGCAAACATGCACATATATTCACACACACTCAACATAAACATGCACACAGAAGTCACAAACACACATACACACTGTTAAACACATGCACACTCACATGGACACGCACACACACAGCACATGCATGCACATGATGCTCACACATGGACACCTAAACATACAGGCACACCTAGTCTGTGATCCATTCAGAGTTAATTTTTATATATGGTGTAAGATATAGATTGAGTTTACTTTACTGAAGTCCATTTGCTCCAGCATCATTTTTTGGAAAAGTCTTATCTTTTCTCCATTGGATTGTCTTTGTGCCTTTGTCAAAAATCAGTTGTCTTTTGTTTTAGTAATAAACGTGTCTATCCTTTACTATCCCAATACTATACTGTCTTGGCCACAGGAGGTTTATAATGCATCTTAAAATCAAGTGTGTGAGTCCTCTAACTTTTTTCTTTTTCAATGTTGTTTTGGCTAATCTAGTTTATCTTTCTATATAGATTTAGAATCAGCTTGTCTGTGCCTACAAAGAAACCTGCTGGAATGTTGACTGGGATTGCACTGAATTTATAGATCGGAGTGACTATACTTGACATCTTAACTGTGGTATATCTTACAATCCATAAAAACAATACATCTCTCTATTTATTTAGGTCAATTTTGGTCTCTTTTGTCTGAATTTTGTGAATTCCTTAGTTAGAATTTTTGACTGTGTCCTGGCTCTGTTGTTCTCCAGGTCTACATGGACGCTGTTTCCTTTTTCTAGCTTTGCACCACTGTCCATACTTCTTCCCCAATTACATGGAGCTCAGCCCTCCACTTTGCAAAATCCCCAGTCCTCTGTGGTTTTCAGATGAGATGTCACTTCCTCAGAGCCTCTCTCACTCTCTCCTCCACTCCAGTCTAGCATGGGTGCCCTTCCCTTGTGCCTGACACCATCTTGTCTCTCATAGCTCTAAGCATCATATGATATAACTGCCTCATTAATTTGTTTTTTAGGACAGCAGCCCAAATACTCTTAGAAGGTAGAGACCCTGCCTAATTTTAGGTTGTATCCCTAGCACGTAACACAGAGCAATGGCCCAGTTAATGGCAGCTGAGTGTAGGAATGGAGCAATGAAGGAGTGAAAGGAACTGAAAAGGGGGAAGTAAACTAGCCTTGAGTGAGGCTCTGCTCTGTGTCAAGCACCATGAAGGTAGGTCAACAGTGGTCAATAGAAATTAGACTGTCAGGGAGAAATTAGACAGTCATTATTAGACAGTGAAACACAGTCAGACAAAAAGGTATAGAGGGAGAAAGGAAAGGAGGGAGGGGGATATATAGACAGACATTCAGGCAGGTTTTGGATAATCAGATAAATACATTCATAGGCATATGGGTAGATATGCAGACAAACAAGATAGGTTGAAAGACATACAAGAAGGAAAAACATTGAGACTCCAGATGGACAGACAGAAAAACAGAGAGTTTCTAGCATAGAGAGACAGACAGGTGGTCATATAGACAGATATATAGCACAAAGACATACAGACATACTGACAAATAGACACCCAGAAACATGCATAGGTGGGTGGCTGGGTGGGTGGGTGCATGGATGGATGGATGGATGGAGACAGGTAGAAATAGACAGGATGGCAGAAAGAAAGAAACATGGATAGTTAGACATCTACTTAGCAGACACATGACCAACAGAAGGGGAGACAGAAAATCAGGAAAGAGGAAGGCAGACAGACAATGAGAAAATTAATAAGAAAGATAGATACGTACGGACAGGAAAAAATATATATCAAAAGATACATAGGTAGGTAGGTGGGTGGGACAAGAAAGGGAGAGATAGAATATAGATTGAAGATAGATGATAGGTGGACAGAGAGGCAGGCAGACCGATACGTATATTTTTATTTAGGTTTATTTAAACTTAACAAAGTTCTAAGAAAGATATGGTATCTTCCGCATGTATTGATGGGGAAGTGGATTCACAGGGGTTTAGTGACTTCCTAAAGACCACACTTGAAGAGAATGGCAAAACTTCAACTCAAAACTAGCCCTGCCTTTCCCCGGGGTTTGTGCCAGCACAGCCTGCATGGATTCTCCAGCCCACATCACTTCACCTGCTAAACAAAGTGCACCTTTCTACTCTTCTCTTGCTTGCATCTGCCTCCATCTGGAGCCCAGTCCCCTGTCATTTCTTGTATCTTATTTAATAGCTTCAGTAGGAAATGATGCTTGAAGTATGGTTTATTATGTGAGCAGGGGGCAAAGAGTTTGGGAGGCCTTAAAGTAGAGATGAGTGTCCTGCTCCTTCCCTCCCGGGTCCTGAGCTCCTAAGAGCCCTCATGACCATAGCCAGTTTTCCTTCTGGACAGTTTTCTACCCATGAGACCTTTTTCCCATTAGTATTGTTTAATCATGCTATAACACATTAATATTCTGATGTGTCTTAGAGACTTTCATGTTGACACCTGTAATGTAGTCCAGGTACTGATATAATAGGCTTGATTCAGCCAATCTCCTATGGACAAACTTTTTTTACATTTCCAGCTATGCTGTAGGGAACATCCTTAGACATGCCTCTTTGTACACATAAGCAGAGTGTTCTCTCAGGAAGATACTGAATGGCAGAATTGTACAGTTACAATTCTATATATGTATTCTATATTAAAATGTGTATTCTATATTAAAAACAATGTTAGATACTAAAAAAATGCCCCCTGCTGACCTCACCACTAGCCCAATATTCCCCTACTAGCAATGTTAAAAACTACCAATTTCACTTCACCAGGGCTTGATGTTTTCAGGGTTTTTTTCCCTTGCCAATTTGATGCATGAGGGCTTGGGTGAGGGTGGTTAGTGATTATCTTGTCTAATTTGTATTTTCGTCATTACGACTAAGGTTGATTCTCTTTTCATTTGTTGACTAGTCATTTGAGTTTCCTGTAAATTACGCATTCATATAATATGCCAATTTTTTAATTGGTCCTTTGAATACCAATCCCTTGTTTTTATGTTTTTTCCAGAATTTCTTATTCTGTTATATAACTTTAAAATATCTGTGATTTTTTTCTCATATAGAACTTTGTTTATTGTCTTTGGTTTTTGCTGTTATCAGTTTTATCAACTTTATTTTGATGGTGTATTAGTCTGTTTTCACACTGCAATAAAGAGCTGCCCAAGATTGGGTAATTTATAAAGGAAAGAGGTTTAACTGGCTTACAGTTCAGCATGGCTGAGGAGTCCTCAGGAAACTTACAATCATGGCGGAACGTGAAGGGGAAGCAAGGCACATTTCTTTACAGGGCAGCAGGAAGGAGAAATGCAAGCAGTGGAAATGCCAGGCACTTAGAGAACCATCATGTCTCATGAGAACTCATTCACTATCATGAGAACTCACTCACTATCATGAGAACAGCATGGGAGAAACCACCCCCATGATCCAATGACCTCCACCTGGTCCCACCCTTGACACATGGGGATTACAATTCAAGATAAGATTTTGGGTGGGGCCATAGCCAAACCATATAATTCCACATCTGGCCCCTTCCAAATCAAATCTCATGTTCTCACATTTCAAGACACAATCATGCCTTTCCAACAGTCCCCCAAAGTCTTAACTTATTCCAGCATTAACCCAGAAGTCCAAGTCCAAAATTTCATCTGAGACAAGGCAAGTCCCTTCTGCCTATGAACCTGTAAAGTCAAAAGCAAATTAGTTACTTCCTAGATACAATGGGGGTACAAGCATTGGGTGAATACAGCCATTCCAAATTGGAGAAATTAGCCAAAACAAAGGGGCTGCAGGCCCCATGCAAGTCCAAAATCCAGTAGGGCAATGTTAAACCTTAAAGTCCCAAAATGATCTCCTCTGACTCCATGTCTCACATCCAGGTCATGCTGATGGAACAGGTGAGCTCCTACAGCCTTGGGCAGCTCCATCCCTGTGGTATTGCAGGGTATAGACCCACTCCTGGCTGCTTTCACAGGCTTGTGTTGAGTGTCTGCGACTTTTCTAGGTGCACAGTACAAGCTGTTGGTGGATCTACCATTCTGGGATCTGGAGAATAGTGGCTCTCTTCTCACAGCTCCACTAAGCAGTGCCTCAGTGGGGACTCTGTGTGGGGGCTGTGACCCCACATTTCCCCTCTGCACTGCCCTAGCAGAGGTTCTTCATGAGGGCTTTGCCCCTGCAGCAAACTTTTGCCTGGACATCCAAGCATTTCCATAGATCCTCTGAAATCTAGGCAGAGGTTAACCTCAATTCTTGACTTCTGTGCAGCTGCAGGCCGAACACCACATGAAAGCTGCCAAGGCTTGGGGCTTGCACCCTCTGAAGCAACAACCTGAGCTGTACATTGGCCCATTTTAGCCACAGCTGGGACACAGGGCACCAAGTCCTGAGACTGCACAAAGCAGCAAGGCCCTGGGCCTGACCCACAAAACCGTTTTTTTTCCTCCTAGGCCTCCTGGCTTGTGATGGGAGGGGCTGCTGTGAAGACCTCTGACATGCCCTGGAGACATTTTCCCCATTATCTTGGTGATTAACATTTGGCTCCTCATTACTTATGTACATTTCTGCAGCCAGCTTGAATTGCTCCTCAAAAAATTGGTTTTTCTTTTCTATCGCATTGTCAGGCTGCAAATTTTCTGAACTTTTATGCTCTGCTTCCTTTTAAACATAAGTTCCAATTCCAAACCATATCTTTGTGAATGAATAAAACTAAATGCTTTTAAGAGCACCAAGTCATCTCTTAAACACTTTGCTGCTTAGAAATTTCTCCCACCAGATACCCTAAATCATCTCTCTCAAGTTCAGAGTTCCACAGATCCCTAGGGCAGGGGCAAAATGCCACCAGTCTCTTTGCTAAAGCATAAAAAGGGTCACCTTTGCTCCAGTTCCCAACAAGTTCCTCATCTCCATCTGAGACCACCTCAGCCTGGACTTGATTGTCCATCTCACTGTCAGCGTTTTGATCAAAGCCACTCAGCAAGTCTAGGAAGTTCCAAACTTTCCCACATCTTCCTGTCTTCTGAGCCCTCCAAACTGTTCCAACCTCTGCCTGTACCCAGTTCTAAAGTCACTTCCACATTCTTGGGTATCTTTATAGCAGCGCCCCACTCTCTGTGGTACCAATTTACTCTATTAGTCTGTTTTGATACTGCTATAAAGAACTGCCTGAGACTGGGTAATTTACAAAGGAAAGAGATTTAATTGACTCACAGTTCAGCATGGTTGGGGAGTCCTTAGGAAACTTACAATCATGGTGGAAGGTGAAGGGGAAGCAAGATACCTTCTTTACAGGACAGCGGGAAGGAGAAATACAAGCAGGGGAAATGCCAGGCACTTATAAAAACCATCAGATCTCATGAGAACTCACTCATTATCATGAGAACAGCATGGGGGAAACCACCCCCATGATCCAATTACCTCCACCTGATCCCACCCTTGACACATGGGGATTATGGGGATTACAATTCAAGATGACATTTTGGGTGGGGACACAGCCAAACCATATTAGGTGGACCTTCACTTTTTAGCTCTTAAAAAGGCTTTATTTGTTAGGGCTGGCTAAATGCTAAAATGAACATCCCCACAAATCTCAGCGCTTTAACACAAGGCAGGTTTATTTCTTGCCATGTGCCAGCCTGATAGGGACCACACCATCATGTAGGGACCCACATTTCTTCCATCCAGCAGCTCTACTATCCCCTGGAGTCACTGACTCCCTGCTGAATCCTCTCTAATGAGCTGAGCTGGCAAATAAGAGATAAGGGAGAAGTGGGAATGCAGTGGGAGACTAGGGCCAGGCCTGGAAATGGCTCACATTCCTTCCATGCCGTATTCTATTTTCATGGAACTTAAGTCACGTGGCCACACCTTGCTTGGCCTTGGGAGGCCAAGAAATGTGACCTAGAAACACAAAGGCAAGGGCCATGGTCAACATCAGGCAGGGTCTCCAGCACACTTTATTACCACAAGGTCATAAATATATTCACCTATACTTTTCTCTGGCACACTTACAGTTTTACCTCTTGTCTATGTGTATTTAATTCCTGTGGAATTTGTTGGTCAGTGATATGATGTAGGGAATCTTGATTTGTTTTTTCCAATTAGGTTTCCAACTTATTTTATAAATTTTATAATGTGGTCCTTTTCCCACAGGTTTTTCAGAAATTTGGGATTCCCCACGTGTGTCATTCTGTTAGTTAGCGATGCTTTCAGCTTCGTCGGAGATGTTTAATTTCACAAGACAGAGTTGGGAGCCAGTGCACCATTGGGTTGACTGCTCAGTGATGTCATGGCAGCATCTTTCAGGTTCTCTTGACCCGTCCCTCATGGTCACAGGCCAGCACAGCTTCTGGTATCACATCACTTCAAGGTGGGAGGATTCTATGCATACCTCTTAGGAAAGCAAAACATTTGCCAAAAGTAGCCTAGCAGATTTTCTGTTGCATTTTGGCAGCTCATGGAGGAGAAAGAACTGGCCACATGTATACTTTTAGCTGCAGGAAAAACTGGTAAAGCAGAAGTCAGAATTGTCTTGATTCACTTAGCCCAATCATCAGCCCATGTATTAAGCCCGTGGATTTACTACATGGGGCTGAGCACATTGTAGCCATGAGCAAAAGCAAAGGTCTGTTGGCAATAAGGAAGGGGAATGGGTATTGGATGGGAAGTTAAGGGCATCTGCCATTATCATCTACCAAATTCTGTCTCTCTTCCCCCACTACCCTCACACATCTCTGCATTTTCTGTTCTCCTCCACGGGTCCATGTGTCTCTGTCTGTCCCTGTGTATCCATCACTTTAGTCACAATATCTTTATGTGTGAAGTGTGGGAGAACAAACATCCAACTTATTTTCGTCAAAATTGTCTTGGAATTACTGGCTTATTCTTCTAAGTTTTAGAAACTGTTTGTCAGCTTCCACAAAAAAATTCTGTGTTGATTGCATTCAGCTTATTATACATATTAGAGAGGAACTGGCAACTTAACAATATAGTCTTCCCATCCATTTATTGAAGTTCTCTTTCTATACCTCATTAAAGATTTATTGTTTTCTGCAAAGGAAAAAAAATAAAGGTTTCCTTCTTTTTGTGTGTTTTTCCTAATTAACTTACAGGATATTTGGTGGGGGTTGGTTGTCTATTATGAAATAGATTTTTTTGTGTTGTTTTTAAAATTCTAACTTGGCTAATGTTGACATGTAGGAAAAGTGTTGATTTTTGGATGTTGATCTTGTTCCAGCCATTTAAAATGTTCTCATTTGTTATAATACTTAGTCATGAGTTTGTTCTAAACCTTGATGGAAATGCTTCTAAAGTTTTCATTATTAGGTCTGATAAGTCCTAAAAAATTAGAATCAATATCATTTAATAAGTAGAAAAAAAGGTTCCTTCTATTCCTGGTTTGTTTCAACTTGGTATAATGAATAACTGTGGGCTTTTTGGCGTCTTTTAAGATGACCATATGGTTTTTCTCCTCAAATTTGTTAAGATAGTGTATTGGCATGAGAATCATGTTTGGCTGTTAGTAACAGAGAGAAGACATTATGGCAGATTTAACAAGAGGAGAATTCACTTCTCTCACATGTATGAGAATGAGGCACTCCAGGGCTGGTAATGGCATCTCTAGAACCCCACAGACTCATCTCCTTCCACCCTAGTAACCCCCACAACCAAGCACCCAAGATGGCTGCAGCAGCTCCAAGGCTCTAATTTGTCTCTTTATGTCTTTTTCTGTGTTTTGGACTCATTTGCTAATCTTTAATTTTAAGTTGTACATCTATGTTTATAAATGGTGTTTGCCTTGGGTTTTTTTTTTCTATTGCCTCTTTTCTAGTTCAGACCTCTAAGTCATTTTACCTTTATCTATCAATTAGGAATACATTCAGCTACAAGTAACCAGACATTTGACTTAACTGGCTTGAAAAAATAGATACTTAGATGAGAAGTATAATAAGAAGTCCAGGGGTGGACTGTCTACGGCTGGTGCAAGTGTTCCATGATACCATCGGAAATAGCTTCCTACTCCACCCAACTTTTCTTGGGTTTTGTCCTCTTGCATTATGTTTTGTACTCCCAGAATGGTGGGTGGACTTGCAGATGTTATTTCCTCACTCAAGGCAGAAAGAAGGGGAAAAGGCATCATGAGAAAGGACTATTCCATTTAAGCCTGTCTCTTTCTATCAGGTAAGCAAGTGCTTTCCTCTAAACCCAACCAGTTGGAAACCCAACCATTTCCATCAGGTAGACCGAATCGTCATCCAACATGGCAGATGCAGATTGGTGAATCACAGGTCGGGGAATAACAGGCTTTTACCAATTGCATTTCATCCCTGGGTGCTAGGAATTTTGTCTTTCTTTTCTGAAATCCAGGGTCTCAACTGCTCCCTGATAAACCAAGATTCAGTCTGCAGTAGGTGCAAGGGTATGCAGTGGACAACATCTAAGAAGCTGGGCTAGCACCTGCCCGTTGCCTTCTAGGCTCTGGATGCCAATTTTTTGTATCTTCATTTATTTTCCTAAAGCATGTCATTCCTGTCAGTTCTGTCTTCTGAAATTCTCATCAGCCTCCCACTGGCCTCATAACATAGGTAAGCTACTCACCCTGGCAGCCCCCAGGGCTGGCCCTCACCTTCATCCCCAGCCTCTTGGCTGGTGGTGGGCTCTCCTGGACACACTGGGGTATCTGTGCCTGGCCACCACCCATGCTGCTCATCCAGCCCAGAATGCCCTCTTTGCACTTTTCCTTAATCCTCCTCAAAAATTTATCTTACCTTCAGCTGTCTTCATCTGCCAGGCACAGAGAACTGTTCCTTTCTTATATTCCAATGGGTTTACTTGTAAGCAGTATTAGAGTACTGATTCCAATCTAGGTGGAATTTTGGGTATTTTCATGTCTGCCCATCAGAATGGAGTATGAAGTGTTTTTAGTTTCCTTTTGTTCATTTATTCAGCATACTTATTATCTGGTATATTCCAGCTTGTGGTGATGTTAAGACAAATAAAACATGAACCCTGTCCTCCAGGGCAGCCTTCACAGAGAGAAGAAGGAGGCAAGTAGGTTGGGGTGACAGCTCAGTGCGCAAAGTGTGCCCCACCACTTGTCACAATGACAATGGCAGGCCAGGAAAAGAGGCTGACCCATTAGGCTGTCTTTTCCTTGAAAATAAGGTGACTTTACCCAGAAGAACTGATTTAATGATTGGAATCGATAGTAAAAGTAGCAATCTGATTTGTAAGTTTTTTGGATTTTTTTTAAACCCTTGTCAATGGCACATTGGTCTGATTCAGGCACATGTTTTATGCCAGTGTAACAGCTAGATTTGTGAGCCTGAAGAATAAAAACATAAATCTTTCAAAGCAAAGCGGCCTTGCAAGCATTCCAATGCTGAAGGTTTAGAATTGTCAGGCAAGCTCTGCTGCGCATTTTCAGGGATGAGATAATCTCTGTGACATGGAGGTTCTCGTGTAAGGTGATCTTTTCAGGGTGTGGGCACATTACACTGTTGCAAGATTGTAGTTTTCTGCAAGTCAGAACAAGTGTCACCATGTTTCGTGGCCTTACAAAGTTCACTTTCATGTTTAAGACTTTTCTTCAAAACTATTGATTATTATTCCTTGTGGATACTTTAGGAATTGTCTACAAACTAGCCCAAATTTAGAATGGTTGGACTTAGGATTTTCTAACTTTAGGATAGATTTCTTGGGAGGTTACCCCATCATAAGTCAAGGAGCTTCTGGACTTAACGATGGTTCAACTTATTTCAACTTTAAGGTGGATTTATTGGAATATTAAATTCATTTTCAACTTATTATATTTTCAACTTAAGATAAGTTTATTGGTGTATAACCCCATCATAAATTGAGCATCTGTAGTTTTTATGAACAATCTGTAACCTTTTTGGGATCCTAAGCCCATGACTGTAATGACAGCTGTACACTTGCTGTCATAGGAGGAACCCTGGAAGAATTCTGTATGCCATTGATGAGTATATCATTTCAGTGCACACAGGAGACTTCAGTAGGTCCTACACTTACTGCTATTCCCAAATATGTAAATTTTAGAAGAGACTTTTCTTCCATCTTTCCATACTGGGAGAAAACTATGAAAAGGTACAACTGAGTGAGTGTCAACTAAGGAAATGTTTTGCTTCCAATCATGCATCTGTGCACATAATATATTTCAAAGGTACCAGATGTTTTGACCTGACACCTTTTGAAGACACCCCGTTCCATTGTAAAGGGATGGTATTGTGTGATGGAATAATGGTGACTTTTGGATCAAAGTGAGTCTATGTGGGAATCCTTACTCTACCACTGGATACTCTACACTGGGTTCCATTTTAGTAAAATGGAACAAAACCACTGTCCCTGTGGAATTGTTGCCTGTATGAGAATTAACTCACCCTTAAAGCAGTAAGCACGATCAATGTAATTGTGGGCACTCAGCAAGTAACATTTATTTTCCTTAGTGAGACAGATAGGGGATTTAGGTCCATGGGAAGAATCTTTTTAACTCCATTCAAATAAATTTGAAAATCAAGTTAAGATGGATAAATCTCTAGGAAAATATGACCTAACAAAATTAAACCATATAGAGATAGAAAGACTGGGCAGAGCAATTTCCACAGGAAAAAATTAGAGGAAGGTGTAAAAGAGCTTCCTGAAAAAGAAGGACCAGGAAGATTGATTTGTGGGTCAAATCTGCCAACCTTCAGATATCGAATGGCCCTGGTGCTACTTAGGTTAATCCAGAGCATTGAAAATAAAGTGAAACTTTCAATTTTGTTTTATGTATATAATATTAACTATAAAGCCTGAAAAAGATTACACATAAAAGTAAAAACCATAGCTCAATCTAGTTTATTAATATTAATTTAAGAATTTTACAGAAAACCAAATGCCATGTGTTCTTGCTTAAAAGCGGGAGCTAAGCATTAAGTACACATGGACTCAAAGAAAAGAACAACAGACTCCGGGACCTACTTGAGGTTGGAGGGTGGGAAGAGGATGAGGATAAAAATACTACCTAGCAGGTCCTATGCTTATTACCTGGGTGGCAAAATAATCTGTACCCCAAACCCCCATGACATGCACTTTACCTATATAACAAACCTGTGCATGTCCCCTGAGCCTAAAGTAAAAGTTAGAAAAAAATAAACAAGTATTATGGGAATCGTTTAAAAAAGAGTTTTAAATAAAAATTAGCAAAACCAAATCAAAAAGCACATAAAAAGAAACATCAATGAATGATTAAAGGAGATTTATTCCAGAAACATGAGTTAGGTTCAGTATTAGGAAGCACATTAATATAATTCATCATACTAGTAGATTTTATGAAAAAAATAGTATGAAAGTCAACATCTATCCATAATAAAACCACTCAGTAGAAGAGGTTCATGTATACCTTTTAAACGTGTGTGTCACTACCCAACTTCAAACTATACTACAAGGCTACAGAAACCAAAACAGCATGGTACTGCTACAAAAAACAGACACATAGACCAATGGAACAGAATAGAGATCTTGGAAATAAGACCACACATCTGCAACCATCTGATTTTTGACAAAAACAAGCAATGGGGAAAGGATTCCTTATTTAATAAATGGTGCTGGGAAAACTGGCTAGCCATATGCAGAAAATTGAAACTGGATCCCTTCCTTACACCTTATACAAAAATTAACTCAAGATGGATTAAAGATTTAAATGTAAAACCCAAAACTATAAAAACCCTAGAAGAAAATCTAGGCAATGCCATCTAGGACGTAGGCATGGGCAAAGATTTCATGACAAAAGCATCAAAAGCAATTGCAATAAAAGCAAAGATTGGGATCTAATTAAACTAAAGAGCTTCTGCACAGCAAAGGAAGCTGTTATCAGAGTGAACAGACAGCCTACAGAATGGGAGAAGATTTTTTTTTTTTTTGAGACGGAGTCTCGCTTTGTCCCCCAGGCTGGAGTGCAGTGGTGCGATCTCGGCTCACTGCAAGCTCTGCCTCCCGGGTTCATGCCATTCTCCTGTCTCAGCCTCCCAAGTAGCTGGGACTACAGGCGCCCGCCACCACGCCCGGCTAATTTTTTTTTGTATTTTTAGTAGAGACGGGGTTTCACCTTGTTAGCCAGAATGGTCTTGATCTCCTGACCTCGTGATCCGCCCGCTTCGGCCTCCCAAAGTGCTGGGATTACAGGCGTGAGCCACCGCGCCCGGCCGGGAGAAGATTTTTATAATCTATCCATCTGATGAAGGTCTAATATCCAGAATCTACAAGGAACAAATTTACAAGAAAGAAACAAACCCATTAAAAAGTGGGCAAAGGATATGAACAGACACTTCTCAAAAGAAGACATTTAGGTGGCTAACAAACAGATGAAATAGAGCTCAACATCACTGGTCATTACAGAAATGCAAAGCAAAACTGCAGTGAGATACCATCTCATGCTAGTCAGAATGACAATTATTAAAAAGCCAAGAAACAACAGATGCTGGTGAAGCTGTGGAGAAATAAGAATGCATTTACACTGTTAGTGGGAATGTAAATTAGTTCAACCATTGTGGAAAACAGTGTGGCGATTCCTCAAAGACCTAGAACCAGAAATACCATTTGACCCGGCAATCCCATTACTATATATACCCAAAGGAATATAAATCATTCTGTTATAAAGATACATGCATGTGTGTGTTCATTTCAGCAGTATTCACAATAGCAAAGACATGGAATCAACCCAAATGCCCATCAGTGATAGACTGGATAAAGAAAATATGGGATCTTCATGGCTCTGACTCAGATGGACACAGCAGCATTCCGAGGCTTGCATCGTGAATTTTTAGCTCCAGATCAACTGCAAGAACAAACCAGCAATCCTGAGAGGACCCACAGACCCTCTGAAGGAAGCAGACTGCTCCTGCAGGACCCAGGAAACACCTCAAATACTGTGAGTGCCCCACCTGCGGAAGTGGAAAAGGGAGATCCTGCTCTCCCGAACACACACCCGCAATGGAGAAATTGAAGGTCTGTTTGCAGGAGAAGTTTCCGACCTTAACTGGAGCTGAGTCAGTTTAGAGAACTGAGTGAAATACAGGGGTAGAGGAAGCAGTGGGAAAGGCCCTGGGAGCTCCCTGGGTCCCCAAGCAGGCCATTCCTGCCTGGCACCGCAGGCATCCTTTGGGAGGGAAGCCAGAGGAGTGGGGAAAAACACCACAGAGAGAAGGAAGTCTCCAGCTGAACTTTGTAACAATTTGAACTGGGTGAGAAGCCTCTTTGCCAGAACTCAGGGGAGGGTGTGAATCTGTCCTGCAGACTCTCCACAGGCGGGGGTAGAACCAAGCCCCTTTCTTTCCAGCTGGGAAGCAGGTAACCTGGGGCAAGTTCTCAGCTCTGCTCACCCACTGCCTGGAAACAGACTTGGGGCTGTTACGGGAGGCACAGTGGGAGGAGACCGGCCCTTCGGACTGCATGGCAGCTGCGTGAGGCCTGCGACTGCCGGCTTTCCCTCACTTCCCTGACAGCCTGCATGACTCAGCAGAGGCAACCATAATCCTCGTAGGTACACAACTCCATTGACCTGGGAACCTCACCCCCCATCCCCCACAGCAGCCTCAGCAAGACGCACCGAAGGACAGTCTGAACTACGACACCCAACCCTGCCCCCACCTGATGGGCCTTCCCTATCCACCCTGGTAGCTGAAGACAAATGGCATGTAATCTTGGGAGTTCTAGGGCCCCACCCACCACTGGTTCTTCTCCATGCTACCACAGCTGATGCTCCCTGGAAAGTGCCATCTCCTGGCAGGTGGCCAACCAGCACAAAAATAGGATATTAAACCACCAAAGCTAAGAATCCTTGCAGAGTCCATTTGACCCCACCACCAGCTCCAGGAGAGCAGGTGCTGGTGTCCACAGCTAAGACACCCATAGATGGTTTACATCACAGGACTCTGTACAGACAATACCCAGTACCAGTCTGGAGCCAGGTAGACTTGCTGGGTGGCTAGACCCAGAAGAGAGACAGCAATCACTGCAGTTTGGCTGG
This sequence comes from Gorilla gorilla gorilla, assembly GCF_029281585.2. Taxonomy (NCBI): domain Eukaryota; kingdom Metazoa; phylum Chordata; class Mammalia; order Primates; family Hominidae; genus Gorilla; species Gorilla gorilla. The sequence goes on from NC_073240.2 coordinate 32,100,083, forward strand.
CAGGAAGCCACAATTATAGGAAAAGCAGGAGAGTACTACATCAATGGAACACGCCATGAGACAAAAGAATCTGAACAACAGCCTTCAGCCGTAGACCTTCCCTCTGACAGAGCTTACCCAAATGAGAAGAAACCAGAAAACCAACCCTGCTAAGATGACCAAACAAGGCTCTTTAACACCCCCCAAAAAATCACACTAGTTCACCAGCAATGGATCCAAACCAAGAAGAAATCCCTGATTTACCTGAAAAATAATTCAGGAGGTTAGTTATTAAGCTAATCAGGGAGGCACCAGAGAAAGGCAAAGCCCAATGTGAGGAAATCCAAAAAACAATACAAGAAGTGAAGGGAGAAATATTCAAGGAAATAGCTTAAAGAAAAAACCATCAAAACTTCAGGAAACACTGGACACACTTATAGAAATGCAAAATGCTTTGGAAAATCTCAGCAATAGAATTGAACAAGTATAAGAAAGAAATTCAGAGCTCGAAGACAAAGTCTTTGAATTAACCCAATCCAACAAAGACAAAGAAAAAAGAATAAGAAAATATGAACAAAGCCTCCAAGAAGGCTGGGACTATGTTAAACAACCAAACCTAAGAATAATCAGTGTTCCTGAGGAATAAGAGATTTCTAAAAGCTTGGAAAAATATATTTGGGAGGAATAATGGAGGAAAACTTCCCTGGCCTTGCCAGAGACCTAGTCATTGAAATACAAGAAGCACAAAGAACACCTGGGAAATTCATCTCAAAAAGATCATCACTTAGGCACATTGTCATCAGATTATCTAAAGTTCAGATGAAGGAAAGAATCTTAAGAGCTGTGAGACAGAAGCACCAGGTAACCTATAAAGGAAAACCTGTCAGACTAACAGCAGATTTCTCAGCAGAAACCCTACAAGCTAGAAGGGATTGGGGCCCTATCTTCAGTATCCTCAAATGAAACCATTTTCAGCTAAGAATTTTGTATGCAGCAAAACTAAGCATCATATATGAGAGAAAGATACAGCCTTTCAGAAAATACAGAGAGAATTGACCACTACCAAGCCACCACTAGAAGAACTGCTAAAAGGAGCTCTAAATCTTGAAACAAATCCTAGAAACATATCAAAACAAAACTTTGTAAAGCATAAATCACACAGGACCTATAAAACAAAAATACAAGTTAAAAAGCAAAAACAAAAAATGAAAAAACCAAGGTACACAGGCAACAAATAGCACAATGAATGCAATGGGACCTCACATCTCAATAATAACATTGAATGTAAATGGCCTAAATGCTCCACTTAAAATATACAGAACTGCAAAATAAATAAGAACTCACCAATGAACTATCTGCTGCCTTCAGGAGACTCACCTAACACATAAGGACTCACGTAAACTTAAAGTAAAGGGGTGGAAAAAGGCATTTCATGCAAATGGACACCAAAAGCAAGCAGCAGTAGCTATTCTTATATCAGGCAAAACAAACTTTAAAGCAACAGCAGTTAAAAGAGACACAGAGGGACCATTATATAATGGTAAAAGGCCTTGTCCAACAGGAAAATATCACAATCCTAAACATACGTGCACCTAACACTGGAGCTCCCAAGTTTAAAGAACAATTACTAATAGACCTAAGAAATGAGATAGACAGCAACACAATAATAGTGGGGGACTTCAGTACTCCACTGACAGCACTAGACAGGTCATCAAGATAGAAAGTCAAAGAAACAATGGATTTAAACTATACCTTGGAACAAATGGACTTAACAGATATGTACAGAACATTTCATCCAGCAACCACGGGATACACATTCTATTCAACAGCACATGGAAGTTTCTCCAAGATAGACCATATGATAGGCCTCAAAATGAGCCTCAGTAAATATAAGAAAATTAAAGTATATCAAGCACTCTCTCAGACCACAGTGGAATCAAACTGGAAATCAATTCCAAAAGGAACCTTCAAAACCATGCAAATACGTGGGAATTAAATAACCTGTTCCTGAATGATCATTGGGTCAAAAATGTAATCACGGTGGAAATTTAAAAATTATTCAAACTCAACGACAATAATGACACAACCTATCAAACCTCTGGGATACAGCAAAGGGGATACTAGGAGGAAAGTTCATAGCCCTAAACACCTATCAAAAAGACTGAAAGGGCAGAAACTGACATTCTAAAGTCACACCTCAAGGAACTAGAGAAACAAGAACAAACCAAACCCGAACCCAGCAGAAGAAAGGAAATAACCAAGATCAGAGCAGAACTAAATGAAATTGAAACAAAAAAAATACAAAAGATAAATGAAACAAAAGCTGGTTTTTTGAAAAAATAAATAAAATTCAAGACCACTAGCAAGATTAACTAAGAAAAGAAGAGAGAAAATCTAAATAACCTCATTAAGAAACAAACGGGAGATATTACACCACAGAAATACAAAAGATGTGACACCACAGAAATACAAAGGATTATTCAAGGCTACTATGAACACCTTTACATACATAAACTAGAAAACCTAGAAGACATGGATAAATTCCTGGAAAAATACAATCCTCCTAGCTTAAATCAGGAAGAATTAGATACCCTGAACAGACCAATAACAAGCAGTGTGATTGAAATCTTAATTTAAAAATTACCAACAAAAGAAGTCCAGGACCAGATGGATTCACAGCAGAATTCGACGCTATTCCACAAGACAGAGAAAGAAGAAAGACTCCCTAATTCATTCTATGAAGCTAGCCTCACCCTAATACCAAAACCAGGAAAGGACATAACCAAAAAAGAAAACTACAGACTGATATCCTTGCTGAACATAGATGCTAAAATCATTAACAAAATACTGGCTAACAGAATCCAACAACATATCAAAAAAAAAATCCACCATGATCAAGTGGGTTTCATACCAGGGATGAAGGGATGATTTCACATACGCAAGTCAATAAACGCAATGTACCACACAAACAGAATTTGGAACAAAAATCACGTGATCGTCTCGATAGATGCAGAAAAAGCATTCAACAAAATCCAGCGTCGCTTTATGATTAAAACTCTCAGCAAAATCGGCATGCAAGGGACATACCTCAATGTAATAAAAGCCATCTGTGACAAACCCATAGCCAACATAATACTGAATGGGAAAAGCTGAAAGCTTCCCTCTGAGAACTGGAACAAGATAAGGATGCCCACTCTCACCACTCCTCTTCAACATAGTACTTGAAGTCCTAGCCAGAGCAATCAGACGAGAGAAATAAAGGGCATCCACATCAGTGAAGAGGCAGTCATACTATCACTGTTTGCTGATAATATGATTGTTTACCTTGAAAACCCTAAAGACTCCTCCAGAAAGCTCCTAGAACTGATGAAAGAATTCAACAAAGTTTCTGGATACAAGATTAATGTACACAAATTGGTAGCTCTTCTATACACCAGGAGAGACCAAGCGGAGAGTCAAATCAATAACTCAACCATTTTTATAACAGCTGCAAAAATAAAATCAAATACTTAGGAATATACCTAACCAAGGAGATGAAAGACCTCTACAAGGAAAACTACAGAACACTGGTGAAAGAAATAATAGATGACACAAACAATTGGGAACACATCCCATGCTCATGGATGGGTAGAATCAATATTGAGAAAATGACCATACTGCCAAAAGCAATCTACAAATTCAGTGCAATCCCCATCAAAATACTGCCATCATTCTTCACAGAATTAGAAACAGCAATTCTAAAATTCATATGGAACCAAAAAAAGAGCCTGCATAGCCAAAGTAAGACTAAGCAAAAAGAACAAATTTGGAGGCATCACACTACCTGATTTCAAACTATACTATAAGGCCGTAGTCACCAAAACAGCGTGGTACTGGTATAAAAATAGGCACATAGAGCAATGGAAAACAATAGAGAACCCAGAAATACACCCAAATACTTACAGCCAACTGATCTTTGACAAAGCAAACAAAAACATAAAGTAGGGAAAGGACGGCCTTTTGAACAAATGATGCTGGGATAATTGGCTAGCCACATGTAGGAGAATGAAACAGGATCCTCATCTCTCACTTTATACAAATACCAACTCAAGAGGGATTAATGACTTATATCTAAGACCTGAAACTATAAAAGTTCTAGAAGATAACATTGGAAAACCCCTTGTAGACATTGGCTTAGGCAAGGATTTCACGAGCAAGAACCCAAAAGCAAATGCAATAAAAACAAAAATAAATAGCTGGGACTTAATTAAACGAAAGAGCTTTTGCATGGTAAAAGGAACAGCCAGCAGAGTAAACAGATACCCCACAGAGTGGGAGAAAATCTTCACAATCTATACATCTGACAAAGGACTAATATCCAGAATCTACCACAAACTCAAATCAGTAAGAAAAAAAAATCCCATCAAAAAGTGGGCTAAGGATATGAATAGACAGTTCTCAAAAGAAGATATACAAATGGCCAACAAACATGAAAAAATGCTCAACATCTCTAATGGTCAGGGAAATGGAAATCAAAACCACAATGTGATACCACCTTACTCCTGCAAGAATGGCCATAATAAAAAAAAAAAATCAACGAACAGTAGATGTTGGCATGGATGTGGTGAACAGGGAGCACTTCTACACTCCTGGTGGGAATGTAAACTAGTGCAGCCACTATGGAAAACAGTGTGGAGACTCCTTAAAGAACTAAAAGTAGAGCTACCATTTGATCCAGCAATCCCACTACTTGGTATCTACCCAGAGGAAAAGAAATCATTGTACGAAGAAGATACTTGCACACGCATGTTTGTAGCAGCACAATTCACAATTGCAAAATCATGGGACCAACCCAAATGCCATCAATCAATGAGTGGATAAAGAAACTATAGTATATTTATACAATGGAATACTAGTTGGCCATAAAAAGAAATGAATTAACATCATTTGCAGTGACCTGGATGAGATTGGAAACTATTATTCTAAGTGAAGTAACTCAGGAATGAGATCGTACATTCTCACTGATATGTGGGAGCTAAGCTATGAGGACGCAAAGGCATAAGAATGATACAATGGACTTTGGGGACTTGGGGGGAAGGATGGGAGGGGAGCAAAGGATAAAAGACTACAAATAGGGTTCTGTGTGTACTGCTCAGGTGATGGGTGCACCAAAATCTCAAAAATCGCCACTAAAGAACTTACTCATGTAACCAAACACCACCTGTACCCCAATAACTTATGGAAAAATAAAAATTTTTTAAAGAAAATGTGGTACATATACACCATGGAATACTATGCAGCCATAAAAAGGAAACAGATCATGTCCTTTGCAGGGACATGGTTGGAACTGAAAGCCATTATCCTCAGCAAACTAACACAGGAACAGAAAACCAAACACCACATGTTCTCACTTATAAGTGAGAGCTGAACAATGAGAACACATGGACACAGGGAGGGGAACAACACACACTGGAGCCTTTCGGGGGGATGGGGGGATGGTGAGCATCAGGATAAATAATGCATGCAGGGCTTAATACCCAAGTGATGGGTTGATAGGTACAACAAACCACCATGGCACGCATTTACCTATGTAACAAACCTGCACATCCTGCACATGTATCCTGGAACTTTAAATTAAATTTTTAAAAAATTGTGTGTGTGTGTGTGTACGTGTGTGTGTGTGTGTGTGTGTGTGTGTGTGTGTGTGTTTAGCCCAAGACCCCACACCCAACATCTTTTTCGGTGTGGAAACACCAAAGTTATTTCCACTAAAGTTAGGAGCAAAGCAAAGATGCCCATAACGTCTCATAGTATGTAATATTATATTGAATGCATCAATCAAGGAAATTGGACAGGATTTGGCAATAGAGAGATACTCCATCTCAAAAAAAAGAGTTAACACAAACTATATTTGCATTTGATACGATTGTGTATCTGGAAAACTGAAAAAAACTGGAAATTTGCTATAAATTGTAAGAACTTAGTAAAATAGCAAGATATAAATTTAGCACACAGAAATCAATAGCTTTGATTTGAGCAGGATAAATTGAAAGAGTAACTGTGTAATATGCTATCATTCCTGATTTTATTAGGAACTAGGATTTGGTGTGGGAAGGAGGTTCATCTGTAAAAGAGATTAGGTTAAGTAAAAACTCCTAAGTCTTCAATTTGAATTGGAAATATTAGAATGAACTCAAAATTTGTTTTTAAAACAAACATATTTCTTAGCAGTCCAAGAAGTCCTGTAAACAATGACTAAACCACTAGTTATGGGTACACCAAGCATTCAGATTGTGGTCTTGAAAAACCATTCTCAAAAAAAAAGACTCATAGTTCTTTGGAGAAACGTTGAATTCTAGATCCAGAACAGTAAATGTAGAAAAGGGACCTGAAACATTTTGTCACACAAGATATGTAGAAAAGACTCTATCAGCTACACTAGTGTCAAGGGAACTTGATTCAGGCCTTAAGCATCAATAAAGACAACAACTGCTCTATATTGGATAGATTGAAATGCATAAAATATGTTTAAGTCGATGAATGCAAAATATTTCAAAAAAAGTAACAAATTGATCCCGTGGAAGGAAGCTAGTGAACCAACTTGTCCAAGTAAAATGATGAATTACAAGGTCATAAATAAAGCATCTATCTTGCCTTTTCTATTAGATGTCTACCACTGGGTGACCAAATAGTAGATTAGTAGAAGTTTCCCTTTAAGAATTCCAGCTAATAAATGAAGAATGAATAAAAGAATTATGCTGCCAGTATACACAACCCCTCTTGAATTGCTGGGTCTAGGCAATGATCATCAGTGGCTGCTACCATCACAGGCAGAGACAGATACTCAGTGCCAACTGATGGAAGAAGACAGCACCAAAATGTGCCCCAAATTGAATCTGAATCTGATCGAGTCTTATATCCCAGTGCTGATTTACATGAAATAGAGAGGACAGAGGAGCATGTGACATGGCACCATAGGAGCAATCAGTAAAAGCCAGATGATAGAAAACTCTAGAGAAAAATATATATATAAGATTTTTCAACAAACAGAGGAAAAAGACAGAGGCAAAATCTGTAGATTAAAAAAGACATATCAACCAATTACAATAAGAGATCTTTCTTGAATTCTGATTCAAACAAACTGAAAAACTAAATATGTGAACTTACAACATTTGATATCATTGGAAATTTGCACACTGGATATTGCACTGAAGAATTTTTGTTATTTTTAGGTGGGATTATGGTACTGTGGTTATGTTTTAAAGAGTCTTAGAGAGAGATGGAAGTAGTTGTGGATGAAATAACGTGTTATCTGGAATTTGCTTCAAAATTATGTGAGCAGGAGAAGGGTTGGAGATAGAGAAGAAGCATGGTTGGCTAAGAATTGATGATTGTCATGCCTGAGGGATGGGTACATTGGCTTTAATATACTTTTCTGTCTACTTTTATACATATTTAAATTTTTATTAGAAAAATATTTTTAAAATATATACCATCAGGTAATTCTGTGTTCTCCTTGTTAGCCTAAAAATCTAAGCTCAAGAGTAGAGAGACTGGAATGTTGAGATGTCATTTACAATTTCTAGTGCCCCACTTTCTCCTGTCAGTTAAACTACTGTTTAACTCGTATTAAGAACCGTTGAAGAATTTGATATGTCATTGATGAGTATATCATTTCAATGCATATAAGACAAAACTCCAGTAGATCCTACACTTACTGCTATTCCCAAAGTTATACATTTTAGGAGAGACTTTTCTTCCATCTTTCCATACTAGGAGAAAATTATGAAAAAGTACAATGAGTGAGTGTCAACTAAGGAAATGTTTTGCTTCCAATCATGCATCTATGCACATATTTTATTTTAAAGGCACCAGATGCTCTGAGAGCTGGCACAAGGCCCAGTCATGGCCCCTGAACAGAAGGCATGTCTCCTTCCCATTGGGCCCATTGGGTGTCCAGCCCGCGGCACCTGCTGGACAAGTGAAATGGGCTCAAAGCCCACACATGTGCCTTCTCAGAGCCTCAGGTACAAGTGGTGGGTCCCAGCACTGCCCACTGTTGCTGCTGGAGCCTTCCTCAGTTCCTACAAGACAATGTGTTTGAGAATATCAGCTTCAACAAGGGGAAAACTAAAGAGTGAAATGATCCTGCAACAATGCGAAGAACTTCAATGTGCCCCACAGACATTCCTATAGCCACTTTTGTTTGATTTTCACACAGCCCTATCTGTCGCTGTCTGGCCAAACCTCTCTTCTTATTCATCAGTAAGAAGCACCTCCCCTCTCCTCACCCAGGGCTTTTTACATTGAATTTCCTGGAGAACTTGCTTCATCACAGTCCAAATTACTCTTAGACTCATCTTTATCTCTAGCTGGCGTTGTGGAGGTTATGTAAGTAATATACATGGCCAAGCTTTGGAAATGATAATGTGCTCTATGCATATGAATGTTTGGCAGAGCCAACCTTCCCAGAACTCATGCCCCCGCACTGAAAGACACCGGGCTTTCTTAATTTTCATCTAAACCGTGAAGATGCTCTGGAAAATGTGTTTCCCTAATGTGGCATCCACAGAAGCCTTTCTGCCCTAGTGCACCACGCTTGCCCAAGGTCACAATGGCGTCTGGCAAGGGATGGGCCACGCAGGCTCTTGGAATGTTGACATCTGAGTTGAGACATCCAATTCATTTCACCACGGGAGCCCAGGTATCTGATCTTCTTACCAGGGTGGGCTTCCTTGCCAGGCCGGACAAGATGAACGCATGCCTGACCTTTTTTCATATTTAACCATTCACCCCCTTAACAGGGATGTATAAATGTATGGGTAGTCAAGGGTGGATTCTCAATACCAGAACAGTACATTTGCCTATTGTTTTAATCTATGTCAATGGTAATAATAGTAATAGTGCATGTTCTTTCAGTGTCATCTCACTGTATCCTTACTGCAATTCTAAGAGGCAGGGTTGTTCTCACCCTCATTGCTCAGATGTGACAACCAAGGCTTCAAGAAATGAAGTAGCCTTTCCAGGGTTGCAGGGGCTTTGCACCCAGCCAGGCCATCAGCTCCCAAGCCTGTGCGTGACCCCAGATCTGTTCATCCACCCCTCTGTTCCCTTATCCGTGTGTTTAGTGTGCTGTATCATCAAACAGACCTGATGAGAGCGAGCTCCCGCTCCCCACTCACTTGCGTGCCCCTTCCCGTGGCCCTCGCTGGCCCTCTCTGAGGTCAGTCTCTCTGGCTGTGATGGGTGTTCACTGGGCTGCCTCCCAACCACCTGCCTCCCAGGCAGCAGCTTTGAGCTCATGCCAGGGCCTGGCAGCCCTCTGGAGCCAGGGGCAAAGGAAAAATGGTCATGCCAACCTTGCCTTCATTTAAAAGGCTGATATTTTGTTCCTCAAAGATATTTTTGCGCTGATTTTTATTTTTGCAAATATAGCACTAAAATGTTGTTTATGTCGATTCCTGAGTGTTTTTGCACCCCCTTCGATTCTGCAGCAGTGGCAGGTGCCTCCTCACCTCACCTTAGAGTTGGCCCTGCTGTGTGCCAGGCACTGTGGGCAGGAGGATAGAAAGGAGGATGAAGTGGATCCCAGCTCTCAGGCAGCTGGCCCTCTGTTGAGAGAGATGTTAAAAGCATTCACTATCCTATTCACTGCCCTGAGAGTGAAGAGTAACGTCCAGGCACTCATTCACCCATAGTCTTCCTGTACCTGTCCCCAGGGATCAGACCACAAGCCTCTGCCATCATCTCCCAGTCTCATTCTCCATCTACCCGTTTTATTGCCTTCCAGTGTCCAGTTATAACATCTACAAATATAATGCAGCAGTGTTTTATTTGAGCTTCATTGAAACAGAAGTTTTATTTTATTTTATTTATTTATTTATTTATTTATTTATTTATTTATTTATTCATTCATTCATTCATTCATTCATTCATGCCCAGGCTGGAGTGCAATGGCGCGATCTCAGCTCACTGTAACCTCCACCTCTCAGGTTCAAGCAATTCTCCTGCCTCAGCCTCTCAAGTAGCTGGGATTACAGGTGCCTGCCACCACACCTGGCTTTTTTTTTTTTTTTTTTAAATTAGTAGAGACAGGGTTTCACCATGTTGGCCAGGCTGCCCTTGAACTCCAGACCTCAGGTGATCTACCAGCCTTGGCCTCCCAAAGTGCTGGGATTACAGGTGTAATCCACTGCACCTGGCCAAAACAGAAGTTAATGGAAAATGGATCCTGAGGTAGTTTGGTCTTTATCCTGCTACACCTCTGTCTTCCAATTTTACTCTCTCTGGTTGGACCAGTTCCTTCACTAAGTGTCTTCCAAATCCAGCAGTTGGTCTCTGAGACCTGTATGTGTGTGTCTGTCCCTTCTGCTTACTGGGGAGATCCTCGGGAGGCTCAGGGGGCTCATAGTTCCCACAGAGTCCCTGCAGTCATGGCCTGAACAGATTAGCAGCTCCATGAAGGTTGCTTAAGTAATCAATGAACACTGCAACCTCGGATACGGGAAAGAAGACGGAATTTAAGGCAGGAGCCCCCACCAGTTTAACCCTCTGTGATTCCAAGCCAAGGCACTAGAGGTAGGCCCCTTATACCTGCCTTCAGCAAGCTGGTGGCAGCAGTTTTCTTGCTCAGTGGAGCCCTGGGAAGGCGAAGGTGGTCTCAGGGTCCCTGTTGAGAGTTCATTCACTGGCTCATAATTAATGTATATTGAGCATGTACTATGGGCCAGTACATTTTGTGCATGAATTCCTTAAAATTTCATAATAACTGTGAGATACAATTATTATTATAATTGTATTGATGAGGAAACTGAGGCACAGAGAGGTGATATAACATGCCCAAGGTCACACAAAGTGGTGGAACCATTTTGGCCCCAGAGACTGATTCCAGGGCCAACCCTCTGTCCCCACACGGCACTGCCCCTCCTAAGGCAGTCACCATGCACTGATGGTACACATTACTCTCCCCAGGGTGGCTGATGAGACCTTCAGAGACGTTCTGTCCAAGGGCTAGGATGCACTGAGGAGAGCAGGAATGCAGGGCCAGGGCACGGCCACCCAGAGCCTCATGCTGTTCAAAGCGGCTGAGTGAGTGCTTTAGACCACACAAGGCAGGTTGAGAGGCACAGTGCATGCTTGGGAGGATGGCACGGGGCAGTGGGTGAGGATGGCCCAGGTGGCTGGGGTCAAATGTCCCCACCAGCCCAGTCCCTCCCATATCATCATGGGACATGAATGTGAGGGTGTGGTGATGGTGGCAGTGTGAGATTTAAGAAATACATCTAGAAGGCCAGGTGAAGTGGCTCACGCCTGCAATCCAAGCACTCTGGGAGGCTGAGGTGAGCGGATCACAAGGTCAGGAGATCGAGACCATCCTAGCTAACATGGTGAAACCCTGTCTCTACTAAAAATACAAAAAAAAAATTAGCTGGGCATGGTGGTGGGCGCCTGTACTCCCAGCTACTCGGGAGGCTGAGGCAAGGAGAATGGCATGAACCCGGGAGGCGGAGCTTCCAGTGAGCCGAGATTGCGCCACTGCACTCCAGCCTGGGCGACAGAGCAAGACTCTGTCTCAAAAAGAAAAAGAAAAAAACAGCTCTGTGCTGTGCAAGTGATCCTCACTGAAATAGATGTGCTTGCTAAAACGAGGAAAGCTGAGACAGCCCCTGGCCAGGCCCGGGCATGGGGGATGGTGGTCAGCTGGCAAGCGGGGACCTGTAGGGCCCAGGAAGACAGAGTACATGCCTCAGGCAATTGGCCAAGGCCAAGATCCAGCCTCCTGTGACAAAAAGCCAAGGCTTCAGCCTCAGTCTGAGGGTAAGGAGATCACATGCTCTTGTTCTCTGATCTGTCCCCCAGGTGGCAGTGACGAAAGAAGAGACTCTCCCGGCCGAGGCCCCAGTGCATGGAGGGAAGGAAGAAATCAATTTCCTAATTGGTACCATATACATCAGGTCAAATAATTTTCTTATTTTCTAGCCGCATCAACTAAAAATTATACCCAGTAGGAGCTGTGTGCAAGATGGGGTGGTCACAGTGAATGTCCCTGAGGGTACAGACCTCCCTGCCTGAGACCCTCAGTCCTCAGGGTCTTGCACGTTAGGTGAGCTCATTTCCTGCATTCCTACAGAAAATCAGGAGGGCTCAGAGAGGTGAAGCCCATGTCACAGCTGGACAGGGGCAGGGCCAGGGTCAAATCATGCTATGTGCCTGGCTCTAAAGCATGGGCCACTGACACAGGACCTACTCCACCAAGCAGCACCCATCCCAGTGGGTTACTGTGAAAGAAAGAACAGAGGGCAGTCATCAATAGCATGGGATTCAAACTCACCCCACAATATGTAAAATTAATTACATACTTCCTAGCATAAAATTTTCCATTGCCTGTAATGGGGTCTGCAAGCTTTTTCTGTAAAGTTCCAGGAAGTACATCTTTTCAATTTTGTGGACCTTAAGGGTCTCTGTTTTAACTACTGAACTCAGCCAGGTGCAAAAGCAGCCACAGACGCTATGCAAATGAGTGGGTATGGCTGTGTTCCCATAAAACTTCATTTACAAAAATGGGTGGCAGACCACATGTGGCCCATAGTCTATAACTTGCAGACCTCTTATCTACACTAACACAAGGATGCATTTGCACTCCACCGGCAAAGATTGAGCACCCACTGGGGCCCCAGCACCATTCACTAGTGTAAGTCACTCTCACTTGTAATGTCACAGTTGCTTTTCCCCAGCAGTCAGCTGCTACAGTCAGCCTGGGTCAAGCTGCTGCACATCCGTTCTATTTCTCTGCCTGGGATCATGCTGCCTGGGAAATCTGACATTCTTAAGAATGTTGTTGGATTGATGGCAGCTCTTAGAGAGATGGTAGATAGTTTAGTAGCCATCTTCAGCAAGTGTGGTATTTCCATCAACTGTGGATTAACCTTGGCTATTAGTCTTTCCTAATAGCCAAGTAAGGGGTGAGAGCTGAGGGGGTAGGATGGCACACTGTTAAAGGCGTAATTGGAATAGAGTGGGTAACATTCATCACATCGTGGAAGTATTACAAGTCTATACAATTCGGAAGAGGATTAGAAATCTAGCAACTCCAACTGGATTTTTCTAGGTATACTTAGGTGTTTGAAATTTTAAAATAGTCTTTTTTCCTCATCAGTTATTGGAATTAATAAAACGTAAGTTCAGGAGCGCTGGAGATAGTGATGACCCCTTGCCTTAGTCTATCTGGGCTGCTATGTCAAAATACAATAGCTTGGGAGGCTTATGAACAACAGAAATGTATTCCACACAGTACTAAAGGCTGGGAAGTCTAAGATCAGGGAACCAGCAGATTTGGTGTCTAGTAAGGGCCCATTTCCTGCTTCATAGATGGCACTGTCTTTCTCCATCACCTTGGAGATTAGATATCAACATATGAATTTTTGGAGGGAACACAAACATTCGGCTCATAATACCCCTTCTCTCACATGGCATGTACAGAGGGATGATATTTTAGTTCACATTCTATAATATAATGTCTTGCATGAAGAATCAGGCAGTTGGACCAAACCAATTCTAAAAAATATGACAGCAGGTGGAAATGGCTCCACCCTCGAGGGTTCTCTCGCTCAGGTCTCTGCATGTAGTTGTCACTTGCAGCTCCATTTCCATCACGTGGTAAAATGCCCTTTCTCTTCTTTCCTGCAGATGGATGGTTTCTAGTGTGCTTCCAAACCCCACCTCGGCTGAGTGTTGGGCAGCACTTCTACATGATCCTATGACTCTTGATATGGACGCAGTCCTGTCAGACTTTGTTCGGTCCACGGGGGCAGAACCTGGTCTGGCCAGAGACCTGCTGGAAGGTAAGCCCACCTCCTTGTCCCCCACACCACCATTCTGGGCATAACCACCTTCCAAATAAGAAGATTTCCAATACCTGATGACAGTGGTACTTGAGCACTAAGTGGGCTTTGCTTTGTGTTACATCTTACCGATGTTAAGTTAAAATTTTATCACTAATTATTATATTTAAGAAAATATGTTCAATGGAGCAGAAATTATAAAACATTCAAGAAAATACTTTTGTGGTAGGCCTTAGTTTCATATCTCTGTGTTAGTGGAGACGAAAATACTCTAGGCCAGGGTTTTTGGTGGAAAAAGCACCTACTATCCAGGAAAGTCACTGGGAGTAATTCACAAGCAAGAAGACAGCCTTCATCCTCCAGCTTTTCATGTAGATACCATTTGCTGCATGAGAAATGTGCATCCTCCGTATGTATGATGTTTTCAGATATGTATTCAGCCATAACCATAGTGAACTAAAATGAAAGTGTAGTTTCTATGTCTCTAAAATGGATTTACCTTTCTTTTTTTTTTCTGATGGCGGCAGTGGTATGTAAAGGTGGGAGGGACCAGTTACAACTTCTCAGCACAGTCAGCTGTGTGAGAGGAGAGAACTTTGTAATGTTTACTCTTCACTTCAGATGTATAAACTGCAATTTGTGGAGTTAGTAAATACTTGGTCAAGAATCGTAAGTCACAATGATTCTTTAAGTCACTTAGGGAAAATAAGAATTATTGTACATTTGCAGAAGTGGAGAGAACTATTCAATCATATTGAAAATTAAGAACCACCTACTGGAGGATTATCAAAAAATGGCAATGGCAAAAGCATAGTTTTTAAATTTTCCCCAACCTATTAGAATTTCAAACCAACTCCAAGTTTAGAATAAAATATGCTGAGAGTTTTTGCAATCTATGGAAATCAAAATATGATTCTCCCTTCCTGCTATTTATATTATATAATGTCTCCCTGTCAGTTGCCATTATTTTCATTAAGTGGGCAGCAGAGTGGATAAGCAGGCTTGGAATAAGGTCGGCAGTGAAATCCGAATTTGAGTTCAGATTCAGCCACTTATCAACTATGAGATATAGGACAAATTATTTTACTTCCCTTACCCTCAGATTTCTTCTACATTGAGCTTAACCCACCTTACAAGGTGACTGTGAATATTAGAAGTTGTGATATAAAATGTGTGGTAAAGAAGCAGCATGTAGCAGTTGCTCAAAAAAGTATAGAAGACCATGCTTGTGGTGGCCATTATTGTAATTAGTACTAACGTCAGTATTAATGTCTAGACAGCCTTAAATAGGAAGCAAGAGTTGTCATCTCT
Organism: Gorilla gorilla gorilla; assembly: GCF_029281585.2. Classification (NCBI taxonomy): domain Eukaryota; kingdom Metazoa; phylum Chordata; class Mammalia; order Primates; family Hominidae; genus Gorilla; species Gorilla gorilla. Next base: position 32,115,193 of record NC_073240.2, read on the forward strand.
TTATTTTTTTTACTTATATTTTTCGCATTAAGATACAGAAAAATTGAGTTTTTTGTGTCCAGTTCTATGAACTTTAACACATGTATGGATTTGTGTTATAACTACCACTTTCAGGACACAGAAGCACTTCATCCCCTCCAGATTCTCTGTCCTGATGTCTTTTATAATAAGACCCTCCCCTACCCCAACCACTGGCAGTCAGTGCTCTGTTTTCTATCACTAGTTTTGTCTCTTTGCAAGAATGTCAGATAAATGTCCTACAGAGCCTAATCTTCTGAAACTGGCTCCTTTTCAGGCAGGGAGATCGTTTTGAGACTCATCAAGTCATGTGTCCGTAGCCGGTTCCTTTTTGTTGCTGAGTAGTATTCCATTCTGCAGGTACACCACAATTTATCCACTCATCTGTCCAGGGGCATTTCAGTTGTTTTCCATTTTTGGCAGTTACGACTAGAGCTTCTAGAAACATTTAAGAACAGGATTTTGTGAATATAGTTTTAATTTTTCTTTGTTTTTTCTTTTTTTTTTTGGTGACAGAGTCTCACTCTAGCCCAGGCTGGAGTGCAGTGGCGCTATCTCGGCTCATTGCAACCTCCGCCTCCTGGGTCCCAGTTCAAGCAATTTTCCTGCCTCAGCCTCCTGAGTAGCTGGGATTACAGCCGCGCACCACCATGCCCAGCTAATTTTTGTATTTTTAGTAGAGATGGGATTTCAACATATTGGCCAAGCTGGTCTTGAACTCCTGACCTGATGATCTGCCCTCCTCAGCCTCCCAAAGGGCTGGGATTATAGGTGTGAGCCACTGTGCCTGGCCTAGTTTTAATTTTTCTAGGCTAAATACATGTTAACCTTGTAAGAAACTGCCAACCTGTTTTCCAGAGTGCTGCACCATTTTGCATTCCTACCAGCAGTGCCTGAGAGCTCCAGCTGCCCGACATCCTTGTCAACACTTGGTATGTAGGGGTGGGTTGCCCCTACACACCTGTGGGTCTTTCTCGTAAGGTGGAACGAGAGACTTAGGAAAGAAAAAGACACAGAGACAAAGTATAGAGAAAGAAATAAGGGGACCCGGGGGACCAGCGTTCAGCATATGGAGGATCCCGCCAGCCTCTGAGTTCCCTTAGTATTTATTGATCATTCGTGGGTGCTTCTCGAAAAGGGGGTTGTGTCAGGGTCCCAAGACAATAGTGGGGAGAGGGTCAGCAGACAAACACGTGAACAAAGGTCTTTGCATCATAGACAATGTAAAGGATTAAATGCTGTGCTTTTAGATATGCATACACATAAACATCTCAATGCTTTACAAAGCAGTATTGCTGCCCGCATGTCCCACCTCCAGCCCTAAGGCGGTTTTTCCCTATCTCAGTAGATGGAGCATACAATCGGGTTTTATACCGAGACATTCCATTGCCCAGGGACAGGCAGGAGACAGATGCCTTCCTCTTGTCTCAACTGCAAGAGGCATGCCTTCCTCTTATACTAATCCTCCTCAGCACAGACCCTTTACGGGTGTCGGGCTGGGGGACGGTCAGGTCTTTCCCTTCCCACGAGGCCATATTTCAGACTATCACATGGGGAGAAACCTTGGACAATACCTGGCTTTCCTAGGCAGAGGTCCCTGCGGCCTTCCGCAGTTTTTGTGTCCCTGGGTACTTGAGATTAGGGAGTGGTGATGACTCTTAAGGAGCATGCTGCCTTCAAGCATCTGTTTAACAAAGCACATCTTGCACCGCCCTTAATCCATTTAATTCTGAGTTGACACAGCACATGTTTCAGAGAGCAGGGGGTTGGGGGTAAGGTTATAGATTAACAGAATCTCAAGGCAGAGGAATTTTTCTTAGTACAGAACAAAATGGAGTCTCCTATGTCTACTTCTTTCTATACAGACACAGCAACAATCTGATCTCTCTTGCTTTTCCCCACATTGGTATTTCTTCCCTTTTTGTTTTTTCATTTTAACCATTTGATAGCTGTGTGATGGTATTTCTTCATGGTTTTAATTTTCATTTTCCTAATAATTAATGACGTTGAAAATTTTCATGCTGTTTATTTTCCATCTTTTTATTCTCGTGAAATGTCTGTTCAGGCTTTTTGCCTATGTCTAAATTGAGTTGTTTGAGTTTTAAGAGTTCTTTACATATTCTGAATATAAATCTTTTGTTCAGATATGTGATTTGTGAATATCTTCTCCCAATCTGTGCTTGACTTTTCAGTCTCTTAACAGGGCCTTTTACAGAGCACAGTTTTAAATTCTGATGCGGTCCAACTGACTTTTTTCTGAGGATCATGCTTTGAGTGACATATCTGAGAAATTTTGCATAACTCCAGGTCATGAAGATTTTCTTGTAGTTGGTCTTTTAAAAGTTTTATACTGTCATGTTTTACATTTAGATCTACGATCCATTTGAGATGATTTTTGTATAATATGTGAGATTTAGGTCCAGATTCAGTTTTATGCATACGGATATCCAATTGTTTCAACATCATTTATAGAAAATATCCTCCTTCTTTCATTGAAATTGAATTGCCTTTGCAATTTGACGAAAAGCCAACTGAGGGTATTTGTAAGGAATATATTTCTGGACAGTGGTTCTGTTCCATTGATCATTATGTCTGTTCATTTATCAACATTGTGCCATATTGATTTCTATAGCTTTGTAATGAGTCTTAAAATCAGATAGTGTGATTTTTCTAAATTTATTCTTCTTTTTCAAGAGTGTTTCAGCTATTCTTTTTTTTTTTTTTTGCCTTTCCATGTGAACTTTAGGATCTGCTTACCTCTATCTACTCTAAACTGTTTTGCTGAGATTTTGACTACAATTTTAGTAAATCTACAATTCAATCCTATGTTATGTCTTTCAGTCCATGAAGGAGTGCCATAATTTACATTTGCTTGGGCCTCCATTAAGTTCTTTCGTCAACATTTTATGGTTTTTGGCATATAGATCCTGTACATGTTTTGTTTTATGTGTATTGGGGGGCGGGGTTGTAAGCTATTGTATGTGGCATTTTTTATTTCAGTTTCTACTTGTTCATTGGCAATATACAGAAATATAACTGATTTTTGTGTGTTGATCTTGCATCCTGCAATCTTGCTAAAGCTAAACTCTGTTCTAGGAGGGCTCTGTGTGTGTGTGTGTGTGTGTGTGTGTGTGTGTGTGTGTGTTTGTGTGTTCCTTGGGATTTTCTACATAGGTGATCATGTTGTCTGTGAGTAAGGACAGTTTTATTTCTCCCTTTCCAGTCTCTAGGCCTTTCTGGTTTTCTTGTCTTATTTCACTGACGAGGACTATTCAAAAGGTTAAATAGCGGTGTTAAAAAAGAAGATCCTTGTGTTGTTCTTAATCTCTGAGAAAAAGCAGTATTTCACCATTAAGTAGAATGTTGGCTATAGGTTTTAGTAGATGGTCTTTTTCAGGTGAAGAAAATTTCTTTCTATTCCAAGTTTGCTGAGAGTTTTATAATAAATAGATACTGAATTTTTAAAATGAAGATCGAGTGGGTTTTTTGCTTTAAACTGTTGCTATACTAGATTAAACTGATTGCCTTCTAGTGGTAAACCAGACTTTCAGCTATTTCTTTCCATGTTTCTATGTTCTGCCCTTTTTTTCTTTCCTTCTGGGACTCAGATGATAGGAAGCTCGGCCCTTTTGTTATTACCTAAGGTCTCTATGGTTCTGTTCAAGTTTTTCAAACTTTGTCTGTTATTCAGATTCAGTCATTTCTATTAATTTATTTATAAACTGACTACTTCCTCCATCATCTTCATCCCATTAGTGAGCCCATCCAGTGTGTTTTCTATTTTCGTAGTTGATTTTTTTCATTTCTAATATTTCCACTTAGTTCTTCTTCATATCTTCCATTTCTTTGCAAAACTTTCTATATGTTTTAAGAGTACCCTCCTTTACTTGTACAATATTTTTAACAACTGCTTGAAAATCTTTGTCAGATAATTCCAGTATCTGTTTCATCTCAGAGTAGCTGTTGGCTTTTTGTATGCTGAGTATGGTTTCAGTATGCTGAATTGTATCCTAGACATTTTAAATACTATGTTTTGAGATTCTGGTTATTGTTAAAATCTTACAGTGAACATTATTAACTTTATTTTAGAAGATAATCACCCCAAATGGGTTCAGACCACAAATTCCAAGTTCCTGCAAGACTTGTGTGGATTGTGGTTGCTGTGAAAGTCTTTGAGATGTGGATCTGTCTCACACAAGCGCCACCTGGTGGCCAGCCTGGGACTCTGGTGGCAATCTATCCCACATTTCAGCACTCAAAGTCTGTGTGGTCCGTGTAGGGTCGGATCCATACATGTAGAGCTCAAGGGTAAGCCCAAGAGTTCATGAGCAACTTTCAGGGGTTGCTCTCCCGAAGCCCTTCCTCATTGTAACCTGCCCAGTAGTGCCTGGGTCCCTGGGCTCTACCTTTTCAGCCCTCCATCCAGCTTGGGTGGTTGAGGCTTGATTTACCCTACTCTCTGGTGCACTTGACTGAACCACGTCAGAGCTAAGCAGCGAGAAGCCACAGAGAAAAAGCATGAAGGTTTCCCCACCCTCTGGGGACCTCAGACTCTCTGGTTGGAAAGGAAGTTTGCCTGGCCTGATGACTTTAATTATCTGCCATTTCTCACTAGGGCCACAAAATTTCTTGAGCTCTGGGGCACAGAGAAGAAAAAATTTTAGAAGAAAAAAAAAAAAGGATAAATTAGAGATTTCCAGACTTTCTCAGAACGGTAGAGACCCCTTTCCTGCTTCTGTACCCGAGTTGCTGGGCTTTTCCTGGAATTAGTGCCCACTCTGGGTTAGGAGCTGCATTGACTCCACACTGGGGAGACTGGAGGAAGGGAAGTGTCTCGCTCACCTCCAGCTCTGTGGCACTTCCAACTGTGGTCTCCTTTCTGCATCGGCACCTCCAACTGTGATCCACCTTCCTGAGCCTGGTCGCTGCTGCCTGCACGCTGTCCGGGGGTCCCGGCTGCACCCAGTGGGACAGAGGGTGGCAGTGGTGAGTGCTCACTCACCTCACCCACTGCTGGGTCCTGCCCTTGGCTTTCACAGGTAAGAGGACTGTGGTTCCATTGTGTATGATGGATTATTTAAGGTGTCAAAGTTATTTGGGTGAAGATTTCTCTAAACCCAGTGTTTCAAAGAGTGAAATATTTTTGTTGTAAGTCCTCAGAAAGATGTGTATTGGGAGAATGTCAGTAATGTAGGAATTTAGAGGGGAGATGTCTAAAGGGAAATAAATCCTCATGGTGGCAAAAGCTGAGCGGAAGGTACATGGTCCTCATTTGTAACTTCTTGTATTTTTATTTATTTAAAAAAAAAAGTTAAAAAACACTGCAATGATGGGAATCACAGTACAGCAGAGGGAGGCCAGTAAGAGAAAGGAGGAGTAGAGGCTGATCACAACCTTGGTAAACTGAGGCAAGTGAACACTGACCTGCCTTCAAACAGAAGAGGGTGGCCTTGCCTGTTCACCTGCTTCCTGGGTTACCAGATCAAAGTTGGGTCTGGCTCTCTGGCGCAGCAAAGCCAAAAACTGACATCAAGATTGCAGTAAGAGAAAGTGAGACATTTATTGCAGGGCTGGAAGCCAGGAGAACTGGGCAGCTCATGTTTAAGTCCTGAATCCCCCAGTGCCATATAGGTAAGCGTTTTTACAGGCAGGAAGAGGCTGGGCGTGGTGGCTCATGCCTGTAATCCTAGCACTTTGGGAGGCCTAGGCTGGTGGATCACCTGAGGTCAGGAGTTTGAGACCAGCCTGGCTAACATGGTGAAACCCTGTCTGTCCTACAAATACAAAAATTAGCTGGGTGTGGTGGCATACACCTGTAATCCCAGCTACTCAGAAGGGTGAGGCAGGAGAATCGCTTAAACCCAGGAGGCGGAGGTTGTAGTGAGCTGAGATCGCACCATTACACTCCAGCCTGGCAACAGAGCGAGACTCCATCTTGAAAACATAATAATAATAAAATAAAGGCAGGGGGCAGAAGTTACAGGCAAAGATATAAATCAATACACGGAGGCTGTGCATTGGTTTGACCTAAAAAGACTCCAGGACATCTTGAACCAGACGTGGGGTGGAGGGCACAGGTAGATTCGAAGATTTTCAGATTTACAATGTGTTAAGGAGACGAAGCTTTGTCTGCAAATTTGTGATCAGCAGAAAAGAATGTTAGCTCTGGTCTCTGGGCATGACTTCCTCCAGGCCCCTCAGGAAGAAATTTAGAACAAAGAGTGGTGGTCCAAGCTCAGTCCTCAGTTTCCCCTGTCTGAGGTCTGCATGCCAGCAGATAGCACTTTTCATTTGTTGGTGTCCTGGTTTCTGGAAATCAGCTCAAGGACTTGTGTTAAAATGTTATCTTTAGTCTCTGTGGGAACTTTGATCTATTCTGTGACTTAAACTTCCCTGGCTATTGTTTTAAGTTATTCTTCCCTTCTTGCTTCAGTTGCTCATTTACTTCCCAGTGCTGGCTAGGTGCCTGGAAATGCCTTTGAAGGAACTCAAGATTTCCTTTTATTTCCATGCTTGGGGGCAGGTGCCCGGCATGCCCCTAAGAGGGGTCTCTGCTCCATCTCATCTTCATATCAGTCCCTTGCATGTCCCTGAAGTGGTTCTCCAAAACAAATTCAAGTCAGGTAACTCCATTTCCTCCAATTTTTCATACTCCGTCCCCATTACCTGCAAAATAAACTTCACCTGGTACTCCAGCCCTTCAGCATCTAGTCCTATTCCGTCCCTCCCCTCATTACCTGAGGCATCTCTTCACCATCCCTTTCCCTGACTTGACACCCACCTCTGTGCTTCTGCCTCCGCCCATTGCTCCTGCTGCTCCTCCCCCTGCACACACTGCCTCCCTGTTGAAATTCAGCTCTCCCTCCACGATGGATCATGAACTCCCCGACAGCAAGGACCATACAAGGTTTTGTTCACTGTTTGCCCAACACCCAGCACGTATGAGTCCCTCAGTAGAGTGATCTATTAATAGCTGCTGAGGTGCAGTGATGAGCAGCCAGACAGAAATTGCCCACATGGAGACAGATGGAAATAAGTTATATAGTGTGTTAGCCATTAGTGCTGTGGAGATAACTAAGTCGGGGAGAAGGAAGCAGGTATGAGTGTGTACAGTTTTAAATTAGGGTTGTCAAGGAAGGCTTCACTTAAAAAAATAGGATCTGAGCAAAGATTTGAGGAAGTGAGAAAGCAAGCCACGTGGATGTCTGGAGGAAGAAGTTTCTATGACGAGGTAAGGATTCACTGATCATTCCTTGCCCTCCTGTGGAACTTTGTGGACTTCTGCTGCAGCTTGTATTTGGTTGTGCCTTATTTTATAATTCATCACATGCGTATCAAGCTGGATTTGCCCAGTCTTGAGCACATGCCACTGATTTAGCAGAATTCACGGCTCTGGCGTTTTCAAGTGTGTGCGATTAGAGGACTGCCATGGGCAAATCCCACACCCTTGAATGGGAACAAAAAGGTGGTCTAGGGACCGTGAATCCTAAGCAGGAGGTAACACTCGACCACAAGGTGTGATGGCCCTTGGCCGGGGCTGGGACCATCAGTGGGTCTAGAAATACTGAAAGGAAACCGTTGGCTGCCCTTCTAAGTGTCCCGTTCCCACTAGAGAGAGCTCTGCCGTTAGACCAGACATATTTGGGGAAAAAATGTCAAAAAAAAAAAATAAACATCTCTAGATCAGAATTCTAAGATACTTCCTCTCGCCTGGCCCCATTCAGGAAGACACATTCTTCCTTTAGAGAGATGAGTGTATTTAAATACTCTTAAATAGACCCATTAAGACCATTTGCAGTGAGTTTCCTTGTGTCACGCTGATCAATTAAGTAGATCTTATTTCCTTCCTATTGGGGAAGCTTGTAACCCCCAGGTACCATCACTGGCCTATTTTGTTGGTTTTACTCAAAAGTCTGTGCCATTGTGGCTGCTTAAAATTAAACACTTTGGCCAGGCTTGGTGGCTCACTCCTGTAATCCCAGCACTTCGGGAGGCCAAGGCGGGCAGATCACGAGGTCAGGAGTTCAAGACCAGCCTTACCAACATGGTGAAACCCTGTCTCTACTAAAAATACAAAAATTAGCCAGGCGTGGTGGTGTATACCTGTAATCCCAGCTACTCAAGAGGCTGAGGCAGGAGAATTGCTTGAACCCAGGAGGCAGAGGTTGCAGTGAGCCAAGATCACACCATTGTACTCCAGCCTGGGCAACAGAGTGAGACTCTGTCTCAAAAAAAAAAACAAAAAAGAAAGAAAAAGAAAGAAGGAAAGAAAGGGAAAGGAAAGGAAGAGAGAGAGAGAAAGAGAGAAAGAAAGACAGTTCCTCTCTGGAAAGCCAGTCATATTCATCCCAGCGTCTTTCTTGGTGTCTGTGCATGGATAAAGCCTCCCCATTCCCCCGTGCCCCCCACCACTTTGTGTCCTTCCACTTTGCTTCACTTATGTGCCCACCACTCCAGGGCTCCCTGAGGTCGGGGAATTCCATGCCATTCCCCTTCACATGGCCGAGAGCCCCAGCCCTGTGGATGAGCTGTCCTGAGTGGGCACTCAGTAATGTGGGCGTAACTGAATCAAGCTGAAGAGGGAAGGAGCAAAAAAACAACCAGAAGCCCTCAGATTCAGAGTCATGTCGTTAAACACTTTTTAAGATAAAAAATTAGCTGTGCAAACTGAAATCAATTTAAACTATTTTCTTTGATTAGGCAGGAAAGAGGAGGCTGCTGCATATTAAGAACTTGCACTTAAGCCAAACCTTCACGTTTCCAATCTCCAAGCAGGCGTTGAGAGCCTCTGGGCTGCGTGTGGGAGACCCAGGAAGAAAGAAGAGTAGGCCCTGCCTTCAAGGTCCTTCCTGCCTAAAGCAATCTATAGGCAGCTGTGTTCTAACAAAACTTTTATTTATAAAACAGGCAGCCAGCCAGCCTATGGGCAGTAGTTTGCCAACCTGTGCTGTAGATTAAAAAAGGCTTAAGCGATCTGTCAAACAGTGATAATGTATGCACATTATTTGAATACTGATTCCAATGAACTAAAAAAGAAAAATTATAAGACAATCTGGGAAATGTGAGCACTTAACATTTACTGGATATTTGATATTAAAGAATAACTACTTTTAGATATGATATTTTTATTATGATAGTGCTAAGAAAAATAAGATACATACTGACGTGGATGGATGAAGTAATATCATGCAGGGGTTTTCTGGGGACAGGTGAATGGGTGGGAGAGGAGATGAAACAATATTATCCATGAGTTGATTTTGATTAAACCTGAATAGTAGATGCAAACAGGTTTATTATAAGTGATGTACGAATGTTTCCATAATAAAAAGTTTTAAAACAGACAGCACCAGGAAACCTCCACTTCCAGCCAAGATGAAGTATCAGAATGTGGGTGTGCCCTCCTGCCTGAAAAAGAAAAAGATAAATATGATAAACAAGACACTGAACATTAGACAGTAAAGGACAGTAGTCCCCAAAAGATTGGAAACAAACAAGGTTAGTCCTATAATTGCCCAGCTCACTGCCTTGAGAAAGTTTCTAATCCGTGGTACAGGGAGGAGGAACCCAGAGGAAGCTTGCCTGACTCCACAGTGGAAGGAGACAGAGCTTAGAGTCCCAGGAGTCCAGGAGGCTGGAGTCCACAGGTCCGAGCCTGAGAGCGGAGACAGCTACACAGAGAGAACTGCAGCGATTCACAGAGGGTTTGCCTCTGCCACTCAGCCAAGTGCCGATCAGTGCCTGTGTGTGAGGAAGCTGTGTGCAGCTGGGGAGAGAACCACCTGAGAGGATTAGAGGAAACAGTGCCTGGGGCTGATACAGAGCCATGGAAAGTGCCTGTGCTCACCAGCCAGGCCGGACAAGCACTGAATATAATACCTAGAAGGATCTTGCCTCAGTAATTGGGAATAATTAGCCCTGTAATAAAAACTTTTCTAGGGCTAGACACAGTAGCTCATACCTGTAATCCCAACACTTTGGGAGGCCAAGCCAGGAGGATCGCTTGAGGACAACAGTTCAAGACCAGCCTGAACAACATAGCAAGACCTCTGTCTCTACAAAAATCTTCTAAAAATTAGCTGGGCATGGTGGCATATGCCTGTGGTCCTGGCTACTCAGGAGGCTGAGTTGAGGAGATCACTTGAGCCCAAGAGTTCGAGGTTATGGTGAGCTATGATCGCACTGCTGACTCCAGCCTAGGCAACACTAAGACCCTGACTCTAAAAAAATAAAAGTAAATAAATCACTCTGATCATACCTAATGAACCTTAAAAGCAAGAAGCAAGATCCACAAGGATCACAGTGAAATGGCCTCATTGCCTGATCCAAAGTTCTTGATCTCACAGCCAAGGAAGTCAAGGACACGGCCACACCAAGGGTGAGGTTAGAGCAGAAGCAGAAGTGTATTAGGCAAAAGAAAGATAACAGCTCTCTGCAGCAGAGAGGGGTCCCCAAAAGCGTTGCCATTCAGCAGTGAAATGCAAGGGTTTTTATAAGCTAGCTAGTGGGGAGGTGAGGTGTTATCTTATCTACATAGGGTGTGAAAAACACCAGGTGTGCCATCTGCATAGAGCATGAATCTCTGGCATCCCCCACCCCACCCTTTTATTATACAGGCAGGTCTTTTGCCTGAGCTACTCCACGTTGCTTTCCTACTGTGTATGTGCTTCAAAGGGGGAGGTGGAGCCTCCATGGTGGACACACCTGGCCCCAGGTACCCCTTTCTGTCTGTGCAGCTGCAAACATCCCCCCATGCAAGCTCCAGCTTCCTTATCTGTTTGCAGCCCGGTCTTCCAGGCTGCTTTCTTTTAGAAGAGGAGTGATTTCCTGGGCTGCTTTTTGTTAGAAGGGAAGTTCTGCCGAGGACTCTCTGCCCTAACTATCTGCCTAGCTGGTCTCTTTTTACCTCCTCTCTCAAAAGTATTTCCAAGAAATGTAACTTCATTCTACAACAAAGCTCAATAATATTTATAGAAATATAAACTTGTCCAGCACCAAATAATGTAAAAGTCTTGCTGTCTGGCACTCAATCAGAAGTTATCAGGAATGCAAAGTAGCAGGAACATAGGACCCATAATGAGGATAAACTATTCAATCAAAGTCAAACCAGAACTGCTAGAGATGTTAAAATTATCAGGCAAGAGCACTAAAAGTTATTATAACTGTACTCTATAGAATAGAATAAGGTACATACTGACATGCTGTTCAGATGTTTAAGTAAAGTTATGGAAGATACTTTTTAAAGCCTGAGTTGAACTTCCAGAGATGAAGACTACATCTGAGATGAAAAAGTAACTCAGTGGAATTAACAGCACATTGCTTAATACAACAAAAAGAGAAAGGTTAGTGAACATGAAGACATAGCAATGGAAAATATCCAAAATGAAACACAGAAAAAAATAGAAGTAAAGAAATATTAAAGGCATCAGTGAAAGCCAGGTGCAGTGGTGCATGCCCGCAATCCCAGCTACTTGGGAGGTTGAAGCAGAATTATTGCTTGAGCCCAGGAGTTTGAGGCTAGCCTGGGCTACATAATGAGACCCTCATCTCTTTAAAAAAAAATAAAATAATTAAAAATTAAAGCATCTGTGAGCTGTGGAAAAATGTAAGCAGCCTAAAATAAGTGTAATTGGAATCCTTGAAGGAGAGGCATGAAAAATAGGAAAAAATGATTCAAGGAAACAGTACCTATAAGAAAATTTATAAGTTAAACACCTCTATTAGAAAAGAAGCAAGGCCTCAAATCAGTTACCTTAATTTTTATCTTGAAAACTAGAATAAAAAAGAGCAAATTAAACCCAGACAGAAGAAATGAAATAATAAAGACCAGAACAAAAAACAGTGAAATAGTAAATGGAAAAATAGTAGAGAAAGTCAGTGAAACCAAAAGTGGGTTCTTTGAGATCAATAAAATTGATAAACCCATAGCCACATAATCAGAGGAAAAAGAAGATACAAATTAACAATATCAAGAATGAAAGAGATGACCTCAGTACAGATTCTCAAGATATTAAAAGGATTATAAAGGAATATTATAAACAATTCTATGCCAATAAATGCAGCAAGTTAAATGAAATTCACAAATTATTTGAAAGGTGCAAAATACCAAAGCCTATGCAAGAAAAAAAATGATTTGAATAGCTCTATATTTATTAAAGAAATCTAAGTTGTAGTTTAAAACTTTCTCACAAAGATAACTGCAAGCATCTATAGCTTCATTGGTAAATTCTACCACACATATAAAGAAAAAATTATACCAGCTCTTCCAGGAAATTGAAAAGGGATTATACTTCCCAACTCATTCATTCTTTGCGCCAGCATTACCCTAATACAAAACCAAGAAAGACTACAGACAAATATTCCTCATGAAGAAAAGTGTGAAAACACTGAAAAAGATTTTAGCAAATCGAATTTGGCAGCATATAAAAAGGATACTACCTCATGACCAAGTGGGTTTTATCCCAAGAATGCAAAATTAGTTTAACATTCAAAAATCAGTCAACATGATTTTTCATATTAACATACTGAGAAACAGAAGGTATACAATCATCTCAGTAAATGCAGAAAGAGCTTTTGGTAAAATCCACATTCGTTCTTGATTTTTAGAGAACACTCAGAAAACTAGGAATAGAAGAAAACTTCCTCAATCTTATATAAAGTATTTACAAAAAAGCCTACAGCTAACCTGACACCTAGTGATGAAAGAAAGCTTTTCCCCAAAGATCAAGAGGGAGATAAGAATGCCCCCTTTCACCACTTCTATCCAGCATTTTCCTGGACATTCTAGCCAGTACAGTCAAACAATAAATTATAATTAAAAAGCACCCAGATTGGAAAAGAAGAAGCAAACTATCTTTATTCACAGGTGACATGATGACATATGTAGAATATCTAATGGAATTTAAAAGCATTTTTTGGAACTAGTAAGTGAAGTTAGCAGTGTTGTAAGATACAAAATCAATATAGAGAAATCAATTACATTTTTACAATTGCAATGAATAATTGCATTATTTTTTAAAATAAATTTTAAAAATACTTTATTCAGTAGCATCGAAAAATATAAAATATGAATAAATTTACAACTGAAACTTCAAAACATTGCTTAAAGAGATGAAAAACCTAAATAAAGGGTTAAATGTACCATATCCATGGGTCAAAAGACTCAATATTGTTAAGATGTTGGTTCTCCCCAGATAGCTTTAAATTCAGTATAATCTCAATAACAATCCAAGCCAGCTTTTTATGTAGAAATTAACAAGTTGACTTTAAAATTCATACATAAATCCAAGGACAGAGAATAAACAAAACAAACTTTGAAAAATTGGAATAAAGTTAGAAGGCGTATTAGTTCTCACATTGCTATGAAGAAATACCCAAGACTGGGTAATTTATAAAGGAAAGAGGCTTAGTTGACTCACAGTTCCACATTACTGGGGAGGCCTCAGGAAACTTACAGTCATGGTGGAAGACAAAGGAGAAGCAGGCACCTTCTTCACAGGGCAGCAGGATGGAGTGAGTGCAAGCAGGGGAGAGGCCAGACACTTATAAAACCTTCACATCTCGTGAGACTCACTCATTATTCACAAGAACAGCATGGGGGAAACTGCCCCCATGATCCAATGACCTCCACCCACTCATGCCCTTGACACGTGGGGATTATGGGGATTTCAATTCAAAGTGAGATTTGGGTGGGGACATAGAGCCAAACTATATCAGAAGTCTGATAATACCTGATATTAAAACTCATAAGAGTACAGTAATCAAAACTGTGATGTTGATCAAATGTTCAACATGAGGACTATCATTAATAATATTGCATAGTGTACTAGAAAATTTGCTTTCAAGGCACACACACATACACACACATATGCACAAAGGGGTAACCGTGAAATGACGAATAAGCTAATGTGCTTGACTATAATAACCATTTCACTGTGTATAAGTGTATCAGAACATCATATCATATACCTTAATATATACAATAAAGTAGTTTTTTTAATGTAGAGAATTAGATCAATGAAACAAATTGGAAAGTTAAGAAACAGTTCACATATGTGGACAACTGGTCTTCAATAAGCATACAAAAGTAATTCAGTGCAAAAAATAATCTTTTCAACAAATTGTGGGATAATTGGATTTTCATATGCAAAAGAAATGAACTTTGGTTTACATCTCACTCATATGCAAAAATTACCTTAAAATGGATGATATCCCTAAATATAAAACCTAAAGCTAAAAAAGTCTTCTAGAAAAAAACACGGGAGAAAATCTTTTTATTTTATTTTTATTATTTTTTTTATTTCCATAGGTTATTGGGGTACAGGTGGTGTTTGGTTACATGAGTAAGTTCTTTAGTGGGGATTTGTGAGATTTTGGTGCACCCATCACCTGAGCAGTATACACTGAACCCTATTTGTAGTCTTTTATCCCTGAGTCCTCAAAGTCCATTGTGTCATTCTTATGCCTTTGCATCCTTGTAGCTTAGCTGCCACTTATAAGTCAGAACATACGATGTTTGGTTTTCCATTCCTGAGTTACTTCACTTAGAATAATAGTCTCCAGTCTTATCCAGGTCGCTCAAATGCCATTAATTCATGAGAAAATCTTTTTAACCTTGTCTTAGGAAAAGATTTTCTAGACATGATACCCCATGAACAATCCATAAAAGAAAAATTAATAAATTGGACTTCATTAAAAACTTAAACTGCTTTTTGAGGATAGTGTTAAGAGAATGAAAAGATAAACTACAAGTTGGAAGAAAGTACTGCAAATCATATATCTGGTAAAGTACTTGTTTCTAGAATATGTAAAGAGCTCTCATGACTCAATTATTTTTGTAAAAACTATCCAATTAAAAATAAGCAAAAGGTTTGAACAGACTTCACCAAAGAAGATACATGGATAGCAAATAAGCAGGTGAAAAGACGCTCAACATCATTAATCCTTAGGGAAATGTAACTTAAAGCCAGAATGAGATAGCACTACACACCTATGAGAATGACTAAAACCAACAATACTGAGCATACCAAATCTCAGCAAGGATGTGGAAAAACTGGTAAATTTGTACGCTGCTGGTTTTGAATGGAAAGTGGTGCAGCCACTTTAGAAAACAATTCAGCAAGTTCTTCAAAATTAGACATGTACCTAGTGTACAATCCAGCAAATTTTACTCCTATTTATTTACTTAAGAAAACCGAAAGCCTTTGCCCATAGCAAAGCTTGTACACAGATGTTTTTAGCATTCTTAGTGAGGGCTAAAAAACTGGAAGCAACCTAAATGCCCATCACAGGTAAACGGGTAAACAAATGGTAGTAGATACATACACTGGAATGCTACTCGGCTCTCAATCCAAAGGAGTGAATTATTGATACGTGCAACAACAGAGATGACTCTCAAAATAATTACATGAAGTGAAAGAAGTGAGACAAAAAAAACTACATATTGTGCAATTCCACTTATGTAAAGTCTAGGAAATGCATACTGATCTATAGCAATGGAATGCAGGTCAGTGATTGCCTCAGATAGGGCTGAGGGCAGCAGTGAGCAGTGGGGGTTACAAAGCAGCTGAGGAATCTTTTTTTTTTTTTAGACAGAGGCTGGAGTGCGGTGGCGCGAGCTCGTCTCACTGCAAGCTCTGCCTCCCGGGTTCACGCCATTCTCCTGCCTCAGCCTCCCGAGTAGCTGGGACGAGAGGCACCTGCCACCATGGTTGGCTAATTTTTTGTATTTTTAGTAGAGATGGGGTTTCACCGTGTTAGCCGGGATGGTCTCGATCTCCTGACCTCATGATTTGCCTACCTTGGCCTCCCAAAGCGCTGGGATTATAGGCGTGAGCGACCGCACCTGGCCTGAGGAATCTTTTGAGAGTGGTAGATATGTATGGTATCTTGCAGTGATAACAGACCTCAGAGGTATTGCAGATTCAGTTCCAGACCACTGCAATAAATATAGCAATAAAGCAAGTCACATGAATTTTTTGGTTTTCTAGTGCATATAGAAATTATGTTGGCTAAGCACAGTGGCTCACACCTGTAGTCCCAGCACTTTGAGAGCCAAGGAGGACGGATAGCTTGAGCCCAGAGTTCCAGACAAGCTTGGGCAGCATGGTGAGACCTCGTCTCTATTGGAAAAACAAAACAAAACAAAACAAAAACCTACAAAAATCAGCCTGGTTTGGTGGTGCATGCCTGTAGTCCCAGCTACTGGGGAGGCTGAGGTGGGAGGATTGCTTGAGTCGAGGAGACAGAGGTTGCAGTGAGTGGAAATCACGCCACTCTACTCCAGTCTGGGTGACAGAGCAAGACCCTGTCTCAAAAATAAAAAAAAGTTATCTTTATACTATTCTGTAGTTTACTAAGTGTTCAATAGCATTATATCTAAAAAATGTACATAACTTAATTTGAAAAAATACTTTATTGCCAAAAATGCTAACAATCATCTGAGCCTTCAGTGAGTCATAATCTTTTTGCTGGTGGAGGGTCTTGCCTCAATGTTTATGGCTGCTAACTGATCAGGGTGGTGATTGCTGAAGGTTGGGGTGGCTGTGACAATTTCTTAAAATAAGACAATCGTGAAGTTTGATGCATTTAATTGCCTCTTCCTCTCATGAAAGATTTCTCTGTAGCATGTGTGATGCTATTTGATAGCATTTTACCCACAGTGGAACTTCTTTCAAAATTGAAGTCAGTCCTCTGAAACCTTGCTGCTGCTTTATCAAATGCATTTTGTAATTTCTAAATCCTTTTTGTCATTTCAGCAATGTTCACAGCGTTCTTTACCAGGAGCAGATTCCATCTCAAGAAACCACTTTCCTTGCTCATCCGTAAGAAGCAACTCCCCAACTTGAGATTGTAGCAATTTAGTCACATCTTCAGACTCCACTTCTAATTCCAGTTCTCTTCCACCACATCTGCAGTTAATTCTTCCACTGAAGTCTTGGACCCCACAAAGTCATCCATGAGAGTTGGAATCCACTTCTTACAACCTCCTGTTAATGTCGATAATTTGACCTCCTCCCATGAATCATAGATGTTCTTATTGACCTCTAGAGTTGTGAATCCTTTCCAGAAGGTTTTCAATGTACTTTGCCCAGATCTATCAGAGGAATCACTATCTATGGCAGTTATAGCCTTATAAAATGTATTTCTTAAGTAATAAGAGTTGCAAGTCAAAATTGCTCCTTGATCTGTGGAGTACAGAATGGATGTTGCATTAGCAGACATGAAAACATTGATCTTGTACATCTTCATCAGAGCTCTTGGGTAACTAGGTGCATTGTCAAATGAGCAGTAATATTTTGAAAGAAATCTTTCTTTCTGAGCAGCATGTCTCAGCAATGAGCTTAAAATATTCAGTAAACCAAGGTATCAACAGATGTGCTGTACCCAGGCTTCTTTGTTCCTATAGAGCACAGGAAGAGTAGATTTAGTGTCATTCTTAAGGGCACTAGAACTTTCAGAATGATAAATGAGCATTGGTTTCAACTTAAAGTCACCAGCTACAATTGTCCTTGTCTGTAGAAGCTTTGAAGCCAGGCAGAGACTTATTCTCATCTAGCCTAGATAACATCTTCTTCCAATAGAGGGCTGTGTTGTCTACATTGAACATCTGTTGTATAGTGTAGCCACCTTAATCAGCGATGTTAGCTAGATCTTCTAAGATCTAGAGATCTTGCTGCAGCTTCTCCATCAGCACTTGCCACTTCCCCAGTGCAATAACATGAAACTTTTATGTTATTGAAGATGGCTTTTTTCCTTAAACCTCATGAACCAGCCTCTGCTAGCTTCTAACTTTTCTTCTGTAGCTTCCTCACCTCTCTTAGCCTCCGTAGAATTGAAGAGAGTTAGGGTCTTGCTCTGGATTAGGCTTTGGCTTAAGGGAATATTGTAACTGGTTTGATCTATCCAGACCACAGACCACTGAAACTTTCTCCGTATCGGCAATAAGACTGTTTCACTTTCTTATCATTTGTGTATTCACTGGAGTAGCACTACTAATTTCTTTCAATAATTATTTCTTTGCATTCAAAAATTAGTTAACTGTTTAGTGTAAGAGGCCTAGCTTTTGGCCCATCTTAGCTTTTAAAATGCCTTCCTCACTAAGCTTAACCATTCCTAGCTTTTGATTTAAAGTGAAATATGAAATTCTTTTTTTTTTTTCCATTTGAACAACTTGACATTTTAGGGTTGTTAATAGCCTAACTTTAATATGTTGTGTCTCAGGGAATAGGGAGGCCTGAGGAGAGGGAGACAGGAGAATCACTGGTCAGTGGAGCAGTCAGAACACACACAATGTTTATTAAGTTCATCGGTATGTGTGGGTGTGGTTCGTGGTGCCCCAGAACCAGAACTGTTGTAATTACAACAGTAACATCAAAGATCACTGAGCACAGATCACTATAACAGATATAATCCTAATGGAAAAGTTTGAAATACTGTGAGAATTCCCAAAATGTGACACAGAGATGCACAGTGAGTGCATGCTGTTTGAAAAATGATGCCAATAAACTTGCTCAGCACAGGGTTGTCACAAACCTTTAATTTGTAAAAAGAAAATGCAGTATCTTCAAAGGGCAGTACAGTAAAGCACAGTAAAATGAGGTGTGTCTGTATGGACACGTGTCAGCTTCTCAAATTATAAACTTAAATATGTGCATTTTATTCGGTGTCAATTGTATAAAGCGATTAAATTTTTAAAAGGGCTGATGCAGACAGCACCTGGCGTCTGGGATAAGGTGTATCATTTTCCTCTTTATGGCAGGAACTGCCACGCCCCCTGTTTTCATGCTGCCGGAGACCAGCCGGCAAGTGGGGGCAGTGGCTCTCCTTGCCAATCCTGGGCATGCAGGTGACAGTGCAGGGAGAGTGCCCTTCCCACATGGCCCCCGTTTGTAGCCACAGCTGTCCCTGCAAAAACTGGGCAGCCTGAAGTGAATTAATAAGACAGTTTTCAGATATTCACTTGTGGGTTTCACATGTCACATTTAACCTCCAGTTACATGGACTTTTTCAAACCCCGCTTAGGCATCTTAGAATTTTATCATTTGCATTCTTTTATGTTGAATAAGAGAGTTGTAGTACACGCCCCACTGCCTGCTTTCTAAAACATCCAGGTTGGAGTTAGCGCCTTCATACACCCTCCCTGGAAGCACCAGGCGCCATCCTCAGTGCAGCGGCAAGGCGGCGTCGGGGCTCTCTGCCCCCAGGTCTCTCCCTGCCTGGTTCCATTGGCTGCTGGGAAGGATGTTTGGATGGGAGGTCTTTGTGTTTTCAGGCAGGAAATATTATTTGCTGCGCTAGCCCTAGGTCTTACTAATTTACTGTGCAATCTTCAACAAGTTTCTTGATCTTGCTCTCTGTTTTCTCATCTGTAAAATTGAGGGCAGTGAGCAAGGTGACCTGTAGGTCCCAGGAGCACCAAGGTAGTGCTGTATTTAGTACCAGGTTTTCCTAAGAGGAAATGGGGGCTACTTGGGGTCAAAACAAAGGAGAGTCTTTCTAGATAGGGAAAGACTAGCAGTGGGTCAAAACTTGCCAAGAAGGACTATGAATGGAGCTTTGCTTGGGGTTTAAAAGCTTCAGTCACAGACTTGGAGGGGCTCAAACCCCTCGCTTTAGAAGGCAGAAACCAAGAACCACTAAGGACCTGGGACTTGCTGATGGTGTCTTTGGAGTTTAAGGTGGAACTGAAGTTACAGCTGATTTCCTTCCTGTCACATCCAGTAAGACTGGGAATGGTTGGGTGCCAGAGGCAGGTTCCAGAAGGTGGGAAGAGTCCTGTCTGCGTCCCCAGGGTCCCAACCTTGAGGAAAGCTTGCTGTCCTTCTGTCCTGCTTCACACTCCCTTTGGTTAAAGGTTTCAGTCAGAGCCTGATAGAAACCTTCAGGAAAAAAGGGCCCCAGACTGAGGCGAGGACACTGGGGAACCCTTGGGCGGTTTCTGTGTGGGGCGGCCCCTGCTCTGTGAAGCACAGGGGAACGGGACTCCATCCCTGTCATCGGCACTCATGCCCTGGTGCAGACCTGCAGGAACATTGCCTGCTGTATACAGGGCAGATGGGCACTGTGCCGGGAGAAGCCTGTAGGAAGGGAGGCCTGGAGGGATAAGGAGGGAACTCCAGCCATGAGCATGCACAGAGCTCAGTGAAGGAAGGCCTTCACAGACAGAGGCATGGTGGGTGGAGACGGGTGGAGAACATCCCGGCAGAACACAGAGCACGTGCTGTGGCGTGCTGACAGGGACATGTATGCTGTGTAAAGGCAGGGAGTAGGTCCAGGTGCCCTGGGAAGAGTGTGTGTAGAGAAATGTCGTGGAAGAGGAGACACCCAACACGAGGTCATGGCTGGTTTGTGTGCTGTGTTAAAACTGCCATAGACTGGCTTTTGTCAGCAGTGGCAGAGAGAGGGGGTTGCATTTTTCTCTTTTTAGTTTGCTTTTGAGGTCTCCCTCTCTCTGTAGAGTGGCTGTGAAGTCCAGCCCTGCCGTGACGGGGCTCCAGGGGAGGTGGTTGTGCATGTTTATGATGTGCCTTCACGGGGTACTTCTTTATCCTGGTGGATGGCAGAATCCCTGTGTCTGACCTGTGCCCAGGTCTCTCCTGGGAGACTTGTTTACCCTCTTAGACACCCTTGAGTCTCTTGTCTGTGTCTGGTGTATTTATTTATTTAGCCTACCAAGATAGCCACTCTTTAGGACAGTTCTGAATTTGGAAAGAAGTTAGGTTCAGGTGTGTCGGTCGAATGAGACACAGAGGAGGCCACTCAACAAAACCTATGAAATACCAGAAGCAGTGAGTTCCTCGCAGGTCTGGAGAGAAGAGGGCAGCACGCTGGACTAGGGGAGCCATCAGGACCTGTGTGCTCACCAGCGGGTGGGGAGCAAGAGAGATGGAGTGTGGGCCCTGAGGGCTGAAGCCTTTATGGGGTCCAGGCTATCACCCCAGCAGGTTCCCCACAAGGAGTTGTAATTCGTTGGGTTAGAGCAGGTAGGCACAAGTTACAGGAGGCCATGCTGTGAGTGAAGGGTGGTCATGGCAGCATATCTGGGAAGTCCATGCTGGGTGTGAGGGTCTGCAGGGTGGGTCAAGTAGGTTGCATCTAGCTGTCCCTTAGGGACTTGGTCACCAGGAGGCAGCTATATAAGGCACATCTCTGGATCGACCATTTTGAGGGCCTGGGTAGAGGTGGAGACCTGGAAACTTTCAAGGATGACTAAGCCCTGCTTCTGGTATGAGAAAGTCCAACATACATTCAAAATAGGTACCAAGAAAGCATAACATTATAAGAATTCACTGCAGAGGATCATCTGAATGGTCTAAGGTGAGAAATGAATATCTAGTGTAGAAGTTGGAGAGGCATCCATAGGAATGATCTCTAATGAAATGGATCTCCCTCCAAGATGGAGATCAAAATTGGTTTAAAACAAATACAGGGGGGTGGAGCCAAGATGGCCGAATACGAACAGCTCCGGTCTACAGCTTCCAGCATGAGCAATGCAGAAGATGGGTGATTTCTGCATTTCCATCTGAGGTACCGGGCTCATCTCACTAGGGAGTGCCACACAGTGGGTGCAGGACAGTGGGTGCACCGCACTGTGCACAAGCCGAAGCAGGGCGAGGCATTGCCTCACTCGGGAAGCGCAAGGGGTCAGGGAGTTCCCTTTCCTAGTCAAAGAAAGGGGTGACAGACGGCACCTGGAAAATCGGTTCACTCCAACCCGAATACTGTGCTTTTCCAACGGGCTTAAAAAATGGCACACCAGGAGATTATATCCCGCATCTGGCTCGGAAGGTCCTATGCCCACGGAGTCTCCCTGATTGCTAGCACAGCAGTCTGAGATCAAACTGCAAGGTGGCAGTGAGGCTGGGGGAGGGGCGCCTGCCATTGCCCAGGCTTTATTAGGCAAACAAAGCAGCCGGGAAGCTCGAACTGGGTGGAGCCCACCACAGCTCAAGGAGGCCTGCCTGCCTCTGTAGGCCCCACCTTTGGAGGCAGGGCACAGACAAACAAAAAGACAGCAGTACCCTCTGCAGACTTAAATGTCCCTGTCTGACAGCTTTGAAGAGAGTAGTGGTTCTCCCAGCACACAGCTGGAGATCTGAGAACGGGCAGACTGCCTCCTCAAGTGGGCCCTTGACCCCCGAGCAGCCTAACTGGGAGGCACCCCCAAGTGGGGGCAGACTGACACCTCACACGGCCAGGTACTCCTCTGAGACAAAACTTCCAGAGGAAAGATCAGACAGCAGCATCTGTGGTTCACCAAGATCTGCTGTTCTACAGGCACCGCTGTTCTGCAGCCACCGCTGCTGATACCCAGGCAAACAGAGTCTGGAGTGGACCTCTAGCAAACTCCAACAGACCTGCAGCTGAGGGTCCTGTCTGTTAGAAGGAAAACTAACAAACAGAAAGGACATCCACACCAAAAACCCTTCTGTACGTCACCATCATCAAAGACCAAAGGTAGATAAAGCCA
Organism: Gorilla gorilla gorilla; assembly: GCF_029281585.2. Taxonomy (NCBI): domain Eukaryota; kingdom Metazoa; phylum Chordata; class Mammalia; order Primates; family Hominidae; genus Gorilla; species Gorilla gorilla. The sequence goes on from NC_073240.2 coordinate 32,137,679, forward strand.
CAAAGATGGGGAAAAAACAGAGCAGAAAAACTGGAAACACTAAAAAGCAGAGCACCTCTCCTCCTCCAAAGGAACGCAGCTCCTCACCAGCAACGGAACAAAGCTGGACGGAGAATGACTTTGACGAGCTGAGAGAAGAAGGCTTCAGACGATCAAACTACTCTGAGATACAGGAGGAAATTCAAACCAATGGCAAAGAAGGTAAAAACTTTGAAAAAAATTAGACGAATGGATAACTAGAATAATTATCCTTAAAGGAGAAGTCCTTAAAGGAGCTGATGGAGCTGAAAGCCAAGGCTCAAGACTTAAGTGAAGAATGCAGAAGCCTCAGGAGCCGATGCAATCAACTGGAAGAAAGGGTATCAGTGATGGAAGATGAAATGAATGAAATGAAGCGAGAAGGGAAGATTAGAGAAAAAAGAATAAAAAGAAATGAACAAAGCCTCCAAGAAATATGGGACTATGTGAAAAGACCAAATCTACTTCTGATTGGTGTACCTGAAAGTGACGGGGAGAATGGAACCAAGTTGGAAAACACTCTGCAGGATATTATCCAGGAGAATTTCCCCAATCTAGCAAGGCAGGCAAACATTCAGATTCAGGAAATACAGAGAACGCCACAAAGATACTCCTTGAGAAGAGCAGCTCCAAGACACAATTATCAGATTCACCAAAGTTGAAATGCAGGAAAAAATGTTAAGGGCAGCCAGAGAGAAAGGTCGGGTAACCCACAAAGGGAAACCCATCAGACTAACAGCTGATCTCACGGCAGAAACTCTATAAGCCAGAAGAGAGTTGGGGCCAATATTCAACATTCTTAAAGAAAAGAATTTTCAACCCAGAATCTCATATCCAGCCAAACTAAGCTTCATAAGTGAAGGAGAAATAAAATACTTTACAGACAAGCAAATGCTGAGAGATTTTGTCACCGCCAGGCCTGCCCTAAAAGAGCTCCTAAAGGAAGCACTTAACATGGAAAAGAACAACCGGTACCAGCCACTGCAAAAACATGCCAAAATGTAAAGACCATCAAGGCTAGGAAGAAAACTGCATCAACTAACAATCAAAATAACCGGCTAACATCATAATGACAGGACCAAATACACACATAACAATATTAACTTTAAATGTAAGTGGGCTAAATTCTCCAATTAAAAGACACAGACTGTCAAATTGGATAAAGAGTCAAGACCCATCAGTGTGCTGTATTCAGGAAACCCATCTCATGTGCAGAGACACACATAGGCTCAAAATAAAGGGATGGAGGAAGATCTACCAAGCAAATGGAAAACAAAAAAAGGCAGGGGTTGCAATCCTAGTCTCAGATAAAACAGACTTTAAACCGGCAAAGATCAAAAGAGACAAGGCCATTACATAATGGTAAAGGGATCAATTCAACAAGAAAAGCTAACTATCCTAAATATATGTGCACCCAGTACAGGAGCACCAAGATTCATAAAGCAAGTCCTTAGAGACCTACAAAGAGACTTAGACTCCCACACAACAATAATGGGAGACTTTAACACCTTACTGTCAATGTTAGACAGATCAACGACACAGAAAGTTAACAAGGATACCCAGGAAATGAACTCAGCTCTGCAGCAGGCAGACCTAATAGACATCTACAGAACTCTCCACCCCAAATCAACAGAATATACATTTTTTTCAGCACCACACCTATTCCAAAATTGACCACATAGTTGGAAGTAAAGCACTCCTCAGCAAATGTAAAAGAACAGAAATTATAACAAACTGTCTCTCAGACCCCAGTGCAATCAAACTAGAACTCAGGACTAAGAAACTCACTGAAAACCACTCAGCTACATGGAAACTGAACAACCTGCTCCTGAATGACTACTGGGTACATCACGAAATGAAGGCAGAAATAAAGATGTTCTTTGAAACCAATGAGAACAAAGACACAACATACCAGAATCTCTGGGACACATTCAAAGCAGTGTGTAGAGGGAAATTTATAGCACTAAATGCCCACAAGAGAAAGGAAAGATCCAAAATTGACACCCTAACATCACAGTTAAAAGAACTAGAAAAGCAAGAGCAAACACATTCAAAAGCTAGCAGAAGGCAAGAAATAACTAAAATCAGAGCAGAACTGAAGGAAATAGAGACATAAAAAACCCTTCAAAAAATCAATGAATCCAGGAGCTGGTTTTTTGAAAAGATCAACAAAATTGATAGACTGCTAGCAAGACTAATAAAGAAGAAAAGAGAGAAGAATCAAATAGACACAATAAAAAATGATAAAGGGAATATCACCACCGATCCCACAGAAATACAAACTACCATCAGAGAATACTACAAACACTTCTACACAAATAAACTAGAAAATCTAGAAGAAATGGATAAATTCCTGGACACATACACCCTCCCAAGACTAAACCAGGAAGAAGTTGAATCTCTGAATAGACCAATAACAAGCTCTGAAATTTTAGCAATAATCAATAGCTTACCAACCAAAAACAGCCCAGGACCAGATGGATTCACAGCCGAATTCTACCTGAGGTAAAAGGAGAAGCTGGTACCATTCCTTCTGAAACTATTCCAATCAATAGAAAAAGAGGGAATCCTCCCTAACTCATTTTATGAGGCCAGCATCATCCTGATACCAAAGCCTGGCAGAGACACACACAAAAAAGAGAATTTTAGACTAATATCCTTGATGAACATTGATGCAAAAATCCTCAATAAAATACTGGCAGACCGAATCCAGCAGCACATCAAAAAGCGTATCCACCATGATCAAGTGGGCTTCATCCCTGGGATGCAGGGCTGGTTCAACATACACAAATCAATAAATGTAATCCAGCATATAAACAGAACCAAAGGCAAAAACCACATGATTATCTCAATAGATGCAGAAAAGGCCTTTGACAAAATTCAACAACCCTTCATGCTAAAAACTCTCAATAAATTAGGTATCGATGGGACATATCTCAAAATAATAAGAGCTATGTATGACAAACCCACAGCCAATATCATACTGAATGGGCAAAAACTGGAAGCATTCCTTTTGAAAACTGGCACAAGACAGGGATGCCCTCTCTCACCAGTCCTATTCAACATAGTGTTGGAAGTTCTGGCCAGGGCAGTCAGGCAGGAGAAAGAAATAAAGGGTATTCAGTTAGGAAAAGAGGAAGTCAAATTGTCCCTGTTTGCAGATGACATGATTGTATACCTAGAAAACCCCATTGTCTCAGCCCAAAATCTCCTTAAGCTGATAAGCAACTTCAGCAAAGTCTCAGGATACAAAATCAATGTGTAAAAATCACAAGCATTCTTATGCACCAATAACAGGCAAACAGAGAGCCAAATCATGAGTGAACTCCCATTCACAATTGCTTCAAAGAAAATAAAATACCTAGGAATCCAACTTACAAGGGATGTGAAGGACCTCTTCAAGGAGAACTACAAACCACTCAATGAAATAAGAGGATACAAACAAATGGAAGAACATTCCATGCTCATGGATAGGAAGAATCAATATCGTCAAATGGCCATACTGCCCAAGGTAATTTATAGATTCAATGCCATCCCCATCAAGCTACCAATGACTTTCTTCACAGAATTGGAAAAAACTACTTAAAAGTTCATATGGAACCAAAAAAGAGCCCGCATTGCCAAGTCAATCCTAAGCCAAAAGAACAAAGCTGGAGGCATCACGCTACCTGACTTCAAACCATACTACAAGGTTGCAGTAACCAAAACAGCATGGTACTGGTACCAAAACAGAGATATAGATCAATGGAGCAGAACAGAGCCCTCAGAAATAATACCACACATCTACAACCATCTGATCTTTGACAAGCCTGACAAAAACAAGAAATGGGGAAAGGATTCCCTATTTAACAAATGGTGCTGGGAAAACTGGCTGGCCATATGTAGAAAGCTGAAACTGGATCTCTTCCTTACACCTTATACAAAAATTAATTCAAGATGGATTAAAGACTTAAATGTTAGACCTAAAACCATAAAAACCCTAGAAGAAAACATAGGCAATACCATTCAGGACATAGGCATGGGCAAGGACTCATGTCTAAAACACCAAAAGCAATGGCAACAAAAGCCAAAATTGACAAATGAGATCTAATTAAACTAAAGGGCTTCTGCACAGCAAAAGTAACTACCATCAGAGTGAACAGGCAACATACAGATTGGGAGAAAATTTTTGCAATTTACTCATCTGACAAAGGGCTAATATCCAGAATCTACAAAGAACTCAAACAAATTTAAAAGAAAAAAACAACCCCATCAACAAGTGGGCAAAGGATATGAACAGACACTTCTCAAAAGAAGACATTTATGCAGCCAACAGACACATGAAAAAATGCTCATCATCATTGGCCATCAGAGAAATGCAAATCAAAACCACAACGAGATACCATCTCACACCAGTTAGAATGGCGATTATTAAAAAGTCAGGAAACAACAGATGCTGGAGAGGATGTGGAGAAATAGGAACACTTTTACACTGTTGGTTGGACTGTAAACTAGTTCAACCATTGTGGAAGACAGTGTGGCGATTCCTCAGGGATCTAGAACTGGAAATACCATTTGACCCAGCCATCCCATTACTGGGTATATACCCAAAGGACTATAAATCATGCTGCTATAAAGACACATGCACACGTATGTTTATTGTGGCACTATTCACAATAGCAAAGACTTGGAACCAACCCAAATGTCCATCAATGATAGACTGGATTAAGAAAACGTGGCACATATACACCATGGAATACTATGCAGCCATAAAAAATGATGAGTTCATGTCCTTTGTAGGGACATGGATGAAGCTGGAAACCATCATTCTCAGCAAACTATCGCAAGAACAAAAAACCAAACACCACTTGTTCTCACTCATAGGTGGGAATTGAACAATGAGAACACTTGGACACAGGAAGGGGAACATCACACACCAGGGCCTGTTTTGGGGTGGGGGGAGGGGGCAGGGATAGCATTAGGAGATATGCGTAATGTGAATGACGAATTAATGGGTGCAGCACACCAGCATGGCACATGTATACATATGTAACAAACCTGCATGTTGTGCACATGTACCCTAGAACTTAAAGTATAATAAAAAAATTAAATAATAAAAATAAAAAAAGGAAATCAAATCAAACTATGACTATCAGCAGCCAGAAATCTCTTTCCTTCCCTCTTCCTATCACTACACCTTCTTTCTCCCCAGAGGTAACTAGAACTACAGTCATGACTTCTAACACCTTAGGTTAGTCTTTCGTGTGCTTAAGCTTTGTTTACATGGAATCATGCAGTATATATTCCTGTGTATCTGCCTTCTTTTGCACATAGACACATAGATATAAATGTATATAAGTCTTGCCAGAGTTATCAGTTATCTTTTTTTCTCTTGTTTTGGACATGGAGTCTCACTCTGTCACCAGGGGAGTGCAGTGGCACAATCTGGGCTCACTGCAACCTCTGTCTCCCGGGTTCAAGTAATTCTTCTGCCTCAGCCTCCCAAGTAGCTGGGACTACAGGCGCCCGCCACCACGGCCAGCTAATTTTTGTATTTTTAGTAGAGGCGGGGTTTCACCATGTTGGTCAGGATGGTCTCAATCTCTTGACCTCGTGATCCATCCACCTCGGCCTCCCAAAGTGCTGGGATTACAGGCGTGAGCCACTGCACCCGGCCAAGTTATCGATTATTCTAAGTCTTTCCAAATAACCATTTTTGCCTTCATCGATTCTCTTTATCACTTGTCGTCTGTTCCATTAAAATCTGATGTTATCCTCATAAATGTTTGATATATTTGGTTGTAGATCTACCCTCTCAGCATTTGTGAGTTCTTTTCTTGGTCTTGTTTCTCCTTTTTTCCTTCTTTATTTGTTGGTTAAATTTGCTATTTCTTAAAACTGTTTGAGATCGGTACTCAGATCAGGGGTTGGCAAACTTCTTTCCATGACAGGACAGATAGTAAGTACTTTGGGCTTTGCAAGCTGCACATGCTTTCTGTCACATATTCTTTCTTTTAAACTTAAAATGTAAAAGCTGGTTGGGCACGGTGGCTCATGCCTGTAATCCCAGCACTTTGGGAGGCCGAGGTGGGCAGATCACCTGAGGTCAGGAGTTCAAGACCAGCCTGGCCAACAAGGTGAAACCCTGTCTCTACTAAAAATACAAAAATTTGCCAGGCACAGTGGTGGTTGTCTGTAATCCCAGCTACTCGGGAGGCTGAGGCAGGAGAGGTGGAGGTTTCAGTGAGCCAAGATTGCGCCACTGCACTCCAGCTTGGAGACAGAGCAAGACTCTGTCTCAAATAAATGAATAAAAATAAAATGTAAAAGCTATTCTTAGTTTATGCATTGTACAAAAACAGGGGCAGAGTGGAATTGGCCCATGGGTCATAATTTGTAAACCCCCAACTTAGATTGTTGAGGCCCAGCCTCTTCTTTTCACATATATATATAAATGGTTATACATTTCCAGTTAATTCCTCAGCATGTAAGGATTTTCCACTTCTCTTTCTGTTACTGATTTCTGTCAAGCGCACACACCAGACAAGGCAAGGGCAAGGTCTGCCTGATTCAACCAGTAAGGATGCGACAGGCCAGTTTTAGATGCAGACGGTTTATTACTTACATAGACAGCAAAGGAGAGAGTAGCCAAGGTGCCAGCTCCCAGGTCCTTGTTTCACATGCCAGAAAGCATGACACTGAAACAAAAGGGATGGACTGCTGCATGAGTTGTGCAAGACCCCATTGCTGGGGAGCCTGTTCTGCGCTGCAGCTAAGAGGTTTCACCGCTTTATTACAGTTTTATTTTCATTCATGTCTACCATCCTGAGGGGGTGGGAGAAGAAAGGCCCATACCTCATCAGAACAGTGAGGCCAGGTGGAGCTGTCTCATGACTGCCTTGCAGGGGAGAGAGAAGGTGAGGGAGAGATGTCCTCAGAGCAGTGCCTGACAGACCTCCCATCTGCCCCTGTGCCAGAAGGATCCAAGGCATTCTGCCAAGACTCAGACCGCGGTTGAAGCCTGTGCCTGTGGGGTCTCTGTTGGTACCTGGAAGGTCACCTGGGCACGGTGGCACAGCCAGTCCCCTACAATTCCCTGTCCTCTTCCAGTTGGTCAGAGAAGAGGGTCTGAATGATTTCAGCCTTTTGAAATTTGGGACTTGCTTTATGGCCTAGCATATGATCAATTTTGGTAAACGTTCCATGTTCACAAAGAAACAAAAAGTTGATTTTGTGATTCTTGGTGCAGTGATCTGTATATGTTAATTGGATCATGTTTTTCATGTGATTTAAATCCATACTGATTATTTTTGTCTGCTTGTTCTATCAGCTACTGAAAGCACTTTGTTAAAACCTCCAACTATGATTGTGGACTTGTATATTTCTCTTTATTTTCTGTCGATTTTTCCTTTATATAATTTGAAGTTAAGAATAGACTTGTCATAGCTTCCTGTAGGACTGATATTTTATTATAAACTTTTTTCTGTCATTACTAAAGTTTTATTTTCATTAACGTCAACTTGTCTGACATTGGTGTTTCTACATTAGCTCTTTTGATTAGTGTTTGCATGATATATTTTTAAAATCATTCTACTTTCAACCTTTGTGACAGTTTGTGATTCAGATGTAAGCAATGTAAAATTAAGGTTTTTTAAATCCAGTCTGATCATCTGTTTTTTACTTGAAGCATTTTAGTTTACCTACATTGGATGTGATAACTGATCTAGTTGGTTATAGATCTAACATCTCATTATTTGCTTTTGTTTGCCCTGTCATTTCCTTTTTCATCTTTCCTGCATAATTTTATATAAATCAAAGTATTTATTAATGTTCTATTCTATTAGCTTCTTCCTGGTACATTCTTTTACTATTCTTTTGGTAGTTACGATAGAGGTTACGATATACATCCTTGACTATCGAGTTTCCCTTAAAATAGTACTTGTACCATACTTTGGACAATTCAAGGAACTTAGTACTTCTGAACACCATTTAGCCCCTTCTGCCTTGTATATTAATATTGTCCCATAATTTGATTCTCTTTCAAATTCCGTAGGGCAACGTTATTTTCTATACGGTCAATACCCACTTGTCTATAATGATTTTCCGTTGTTCTTTATTTTTTCCTGCAGCTCTGAGCTTCAATCTGAGATTATTTCCTTCTACCTAAAGAACATCTTTTAGTATTTTCTATAGTGTGGTCCCCTGGTGATAAGTGTCTGAAAGTTTTTTTATTTTGCATCTGCTTTTAAAGAATAATTTTACAATGATATAGGACTGTAGACTGGCATTTATGTATGTATTTACTTATTTTTGAACTCTGAAGATATTCCATTTTCTTCTGGCCTTTATTATTTCCATTTAAAAGTCAAGGTAGTCTTTTTTCTTATACTGTTTCTAAAATATTTTCTTTTATCATAGGTTTTCAGCAGTTTTATTATAACATGCAGACTTGCATTTTTCTTCTATTTATGCTCCTTGGGGTTCATACCACTTCTGAATCTGTGGCTTGATATCTTTCACTAGTTTTAGAAAATTCTCAGTCATTGTCTTTTTTTTTCTATTTTTCCATAGGTTATTGGGGTGCAGGTGGTGTTTGGTTACATGAGTAAGTTCTTTAGTGGTGATCTGTGAGATTTTGGTGCACCCATCACCTGAGCAGTAATACACTGCACCCTATTTGTAGTCTTTTTTCCCTTGCCCTCCTCCCATTCTTCCCCCAAGTCCACAAGTCCATTGTATCATTCCTATGCCTTTGTGTCCTCATAGCTTAGCTCCTGCATATCAGTGAGAACATATGATGTTTGGTTTTTCATTCCTGAGTTACTTCACTTAGAGTAATAGTCTCCAATCTTATCCAGGTTGCTGCGAATGCCTTTGATTCATTCCCTTTTATGGCTGAGTAATATTCCATTGTGTATGCATATATATACACCACAGTTTCTTTATCTACTCATTGATTGATGGACATTTGGGTTGGTTCCACGATTTTGCAGTTGTGAATTGTGCAGCCACAAGCATGCATGTACAAATGTCTTTTTCATATAATGACTTCTTTTCCTCTAGGTGGATACCCAGTAGTGAGATTGCTAGATCAAATGGTAGTTCTACTTCTAGTTCTTTAAGGAATCTCCATACTGTTTTCCATAGTGGTTGTACTAGTTTACATTCCCACCAGTAGTAAAAGTGTTCCCTGATCACTGCATCCATGCCTCAATCTACTGTTTTTTGATTTTTTTATTATGGCCATTCTTACAGGAGTAAGGTGGTACCACATTGTGGTTTTGATTTCCATTTCCCTGATCATTAATGATGTAGAGCATTTTTTCATATGTTTGTTGGCCATTTGTATATCTTCTTTTGAGAATTGTCTATTCATGTCCTTAGCCCACTTTTTGATGGGATTGTTTGTTTTTTTCTTGCTGATTTGTTTGAGTTTGGGTTCTAGATTCTGGATATTAGTCCTTTGTCAAATGTATAGATTGCGAAGATTTTCTCCCACTCTGGAGGTTGTCTCTTTACTCTGCTGGCTGTTCCTTTTACCATGCAAAAGCTCTTTAGTTTAATTAAGTCCCAGCTATTTATCTTTGTTTTTATTGCATTTGCTTTTGGGTTCTTGCTCATGAAATCCTTGCCTAAGCCAATGTCTAGAAGGGGTTTTCCAATGTTATCTTCTAGAATTTTTATAGTTTCAGGTCTTATATATAAGTCATTAATCCCTCTTGAGTTGATTTTTGTAAAAGGTGAGAGATGAGGATCCTGTTTCATTCTCCTACATGTGGCTAGCCAGTTATCCCAGCACCGTTTGTTGAAAAGGGTGTCCTTTCCCCACTTTATGTTTTTGTTTGCTTTGTCAAAGATCAGTTGGCTGTAAGTATTTGGGCTTATTGCTGGGTACTCTATTCTGTTCCATTGGTCTATGTGTCTACTTTTGTACCAGTACCATGCTGTTTTGGTGACTATGGCCTTAAAGTATAGTTTGAAATCAGGTAGTGTGATGCCTCCAGATTTGTTCTTTTTGCTTAGTCTTGCTTTGGCTATGCAGGCTCTTTTTTGGTTCCATATGAATTTTAGAATTGTTTTTTCTAATTCTGTGAAGAATGACAATGGTATTTTGATGGGAATTGTGTTGAATTTGTAGATTGCTTTTGGCAGTATGGTCATTTTCTCAATATTGAGTCTACCTATCCATGAGCATGGGACGTGTTTCCATTTGTTTGTGTCATCTGTGATTTATTTCACCAGGGTTTTGTAGTTTTCTTTGTAGAGGTCTTTCTCCTCCTCAGTTAGGTATATTCCTAGGTATTTTATTTTTTTGCAGCTATTGTAAAAGGGGTTGAGTTCTTGATTTGATTATCCGCTTGGTCACTCTTGGTATATAGAAGAGTTACCAATTTGTGTACATTAATCTTGTATCCAGAAACTGGTGAATTCTTTTAGCAGTTCTAGGAGCTTTCTGGAGGAGTCTTCAGGGTTTTCAAGGTAAACAATCATATTGTTAGCCAACATTGACAGTTTGACTTCCTCATCACCGATTTGGATGCCTTTTATTTCTTTCTCTTGTCTGATTGCCCTGGCTAGGACTTCCAGTACTATGTTGAAGAAGAGTAGTGAGAGTGGGCATCCTTGTCTTGTTCCAGTTCTCAGAGGGAATGCTTTCAACTTTTCCCATTCAGTATTATGTTGGCTGTGGGTTTGTCATAGATGGCTTTTATTACATTGAGGTATGTCTCTTGTTGCCGATTTTGCCGAGAGTTTTAATCTTAAAGGATGCTGGATTTTGTCAAATGCTTTTTCTGCATCTATTGAAATGATCACATGGTTATTGTTTTTAATTCTGTTTATGTGGTGTATCACATTTATCAACTTGCATATGTTAAATCGTTTCTGCATTCCTGGTATGAAACCCACTTGATCATGGTGGATTATCTTTTTGATATGTTGTTTGATTTGGTTAGCTAGTATTTTGTTAAGGATTTTAGCATCTTTGTTCAGCAAGGATATTGGTCTATAGTTTTTCTTTTTTGGTTATGTCCTTCCCTGGTTTTGGTATTAGGGTGATGCTGGCTTCATAGAATGCATCAGGGAGGGTCCCTTCTTTCTCTATCTTGTGGAATAGTGTCAAAACAATTGGTACCAATTCTTTGTCTGGTAGAATTCTGCTGTGAATCCGTCTGGTCCTGGACTTTTTTTTGTTGGTAATTTTTAAATTACCATTTCAATCTCCCTACTTGTTATTGGTCTGTTCAGGGTATCTAATTCTTCCTGATTTAAGCTGAGGGTTGTATTTTTCCAGGAATTTATCCATCTCTTCTAGGTTTTCTAGTATGTGAGTAAAGATGTTCATAGTAGCCTTGAATGATCATTTGTATTTCTGTGGTGTCAGTTGTAATATCTCCCATTTCATTTCTTAATGAGGTTATTTGGATTTTCTCTCTTCTTTTCTTGGTTAATCTTACTAATGGTTTGTCAATTTTATTTATCTTTTCAAAGAACCAGCTTTTTGTTTCATTTATCTTTTGTATTGTTTGTTTGTTTGTTTCAACTTCATTTAGTTCTGCTCTGATCTTGGTTATTTCCTTTATTCTGCTGGGTTTGGCTTTGGTTTGTTCTTGTTTCTCTAGTTCCTTGAGGTGTGACCTGAGAATGTCAGTTTGTGCTCTTTCAGTCTTTTTGATGTAGGCATGTAGGGCTATGAACTTTACTCTTAGCACCTCCTTTGCTATATCCCAGAGATTTTGATAGGTTGTGTCGTTATTGTCATTCAGCTTGAAGAATTTTTTAATTTCCATCTTGATTTCATTTTTGACCCAATGATCATTCAGGAATAGGTTACTTAATTTCCATGTGTTTGCATGGTTTTGAAGGCTCCTTTTGGAGTTGATTTCCAGTTTGATTCCAGGGTGGTCTGACAGAGTGCTTAATATAATTTCATTTTTCTGGCCGGGCATGGTGGCTTATGCCTGTAATCCCAGCACTTTGGGAGGCCGAGGCAGGCAGATCACGAGGTCAGGAGATCGAGACCATCCTGGCTAACATGGTGAAACCCCGCCTCTACTAAAAATACAAAAAATACAAAAAATTAGCCAGGCGTGGTGGCGGGCGCCTGTAGTCCCAGCTACTCGGGAGGCTGAGGCAGGAGAATGGCGTGAACCTGGGAGGCGGAGCTTGCAGTGAGCCAAGGTTGCGCCATTGCATTCCAGCCTGGGCAACAGAGCGAGACTCCATCTCAAAAAAAAAAAAAAAATATATATATATATATATATATATATATACACATGTGTGTGTGTGTGTGTGTGTGTGTGTGTGTGTGTATAATATATATAATTTCATTTTTCTTAAATTTATTGAGGCTTGTTTTGTGGCCTATCATATGGTCTGTCTTGGAGAAAGTCCCATGTGCTGTTGAATAGAATGTGTATTCTATACAGTTCTTGGATGAAATGTTCTGTATATATCTGTTAAGTCCATTTGTTCTAAGGTATAGTTTAAATCCATTGTTTCTTTGTTGACTTTTCTGTCTTGATGACCTGTCTAGCGCTGTCAGTGGAGTATTAAAGTTCCCCACTCTTATTGTGTTGCTATCTATCTCATTTCTTAGATCTATTAGTACCTGTTGTATAGATTTGGGAGCTCCGGTGTTAGGTGCATATATGGTTAGGATTGTGATATTTTCCAGGACAAGGCTTTTTAGCATTATATAATACCCCTCCTCCATGTCTCTTTTAACTGCCGTTGCTTTAAAGTTTGTTTTGTCTGATATAAGAACAGCTACTTCTGCTTTTGTTTTATCACATTAGCAGAGCTGATTTTCTGGTTCCTTCTCATTTGGTAGGCTCTGTCAGAGGGAAGGTCTAGAGCTGAAGGCTGTTCAGATTCTTTTGTCCCACAGGGTGTTCCCTTGATGTAGTATTCTCCCCCTTTCCTGTGAGCTGAGCTGCAGTGATTGCTATCTCTCTTCTGGGTCTAGCCATCCAGCAAGTCTGCCCGGCTCTGGGCTGGTACTGGGGGTTGTCTGCACAAAGTCCTGTGATGTGAAGCATCTATGGGTCTCTCAGCGATGGATGCCAGCACCTGTTCCAGTGGAGGTGGCAGGGGGGTGAAATGGACTCTGTGAGCATTCTTAGCTTTGGTGGTTTAATATTCTGTTTTTGTGCCGGTTGGCCTCCTGACGGGAGGTAGCGCTTTCGAGAGAGCATCAGCTGTGCTAGTATGGAGAGGGACCAGCAGTGGGTGGGACCCTAGAACTCCCAAGAGTATATGCACTTTGTCCTCAGCTACCAGAGGAGGTAGGGAAGGACCATCAATGGGGGGCAGGGCTAGGCGTGTCTGAGCTCAGACTCTCCGTTGGGTCTTGCTGTGCTGCGGCTGCTGTAGGGAATGGGGGTGAGGTTCCCAGGTCAATGGAGTTGTGTTCCTGGGAGGATTATGGCTGCCTCTGCTGAGTCATGCAGGCTGTCAGGGAAGTGGGGCAATTCGGTAGTCACAGGCCTCACCCAGCTCCCACACAATCTGAAGGGCCGGTCTCACTTCCACCGTGTGCCTGCTAACGGCACCGAGTTTGTTTCCTGGCAGTGGGCAAGCAAAGCTGGGAACTTACCCCAGGCTATCCACCTCCCAGATGCAAAAGAAAAGGGCTTTAGTTCCTCCCCATCCTGTGGAGGCTACACGTCAGATTCGCACCTTCCCCTGAGTTCTGGCCAGGAGGCTCTTGCCCAGTTCAAATTGTTAAAAAGTTCAGCTTGAGACTTCCTTTTCCTTTGCCTCTGACTGCCCCCCGATCCCTGTGGTGACAGGCAGGAATGGCCTGCTTGGGGACCCAGTGAGCTCCCAGGGCCTTTCCCGCTGCCTCCTCTACCCCTGTATTTCGCTCAGCTCTCTAAATTGACTCTGCTCCAGGTAAGGTCAGAAACTTCTCCCACAAACTAGACCTTCAGTTTCCCCAGTGAGAGTGTGTGTTTGGGGGCAGAGGATTTCCCTTTCCCCTTCTGCAGTTTGGGCACTCCCAGTATTTGGGGCATCTCCCCGGTCCTGCAGGAGCAGTCTGCTTCTTTCAGAGGGTCTGTGGATTCCTGGTTTATTCCTGCAGTCATTCTGGATCTAAAATTCATGATGCGAGCCTCCGCACGCTGCTCTGTTCTTCCAAGTTGGAGCTACAGTCTAGTCCTGCCTCATGTCCACCATTATCTTTTAAAATATTGTTTCTATCCCATCCTGTATATTCTTCCTTTCTGGAACTCAGCTACAGCTGGTCACTGGCTTATGATAGTTCAACTTACGATTTTTCACCTTTATAATAGGCACTTACAGTATTTTTGACTTAGGATGGGTTTGTTGGGACATAACTCCATGGTAAGTTGAGGAGCTTCTGTGCACATGTGTCAAAAAGCCCCTTTCCCATGCTTATGTGTATGGTCTTGTGCTTTTAGCTCTCATTCCATGCCTCCACCTCCCACTGTGTGTCTGTGTGTCTGCATGTCTGTAAGTCTGCTTCAAACAATATTTTCTTCTGAACTTATCTTTCACTTTATTTATTCTCTTTTCTTGATTGCCCAGTCAGCTCTTAACCATATGCACCGAGTTCTTATTTTTAGTTCATCTATTTTTCAGTTCTAGACTGGACTTATTTTTATGTTTCTCAATTCAATTCCCTGCCAAAATTCTTTTTTTTTTTCTTCTTTGAGATGGAGTCTCAGTCTCCAGGCTGGAGTGCAGTGCCACAATCTCAGCTCACTGCAACCTCCGTCTCCCGGGTTCAAGTGATTCTCCTGCCTCAGCCTCCCAAGTAGCTGGGACTACAGGCATGTGCCACCATGCCCAGCTAATTTTTGTATTTTTAGTAGAGACGGGGTTTCACCATGTTGGCCAGGATGGTCTCGATCTCCTGACCTCATGATCCACCTGCCTCAGCCTCCCAAGGTGCTGGGATTACAGGCATGAGCCACTGCACCCAGCCCAAAATTCTTTAACATCTACCATATTAAATATAATTATTTTAGACTACAGTCATGCATCACTTAATGATGAGATACATTCTAAGAAATGCATTGTTAGGCAACTTCCCCATTGTGCAAACATCACAGAGTTCATTTACACAAACCTAGATGGTGCAGCCTACTACACACCTAGGCTATATGGTATAGCCTACTGTTCCTAGGCTACAAACCTGTACAGCATGTTACTGCACTCAGTACCGTAGGTAATTGTAACACAATACTAAGTATTTGTGCATGTAATCCTATATAAATATAGAAAAGGTAATACATTGCACTAGAACATTATGTCACCTTCTACATCACTAGGCAATAGGAATTTTTCAGCTCTTTAATCTTAAGGGACCACTGGTAATTTTAATTGGGTCTTGGATATTATATATTAAGATTTTGAGATATAATTTTAGGCTATGGGTGATTTTATTTTTTTTCCTGAGAAAGTGAAGTTAGCTTATTTTAGGCAACCGGGGTGAGGACATTAGTAATCCAAGGCCACTTTAAGCCAATCAGGTATTTAAGTATTTGAAGCTGGCCTTGATTCCCTACTATGGCTGGTTTGTTTTTAGTTTTACTCTCACTCTTGGGATATAGCCCTTCAAGTTCCCAGCCAAAAGCCTGGGGTGTTGGCCAAGGTTTGTTCTTCATTGAGGGCCCTGAGTACTAGTTTCTATGTGCCCAGATCCATAAGACTTGTTGAAAGCTCTCTTCAGCTCCTCAGCCTCTCAGCCACTGCTTTTGTCACTGGCAATATTCCCAATGGGGAAAGTAACTCCAAATGCTAGTTTATCTCTCTTGTCTCTAATCCTCTCCTAGTTCTCAGCTTAACATTCCTCACTGCCTTTATACTCTCTGATGTCATCAAACAGATCTCTTTCTTGTATTTTGCCATGTTTCCTAGTTATTCCAATGTGAGTATTGTTGTAAAACAACCTACTCCACCATTTCCAGAAGCGAAACTCCCCAGGGCAGTTTGAATTTGTTTACTGTGCTATCACTGATAAACACTTACTTCATTGCTGGAATAAGCGGACAGTAGTAGTTTTGTGTATGAAAATTTTTATCAAAGAATTCTAAACTGATTTATATGGTATATAATGTCAGCATTATATAACTAATCTTGAAATAAAATGTTATTACTTAACTCACACATGAAAAAAAGTGTTTGTAAATATTACCCATTTAATGCCTAGAGGGTATCTGGTTTTGCCAATTGAATAAAGGGCTGCTGACTTCCAAAACAGAAGTCGTGCGTTAGACAGTTAATGTGACAGATGTTGACATCAGCTTTGTAGTGTTACAGTTTACACAGATGAATTTGGTACAGGATGTGTAATTCCATTACTGTCTGACTTAGTACATATTTGCAGTATAGGGATTTTTTTCAACGTCATGAACACAGATGATCTGCTATTGTTTACATTTTACTAGTCATACTAAAAAATCCAGTTAACTTTGTTATTCATCCATTTCTGACTAATTTATTTTAAACAACTCCAAAAGCCACCAATACTAAGAAGTGACTCCCATGTTGGGAATGTAACATTTTTCAAGCTACTAACTCTGTGCACGGTCACGTGTGTGTTCATAACGGAGGCCTCTGAAACCTACCTCAGTTCTGCACCACTTCGTCTCTCCCTCCCCTGAGGCTAAAGCGTACCTGCCAGAGCTTTGCACATGAAGATGGTAAAATAGTTAAACAAAGTTTCACAACAACCCTGCATATCTAGCAAGAGTTGTTTATGTGAAATATAGGTTATTCTGCATTTACACTGAGCTAAAAATTGCAAGCAAAGAGCAACTATGATGGGGATGTGAGGCCACATGCAGATCACTGGATCCAAACCAGAGACATTGGTTGAAGGTCATCTAGCTGTTTAATTTTGGTTGTGGTAAATTAGGTTTGTTTTTAATAATGTTCTTCTAAAATGGAAACTGGACTCTAAGAGTATACAGAAAGGCCTGTTGATGTTGGCATTTGTGGTTTCCCCACAGGCTCCAGCAGAAATGGTTCACTGGTTAGAATGGGAGCTCTGTCCTTTGTCACTCCCTGTCCATGGGCACAGTGGCACAGTCTCCCCGGTGGCTGGAGAGAGGGCATGGAAAGAGCAGAGTCTGCTCAGGAGCAGAGAGGCCAGCTTTTGCATGCAGCACTGTAGCGATGTCACAGGAATGCAGTCACTGGAGTTGCTTACGTAACCAACAGTCTGTGTGGCCTGAGGCATAGATTAAGCCATTTAAGAAAATGAGTCTGAAAAAATAACTGATTGTTCTCTGCTTTAATCGATTTGTTCCATGATTGCAGGCTACATTGGAAAGTGAGCACGGAGGCGCCCCCTAATGGCTTTGCCCAATAGGAAGTCCCTCACAGCCAGGGAAGTTTCCATGCTGTTACTTGGAGCCACTCCTTGCCCTACCCAGTTAGGATGCAGGCGCAGAGGCCACCAAGGAGAATCAGCCATCCACCCACCCCAGAGGGCCCAGGGTGATGTTTCAGAGGAGAGAACTCAGGTGCCAAATGCCTGTGGTCCCATGTGACCAGATGCGTGGCCACTGTCCCCAGCACACCCCTGTGTGTCCAGAGTGGCCCCCACATTCCTCTGATGCAGGGTCCTTGATGTCTGTGGCTGCGATAGAGGGATCCAGAATGATGGAGAGCCTCAGGCTGTGCACACATAACCCAACACACACCTGCCACACACATGCCACATAACATATTTACCACCCATTCCGCCTGCACACCCACACGCACCGATTCTACACAGCACAGAGAGAGTAAGTTCTAACTCCCACCCAAAATGCAAATTATCTCATCAAAAGCAAACTAAAATCAAATACAAAAGCAAAGAAACAAACAGCTGTGGAAGGCCTTACTTTCTCCTGGCCTGGCCATGCGTCCTAGCCACACTGCACCCAGAGCAGAGCCTTTGTTCCGCCCTGTGCTTCCCGGGCTGCTCTGCTCGTCGTGCCTCTTGCTTGTAGAAGCTTCTGGCTCCCTGGTGGCTCAGTTAGACCCGGAGTCTCATGCAGGACCTCCTTTCCAGTCCAGTAGCCAGTCTGGACTCCAGGGCACAGAGGTGAGGGGCACAGCTTTGCCACAAGCCCTGAGCACACTTGCCCATCTTGTTGAGCTTCTCACCCACCCCACCCTGCCCTGGAAGTCCTCCCCTGGGCTCCTGAGTGGGAGCCACAGGTTGTCCTCTGACCCACTTCTCTGGCCACATGCATGAGCCAGTTACTAACTTAATGCACTTTATGTAAAGGCACTGCTCTAGCAGCTATTTGCAAGTATTTTTGTGAAGCAGCTGAATATAGTTTTCTTTCTTTTTTTGTTATACTTTAAGCTCTGTGGTACATGTGCAGAATGTGCAGTTGTGTTACACAGGTATACACGTGCCATGGTGGTTTGCTGCACCCATCAACCCGTCATCTACATTAGGTATTTCTCCTAATGCTATCCCTCCCTTGGCCCCCCACCCCTCAACAGGCCCCGATGTGTGATGTTCCCCTCCGTGTGTCCATGTGTTCTCATTGTTCAACTCCCACTTATGAGTGAGAAAATGCGGTGTTTGGTTGTCTGTTCTTGTGTTAGTTTGCTGATAATGATGGTTTCCAGCTTCATCCATGTCCCTGCAAAGGACATGAACTCATCCTTTTGTATGGCTGCATAGTATTCCATGATGTATATGTGCCACATTTTCTTTATCCAGTCTATCATTGGTGGACATTTGGGCTGGTTCCAAGTCTTTGCTATTGTGAATAGTGCCACAATAAACATATGTGTCCATGTGTCTTTATAGTAGAATGATTTATAATCCTTTGGGTATATACCCAGTAATGGGATTGCTGGGTCAAATGGTATTTCTAGTTGTAGATCCTTGAGGAATCGCCACACTGTCTTCCACAATGGTTGAACTAATTTACACTCCCACCAACAGTGTAAAAGTATTCCTGTTTCTCCACATCCTCTCCAGCATCTGTTGTTTCCTGATTTTTTAATGATCGCCATTCTAACTGGTGTGAGATGGTATCTCGTTGTGGTTTTGATTTGCATTTCTCTAATGAGCAGTGATGATGAGCTTTTTTTCATATGTCTGTTGGCCACATAAATGTCTTCTTTTGAGAAGTGTCTGTTCATATAATTTGCCCACTTTTTGTTGGGGTTGTTTTTTTTTCTTGTAAATTTGTATAAGTTCTTTGTAGATTCTAGATATTAGCCCATTGTTAGATGGAAAGATTACAAAAATGTTCTCCCATTCTGTAGGTTGCCTGTTCACTCTAATGATAGTTTCTTTTGCTGTGCAGAAGCTGTTTAGTTTAATTAGATCCCATTTGTCAATTTTGGCTTTTGTTGCCATTACTTTTGGTGTTTTAGACATGAAGTCTTTGCCCGTGCCTATGTCCTGAATGGTATTCCCTAGGTTTTCTTCTAGGATTTTTATGGTTTTAGGTCTTACGTTTAAGTCTTTAATCCATCTTGAGTTAATTTTTGTGGAAGGTGTAAGGAAGGGGTCCAGTTTCAGTTTTCTGCATGTGGCTAGCCAGCTTTCCCAACACCATTTATTAAATAGGGAATCCTTTCCCCATTGCTTGTTTGTGTCTGGTTTGTCAAAGATCAGATGGTTGTAGAAGTGTGGTGTTACTTCTGAGGTTTCTGTTCTCTTCCATTGGTCTATATATCTGTTTTGGTACCAGTGCCATGCTGTTTTGGTTATTGTAGCCTTGTAGTACAGTTTGAAGTCAGGTAGTGTGATGCCCCCAGCTTTGTTCTTTTTGTTTAGGATTGTCTTGGCTATGTGGGCTCTTTTTTGGTTCCATATGAAGTTTAAGGTAGTTTTTTCCAATTCTGTGAAGAAAGTCAGTGGTAGCTTGATAGGGATAGCATTGAATCTATAAATTACTTTGGGCAGTATGGCCATTTTCATGATATTGATTCTTCCTATCCATGAGCATGGAATGTTTTTCCATTTATTTGTGTCCTCTCTTATTACCTTAAGCAGTGGTTTGTACTTCTCCTTGAAGAGGTCCTTCACATCCCTTGTAAGTTGTGTTACTAGATATTTTATTCCCTTAGTAGCAATTGTGAGTGGGAGTTCACTCATGATTTGGCTCTCTATTATTGGTGTATAGGAATGCTTGTGATTTTTGCACATTGATTTTGTATCCCGAGATTTCGCTGAAGTTACTTATCAGCTTAAGGAGATTTAGGGCTGAAATGGTGGGGTTTTCTAAATATACAATCATGTTATCTACAAACAGAGACAATTTGACTTCCTCTTTTCCTATGTGAATACCCTTTATTTCTTTCTCTTGCCTGATTACCCTGGCTAGAACTTCCAATACTATATTGAATAGGAGTGGTAAAAGAAGGCATCCTTGTCTTGTGCTGGTTTTCAAAGGGAAAGCTTCCAGTTTTTGCCCATTCAGTATGATGTTAGCTGTGGGTTTGTCATAAATAGCTCTTAATATTTTGAGATATGTTCCACTGATACCTAGTTTATTGAGAGTTTTTACCATGAAGGGGTGTTGAATTTTGTTGAAGGCCTTTTCTGCATCCATTGAGATAATCATGTGGTTTTTGTCATTGGTTCTGTTTATGTGATGCATTACATTTATTGATTTGTGTATATTGAACCAGCCTTGCATCCCAGGGATGAAGCCCACTTGATCATGGTGGTAAGCTTTTTGATGTGCTGCTGGATTCGGTTTGCCAGTATTTTATTGAGGATTTTTTCATTGATGTTCATCAGAGATATTGCCCTGAAATTTCTTTTTTTGTTGTGTCTTTGCCAGGTTTTGGTATCAGGATGATGCTGGACTCATAAAATGAGTTAGAGAGGACTCCCTCTTTTTCTATTGATTGGAATAGTTTCAGAAGGAATGGTACCAGCTCCTCTTTGTACCTTTGGTAGAATTCGGCTGTGAATCTGTCTGTTCCTGGACTTTTTTTGGTTGGTAGGCTATTAATTACTGCCTCAATTTCAGAACTTGTTATTGGTCTATTCAGGGATTTGACTTCTTCCTGGTTTAGACTTGGGAGGGTGTATATGTCCAGGAATTTATCCGTTTCTTCTAGATTTTCTACTTTATTTGCATAGAAGTGTTTATAGTATTCTCTGGTAGTTTGTATTTCTGTGGGATCAGTGGTGATATCCCCTTTATCATTTTCCATTGTAGCTATTTGAGTCTTCTCTCTTTTCTTCTTTATTAGTCTGGCTAGCGGTCTATTTTGTTGATCTTTTCAAAAAACTAGCTCCTGGATTCATTGATTTTTTTTTAAAGGGTTTTTTGTGTCTCTATCTCCTTCAGTTCTGCTCTGATCTTAGTTTTTTCTTGTCTTCTGCTAGCTTTTGAATGTGTTTGCTCTTGCTTCTCTAGTTCTTTTAATTGTGATGTTAGGGTGTCGATTTTAGATCTTTCCTGCTTTCTCTTGTGGGCATTTAGTGCTATAAATTTCCCTCTACACACTGCATTAAATGTGTCCCAGAGATTCTCGTACGTTGCGTCTGTTCTCATTGGTTTCAAAGGACATCTTTATGTCTGCCTTCATTTCATTATTTACCCAGGAGTCATTCAGGAGCAGGTTGTTCAGTTCCCATGTTGTTGTGCAGTTTTGGGTGAGTTTCTTAATCCTGAGTTCTAATTTGTTTGCACTGTGGTATGAGAGACTGTTTGTTATGATTTCCATTGTTTTGCATTTGCTGAGGAGTGTTTTACTTCCAATTATGTGGTCAGTTTTAGAAAAAGTGTTATGTGGTGCTGAGAAGAATGTATATTCTGTCGATTTGGGGTGGAGAGTTCTGTATGTGTCTATTAGGTCTGCTTGGTCCAGAGCTGAGTTCAAGTCCTGAATATCCTTGTTAATTTTCTGTCTCAGTGACCTGTCTAATATTGGCAGTGGGTTGTTAAGGTCTCCCACTATTATTGTGTGGGAGTCTGAGTCTCTTTGTAGGTCTCTAAGAACTTGCTTTGTGAATCTGAGTGCTCCTGTATTAGGTGCATATATATTTAGGATAGTTAGCTCTTCTTGTTGCCTTGATCGCTTTACCACTATGTAATGCCCTTCTTTGTCTCTTTTGATCTTTGTTGGTTTAAAGTCTGTTTTATCAGAGACTAGGATTGCAACCCCTGCTTTTTTTTGCTTTCCATTTGTTGATAAATATTCGTCCATCCCTTTATTTTGAGTCTGTATGTGTCTTTGCATGTGAGATGGGTCTTCTGAATACAGCACACTGATGGGTCTTGACTCTTTATCCAATTTGCCAGCCTGTGTCTTTTAATTAGGGCATTTAGCCCATTTACATTTAAAGTTCATATTGTTATGTGTGAATTTGATCCTGTCATTATGATGCTAGCTGGTTATTTTGCTCGTTAGTTGCTGCAGTTTCTTCATAGTGTTGATGGTTTTTACAATTTGGTATGTTTTTGCAGTGGCTGGTACCGGCTGTTCCTTTCAATGTTTAGTGCTTCCTTCAGGAGCTCTTGTAAGGCAGGCCTGGTGGTCACAAAATCTCTCAGCATTTGCCTGTCTGTAAAGGATTTTATTTCTCCTTCACTTATGAAGCTTAGTTGGGCTGGATATGAAATTCTGGGTTGTGTTGAGTAGGGTTTCTGCAGAAAGATCCACTGTTAGTCTGATGGGCTTCCCTTTGTGGGTAACCTGGCCTTTCTCTCTGGCTGCCCTTAACAGTTTTTCCTGCATTTCAACCTTGGTGAATCTGACGATTATGTATCTTGGGATTATGTGTCTTGGGGATGCTCTTCTCGAGGAGTATCTTTGTGGTGTTCTCTGTATTTCCTGAATTTGAATGTTGGCCTGCCTTGCTAGGTTGGGGAAGTTCTCCTGGATAATATCCTGAAGAGTGTTTTCCATCTTGGTTCCATTCTCCCCATCACTTTCAGGTATATCAGTCAAATGTAGATTTGGTCTTTTCACATAGCCCCATATTTCTTAGAGGCTTTGTTCATTCCTTTTCATTCTTTTTTCTCTAATCCTGTCTTCTTGCTTTATTTCATTAATTTGATCTTCAATCTCTGATATCCTTTCTTCCGCTTGATCGACTCGGCCATTGATATTTGTGTATGCTTCACGAAGTTCTTGTGCTGTGTTTTTCAACTCCATCAGGTCATTTATGTTCTTCTCTAAACCAGTTATTCTAGTTAGCAATTCATCTAACCTTTTTTTCAAGGTTCTTAGCTTCCTTGCATTGGGTTAGAATATGTTCCTTTAGCTCAGAGGGGTTTGTTATTACCCACCTTCTGAAGCCTACCTCTGTCAATTTGCCAAACTCATTCTCTGTCCAGTTTTGTTCCCTTGCTGGCGAGGAGTTGTGATCCTTTGGAGGAGAAGAGGTGTTCTGGTTTTTGGAATTTTCAGCCTTTTTGCGCTGGTTTCTCCCCATCTTCGTGGATTTATCTACCTTTGGTCTTTGATGTTGGTGACCTTTGGATGGGATCTCTGAGTGGATGTGCTATTCCTTTCTGTTTGTTAGTTTTCCTTCTGACAGTCAGGCCCCTGTGCTGCAGGCCTGCTGGAGTTTGCTGGAGGTCCACTCCAGACCCTGTTTGCCTGGGTATTACCAGCAGAGGCTGCAGAATAGCAAAGATTGCTGCCTGTTCTTTCCTTTGGAAGCTTCTTCCCAGAGGGGCATCCACCAGATGCCAGCCAGAGCTCTCCTGTATGAGGTGTCTGTTGTCCCCTCCTGGGAGGTGTCTCCCAGTCAGGATACACAGGGGTCAGGGACCCACTCAAAGAGGCAGTCTGACCCTTAGCAGAACTTAAACGCTGTGCTGGGAGGTCCACTGCTCTCTTCAGAGCCGTCAGGCAGGGATATTTAAGTCTGCTGAAGCTGCGCCCACAGCCACCCCTTCCCCCAGTTGCTCTGTCCCAGGGAGATGGGAGTTTTATCTATAAGTCCCTGACTGGGGCTGCTGCCTTTTTTTTAGAGATGCCCTGCCCAGAGAGGAGGAGTCCAGAGAGGCAGTCTGGCCACAGCGGCCTTGCTGAGCTGTGATGGGCTCCACCCAGTTCGAACTTCCCTGCGGCTTTGTTTACACTGTGAGGGTAAAACCACCTACTCAAGCCTCAGCAGTGGCAGACGCCCCTCCCCCTACCAAGCTCAAGTGCCCCAGGTCGACCTCAGACTGCTGTGCTAGCAGCGAGAATTTCAAGCCAGTGCATCTTAGTTTGCTGGGCTCCATGGGGGTGGGACCCACTGAGCCAGACCACTTGGCTTCCTGACTTCAGCCCCCTCTCCAGGAGAGTGAACTGTTCTGTCTCTCTGGTGTTCCAGGCACCACTGGGGTATGGAAAAAAAAAACCTCCTGCAACTAGTTTGGTGTCTGCCTGAACGGCTGCCCAGTTTTGTGCTTGAAACCCAGGGCCCTGGTGACATAGGCACTGGAAGGAATCTCCTGGTCTGCAGGTTGCAAAGACCATGGGAAAAGTGCAGTATCTGGGCCAGAGTGTGCATAGTTCCCCAGGCTCAGTCCCTCACGGCTTCCCTTGGGTAGGGGAGAGAATTTCTCGACCCCTTGTACTTCCTGGGTGAGGCGACGCCCTGCCCTGCTTCGGCTCGCCCTCTGTGGGCTGCACCCACTGTCCAACCAGTCCCAATGAGATGAACCTGTACCTCAGTTGGAAATGCGGAAATCACCTGCCTTCTGCGTCGATCTCACTGGGAACTGCACACTGGAGTTGTTCTTATTCAACCATCTTGCCATCAATCTGAATATAGTTTTCAACTGAAATCTTAGGGCGTGCCCACATGTCAAATAGGTGGAACTTCGCTGGCTGACTGCGAGCGGAGAGCCAGAGCCTCCCCTAACCTAGGGGCAGCATCACCACCACAGAACTCCCAGGCTCTCCCGGACCAGGCTCCCTTGGCCATCATATAAACCTCCAGGGCCACTCAGCCCATCTCAGCCCTGGCCACAGGGGACTGGAAACACGCTGCTCTTCCTGTCTGAAAACTCGAAAGTTTCCACTGCTTTTACTCACACCCACAGCCGGTCATCATAAATCCTGCTGGCTCCCCTCAGAAGCCCAGCAGCCCCTCTATGGGGGTCCACAGCCCAGGCTCTATGCCCCTTGCCTTGCCCACTGCTTCTACTTTTCAGACAGCAGCCAGAGCCAAATATAAAATAGAAGTCATTCAGTTTCTCCAAAAACAAGAAGGGCTGGGCAGGGTGGGGTACTGCTGGAAGCTGATTGGGGTTGTACTGAATCTTTGAGGACCTAGGGGAGGACAGTCCTCCAGAAGAGAGCTGGAGGGCTTGCAGGCCCTGACTTCCAGCTAAAGTGATTGGGTAATATGAGCATACACAGAGACCGTGTATCCCAGAACAGGATGGAGTCCAGAGAGAGGCCTGCACCAAGGGCAAGGGAAAGAAAGGAAAGTCTTTTCAACAAAGGTGCTGAAACAACTGTAAAATGGTATGTTAAAAAAAAAAAAAAAAGGAGGGCCTTGACACTCTGCCTCCTACCATGCATACGAATTACTTCAAGGCAGGTTAGGCCTAAATGTAAAAACAAAACCTAAAAAGCTTCTAGAAGAAGACATGGAGGGAAAATCTTCATGAACTTGGAGTTGGCAAACATGTTTTAGAGAGGCCAAAAAAGGGCTATGAAAAGGAAGACAAATGATGAATTGAATTTCACCAAAACAAAAAATTTTGGTTCATCAAAAGACACTTAAAATAAATAGGCTGGGTACAGTGGCTCACACCTATAATCCCAGCACTTTCAGAGGCCAAGGCCGGCAGATTACTTGAGCTTAGGAATTCCAGACCAGCCTGGGCAACATGGCAAAACTCTGTCTCTACAAAAAAAAAGAAAAAAACTAGCCAGGTATGATAGCATGCACCTGTGGTCCCAGCTACTTGGGAGGCTGAGGCAGGAAGATTACTTGAGCCCGGGAAGCAGAGGTTTCAGTGAGCTAAGATCATGCCACTGCACTCCAGCCTGGGTAATAGAGTAAAACCATGTCTTAATAAATAAAATAAAATAAATAGGTAAGCCACAAACTGGGAAATAATATTCATAAAACATGTATCTGATAGAGCACTTGTATCTAGAATGAATAAGTTACAACCACAAATTAATTATAAAAATACAAACAATAGAAAAGGGAGCAAAAGACTTAAAAACAGAAAAAAAGAAGATACATGAATTACCAGTAAGCACATGAGGAAATTTTCATATTAGTCATCAGGCAAATAGAAATTAGAACCACAATGAGATATCACTGCACACCCACCAAAACAAAAAAAAATTAAGAATGCTGACAATACCAAGTATTAGAATGATGTGGAAAAATAGAACTTTCCAATGTTACAAAGGCAAAATAATAAAACCACTTTGGGAAACAGTTTGGTGGTTTCTTACAAAATTAAAAATACATTTAAGCCCTTAACCCAGCAATTCTACTCTTGGATATTAACTAAAGAAAAATGAAAACATATGTCCGCAAAAAGACTTACTGGAATGTTCGTAGCAGCTTTACTTATAATCACACAAACCTAGAAGTAACGCACATATCCCTCAGCGAGTGAATAGGTGAATTCACTGCAGCACGTCCGCACAGTAGATAGTACTCAATGGTTAAAAGAAGTGAACTACTGATGCATGCTGCAACACAGATGAAACTAGAGACCTTATTCTGAGCACACCAGGAGAGACACGGAAGACACTTACTGCATGATTCCATTTATATGGAGCTCAAGAGCACAGGGGCCATGTAGAAGACAAGATTCTACAGATGTCCCTCAAGATTCCTGTTCCCTGACATTCAGCCAAACACTTGCTCTGGTTACCACTGCGAAGGGACTTTGCAGATGGAATTCAGGTCGCTAATCAGGTGACTTTAAAATAGATTACCCTGGATTATCTAGGTGGGCCCAAGGTAATATCAAGGGCTTTTAGAAGCAAAAGAGGAAGACACAGGGCCCTGAGAGAAGAGGAAGAAGAGGTCACCGAGACTTGAAGTATGAAGGGGACTCCATCAGTCATTGCTGGCTTGGGGATGGAGAAAGGGGCCACAAGCCAAGGAACATAGGTGGCGTCTGGACACTGACAGTGACCTCCAGCTGACAGCCTGCAAGGAAACAGGGACTCAGTGCTATAGCCAGCCACCTGGAACAGGGTCCTGGCACACCTGAAGGAGGCTGGAAGCCAATTCTCTTTCAAGCCTCCAGGAGGGACCGCGGCCCTGCTGACACCTCTTCAGCCTTGTAAGACTCAGAGCAGAGAAGCCAGCTGAGCCTACTGGACATCCAGCCTACAAAACTGTGAGATAGTAAATTTGCACTGTTTTAAACTACTATGTGTGTGATACTTTGTAGGAAATGATGCCAGAGGGATTGGCTGGGAGGGGCATGGGGCCATCTGATGTGATGAACTTGATGTAGCCGTGATCTACTTGATCATGCTAGTGGTTACAGTGATGTGCACACTTGAAGAAGTTCACCCAGCTGGGCACAGCTCTGGGCATTCATTCTACCATGTACAAATTATCCAGCCATAAAAGAGAATAAAACCTGTCATTTGCAGCAACGTGTGTGGAACTGGAGGTAATTGTGTAAGTGAAACAAGCCAAGCACAGAAAGACACATTTTAAAACTTTTAATTAAATGAAAGACTGTGAGAACATTTCTGCAGCTAAGAATCTGCCAATGGTCTGGTCTCTTCCAAGGTAAAATCTTGCATCCTTACCATGGCTCCATGCTGCACACTCCAGGCACAGGCTTCCCTGTCCAACTCATCGATAGACTCTACAGCCACACAGGCCCAGGGCACAGTTTGACCGTGCTGTTCTAATGACCAAGAATGCTGCCCTCCAAATAGCCACATCACTCCCTTCCTCATTTCTTCAGATGTCTGTCCTGAAGTCATCTTATTAGGGAACTGTTTGGTGCCTGAGTATTAAAACAGCACACAGTAGGTGCCCCCTGAATCTCTGATGAATGCTTGAACATGGTTCCTGGGTGGACACAGTCCCCCTGATGCATGCAGGTCACTGAGGGATGCAGTCTCCTGGGAAGACAAGTGCTCCTGGGTGGACAGGGCCTCCCAGCCCTCAGGCTCACACAGCACAGTGGGTTCTGCACCTGCACGCATCCCTGTCACCACCCTCATCTGCTTCTCCTGGGTACCCAGCCTTCTCCACCAGGCAACCTGGGAAGAGCGGGGCAGGCACTGCTCACCCAAATTCTGATCCCTCCATGAGTGGGGGCTTATTATTTTGTAGACATAGAGATCCAGCAGGATTTCATTGAATCTGAACAAGCAGGAAATTTCCTAGGACAAGCAGCCTTTTTCTGTCATTTGTGTAGGCTGGTTGGCCACCCACGCCAGCTCTCTAACTGTGCTCTGGGCTTGATGACCTGGCCAGGGTGTGAGGCCTGGACCCTGGTGGCTTGCAGCAGACTCCACTGCAAACCCTGGCGTACACAGACACTGTGGGAAGGAAGCGAGTGGACTTCCTGGTAAAATAAGATAGAAAGAGCTAGAAGGCTTTCTTTAGAAGTGACAAATTAAGCTCCTCCTGGAAGCCAGATTGGAAAACACTCAAGAGACATGAAGTGATTTATTTCTCATGTCTTTGGGATTTAGTTTTATTTCAGTTTTAAAAAGGTGCCTCGGGAATTTTTAACTGAAACGATTTAACTGAAAGGAATGGATTTCTTTCTTAAGTACCGTGCAGATCTCAGAACCAGGGTGCAGAGTGCCTGGTAAATCCCACATGAGAAGGCTGCTGTCACTCTCAGCAAGCATACTTTAATTTTTAGGACTGAATTCATTTTGACAGTTGGCTTCACTGTCTTTGATATTTTTATGAAAATCAGTATTTCAATTCCTTTTTAAGAACCATTTTAAGGTTAAAGGCCAGGAGGCCTTACTTTGGTGAATGAAGTTAACGGTGTTGCTGATTTCAGTAAGTAGCTTTTTAGGCTGTCTAGAAAGATGATTGGGCTCAGTGAGAAGATTGACTTGCAAGTTAACTCTGGCTTTCTGCAGCATGACGTTTTATTCCAACAGGTTCCCACCTGCATTGAGGCAATAGTAGAAACAGTGTTGCTTACACATCAGGGGTAATGGCAGAGAGTGGGGCTGAGTAGAAATGAATATAGCCACTGAATTCATTTATTTCTCTTTAAAATCAAGTTATATGTTTTTTAAAAATTCATCTGACACTTTGAAATGAAATTATATATTTTCTAAAAGTCCCCCCCGCTGGACTATCATTTTGGTCCTCTCTGGTCCCGCCCTACAGCCCAGCCCCGCTGACCTCCTGTTGTATACATGAGCCAGAGGTGGCCTCCATGTCCTGGCCCCTAGGCTGATGGACCCATTCACTGCAGACCCATTTGCTGGAAGTCTGCCCACCCCAAACTCAAGTTTTTACATATCCAGTTGTTTTAAACATAGGCCAATTATAAGCAGAGTTTTCGCCACGGAGAGCCTGCCAGCTTTGCATCCAGCATGAAACCTCCCCAGCATCCACTGCCCACTGGTAAGATAGAGCCTTGTGTCTATAAAGCCCCGAGATGCTGCTGCCCTCAGAGCTCTGACCCCGAGACCCCACTTCTGAGTGACATCACCTGGACACGTGTCTCAGTCTAGGCTCTCTGGTGAAACAGAACCAATAGGAGATGTAGGTCCTGTGTGCAGTCATGTGCCACATAATGACTTGAAGTCAGTGATGGACTGCATATTCCATGGTGGTCCCATAAGGTTACAGTGGAGCTGAAAAATTCCTATCACCGAATGACATTGTAGCTGTCATGTATTTGCAGGGATGCTGCAGATAAATCTACTGTGCTGCCATTTGTATAAAAGTCTAGCACATACAACTATGTACAGTACATAATACTTGATAACAAATGACTATGTAATGGGTTTATGTATTTACTATGCTATACTTTTTATCATCATTTTAGAGTGCATGCCTTCTATATATATATACGTATATATATACACACACGTATATATACGTATATATATACACACACATATATATACATGTGTATATATATATATATATATATTTTTTTTTTTTTTTTTTTGAGACAGAGCCTTGCTCTGTCACCCAGGCTGGAGCGCAGTGGCATGATCTCGGCTCACTGCAAGCGCTGCCTCCTGGATTCACGCCATTCTCCTGCCTCAGCCTTGCAAGTAGCTGGGACTACAGGTGCTCGTCACCAAGCATGGCTAATTTTTTGTATTTTTAGTAGAGATGGGGTTTCACCATGTTAGCCAGGATGTTCTCGATCTCTTGACCTCATGATCCGCCCGCCTCATCCTCCCAAAATGCTGGGATTACAGGCGTGAGCCACCGCGTGGCCCTACTTATATATTTTTTTAAAGTTAATGTAAAATGGCCTCAGGCAGGTCCTTCAGGAAGTGTTCCAGAAGAAGACATTGTTATCATAAGAGATGGCAGCTCCATGCATGTCACTGCCCCTGAAGACCTACCAGTGGGACAGGATGTGGAGGTGGAGACACTGATACGGATGATCCTGACCCTGTGTGGGCCTAGGCTAACAAAAAATGTTTAATTTTTTTTTTAAAAAAAGATTATAGAATAAGGATATAAAGAAAGAAAATATTTTTGTGCTGTTGTACATATGTTTGTATTTTAGTCTAAGTGTTAGTAACACTTTGTAATACAAGAGTCAAAAAGTTTTAAAAATTTATAAAATAAAGTAAGCTAAGTTTAATGTATTGTTGAGAAAGAAAAAATTAAATTAGTATAGCCTAAGGGTACAGTGTTTCTAAAGTCTACAGTAGTGTACAGTAATGTCCTGGCCTTCACATTCACTCACCACTCACTCACTGACTCATCCAGGGTAACTCCCAGTCCTGTAAGCTCCATTCATGGTAAGTGCCCTGTGTAGGTGTACCATTTTTTATTTTTTATACCATATTTTTACTGTACTTTTTTATTTTAGACATGTTTAGATGCACAAATACTTACCATTATGTTACAGTTGCCTACAGTATTCAGTACAGTTATATGCTGTGCAGGTTTGTAGCCTAGGAGCAGTAGGCTGTACACAGAGCCTAGGTGTGTAGTAGTCTATGCCATCTAGGTTTGTTTAAGTGCCTTGGTGATGTTCGTTCGCACAATGATGAAATCGCCTAGTGATGCATTTCTCAGTAGGTATTTCCATTGTTAAGTGGCACATGAATGTGCAATATGCACACATATCCATACATGTTTGTGTGTGAGTGTGCATGTACATGTATATTACAGAGAGAGTGGGGGAGAGAGACAGACCTATTATAAGGAATTGACCCATGAGGTTATGGAGGCTGAGAAGTCTCACGACCTGCAGTCAGCATGCTGGAGAACTGGGAGAGCGGGGGTGTAAGTTCCAGCTGAGTCCAAGGCCAGCTCGATGACAGTCAGGCAGAGAGAGTGAGTTTCCTCTTTTTTAGCCTTTTGTTCTACTCAGCCCTTCCGTGGATTAGATGAGGCCCATCCATGTTGGGGAGGGCAATGTGCGTTGCCCAGTTTACAAATCAAAATTAAATGTTCATCTCATCCAGAAATACCCTCACAGATACACCTCGAGTAATGTCTGAGCAAATGTCTTGTCTAGGTAAGCTCCTGCTCTGAGGATGTGCCCCTTCCCCATGTATCCGCTGCAGACCACTCCAAGCTCTCCCAGTTAAGCTTGTGCATGCCGCTGCCTGCTTGTGGTCTCATCTCTTTTCTTTGTTAAGCCACCAAATCTCTCAAACCCCCAACACCTCTATGCAGATGGTGGTTTTGCAAGCCTCTGAGCCTTTCTATGTTCTGTGCCCCATACTGCCCTCCCTCTTCCTCTCCCGGGAAGCTTCCACTCCTCGCTCACAAATAGCAGGATGTGTCAGCCCTTGTGCAGACCCCCTGGCTCCTCTGCAATACCTCTCAGTCATCCCAGTCCATGACGGTTGTTCCCATGTCTGTCTTACCTCTTACTCTGTCAGCCTCTTAAGAAGCACATACGCATCTTTATTCATATCCATGCTATCAGCACCCAAGGATGCCTGCACGTACTGGGAGCCTCGTGGGGGTATGCTCAGTGAATCCATGGCCACGAGCCAGCCAGCCTTCCCTAAGGCACAGCATGGAGCACTTCCTTTTCTGTAGCTATAGGCTGTTCAGTTTAGCTATTTCTTCAGCCGCCATGAAAACGCTTTTACCATATATTTGCATCATTGTTTAGATTAATTGTATTCTGAGTACAGAGAACCCAAGCATCTGGAAATACGTAAGAATTCACTTTGTTTATAAGATATGGAGTGTGTGAAACCCAAAAGTAGAATTTCTCAGGCTGTAAGTACATATTCTTTTATCTATTCATACAACAATAAGATAATTTCGTCTGTGGAATAAGTCAGCAATGAGTTAATGCCTGCTATGTATGTATGTGTGTGTGTAAGGTATTTCCATCAAGTGATGAATGATGATATATGTGTGTTTAATTTATTATTGCATATGTGTATATACACATACACCAAATTACACTATGCACATACTATATACATACACACGTATACAATAATAAACACACACATATATAGTCATTCATCACTGAATGACAGAAATACCTTATGAGACATGTGATTGGTGATTTCATCATTGCACAAATATTAGAGTTCACTTCCATGAAGTAGATGGCATAGCCTACTACATACCTAGGCTCTAGGCTATAACCTATTGATCGTAAGCTACAAAACTATAGGCGATTGTAACACAGTGGTGAGTATTTGTATATCTAAACATAGAAAAGGTATGTGTTGCACTATGAAGTTACAAAAGCTGTGATGTCACTAGGTAATAGGAATTTTTCAGCTCCACTATACTCTTGTGAGAATACCATTGTATGTGGTCTGTCATTGACGGAATTGTCATATGGCACATGATGGTGTGTGTATGTATGTGTGTGTATAATTATAACTTGCTCTTCTTTCACTCAGTTGACATATATATAACCAAATTGAAAGGTTTTTTTCCCAAAATTATTATCCTTTTATCATAAGAATATACTAATTATATTTTACATTACCATGAGATTGATAGTTTCAATACTAATCTTACAGAGTAACACAAAATAGTTATCATTCAATACTAAAACTGAATGATTTACTTTTCTACATTATTTAGCCAGTTGTTTGAAATAGTTGAGTATACAATTTAGTTTAGCTTTTGGATGTCTGCATATTCATTAAAAATAACCAAAAGGAGCCAGTTAGTTACCCAAACAATCACATCCGCCAGGCATTTAGGTAAACTGAGGCCCTGAGGATATTAGTATAAATTCATTGAAAAAATGCAAATAAAATGAGAAAATACAGGTGGGCATGGTAGCTCACACCTGTAATCCCAGCATTTTGGGAGGCCGAGGTAGGCAGATCCCTTGAGCCCAGGAGTTGGAGACTAGCCTAGGCAACATGGCAAAACCCTGTCTCTACAGAAAAAAAAAAAAACAAAAAAACAAGCCTAGGACAGTGGAGCACCTGTAGTCCCAGCTACTCAGGAGGCTAAGGTGGGAGGATTGCTTGAACCTGGGAGGCAGAGGTTGCAGTGAGCCAAGATCATGTCACTACACGCCAGCCTGTGTGACAGAGTGAGACCCTGTCTCAAAAAAAAAAAAAAAACCCAGAAAAACAAAATGAGGAAATAAAAGTCACTCCTGATCCTACTCTTTAAAGAGAATCCCAAGGATATTTTGATATCTCTTCTTTCAGTTCTCCATACACATATCCATATACACACGTGTGTGTAGATGTAATATGCATGTATGTATATGTATACATACACAGGATTTATAGTATACATCTTTTTCAAATGTTTGAGGTAGAAGCAACTAGCTGTTTCCAAAACCCATCCTTCCTTCTGCCTAAGCAGGCTACGAGGCCTCATGTCCCAGTCTCCCTTGCACTTCAATGTGGCCATGTCACCCACCCCACAGTGGAACAACAGAAAGTGTGACATGTGCCCTTCTAGGCTGGCCCATCATAGGCTGCCTGAGGAGGTGAAGTTTGAGGAGAGTCTGCAGTGAAGCCAAGAGGAAGAGGCCCTCCTCCCCTCTGAGTAGCAATCCCTGCCCTCCAGGCTGCCATAGTCCCTGGAAAAGCAGTCTCGGCTGTGAGGGACTTCCCCTGCCCCTGCTGGCTGAGTGGGCTGCTGCCACCCAGGCAGCCTTGGAAGCCACATGTGGAAGATGGTACCTGGATCCCTGGATGAGTGTGTGGAGCGGAACCATCAGAGGCCTGGACTCCACCCTGTACTGCTGTGTGCAGAAAGGAATAGGCCTTTTGTGTTTAAGCTCCTCCTGCCTGATGGGAGGCAGGAGGCTCTACTGATTGCCACAGTTTAACCTACCCTGATTCATTATTTCTGTTAAATATTGAGGTGTTACAAAATTAATTTATCAGAATTAATTATGAAAATACCCAGCTTAGAAAGGGTGAGGGGCATGGAATTTGTCATTAACTTTGAAATCCCTTTGTGTTTCTTGCTAACCCATCATGTTGCCTCCCCCTGGGAAATGACCACTCGCCTGAAGTTTGTGTTTACCTTTCCCTTGCTTTCCCTTAGCGTGTTGCCATGCGTGTCTGCACCTGTAGTCAATATGTTGCTTAGTATTGCAAGCTTTGGCCTTCAAATAAATGGAGCCAGACTGCATGAATATTTAGGAACTTTCTCCTTTCCTACAACAAGATATTCCTGAGACTCCTCTGTATTGTTGTATGGAATTAAATTGCTTTTTCGTTGCCACATAGCATTCCATTGTTTGAATAAACCAAATGTATTTGTTCATTCTACTTTTGATGAACATTTGACTTGTTTCTCTTTTGTGCTGTTATGAACAGGGCTGCTGTATGCATCTTTAGTGGCTCTATGTGCATATGACAGATGTACGGGCATTTCTGTAGGGATTATACCAACAAGTGGGATTGCTGGATGCCAGGACACAGGGTATTTTAGATAAAAAGCTCAGGGGGAGCCTTTCTGATGAGGTGATAGCTCAGGAGAGACCACAATGAAGTGAAGGAGAAAGAGTGCAGATATTTTGAGAATGCATAATCCAAGCAGAAGGAACAGTGAGCGTTAGGGCCCTGTGGCAGAAAGCCCTGGCCCAGGTCAGAGTGGCTGGAGCCCAAAGAGGGACAGCAGGCGAAGTCGCTTGGTGCCCGGGGCCAGATTGCCAAGGGCCTGGAGGCCATGGGGAAGACTCCGAAGTTATTTGGAAAGTGATTGAAAGTCCCTGGGGTTTCAAAGGAGAGGAACATGATAAGATTTACATTTTCTTTTTTTTTTTTTTTTTTTTTTAAATGGAGTCTCAGTCTGTTTCCCAGGCTGGAGTGCAGTGGCACAATCTCAGCTCACTGCAACCTCTCCCCCTGGGTTCAAGCAATTCTCCTGCCTCAGCCTCCCGAGTAGCTGAGATTACAGACGCCTGCCACCACACCCGGCTAATTTTTGTATTTTTTTTTTAGTAGAGACGGGGTTTCACCATCTTGGCCAGGCTGGTCTTGAACTCCTGACCTCGTGATCCACCTGCCTCGGCCTCCCAGAGTGCTGGGATTACAGGCGTGAGCCACCGCGTCCGGCCAAGATTTACATTTTCAAAGGGCCACTCTGGCCGTCCTGTGGAGAACAGGTGACAGGGCACACTGGGGTGGAAGTAAGGAGAGGAACCAGAAGCCTCTGGCAATAATCCAAGCAAGAGATGCAGCCAACCTAGGGTGGCAATGGTAGAGATTTTGATTATGATTAGATCAAGAATGCATATTTTAAGGTGAAGCTGCAAGGACTTGCTGATGTCGGTTGTGAGGGTAAGAACAGAGTCAAGCATGATGCATGGATCTTTGGCTTAGGCTGTGTTAGGCTTGGGATGCTCTTAGATAGCCGAGCGGAGGTGTTGAGTCAGGAGTTGGATGTGCGAGTCAAGAGTTAGCCTGAGGACAAAACTCCAGGAGTCATCAGTATTTAGATGGCACTCACAGCGAGCAGCCCTGGCGGGCAATGCGGGTGGAGAAGAGCAGTGGTCCTGGGGCTGGAGCCCTTCAGCAAGCAGAGGCCAGGAGGAGGAGGAGGACCCAGCAGGGGAGACCCGGCTGAGCAGTAGTGGAGAGGGGGCAAGCCAAGGGAATGTGGCATCCCGGATGCCAAGAAGACCATGGCTAAGGGAGTGGCTAGCTCTGAGTGTTCCTGGGGTTGGCAAAGTGCAGGCCATCAGTGCTAGGGACATGGGTGGTGTAAGGGGAGTGGTGGGAGTCAGGGAATGAGAGGAAAATGAGGAGAGTGGGCCAATCGTGTTGTTTTTAACTTTCAGACTCTTCAGACTTACACTGCCCCTTAGAGATGAATCTCAACCATCTCTCCTTAACATTGCCAAAACTGGGACTCATAGAGGAGGCAGAAGTTGCCCAAAGTCACAAGGCAAGCTCACAGCAGGGCTGTGGCCAAAATCTGGCCCCTGACACTCCCCGCTCTTCTGACTCCCACCCCCGAGTGAATGCATGTGGTACCCACAGCCCTGGGGGGCTGCTGTGCAGAAAACCCTACCCTCAGTCCTTCTAGGACTTGCTATCTAACACACCATAGCCATGTTGTAAATTGATAGGTATGTGAGCTATTCACACTGTATGTATGGAATTTAGACTTTCATTTAAATTCAGGGTTAATTCATTTAAAGAAATTGACTATAAAAGCTGAGGCTAAGCCTCCCACCCACCACATCTGCGCTGTCTGCAGAGTCTTTATGTTCTGCCTGCATTTCCCTTCTTTGGTCATTCTATCCTGGAGGAAAGAAACCAGATAAATGGATTCACTCCTAGAGTAATAGGAAGGGTTAATAGTAATCGTAACTGGCAGGAGCCTTTCTCCATAGGGTGAACCAGCGTAGCCTCACCTTCAGAATTCCTGCTGAGGGACCATCCTGACCCTATCTGCCTTTCTTCTATTTTAATGTATACATTTATATTCACATGCATATGTCATTTTGCATGAATGGTATCATAACATATATATCATTTGTTTCTAGAAAAAGTCTTCTTTGTTGCTTGGCTCATCCCAATCCCTCCTTCCTCTCTCTATTCATGTCATTACAACTCCCGGAAACCCATGTGAGCAAGCTAGTGTGTGTTCTTCCATATTTTTCTCCAAGCTCAAATAGTGGTCTATAGACACCTATGTACATATACATCTTTATGTATACACATATATGTATACACATATGAATACAGCCAGGGCTCTTTCTGGAGCACATAAGAATCTGGAGGTTGCAAGTGAGAAGGATTTTCAGACCACCACTTAGAGGCTTGCGCCCCAGCTGGAAGGGTAGAGGAGTGAAGGGCAGGGAAGCCACAGATAGAAACACGTAACTCAAAGGTCAAGCTCTCAACCCTGGGGATGCCGGGTGGGGACGCACTGTGCTGTCACAGCCTACTGCCCCAGAGCACCGAAGAAGCTCACCCGCAGGTATTCTCCTGGGCGCAGCATGACTCACAGGCAGAGCCACTGTCACCATCTGGGCTGCTGAGGATGGGATTCCCCAGAGCTGGGCCAGAAGCTGTCTGTTTCTGCTCGCAGCTAACCTCGGTGTTCGAAGACTTCTCCTGCTGCCTTCCACGCCTCGCATGAATGTTTGTCATTTGAGAAGCTGGAGCTTGTCTGGAAAGCAGTTCTGGGAAGTGCCATTCCAGGCTGTTCCCAAATTACACAGAGGAGAATGAAGGGAGGGGAAAGGTTGAGCACAGGCTCTCCAGCACCATCCACCCCTTTTGTCAAATCCTCACCCATCCATATCCTTTGGCCCATATCTAACCAGCAAGCAACAGCAATAACATCGTGCCCTGCTAATTTTACTCTTCTTCATTCCACTGGAAATGTGCATGCATCTCACCAACAAAGGGAGGCACAATGTCCTCTAAGTCACCAAACCCATCTTGAGTTTTGTTCATTTGCCATCTAGCTCACTCACAACCCATTTATGATAAACTATACCTTAAAGACTGAATTAAGAGTTTAATTTCTCCTCATCAATAGGTTTTATGGCATGTGACAAGGAAGCAAGAGGGCGCACAGGATTTCTATACTCCACTAGATAAATCACCAAACCAGAGAGAAATAGGCAGGCCGTCATGATCTTGAACACTGCACCTTGCAGACTGCGGCTGATGTGTCTGTGACCCTTTTCCACTGCACCTATTGGGCACCCCTTGTCTGCAGCAAGCACCCAGACTTTCATATCCAAAGAGCTCAACATTAGTTGCTGCTGGTGACATGTTCCTATGTACTTTCTTCAGATTTCTACTGGCAACAATCTTGCAATTCTTTGGATGTGTATGGTATATCCTCCCAGGCTGTCTTCGTAGTTATGAATCTGATTCCAAAACAAGCTGGGTTTTAAGGTGACGCAGGCATCCCCCTGTAACTTGTCTGCTCAGGCAAGGTCATTAGCAGGTCTTCAGACAAGGAGAAGCTTCTCTCAGTCAAGTGAGCAGAGGCTGCTTTGTTGAGCCCAGGGCGGGTCAGTTGATGTTGATGTTGGATTTCAAGGCCCTCTGGTTTGTCAAAAACCACTTAAGTGTTCTCAGGATCCCATCCAGCTCCAAAGCCCCAGTCTTGTGATCACTGCCATACTATGTTCTTAGGAGGTCTAGCAAGGCTTTCAGTTAAACTTGTGTAATTCATCAGTGTGCAGTGTCAGAAAGGTCTGTCTCTTTGGGTCAATGCCTCCATGGCTATAAGAGCTAAGAGGTTCCTTAAAAGAACTGGGAGCTGTGACTCCACGGCTATACCTGGAGCTGAGAATTAAGGCTTCCCTTGTGTTCCTGTTGCTCTCTAGATCAGTCCTGAAGGGTCAGCCCACCCTGCTGTCTTTGTGCTCTTTCTTTTCATCAGAGTTGTCAATCTATACCAGCTGTTGATTTGCCTGCACTGACAGAGACCTCATCTCATCTCTGTGCTCTGTTTTCCTGGAACCATTTCCAGTATGAAATTCTGTATCCATCAACATTTGCTTAAGGAGACAGAAGCTGTTCTAGGTATTCCAAGTAGGAAGGGGAACTAGAGGTTTACACAACCAGTGCAACTGCATGAAATCAGAGAAGCGTTGCTAACCACGGGAGGTTCAGCAGGGTTCCCTGGAGGTCATGGACACCTCATGAGTCCCAGGGAGCATCACACAGTCCATTTTCACACTGCTGATAAAGACATATCTGAGACTGGGTAATTTATAAAGAAAAAGAAGTTTAATGGACTCACAGTTCCACATGGCTGGGGAGGCCTCACAATCATGGTGGAAGGCAAAAGTCATGTCTTACATGGCGGCAGGCAAGAGAGAGAATGAGAACCAAGCAGAAGGGGCTTCCCCTGATAAAACCACCAAATCTCATGAGACTTATTCACTACCATGAGAACAGTATGGGGGAAACCACCCCCATGATTCAATTGTCTCCCACTGGCTCCTTCCTACAACGTACGGGAATTATGGGAGCTACAATTCAAGATGAGATTTGGGTGGGGACACAGCCAAACCATATCAGCATCTCTGCCACTACCCTTCTCAGTGGCCTGGATTTACAAAGCAGGTGCTTCACAGGAGCTTCCCTGGCAGCTGCAGCAAATCTCATGTCTGCCTCTGCCATGCATCTGTGCAACTGCATCCATAGAAAAGTGGCGTGGCTTCATCTTCCACCTTGCATGAATGCCTCTTGCTAGAGACTATCACTAGACTACACCAGAAATAGAGTTCTGGGAAAAGTCCTGCAAGCTTCTCTCCTGCAGTGCTGCAGGGATAGAGAAAGGCAGTGGTGGTGCAGAACTGACACTGACCTTGGACAGTAAGGCACAACATGGACCAGGCAAGGACGCTGTTGCTTGATTTTGCCAAACTGGGTTGCGTTGAACACACTTTCCAGCATACTGCTTTTCTCACTCAACAATCCTTCACTGAAATCCTTCAAATCATATGTACTTGCAACTTCCTTCTTTTTAATGCTGATTAATACTCCAGATGTGGCTTTCAGTAATTCAGCCAGCCAAGTAGATCATGAACACTTCCTTTTCCCTCCCTTCTCCCTCCACTTGGTCACCAAGCACTGCAGATTCTGCCCTCATTACCTCTCAAACCCTCCACTTCTTCATCTTCATCATCCCTCGTTGACATTGCTATGGTATTGATATGGTTTTGCTATGTTCCCACCCATATCTCACCTTGAATTGTAATAATTCCCATGGGTCAAGGGCAGGGCCAGGTGGAGATAATTGAATCATGAGGACAGTTTTCCCCATACTGTTCTTGTGGTAGTGAATAAGTCTCATGAGATCTGATGGTTATATAAATGAGAGTTCCCCTACACGAGCTCTCTTGCCTGCTGCCATGTAAGACTTGACTTTGCTCCTCATTCACCTTCCACCATGATTGTGAGGCCTCCCCAGCCATGTGTAACTGTGAGCCAATTAAATCTGTTTCCTCTACAAATTACCCAGTCTCTGGTATGTCTTTATCAGCAGCATGAGAACAGACTAATAAATTGGTAGTGATAGAATGGGGTGGTGCTGTAAAGATACCTGAGAATGTGGAAGCAACTTTGGAACTGGGTAACAGGAAGAGGTTAGAACAGTTTGGAGGGCTTAGAAGAAGACAGGAAAATGTGGGAAAGTTTGGAACTTCCTGGAGACTTGCTGAATGGCTTTGACCAAAATGCTGATAATTATATGGACAATAAAGTTCAGGCTGAGGTGGTCTCAGATAGAGATGAAGAACTTGTTGGGAACTGGAGCGAAGGTGACTCTTGCTATGTTTTAGCAGAGACTGGTAGCTTTTTGCCCGTGCACTAGAGATTTGTGGAAGTTTGAACTTGAGAGAGATGATTTAGGGCATCTGGCAGATGAAATTTCTGAGTAGCAAAGCATTCAAGAGGTAACTTGGGTGCTCTTAAAAGCATTTTGTTTTGTGTATTCACAAAGATATGGTTTGGAATAGGAGCTTATGTTGAAAAGGGAAGCAGAGCATAACAGTTTGGAAAATTTGCAGTCTGATAATGCAGTAGAAAAGAAAAACCCATTATCTGGGGGGAAATTCAAGCCAGCTGCAGAAATGTCCATAAGTAATGAGGCATCACATTGTAATTGCCAAGACAATGGGGAAAATGTCTCCAGGCATGTCAGAGGTCTTCACAGCAGCCTCTCCCATCACAGGAGACCTGGAGGCCTAAGAGGAAAAAATGGTTTCATGGGCCAGGCCCAGGGCCTTGCTGCTTTGTGCAGTCTCAAATCCCAGCCATGGCTAAAAAGGGCCAATGTAGAGCTCAGGCCACTGCTTCAGAGGGTGCAAGTCCCAAGCCTTGGCAGCTTCCACATGGTGTTAAGCCTGCAGGTGCACAGAAGTCAAGAAGTGAGGTTTGGGAACCTCCACCTAGATTTCAGAGGATGTATGGAAATGCATGGGTGTCCATGCAAAAGTTTACTGCAGGAGCAGAACCGTCATGGAAAACCTCTGCTAGTGCAGTGTGGAAGGGAAATGTGGGATGGGAGCCCCCACACAGAGTCCCTACTGGGGCACTACCCAGTGGAGCTGTGAGAAGAGGGCCACCATCCTCCAGACCCCAAAATGATAGATCCACCAACAGCTTGGACTGTGCACCTGGAAAAGCTGTAGACACTCAATGCCAGCCTGTGAAAGCAACTAGGATGAAGGCTGTACCCTGCAAAGCCACAGGGTGGAGCTGCCCAAGACCATGGGAACCCACCTCTTGCATCAGCATAACCTGGAAGTGGCATGGAGTCAAAGGAGACCATTTTGGAGCTTTAAGATTTGACTGCCCTGCTGGATTTTGAACTTGCATGGGGCATGTAGCCCCTTCCTTTTGGCCAAGTGTTTACCCATTGCATGTACCCCCATTGTATCTCAGAAGTAACCAACTTGCTATTGATTTTACAGGCTCATAGGTGGAAGGGACTTGCCTTGCCTCGAGACTTTGGACTATGGAGTTTTGAGTTAATGCTAAAATGAGTTAAGACTCCGGGGGACTGTTGGGAAGGGATGATAATTTTTGAAATGTGAGGACATGAAATTTGGGAGGGGCCAGGGGCAGAATGATATGGTTTGGCTGTGTCCTCACCCAAATCTCACCTTGAATTGTAATAATCCCCATGTGTCAAGGGCAGGGTCAGGTAGAGATAGTTGAATCACGGGGACAGTTTCCCCCATACTGTTCTCATGGTAGTAAATAAGTCTCACAAGATCTGATGGTTATATAAATGTGAGTTCTCCTGCACAAGCTCTTGCCTGCCACCATGTAAGACATGACTTTACTCCTCATTCACCTTCCACCATGATTGTCAGACCTCCCCAGCCATGTGTAACTGTGAGTCAATTAAACCTCTTTCCTTTATAAATTAGACAGCCTTTGGTATGTCTTTACTAGCAGCATGAGAACAGACTAATACAGTGTCCACCTAACATTCATTTTGCACCAGTATTGCACAAATGCAAATGCAGTCTCTGCTATGCAACCAGAGTAATTTTTCTTAAATGCAAATACTTTATTTTCTAAATTAAAAATCTCATCAAGTTTCACCCCTATTGAAAGTGCCTCAGTGACTCATCTTTGCCTTTGAGGTCAAATCTAAACTCCACTGTACAATTCCTGCAGGGCATCTCTCTCCTGGCATCTCATCCTCCCTGCCGCCCTGCTACCATCATCCTAACCAGACCTCTCCTCCT
This sequence comes from Gorilla gorilla gorilla, assembly GCF_029281585.2. Classification (NCBI taxonomy): domain Eukaryota; kingdom Metazoa; phylum Chordata; class Mammalia; order Primates; family Hominidae; genus Gorilla; species Gorilla gorilla. Next base: position 32,180,398 of record NC_073240.2, read on the forward strand.
GCTGCCCTCCACTTCATCCACACTTAATGACCTCAGTACCTTGAATGTACTTGCCCATTCTACTTTCAGGTTTATCCAGATGCAACTTTCTGTCCAGTAACACCCCTCTCCCTGCTCACCCTGCTGGATTCTTTGCCAAGACAACTTTTACTCTTCTTTTTGATCTCAGACTAAAATGACACTTCTCCCAGGGAGCCCCTTGGATCCCAAATTATGGTGGTTCTTTCCTAGATATCCTGGTGGAATCTGTACTTCTACATAGCACATAGTTTTCACTGCCATAGTTTGTTCTCTGTATTTTTCCCTACATTATTTAGGAATGTGTTGGGCTCCAAGTAATGGAAAACACAAAACAGTGGATTGTGTGGTACAGATACGCACACGTGCACTCGCACACATAATATATATAGTGTGTATGAGTGCACATATATACTATCTAGAGAGAGTATATATGTATTGAAACTGTGGATTAGGGGAGCTATTGTATGTGTGTGCATGTGTATGCATGTGCATATATACATATATACATACACACATGCACATACATACAATAGCCCACCTTATCCATGGTTTCACTTTTAAAGGTTTCAGTTTTACCTGTGGTCAATCACGATCTGAAAATACTAAATGGAAAATTCCAGAAATCATAAGTTTTAAATCGTGCACCATTCTGAGTAGCATGATGAAATCTCACTCTGATGTGAATCATCCCTTTGTCCAGTGGGTCCAGGCTGAACATGTCACCCACCCGTTCATCACTAAGTGGCCATCTCAGTTATCGGATCAGCTATCCTGGCATCACAGTGCATGTGTTCAAGTAACCCTTCTTTTACTAATAGTGGCCCCAAAGTACAAGAACAGTGATACTGGCAATTTGGATAAGACAAAGAGAAGCCATAGTGTGCTTCCTTTAAGTGAAAAGGTGAAAGTTCCTGACTTAAAGAAAAAAATATTTTTTATTACAGTATTTGTTACAATATACCGCACCTGCACTGTGGGCCTGCTGCTTTTTCTGCCCAATCCCCTGACAAACTTCCTGCCTCATGTTTTTTCCTCAGATTTTTCCAGGACCTGACCTTCTTCAGATATAAACCTCTTGTATGTGATATGAGTTGCAAACATTTTCCCAAATCGACAACTGTCTTTTAACATTTTGTGCATATTTGATTCTCTTTGGGGCTTTTTCATTGTTAACGAAAAGAGTCAAACTCTGTGAAATATTTGGAGAGACATTTGGAGCCAAATATGAGTGACCATGGCCCATGACACAGGTCTCAGAGATCCTAATAACATGTGCCCAAGGTGGTTGGGGCACAGCTTGGTTTTATACATTTTAGGGAGACATGAGACATCAGTCAAATACATTTAAGATGTACACTGGGGCCAGGCACAGTGGCCCATGGCTGTAATCCCAGTGCTTTGGGAGGCCAAGGCAGCAGATCACCTGAGGTCAGGAGTTTGAGACCAGCCTGACCAACATGGGGAAACGCCGCCTCTACTAAAAATACAAAAAGTAGCTGGGCATAGTGGCAGGCGCCTGTAGTCCCAGCTACTTGGGAGGCTGAGGCAGGAGAATTGCTTGAACCTGGGAGGCAGAGATTGCAGTGAGCTGAAATTGCACCACTGCACTCCAGCCTGGGTGACAAAGTGAGACTCTGTCTCAAAAAAAAAAAAAGGACATTGGTTTGGTCTGGAAATGTGAAACAGTGCAAAGTGGGGGCTTCCAGATTATAGGTAGATTTAAAATTTTTCTAATTGGCAGTTGGTTGAAAGAGTTATTAATAGAAAGGAATGTCTGGGTTGTGATAAAGAGGTTGTTGAGACCAAAGTTTTATTATGCAGATGAAGCCTTCAGGTAGCAGGCTTCAGAGAGAATAGATTTTAAATGTTTCTTATCAGACTTAAGTCCAATTAGATGTTAAATGCTGGATGTTAAATGTGGATGTTAAATGCTGGTCAGCTTTTAAATGCTGGATATTAAATGTGGATATTTAAATGTTAAATGCTGGATGTTAAATGCTGGTCGGCTTTTCCTGCATTCCAAAAAAGAGGAGGGCATAATGAGGCCTGTCTGACTCCTACTTCCCACCTTGGCCTGAACCAGTCTTTCAGGTTAAATTTCAGGGTACCCTGGCCAAGGAGGGAGCCTATTTAGATGGTTGTCGGGGGGCCTTCAAATTTTATTTTTGGTTTACACTATTATGTTCCATTGTTGAGTCTCATCAGAGACTAGTCATAGAGGCAGTAGAGTTCATGCCAGTGTCTCAGAGTGCTCCTTCCTTCTCTTTGTACTTACTTTTCAGAGTTTCTCTGGTTATTCTTGCTTATTTTTTGATGTGAATTTAAAATCAGCTTGTCTGATTCCAAGGAAGGAAAACAAAACCTGCTTCTGTGTTTTTTTTCTTTTTTTTTTTTTTTACTGGAATCAAATCAAATGTATAAGTTAGAGGAATAAATTACAACATTAAGTCTCCTAAACTAGGAACATAGTATTGTTGATGGAAAAACCAAATTCTGTAAAATATATATATATTTTTTGAGACGGAGTCTTGGTCTGTCGCCCTTCTGAGCCAGTATGAATGACCATGACCCAGGAAACAGTCTTAAGAGATCCTGAGAACAAGCGCCTAAGGTGATCAGGTTACAGTTTTGTTTTATACATTTTAGGGAGACAGAAGTTACAAGCAAAGACATGGATCAATACATGTAAGGTATACATTGGTTCAGCTTAAAAAGGTGGGACATCTCAAAGATGCTTAGAAAGGCAGGGAGTGGGGATGGTCACAGGTCATAGGTGGATTCAGAGAGATTTTCTAATTGGCAATTGGTTGAAAGAGTTCAGCTTTGCCTAAAGATTTGAAGTCAGTAGAAAGAAATGCTTGAGTTAAGATAAGGGGATTGTGGAAGCCGAGGTTCTTGTTATGTAGAGGAAGTCTCCAGCTAGCAGCCTTCAGAGAGAATACATCGAAAATGTTTCAGACCTTACAACGTGTCAGACTCTTAGTTAATCTTTCCTGAATCCAGGAAAGTGCTAGCTGCGTTAATGGAGAGTCTCTACAGATGCACATTTCCCCCACAAAGATAGCTTTGCAGAGCCATTTTAAAATATTTCAAAGAAATATATTTTGGAGTAAAATATATTTGATTTCCTTTAGAGTCTGCTATCTGTCATGTGATGCTTACCAGAGTCAGGTTGGAATTTGGTATCTCATTGCTACACAGTCTGTTTGGTGATCTCTATTTTATGATCTCTATTTTAATGTTAATGCTGGTCTGTTGTGTCTAAACTCCAAAAGAAAGGCGGTATTACAAGGTTTGTCTGACCTCCCTTCCAGCCATGTCCAGGAATTCAGTTTTTCAGGCATCTCTGAGGTCCTCTTGGCCCAGAGAGGGTTCATTTGGTTAGTTGGTGGGGATTAGGATTTTATTTTCAGTTTACGGTATACACAGTTTAACTTTTATGCCCTTCAGGAATATTCTAAGTTTTCCACATTTATGTTGTTGTTGACAAAAAGATTCAAGCTCTGTAAGACATTTGAAGATATTTATTCTGAGCCAAATATGAGTGACCAATGGTCCATGACATAGCCCTCAGGAGATCCTGAGTGCATGTACCCAAGGTGGTCAGGGCACAGTAGGGTTTTATACACTTTAGGGAGACATGAGACATCAATCAATATGTGTAAGACGTACATTTGTTTGGTCTGGGAAGGTGGGACAACTTGAAGTGGGGCCTTCCAGGTCATAGGTAGATAAGAGACAAAAGTTTGCGTTCTTTTATGTCTTTGATCAGCCTTTCACTGAATACACAATTTACATGTGAGAGGCAGGTAGAGGAATAATCACTTATGCCTTAGTCTGACTCAGTAAATCTGAATTTTTACATAAACAATAGGGCAGAGGAAGCAACCAGACATGCATTTGTCTCAGGTGAGCAGAGAGATGACTTAGAGTTCTGTCTGTCCTTTGTCCCACACCTGTGGAGATAAGCTATCAATTTACATTGCCAGGGTAAAATGCCACAGAACTGTTTTAGGGCTCTGAGTCCCTAAAGAAAGATCTTGAGGCCCATAAGGAATTTCCTTGTGAGCAAATTGTGAGGGAGGTATGTAGTGTTTTTTATCTTTTTAGCTATCTTATTTAGGAATAAAATGGGAGGCAGGTTTGCCTGACACCCTTTGGCTTAGTGATTTTGGGGTCTTGAGATTTATTTTTCTTTCACATTGTGTACATTTCTTTTAAATATATCCCTCAGTACTTTATCATTTTAGTTGCAATTATGTATGGAATATTCTTCCATTATGTCTTCTAACATGTTTTTCTTCACAGATTAAGGCTATTTATTTATGTGTGTTCATTTTACATCCAGTGTATTCAGCACTAATGCCCTTCACGGACTATGTCCAGCTCTCTGCCTCCCGCTTGTGGGCACATGGGAGGATGTAGTTCCTGGGCCCCGTGTTTGGAGGGAGCCTGTGGCTAGTTCTTGCCATGGATTGTAACAGAGGTGAGATATCACCTCTGGACCAGAGTATTTGATTTTTGATGGGAGATGCTCCTGGCTTTTTATCCTTCTTCCACAGTCATAGGCATATAGTGGCTGCTCTATAAGCCTGAATCCTGGAATGACAAGCTATGTCACAGAGTTCATTCAACCCATGGTGGATGTGTGGAACAAGCAAAAAGTAAACCTGTGTTGTTACGACCTCTAGGATTTGGAGGCTGTTTGTTACCATGTTATAGTCACTCCTGCTGTTTATGGTACGCTCTAGGTAATTGTGGTGTCAGTGTGGTGTGTTTCATGGTAGTTTCCACTTTATAAAGTTTCTGCCTTTTAATTTCCTATGCAGATATTCATACCTCTTATATCTTCTGTTTTCATATGTACTTTGGATTTGTTTTCATCAGGTATGCAGATATGGAAATTATTGTTATAAAGGAAGAAGTTTGTTACTCACAATTCCCTGGAAGCAGGGTGCACAACATACCACACAGGGCTACATGGGGAAGCCCTGTTTCTGTATTTCTGTTTTAGGTTGGCTACTTGACTTATTTTTCATTTTTATCATTCCTACTATGCTATCTGTAGTCTGTTTTCTCTTTTCTCCGTTATAATTTAACTTCATTTCTAAAACAGTTTGACTCCTTTTTCCCCCTGAGTTTAATCAGTTTCTGTTTCACAGTCAGGAGGCAGAGGGAGTAGGAGGAAAACCAGAGCAAGAGCCTTTATTGCAGTTTCCATGGGAAGGATTGGGCAGGGCACGGCAAGCAGGCTAAGCTGGTTGAGGGTTGGGTAGTCTGAATAATTCCAGCAGGCCCAAAGTGGAGGGGCTGTCCTGAGTTATCTGGTACCTGGCCCTGGGCTGATTAGAGGAGGGGAATATTGGCCTGCAGTGTAGGAAAGGCTGTGGTTGAGGGGTCTGGGCTTTGGATTAATGGGTTTATATGTGAAAGGCAGGCTTGCAGAAAAGTAGTTTGTCATCTCTAGGAATTTGCTAGCCCAAGGAGATGCAGCTTCTCCCAGGTCACAAAGGCCCCAAGATGTCAAAGCGTCATAAAATACAAAGATTAAAAAACATGATTAATACACTTCATTGCCAATTGAACAGTTTTGCCTTATAAAGTGGTTTTCCTCATCTTACTTAATGCTTTTTGGCCTGAATTCTACCTTGTTTGATACAAGATCATAATCTCAGTTTTGTTGTTATTGTTGTTTTGTCTTTGTCTTGTGTACCTGATAAACTATTATCTATCTGTTTTAGTTGTGACCTTTCTAAATCACTTTGCTCTAGGTGTGTCTCTTATATACAGCAAATGATTCATCTTTCTTTTTAGAGATAATGTAAAAATCCTTTTCTTTAAATAGTTGCATTAAGTCTACTTAAATTTATTGCTCTCACAGATATGGTTGGTTTTAGTTCTGTCATAGTTTCTATTTTTCTGTGTAAATATTTTAAATGTCTTTCACTATGTTATCTTAGCTTTTCATTTTAGAATATTTTTTCTGATATTTTAAAAAACTATGTTAATGGTTACTTTTTAACCACTAGTATAACAATACAATTATGTTTATAACTAGTGGTTATATAAGTTTGCCTTTATGTAATATCCTATATCCCTTTTTCTTTAGATGGATCAGTTTATTCCCTATATGCCTCAATAAAACAAGCTTCTATCTTCTTCCTTCATTCTCCCCTCTCTCTTCTACCATCTAATTTAACCAATAGTATATCTTTTGTCTGTTCTTATTGTTTGCACTTCTACTATTAAATATGCTTACATATACATATTTGACCTGTCAACTATAGTTTTGTTTTTTTTGTTGTTGTTATTTTTGAGACGGAGTCTTGCTCTGTCGCCCAGGCTGGCATGCAGTGGTGCAATCTCAGCTCACTGCAACCTCCACCTCCCAGGTTCAAGCAATGCTTGTACCTCAGCCTTCTGAGCAGCTGGGACTACAGGCATGTCCCACCATGCCCAGGTAATTTTTGTATTTTTGGTAGAGACAGGGTTTCGCCATGTTGGCCAGGCTAGTCTCAAACTCCTGACCTCGAGTGATCTGCCTATTTGGCCTCCCAAAGTACTGGGATTACAGGTGTGAAACACTGCACCTGGCCTGACCTGTCAACTGTAAACATTATCTTTGCAGTCTCATGTATAACAGCTGAGACATTGCAAATTTATTCTGCTTTCTAAATTCTACCATTTTTGTTGATTGTGTCATTTTCATTTTGACAGAATATTGATATTCTTCTTCATCACTTGTATCTCTACCTTTGCTTTTCCTTAGATGTGCAGTTAAATAAACTTACTGCTGCCTGACTGCTCCTTTGCCAAACTCTTATTCATCTCTTGATTGGCTGGAGTTCATCCTCTATTAGTTTTCTCAAAAAGTGTCCATTTGAGAAATGTTTTCTGAACTATTCATGTTTAAAATGGTTTGTCTACAGCCTTTATACAGAAAAGAGTAGACTGGATGGGCATAAAACCTTCTTAGCTCATATTGCTTTCTTTCCTTCAGTATCTTGTAGATGTGGCCCTATTGTCTTTTGGCATTGACTTGCTGCCAAGAAGTATGTTGCTAACCTGATTTTCTTCCTTTTTTGCTTACATATTTAAAAAATTCTCTTTATCTTTAAAAGAGGATAATTTTAAAATATGTTGGTATTGACTATACTAGAACAGTTTCCTTATATACAGTGTGCCCTTTAAATATGTAAAATCAAGTATTTCAAAAAGTTTGCTTTTTTAATTAAAGTCTTTAAATTCTTTTTTTTCCTTTCCATTATTTTAGATTTTTTATTTGGGGCTCAAATTATGAGTATGTTGGATTTTTTTACCTATACTCTGTATCTAACATTTTTCTTTAACCCTGTGTTTCTTTATTTCTGTTTTATCTACTTTACTTTTCATTTTTATCATTCTTACTATGCTATCTGTAGTCTGTTTTCTCTTTTCTCCCTTATAATTTAACTTCATTCCTAAAACAGTTTGACTCCTTTTTCCCCTGAGTTTAGTCAGTTTCTGTTTCACCTCCTCCTGTGGGTTCATGTATATCTGATTTATAGTTTTTCTTCAGAGCTGTGATACTTTTGTACTAAATTAAAGCAGCTCATCCCTCTCTGAGTGCCAAAATACATATGTTAAGTTTAACTTGAAATCCACTGCCTCTTAAGACAATGAAAAAAATCAAATGATTTAGAAGTTTAAGGCATAAACATTTTCAGCAGTAAACTGTACTAGAGGTTGTAGTTCTTACCGTGAAATCTGTGTCTACTAGTAATCCAATAACTTGCTTTTTGGTGATAATCAGAAATTGAGGCATCCTGGAAGAAAAACTTCACAGGAAGCTTCCTCAGTCTTTGAATTCTTTTGGTTAAGGTCTTCTTCCATACAGCTATACTGTCTTGCTGCTTGGAGGAACTATTCCTGGAAGAAGAAACAGAGTAAGCAAATACAGAAAGATAGGACAACAGGAATATAGTTTGAAGATCTGCAGGAGAAAATGAATATTTTCAGCTGTGTGTATTGCTATCCAAAATAAATTAGAATTCTGAGCATATAGAATTAGATAAGGAGACTAGAAATTGGATAGTCAGCTAATATCTCCCATAGTCAAATATTTGGCTTTAAAACTTAGGATGTAAGTTGTAACTAGAATTAAGCTTATTCTCGTAGAGATGGAATTAATCTTCAAAGGAGGGTATAAATTAAGAGAAAAGAAGAGCAAGAAGAAAAATTAGGGGAATCCATGTGTTTTAAGGGCAGGAAGAGGCAAAGGAAACAGTGAAGGGACCATAGAGTATCCCAGGGTGCAGGAGAAGAGGAAGTGTGAAAATATCCATGTTAGAATTAGGCTTCCACTGCCCTCCCATGGACTTTGTGGCCTCAGTGTGTTTGGGAGATGGCATTAGTAACAGTTGAATGAGAAACTCACGGAGTATAGGTAAGTCCGTGTATTTGAATCTCAGCTCCATCACTTACTAGCTGGCTTTTAACTCTGAGTGCTGGAAGTTAAACATAAAACAGAAACCTATAATTAATGAGAATAATGGTAACTACCGTGTATTAGTGTTTTCCATAAAGGAAGAACTTTACAAACACTATCTCCTTTTCTCATTTAACCCTCATAAGAATTCTCATTAGATGGATTGTGTTATCCTAATTGTACAGGAAGGAATGCAAGGCCTTGGGTGATGAAATGATATATTCACCATCAGAGAATTAGTTAGAAGGTGAACCAGGGCTCAAAACCAGGCCCTAGAACCTGTGTTCTTGACTGTTCTTCTGGGTTGCATTCCTTCATCAGGGACATGTAGCCTGTGGCTGCCCCAGTCTTCCAGCCTCAGGTTTCACCATGGGCCTCTGCGCCTTTCCTTCTCATCCTTACTTGATGTGACATCTGTTGGGGTTCCCAGTAACTTAAAATGGAAAAGATGAGAAGAGAGCTTATTTTTATTTGCTCCTTAAAATTAAGGCTAAGTTTTTAATTCTTTGATTTCTTTTTGAAATTTTTTAATTTTTAATTGTTATGGATACATAATAGTTGTACATATTGATGGGGCAGATGTGATATTTTGATACCAGCCTACAATGTATAATGATCAAATCTGGCTAATTGGGATATCCATCACCTCAAACATGCATCATTTCTTTTGTGTTGGGAACATTCCAAATCTACGTTTCTAGTTATTTTGAAATATACATTAAGTTATTGTTAACTATAGTTGCCCAATCGTGCTATAGGATGATGCCTAACTGAATCAGGTGTAGTGTGTGATACTCCTTCCTGCCGTTACAAGCCCACTGACTCTCAGAGTCAGGAATCAGAGTGCCCACGCTGCCTCCAACTCCCCAGTGTAGCTGTGCCTAGTGCTGTGAAGTGCCAGTCCAGCACCCCGTGTCGGGGTGGGAGCCCTGCTGAGTGCGTACCCATGCTGGGCACACCTGCCCAGCCTGGCATCACACCCGGTGCAGGGCCTGAGCTCAGAAGCCTATCTCCCACCAAAGCTCACTAACAAGAGAATCCCTCCCAAGCTTCTGCTTCTCTCATATTAAGCTTAAAAAGTAAAACTCTGAGCAAAAGCCCAAAGAAACTTTGAGAATTATTTCAATTCATTTTTCTTTAATTGATGCTTTGTTCCCCTCAGAGAGTAAGCTCTACAACTTGATTTTCAAAGGGGGATGTGATAATCAGGGATGCAGTGTTTAGATGTGTGTGTGTGTGTGTGTGTGTGTGTATGAACCTAAAGGCTCTGAGACTATATATAGTCACATATTTTAGATGGACGTCACTTATGGGTGTGAAATTCTACTTTTAGAGTCATGCAGAGGGCCATTTTTCCCCTTTGAAAAATGAGAACTTCTGGTAAAAATTCATTAGTTTATGTCCTAATGGGAAACCCTTCTTGTCACGGTTCTTCTCTATGATGAGACCATTATTCATGCATTCGTATTGTCACCTCTTGTCATTTCTTGTCCACAGGCAAAAACTGGGACCTGACAGCCGCTCTGAGCGACTATGAGCAGCTCCGCCAGGTGCACACAGCCAATCTGCCACATGTGTTCAACGAAGGGCGGGGTCCCAAGCAGCCAGAGCGAGAGCCACAGCCCGGGTACAAGGTGGAGCGACCCTGCCTGCAGAGGCAGGACGACATTGCCCAAGGTACCGCTGAGGGACTGAGCCTGGGCACAGCCGCCCAGGCCAGTGCACCGCAGCTTGCAGGCGGGTTGCGTGGTACAAAGAATGGTGGGGTCATCACCTCCCGGATGCAGACAAATTGGCCTCTCAGTGCCTTCTTTCTCACACTATGCCGAAATGTCCTTTTTTGCTTCTATCCATGGTTCCAACCTCTACCTCAGAAAAGCAGAAAAATGAGTCTGATTTCCTAGGACCCCAAAAGCCCAATAAGTGAGTAAAAGCCAGCATTCCTCCTGGAGTCTTGGTTTTTTCAGACCAAACATCTCTAGTTCTTTCACTTATTTCCAAAGTAACACAGTCTCCAAGTCTGTTCAGCATCACATTTCTTGTCCCACGCGCTCCATCTTCTCTATCCTTTTTCTTCATTATGAAAGTAAGATATGCTTATTATAACAAAGGAAACAATACAGAGATATATGAGGAAAACTTAAGAGCATTCGCCTCCACACCTCCCAGATCTCACCAGTGTAATGACGGCTGATAACATTCTGGTGGTCTCCTCCTGCTCCTCTTGCTATATTGTTCAAAATCAAACACATCAGAGTCAAATGCACAGCACACTGCAAAGTGCTTGTTTCACTGAGCAGGAGATGATGAACATAATCTCTCAATAGCTACATTTTATTCTATAATGTGTTAATTTTTAGATCACTGCTGTATTCATGGTGATTCTGTTTTTGCTTGGGTTTTTGTCGTTGTTATTATTTGTTAATTGCCACTGAAAGCAATGCTGAAAGAAACATCTTTATACCTCTAATCTTACATACTGGTGCTTTTGTTTCTGTAGGTTTGCATTCCCAGAATGGATTTGCTGTGCCAACACATGTGTGTTTCTAGCTTAATAATTTTAGGGCTTCTTTCCTAATATATTGCTACTCACCATGTGTGAAACCGGGTGTTTCCCTTCAATCTTGCCAGCACTGGAAATTACAATGTATGGTGTGCTGGGCCATTCTTTCACTGCTGTAAAGAAATACCTGAGGTTGGGTAATTTATTTTAAAAAGAGGATTTCTTGGCTCATGGTTCTGCAGGCTTTACAGGAAGTATGGTGCTGGCATCTGCTCAGCTTCTGGGGAGGCCTCAGGAAGCTTACAATCATGCAGAAGGCAAAGGGGTAACAGGCACTTCACATGGCCAGGATAGGAGCAGGAGAGAGCGAGTTGGAAGGCAGAGGTGCTGCATACTTTTAAATGATCAGATCTCATGTGAACTCAGAATGAGAGCTCACTTATCACCAAGGGGTTGGCCCAAGCCATTCATGAGGGATCTGCCCCCGTGATCCAAACACCTCCCACTAGGCCTCACCTCCAAGATGGCGGATTGCATTTCAATATGAGATTTGGGTGGTGACAAATATCCAAACTATATCAGTCCACTCCTGGGCCCTCCCAAATCTCATGTCCTTCTCATTGCAAAATACAGTCATGCCTTCCCAGCAGTCCCTCAAAGTCTTGACTTGTTCCAGCATTAACTCATAAGTCCAAACTCTTGTCTGAGTCAAGGCAAGTCCCTTCCACCTGTGAGCCTGTAAAATCAAAAACAAGTTATTCACTCCCAAGATACAATCGGGTAAACATTCCCATTCCAAAAGGGAGACGTTGGCCAAAAGAAAGGGGCTCCAGGCCCCACACAAGTTCAAAACCCAGCAGGACAATCATTAAACCTTAAAGTTCCAAAATAATCTCCTTTGACTCCATGTCTCACATCCAGGGCACACCAGTGGAAGAGGTGGACTCCCAAGACCTTGGGCAGCTCTGCCCCTGTGGCTTTCCAGAGTTCAGCCCCCATGGCTGCTCTCTGCTTGCAGCTTTTCCAGGTGCAGGGTGCAAGCCACTGGTAGATCTACCATTCTGGAGTCTGGAAGGTGGTGGCCCCCTTCTCACGGCTTTACTAGGCAGTGCTCCCATGAGGACTCTGTGTGGGGCCTCCAACCTCACATTTCCCCTTGGCACTGCCCTAGTAGACGTTGTGTGTGAGGGCTATGCCCCTGCTGCAGGCTTCTGCCTGGACACTCAGGCTTTTCCATACATCCTCTGAAATCTAGGCAGAGGTTGCCAAACGTCATTCACTCTTGCATTCTACATGTCTACAGGTTTAACACCATGTGAAAGTCACCAAGGCTTATGGCTTGCACCCTCTGAAGCAGCAGCCTGAACTGTATCTGGGACCTTTTGAGCCAAGGCTGGAGCTGGAGCAGCCAGGATGTGGGGAGCAGTGTCCCAAGGCTACACAAGGTAGCGGGGCCCTGGGCCTGGCCCATGAAACCATTCTTTCCAACTAGGCCTGTAGGCCGTTGATGGGAGGGGCTGCTGTGAAGGTCTCTGAAATGCCTTCAAGGCTTTTTCTCCATTGTCTTAGGTAATAGCACTCATTTAGCTTCCTTTTCGTCATGCAAATATCTCTAGCAAGTAGTTGCTCCTCAGCCTGCTTGAATTCTTCTGAAAATGCTTTTTCTTTCTTTGCCACGTGGCTAGGCTGCAAATTTTTCAAACTTTTACATTCTGCTTCCCTTTTACATTCTGCTTATCTTAAATATAAGTTCCAACTCATATCTTTGCTGCAGCATCTGAATGCAGACTGTTAGAAGCAGCCATGCCACCTCTTGAATACTTTGCTGCTTATAAATTTCTTCTACCACATACCCTAAATCATCACGTTCAAACTTCCACAGATCCCTAGGGTATGAACAAAATGCAGCTGAGCTCTTTGCTAAGGCAAAACACGTGACCATTTGCTCCAGTCCCCAATAATTTCTTCATATCCATCTAAGACCTCCTCAGCCTTGACTCTGTTGTCCATTTCATTATCCGTATTTTGGTCATAACCATTTAACCAGTCCCTAAGAAGTTCCAAACTTTCCCTCACTTGCTGTCTTCTTCTGAATCCTCCAGACTTCCAACTTCTGCCCATTACCCAGTTCCAAAGTTGCTTTCACATTTTCAGGTACCCCTTGGTACTGATTTTCTGTGTTAGCCCTTTCTTGCATTGCTATGAAAAAATATCTGAGGCTGGGTAATTTATAAAGAAAAGAGGTTTACTTGGCTCATGGTTCTGCAGGCTTTATAGGAAGCATGGTGCCGGCATCTGCTCAGCTTCTGGGGAGGCCTCAGGAAGCTTAAAATCATGGCAGGCCTCAGGAAGCTTAAAATCCCAGAGAGGGAACAGGCACTTTACATGGCCAGAGCTGGAGCAAGAGAGAGAGAGTGGTGGGTGGGAGGTGCCACACACTTTTAAATGACCAGATTGCGTGTGAACTGAGCAAGAGCTCGCTTATCACCAAGGGGATAGTCCAAGACATTCATGAGGGATGTGCTTCTAATCCACACACCTCCCACCAGGCCCCCCCTCCAAGATTGGGGATCACATTTCAACTTGAGATTTGGAGACAAATATTCAAACTACATCAAATGTGTTTATGTTGTTTTTCTACTCTGAAGAGTGGAAAATGGTGTCTTGTCTCATCTTGTCATTTGCTTCTTAGGCCATTGGATTTCCCCTTTGTAACGTGGCTGTTCGCATACTTTGTCCATTTTTCTATTGATTGGTTTGCCTTTTCTTATCAATTTGTTGCTCTCTTTGTAATAAAGACTAAAACATATATTTCTTCTATATGTATATGTGTTTTTCCCACATATCACTTGCCTTATGACTTTCTTTTCAGAATATTTTCCCATACACAATGTTTACATTATCTTGCTCTCATGGCTGATGAGCTTTCTCTCTCACTTTGGAAGGTTTCTTGGACTACAGAATTACTGAAATATATTCTTTTTTTTTTTCTTTTGAGATGGAGTCTCACTCTGTCACCCAGGCTGGAGTGCAGTGGCGCAGTCTCAGCTCACTGCAAGCTCCGCCTCATGGGTTCACACCATTCTCCTGCTTCAGCCTCCCGAGTAACTGGGACACAGGTGCCCGCCACCACGCCTAGCTAATTTTTTGTATTTTTAGTAGAGACAAGGTTTCACCGTGTTAGCCAGGATGGTCTCAATCTCCTGACCTTGTGATCTACCTACCTCGGCCTCCCAAAGTGCTGGGATTACAGGCGTGAGCCACCATGCCCGGCCTGAAATATATTCTTATATTTAATTTAAATTTTGTTCTTTGAGTCTTTTCATCAATTTGAAATTTTTGTAAATAGCAAAGAATCTGGTTTTGCTTTCTTCTGTATTGAGAGAGAGTTATTCAAGTACATTTTCCCACTGAACTAAATGCCAGCTTTGCCTTATATTAAATTCTCAACATACCTGGACCTATTTCCATACCTTGTTCTGCCCACCCCTGTGGCTGCCACCCTGTTACACTTGACTCAGTGGTTTCACAGGGTATCACCCTCACCTTCTATTGCTATGCTTTTCCTTTTTTTGTGTGTGCTGTTTTTGAATATTTATTTTGCCATCCAAACCTTAAAATTATAATTCTGAGTGTAATTGGAATGGATTTTTATTTAATTTTTAAAATAATTTGCATTTATAATATTGTTCTTCTATCCAAGAACATTATGTATGCCTCTCCACATATTCAGATTCTGTTCAGATTTTAAGCATGGAAAAAAGAAACTCATTTTTTACTTATTCATCTTTTATCCAGTGAACTACATAAATTCTCTTATTAGTTCTAATAGTTTGTTCTAAGAGAATCACTTGGAGATCTAAGTATACAATCGTATCATCTGAAATAGTCGTATGTTCTTCTTCATATTTATACAATTAATTCAGTTTTTTATTTTATTGAATTAGGTAGACTTTCCTGAACTGTTGCGAATGAATGCTGTCTTTGTTTCTATTAGCTCAGCCTATTATTCAAGCTATATTGGAATCTATATCTTGGATTATTCTCAACTGTTTATTCTGTTGTTTAGAAAAGCCATAATTGAGTTAGAAATTTTAATACATATTATCTGTGTCTTCTCTGAGTTTCATCCTTTCTGCTGTATTTGTTTTGATGCTATCTTGTTAGGTATATGTATATTCATAATTTTTTAGGTTATCTTCCTCTTGTGTGTTTTTTGACCAATATATAGGCTGTCTCTTTGTCAAGCCATTTGATATAATGGTTTTTATCTTGAAATCTGCTTTTGTTGATATTAAACAGCTACCCTGGCTTTCTATTGGTTCATATTTGCCAGAAATATCATTTTTTCTGCTGATATAATTTCAACTTTTCCATATCCTTTCATGTTAAATGTGATTCTTGTAGACAATTTATTATTAGGTTTCATTTTATTATCCAATCCAAGAATCTCTGTCTTTTGAGTGGTTAATTCAATCCATTCTTCTGTCCTATCTTCTCTATCTAGTTAAATTTTTCTACTGGTTTGCAAGTTACACATTCTACTTTTACTCACATTGCAATTACTGCTATTCTATTAAAATCATTATTTTGGTTTTCTTCCTATTATTTTTAAAAACTTAACAACTATATTTTCCCCTGCAAAATACATGTATTAATATGATTTTATGTTGTTCTGTCCTGCCTCTACTTTCTCTCAATCTTATTTAGATACTTTTTGTTGCCTTTGCTTGTTTAGATAACAATTAACTCCTTTATTTATTCACGTGTATTCTTTTCTCTTTTGCTAAAAAAAAAAAAAAAAAAAAAAAATCCTTCCTCAAAGACTACTTCCAGAAACAGTTTTTGCATGGTGAATCTCCTAAGGCCTTGAGTGCCTAAAAAGATTTACATGGTATACTTAAATTTTTATTTAGTAGATTAAAAACTCTAGATTGAAATCATTTTCTTTGAACACTTTCCAACCCTTCCTCCATCGTGTTCTTGCACCTTGTTCTCATGTCTTCTAAGAGATTCACTTGACCTGATGTTTTCACATCCCTATTTATTCTGCACATGAATGCATTATTAGTCCCATTAACATTTTTTAATCCCAAGTTAATTCTTTGTCTTTATTATTATTATTATTATTTTGCATTCTGATATTCTCTTTATCTCTTTGCACGTATTTACTAGGCTCATTTTTTAATCTAGTCCTCCTGGCCAGTACTTTGTTGCCTTTCTTTAACAGTTTCCCTGAAGCTCCTGGGGCACACAGTTATCATCCATCTTCACTTGTGCTGGAGCACAGGCTCTGGTGGATGCTCCTCCAGATGAGAGTCGGGGAAGGGTACTCAAGCTGGAGAGCCTTAGATGTTGTCATTTGGGCTCTAGAAGTTCCCCGCCTGTTCCCCTCCGCATAGCTGGATTGTCTACTGAGGGCTGCTCCCAGCTCCTCTCTTCTAGAAAGTCCTTGTTTCCTGTAGGGACTGCCCTGCTCTGGTGTAACCGCCAAGCTCCCCAGTGTGTTAGGGAAAAGAGGGAAGCAGTGCTTATGGTGACTGGTGCCCCACCCAGCTGTGCTCCAGCACCACCTGACATTCTCCAGCTGGCACAGGGCTGGGGCTAGGGGATGATAGGGAAAGCAGGCCATGCTGGGGAGAGGAAAGGCAGGACCAAGACGCCCTACCCCAGGCCCTCTGTCGGCCTCACCCATTCCCACCTCCTGCCCCTGAGGATTTCCAGGTGTGTGTAAGGACAGGACACTGAGGCTATGCACTGTCTTGCCCCTGTTGTTGATTATTCTTAAATTCGGTTTCATTTCTGCCATTAGACCTGACTCCAGAGGAACCACCCCTTCCAGTCATTGGCTCGGTCTTGTGCTCAGGGCCTTCCTTGACTACACCACACGGTTAAGGCTGCTGGTATCTTTCAGGCAGCAGCAATCCAGACAGATGGCCACATGGCAGTCCTGCTCTTTTGAGCTGGCAGCAAACAAACCAACCCATTATCTTATCCTCCTGGTACAGGGGCTAGAAGGACCCTTCTCTCTGCTACCAGAGAGGTTGGCAGAATCAGGGCCTAGTAAGTGTAAGTGTAGCTGTTACATACTGTGATCTGACTTTTCTTAGATATCATTTAAGAAAAAAAAATAGGACTCTATCCCAGCATAATCCTATTAATTGAGCCTTGTGAGCAATCATATCGATTCCTATTGAATTACAGAGTTTCTGAATTGAATTTATGTCTCCTTTAGTTGAGTTCTTCCTGAAACCATAGTGTGCCAAAACGGAAAATGGAACATTTCATATTCTAAATCAGGGCCCAGAAAAAGACCAGTGAGCCCAATCTGGGCTGTTTTTTAAGTAAAGTTTTATTGGAACACCCCCACGCTCACTCATGTATGTACTGTCTTCGACGGCTTTAGTGCTGCAAAGACAGAGGTGAGTAGTTGAGACTGCATGGCCCACAAAGCCTAAAATATTTCTATCTCACCCTTTAGGAAAAGTTTTGTCCACCTGTTTTAAAATATACCCAGGATCTGTTTTAATCAGGTGTCATAAGACACGCAGACACAGAAATGACTGTCATGAAGGTGGAAGTTGTTTTTTTTTTTAACTCACAGTTCCTTGGAAACAGGAGGCCCAGCACAGCATGCAGGGCCACACGGGGAGGCGCTGGTCATCTGGAGATAGGAGTGAGGGGAAGCATGGGCCAAAGCCTTTGAGGTGGTTTCTATGGGAAGGCAGGGCAGGGGGAGCAGCCCCCTACCCCAGCTAGTGTGCATAACGGCAGCCAGCTCAGAGGCAAAGGGCCTGTCTCCGGCTGCCTGGTACCTGGCCTGAAGTGCTTAGGGCAAAGGAACGTTGCCTCCTGGAGAGTAAGAGCCAGCTGGAGAGGGTAGTCGGGAGTGTAGATTCTGAATTGGCTGCTCCGCATAGGAGAGGTGTGCTGCGGGGCAAGGCCCTTGCCATCTCTTAACATCGGCTCACCTGGGAGGGGCAGCCTCTCCCCAGTCAGGGAGGTCCCAGGTGCCAGAGCCACAAAAACAAAGAAAATAAGAAAACGCAGGGCCAGATGCAGTGACTCATTCCTGTAATCCTCGCTGAGCCCAAGTGTTCAAGACCAGACAGGGCAACATGGCAAGACCCCATCTCTGTAAAAATTAAAAATAAAAGGAAAATAAATGAAAAAAGAATATATAGTTAATACATCTCCCCTTTGTCAGTGGCAGGGAAATTCTGTACATTCTTGTACTATGTTTTGTTTTGTTTTCTAATCTTTCTGTATTTTTCTGAGACATAACTTTGATCATGGTAATTCCTGTAAAACATTTTATTTATACATCCAAAAGTAGAATCACTGAGTTCACGTTTAAAGAATCAGTGTGTGAATGTGTGTGTGTGTGTGTGTGTGTGTGTGTGTGTGTGTGTGTGTGTGTGTGTGTGACTCTGTGTGTGTGTGTGTGAGAGATGATATGTGTGCATTCCTGGGGTGTCACAGGAAATGTTAGAATTAGGAGCATATATTTCTCATTATATAATCTTCAACACAATCTATTAATATTTTTAGTTCAAAAATACTTTTTTCCCTCAAACTCCAAATATTTCATGTTTAGAACTGCAGAACCACATCATGTTGTACTAGGAATCACCGTGTTTCCAAGGCCATCGAAGTGTCTCATGTGGGTGCTGATTGATGGGCCCAGGAGGAGCATGGGTGCCCCTGGACAACAGGTGCCCACTGTTGAGAGCAGCCTTGAGATTGTCTGTCCCACCGATTGCAGGTGCACATAGCACCTCGATTCTCTAATGCCTGATGTCCCTCTCCATCAGATTCTGAAAAATGGGGCAGTTCCTTCTTTCCCAGATACAAAAATGGTAGTTTGTGGCAAGATGAGTGGCCTCAGCATGGCTTGCACGAGGCAGAAAGACACAAGCCTCCACTGCTCCTGCACTCAAGGACCTGAACCAGTGTGGGAAGCAATGGGCCGTCCCCCACCACCCAAGCTGGGCCCATGTGCTCCCTCCGTCTTCTTTCTAATGTCCTGTGTGGTTTAACTTCTCTTTTTACCTTTCTGCAAAATACAAAGAACTTAATCCTGTTGGTCTCTGAATGAAATTGAAGGTGAATCTAAACCACCCATTGCGAAATGTAGTCTGTCTCTGTGACTCTGTATTCATTTTAATGGGAAAAATACACGAACCTTCTGGAAATTAGCTTCGGATTTAAAACTAACTTGCCATAGGATCAAAAGCCTATGCTTTTTAGTCTGTTGTAACAAAACTCCATGAATGCCATTTCTGTCCAGTGCTCTTGCATGTGGGGAAGGAAAATGCTGCTGTTCCGGGTGAAGGCAGGGGCTGGGTTTTCCGTGTGACCGTGGTGTGCTGGTCAGTGTGGACCTCAGAGGGGCATTGCAGGAGCACAGACCTCACCAGTGGGCAGGCTGAACTGGAGGACAGTGGGATTCCTTGGGACCTCAGGGAATAGCCTCAGGAATTTGCCACAGGGCTTAGACAATGCTTATTTATACTTAATTTAGGCAACACAGGCAGCAGGCTTTTGAATAAAACACCAGAGACCATGCTTTCCTCAGAAAAATGAAAGATCTACTGCCCTGCTAAAAAGACTTCTCCTTACTGAAAACACTGACTATGAGAAAAGATAACCTATTCTTAACATATATTTAAGCATTCTTGTTTTATGTTCAATGTTAGTCATTAGAACACAGGGCTTATAAAAACAAGCGTGCTTTTGCAGCATCAAGAAGATACATCTACTTTCTAGGTAATCGACTTCCTAACATGGTAACATATTGTACCTTAGAGAAATCCTACACTGCGTTTCTCATTCCCTGGCTGAAAAGCCCAAGAAGAATAAAGCCAGAGGAGAGCATTATTTTTGAGAGTGCTGTGGCAAAAGAATATCCAGACAGAAGAGAAACACATGGACTGACTTAATATTGTGTGTCCTGGGAGGGCCACGTAGGAGGCGTTTATCAGCGTAACTTTAGTAAAACAACCTGTCTTAAAACCTGAGCTGCTGTGGATGCCTGAATGATTGTTTCTTTGCATTAAGTGCATAAATGCATCGAGACAAAGAGCGGTCTCCCTTGTACCATTTAGTCCTGGGAGAGGACAGCTCAGTGGAATTGAGGTAGATGTAACTTCAGACCCAAGAGCAAGCCTGGTGCTCTTTGACAGTGCTGATGTGCAGTTGTACTGTGGGCTTGCAGCTCCCCACTTACTAAGTGGTTTCATGACTCTTGTGAATAAGTGCCACATACCAGGTGGTGGTGATTAATCCAGCAGCAGGAAGGCCTGCAGGATAGAAAAGGCTTGTAGGATATAAGGGCTGGTGCAGAGAGAATATGGGTGTGCATGTGTATGTGTGTGCACACATGTATGTGTAGGTGTGTATGCATATAGTCTGTGCATGTATGTGCATGTATGTGCACTGTGTGTCCTGTGTATTTGTGTGTGCAAATACATCTATATGTGTACACGTATATAGTATGTGTATAGTCTGTAGTGTACGTGCATGGGCATGTATGTATGTGTGTAGTATATGTGCCGACTATCTGTTTCTATGTGTGTGTCTGCATGCATGTATATGTATGCTATGTAGTGTGTGCACATGTATGTATACAAGTGGATGTTCAGTGTATGTGTGTCTAGTGTGTGCATGCATATGATCCTGTGTATGCTTTTGTATTCATGTGTGTGCATTTATGTGTGTGCATGTGTGTGTATGCGTATGTGTGCAGTATGTGTATGCACATGTATATCTCTGCTTATAAGTGTGTGTGCACATGTATATGTATGTGCGCATGTGCCGTGTAGTATATATGTGTGAACATGTATGGTGTGTTCATATGTGTGCACATATGTATTTTCGTGTGTTGTGTGGTATGTGCATGTGTGTGGTCTGTGTCCATGAATGTGTACCTGTGTGTGTGTATTGTGTGTGCATAGTATGTGTGTTTATGTACATAGAGCCACACCTACACCCACTCAGCCCTTGGGGCTATCTTTCCTTCTCCCCCTGCAGAAAAGCGACTTTCCCGGGGGATTTCCCACGCCAGCTCAGCCATCGTCTCCCTGGCCCGGTCCCACGTGGCAAGTGAATGCAACAACGAGCAGTTCCCCCTGGAGATGCCAATCTACACATTCCAGTTGCCAGACCTGAGCGTGTACAGCGAGGATTTCAGGAGCTTCATCGAGCGGGACTTGATCGAGCAGGCAACAATGGTGGCTTTGGAGCAGGCAGGTGAGTTGCCCCTGCTGGCAGGCCCACCCCCTTTAGGCTTGGTGAATGGTGAGCTGGCCTAACCTACTCTATGAGCAAGAGAAGGGCACATGTTCTCAGACTCTGGGCAGTTTTCAGTTAGGATTCTAGATGCTGCACCGCACCTCCTGCTCTACGGGCCAACAGTGTTCTAGCCAGCATGGGCTGGATGGAGGGGCCGATAACTAGGTGGTGCTGATATCTCTCGAGTTTTTCCCCTTGCTCCTAAATCCCAGTCCTCCTTTAAGGAGAACTCTGTGCTTCTTTGCCTTGCTTCTCTCTTTCCCCAGACAACTCCTCTGTGGGTGTTGAACGAAAGATAGGAAAGACCATGGGCTTTAGAGAAAACGGGAGACCCGCCACTTCCTGTGGACTTGGGCAAGTCAGGTGATCTCTCTCAGCCTCAGTTTCTCCATCTGCAAAGATGAGGAGGCTGCTGACCCGGCAACGCTTTGGGGTACTAAGTGACATGTGCTTTCCATAGCTGTCCATTCCCTCCCTGCACAGCCTCTTCCAGCTTCCAGGTTAAGGAAGCACAAAACCTGACCTCAGTCTCCTTCCTTCTCCTTAGTGTTTCCTCACCACCCTAACATCCCAATGAAGAAAGCGTTCAAGAAGCAAGACAAACTCTCTTCTTTGGAATGTTTAAGGAGAAAATAATGAGTCCAAAACAAATGTCTAAAACAGATTTACGTTCTTCCTGAGACAAAGCAATGCCAGTTTCACTCATAATCATTCACATTATAAACATTGCAAAATCACATATCTGGGGGTTTCTCAGGCACGCATATGGAAGATGTTATGGCTATCTCCTCAGGCCCACCACGCCCCTCCCAGTGGGAGCCCCGCCTGCCTGCACGGGCTGACAGTGCACATGGAGCATGTCCTCAGCCAGTGGGAAGCCCTGCTCCTGCTGGGGTGGGGAAGCATCGCCTTCCAGTGCTGACCCAGCCTTCAGCCAGCTCTTCATGTCCACTGTGGAGTGGAGCCTCCACGTCCAAGGCTTGGTCCGTGGAGACGTCCCCAGATGTGTCATCCCAGGAGTTTAGGGCTGCAGCCAGCAATGCACTGTTAGGGAGTAGAGCTTTTCTCGGCCCTCGGCCAAGACCCAATAAAATTACCAAGCACTTTCTAGAGTTCCAGAAGAAGACAGGAGAGAAATACCTGTAGGTTGGTATGATTCTGATATTGGTGGATGGACCAATCAGGACCCTGGTGGGAAAGAAAAGGCAGCACAAAACTGTGAGATAAAGGACTCCATAAAGGGACTGCTTTCCAAGGAGTGGGCAGGATTTAAGGACACTAGTGAAGGATACTACCGTTCCTGGGGCTACCCTCAGGCCTGGCAAAAAGACAAGGGATGAGAGTGGCTGATGGAGATAGCCACAGGCAGGAGGTGTGGCATCCGGGAGAGAGAAGATGCTGGGGAAATAAATACTCTGACCACACTCTTCCTCCACCATCCAGGTTCTGACCAGTGCCTCTTAATGGCAGAAGGGCAGATTGCGGGGAGCTCACTGATGTGGTCCACTCAGGTCACCCTCTGCATACAGAGCAGCATGGAGAAGGATAGACAGTAGATCTGTGGGGCCAATGGGAAACATCCAGAAAGTCAATGTGCCGGGAAGTTTTAGGAGACCTGGCTTCTGCGTACACGTGTACACCTGCTTTCATGCCATTGCTTGTCATTGTTTGCCCAGGGCTGTCGTCATCCACCACTTTCAAGAGGGAAGGCACAAGATGCGTTTAGACAAAGGACGAGATGTGCCTAGTGGGGCTTATTTGTGTTGGGCAGGCTTGCAGTCAGGTCGTAGCCACAGGACTCATAGAAGCCTCACCAATGGCATGCTTGACATTAGAACAGGCTCTACATTCCCAATAGCTGGATCTCATGTTGTGACTGTGGAGAAATTCTCATCTCAGCTGCTTCACAGCCATCAAGAGCAACCCAATGACTGGCACCCACAGCCTTGCTGTGTCTTACCTCAGCAAGACTCAACAAACATAAAACAATTCAGCTAGATTAGCAATAACCTAAACCACTCACTGTGGGGGCTAGCTATTTTAAAGACGCTTCTATATGACTAATTCAGATAAGATATTTTCAATAGAAAAAGCTCACTATTCATAGAGAAGCGGAAATTAGTATTTGTTAAGAAAGAAACAAGTTTCATGGGTTACTCTCTGTTGAATGCTACGGCGGCGTAGACCTTTATACAGCTCAGCACTGACGATTGCTAATAGCTCGGGTGATCATAGCAGCTGCCTGAGTGCTGTGTTTCGTGTGAAGCACAGTCTCATGCAAGGTTGTAGGTAGACCCCACCATGTTACCTTCTCCTTGAGCCCTACCATGCTTAGCAAAAGCCTTCACTTCTTTTGAATGTCTTTTCTGTTATTTTTTTCCATATTTTGCATTTTAATTTTTATCACTTATATTTTACCTTCCAGACTAGCATTTTAAGATGGGACTCTGACTTCATCCAGTCTTGAAAAATACCTTTTAAAAACCCAAACTTAGTGAGTTAAGATGTTAAATTATGAATAGCTCATTGTTTATGTTGGGCACCACGAAGAGAACCAACTGGAAGCAGAGATCAGTGAAGGCAGGAAGCTCAGGCTCCCACCCAGCGGTGGAGAAGCCATCTGGCCTACACTCGCAGGAGGCCTTGAGGAAGTGGGTCTCACTCTTCAGGGAGTGGTCAAAGGTGCTTGTGGTGCAATTAGCACCTGAAGATCAGGGATCTGCCTGGGACAGGAGTCCTAGTAGCCAACATGTCTTCCTCGTCCCTCACGCTGAAAAATAATAAAAGTGGCCAAGCGCGATGGCTCACGCCTATAATCCTAGCACTTTGGGAGGCCAAGGCAGGAGAATCACTTGAGCTCAGAAGTCCGAGACCAGCTTGAGCAACATAGTAAGACCCCGTCTCTACAAATAATAAACAAATTAGCCAAGCATGATGGTGCACGCCTGTGGTCCCAGCTACTCAGGAGGCTGAGGTGGGAGAATTGCTTGAGTCCAGGCAGTCAGGGCTGCAGTGAGCCATGATCACACCACTGCACTCCAGCCTGGGTAACAAAACCCTGTCTCAAAAAAAAAAAAAAAAAAGAAAAAAAGAAAAATAACAGAGGTACGCAGACAACTGTGTGTGTGCTCCCTCAGAGGAGTGAAGCAGTCTCTGGGCTGGGTGATAGCATGAACCTGACCCCTGCCCACCATCCATCTGACTCCTCCGAACTCCTTTCCTTTGCTCTCAAGCGAGGTCTTAGACTAGGTCATTTCTCAGTGCCCTGCTATGCTCAGACTCACGTGAAGACCCTCAGCCGGCCAGTGCTAAAGGGTCTCCCACAGCCCATCTGGGTGAGGAGTTTGGTCACTGGAAAGCACTGGCAGCTCCTGTACGTTCCACCCCACAGCCAGGCTCTGCTCCCGTGGCCCCCACTGTCACAGTCCACTTTTCGATCATGAAGTGGCCATCCAAGAAAGCTGCTCAGTATTGCTGGGTACAAAGGGTAAATGCCTCTTTCTAATAGCTTAGTGCTTAGAATCTTTATGAATAAACTATTTATATGCAGTATTATTTTACTGAATACATGAGAGATTGAAATACAGATGTCAAAAAATTATTTAGTAAAAAAAAAAATCCATTTGTTTAAGGGACAGTTCTAGCTGTGCTTGGCAGGAAACATTATCTCTGTCATAAGACTTTGGGTGGAGGACTTCCTTTTCCCTTGGACAGAACATGAACCCAGGGCTCAGGTGGTTCTGAAAACTGGCAAACAGTGGCCTTCACTCACTTAACATTGCCCACCATCCAGCTGTCCATCCTGGGGCCTGATTCCACTCTCCTGGGGCCCTGCGTGGTATCTGCCTGGCCTCCCGAGCCACATAGGCAGCCCCGTCTATTTTTGAGGCCTCTGTGTCAAGTGGGGTGCCAGTCTGAACTCCCATAAAACCCACAGATCTGGGAGACTGGTCTTCCCCAAGTCTTCAAACCCTGGAAAACACAACCCACTCCCACCTTATGACAGTCTCAGGGTAACAGAAGGCCGGATCATCTGGGCCTAAAACCAGCTGATCTCCTGAGAGGAAGGGAAACATTTTTCGTTCTTTAATGACTAGCCTGCCATTGAGAAGGCAAGAAACCACTCCTTTTGCCATCAGCTGATCCTGCTGCATTTACACAGGAGATGGCTCGGAGACCGGGGTCTCTGGGTTGGGAAGTATCATCTGCTGCCTGTGGCAGCAGCTAACCACCATGTGGGTGAGATGATGTGGTTCCTCAGTGTGTCTGGGGGCAGAGGGCAGAGGCATTTTTGTGTAATGCAGGAGTCGCTGCATACATGGGAGATGGAAACACATGTTGAAAAATCTCTAGGCATACCTTTGAGTTGTGCTCCAGGGGAGGATAATTGGATTGAGGGGAATCTGCCAGAGAATGGTAAGTTACAGAGGAGGCTTGTGGGCTTCCGAGTCAGCCCGACCCTGGCTTGAGGCCCGGATTGGCAGGGGGAGCTTGGCCATGTCACTTGGCCGGCTGGAGCCTCACTTTCTTCCCTCTGAAAGTCAGAGATGTAACGGCGGCCAAATGGAGACAGATTGACCCAGTGTCAGCCTGTGTTGAATGCCCACGAAATGCCCCATCCAGGTCTGGGGCTACCTCCACACTCCAGGCAGATGAAACCCCTGCCCTCAGGGAGGTGAAATTGCAGTGGAAGAAAGCCAATGAACAACGGGAGCATGAAAATGAAGTGGGGCCTCAGAGGCTACTCTGGGGAGGTTAGGAAGGTGAGGGAATCCCGGGATGCCGCTGGAGGGCAGGGAGGGAGGCAGCAACAGACACCTGCGGGCCAGGCTTTCCTGGCAGAGGGAGTCTAGCATCAAAGTCTTGGCATATTTAAGGAAGCCAGTGTCACCTGAGCTGGTGGAGCGAGGGTGAGAGGATTTGGAAAGGAGGGCAGGAGAATAGGAGCCGGGCCCTAGGGAGCCTCGTCCTTTAGGCTTCACTGAAGGTAGATACGCAGCCCCTGGAGGGTTTTGAGCCGGGGGCTGACGCGTCTTGATTCACATCTGACAGATTCTGGCTGCTGGAGAATGGACTATGGGGTGGTAAGAGAAGAAGCTGGAAGAGCAGGGAGAGGCGGCTGCTCCAGGCCAGGGCAGAGAGAGACGGCTGGCAGGGTCGTGGGGGTGGTAGTGCAGGTGAGGGGCAGTAGAGAGACACGGCTATGGGGTACGTTTTGAAGGCAGACCTACAGGCCTTGATGATGGAGGGCTGGGGCTCTGGCAGGCAGGGAAGAGTCCAGCATGGCCCTAAGAATGTTACCCTGAACATGGGGGTAGATAATGGTGCCTGAGGAGATGCAGACCCCTGGAGGAAGGGCAAGAAGAAGAGGCCAGCACTGTCAGGCAAAGCCCGAGACTGTAGTGAGACTTGTAAAGTTGCTGCCCAGATGAACATGACAGTCTGGAGTCACAGAGAGCCCTGCGTTGGGGATGCGGATGTGGAGTTAGTGCCCTAAAGTGAAATCCGTGGGATCCCGGAGTGAGCTCCTCGTAGGACCCTCCCACCATGCCCCCAACCTGGCTCCATGCAGTGGTGAGCATGAGTTGGACACACATGTCTGGAGCATGGACAGAAAACAAGCTTTCCAAAGACTCAGGCTGGGGCCCTACAGTATTGAGGGCTCAGGAACAGAAGAAGGAGCCAGCAGAGGAGACTGGGAATGTGCGGGCCTGGGAAACAGGGCGAACCAGCAGTGGATAGTGACCCTGACGCCCAGGGTGGAAGGTGTTTCAAGAAGGGAGCAATCAGTGGTGCCAAATATGCCAGTAAGTCAGTGTGCACTAGAAACTGACCGCTGGGTTTGACTGTGAAGGCAAGGTTCTCAGGGAAGCCATGCTGCACTGTGCTTGATACAGAGAAAGGTCAGGAAGCGGCTTCCATTCCCCTTCTCCTTATAGATCTCACTATCGGCTGCTGTGAGTCATCTCTTTCCTCCAGCTACTTTTACACTCC
The DNA here is from genome assembly GCF_029281585.2 of Gorilla gorilla gorilla. Classification (NCBI taxonomy): domain Eukaryota; kingdom Metazoa; phylum Chordata; class Mammalia; order Primates; family Hominidae; genus Gorilla; species Gorilla gorilla. Next base: position 32,207,676 of record NC_073240.2, read on the forward strand.
CTTGCCTTCCACCTCGTGAGGCTTCCATTGGCCTCCTAGCTACCTGGGACCATTCCTTGCTTCCAAAGGCAGCTCCTCCCATGGCCAGTTGCCAAGTTTGCCTTCCCATCCTTGCTGTGCTTTGGAGCTTCCTCCACCCATCAGTCAGGCAGAGTCGCGGCTGCGACTCTGGGCAAGCCTGGAAATACCACGTTCCTTTGTGGGCCAGGTGCAGCGTTGGGCAACCCTGGGCATAGGGCCTGGGCCAGAGTGTGGGAGGGACAGAGGCCAGGGTTCATGTCTCCTCAGCGTAGTGGTCACAGTGTGGTTCCTGTGTAGCCCCCTGAAGGGGTGTCAGGCTCTCCTCTGTGACGTCGTGATGAAGCAGCCCACCTTGTGGGGCTGTTGTGAAGATGAACTGAGGTCGTGTGTGCACAGGGCTGGATGCATACTCAGCATCAAGTAAATGGCCTCCTCTACTATTTATTTTCATAGAGTGGTGTTTCTTATTTTTCTTTCTTCACACTTTTTGCTATAAAGAATTTAAATTGTGACCAAATACTAAGTTATCTTCTCCAGCATTACAATTATTCATTAGTAAACATTGAGCACCTGTGGTGTCTCAAACCCTATTGTCATAGCCCATTTGCATGGCTTTAAAGGGATACCTGAAACCAGGTAATTTATAAAGAAAAGAGGCTTATTTGGCTCACAGTTCTGCAGGCTGTACAAGAAGCATGGGGCCAGCATGTGCTTCTGGTGAAGGCTTCAGGAAGCTTCCAGTCCTGGCAGAAGGGGAAGGGGAAGCAGATGTATCATATGATGTGAAGGGGAGCAAGAGAGGAGGTGCCAGACTCTTTTTAACAATCATCTCATGGGAACCAATAGAATGAGAACTCACTCATTACTGCGAGGATGGCACCCTGCCATTCATGACGAATCCACCCCCATGACCCAAACACCTCCCACCAGGCCCCCCTCCAACATTGGGGATCACATTTCAACATAGATTTGGAGGGGACAAACATCTCAAACTATATCAACTACCAGGATTATCGGGGACAACCAAGATGAGGAACACAAGGCCCCTGCCCCAGAGGAGCAAAGGACATAAAGGCAATGCCGCAGTCCCATGGCAGGAGCTCTCACAGAAGCACGTGCAAAGCACGGTGATGCCCAGAGAGGGGACATCCGAGGGCCCAGGTGGGGAGGGTGCACTCCAGTGATATTAAAAGGAGTTACAGTGTCACATTTAGGGCAAGAATCCCCTCATCTTTCTGATAGAGAATTGTCACGTTTTGTTTTCTTTCATCAAAATGTCGTGGGGTGATGAGCAAAAAGACATCTTATTTTAAAGTGTGTGGTAACCATCTGCTCCAAAGCTGAAGTTAATTGGTCCCATTATCACGGATGAATCAGAGGACTATTGCTCAGAAAAGTCAGAATAAGTGACTAATAGCTCCCCACATGTGAAACCACCTGCCTCCCTCAATGGTGTTCACCTGTGATTTTCTTATTTGCAGAACCTCAAGTTTTCAAGCTATTCACAATGCCAGTGCCCGTGTCTTGTTCCTGTTCTGTGGTTATGTCATGGGGAGTTGGGAATGACCACTCTATCAAAGCCAGGAATAGAAACATGGAACCATGAAACTTTGCATGTTCCCAATCGCACTCCTTGTATGGAGCACACCTTTATCTCGGGCACCACATTCTAGGTTCTGCTGGATGTTAGAGTAGCACTGGGCCATGATGGGGTCTCCGGAGGCTGGAAAGTGCTGGCATTTACCATGGCTGGGCCATCTTTTCAGGGCGGTCACGTCTGATGTACAGCCCTAGGAGTGCTCTCAACTGGGTAAGAGTCTTAGCTTCTGGAAGCCGGCTTACATCAAACCACTAAGCCTTGCCCTCCATCCACACAGCTGCTCTAGCAGGCTGCATCCTGCCTACCTGCCCTCTCCCAGGTGTGCACGGTCTCAACAGCCTGGGCCACACTGTTATCTGCACAGGTTACAGGAGCTGTCTGCTTGCCCTTGAGCATTCAGGTGTTTCTCTGTGCATAGCTCCCCTTAGCAGCATGCACTTCAGGGACACGAGTAAACCTCCCAGACACCTGCTGAACACTCCCGGGATACGCCTCCCAGGATACACATGTGAAATGAATGGACAGAATTCCTATTTAAATATCCTTGGGCTAAAGGACGCTGTATGCATTTCTATTTCTGCCTAACAAATTACCACACATTTGGCAGCTTAAAACAGCACAAGTGTATCATCCCACAGCTTCCGGGGGCCAGCCGTCTGCTGTGCTTTAGCTGGGTCTGAGACTCTGCTCATAGTCTCTCAAGGCTGAAATTAAGGTGTCCCCTGGCTGTGTGCTCATCTAGGGGCGGATCCATAAGTTCCCTGCGGTTGGCAGAATTTAGTTCCTTGCGGCTGAATGACTGAGGTCCCATTTTCTTGCTAACTGTTGGCGCCTGGAGAGTACCCAAGAGACTCAGGAGTGATGCAGGTTCACTGTGCGCTGCTTCCTTGCCAAGTCTCATGCGTGTGTACAGGTTGCACAAAGCAGGTGTCTTACAGACAGGCAGTGAGGGACAATAGCAGCCTAGGGTTCAGGGCAAGACAGTCACACAAGACTTAGGACAGTGCCCAGGGTGCATGCTGTCTTGTGCTGCAGCTGAGGGACCCCAGAAAGCAGCCTGCTGTGGGTTTGATACCTGGGGGATACAGTCATTATTGGGCTAAAACATTGAAATACATCCTGTTCTCGGAGGGACCAGAACAGAGTCCAGACTGTTCCAGCTAGTTTCCCATGATCTCAGGATACTGCATTCTCAGCACATTCTTTTTTTTTTTTTTCTTTTTTCTTTTTTTCCTGGAGACAGGGTCTCCCTCTGTTGCCCAGGCTGGAGTGCAGTGGCACGATCTCGGCTCAGTGCAACCTCCACCTTCTGGGTTCAAGCGATTCTCCTGCCTCAGACTCCCAAGTAGCCAGAACTACAGGTGCCCACCACCAAGCCCAGCTAATTTTTGTATTTTAGTAGAGTATTTTGTATGTAGTAGCATGTTGCCTACAGTAATGCTTGAGAACTACAGGAAAGGGGAAAGAACGGGGTCAGTCCAAAGCCATCCAGGACCCCACACCACATCCTTGCCATCTAGCTCTCTTGTGGCATGGCAGTGAAGTTGTTTACTGCTTCGGGTTGTTTACTGTTTGGCATGGCAGTTGTTTACTGCTTCAAGACCAGCCAGAGAATCTCTCTCTCCTCTCTCCCCCTTTCCCTCTTCCCTCTTCCCTATTCCGTTTACATTCTACCATCTACCCTTTCTCTGTAAATCTCTCTGACTTTCCTTTTCTCTGACCACTAAACCCTCTTTTGGTCCTCAGATTAGGTCAGGCCAACCCAGGATAATCTCCCTTTTGATCAACTCAGAGTCAGTGAATAGTAAAGTAATTACATCTGCAAAATCCCCTCACTTTACCCCATATTATAACCTAATCACAGGAGTGACATCCCGTCGGAGTCACAGGTTCCACCTACACCCAAGGGAAAGGGATGACACAGGAGTACACCCCAGGAGGTGGGAATCTGAGGACCACTTTAGAATTCTGCCTGCCACAGATACAGTGTCATTACTTGCAGTATGATAATTCTTCTATGCTAAAAGATCCAGAATGAGAGATTAAATCATACTGAATATGTTGTGGTCAGGGGAATTTTCTTGATTTCCTGATGTGCCACTTTTAACCATTTCACTTGGATTGGTATGTTACAGCACACTGTGCCTAGAGGCAGGCATGCATTTGGACTGAATTCTACTTTTTTTTTTTTTTTTTTGAGACAAGGCCTCACTCTGTCTCCCAGGCTGGAGAGCAGTGGCACGATGTCAGCTCACTCCAGCCTGTGTCTCCCGGGTTCAAGCGATTCTCCTGCCTTAGCCTCCCAAGTAGCTGGAATTATAGGCATGCACCACCATACCTGGCTAATTTTTATATTTTTGGTAGAGATGGGGTTTTGCCATGTTGGTCAGTCTGGTCTTGAACCCCTGGCCTCAAGTGATCCACCCACCTCAGCCTCCCAAAGTGCTGGGATTATAGGCATGAGCCACAGCGTCCAGCCAGAATTCTACTCTTGATGGCTTCAAATTTCAAACAGCTTGTCTCTGAGCCCTCCAAAGATATCATACCCTTTGATTGGGCTCTTTTGACAATCAGAACCATGGATCTGGTCATCTGGGATAGGATGGGGTGGGCACTATGGCAACTATGCTTTTGATAATAGCAGCCTTCACATATTGGGGATCTCCTGTGTACTAGGTGTATTATACGCCATTTTAATTATGTCCAGATCTCACATCGGCTGCATGCAATTGCCAAGATGCTCTTCATTTTACAGAACAGGCAGAAGAGACTTGGGGAAGCCGAAGGGTTTGCCCATGGCTGCCTGGTTGTGAAATGTCCTCATCCTGCCCATGCCACGAGACCTCCTCAGTTCAGCTCAGAGCATTGGGAACTGTCATCCTTTCCCTCAGGATACTTTCTGCCACGTGACCCATTCCAAATATGAATTGCATGATTTATTGGATTTTCTTAAAAGAATAAATCACCAGTACCAGAGAAAATCTCCAAAGGAACACTCTTTGAGAGGCCAAGTAGAAAGCCAGCAGCCGAGTTACACAGTTCTAGAGGGACACGTTGCTGAGGGCACCGCGCAGGAACATCTGACAGAGGCAAAGTGAAGGGGGGTGGCCCAGAGGGCCCACAGATGATGGGGGTGGCCCGGGAGGCCCACAAATCACGGCAGTCCCCAAGCTTTACATTTAACACTCCTCACACAGAGTGACTGATCCCAAAGTCCTGTCAGGAAGAAAATCAAATGAAGTTATCAAATTTTTAGGAGTATATGGTACATACAGAAGAACAGTTCACAAGCCCAGGAGACTTCAGACCAAGCGTGGCAAGAAGCCTACCTTGCGGCAGTTCCAGCACAGCTGAGAAAGCGTAAAGGAGGAAGCATTTTGACCATTTTTGTGACTGACTGTTACACATTAACCTTCTTTTTAGGGCAAACAGAGTTAGTTTAAGCTGATTTGTCTACAGCTGGTTCACTGAATCATGTGGACTAGCCAATGTTTTGTGTTTTGTTTATGATTAGAGCTAATATCTCGGGGAAATCAGGATGACTTAAGTTTTGGCTACATGGTTATAGGTGGTTGGCCTTGGGGTGTGTCTGAACTGGGGCCTCTATTTTTCTTTAACAGTCCTGTAAAATGCAGGGATACATAATGTTACTGATGTGCTATTACCCACCAAGACTGAAGTTTGGAAGCAAGTCATGTGATGTATCTGCTATAACAGAGCTCGTAAGATCAAAAAATATTCATTAAGTCACTATTGCATTGTCATTATGTTCTCACTTTTATTTTTGTGAGGAAGAAATAGAAATCTGTTTGTTAATCTAGGTATTGGAAATGAAAAGCATGTGTTCAGGTGGGAGTTAAGGAAGGGTTAGAAAATAGAACCTTTAGATGTCTTAAGAAGTGGTAAAATAAAACTGGCAGTGTATCAGATCCATGAGAAGCCAGCCTGTTCAACAATTCTGGGTAAAAATAAGAAACGTGTGATGTTAAAGCATATATTACTGACAATATATAGTCACAGTTTTATGTTGTAGCCTTGTTTATAGACTCAGTCCGCATCTAAGGTACCCCTTAAATATTTCAGACATACTCTTTTGCATTTTATGGAAAAAATAAGATGAGGTGGAAATATTTGCAAATTGGGGTTTTCTGAAGACATTCCATCCAGCAGATTCACCACCTGAATCCTTTCTTTTGCCTTCAAAATGTCGTCTCAGGTGCAAGCAGCTTCCAGCTGTCTTTTCCCTTAGAGTCATCTCTGGAGCTAGACCCATTACCCTTTCATTGTTTTAATTCCTTATTGAAATGTACATGTGGGAAAGTGTGCAAATCGTAAGTGTAGAACAGATCACATCCTATAACAAGGACTCAGACAAGAAACTCACATCAAGAAAAGTGACTTCTTATAGCATAGGTTTATTTTGCCTCTTTTTGAGATTTATATAAATGGAATCATGAATGGGTTAAGTTCTGGATTCTTCTGCTTATCATTAAGCTTATGCAATTCATTCATAGAGTTGTGTAATTACCATATAGCTTACTTATTCTCATTGGTGTATTGCACTGCAATGTATATACATGTATTACAAATAACTTCTCCATTATGTTATTGATGGATTTTTTGGTGTCTTAGCTCAGGCTAACATAACAAAATACCATAGACCAAGTGATTTAAATGACAGAAATTTATTTTCTCACAGTTCTAGAGGCTAGAAGTCCCAGATCAAGGTGCTGGCCAATTCAGTTCCTGGTGAGGATTCTCTTTCTATCTTGTAAACGGCTGCCTTCTCACTGTATTCTCACATGGTCTTTCTTCAGTGCATGCCTTGGGGTGGGGGACAGTTTGAGAGTTGAAGCTCTCTAGAGTCTTTTATACAAACACTAATTCTGGGAGATCAGGGCCCCACCCTTATAACCTCATTTAATGAATTTAAATTACTTCCTTGAAGTCTTCGTCTTCAAATATAGCCACACTGGTGATTAAGATTTCAATATGTGAATTTGGAGGGGACACATTGAGTCCATAACAAGCTGTTGCAACTTTGTCATTATTATAATAAAAGTGGGGTGCTATGAACATTCTTGTACAGGTTTCTGGTAAGCCATGAACACATTTCTAAAGATATATACAGTCATCCCTCAGTATCCATAGGGAATTTGTTCCAGGACCCTCCAGATACTGAAATTCTCAGATGTTCGAGTTCCTTGTAGAAAATGGTGTGCTATTTGCATATAACCTACTCACATTTTCCCATATATTTTAAATCATCTCTAGATTACCTGTAATACCTAACACAATGCCTACATCATTTCATCCATGTGGATTTGACATATTATTTGGCACACAGCAAATTCAAGATTTACTCTTTGGAACTTTATGGAATTTTTTTTCTGGATTATTTCTATCAGCAGTTGGTTGAATTCGCAGATTCAGAACCCACAGATACAGAGGGTCAATTGTACTTAGGAGTGATATTGCTGGATCATAGGATCTACATATGTTCAGCATTATAACAGTTGTCCAAATAGTTTTCCAGAGTGGATGTACCAGTTGCTCTTCCTCTGTTGAGAGTTCTGGTTGCTCCATGTTTTTTGTCTTTTTGTTTTAGTTACTGTGTTGGAAGTGTAGGAGTATCCACACAGTGGTTTTAATTTTTATTTTCTGATGACTAGTAAAATTAGGTACTTTTCATGTTATTGGCCATTTGCATATCCTCTTTTGTTGGGTGCCTTTTCAGGTTTTTTACCCATTTTTAAGATTGCCTTTTTGATTGACTTGTGGGAATTATTTATACATTCTAGATATGGGACCTTTGTCAGGTGTGTATTGCCAATATCTTCACCCACCCCACTGGTTCCCTTTTCACTCACTGACTGATACATTTTGATGAACAGAAGATCATAACTAAAATAGTTCAACTTTTTTTTCCCCTTACTTGAGAGCCTCTATTTCAGCTTAAGAAACCTTTGCCTACCCCAAGGTCCTGAAAATATTCTCCTGCCTTTCATACTTAAATCTATAATCCACCTAAAAATGATTTTCATAAATGATGTGCTATGTAATGAAAGTCCATTTTCCCATATATTCATCAACCTGACATGGTACCATTTATTGAAATCATCTTTTCTTTATTATGCTGCAGTGTAACCTTGAGATACAGCAGGTGACTGTGTAGGTGTGGGTCTGATTCTGGGTCTGTTCTGTTCCATCAACAATTTTGATGTTATTCTTCTTTATCATTAAGTTTAAATCATTTTAAATACTTATTATAATTTTTCCTTTGACTCATAAATTACTTAGAAATATGTTGCTTAATCACTGTGGGGATATTTCTAGGGTTTTTTTTTTCTAGCTTAATTCTTCTGTGGTCAAAGAATGTATAATGAATGATTTCAGACATTTTAAATTTGTTGAGACTTGCTTTATGACCCAGCATATAATTAAGCTTAATAAATATTCTATGTGCACTTGAAAAAAATTTGAATTCTGTCCTTCTTAGGTATAGTACTTTTTATATATGTTAATTATATCAAGTTTGTTAATTTTGTCGCTCAGATCTTTTCTATTCTTCACTAAGTTTTTGTCCACTTATTCTACCAGCTATTGAACAGGGTGTGTTAAGATCTCCTACTATGATTGGGTTTCTCTGTTTCTTCCTTAGTTATCTTTTGCTTTATATATTTTGAAACTGTGTTAGTGGATGCATAGACATTTAGAATTATTACACCATCCTGGTGTAATAACAAAACTAAAGTTTTGTTAGATGCAGCCCTGATGGCAGTGAAGTCTCAGGTTTTCATTTGTCTGAAAATGGCATTATTTTACTTTCATATTTAACAGCTAGTTGTAGGCTTTACAGACCATGTAAGTTCTCTATCACATATTCATTCTCTCTTTCTCTTTCCCTTCCCTCTATACCTCTTATAGACCAAAGTTTACTGACTCCTGATCTATATTATTTTCTCCCTCTACTTTGGATTTAATCACTGTTCCTTTGTAACTTTTTAACATGGATGATTAATTCATTAATTCCTAGCCTTTCTTTTTAACTCTTGCAAGTATTTAAGGTTATTAATTTTTTTCTCCATACTATTTTAGCTATATCCCCAAAATTTTGGAATGTAATATTTTTGTTATTACATGGTTTCAAAATATTTTCTGATTTTCATTTTGGTTTATTATTTGACCCATGAATTATTGTAAGTGCTTCTTTGTTTGCAAGTATGTAAAAACTACTAAATATTTTTAGTTATTTTTATTATAGATTTCTTACTTCCATTGTGGACAAAAAACATTGTCTGTATGATTTGAAATCTCTTGAGAACTTTGCTTCACGATTCAGAATATGATCAGTTTTTTTAAAATCATTCCATGTGTGCTTGAAAATAATGTTTAGTCTTCTGTTTTGGCTGCATTGTATTATATTTGTCCATTTGGTCATTTATTATGTTTTTCACATCTTCTGTACATTTATTGGTTTATTTTTTACTTTTTCTCTCAATTACCGATAGAGATGTGTTAAAATCTCTCATCATGATTGAGTACTTGTCTATATCTCCTTTTATTCCTATGGATTTTTAATCCTGCATAAATACAATGCTATGTTATTGAATACAGCAATTAAACTGATTTCTTCCTCATGAGTTGAGCAGTTGAACAGTGTAGAGGGTACTTATTTAATTCTACTAATGCTTTTTGCCTTTTGATTTATTTTATCTGCTATTGATTCAGCTATGTTAGCTTTCCGTAAGTTAAAACATTCCTGATGTACCATTTGCCACCTTTCATACCTTTACCTATAGCACTTTTGTATTCCTCTGTTTTAGATTTATCTCTTGCAAGCTGCATGTAGTTAATTTATTCATAAAATCAGTTTCACAGCGTTTGTCTTTTAACAGGTGCATTTATTTTTAATGCAACTGCCACTTTCCCCCATTCAATGTGGTGTTTATTCTCTCCTTACACATCTTCTTTTAAATCAATTAAATATTGTTTAATCATGTCTTTTTAAAAATTCTACAAGTTTTGAAGTTATACCCTCTCTTTCCATTATTAAGAGGTTACCCCTAAAACATGCGTATGAATCACATCTCAAATTAATTAACATCTTAACCTACTTTACACCCAGGCAAGACAGGGACTTTGGAGTAGTTTAGTTTTATTCATCCTTATTCTCTCCTGTTTTGTAAGTTGTTGTCATCTATTTTAGTTCTATACTTTTAATCTCATCAGACATTAGGTTTTATATAGTCAACATTCATTTCGATTTACCCATATGCTTACCTTTTTTGTTTCTCCTCATTTCTTCTTGCATGTCAGATCTTCCTTCTGTTTGAAGTTCATCCTTTACAGTTTCTTTAGGTGAGTGCTAATTTTACTCTCTCAGTTTTTGTTAGTCTTAAAATGTCTTTGTTTTGCCCTCATTTTTTGAAAACATTTTTCATGGGTCTAGTATTATAGATAGCCAGTTATTTTCATTCAGCACATTGAAGATTTTTTTTTTTTGGCTTCTTCTTTCCGTTGTTCCTTTGAAGAGGTAGGCTGTCAGTCTATCACTCCTTTGAAGATAATCTGGTTTTTTTCTTTCTCTAGGTGCTTTAACATCTTTTCTCTCTGTCTTTTATATTGTGCCGTTTCACTAGGATATGTTAAGGAAGACATTAATTTTATTGTTCTTAGAATGTCTTAGACTTTTTAAATCTGTGAGTTTATTTTTACATATTTTGGAAAATCCTCAGTCAGTATTCAATATTGCCTGATTCATGCCTTTCTGAATTTTGATTGGACAATGTTAGATCTTTTCAGTCTATTCTTATGTCTCATAAACTCTCTTGCATCTTTTCTCTTTCCCTCTTTGTTGCTTCTTACTTATCTTCAAATGTATTAACTTTTTTCTTCAGCAGTGTCCAACCTGATATTAAACTGATACTTACTTTTTTACTTTAATTTTTATATCTTTCATTTTAAGTTCTATATGTGTTTTCCAAATCTGCCTCTTATTCTTTGGTCATGTTTTGTTTAATTCTTTTGTGTATTTTAAACATTTTTAACATACTTGTTTACAGTCTCTAATCATTTTTAACCTCAAGTTTCTAGGTATCTATAAACTGCTGATTTTGTGTGTATGACTCTTACTCACAATGGCTTGTTTTCTGTTGTGTTTGTAATTTTGGGTTGTGAGCAGGATGTTATATGTGGGACTCTTGTGTGGCCTGTGTTGAGAGTGTACTCCTCTTAGAGAGATTGTTTTTGTTTGTTTGTTTGTACCAGTTTCCCAAGAGAAATTACCTTTGGTACTTAGAACCAATTTTATGTTAATTTCTTGGCTTAGTGGTTCCAAGCCACAAATCAATTTTAGCTCAAATCTTCATGACAGTCAACATTTCCGGGGAAGTTTTTATTTTCCTCTGCTAAGCCTAGGCTAAAAGAGACAAATTTTCTTCCCAACTGCCTTTGCCAGAGCAAAATTATTTCTAATCTTTGCATTCAGGATATAGTTTTTGAGGATCCTAACTCTATGTGGAAGGAAAAGGCCATTCCCAGTCCCAATTCCCCACATTTCAGGGTCTCCAGCCTTTTTTCGAGTTCTTGTGAAGTGATTAAACAGTTAAATGACTTCACTCGTTGGCAGTTGCTGGTTTGGTGCATACTAATTTCCATCCCATATTTATTTCTGGTTGTTGGAGATTTACTACACTTTCTTTCAAGCTTGGATATACATTTGAAAGGATTATTGAAAATAAGTATTTTTATTTTCTGACCTCTTTTCCTCTTTAAATCTGTGCCCTCCTGCTCATCTTAGGGAGAGGGATTTCTCTTTTCAAACGACCAGAGACAAAGCCTTCAGCCCCTACTTTATCTGCAGTGCTACACGCATCCACACAAGATCTTATTTTAAATTATTTTTTGCTAAGTATTACAGAGAAATCAGGAATAATTAAGCATAGAGTAACTAACAAAAGTAAAAATCAATGAGGGTTTGTAGGGATATAAGAAATCTTTTCATTGGTTTTAAAAAGTTGCTTTCTTTGGTTCATTAGGCTTAACACCTAAAGGCCAGGTCTTTCCTTACATTCCTCACATGGTTCCTTTTCCCCAAGATCTACTCAACTTTTTTCTTTAAATCTTTTTTATCCTAATACTACAATCTAACCAATGAATGTAGGCAAAAAAAAATTTAACATGCTGTATTTAGATGTCTACCCAATTCAAGAGTGTAATTTGCATTTCTGAGAACCTCTGGACAGTGCTTCTCAAGCAATCTGTGTTGAAGGACAACTCTTTTCTTTAGATTTCCAATTCACTGTCTCCCTATGCTTCTATAAAATTTAATAAAAATATTACAGCAAAGCGCATTGCTGTAAAAGCTCCTAAACACTTCCTCCCATTTTCTGTACTTGCCTCACTGTGCACCAGCTGACCTCCCTTTAAGCAGCACCAGGCACTCTGTGTGCAAAAGCTTCCCTTTATTTGCAGTTCATAGTCTTTCTTGCATGAATGTCAGAGCAGTTGTGCTTACTCTAAAAAGGACTTCGGTGTATAAAGGTACCTTTTAAGCCAAAGCATTTTGGTTCACTCATTCATTCATTCATTAGTATATGCATAAATATACTCCTTTATTTAACTCAGGATTTTGGACCTATATATGCATAATACATATATGGGGCTTTCTGTATGCCACGCCCTATCTTAAGTACTTTCCCAATATTAAATAATATAATGTTCATAAAAACTCTGTTAGATCAGGACTATTATTATCTCCATTTTTAAGAATTGAACACTGAAACAGAGTGATTAAGTAACTTGCCCAACACCACACTGCTAAGAAATAGTGGAACTGAGATTTGAACCCAGGAAGTCTAACTCCAGCTTCTGTGCCTAACCAGTCTGCTGACTGCCTCTCTAATGACTACCTTAGACACTCTAGTCCAGATTCTGCAAGGGTAGGTGTTCCAAAGGCCACTATTTCATCCTCATTTTCAACTTGAATCAGTTGGTCTTTATTGCACAGACCTCTGAATTGAAAAGGGAAATCAGGCCTTCCACCTCCTTTGTGGGAAGAGTGATGATTGGTTAGCGTGTCTGCCATGGAAAGTGTGGTGATTTTTCAACGCTGCTTGCTATGGTGTAGAGGGGATTGACAGAAGACACTTCAGAGAAGTCACCTATTAGCTTCAGGGCTCTGTGCCTTCAAAAAAATTGAAAATTATAACTAAACTAAAAATTTCAACTCAATCTATTGAAACAGCAGAAAAATTTAGTCAAACTAGCATTAGTTTGCATTAGTTAGATTTGCCCAAAATATTTTTAGCTGAATTCAACCCATTTTTAAAACTTAATCGAGACAAATGAGTTAATTTACATAGAAATTGTCTTTGGCACCAGAACAGAATGTCTCCATTGTAAGACTATAGAGTAAACCCACATGCCATTTCCTTCGTCTTGAATATCTTCACATCTACAGGAAAATTGAAAGATGAGTATTTATATATCTTGCACCAAAAATCACCAGTTTTCAGGACTTTGTCACATTTGCTTTATGTGTATGGAAATACATACACTTTTTCTGAATCATTTGAATGTGTATTGTGGATACTTCACTTCTTCTGAAAATAAAGACATTCTCCTATGTGACTTAACAGCATTAGAAAATTAGCACTAACTTAGTAACGTCAACTAGTAGAGCCCATACTAAGATTTTCCCAATTGGCCCCAAAGTCATTTTTGTAATTTATTTTCATTCCAAAAAACCCAACTTTATGCATTACATTTGGTTGTTATGGCTCTTTATGCACTTTTTTAAAAACATTCTCTCTTCTTTTGTTTTTCATGAAAATGGATAATTTAAGATTCCCAGCCAGTTCACGTACAATGGTCATATCTCATTGTTGAATGCCCCAGTGGGGTTAATTCCTCACCCTTCTCCCAAGTGTAGACCTCGGGGTCATATGACCCTGGGTTACTCTCCTTATATCTGTAATAAAGGCTGGAACAAGCAGAGGCCCTGCTGATCTGCACAGTCTGTAGGGATAGGAAGGGGAAGGTCCTGCTGTGCCTAGACACTGGCAATGAGCCAGGTTGGGGAGAGAGAAAGCTCAAGGGAAAGGAATTGGGGTGTGGGGAGGAAGCAATATGGGAGGAATGGGATAACATGGATTTGAGGCACTTGCTCATTATATGGACCCATTGGATAGCCACTCCCCACCTAGGAATAACAAGTCAGAAGTCTTAAAGAAGAATCCTCAGTCTCTACTGCAGGGGAGAGGCCAAGCCAGCGCCTCCCAGAACCGGTGGCAGAGGAATAAACATTGTGTACAGCACATATTCGTCAACATTTAATAGTATCATTTATCTGAAGATTTGAATATATAATGTATTTTTAAATACTGTCTTCATGTGATATAATGAAAAAAATTGCCAAATTCATGTTGGTGTTACAGCGAGGGAGGAAGGAATGAGAGTGAAATGGGGGAGGCAAATAGAGGGAACTTCAGCTTGATCTTTACTCGTTTTTCTTTTCTTTTATGTTGAAAGGAACCTGCTGGTGCAAATATGGCAGAGGGGTGACATTCATTTGGTTTTGGGTGATGGGTGTGTTTCTTCTGGCACTTTACAAAATTTGAGCTCCAGTTTTGCTGGTTACTCAGTAATACGGCTTTTGAAATCATATAGGTCAGAGAAGTTAAAATTGGCTTGCCACAGACTCAACCATAACAAACAAAATTAGACTGGCCTTTTTTGTGATCTGATTTTGTCCTGGATGTGTGAGGGCTCCTGTTAAGGTTCAGCGGATCGTGGGCAAGTTTACTTACTCCCTGTGAGCCTCAGTTTCCTTCTGTGTAAAATGGGAATAACATCCCCTGACACAGAGCTGGTTGATTTATTGACGGTCCTGCAGTGTGCAGGAGAACACACTAACCCAGCCAGCAGGAGCTTAAACTGTGAGGTCATCATTATCCCACACAACTCAGAGTCTGAAAACAGGGATGTTCATGGCAGGGCTGGCAGCTGCACAGTGTTATGGAGGACCCAGGCACACATAGCACCCTGCTCTTCTCTCCCCAGCGGGTCAGTGCTAGCTCCAGCTGGGGATGCAGTGTAGCTGTGGCCACATCAGGCCACACATCCTCACGCTGCATCATTCAGGGCAGCAAGAGAGAGCCCCTGATTATGGCCCTTGTGAAGGAGGAGCAAGCCCCAGCAGGTCTCCTGTTACATCTTGTGAGCCAGGCGACAGCAGTCCATGGCAAGGGGAGTGGAATTGCACAGATCGTCTTGGACGTATGAACATTTGCACGTTGCCCCATGGGGCAGGCAAGGAGGCTTGCCTGAAAAGCCCCAGACACAAGCAGGGCTCTGTCAGCAAGGTTGGGAGGGAAAAGCTATGGGGTGGGCAAGACAAGGAGGTCTGCCACAGAAAAGCAGACCAGCTGCCTCATTAGCATATTCCCTGTCCCTCCTCTCCCTGATTGTCTACTCACGTTCCCTATACTCCCTGATGGTTGCCCAGAGCACTAGCAGCTGAGATCAATGCAGAGGATGAATGAGGCTGCCCACTTTAGTGTCAAATGTGTTGGATTTCCAGGTGTTACAGCCATTTTGTTGAGTTTTATGCCTTTGTAAGCAAAGATCCTGCCATTTTATTTTACTTTGTGGCAACCCAGTTTTACTGTATCCCAGCCTGGTTGTTATAAACACTTTTTAAAAGTCAAGTGAGACAGGTTGCTATTTCACAGCCTAGAGAAAAAGAAGTGACTAACTAACTGCATGTTTTTTCCAATGACATCCACAACGATCCATCCAGTGGTAGTGTCAGTTAAAGCCCTTACTTGCATTTCTCATTTAGCTTTAATAAGGTGACTTGTAGGTGGTAAGAATATACCAATTTGTTAGCGTAAGCATTAACATCTTCATATAATAAATAGATGTTCGTCTACTTAACTTTGTAGTGTTAATTTTAATACATGCTTTTGTTTAGAATTAAGGGCACAGTTATTTTTTATCAGTAATGCCACTTATTAACAATGGTATCACTGAATCTTAACCAAAAAGCGCTGAAGAGTGGATAAGGATTCAGTTTAAACAAAGAACCAAGAAGTTTTTTTATATTAAACTTTGTTAATATGGCAACACATTAGGCAATAACTGTCTGACTCTAAAATAAATATACTCCTGAGGGCCTTAATTTTCAGGCTTACTTGCAGTCTTTATCCTTCATATTTCATTATTTCTATTCTGATAGAAACAACACCTTTTATTAAAATTAGATTTTTTTATTTGTACAAATTTATGGGGTATATTTGAAATTTCGTTACATGTATATAATGTGTAGTGATTGACTCAGAGTGTTCATCACCCGAGTACAATACATTTTTGTTAAGTAGAATCACCCTATTCTGCTATCCAACATTGAATGTATTCCATCTTACTGTATGTGTGTACCCTTTAACCCACTTCTCTTCATCCTCCCTCACCACTCACCCTTCCCAGTCTCTACTCTCTACCTCTATGTGATCAAATTTCTAGCTCCCACATATAATTCAGAACATACAATATTTGTGTTTTTGTGCATGATTTATTTCACTTAGGATAATGACCTCCAGTTTCATCCATGTTGCTGTAAATGAATGACATCATTCTTGTTAACAGCTGAATAGTATTCTCCTGTGTATTACACGTTTTCTTTAGCCATTGACAGATGGAATGTAGAAATGTAAAACATGTTCTGCTTCTTCAGTTGTTCAAATCCTATTAATATTTCTCTCTTTTTTAAAGAATTTTTGATTAAAATGCTTTTACAATTTCTTGGAAATATCTATTATAAACATTCTCATTTGATTGAAGTTCCCAAAGTGTTGAAGGCCCTAGGGAGGTGCATGTTATATTTCATCCTCCAAATAAAAACATATATATGTCACTAGAAGTTTCACATAACATTAGAAGCTTGATACAACCACTCATAAGCTTGAAGCAATTTTTAAACAATTTTAGTATTATCCAAGAAGTGACATGTAAGATGACCTTTGCGTCACCTGCCTAACATGTAAATGAGCCAGGCTATTTATCCTTTCCATAGACACATTCTTTTGAAAAGCAGCCATGAGTGCAGATGCACCTGTCATCAGGTAGGATAGAGTCTCCTGTAGCCATCAGCCTGGAGATTACCTTTGCCTCGCTTCTGTGCTGTTCACCCATTTCCCTCCTGTTTCCTGTATTTCTCTGGTTTTGGTTTCCACCCTCATTTTGTGGAGTACATCCTCCTGAAGCTTCCTGAGAAAGAGTGAATGAAGATGTCTTGACTTGAGTTCACTAGAAAACAGAACCCGGCCAGGCGCGGTGGCTCACACCTGTAATCCCAGCACTTTGGGAGACTGAGGCGGGCGGATCACGAGGTCAGGAGATTGAGACCATCCTGGCTAACACGGTGAAACCCCGTCTCTACTAAAAAAAAATACAAAAAATTAGCCAGGCGTGGTGGTGGGCGCCTGTAGTCCCAGCTACTCAGGAGGCTGAGGCAGGAGAATGGCATGAACCCAGGAGGCGGAGGTTGCAGTGAGCCAAGATCGCGCCACTGCACTCCAGCGTGGGTGACAGAGCGAGACTCTGTCTCAAAAAAAAAAAAAAAAAAAAAACCAGAACCCAAGGTAACTCCCAATGGCTATTTATTTCAGAGACACAGTCCCAGATGTGTTAGCAACTAGTTTTATTGAGAAATAAGGCTGCTCTGAATTTCTTGTATGAGTCTTATGTTTTCATTTCTCTTGGGTAAATAAATATCCACGAGTGGAATTGCTGGGTCATATGGTAAAGGTAGGTAATAGTCCATTTCACACTGCCATAAAGATACTACCTCAGACTGGGTAATTTATAAACAAAAGGGGTTTAATTGACTCACAATTCAGCATGACTGGGGAGGCTTCAGGAAACTTACAATCATGGCGGAAGGGGAAGGGGAAGTAGGCACCTTCTTCCCAAGGTGGCAGGAGAGAGACAGCACAGGGAAAACTGCCACTTTTAAAACCATCAGATCTCATGAGAACTCACTCACTATCATGAGAACAGCATGGGGGAAACCGCCTCCATGATCTAATCGCCTACCACCAGGTCCTTCCCTTGACACCTGGGCATTACAATTCAAGATGAGATTTGGGTGAGGACACAGAGCCAAACCGTATCAGAGTATGTTGAACTGTATTAGAAATTGCCAAAAGTTTTTCTAAAATAATTGTGCCTTTTTACAATCCCAACAGCAAAGTATGAAAACTCCAGTTGCTCCATGGCCCCTTAGACATCTGTGCTAGTATGTAAAATACAATTGACCCTTGAACAGCACAGGTTTGAACTGCACAGGTCCACTTCCACTTATATGTGGATTTTTTTCAACCCAGTGAGGATCAAAATTACAGTATTCACAGGATGCAAAATCCATGTATATGGAGGGCCAACTTCTTATACATACAAGTTCCACAGAGCCAACTATCAGACTTCAGTATACACAGATTTGGGTGTATGTCGGCGGGGTCCCAGAACCAATCCTGTGCAGATACTTGGGGATGACTGTACCATTGATTTGTGTATATTGATCTTGTATCCTGTGACCTTAAAAAATTGCTTATTAGTTATGGTTTTTTGTAGCTTCCTTATGATTTTCTGTGTGAACTATCATGTTCTCTGCTAAGAAGAATAGTGTTATCTCTTCCTTTCTGATTTGCTAATACAGATTTTATTTCTTTCTCTTGACTTATTTCACTGGCTAGGACTTCTCATACTATGTTGAATAGCAGTGGAGAGAGGGAGCATCTTTGTCTTTTTCCTAGTCTTAGAGGTAAAGCATTCAGTCTTTCACCATTAGGTATGATGTTAGCTATATGTTTGTGTAGATTTTTTAAATCAAGTTATGGAGATCCCCCTATTCCTAGTTTTATGGGAATTTTTAATTATGAGTGAGTATTGAATTTTGTCAAATGCTTTTTCTGCATTCATGATATGATTATGTGATTTTTCTTCTGTAGCCCATTAATATGGTGAATTATATTGATTGATTTTCAAATATTGAGCCATCCTTGCATCCCTTGGTCGTGGTATATAGTTCTTTGTATATGTTACTGTGTTCTACTTGTTTATATTTTCTTATGAATTTTGCATCATATTCATGAGAGGTGTTACTCTGCACTTTTCTCTCTTTGTACTTTCTTTGATTTTGGTATCAGGGTAATGTTGACTATTTTCTGGAGGAGCTTGTATAATATTGGTTGTTGTTAGGTATACCTCTTGGTATAACCTTTTTGGGAATTGTTCTAGTTATTACATTGTATACACATACTTTATCAAAGTCTATTGGTGTTGACATTTTACTACTATTGGTGAAGCATATAAACCTTACCTGCCTTTTTGCTTCTTTATTCTCTACCATTTGTAATAAAATTGTTTTAAATATTTATTCAACATACATTGAAACATATAAACAGATAGGCAATGTCATAATTTTTGCTTTAACCGTCAGACATAATTTAGAAAACTCAAGAGGAGAAGGAAAGTCTATTATATTTGCCCATATTTTTGTTCTTTCCATGTTCTTCCTTCTTTATATGCCAAAATGCCTTCTTTTATCATTTCCTTGCTGCCTAGAGAACTTCCTTTAGCCATTTCTTTAAGGTAGGCTTGCTAGGAACGAAATCTCCTATTGAAGAATATTTTTGCTGGCTTTAAAATTCTGGGCTGACAGTTATTTTGTTTCAGCACTTAAAAAATATTATCTTGGCTGGGCGTGGTGGCTCATGCCTGTAATTCCAGCACTTTGAGAGGCCAACGCAGGCAGATCACTTGAGGTCAGGAGTTCGAGACTAGCCCGGCCAACATGGTAAAACCCTATCTCTACTAAAAATACCAAAAATTAGCCAAGTTTGGTGGTGCATGTCTGTGTCCCAGCTACTTAGGAGGCTGAGGCAGGAAAATCACTTGAACCTAAGAGGCAGAGGTTGCAGTGAGCCGAAATTGCACCACTGCACTCCAGCCTGGGTGACAGAGCAAGACTCTGTCTCAAAAAAAAAAAAAGAAAAATTTATCCTGCTTCCTTCTGGCCTACACGGTAGCCAATGAGAAATGCACTGTCTTTAGAATTGTTTTTCCCAAGGCGTTGTTTCTCCTTGGCAGCTTTTAAGGTTTCTTTGTCTTTAGTTTTTAGAAGTTTTAGAAGTTTGACTATGATATATTTTGGCATGAGTTTCTATGGGTTTTTTTTTTCTGTTTAGGGTTTGCTCAGCTTCTTGAATCTGTATGTTTGTTTGTTCATTTGAAAAAATTGGGAACCTTTTAGTGATTTAGTGATTATTTCTTTGAACACTTTTTTTTTTTTTTTGAGACGGAGTCTCGCTCTTTCACCCAGGCCTAAGTGCAGTGGCGCGATTTCGGCTCCCTGCAAGCTCCGCCTCCCAGGTTCACGCCATTCTCCTGCCTCAGTCCCCCGAGTAGCTGGGACTACAGGGGCCCACCACCACGCCCGGCTAATTTTTTGTATTTTTGGTAGAGACGGGGTTTCACCGTGTTAGCCAGGATGGTCTCAATCTCCTGACCTCGTGATCCGCCCGCCTCGGCCTCCCAAAGTGCTGGGATTACAGGCGTGAGCCACCGCGCCTGGCCTCTTCGAATACTTTTTTAGCTCTACCTTATTTCGCCTCTTCTACGGACTCCAGACTTTTGTCGCAGTCCCACATGTTCCTGAGTTGTGTTCTGTATATGTGGTTTTTTTTTAAGTTTAATTTTTCTCTGTTGTTCAAATTGGGTAATTTCTATGTTACACCTTTACATTACACTGATTCTTTTTCTCCTCTCTGCAATCTGCTTTTCAGCACATCCATTGAGTTTTTAAAATCAGAGTCGTATTTTTCAGTCCCTATTATATCTGCCTATATTTTTGTTCTTTATTTGGCTCTGTTTTGTATCTTCTATTGTTTTGGTAAGACTTTCTATTTCTTTACTACATTTTCTAATTTTTCATTTGTCTTAGGTATGTTTGTAATTGCTTGTTGAAGTATTCTTAGGATGACTACTTTTAAATCCCAGTCAGATAACTCTAACATCTGTCATCTCAGTGTTCATATCTTTTCTTGTTCTGTTTGAAATCTTCCTGGTTCTTGGTATAAGTGATTTTTTTTGTTTGTTTGTTTACAAGGGTATATATTGGGTATTAAGTTATAGGACTCTGGGTCTTACTTAAATCTTGTGTTTTAGCAGACCTCGCGACACCACTCTGGTAGGTTCAGGGGGCCATTGCCTGACAACTGCCAGAGGGTAATTGAAGTACAGGTTCCCCCTCTGCCCCTGTTGATACCTGGGGAATGGGCTTGGTACTTCTTGGCAGGGGTACTTCCTAGCTGAGAGGAGGCAGAGATTCTCATTACAGCCAGATGAGTGTGAAAGTTCAGGCTCCCTATGTGTCCTCTGAAGATAGAGGGCAAGGTGCTTATTACCACCCAGTGGGGTTGAGGTCTTGGCTTTGTACTCAGCCTTCTCTGACACTCCCCAGGTGATGAAGCAGGCAGTGATGAGCACCTTGTTACAGCCTGGTGAGGGTGGAAGTCTAGGCTTCTCACTAGACCTTTGCTGGCAGGGGTGGTGGTCGGGTTATAATTTTTTCTGCGATGTTTGGCTGGAATAGAAGAGGAAATGTCTAAGCAGCTACTGTCTTGCTAAGCTACCCCTTTCCTGGTATTCTGTTTAGAGAGAGCATGCTTTTTCTTTTCTATCTTTTTTTTTTTTTTTTGTGGCCTACTCTCATTGGTTCCAGTTTGTACAGTATCTAATCTGGGATATGTGAGGCAAAAAGAAACTCCAGGGAACCCACCATTATGTCGTTCCTCAAGTCTCAAGATCCCTAGTTAGTCTGCCACTTCTTCTCCACTTTTCAGAGTCTTCTAATATGATTTTATACATAATTTCCAGGGCTTTTCGTTGTACTTAGTAAGAGAAATAGGAAAAAGTACATCTGCTCTATCTTCCCTGAAGGGGAAGTCTCTAAATGTAAATATTCATGAAATTTAACATAACTACACCTATGTAACTATAATGGTTTTGATGAATCAAATGAAATATGAACTATACTTTCAAAGGTATGTGTGCCTCAAAAAAGCAAGATGGTGAAAGGAAAAAATAGCTTTCAGGAGGGAAAGCTGTGTTCAAGGAAATTACAAAGAAATGTTTTATCTTGTGTGAAATACGTTTCCAGATTCCAGGAGAGAAGGTGCTGGCCTTCAGTTTCTTAATGCTGATGCTAATTGATGGGAGGATTTGGCCACTTATTGTCTTCAAAGGGAAAAGAAATCTATATTTTATTTGAGGAGAGAAGTAGCCATAATGTTCCCCCTTTCTACTGAAACCTGTAGAAAATCTGTCCCTGATGTTTATGCCTCCTTAGCAAACACCCCCAATGGCCCCTTCCTTTTCTGGGATCGTGTTCTAAAGTGAGCTTCTTTTCCAGGTCGCCTGAACTGGTGGTCCACTGTGTGCACGAGCTGTAAACGGCTTCTTCCTCTGGCCACGACAGGGGATGGGAACTGCCTTTTACATGCTGCCTCACTGGGTAAGCTCCACAGCACAGATAGAGGGTGGCCAGGCTCCAGGCCTGCGCAAGGAAAGACATATGCTATTGAAGGAAACACTATTGAAGGAAAAGCATACGCTAAATAGAGTCACCCATGTCACTGTCATGAGAAAGTCCCCAGGAGACAGAGCCAACAATCCTGGCCCTTCTTGTCAAGTAGCACTTGGTGGAGAGACAGAACACACATAAGAAAAGACCTGGCGTGATAGAAGGAGGCCTTGAGCATAGCTGCAGGGATGGGACTTAGAGACCGTTGCCTGGTACAAATAAAAAGGACTTCCTGGAGGAAGTGGGATCTTTACTGAAACTTGAAGAACTTGAGAGACTAGAAGAGGACATTGCAGGCAAGGAAACCCCGCAGATAAAGCATAAAGGCAGGAATGGACAGGTGTTTGGAGGTAGGGTGAACGGGGTAAAGCTGGAGTAGGAAGTTTTGGGAGCAGTGCATGAGGTTGGGTAAATGAGGGTCCACTATGTTGACAGCAGTCAACAATTGGCATGGACTAATGGAAACAGACGTAGGTACTGCTCAGATAAATCACAGGGGAGTCAGCATAGTCAGAATATACCACAGAGAGATCAGCACACTTGTCCAATAGAGACGTGAGCTTCCCGATCACACAAAGCCACACAACACAGAAATATTTGGATAATTGAGGATCATCATCGACTTTCTGGAACCTCAGTTATCCCTTTAGGCCCAGCATTATATGCACAAGGCTGAATCCATTTTGATAGGTGAGTCTGGGTTTGCACCAGGGACCATCAGGGCCGGTTGCTTCTTACCCGCCCTGGAGGATAGCGCCTCTCCAAAACACACAACCCTCACACAGGAATGC
Organism: Gorilla gorilla gorilla; assembly: GCF_029281585.2. Taxonomy (NCBI): domain Eukaryota; kingdom Metazoa; phylum Chordata; class Mammalia; order Primates; family Hominidae; genus Gorilla; species Gorilla gorilla. Next base: position 32,230,735 of record NC_073240.2, read on the forward strand.
AGTCCTTGTTGGTCAAACTTGCATCCCCAACAAACGTGGCTTTAACTGGGTGCCATGACCTACATCAAGGGCCAGCCCCCAGACCTCTCTCTCTTTGGACCTGCGGTGAGGCCTATTCAGCAAGAGGTAGGTGAGATAAGACTGTAAAGGGCTTCAAGGGAAATACATCAGGGTCTTGAAGGGTTCCAGAGGAGGATGGAGACCAAGGGCAAGGGAAACATTCCCCAGGCTTGACCTGCAGTGAGGAAAGGCAAGGCAGCCACTTATCTGCTTCATCTCCATGTCATTGGAGCACATTCTGCTTGTTGGCATTGCAAAAGTACTCCACATTCACCATGGTGAGAAAATGAAAATCAGCGACCCCCACCCAGCGGCGGCCACTCTTAACAGTTTGGTCTTGTCATCATCTTCCGGTCTTTTGTCTGTTCTTCAAGTGAAATGATGATCTTGCTGTGTTCACAGTCTTGAATCCAACATTTTCCCTTACAATCTGAGAATTTTCCCTGCTGTTATCCTTCAAACATGATTTTAAGTAGTTGGGTCATATTTTATCATAGTGGATAACATTAACTATTCCCCTGTTATTGAGCATATTTTGCCTTGTTCTTTGTAAAACCTGGAGAAAGAATCTAAAAGAATAAATCTCTCATCTGTGTCAAACAGCAGCCTCATTGTGAAGTCTGGGGCATGGAAATGCTTTTGTCCCTCAGCAACTGCAGCATGTAGAGTCATTGTCCCCATCAGCACAACAGCGGGGCAAGGCCACACCCCACAGCATTTTCCCTGTGAGCACAGTGGGCCTCCCAGGCCTGCCTGGGAAGAGAGAGCCTCCCTCAGGCTGGTCATTTCCATCTGCAAGAGAGCCTGGGCCATGACTGACCAGGGCTGTGAGACCCCCCTCCAAGAATCCCCTGTACAACAATTAGCCCAGAGCTCATAGCAATCTGTCCTCTTATCCCAGCACTTTGTTTCATTTTGTGCCCATATAGCTAAACTCTGCAGGACTGGGACTGCCCAAAGCTGCCACATGACATTCACCAGCAGTCCTTGTGGAACCCCTGTTGGCCTGGCCTGACGTTGAGCTAGGATTGTGGGGCACATATAGAAATGACAGTCATCTTGGAGTCAGGCCTGTAGGCAGATATATGCAGGACAAGGAGGCCATCTCTGCAAGAGAGACCTGCCCAAGGAGCTGTGGGAGAGTCCCAGGAGGCAGCTGAAAGAGGTCTGAGGATGAGTGAGGAGTGACAATGGTCATTCCCCCTCCCCTGCCATCCTGTAGAAAAAGGCGAAGCCTTGCTGGCTAGAAGCCTGTGGCAGGCCTGGGCTATTGCATATCCAAAGATGCCCAGCCAGTTGAGCCTTTGAAAACATCAGTTCACATTACTCTCCTTCTGAAGACTCTCCAGAGGCTCACAGTTCCCTTGAGAGCCCCTTTTTCACTGTCCCTCTCCCCTCGATCCCACTTTAGCTACCTTTCCCTCTTGCCTTTTCTCAAGTACTGCCCCCTCTGGGTCTGTCCCTGGCCTTTCCCTGTGCTGGGACGGCAACTCGGCTCCTTCCTCCACCCATTTGAGCCTTTGCTCCTATGTCTCCATTCACGCCACAGCAAATCTGCCTGCCTCACCTCTCCTCGTGGGGCTGCCACCCTCAACATCGTACACTCTGTGCCAGCCTCGTGGCTGTCCTCACTTCCCCACAACATGTGCTCCATGAGATTTTAGGAACTTCATGTGTCCCGGCCACTGCCACATATATTCCCAGCACCTAGAATGAGTGAGTGGGGGGGTGGATGGCTGGATGGACGGATGGATGGATGGATTCCCGTGTGTTTTCCCTTGTAGCCAGAGCTGCCCTTCTCTTGAGCACTTCTCCCATGAGTTGGGGTTCTTGATCACGTCTAAGCTGCCCAGAGCACATTCTCAGAGATGGCTGGTTTCTCTCTATATCCTCTCAGCACCTGACACAGGATGAGACCCTCTCACTAGGAAGCAGGCGCTCTCTCCTGGGCCAGGTGTGTGCAGTGGTGTCACTGACGCTCTGCTTCTCAGGAAGCTGAGAAGCCTCAGGGCTGGAGAGGAGGGAAATGGCAGACCCTGGAGAAGCCAGGATGCTAATGGCCTCCCTCGCCTGGAGCCCTCCATAAGGACACTGGACAGCCTGTCCCTGTCCCCTAGTCAGTCCCCCACCCAAATGTAAGACTTGAATAATGACCATTAGGTCCTGAAAGCAAACCAGCAACATTGAGAATGGGTTGCCAAGGGCACCAGAGAGGAAAAGCACTTGATTTTCACCCACTATTATTTTGCTAAGAACAGGATGTGCTGCTTCATTCACCTACTTGCCTTAACAGGAAGCCTCAGGAAGAAGGCTGGAGGGGAATTAACAGAACCGCTGAGTAAGGAGGCTGCTCTGCGTGCAGACAGGAGGCTCTCCCAGTGGGTCGTGGTAGTTTGCATCACCTCTGGCTTGTCTTTTCTCATGTCCTTTCTCTCCTCTGTTCTCCATGGCCTCCTGGCTCCAGGAATGTGGGGGTTTCATGACCGGGACCTGGTGTTACGGAAAGCTCTCTATACCATGATGAGGACGGGAGCTGAGAGGGAAGCCCTGAAGCGGAGGTGGAGGTGGCAGCAGACGCAGCAGAATAAGGAGGTTGGTATCCACTGGCATGGCCAGAGCCCGGGACCCAGGCCAGGTGCAGCCTCGGGCCATGGTCGAGTCCACAGCATGGCCTCCAGGCCCCAGACGGTCTTACGAGGGGAGGCAGAAACAGCCCCTGGGATCAGGAAAGTCTCCTGCTTTTAAGCCCACAGAGGAGGAGCCTGTTAAAATAGCAGAGTCCCGGCAGACAGCAACTATGCATCCACTTGTGCTTCCTTAAGGCATAATCATGAAAGCTGCCTACCTTCATTCCCAAAAGCATCCTGGCTTGGATGATGAATTATATATATGACTGCCTGCTGTCAGGTGCAGCCCATGGCCCCAGCCCCTGTGTGTGAGCTCAGTCCAAAGGGATTCCCGATTGTCCCCAACCATGGTAAACATGAGGACCTTGCTCTCCTAGAAGAATCTGAACGGCCAGCCCCAGTTAGGTGCAGGCACAGGTTAATGCTCGGTCATCCCCAGCCCCTGAGAATGACCCTTGTTGGTGGGCAGATTCCCAGCAGCTCTGGAATTAGAGCTTGGGGCTTCTGAAAATATAGTGTGCATAGCAAAGGTGGCCAAGAGGGTGCAGTTGGTATAGTTGGTAGCTACCTACAGATGTGCCTGGCCTGGGTCCCGGTAAGGCTGGTCCAGATTGGGAGGGTGAGGAGAGGAGGGCAGCGCAGCTGTGGCCCACCCCCCTTCTGAGCCGGCTCCCCTCTGCCAGTCAGGGCTGGTGTACACAGAGGAGGAGTGGGAGCGGGAGTGGACGGAGCTGCTGAAGCTGGCCTCCAGCGAGCCGCGCACACACTTCAGCAAGAATGGCGGCACGGGCGGGGGGTAAGTGCTGCCCCTGCTCTCCCCAGAAGTCACCTCCAGCTCCAGGCCACCCAGGGCTACACACAGCATGGGGGGATGGCACGGGGGGGAATGTGGGACTCTTGTGCTGTGGAAGACAGAAAGATTCCAGCTTTCCAGCATTAGCTTCAAGACAAGGACGCACGGGAGGACTGTGGGTGATGGCTGGCCCCGCCAGGTGCTAGTGGAAGGGTATGCAGCCCCCACATGCACTATGCAGGCAGAGGTGAGCTCACATGAGCTGCCTCCAGGCCACTTTCCTTGAACTTTGTTGTGCAGAACAGTTGGGGTGTGCGCCTTCAGGGCACAGCAGGCCTCTGGAGGTCACACGTGGTGGTGAGCATTCCCACACATTGCCATCGCACGAACCTGGCTCTGAAGTTTGGGTTTTCTCCCCCAACTAACTAATTTGTGGCTTCAAGAAGTTGCCCTGAAAGCAGAAGCTCATTAAGCTAGCCTGGTGTTTCCCAGATGGGCTCCATGGATATTATATGTGTTCCCAGCAAAAAGACTTCACATCTGTGCATGTTTAGGAATAGCTTGTTCCTACAGAAACACCTTGGATGTTCTAGTATGGAATGAAGACTGTGGCCAGACCAGTGGGCCAGCCATAGAGCCTTGGCCATGGCTTATTCTTCAGTTCATATTCTCTGGAACCTGAAAGCAAAGGTGTTGCTCCTAGAGAAGGTCTCAGCCAAACATGAGAAAGTGTGAGCAGTAACACCAGGGAGACCCATGGAAGGAGGATTGCATGCAGCTCCAGGCTGCCCTCAGGCTCATGGGCCCTGCAGTGGGCAACTGGGTCCTCACCCACCCACCAAGGCAGGGCCTAGTGCCTCATGGGCCAGCTCTCCCTGGAGGCCCCAGCTGGAAAAGAGGCTCCCACAGAGCTGCAGCTGCAGCAGTGGCGTCCAAGACCATGTTTGAAGATGAAATCATTAGAAACCCACATACGCTGGCACACCCTTCCTCCAGGGCTGTCTTGTCACTGTGTTTTAAGGCTATGTTATGTCCATACCAACAGTCTATCTTGGCAGGACATTTGAGGACAAGCATTCTGAAGACTCAGTCAACTGTGGAAAACTGCTCTCTTCCTCTGCACGCCTCCCGAGTCCTGCCTGTGATGGGTCTTAAGTGTTCCTCAACATCGTTTTCACAGTTGCCTCTCTCCCTCCTGCCACAGGGAGGACGCCTGATAGGTGCTGGCAGACTGGATCCAGGCCAGGTGTCTCTGCCAGGGACAGGGAGGAGTGGGGAAAGACAGCAGCAATGATGACTTTGATAGTGGGTGAAAATCAATCACAGGTGACCATCACATACACATCTCCTGAGGTACCCCCATCCAGGAGGAGCTTCGCCCAAGGTCTCATGGCTAGTCAGCCCATCTGACTCCTAAGGCCACAGTCTGGTACCCTGCTGCCTGCTCCCTGGGGCCCGAGGGATTCAGATGCTAATGGGGACACAGGGACCACTTGGTGTCTGTCCCTATCTCCCACAGAGTCTGAGTGATCAACCTTAATCTAACAAAAGGATTAGGTCCCTTTAGGAATATCCAAAATGGCCCAGACATTGTCCCATTTATGTAGGATAGCCTGGGCCCCTGCCCCTGGGAGCCATAGTTCTGGCTGCCACATCACAAAAGAGAAGGAAGAACCCGGGGAATGGCCAGAGAGGGGAAACTAAACAACCAAGGGTGGATGGGAGTGACCCCATCAGGAAAGAATGGAGAGATGAGGCAGGAAGGTATGGGTGGTGTTGGGGGAACGGAAGGAGGGAGGCGAGCACAGGTGGGGTGGGGTGGGGTCGGGGAGACCATAAGAGGGCCCTGTGCTAGGCACTCTCTCCCCTCCTTTCAAACTCTGCCTCACAAGCCTCCAGTACCCCTTCCACAGATTCAAAAACTGAGCCTCAATGGGATTAGGTAACTGTTCCAAGACCACAAAAATGATAAATGGAAGGAGCCAAAAAGTCAAAATTTGGTCTGATCATTAAGTCTCCTCTTTTGACCAGGCTCTACAGCCTAACAAAATCCCTCAAATACAGCAGTCTGTAGAAAGGACACAGCCACCTGGTCCCCACAGATGCCACTGATGCTCAGGTCGGAATCCTGTGCCAGTGATGCAGGAGGCATTTCTAGGGTTTCAGCAACAGGTTTTTCCAGTGGAGAAAGAAAAAGGGGAAAAAAAAAAAAAAAACTCAGAAGAGGACAGAGCATATGCAATAGGAATCTATCAAACAGAGTTGCTTCTGTAGCCAGATGCCTCCTTGGGTTACCTGGAACCTTTGCATGGCCAGTCAAGGAGGGAGGCCTTTGGAACCAGGCCTAAAACATTTTCCTGGGAATGGGGAGTTTTGGCTGAGTCCCATGGACTGGGGTAACGGACAGAGAGCGCCTCAGCAAGGCACCCGTGCAGCTGTGCAGGACTCGCCAACAGGGTGCTCCAGAGCTGTCACCTGCTCCAAGAATTCACTTGGGGTTCAGAGTCCACAAGAGAGGCCTTTGTGCACAAGCACAGTTGCTCTGCCTTTTGCCTGTGTCTTCTCTCCCCATGTTGAGCTGAGAGGTGTAGGGCATCATCTCTGGGGCTTGAGAGCTGCAGGGATGAGTTTCTGACACCTGACTGAAGGGCCTGAAGGCAGAAACTGGCGAGCTCAGGGTTCACAGGGCTGTGGTGGGCTGTGCAGGCCAGGACATGGGGCCGTAGGGGATGTAAGGCCAGGATGCTGCGAGCTGCCCGAGGTCCAGGCATGGATTCAGGGAGGAGGCCCCAAGCGGGCTGGCTTCAGGACTCATCTATGGTGGGGACCACACAGAAGACCAGCCCCTGAGGCCAGGGCTGAGGGTGGACACGAGTAGTCAGTGAGATGAGCCACCACTGCAGCCCAGGGACCTAAGGACACAGCCCCTCAACTGGCAGAGAGCTCTGAAGACCCAAAAAAAGCACTTCCTCAGACAGCAGGTCAGCACTGGGACCTCCAGCGAGCCCAGCGGGCCCTGAAGGAAGACAGCAAGAAAGACTTTGCCACCCTCCTGCCCCTCCTCTCTGCCTGTGCCGGCCCCACAGGGGACACAGACAGCAGCCAGAGAAGGGGAGGAGGCAAAAGGTGAAACAGAGAAGCCAGCTGGAAGCTAACCCAGTCTTTCAGGAGGCTCAAGCTTGGGGCTGATAGCCCCCTGCACAGGAAAGTAACCAGAAGAACCACACAAAATTTCCAGGGTGCCACCCGGGAATAGAAAAGAGCAAGTCAAGGGAGAGTTTGCAGGCATGATGGCGAGAAGAACTAAGGTGGCTTTATTCATCCCAGCCTGGGTTTCCCAGAACCTGTTCCCCACGGATGAGGGTAAAGGGTGCAGTGCGGGCCCTGCATCCTGCTCTGGGAGCCCCTGGTATGGAGACAGATGGGGCAGCCCCTGTACTATTGGTCCTTGACACAGATGATGGCCTGGAGTCATTTTAAACTTGTTACTTTCCCAGAAAGCAACTATGTCACGTATCTGAAGAGGTCAGCAGGGACCAGAGACCAGGTGTGGGTGTGAGCTAGACCTGCTTCCTCTCACTGTGCCTCCCAGGAGGACTCACAGTGGCCAGGCCCCGGCCACGTGGAAGAACCAGGCCTTCCCTAGGGCTTGGGGAGGGATTAGTGAGGTCAGATGGGAATGTGAACAGTGTCATCTACTGAGCCCATGTTATGTGTCAGGCAGGCCTATGAGCTGTCATTATCATCACCAATCACAGATAAGGAGGCTGAGATTCAGAGAATTAGATAATGTATTAGGGTTCTCCAGAGAAACAGAACCAATAAAAGACACACATATAAAGAGATCTAATGTAGGTATTGGCTCACGTGATTATGGTGTCTGAGAATTCCCACGATCTGGCATGTGCCAGCTGGAGACCCAGGAAAGCCAGTGGTGTAGCATGAAGGCCCAAGAGCTGGAGAACTGATGGTGTGGATCCAGTCTGAATCTGAAGGCCTGAGAACCAGGAGTGCTGAGGGCAGAAAGTCCATGTCCCAGCTCAAACAGGTTTGGTTATTCCGCCCTCCGCCACTGTTTTGTTCCCATCATGAATAGATCAGATGAGCCCCACCCATACTGGTGAAAGCCCTCTGCTTTCTGCTCTCCAGCAATTCAAATGCTAATCTCATCCAAAATGCCCTCACAGACACATGCAGAAATAACGTTTAACCAGCTATCTAACCATCACAGGTTAGCTTCCAATGTCCCACAGCCTGAAAGACACAAAGCCAGAACCTGAACTTAGAACTGACCAAAGAAACCTAAGCCCACACTCTTGACAAATGCAGACCAGGCATGAGGAGTAGGAATCAACCACTTATCTTGACTATGGTGAAAATAATCATTTTTGTTCTTTAAACTTTTAAAAGAACTACTTATTTGTTTTCTGTTTGATGAGAAGGGCTAAGTGGAAGCTGAGAGGCCAGTCGGACAGACAAAGAGGAAAAGAGAGCAGAGCACGAGGGACCGTTTGGGGGACCCTCTGGCAGCCCCTGGGGGCATCTTCTGTCTAGGTCCTTACTTTTCTCACATGCTAACCTCTCTGCTTTCTCTGTGTAGTTGAGTTTCTGAAATTTCACTGACAATGTGTTTGCTGCATTTCTTTTTGTTAGCTTTTTTCAGACGTAGCTAGAATCCCAAGTGATTTCCTAGCACACAGTCTGAGAGTTGTCAATTTCAGTCAGTCTTTTGAGGAAAAGCAAGAGGCATTTTATTCCTGGGAGATGCCCACACCACAGCCTGGTGCTCCCGGGCCATGGGCTGGCCTTGTGCAGGAAAGGAGGCATTCTTATGTGTATTCCTGAAGGTGCCATGACTTCTACCAGCAGACCAAGCAGAAAGAGCATCTGCTAACGTAAGGTGTCCTCACTTTGCAGATGTGGGACCCGGCTCAAATTTTTAAAGACATTTCTAATTGAAAATAAGACCAAAGTTGACTCTCTATCTAGGGATGGTTCTCAAGTAGGAGCCTTCTCTGATCTTCCTGTCTAAAGAATCCACCTTTTATCACTCTACTGAGAGTTTCTTTTTTATTATTTTATTATTTATTTAAATATGTTTAGGGGATACAAGTTCAGGTTTCTTACATGCAAATATCGCATTGTGGTAAAGTCTGGGATTTTAGCGTACCCATTACCCAAGTAGTGAACATTGTAATTTTTCAATCCTCACCCCCTCGAACCCTCCGGCCTGTCATAGCCTCCAGTGTCTATTGTTCCATTCTGCCTGTCCATATGTACGCGTTGTTTAGCCCCCAGCTATAAGTGAGAACATGCAGTATTTGACTTTCTGTTTCTGAGTAGTATCACTGAGGATAATCGTTTCCATATCCATCCATGTTGCTGCAAAAGACAGGATTCCATTCTTTTTTATGGCTGAGTCATATTCCATGGCATATATATACATTTTCTTTATCTAATCCTACGTTGATGGACACTTAGGTGGTTTCTATCTTTTTGCCATTGTGAATAGTGTTAGAGTAAACATGCAGGTATCTTTTTGATAGAATGATTCATTTCCCTTTGGGTATATACCTAGTAGTGGGATTGCTGGATTGAGTGGTAGTTCTATTTTTAGTTCTTTGAGAAATCTCCACACTGTTTTCCATAAAGGTTGTATGAATTTACATTCCTACCAACAGTATGTGTTCCCTTTTCATCATATCCTCACCAACATCTATTTTTGTTTTTGTTACATTTGCTTTTGAAGACTTGGTCATAAATTATTTGCATAGGCCAATGTCCAAAAGAGTTTTACATAGGTTTCCTTGTAGAATGTTTATAGTTTCAGGTCTTACATTTAGGTCTTTAATCCATTTTGAGTTAATTTTTGTGTATGGTGAGAAGTGTGGGTCCAATCTCATTCTTCTGCATATCGCTATGCAGTTTTCCCAACACTAAATAGTGAATGACACAAAATGAATAGTGTCATTTCCCCAGTGTATACTTTTGTTGGTGTTGTTGAAGATCAGTTGGTTGTAAGTATGTGGCTTCATTTATAGGTTATGTATTCTGTTCCATTGATCTATGTGTCTGTTTTTGTACCAAACCATACTGTTTTGTTTACTATAACCTTGTAGTACAATTTGAAATTAGATGATGTTATCCTTCAGCTTTGTTCTTTTTGCTTAGGATTCCTTTGGCTAGACAGGCTCCTTTTTAGTTCTATATGAAATTTATTGTTTTTTATAATCCTGTGAAAAATGACATTGGTAACTGGATAGGGATTGTATTGAATCTGTAGATTACTGTAGCAATATAGTCATTTTAATGACGTCGATTCTTCTAATCCATGAGCATGGGATGTTTTTCCATTCATTTGTGTCATCGACAATTTTTTTCTTCAGTGTTTTGTAGTCCTCCTTATAGAGATCTTTCACCTCCCTGGTTAAATATATTCCTCGATATTTTTGTAGCTAATTTAAATGGGATTGCCTTCTTGATTTAGTCCTCAGCTAGATTGTTACTGGTATATAGAAATGCTACTGCTTTCAGTATGTTAATGTTGTATCCTGAAACTTTACTAAATTTGTGTATCAAATATAACAGGTTTTTGGTAGAGTCTTTATGGTTTTCTAATTATAAAATCATATCATTAGCAAACAGGGATGATCTGACTTCTTTTCCAATTTGGATGCCTTTTGTTTTTTTCTCTTGCCTGACTGCGCTGTGGGTACTTCCAGTACTGTGTTGAATAACAGTGGTAAAAGTGGGCATCCTCATCTTGTTCCAGTCCTTAGAGGAAAAGCTTTCAACTTTTCCCCATTAAGTATGCTGTTAGCTGTGGGGTTGTCATATAAGACCTTTATTATGTTGAGGTATGTTCTTTCTATGCCTAGTTTGTTGAGGATTTTCATCATGAAGTGATGCTGAATTGTATTGAATGCAAAAATCCTTGACAAAATACTAGCAAATCAAATCTAACAGGACATCGAAAAGATAATACACCATAATCAGGTGGGATTTATCCCAGGGATGCAAGGATGATTCAACATACACAAACCAATGAATGTGATATATCACGTAAACAGAATTAAGAACAAAAACCATATGATCATCTTGATAGATGCAGAAAAATAACTGATAATTTCTTATTTGATCATGTGTTAGTATCTCTCCCTACCTAAACCTGCATTCATGGGCACACATGGGCAAGTGTGAGTGCGCATGCGTGCGTGCACACACACACAGCACAGTGCTAGACCTGTAGTGGATAATCAGTAACTATTTGTCACATGACTGACCTCAGCTTATTGATCCTAAGCAATAAGTCTTGTTCCTCAAGCCACACTGGCCACTGCTAGAAGGTCTTTCAGAGCCTAAGACCCATTCAGTCCCTTCGAAGCACTGGGAGGCTCCCGTCCTTCCATCTCAGCTTCCCAGGCCATAGCTCTTAGCAGAGTCCCTGCTAGCCTGTACTGTGCCTTTGGAGAGTCTTTTGTAAAAGGTGCCTGTCTGGGCAGGCACAGTCCTTGACCAGGGGCAAAGGCCCACAGCAGGACATAGGCTGGGTTCAGCCCCTTGAGCCTCCTCAGACTGGCTCTGCTGTGCAGGGCCCTACCTGAGAGAGGGGTTGAGGCACACCACTCAGAAATGCTGCCCGTGAGATCTGTGCATGAGGAGAACCTTGCACCTGTGAAAAGGAGTAAGGACCGTCCCCACATACTGTGCTGTGGGTGTCTCAGGATGCATCAGGAGGAGGAAAAGGCAATGGTTGGAATAGTGAGTATAAACATACTACCTAGAGGTGGGAGGATGTGTGCATACAGTTTATGCGCATTTACTCACATTCATATGTGTGTGCACACAGATGTGCACTTACATTTTTTTTTTTTTTATCAGATGGAGTCTCGCTCTGTCACCCAGGCTAGAATGCAGTGGCGCGATCTCGGCTCACTGCAACCTACACCTCCTGGGTTCAAGCGATGATCCTGCCTCAGCCTCCCGAGTAGCTGGGACTACAGGCACAAGCCACCATGCCTGGCTAATTTTTGTATTTTCAGTAGAGACAGGGTTTCACCATGTTGGCCAGGATGGTCTCGATCTCCTGACCTCATGATCCACCCGCCTCGGCCTCCCAAAGTGCTGGGATTACAGGTGTGAACCACCACACCTGGCCTTGCACTTACTTTTTTTATGGAAGGGTACACCAAAAACCAACACCTATGTCCCCATAGGTGAGGTGACTACAATTTATCATCCAAACTGGTTCATTTGGGGGAAGGAAAGTGGGCACTAACCACTTGGGATGTGTGAACAGGACTTTCCCAAGCAAAACAGGAGGTGTGGACACCCCATCTGGAGGAGGGGATATGGGGAGGGACCTGGGAGGCTTCATCCAGGCTCTCCGTCTGGGTGGCTGGGTGACTGCCCTTTAACAAGCCCTGCCGGCCCCAGACTGGCTTCCTTATCTATGACACGCGCTCTTGCCGAGGATGGTCTCCAAGGATGGTGGCTACAGCTTAAGCCAGGGTGCCCCCAAACTGTTCCCTGGGGCCTGAGATACCATCTGGACCTTGCTCCATGACCTTTGCTTCTTGGTCCTGCCAGGGGGGACTCCTCAGCCTCTTCCCACCCCCATCTTTCTCAGGGTGTTTTCATTGGGTAGACGGTATATCCCTAACCCTGGAAATTCTCCCTCCTGAAGTACCCACTGGAGAAGCAGATGTAGGTGCCCTGGAGAACTCAGTGTGTGGGGCCCAAAGCATGTTAGGAAGTTCTCAGGACATGCACATCTTGGAGGATGAAGTCATTATATTGCATGTCAGTCTTCTTTGCAGTAAGCACTGATTTTTAAGCATTTTAGGAATTGTTATGTCTTTGCCCAGTGGCCAGATTCTCCCCACAATCCCAGATCTCGCATTTGCTCAGCAAACTCACAAGAAGAAGACATGAAGTCTCAGGGCTAAAAGTGGGAGTGAATTTTCAGAATTGGTTTTTCTGAAACTGATTTCTACCAATGGGCTCTGGTCACAGAGTGCAGGTCACAGTTCCAAACTCTCGTCCCAGATAAGATCTTGTTTGCCCTCCATTTTAGAGCCCCCAGCTAAATTGGAGTTCCAGTACCAGAGCAGCTAGAAAACCTGCAATAAGGAGAAATGAAAAGGGACCTGGACATAGGCGTTTACAGTGTGCCTTTCATGGGATACTTCTCTTACCTGGCAGGTGTCCTAATGCCTGGTTGCCTAACCCATGACCCATGTCCCTCACATGGGAAGCTTGTTTGTACTGGCAGATGGCTTTGTGGCTCCTGTCTGGCCTGTGTCTAGTTTTTTCTTACCTGACCATCGCTCTGTGGCTGGGACCAGCCTTGTGTTCTCCTTGGCGTCTGGTGAAAACATGGCCTGGGGTAGCCTCTGCTGCTTCCAATGGAAGGTGCAAATTCAATCCACCGCCACAATGGGAAGCAAGTTCAAAGGTTTTTACTTATAGATCCTGGGCATGGAGGCCATCATGAGTTGGGAGGGCAGTGCTCCATCCCAGGGTCACATTGAGGCAGGGATTAAGATTCAGGCAGAGAGATCCAACTAGAAATATATATAGGGGAATAGGATGTGTGTCACTTTAAGTTCATGGGCAAATGTCTGAATGGTCCATTTAAAGGAAGTGGTGGGAAAGTGGAAAGCCCAGTCTGCTAGGCAGAGAGACGCCTCTAAGTTCTTATCTCTGGCCACCAGCATGGGTCTTTGGGTGTGGTGTTCTACTTCTAATGCCCAGGCAGCAACCTCTGCTGTTTTGTTTCTGTTACACCCTCTACACCCTCAGGTGCTCTCTGGCTGCCTTCAACACTGAGGCTCCTGGTATAGAACCAGGACCCTCCCTAAGTCTTGGACAAGGAGCCAGAAGCAAGTAGGGAACATCATTATGATTTTCAAGCTGCCCCCCGCTGGAGCTGGGATCCTCTCCGCCACCCCCTGGGTCACTGAGCAGGTTTCAGTTGCTCACATGGCTCCCATGCTCAACACCAAAACTGGAATGGAGAAAGGCTGCTCTGCTCCAGCTGTCCTCCATCACCTCTCAACTGGGCCTGCCATCCTATCATTGCTGCTGAAATAAAATGGCCCTGCCTTAAGTTAGCCATGAAAAGAATGCCATGCCAGTACAATGGTGCCTAATACTTAACCTTTGCACCATTGTTACCTTGGAGGCCCTCCTGCATAGCTACTCAAATACCAGAGTGTTCTGCCAGGAGGCTCCATGCTGGGCATGGTCCAACTCCATGCCTTTGCCCTAGCACAGAACTTGAAGGATGGGTAGATGAATGGACAGACAAGTAGGTGCTTGGGCAGATAGATGGTTGAATGGAAGAATTGAAGGATGAGTACATGGATGGATGCGTGGGTAGGTGGGTGGGTGGGTGGGTGGATGGATGGATGGATGGATAGATGTACATGTGGGTGGATGGACAGGTGGATGGGTGGGTGGGTGGACAGGTGTATGGGTGGGTGGATGGCATGGATGGATGAATGGATGGACGGATGGATGGATGGATGGATAGATGGATGGATGGATAGATGGACATGTGGGTGGATGGACAGGCGGATGGGTGGTTGGGTGGACAGTTGTGTGGGTGGGTGGATGGCATGAATGGATGGACAGATGGATGCACAGACAGCAGATGGATGGATGGATGGATGGATGGATGGACAAGTGGATGGGTGGATCAATAGATGGATGGATGAAGAGAGAGAGGGAGGGAAGGAAGAGAGATGGGTGGGTGGGTGGGTAGATGGATGGATGGATGAATGGATGGATAGATAGATAGGAAGAAGGATGGATAGGTTGGTAGATGTTACATGAAGGCAGGGTTCTCTGAGGGCCTCTGCAGTGCCTTTCACAGCACCAGTGTATAGTAAGTGCTCAATGAATATTTATTGGTTTTTTGGTTGGAAATATGATGGCCCTGCTTTAAGTTTTGCATGAGAAGAATGCTGTGCCAGTACAAAGGTGCCTAATACTGAGCCTTCACGCTGTTGTTACCATGGGGGTCATCCTATGTAGCTGCTCAGATCCCAGAGTGTTCTGCCAGGAAGTGAAGATGGGACTCAGAACCCAGGCCTGAGAGGGCTACCATTCACCTTGCTCTGCCCACTTCTCAGCATTAGTACCTGACTCAAGAGCAGCTCCTCTCTTTCCAGCACTGCCCCCTCCATTCCTTGAATTAGGGAAGGAACAGTGCTCCACATTTCTAGTTGGGGTATTTCTCTCTCCAAGTATGCAGGTTTTAACTCCATATTCTCTCCCCCTGTGCTGTTCGTTATGTTGTTCAACCATTCACTCGCCGGCACTCAACGCATACTAGGTGACAGGGACAAACAAGCAACTTCCAAAAGCACTTGACCCCCCAGGCACTGCAGCTTGGCTTTCAGGTGTGGCTGGGCAGGCTAATCACCTGCAATGTTTCAAAATGCACACCCAGGAGCGCTGCATTTAGACCTGGCATAAAATATATGTGTGTGTATGTGTGAATATGTATTCATGTCAATACATATTTAAAACATTCCTCTTCTACTTCCCTTTCCTTCCTTGCTGAAAAAGTAAGTTCTAAAGCCATTAGGTGGGGCAAAGCAAGGTGGCATCTGGAGTGGGTGGGGGATGGGAGGACACCAGGGGCCAGAGCCACACAGGTGAAGAGGGCCACCTCACGGATGGGGAGCAGAGGTGGGAGATGGCTGACATATGGGAAGACTGATCAAATAAGGAAATGCTTTAGAATGAATACGAACACGTTTTCTGAAAGTAAGTGAAGAAAGTTGCAAATAGAATTAACTTTGTGGGGTTGGATTGGAATTGGAGGTATCAATGAACTCAAGGTTTCCTATAAATATTGAGAGGGAGAGAAAGATGAAAATAAACATGCAAAAATATGTATCCATGTGTGAGTGTGAACTTGAACCATCTTTTTGCACCAGGAAGCAAGAAAGTGCTCTAAGAAATGATGGGAGCTGGGCACAGTGGCTCACACCTGTAATCCCAACACTTTGGGAGGCTGAGACAGAAGGATGACTTGTGCCCAGAAGTTCGAGACCAGCCTTGGCAACATAGCGAGACCCCTGTCTCTACAAAAATGAAAAAAGTTTTCTGGGCATAGTGGTGGCCTGTGGTCCCAGCTACTTGGGAGGTCAGAATGGGAGGCTCACTTGACCCCAGGAGTTCAAGGCTGTGGTGAGCTATGATCTCACCACTGCACTCCAGCCTGGGCAACAGAGTGAGACCCTGTCTCAAAAAAAAAAAAAGAAAGAAAAGAAAAAAAGAAATGATGAAGATGTCAAAAGGACACAGATCCAGCTTTAGAGAAGCCACACTGACCACATCAAGGAGTATCTGAGCATCCACATAATCACACTAATGGATTATAACCCACTGAATAAAATGGAAAACCAGAAATCCATAGTGATACCAATAAACCTATAAAGATTTGGTGAGGAATGGAGTATTTGCATAGGTTCAAGTTCCTCTCCACAAAATGCTTGTTAATTTCAAATGAAAAATTAGTAGTCTGCAGGGGCAAGGCCTGGAAGATGACCTTAAGGAGTGGTCCAGGTCAACCTCACCAGTGATGGGACAACCTCACCAGTGATGGGACAATCTGCAGTTCACACAACCTGATAAGATGTCACAAGAAGGACTCAGCTTGACCCAATCCAATCTAACTGTGAGGAAATAGAGAAACCCTTATGAAGGACATTCTACAAAATACCCAACCTGTAATCTTCAAAAATGTCAAGGTCATGGAAGTCAAGGATATCCTGAGAAATGTTCCAGGTGAAGGAGACTAAGGAGACGCCACTGCTGAATGCAGCACCTGATCCTGAGCAGGAACCTTTGTTGTAAAAGGCATTATTGGGACAGCTGGCACACACATGTGGGGTCTGGTGATTGCATGTAACTGTGTGAATTCCTGATGTCGGTAGCCGTGTGGTGGTTGTGTAGGAGGATGTTCTGTTCATAGAAAATGAGCAAGAACTTTCCAGGGTGATGGGGTGCCAGGTTGGCTGTTTATTTTCAAATGGTTCAGGGAAACAAAAGCTCTTTTTACTGTATGTGCGCAACTATTTTGTGAGGTTTCGATTGCTGCCAATTTTTTGAACTGTTAAAATAAGGTTAATTGGGTTGGATGTGGTGGCTCACGCCTGTAATCCCAGCACTTTGGGAGGCCAAGGCTGGTGGATCACTTGAGGCCAGGAGTTCGAGACCAGCCTGGCCAACATGGTGAAAACCCGTCTCCACTAAAAATACAAAAAAATTAGCTGGGCATGGTGGCAAATGCCTGTAATCCCAGCTACTTGGGAGGCTGAGGCTTGTAAAAAGTAAAATAGAGGTTCTTCTTTAAAGACTTTCCTCCCCATCTAGTTAAAAATAAATAGTAACTTCTTTTAGAAGCAAAATTTATTCAAAGACCTGTGCTAACATTCTTAAATATCTGCTAGCCATAATAAAAAAATCAACATACTTTATATTCTTAGCTCCCACAATTTAACCTAAATATTTGCCTTGCATACTTATACTAGTCCAAGCAAGCACTAAGTCATAGTCTGGTCCTCTTCCTTCTTTAAAAGCATTTTTACCTTTCTCAGCATTCAACAAGTTACTTCCTCCTTCCTTTATTCTCCTCTGCATTTGCCTCTTTTAAAAAATTCTAAGTTACTAACCAATCAAAACAAATACAAAATGTAAAATCCCGTTCCAGCCAATAAAAACCAGACACAGCAGTAAGGTGGACACGTCAGGTTATAAATGACCCTGTCTCTTTTATTCAATATACTCTCATAATAAAACTGCTGGCAAGTACACCCTTTCTACAGAAAATATAAAAATGGCCTCGCTAAAAAAAATTAAATTTATATTCAAGTAATATTGCTTTACGACACCAGGAAACAAACATTTCAAACAATTTTGGTGACCTGTATGGGGATACATTCTCTGCCGGGGTGGTCTCCAGTCCTTCCTCATAAGGGAGCGTGCTCCTCTGCCTCATTGCAGTGGCCTCAAGGATAAGAGCTCAAAACCCACCCGGTATGTGGAATAAACTCAGAGTCTCAGCAATGCAAAAAAAAAAAAAAAATCCTCACATATCACGTGAACCAGAAAACTGTGCACAGATTGAGGAAAAAACACCGGTAAAGTATTTCCTTAGTAATCAAGACTGAGGAAAAAGCTGCGGGGCAGTAAAGCATTCCTTAGTTAAAACATACCAAGGAGAGAGAAACTGCAGGGGCAGTAAAACATTCCTTAGGACTAGACACAAAAAGCCATGGGAGGTGGTAAAATATTTCTTAGCCAGGATGTCTTAAAGGTTAAAAAAAGGTTAAAAAAATGACCACTGAGTGGGGGTTAAACCTCAAAAAGAGGTGAGAAATCCCCATGGGGGGGGGATGTTAAGCCTTAAGGTAAAAAATCCCCATTGTCCGGGGTTAAACCTCAAAAAGAGGTGAGAAATCCCCATGGGGGGGCGTTGAACCTCACACAAACCTCCGATAGTAAAATATATATACATATATATGTATGTTACATATAGATATACATATGTATGTATGTTACATATAGATATACATATGTATGTATGTTACATATAGATATACATATGTATGTTACATATAGATATACATATGTATGTTACATATAGATATACATATGTATGTTACATATAGATATACATATGTATGTTACATATAGATATACATATGTATGTTACATATAGATATACATATGTATGTTACATATAGATATACATATGTATGTTACATATAGATATACATATGTATGTTACATATAGATATACATATGTATGTTACATATAGATATACATATGTATGTTACATATAGATATACATATGTATGTTACATATAGATATACATATGTATGTTACATATAGATATACATATGTATGTTACATATAGATATACATATGAATGTTACATATAGATATACATATGAATGTTACATATAGATATACATATGAATGTTACATATAGATATACATATGAATGTTACATATAGATATACATACATGTGAATGTTACATATAGATATACATACATGTGAATGTTACATATAGATATACATATGTGAATGTTACATATAGATATACATATATGTGAATGTTACATATAGATATATATACATATATATATTCAAAACTCCCCTTCCCCCTCTTCTTGGGGAAAAAAAAAAAAGACTAAGCTCCACTCCTGCTAGTCGCTCCTCTAGGGGAAGGGGAAAAAAAAAAGCAAAAACACCAAGCATGATGCCAGACAGCCAGGCACACCAAAAATTAAGTCCCTCTCCCCACCCCAGCTCTGTGTGAAAAAGAGAGCGGGGACTGTCGCAGAAAGAAAAGCCAACAAGATGAAAGGACCTAACTCTTACGACTAATGACAGGTGTCTGCCAAGCCTGTGGGCCAGTGATGGCCCTGGGCCAGGACTGCAGCCGGCCGGGGGCCAAGACTACAGCCATGCAAATCCCACCCAGCCCAGAAAACTAAATGTAGAAAAAATAAATCAGGGGAAAAAAAAAAAACAGGGGAAACAGACGGCAGCGCATACATGCAGGTGGGGCCCGAAGTCCCTTGCCCAGCCTGCGCCGCAAGACCGGGAAAAAAAAAGGAAACAAAAAATGACAGAGAAGGAGAGAAAAATAAAATGCAAATAAAAAAAAAGGAAAATAAAGTGCAAATAAGAAAAAAATATAGGAGAAAAAAGTAAGTAAAAAAATAACTAGAAAAGACAAAAATCAAAGAAAGACACAGTAAAATTAGGAAAAGAAATAATGTAAAAGGCAGAACATTAAAACATGTTAAAAATTGTCTATAAAAGTCATAAAAAAGTTATAAAAAAATTTATGCAAAAAATATTATATAATTTAAAAGTAATTAGGCCTCCTAAATGTAAAACTATTTAAAAAACAGTTTATACAGTTTATATACAAAATATGTAAAAATATATACTTTTAATAAAATTACAAAAAGACATAAAAATATGAATTTTTACCTACATTAAAAGGTTACAAAAATTTTGTTTTAAAACTTTAAACAAGGCCGGGCGTGGTGGCTCATGCCTATAATTTCAGCACTTTGGGAGGCCAAGGCAGGCGGTCACGAGGTCAGGAGATCAAGACCATCCTGGCTAACATGGTGAAACCCCATCTCTACTAAAAATACAAAAAAAATAGCCGGGCATGGAGGCAGGCACCTGTAGTCCCAGCTACTCGGGAGGCTGAGGCAAAAGAATGGCGTGAACCCAGGAGGCAGAATTTGCGGTGAGCTGAGATCGCACCACTGCACTCCAGCCTGGGCAACAGAGCAAGACTCCATCTCAAAAAAAAAAAAAAGTTTAAACAAATTTAAAAATATTAATTATAAAGAAAATTCTGTATGTAAACATATTAGCTAAAGAGGTATCCAATTTTTCTGTAAACTAAACATTAAAATAAAAGCACAATAAATTTTTCTTAAAGCACTAACCTGCTCTTTAACAAAAATTATAAAAAGTTAAAAAAAGTCTATAAAAACCTTACCTTATAGTCAGACATTAAAAGTAAATAATGTCTGCAAAATTTTATTAAAATAAAGTTTAACATTAATAGCACATTAATGTAAAAAAACATAAAATCATACAAAAAGCATTATCAAATATAAAATAGTGCTTAACTTTCTCAAAGCCCGAGGGCGGCCGAATAAGTCACAAGGCCCCTCATCCCCAAGGCCACAACGCGCAGGGGCGGTGAAGGCCACAAAAAAGCCAAGACCTTAAGAGGGGGCAGGGCCACAATGTCCCCTAGGCAACGCTAAGCAGAAATGGAGCAGAAGACGTCACCGTGGGGCCTCAAGCCCCAGAATACGCAACAAAAATTATATACTTAATTTATCTTCCACTTTCCCTTTCCTCAAAACTAAAAATCTTTTAACACAGGTACCAACTCTAAAATTTCTAGTACATCAGCACCAGCCTAAAAACCACATTCTTGCCTGGCGCAGTTTCTCACGCCTGTAATCCCAGCACTTTGAGAGGCCGAGGCAGGCGGATCATGAGGTCAGGAGATCAAGACCATCCTGGCTAACACAGTGAAACCCCGTCTCTACTAAAAATACAAAAAGAAATTAGCCGAGCGTGGTGGCAGGCGCCTGTAGTCCCAGCTACTGGGGAGGCTGAGGCAGGAGAATGGTGTGAACCCAGGAGGCGGAGCTTGCAGTGAGCGGAGATCGCGCCACTGCACTCCAGCCTGGGTGACAGAGCAAGACTCCGTCTCAAAACAAAACAAAAACACATCCTTATCAAAAAATAAAAAACTCAAGCCAGCCTGGGAAGGACCCTATTTTATGCTGTTAACTACTAAGACCCCTGTCCACACAGCCAAGAAAAAATGGACCCACTATACTCAAATCAAGAAAACATCTTAGGTTACTATACTAAAATCAAGCCCTACTAAGTTAAAATTTTAAAAAGCTTAATTTTCATATACTTTCTCTATTACTTCCTTTCCTTTCCTTATTCTGTTACTAGCTCCCTTGTTATTAATGTAACTAAATCGAACTCACCTCAAACCATTGCCTTTAATGCTTGCTCTATCATACCTTGTAAAAATATTAAAAAATCAATGACAGCTAGCCTTTTCACACAAATATTTATGTCCTGGCCCTCTAATTAACACAACTACCCCTAACACTTATCGTTATAATCACCTGCAGCCAAAACGCCAATTTCCTGCTCCTACTGAGAGGTGAAGCCAGCTGGACTTCCTGGGTTGAGTGGGGACTTGGAGAACTTTTCTGTCTTACAAGAGGATTGTAAAATGCACCAATCAGCAGTCTGTAGCTAGAACTGTAAAACACACCAATCAGCGCTCTGTAAAATGCACCAATCCGCAGAATCCTAAAAGTAGCCAGTCACAGGGAAGATTGAAAAAAGGACATTCTGATAGGACAGAAATGGAACATGGGCGGGGCCAATAAGGGAATAAAAGCTTGCCACCCCCCCCCAGCCAGCAGCGGCAGCAACCTGCTCGGGTCCTGTTCCATGGTTTAGAACCTTTGTTCTTTCTCTCTTCACAATAAATCTTGCTGCTGCTCACTCTTTGGGTCCGTGCCACACTTAAGAGGTGTAACACGCGACTTCATTTTTGAAGTCAGTGAGCCCACAAAGCCACTAGAAGGAACCAACTCCGGACACACTACAGCCTAACAACCTTATAATAAATGGAACGACGTCCTTTAAATTACTCAAGAGCAAAGTTAAACTTTCACACACACACAAAAAAAACATACAAATCTAAAACCCTTCATCTATTTCATTAAAAAACCGACCCAACCTTCTCAATATAATCCTGTCCTTCTATCACCACCTCCACCTTAACTAACTCTAAACCTACCCTTAATCACTTCTATAATATAGAAATTTGACATAAATTTTTAAAAACCCTAAATATTTTTAAAATACACATTATTCCCCCATCTTCCCCTTCTTCAGTAGCCTAAGTTCTAAATCCCACACCAGTTACTCCTGCATCTAATAAAAGTAGAATGTCTATTATAAAAACAAAAAATCAAAGACAGACCTCAGCCATCAAAACAATACATCAAAATACAAATGCCTAGCTAAAATAAATATTCCATTCACACTTTAAAAACAATTATTACACTATTACATTTGTACACATGGTACTCCAGAGGCCCAAATTATCCCCTTTCCACTTAAATGGTCACCTCATCAACCAAATATAAACTATATAGTAGCTCTTTTTCAAAATCCCACTGCTTAAAATAATCCATCATGCCAAGCTCTCTCTGCTATTTCCTAAAATTTAACACCCTGCGGGTCAGCCCCCGAGGACAATCCAGCTTGCACCTTTTCTAAATGCCAAATTTACACTGTGCCTCTCATGGCAAGAAAAAAATTTAATATTCCTTAAAAGCATTAAAAAAAATGCAAGAAGCTCAAGCTTTTCCAAAAGCTCGCCCATCAATCCATGCTTAGCCATCCCCAAGCAAATATATGGTAGTACTGTAAAGGACCTTTACTAAACGCTGTGCCAAATAATTGAAACAGTACTAATCCAATTAGCTGTCCTTCACTCTAGCATTTCATCAATCTAAAAAAATAAAAACAAAACACCGCAGGCCAAAAAAAATTCCTTGTAAGTCCTTTAATCCTCAAGTTTATATAAATGCTATTAAAATCCTGTAAAAAAAATTCCAAATAAATTTAAAACACAAAATCAAATAGCTGCAAAATTTAAGTCCACGTTATTCTGGTAAGTATGAATTAAAAAAATGTAAACTAAACTGTTACAATCAGCAACAATTCATAAATTACACTGAAAACGCCATCAAAAAAAATAGCTAAGCAATTAGGACCTACCAGACAAATTGCCTTAAAAAAAGCTTTAAATATAATATCAGCAAAAAAAAGTCATAATTAAAACTCAGTATTGTACCTTTATTCCTAATACTGCCCCTAACAAAACTATAACAAAAGCACTACAAAAATTAACAGCACTATCCAATAAACTTGCCAAAAACTCTAAAATAAATAACCCTTTTTCTAAAATAATAAAACATTAATTCGATAAGTAAAAAAAAAAAAAATTGTGGCCAGGCATGGTGGCTCATGTCTGTAATCCCAGCACTTTGGGAGGCCGAGGCAGGTGGATCACGAGGTCAGGAGATCAAGACCATCCTGGCTAACACGTCTCTACTAAAAATACAAAAAATTAGCCGGGCGTGGTGGCAGGCGCCTGTAGTCCCAGCTACCGGGGAGGCTGAGGCAGGAGAATGGCGTGAACCCGGGAGGTGGAGCTTGCAGTGAGCCGAGATCATGCCACTGCACTCCAGCCTGGGCGACAGAGTGAGACTCCATCTCAAAAAAAAAAAAAAAAAAAATTAACTTCAATTCTCACCTTGTTCGCTCTTATTAATATACTTATAAGCTATTATGTTATTCCCTGCCTTCAAAATTTTATACAAAAACTTATCTCTACCACTCTTACAAAGTTAACTCCTAACTCTCCTCCACCCTATTCGAAAAATTACTTCTCTTAAAGCTATTAAAACAGACAAATTAAAAAAAATTATAAGAGGGAGAATTGTAAAAAGTAAAATAGAGGTTTCTCTTCAAAGCCTTTCTTCCCCATCTAATTAAAAATAAATAGTAACTTCTCTTAGAAGCAAAATTTATTCAAAGACCTGTGCTAAGATTCTTAAATATCTGCTAGCCATAATAAAAAAATCAGTATACTTTATATTCTTAGCTCCCACAATTTAGCCTAAATATTTGCCCTAGCATACTTATACTAGTCCAAGAAAGCAGTAAGTCACACCCTGTTCCTCTTCCTTATTTAAAAGTATTTTTACCTTTCTCAACATTCCTTCCTTTATTCTTCTCTGCCTTTGCCTCTCTTAAAAAATTCTAAGTTACTAACCCATCAAAACAAATACAAAATGTAAAATCCCATTCCACCCAATAAAAACTGGACACAGCAATAAGGTGGACATGTCAGGTTATAAATAACCTTATCTCCTTTATTTAATATACTCTCATAACAAAACTGCGAGCAAGTATACCCTTTCTACAAAAAATATAAAAATAGCCTTACTAAAAAAATTTATATTCAAGTGCTATTTCTTTACACCACCAGAAAACAAACATTTCAAGCAGGTTGCAGTGAGCTGAGATAACGCCACTGCACTCCAGGCTGGGTAACAAAGCAAGACTCTGTCTCAAAAAAAGGTAAATTGAGTCATAAGAAAAAGAAAAAACATGGCTAGTATGTAACCAAAATTCCACAGGTGATGGTAATGCATTCCCTAGGATTCACAACCTGCATTCTGGAAGTCCCAGGTGGCTGGGAACTGTGCCCATGAACCCATGAAGCTCTTTCCCCAGGCCATGCCAGGGGCCACATTTGCCGGCCCTGGCCCCACCTGCTGCCGTCGTCACAGACTCCCTCAGCTAATTCTGAGCATTCCTCAGACACTCAGGAACAAGTCTGAGAGCCACCTCTGGGGAGTCTTGGCTGGTGCTGTCATCTCAGCTGGCAGGCACTGCAGGTGCAGCCGAGGCTCCGTAACGCTGTGAGCTCTGGCTGTCCTCTCAACGTGCACCTCCCTTTTGGGTGGCCCTGCTATGGGGGGACATCGAGGCTGCCACCTTCTGCCCGAACGTCTTAGGGTTTGAGTGGAAGCATTCTTGAGCCTGCGGTTTCCCTGATCCTCAGACGTGAGCCTGGGCATGGTCAGGGAGGGTCTGGGCCACCTGGGCTGCACATTCACGTCGCATCCCCTCCAGCTCTGGATTGAAATCCAGACAGCCTTCTCACTGTTCTCCTCCATTGGGGTGAGTGTCTTCTAGAAGGCTCCTCAGATCTTGGTGGTAATGACCCCACCAGCCCATCAGATGTGCCCAGGGAACCCCTGGGTCCCTGAGAGAAATAAAACAGGAGAGGAACCCCTCCATCCCTCCGGCCCCCACTGCTTCCTTGTGAAACACCCCCAGAAAGCCAACAGCCCTGCTACCACAGGCTCTGGTGGGCTGCCTCCGCCTGCAGAGAGACTCGCCTTCACAGCGGCCAGCACCCTTCACCTGCGGGCTCTTTCCAACTCATCTTCTGAGACCGCTCCCACGGTGGGGTAGGGGAGCTGGGACCTGTGCATTTGCCATCGGCGGATGGCATGAGAAGTGGCCCAGGATGGCGCAGCTGCCGGGGTCCATGAAGATAATATCCAGAATGGGGAGGGCTCAGCCCCTGCATGAAGCAGTCCCCACTTTCTACGTCCTCCACCCTGTTTTAGTCAGTGACCAGCTGGCTCTGTTTTGTTTCACAGTGTGGACAACTCTGAGGACCCCGTGTACGAGAGCCTGGAAGAGTTCCACGTTTTTGTCCTAGCCCATATATTAAGAAGGCCCATCGTTGTTGTGGCAGATACAATGTTAAGAGACTCAGGTGGAGAAGGTAAGTTCCTCAAAGAGATGTGTTGTATTCGTGACACAGAAAGCATAGCATCCCAGCTAGAAAGCAGATAGCACAGCACAAGGTCGAGCTCCCAGAGGCCACAAAGCATCACTCTGTGCAAAGATCTCCTCGACGTGTTTCTTTCTCCTCCCTGATGGCAGCAGGGATTGTTCTTGACTAGCTGCCCTGCCTATCAACGGCAGGTGGCCAGGAGAAATCTGGTCATGTGAGGACCAGGACCAAGCCCAGAGGGGCTCCTGTCTCCTGTCGTGTGCCTAGGGCATAGCAGACAGCCCACACCCCTCCAACAGCCCTGGGCCATGTCCTGGAGGCACTCAGTCACTCAGGTGCGTTCCCACCCCTCCGCAGACTGCATGTGTGTTAAAGACTAAAAAGAAAGGAAGACAGAATGCATAGAGTCATTTGGCAAAGGTTATGGTAGAATCAGAACTGGCGGAGAAAGAGGCAAGGGCAGTTTATGGCCTGCCCACCGAAAACCACACTCTGTGCACAGCCCCTTCTCGAATGTTCCTCCATTCAGCCCTTGCTACAGCCTCCCAGGGTGGACACCACCCTCCTCACTTTACAGAGATGAAACTGAAGCCCAGAGAGGCTAGGCAATGTCCCCAGCGGGGATCAGCCCAGGGCAGGGAGTGACCCAAAGCCTGTCCTCCCTCCAGCGTGCAGCTGCCCAGTTTGAATTTACACCTGCGCCTTAACAAAAGTCATAGGTCTTCCAGGGAGCTCTACGAATCAGGATGTGGCTCTTCACGCTAAATCACAGCTGCCATAAAAAAATCTGATGTGGCCACGATGGTTATGTAGCCAGGGAACTGGTAGGACACAGGTCCTGCCTGGCCCACCCCCTTCCCTGTGTGGCTCAGGGACGCGGGCCTGCTGAGGTCTGCAGGTCTCCGTGCAACACCAGGGCTTGCATCAGGGCACTGCTGTGTAAGCCCAGGACTGAGCTCCCAGCACCATCAGATCTCTGAGTTGCGGGGCAGAGGAAGGTCCACGCTTCCTACCATTCTACTCACAGCCCTCTTGCAGGTACCCCCACCCTGTCGCCTCTCAGTGGGACTCTCCTGTGAGCACAGTGATCAATTTAGACGAAGTGAGGATGGCAGAGGAACTCTTAAGAGTTCATCAAAGACATCCCTGAAATTACCGTCCCTGAATTCTGCTCAAGGAGTACAGCAATACACTGACTCTAGGGCCAAAAGTAAAGACGTTTCATGACCTCAAAGCAGATGCTGCTTTAGGACAGATATTTCCAGAAGTTATTCTATTTTGCTGAGGGTGTTAGGCTTTTCTGCCCTCTTTTTTTACAAGTAAGAAAATGAGTGAGATTGTGTCCCTGTCACTGAAGGACTTGATCCCTCTGATTCTCAGTTCCCATCTGACTTACATCTTGGTCCTGGAGCTCTCTGGCTGGTTCCTTCAAATTCAATAGAAGAGGTTCTCAAAATATAGAACAAATATACACCCTCGAGAAGCGCAGATACTGTGTTGTATACAAATGCTTTACCAAACACTAGGAAAGGAAGAAGTACATCCAGAAAAAGGTGGGCTTCCAGGCTGCAACTGCTCTGACCAATCTCGGGTGACAGTGTCATCCCAGCCCTGGGGCTCCTGTACACCTGTGCAGGTCTCAGGGCAGCAGGAGTCCTGGGGCAGACAGATGACTCTGGAAACCCTCAGCCCCATCCCTCAGCACCGCCTCCATCCACCCCTCCTGTCCCTCCGCTTCTCCACGGAGTCCCCTGGGGTAGTGAGGGACAGGGATGCAGGGGCCTCCCCTCCCAGCTCGAGCTGGCTGCTCCTCACACCCTCACCCTGGTTTGTGTCCACAGCGTTCGCACCCATCCCATTCGGAGGGATCTACCTGCCCTTGGAGGTCCCTCCCAACAGATGCCACTGCTCGCCTCTGGTTCTGGCCTATGATCAAGCGCATTTCTCTGCCCTCGTGTCCATGGAACAGAGAGACCAGCAAAGAGAACAAGGTATGCCTGTCTCCCAAGAGAGTGCACGCAGGAGCCTAGGGTGGGGGCAGAGCCATCAGAAGGGACCCCATTGCACAGGGAGGTGGATTGTGGAGACCTCCCCTTAGAAGCACACCTGTGCACACTCAGCAGTGACAGTTTTTGCATAAAGCTACCTTATGCATGTGTGAACGTTTTCATTGAAAATAACAATGTTAAAGACAACATTCTCTTTAAAATACTAAACAAAGGCAACCTACCCTTAAATAGCTTTTACTGTTTTCCCTTTCACATGTATACATATTTTATAGGAATGCAATTAGTCTTAGATATAAATTAAAGGGAAAAAAACTTCAAAAGCAAGTATTAATGAACTATGGCCCACCACCCATTTTTATAAATAAAGTTTTATTGGAACAGAGCCACATTCATTCACAGATGCATCATCTGTGGCCGTTTTTGCACTACAGTGGTAGAGAGAGGAGCAGCCAGACACCAAGGCCTGCAGCGCCTAAAATATTTACTTACTAATTAGCTATTTATAGGAAGAGTTTGCTCACCCCTGCTCCAGGGTAAGCTTTTAACTCAAAAGGTCAACATTTCCTTTCAAAGCATTGCAGCTGAGTTTCCTCTAAGCAGCCATTTCAGCGCTGCTGATGTTGGGCCGGCCCACAGGCTGTGCACTGCACAATTCCAGGGCACCAGTCAATGTCTTTACTGGGGAAATAGGGGGATTTTGTTTGGAACAATTGCTGTTTTCTCATGTTAGCTACTGATGGATGTGTGACCAGCTGAGTGGAGAGGAAACCCCTTCCTGTTGTCACTCTTGTTTGTAGTATAGGCAGAGACTCACTCCCCCAGGAGACAGACGGACAGGCAAGACCAACTATTTCAGAGTCCCTGCCATTAGGTATGGTCCCAGAGAATGGGAAGTGCCCTGTCCAGGCCCAACAGGGGGAAGGAAGCTCAGGGGTGTCTGCTTCTGACCTTTTCCACTGAGTGTGCAGCTCAGGAAGTAAATACAGCAACAAGATTGCACCCCTAGGACTCCCAAATGCTACTCCTTCCTGTAGACAGCTGGGAAGGAAAGGACACAGACAAATGAACAGAACCCAGCCTCCCCCAGCCCTCCGCCAGAGGCGGCACCAGCGTGTCACTTCCTGGCCTGGCAGTTGAGTCGGGAATGAGGCTGGGGCTGTGGAGCAGAAGCTGAAGGTGAGAAATGCACAGGGCATTTGAGACCCCTTCCCAAGAGCAGATGCAGAGCTCCCAGGAGCTGACATGCGTGGTGCAGCCGCAGAACCCAAGTCACAGGAAGAGAGACAACTGGAGGCTGCAGCCAGCAGTGACAAGAATGTCACATCATGGTTCTTTATTATTTGCAGATGTGGCACTGGCCACAGAAGGAAAGATTTAATCAGTAAGGCCTCGGAGGTGCTCCGGTCTTTCCATTGTCTCCCCACTTTCAATCCGGAATGCCTGCGCCTCCTTCCCGGGGGTTTAGCTCTTCGTAGGGCTGACCCCGCCTCTTGGGAGACCAGAAGGGCCTTTTCAGGACCTGGGATCGGCCAGGGGCAGGGCCCTCTGTCCAGTCCCCAGGGAGATTCTGTGGTCAGAAGATGATGGTCCCAAGGCCAGCATCTCCCAGTTCCGAGCATGGGGTTCAGATACCCAACCCCCTCCTCGCAAAAGGCACCTAGTACTCTTCCAGGCCTTCCAGATACTGCTGCTTGGTGTTTTCAAGGCACATATGAAAGCATCCTCCCTTCAAAGGATGCCCATGGAGGGCGCTATGGCTTGGGACCTTTCAGGAGGGCCTTGCAGAGTTGTGGGTAGTTTCACTTCTCATGACCTGGTTTCTAAAAACTGGGATCTGGTCCCAGTGCACCTCTCAGAGCCACTGTGGTGTGGGTCTTTGGCTCCCTCACAGTCACAGCAGCCCACTGGGGTCCTCCTGGGGCGATGCAGGTCCCTGCCTCCAAGACCATCATGTGGCCAGGCTGCACATTCACCCATAAGGTCCCCACGACCCACTGCAGGGCAGGTGCCATGGCCACGCTCTTTGTCACATGCACCCTTGTGTCCCCTTAGACCTTCACCTCTGCAGCCTTCCCTCTGTGCCTCAAAGGACACTGTGGGGACGGGACAGAGTCCCAGCTGTGCTCTCAAGTCACACGACATCTCAGCAGAGAGGGACGTGGAAATCACAGTGAGGCTGCAGCTTCCAGGATGAGCTGCAGACTCAGGCCTGCTGGAGTGAGCTGGCCAGACCGCAAAGTTGCAGGACCTGGTGAGAGGCAAGAGATGGGAGACTCCAGAATATCGAGCCCCAGGATGCCACTGGCCCCCACTGTGAAGCACAGGTGTCACCCTCTGCCATGGTACCCTGTCTGTCCTATAAACAGCACCCTGTGACAGAGGCTAATAGATACAGTAATCACAGGCCCCAGGAAGAGCAGACACCGCATCCTTGTGCCTGCGGAACGATGCTTTGAGAGCCTGGAAATGAGATAAAAAATGTATTTCAGGCTGAGACAAGGCTCCCTTCTTCCCACCACCCCCTTCCTCCTCCTCTGTTTACATGCCCCATCATGTCTCATCCACATGTTTCCAGCTCCTGGAGGCTTAAAAATCCATGAAGCATTCTTTAAACTTCTCATCGAGTGCCTCTCCCTCTAAGGGAAGCCCCCTCTTATAGGTGCTACTGCCGTGGCCCGGCTACTGCTGATGCCGCCACTGACCGTCTTCAAGTTCAGGAATCCTCCCCTGTTTCCCAGGCTAGGCATGCAACATGGGGAGAGGGAAGGGCTTGAGGTGGAAGGTCAGGAGCTGGTGGGACTGGTCAGCTATGGGCAACCTCAGTGGCCAGGCTTTGCAAATTTATCTTAGGACTTTTTAGATAAAATGTATGCATTCTTTCTTGGTAGCTTCCACACATGATGGTCACCTGCTTTCTCCTGGGGAGGACATTAGTCATTTGCTCCCTGACAACCTGAGCCTTGGGCCTTCAGCTTTTTGCAGGAAGCAGCCTCCTTGCAGCCACATCTTAAAATGGCCTGCAGGGGAGCTCTGTGAAACCCAGATCTGGGCATTCTCTCAGCACCCAGCTCAGGTCAGTTCCTACTGGCCACTGAGCAAATATGTACATTATGAAAAATCAAATCAATTAACAGGAGAAGCAGAGGTGCCGCATAGTTCCTGGAAACATAGAACCTAGGAAAGAACTTTGGAGTCATCCAGTGCAACAATCCCAACTCCCCTCCTTTTATAGCAAACATTGTCCAGTGTACTCTTCATTATCCTGAAATGAAATTCATGGATAATGTTACCTGTGTTGGAATAAAGTCCATTTATTACCCCCACATCAGGAGAAATCAAAGGAAACCAATGTAATAAAATAATCTGCATTTCTGTAAATATTCTCACACAGCCATACTGCAAAACTCAATGAAGCAATCAGATCCTGGCACCCATATGTGGGGTGCCCAGTTACACAGACAGGGGACACAGGTGTGCTGAGCATACCCTCAAATACCCCAGGAGGCTCTACAGTCCAAAATGACAGCTAACTCTTGGTAAAGTCCCAAACAAGCCAAGCACAGCCTTGCCCATCTCCACAGCTCCTCTTCCTTTTGGGTGGATATAGAGCCGTGCAGAGCATACCCATGTGTACATGTTAGCTCTCGGCCTGGCCAGCAGGTTGCACTGGGAAGGGCTGGGTGCATACGGGTGCTGCCTAGGTCTGCACCCCACCTTCATGCTCATATATTTGCAGGTGCTTCCTGTGCTCAAGGGCTGTTCTAGGTCCTTTCCAGGAATACCTATTTAACCCTTCCCATTTCCTCTTCCCCACTTTACAGAGGGGGAAATTGAGAAAGGAGGAACCATCCCCAGGGAATGGTTGCAGCCAGTGAATGGTTGGGAGGGTGGGTGGCAAGGCTTCCACAAAGACTTGGCCCAAGAGAGTGGCATCTCCAAGAGAAGAGGCTCAGGAAGTGGTACCCCAAGTCAAAGCCTGCTTGGGATAAGATAGCATCTCAGACCTGGGACTCAGAAACCTTCAGGGTCGAAGAGGGTAGGGAGGGGGTGCTTTGTTTCATGGAAGGTGTCAATGCCATCTGTGGCTATTCTTTTCTTAAAAATTAATATTTATTGGCCAGGCACAGTGGCTCACACCTGTAATCTCAGCACTTTGGGAGGCCGAGGTGGGTGGGTTGCCTGAGCTCAGGAGTTCAAGACCAGTCTGGGCAACACGGTGAAACCCCATCTCTACTAAAATATAAAAAATTATCTGGGCATGGCAGCATGCGCCTGTAATCCCAGCTACTCAGGAGGCTGTGACAGGAGAATCTCTTGAACCTGGGAGGTGGAGGTTGCAGTGAGCCAAGCTTGCGTCACTGCACTCCAACCTGGATGACAGAGTGAGACTTCATCTCAAAAAAAAAAAAAATTAATATATAAGTCAATTATTTAAATAGTTTTTCCCTCATATATACAAACAGCCTGTGAGCCTCTGAGGCATATCCAGGGGCCACACAGAGGTCAGGGCACCCTCAGTGTGTCCTCAGTGCCTTCCCCCAAGGGTCCCACTTAAGGAACCTAGAGAGCAGCACACAGGAGCCCTGAGGGAGTCCACTGGTTGCAGATGGAGGGGAAGATGCTGGTGTGAACAGAGAGCTCTGAAACGGCTGCAGACTGCAAGGATCTAGGCTTACAGATGATCACACCAAGGTTGGCCATCCCTTTATTGGGAACAGAGACTCAACACATTCAAAATGTGATACTTGAAAAAAAAAAAGTTTTTGCAAAGAGCAGCTTACCAATTTGTCTCTTGCCGCTTAGAAACAACACAGCAAGTTTATAAGTGCCTGCTAGGGATCTTGGAAGCCAAAGGAGTACTGCTACCCACCGGGCCATGGAAGCAGCCTTCCATCTGTATTTGATGTATGGCTCGTGGTTAAATCAAATGCTCACCTATGCTCTACTATTCCCCAAGCCACATGGAATGTAACATTCCAGTTTTCAGTATGTTTGACCATGAACCATGCTTTTTCTTGCAGGATTAATTTATAATAAACAGATCCAATCTCTTTTTAAATAGAAATGTATCTTTACATGTTACAAATATCATTACATATTCTGCTCAACTTGATTTTATAATTGTGTTAAAGAATCATTTATCGGCGGGGTGCGGTGGCTCACGCCTGTAATCCCAGAACATTGGGAGGCTGAGGCAGGCGGATCACGAGGTCAGGAGATCAAGACCATCCTGGCTAACATGGTGAAACCCCATCTCTACTAAAAATACAAAAAATTAACTGGGCGTGGTGGCAGGTGCCTGTAGTCCCAGCTACGCAGGAGGCTGAGGCAGGAGAATGGCATGAACCAGGGAGGCAGAGCTTGCAGTGAGCCGAGATCGTGCCACTGCACTCCAGCCTGGGCGACAAAGCGAGACTCCATCTCAAAAAAAAAAAAAAAAAAAAAAAGAATCATTTATCAAATACCAATCAAATTGGTCTATTTGTTTACCTATCTGAATAAAATAATGGAGGAAGTATGTAATGCATCTATTACGAGACATTACGGTAAGAATCAGCTTAGTTCATGGTGGCAAGAAAGTTTTTTTTTTGAAACTTTTTTTTTTTTTTTTTTGAGATGGGGTCTCATTCTGTCACCCAGGCTGGAGTACAGTGCCATGATCTTGGCTCACTGCAACCTCCACCTCCCAGGCTCAACAGATCCTCCCATCTCAGCCTCCTGAGTAGGTGGGACTACAGGCGCATGCCACGAGCCCAGCTAACTTTCTGTACTTTTGGTACAGACGGTGTTTCTCCATGTTGCCCAGGCTGGTCTCAAACTCCTGAGCTCAAGTGATCTGTCCACCTCAGCCTCCCAAAGTGCTGGGATTACAGGTGTGAGCCACTACGCCCGGCCAGCAAGAAGGTTTTAGAAACCAGAAGTGCCCCCAAACTGAATTACATTTGTAATTAGTCTCCCTTCTCTTGGCTACTTTCTAAGTTTGTCAGTTGCCACTGAAAGATAGGGTCAGAGTGGGAGTAAAAAGCACAGCTACGCCTACCCTTGTGGTGTGTGGCCAGTCTCACTGGGCCATATTTCTTTGCCACTCCTCTCAGGAGCCCCAGAGCACAGAACCCTGAAGAACCTTCGTCTGCAAAGGCCCCTGGCTAAGGGGTGAGAGGTCGAGGAGCTGGGGTTGGGGGCATCCAGACTTTTAGCTGAGACCTTTGTTTCTCAAGTCTGTCATCTTTGACATTGTTGACCTACGGATCACAAAGCACCATGAGGTGGCCAGGAGCTATGGAAGGGACTTCATGGCTATGGAGCTCTGTCCTCAGCTTATAGAGTGGGCACGTGCCCAGAGAGCTGAGTCATGCTGATTAAAAGCACGAGGTGTGTTTATCCACAATACATCTGCTGATTGGCTCATGCCCTACCCCAATGACCATCAACTCAGGGACCCAAAGCACTGTTCCAAAGGGATGCCAGCCACAGTTAACTCCACGGAAAGAACTGGCTGAGGGCTTTTCAGTCATGCCTGAAGGCCTGGAGAGAAGAGAAAGCAGGAGTGCACCCAGATGCCAGCCTCCCCACAGGAGCCCTGCCTGTCCCCTCCTGAGCTACAAATTAGGCACAGACACCTGGATCCCCCCACCAGACCTCCCCAAGAATTCCATGCCCACAGGAAGCGCATACCAGCCACCATCGCCCCTGATTCCCAAATGAGGGCCCCAGCCATCTCTGTGTGATGTGCAGGTTCCTCCATCTGGCCACTCCAGGCTCCTGAGGACTCCACGCTCCCATGCATGGTACTGGAGTGAGAACATGTGCTCCAACAAAACCCCTTCTGAGAGGGGCTGGGAGGCAGCAGCACCAGCCACCTGTGCTACCTGCAGGACAGGAGTAGCCAGGACTCACTGCCCTGGATGCGGGGAGCGAGTTTTTGGTGGGCCAGGGTGACATCCTGGTTCTGCTCTCTGAGGAGACCCCAGTTGTCATTGTCCCACAGGGCCACATCTGATGTGTGCACAGAGCGCACCCTCTGGGGCTGAGAGCTTCACCACCCACTTTTGGCATGAGTTCAGGAGCCCAGAAATTGTGTTAGATGCTGAACACTCTCTCAGCCTGAGAGTTTTTTCAGCAGTACAGTTTCCTTAATTCTGGTCAGCACTTTTTCCAGTTTTGTCTTAGTCAATTCAGGCTGCTGCCACAGAATACCATAGACTGGGTGGCTTATAAACAATAGAAATTTATTTCTGATAGTTCTGGAAGCTGGGAATACAAGATCCAGGAGCCAGCAGATTTGGTGTCTGGTAAGGGTGTCCTCCTCCTGGTCTACACACAGCCACTTTTTACTGTGTCCTCACATGGCCAAGAGAGAGAAAGAAGAGCGCTCTCGTGCCTGTTGTTATAAAGGCACTAATCCCATTCTCAAGGACTCCACCCTCATGCCTTAATCACCTCCCAAAGACCACACTTCTAATACTCTTACATGGAGACTAAGCTTTAATAGTGAATTTTGGAGGAACACAAATATTCAGTCAATAGCAAGCTTAGTCTATAGACGAATGACCAATCCAAATATCTTTTTTTTTTTTTTTTTTTTTTTTTTTTTTTTGAGACGGAGTCTCGCTCTGTCGCCCAGGCTGGAGTGCAGTGGCGCGATCTCGGCTCACTGCAAGCTCCGCCTCCTGGGTTCACGCCATTCTCCTGCCTCAGCCTCCCGAGTAGCTGGGACTACAGGCGCCCGCCACCACGCCCGGCTAATTTTTAGTATTTTTGGTAGAGACGGGGTTTCACCGTGTTAGCCAGGATGGTCTCGATCTCCTGACCTCGTGATCCACCCGCCTCGGCCTCCCAAAGTGCTGGGATTACAGGCGTGAGCCACCGCGCCCGGCCCAAATATCTTATCTACATATAAACTTTAGGCCAGAGAATGTATGTCTGCCACCATTGGCCCTGATGCCCCAGCCTAGGGGCCCGATCCTCAGGGGCTGGCCTTGGCCTCACGTACAGGCTATCATTACTTTCCTCCTCCCTCTCTGCTTTGAGTTTAATTTGCTACCCCTTTTCTAGTTTCTTAAGGCAGAAATTTTGATTACTAATTTGAGACTTGTTTTCTTATCTAATATGAGCATTTTAATGCTATAAGTTTTCCCCTAAGTACTGCTGTAACTACACCATACAAATTTTGATGTGCTATATTTGCATTTTCATTCTGTTCAAACTATTCGTTAATTTCCCATGAGACTTCCTCTGACTTATGGATTATTTAGAAACAGGCTGTTTGAGTTTCAAGTTTTGGGGGATTGTTCAAATATTCGTTACTGGTTTATAGTTTCAGTTATGACATGAGCACAAACATCATGATTTCTGTTCTTTTTAATGCACTCAGACTGGCTAAGAATATGTTCTGTGTTGGTGAATATTCCATATGTATTTGAAAATAATATATACTCTGCTCTTGTTAGGTTCTAGAAACGTCAATTACCTCAAATTCTCTGAGAGTGCAGCTCAGTTCTTCTATATCCTTACTGGTTTCTGCCTACTTGCTCTGTCAATTACTGAGCAAAAAGTAGCAAAGTCTGCAGCTGTAATACATTTGTTTATTTCTCTCATTTTTGTTAGTATTTGCTTCATGTACTTTGAAGCTATGTTGTTAGGAGCATGCATACACATAGGATGATTATGTCTTCTTGGCAAATTGACCCCTTTATCATTATGTAATGTTCCTCTTTTTCTTTGGTAACAGTCCATGTTCTGGAGCCTACTTTGACATAAATATGGCTACTCTAGCTCTCTTTCCATTAGTGAATATCTTTTAACCTCCATATGTCTTTATATTTAAAATGGAATTCTTTTTCTTTTTTTTTTTTTTCCTACAACCTCAACCTCTCAGATTCAAGCAATTCTCCTGCCTCAGCCTCCCAAGTAGCTAGGATTACAGGCACACACTATCATGCCCAGCTAATTTTTGTATTTTTAGTAGAGACAGGGTTTCATCATGTCGGCCAAGCTGGTCTCGAACCCCTGACCTCAAGTGATCCACCCATCTCAGCCTCCCAAAGTGCTGGGCATGAGCCACAGTGCCTGGCCCTTACAATGAGATTCTTGTAGACAGCATATATATGGGTTTTGCTTTTTCATCCAGTCTGACAATTTTATCTTTTAAAAGATATGTTTTGACCATTTTCATTTAATAGTATTAATGATATGTTTGGATTAAAATCCACCATCTTGCTACCTGTTTTCTATGTACTGTGTGAGTTCGTTGTTCCTTTTGTTTCTCTTTTGCTATCTTATCTTGGGTTAATTGAGCTTTTTAATGGTTCCGTTTTATTTCCACTATGGACCTGTTATACCCCTATTTTTAATTGTTCGTGGTTTCCCTAGGGTTTACAATAAACATCTTTAATTAATGAGATTTTTTTTTTTTTTGAGACAGAGTCTCACTCTGTCACTCAGGCTGGACCGCAGTGGCATGATCTTGCAGCCTCTCACTGCAGCCTCCGCCTCTTGGGTTCAAGCGATTCTCCTGCCTCTGCCTCCAGAGTAGCTGGATTACAGGCACACAGCACCATGCCCAGCTAATTTTTGTATTTTTAGTAGAGATGGGGTTTCACCATGTTGGCCAGGCTGATCTCGAACTCCTGACCTCAAGTGATCCAACCACCTTGGCCTCCCAAAGTGTTGGAATTACAGGTGTGAGCCACCACACCTGGTCTAATTAATAAGATTCTATTTTAAGTAATATTATTCGACTTCACATGTTGTATAAGGATATTACAACAGTGTATTACCAATCCCTCCCTCCCATTCTTTGCTATTATCATTTTATTTTTACATCTGTTATAAATTCATAATGCACTGCTGCCCTTTGCTTTAGACAGTTATCTGTTAGAGCAATTAAAAAGAAGAAAAAAATGAATTTTCACATCCATTTATTCCATTTCCATCACTCTTAATTGTGTAAATACAAGTTTCTACTGGTACCATATTTCTTGCAGTTTAACATCTCCTGTAGTTCAGGTCTGCAGGCAATGAATTTGCTCACTTTTGTTTGAAAAACTCTTTATGTCTTCTTCATGTTTCAGAGATATTTTGGCTGGGTATAGAATTATAGATTAACAGTTTTTTTTTTTTTCTTTCAGCACTTTAAAAATGTCACTCCATTATCTTCTGGCTTACCTGTTTTACCATGAAAAGTCTGTTGTAATTTGTATCTTTGTTTCTCTCTGTATAATGTATCCTCTTTTTTCTCTGGCTGCCTTCAAGACTTTCTTTTTGTCTTTGGGTTTCAGAAGTGTTAAGATGCTATTATAGGAATATTTGTGGTGTTGTTACTTTTTCTGCTTGATGTTCTCTTAGTTTCTTAGATCTGTGTTGATGGTTGTCATTAATTTTGAAAAATTCTTAGCCATTATTTCTTTAAAATTTTATTTTGCATTGTTTTTTCTCTCTTCTGGGATTTCATTTACACAGAACTTAAGGTGCTGATATTGTCACACAGCTCTTAGATGCTGTGTTCAGTTTCCCACCTCCTTTTTTTCTGTTTCAGTTTGTGTAATTTCTAGTAACCTATCTTGAGGTTTACAGATTCTTTGCTCAGCTATATCAAGTCAACTGACCAGCCCCTCAAAATCATTCTTCACCTCTATTATTGTGTTTTTCATTTCTGGCATTTTCATTTCTTTCTCATAGATTTGTTCTGTATGCTGAAATTAACCATCAAATCTTGCATGGTATCCGGCTTTTCTATTAGTCCTTAACTTATTAATCAGTTATTTTTAATTCGTTGTCTGATAGTTTCAACACCTGTGTCATAGCTGAGTCTTGTTCTATCAACTGCTTTGTCTTTTATCAATGTGTTGGGTTTTTTTTTTTATCTTTCCTTTCGCCTCATAGGTTTTTTGTTGTCGTTGCTGAAAGCCAGGCATCTTGAGTAGGACAGTAAAGACTGCAGTAAATCACTTTTATTCCTGGAAAGAAGCATGCCTTTCCTTTTGCTAGGTTTTTAGAGTCTAGGTTTGGACCAGTCTAGTTATGATAGCCCAGGAAGGTTACCCCCATCCCCAGATCCAGGGATACAGTGCCTGCCTAAGACAGATGCTTAATCAGAGTAACAGAAGATGACCCTTAGTGCACCCAGTGTTTGTTGCCCTACACTCTGCAGTTTAAGC
Source organism: Gorilla gorilla gorilla (assembly GCF_029281585.2). NCBI lineage: Eukaryota > Metazoa > Chordata > Mammalia > Primates > Hominidae > Gorilla > Gorilla gorilla. The sequence continues at coordinate 32,269,381 of NC_073240.2, forward strand.
TTTTATTCCTTGGTAGAGGTAGGATGGAAATATCTATGGAGACACTCTCTTAGAATTCCTGCCAGTCTTTTTTGGGAGAACCAGGTAGGTCCTGTGGAGAGGAGCCTGCAGGTGCATGTGAGTTTCCTTTATATCTTCAGCCCCCAGGGTTCCATATTATTTCACTAGCTGATACTGTTCCTTTACCAATTTAACCATTTTAGCTGAATGATTCTTACTGGGGTCCAGCTGAATTGGCCCTTCTTAAGCTCATGTCTGTCTCTCCTTGGAGGCACCTGTCTTTCCTTAGATATTGGATAAGTCGGTTTCCCTGTGACTTCAGCTGTCTGGTGGGTTAAAGATAAGTTGTGAATTTGCAGTTTGACTGGAATGTTTTCATGGTGGAACAATGCTCTTCCAGCTTTTCACATCGGAGACAAAAACCAGAAATCTTGATTTTTTTAGAAAATAAGTACTCAGAATATATTCAGGCTAGCATGAGATGATGCCTATATGTTTCCAGGCTAAAAGACATACAAGAGGCCTTTCAAAAACAGAAACAAAACACCTTTCCGGCCTTTCTAGGCTCATTTTGAAAACAGTTGCTGTTCTAGACATTTACCACCAGAGGGCAAGCCGCTGCATGGCTGCTCCTCACTGGTAAAGCCAGGTTTCCAATAGGGAAATGTCAGGGTGTACAGTTGAGAAGCAGAGGCATCCTGAGCAGCCGCTGCTCACGAGGAGGACCTGTTTTCATGGCCTCCTGGCCGGAACTGTCCCTGGGCTCTGTAGCCCCAGCCCTCACCACAGGCCGCAGTTGACCCTCTGCAGAAAAGCCTTCCTTTGAGCCCCTCGGTGTCTTCAGTTGTGAGCAGGCATGTCCGTAGAGCCTCTCAGTACCTGGCCCTTCACCCCAGCCAGATCTAGGCCGCAAGGCTGCCGGACCCTTCTAGGTGGACAGGCACTAGCCCCTTCAGGGGTATTCCCACCGTGCACTGAAGCCCTGGGCAGCCCAAGGAGTCCATTCCAGCCCTGCTGTTGAGGGGAGGAGTCCCCAGGAACCCCATGATAGGGAAGTGAGGGTGACTGTCTGGGGTGCCGTCTTAGCTTAGGTGGTTTATCTGAAACAAACAAACCAAAATCACAGTGACTTAACACAGTGGAAGTCTAAAAGGAGTGTTCTCAATTGTCAGGCAGCTCTTCAGTGGAGATCTGCTGTCTTCTGCAGGCACCATGGAAGGGGAGTGGGGAGAGGCACCCCCATGCCTGAGCACATCACCCAGCACTTCCTACATTGCTTCTGCCCACAGACCATGGATGCTGCTAGGTGCCTGTTCCCCCTAAATCCTGGGGGCGGGGTGGCTAAGACATGGAGTGGTGGCTGGGCTGATGTTCTCCAACAGCAATTCTACCCTGGGAAGCGGGTGGACAGCCAGACCCAAAATGTCCAAGTTGCACCCACAGGAACTGCTTCTAACAGATTATTCTTGTTCTAGAACAATATTTCCTGAATTTGCTTGATTTTAAAAGCCACAGGAGATGCTTATTTAAAATGTCGCTTTTTGAGTCCCTTTCCTGGACACTTTGGTTTGGCCCATCCATTCATGGGGGCTTGGAACTCCCAAGAGCTGCACTGCTCTATTCTGGGAAACATTGTGGATGGGGAGAGCCTGTGCCACCCCCTGCCCCATGAGTAAGAAGCGAGGCTAACCCCTTCTCTGTTTGTGTAGTGACTCATAGAACTATGGGACAGGCTGCTGGGCACCACCCAAGGGAGACCTGTCCCTGAGCCAGCCCTGCAGCCCTCCTTGGGTGTGTCTGCCCTGCAGCTCAGATCTGGAAAGGGTGGCCACGTCAAGGCAGAACCCAGCAGGCTGCAGCAAAGCCAGGCCAAGCCACCCCTGACCTCTCAAATCAGAGCACTGCACTTTCCAATCCCAAGCCAGATTAATGAAAAGCCCGGAGCTGGTCATTGGTCAGCAAAGCTGCATTTCCCTTATTGGCAGCTTGGGGAAGCTGGAGAAGAAGAGGTGCAGGGGTGGAGAGGGGAATTACTTGCACCCACTTTTCCTCTTAAGCAACACTGGAGGGCAGCATTGAGTCAGTTTTTCCAATTTCTTACCAAATCAAGTTGGTGTTCAGTCTTCGATTTGATCTATTTCCTTGCCTTCTTGTTCTTGCCATGGCACCCTTGCCATGAACCATGGGCACCAGCAAAGAGGCAAAGCAGCTGGTCCAAGGTAGCTGTGCTTCTCTGCTGTGTGTGACTCCCACGTGTGGGGCCTGCAGGGGAGCTAAGTGGAGTCCATGGAGGAGGCTGCTGCTTGTTGCGAGGAAAGACTTGGGGAGACCATCTCCCAGTTCCTCCTGCCCTTGTCCCTGACAATGCCCTTGGGAGGAGTCAACCATGTCACTAGGCACTCCTCTCATCAGGTCCCCCAGCAGCTCAGAAGCTCCTAGAAGATCCCAAACCTGTAGATACCCCCTCCACCCTAGCCCTTCTGGAGTGAGCCAGGATTTCCCACGGGTGGTGAGTTTCACCACAGAAGTTTTGTGATGAGTCAATCCCTCTGAGAAATGACCAGCCAGTGGCTCATCACTGCAATCTCCACCTACATGTGACCTCCTCAAAAGGACCCCCTGACCCCATCCGAAAAAGGCTTCACCATCACTGCCTTCTGCCTGGTGTTTACCCTTCCAGGGCTCATCACCACCTGACATTATGAGATGTTTGTTAACCTGCTTATCTGTCCCCAGCACAGGTGAGCTTCCCACGGGCAGGGGCGGGTGGGTCCATGGGTCCCAGGCACTGATACAGACTTGTGGCACAGAATTACAAACCAGTAGAGGTCAGCAACACCCTTGCTCACCTGACTTGCACATTCGGCCCTTCTCTGGGATGAGACAGGAGAGCTGAGCCCCAGGCCCACCTGCAAGGTGGCCTCCCAAAGTGTGCCTAACCTGCCTAGATCCTTCCTAGAAATAGCAGAAGCAGCAATAGCTTTTTTCCCATTCTGATGCCCAATGGAGTATCTGCCATTGGACAGACCCAAAGAGAGCCAGGGTCCAGGTGACGCTTCCAACTGCTCTCCACTGTCCACAATAAATACGAAATTTTAAAAACTAGCAATAGTGGTTTTGGTCTTCATGCTCCTGCTGGCACAGATCTGTGTAGATGTCCACTCGGTGCATTTGTCACCCGGATACCTGGCTTGGGAATTTCCTTGCCATCCTGCCTGGGGACTGCCGGGGCTACAAGCACGGCTCTGTCTCTTCTGTTCCAGCTGTGATCCCCCTGACGGATTCTGAGCACAAGCTGCTGCCTCTGCACTTTGCAGTGGACCCTGGCAAGGACTGGGAGTGGGGGAAAGATGACAACGATAACGCCCGGCTGGCCCAGTAAGACCCTACTCTGTCCCTTTCCCCAGCGCCCACAGGGAGGGCTATGGCTGGGGCATCCTGGGGAGGGACTGTACCACCCCTGTTCCTCCTGGGACAGCTGGCATGCAAGTGGACTGGGTGCTATAAGGGCCAGCTCAGACCATTTCAATAGGATATTCTTCTCTTGCCAGCCTTATCCTGTCGCTAGAAGCCAAGCTGAACCTTCTGCACAGCTACATGAACGTGACGTGGATCCGGATCCCCTCCGAGACACGGGTGAGCCTGGCTGTGCTGGGACCAGACCTGGCAGCAGGGTCCAGGCTGCTCAGCTCCAGTCTGACCAGGATGCATCCTCCCAAATGCTCCCACACTCTTGCCTGCCCCTGCCCGGCCGCCCACCCCAGCCATACCCACAGCCCAGTAGCTCCCCCACCTCCTTTGACCTAGCCATCCCAGCTGCATGCAGCTGGGGCCACCCTGGCTATGGCTTGAAGTGGCTCTGGCTGGACCTAGTGGCTGTGTACACACATGTAGGCATGTGTGCATGCAAGCATGTGCTCTTGTAAAGGGATTTTTTGTCCCCCTATTTTCTGCAGAAGGAATAAACACGCCCACTCAGAAAACAAGCCACAGGCAAGTCACAACACAAAACTATCTGCTAAGATCAGAACACAATGTGCTGCCGCAGAGCGGAATTAATTATAAACTGTGTGGGTCCTCAAAAAAAGCCAGGGAACTGAGAGCGCGATTCCTCGGCGCCCCCTTCCTCCCCTCCCAGAGGCAGCACACTGGTGGGTGGAGCTGGCAGGAAGGTGAGGAGAGGGGCCTATGCCCCATGAGGCTGCCTGCCTCCAGAGGGTCGGGGCTGCCCCTGCTTGCAAACGCTGAGGGATTCGTTTTAAGCATCTGACTGATTGATGTTTTTTGAAATCTCAGTAGTGAACTGCCAGGGGAAAGGATTTGTAAAAAACAGCCTGCAAGTAATTGGTCCTCTCCAGACATTTACTTAGTCTTAAAGTGGGGCTCACAAGGAATCAGTAAAGGAGTGGCATGAGTCAAGGAGTCGGGCGGTGGCCAGCACTTCTCAGTGCTCTCAGACTCCAGCCTCTGCCTGTACATCATCTCCCAGGGCTCCATGAGGCAGGGACTGATACCCCATTTTACTGATGGCATAAGTGACAGCCAGTCGATGGCAGTTTGAGTCCTGCGTCTCAAAGGCCTGGAGCACTCTCGTAGTGCTGTGGCTGTTGTTCTTCAGCACCCACATGGGGAGTGATGGCAGCGGCTCGGGATGTAGAATCAGGAGGCTCTCGGGCTGAGAATAGCTCTGCCTGCAATTGCCAGGCCTCAGTGCCCTTATGTCAGATGCAGGGCTCTCAGCAGACAACTGTGGGAAGGGTCCTTCCAGCCAGGGACTCCTGAGCCCGCTCTCAGTGCGCTCCTGCTAGCACCAGGCGCACCTCCCTTCCTGGCCCAGCCCGAGTGTCCACCCTTTAGTGTCTCACGCACCAGTCTGAAACACTTCACACCTTCCTATCCCAGGTGGGAAGGGGAAAGGAATTTCAGAGTGGGAGGTGGTGAGGGTCAGTTCTGCCCACCTTTGCTTCGGGGTGACCTGGTCACAGGAGAGTCACCGACTCTTGAACTTGCTTGAAGGGTTTGAGGGGGGGACAAAAATTAAGTGGGAGAGCAATGGGCCTTCTCCCAGGCTCATCCCCTGGAAGCCAGGGACGCCTGTTCAGGTATGAGCACCAGTTCCTGCAGCACCCAGCGGCCAGCATGATAGGCCCTGCCTCTCGTCCAATGACACTCGGTCAGAATTCTCTCCTCACCCAGGGAGGTCCCTACAGAGAAGTAGTAGGTGCTGCCTGCCTCTCTGCTCTCCCACCTCTTTTCTTAGGTTCCCCCCACCCCAGATATGGTCGTGCCCCCCTCAGACTGGTTGACCTCATCAGTGGGTCTCATCCAAGAAGTGCTCCCCAGCGTCACCCCACCCCACCCAGGGGGACTTTTCTGGGAATGGGAACATCTTTTTTGCTGAGCGCAGGCCTATTTCAGAATCCTCCTCAATTTAGCATTCCACCTTGCCAAACTGAGTGAGAAAGGAACTCCTGAAGCGATTTGGCATCCCTGAAACAAGGGGGTGTTTGATCCAAGATCCGATGAATGAGGTTGAGTGCAAGGTTTCTGTCCCATGCCTGGCGTGAGGTGAGACATCTTTTCAGAGGAGACACTTCTGTGCAGGCCCAGTGTCCTCCCCACCTGAAGGCCTCCATCCTTCCAGAGGCCAGCCTGGGACCTGTGTCTGGTCAAGCAGGCGGCCTTGCCAGTGGGGGAAGGCCAGAGTCTGAACCTGACCGTTCTAAATTGTGACAAGGCTCTGGGGACCAAGACCAAGTGGGGTATCTGCACCCTGCTACAATACCCCACTCAGGGTTCCAGGGTACCAAGTACCTGAGGTCCCCCAGAGAGAATGAGTACACCCCAGCTTCCCCGGCCAGAAGACACATGCAGATAAGAGGTCCCTACATCCTTTTACTACCGCAGCAGATCAGAGCCCACTCCTATCCGCTCCTTCAGCACCGCCCATCCGGATGTCATAGTCACCAGAGCGACAGTGGGGACTGGGACAGTGAAGGTCGAGGGCCCTAGCCTCGGCAACACAGGGGCAAGGTGTGTCTTCCTCGCTGGCGCGTGGACAGCTCTTCTCTAACCACCTTCGATCCGGCCCTCCCTCTCCACACAGGCGCCCCTGGCACAGCCGGAGTCTCCTACGGCCTCGGCAGGGGAGGACGTGCAGTCCCTGGCCGACTCGCTGGACTCGGACCGCGATTCGGTGTGCAGCAATTCTAACAGCAATAACGGCAAGAACGGCAAGGACAAGGAGAAGGAGAAGCAGCGCAAGGAGAAGGACAAGACGCGCGCCGACTCCGTGGCCAACAAGCTGGGCAGCTTCAGCAAGACGCTGGGCATCAAGCTGAAGAAAAACATGGGCGGCCTCGGCGGCCTGGTGCACGGCAAGATGGGCCGCGCCAACTCCGCCAATGGCAAGAACGGGGACTCGGCCGAGCGGGGCAAGGAGAAGAAGGCCAAGTCGCGCAAGGGCAGCAAGGAGGAGTCTGGTGCGTCAGCCAGCACGTCGCCGTCGGAGAAGACCACGCCGTCGCCCACAGACAAGGCAGCGGGCGCGTCGCCGGCGGAGAAGGGCGGTGGGCCGCGGGGCGACGCCTGGAAGTACAGCACGGACGTGAAGCTGAGCCTCAACATCCTGCGCGCCGCCATGCAGGGGGAGCGCAAGTTCATCTTCGCCGGCCTGCTGCTCACCAGCCACCGGCACCAGTTCCACGAGGAGATGATCGGCTACTACCTGACGAGCGCGCAGGAGCGCTTCAGCGCCGAGCAGGAGCAGCGGCGCCGCGACGCCGCCACTGCGGCCGCCGCTGCCGCCGCCGCCGCCGCCACGGCCAAGCGGCCGCCGCGCAGACCGGAGACGGAGGGCGCGCCGGTCCCGGAGCGCGCCTCTCCGGGCCCACCCACGCAGCTGGTGCTCAAGCTCAAGGAGCGGCCGAGCCCCGGGCCCGCGGCAGGGCGTGCGGCGCGGGCGGCGGCGGGCGGCACGGCCTCCCCGGGGGGAGGCGCGCGGCGTGCGGGCGCCAGCGGACCAGTCCCTGGCCGCAGCCCCCCGGCGCCAGCGCGCCAGAGCGTCATCCACGTGCAGGCGTCGGGCGCGCGGGACGAGGCGTGCGCGCCGGCCGTGGGGGCGCTACGGCCGTGCGCCACGTACCCGCAGCAGAACCGCTCGCTGTCGTCGCAGAGCTACAGCCCGGCGCGCGCCGCCGCCCTGCGCACCGTCAACACGGTCGAGTCGCTGGCGCGCGCGGCGCCCGGGGCCCTACCGGGCGCGGCGGGGACGGCGGGGGCGGCCGAGCACAAGTCGCAGACCTACACCAACGGCTTCGGCGCTGTGCGCGACGGCTTGGAGTTCGCCGACGCCGACGCGCCGACCGCGCGCTCGAACGGTGAGTGCGGCCGTGGCGGCCCGGGGCCGGTGCAGCGGCGCTGCCAGCGCGAGAACTGTGCGTTCTACGGGCGCGCCGAGACCGAGCACTACTGCTCCTACTGCTACCGCGAGGAGCTGCGGCGGCGGCGCGAGGCGCGCGGGGCCCGGCCCTGAGCGGCGCGGCGCGGGCGGCGAGGTTCTACCTTCGAGGATTTCTTTTCCATTGTGTCGGTGTCTTTTTTACATGCCCTGGTCCACCGGAAGGCCGGCGCCTCCTCTGTCAGTGCCGTGTACGTGTTTGGTCAAACGTTCCTAATGGTGCCTGAACCTACACTGACGCCACTCAGGTAGTAGACGGATAGGAAACAAGTCATACTGTTGGAAGTGGGTGTGCTAGCCTAGCATCTGCCTCGTACCTGTGGAAACTCAATAGCCATTGCAAGAGTATTTTTGTTCCTCAATAAGAGAAATAAAGAAATTCGCAGCCCTTTGTTTTTAGAAGGGAGTGTTTTACATGCTTTTTTTGCTTTTTTTTTTTTTCTTCTACCCTAGCGATGACCTCTTCCAGGTAGCGGTCCCTTGTGCGAGGTTGGTAGTACCTAGGGCTTAGAGCGGGCGCGCACCCGGGGCTGCGGTGGAGGCTCCTCTGTGGGCTCTACCTGCCTCCCATCCCGGGGCCTAGGAGAAGGCGGGTACCTGGCCGCCAGCTGACGCCCTGGTGGTCACTGTGGCCCTTTAGAAACACACAGCTCCATTTCATAAGCAAAACCTCCTCCCCCAGCCCCGGCTCAAGCACCATTCACACTGCCATCCAAGCCGCGGGCGGCCGTGGAAAGGGCACTGGACCACCCGTCTCGCGGGCGCGGTGAGGTACAGCGATGGCTCCCAGTGCCGGGCAGCTCAGGTGACAGGAGCTTTCCAAAGACACCTAGGGTCCAAAAAGCAGGGTTCCCATCTCACAATTTGGATTTGCTCATAGAGGAGCAGATAGGACAGCCTGCTCACATTTCTCCTTTGAAGGCACTTCCACAGTGGACTGTCGCTGGCGGGCCCCTGGGCGGTGACCATCGGTGCCCCGGGAGACAGCGAGGAATTGACCCTTTGGTCACTGTGTAAGCCCCCACTAGGCTGCTGCTCTTTCCAAAGGGAAGGGGCTGGGGGAACCAGGAAGGAAGCCCACCCCCAAACCTGCATCTGTCTGGGTTCAGCCAGGTAAAGGGACTCACTGTGATCGTGGCCCCTCCACGGGGCAGGACGACCCTGCTTCCGTCTCGTGACACAATGAGGGAGCAGCCCGATCCCTGAGCAGTCTCTTTTTTGGTGCCTCCTACATTTCTTGAGGAAAAAAAAAATGTGTCCTTAGCTACCCTGTTTTGAGCAGCAATATGCAGCCTCTTCCTTCCAAGATTACCTCCGGAGAACACCGTTCTTGGCCAAGGACACTGAGGAGCTAAATCTGCCTCACTAAGGAACGAGCTTGTTTCCAAGAAATGAGGATAAGATGGGTAAAATCCTCACTAACAAAGAATACTATAAAACCTGTGAGAGCCTTAGAATAGCTTCTAATAATCCTAGGACAGGAGAAAGCGCCTGGCTTTGCTGTGAGTGTATCCTCAGAAAAAGCAGGAGGTCGACCATCTCTTCACTGGAGCCAGCTTCTCCTCTAGAAACGATGCTTTTTTCCCTAACTAAAGAGCAGCAAAAACGAAAAAAAAAGGTGGGGGGAGGGGATTTTTTTTACTTGTTTGAGAAATTATAATAAAATAATTGAGTATCTCCTGTGAGTAATGCCTTTTTGTTTTTAATTATTCCACAGCAGGTGGAGTTTTCAGTAATTTGTTCAAGTTTTGCATAAGTGGTTCCTTAAATCAAAAATTATTTATTAAATAGGATCTTTAAGAAATTTTTTGAAAGTTTTACTTTTCCTGCTGAACAATATTTTCAATGTGTGGTAATTACTGTACTAACATCCATGTCCCTAATATTACTGGGGTTTCTTTTATTACTCAGAAAACAAAAGTGGTTTTTTAAAAATCTCATGGAGAGGGTCTGTGGCAGCTTTCTGGACTGATTCTTCGTGTCACGCTGAGCAGCTGCTTTGGCATCCAAAGCTGTGGGATCACAGAAAGTGTTGCTTCAGGTGTGGATGCCGGCCACTCCTCATGCTCGTCACTCTTAAAAGATTGAGACACCTAACCTTAAAAATGCTCCAATAATCCATTCAGAAACCAAACTCATATGCACAAGATGTCAAGGAGGCATAAAGTCAATTCTTGCTTGTTTTTTTCATTTCTTAATGTAAAAACAGCCAACCAGAAATTTCTAAAACTGGCTATGCTAATTCAGATATTTTCTTTCTCATGCTATCTGCCAGGTTTGTCTAATTAAAAAAAAAAAAAAAACCAGAATAAAAACAGTCCATTGTAATAGAGGAAAACCTTCCAAACCAGGCAGAGTACGTAATTATCAAAACACCAGGACCTATTCTACCCTTGCATTTCCAAGTTACCTCCACCCATCACCATCTGATGACAGATGTGCCCTAAATAAGAGCCTGAGATAAAGCCACTGGCTGCATCCTGCACCCCAGCTTCTCAATGTGGTAACAAGGCGCCAGACGCCTGTGGACACCTGCTCCAGGCTGATATATTACCACTCAGTCCACATGACTTAGGAATAGCCATTTCCTTTTGTGAGAGAGCTGGATCCATCCTTCCTCTAAACAGTATTAAAAATGCAAAGGGTAGAGAGCCGATGGTCATATTAAATGTGCTAGTCCCGTGCACCGACAGCATGCTCTTTGAGAAGAGGCGTTTAGACCTCGTCCCTGGCCAGAGACCAACTTCAGCAGGCTGGCCAGAAACTATTAAAAACTGTGTTGACTGCATGTGGGCCAAGGGCTTCCCTCATGTTCCATGGCATGAGGGCCCTTTGTGGAGCAGGGAGAAAGGAAAGAAGGTGAGTCCTACCGGGGTGCATGGCCCTGCTGCCCTAGCTGACCCTGCCTGAGAGCAGCCTTCCCCACCTGATCTGGCCACACTTCCCTTTCTAGGAAGGACAGGTGTCTCCAAGGGACTGCAGGTTTCCAGAGGATCCCAGATACTTCTAAACCCCTGCGAAGGTTATTTCAGAAATTTACTTTACATTTCCTGCACATTTGTTATCTGGGTAAATGATTTTTTTAATATATTGTTAAGGGAAGGTGTTTTTCAGTGTATTCTGTTTGTAGATTTTATGCTGTGTTACGTTGAAATTTTACAAGCCAAGTTTAAACTGTACTATAAAAATTATTTTTGTATTATTTTCAGAACATGCCACAGAGCAATATTTTGCACCCGTTATTGTCACAGGGTTGTCCCTTGGAAGGGTAACTGGAGGTGGGAAGGAGCTCCACTGTGGGCTCCGGGGGGTTAAACGTTTTTTGCTGCTTGTTCAAATACCTTCTGAAAGTGGGAATGTATCAATGTCTTTTTTTATTGAAAGCTTGATTTCCTTTTTTCTGTTCATGGATTTTGGTACTGCACCTTTCCTCTTAAATGAATACTTTGTATTCACTAAATTACTGTGGACCTTTTCCTACCTATTACCACCCAGTGGCATTTGAATCTATTACTTTACAAATCGAATGTTTTCCCAAATGATTTAATTTACTACTTCTCGTAGCTTACTGTCAAGAATTGGGGGGGCTGAGGATAAAAGGACTCTCCATGCCCTCCAGGTGCACACCTCAGGGTGTGGACATCCTCCATGCAGCGCCCGACCTGTCTCTGGGGAGGGGTCATGGGCCCATCACCCCCCCCACCCCCCCCCCACTTAGTGTCCACAAACTTATTTTGCGAACTATTCTACTTTGCAAAAATAAACTTAAAATATACTTCCCATTAGTTAAGATAAAAGGGCTGTACTTATCAGTGGTGGGAAATTTGTACAAGAAAAAACAGACTTTTCCAAATCCATGTGTGTAAGTTCCATTCCATGTGAGTCTTTTATTCACTTAGAGACCTGGAGTAAACGCTGAAGGCATCTACTGTATGTTTGGGGCTCCTTTCTTTATGGCCATGATTCTTTTTCTCCTCATCTTGGTGTGGACTTTAAAAATTAAGTACCCCCAGTGTTCTGTCCTTTTTCTTTCCTCAGTGCTTCTAATAAATAAGAAGAAACGTGTTTCTGTGGCTGAGCAAGCCCTGCTGGGCCAGACAGACCTTACCAGCCCTGGCTTCATCCTCGCTGGGCTGCAGAGGCGGCCCCTGCTCTAGTTGAGTCGGTTCTGCTGCCAGCTGAGGACAGACACACCGTATGAAGGGCCTAGAGGTGGCTGGCATGCCAGGGAGCAGGTAGCCCCTTCCAAAACGCCTTAAAGTGGTGGCTCTCTAGAGATCTGAGGCACCACCTTCCCATTTACTCCTGACTCTAAACTCTAGCTGGCCTGTTTTAGTGTGGCTGGCCGGGGCAGTGACCAGCGCTCAGCTTTGTTCTTGTTTAATTCAAGTCCACCCTGTTGCCCGTGTCCTCTCCACAGCTCTGGGTCTGTTGGCCCGGAGTGTATTTCTGCCAGTGCTGCCTCACTGACTCGGGAGTGGGTCCTGGGTAGTTCATGATAGAGAGGCCAGCATATGCCATGGGGAGAGCCCCCCACGCTCACCCCAGGAGGCCCCGCGGCACATCCAGGCTGGACCACTCTGCAAGCTTCTGTCACGAAAGACAGCTCCGGGCACTGTGCAAATTGGCCTGTTAGCAGTTATGCAGGTCCCTTCTTTGCCAAAAGATCTATTGTTCCTCCCCACTGCGCCCCCAGCAGAAAAGAGCGAGGGAGATGCCCTGCAGGGACCCCTTGGGAACAACAGTTATGTGCAGTCTGTGCAGTATGAAGAACTTGGCCCCACCAGGCTGAGCCGAAGACACACGTAATTGCAGAATAGCACTGAAGCCATCATCTCCAACCATGCTAGTAATGTTACTGTTTCTATTTATTTTGCCAAATAATTTGTTGAAAATTGCATTTTTGCTATTTTAATCTTGCCAAAAAAGGGGGCCTCACTAATCCTAATTATGTACATACAGAATGATGCACATTGCTTACATCTTTTTATTCCTCCCAAAGAGCATATCAAGGATATATATATACATAATTTGTTAGTTTAACATAAGGCGAAGAGTACCATTTGGTTTTAAGAGTAAATATAGGCTGAATTTATTCAAGACCAAAGCAACCTATTTAATGAGGACAAATTAGTGAAACCAGCTGTTTTAGAATTTACGGACACTGGAGTGCTACTTGAAACAAAGAAACAGCCTCCCATGGCAGAGGAAAAGCCAGATCCTTACAAAGGCCTCTCCCATCCCAGTACTTCTTCTGCCTGCTGCTCTGCCCTGGGACGTAGGCCTTCCTGCCATTTCTAGTCACAAGCACCCTCCTGCCTCAGGGCCTTTGCACATGCCATTCCTTCTACCTGAACATTCTTCCCCAGAGAGCCACATGGTTCACCCCTCACTACCTGCCAGTCTTTGCTCCAATGTCACCTTTCAATGAGGCCTTCCCTGACTTATTTAAAAGGACAACACACCCCACCCTCCCTCCCTACCCACCTCTCTGCATCTTCTTCTTGTGCACCTATCACCATCTGAGTGCTGCAGATGTTAATCATTCATCCATTTATTTGATTCTCGCCTCCCCATCTCCCATAGACTGTAAGCTCCATGTGGGCAGGAACTTTTATATGTCTTGCTCATTGCTGTATCCTGGTGCCTACAACAGTGCCTGACACATATTAGGCACTGGATAAGTATTTATTGAAAATGGAAATTAAATCAGTAAATTAAAAACTATTAAGAGGCCAGAAAATGTCAATTTCAGCTTTCATCAAATCTAGGTTCTATTATTGTGAGAACTTTAGCTGACCCAGTGACCTGGCTCCTATGGGTACAAGATGGTTAGATACACCGGGCAGCAGCAGTGGCTTCTGTTCACAGACAAGTGAATGCCTGCCCTGCCGCTAGCCCTACCTCACAAATATGAGGCTCACTGTTCGCAGGGGAGCATTTTGGAACCAACTGGGATGAAGACAGTTTTCTGCAGGTAGCTCTTGTAGCCAGATGCACAGTAGTGGGTTCCCATCACTCCATGAGGTCACTGTAGACCTGGACCATTCCAGAGAATCCTTTGCAATCAGTCTTCAGGTGTCTCCCAGTCCTTCCCAGTTCAACACGGGTAGCAGCAGATGGCCCAGCCCAGGGAAAGTCCACCTGACCATTAGAAGGACTCATCCTCCAGCCACCAAAGCAAGGCTGCAGAGGAAGAGGAGCTTGTCACAAACATTAACCGGCTCAGGGCTGGGTAACTGCATTGACAAATTTGGAAGCAGCAGGGCCAGAGAGCCAAGGCCCCCGGGTATCCCCATTGGCCACTGGTGGAGGTGCACTGGAAGGCCAGGGCCTTGACACCACAGAGCCAAGCAACACACACCTCCTTGGGCCCAGGCCCCAGCACGGTGGCCCTCCAGTGCTGGCAGGTGGCCTCACCCACAGCAGGGGAGGCATGGGTCCTCTAGTGACCTTCCTGCCCCTGCCAGATGATTTTCACAACTACCTAACTTTGGTGTTTACTTCTAGGTCCTTTGGCCAAATGCGTTTTCTTCTAAGAGTTGTTGGCAAAATACTGTTACAAGCTTCTTATGGGACTTTTGTCCTACTGTGGCGTGGTTAAAGGCTTTGTCCTTCTGTTTAATTCACTTCCGTGGTTTTGCTGTCATTTCTCTTGATGCCATATTTTCAGGTCCCTCGTGGGAGGGGGCATAAGGTCTCCATCATGACGCCCTTTCTGCAGCTGTCCAGCCAGCAGTGAGTGGGCCCACACATGTGCATTCCTGTGCTTGAATTGCCAAATAAACAGTGTCCCTTTCATTGCTGCCCAAACAGACTGGAGGCCTGCTCCTGCCAGCACTCAGGGAGGGAGTGTGTGCTTCCCAAGAGCCTGCCCCCTTGGCCCATGCAAACTTTCTCCATGGCAGGTGTCCGTGAAGGTCTCCTAGGCCCTATGGGCTGTCCAGCTCTTTGCACACATTCTTCCTGCTTGCAGGAATGGAATCCAAACACCTGATATGGAATGATGACTTGGCAGTGGGGAGTGGGGCAGCTTGTCTCCACTAACTTAGGACCAAAACTAGGAAACTCACTATGAATATGTGTTGGAGATCAGCTGTGGCCTCCAGCCCCCGTACACACAGAGGCAAGCCCCACCTCTGACAGAGCCAGTCACCATTCAGTAGGAGCTTGTCTTCCCTGGGCCCCCAGGTGGGAAAGGCTGGGCTCTTAGTCCTACAAGTAAAGGCGCTGTTAGGAGCAAGGAGCAGGCTCAGCTGGGTCCACAGAGGGACTAAGCTCCTTAGTGACCTGTTACTGCCTCATCTACGGAGTTTGAACTCCATTCACCATCACCTTTGAGAATTTGGCCTTGTTTTAACTAAGGATTGTTGAAGTTAATTATAACAAGGGACCATCCTCACCCTGTGTTTGCTTTGTTCCATTAAACGTGCGTTTGGCCTAATGAAGTCAGTGAATGTTCCTCTTTCTTTTTTCTTTTTTGGTTTCTTTGACTGATTTTTGCATGATATATGTTGCTTTATTTCTCCCATTTTCTTTGATTACTGTGGACAAAGGAAAACACTGAGGCAAAAGTAGGTCGTCAATCACATTACTTTGACCCAGTTGTGCAGAACCCCTTTCTACCTGCAGGTGTTAATTCCAATTCAATGCAAATATCCTTTTCAATCCGGTCCATTCTTGGAGAAGAAACCCATTGTAAGAGCTGTCTTCTGTGGTTGGGATATTACTTTGTAAAGTATTAAAGCACTAAACCAGTTTTTGCAATATGTAGTAAATCTTGCTTTCATTTTGGAAAACTTCCAGTAATGACTACTGCACTTTTTATAGAAGAATTGTATTTAATTTCTTTCTTTTATGAAAGATTATTTCAAGTAAAAATAGCTCTGTAATCTGTGTGACATGGCTTCTCCATTACCTGACACAGAGAGAAGCTTTGATGCCTACTCAATAAAATTAACATGTTTGTAAAGTATTGGTTGGTCCAATTATTTGCCCACTGACTCCTGTGTTCTTGGTAAAATGCCATCTAAGAAAAGCTTTATTGCCAAGAGGAAGAGGACTATATCAGACATCCATCCATACCAGTTTTGTTTTGTTTAAGTGTTTTCCCAGCCAGATGAGATGTAAACCCAGTTGTCACCATTTCATTCTCTTTTTTTTTGTTTGAGACGGAGTCTAGCTCTCTGTCACCCAGGCAGTGGTGTGATCTTGGCTCAGTGCAATCTCTGCCTCCCAGGTTCAAGTGATATTCCCCTGCCTCAGCCTCCTGAGTAGCTGGGATTACAAGTGCGCACCATCATGCCCAGCTAATCTTTTTTTGTGTGTGTGTGTTTTTAGTAGAGACAGGTTTTCACTACTCTGTTGTTGGCCAGGCTGGTCTCAAACTCCTGACCTCAAGTGATCCACCTGCCTCAGCCTCCCAAAATGCTGGGATTACAGGCGCGAGCCAGTACGCCTGGCCAAGTTTCATTCATATAAGAGAACAATAGTTTCTCTCCTTTCTAAAATGACCATGACACATTCTATCTGGATGAAAGCTGTATTTAGTCTGTTTTCACACTCCTGATAAAGACATACCTGAGACTGGGTAATTTCTAAAGAAAAAGAGGTTTAATGGACTCACAGTTCCACGTGTTTGGGGAGGCCTCCCAATCATGGCAGAATGCAAAAGGCACGTCTTACGTGGCAACAAGCAAGAGAGAATGACAGCCAAGTGAAAGGGGAAACCCCTTATAAAACCATCAGATCTCATGAGACTTACTACCACGAGAACAGTATGGGGGAAACTGCCTCCATGATTCAATTATCTCCCACCAGGTCCCTCCCACAACACATGGGAATTATGGGAGCTACAATTCAAGATGAGATTTGGGTGGGGTCGCAGCCAAACCATATCAAAAGCTGAATAGGGTTGTCCTTAACATGTCTTCACCAGAGGTTGCAACCATAAGCAAGAGAATGGCAGCTGGGAGCATAGAGGAGGAGGAGGAGGATTTTGCCGTGAATTTTTATCTGTGAGTGCTCTTCTGTGGAGGAGAGGCACTGCCTCTGTAAAAGAAAGAAGCCCCCTCAGGAGGCTGTGGGTGGGGTCCAGGCCACAGGCCTATCTAAAGAAGGTGTGATGCACCCAGGACTCAGTCCCAACCGACTGTGTGCCATGCACTGGGACAGTGACGGAGGAGGTAATGACAGGGTCTCACGCACTGAATAGGCATTATTGGGGGGTGGCACATTCTGTGCCTAGTGGAATTCAATCCATGCAGCAACCCTGTGAGATAGCAAAATCTCTGTGTTGTAGACAAGAAAAGTAAGGTTTGGCGAGGTAAGTCGTAAAGCCAGGATTCCAGCTCAGGTGTGTCTGGCATGAGGGTCTGTGCTCCCAGCATCAGAGTACATTGTCATCCTAAGGAATGGGCAAGGCCCCTGCCCAGGAGGAGCTCAGAGTCTGAGGGATGGTGACACACAAGTCCATCCGGCTCCAGGTTGGGGGTGAGTTAGCACAGATGGGAGAAGGACAGGAAAGATACCTGGCGGGGCTGTGGGATTTGCTGGAGCCATGGCCACTACATACCCATGGAATCCTGTTAAGGCCAATGGGACCATCCGTTTCTGGCTCTAATGTTTTTTACACGAGGAAATAGGAAACTGTTCTTAGTTTGTTCAGGACAAGCAGAGAATCCCATATGAAAGACAAAATACTGCATTTGAAGCTTTGAAACGTGCTTGGAAGACTATATAGGATGGTGGTAGGAACCCTGGATTGGGCTGGCCCCAGAATTGACCTTGAGGAAGGCATCTCACCCCTCCAGCCCCAGGTTTCTGTTCTGTAAAAAGCGACTCAAGGCTCTTGAAGTTTCCCCACCAAATCAAAAAATCTGTGTATTATTTAGAAAAACAGAAGTCACCTCAGTTATTTTGACAGAGAATTTAATATAGGAAACTAGTCAAGCAGGTATTGGAAGCCTAAAAAACACAAAAAGGAGACATACAGGTCCCACGGAGAGAACATACAGGAAGCAGCTTCCTCACAGGGTCAGGGGCAAAGCAAAGAGGGCATGTTGTTAAAATCCACAGGCAGATAGGGCGGGGCTCCACCGCATTGAGGTCAGACCTTTGAAAAGGGAGCTCTTCCCAGCTGGTGCCTGTGCCTCAGGAGGCCAGAGGAGGAGGCTCACAGTGCTAGGCTCAGATCACCAGGGAGGGGTTGCCGGTGTCTCAGTAGAGGCTGTGATTTGGCCGCTTCTTTCCTGTGGGGGGAAAAATGAAATTGAAACAAACTGCAGCTAGCAAGTGAAGAGCTGTTGCTAAGATAACATTGAGAGAAACTGGAAGCAAAAGGAATGAGCAAGTCCTTATGTGTCTTGACCCACCTACACACATGCATATATATGCATGTATGCATGTATGAACGTACATGTATGTGTGTATACACGCACACTGAGCAAGAAGAAAGATAGGCAAATATGCCTCCCTACTGCAGGCCCCCTGGAACTGAAGCTGGCCACAGAGCACTGTTGGTATTTGAAACTACCTTCTTCCATAACCATTCCATGTTGGCTTTGCTCTCAGGTAGACCTCAGCTTGGGATTCTTTACCTGAAGGACAATCCAAACTTTCATTCCTGTAGATTCTGAGTCCTCACAAGCCCTTTTGTTCAATGCCATCATTTACCATTAACTTATTTTTGGATGTGGACAAAATTAAAGGCACCCGAAAGAGTCCCCTAGATTTCAGACATCATTTATTGGCCCCCATTACGTAGCAACAACTCATTCAGTCACCCAGCCAATAGAGTAACGACCTTCTTTGCATTGATTCACCTAGCTCAGAAGCCCAAAATGGCCAAGTCTCAGCTCCAGGTTCAGCGAAATCACTGTGCTGCCTGTTGGGAAGCTCCCTGGGGAAGTAAGAGCTACAAAACAGAAAAGCACTAAGGTGTGGAGCAGGGGAGGTATAGATTCTTGGTTACGAGGTATGGGGCAGGGGCAGGTACAGATTCTTGGTTACAAGGCTTCATAGTGACAAGAGCTCCTCATATGCCCACCTCTTGTTTCCCAGACCATGTGTTCCGGCCATGGGACCACCATATGGCAGACCATATGGCAGTTGCTGATTCAAATCCCAAACTCCATCTGTAAGGTAGAACTCCGACCTTTCAGGGAGCTGTCTCCCTGCTGGCATACTAACTGAGTCTTCACTAGGCAGGACCACAGCACTATCAAGCCAGCTGCTTCTGGGTCAGTGGGATGTGGAGTAAGTGAAATCCTTGTGCATGATCTCATTGCTTTAAAATTGAAATTCTTCATCAGAAGTAACACTGTGTAGAATACCACAGCGATGAATAAGGCACTCTTTAAGTCCACGATAGTGGCTTTTGGCAGCAGCATTGCAGACAGGGAAAGCAAATCTGAATCCAGGGCACACCTATTCCAGTGAGGGAAAATTATTTTCCTTTATGAAGGGGTCCAGCTGGCCAACAGGAATCTGGCTGGCCCTCCCCAGGAATGCACCACAGGGGAGGCTGTCAGAAGATCACTCCAGCAAAGCAGTGGTGGCCTCCAGGCTGGCCTTGGCAAGAGGAAATTCATGTCATTGTGCTCATTCACAGCCTCCATCCCTGTAATCATGGTCCTGGGTGCATTGAATAAACATCAGGATGGCTGGTGGGAGGGTCAGCTAGCATCACAGAGCATGCTTTCTTGTCCACCTGAGTCTCAAGAGCCTCCTCTGCACAGGGAGCTCCTGGTGAGCATAAACATGCCACCCAAATATCTACAGTCTCTTTACACCTTCTGAGCGATCCATCCACATACATCCTACCCCACCTTCCCGTACATACATCTGTTACCATGCTTCCTTGTCACCAACCTTGGAATCCTGTTCTTTCCAAGTTCCTGAGCATCTAGTCAAATTGTTTTCACCTGCCCATGAATCAGTGTAAATCATGGTTTTTCAATAGTGGCACTATTGAAATTTGGGGACAGATCATTCTTTTCTGTAGGGAACAGTCCTGTGTGCATTGTAAGATGTTCAGCAGCATCACTAGCTGACTGTGGTGGTTAGTTTTACGTGTCAACTTGACTGGGTTAAGGGATGCCCAGCTAGCTGGTAAGCCATTATCTCTGGGTGTGTGTGAGGGTGTTTACAGAAGAAGTTAGCATTTGAATCCATAGACTGAGTAAAGATGGCTCTCAGCAATGTGGGTGGGCCTCATCCAAATCGTTAAGGGCCCACATAGAACAAAAAGGCCCCTAGAGGAAGGTTGAGTTTACACTCTCTGCTTGAACTGAAACATCCATCTTCTTCTGCCCTTCTGCTGGCTCTCCAGCCCTCAGACTGAGACCAGACTTACACCATTGGCCTCCTTGGTTCTCAGAGCTTTGGGTTCAGACTGATGCTACATCAGGGGCTTTCCTGGGCCTCCAGCTTGCAGGTGCAGCTCATGGGACTTCTCGGCCTCCACAATCATGTAACCAAACCCCTCATAATAAATGTTGTTGTGTATCTCTCTATATTCCATTGGTTATGCTTCTGTGGAGAACCATGACTAATATACTGACCTCCACTCACTGGATGCCAGTAGCACCCCCACCTAGTTATGGCAATCGAAGATGTCTCCAGACATTGCCAAATGTCCCTGGGGACTGGAACTGGAGAGCACCCATTGCTGAGAATCACTAGTGTAGGTTAATTCTTCTGGCTGTCTTTCGGTCCAGAAAAGCAAGAGCCATTTGTTCTGTTCAAGCTCCATCCACTGGGACAATTTCCCTTCCCTGCCATCTTCCAAGGACACTCCAGAATTCCCAGGGCCCACTCTCAGCTGGTACCCACTATCCCAGATAACCATCTGAAGGCTGGTCTCAGCCGTTTGGTCACGGGAGTTTCTGTGAGCCACAGACAGATTGAGAGAGGAGTCAACACAAGCAGGAGTGCATGTCACAGGGGTCTCAGCCACCTGTTCACACACTGACACGTGCCTTCTGGATTTTCTCCAACCCATCCTCTCATACCTGATCTTCACTTGATGACAGCTTACAGCTGCATGTGCCCAACCTTATGGATGGGCGGGTCGAGTAACACCCAGTCTTTGATGGCCAGCTTAGTATTGCAGAGTCAGCTGATGTCCCCGGTCATCTGTTCAGTCCTTACCAGGACCCAGGGGTACACCAGGAGCTGCTTTTTAGAAAGCAGAATTTATATATAGAAGAAGGCATGGGTTTGCTCCAGAATATGGAGTTCAATACTACGGTTCACCTCCTGGAGCTCTCTGCTATGTTGCTGTTGTCCACAAACACTTGAGCACCACTGAATCTGTTGGGTGATGAGGCCCAGGGGACCCCACCTGCAACTGGTAGTCTCAAAGTCACCCTGGTCAATGCATTGGGATAGCACCCCCAAATCATGTATAGGATGCCTTCAAAATGCAAAAAGTCTCAGCAAGCATCATGCCTCATTTTGGGGTATGACCACTTATCTTTCACTTTCTTGGGGTGTCCTGAAATGCTCCACGGGATCCTCAGCCACTTCACCAAGTGGGTGAGCCCCTGAGCATTTATGGGGTTCATCTCCTACTTTTGTGTCTTACCAAGGTGATGGCAGTGGCTGCTGCCATCACGCTGGCTGCAGAAGGGAGGTGGCTGAGGCTGCACACTCCATGGAGCTGGTGGGAGCCCTGCGCTTCTGAGTTGGGGCAGAAGCTCCCTGAAAGTCGCTGTGGCCGCCCAACCCACGGCTGCAGACCCAGGCCTCCTGTGCTTCGAAGAAGGCAGGAGCCCCGCCCTCCTGGACAAGGCTACAGCCGTCCAAACTGTAGCTGTGCTTCCAAGCCTCCCTGTGCTCTTGGAGGGGGCCAGGAGCAGGTAGGAGCTGTCCTCCTGGGTGCAGCTGCCCGAGCGGCGGCTGCAGACCTGGCCCTCCCGCTCCACAGAGCAGGAAGGAGCTAGGGACAAGCAGGACCCCCGCCCCTTCCAAGTTGGTGGGGCGGGAGCTCTCCAGGTGCAGCTGCAGCCCTCCCAGGTGCAGGACGGGGGCATCTCTGCAGCCTGTAGCCTTGGCCCCCATCCTCCATCCCTGCAGGCTCAGGGGTGTCTGCTTCCACTGCCTGGCCCCTCTCCTCTCTGGCACCTGCTCCAATCTCGAAGCCGGGTTGGGGCCAAGCCCTGGGGCCACGAATGGCAACGGAAGGCCTGGGCAGAAGTCGGGGGCGGGGGGTCCCTGTAAGACCCCACCTTCAGGTCAAGGAGGGCCTGAAGGCTGGGGCCGGGCTACCAGTCCCATGGACCAGAGTGGGGACTTGTGGTGCCTCCTCTGGCCCACCCATGGCCACCAGTGGACCAGTCAACATGCACTTCCTCCCCTCTGAGGTCCATAACAGCCCTGCTCTCAGCCAGAGCAGGACAGAGGACGGTCAGCCAGAGGCCGGAGAGATGATGGGATGACCAACTGCAGAGAGGAGCTACTCACTGTGGGTCTTCTCTGAGCTGTTGTAATACTAAATAAAATTCTTCGTCTTCTTCACTCTTCACTTGTCTGCGTACCTCATTCTTCCCAGATGCAGGACAAGAACTCGGACAAAGATGCCATGGAGGTTTCCAGGAAGAAAATCAACACCAATCAACTCCCCAAAGATCCCGAAACAAAGGATCCTAATGTACTTGCTACTCCCGTCCCATCAGGACCAATCAGCATAGTGTCAATGGTGTGGCCCACTATGGTTTTCTGTGGCATCTCTGTGGATGCTATCATGGCAGAGAGAGCAGGAAAACTGGCATAACCCTGAGGCAAACTGGGAAGGGGTGCTGTGGGTGCCCTAGACACCAGCAGACTGTTTCTGGTGTTCCTGGAAATTGACAGAGAGATTAAGAGCCAACTCTCAGTGCTGCGGGGCTGCAACTGTGGCTCCCAATGAAGAAGCTTCAGGCAAGGCGCCGTGGCTAACACCTGTATTCCCAGCACTTTGGGAGGCCAAGGTGGGTGGGTTACCTGAGGTCAGGAGTTTGAGACCAGCCTGGCCAACATGATGAAACCCCATCTCTACTAAAAATACAAAAATTAGCTGGGCATAGTGGCATGTGCCTGTAATCTCAGCTACTCGGGAGGCTGAGGCAGGAGAATTGCTTGAACCCAGGAGGCGGAGGTTGCAGTGAGCCTAGGTTGCACCACTGCACTCCAGCCTGGGCAACAGAGTGAGACCCAGTCTCAAAAAAAAAAAAAAAAAAAAAAGGAAGCTTCATCCAGAACAGCAGCTGCAATTGGAGTCACCAGCTGATTACCTTCACTCTGAAGCACTGTATTTCCCCAAGACGCGTCTGTCTTCAGTAGAGGTTAAGCAGGCCAGGGAAGCAGAGACATAATAGGAACTTCCACCCTGAAATCTCTCGAGTAGTTGATAGTGGCACTAATCTCTGCAACTCCCCTAGGATGTGGGGTTAATTACTTTTGATTTACTATTGAAGTAGGGAGGGAAAATTCCCTTTCTTTCCACTTTCCCTTTCTTTCCACTTTCTACCAAAATGGCATTCACTCCGTGGCAGAAGAGCCAATGTGGGGGCTCTGTGGGGGCTCTTCTGGTTGACAAGTGGAACTATTTCAATTGTACATTCAGAAATGGGAGACATGACCCCCGGAGAGCCCGCAGACACCATCCCATGGAAATTCACACCTGGGACCAAACACTTTTTATCATCTGACCTCCATAAGCCCCCACTTTGACTGCTGGGCCATGGTAGTGTCTTGAAGTCCCCCAAATCGGTGACATCTCAGAGCCAGTGCCAGGTAATCACCGGATTATCAAGGCGTTCCTTTCCCCTGCCGTAATTCAGGAGGAGACATTTGTTAGAGCAACTCTTTTTGCCCCAGGGCACAGTCACCCTAGAGAAAAGCCACAGGCTCATGGGCAGTAGGCATCTGGGGTAACATGGCCAGGTCTCTTCTCCAGGGACTTTTCTCCAGGGGGCCTGGCTCACGTTTAGTCAAGGAGCTCCATACCTGTCAGGTGGCTCTGGAATTCTGGAAAACCTGATGCATTGCTGTAAGTCTACAATGTGGCTACCTAAGTAAGAAATTTCACCTTCAAATCTGCAGTGTTTTCCAATAAAATTAATTTTATTGAG
The DNA here is from genome assembly GCF_029281585.2 of Gorilla gorilla gorilla. NCBI lineage: Eukaryota > Metazoa > Chordata > Mammalia > Primates > Hominidae > Gorilla > Gorilla gorilla. Next base: position 32,292,955 of record NC_073240.2, read on the forward strand.
GTGTATTTTATATACAGTAAGATACACAAATATCAAAGTATAGTCTGATTAATTTTGGCAAAGACACCCCCCAGGTCATCATCACAGCCAAGATACAGAACATTCCCACCACCCCTGAGACCCTCCTGCCCTTCCCACTGCCCCCTGCCCTCAGAAGCAGCGATTGCACAGGTGTGCTCACTTTAGATTTATTCTGTATAAACCTCATGCAGCATGTGCCGTTTCTAGTCAGTTTTCATTTGCTCAACCTGAGGTTTCTGAGATTCATTGCGATTGTTGTGGGTTTCAGCAGTTTGTAATGTTTTTTGATGAATAGTCTCTTTTTGCATTGGCCACACCACCATTTGTGTTTGTTTTCTTGTTAATGGACATTTGGGTTATTTCCAGTTTGGGAATAAAGCTGCTATGAACATTTGTGAGCATTTGGTAGACACAGGCTTTCAGTTCTTCTGGATAAATACATAGAGTGGGCCGGGCGCGGAGGCTCTCTCACCTGTAATCCCAACACTTTTGGCAGGCTGAGGCGGGCAGATCACCTGAGCTCAGGAGTTCCAGACCACCCTGGGCAACATGGTGAAACCCCATCTCTACTAAAATACAAAAAAATTAGCCGGGGCCGGGCGCGGTGGCTCACGCCTGTAATCCCAGCACTTTGAGAGGCCAAGGCAGGTGGATCACGAGATCAGGAGTTTAAGACCAGCCTGGCCAAGATGGTGAAACCCCCGTCTCTACTAAAAATACGAAAATTAGCTGGGCGTAGCAGTGGGCCCCTGTAATCCCAGCTACTCAGGAGGCTGAGGCAGAGAATTGCTTGACGTGGGAGGCGGAGGTTGCAGTGAGCCCAGATCGTGCCACTGCACTCCAGCCTGGGCGACAGAGCAAGACTCCGTCTCAAAGAAAAAAAAATTAGCCAGGCATGGTGGCCCACGCCTGTAATCCCAGCTACGGGGGAAGCTGAGGCACGAGAATGGCTTGAGACCCAGAGGCAAAGGTCCAGCTTGGGCTACAGAGCAAGACTCCGTCTCAAAAAAAAAAAAAAGTAAAATTGCTGGGTCACAGGATGAGAAGTGTGTACTTAACTTTATTAGAAATTGCCAAACAGTGATCTAAACAGGTTGCATGGTTTTCCATTCCACCAGCAAATGGATTCAGTTACCTGAGACAGGAGCATACCATGTCCATTTTTCTGGTGCCCATGCAGTAGCCCCCACAAACGTACCTGGAGCAGCCCAAGTAGCTGTCTGTTCCTTGCACATGGGGTTTTCCACATCTGAGTTAGGCACATGCATGGAAGCACAGAATCCCGCCATGCCCCATGGCATGTTTGCACAGGCCTGCGCCATGTGTTCCTCCTCCCAGGAGCCTCCCCTGTCTCATGCCTCCCCCTACTCCCTTCCTCTTGGAGGTTGAGCTCATATTCTGCCCTCTGTCCTGGTCAGCCTCACCTGTGCCTCCTCTCCTCCCTCAGGCGTTTGGTTCCTGGGTGCCAGGATCTTGATTTGCCCCTGTGCCTTTGAAGGCTCAGTCGATGGTGTGATTAGCACCCTTTCCTTTGGTGCAGAAGAGAAGCCTTCCTCTGCGCCCAGGTGAGCTGGGTAAGCAGCCTGAGCCTGGGCATGCCCCTTGCCCGGGGAACAGAGGTGACTCCCTGCCATGCAATTCCCAGGGAGTGTCTGGGAGTGCCCTGGGAGGAGCTCCACAAAGCACCAGGGCTCAGCTCTGCCCCAGGCAGGGACTGCCCAGGAAGGAAGACTTCTCAGCGGAGGTGAGGGCTGCACAGGGCCCTGATCTACTCAGACAGAGAAGGGGACAAAGGGGCACCCCAGCAGATAGGACGTGCACTCCTTCCACAAACTGCCTGAGGACTGCTTTGTGCTGGGCTCACTAAGTGTTGTGGATTTGTCCAGGAATAACACAGCCCAGTGTCCTCCCTTAGTGGTACAGAAGGCAGGAAAGTTAGCATAGGCGCTGCTGTGACAAGAAGGAACAGGGACAATAAGAGCCAGGGCAGTGGCCACTTTCCCCTGGGTCTGGGGGCTCCTACAGTGAGCCCAGGGCTGTCGTGACACAGCCTGGCCACTCTCACATCCTTGACGGGGAGGATCACCAATGCAGCGTTGTGGATGAAGGCTCAGAAGGGATAAGATCATCTGCCCAGGGTCACACAGGGAGGAAGGAGCCGAGCCAGGCTGCAGGGTAACTTGGCCAAGTCCCTAAATCTGCACTTGTCCTGGACAAGCCAGCAGAGGGACAGGAAGCCAGAAGTGACGAGGGGCCATTCATCAGTAGCTGGTGGTGCTGGCCAGCCCTCAGGTCATCAGAGCTAGGCGGGCACCGTCCTCCATGGCCCCTTCGTGTCCACCCTATTGTCACAAACAGTGCAGGGGCCATGAAGGGAAGGAAATGTGACCAGAGCAGTCCTCGTCCCCACCAGGCTTTACTGCAGGAGACAGCATGGCCCTCCTGCACTCAAGTCTGTCCCTGCCTCCCTGCCCTTAGAGCTGGGCAGCATGAGGCCACTGATGGCTCCCACTGTGCTAGCTCGCCTTCCTCCACGGACTGTCTCAACAAAGTCCCAACACTCATCAGTTCCAGATTTGTGCTCTGTGTTTTTGACTTTCCAGGTTTCCATAACTCATCCCAGTCGCTGGAACTGGAGTTCTCTGTGGGGTGGATGAGGGTGTTTGAGCCACGTGTCCGCTGCTCTCATGAGCTCAGCAGCCCTCGCCTGAGCACTTCGGCAGCAGAATGGAAGGAGGAGTTCTGGAGGAGGAGAGGCGGGAGCCCCGAACTGTCTGCTATTGGCCTCCCAGGACCAGCAGGAGCACCTCAGAGGCTGGTTCAGGGGTAGGAACCAGCGAAGCATAAAGTATTTCCTGCCAGTCCAAGGAACAGCTGTTATCAGAGTTCCCATGTTTGCAGAAAATGCTTTGCCCTAAGCAGTGAGGTGAGAGCTGGACACCTGCATGGTGAGCACCGTGGAAGAAGAGACCCCTGGTTGGCCACGTGCTGTGTTCACATCAGGGTTTTTCATGTTTTATTCTTCTCACCCAGGAGAAAAAAAGTAAGTTGCCTGTAGCCAACCAATTATTTATTTCTCCTTTCAAATCTAGTATCTTAACCAGTGAGTTAATTCTGTAGTTCTAGATTTCACTGCAGTTTTTGATCAGTAATTCATAATCTGGAATCCATAACCTACTTGTGCTACACCCAACAGTAATAAAATTGGAAGGTTGGGCTTGATGCTTTGTTTATTATCAAATAAAGCCCAGCAGTTTATTCTCCTTTGTCACGAGCAAGCAGTTGGAGGAACACGCCTGACCCATACATTTCCTACCGGAAAATAGGAATGAGCAATGATACTGTTTTGGAAAAACTCTCTCAGCTGTGTTTTTCCTCTGCTCTCACACCACCACAACCATCATCACAGAAGAAGACTTCTGTGACCAAAGGCGTGGAGGTTTCTCCTACACACCAGGCAGCAGACACCAGCTGGGTGTCCTCCACTTCAACTCCCACACTGTCTACCTGGAAAGTGGGGCAGATCCTCACTTAGGACTGCCCGGCTCCCAGACGCCAGGTGCAAGTCCAGACCTCTGGAACTTCTGACCAACCAGCTTCAAGTTAGAGTTCCCACAACCCTCTCTGGGTTCTATTAGTTTATTGGAGCAGCTCACAGAACTCAGCAAGAAACACCTTTACTATTATATATAATATTTATTATTATAAAGGATATTACAAAGACTACAGATGAAGAGATGCGTAGGATGAAATCGAGGGAAGGGGCACGGAGTTTCCATGCCCTCCCTGGGCGCCACCCTCCAGGAACCTCCGCGTGTTCAGCTCTCGGGAAGCTCTCGAACCCAGTCCTCTTGGGTTTTGTTTTTTTTTTTGTTTTTTTTTTTTGTTTTGAGATGGAGTCTCGGTCTGTCGCCCAGGCTGGAGTGCAGTGGCATGATCTCGGCTCACTGCAAGCTCCACCTCCCAGGTTCACGCCATTCTCCTGCCTCAGCCTCCCGAGTAGCTGGGACTACAGGCGCCCGCCACCACGCCCAGCTAATTTTTTGTATTTTTAGTAGAGATGGGGTTTCACTGTGTTAGCCAGGATGGTCTCAATCTCCTGACCTTGTGATCCGCCCGCCTCGGCCTCCCAAAGTGCTGGGATTACAAGCGTGAGCCACTGCGCCCAACCTCCTTTTGGGTTTTGATGGCAGATCCGTGACATCAGCATTCCATCTCCCAAGGTATAGGGCAGGACTCCCTCTGGGGAGGGTCTGGTGACCCACAATCAGAAAGGTGCAGGAGGAATAGAGTCCTGTCTTGGGGCAGGTAAAAGGAGGTCAGGAGAAGACCAGAGAGATTCTGTTTCCTGAGCCCTAAAGCACCCAACGTTATAACAAAAGACCCTAACACAGGCTATGGGAGTTACAAGCCAGGAACCGTGGACAGAAACGCATATATATATAATAACACCACAGATACTAAACACATCATATTCAAAAACAACTTCTTTAAGAATAATCAACTTCATAGGCTGGGCGCAGTGGCTTATGTCTGTAATCCCAGCACTTTGAGAGACCAAGGTGGGCGGATCACCTGAGGTCAGGAGATCAAGACCAGCCTGACCAGCATGGAGAAACCCCATCTCTACTAAAAATACAAAATTAGCCTGGCGTGGTGGCACATGCCTGTAATCGCAGCTACTCAGGAGGCTGAGGCAGGAGAATTGCTTGAACCTGGGAGGCAGAGGTTGCGGTGAGCCGAGATTGCTCCATTGCACTCCCTCCTGGGCAAAAAAATCATCATCATCATCATCAACTTCATTAGTTAGATTCCTTTTTGTACCAGGTTTTTAAAAATCCTTTTGTAAGAGCCTCAGCACTGCCACCATGAGGAGAATTTCTACCCAGGGGAGATGGAATAAGAGTAACCAACCCTGTACCCTGGAGGAAAATGCTTTAAAAGTGGTTTTGATGGTCTGGGGGTGAGGGCTCATTTGAATCTGTTTTATGGCTCCTCCCCCAAGCTCCTGAAATAAACCCCGGGCCCTTTCCTGCTTTGTCGGTGCTCACGGTTATTCCTGGCACCCATGTTGCTCTTCTGGTCCACCGTGTAGCAGGTGCTTTGTGACCAAGGCACCCACTGCTTTAGGGGTGCCAAGCCCCATCAGGCTGAAGGGCAAACAGGAAAGGTCAGCGATGGAGGAGGGGGCAGAGGGCCCTGGGCAGAACCTGGCTGTGAACTGGAATGCTACGCTCATGTCGCTATCCAAAGGCTTTAAGGTAAGAGTTCGAATTCTCTTCTGTGCTTCCCTCCCAAGCCTTTAGGAAATGACTCCGTCATTGCCACCTTGACTTTGAACTCCTGAGATGGCATTCTGTAACAGCATTCTATAATGTCATTCCAAAATGTACGTGATAAAATGGTGGAAATATTTATTTTTTTCAATTTGGACATTATGTATTAATTAATTAACCTTCTGGAAAAAGAGAAACAAGCCCTGAGTGGGGCCACATGCAGGTCAGGAAGGAGGTGAGTTAGCAGGTATGCCAGGACCCACCTCGGAGCTCCTCTGGGGTGCTGGTCACAAACAGCAGCAGCACAGTCACAGAACACCAGGGTATGTGAGTCACCTCTATGTATGACGGAGGCATCTGACAGCCGTCACTGGTGCTTACCTGAGAATGGTCCTATGGTCTAAGAAGCGTGTTGGCAGAGTTCTGAGTTAAGGAATCCAGGAGTGGCCAATTTGGAGATTCACTCCTTATCCATGAAGGACATCCGAACCCCTGGCCCATCCCTTGGAATGCAGACTGCACAGGGGATAGGAGCCCTTTGTTCTGGGTTAAATAGAGGTTGCTAGGTGGAGGGTGCTAAGTGAAAATGCTACATAAACTGTCTGCTTTTTACAAATGGTAGCAATCTTCCTGTCTAGTTTGCCACCACTGGAAGTGCCCCAATAAACCCTAGGTCTCATTCGCTGGCTCCAGCTCTTAGACATGTTGCCATCCCTACTGGAGTCAGTAGGGATCTGGCACAACACCTCAAGAACGTTCCTCAGATTCAGTTCAAGGATCTCGCTCAGAAATGGGTCTCAGTACCCCAGAGTGAAGAACAAGTCCACATCCCAAGCCTGCAGTGGAGAATGAGCTCAGGGGCCAATGATCTGGTGGAAGGGCTTGCCCGAGAGAGAAACAGGGATCTCCACTGCCAGGAGGGATGAATAAACTCATCTGAATCAACCCAGCTAATCTGTCCACCCATCAATCCAGCCAACAACTTAAAAAAATTGCTCAAAATATGAGAAACATCTGCTAAAGATATGAGATTAACGAGGTTATAAAGAATGACCTTGTTTAGGACTATTTAAAGTCTAGAGGTGACTGCTGATGCTGGAAGAGTGACAAAGAAACATGAAGATCTTTTGCAGGGTTAAGAGGACAAAAAGCAGAATTCAGGGCCCACCAAGAACAGAAACACTAGTTGGGGCCAGGCTCAGTGACTCACGCCTGTAATTCCAGCACTTTGGGAGGCCAACACAGGCAGATAACTTGAGGTCAAGAGTTCGAGACCAGCCCGGCCAATATGGTGAAACCCCATCCCTACTAAAAATATAAAAATTAGCCAGGCATGGTGGTGGGTGCCTGTAGTCCCAGCTGTTCAGGAGACAGGAGAATCACTTGAACCCGGGAGGCGGAGGTTGCACTGAGCCAAGATCGCACCACTGCACTCCAGCCTGGGCGACAGAGCATGACTCCATCTTTAAGAAAAAAAAAAAAAAAGAGGCTGGGTGTGGTGGCTCATGCCTGTAATCCCAGCACTTTGGGAGGCTGAGGTGGGTGGATCACAAGGTCAGGAGATGGAGACCATCCTGGGTAACACGGTGAAACCCCGTCTCTACTAAAAATACAAAAAAAAATTAGCTGAGCGTGGTGGCGGGCGCCTGTAGTCCCAGCTACTCAGGAGACTGAGGCAGGAGAATGGCGTGAATATGGGAGGCGGAGCTTGCAGTGAGCCAAGATCGTGCCACTGCACTCCAGTCTGAGTGACAGAGCAAGACTCCGTCTCAACAAAAAAAAAAAAAAAAAAAAAAAAAGAAAGACTAGTTGGGGTGGGTGTCACCCTTTGCATGGGGATACCAAAAGATTGCCTTCTCTGAGAAAACAAGAAAATTAACCCTCATGAGGGCTACAGCCTGGCTTCAGTCATCAGTGTGGCTCAGGAGACCTCAGTTTGTGAGCTGGATTAAAGAGGATGTTTATGCTATGAACCTGCCAGAAGCAAGTCTCTGTAAAAATAACAATAATAATAATAACAATAATATCATTATCCTATGCTTCAAAGTATTTTTATAAAGTTTTGCATACGTAATATCCAACTCAAAATGAAAGAGAACCAAGCATTCAAGAAGACAAATCAACACAAACGAAAACTAGTAGAAACAATAGGCAACAGAAATTGACCCATACAAGCCCCAAGTAGTGAGGATATCACATGGAGATTTTTAACTAGCTATGCTTACTACTTTCAAAAAGATAAAACACATAATTAAAAATTCTGGTGAAACTGAAACTGTTTTTTTTAAATGAAATAGCATAAATGAAAGAAGCCAGACCCAAAACGCTATATATCATATGATTCCATTCATATGACATTCTGCAAAAGATGAAACTATAAGGACGGAAAACACATCAGGGGTTATGAGATTCAGAGGATCAGGAGATGACTATTATAAAGGGGATGCACAGGACAATTTTTAGGGTAATGGAGCTACTCTGTCTGCTACTGGAGTACTAGCTACAAGTATCTCTGTATTTGTCAAAACCCATAGAACTGTACACATTACAAAGAGTTCATTTTTAGTGCATGCAAATTACAAAACCTCAACCAGTAGGTTGGGGAATCCCAGGATGGAACACAGACTGTGACAAGACACTCACTGAATTACAAACATGACCTCCGTGAGGGGATGGGAGGAGGAGCTGGCCTAAGTAAGTTGGGAAAGCGGTGTTCTTACTGGAAACACCTGCAGACAAAGGGAGCGATGCTCTACTCAGCACATGCATGTCAAGTGAGAGCAGGCGAATGATTCCGAAGCTTCCACACAGGTACACTGGGCTTGAACAAACAAGTGAAGGCATGCTGGGTGGTTAGAGCCAGTGTCTCAGTGTGGCGAGTGTGGAAGGGGGGTTATGGATCAACAGTGGGGGTGGGAATGAGTCCTGTAGGGCTGGCCTTGAGTCTGAGACATCAGTGTGAATCCAGGCTTAGTTCAGTGGACAAAGAGAGGGACAGAGAGAAATCACTAAAGGCACAGGATATGATATGGTTTGGATGTGATCCCAATGTGATCCCCAGTGTGGGCAGATCTCCCATGAATGGCTTGGTGACTCCTCACAGTAATGAGTGAGTTCGTGCTGTCAGTCCACACGAGAGGTGGTTGTTGAAAAGAGCCTGACACCCCTCCCCTCTCTCTTGCTCCCTCTGTGGCATGTGACGCACCAGCTCCCACTTTTCCTTCCACCATGACTGAAAGCTTCTTGACATCCTCATCAGAAACAGATGCTGGCTCCATGCTTCTTGCACAGCCTGCAGAACCGTGAGCCAAATGAACTTTTTTCTTTATAAATTATCCAGCCTCAGGTATTCTTTTATGGCAATGCAAATAGACTAACATGATATACAAATGGGTGAGTACACATACATATGTGTCCTAGCTGTGTCCACTAAGAGAGGCTAGAGCAACAACTCTCCAGTGGCCAGGAGAACACCCAGCGCCCAGATCTTGGGCTGTATACCATTTTCCAATCAAAGGAAACAGGATCCCTGGAGAAAGGAGAAATCCAGGAAAGAAAGGCAGAGGCTGCAGCATATCTCTGCTTCCCTTCAGCCTGAGTTGGGGGAGACCCCCAGGGTTGCCCCAGGTCTAGCTGGAGCTCATTTTGTCATATGCTTCAACTCAGGTCCATCCCTTCAAAGTCAGTGACACCACTCATCTCTGCTGCCATCAGAGGGACTTTGACAAAATGGGACTAGACCTGCCCTGAGGCCCCTAACCTAGAAAATCCCCGCACTCCCTTCACCCCAGCCTGCAGGGTCCTAAAGCAGGCTAGGCCTGCTCTTCACGGTTCACCAGGCCACCTCGTGGGACGCAGCTTTGCATGAAGAGGCCATTGGTTTTCTTCCTCCGCAGTTGCACCTGGAATCTCTGCCCACAAAAGCTAAGGGGGAGAAAATGGCCAGTCCAGGTGTCTCACAGCTGCAGGCAGAGATCCTGGCGGACCCCTTCTGTAACCAGAAGGCACCCTGTGGGGGGCTCCCTTTTGTCTTGGGGCACCTCCACCTCTACTTACAGCTGCCTGTGCCCCTGCGGCAGGCAGGGCAGGTTGGGAAAAATAGGTCCCAGCTGAGTCACACTCTTAGCTCCAGCCCAGACGGCTTCTTGGGCCAAGGCTGCTTCGGGCTGTGCCGTGCAGTACAAGAGTCTGGGTTTGTCTGGAATCCACAGTAAATAAAAAGGACATTCCCAAATGGCTCATGAAAATAACTTGCAAACACCAGGGAGAAAATAGATCATCTTAAGGAAAAAACAAAACTCCTAATCCACACTTCCTTCCCAGGCTCACTTTTTCCCAAAGAGATGTTTTTATAAAGTCATGAATGGGTTTTAAACACATATAATAGAAGGACGGTGAAAGCAGGCTTAAAAGGGATGAAATGCTGATTTAGTTAAAAGAGAGTGATGCAGAGAACTGGGGTTTGGACACCCATTCCCGAGGAGCCACAGCCTGCAACGTGCCACGTGTCCCTCCAGACACCCAAGGCCATATGCGCATGCGTGAGGATATTTGTGTGAGTGCTTTGTACATGTGGGAGCATGCTGTGCACATGTCCAAATAGCTTGAGCACAGAATCCTGCTTTCTGGAAAGACACATGCCATTGTGTGAATGGATGATACTTTACTTAAGTCATCCTGTTTGGTGGGCATTGGGTGTTTCCTGACTTTTGTCACAAACACTGCTTCAGTGAACACATTTGTCATTGTCTTTACTCAATCATGAGCACATTTGCAGAATAAAATCCTATTCTGCAGACTCAGAAGAAATCACTGAGTCACATGTGTGCAAACACAGTTTGTTTGAGTGATGTTGCTGGAGCCATGGGGAGTCGAGGTGGGCAGAGCCCAGCGAGGGGTCCACACCAAAACTGGCCAGACACCAGCCACAGGGCCTCTGACCTCGGCCACACTCCCCAGGGGGCACCAGAGGAGCAGCGCCAGCATGCCCTGAAGACAGGACGAATGCCCACAGTCAGCACCACCATAGGGAGGAGGAGCAGAGGAGGGCTGAGGAGACTCAGGCATCTGAATAAGACTGAGATTCCCATTAGGCTTTGCCCATCCAGGACCAGCTGAGAGGACCAGAAGCGGTGCTGAGTCCAATTGCCCTGTAGACCCTCCAGCCTGAGGAGCAAGGTGCAGTGGATGGGGACAAACTGTTCCAGAATTATGAGTGGGAAGCAGCTGCATTCATCTGCATGTAGGAGAAGCAGCCACATTCCCCTGTACCTGGAGTCTCAGCTGGAGGTCCACAGTATCTTCCCAGGAGAGGCAGGTCAGCATTTCTTATCCTGCCTCCAGCTGCCTGAGGTTAAGTTCTAGGTGACGGTGACAAGAGGTGGGGGCTCCCTGATGTCCAGCCACCACTCATGACATGAAGGCTCTGCCTTGGGCACAGTGCTGCTGAGAATAGTGAGGCCCCACCAGAAGAGGTAAGCTGAAAAAACCCAAAGCTACTGCCCACCTCCATCCATCAAGTGCCTAGCTCCTAAGCTGGGACTATCACCTGGAAAGAAGTGCACCCTTGTCCCCACCCCCAGCTCAATATCCATTGCTTGGAGATTTTTCCCAGAGAACCTGAGGAGTTCATCTGGAGTCAGAACATATATCAAATTCAGTTCATATCCACAAGGATTGGTTCCAGGACTCCCCAAGGATACCAAAATCCATGAGTGCTCAAGTCTCTTGTATAAAATGGCCTAGTATTTGCATATAAAATACACACATCCTCCCATATACTTTGAATCATTAAATTACTTATGCAAGGTAAATACTAATGCAATATACATGCTAGGTAAATATTTGTTATACTGTATTGCATAGGGAATAATGACAAAGAAAAAAGGCAGTTCAATATGGACACAACCATCTTCTTCTTTAAAAAAAACAAACTAACAGTATTTTCTACCTGCGGTTGGTTAAATGATGGCTGTGGAACTCAATGATATGGAGGGCCAACAGTACCAACCTCCAGAACCACTCCTTCAAAGGATCCTGTATTTGATTGACTCCGTCTGTAGAGCAATTGAATCTCAAGGGCATTGTTGAGAACAACACCACAATCAGCCAGCAATTACTGGAGCTTAAAGCTGGTGTGGTCAGGGAAAGAGACAGTCAAAGAGGGACTGCCAAAACCACTGCCATCACTGTGACTGTGGAGCCAAAGCTGCCTGAAGAAGCAATAGCAAATGTTCAACACCAGGGGGAGTAGGTTTCATTTAAACAATCCAGCCCTTCACTAAAAAATAAACAAGTAAATAGCAAGCCCTCTGGGGGAAATGGGGGCAAGCACCCAGAGTTGCTACAATATATTATCTGTTATCTAAAATATCCCAGCAAAAAATAATGAAACATGCTAAGAAACAGGAAAGCATCATCTGTACCTCAGAAAAACACAGCAAGAGAAACTTCCTGTGAGAGTAACTCGATGTCAGACTTTTAAAAATAAATTTTATTTGTCTATATTTGAGGTTTACAACATGATGTTATGAGATATGTATACACAGAAAAATGGTTACAATAGTGTAGCAGATGAACATAGCTGTCATCTCCTATAGCTACTTTTTTGTGACAAGAGCAGCTAAATAGGTGTCAGATTTAACAAAGACTTTAAAGTGGCCATTATAATATGTTCAAAGAACTAAAGAAAGCCATGATTCAAGAAGTAAAGCATGATGACAATATCACATCAAATAGGAAATAGCAACAAAGAGAGATAAATTATTTTTTAAATGAAGATACTGGAATTGGAAAGTACAATAATGGAAATAAAATTCACTAGAGTTTTTAGTGGATTAAACTGGCAGAAGATTAAAACTGGCAGAAGAAAGAATTCATTAACTTGAAGATAGATCATCAGAGAGTATGTAAGCCAAAGAACAGAGAGAAAAATAAATGAAAAGTGAACAGAGCTTCAGAGATATATGAGACACCATCAAGCACACTAGTATACACATCATGAGAATACCAGGAGAGCAGACAGAAGAGAAGGAAAAATATTCAAATAAATAATGACTGTAAAATTTCTAAGTTGATTGAAAAACAATATACATCCAGGAAGCTCAACAAACTCCAAGTAGGATAACCACAGAGATCCACAAAGAGTAAAATGTACTATATCTCAAATAGTAAAAGTGCTGGAGGAAAAACAAGCTGAAAGCCAAAATCAAGTAGACAATTTTGAAAACCTGCAAACAAAAAAACAAAACAAAGCAAAACAAAAACATGTCACTTACAAAAGAATTCCCATAAGATTCACAGCTGAATTCTCATCAGAAAAAAAAAAAAAGGCCAAAAAGCATTGGAATCACATATTTAAAATGCTCAAACAGGCCAGACATGGTGGCTCACATCTGTAATCCCAGCACTTTGGGAGGCCAAGGCAGGCGGATCACCTGAGGTCGGGAGTTCAAGACCAGCCTGGCCAACATGGTGAAACCCCATCTCTACTAAAAATACAAAAATTAGCCAAGTGTGGTGGCACACACCTGTAATCCCAGCTACTCGGGAGGCTGAGGCAGGAGAATCGCTTGAACCCAGGAAGCAGAGGTTGCAGTGAGCTGAGATCGTGCCACTGCACTCCAGCCTGGGCAACAGAGTGAGGCTGTGTCTCAAAAAAATAAAAAATTGGTCCCTGCGGCGGGTGTGTTTCGGCCTGGCCTGGGCAGGCGCTTGTGCTGCCAGGGCGCCGGGCTCGGGGAGGCCGGGGTCTCGGGTGGCGGCCGGCCCAGGCGCTGGACTGCAGCAGGATGGGGAAGGCGAAGGTCCCCGCCTCCAAGCGCGCCCCGAGCAGCCCCGTGGCTAAGCCGGGTCCTGTCAAGACGCTCACTTGGAAGAAAAACAAGAAGAAAAAAAGGTTTTGGAAAAGCAAGGCGCAGGAAGTAAGCAAGAAGCCAGGAAGCGGCCCTGGTGCTGTGGTGCGACCTCCAAAGGCACCAGAAGACTTTTCTCAAAACTGGAAGGCGCTGCAAGAGTGGCTGCTGAAACAAAAATCTCAGGCCCCAGAAAAGCCTTTTGTCATCTCTCAGATGGGTTCCAAAAAGAAGCCCAAAATTATCCAGCAAAACAAAAAAGAGACCTCGCCTCAAGTGAAGGGAGAGGAAATGCTGGCGGGAAAAGACCAAGAGGCCAGCAGGGGCTCTGTTCCTTCAGGCTCCAAGATGGACAGGAAGGCGCCAGTACCTCGCACCAAGGCCGGTGGAGCAGAGCACAATAAGAAAGGAACCAAGGAAAGGACAAATGGTGTTATTGTTCCAGAACGAGGGGACATCAAGCATAAGAAGCAGAAAGCTAAGGAGGCAGACCCTGCCCCACCCACCGAGGAAGACATGTGGTTTGACGACGTGGACCCGGCGGATATCGAAGCTGCCATAGGTCCAGAGGTGGCCAAGATAGCGAGGAAACAGTTGGGTCACAGCGAGGGCAGCGTCAGCCTCAGACTCGTGAAAGAGCAGGCCTTCGGCGGCCTGACAAGAGCCTTAGCCTTGGACTGTGAGATGGTGGGCGTGAGTCCTAAAGGGGAGGAGAGCGTGGCCGCCCGTGTGTCCGTCATGAACCAGTAGGGGAAGTGCGTTTATGACAAGTAGTCAAACCAACCGAGCCCGTGACGGACTGTAGGACAGCGGTCAGTGGGATTCAGCCTGAGAACCTCAAGCAGGGAGAAGAGCTTGAAGTTGTTCAGAAGGAACAACTGTCAGAAGGAACAACGGTGCTGTCACCGCTCATCTTCAGTGACACCCTGGGGTGAGGTGCTCAGCACCTTCCTCTCGGGGAGCCACATTTTCCTCCTTTGTCTTAGGGGACATAACAAGCTCTGCTGGGCTTGAGGGACCCAGACCAGGTGTCTGCAGTCAGCTCCTGAGACACGGCTGGCCGGCACAACAGGTGTTACATCAGGGGTTTCCTGTGGCCGTTTGGACTTTGAGCGTTTATGTAAATTAAATTGGGCCAGGGTTGGCTGGTGGGTCACCCAGCAGAGGCTTCTCCCCATAGCACGAGGATGTGTCGTCTGGGCACGGTGACCGCGGTTATTCCTGGAGGTCGGCAGACATGCCGACCTTGGGCTATTTGAGCTGGAGAAGCTATGTGATGCTAGCCGGTAGCTTTCTTGGCTAGGCCCCAGTTTGAGGCTCCCCTGGGAACTAGAGTCAGGAACAGCCAGTGGCACTGACAAGGGGACGGAGTCCAAGGCGTTATTGGGCCACCTGACAGCTGGACAGAAAAGGTGCAGTCACACCGAGGATGTGATTTAAAATAAATGCAGAAGTTTACTTTGAAAAAAAATGAATAAAATAAAAATAAAAAATAAAATAAAATGCTCAAAAAGAAAAAAAAAAAACTATATCCAGCAAAACTATCTTTCAAACATGAAGATGAGCTGAGCATGGTGACTTATGCCTGTAATCCCAGCACTTGGGAGGCAGAGGTGGAAGTATGGCTTGAGGCCAGGAGTTTGAGACCAGCCTGCACAACTTAGCAAGACCCCATCTCTACAAAAAATAAAACAAAAAATAAATGAAGGTAAAATAAACTCTCAAATAAACAAAAACTGACAGATTTTGTTGCTACCCGACTTCACTTCCGCACTTACAAGAAATACTAAAAGAAGTTCTTCAGGCTAAAACAAAGTGACCCCAGAGGGTAATTAGAATCTACCCTAAAAAAAACCCAAAAAGTGCTGGTATAGGTAATTACGTAATTACATCGTATAATTGCAAAAGACAATATAAAATGCATGTTTTTTTCATTGTTCTCTTAACTGATTTTAAAAGCAATTATATAAAGTTACATATATAGAATGTATAGTTGGACATATAACATATAGAAGTGCAATATATTTGCCAATAACAATAAAAAGGAAGTAGGTGGCAACAAAGCTGTATTGGGCTAAAGAAATGGCTACAGAGGGTAACTTGAGTCCACAGGAACAAAAGAGAAGAACTAGAAACAAGGAAGAAGGTTAATATAACAGAAGCTATTAATATATACTCAGTCTTCTTTCTTCTCTAAACTTCTTTAAAAGACATAAAATTATATAATGTAATAATTATTAAAGAGTCTCTGGGTTTGTAACAATAATGTAATATGTATAACAGTAATATCACCAAAAGTGGGATAAAAGGAACAGAGCTATATAAGAGTAACGTTTCTATGTATCACTAGAACTAAGCTAGTATAAATATGAAACTGATGCTAATAATTTAGGACGTATGTAGTAAGACTTAGAATAGCCACTAAGGAAATAACTAAAAGAATTGTGAAAAAAAATTAATGAAGTTAAAATGGTACATTAGAAAATATTTAACATAAAGGGGAATCAAGGACTGAAAAGACGTAAAACATATAGCACCCAAAAAGTAAAATAGCAGATGCAAATCTAACTATAACATTAAATGTGGATGGATTAAATAATCCAATCAAAAGGCAAAGATTATCAGGCTAGATTTAAAAAAACGTGATCTAACTATGTATTCTCTACAGGAGATGCACTAGGCCCAAAGACACAGTGGGATGAAAGTAAGTGGATAGAAAAAGGATGCACCATGCGTAAAGCAATCACAAGAAAGTTGGAGTGGCTATACTAACATCAGACATCAGACAAGCTAGACTTTCAAACCAAAAAAAGTTTGTCAAGATAAAGAGAGATATTTAAAAGTGATAAAGGGATTAATCTATCAGGAAGATAAAGCAATTATTTAAAAATTATGCACCCAATAATGGAGCACCAACATGGAGGAAGCATAAACTGACAGAAAGGAAGAGAGAAACAGACAATTCAGCAATGAGAGTTATAGATTTCAATACCACATTTTCAATAATAGAGAAAAGGTTTCCAATAAGTAGCCTAAGTTTCTACCTCAAGAAACCGGGGAAGGGGCAAAATTAAACCAAAAGCAAGGAAGAAGGAAATAAGAAGTAGAGGAATATAAATCCATTAAATTTACTACAGACCAGTATCTCCCATGAATATAAATGCAAAAATCCTCAATAAAATACTAGCAGAACTAATCCAGTAACTACAAAAAGGATTAGACACCATGACTGTGATGGTTAACTTGGCTCAGGGGCCAGTTGCTTGGTCAAACATCGGTCCAGATGTTGCTGTGAAGTTATTTTTTTAAATTCAAATTAATAATTTAATCAATAGACTGAGTAAAATCAAATTACCTGCCATCATGTGGGTGGACCTCATCCAATCAGTTGAAGGCCTTAAGGGAAAAGACTGAGGTCTCCAGAAAAATATATTCTGCCTCCAGATTGCTGTTGGACTCAAGACTACAACACTGACTTGTGCCGGGATTTCCAGCCTGCCAGCCAGCCCTACGTACTTCAAACTTGCCAGTCCCCAAAACAATGCAAGCCAATTTCTTAAAATCTCTCTCTCCCTCCCTCCTACCCTCCCGCTCCTTTTTCCTCTTCCCTTCCCCCTCTCCCTCCTCTTCCCCGTCTTCCTTCCCTTTCCCTTCTCCCTCCCCTTCCCCCTTTAGCCTCTCTCTCTCTCTCTCTCTCTCTCTCTCCCTCTCTCGTTCTTTTTGCTTAGAAGTAGAAATGGCCAGACATGTGATTATGTACCAATTATGGACTATGACCAATGGTCTGAACGGATGGTCAGGGACTTGGAGGGAATATAACTGGAAAATTGGTGACAAGGAGGTCATGTGTATAGATCTCTGATATTATGTGACAACGAAGTCATGTGTATAGATCTCTGATATTATGTGTCAAGGTAGGTATGTGTATAGATCTCTCTGAATGGGCACAAAAAGTGAAGATATTTGTGTCCCATGTGACAGCTCGCCAAACAGTGACCTCAGAAAAGGAGGAGCTTAATAATCAAGTGGAGGCGGGGCACAGTGGCTCACGCCTGTAATCCCAGCACTTTGGGAGGCCGAGGCAGGCAGATCACAAGGTCAGGAGTTCAAGACCACCCTGGCCAACATAGTGAAACCCCGTCTCTACTAAAAATACAAAAAATTACCCGGGCGTGGTGGCGGGCGCCTATAATCCCAGCTACTCGGGAGGCTGAGGCAGGAGACTCACTTGAACCCGGGAGACGGAGGTTGCAGTGATCGGAGATCGCACCACTGCACTCCAGCCTGGGCGACAGTGCGAGACTCCATCTCAAAAATAATAATAATAACAATAATCAAGTGGATAGGATGACACCAGTCAGCCTCTTTGTCCAGCCACCCTTGTCATCATCCATGGGCTCCTGAGCAAAAAGTGGCCATGGTGGCAGGGATGGAAGCTATGCACAGGCTCAGCAACACAGAATTGCCACTCACGAAGGCTGACCCAGCAATTGCTCCCACTGTGTGTCCAATCTACCCTCAAGAGAGACAATATACCCAATCTACTGTGTGCCCAATCTACCCTCAGCAGAGACAACACTGAGCCCTCAACATGGTGCCATTTTCCAAAGTGTTCAGCCAAATACATGGTGGCAGGTTGATTACGTTGGACAGTTTCCATCACAAAAGGGACAGAGTTTTGTTCTTACTGGAATAGACATTCTAGATATTGATTTCCTTTCCCTGCACACAATGCTTCTGCCAAAACTACCATCTGTGGACTTCCAGAATGCCTTATCCACCATCATGGTATTCCACACAGTATTGCTGATCAAGGAATTTACTTCACAGCACATGAAGTGTGGCCCTGGCTCATCCTCGGGGAATCTACTGATCTTATTATGTTTTTGACTATCCTGAAGCAGCTGGCTTCATAGAATGGTGGAATGGCCTTTTGAAAATGCAGTTACAGCACCTACTAGGTGGCAACAACTTGTGGGGCTGGGGCAAGGTTCTGCAGCAGGCGGTGTATTCTCTGAATCCGTGTCCCATATAGGGTGCTGTTTCTCTGATAGTCAGGATTTCTTCAATAGTCCAGGAATCTAGGGTGGAAATGGGAGTGGCACCATTCACTATTACGCGTAGTAACCACTAGGACATTGTTTGCTTCCTGTCTCTGCAACTTTGTGCTGTGCTCTGCTCATCGAGAGGCTTTAGTTCCAAAGCAAGGAATGCTTCCACCAAGAGACACAATACTGATTCCATGGAACTGGAAGTTAAGACTGCCACCCGGCCACTTTGAGCTCCTTGTGCAAATGAACTAACAGGCAAAGAAGAGAGTTACTGTACTGACTGGGGAAACTGATCTGGAGTACAAACAGGAAACCGGACCGCTACTGCACACAGAAGATAAGGAAGAACACGTGTGGAATAGAAGAGCTCCCTTAGAGCATCTCTTAATACTACCATGCCCTGTGATTAAAGTCCATAAAAAAAAAAAAAAAAAAGCAGAACACAACGCAGGCAGAACTGCTAATGGCCCAAACCTTTTAATAATGAAGTTCAGGTCACTTCATCAGGTGCTCGCTGAAGGCAAAGGGAATACAGAATGCACAGAAGACAAGGGTAACTGGAAATACCAGCTATGACCACGTGACAGAAACAAGGACTGTAATTGTTATAAGTGCTTCTTCCTTATTTTGTTACAAATATGTTTGTATGTATTTGAAAAAACATTTGTTTTCTTCCATCTCTTATTGCCTTATCATATAAGATGTATTAGTTTTATATCTTAGTATTTAAGTTGTAGGATATCAAAGAAAAGTAAGTGTCATTCAAGGACTTTCTGTCTTTTTCTGGGGTAAGGGTTAGTGCATTTTTGGTTGTAGGCAGAATAGTTGTATCATGCTAGGTGGAAGTATGACCTTGTTATTTAATGCCTCTGTTTGGAGATGAAGTAGAGTTTAAAGGAAATGCGTCTGGGTGCCAAGGTGACAAGGGGTGAACTACGATGACTGATTCTGTGTGTCGACGTGGCTAGGCTATAGTGCCGAGTTGCCTGGCCACAACATCAGTGTAGACGTGCTGTGAAGGTAGGGACATGGATGGAGCTGGAAACCATCATTCTCAGCAAACTATCGCAAGCACAAAAAACCAAACACCGCATGTTCTCACTCATAGGTGGGAATTGAACAATGAGAACACTTGGACACAGGAAGGGGGACATCACACCCCAGGGCCTGTTGTGGGGTGGGGGGAGGGGGGAGGGATAGCATTAGGAGATAGACCCAATGTAAATGCCAAGTTAATGGGTGCAGCACACCAACAAGGCACATGTATACAAATGTAACAAACCAGCACCTTGTGCACATGTACCCTAGAACTTTAAGTATAATAATAAAAAAAAGAAGGTCAATATCACTAACCATCAGGAAAATTCAAATTCAACCACAGTGGGATATGGGATGCCACTTCACAACCACCATGATGGCTACGATTAAAAAACCAGATGGGCCGGGCGCAGTGGCTCCCGCCTGTAATCCCAGCACTTTGGGAGGCCGAGGCGGGCGGATCACGAGGTCAGGAGATCGAGACTATCGTGGCTAACACGGTGAAACCCCATCTCTACTAAAAAATCCAAAAAATTAGCTGGGCGTGGTGGCGGGCGCCTGTAGTCCCAGCTACTCAGGAGGCTGAGGCGGGAGAATGGTGTGAACCTTGGAGGTGGAGCTTGCAATGAGCCGAGATCGCGCCACTGCACTCCAGCCTGGGTGACAGAGCGAGACTCCAACTCAAAAAAAAAAAAAAAAAAAGTCAGATGACAAGTGTCAGCAAAGATGTGGAGAAATCAAACCCTTATATCAATACACTGTTGCAGGAATGTAAAATGATACCACTACTTTGGAAAAGAGTCTGGCAGTTCTTTAAATGGTTAATCGGAGAGGTCCTGTGTGGCACAGTGATTCTGCTTCTCGGTATTTCCCCAGGAGAAATGAAAACATACGCCCCACAAAAACCTGTACACTAATGCTCATAACAGCATTATTCATATCAGCCCCCAAAATGGAAACAAACTAAATATGCATTGATTGATGAATGGGTAAACGAAATGTGGTATAACCATAAAATGGAATAATATACAAAATAGAAAGGAAGTACTGACACATGCTACAACATGATGAACCTTGAAAACACGCTAAGTAGAAGAAGCCAGTGGCAAAGAGCCAATACTGTATTACTCCATTTATATGAAGCATCCAGCATAGGCAAATCTAAAGAGACAGGTGGTTGTCTCAGGGCTGTGAGGGATGGGAAGAATGGGCGTGACTGCTAATTGACATGCGTTTCGAACTCAAATAAGATTTTTGTTTGGTTGTTTTTGAGACAAGGTCTGGCTTTGTCGCCCAACCTGGAGTGCAGTGGTGCAACGGTTGGGTCTCCCTGTGCTGCCCAGTTTGGTCTCGAACTCCTCAGCTCAAGGGATCCTCCTGCCTCTGCCTCCAAAAGTACTGGGAATATAGGCATGAGCCACCTCGCCCAGCCTGATATGGTGTTTCTTTATGGGGTGATGAAAATATTCTAAAATTATGGTGATGGCTTAAGCGGATCTGTTAAAACTATTGAACAGCACACTTTAAATGGGTAACTTGTACGGCATACAAATTATATATCAAAACAGTTGTTATATTGAAAAACCAATGAAATTAAAATCAATGAAGTAAAATGCTGGTTAATCAAAACAATAAAATTGATAAACCTCTAGCATGCTTACTTTTGTTTTTTTTTTTAAAAACCTGCCATCCTGGTTTCCAGAGTGGCCATAATGTTTTACATCCTCACTTCTAGCATCCTTCCAATAACTAAGCAGAAAGCAAAAACAAAACAGTTTCTTTATAAAGAAAAAAAATTAAGGTGGGAATCGGACTTCTCCACAATGCTAAATATCAGAAGGCAGTAAAGTTCTTTCTAAGAAACTTACAAAAAGGAGTGCCTGTGACCCAAGAATTATATAGTTAACTAAATTGTATCTCATCTTATGTGAAAAAGCCAACTAAAAGACTATATGCAAAAGCTTGCTCAGAAATTATATCACCAAAAATTCTTGAAAACATAACCCCAATTGAATAACATATGAAATTATTTAAAGGTTCAAAAAATGAGAGTGATATGATGTCAAAGATGGATGGTGAGCAGATAAATCACTTAAAAGAAGAGATCAATCTATACTGGTGCTGTGAATTCAGTTCCACAACTGAATGTGAATGCTTAGAATTATTCTTAAGGCTAAAAGTACATAACATCATAGCACTAGTCCCATGCCAGTGGTCTAGATGTCAATGCCAGTTTATTTTGTTAAGAACCAAGAAGCGAGTGGATAAGAGACCAGGTGAAGAGGAATCTTTTCTAAACTTATTATTTTTAATATAGGCAATAATCTGAAAGAGCTCTACTAATAGAAAAGAAGCAGAGATGATGCCTTATAAAATACAGAATAATGTAACAACCAAAGATGACAAAATCCAGACAGTGAAAGACAGAAAACAAAGGAAAGAGTAAGTAAGCATAAATATTAGAAAGCAACTGGGCATGGTGGCTCACGCCTGTAATTCCAGCACTTTGAGAGGCCGAGGCGGGTGGATCACCTGAGGTCAGCAGTTCGAGACCAGCCTGGCCAACATGGCGAAACCCTGTCACTACTAAAAATACAAAAATTAGTCGGGCGTGATTGTGCAGGCCTGTAGTCCCAGCTACTTGGGAGGCTGAGGTGGGAGGATCACTTGAGCCTGGGAGGTGGAGTTTGCAGTGAACTGAGATTGTGCCACTGCACTCCAGCCTGGGTGACAGAGTGAAACCCGGTCTCAAAAAAAAAAAAAAAAAATCAGAAAGCATGAAACAGCATAACAAAAATAATACCGAAAGTATTAGTTATAGTGACAAATGTGGGTAGTTCAAATACCTCTATACTAAGACATAATTGGTTGACTAAACTCAAAAAATAATATCCAACTATATACTGGCTATAAGAGACACAGTTAAAATAGAGTGAGGCATGGAATGTGATTCACGAAGGTAGGAACCATGTCTCTATGACACTCTGCAAAGCCCAGTTCTGAGACACCACGTGGCATACATATAGGAGATGCTCACTGTGGATTTGCTAATGAAAGCAAAGGAACAAACGAAAATGTCCTAGGTCAACTGCAAACAAGTAAGTGAAAAGAACAGATGTCACATTTAAAAAAAAAAATTCACAGAAAATAGAATCTAAAACAACAACTATGAAAATAAGGCAAAGGTGGTCATTTTATTTTTCTAAATCATGAAATGACAACTTCCACAATCCTTCTTACATGGGAAATATTATTCCACTAAAATGTATTAAATGAAAACTTTAAAAAATACAAAGGGAAATTGACAAAAATGCAATTGCACGGGGAGGTTTTACTGTATCGCTCACACTTTTTTTTTTTTTTTGAGAGGGAGTCTCACTCTGCTGCCCAGGCTGGAGTGCAGTGGCGTGATCTCGGCTCGCTGCAAGCTCCGCCTGCTAGGTTCAGGTCATTGTCCTGCCTCAGCCTCCGGAGTAGCTGAGACTACAGGCGCCTGCCACCACGCCCGGCTAATTTTTTGTATTTTTTGTGGAGATGGGGTTTCACTGTGTTAGCCAGGATGATCTCGAGCTCCTGACCTCATGATCCGCCCGCCTCAGCCTCCCAAAGTGCTGGAATTACAGGCGTGAGCCACTGCGCCCAGCCTCACTCACACTTTTTGATGGAGGCAGTATATTAAAAATCCACATGCATATGAAGGCCTTGAATAATGTAATCAATATCGCTGATTGAATAGACACTGCTAATGAAGTCAACCCCCACCCCCCGACCCCCCCGACACACACCTACACACACACACACACACACACACACGTTTGTTCAGAGACATCAGTTGTCATGTGAAATCTTTCTTTTTTTAAGGGAAGCAGTCTTTCTTGAGGACCACATGCAGGCTGGTGGGTGGGTGAGGTTGAAGAAACACCATGGCAAAGGTTCTCTCTTGGGGCTTTTGGGCTCTGTTTGAGCTCCTGGGATTGAGATCGGTTTGAGGGCCCAAAACCAAGATTTTCTTGAGCAATCTGGTAAATTTCTAGGCCATGAGGTCATAGTCTGAGGTCATCTAACTGTTGAAGAGGAAGTCTTAGAGGCCAGATTACAGAACAAAGGAAGCCTTACTTGGTCTAGGTGAGAAAGTCTAGCTTTGAGCTGGGTTTGTACCTTTGATCTTTCCACTGCTGTAGGGACATAAGCCATATTCCATGGAGGACTGTGCCCTTGGCAATGGGACGGGAGGGAGGGAGGGTGGGAGTCTCAACAGGCCTTCATAATCTGGGTGTAACATGAGTGTGCATATGACTTTGTGGTTATAGGCTACGACATGTGAGTCATATCTATGTTAAATTTTATATAAAAATAGAGAACTGGCCAGGCATGGTGGCTCACGCCTGTAATCCCAGCACTTTGGAAGGCCAAGTGGGGGCAGATCACTTGAGGTCAGGAGTTCAAGAGTAGCCTTGCCAACATGGTGAAACCCCGTCTCTACTAAAAATACAAAAATTAGCCAGGCATGGTGGCAGGCACCTGTAACCCCAGCTACTGGGGAGGCTAAGGCACGAGAATTACTTGAATCTGGGAGGCAGAGGTTGCAGTGAGCCAAGATTGTGCCACTGCACTCCAGCCTCAGCAACAGAGCGAGACTCTGTCTCAAAAAAAAAAAAAACAAACAAACAAACAAACAAAAAAAACCCACCAAAGACAGAGAACTTTCATTTCCAGAATTCAAGCAATATTTATAAACATCGATGAAATATTGGGCCACAGAGAAACCTCAATAAATACCAAAAAGCAAAAAAGGTAATAAGGTTAAAAACCTCAATGTAATAAATCTTCAAGTCAATAACTAAAAGTTTAATTTTTAAAATGCCATGTATGTAAATCACACCCCAATTTTAAAAATCTAACCCCTTGAAACTTAGAAATAAAACCACTGTCCTAAAGAAATGTCAGCTCACCGAGAAAAACAAAACTGCATTTACATAAGACGGGAATGATGAGAAAATTGCCGAGCAAAACTTATGGGACATGGCCACAGCCTGTTTTTATTATACTAAGCAAGAAGAAATGAATAGACATGTGATGAGTAGTCAACAGATGAAGTCAGA
Organism: Gorilla gorilla gorilla; assembly: GCF_029281585.2. Taxonomy (NCBI): domain Eukaryota; kingdom Metazoa; phylum Chordata; class Mammalia; order Primates; family Hominidae; genus Gorilla; species Gorilla gorilla. Next base: position 32,317,296 of record NC_073240.2, read on the forward strand.
AAAACAGAAATAAGATGCGAGGAATGTGCTTTAAAAGACACACACGTCAGGACAAAAACAAAAGTTGTAAGTGAATTGCATGAGAAAAAAATATCTAGTCTTGATAAATAACACTAAGGGCTGCTCTGAGAAGAGACTGGTCCCCCTGCAGGCACAGGGTGGGGAGACTAGGATCCCAGCCCAGCTGCTGACAGCTAAGCCTCTCTGAGCTCCCTGTCTCCCTCCATCTGCTGGATGAGTGTAAATCAGACCGTCATAGAGAAGCCTATGGTACCAATTTGTACCCAAGTCTCCCCTCTTCCTACCTAATGTAACTGCTTTGTAATTTTGCATGACTTGGATCGGGTCATTTATTATTTGCGGGGCTCAGGCTCCTGATCGGCGCCCCCTCCAGCATTAGGGTGCAGAATTATCAAACACGATGTGGCTCTCTGGGTCCTGGCAGTCAGTTTCCTCCAAGCCTCGGTGGCCCCAGACAGAGACTGGTTTTTGTCATGGAGAAACACTCCTCAGAGCAGGGTCTTTAAAACCGTTCCGCCAGCCAACCCCACCCAATTTGCAGAGATTCAAGAGTAAAAGAAATGTCAAGCCACTAAGTTTCCAGGTGGGTTGGCACACAGCCATAGTGACTGCAAAAGAGCATCAAGGAAGAAATTAAGGAAAAGCAAGTGTGAAGTCAAAGGCCGAGAGATGGTGCCTTAGACTGATATGTGTTATACAGCAATGTAAAATGTTGTTGTTAGGATAAGAATCGATATACCCTCGCGGGGCTGTAGTCAGGATAGAGACCCTGTATGCAAACCGCTCAGCAAAGTCTCTGGACACACTAGGCGCTCAAGATAGAAACAGTGGCTACCATCATCACCCTCACCACCGCCGGCAGCAGCCCTTCTCCCAATACTGGCAAGGACGTATTTAGCTAGTGGCATTCATGTGAACTAGCTATCCTGTCCCTGTAGCCATGTAAACATATCATCAACAGGGGCCGGGCGCCCTGGCTCACACCTGTAATCACACCACTTTGGGAGGTGAGGCAGGAGGATGGCTTGAGCCCAGGAGTTCAAGGCCAACCTGGGCAACATAGTGAGACCCCTCTCTACAAAAACAAACAACCTGTGTGGTGGTGCGTGCCTGTGGTCCCAGCTACTCAGGAGACTGAGGAAGGAGGCTTGCTTGAGCTCAGGAGTTCTGAGGCTGCAGGGAGCCGAGATCGCCACACTGCACTCCTCCAGAGCAAGACACTGCCTCAAAAGAATAATAAAAATAAAGGGCCGGGCACGGTGACTCACGCCTGTAATCCCAACACTTTGGGAGGCCGAGGCAGGTGTTACACGAGGTCAGGAGTGGCCCGGCCAAAATGGTGAAACCCCGTCTCTACTAAAAATACAAAAATTAGCCGGACGTGGTGGCGGGAGGCTGAGGCAGAGAATTGCTTGCACCCGGGAGGCAGAGGTTGCAGTGAGCCGAGATCGCACCACTGCACTTCCAGCCTGGGAGACAGAACAAGACTCCGTCTAAAAAAAAAAAAGACATTAAGGGCTTTCTGGGACCAACTCGCCCACTCCAATGTCCCTCGCTTTTCCTTTCATTCATGTGCTTCTTTTTTAATTAAAGGACTTTCTTTGCATCCTGGTGTCCAGCCAGTTTCCCGATTTAAATCTAGGTTCTGGAGAAGCTGAGGCCGGGTGGGTTGCGGGGGGAGGTGCGGCGCAGCGCGGAGGCCGCGTGGACAGGGTCCCGGGCGCGGGCACCGGGCGTCTCTGGACCGGGTCTGCAGGCGCCGCCCACTCTCGCGGGTCACCCTGACCTCGAAGCCGCGCGACTCTGACTCGCGCTTTCCGCTGGCTCCGCTGGGGCGGTGCCCGGACAGCGAAGGGCCCGCGGGTCAGCGCGGGCCACCCTCTCCTGCTGCCCGCCCGGCAGCCACATCGGCCACAGGAGCGGGGACTGCGCAGCGGCCCCCGGTACTCCGGCGCTTCCCCCTACCCTCCCACCCCCAGCCAAAGACTGGGGCGGGGCATCCTAGTCCGCGTGACTCGGATGGGTGGCCTGAAGCTTCCACAGTTCCGCCAACGCGGGACCCGAGCGCAGATGAGAATCCACAGGCGTGGGGGGTGGGGCTGGACCCCTGACCCGCCCTCCAGGAGCCCTCAGTCCACAACCAGGCTGGCAAGCGCGAAGCGATTCCAAGAGACCTGCAAGAAAGGAGCCAGCTGCCAGAGCCCAGGCTTGGGGTCTGGACGCTGGGAAAGTCCACGAGTAGGAATTTGATCCTGCCTTGAAGGATGGCCGTAGTGCACCTGCGCACCCGGGAGCAAGGCCCACGCAGGGAGCAGGACAGCGCAGGCCCAGGAGAGGACCCCGGAGGAAGTTCAAGGGGCTAGGTTAAGCCTAAAGGAAGGTTTGGTGGGAAATAAGGCTAACCAATAGCATAACACGATTAACCCACATCAGCCATTAAGAACTTAGCTGGTAGGGGGAAGGGGGAAGGGGTTCCAGATGTTGGTCAAAGGATACGAAATTTCGGCCTGGCGCGGTGGCTAACGCCTGTTATCCCAACACTTTGGGAGGCCAAGACGGGCGGATCACCTGAGATCGGGAGTTCGAGACCAGCCTGACCAACATGGAGAAACCCCGTCTCTAGTAAAACTACAAAATTAGCCGGGCGTGGTGGCGCATGCCTGTAATCCCAGCTACTCGGAAGGCTGAGGCAGGAGAATCGCTTGGACCGGGAGGCGGAGGTTGCCGTGAGCCGAGATCATGCCATTGCACTCCAGCCTGGGCAACAAGAGCGAAACTCCGTCTCAGAAAAAGAAAAGAAAAAAAAAGATACAAAATTTCAGTTAAAGAGGAGGAATAAATTCAGGAAGTCTATTGTACAGTATGGCGACTATAGTTAATAACAACGTATTATAGACTTGAAAATTGCTGAGAGTACATTTTAAGTGTTCTTATCACCAAAATGTAGGTGAGGTAATGGATATGTTAATTAGCTTGATTTAGACACCCACAATGTATACATACTGTATATCACACATCATGTTGTATACCATACATATATACAATTTCATCAATTTAAATTAAAAAAAGATATTAGCTCATATTAGTATTTCAATCAGCCAGCCCAGGAATATTTGATAGAGAAGGGAGGCAGGGTGCAGATCCCAAGAGACTGAGAGAAGGAGCAGAGGAGCTATCATGGGGGCGGTGGGGCCTCAGATTGCCCAGGGATAGCTGAGGTGTCAGGAGAGGCCAACCCGTGCTGCAGCACCAAACAGCACCTAACCTCAAGGCTGAACACAGCGAAGGTGCGTTCCCCCTCACATAAAGTGCACTTCAGACATGGGCAACTCTTGGAGGAGCAGTCGCCCTGGTGGCAGGTCTCCACCCGAGGCCTCCTCCATGGTCACTGTGGGTGGGAAGAATGAGAGGACCTGGAGAGTCAGATTAGCGGGTAAATGCCTCCCCCTGGAGGTGACATAGCCTTCATCCATGACATGACCTCGCTCCCTGTGAGGGATTCAGGAGTGTCATCTCCCAGGGGTCTGGAAGGAGAGGAGAGTCAGATGGGGTTGGCGCTGAAAGTCTCCATCAGCAAAGGGCCGGAGCCTGTGGACTGATTCTACCTACACCCTGCTTTCACAGGAGGCTGGCTTGCTGCCTGGGGCTGCACTCTGTCACCTGTCAGCTGCATAGAGGTGCTCCTGGACTTACTATGAGGTCACATCCCAATAAACCCATTGTAGGTTGAAGATTTCATAAGGTGAAATTGCATGTAATACACCTAACCTACTGAGCATCATATCCCAGCCTACCTTACACATGCTCAGAACACTCATTTAGCCTACAGCTGGGCAAATTGTCTGGCCGCACAGTCTCCTATAAGGTCGTTTACCATCGTGATCACGTGGCTGGTGTCCAGCATCGAGAGAGTATCTTACCGCTTCCTACTGAATACATATTGCTTTCTCACCATTATAAAATCAGGAAAATTATAAGTGGAACCATCATAAGTTGGAAACTGTCTGTAATTACATGGCCATCTGATTGGCTTGTTAGAAGTCAAAACAATGGGTGCTCGCAGAGTGCTATGGAGAAGAGGTCTCTTGTGAAGTACTTAAGATCAGCTGAAGCCACTCAGCCTCACTTAGGAACACATGCACTCGGGAGGCAGGCAGAGAATTCAGCATGGGTGTGGCCTGCAGAGGTCACTCCCATTCCCCATTGGTACATGGACCTCCTACCTGTACAAGAGTGAAGATGTGACTGGGCTGAGTGAAGAACTGGGCTGGCCCCAGTTCTGCCTGTCCAGCCAAAGGGCTGGGCACATGACCCAAGGGAGAGGAGTCAGAAAGACCATGGGGACTTTCTTGAGCTCTCTGCTCTGGAAGCTCTAGCTTCTCTGACCTTGGAGTTGTTGATGATCAGCTTGCTGCTGGGAGAGCTGGTCTGAGGAAGAAGCCTAAAAAGGGGGGAAACAGAATAGAATTGTGGAGAGAGAGAAAGAGAGAGAGAATACAGATCCAACTTGAGCTTCTAGAACCAACTGTGCCTGAAGCTATGACCCATTACACAGCCGATACGTGTCCTCTTTCTGTTTAAGCTAGCTTGAGCCGTATCCTCAGTTATAAATGAAAAATTCCAATTACTAATTGGTCTTTGGTGCAAAGCCCAACACAGAATTCTCCTAAGCTAGGCTGACCCACTAGTAGCACTCCTTTGGTGAGGCCCCCTTTTCCCCTAAGGCCAACCTGTTAGTAAAAAAAGCAAGTTACCCGGCCTCTGTGTGGGAGCAGGAAGACACAGGCCCTTCTGCTGGGGGCTGTGTCTATCCTGGCCCTTCCCTCTCATGCCCAGTCTTCCCATTTCCCTTCAAGCTCATGTCCTGTGGGCCCAGGGGTGGGGATGTGACAGAAATGAGGTGCTCCTAGGACCACTAGAGAGCCCCATCTCCTCTGATGTGGGGTGGCACAGGGGTCACTGAGTGAGCCTCCTCTGCCCCTCATGGGAGAGCTCCTCGTGACTCACTGCAGGGTTGGGTGCAATGGGGGACAGGGTTTGGGAAACAGAGACCTTCTCAAGTGAGCTCAGGCAGAGGGGGATTTCCTAGCAGGCCACAGGAGACCACGGCCCACCCACATGAGTGCTCTTGGGTCCTTGGGAGCGTGTGCAGCTTCTCTCTCCTGCACCTGCAGGGCCTGGTTCCTCTGGCCCCTTCTCCTCACATCCATTCTCTGCATGTGGGTTCTGCAGCCTGGTGGCCTGCCCTGGCTCGCCCTGGCCAGCAGCCTCAGCCCCCAGCCCGTGCAGATGTCATGTCCAAAGACCCAACCACAGAGCCCAAGGTCTAGCAGGTACAGCTGCCAGATAAAATGCAGAACATCCATGCAACATTTGGGATGTGCTTATACTAAACTCTTACTCAAATTTTTATTTGAAATTCAAATATAACTGGGTATCCTGTATTTTTATTTGCTAAGACCTGACAACACTCATGGGAGGAAGCCCCCCAGTGGGAAGAAAGGTTAAGGTAGAAAGGGAGATCCCAGGATTGCTTTCTGGGGTGCACGCCTACCTGCACCCCACCCCACAGATATTTAGACTTTGAGGCAGGCCTTGGGCTGGCAGTGCCCCATCATCAATGGGGGAGCTGTAAGTGGCTGCGAGGGGAACCAGAGCAAACCCCAACATAAGGCATGGCAGAGAAGAGGCACCCTGCTGCTCCTCCACATTCCCAGTCACCTGTGAGGGCCTCCGATGACCAGCATTCCAAGATCCTCTCCCCAGCCAGCAGCCACTACTGGCAGTGACTACGTGGAAGCTCCCAGTGGCCTTGGTGGGTATGAAACTGCTGGGGTCCATCTCTAACCTGGCCCAGTCTTTGCAGGGAAGGATGATAAATGGCCACTTGTCGCGCCCGTGCCCACACTTCATGAAAGTGTCCAGGGGGTGGTCAGTCCACCTCAGATCGCCCTGGCAGTCAGGGCTGGCATTCCACATGTCTGGGGGGCAGCCTGAACTTTGAACACCCCACCCTCAGGGGTTACCTAGCTGACCTTGCAGCAGGGATCTAAGCCTGTGAGGATGGCAGCGAGTCCCTGAAGCCTGGTGACCTGAGCTCCGGAGCTCCGGGAGGATGGCTGGCTAGATATTTAGTTCTCTCTCCTGTCTGTGGTAATGACTAGCAAAAGGGGGCTGGTCGGGTTCTTTCCAGGAAGGTAACATTGTCACACAGCATAGCGTAAAGGGACCCCACAACCTGCTGGGCAGTGCAGTAGCCCCAGGCCACACCTCTGTGAATGGAGCTTCCTGGTCTGGGACCCCAACTGGGGCGAGCGAGGGGTGAAGTGAGCAGTGCACAGCACATGGCATTCCCACATCCTGCACCCTCCTACCCACCCTTGCCTCACTCATGCCGGGCCCTGGGGGTGGGATGAACTGAGAGCCAGAAGTCCCACGTGAATGCAAAGCACTTCCACCCTGCTCACCTCCTACCACACCAAGTGCTGTGGTAAACACACTCTCCCAGAGATGGGCCGAGCCACGGGCTGGGCATGGATTCTCACCATCATCTGCATTTAGAGGATACCAGGACACAGAGGGGCTGAGGGGCCCGGCTGCCATGTGCACTCACATCCTCGGAGGCGTCACCCTGAGTTCCTCTTACTGGGACCCCAGAAACAAGTCATCCCCTAAGAAACCCCAGAGTCCCAGAGTGGTGCCTAGCTGCCTGGCCCTGTTCAGCTCTCACAGGTCCTGCCTACGATGGTGGAGGTGCTCCCTCCTTCCCTCCCTCCCTTTTTCCCCCGCCCTCCTTTCCTTCCTTATGGGCCAAGTGCATGTGCCTGCTCCACTGGGTGGAGCACAGTGATCAGGACCCAAATTAAGGGACTCCTGGGGCCCTGCAGACATGACTCCCCCCGGCTCAGTGTTTGCCAAACTTAGACTATGATCCACTAAGGTTTGGACATAAGCTCAGTGGGCGGCGATTCCTAGAAAATAGGAGTGTATCACACGTAGGGTGAGTGTTTCATGAAAATGGCGTCAGTTATACACATACATGAATAAATGTACATACATCTGTACATGCATGAATACAGCAACTATGAATGTATACTTTAATTTTCTGTAGAGATGGGGGATGAGTGTAGGGTGAATGTGTCTCGCATAAGGGTGAGTGTTTTTGTGAAATTGGTGCCAGTTTTAGATATCTGTACACGCCTGTGCATACACATGCATGTGGGGGTGCCGTGGAGATTGCATCATCTCCTGTGGGCCACAGCCAAAGACATCTGAGCAACTCTCTTTTATTCTGTTTACTTCAAGAGAAAGAAAAAGTAACAAGCCAAAAGTCCCTGGGCTTCTCAGGAAACAGGCTGAGGGACACTTTCAGCACAGGATCGGAAGGTCTGGGGGTGGAGACACATCCTTTGCCTGCCATAGACACTGGAGGGCGTGTCGACATTGCCGGCAGATGTCCAGGAAAGAGCTTGGACCTGGGGGGCGGAAAACCGTGGGTCTGTGACCTTGACAAGCTCTCCAGCCTCCCGGATCACCTTCCTTGTCTTTCTTGTCTTCTTTGTCACCTGTAAAAGATCGAGAGCCTCTTGAGGCCGTTTTGAGATTAAACACACCACCTGCGAAGGGTCCTAAGCATGACCCTAGCGAGACCCTTCTCCTAGTCATTCTCACAACCAAAGGTTTTCAGCTTGAAGAGAAAGCCCGAGCTGTCCCCAGTGTCCCTTACTGTGACAAAGGCCCCTCGGAACAGCCCCGCCCCCACAGCCTACAACACATTGAAAGGACAAAACATAGACAAAACTTAAAAGAAGTAAAAACACACACGTTGCACCCGCCCCGTCCCTTAGCGTGCATAAGATATACACAGGAAGGAAGTGGCCAGGGTGATTCAAGGAGGCTGAGCTGCGACGGCTCAAGGAAGGGAATATTTTCTGACAAGTCCGCCTTGACTGTGGTTTTGAACATGATTTCAGCCCTAGTTTTGGCCAGTCCCCCGGCCCCCGCCAGCACTTGTGTCTGCAGTCTAGACACAGCAGCAAGGGGGGACACCCATGCAGGAAGGCGCCCAGCGGGCTGCCCCATGGCCTTGGGGTTGGAACCAGGCAGGATGAGCAAAAGCTGCTGCACGCCAGCATTGACGGGGGGCTGTGGCCGGGGCGGGGAGGCGTGGGCCGCTGCCCAATCCACAGGGCTGAGGATGAAGGGGAGCTCCAAGAAGCCTGCTTCCCAGTATTTTCCCAGCTACTGACTCACAAACAAACCTGTTTTTGATTTCTGCTCTTAACCCGCTTCAGGCCCTAGCAGGTCCAGCCCTGTGGAACCAGGGAGCCCCAGGCACGTCATTCTCAAACTCAAAAGTCCCTTCCACGCCCCTGAGATAGCAAAGACCCAGTTCCAAGCCTCTCCCACCTCCATCCACAGCCTCTCCTGCTTTCCAAGCCTTTCCACACCCCAACTCTGGCTCAACTGGGGGCAAGCACCTGATTCGAACCTCCCTTGGGGGGTACTGTTGGTTCCCGGCCCTTCTTCCCAGTCCTCTATAAAAGGCCTGCCCATCCCCAGAGCCAGCTCAATGCCACCTCCTCTGTGCACCTTCCTGGCTCTCCGACTGGCAAGTCTCTCTCCTGCTGTCACTGATCCTGCATTTTACTGTGTGGGCAGCTGTATGTCCAGCTGTGTGCAGCTGTGTGAACCTGAGCAAGTCACTTACCTCTCTGAGCCTCATTTCCCCATCCATAGAATGGGGATATTGAGAGTTGTCTGCTGAGATGAAGTAACGGACGTGAAGCAACAAGCCTGGCACACAGTCCTGGCACCAGCATTGTACCACCAGTGGCAATGATGGCAGGCCTCTTACCCTCCACTAGGTGGGAATCTCTCTGGGGTAGGACTTGGCTGTTCTTTCTCCATCTTCTCTTAGTTCTGAAAAGATTTCCTACATCTGGCAGGTGCTCAAAAAAGAAATGTGAGGGGTGGTGTCTCCTGGTGGTCTGGGGCCAGAAGATTCTTCGCATGGCGAGGGCAGCTAAGACCCTGAGCTAGGCAAACCACACCTTTTGCAGGAGGGGCAAGAGCGGCTGTGGGGCAGCTGTGGCCTCGGCTGCCAGGGACTGGCGTGGGACTGATGTCCCTTGCATGGAGCCTGAGTGGCCAGTCAGTGTCAGCCCACACAGGGGCACCACTGCTTCCAGACCAAGGGCTCAGGGAGACCTCACAGGGCTGGGCTCTCAGGGCAGGGGTATCTTTGAGATGACATTCCCTGGGGCCCACAAAGGTGCCATAGTCTGAGCCCACAGGCTGGACAGGCATCCTAGCCCATAGCCTTCAGTAGAACGGGAGGTGGGAAACAGGTGAGTCCTTCAACAGCCCTGGCTCACTGCCCTGATCGCATGTACAGGCTGCAGAGCACACAGGGACTGGGGAAGGGGGGACCCTGGTGGAAGAGAGTGGACTCCCTGAGAGAAGGGAACACAGCTGACAGCCCAGGGAGACCAAGGTGGCTAGGGTTTTTAGGACAGAGGACCTAAACAGAGAGAGCTGGCAAAACAGAGCCCTGGACATCTGCAAAGGGACTCCTCGGTTATTCACCTCATGTGTGTGGAGAAACTGCCTGGGGCCAGGGAAAAGCCACCGCATGGAAGTAAAGAACAGCAGCTGGAGCTCCCAGGGGGCTCCCACCAGCCAGAACGCACAACTCCTGATTCACTAGCCGTTGGGCACAGTACTCAGTGGGTAGCCTAAACTCAGCCCTGGACTAAGCAGTGCTCCACGCCCACCTAACAAATCACAAAAGCAAGACCCAACAAGATCAAACAGTTTCTCAGTAGTTTCATTGCATCTCAGAAAAAAAGCTCAAGATTATTTATGTGTTTATTTTTCTGCTTTGTTTTGAGGCAGAGTCTCATTCTGTCGCCCAGGCTGGAGTGCAGTGGGCGCTGGAATCAGGCATGTGCCACCATGCCAGCTAATTTTTGTATTTTTAGTAGAGATGGGGTTTCACCATGTTGGCCAGGCTGGTCTTGAACTCCTGGCCTCAAGTGATCCGCCTGCCTCGGCCTCCCAAAGTGTTGGGATTACAGGCATGAGCCACTGCACCCAGCCTAAGATTATTTATAATAATACAAAAATATCCAGCATCCAGCATGGTAAAATTCACATATCCAGCTTCAAATGGAAATGACCAGGCCAGGTGCAGTGGCTCATGCCTGTAATGCCAGCACTTTGGGAAGCTAAGGCAAGAGGATCGCTTGAGTCCAGGAGTTCAAGACTAGCCTGGGCAACAAAGCAAGGCCCCATCTCCACAAAAAAAATTAAAAGTTAGCTGGGTGTGGTGGTGCATGCCTATAGTCCCAGCTACTCAGGAAGCTGAGGCAGGGGGATATCTTGAGCCCAGGAGACTGAGGCTCCACTGAGCGGTGATCACACCACTGCACTCCAGCCTGGGCAACGGAGTAAGACCTTATTTAAAAAAAAAAAAAAAAAGGAAAGAAAGAGAGAACAAGAAAGAAAGCAAGAAAAGGGAGGAATCAAGAAAAGGGAGGGAGGGAGGGAGGGAGGGAGGGAAGGAGACAGAGAAAGAAAATGACCAGGTATAGGAGAAGGTGTGGCCCAGTTGGCTGGTATGGAACCTTCTACGGAGGGCAGAGGCCGTGTCTAGATAGGAAAACAGGGAGCAGAGAGAGGCGGTCAGGAAGGAGCCCCCTTTCCAGTGCAAGAGCTCCAGGAAAAAAAATTCTCAACTTCACTTCCCCTTCCAGCAACCTTCCTTTTTCAGCAAAACGACATGAAAGGTTTTGTAAGTGCTCTGATTTCTCTCCTCCTTTCTCTCTAGTCTTCCTCCTTATTGTGGAATATAACATACATCCAGAAAAAATGTTTAAAATGCAAATGTCCAACTTAGCAAGTTGTTGTAAAGCAAATACCTGTGTAGCCACCACTTGCATCCATCTGTATCACACCTCCTCCATCCCCGTGCCCTTCCCCAGATCTCTGCCACCTGGCATTCCCAGTCAACACTTCCTTCCTTCAGTTGCTTTAGAGTTGACCACATAAGCAAGCGTCCCTAAATGATAAGGTCGCATCCGCAAGTCTTCGCAGGGTATAGAAATTGAATCGTGCAGTGTTTGCATGGTTTGAGATCTGGCTTCTTTCTCTCAAGATTATGCTTTTAAGATTTGGCCAGGCTGGGCGCCTTGGCTCACGCCTGTAATCCCAGGACTTTGGGAGGCCGAGGCGGGAGGATCACAAGGTCAGGAGATAGCGACCATCCTGGCTAACACGGTGAAAACCCATCTCTACTAAAAATACAAAAAATTAGCCGGACATGATGGCGGGTGTCTGTAGTCCCAGCTACTCAGGAAGCTGAGGCAGGAGAATCGCTTGAACCTGGGAGGCGGAGGTTGCAGTGAGCCGAGAGCACGCCACTGCACTCCAGCCTGGGCGACAGAGGGAGACTCTGTCTAAAAAAAAAAAAAATTTAACCATGTTGCTGTAGGCATTTGCAATTCATTTTTGCTGAAGCATAAAATCCATTATATGAATATACATTTTTTAGTCCACCCTACTGTTGGTGGACATTTCTGTTGTTTCCATTTGAGAGCTGTCTTAGTCAGTGTGGGCTGAGATAATAAAAAATAATAATACCACACACTGGATGGCTTAAACAACAAGCACTTATTTTTCACAGTTCTGGAGGCTGTAAGTCTGAGATCAAGGTGCCAGGATAGTTGGGTTCTCGGTGAGGGCTCGCTTCCAGGTTGTAGACTGCCATCTTCTTATTGTGTCCACACATGGTGGAGTGAGAGAAAGAGGCAGCAAGCTCTTTTGTGTCTCTTTTTATAAGGTCACTAACTCCACCTGAGGGGTCCACCCTTATGACCTAATCATCTGCTGCATGCCCCATCTCCAAATACCATCACCTTGGGGGTTAGAATTTCAACGTATGAATTGGGGTGGTGCATATATACTCAGTCCGTAGCAGGGGCTATGATGAATTGGAGGCTCATGAGTGTGCTTGTCTTCAGCTTTAGTGGATACTGTTACATCCTCCTCCAAAGAATGGAGATTCTACCACCAGCAGCGTTCTGAGTGCCTATGACTTCAAGGTCTCACCAATACTTGGCACTGTCAGACTTTCAGAATATGGAATGATCTCATTGTGATTTGAATTTACATGATTAAGGAACATTTACATGTTTATTGGCCATTTAGATATCTTCTCTTTCAACTTGTTGAAACATTTTGTCCATTGCTAACCTTTGAATGTGTCCCCTAGAAAGTATATGTTGGAAATTTAATCCCCAAAGCAACAGTGTTGACAGGTGGGGCCTTAACGAGAGGTGGTTAGGCCACGAAGGCAGAGTGAATGAATTTGTGCCGTTACCATGGAAGTGGGTTTGTTTTCAAGGGTATTTTACTCTCTCCCTCACCCTCTCTTTGCCCTTCCACCATGTGATGCGTTCCAACATGTCGTGATGCAGCAAGAAGACCCTTGCCAGATGCCGGCCCTTTAATCTTGACTTAGCAGCCTCCAGAACTGTAGGAAAATTAATTTCTGTTCTTTATAAATTACCCAATCGTTGATGTGCTGTGATAGCAGCATGACACAGACTAAGACACCCATTTTTTCCCCCTTTTACTCATTGTTCTCTCTCTTACTGATTTTTAGGTGTACTTTATATATCTAGATATGACCTCTTTGCCAGGTGTGTGTACTGCAAATATCTTCTTTCACTTTGTGACTTAGCTTTTCACTCTCTTAATAGTGTCCTTTGAGGAAGAAAAGTTTCTTAATTCTAATGAATCAAAATTATCAAATGTCTCCTTTATCATTAGTGCTGTTTGGACCTTGTTTAACAATCTTCACCTTCCAACCAAGGCAACAGAGCATGATCTTTAATTTAAAATAAAAGAATCAGGCCAGGCGCGGTGGCTCATACCTGTAATCCCAGCACTTTGGGAGGCCAAGGTGGGCGGTCACAAGGTCAGGAGATCGAGACCATCCTGGCTAACACGATGAAACCCTGTCACTACTAAAAATAACAAAAAATTAACCAGGCATAGTGGCAGGTGCCTGTAGTCCCAGCTACTCGGGAGGCTGAGGCAGGAGGATGGTGTGAACCTGGGAGGCGGAGCTTGCAGTGAGCCGAGATCGCGCCACTGCACTCCAGCCTGGATGACAGAGTGAGACTCCATCTCCAAATAAATAAATAAATAAATAAATAAATAAATAAATAAAATAAAAGAATCTTTCTCTGTGCTAAGATCATAAAGTTAGTCTCCCATATTTTCTTCTACAGATACATTGTTTTGCTTTTCATCTTTATTTAATTCTGGTAAAATATACATAACATTTACCATTTTAACTATTTTTAAGTGTACAAGTCAGTGGCTTTAAGTTCACTCATATTATTGTGCAGCCTTTACCACTATCCATCTCCACAACACTTTCAGTTTCCCAAAGACAAATTCTGTACCTATTAAATAATAACTCACTATTCCCCCCTCTTCCAGCCCCTGGCATCTGCTATTCTGCTTTCCATCTCTATGAATCTCACCATTCTTGGTATCATATGTAAGCGGAATCGGGCATTATTTGCCCTTTTGTATCTGGCTTATTTCATTAGCATAGTGTCTTCAAGGTTCATCTGTGTAGTACCAAGTGTCAGAATTCCCTTCCTTTTTAAGGACTTCTCATGGTTTTAAGTCTATCATTTTTTTCCACCTGAATAACAAATTGTCCCCTCACCGTGCACTGAAAACGCTGTCCTTTCCCCGCTGCTCTGCACTGCCACTTTTTGCCATCAATTAAATGAAAATACAGAATGCAGCACTGTACAGCGCCCCATCCTCAGAAGACTCCTGTACTTGACTTAATGCATTAGGGGTGCTGTCCCAAAATTCTTAATAGTTTGTGAGCAAGGAGCCTTGCATTTTCATTTTGTATGAGTCCTGCAAATTATGTAGATCATCTTGCCAACTACACATTGTCTGAATAATGATAGTTTCATAGTAAATTAGTTTTATGGTAAATTTGAACTCTGGTAGAGCAAATCTTGCTACTTTCTTCCACTGTATCTTCAAGAATGTCCTGGTTATATTTGGTCTGTGGCATTTCTTCTTCTTTTTCTTTTTTTCTTTTTTTTTTTTTTTTTTTTGAGATAGAGTCTAACTCTTTAGCCCAGGCCGGACTGCAGTGGCGCGATCTCGGCTCACTGCAAGCCTCCCGGGTTCATGCCATTCTCCTGCCTCAGCCTCCCGAGTAGCTGTAACTACAGGCACCCGCCACCACGCCCGGCTAATTTTTCTGTATTTTTTAGTAGAGACGGGGTTTCACCGTGTTAGCCAGGATGGTCTTGATCTCCTGACCTTGTGATCCGCCCGCCTCGGACTCCCAAAGTGCTGGGATTACAGGCGTGAGCCACTGCACCCGGCCGATCCTTGGCATTTCTATATAAAATTTAGAATAAGCTTCTGAAGTTCTACCAAAAACCCTGTTGAAATTTTGACTGAGGTTACATTAAATCTAAAGATGAATTTATGATAAATTGACCTTTAGGATACTGAGCCTTGCAATCCATAAACATGGTTAATTCCTCCTAATATTGAAGTTTCTTAACATTACAAAATATTTTGTACTTATATCCCTACACATGTTGTGCAAGTATCCAAGAGACATGATTTTTCTTAATTGTGGTAAGAAAAATCTTGCAAACTGCAGCTGTATACCCACTGAACAACGATCCTTTTACCCTCTCTTCCCAGGCCCTGGCAACCACCATTCTACTTTCTAAGAGTTTAACTACTTTAGATACCCCTATATAAGTAGAATCGTGCAAGACTTGCCTTTTTGTGACTAGCTTATTTTGCTTAGCATAATGTCTTCAAGGTTCATGGATGTTGTAGTATAAGACAACATGTCTTTTTTTTAAAAGAATGGATAATATTCCATTTGATATGGTTTGGGTCTGTGTCCCCACCCAAATTTCACGTTGAATTCTAATTCCCAGTATTGGAGGCAGTGCCTGGTAGGAGGTGATGGGATCATGGGGACAGATTTCTTCCTTGGTGTCGGTCTCATGATAGTGAGTGAGTACTTGGAAGATCTGGTTGTTTAAAAGTGTAGCACTTCCCCTCTCTCTCTTGCTCCTGCTTGGGCCATGTAAGACATACCTGCTCCCAATTTGCCTTCCACCATGATTGTAAGTTTCCTGAGGCCCCCTTGGAAGCAGAAGCCACCATGTTTCCTGCACAGCCTGCAGAACTGTGAGGCAATTAAACTTTTCTTCTTTATAAATTACCCAATCTTGGGTATTTCTTTATAACAGTGCGAGAAAGGACTCATACACCATTGTATGTGTATACCACATTTGCTTATCTATTCATCTGTCCATGGACATTTAAGTTGTTTCCACATCTTGGCTATTGTGAATTTTGCTGCAATAAACATGGGTGTGCAAACATCACTTTGAAAGCCTGTTTTCAATTTTGAATCTATACTCAGAAGTCAGGTTGCTGGATCATATGATACTTCTATTTTTAATTTCTTGAGGAATCGCCGTACTGGTTCCAATTTTTCTACATTCTTGCCAACACTTGTTATTTTCTGTTTTTTGTTTTTTGTTTTGTTTTTTGTTTGTTTGTTTTTTTTACAGTGGTCCTCCTAAGGGGTGTGAAGCAGTATTTCACTGTGGTTTTCATTTGCATTTTTCTGATGACTAGAGATGCTGTGCATCTTTTCATATACTTAGAGAGGTAAAACCAGTGAGAGATGGATGGATAATAGATAGATGGGGGATTTATTAGGGGAACTCGGTTACATGATTATGGAGAGTGAGAAGTCCCACAATAGGCTGTCTGCAAGCTGGAGACTCCTGAAAGCCAATAGCGTCGCTCAGTCCAAGTCCAAAAGCCTCAGAATTTAGGAAGCTGATGATGTAAATCTCAGTTCGAGGCTGAAGGCCTGAGAACCCAGGGGACCACTAGCGTAAGTCCTGGACTCCAAAGGCTGGAGAGACTGGAGTTCTGATGTCCAAGAGCATTTCTACATAAAATATAGAGAAGAAGGGTGCCCCAGCTCTAGGAGAGAAAAAGAGATAATTGCCTTTTTACTGCCTTTTTTGTTCTTTCCAGACCCCAGCTGCCTGGGGTACCTTCCCACAGTGAGGGTGGATCTTCCCTATATGGTCCACTGACTTGCACACCAATCTCCTCTAGAAACACCCTCACAAACACACCTACAAATATTGCTTTATTAGTTCTCTAGACAATCCTTACTCTAGTCAAGGTGACACATAAAATTAACCATCACATATATTTTATTTGGAGAAATGTCTGCTCAAGTCATTTGTCCATTTTTTAATCAGGTTATGCGTTTTTATTGTTGTTGAGCTGTAAATGTTCTTTATATATTCTAGATATTAAGTCCTTACCAATCAAATGGTTTGCAAATATTTCTTCCATTCTGTAGGTTGTGTTTTACTTTCTTGATTGTTTTATTTGATGCACAGGGTTTAAGTTTGATATAGTCCCATTTGTCTATTTTTGCTTTTATTACCTGTGTTTTTTGTATCATATCCAGGAAAGTATTGCCAAGTCCAATGTCAGGAGGCTTTCCCTCTGTGTTTTCTTCTAGGAGTTTTAAAGTTTCAGGTCTTATATTCAGGTCTATTATCTTTTTTTAAGTTAATTTTTATAAATGATATAAGAATCAAATTTCATTATTTTACACTTTTCCTTTGGAACTAGGTAACAGGCAGTGGTTGGAACAGTTTGAAGGGCTCAGAAAAAGATAGAAAAATGTGGGAGAGTGTGGAACTTCCCACAGACTTGTTGAATGGCTTTGCCCAAAGTGCTGATAATGATATACACAATAAAGTCCAGGCTGAGGTGGTTTCAGATGGAGATGAGGACCTTGGGAACTGGAGTAAAGGTGACTCTTGTTATGTTTTAGCAAAGAGATTGGAGGCATTTTGCTCCTGCCCCTAGAGATTCGTGGAACTTTGAACTTGAGAAAAATAATTTAGGGTATCTTGTGGAAGAAATTTCTAAGCAGGAAAGCATTCAAGAGGTGACTTGGGTGCTGTTAAAGGCATTTAGATTTTTTTTCTTTTTGAGACGGAGTTTCACTCTTGGTGGCCAGGCTGGAGTGCAGTGGCGCGATCTCAGCTCACTGCAACCTCCGCCTCCTGGATTCAAGCAATTCTCCTGCCTCAGCCTCCCAAGTAGCTGGGATTACAGGCATGTGCTAACACGCCCGACTAATTTTTGTGTTTTTAGTAGAGACGGGGTTTTACCATGTTGGCCAGGCTGCTCTCAAACTTCTGACCTCAGGTGATCTGCGCGCCTCAGCCTCCCAAACTCCTAGGATTACAGGTGTGAGCCACTGCACCCGGCCACTGAAATCTTTATATTCATCAATAAGGCCCACAGATCTTCCACACTGGCATTGGTACTATTCCAGAAAGCAGGCTTTGGTTACGGTCTTGCCCTCCTCAAACATCATTTGACCACATATGTGAAAATTTATTTCTGGGATCTCTCTTATGTTCTATTGGTCTATAGGTCTTTATGCCAGTATCATACTATTCTGATTCCTGTCAGAGTAGAAATATATTTTGAATTGGGAAGTGTGAGACTTTCAGTTTTGTTTTCTTTTACAAAATTATTTGGGCTATTCCTTAGGATTCTTTAGGATTCCATATACATTTTAGAAAATTTTTTCTATTTCTTCAAAGATGTCATTGGATTTTGATAAGTATTGCATTGGATCTGCAAATTTCTTTGGGTAGTATGAACATTTAACAGCATTGAGTCTTCTAATCTATAAATGTGAAATATCTTTACATGCATTTATACCTTCTTTAATTTCTTTCAGCAATGTTTTGTAGTTTTCAGTATATAAGTCTTTCACCTCCTTGATTAAGCTTATTCCTAAGTATATTATTGTTTTCAATGCTCTTGTAAATGGGATGTTTTCCTAATTTTCTTTTTAAATTGTTCATTGTTAGATATAGAAATAAAACTAATTTCATGTATTGATTTTTGTACCCTGCAACTTTTCTAAATTTGTTCTTTAGTTCTAAGAGCTTTGTGTGTGTGTGTGTGCGTGTGTGAAATCTCTAGAATTTTCTACATATATTATAAACGGAAGTATTTTTACTTCTTCTATTCAGATTTAGATGCCTTTAGTTTCTTTTTTCTTGTCTAATTCCTCTAGCTGAACTTCCAGTACTATGTTGAATAGAAGTGGCAAGAATGGGCATCTTTGCCTTGTCCCTAACCTTAGAGATAAAGCTTTCAGTTTTTCACCACTGAGTTTGATGTTGGCTGTGGGCTTTTTGTATACACTTTAATATGATCAGATAATATCTTTCTATTGATAGTTTGTCAGGTGTTTTTATCATGAAAGGGTGTGGAATTTTTTTCTAAGGCTTTTTCTGCATCAATTGAAATGATCATGTGGTTTTTGTCCTTCATTCTTTTTTCTTTTTTTACTTATATATATATAGAACAGTTGGAACATAGTGTCCTTCATTCTTTTAATGTGATATTACATTGTTGATTTTCATATGTTAAACCATCCTTGTATTCCAGGAATAAATCCCACTTGGTCATGGTGTATAAACCTTTTAATGTGTCATTGAATTTGGTTTGCTAGTATTTTGTTGAGGATTTTTGCATCGATATTAATCAGGGATGTTTGTAGTTTTCTTTACCTGTAGTATCTTTGTCTAATTTTGGAATCAGAGTAATGTTGGTCTCATCAAATTCCTTTTTCTTCAATTTTTTAAAAAGTTTGCAAATAATTTATATTAATTCTTTTTTAAGTGTTTGGTAGAATTCTCCAGTGAAGTCACCTGGTCCTGGGCTTTTCTAGGTGGGAAAGTTTTTGGTTAGTGATTTAATCTCTCTACTAGCTTTAAATCTGTTCAGATTTTTTATTTCTTCACGATTCAATATTGGTAGGTTGTATGTTTCTAGAGATTTCTCTATTTCTTCTAGGCTATCAAATTTGTTGGCATTTGTCTCAAAACACTTCCCAATTTCTCTCGTGATTTCTTCATTGATCTATTAGTTGTTCAAGAGTGTATTGTTTAATTTCCCCATATTTGTGATCTACCCGTTTTCCTTTTGCTATTGATTTCTAGTTTTATTCCAACAAAATCAGAAAAGACAGTTGGTATGATTTCAATTTTCTTAAATTTAAGATTTGTTTTGTGGCCTAACATGTGATGTATCCTGAAGAATGTTCCATGTGAGTTTGAGAGAACATTTATTCTGTAGTTCTTAGAGTATTCTGTATATGTCTGTAGGTCCAACTGGTCTATAATGTTGTTCAAGTTCCTTTTTTTTGAGATGGAATCTCACTCTTGTCACCCAGGCTGGAGTGCAATGGCACAATCTTGGCTCACTGCAACCTCCGCTTCCTGGGTTCAAGCCATTCTCCTGCCTCAGCCTCCTGAGTAGCTGGGATTACAGGCACCCACCACCACACCCGGCTAATTTTTGTATTTTTAGTAGAGACGGGGTTTCACCATATTGGCCAGCCTGGTCTCGAACTCCTGACCTCAGGTGATCCACCCGCCTCAGCCTCCCAAAGCACTGGGATTACAGACGTGAGCCACAGCACCTGGCCCAAGTTATCTGTTTCTTTATTAATCTTCTGTCTGGTTATTCTATGCATTATTGAAAGCAAGGTATTAAAATCTCCTTCTATTACTGTGTTACTGCCTATTTGTCCCTTCAATTCTTTCAACATTTGCTTCATATATTTGAGTGAGCTACTGTTATATATATATATATATATATATATATATATATATATGTAATTGTTATATGACTGGAAAATTGATTCTTGCTTTTTTTTATTTGAGAAGGAGTCTCACTCTCACCCAGGCTGGAGTGCAGTGGCGTGATCTCGGCTCACTGCAACCTCTGTCTCCCAGGTTCAAGTGATTCTCCTGCCTCAGCCCCCTGAGTAGCTGGGACTACAGGTGTCCACCACCAAGCCCAGCTAATTTTTTTTGTATTTTTGTAGAGACAGGGTTTTGCCATGTTGGCCAGGCTGGTCTCAAACTCCTGTCCACAGGTGATCAGCCCACCTCAGCCTCCCAAAATGCTGAGATTATAGGCCTGAGCCAGCTGAAAATTGATTCTTTTATTGTTATATGTTCATCTTTGTCTCTTGTGACAGCTTTTGTCTTAGAGTCTATTTTGTCTGATATAAATTGGCCAGCACTGCTCTCTTTTGGTTGCAATTTGCATGTAATACCTTTTTCCATTCTTTCACTTGCAGCCTGATATGGTTTGGCTTTGTGTCCCCATCCAGATCTCACCTTGAATTGTAATAATCCCCACATGTCAAGGGCAGGGCCAGGTGGAGGTAATTTGATCATGGGGACGGTTTCCCCCATATTCTCATGGTAATGAGTGAGTCTTAGGAGATCTGATGGTTTTATAAGCATCTACCGTTTCCCCTGCTTGCATTCACTCTGTCCTGCTACCCTGAAAAGAAGGTGCCTGCTTCTCCTTTGCCTTTCACCGTGATTGTAAGTTTCCCGAGGTCTCTCCAGCTATGAAGAACTATGAGTCAATTAAACCTCTTTCCTTTATAAATTACCCAGTCTTGGGTATTTCTTCATAACACTGTGAGAATGGACTAATACACAGCCTATATGTGTCTTTATATCTAAGGTGAGTGGGTCTTGAGGTTCTGAAAAATCTATTGAACCACTCTATTTCTTTTTTCTTTCTTTTTTTTTGTTTTTTGTTTGTTTGTTTGTTTTTGAGATGGAGTCTTGCTCTGTCACCCAGATTGGAGTGCAGTGGCATGGTCTCAGCTCACTGCAACCTCCGCCTCCCAGGTTCAAGCTATTCTCCTGCCTCAGCCTCCTGAGTAGCTGGGATTACAGGTGCACGCCACCATGCCCTGCTAATTTTTTATATTTTTGGTAGAGATGGGGTTTCATCATGTTGGCCAGGCTGGTCTCGAACTCCTGACCTCAGGTGATCTGCCCGTCCTGGCCTCCCAAAATGCTGGGAATACAGGTGTGAGCCACTGCGCTCGGCCCGCCCTCTATTTCTTTTGATTTACATATATAAAAATTACTGACAGGAAAGGACTTACTTTGCCATTTTGTTGATTGTTTTTTGTATACTTTGCAGTTATTTTGTCCCTTTTCCTTTCTTGCTGCCTTTCATTAGGTTTTGTTAAATTTTTTTTAGTGACAAGTTTGATTCCTTTCTCATTTTCTTCTGTATATCTTCCACAGATATTTCCTTTGTGATTACCATGGGGATTAAGTATAATACCTTATCATTATAGCCATTTATTTTAAACTGACAAAAACTTAATATCAATTACATAAAAAATTTTACATCTCCCCTACTTTATGTTATTTATTTCACAAATTGCATATTTTTATATTTTATGTTCATTAACAAAGTTTGATAATTATAGTTCTATTTATACTTTTTCAAATTTTATACCAGGATTAAATGTGATTTATGTACCACCATTAGAATATTATACAATTCTGTACTTTTCCATATACCTCCCTTTACTGAGTGCTTTATATTTTTTATGCCGTTGTGTTGCTGTCAAGTGTCCTTTTGTTTCAACTTGAAGAACTCCCTTTAGCATTTTTTTGTAAGGTAGATTTAGTGTGGATAAACACCTTCAGCTTTTATTTTTCTGGAAAGGTCTTTATTTCACCTTCATTTTTTTTTAATAACCAAAATGTATTTATTTAATATACATCACAATGGCTCAACCGAGGCTTAATTTAAAAGACAAAAACAAAACAAAAATAATACCACAGCTGAAGATACAGAGTCCTATACAGAAATCACAGACAGGACAGACCATCGAAGGAAAACTTAAAAAGGCAACACAAAGATAGGCAGGGAAGCCAGGCATGGTGGCTCATGCCTGTAATCTCAACACATTGGGAGGCCAAGGCGGGCAGATCACCTGAGGTCAGGAGTTTGTGACCAGCCTGACCAACATGGTGAAACCTTGTCTCTACTAAAAATATCAAAATTAGCCGGGCATGGTGGCAGGTGCTTGTAATCCCAGCTACTCGGGAGGCTGAGGCACGAGAATCGTTTGAACCTGGGAGGTGGAGGTTGCAGTGAGCTGAGATCTCACCACTGCACTCCAGCCTGGGCAACAGAGCGAGACTCCATCTCAAAAAAAAAAAAAAAGAAAAAAAAAGGACAGTCTGGGCAGCCTGGGTCAGGGGTCCTGGCTGGTAACCTGCTTTGAATAGGTTTCTTGAAGGTAAAAGCTGTAGGGTTTTTCCAGAACTCAACAGCATGCATGTTCAAAGGGCTATCAATGTTGGGTTATCCTAGCAGGCTCTGGATGGAGACCAGAATGGTCCTGATGCCATACAGTACAGACGACTTGTTCTTCCAGATAGCCAGGCATATGTTACCCTGGGTGTCTATGTTGGGGTGGTGGCAGGGTGTGAGGAACTTCACTGTGGGCTCATTGTAAGGGTAGCCACTGGGGAACTCTAGCAAGAGCTTATACCTCAGGTCTTCATATACTGTGCCAGCTGCTCCCTGGATGGTCCCTACCCATTTGAAAAGGTTGTCTGATTCAAGGAAAGCAGAAATCCCTTTGTCACCAGACATCATGAGGGTCATCAGCTCCTGCTGTAGTCTTTTGCCCACAGGACTCTGGGCAGCACCCCCACTCAGCTCGGCTCTTTTATGGGTGGTGACGACACTAGTGGCGGCTGGGTTATGGTCTTGGGAGACCACTTGGCTGCCTTCTCCTTCATTTTTGAAGAACAGTTTTGTTGGTTATAATATTCTTGGTTGACAAAAGTTTTTTCTTCCAGCACTTTGAATATAACATCTTACTCCTTTCCAGCCTATAATGTTTCTGCTGAGAAATCAGCTGATAATCTTACAGTAGCTCCCTTGTACATACAAGTGGCTTTTCTCTTGCTATTTTCAAGACTCTCTCTTTATCCTTGACTTCTGATACATCAAACTGTCCTTGATAGTTTGATTACAATATGTCTCAGTGTGGGCATCTTTGGGTTCTTCTTTGTCAGCATCCTTCGAGCTTCTAGAATTTGGATGTCCATTTTCTTCCTTAGATTTGGAAGTTTGGGCCATTATTTCTTCAAATAAGCTCTCTGCCCTTTGCTCTCTTTCTTCTTTTTAACTCCTATAACATGTATATTGACAGGCTTGATGATTTTTCATAAGTCCCTTATGCTTTCTTCACTTTTACTAATCCTTTATTCTTTTTGTTCCTGTGACTTGATCATTTCAAATTATCTGTCTTCAACTTCACTGATTCTTTGTTCTGCTTGATCAAGTTGTCTATTGAATCCTTCTAGCGAATTTTATAATTCAGTTATTGCAATCTTCGGCTCTGGAATTTCTATTTGTTTTTTCTTCCTTAGTTTTTGTCTCTTTCATCATATTGTCACTTTGTTAATGCATTGTTTTCTGGATTTGTTTTTAGTTGTCTATCTGTGTACTCTTGTATCACATTGAACTTCTTTAAGACAATTATTTTGAATTCTTTTTCAGGTCATTAATTGATCTCTTTGTTTAAGGTCAGTTCCTGGATATTTATTTTGTTCCTTTGATTGGGCCATTTTTCCCTATTTCTTCACATGCCTTATTATTTTCTACTGGGATTTGTGCTTTTGAAAAACAGGCAACTCTTCAGTCTTTGTGGCCTGGCTTTATACAAGGAAAGATCTTCACTAGTCACCCAGCTAGGGATTCTGGGGGCCTCTCAAGCCTTTTCTGGGGGGATGCACCATGAAATACACCAGCTCCTCATTTGCCTTCCACCACGATTGTATGCATCTTGAGGCCCTCACCAGAAGCAGATGCCAGCACCAAGCTTCCTGTACAGCTGCAGAACTGTGAGCCAATTAGATCTCCTTTCTTATTTATGTTTGTATATATGTATGTATTTTTAGAGACAGGGTCTCTCTATGTTGCCCAGGCTGGTCTCAGACTCCTGAGCACAAGGGATCTTCTAGCCTTGGTCTCCCAAAGTGCTAGGATCACAGATGTGAGCCACCACACCAAACCTAAATATTTTTTCATTATAAATTACTCATTCTTGAGTATTTCTTTATAGCAACACAAAAATGGACTGATACATAAATCCTGCTAGGAAAGCCATGGTAGCTTTGTATAAAAATTTTTGTAGAAAAAAATCTTGCTTACTGATTAAATTTATTTAGTACTATTTCTACTGTGTTTGTTTCTGTAATTAGCATTTTTTCAGTTAACTATCTTTCACAGTTTTGTGGTGTTGAGTTGTTCAGTATGTCCTCTACTTTTCATATTATTATTTGTGGGATTGATAGTGATGGTCCTCTTTCATTCTTGATAGTGTTATTTGTGCACTCTTTGTTTTTGTCCTTGAACACTGTTACTAAAGTATATCATCTCATTAATTTTTGCAAAGAAGCAACTTTTGGTTTGGTCGATTCCTTTTATTTATGTTTGTTTTCTATGTCATTAATTTCTGTTCTTGTCATCCCTGTGTCTTTCACTCTACTTTCTTTAGATTTAATATACTTTTTCTCTGATTTCTTCAAATGGATATTTTGTTTTCCTAATTTCTTCAAATAGATAATCGCTCTTTCAGCCTTTATTCTTTCTTTTTATGTTTGAAGGCTAAAAGAAATCCTCTAAAGTACAACTTTAGCTGCTTCCAACAAGATTTGATATACAGTATATGGAGAGCTTTTATGTAATTAAGTGCAAATTTTTAATTACAGTTCTTCTTTAAACCTTGAGTTACTTAGAAGTAAAGCTCTGTTATAAGCTCTATTTTGTCTTTTTATATATAGAGGTGGGTTTTGGTTAGTGTTTGCACAGTAAATCTTTTTTAGTTCTCTTATTCACAAGCTCCCTGTATCCTTGTATGTTGAATGTGCACTTTGTCATTTAAAAAAAGGTAAAGTTTGTTAGGTTTTTAATACACTTTAACAAACTTTTTACTTTAATTGGATCATTTAACATTGTCTTAGTCCATTTTGTGCTGCTGTAACAGAATACCAGAAAGCCGGGCGCAGTGGCTCATGCCTGTAATCCCAGCATTTTGGGAGGCTGAGGCAGGCAGATCACCTGAGGTCAGGAGTTCCAGACCAGCCTGACCAATATGATGAAACCCTGTCTCTACTAAAAATACAAAAATTAGCAAAGCATGGTGGTATGCACCTGTAATCCCAGCTACTTGGGAGGCTGAGACAAGAGAATCCCTTGAACCTGGGAGATGGAGGTTGCAGTGAGCCGAGATCGCGCCATTGCACTCCAGCCTGGGCAACAAAACCAAAACTCTGTTTTAAAAAAAAAGGAAAAAAAAGACAGAATACCAGAGACTAGATAATTTATTTTATTTTATTTTATTTTATTTTATTTTATTTTATTTTATTTTATTTTATTTTATTTTATTTGAGACAGAGTCTCACTCTGTCACCCAGGCTGAAGTGCAGTGGCATGATCTCAGCTCACTGCAACCTCTGCCTCCCGGGTTCAAGCAATTCTCATGCCTCAGCCTCCTGAGTAGCTGGGATTACAGGCGCACACCACGATGCCTGGCTAATTTTTGTATTTTTAGTAGAGATGGGGTTTCACCATGTTGGCCAGGCTGTTCTTGAACTCCTGACCTCAAGTGATCCTCCCATCTCGGCCTCCCAAAGTGCTGGGGATTACAGCCATGAGCCACTGTGCCCAGCCTAGATAATTTATTTTAAAAAGAAATTTATTTCTCATAGTTCTGGAGGCTTGGAAGTCCAAGATCAAGGGGCCAGCATCTTGTGATTGCCTTTTTGCTCCTTCATAATGTGGTAGAAGGCAACACATGGATGAGAGAGGGAGAAGGGGGCAAACCAAACTCATCCTTTTGTAAGGAACCCACTTTCATGATAACTAATCACGATAATTACGCATAACATTGCCATTAATTCATGTATTAGGGCAGAGCACTCCATAACCTAATCACCTCTTAAAGACTCCACCTCTCAATGCTTTACATTGGGGAGTAAGTTTCCAACACATGAACTTTGAGGGACACATTCGAACTCTAGGAAACATATTAACAGTTCATGACAAAGCAAACATGCAACACACAAGTTAATGAAATTTCTAATATATTTCAATTTAAAGCTACCATCTAAATGATGCTATTTGTCTCATTTGTTCTATGTTAATTTTTCTCTCTTTTCTTGATTCCTTTGAGAGTATTTTGGTCCATTTTTCCTTTCACTATTATGATATTTGATATGGGTGTTTTATAAATGCCTTTATCTAATTGAAGAAGTTCCCTTGTTTTTAGTTTGGTAAGTGTTTTTCTCAAGAAAAGGTGTTGGAGTTTTTCAAATGATTTTTGAGATGTTCATGTAATTTTTGGTTTTTAATCTATTGTGTGATGTATTACATTAATTATTTTTAAAATGTTAAGTCAACCTTACATCTCTGCGGTAAATATCACTTGGTCATGGTGTATAATTCTTTTTATATATTGCTGAATTTGGTTTGCTATTATTTTGTTTAGAATTTTTTATATCTGTATTCATAACAGATATTGCTCTGTAGTTTTCTTGTAATGTCTTCTGTGGTATTCGTATAAGGATAATAATGGCTTCATAATGAGTTGGAGAGTGTTCCCACCCCTTTTTTTAATGTGAGATATTAGCATTAATTCTCCTTTAAATGCTTGGTAGAATTCAGTGATGAAGTATTCTGGGCCTAAGATTTTCTTAGTGGGTAGTTTTTTATTACTTTGCTTCTTATAGGTATATTCGGATTGTCTATTTCTTGTGTAATCAGTTTTGGTAGTTTGTATCTTTCTAGAAATTCGTCAGTTTTATCTAATTTGTTGTTACGTAACTTGTTGGCATACAATTGTTCATAGCATTTCTTTAAAATCCCTTTTACTTCTGTAAAGTCGGTAGTAATGTCTCCTCTTTTATTCCTGATTCTAGTAATTTGAGCCCTCTTTTTTTTCTTGTCCAACCTAGAAGCTGAAAATTTCAACCTAAAAATTAAATATTTATCAATTTTGTAGATGTTTATAAAGAACCAGCTTTTGGTTTTATCAATTTTTTCTATTATTTTTATTGTCCATCTATTGTTTTTTATTCTCTATTTCGTTGATTTCTGTTCTAATCTTTATTATTTTCTTCCTTTGGCTTGCTTTGGGTTTAGTTTCCAGTCTCTTAAGGTGAAAGGTTAGAGTATTGATTTAAGATCTTTTTTCTTTTTTAACATAGGTATTTACAGCTATACATTTCCCTCTAAGCACTGCTTTACTCGCATTCCTTTACTTTGGGGATGTCGTATCTTCATTTTCACTCACATCAATCTATTTTCTGACTTCCCTTTTTATTTTTTCTTTGTCCTATTGGTTATTCAGGAGTGTTTTGTAAAATTTCCACATATCTCTGAGTTTACCAAATTATTTTCCTGCTATAAATTTCTAATTTCATTCCATTGTGGTCAGATAACATATTTTGTATTATTTCAATTCTGTTAAATTTATTGAGGTATGCTTTATGGTTTAGCATATGGTCTATCCTGGAGAATGTTTTATGTACACTTGAGAAGAGTATGCATTTTGTCGTAATTCAGTGGAATGCTCTGTCTTAGTTCATTTGTGTTGCTATAAAGGAATACCTGAGGCTGGATGATTTATAAAGAAAAGAGTTTTACTTAGCTCATGGTTCTGCAGGCTTTACAAGAAACATGGTACCAACATCTACTTCTGGTGAGGGCTATAGGCTGCTTTCACTCATGGACTCATGGCAGAAGGCAAAGGGGAGCGGACGTGTACAGAGATCACATGGCAAGAGAATGGAAGCAACAGAGAGGGGAGGAAGGGAAGTGCCAGATTATTTTAAACAACTAGCTCCCATGGGAACTCATAGAATAAGAACTCAGTCATTAATATGAGGATAGCACCAAGACATTCATGAAAGATATACCTCCATGACCCAAATGCCTCCGATTTAGTCCCTACTTCCAACATTGCGGGTCAAATTTCAACATGAGATTTGGAGGGGCCAAATATCCAAACCATAGCATGTTCTATAGTTGTCCATTAGGTGTAGTTGGTTTATAGTGTCATTCAAGTCTTCTTCTACTTCTTTATTGATCTTCTGTCTAATCATTCTATCACTGAGAGAGGATATTGAAATGTCTATTTATTTCTTCATTTCTGTCAGTTTTTTCCATGTATTGGTGCTCTGTTATTAGCTGAATATATATTTATAATTGGTATATTTTCCTGATGGGTTAATCCTTTTACTGTTATAAAGTATTCCCACTGATGTCCAGCAACATATTTTGTTTTAAAGTATATTTTGTCTATTACTGTAGCCACTCCAGCTTTCATATGGTTGCTGTTTTCATGACATATCTTTTTCCATCCTTTTTACTGTCAATTTGTATCTTTGAATTAAAAGTGTCTTTCTTGAAGACAACATATAGTAAGTAGAAGCATGTTTTTTGTAATTCAGTATGACAATTTTTGCCTTTTGAGAAATGTTTAATTCACTCTCGCATTCGATATTATTGATATAATTAGATTTATGTCTATTTTATTTTTGTCTTACATATGTCATGTTTTTTCTGTTCTTCCATTGCTGCTTTACTGCTTTTTCTGCAGTAAATATTTTAAGTAAATATTTTAAGTAAAAATTTTAAGTAAACATTTTCTAATGTAGCATTTTAATTTCATTAGGATTTTTTCCCACTATATTTTTATGTCATTTTTTAGTGGTTGCTCTAGGGCCTACCATATATATTTAACTGATCGTAATCACCTTGAGACTTAAACTAGTTTAATTCCAGCGATCTATTAAGAACACTACTCCTATACAGCCCTGTTCCATTTCCCCCATTTCTGTGGTATTATTTTTATATGCATTACATCTATTAATTTTACAAACTCAATGATACATTGTTATAATCATTTTCTTAGCCCATTACATGTTTACTCCCACTTACCTCCTTTGTGACGTTATTGGCAAATATATTTCACATATACGTTATAGGCTCAACAATGCATGATTATACATATTATTATATATAATTGCTTTTAAAATAAGTATGAGACAAAAGAGAAAATATGCATTTATAGTGTCTTTTTAAAAGACAGTAACTTTCACTGATACTCTTTGTTTCTGTTGAACAAATTCTGTGTATTCAAATTACCATTTAAGGTAACTTGTTTTCAACCTGAAGAATTTTTTTTAGTATTTCTTGAAGGCAGGCCTAATAGCAAGAAATTCTCTGGGTCTTTGTTTGTTTTTTTTTTGTTTTTTAACCTAGGCATTTCTTTATTTTGCCTTCATTTTTCAAATATAGCTGTGATGTATATAGGATTCTTCCTTGATGATTTTTTCTTTGAACACTTCAAATATGTTATTTCACTGCCTTCTGACCTGTGTTTTGTTATGAAAAGTCAGCTGCTAATGTATTTGGGGTTCTCTTTTAAGTGATATGTCATTTTTCTCTTGCTGCCTTTAAGATTTTTTCTTGTCTTTGGTTTTCACCATGATGTTTTTGTTTGTAAATCTTTTCTAATTTATCCTGTTTGGAGTTGATTGACCTTTCTGAATGAGTAGGTTGTTGTTTTCAATAAATTTGAGAAGTTTTCTGCCATTATTTCTTTGAATACTTTTTTCTCCTTTCTCTCCTCTCCTTCTGGTACGTGGTTATATATATGTTGTTATGTTTAATGGTGCCCTGCATATCTCTGAGGCTGGTTTTTTTTTTTTTGTCCATTCATTTTCTCTCTGTTCTTCAACTTGAATAATGAGCTGACTGTGGTATTGTTAGCACTCTCTTTCTGTCTCTGGCCACATCCAGATGTGAAACCACTAATTGCTCAATGATTGTTCTTTTGTTTTGAAGAGTGCCCTGGGGCATTGATGCCTCTGCAAAGACATCTGATCAAATTGTGACTCCTTTGAAGGAACCGTTTCTGAGGTCTAAGCTTCATATTTTTCCCCAGGAACTCAGAAGTGCTCCTCCCAACTGTCTTGTTCCTCAGTTCTGTGCTGAAAACTATCCAGCCTGGTTTAGGCTTTCTCTTCATAAATTCATGAATCTCCTTTCAGATGCCTTTCACTACAACTTGCGCTGTTCTCTAGAGGCCCTTGGGTGTAAACTTCTCCACATTCTGTTGCACAAGAAGTCAATTCCAATGAGAAGAGATTGGAAGCTATCTGTTTTATGGCCTTCATCTCCAATCGGGCAAAATTTTTAAGAAGAAATCACGAGCTGGAGGTGTGGAACATGATAAGTTTTTCTTTCAGTGACACCTAAACATGTAGAAGTTCCTCCTCCTCTTTGCTTTTTAAAGTGGTGATTTTAAAAATTTTAATTGCAGTTGTGCATGACTAGTAGCAAACCAATTAATTTTTGTTTATTAAACTTGTATCCTTGTATCCTAGCTAAACTCTTTTATTAATTCTAGAAGTGTTTTTTTTCATAGTGGTTTTTTTTGGACTTTTCTGCATGTACAATCATGTCATCTGCTACTAGAGGCAAATTATTCCTTTACAAACTACGGTATTTTATGTCTTGCCTTGCCATGTTACACTGGTGTTTTAGCCCATTCAGGCTGCAGTAACAAATTACCATAGACCGAATAACTTACAAACAACACAAAGTTATTGCTCACAGTTCTGATAATTAGAAAGTCTAAGATCAAGGTGCTAGCACATTTGGTGTCTGGCAAAAGCTCCTTTTTTTCAAAGATGACAGCTTCTAGCTGTGTTCTCACATGGTGAAAGAAGCAAACAAGCTCCCTTGAGCCTTTTTTATAAGGGCGCTAATCCCACTGAGGAGAGGAGAAAGCTTCATGACCTAATCCCCTCCCAAAGGCCCACCTCTTAACATAATTACATTGGGGAATTCAGTTTCAATATATAACTTCCTGGGAGACACTAACATTTAGACCATAGCAGCTAGCTATGATTTCCAGCACAATGTTGAATAGGAGTAGTAAAAGAGGACATCCTTGACTTGTGTCTGATCCTTGGGTAGACATATTGAGTCTTTCACAACCAAATATGATGCTAGCTTTGGTTTTTTGTACCTACCTGTTTTCATATAAAGAAATGTCCTATTTATTCCAAATAGATTGACAGATTGGATTGAGAGTTTATTTTTTCATCATAAATAGATTGTGAATACTGTAAAGTACTATTTATACTTCTATTGAGATAATCATATGGTTTTCTTTCTTTTAAAATTTTTGTTTGGGCCGGGCATGGTGGCTCTCGCTTGTAATCGTAGCACTTTGGGAGGCCAAGGTGAGTGGATCACAAGATCAGGAGATGGAGACCATCCTGGCTAACACGGTGAAACCCCGTCTCTACTAAAAATACAAAAAAAAAAAAAAAATTAGCCAGGTGTGGTGGCAGGCGCCTGTAGTCCCAGCTACTCAGGAGGCTGAGGCAGGAGAATGGCGTGAACCTGGGAGGCGGAGCTTGCAGTGAGCCAAGATCAAGCCACTGCATTCCAGCCTGGGCGACAGAGCGAGACTCCGCCTCAAAAAAATAAAAAAGAAAAAAAAAATATGTTGGTATGGTAAGTTACATTGATTGAATTTCAAATGTTGATTGAGCCTTGCATTCATGGGATAGACACACTAGATTGTAATATATTGTTGACTTTATAGCAGCATCAACTGAAACAGAAAAAAAAGATTTATATATTGCTGGATTCAATATGTTAATTTATATTGATGATTGTTGCAGCTATAATTGTGAGGGGTAACAGCTTGTAGTTTTCTTCATCTCATTGGAATACTGGACTGATAAGATGAGTTCTATTTTCTGGAAGAGATTGTGTAAAATTGGCATTATTTCTGCCTTAAATGTTTTTAGAACTAACCTGCAAACACATCTGGGCATGGCATTCTCTATGTAGAAAGCTTTTAACCATAAAATCAATTTCTTTATAGATAGAAGACTGGTTTTTTTCTTCAGTGAGTTTTGATCGTATCTTTTAAGGAATTGATCCATTTTACTCTGCTTATTTGAAGCATTTTCACATTATCTTTTCAGTGTCTATAGGGGTCTGTAATGATGTCCACTTTTTTATTCCTGATACTGGTCAGTATGGCCGGAGATCTACAGCCTAATTGTGTATTTGTTCATTTTTCGCTTCAGTTCGATTCACTTTTAGTTTATGTATTTCGAACTCTGTTGTTACGCATATACATGTTTAGGATTGTTGTGGCTTTTTGGAAAACTGACTCATTATTACATTATGTCCTCTTTTATCTCTGATGATATTTCTCATTCTGAATTTTACTTTGATGTTATAGGTGTGTGTGTGTTGGTTGGTGTTTACTGTCTGCATGGTATATCTTTTTCCATCTTTTTAGTTTAACTCATTTATGTCTTTATATTTAAAGCAAGTTTCTTGTTGACAACATACGATTTGGATTGCCTTTTTATTCTGCCATTTGGTCTCTGTTTTTTAATTGATGCGTTTAGTCTCTCTCAATTTAAATTGATTATTGATAGATTTTGATTAAAATCTTTCATCTTGCTACCTGTTTTCTTTTTGGTCCCTCTGTACTTTTTTATCTTTCCTTTTTTTAATGCAGTCTTTTGGGTTGCTGAAGACTTTTTATTGTTCAATTTGATCCCCATTATTGCCTTATTATTTATAACTCTTCTTTACACTTTTGGTGGTTTTCCTGGGTTTTATAATATACATATTTTATTAATCAGAGTCTACCTCCCAATATTATTCCATTTCACATGTAGTATAAGGAGCTTATTGTTATATTCTCAATTATTTCCTCCATCCTTTCTGCTATTGTCACACATTTTACTTTTCCATATGCTATAAACACATGATACACTGATCTTATAGTTTGCTTGAGACCGTTGTCTTTTAGAGCAATTAAAATTAAGAAAATTTTTAAATAGACTTTATTTTATGTACATTTGCTTCATTTCCAGAATGCTTTATGTTTTTCTGTAAATTCAAGATTCTGTTGGTATCGTATTTTTTTCTGCCTGAAGAAATTCCTTTAACATTTCTTATATTGCAGAGCTGCTAGTAGCAAATTTTCTCAGTTTTTATTTATCTGAGAAAGTATGTCTTCTTCATTTTTTAAAGATATTTTGCTGAATATAGAATGCTGGGATGACAGTTTTGTCTTTCTGTAGTTTAAATATGTCACTTTATTGTAATCTGGCTTGCATGGCTTCTGAGGTGAAGTGCACTGCAATTCTCATCTTTGTTTCCCTGTATGTAACGTGTCCTTTTTCTCTGGCTGTCTTCAGGGTCTTTTCTTTGTTTTTTGTTTTTGGAAACTTGAATATGACATACATAAGTGTCGTTTCTCTCTTCCTTCTTTCCTTCTTCCTCCCTTTTCTTCCTCCTTTCTCTCTCTTTCTTTCCTGCTTGGTGTTATCTAAGCTTCTTGAATCTATGGCTTGGTGTCTGTCATTATTTTTGGAAAAATTTCCAGCAAACATTTCTCAAATATTTCTTCCCCTTATTCTCTTTGTCTTCTCCTCTTGGGATTTGTATAATGCGTATATTGCATCATTTGGTATTGTCCCACAGCTCTTAGATGAACTGGTTTGTTTTGTTTGTTTGTTTTTTGGGGTTTTTTTTGAGTTAGAGTCCTGCTCTGTTGCCCAGGCTGGAAGGCAATGGCACAATTTTGACTTACTGTGAACTCCACCTCCTGGGTTCAAGAAATTCTCCCACCTCAGCCTCCCGAGTAGCTGAGATTACAGGCATGCACCATCACCCCTGGCAAATTTTTGTATTTTTAGTAGAGACAGGTTTTCACCATGTTGGCCAGGCTGGTCTGGAACTCCTGACCTCAGGTGATCCACACACCTCAGGCTCCCAAAGTGCTGGGATTACAAGCATGAGCCACCATACCTGGCTGGTTTGTTTTTTTTAAACTCTTTGTTGTTCTTTGTTTTTCTATTGACTTATGTTCAACTTCATATTGATTCTTATCTTCACTGTGTCTAGTCTACTGATGAGCCAGTCAAAGGCATTCTTCATCTCTCTCACTGTGTTTTTCATTTCTAGTATCACCAGTTGATTCTTTCATACAGTTTCCACCTCTCTGCTGAATTATCCACCTGCTCTTGTATGTTACCGGCTTTTCCTTTAGAGCCTTTAACACACTAATCATTACAATTTTAAGTTCCCTGTCCAATAGTTCCAACATCTCTTGCTTTCTCATATGGCTCAGAGTTTTTGTTTAAAAACAAACATTTAACAGTAGTGACAGAGGTAAATAATTTTCATACTTGGAAATGAGCACAACTTTCCTTCTAGGTCTTTAATGTGGGGGTTCTATTAATCTAGTCAGGAGTTGAGTTTGATTTGAGATTTAACATTGCAATGGTTATTCTCATTATATAACAGACTTCAAATTCTAGTGTTACCTTGTGTTTAGAATGGGGGCTATTTTGCGAGAATTTTAACTTCCCTTTCTCATAAGGATGACACTGTTGGCACTCCTCCATCCCCACATTTTAAGTTTTTTCCCATGGATGGTGAGGGACAAGGGAGGGATAGGGGAGAAGTGACCTATACCACCAGGAACAGGAAGCTTTCTCAAGAGTCTCCTTGGTCTTCTCTGTGACTACCTGGTGAGAAACAATTCATCTTTTAACTTCATATGTGCAATTTATATATTATATGCAACATATGAAATCTATTAATTGCTCTATTAATTTTATAACCTGCTGTCTTGCAGAATTCTTTTATCTTTTGAGGTGGTTTTACCAACTATTTTACAATTTTGCTCTCTAGGGTTTTCCAGATGTACCATTTTGTCATCTGCAAACAGAGATAGTTCTTCTTTTTCAAGTTTTATGCCTCCAGTTCTTTCCTCTTACATGATTGCATTGGTTAATATATTAAGTAATAATACAGCTAAGAAAATGTTTGCTTTGTTCCTAACCTTAGTAGGAATGTCTCCAGTGTTTCCTCATTAAATAAATCAGTGATTTTAGTATGAGGTATATACATAGTTTATCATGATAAGGATATATCCATTCATTTTTTCAAGACTGTAAGTACAAATGGGTGCGAAATGTTTCCAAAGGCTTTATTGGTCTCTGTAGAGAGAGTCAAATAATTTTTTTCTCCTTCAACTTATTAATGTGGTTCATTTTATAGTATATTTCTTATTATTGAATCATCTTTGAGTTCCTGGTATGGATTTGCTTTTCACTGCAATATTGATTTAGTTCTGTAGTTTGGGGAAGTCTTTATTTTTCTTTTTCTTGATTTTCACTTTCTCGTGACCAGAGTATTTCTCAAGTGTATGTATTTCCCCAGAATGAGTTCATGGGTGGTTAACTTTTAAAATCTTTTCTTATACATAAAACATTATTTTTGCTTTCATGATTAATAGTTCAGCTTACTGTATCATTTTTGAGACAAGACAGTTTTCCCTCCAGCCTTGAAGGAAGCCTTCTATTTCTCCTTAGCACATCCTGCTGCTGAGCTTGTTTCTCTGCCCACGACCTGTGCCACTCCCTCCCCTTATCTTTCTCGTAGTTCATGGCAAAATGCCCAGGTATTGATCCTTTCTCTTCTTTTCACTTCTTTTTTATAGAGAAGAGGTCTCCCTGTGTTGCCCAGGCTGGTCTTGAACTCCTTGGTTCAAGCGATCCTCCTATCTCAGCCTCTCAAAATAATGGGATTACAGGTGTGAGCTACCACACCCAGCTATCTTTTCTCAATCATCCTATCAAATAACTTGAGAAAGTTTTAATTTAAAAACTGTTCCTCCTTGTTTAGCTCTGGGAAATTATTCCCCCAACATTTCTTTATTTCCCCATGTAGTAGACAAAATAATGGTGCACCAAAGGTGTCACATCCTAATCCCTGGAACCTACGAATATGTTATCTCACACGGAAAAAGGGACTTTGCAGATGTCATTTAAAATCTTGAAATGGGGAGATTTTTCTGTATTATCCCAGGGAGCCCAATGTAATCACAAGAGTCCTCATAAGAGGGAGGCGAGAGGGCCAAAGTCAGAGAAGATGATGTGACAGCAGAAGCAGAGGAGATGGTGGTGCAATGAGGGAGGCAGGAGTCAGAGTCAGAGGGAGAGATCTAAAGAGGATACACTGACGGCCTTGAAAATGTATAGGTCTACAAATCAAAGAATGCAGGCAGCCTCTACAAGCTGGAAAAGACAAGGAAACAGATTGTCCCTTAGAGCCTCCAAAAGGAATGCAGTCCCACTGACACCTTGATTTTAGGACTTCTGACCATTATAGCTGTAAGAGAATAAATTTATATTGTTGCAAGCCATTAAGTGTGTGGCTATTGGTTACCAATTGGTTATTGCAAGCCATTAAGTGTGTGGTTATTGGTTACCAATTGGTTATTGGTTATTGGTTACACTGCACTTCCCTCCATTCTTTTTTTTTTCTGTTCATTCTTTCTGAACTCCTAGCAGACACATTTTACATCTCACTCTGTCACCCAGGCTGAAGCACAGTGGTGTAATCTTGCCAGGGTTGGTTATAAACAGCAGAAAGGCAGTTTCTGCCTCCCGGGTTCAAGTGATTCTCCTGCCTCAGCCTCCCAAGTAGCTGGGATTACAGGTACCCGCTGCCTCACCTGGTTAATTTTTGTATTTTTAGTAGAGATGGGGTTTCGCCATGTTGGCCAGGCTGGTCTCAAACTCCTGACCTCAGGTGATCCGCCTGCCTTGGCCTCCCAAAGTGCTGAGATTATAGGTGTAAGCCACTGTGCTGGGCCTATCAGACACATTTTGACACCCTGGATTGATGCTATGCATCTCTCCCCTGCCCTGTCAGACTCTTCAGCTTTTTGTCTTCTTGCCCTACAGTCTGGGAACTTTACTTTCCTATCCTCCTCCTGATTTGTTTTTAATTTTTATCATCACATTTTTAATGTCTCTAAACTTTTTTGATTCCCTGATTTGTCCTTTCTCTAGTTTCCTGTTCTTGTTTTGTGGATGCAACATCTCCTCAAACATCTCTTGAGATGTTAATTATGACTCTTTTATTCTATTCATTGCCTTTAGTATCTATTTCTTCCAGGGACAACTGTTACTTTTGTTCCTCTTGGTCATTCTGTCTTGTGACTGTTTTCCTTGTTTGCCTATTATGTACACAGATGAAAGATAAGACTGATGCATACAGATAGCTGCCAAGGGTCCCCTTTGCGGTTCCGGGGTCTCTTTACTCAGCAGGCCTCTCCCCTTCCTGGGAAGGCTGGCTTGACTTCTGCTTAGTCGGGTGAGTCACACCTGGCAGCCCTCACCAGAGGGTACCCAGCTTCCTCATCTCTACAAAAAGACCAAACTAACGAAGGCTTTACTCCAGCAGATACTAACCCTCCTCCTAAGTTCACTTCAATTTCCTAGCAAGATGTTCTCGTCAGTTCAGGCTGTTACAATAGAATCACACAGCCAGGGTTGGTTATAAACAGCAAAAATTCATTTCTCACAGTTCCAGAAACTGGAAAGTCTAAAATTAAGGTGCCAGCAGATTCGGTGACTGGTGAAGGCCTCTTCCTGGTTCGTAGACCGCAGTCTTCTTACTGTGGCCTCACCTGGCAGAAGACGAGAGGGGGTTCTCCAGGCTCTTTTCTTTTTTTTTCTTCCCTTCTGTTTTTTTGAGACGGAGTCTCGTTCTGTTGGCCAGACTGGAGTGCAGGGGCACGATCTCGGCTCACTGCAACCTCTGCCTCCCGGGTTCATGCAATTCTCCTGCCTCAGCCTCCGGAGTAGCTGGAATTACAGGCGCACACCACTAGGCAGGCTCTTGCTTTGTAAGGCACTAACCTCATTCATTAGAGCTCTGCTCGCATGACCTAGTCCCCTCCCAAAGTTTCCTCCTCCTAATTCCATCACACTGGGGTGAAACTCAACATATGAGCTTTGGGGGCACATGGTTCCATCTACAGCATAAGCATATCATTGGTTCTATCCTACTACAAAACAGTACTCTTAGCCTCTTTGAGGCATGGTGGAGCCTGAGATTAGAGCAAAGAGCTCCCCGCACTGTTCTCTCCATCCATACCCCTGAGTGAAGACCCTAGGCTCCACTCTTCCCAAACTGTAGACCCTAACCTTGCAGCCTTTCAGTGTCGGGAGTTGGTTCTTTCCAGTTGGTTCGTGGTCTCGCTGACCGCAAGAATGAAGTCCCGGACTTTCACAGTGAGTGTTACAGCTCTTAAAGGTGGCACGGACCCAAAGAGTGAGCAGCAGTAAGAGTTATTGCCAACAGCAAAAGAACAAATACACCACAACACGGACGGGGACCCAGTGGGTTGTCTGCTGCTGACTGGGGGGGGGTGGCCAGCTTTTATTCCCTTATTTGTCTCCACCCATGTCCTGCTGATTGGTCCATTTTACAGAGTGCTGATTGGTCTGATTGGTCCATTTTACAGAGCACTAATTGGTCCATTTTACAGTGTGCTGATTGGTCCACTTTACAGAGCACTGATTGGTCCATTTTAGAAACCTCTAGCTAGCCACAGAGAGCTGATTGGTGCGTTTTACAATCCTAGCTACAGAGTGCTGATTTGTGCATTTTACAATCCCTTTGTAAGACAGAAAAGTTCTCCAAGTCCCCGCCCCACCCAGAAGTCCAGCTGACTTCACCACTCATTTCCAGCTGGTAAAGGTAGCCTTCTACCCAACCTCCTCCCTTCTACCCTTCTCCCTGCCACATACATTCACTCCTGCACACTTACGGGGCTCCAGTGCCCTCTGCTTTGGTTTATAAACCAACACCATCATGCTTGTTTTTTATTTTCTGGAAGTCCATGATAGCCGCGAGCCCACTGGTAACTTGCCTGTGCCCCACTCTCCTTCTCACCTCTGCTTGACTTATGCTACTTGGCCATGTCCAGGGAGTTCGGAGAGGAGAGGGAAGCAAACGGGGTGTTCAGGCTGCTCTGTGGGCACCTATGCCGACCTGCTTAGTTACCACTGTACTTGTGGTAACATGCCAGTGTGTAGGAGGGGTCCTCTCCCTGACAAGGACAGAGCCATCCCACAGATGAACTGCCGTGGCGCAGCTGGCGCTCCAGTCCGGGATCACTTACAACCACTGGCTAACCTTTTTCATGAGAAACATAATTGGCTGTAAACTCTCTGAGGGTGGTGAATCAGTTAGGACTATCTCTGACTATGGGTTGAAAAAATCCTAACGTAATAGTGGCTTAAGCAAGAGAGCAGTTTACTCAATGTGGGAGGCAGGAAGTCTAGATCTGTTACAGGGGCTACACTGTGATGGGGACTCGGGCTTCATCTATCCAGTGCTCATTATCCTTGTGTGGCTTTAAATACCCTTGTGTGACTTCCATTCCCACGATGACCCATGGTCTAATGTGACTGCTGCAGCTCCTGCCATCATGTCCACACTGCAGCCAGCAGGAAGAGAAAGAAGGAGAATTGGCTCATCCACTCATTTACAAGTTACTTCCTGGGATAGAAGTTGTTCATGACACTACTGCACACCCCATCAGACAGAATTGGTCCAGATAGCCACATGCTGAGCTAAAAATCAAGGGTTTCATTATTAAAGATGGGAACATGTATGGTGAGGCCTCTAAAGCACCCCCAGCCGACAGCATATCTCGTTTGTGATTTTACTCCCCCATCTAGAGACATGAATTCTGGAGTCATGATTCATCGATTATTTGCCAGTCACCCAGTTTCACTGTAGCCTTTGACTTGGAGTATGTTGCCCCAGAGTTATCTGGACCAGAGCAAAAGATCTTGCCCCAAAACTGCTTCACAGTAGAAAAGACACTAAAAGAATGAGGGGAATCAGCAGACATATCTATACTCAAACATTTTGGGGATCAAGATAGACTGACAGTTGGAATTGGCAATCGAGTCATAGAGCGACAGCAAATGGGAAGCAGCTTGTGTTCCCCAGGCCTGGACTAGCATGCCCTTCCTGGCATCCATTTTTCCTGCTGGGCCCCAAGGGACCTGGCCCTGTGCGTCAGTTCTGTGGCTGCAAGGGATGCTAGCGAGGCTGCTTACGAAAGAAGAAAACAGTTCACGAGTCCCATTGCCCATCCCTCCAAGGCAAACACTTAAAAGTTTTTTTTTTTCCCCACATTTTAGTATTTCATATTCCGATAAGACCCACATACTGCTGTTGGCTGAGCCAGAACAGCCTACACATCCCAGGGGAAAGAGGACCTTCTCTGACGGAAACAAGTCTAGACTAATGAGCCGCAGAACTGAGTGTCTGGTGATAAGCCGAGAACACTGAGCCTGCCTCCCCAGGCTCCACCTGGGGCTCTGTGCAGCAGCTGCTGCTGGAGACAGCTCCTCCGCGCTCCTGGCGGTGGGACGGCGGGGCAGCCCTGGGTCCCAGTGCCGCTGACAGCCAGGTCGGACCTGAGCACATGACCCTGCACCAGAGCACGGACATTCAGGCTCTGTGGACTTTCTGAGTGTCTTCTCCACATTGAGCCGTCACATGTTTCCTGAATGGAACTGTTTCTCTGGGCCTTTGTCGCTGGGACCACTTGGGAACCCTCTGACTGAGTCTCAGCCCAGCCTCATCTCCAAGGCATCTGAGGTGCTCCAAGCACACTGCTTTCATCTCCCACCCCTAGAGGTGCCCTTGTGGGGCAGGGTCCCCAGCCGAGAGCTCCTTCCAACCCCTCCTCATCTAATCCTCACCTTCCTTTCAGAGGCTGGCGGGGGCACATCTTCTCCCAGAGGGCTCTCCATCCAGGAAGGCCATGGACCTACCCAGCGTCAAGAGGCAAGGGAGCAGCAGAGCCTGGAGCTGAACCCGCATCTGTGGCTCCCACGCCCGGCCCCCACAGCCCTTCTTTGGGCCCCCTGACAGCCTCGCTCAGAGGTTGTGTCCTGGACATGCGGTGTCTCCCCTACTGGAGTGGACATTGGTGCTGCCCACCCAGACCCCACTTCTCCTCGGGCACGCTCTGCATTCTGCGAAGTGGATGGCAGCAGGATCTGCCTCCAAACGTGCTCTTCTGACATGGAGATTCTGGCAATTCTGCTGAGAGGTGGGGTTTCCTTTCTTCCTCTTGACTCTAGGCAGGCTTGCGTGCCACTCCAGGTAAGTGATGCTATGTGGCTTCTGAGGCTGGGTCACAAATGGTGAGACAGTGTCTGCTGGTTCTCTTGGGACTGCCCTTGGAGACTCAGCCCTCATGCTGAAGTGGGCCATGCAGCCAGAGGACAGCTAGAGACCTTGGAGCTGCACTGCTGCGTTCAGGTCCCTGCACCAGTGTGACCTTGGGCAAGTACCGCATCTCTGAACCTCAGTTTCCCCATTTGTAAAATGGGCATAATATAGTCTTTCCCGCTGAGTGTTATTAAGAGGATCAAATTCCCACATGAAGGGACCAGCCCAGCCCCACACACCAGGTGGCCCCCACTCAATGCTGGTTCCTGCTCCACAGCACAGGCTCTCACCCCAAGCGCAGGCCCTGTGCCCAGAGGTTGGGATGCAAGCCTTAGGCACACCCTTGACCCCTGCTCCCCTCAGAGCAGGCAGCCCACTACCCACTTCACCCCTACCCGTGCCTTGCCCTGACTCAAGCCAGCTGGGATGTTACACACCCCCCAGGGGACAAAAAGCAGGCCCAAGGGACCCTGGGCAGGTGGGCAAGGACTTCGTGAAAAGAGCATAACTTTGCAGTCTAGAAGATTTTGTCTCGGCCGGGTGCAGTGGCTCACACCTGTAATCCCAGCACTTTGGGAGGCTGAGGTGGGTGGATCACCTGAGGTCAGGAGTTCGAGACCAGCCTGGGCAACATGGTGAAACCTGGTCTCTACTAAAAATATAAAGTTAGCTGGGCGTGGTGGCGCATACCTGTAATCCCAGCTACTTGGTAGGCTGAGGCAGGAGAATAGCTTGCTCCCAGGAGGCAGAGGTTGCAGTGAGCCAAGATTGTGCCATTGCACTCCAGCCTGGACAACAAAGCGAAACCCCATCTCAAAAAAAAAAAAAATTGTTTATTTATCTATCGACGGGACACATTGCAGCACCTGCCTCAGAAGGTCACCTGGTGACATCAAAAAGATGATAGCGATGCGACGCTTCCCGGTGCCCAAACCCAAATCTCGGGGTCAGCTTATCTTTCCCCTCTCTCCCACATGTCACAGCCATCGCATCCAGCCAGCCAGACCTTCACAGGCAGTCAACCAGCACAATTGACTCTGGTCCGAGGCATTGTCCCTTCTCTCTTGGATCTGCCCTCTGCCTGGTCTCTCGGCTTCCACCCCCTCCCTCGACCCTCCTCCACCCTCCTCCACCCTCCTCCACCTTCCACACAGCAGAGTGATCTGAGTAAAACCCAAAACCCAAGTTGGGGCCTGCCACCCCTCTGCTAGAAGCCCCAAGGCTCCCCATTTCCCTGCAGGGCACCTCATCCCCAGCTCTGACCTCCCTGTTCTGCTCCAGCCCCCTGCCTTGCCGCTGTCCCAGCTCTGGGACCAGCCACCTTCAGCTCTGGACCTGGGATTTGAGTTCTCCCTGCCTGTGGCACACTTCGTAAGGCTGGCTGACTCACTTTTTAAGGCCTTTATTTAAATGTCATCCACGCACGGAGAACTCTCTGAGCAACCTAATTAAACTGCACGCCACCCCCTCCATGTGGGGTGCCCTTCTGTCCTTCACTGTTTTCTATTTAGTGGTTGCCATCTGACACAATGCTGAGGATGGTTTCTTGCCTCTCCCCAGTTAAAATACAAGCATGAACATGAAGGCAGGGCTTTCCTGTCATCAGTTTCACCGCTCTCGCTCCGTGGATTCCCTGCAGAAAATGGATTTGGGAATACCTTTTCCCCATTGAGGAAGGCCAGGTGGAGGGAGAGCAGAGTGGGGGTGGAACAGGAGTAGGACTCGTCTCCTGGCAGGCTGTCAAGAACCCCATGGGGAGGCTCCAGTCTGGCTTGGCCTGAGACCATGTGCTGTGGCCTCTGTGGGTCCAAGCAGTGCTGACGGCAGCCTGAGGGTTTGAGTCACCCTCCCTAGTGGGAAGCCCCTGGGCGAAGAGCAGAAGTCAAGTTCAAAGGGGGCAGCTAAAGCTTTGAAGAGCCACTGAGCAAAGGGGCCTAGGAAAGCAAAAGGCACCAAGGTGTGGGCCCAGCATGGCAGAAGCCCTGGAGCCCAGAGTCAGGCTCTCAGCCCCTCCCTGTGGCCTGCCCTGGCAGATCGGGCAAGACAGGTGTGCACATGCACAAAAAAGCCCTAAGCCAGAAGACCCTCCCTCCCAGTGGCTGGTGCCCCTCTGCCCCACAGCGACCCCACCCTGGCACATCCACCCAAGGTGAGCCAGCTCTGACTCTGAGACCACACCCCTTGTCCCGCACCCAGCCACGAGGCGGAGGTTAGTGCAGGTTTCAGCACCCCTGGACCTCGTCTAGGAGTAGAGGGGGCAGGCCTAGGCCTGGACCTGGAGCAGTGGGTGTCAAGGAATCCCCTGTGTGGGCAGGATGGCTCTGGGAAACCAAGGGCAGTGTGTGGTGGTTTGGCACAGCTGACTGCAAAAAACTCAAGAGATAGGCTGGGCACGGTGGCTCACACCTATAATCCCAGCACTTTGGGAGGCCGAGGTGGGTGGATCACCTGAGGTCAGGAGTTTGAGACCAGCCTGCCCAACATGATGAAACCCCGTCTCTACTAAAAATACAAAAATTAGCTGGGCTAATCCCAGCTACTCAGGAGGCTGAGGCAGGAGAATTGCTTGATCCTGGGAGGCAGAGGTTGCAGTGAGCCAAGATTGCGCCATTGCACTCCAGCCGCAGGGGGAAAACTCAGGGATGCAATTCCCTGCCATGTGGGTTGCCCCCACATTTGTGGGGCTAAGGGGCCCCTTATTTTCAGAGGGAGCTCAGCTCCTCTCAGAGGGTGATTGCAACTTTGCCCAGTGGAGTCTCTGCTCTGCTTCTCCATCTGGTGCTGACATCCTCTAGGGCAGCCAGCACTGTCCTCTTCACTGAGGCAGGATAAGGGGCTCGCACTCTGCCAGGGACACACAGGATGCTTGGGGCTGTGTGACACTGAGCTTCCCTGGGCACAGGCTCCAGGGAAAACCTAGTAGATGACACAGCCCCGCCCAGTGGGGCAGATCAAAGGGAGCTGTGTAGGCGAGCACTAGGCAACTGTAGGGCTTGCCCACAGCTTCTTGGCCTGGCTGCAGGCTCTTCCC
The DNA here is from genome assembly GCF_029281585.2 of Gorilla gorilla gorilla. Taxonomy (NCBI): domain Eukaryota; kingdom Metazoa; phylum Chordata; class Mammalia; order Primates; family Hominidae; genus Gorilla; species Gorilla gorilla. Next base: position 32,361,520 of record NC_073240.2, read on the forward strand.
ACCCACAGAGTCCTATAGCTGCCCTGGGGGAGAGGGAGGAGGGCACCGTGCATGGTTGACTCTTCCTGCTTCTCAGCTCCAACAGCCTTGGCCTCCTGCTTGATCTTTCCAAGGCCTGGGGGCCTACTCCAAAGTCAGACACTCCTGATGTGGTACTGTGCCTGGGGACAAAGGTGGCTGGGAGGGCTCGGAGCCCTGAGCTTGAGCCCTGGGATGGAAGGGGTCGCTGCTTCTCCACTGGGGTCCAGGAGCCAGTGGGCTCTTGCTCTGGGAGTACCCTGGGGGCCAGGCAGCAGCACCAAGCATGCCCCTGAAATAGGCGCTGGCCAGAGCCTGGGTGTAGGCTGCGGGGTTGGCCCCAGGGCCAAGATGGCTCCCTCGTTGCCCACCACGCTCTGCTCCCAGCCACTACACATGAAATGCCAGCAGCTGTTTTGGTTTGGCAGCTTCTGCTGCCACCCCCATACGCCTTCTAAACTCGTCAGTGCTGCCGTGTCTGGTCTGTTGTGTCCTGGTGCAGCCCTGTCCCCTAACACCTGGGCTGTTTCCTTGCTGTGATGGCCATGGTTGTGCCTCTGAGGCCTGGGCTCCTTTCAACTAGGGTTAGAGAATCTCTGAAAACACCACCAGTTAAGGCCCCGCCCGAGCAGGAGCATCCTGGGCTTTGTGGTGGGAACCTGTCCAGGCAAAGGCCTTATCCGAAAGATCAGGTAAATTACTGGGTAACTATTGGACCCTGAGCACAGACGCAGGCCTAGCAGGCTCATTATTAGGCTAATTACTGGCCCCGGACTGTGTAAAACCCAAGATAAACTCAGGGTCGACCCTCTGGGAGGTGGTGTTTTCCTGGAGAGGCACTTGCCAGAGGCCCTCAGGCTGAGGCCCAGGAGAGAAAGACTGAAGAATTCCCCAGGGAGAGTGGATCACCACCGCCCCCCCCCCCCCCCCGCCCGCCCCCAAAGACCAGAGAAGTCTGCAGACCCCACATCCAGCTCCTAACTCTGACCCCCTCCACGTCCTCATCTGTGTAGTTCGTCCCTCTGACATTTATGATGTGCCAGGAGCTGCTGGCCACTGGGTATGGTTGAAAATAACATAATAATAATAATGTTACAAAATCAGCCTCACACTGTACAAAGAGTAGCTCATTTAGTCCTCAACAAATCCATCTTCATTTTATAGATGGGGAAACTGAGGCTCAGGGATGTTAAAGGACTTGCTAGCAGCTGCTAGAGCTGGAACCAAGAGGCAGCCCTGACCCCAAAGGGGAAACAGGCCCAGGAACTTCCCAGCGCCCCTCCCTTGAGGACAGACAACGTTGGCAGGCCACGGCCCCTCCCACTCCGAGGCGTCTGGACCTCTTGGCCTTTGCAAGTGCGCATCACTGAGGAGGAGAGGGCGCCACCGCCCCAGGCCTGAGAATGGTCAGCAATGGGCGGGGTGGGCGGCTCTCTGGGCTTGTAATTATTCTCCTGGTAATTATGCTGGCGCTGGGCGTGGCCTGAGCGGAGCGCGGGGAAGCCTGCCCACCCTGTCACGTGCACCCCTGCCCTGCCCTGCCCTGCCCGCCCCACCCCACCCCGCCCCACCCTGAACCTGAACCGGGACACCCTCTTGGCCTCAGGGCCTCAGGCTTGTTCCCAACCCCCCTTTGCCCATCTCCGCCTGGGAAATGACCCCTGGCAAATGTTCCTGTGGCAAAGTCAAACGAAAAACCTGGACTGGAGGAGGGAAAGTGACCTCTGGGCTCAGGGTAGGGACAGGCACCAGCCCCTGAGCCACTGTTGAAACCACCACTGCAAAATTATAACCCAGACAGTGAACGAGATCTGACTTAACTAACTCCATCTTGCTTCTAACCTCCAAGCTGTCCTTGTTCATTCCTAGGTGTAAGCTGAACTAACTTTGGGAGAAACTTGGTTTATAGTTTATAGTTTAAAACAAAGACTATAACATCCCTTTCCCAAAGCAGACCTCCTTCTTGCCTAGGGACTAGACTGCCTTTGTAGCTAGGACTAATAAATTAGCCAAAAAATTAGAAATTATGGTTTAGGAGTCACGCAGCTGGAGGCTACAAGATTCTGACTTTCCCCAAGATGCTTCTGGGGATAACATCACTATTGTAAAGCCTAAGATCCCTAAAATCAGTGCTTGAGATATTTTGCAGACCCTGTACTCCATGGATCAGCTGGCACCACCCAGGTCAATAAACTGGCTCATCTGATCTTGTGGCCCCAAACCAGGAACTGACTCAGTGCAAGAAGACAGCTTCGACTCCCTATGATTTCATCCCTGACCAATCAGCACTCCCAACTCACTGGCTGCCCCCCAACCACCAAATTATCCTTAAAAACCCTAGGCCGGGCGCGGTGGCTCAAGCCTGTAATCCCAGCACTTTGGGAGGCCGAGGCAGGCAGATCACAAGGTCAAGAGATCAAGACCATCCTGGCCAACGTGGTGAAACCCCATCTCTACTAAAAATGCAAAAATTAGGCCGGGCACGGTGGCTCACGCCTGTAATCCCAGCACTTTGGGAGGCCGAAGTGGGCAGATCACCTGAAGTCGGGAGTTTGAGAGCAACCTGACCAACAAAGAGAAACCCCGTCTCTACTAAAAATACAAAATTAGCCGGGCGTGTGGCACATGCCTGTAATCCCAGCTACTTGAGAGGCTGAGGCAGGAGAATCGCTTGAACCCAGAAGACGGAGGTTGCGTTGAGCCAAGATCGCGCCATTGCACTCCAGCCTGGGAAACAAGAGCGAAACTCCGTCTCAAAAAAAAAAAAGAAAAAAGAAAAAAAAAAACCAACCCTCCCAGGGCATGTGTATCACAGGCCCTGAGGGGACAACAGCCAGAAAAGCTGGTGAATGTCCAGTAGGCAGAGGATGGAGGATCAGGGACTCTGAGGCAGACTTCTTGGGCCGGAATCTCAGCTCCACCACCAAGCAGCAGCATGACTTGGGAAACTCAATTCCATATACTTTGGGGGTTTCCCTCCCCCATTTTTATTTTATCAAATTAATTTTGATGTGATATTATTAAGTGAAATTAAATGTCAAAACTGTAGATGAAATGTTGCCATCAGGGAAATGCAAATCAAAACCACAATAAGGTACCACTTCACATCCCTGACGATGGCTATGAACAAAAAGGCGGACAGTAACAAGTGTCGGGGGATGTGGAGAAGCTGGACCTCTCATGGATTGCCAGTGGGAATGTAAAATAGTGCAGATGGAAACAGTCTGGCAGTTCCTCAAAACTAAACATAATGTTGCCACATGACCCAGTAATCCCACTCCTAGGTGTATACCCGAGAGAAATGAAAACTTATGTCCAAAAATAAATAAATAAATAAGGAAAAAAGAAAACTTATGTCTACACAGAAGCTTGTACACACATGTTCATAGCAGCAGCATTCATAGCAGCTAAGGAGTAGAAATAACCCAAACATCCATCAGTGGATGAATGGACTTAAAAAAAATAGTATATCCATACGACAGAGTATTATCAAGCCATAATAGTGAGTAGGGGCCGGGCACAGTGGCTCACGCCTGTAATCTCAGCACTTTGGGAGGCAGAAGTGGGCAAATCACTTGAGGTCAGGAGTTCGAGACCAGACTGGCCAACGTGGTGAAACCCCATCTCTACTAAAAATACAAAAATTAGCCGGGCGTGGTGGCGGGCATCTGCAATCCCAGCTACTCAGGAGGCTGAGACAGGAGAATCGCTTGAATCCAGGAGGTGGAGGTTGCAGTGAGCCGAGATTGCCTCGCTGCACTCCAGCCTGGGCAACAGAGGGAGACTCCCTCTAAAACAAAACAAAACAAAGGGAGTGGAGTACTAACACATGATACAACATGGATGAAACTTAAAAATTTATGCTAAGTGAAATGAGACAGACACAAAAAAGCCACATATTGTTTGATTACATTTATATGAGATATTCAGAAGAGGCAAGTAGATGAGTGGCTCCTAGGGCCAGGGAAAATGGGGGAATATCGGGGTGATAGCTAAAGGGTACAGGGTTTCATTTTGAGACAATATTCTATAATTAACTGTGGTAATGGTTGCACGTCTGTGAATATACTAAAGGCCAATGGAGTACATACAGTAAATGGGTGAATTATATATGTGAATTATATCTCAAAAAAGTTATAGAAAAAATGCACCTAGAGAAGTCTCACTTCTACCTCCATCCTCTCTGCCATATCCACAGGACTTCTTTTTGAAAAAATAAGCAAAATCTATATAAAATACACATCCACACTCTTTAAAATACTCCCTACTTTCTTTCTTTTCTTTCTTTCTTTTTTTTTTTTTCTTGAGACAGAGTCTCGCTCTGTCACCCAGGCTGGAGGGCAGTGGCCCAATCTCGGCTCACTGCAAGCTCCGCCTCCCGGGTTCAGGCCATTCTGTCGCCTCAGCCTCCCGAGTAGCTGGGCCTACAGGTGCCCGCCACCACGCCCGGCTAATTTTTTGTTTTTGTATTTTGTTTTAGTAGAGACGGGGTTTCACCGTGTTAGCCAGGATGGTCTCGATCTCCTGACCTCGTGATCCGCCTGCCTCAGCCTCCCAAAGTGTTAGGATTTCAGGCGTGAGCCACCGCGCCCGGCCAAAATACTCCCTACTTTCTTACTCAAGTAGGATTGTCTTCCATGTACTGCTTGGCACCTTCCTTTTTTTTCCTTTAACTTAACATTGCACCCCAGCGCTGTCAGCATCTCTCTTTGGCCAGTGCACAGCGCTTCTCTGTGGAGATGTTAGCCTCATGGACCGCGCCACCAGGAACAACCTTGCCTGCAAGTTGCTTCCTGTCTGTCCAGGTGATCCCTGTGGGAGCCCCCTGAGATGCAAGGGCAAAGGCAGTCCAGGCTTGGCAGATGCGGCTGCCTGTCCCCCCACCTCTCCACCCACCACCCTCACAGACAGAAGCCCGACCCGGTGCCCTCCAGCCAGGCAGCATGTCCTTGACTCTCCATAGAGGCCTCTGTTCGCTCTGTGAACAGGGCTGTGGTAGTAATGAGACAGGAGGATGGATACAGGTCCAGCACTCAGAACGATGCCTGGGCCATAATGAACATGATCTCAGTGGGAACTCTCATCATCACCCACCTCACCTTCAAGGCCAAAGCAGCGATGCCTGGCTGGGAAAGCTCTGTCTTTGCTTCCTCTCTGGTCTTGGAGCACCGAAGCGGCTGCAGCTGCGACCGCAGAGCACAGAGGGGGTTGAGCCCTGCGGAGTGGCGTGTAGGGAGTACTAGACGAATAGTGGGAGGACCGAGGGACAAGGGTGCTGGGATGGGGCTGGATGGCCGGCACCCTGCCCTGGCTCTGAAACCCCCTGGCGGGTGGGTGCATCCTAGGTCTGAGGGGGACGGGGGGGGGGGACGGGCCGGGGGTGACGGGGTAGGTACTCTTTAGCCGGGTTTAGGGAAGGCCTCTCAGGGGGGAGCAGTGGAGGAGAGGCGTGCAGGGAGTGCGCAGCACACCTCTGGACCGGGAAATGCAAAGGCCGAAGGCCGGGCCCTGCGGCTGCTTACTGAACGCTGCATGCTACTAGGAGGTCCCAGTAGCCCCAGCAGAGTGGGGGCTGGCGGGAAGGTAGGGGCAGGCCGAGTTCTGGGAGAGACGCAGGTGCCAGGTGGGGTGGGATCTAGAGGCCCCTGGAGCAAGAGGGGAAGCCGCTGTGGATTCTCCTTGGAAAGGGGTCGCGCGCCCGCCTCCAGGCTTGGAGGCTCTCCCAGGCTGCGGTCGGTCTCCGTCCAGGCGGGTATGGTGGGGCTGGAGCGAGCGGTGCTGCACAGTCGTGGAAAGGGGATCTGCTTTGCAGGTGGAGCCGGCACAACTTGCCTCCATGCTCTCCAGGCGTAGCGGACCTGGCTGGAGCCGGACAGTGCACCTAGAGCCATTTCGGACCGGCCCACGGCAGCCGCCTAGACCTCCCGGAAGCGTCGGGGGCGGGGGCGGGGGCGGGGTGGGGGGCAATCCCAGAAATGGGTGTGGGGCCCCAGATGGGGCTCCTGGCCCAGCCCCGAGCTGACCCTTGTCTTGGGCCGGTGCAGGACCCCCATTGTTAAAATACCGCAAGCAGACTCTACTGAATTTCCAAAACGTCACCCAAGTCACTGGCTCCTTCCTCCGAGCTATTTCTAGGGCGGACCCCCAGGACAGGCCTGAGGGGTCAGAGAGGAAGAGCCGAGTCCCGTGGACACCCTGCAGGCCCCTTCAGGGGCGGGACAGTCGCGCGCGTAGAGGACCCAGGATGCGCCGTCAGGGTCCTGAGGAGCGCAGGGGACCCGGGGGAAAAGGACGCGGGTGAGAGCGGGGAGAGCAGGGCGGGGCCACATCAGGAGGGGCGTGGCCTGGGCGGCTCCAGGCTCAGCCCCCCCGCCCCGTCCCCGTGACCCGTGACTCGGCGCCCCAGCCCGCGGCCAAAGAGGTGGCGTCTCCTCCAGTCTCACTGATAGTCGCTGCCCGCGTTACATGAGCTCACGTGAGGAGAAGAAACTTAGAATGACAGAGTGCAAAACACAGTGACAATCCTTATCGTTCTCTCCCGGACCACAGCCTCATCCTTGTGTCATCTGAGCTCGCCGTGGGCTGGGGGAATCGCAGTGGGCAGAGGGCGCTGCGAAGTGGAGACGACGTACTGCGGCGGCCGCGAGGGCCTGGGGCTGGCCGGGGTCCGAGGGGGATGGAGACCGCGACGCGGGGGTCGGGGGCGAGCGGGCAGCTGGCGGGTCTGGCCGCTCGCTTCGGAGGCAGTGAATGGCCCGGCCGGGCTCGGCGCCCGCCCAGCCGAGGGCTCCGCCGCCTCCGGCCCAGCCGTCCCGGCTGCCCTCCGGGCGCGGCAGTCCGCGCAGGAATCCTCTGCCTTCCCGGGGCCTTCACAGATCCTCCCCCAGGCCGGCAGTTCACGAATTCCAGGAACTTACTAGAGCCTGGGAAGCCCGGGAAGCGCCTCCCGCCGGGCTCCGCCTCCCCCAACCCAACTCCGCGGGCTCCTCGAGGGCTCCTGACTGCCTGAGGAGCGCAGTAACACCCAGCCCACACAGCCCCACACAGTCCCCCACAGCCCACAGAGCCCCCCCACAGCCCCACACAGCACCCCCAACAGTGCAACTAGAGCCGTTTCGGACCGGCCCACGGCAGCCGCCTAGACCTCCCGGAAGCGTCGGGGGCGGGGGCGGGGGCGGGGGCGGGGGCGGGGTGGGGGGCAATCCCAGAAATGGGTGTGGGGCCCCAGATGGGGTTCCTGGCCCAGCCCCGAGCTGACCCTTGTCTTGGGCCGGTGCAGGGCCCCCATTGTTAAAATGCCGCGAGCAGACTCCACTGAATTTCCAAAACGTGGAGTTTTGGAAATTTGGAGCACAGCCCCCCCACAGAGCTCCCCCCTCCACAGCCCTACAGCCCCACAAACCCAGCCCCCACAGACCCCACACCCAGGTCCCCGCACTCAGCCCCGCACAGCCCCACACCCCCGACACCCACAGCCCCACACAGCCTACACAGTTCCACACTCAGCCCCCTTCAGCCCCCCACAGCCCAACACCCAGCACCCACTCCCACAGCCTCCTCAGCCCTATACCCAGCCCCCCCACAGGACCACAGAGCACCCCCAGAGGCCCACACAACCCCCTCAGCCCTACAGAGTTCCCCAGAGACCCTCACAGCCCCCTCAGCCCCACACAACCCCCCCCACACTCCCCCATAGTTCCCCACATTATCCACCCCCGCCATAGTCCCCACAGCCCTCCACCCCATAGAGAAGCCCCATGCAGTTGAGAATGTACATCCTTTCCTGACTCAACAGCCTAGTAAGGGTCAGGACAAAATGCCATGGCCAAGAGTGCCATGAACACTGTTTGGGGACAGGGATGGCCAGAAAGGCTCCCACCAGACATGACCTGTGGTCTGGGTCTTAGGGGATGAGTGAGATTTGAGTAAGGAAGCCTGTTTCAGCTCAGGGAGCAGACCAGAAGAAAAGAAGGAAAATAAACACAGGGATAATGCCGAACACAGAGATAAGGGACACAGAAGCCTGATTCAGTAAATCCACCTTCAACTAATAGGAATTCCAAAAGAAAAGAATGTAGAGGGAGGGCAATTAACAATACAAGATTAGAGGAAAGCGGTGCAGACCTAAGGAACAGACCTAAGGAGACATGGGTCTGCAGATGGAGTGCTCCGTGGAATGCAGGATCAAGGAAAAAATGACCTGCCTCTAAAAATATCTGAACAAAAGTGCAGAGCAACAGGGAGTAAGATTGGTTGACAGATTTCAAAGATGGTAAAAATAAAATGTTCACTGCAAAGGCTGAGAACTGCAGTGCATCAGATCCCCATCAGTAGCAATGGTTGTAGGAAGACGATTGGGAAGTAATTTTGAACCTTGTTTTCTATACTAGGCCAAATTATGAATCAAGCATGGGGTAGAAAAAAGATACTGTTAGACCTCCAAGGACTCAAAAAAGCAGAAACCCATCGTCCCATGCATCCTTTCTTGGATAGTTACTTGAGGATGTATTCCAGCAAAGTGAGAAAGAAAGCTAAGAGAAAGACCTGGGATTGACTCTTGAGTGATCCACCAGAGGATGGTAAAGGGAGTCCGGGGCTGTGCTCCCACTCAGGGACAAGGAGTGAGGGTGTGGATCCATGGGGTAGGAGAGGGCAGGGGAGGTCTTGAGAATAAAAGGGTGGCAAAACTGAGGCCACATCAAAGGCACATTATTATTCTGTTATTAATATTATTCTGTTAATAAAAAGGAAGAAAGGCAAATAAAAGCTATAGGGAAAATGTATATAACAAAATTCAACTTCCACTGTAAAGCAAACTAACATAGGATAGGATTTTCAGTTCCCGAGGGAAGGCAAAATGAGTTCGCCCCATTTGCTCTGGATGCTAAGAATATCTTCCTTGTGTGGTTGGAGACGGTGGTGGTGTTGTTGATGACTTTAGGCCCATAGAGAAAGAAATGTGCCCCTGGCCCAGCGGTTAGCTGTGCAGTGAGTAACATGTAACAGTGACATGCCCAACTGCCTAAGGGTGTAGAGGCTCCCATTGTTGCAGTTCGAATCCACTGGGCTCCACTTTTACTATAGACTAAGCTGCAAAAGTAAAGGCTGAGGAGGATGGTGTTGTGGGACCTAGAGAGAGTGGATAGCAGAGGCCATCCTACTCCCACCTTCCGTGAAGGGGAGTCAAGATGCAGACCAAAGGTATGGTAGTAAATATAGGGGAGTAAGAGCTAATGTAAAGTTTCAGAGAGAATCTGCAGAAGAGTTAAAACACTCCTCTAATGTAAACACAGGGGGAGGAGGGAGAAGGTGCAGAGGGTAGAGGGGACTGGAGGTAATTACAGTTGATGCTTGAACAACATAGGGGTTGGGACCGTTGATCCCCTCCCCCATTGAGTCAAGAATCCACATAAAACTTTTGACTCCTCAAAAATTTAACTACTGATAGCCTGTTGACGAGAAGAAGCCTTGCTGATCACATGAACAGATAATTAACACATCTTTTGTATGTGAGATATATTCTGCATTCTTACAATATGGTAAGCTAGAGAAAAGAAAATGTTATTAAGAAAATAATTATAAGAAAGAATATATTTAGTATTCATTAAGTAGAAGTGGATCATTATAAAGGTGTTCGTTCATTCTCATTGTCTTCATGTTGAGTAGGCTGAGGAGGAGAAGGAAGAGGAGAAGCTGGTCTTGCTGTCTCAGGGGTGGCAGAGGCAGGAGAAAATTTACACGGAAGTGGACCCACGCAGTTCAAACCCGTGTTGTTCAATGGTCAACGGTATTCATCTTTCATATTAGGAAGCCAGTGTATTTTGTCAAATATTCATAAATCACAAAGTAGGAGGACAAGTATTTTATTGACACTGAAGGGAATAACGACAAAAACAAATTAAAAACAGAAGCGATAAAAAGTTTAGTCCCCTAAAAAAAAAAAAAAAAGCTTAGTCCCAAGGTGGTAGAACTGGTGTGTGTGGGGGGAATGGGTAAAGAGACATTCTTATCATTAGTTTTTGTTTGTTTGTGGGTTTTTTTTGGTATTTTTTAACCTTGTTCATATGTATGATTAGAATTCCTGAATTTTAAAAATAAAACCAACAATCAAATTACTTCCAAAGTCCTTGAACATCATGACTCAATACTCCATAAAATAAACATATTTTACTGTTTCTCTTTTTCCTTTTTTTTTTTTTTGAGACAGAGTTTCGCTCTTGTCACTCAGGCTGAAATCTTGGCTCACCGCAACCTCCACCTCCTGGGTTCAAGCGATTCTCCTGCCTCAGCCTCCTGAGTAGCTGGGAGGGATTACAGGCATGCACCACCACACCCGGCTAATTTTGTATTTTTACATGGAGAGACAGGGTTTCTCCATGTCGGTCAGGCTGGTCTTGAACTCCTGACCTCAGGTGATCTGCCCACCTCAGCCTCCCAAAGTGCTGGGATTACAGGCGTGAGCCACCACACCCAGCCTTTCTGTTTCATTTTTAAAATCATTTTCACTGGCACTTTCTCAGTTTTACAACTGTCACCACCTGTACACAGAGCATGCATTCTATACCCTAGACATGAAGGGAAAACAAACAAACAAACAGTTTCTAATGCTTACCTAAAGTTACAGTGCCAGCTGATGAGAAGAATAATAACCACCCAGCCCCATCATGTTCAGGCACTTCCAGGTACCAGGACAGATGACTTCGACTCCTTCCTGACTCGTGGCAGCATCCTTACCTAGTCTCAGATCAATGAAACCTGTTCTTGTTTTAAAGGCCTCCCAGCAAGGAGCTCAGCCTGTCTCCTCTCCGGCTGAAGCAGTTCTATTTTTATTCCATGCTGTTTGATGGCTCATGTCCAAGCCAGTGGCTGTGCTCCAGGTGCCAGACTCCCTGGCAGCACCCCTATTATGGGACAAAGCTCTGCCTGGTCCAGGCAGCAACCTGGTCACAGCCTGATCACAGGCTGGTCACAGCCCTGTCACAGACATCTGTGCACACTTCAATCTGCCGGTTGTAGGGACAGCCTGCAGGCCTGCCTGAACCTGGCCAAGCCCTGATAACATGCAGGAACCACATCTGTGAACCATGTCACAGACTGTCAAATTGTCAAACATTTCACACCTACAGTGAATACAAAGAAAGGAAAAACAAGCCCCACTTTTCCCACCACCCAGTTCTAGTACAGGCAGACCTCAAAGATATTGTGGGTTTGGTTCCAGACCACTGCAGTAAAGCAAATATCACAATAAAGTGAGTCACACACATTTTTTGGTTTCCCAGTGCATATAAAAGTTATGTTTAAACTATACTGTAGCCTATTAAGTGTGCAATAGCATTCTGTCTATAAAAATAATGTACATACCTTAATTTAAAAATACTTTTTTCGCTAACAAATGCTAACAATCATCTAAAGCTTCAGCAAGTTTTGGTCTTTTTCCTGCTGGAAGGTCTTGATTCAATGTTGATGGTTGCAGACTGATCAGGGTGGTGGTTGCTGAGGTTTGGGGTGGCTGTGGCAATTTCTTCAAATAAGACAACAATGAAGTTTGCCACACCCAATTGACTAGTCTTTTAGTGATGGACTTCTCTGTAGTGTGCAATGCTGATAGCATTTTACCCACGGTAAAACTTCCTCCAAAATTGGAGTCGGTCCTCTCAAACCCTGGCACTGCTTTATCAACTAAGTTTATGGAATATTCTAAATCCTTTGCTGTCATTTCAACAGTGTTCACAGCATCTTCACAAGGAGTAGATTCCATCTCAAGAAACCACTGTTTTTGCTTATCCATAAGAAGCAACTCCTCATTCAAGTTTCATCGGGAAGGAGTCTTTTTTCCTGAGCAGTAGATCTCAAAGTGGGCTTAAAAATATTCAGTAAACCATGCTGTAAATAGGCGTGCTGTCATCCAGGCTTTGTTCTTCCATTTCTAGAGCATAGGCAGAGTAGATTTAGTGTATTTTTAATGGTCCCAGGATTTTCCGAATGGTAAATTAGCACTGGCTTTAACTTAAAGTCATCAACTGTGTTAGCCTTTAACAAGAGAGCCAGCCTGTCCTTTAAAGCCAGCCATTGACTTATCTCTAGCTTTGAAAGTCCTAGATGGGATCTTCCTCAAATAGAGTCAGTTTCATTTACATTGAAAATCTGTTGTGTAGTAAAGCCACCTTCATCAATGATCTTGGCTAGATCTTCTGGATAACTTGCTGCAGCTTCTATAGCAGCACTTGCTGCTTCACCTTGCACTTTTATGTTGTGGAGATGCCTTCTTTCTTTTTTCTTTTCTTTTTTCTTAAGATGGAGTTTCATTCTTGTTGCCCAAGGTGGAGTGCAATGGCACAATCTCGGCTCACTGCAACCTCCGCCTCCCAGATTCAAGTGATTCTCCTGCTTCAGCCTTTCAAGTAGCTAGGATTACAGGTGCACGCCACCACGCCCAGCTAATTTTTTGTACTTTTAGTAGAAACAGGGTTTCACCGTGTTAGCTAGGCTGGTCTCAAACTCCTGACCTCAGGTGATCCTCCTGCCTTGGTCTCCCAAAATGCTAGGATTACAGGCATGAGCCACTGCGCCCAGCCTAATACTTTCTTTCTTTAAACCTCATGAATAAACCTCTGCTAGCTTCCAACTTTTCTTCTCTAGCTTTGTAGCTTCTCTTAGCCTTTGTAGAATTGAAAGAAAGTTAGGGACCTTGCTCTGAATTAGGCTTTGACTAAAGGGAATGTTGTGGCTGGTTTGATCTTCTATCCAAGCCACTGAAACTTTCTCCATATCAGCAATAAGCCCATTTCACTTTCGTATCATTCATGCGTTCACTGGAGTAACACTTTTAAGTTCCTTCGAGAACATTTCCTTTGCATTCACAATGTGGCTAACTACTTGGCACAGCCTACCTCACCTTTTGAGACTTCCTCACATGGCTTCCTCACTAGCTTAACTATTTCTAGCTTTTGATTTAAAGTGAGAGACCTGTGACTCTTCCCTTCACTTGAACACTTAGAGGCAATTGTAGGGTTATTAATTGGCCTAATTTCGATATTGTGTCTTAGGGAATAGGGAGGCCTGAGGAAAGGGAGAAAGACAGGGAAAGGCAGGTTGGTGGAGCAGTGAGAACACACACATTTATCAATTAAATTTGCCATCTTATATGGAAGTGGTTCATGGCACTCCAATTACAGGAGTAACATCAAAGATCACTGATCACAGATCACCATAATAGATGTAATAATAGTAAAAATGTTTGAAATATTTTGAGAAATACCAAAATGTGACCAAGACACAAAGTGAGCATGTGCTGTTGGAAAAATGGCACCAATAGACTTGTTCAAGGTGGATTTGCCACAAATCTTCAATTTCTAAAAAACACAATATTTGCAAAGTGCAATAAAATCATGTGCACTAGAATAAGGTATACCTGTAAATCCTAAATAAATCTAATGTTGCAACCCCCTTGGGCCCCTCTCAGTCACCTTGTCCTGACTTTGGGATTAACCTTCATCATGTAGGTTTCATGCTCTTGGTCTATAGATACTCATCAGTTCAGGCTGCTAAAACTAATTACTATCGACTGGATGACTTAAACAACAAACATTTACTTTTCACAGTTCTAGAGGCAGGGAAGTCCAAGATCAAGGTGCGGACACAGATCCAGCGTCTGGTGGGGGCTCTCCTCCTTGTTTGCAGATGGCCACCACCTTCTTATATCCTCATATGGATGAGAGAGAGATCATCCCTCTCACATCTCTTCTTGTGAAGGCATCAATCCCATTCATGAGAATTATGAAATCATGAGATCCACCCTCATGGTCTAATCACCTCCCAAAGGCCTTACCTCCTAATGCCATCCTATTGAGGGTTAGAGTTCAACACGTGAGTTTGGCAGGGACACAAACATTCAGTCCATAGCAGGTATGGATGCATGAGTAGCACATGGCGTTGCTTGGTGTGTTTGGTGCTCCTTTAGCAGCTTGCTTTTGTGGTGCAGCATGGTTTTTGGGTGACTTTGGGATGACACACTCCGCTCTATCTACGTCATCCCTTTGCACCAATGTGTGGACAGCCTTTGGGCGTGTCTGTCCTTGTGTGGACATGTTGAGGGCATTTGGGGTATGTCCAAAAGTACGCTCATGAATGTTGGTGGACATATTTTGGGGGATGAAGTGGGGACACACTGTGCCAGCTTACCTTTGGCAAGCTCTTAGCCTCACAAAAGTGCTATTGTGAGTTTTAATGACAAAAGTGATACCTGAGTAGTTTTGAGAATTTAGAGAGCATACAAAAATAAGTAAATAAAAGTCATCTGTTGTCCTCTACCTAAAGGTAACAATTGCTTGAGTTGGTTCTGTCTCTTACCTGTCCTTATGTTTTTGAGAAGGAGCCTCACTCTCACCCAGGTTGGAGTGCAGTGGTGCGATCTCGGCTCACTGCAACCTCCACCTCCAGGGTTTAAGCCATTGTCCTGCCTCAGCCTCCTGAGTAGCTGGGATTACAGGCACCACACCCGGCTAATTTTTGTATTTTTAGTAGAGACGAGGTTTCACCATGTTGGTCAGGCTGGTCTTGAACTCCTGAGCTCAGGTGATCTGCCCGCCTCAGCCTTCCAAAGTGCTGGGATTACAGGCATGAGCCACCTCACCTGGCCTACCTACCCTTTTTCTATGCATTTAAACATGTAAACACAATATAGCTATAGAGAAAAATGTTTTAATAAATCATGATCATACTTCTGTACTGTTTTGCAACCTACCTCACCTCTTTCACTTAATAATAGATTGAGTATTAGTGATAATGGAGGTTATGTGGTTCATTGAATTAATCTCCTATTCCTGGACATTTAAGCTATTCGAAACATCTTGATATTTTTATTTTATTTTTTTTTTCTTTTTTTTTTTTTTTGAGACAGAGTCTCGCTCTGTTGCCCAGGCTGGAGTGCAGTGGCGTGATCTCGGCTCACTGCAAGCTCCGCCTCCCAGGTTCACACCATTCTCCTGCCTCAGCCTCCCAAGTAGCTAGGACTACAGGCGCCCACCACCACGCCGAGCTAATTTTTTTTGCATTTTTAGTAGAAATGGGGTTTCACCGTGTTAGCCAGGATGGTCTCGATCTCCTGACCTCATGATCCGCCCACCTTGGCCTCCCAAAGTGCTGGGATTATAGGCGTGAGCCACTGTGCCCGGCCCATCTTGATATTTTTAACAGATAACTTTCTTTTAATGTTGTTCTTATGTGACATTCGCTGCATTCACAAGAACATATGTAATGAAAGTGTGAGTGCGACCCTGTCCTCAGCACTAGGCTGTCATCATCGCTGACACTCCTGTGTGTGCCTCTCCTGGCCCTGTGACCCTCACTGCAGAGGCACCTGTTCTCTTCGATTTAGAGTTTGTGTTTCCATTGTAATCCAGGTTCCACAAACTAGTAGCTGGTCTTCCCAAAGTGGAAGGTTCATGTACAAAGTCCACTGGGCCACGGTGGGAGAGCACTGCAGAGCCCGGGAAGGAGGCCATCCTCCCTGGTCTGAGCATGTTCAGCCCCCACAGGCCAACAGTCAATCTCAGAAAACCCACTGGAGTGTGTTTATGGTTAAAAGAGCAGGAGACAGACAAGAGACAGGGAGCAGCTGTGTTCATCAGGGTAAGCATGCAATAACCGCTTTCCCAAAACACCTTGTGTTGCTGGTGTTGAGATGGGGACCCCTCTTAGGAGGTGCAGAGGAAGTCTGCTGATTATGCAGGTCATCTTGATATTTACTGTTGATTCTCCCTGGTCCCCTGGCCAATTCATAAGTAAATGATTACCTAATTGTGAGGTTGGGAATGGAAGACATGATGAGGCAGGGATCAAGAATGAGCCCTGGAGCTGGGGTCAGGACACCCAGACTGAGCTCCTTGGGCCTATCATGTGCTTGCAAATGAGGGCAACGCCCGTCATGACTTTGTACTGTCTGTCTCTGAGTTCCAAGAGGTCTGAGTGAGTGGATGCGGTACCTAGACACATTGGCAGCCTGGGCACAGGGAGTCACAGCTATGCAGGGGAAAGGGCTTTGCCTGGTTGCTTGGTGGGCCCTGAAGGGAGGTCTGAACCTCACAGTGCCTGGGACTGGGCCCCCCTGAGGGCAGCTTGCTCATCTTTTTAGAGGACATTGCATTGGACACACTGAGCTGCCAGGTGCAGGCCCTCACTGGCCAGTGTTCAGGCCCCAGAAATGCAGCAGCCAGAAAAATGCTAAGTCACCAGCCCTGTGTCATGGGGCCTGTCAGTCTTCTGGGCCTGTCCCACAATGCCAGAGAATAGACAAAGGTACCCCCTAGACAGGTTAGAAGCCTTTAGAACTCAGAGCTTAAAAGGCAGCTGTGGCCAGTGGTCCAATCAGACCAGGGTCCCTCCGTGACTTTTGCCAGCTGTGTGACCTTGAGAAGGCCCCTTCAACCCTCTGAGCCTCGTACCCTCTGCAGCCCTAAGTTGGGACTACTCACACCTCCCTCTGAGAGTGCTCAGAGGGTACAGCTCAGCAAGCAACCCTCTGGCCCAGGATCTGGGCAAGTGGCTGCTGCCCGGCAGGCCTCTAGGACAGGGAGTGCAGTGTGGGACAGCCTTCCTCTGTGTCCCAGGTCAGTCCCAGTCTCTGTCCACAGGGATCATTTCCCAGTGACATGTGAGAGTGGAGGCCTGGCCTGGGGGCCTGAGTATCTGGCAGGGGTACAGTTCCCAGCATCTGACATCTCGCACACCACTGGGAACTTCACCATGACCCCACACAGACCATGCCAAGCTTGCTTCCCAGGTGAAGGCAAGGCTCAGGAAGACTTCTTTCCACAGCTGCATGGCAGGCTGCTCAGAGCTGAAGGCCCAGCTGCGTCTGGCATGGAGACACCAGACCTTTCTCCGCCCTGAGCAACAGCAGTGCAGGCAGCGGCAGGTGAACTGGGTGGGGTGCAGGTCTTCAAGAACTGATCGGCTTTTAAGAACTGTAGTGAAGTGACAATTATTTTTACTATTACTCCTACTTTTTAAAGCTGAATAGTTGATAGGGAATACTATGAAGGATGACAAAACACAGGTGGAAGAGATGCTCAGTCCAGTTTAATTCAACTATGTTTTGTGAATTTGCTTGGGTCATGGAGAGTGGGATGCAGGCTCCTTCCACTAGGCAGGAGTTCATCAAGCCCTGCAGCCTAAGCTGCCACTTTGCTCCCCCCAGCTCAGGGGAGTGCAGGAAGGACATGAAGGCTGGGGTGGATGGGGGGCTCATCCTGGACTAGTTTAGGGTTGGGGGCAGCCTCATGTGCAGCCACATCTCAGCCTCACAGGGTAATCACAGAGGTCCTTATAAGAGGGAGATTAGGAGGTCAGAGAGGAGACGCTACTCTGATGGATTTGAAGACAGTGGAGGAGGCCACAAGCCAAGGAACGTAGGTGGCCTCTACAAGCTGGGAAGGAAAACAGACTCCAGAAGGAAGCAGCCCTGATGACACCTGGATTTTAGCCCTGTAAGACTTGTTTTGCACTTCTGACCTCCAGAGCCGCAAGAGAATAAAAGAATAAATTTGTGTTGCTTTAAGCCACTGCTTATGGTAATTTGTTACAGCAGGAATAGGCATTCTTTTTTTTTTTTTTTTTTTTTTTTTGAGACAGAGTCTTGCACTGTCACCCAGGCTGGAATGCAGTGGCGCGATCTTCGCTCACTGCAACTTCCAGCTCCCGGGTTCAAGCCGTTCTCCTGCCTCAGCCTCCCGAGTAGCTGGGATTACAGACACCCGCCACCATGCCTAGCTAATTTTTGTATTTTTAGTGGGGATGGGGTTTCATGATGTTAGCCAGGCTGGTGTCAAACTCCTGACCTCGTGATCTGCCTGCCTTGGCCTTCCAGAATGCTGGGATTACAGGCATAAGCCACTGTGCCCGGCCAGCAACTGGCAATTAATACAGGCCTTGTGTTTCCAACACCGTCTTCTGTACAAACCTGCCTGTCCTATGTACCATTGGAATGCTGGTCTCTGATGCGTAACGGTGGAGGAAAGTTGGTGCAGAGATAGCAGCCCTGCCAGGAGTAGCCGCATGTCTTTACTGCTTTCCACGTAGGAGACTTTTTAGGAGTGGTGCTAATGGCAGGAATTTTAGCATGGCCTAGATGAGGTTTGACTGGGGGTGATTGAGCCACCCATGTCCCCAGAATAAGCTACACATCGCCTAGTCTGTTATTCAAGGCCTTCTGCAGCCAAACCCAACCCAGAAAAGGCCAGTCCACACCCCAACATGACCGACAAGGCTAGGAGAAAGTGTCAGAGGGTCTTGATGATTACACCCCAGTGAGTCCACTTGGAAAACACTGTGGCCCTTCCTCTGAACGCTAACTGGGCCCCCTTCCAGAACACCAGTCCCTTCATGGAATTCCTGGCAAGCAGTGTTTCAGCCCCTGCTTGAATGCCTCCAGCGACAGGGTGCTCACTGCCTACAGGCCAGCACCAAGGGTTGGGAAGTCCTTCTTTATTAATTTATTTGTTTTTGAGACAGAGTTTCGCTCTTGTTGTCCATGCTGAAGTGCAGTTGCGTGATCTCGGCTCACTGCAACCTCTGCCTCCCGGGTTCAAACGATTCTCCTGCCTCAGCCTCCCAAGTTGCTGGGACTACAGGCACAAGCCACATTTTTGAATTTTTAGTAGAGACAGGCTTTCTCCATGTTGATCAGGCTAGTCTTGAACTCGAAATCCTGACCTTAGGTGATCTGCCTTCCTTGGCCCCCCAAAGTGCCGGGATTACAGGCGTGAACCACTGCGCCCGGCCAGAAGTCCTTCTTTAGACGGGCAGATGTCACTGTGAACCTTTGCCAGGCTCGGCCCTCTTGGGGAGTGCACCTCTGCCCTCCACCAGATGCTTCCCCTCACCTGGGTCACTATGCAGCCAGACACAGCACTTCGCCTAACTGCCACAAACCTGACTTCTAATCCAAGTCTTGAGAAATATGGAAAAAGGGTCAGGTCCAGGAGTGTCCTGAGGCTGGCCTCTCAGGCCTGCCTCCAGGACACTGTCATCTCTGCTCAGCACAGAGGACCTGTCAGCCACAGACCCTCTCCGCCACCCGAAACTGCTTTGTGACCTGGTCCAAAAAGAAAGTGTGAGAAGAAAACGTGCTATGCGCATGCCAGAGACACTCATACATTTGTTCTTCAAACGCCGGGAAAATCTATTGCTTGCTTTTTTTCTCCATTACCGGGGGCCTCTGAAGGCCTTAGGAGACCCCCTGATTCCTGGGATGGGGGCTCCGTGAATGGTGGGTCCCCCAGTCTTCTGGAAAGAAATACCAGGAGGGGTTTCAAATCTCAGCAGTGACATAACTGACAGGCTTTTTTTTTTTTTTCCTGTCAATATTTTTTAAGCATCTGGGATCCTCTGACAACTATTTATGGAAGCGGATCCACCCTGCAGTTGCTGCTATCTGGGGAAGTTACTGAGCAATAAATGGCTCTGAGAAGGCGGAGCAGTGGCTGTCCTGGGAAAATACTCCAACCAAGAATGGGCTCCAAACGTCTCAGTACCAAAAAGACTTTGTTTGAAAAATGTGTGCTTGTTTTTATGACTGTTCAGTATGTGCCTGGGTGCATTCATTTCACGCCTCCCTCCCCCCAGTCTATGATACAGAAAACAAACGTTCATGAGGCAATGCCAGCTGGTGTCAGGGTAGCTTCAGGAAAAACCATGTCTAATCAACTGCGATGCCTGTATTTGTTAGTAACACTTCACATTTTGTGGTGGTTTTCATTTACCCTATGAACAGGTAATCACAGGCCTGGTATGGTGGCTCAATCCTGTAATCCCCAGCACTTTGGAAGGCTGAGCCAGTGGATCGCCTGAGGTCAAGGGTTTGAGACCAGCCTGGCCAATATGGTGAAACCTCGTCTCTACTAAAAACACAAAAATTACCTGGGCGTGGTGGCAGACATCTGTAATCCCAGCTACTCAGGAAGCTGAGGCAGGAGAATCGTTCGAACCTGAGAGGCAGAGGTTGCAGTGAGCTGAGATTGCCACCATTGCACTCCAGCCTCGGCGACAGCAACGAGTGGGGCTACACAGCGAGACTGTGTCTCAAAAAAAAGAAAAAGAACAGGTAGTCATGTATGAACAGTGTACAGCCCAGATGCAGCGCTGGTCTACCCCTGGGTGAGGCTGAGATGTGGCTGCACCAGCACCTCCCTTCTACATGCTGTGGCTAGAACAGGGTTCGGGCCAGACCTCCACCCCAGCAGCCACCTCCTCCACTAGCTGCCAGCTTCCCACTGCCTCTGATGAGGACATCATCTGCCCTGGGGACAGCCAGAGGCAGTTAGTGTTCATTGGGGACTTAAACGGGCTCTGCTAGCAACACCTGCCTTCCTACTCCCCAGACTCCCAGGGTCCTGGGACCCGTCCTCGCTGGAGCACACTTTGGGGTCACTGCCCGTGGTAGGTTGTAGGAACTTTGGTAGCTAGAAACAGGGGAGTTTTCTAGACTCTAGGCTGAGGGGTGAGGCAAGCAGCGCATCTGGGGTTGAAAGAAGCGGTGGCTGCTGCCCAGGAAAAGGAAGTCCAGGTGTTTTGGGGGGACTTTGAGGGAAAGGTGCTGTGCCCTTTGAGGGAATCTGCCATCGCCACATCCCGTTCTCCTCCGTGCTCTTTCGGGTGGACGGAGGGGTGGGAATGTGAAGAGCTGAAATAGCTTCCCATGGGCAGGAGGGGAAGCCAGAAGAGCACCCACTGTCTGCAGGAGCTCTTCTGCAAAGCCTCCCTTCCAAAATAGGACCCGCCAAGTTCCAGGCAAGCTTCAGTCCCTCAGTCAATTGCAACTGCTTGAGTTTGTGCATTTCAGTTCCCTTCCCCTCCCAGAGCCTCTGCAAGACATGCTCTTCAAAGAAACTAGCTCCAGCAAATAAAATAATGAATCATAAATTTTATTTCAAAATGTAAACGTCACTAAACATGCATACACGTTAAAACAATAAAATTTACAATTTCGTTAATTTTTCTTTTTGCATAGGACATCATTACAATATAGAATCTATGCCATACAAAATACATACAAAGTTTTATCCGAGCAAGCCAAGGCCAGACTGGGAACTGTACAACTGTAATACTTCACTGTAGTGATCCAGGAAAGATGAAACGTGGCCTTCGGAATTGTGGTGGGTGCTGGTTAAAAAAAAGTTCCTACAGAAAAGAAAAACATGAGCTCCATGGAAATGCTCTTGGACCCTTGGATTCTGCCTTGGGCTTTTGGCAAATGATTCCAGAGAAGCTCCACCAATGGCTTTGGATGGGAAGGGGTTGCCTGTGCGGGCCTGGGGCAGCTGAGACCCGGAAGCATGCACCCAACACATGCACACAAGCAATTCCCAGTCACCAAGGAACCACCGCAAGCCCCAAACCCGACAATGACAATGCATAGTTGCTCAGTAGTGCCTCCTTTCTGCTGAGGCTTTCCAGCCCCAGAGGCCTCAGCACTAGGCACCAGGGGCCTCTCCAGGATGAGGCCAGGGAGCAAAGTCTCCCACTCACACACCCAGAGGCAGGCACCTGGAGCCCGCACAGACGCTGGGGATAATGAGCCCACGTGGTGTCTAGAGCCACATGGGAGGTGGCCTCTTGCTCCTCTCAGGGCAGCCAGGTACAAGGGCTCCTCTGCTGAGTGCACGGCCTCGCAGGCATTCGGCTCACACACCTGGTTTCCAAATAAGCACGCACTGCGACCTGTCCACGGGCTCTCTAGAAGAGGCCAGGGAAAACAGGACCCTGAGGCCTTAAGAAAGCTGTTCCCGTGCTCCCACCCCCACGACTTCCTGCCTCCACCCCCCACCCCCCTCCCCGGAATGTGTGACTTGTAGGGTAGGGGACGCTACTTCTCTCCCATCCAGTTCATTTTTAAATAAAAGTAGTAAAGTTTTAAAGCTGTATGAGAAAGAGAGAGGCAGGGCAGGGCCAGGTGGCCGCACTGCAAGTCTGAAATCTTCATGGGGGTCAGTAGAAACCAAGCGCGACCCCTCTTCCCTCATGGACACCGGGCTCCCGTCTCCTGCTGAATTCCTCTTCTGATGCTGAGGGACAGGACAGCAGGCAGGAGGCGGCGCCTCGCCCTAAAGGGTGCTCAGGCGTGTATCAGTAGTAAGGTGGACTGTGCATCCAAGTTCTGGTACAAAGGTCTCCGGAATGTGTCTCAGACAAGCCTTCAGAGCCTCAGAATCAGGAAAATTAGTAATAGGACCTGGTTCTTCCTGGGGTAATCCTGATTTCAAAAACCATCAGCCCACGCCTCAGATTTTAGCTTTGGAAAATATGGTGACCAGAATTGTATATGGAAACAGTCAGCAAAAGATGTGGATAACCTACCAAGCGTTTCTTACTGGTTGTGATGTGACCAACACATTACACCCTTTAAACCTCTAGCACTGTGCCTTTGACTAAATGACCTTTTTTAAATGGGGGAAAGAAAATCAGTGACACCTGTCAGAAGTCAAAATAGTCAGGTAGCCCTGTACACACAGCCACAACCAGAAGCGGAGAAACAAGGCCACACTATTGCTCAGATCACATCTTCCTGTTGGGTGGCACCCCTGCCCAGCTGAGATCCTGAATGGGTCCCGAGGGAGTGCCG
The DNA here is from genome assembly GCF_029281585.2 of Gorilla gorilla gorilla. NCBI lineage: Eukaryota > Metazoa > Chordata > Mammalia > Primates > Hominidae > Gorilla > Gorilla gorilla. The sequence goes on from NC_073240.2 coordinate 32,384,156, forward strand.
GGACCCTGTGCAGTCCATCTTAGCACCTGCTTCTGGCAAGAAAGAGGCTGGTCTTCTGGACACACCGGGTGGGGAGACAGAACACTTGAGGTCAAGTCCTGAGGCAGAGTGGCCAGCCCTCTCTGCCCATCCCCACCTCTGAATCACCCCTCACTGGTCTGAGCTGTGTTCAGGGTGCCGCAAGGACTGGGATCGCCAGTGCCTCAGATGTTTGTACCCGGAGGCTGCACCGTGGCGAATCCTGCACCTGCCTCGGTGTGGGGCCTGGGAATAAAGTCAGGGTTAGGAGTGAGGCGATCTTGCACTCGAGTGTCGTGGGTGGAGGTGCAGCAGGATGCAGGTAGGGCACCTCCAGGACCATGTCCCTATCCAGGACATCTCTGCCCATTCCTACGCAGCATCCTGCAGGACAGGACCCCAGGGCTCTTTGAGGAAAGAGCTGTGTCCGTCTGTTTTCCTGTATGGCTGTAGGATCCAGTAGGCATTTGGGGAGCTGACAACCGTTCCCCTAATATGGCTGATGTAAAGAGGGGCTTCCTTGTCTGGGACAGGAGCAACACCAGCCCCTTGATGGCTGAGCCCCAAATCAATTTTAGGCCTTTTATAGGGGAACTCTCCCTTCACTCAGGCAACCTTCACTTTGACATCTCTGCCCCTATGGACCACGAGAACTGAAGTCCCAAAATAAGGGTTTGAGTTTTCACTATTTTTTCTATGAGTCCTATGGGTTCCTCAACCCCACCAAAACTGGCAAGCATGGCCATGAACCACAAAAATGGAAGACCCTGAAATAGACGCAGTCTGGGAAAACATTCTGCATGTTTGAAGAAAATGAAGGCTGTTTCAGGAGGGTCCGCCTTGTGTGCCCGCTTCAGTGGAGGCAGCGTTCCAAGGCCCACCACCCTCTTCCACAGGAGTCCCTCACTTCATGATGAAATGGAAATCTGCCCTTGAGGACCCCTGTGAACCGTGCCTGAGATTCATGGGTTTCTCCCTGCCCTTCAAGCGAGATGAGTTTAAGCCGCAGATGATTCAGGAGGGTCTGGCCAGGAGTACCCAGGAGGATTTCTCTCCTGGTGTCCTACCCCCATTTCCCAGTCCAGGCCGGGGCCTAAGGACCGCACCCTGCCATTAAACGAGAACCACTTTGGGAATGAAGACACACTCTTATGCCAAAAATAGCCAACGCCTGCATATTTCTGTTTTAAGGCAATGTTACCCTTCCATCTATCAGACGGAACAGCCCTGGGTCATTTAAAGGAAAAATTAAATTAAGTGCTCTCTTTGGAAACAGCCAACACCCGCTTCCCTCCCCCACCCCCCGCCCTGCTCTAAAACAAACCAGCTCTTCTTTTTATTCCAAGATGACTAGGTTTAGAGTCCTATCTTTTCCTTCCTATGTGCAGACAGATGTGGAGCTAGAAAATCTCCTTCCGTGACACCCTGGGCAGATCACAAGGACGTCTGACCCCTCCCTGGAGAGCACTTTGCCAGCCTCCCAGGGACGGGCCGCTCCCTCTCCCTGCCTTGGGGAACGGTGGACGGTGAGTGCACCAAAGGACTTTGGAATAAAATTCCTGAACCTGGAATGTGAATTCCTGAGACATAAAATGTATTCAGTGTGGCTTTCTCTGCCTCACACGAAAACAACTTTGGGAGGGACCTCACTTTGGAACTGGGCATGAAGATCTTTGCACCACAAGCACCCGGGGCTCTCTTCTGTCAAGGTCCCTACCAAATATTCCACTCTCTCTCCCAGACCCAATGCAAGCAGGGAGGTCAGGTAGCCCCAACACAGCATGGCAGCCAGAGGGACCAGCTCCGCATCCAACCAGAGTAGGGGTGACCCTCTCCCTGCCAGTTCCCACAGCAGCAGAAACAATGCCACTGCCCAATTTAGGGCCCATCGGTCTACCTAGAAGTCACCACCACGCTGTCGGCCAATCCCAGCTGACACACAGTGGTAAGAAGCGGGCACCTGACGGCATACTGTGCCTGAGCAGCTGCTGTGGACAGAGCGTACCTGTCCACTCTGGAGCCAGCCAAAACAGTGACCATCAGCTGTGGGCAGTGGCTAGGCCTGGGTCCCGGGTTTGTGCTGCACCCCATAGCATGGCAGGGCTGAGTAGAAGCAGGATGGCCACAACCAAGGCACGCTAGGCCCAGGAAGCCCATCTGTGGCCCTCTGAGGTCCCAGGGCCGTTCCTTTGCATCAAAATAGGTACTCATCAAAACAGGTATCTCTGGCAAGATACCCTGAGTCCACCCCAATCCCCCCACCCCCCCCAACACACGCGTGTGTGCTCTTGTGCGCACACACCCACACGCACGCACACACTCTGTCCTGGGCCCTTGTATTTACAGGCCTCAACTCTGAGGAGGAAGGGAAGGTGATACCTGGGCCACAAGCCTGGGGTCGACACTCCAGCCATCTGCAGAGGAGTTTGCTGGACCACGGCTTGACTGACCCCCGCCCAGGGCTCGAATCCCAGCCCAGGACCCAGCTCTCTGCTCCTCTTCTCCTGCCAGGAGAAGGCCGGTGATGGGGCACCGGAGCAGCCCCACCAGCTGGGTGTGGCCTGGAGCCTCCAGGCAGGACAAGGAGAAGCAGGAGGAAAAGGGAGGAGGAGTCCAGGGGAAACGGAGAGGCTGGAGGTTTGCTAAGTCTCAGTTGGGGACATGGTGGGTCTGAGAAAAGTGTTGCCCGCAACTTTCTATCTGGCACTCCCTGGGGAGGAAATAGAATGCGCGCTCTCCGACAGCATTTCCTGTAACATCCGCGCCACTCCTGAAAAGGTCCAAGTCACAATGTTCCGGTCTCTTGCTACAGAATGGTCTCTGTGAAGCATGGTGCGCTGCCACACGCACAGCCGCTCACACAGACCCTCTGATGAGGAGGCCCCATGACCTGCCCACTGTTTCCAACAAAAGTGCCCATGCGGGCAAACTCCGGAACTGGATGTGCCACCAGGAATTTCTAACATCTTTTTAGAAGACCAGAATTCCCCATCAGAGGCCCAGGTATAATAGTGACAGGGTCCTGCGTGCCTTCTGCAGGGACACGGACAAGCGGAGTCCTGGCAGGTGTGACCCCGGCCCCTGCCTCGGAGGTCGGACGGTGCAGTGCTACGCTCAGCCAGGGCTGGCATCTCTGCTTCCAGTGCTCCCTAGCGCCGTAGGAGAGGGCTCCTGAAGGCGGGGTGTGAGGCAGGCAGGGTGCAGAGGGCTGAAGGCCCCCTCCACTGTCCCCAAGGTGGAGTGCTCCTCCAGCCAGGGACAGCTTTAAGGCATCCCTCTGCAGGGGCCTGTTTCAGAATCAGCTGCGTTGCAAGCCCAGCCAGGCTCGTTGGGCAGAGGCCAGAGACTGGGTTGGGGGGTGGGCAGGAAGAGGTCAGGCCAGCTGCTTAGGAATCTGCCCTGGAGGCACAAACGTCAGTGACCACATCTGCTCCCAACAGACCCACAGGCTGGCCAGCCAGCCAGACGCTGAGCTCCACCAGACTGGCTGGCCTGCTCTGTCCCCAGCGTGTTCCCGAACCTAACAGAAAACTCCAGAGTGCAAATCTATGTACAGAGTAAGGCGGCAGGAAGGGGTGTCCTCACTGACCTCGTGGAACGTGTCCATCCCTGAGAAAGGGGGTTCAACAACGCTGAATCTCAACTTTGTGGGTGTATCTATTGTGCAATTTGGTGGGTGGTGTTTTTTGAAATTTTTGTGTGTGTTTTTTTGTTTTTTTAACAAATTTACTTTGACACCTGAGGTGAAAAAAATTGTTTTTTCGTGGACTTCGCATCAAGTTCTCTCTCTTCTTTCTTATTACAAAAGGAAAGGCCAGGGACTCACGAGGGGGTGGGAGCGGCTGCTCATGGCTGTGGCGGGCTCAGGGCGAGCTGGCCGGGCTGATGGTGGGGCTGCTGGCGTCGGAGCGGCTGTAGTCGCTGAGCGAGCCGGTCCGCGAGCCCCCGCCGCGCCGCTGCAGCATTCCCGGGTGGAAGTTGGCGTGGCGGCGCGCGTGCTTGGTCAGGTGGTCGCTGCGCATGAAGCGCTTCTCGCAGATGGGGCAGCTGAACTTCTTCTCGCCCGTGTGCGTGCGGTAGTGCCGCGCCAGCTCGTCGGAGCGCGCGAACTTCTTGTTGCAGTCCTGCCAGCTGCAGGCGAAGGGCCTCTCACCTGTGGGCACAGGGGCAGAGCATCAGTATCCGCACCTGGCCCCGCCTTCACACCCTCTCTGGGGAAGGGCCCGCAACACCCAACACCCTGGTCTCTCAACACCCCTCCCACATGCCCCGCCTCCAAGAGCTTCTGTGACAAATCCATCAAGGCAGAGATGAAGGTGGGCCCCTGCCCTCCTGCCCACGCCTGGGATGGAGGCAGAGGACACGGCCTAGGATAAAACAGCATTTCAGGTGCTGAAGCTGCAGGGCCCACGGGTAGGTACAGGTCAGGGCCCCAGGCTCCTGGCAGTGGACCCCCTAAGTACACCACAAAGCAGGCTGCCACACCCATGCCGGGCCAGTGGTCTCCAACGCCTGGGGGTTGCAGGCCCATGCCCTGGCTTCACAGGCCTCCCGGAGTCCAGCCGCCCATGCTGCTCCATGGGAGCCACACTCTGCACCCCTGCAGGGCAGGAAGGCAATTCCCATTCTGACCCTCCTCAGTCTAGTCTGTAACATGAGAGGGTCAGCATAGGTGAGTTCCGGGGCCTGGAATTCTACAACCAGTCTGCTGCTCCTTCTCTCACAAAAGTCCCAAAGTGGCCAACCAGGGATGGCTGGCAGAGCAGGAGAATGAAACAGGCTCTTGCAGACCCAAGTGTGGTGACAGACAAAGGCAGCAACCCAGAGCACCCCATTATAGGGGCCTGTGCCGGTAGGGAGGAGGCAGAACACAGTGGGGTGGGAGGTAATGAAGGTTAGCTACAGTCAGGATGCTCCCTCCTTCCCATCCCTCACTCAGAGCGGGAGACAGGCCAGCATTTACCCAGGCAAACTCAACACACAAAACTCTCAATCACAAAAATGACATCAACTGCTCAGGAAGAACCAGGGCGGGGGGCTCTGGCACCCCAGAAACGAGCCCTTCTTGCATTAGGGGTGGCCGCAGGGCTGCCCTTCCTACACGGTCTCATCCCCTCTCACCCCCATACAGACCCTAAAGTGACTGCCAGTCACTGAAGCTGGTCTACCCATGTTCAACAGAGGAAACCCACTCACCCACCCACCTTAAACACAAGCAGATACCCAGGGATGGCCAGACAGCCAGGGAGAACCAGCAGCATGGAAAAGAAAGGCCAAGCGCAACGCAACCACCAACTCTAGAGGAAAAGAGTGAAGCCAGGAAACAGAAGAAAATTTTAACTTGAAATTTCTGATTAGTATTCTCTGAGGAATTTGAGATGAAATTTGATGCAAAAGCAAAGAGGATACCATACAAAGAAGTTCAGAGAGCAAAAACGGCCAGGCGCGGTGGCTCATGCCTATAATCTCAGCCCTTTGGGAGGCTGAGGTGGGTGGATCACTTGAGATCAGGGGTTTGAGACCAGCCTGGCCAACATGGTGAAATCCCGTCTCTACTAAAAATACAAAAATTAGCCAGGTGTGCTGGTGTGCACCTGCAATCCCAGCTACTCGGGAGGCTGAAGCAGGAGAATTACTTGAACCTGGGAGGTGGAGGTTGCAGTGAGTCAAGATTGTGTCACTGCACTCTAGCCTTGGCAAGAGAGCAAGGGTCTGTCTCAAAAAAAAAAAAAAAAGCAAAAACAACAGCATTTAGAAATTGAAAACAGCATTGTGTGCATATAAAACTTTCATATAAAAGCTGGAAATATACTCAAAGCAAATATATGAGAAAAAAAGAACCAAAAAACAGTTCTGGAAAATATGTGGATGTCACGGTGTTCCGTCTCCTGATACTGCTGAAGCAGGGGCCATGTGTGGGTACACTTGTTCTCTTTATTGATTTTACATGTTCCGGGAAAGGGTGTTGGGGGGATTCAAAATCAAGTAGCCACCACGATTTCCCAAATACATGACAATTACAATCAAGTGAGAAAACAGAAAACATGGAGAAGAAATTACAAAAGAAATAATAGAACAGTCTCTGTCAAAGAGTAAAAAAAAAAAAAAAAAAAGAAGAAAAAGGAGACAGGAAACTAACATGAGACAGGCTGCACAGAGGTGGACCAGGTAAATGAGTTAAGACCTCTGCTGTGAGAAGCTCTGCAATGTCAGAACACTGAGTAAAAACAGGAGCTCTCACAGCTTAATAGAGAGAGGGGGGAGAAACAAACACCAGGTCATCCACAAAGGAACAAGGCTGGGACAGACATCAGACTTTTCCTAAGTCACACTGGATCCTGAAGACAAAGGAACAGGGCCTTCCAAGTTAATGTCTCACACACTCCAGCTAAAATGAGATAATACCAAGGAGCTAGGGACATGACTGAATAGTAAAGGGCCATTGCATGACAAGAGCGAGGCAGAGACCCCGGGAGGTCACTGGAGCACAGGACCAAGACTCACGGGGGAAAATTCCAGGAGGGAAGTGAGTTTTGTGCACCAGAGAGTACCATCAAAAGGCTGCGTAAACTTCAGGACACAGTAAAGACACACCACTCTTCTTTGTTTAAAAGAAAAAAGAGGCAATTAGAAACTCCAGGAAAAATAAAAGACATACAAAAAAATTGTGGTTCAAATTAGATGTAAACGAAAATGCCTCATGATTATGGGTCAAGAGCTCCGAGCCAAGCTCGGTTCTAGGGGTTTTTCCTATGCTCTATTATTTATTCTTCACAACAACTCCATGAGGTGGTGGCAGGAAATGTAATCCCAGCACAGGCCCTGCTGATGGAAGCAAACTTTACACAGTTGTGGTCATGCTAACCTTGGCACTAGTTGTCAATGTTTCAGAACCAATCCTATAAACAAAGGCCATACAACTGACCTGTGGGCCATACAACTGACCTGTGGGCCCAGCAGAGAACATGGATTTAAGGGAAAAGTTGGAATGCACACAGTGTGCAAAGAACATATCTAAATGAAACACAGAGATTTAAAATTACAAAGACAGTCAACAAAATAAGTAAAATAATACATCCATCAATTTAGGAAGAGTTGGAGGGGAGGAATAGGAGTCAGGTAAATCCTTAAATTTCATGGCAGGAGGATAACAGAAAATATCTAAATCTGATAAATCAAGAAACAGCAGTAAAATACAGTTCATTTATGGCAGTAACCATCAAGACAACTAAAATCAGAAAAGAAGTGTTGCTGTCTAGGGAGTGGGGCTGGACTGGTGAGAGGATTTTTTTTGTTGCAAGCTCCTCTGTTATGGGTATCTATCTATCTACCTATTTATCTATCTATCTATCTAATCTGAGATAGAGTCTTGCTCTGTCACTGCAGCCTCCACCTCCCAGGTTCAAGTGATTCTTCTGCCTCAGCCTCTGACTAGCTGGGATTACAGGCGCCTACCCACGCCCGGCTAGTTTTTATATTTTTAGTAGAGACAGAGTTTCACCATGTTGGCTAGGCTGGTCTTGAACTCCTGACCTCAAGTGATCTGTCTTCCTCAGCCTCCCAAAGTGCTGGGATTACAGGTATGAGCCACACGCCTGGCTTGGGTCTTTTAAAAAAATCCTATGTATTTGTTTCTTCCATAACAATAAGAAGAAGTGTTTAAATATAGTTCCTTAAATATCTAGTCCAATATTTCCCAAAACGTGTTCAAAGAAATGTTATCATTGTATAAAACTGTTTATCGTTTCCAGAAAAAAAATTTTGTCAACTAAAGAGTGAAAATGTTGCATGGTAATTCCACTCTTGGAGATTCACAACGCACTCTAGTCATTAAAAGCTTGGGAAAGTCCAGCATTAAATGGTTTAGCATTAACCATGTCAGGTCTGACAGATGAGGTTCAGACCCTGTTTGCCCTGAGTTGTGACACTATGGCCTCGAAAAAGCTCCGTGCTGCCTGCAGTAGGGCAGATAATGGTCCCCCAAAAGATATAGCCAAGTGATAACCCTCCAGAACCTGTGCATGTGATCTTATCTGGAAAAAGGGTCTTTGCAGATGTAATCAGGTCAGGATCTGGAGATGAGCTCCCAAGTGTGGAGCATGGAGAAGAGGGGAGGGGAGTGAGGGAGAGGGGGAAGGGAGCAAGTGAGAAGGGGGAGAAAGGGGGCAGGGGAAGGAAGGGGAGGCATGGAGTGGATTCTCCCTCAGAGCCTCTGGAAGGAATTAACCCTGCCAATACCTTGATTTCTGGAACTGTGAGAGAGTAAGTTTCGGTTGCTTTTCAGCCACCCAGTTTGCAGTAATGTGTGACAGCAGCCACAGGAAGTGAGCACACTGCCCCGTCCTCATGCGGGGGGTCCATACAGTGATCCCATGGGGCTGCGCACGACCAGCCTCAGCACAGTGCCTGGCACGTTCCAAAGGTCCACTCCTGAAATCTCAGCTGTTATTGTTGCTCTTAGTCATTAGCCCTGTCAACTGGGTCTCCTCTGATTTGGGCCTGTTGGTGTAGGGGGAAGCCAACCCAAATTCAGACTCAGCCTTGCTTCCTAATAGCCCTTGTGAGGAGCCTTGTCCTTTAGCTTCTTCTGCCTGCAGGCTGGGGAAGCCTGTGAGGTACACAGAGCTACAGGTGGGCCACATGGTGTTGGGGCCGCAAAGAAATGCAGCATCCAATGGATGGGACGTTGGTGCCAGGCAGCCTGGAGTGGAGGAAGGTGGGTGCCGGGTGCAGCCACTTCACCAGCACAGCTCTTGGCCTCCCTATATATCAGGAGCTTTATGCTTTGACAGGGCACATACTGGGTGCCTGGCCCAGAGACATGGTCCTGACCCAGGCAGACGCGGCCCCCACGGCTCCATTCTCTGCTCCTCCCTCAGCCTGCTGCAGAGAGGTGATGGCCAATGAACTGGCCCACAACAGGAGTTATGGCTCAGGCTAGCAAGGAGCAACACTGGGTCTGGCTGGGTCCCCTGGTGGTGACACTCAGGCAGCACCCAGGAGGCTGACAAGGAGCAGCCCAGAGAAGGGAGAACGGGTGGAGGCGGGAACAGGGAGCAACATGCCCCAGGACACTTTCACCCACATGATCCGCAGGGAGCCCCAGGAGCTTTCCTGTATGTGGGCGGGAGCCACTGCTTTCATCGTATTCGAAATTACAAATTAAAATGGAAAAAAGGTCTTCAACCCAAGCACGCATTCCAGTCGTCGTGGTGCTGTCACACATCCTGTAGCATCTGCAATAGCCTACTGTACTCTTTTGGGAGAATGAGGCAAACAGTGCTATTGTTATGAAAACAGTTTTGATCTCATGGCCCCTCTGAAGGGTCTGAGGCACCTGCGAGTGTCCTCCAGCTTCACTCTAAAAACTGCTGTTCTGGGGACAGACTCCAGGGGGGGCTGTGTGCAGCCGAGTACAGTGAGCACAGGGGGGCACACAGTGAGGTGAGGGGCCAGCCAGGCCCGGCCCTTCAAGGAGTGAGCCCGCCTCCCATTCTAAGGCAAAGGGAGCCCAATGGCCTAAACAAATCCAAGCACCCTCCTTGCTGGGCTCAAACCCTGCATCTGCCTCCATCCGGGCATGTGGTACACAGACAGCAACAGCAAGACAGGGACTCACCAGGACAGGAGCTCCCTCTAGCTCCAAAATGACAAGAGAACCGGTAGGAGATTCCAGACTCCTGCAGAGGAGCTCCTAGCCTTCCTGCCGGATCTCAGAGCCACTCCAGCTCCCCAGGTGGGAGGGCCCCAGGGGTTCTGGCTGTGTGCCTGTGCCTGTGCATGGGGTGGGGGCCGTGGGACAAGGCGGGGTTAGGCCTTGTGAGAAGACTTGGTGAGAGGAAGGGGGCTGGGGTCAAGCCTGGAGGGGCACTAGGTGCCCTGGAGCCCTGAAGGGAGGCTGTAGGAGGGTTGGGGGAACTGTGGGGAGCTGGGAGAGGGGCTAAGCCATGCTGGGGTTTGGGGGTCCTACAGGTGCCAAGCAGTGGGGGACTCTTCGGGTACCAGGCTGCATGGCCGGGTGATGCAGGGTAGGGGACCGCATGGAGTTGCGGGGAGAGTGGGGTGGGTGAGGATTGGAGTATGGTTGGGCGGGGCAGCTGCTCAGGGCTGCGCGTTACATAAATGTTCCCTGGCGCCACAGCGAGGCCGCGAGCGGAGCAGCGCCCCGAGTGAGAGCAATTGCCTCATCTTATCAGGGAACACAGCGTCCCACATGCTGCTCTTGCCCAAGCCGCAGGCCCAGGCGGGGACAGCGTGTTCTCTCAGAGAGCCAGCCGGAAGGGGGGCACAGGGGCTCTCTCTCCTTCAGCTGAGCCCCCAATCCACCTCAACACCCAAGTCCCAGGCCCTCCCCCCTCCCCCACAGCAGCCACATGCAAATGCAGCCAGCTCAGGAGTGTGCGTGCTCCAGCTCAAAGCCTGAGCTCAGACTCGGGCTGTGGCATGGACTCCACTCTGCTCTGCCCTCCTGCGCAAAGGGCACGCTCCAAGTTATCTCCTGCAATCCAGCCTTAGCCAAACTCCCACCCACCCCCCTACAAGTGAGTGGGCCCCCCCACCCCACCCGGCTCCAGCTGCACCTGTATAAACCACACTGCAGATCTTTCTGTCTGTGAACCTCCTGTGGGAAGCCTGTTGAGGGGTCATTTTTGCAATGTTTCCAATGCCCAGTACCAAGCTGGGGCCAGAGCAGCGTCTGCCGCAAGGGCCTCTTCTGCCGGCCTCCTGCTGGGTCTTCTCTAGGAAGCCTCACTGAGCTCCCCTTCATGGAAGGGAGAAGGGAAGAAATGCAACTCCTACTGGGAGGTCCTGGAAAGGCAAATGAGCCATCACCCTCACAGGGATGTCTTGGATACAACAGACCTCTGGAGCGCAAGGGTCCATGTGGGTGTGTATCTGGAGGCAATGGCAGGGGCAGGGCTGGTCAGACTCAAAGGGAGGCACAGGGAGAGCCTTCCAAAGAGAAACTGCTGCCCTCAGGCTCCCAGGCCACTGTCCCCAGTCTCCAGGTATTCCCCACCAGTGAGTGGGCTGTCATTCACTGATGGACAGCTCTGCCCTGTGGGCACTGGTTTGGGGCCACTTCTAGCTCCCAACCTCAGGACTGCAATGTTTTTCACTCCAGGAAGACTGTTCACCCTCCTGTTCTGGAGCAGGTCGGCATGGCCAAACACAGGGGCTGATCAAGTGCTGGCCTCCAATGAAACTCAGGCATACAGCCTCAGGGGTAGCAGAAAGGCCTGGCCTCTGTGGTGGGGGGTGGACTTCCTAACTCCTTAGGAGGCCATTTGACTGCCCTGCTCGTCTCTAGAAATGTTAGTGGTTTATTAAGCCACATGGAGCTGACATGCACATGGCCTCCCAGGAAGTCCAGGTTGGAAGCTCTTACCCACCCACTGAGCAGGTAAGGGAAGTGAGGCCCAGGAGGAGAGAGTGAGCTGTCATTCAACTGGCTGGCGCCAGAGCTGGAGCCGCAGCTGGAACCTGCCTGGGGCAAGGAAGCAGCCTGCTCCACCTCCACTCCTTTGTTGATGCCTCAGGGATTGTCATCCAGCCTGTTTCTCAGTCACTGTGAGGGTTAAGTGGGAGAATACGTGGGGCACATGCCTGCTGCACAGTGGTGCTTGGAGGAGATAACAATGTTATCATCTATGGGCCAAGGGGCCCCGGGAAGCATGTTTGTGAGCCGCCCAGTAGTGAAAGAGACATGGGGGGCAGGTGTGCCCTGTCCCAGGCGCTCTGGTCTAGTGCCGCTGATCACACACTACTATCCACTCTTCACATGCAAGAGCTGGCAGGGTGCTGAAGCCTGGCTGGAGACTGCCACAGTGTCGGAGGGAACACTGCTTCAATGAGAGAATCCTCCTTGGGCAAATGTGTGGCTCCACATTTCTACAATGCTTGCGAAGATATTTTTTAAAGTAGGCATTTTTCTTGTTCCTTTGCTTTGTTTTCGAATAGGATAACTTGATCCTAAAAATTCATACAGAAAAACACACAGTAATAGCCAGAAAAAATCCTGCAAAACAATGACGTGGGGGAAACGAGACCATCAGGATTCAACACGGTTTCGTAAGCTGATCACTGGCCAGTGAAGCCCAGCAGAAATGGCAGAATTAGAACGAAAGGTAGTGGTAACTGTGCATAGGATAGAGTGACATCTCGAACCCCTAGGGCAGGGAGCAGTCAATACATGTTATCAGGACACTTCGGTAGCATCTGGAAAGGCTGGGTTCATTCTTCCCACCCTACACCAGGATAAATTCTAAATGGGTCAAAGATTCAAATGTGAAAAATAAAACCACAAACATTCTAGGAGAAAACTGTAAGACAGAAGTTCCTTCTATGAATCAAAGTCCACAAACCATAAAAGAAAAGACTAAAGGCTGGGCATGGTGGCTCACACCTGTAATCCCAGCACTTTGGGAGGCTGAGGCAGGAGGATCACCTGAGGTCAGGAGTTCAAGACCAACCTGGCCAACATGGTGAAACCCCGTCTCTACTAAAATACAAAATCAGCCGGGTGTGGTGGCGAGCGCCTGTAATCCCAGCTACTCAGGAGGCTGAGACAGGAGAATCACTTGAGTGTGGGAGGCAGAGGTTGCAGTGAGCTGAGATCACACCACTGAACTCCAGCCTGGGTGACAGAGTGAGACTCAGTCTCAATCAATCAATCAATCTATTTGACTGCACAAAAAAGTATACTACACTTCTCCATGAACAAAGTCATCATAAACAAAGGCAAGAGATAACTGACAAAACTGAGCGAAAAAATATTTGCAGCTCCTATCACAAACGGCTAATCTCCAGTACAGAAAGAGCTCACAGGAATTTTAAAAAGAAAAATATCCAACAGAAAAATGGGCAAACCCAATTTATAAAAAAGGAACTACAAATAGCTCTCAAGTGCCTGAAAAGATGCTCCACCTCATCCATCAGGAGCTAATGGCAGATGAAACACACTGAAATGCAGCTTGGTAGCTATCACCTTGGTGAGGCTGCAGGTAAGCAAGCATTCTTTGCTGATGGGAGTACAAACTGCTACAACCTCCATGGAGGGCGATTTGGCAATACCTATTAAAATTAGAAATGTGCACACCCTTTTACCCACATCTGAACTTTTGACATCCTAGCCTACAAACGCATTTGCACACCTACAAAATGGGATATGCTCCTGATTAGTCAATGCAGCAGGAACCTGAAAACAACTCATGTCCTTCCACTGCGGCCTGTCAAATAAATTATGGAACGCGCATATAACAGAACACTATCGCAAAGAAGTAGAATGAGTTCTTTACAAACTGACATGGAAAGATCTCCAAGCTGAGTGAGGAAAGCAAGGTTGAGGAGGGATGACCAGCAAGGATCTACGTGCGCCTTGGCCTGTATGTGCAGAGAGAGGGTCCCTAGGAAAGTAGGAACAGAGATCACCCAGGGGAACACTGAGCAGATGGAGAACAGGGAAGGTTGACAGAATTTTCCTTGGGGAAACTACTTAAATCTTTTAGATTCTGAAACACACAAATGCATTTCCTATTCAAAAAGTTAAATTCAAAACAAAAAATCCATAGCAAACTAGAAAATGCTAGCCATCAATAATGCCAATTTAAAAATCAGACATTCAACACTCTGGGCACATTACTGGCCCCATTCTGTATTCCCTATTTCAAAGCACAGTTCCTCATATTACCCCAAGAGCTCTCTTAAAATAACAACAGTTGCCCAGGCAGATTCTCCTCCGAATGTGCTGGGCAGTGGCTTCCAGGATGAGAAACTCAAAAATAGCAATAAAGTCCAATCTAGCTTTGTAGGAGATGCTCCCAGGGCAGGGCTCCAGGGCTTTAGAGCCCCTGGGTCACGCTGCAAACTGTCCTATTGGAGAAGGGCCCTCCCTGATAAATTGTTTGATAGGCCCAGCAGTTTAGAACGGGTCGGACCTAAAAGGCTATGGGTGACAAATATTCAGCAAAGGATTTAAACAGAAGCAGTTCCAGAGTTGTAATTCCACGTCAGAAGTCCCCTTCAGGCTCCTGAATACCACACTCCTGCCATAAGACCACTTTGTGACACCACTGTGGGCTGAAAATTAGCCCAGGTGGATGGGGCAGGTGTTGGCAGCTAGGAGAGCCAAGTCCATCCAGCCACTAGGATGCAGATCCCAAATGCCACTGTAGGGGCTCATGAGGAGTAGGAACCAGGGAATCTGTGGACTACTGGGAAAGGGTTTTCTCTTGCACCAAAAGAGAAAAGGAAGCAGGGAGGGAGGGAAGAAAGAGGGCAGAGCACGTGGTGGGTAGGGAAAGGGACACAGTATGGAAAGGCCTCTTGGGCCTGCCTCTGGCTGTGACGTCTGGGGTGGGGGGTGGGGGGCACCAGCCTTGGCAGTCACAGGGGAGATCTGCAGAATCTCACAGAGAAGTCCAACTGCTTCTTGACACGAACAAGCACCTGCACAGCCAGCCCCAGCTCTGCACCCCAGGTGCCCGTGCTCCCAGCCGGCTCTCTAGGCAACTGAGGGAGGGGCCCGTCTGCAGAGCCTTTGGCAACCATCGTGGCCCACTTCCTCTTCCTGTGTCTCCCCTCCCCCAGCCTTCATTTCCTCCCCCTGCCCTCTCCTTCTGTGCCTCCTGGGGGGACCTTGCCTGCAGGGACCCCACCCTGCTAAGCTCTGCTACAGACACTCAATGGCACAAACAGCTGCATGTACACTCTTTACAGGGGCGCAGCTTTTACTTTTGGCCTGCACTGGGCTCATCTGACTCTACCAACCCGGAAGACAGGAAAGTGTTGATGTGAAACCCTTGTCAGAGGTGAGGAACCAAGTGACCTCACCAAGGTAACACACCCAGAAGGGTGGGCCTGAGGCTAGGCTACACCGGGAAGAAAGACATTCTCACAGCCCCTCCCCAGCATGGAACAGGAACACTGCTGCCCACGTTCACGTTCCAGGAGGAGCAAGCAGGGGCACCCACCCACAGTGCGGCGAGGCTACCCTCTGCACCCAGGGGCCCCTGCTGCCCCCACAGCCAGGCTCTACGACGCCTATTTCACTGCAGGCTTGCCCAGGCTGGGGGCATGTGGGCCTGAGGACCTGTGGGGGACCTCCACGGTCCCCAGCTCCCCTGCAGCAGGAGGCTGCAGCTGAGGAAGGAGCCGGGCAGTTCCCTGGAAGGGCGCAGCGCCACCAGGCAGCGCACTCAAAACAATGGCACTCAGAAGCCCTGGAGGAGCCTCGGCAGGCTCCTCTTCCAGGCCCAGCACCTGCCACCTGGCCGGCTCCAGGTGCACAGCAGGCTCAGTTTTCTCAGGAAAAATGTGGCAAGGTTTCCAGCAGAATATAACAAAACAATATATTCTTCAGGGTTGGTTTCACAAAGTAAATACATCCGAATTAAAATGAGCTTGTAATTTGGACGACGGGCCTAAAAAACGCCTTTGGTTTTTGAGGGAGCCGAGACAAAACAACAACAACAACAAATTAGACAATGGTCTGTTTTTTCTGAAACAGGTGAACAGTGCCGGGGCTTCTGCTAGGAACCTCCAGACCCCCAGGGAGGAGCTAGAAAGCCCCCAGACCTCTCCTGCAGCAGCCCAGGCCCATGGAGCCACCAGGGGCTCTCGGTCTTGCCCACTAGGAGCAACTTACCCCCTATCTTTTGGGAAAGCCCTTGTGTTCAAAAACCCTCTTGCAGAGAACAGGTGACCTGGCAGCCCCAGGCCCTGTCCCTCAGCCCTGCCCACAGGTCTAGTAGCCCCCTACATCCTGCTCAGGCTTGTCGCAGCCTAAGTGCGTTGGAGAGGGCCTGAAACAGAGCCCCACTGCCCGCCATGTGGGGAGACCAGTGCTCTGGGGGCCACCTCTTCTCAGGAGACAAAGCCCACCCTCTTCCCGGCACAGGCCTGCCCGCCGCATGTCCGTGCCCACACCTTCCTCCCTGTATCCTGCTGGCCCTGTTTCCTAAGCCCTTCCCTGTCCCAACCTAGAACAGGGCCCTAACCTTAAGGCAGCTGACCCCAGGGACACCAGCCGGGAAGAAAAGCAGTGCCACACTCTGCACTATCCCACGGCCAGGCCCCCAGAAGCTTCAAGGTTGGAGTGACCCCCTCTGCAACAGCTCTGTACGGGACTCCAAGACCTGAGGCTACCTAGGTCTGCCTGATGCCAAGGGAGGGCTAGCAAGAGCTGGGAGGAGCCACTGGGGCAGGAACCCTGTTCTGTGTCCTGCCTGCCTCCCTCCCCCAAGACCACAACACGTGGGGTGGAGGGCTCAGCGCTCCTTGGTGTCATCCCCAAGGTTACTGGAACCAGGCTTCACAATCTGTTGGATGGGGTGGACGAGGGAGAGTAAGCACACGGAGCCAGCCCAGCTGTCTCTCTCGAATGTTCTTCTGAACCACCAATGTGAGCTGCTGATAAACAGCCCCTGGGAACGTGGACAGGGAAGAAAACAGACTACCAAGTGGCTGAGCCCCACCCTCAAATGCACACATGAAATGCATATGCCAGAGCTCTAATTGCAGGAAGGAAACAGAGGTTACCTCAGGAAGATGGGATTTGTGTGTGACTGTCCTTTCTGCATTTCTGTCTTCATCAAATGAATCACTTTGGACAGTCAGAATTAATGCAATAACACTATGTAACAAAGTGGTGTATGTACACACACGTACCTTTCACCCAAGCTCCAGCTCACCACTGGGACTGCTTCCACAGAACCCAGCACCCCAGTCCCTAAGAAGGGAATAGCACTAGTTTGCATGCACCAGTACACTGCCTGGAAAGGTTAAAAGGACCACATGCAGAATTTCATAAAGGTGTTTGCTCTCCTTTTGCTAAGGGTTACAAAACACATTTGAAAATTTCCGTTCTCAAGGTCCCTTTTAAAAACAGAAATAATAGAATACCAACAGTTTCTGCCAACAGAAGGCCAGAAGCCACCTGAGACAAGGGCTCTGGAGCTTCTCTCCTTCACGCACACCTGAGTCACAACCCTTATTGCTCCTGAATGGATAAGTAGGGAGACGTATATTGGCCCCTTGCCACAGAAGCTTCCAGATCATGGACTGTGCAAGTGAAGGCCTTCTCCAGATGAACGGTGCTACCCGTGGACTCATGAGAGCTGAACCCAAAGAACAGACATTTCCATTTCCTTTCCATTGTGAGAGCCTCATCATTAGCTGCCTCCCAGGGGAAGCCAGAAGCATCTTCCCTGAGCACGGTAGGGTGACGCATGTCCAGCTGACCCCACTGCCCCCGCCTTTCCTCTGCCATCTTGAAGGGAATGTTCCCTGGCTTCGGGAGCCAGTGTGCGGTTAACATCCTTGTTCTGGGCATCGGGAGGCAATGTGACTGCTTGCATACCAACACAGCCCTGACGGCTGGTGATAGCCCAGGGATGACATTCCTATGCACCTCTTCAGAGATTTTCTGAAACACAAGACAAGACAGGAATATGAGGTTGGAATCCACAATTACAGAGCCAGGTTTATTTAGCTGATAAAAATGCTCTTCATTTGAGGCTGATCAAAAGTAAAGGCAACTTGTATCTAAAATACATAAAGAACTCAATCTCAACAATAAGCAAATGCCAATTTAAAAAATGAACAAAAGATCTGAACACTCTACCAAAGAAGATAGAGAGATGGTAAACAACTGTGTGAAAAGGTGTTCAGTGTCATCTGTTATTATGAAAATTCAAATTACAACGAGATATCACTATACATATTTATGAGAATGGTTAAAATCCAAAACACTGACAATACTAAATGCTGGTTGCTGCAAGCATGTTAACCACAGGGGAGCGGACAAGCCACTTGGGAAAACAATGTTTTGACGGAAACTGTAAGAATGCAGACAATCGCAACTGTACTATAGTCAACCTGCCAACCTTAGGTTTGGACCCCCTCTTTCCACTGCACAACTGTCTTCTTGTGAGCTGCCTTCAGTTGCTTCCAGGATATTGCTGGATGTATCTCTGGCAAACTCCTGGATAACATTGTTGGGCAAGAACAAAGGAGATGCTGGCTGCACAACAGCTGGACAACTCTCAGCCATCCCCACCTAGTGCTTACCTTACCCTCATCTCTCCCCACGCCTCCCGCACTGGACCAAAGGCCTAACAGGAACTCTGGATAAAGCTGGCAGGTCAGGCACAGGCACCCACCACCTTTCCAGCCCCAGATCCCACTACAATGAAAGAAAGTGGATTTTAACAGACAAAGCAAAAGGGAAAGAGAGTAACAAAAATAATCTGGAAGCAAGAAATTAGAAAGACAGCAGAGAAGGCAAGGAAGCAATCCACGTTTCCCCACAAAGGCTCGGGAGTCTCTGGCGGGGGGCACCTGAACATCAGATAAAGCAGCTGTGGACACAAGGTCTTTCCTCACCTTACAGATGGCTGCTTGCCCTTCCTGCACCTGCCAGGAACCAGAGGCTGACTTTCTGGGAGGGTCTACACAGGAGGGAGCTCTGGACTGATGACTCCAGACCCAGCTCAGAGTGGGGCAGCCTCCAGAACAGGGGTGTGGGGAACAGCCCACTCACAGAGTGCTGCCTCCCAGCTTCTCTCCCAGTGTGCAGCAGGACCACCCTCCCTCCCCCAGGCAGGAGCAGAACACTCCTCTTGGGGGAAAACCCGGAAGGAGATGGCCCAGTAGACCACCCACAGGAGGCCACCGTCGCTGAGCCTGATGGGCACCCAGAAGCCCCCACGCAGCTTGAGGCTCTCTGGGCCGTGTCACCAGACATCAAGGATCAGCAGACAATGCAGAAGAGCCTGACGTGGGTGGGCAAGAGACCCAGACCAAGGAGCAGAGACAGGTGATGTGGAGGGAGCAGAGGCCACGCAACGAGAAGACTTCCAGAGCTGTCACTAACATCCTCACCGCATAGACGGCCTGGCGGAAGCAAGAACCGCATGCGCCTTTAAAAGGGAAGCTTAGAAACCTGAGTTTGAAAGCAAAGGCTTAGAAACCTGAGTCTGAAAGTAAAGATACAGAAGGAAAAATGTGGCAGAAATAAAAATCCCAATAGCAGGGTTGGGAGAGAACACTGAGAGAATTTCACAGAAAACAGAGCAAAAATACAAATGGATGGGTAAGAGGGAAAAAATACGAAAATGTAAGGATCAGACCAACAGCTCCAAATAAAAGGAACTGCAGGCAGCCCTGAGAACACAGGAGGTGAGGTGATCGTGAAGAAAGTGGCAAGAATGTTTTCCAGATGCCACCCGACGGGCCCGCTGCAGAGGACAGAGCTTGGCCAAGCACCTCCACACACATGCACACCTCCAAGCCCTGGTAAAGGCACAAGCCCAAAAGGCCCTGAGAGGCAAAGAGACCGGGAGGTGCACACAGCCAGAATCAGAACAGCTTCAGTCTTCTCCACAGCAACATCAGAGCTCCAAACCGCACGAGTAAACCATTCCTACCTATGATTCAACCCAGAGAAACGTGAATCAACCTCAGACCAGGATCAAGACATTTCCAGACATATAAGCCTTAAAACAATGGCCTCCCATTCTCCTAAGTGAATTAACGCAGGAACAGAAAACCAAACACTGCATGTTCTCACTTATTTTTTGAGACGGAGTCTCACTCTGTCGCCCAGGCTGGAGTGCAGTGGCGCGATCTTGGCTCACTGAAACCTCTGTCTCCCGGGTTCAAGCGAGTCTCCTGCCTCAGTCTCCTGAGTAGCTGGGATTACAGGCGCCCGCCACCACGCCCAGCTAATTTTGTATTTTAGTAGAGACAGGGTTTCACCATGTTGGTCAGGCTGGTCTTGAACTCCTGACCTCAGGTGATCCATTCACCTTGGCCTCCCAAAGTGCTGGGATTATAGGTGTGAGCCACCGCGCCCGGCCAGTTCTCACTTATAAGTGGGAGCTACACACTGAGTACACAGGGACACAAAGGAGGGAACAGCAGACACCAGGTCCTACTTAAGCGGGGAGGGAGGAGGGTGAAAGACTGAAAAACTACCTATCGGGTACTATGTTTATTACCTGGGTGATGAAATAAGAACATCAAACTCCGTGACATGCAATTTACCCATGTAACAAACCTGCACATATACCCCCAAACCTAAAATAAAAGTCAGAAGGAAAGGAAAAATGGCCTCCAGTGCACCCCTTCCAGGAGGCTATGCAGCAGGAGCTCTGCCAAGAAGCAGATGGCAGGGGCTCCAGGAAGTGGGGCCTGGATGGTAGGGGAGGGGTCCCAGGATGACAGCCAACCCCCACAGAGATGTTATCCAGGACACACGGAGCAGGCCACACTGGGTGTGTGGGGACAAATGGGGGGCTGGGGGTGTGGGGACAACAGCACTGGGAAAACCAAGCAGAAATGGCAACTATTGAGTCTAAGGGAAAGAAACAACGTGTAATGTATGGGTCACCTGCAACTAGCATTTACTGTCATGATCCCCCAAAATACCGCATGCTGGCTCCATCCTAAATATCCAATACATGGGTGGGAGAAGGGTGCCTGCAGGCATTCATGTGCCATCATGGGAAGTCAGGAGATAATGCCTAACACTCTTCTACCATCAAGAAGAGCCCCTATGAGCACGTTATCGAGCTGGGAAAGGTAAATACCAAAGGCAGTAGCTGAAGAAGCTGGCAGATGGTGGGGGTGACCTGCTTATCACAATGAACGTACAGAATGACAGGATCCTTAAGCTATGTGTATTACCACATGCACTACTCTAACACAATTTTTAACATAATTTACAAAATGGGATGGGTATACTGCTCTCGGCAGTCCAGCCTTTCCTTAGAGCATCACTTTCTTCTCCTAGTAGCTCCTCTTCAGAAGCCATTGGAGGGTGCTGGCCCTGCCATCTCCCCAAGGCATGTGGAGATGACACCCTGCCCTTCTGCTCAGGGGAGGTGAGGGACCGTCCACAGGAGACACTTACTGAGCACCTGGCTTCTTCCTCACCTATCTGTGTTACCTTAGTAGCACTATTGATTGTTTCGGTTGTTGTTGCTTTTGATCTCATAAACACCTGTGTCCTGGTTGCCTTCTTTTTACTTATGACTAGTTATAACTCGAGGCTGAGGGATGGCGAGATGGGCTCCAACACTTCTTTAAATGGTGGCTCCAACCCCAAGCTTGGGGGTTTTAGGGCTGGACCCACACAATTCCCAATACCAAGTCATGTGGGGTGACTTCAGGCTTTGGATTCTTTGCTTCACACTTACTGTTAGCCCAGTATTAAAATTAGACGTATCAGGCTTTCATTTGAAGATGTAAGGCACTGAAATATTTATGGACAAATTGATATTGCATCTGGGATTTCCTTCAAAACAACTGGAGAGGACGGTGGTGGGGGAGAGGCGGGGGCTAGCAGGTGCTGAAGATGTGGGTGTCCTGAAGATGTGGGCATCTGTCTGAAGTTCTCCAAACAGAAGTTTAAAAACTATTAATATGACCAGGTGCAGTGGCTCACGCCTGTAATCCCAGCACTTTGGGAGGCCAAGGTGGGCAGATCACTTGAGGTCAAGAGTTCAAGACCAGCCTGGCCAACATTTCGGTGAAACCCCATCTCTACTAAAAATACAAAAAATTAGCTGGGTGTGGTGGTGGGTGCCTGTAATCCCAGCTACTTGAGAGGCTGAGGCAGGAGAATTGCTTGAACGCGGGAGGCAGAGGTTGCAGTGAGCTGAGATCGCGCCATTGCACTCCAGCCTGGGCAACAGGAGTGTAACTCTGTCTCAAAAACAAAAACAAAAATTACAAAACTATTAATATATGGACAAGGATTGCAACCCTAGGCCCTGCCTGGAGGCCACTCCTCCTCGCTGGATTTCAGCCCATCCCTCCTCTGGCTCTCCCCAGGCCTGCTCACCAGCACACCATGGTTTGGGGTTTGGTCAGCTGCTTCTCTCCCTGCCCCAGGCAGGCAAAGTCCCATCCTGCAGGCCTGGGCTGATGCCCTGGACTGGACATTGCTGTCAGTCAACTGCAGCCTGACACTCACTGGGAGGGCAGAGCTGTGCCAGGCTCCGGGGCCAAGCTGGGTAGGGATTGGATAGGCCTGAGGCCTCTACACTGACGCTGTCTCCAGGGCCTGGCTGTAGTCAAGTGCCACGTTGGACCCCACACTACAACCTGGGTCCTGGAGTCTGAAGGGCTCAGGGGAGTTAGGGACTCTCAGGGGTCTTCAAGCTAGGCAGGGCTGTGGGGGTGTACTTTTTCCCCAGAAGCAGCCTGGTTTCTGTTTAAAAGAAGGAACAGTGAAGTCCTCTTCTCCTCTGAGGCCCATGCCTGCAGTACAGAGTCCTCGGTGAGAGAAGGGAAGGGTGTGGGGGTTGCCTGCCGAGAGCCCCCTGCCCCAGGCTTGGCCACAGTGAGCCACTCCACAGCCCTGCCAGCTCACTGTTGGAACTCTGGCCACAGCCACCACAGCCCCCCTTCCCAGCAGCTATTCTTGGTCTGTGTCTCCCTTTGGGGGGAGGATAAGGGTGGAAATGATCAGAAGCTAAAATTAGCAAGAGGCAAACAATTGAGGCCAGGAATCTGAGGTCAGCTGAGGACAACAGTTTGTTCTCTGCAGCCCCGAAGTGGTTTTATAGCAATAAAGGGAATTGAAAATGAAAACAGATCTGGAAGCAGCCCAAGCCCTGGTGGGACCAGGCCCAACACAGCCAGCCCCAAGTGGGCAGGCCAGATGGCAGGGACTTTGCCCAGCCCAGGCCCCCCAACCTGGGGCTCCCCTCTTCACAAGGGGGCCCTCTACAGCCAGGAGGCAACACCCAGAGCACCTGCAGCTACGGTTACAGAACGCCTGGGACAGGTTTCCCACGCGCTTAACGTGGGCGTGACTTCCTCTCCAGGGGAGGCCCAGCACAGGCGGCTGTAAACACCCCCAGTAACTACTGGATGACCAGGGCCACAAGCCCCTGCTTTGATACCTCCAAGCACTCCCCCTTTAACAGGCCCCAGCAAAACTCCCTAAGTGACAGACCAGGAAATCAGGCCACAAAGTCAGCAGATGTGGAGCCACCCTTGAGCCCAGCCCCCTGGCCCAGGGTCCCTTCCCTGTCACTACCTCTGCAGTCCCTCCTCCCCTGGAAGGCCCGCCCAGAGCAAGCCGCACACTCCAAGGCGGCATCAACAGAGCCCACAGCCTAGGTGGGCTGCATGGTGGCTGCATACAGACGGGGAGGTGGGTCCAGCCTCGTCATGCTCCACGGTCAAGAAACTGCCCTCCCCACAAAAACTCCAAGTAGCCACCCTGGAGGTCCCAATGCCAGTGGTCTCTGGGTTCTATCTGGTGATGCTCAATCCTAAGGGAACTTGGCTGAGCCTAGGATGCATGGGATTAAATACAGCCTTTTATTAAGTTTTTATTCATTGATCTCTGCCACCTAACAGCTTGCAAATGTCAGAAGAAATAAATCAGCCCAGTGGTCATAATTCAGAGCTGGGAAGCACACAGGAGGCTGGAAATGCACAGACCGGGTTGGTAGACCCAGCCCTGAATATACTGCTCCTGTCCCCAGGAGAGAGTAGATGCTGACAGGCCCTTCCACGGGGCCAGCACAGGGCCAGGAGCCAGAGGCACACCAAGTGGCACCACATACAGACGCTAATCTCAGCAGCTGCTGAGGCTGCTGGCCGACCTCATGGCCTATGGAGAAGGCAGGCATGGAGCCCATGGCCAGCCCACACCTGGGCCAGGCAGAGCTCACACAGCCTGTCCTTTCTCACTGGTATGGTCAGGTCTGTGCATTCTGAGCGGGACCAAGGCAGCCTGTAGGGCAGACACTGGGACTGAGGGAGGTAGAAACCCCTGAGCGTGGCCTGCAGCAAGCAAGCCTCTGCTGTGAGACAATCTCACCTTTCCCTGGACAGCAAGATCTCAGGACCCAGCATCCAGGGCTGGATCACAAAGCCTCCAAGATCTCAGGGTCCAGGGGAGGCCTATTCGGAACAGTCTGAAGCTCCTAGGTACAGGGCAGCGTGGGGACCCCTCTGTTGTGTAAACTCCAACAGTGACTTTTGTTCACTGCAAAACCCTTTTTTTGTTGTTGTGTGTAAACTCTACTTAAACAGTGACTTCTGTTCACTGCAAAACTCCCCCCCTCCCCCTTTTTTTTTTTTGACACGGAGTCTCACTCTGTTGCCCAGGCTGGAGTGCAGTGGCGTGATCTCAGCTCACTGCAACCTCCACCTCCTGGGTTCAAGCAGTTCTCTGCCTCAGCCTCCTCAGTAGCTGGGATTACAGGCGTCTGCCACCACACCCAGCTAATTTTTGTATTTTTAGTAGAGATGGTGTTTCACCATGTTGGCCAGGCCAGTAGTCTTGAACTCCTGACCTCAAGATCTGCCCACCTCAGCCTCCCAAAGTGCTGGGATTATAGGCATGAGCCACCGTGCCTGGTGTGCAAAACCCTTTTAGACATCCAACAGCCACCCGCCCACTCTCCCTGCCAGGGTGCGTACCTGGGCACTCTCATGCCTTCCTTGCTTGTGGGTAGCACACTCATCCTTCCTTTCTGAAAAGAAGCAACCTGCCCTGAAAATGCACATTCCTTTGCAGGCTCCTGGGAACTCCCCCTGAAAATAATGAGGTGGACGGCTGTCCCAGGACAGCCAATCACTGGAGCTCTCAGTGCAAGACAAGGGCACACGGGGCAACCATTCAGACCAGGTTAGAAACCAGTCAGTGCCTCGGGGTTATGAGCCTAACAGGATGTTAAAGCAGGAAAATGTAGAACAGAAAATGACTTGTATGGAATGATCCCACGTTTTAACAGTGGTGACTTGTGAGTGGTGGGATTAAAGTTATTGATTTTCCTCTTCATTAATTTTTCTTGATACCTTCCTGTTTCTCAAATCATCCTTAATTAACATGCTTGACTTTCACAAATAGAAATAAAAACAAATGCCAGGCACTCAGATGATGATCTTTTGGCAAGGCAACTTCTTACAACAGGAACACACTTACAAATCTGACCCCAGCCCAGAGCACCAAAAGCAAGCCCATGATACGGGCTGAGAAAAGACTTTCCAACTCAGGTTTCCCAGGCCTTGGCCCAACTCAGAATCTGCGCCAGGTCCAGGGATGGTGGATTTGGGTCATTTTACAAAGCAAGTGGTTCCTGGAGACACTGGGGAACTCTTACTCGGATGTCCATCCACACACTCCCTCCCAGCCTCCCTGCTCTCGCCATCATCATCATGTTCTTACACAAAGGCCATTAAACATTAGGCTCCTTACTTACTCAAAACTGCTGCTGCCCAGAAGGCGCCTGGGCGAAGAGTGCCAGGCCTGCATTCTGGCCTGGCCATGGGCGCACCTCAAGAGCCTGCTTAGCCTCACCTTCTCCACTGGCATGGCCACCTCTAAGGCCCTTCTCAAGGGCTGCACCCAGACCAAAGCTTCCTTGCGGATCCTTCAAGGTCTGAAAGCTGAGCCAAAGAGCCAGTCCTTGTGCAAGTCCCAGACTTCACCAAAAAAGGGGGTGAAGTTGGGCCAGAGACCACCTTACACGCCAAGCTACTTTCTCTAAATACCCAGTGGATGGAACAGGTACAAAGAACCAAGGCTTGGCTGTCATTTCCTTTATCCTGAACCCTGCAGGGGCATCATTTCCTACACTTCATATTTTAAGAGTTTGGTGAAGACGGAAGCGAAGTGGAGCATCCTTGCCCAGAACCACATAGACTCCCTCCTTTGAGATGTGTAATGAGATGAAGTTCACAGGTGTCCACCTGCTCAGCTGAGAGACCACTGTTCTCATTAGGCCCTGGCAGAAGAGAGCTAGGGCGAGGTTCCGAACAACGGACCAATGTGGTCGGCATCCAGGTGCCCTGCACCCTGGGGGGCCTGCTCGGCTCATGCCCTCCCTCCCCAATCCCAAAGCTTCATCTTTCTGTCCAGGATCCGTGGGTCCAGGATGCCCAATATCCTACCATAACTGAGGCAGACCCTGGCTGCTTCCTGCCCTGTAATGGGCATATTGGCTTAAAAGCAGGGGCCGCATGCTGTACTACTCTCCAAGTCTGGAATGGCCGAGGGTTAGGGGCCATTTTCTCTAGGGCTTCACTCAATGGAGAAAAGCACATCATCTCATGAAATGGGATTCATCCCATGAAGCACAAATTCGGCAAAGGCTAGGCTACTCTGAGGACTTGGCAGCTTCAGCAACACTCTGAGTACTTTTGGTTCCGCCAAGAACACATGGCTGGTTACATTATACCATTCAACTTCATGTGGAATTCCAGGGACATCTGAGCTCATCTGCTTTTCATTAATTCACACCCAAGTTCACACTGGCAGGAGGGGACCTGGAAGCTGTGAACCCCCTCCCCAGGAAGCCCTCCAGGCCCAGGAGAAACAGGCTTAAAGCAGCCTGAGAACCTGAAGCCCCCTGCTCCCAGCCTGGGTCACAGGCACAGGGGCACAGGCTTGGCCCATACTCGCCTCACATGGGCCTGGAGGACTTCTCCTGCAGACACCAGCCTACTTCCTCCCCACTGCATGCTAGTCACTAAGAACACAGCACTGCCCTTGCGCTCATGCAGCCAGGGCAGTGAAGTATCAGAGGCAAGGTGACTAACCACAGGCTGGCACCAGGTGGAGCAGACTGGGTCCCAGAGACTCATGTTAAGGGTCAGTGCAGAACGAGGCAAGTGCCCTCCAGATCCCCAGGTCCTCGGCATGGTGGCCGTTCCATCGAAGACAGCGCTGCTGTACCACTACTGCCTGACAGGGCACCCGCCTCCCATGTGGCCCAGCGGGCATTGGTCCATCCCACACTCTGGGGAAACATGTCATAATCTGCACAGGTGGCGGCTCATGGGGAAAGCAGTGTCAGCCTCCCCTCCCTAAATGGGCAGCAGCAGCATTGCCCTGGGTCCTGGGATTCCCCCAGATGGAATGACAGTCACAGGCTTCGGCCCTACAAACGGGCAAAAAAGCTGCCATGAGTTGGGGGAGTAGGCCTGCAGAGGATACAGTACCCCACCCTACCTCGCCATCTGCCTTCCGTGGTTAGGCAAGAACGCTGGGCACTATAGGCTGAATGTTTGTGCCTCCTGAAAACCCATACCCTGAAGCCCTAACTCCCAGCTTGATGGATGGTCTTAGGAATTGGGGCCTCTGGAAGGTGATAATGTCATGAGGCTGTAGGGCCCTCCTTATGGGATTAGTACCCTTAGAAAGGAGACCCCAGAAAATCCCTTTGCTCCCTCTACTATGTGACATTATAGTAAGAAGACAGCTGTCTACGAACCAGGAAGAGGGTCCTCACCAGATACAGAATAATCTGCCAGCACCTTAATCTTGGACTTCCAGCCTCCAGAACTATGAAAATAAACTTGTTGTTTATTTGCCACCCATCTCCAGTATTTCTGTTACAGCAGCACACTGAGCCTCCACCACGGCTCTGGGGCGGTGCTTAAACTCTACAATGCCAGCACCGAGACACCCCACTGGAGCCCAAGGCACTGCGGCCTGAGATGCAGTCAGGACCCCAGGGTCTAAAAAATGCGGACATCGGTGGCCAGAGCAGGCAGGCTGCCGTGACTGCAGGGTCACACCTTGGCTGCCAGGAGGGGCTTCCTGGGCTCTATGCTGGCAGCTTTTCAGTGAGAACCGGGCCAAGCAACAGTCCTGTCTGGGAGGTAAAACTGTGGGTGCCACTTAATTTCTTCTTTTAGCTTTTCTGTACTTAAATGGTCTGTAGCACACGTATACTTCAATAAAAAGCATGTGGTGCGGCGTGCGTGTGTGCCTACGTACCACGCGTGGTTTTTCCTTTCGGAAGGCACTGGAGGCTGGGCTGACAGAGCCAGGCCCTCTGGGTTCTGCTGTCCCTTTAGTGCAAAACCAAGCTGAAGAGGAGCGCCTGTGCTCCTGCTCTCTCTTCTAGACGTCACCTTCCACAGTCATCCTGACAAGAGTGGCAAGCTGCCACTCCCAGCTCCACAGGCAATCCACAGGAGGAGGAGTGGCGTCCTTTCTTCCCACAAAGCCTGCCGTGTTTTCCACTTTCCTCCACCAGCAAGAACACCTGGGATTCGAGGCCTGCCTTCCGCCTTCAGAAATAAACCCCCCAGAAAGTGCAGGAAGAAGCCTCCACACTGAGGCAGACTCATGTGGAGTGGCCAAGAAGGCCAGGCTGGAGACACTGAAGCCTGAGATCTGGAACGCACTGAGAAGCGCAGCTCTCTTCCTCGTGTTAGGAGGGTGTCACCTTCAGGGGGTGTGGTCCAGGAGAAGCCAACAACACACCTTCCTGTTCCACCAGCACTGCAGCCACTACAACAGAGGCAGCCCCCAACCCCTGCAGCCTATATGCTGCCCCAGGGCCCCAGAGGCTGGAGGGGGTGGAAGGGCAGACAGAAGAGGTTGGGGCCCCCTCAAGCTGCTGCCACAGGATGGCAGGATGGGAGCCTTTGGGCCCAGCCACTGTGACACCCACTTTTCCTTTAGCCATTTCTTGCCTTGGCTTCCCAAGTCACACTGCCCCGCCTCTCTCCCCTACTCTGAGGCTCCGCTGGCTAAGGGCCTGCCATAGGATGCCCTCGTCCCTCATGAGCAGCACCTCCAAGGCAGAGTCACCTCCTGGGCCCCACATCCTGCCTCTCTCATCACCACAGTCAAGGTGGGGCCCCTCCCCAGCCCAGCCCCCTGAGAGTGCCCTTTGACGCTAGCATACACAGGTTCTAGCGGGCTTGCCACCCACGTGCGGCAAAGCCTGGGTAGCTCCTCCCTGCCTCCAGTCTCCACTGCCCACCCCCAGCCCTGCCTCAGGGGGAAGCCTTGTTCACAGCTCCCCTTCCCCACCACGAGCACCAAGGACGGCCTCTTCCTGAGGTGTGCTGTCCCAGTGGGGCTCAGCAGAGAAGCTGGTCACCCTGCTCCCTCCAGGAGGTTCCCAGGCCCTGTCAAAGAAGCCTTTTTCTGGGAAGGCTGGTGCTACCAGCAGAGCAATGGAGGGGGGAACGCCTGCTGATCCCAGGAGGGTGTCCAAATTCTGAATTCCCTGCTTGACCTTCTAGCTTCACAGGTCCTCAAATCCTCCTACCTGCTGGGCTCGGTGCCGTGCCCTGTCACAGACCTGACCTTGTCCCAGCCCTGATGAGAGCCAGCAGGTAGGGGAACTGAGGTCCTCACCCATGCTTGCTACCACAGTCTGCTCCTGCCCCCAGACTCAGGACCCTACGCTGCCCCTCTCCCTGCTGGTCCACCCAACCCACACGTCCAGTCTGCATCTCCCCAGACCCTCCCTGATGCCGCCAGCACAGAGGGGTGCAGAGTGGTGGCAGGCAGGAACCTGGCCTGCAGGCCAATAGC
The DNA here is from genome assembly GCF_029281585.2 of Gorilla gorilla gorilla. Classification (NCBI taxonomy): domain Eukaryota; kingdom Metazoa; phylum Chordata; class Mammalia; order Primates; family Hominidae; genus Gorilla; species Gorilla gorilla. The sequence continues at coordinate 32,413,482 of NC_073240.2, forward strand.
CCACCTATGGCCGGCAGGAGCCCTGGCCCCACCACCAAGTGCCTGGGATGTCCCTCGCTAGAAACAGAAAGATTTCGAGGCACAGGTGGTATTTTCATTTCTTCTTCCAGTTGAAGGTGATGCCTTTAAAAGAGAAAGAAAGATACGGAAGTGAAGGCTGCTGTGTGACACAGAAGTCAGCCTGGGGGGCCTGCAAGGAAGGGACGCCTCATGTCCTGAGAAAGCTGGGGCAGGGGGCAGCATAAGGCCTTGGGGCTCTGGCCTGGAAGCTCCTGCAGAGGAAGAAGAGAACCCACGGAGGAGCTCCTGCCTGGCTGTGGCCTGGGGGCTTTCCACAGCTGTGTGGGTGGCCACAGCTCCAGGGTGGCTGAATACTGGTAACAGCGGTGGGGGGTCCATCATACTCTTTACCAAAGGGTCAGGTTAGAGTGGACTAGTCCGGAAGGGGAAGGACAGCAGCTGCTATGCAGGAGCTCAGGCCTGTGGCCAGGGCGAAGGGCCCGTGTGGAAATCTCTCCTTCTGGCCTCAGAGAAAAGCAGAGGACAGGAGGTCGGAGGAGAAGGCTGTGAGTTTCAGAAAAAGGAAGAGGTGCTTTCTGGAAGCCACAGATGGGTAATCTTCCCAGAAACAGAGCTTCAAGATCATTGACCTGGTGTTCTGTGCGGAACAGCTCTGGGTTCCCGTCAGGGTTCTCGGGGACTCCTGAGAGATATGCCTGGGCCGTGGGCATCTCAGCGTGAGGCAGGCATCTGTACAGAGGGGCTCACGCACGCCTGAGCCAGATGCCGGCACAGAGGGGCACACCTGTGGAGCTGCACTCCCTCTGAGCTCAGATATTCTTCCTCTAGAACCAGAACCCCCATCAGTGCCTACAAACAGTACCCTCCGGGAAACAGAGACAACCAGGGGTGAGAGATGGGGAGCAGTTGCAGCCCTCCCCAGAAGGTCATTTGCCCCCGGTAAACTGACGGTGCAAATATGACCTCGCGTGGCCCACAGCATCTGACGACTTTACACCAGGCTGGCAGGGCAGACACCCGGGTCAGAACTAAGCACACTAAGCCCTGGTGTGGTCAGTCTCAGGCTGCGGCCTCACAACCACAACAGCCAGGCAGGATGCTGCCCATGTAGGGCCACTGGAAGACAGTGAGCACGGCAGGGTCCCCTGGTGAGGGGAATGGGGGCCAAAGGAACGGTGCACCTCCCGGGCTTTCTCTGTCCCACCCTCACACTCACGGATTTCCTGTCAGTTTCAGGATGGGACCCTGCCACGCTCCTGGAGATCCCCTGCTGCTTGCTGCTGGGCACGCGGTGCTCACTCAAGGCAGGATCTGCCCCCACCCCAGTGCTCTCCAGGCAGGTGCCCGAATGGGCAAGAGGCAGGCCAGCGGTGCAGCAGGGCAAAGGCAGGCTGAGGCGGAGGCACAGGCCTCCAGGCCCCCAGAGCAGCACACAGGGTGGAGCCACAGGCCCTGCCCTCAGACACCACGCCCTCAAGGGACAGAAACACCAGCCAAAGCCAGGCCCCTCATGACACTCAGGCAATGAGTGAGGAATGCCCAAGTCCCCACTCCACCCCTGTCTGCTGGCACCCCACAATCCCAGCCCGATGCAGCACGCCTGCCTGCCGTCTGTCCTGCTCCTCTCCTGGCTCTGCCTGGGATCTCACAGCTGCCTCCTCCTGCCCAGCCCTATGGAACCCAGACCCAACCCCCACCTGCTCAAAGGCAGGGAGGCCAGGGTGGCACCCTCAGAAGGGCCAGGAGAGGACCCTGACCCACAGAGCCTGGAAGGCACCTGCCCCAAACTGCAACAGCTCACACTCCCTGGCCAGCCCCCAGGGTTGGCTTGCACCTAGCCTGGCTGTCCTGGGCTGAACCCTGGAACCTTGGCCTGCTCCTGGTTACTTGCGGCCCCTCCCTCCCCACTCAGGCGGCTTCCATGGGGGACCCAGGGAGGATCCCGCCCAGCCTCAGGACAAAGTCAAAACCCCTCCCACCCTCATCCTGCCCCACCCAGCAATCCTCCCAGCTCTTTTCTGCACTGGATTCCAGGAGATTTTGTTAAAAGAAAGGTTCCATTAGGTTTAGAATAAAAACCTGTAAACCCAAGGACCAGAACTCCTCCACATTCTTACAGCAAATTCTGTAATGGTTCCTTGGGGGAGCTCTCCCTCCCCACTGGCCCAAACCCCCACAGTCCAGAAGAGAAACAGGGCCCCTGGCCTGGCCCAGCCCAGTCTCAGCTCCTAAGCAGCAGGTGAACCCTTTCGCCATGGGCCAGCCATGACAGTAGGGTGAAGTCACCCGCAAAGGCCACCAGCCAAGGCACTGAGGAGCCAAGCTTGGCAAATGTCTGGGTGGCTGGGGATTCCTGGCGTTGGTGCCTGGCACCCCTGCCACCTCCCCTGGAGCCCCTGCCAGCCAGACACATGAAAACGTCCAGCCACGGCGTGTTTTCAGAGCATGCCCTGGCTTAAAAGGCAGGTGAAGGAGGCCACTCTGCTGACACTCCTCCAGTCCTGCCACAAAGAGGGGAAAGCCTAGGTGCCCACTCCCCTCCTGACACAGGCTGGAGGGGTGGATCTGGGATGTCTCTATCTGCACAGAGATGGGTATGGGTGTGGGGAGAGCCCCACCTCTGGAGCTGGAGTGACAGGCTCAGGGTGGTGTGGGTGCCCAGCGCTAGCAGGAGGTAGCTGCTAAGTATTGGCAGCTGTTTGTCCCAGGCGGTTGGAAAACATCCCCCAGGGCCAAAGTCACCCCTGACAGCCAGGCCATTTGTGCACAGTAAGTATTTAGAGCAGCAACCAGGCATGGGCCACTTGCAACGCGTGGCTCTCCTGTCTCTGCTGCCATCTCAGAGGGAGGGACACTGAACACATTATACAAAGACTGACAAGTGACCAGAAGTATGGGTGGGGACAGGGGATCAAGAGGTCTCCCAGGGAAGACTAAGGAGCAGGTTAATTCGTGCACCAGAGCCTCAGACCTCTCCAAGGAGACCTTCCCCATGGAGTCATGGTGACCCGCAGTCAGTGGGCACATCCTCACATCAGGACTCAGCCTGGCCCGAGGGCTGTGTGTGCTGTTGGAAAGCCAGAGCTGGCCAGCTCTTAACAACAGGCAGTTTAAGTAGAAAACTTTTCCAGGTCATTTCTTGAAGTTGGAAATTATCTCCTAACATGAAATCCAGTTCTTGCTCCTGCGGTTCAGGAGACTGACGGCATGGGTGGGCACACAGACTCTGCCAGGGCCCATCAGCACCCAGGCCACCTGTGAGTCCCCAGTGGAGGCTGGATGCACCCCTCATGCCTCCTTGCCTTCTCCCTTCAGGTGAGCAGCCTGAAGGCTGGTCTCCTTCCCACTGCTGGGGGCTGACACCTGGTGGGAGGTGTGCAGACTTAAGACTGCAAGAGGCTGTTTGGGAGGCTGTGTGCACCCAGCCTGTCTGTGGGCACTGCACCCCGCCTTACGGCTGGGGGCAAGTCTGAAGTCCTGAAGGCAACTGCCTCTGCAGAACATGCAAATGTGGCCACCCCAGACCTTGCTGCTGTTTCTCCCAGGATGGTGTCTGCTGCACACCTGAGCCGGTGGGCCCTGTGCAAGGGTGCAAGACAGTCCCCAGCTCAGGTGCCACTCTACACCCAGTCACTCAAAGCAGAAGAGAGAAGAGGCCACTCATGACCACAAGAGCAGAGCACGGAGACAGTATGTGCCTCGGCGTCCTCCTCTCCCCAAGCACAGGAGCCTGGCCAGCAGGGGGATGCGGAAACTCCATGGCCAGGAGCGGCCCCGACCCCCTCCAGCAAGCAGGCCCTGCCTGGGGAACAGGCACAAGTGTCCACGGAGCAATCAGACGCCGGGAGAGCGAGGAAGGCCATGCTCTCCTTAGTCACTCCAAATGTTCACCTCCGACCACAGGAAGCACCTCTATACCAAATACACTCACAGGAAGACGGAAATAAAGCAGGAAAGGGGTGCGAAGGCCCAGCTCAGCAGCCAAGAGGCCAGCCTCAAGAAGGCCTCATGCTTCCCTTTAGGAAACAATCTTCATATTTGCAAACACAGAACTGCTGCCCCAAAAAAGAAAGAAAATAAAGAAAAAAATACATATATCCGCAGATGGCCCAAAGCTCATGAAGGCAATTACTCCTGTAAACAAGAAGTGGAATGCCTGTGGAAACGAGCGAAGCCCAGGCGAGACACAAAAATAGCAAACCTAAGTCCTGAGTGGGATTCTCCGGGCTGCTGATGGCTGAGATGCCGACGGCAGCGATGAGCTCGCCCCACTTGAAGGAGCTGTTATGAAGCGATCCAGTGAGGCAAGTTTTGCTGCAAACAGGATTTCTGTTGTTCTCTACTAAAGAGCTGTCAGTTAAGAAACCCGTCATGGTGCCTGGGTCTCAGGAGGAAAGGCGGGGCACCCAGCAGGGGACTGCATCCCTGGGAGGGCGGCCGGCATCCTCACCCAAGACTGCCCAGTGTGGGGAGTCTCACCCAGAGAATGCCTGGTCTCAGAAAGTCCTTCCCTTGGGGTGGGGTCACTCGGCAGGACTAGCATGGCCACCTGCAGGCACAATCTCTCCTGTCCCTGTAAGACTGCCCAAGACTACTGACACAGGGTGCAGGGCAACTTTCAAGCTCACCTCAGACAGGTGGACTTGTCCAGAACTGTTCTGATGACTGGTGACTGAGTCTTTCACCTTCAGGTTGAGGTTTCAGTTCATCTACTTCTGCTAATTAAAGAGTCTAGCCAGGCACAGCCTGTTGGTACCTGAGAGGGGTTGGTTACCTGGTAACACGTGAGGCTCACCTGAGACGGGGTCACCACTCCCTAGTCTGAGCATGCCTGATGTCTAGCAACAGGGTCTCCATAGCAACAACAGGATGCTCACAGAAGCTCACAGACTGTACCACTTTTCTGCAGCCAGTCTGGGTTTATCCAGGATACAGACGCGGAAGCTGAGGCTGGATGCGCTTGGGGCTGGGATGCCGGGAGCATCACCCCACATGCTGTGTCACACGGTGACTCTGGGAAGGGGGGCTCAGGGCAGGCTGTGAGGATCCTGGAAAGTGACCCAGCACCTGCTTTAAAACAGTAGTTCTGGGCTGGGTGTGGTGGCTCACACCTGGAGTCCCAGCACTTTGGCAGGCTGAGCTGTGAAGATAGTGTGAGCCTAGGAGTTTGAGGCTGTGGTGAGCCATGATCGCACCACTGCACTCCAGCCTGGGTGACAGACTGAGACCCAGCCTCAAAAAAAAAAAAAAAAGTTCTGAATTGTCCCAGCCTCAAAAAAAAAAAGTTCTGAATTGTCTATGTGTCTGTTTCTTTTCAAAAGAGAAGACAGCAAATCTGTCTGTTTATTTAGGTGCCCATGAACAATACTGCAGGGGGTGAAATTCTGCTCTTGCAAGTTGATCACCACTTACCCGACACACACACGTACACACACGTGAACACACACGCACACACACCCCTCCTACTGGGTGCCTCACCCACATTCTACCCCTCTGCTCCTAGAGGCAGCATGACCAGACCCACCTTCACAGTGAAAACCCAGAGATGGGCTCAGCCTGTCCCACTCTGAGGCCAGGGCTCCTCATCACTACGCCACAGTGCCTCTGTTTAGATAACAAAGAACCAACAGACAAGAAGGCCTTTCTCTGATGAAAAATAAAACACTGAGAGCCTCCCAAGGAAGGTCATGCAAATACAACATTTGTGGAGTCAAGCTTCCATGAGGCGATCCAATAAGAGAGACACAGCAATGTCTCGGGGCTCCAGGTCCAGAGCCCAAATTGTCAGGATGAACACAGGGCACAGGGGCGCTGGGTCTCCCGTGAAACTCCCAAGTGTGCTCATGTTTTGGACTCCTTTAACACTTTCCAATACTATTTCAATACCTTTGACTTGAGATTTTTTTCTTTTGTTTTTAAGATAGGATCTCCCCGTGTCGCCCAGGTTTGAGTGTAGTGGCAAGATCGTGGCTCACTGCAGCTGCCACCTCCTGGGCTCAAGTGATCCTCCTGCCTGCAGGCTCCTGAGCAGCTGGTACAGGTGTGTGCACCACCATGCCCAGTGGAGTCTCACTATGTTGCCCAAGCTGGTCTCGAACTTCTGGGCTCAAGCAATTCTCCTGCCTCAGCCTCCCAAAGTGCGGGGATTACAGGCATGAGCTACCATGCCCAGCACGAGTTTTTTCTTGAACACTAAAAAAGTATATTTTCCAGGAAAAAAAATCAAATTCTGCATACATCTTTGAAGGGGGTGATGTTAGCAGGAGTGTTTCTGCTTTACAAACAGAGAAAGGATGACAAGAAAGGAACTGAGCACCCAGGTGAGGAGGGATGCTGGGGCCCTCACCACAGCCCTGTGCCACCCAACCGCAGGAGAGCTGCCTGTTCAACAGGGAAACCTAGAAAGGCCAGGAGGCTTGGGGTGTGCACAAGCAACACCAGGCACTCATTCCAAAACAAATGCAGCAAATCTGAACATCTTTTTTGGTGCTGAGCTCCCTTGGCAACTGCCACAGCAGCTGCTGCACAGAGAGGCTTTGTAGGCAGGTTCACGCCTGAGGGTGGCCATGAGGGCAGTGGAGAGAGGACCCACGAGGCAGCCCAGCCCAACTGGGTACATCCTCAGCCTGCCTGAGTCATGAGAAGGGACCCAAATAGACCTGCAGGCCTACAACGAAGACGAGACCCTGGAAACAGGCCTAGAGGCAGAGAGGCTCACAGGACACACCACCCACCAGGGCAACCTGGGTCAGCCCTACTGACAGTAAAATAAACAAAGCCACTTCCCTGGATCCTCACCTGGCTCCTCCATGGGGCAGGTGACTCTTTACAAGATAATCCATGGGTGGGCAGAGCAGGGAAGCCCAGTGAAATCCAAGGTGAAGGGTCAGGCCTGCACGAGAGCCCGCTGCTGCATCTCCCACAGCAAAGTGCCACCTGGGGCACTCCCACGAGACAGCAGGCAGGGGGCGGGAGGACATCCACTGGGTGCAGCCAGCCCAGGCTACCTAGGTGAGCAGTTAGAATTTAACAGCAAACACCAACAAGGTATAAACAAGCACATGCCCTGACCTGCAGGGAGGGGGCCAGGCCTCTGGCGGGAGAGTCCAGCACTGGGTGGGAGGGCGCTCCTCGGGCTCAGTCAGATGCATCAGCCTTCAGACAGCTTCTGGAAGCACCAGTTGTGGGTATCTGAACACCCAACAGGGGAGAGGCATCTCCCCAAAATTTTCCATGGAACTTAATTAGCCTCAAAGCCAATAAAATCCTGGTGTGGTGTCTACGTAAGCAAGCCTGGTCCCTGGATCGTGGCCAGTGCTCTCCCAGCCTCCCGTGCCAGCTGTTGGCAGTGGGGGGCCCTCTGTGCTGCCCCCGCACTGCCTCACCAGGGCCTTGCCACCGTCTAAAAGAAAAGTCAATGAATCACTAAAACATTCCTCCTATAAAGGGAAGACAAATGTTTATTAAGAAATTATAGAAACCAGGTCAGACATTTTGGTATCTTAGTCATTCTTGCTAATTTAAAAAAAAAAAAAATCAAAATAGAAACCCATCCTAGAAACTTGAGACAATGGGAACTTCTGTAGCCAGGAGCACTTGGAGCCATGGCACAGCCCAGTTGCCAAGGCAACCCAGTGTTTACCTCCAGTTCTGCTGTGTAGGAGGACCCTGACCGTGAGCAGGGACAGTCAGCCAAGCCACCTCCTCCCAACACCCAAGGGACAGGCCGCCGGGGCATCCCCAGAGGGCGGAAGGAGGAAGCCACAGCCTCCCCAACAGTGTCTCCCAGGATGAGCAGCTACAGACAGCACAAAGAAGGGGTGCCTTCACCCTCCCTCCTCAGGCCCCCCCTGGGGTCTGCTCCCCTGTATACCCACCTGCTGCTTGTCCTGAGGGCTGGAAACCCCTGAAGGCTGTTAAAGAAATGCTCAGATCCCACAGTACAAGGGGGAGTAAAGGAAGTGAGAATGGGGCCAGACTGAACCTCAGCTTGGCAGCCAAGGAGCTCAGTTCCCATCCATTAACCCGGCCAGGGCCAGGATCCCAGCAGGCTGCTGGCCCCCCTGGTTTGCAGAGGAGGAGCAGAGAGACCAGGGGGCAGAATGGCCCAAGATGGAGTACCTCATCAGGGACCAAGGGTACACACCCTCTGGCTTGGCTCCAGGGTCTCACCCTCCATCCTGAAGGCTGGTTCTGCCTACACAGCCACGGCTGGGCACGCACTGCTGCTTCCTACCCTGCTCTTGTAGAGACCGGCCTTTAAGTGATATAGCCCCACTGGGGTTCATAGGGCTGGGAGAAACAAACATTGTGCTGCAGCCCGCACCACCTGGCCAGATGCCTCAAGACTGGGTTACTTCCAGTGGAACGATTGTTCTGAGACTTGGCTGCATGGCTGACCACGTGTGCATGCGCATACACAAGCACATATACACATGCTGCAAATACGGGCATATATACACACACACATACACATACACATGCACACACTCACATAAATGTCCATCTTCCAAGGCCATGTGCAGTGCTAGATGTGCAAAGGAATTCAAACGCTTGGCTCATAATCCAGGGCAACTAGGAAGATCAGGGAAACAAACTTTGAAATTTCTCAAAGGCTAAAGTGAGTGAACTTAAGAATGATACAATTTGTCCAAAGCAAACTGCTGAAGTGTACTACCCAGCCCATCATTAGGGAAACTTCAAATCACAAGCTATAAGTAGCCAAGGCTGTATTTCCTGTAAGACTCTAAAGCCTGACAGTAATTCAGGACAACCACCTACCTGCTCGCCAACACAGCAGCTCTGCACCTGTGACAGTAGACACTGACAGGCTCCTGCTCTGTCAGCCGCAAAGGGGACACAGTATAAAGTGCTAAAACTAATTTCAACCTTGATAAAAGATGGTATCCTGCAAAGCCCCTCAGGCTTACCCAGAGAATGCCCTGGCACCTTAGGCCAAGCAGCAAAGTACAGTCATGCACCACATAATGACGTTTCAAACAATGACAGTCCACGTGGGATGAGAGGCTGGTCCCATAAGACGATACCCCATTTTAATTGTACCTTTTCTATATTTAGATACAAAATGCTTACCATTGTGTTACAGTTGCCTACAGTATTCAGGACAGTACTATACAGGCTTGCAGCCTAGAAGCAAGAGGCTACACCATACAGCCTAGGTGTGCAGTAGGCTATGCCATTTAGGTGTGCATAGTAAGCGTATTCTATGATGTTCACATAAGGATGAAACTGCCTAACAACACACTTCTCAGAACGCACCCCTGTCATTAAGAAACCTATGACTGTAATTTTAGAAAGGGCCTGCCATGCAAGCAGAAAAAAAGGGCACTCTGGAAAAGATAATAAAACCTTGGGCATCTTCCCTCAGAACGCACAGCTGCAAGGGGCCAGAGCCCCTGTGGGTCCTAACGTGCTGCTGTCCAAGGCCTCCTTCTGCCACACCATCCGTGCTAGAAGACAAAAACAACAACTGGTGGACAAGCACAGGAGAAACCTTCCACGTGTAAGGTGGGCAGAGGAAGGAAGTAAGACCTCAGCGATGGGATGGAGGGAATCTGAGTCCCTGCCTGCCCTGCCGCAAGCCACTTAGCATGCCTAGTGGGAGAGGGACATGGGGGCAGATGGCACCCCTATGGATGCCTTCAATGACGAGTAAACAAACCAGACATGGACAGTCATGCAGGTGAGGACAATGGGGCAGTAAGTCTGGAGAGCAGATAGGCCAAAATATGCAAAGCAAGACCATGGAGAGCTTGCCAAATGCTCAGACTGAGTGTCACATTTACATATCCCAGATTCGGATGTGTGGGAACCATGTCATTAACCCCCATTTATCCGCCCTGGTCCCTGAAAATGTGTTGGGGTTTGTTGTTGCTATGATGCCCAGGTGCACCCAAGGTGCTGACCCCGGCTCCCAGATCCTGGCTTTGAGCAGCACCCCCAGCCAGTGGCCCAGGTGAATAGCCTTAACCTTTTTGGTAACCCGAAACCAATGACCTGCTGGACCCATGCCCTCTGCCCCACTCCCAGTCAACAAAGGAGTCAGGTTCTAAGACTCACATATGCCTTCGCTCTATTTCCAATCTCTTTTCCAACAATTCCTTGCAGACACCCCTATTCATGCTCTGCCATCAACTTTAACCTCTACCAATACCCCTAAACCAAGTTCTCTTTATTATTTTTCTTTTTAGTGAGCATTTAGACAATAAAAGGGTTAAAGACAAGTAGAAAGGCTCAGAGTTGTTTATCAGAGGAGGAAATTCTGGCTGTATCACAGGCCCTGCACATACTTAGGTGTGGCCCAAGAAGGACTCTCAGGTCTCGCTAACCCATGCATACCCGTTAGATCTCCAGGGAGCACCTGACCACCTCCCACATGCCAGGACACTTGGCCTCCCCATCCACAGCTTGGACCCACATATGGAAGCATAAGGCCCCTGCCATCCCCAGTGGCCATAGGTCTTGGGGTCACTGCTTTGTTCACAGGCTCTCCTTACTCCAGGAGGAAGACAGATGTGTCCCCCAACGAGGCCAGACCGGGAAAGGATGGTGGCCCCCCAAGCATTAGCTGCCAGTGCTCCAAAAGGGAATGAGGAGGCCCCACCCAGGGCCCTGACCACTCGCCAGGCTGCTCAGGCATCACCTCACCTCCCATGTGTGTCCAGTGTACGCTGGGGTCGGGGGAGAAGCCCGTGGCTCCTCTGAGCCCACGTCATCCTCTCCCCACTCCCAAGCTTCCTCCCACCCGGCCTGTGCTCACAGGAGACAAGCACGTGACACGACTCCACCTTTAGAAGCTTCTCCTGAGACAGGAGGCCAAGGTACCAAAGAGCCACATGCTCTTTGGTAAGCGATTTTTGCTCTGGGCCTTCAATTCTTGCAGAGCTCTTTCATGATGCAGCGTGGGCTCCAGCTTCAAGGAGACGAGCCTGTGCCCTGTGCCTGGGGACCCAGGGTCACCCATCCATGCAGAGTAAGCCACACCCCTGTGGCACCAGCATAAGGACATTTAATCTGAGACATCAAGCTTCAGTGCTTCCCCAAACAAGTCACCTTGGGACAGACTGGCCAATGGCCACGGAGTGCAGCCAAGTTTCTGGTTAGCAAGTGTTTTTGTGTGATGAACTTCAAAAATGGAGAACAATAAACAGAATCCTCCCCCTGCCAAGTGTGCTGTCTTGTTTGTCCAGAAAGATGTTGGTAAAAACCAGGGACTGGTCAAGGCTGTGTTTCTGGTGCTCGGTACCATGCTGTGCCCTCCCCCCACCCCCTGCCCTGCCACCACACACACACACACACACACACACACACAATGCCCAACAGCAAATGGCAATCACAGCCTGGCCCTGCCTCAGGAGGGGAACTGAAGCAGTGTGGAGGACACAGGAGCCAGTCACTCTGCTGGGCAGGGCAGCAGGGTGTGAAGGCATAGCCCTTTCACCACAGCCCTAGTTTCAACTGAACAAACTCCATGTCTCCACCAAAAGCCTGACTCACAAACAGCTGGTAACATTTGCTGGGGGTGAAGACGGACCTAAGATCTAAAACTGAACTAGAAATTAGAAGTTCCACATAGCCACTATGTTCCAGGTGTGGATGCTCCCCCATTCAGCAAGCATGAGCAGGGTGCCACGTCCACTCACACACACACCCATATGTGTTTCTACACATGTACGTGGCTATGGAGGCATACGTGTTTATGGCCAAATGGCAGAGCTTTTGGTTGGGTGAGGATTTCTTCTGTGCCCAGTGCCCAATTGATGCCAAGAGTAAAACAAGTTCGAGTGTCTGTTATTTTGGCCCAGAAGAGTGTCCAAAGCCTTCTGAACTCAGTATCTCCCACCCCGAGGACTGCACTGGTGGCTGTCTCCATGACCCCAACCCCAGCCACACAACACAGTGGCTGCTTCTGAATTGCCAAGCTGGAGAAAAGTTTATTCCCATCTCGACAGGAAGTTGACTTCTCAAGAAAATAATACCATTTGGGGCTTTGAAAGGAAAGAAAAGGTCGGGTGTGGTGGCTCATGCCTGTAATCCCAGCACTTTGGGAGGCTGAGGTGGGCGGATCACCTGAGGTCAGGAGTTCGAAACCAGCCTGGCCAACATGGTGAAACCCCGTCTCTACTAAAAATACAAAAATTAGCTGGGCACGGTGGCAGGCGCCTGTAATCCCAGCTACTTAGGAGGCTGAGGCAGGAGAATCACTTGAACCCGGGAGGCGGAGGTTGCAGTGAGCCGAGATCGTGCCATTGCACTCCAGCCTGGGGGACAAGAGCGAGACTTCGTCTCAAAAAAAAAAAAGAAAGAAAGGACAGAAAAACAGGCTCAGGTGTGTGGACTTAGGACAATTTTTGTTTATTTCTTGAAAGCACATAAAGACTCACCAGGGCTTTGAGAGTGTCACCCGCCGTAGGCCCTCCCCAGCCCTAGGAGACAGGCTGCCTGTGGCCACAGGGCCAGCATTCAGGTGGGCTGACCAAGAACACACTCACAGTTACCCTTGAGCTGGCTATTAATACCATCTGGAGCCATTTTCATTCAAAAGAAAATCAGGGTGTCTTGTCTGTTTGGGGAAAGGAGCACCTAGGCCTCCTCCAGGTGGTCCTTTGACTTCAAAAGCCTTCCAAAGCTGAACCCAACCCCCAACATCTCTCCAGTCAAGGAAGTTGGAAGATGGAGTAGAAACCAACCAGGTGGACAGAAAAGGCTGAGCCTGGCCACCCACCTTAACCATGTGATCCTGCAGTAGGACAGGCTAATATCCCATGCCCCCGCCCCCATGAGGCGATGGAAGTGCCCAGTATCACCTGTGCCATATTTTGGACCAAAATTTGTTTAAACCAGACCTGATCACGGGAAACAATCAGACCAATCCACATTGTGAGTTGTTCTACAAGACAACTGGCTTTGGGCCTTCAAATGCCAGCGTAGCATAATAAAGGACCAAAAGATGGGAAACTATCCTAAACTAAGGGAAACTACAGAGGACAACCAAATGCAATGTGTGATTAACTGGATCCTGAATCCTATACTGGACATTTTAGGAATCACTAGGGGAACTGAATATGGACTGCATATCAGATAATATATAATATTTAAAGAGAGAGGCGAGATGGAAAAGGGAGAAAAATATAGACAAAAAATTAATTTTTCTTTCTTTAGAAAGAAAAAGAGGAGAAAAGGAGAAAAATGTGGCAAAATATTACCAAATGACCCTATGGGAAGAGTATAGGAGTGTTCACTATACTACTCCCTCAACCTTTAAGAAGCAGCAAAAATCTGTGCAGGAAGCCGTGTGCTGGGGACATCCAGATTTCTACTACTACAGGGCCCTGCTCACCTGCAGTCACCTGAAACACTGGTCCAGACAGGAGTGGCAGTAGGACACAGCAGGTACACCCACCTCGGGGGCGGCTGCCCAGGCTCAAGCCCCAGCTCCAATCCCTGTTCCACCCTCACTTACTGTGTGACCTTGGGCATGATTCCTAAGGCATCAGAGCCTTAGCTTCCTTATTTGAAATTTAGTATTAATAATAGAGCCTACTTCATAGGGTCCTTGTGAAGATTAGATAGCTTGATGTAAACTAACACAAACAGAACGATGCCTGGCCCCTAGAGCAAACAGTCTGGAAATCTTAGGATTGTGAAAGTTGAGTGTACCGTTCTAGAAGTTTTTATTTTTAAAACTATTTTAATTGCTTCCTGAAAACACAAACTGAACACACTTCACAGTGCCATGGTATCTCAAGATCCCTGCTAGAGTGTTCATTATTCCAGGGTCTCTCATGCAGACCTCAGGGATTGCTGCGGAGAAACATGTGCCTCTCCACAAATGGCCCCATGCTTGTTCCAGTGCTGGTTGACTGTAGGGCTTCTTCATGACCCATTTAAACACACACACTTACACACGCATATGTTAACAACCTGCTGGTTTGTTTCTTCCCCTGCCTTTAGCTGCCATCCATGTCTTTTGCCCTTCCCCAGTAACCAATCGGATTAAAGCTATGTGTAAAGGGGGAGCACACAGGATCTAAGGGCAGGAGGCTGTCAGAAGCTTGAGAAGTGGGTTTCATGGCACCTACTCAGAAGGATCAGGCCCCCATCTCTGCGGTGTTCCAGACATGTGAAGCCCCAGACACAGGCTACTGGTTTAATGAACTGCGTCCTATCAGTTCGCTCAGGCAGCACAGCTTCCAGCCTTCTTTCAGCAGGGGGGGAAGGGGGGGGTGGAGATGGCACCACACCAGCCCCCATCCTACTGCTCCAGGGCTGAGTGCCCACCACACACTTTCCAATCTCTGTAAAACCAGAACTGAAGATGGCCAAGAGAGCCAGCCACCAGGCGTGCGGGAGTGACAGTGGTTTTGCTAGTACTGTTTTAAACGTTCTCAATGTTCTCACACATGCAAAAGGAGAACTGGGAGAAGTAAACATTTTCAAGAAGGTGGACTGGCGACACAATAGGTCTCTCCCTCAGAGCGGGGACTAACAAGTGTGGTCTCTTTCCTTGAAAAACATAACAGTAACTCCACAACAAATTTAACCAACACTTATCAACCCTGTCAATACCACCACTAGGTCTCAATCCTACAGAAATGCCAGCTCCTCTGCACCAAGACACAAACACACCACAGTCCACTGCTACACAACTTGTAATAGCAGAAAAAACAAAAAAAGGCAATGTAGCTGTCCTTTCCATAAGTGAAGGGTAAATAAGTTACAATGCAGCCATATAACCACATCTTGGAATACCATGCGGCTGTGAAAAAGAATGAAGATGCCTCATTTAAGCAAACACACAGAACAAAATGCCAGCAGTGAGACACTTGCTAGGATCCTATTTAAGTATGTTTCAAAATGTCTACGTGGACACACACGTATGCATACGTGCAAATCCATCTAGAAGGTCTGTAAAGAAAAACACCAATGTGGGGTAACAGTGGTTTGGTGGCGGTGCAGGCTGGCACCTCCCATGCTGCATACACTTCTGCATTGTTTGAGGAGTTTCACACTAGGGCCACTGGCAGCCTGGGACTGCGAAGGTACTAGAGGGAGGGGTGGGCGTGCTGAGCCACTGGCCTGTGTGTGTCTCTGAACAAAGCACGGGCCACCAACAAGCCTGGCTTTGCCCTGGGTAAAGGAGATCCCACCCAGATGCCCTCTGCTCTGCCAGATGCCCTCTGCTCTGCTTTCCCAGGCAGCAGCATCAGGGAGGACCTGCAGGGTGCCCAGGGGGCGGTGTGCTTGGAAACAACTCTCTAAAGCCAGAGTGTGCCCTGGGGGAGGGGTCGCAATAATCTGTCAGGATCAAATCCTTGCTTCAATGGATAAAGATAAATTTCAGGTGAACCCCACCCAAATTGTCACAGGAAATGACTGACAGAATGTGATCTTACTCTACTTCCCTCCTCCACCCCAAACAGGGCCAGGTGACCACAAACATGCCTCGGGTTCTGCAGGAGGGAAGGCTGGGCACGCCACTGTGCCCACCTTTCCATTGGACCCCCAGAACCCAGAGAGGGCCCAGCATGCAGAGAGATGTTTTGGCTCCAGCGCTGGAGGGAAAACAGGGCACAGAGCAGTTTTGAAAACAATTCTCTGTGGGAACAAATAGGTAGAAATGTATTCAGGGTCTCTCTGCCAAGAAAGACCAAGTGGCCATTCTGCTGGGGGCCTGCCAAGTCTCCCCATTCAGGACAACACGCAGGACTCTCCAGAGGCAGGATCTGGGCAACCAGTCTGCCCTCAAGAGGGCCCCAGCCTGACCTATCGAAGGTGAGTCCTTGAATTTCTGCATCAAAGCACCTCAGGTTCCAAGAAAATCTGCTCCTGGTCTTGCTGCTCCCCTAAGCCCCTCTTAGCAAACTTTCCAGGTCTGGACTCGGAAGTTCTAATTGGCCAAATAATAAAGTAGCACGAGCTGCAAAGATGCTTTTCTTGGTTTTGTGTTATTATGCATTGTTATAACATCAACAATTACCTAAATGTGACAGAGACCAATGTGTCCACAGGATAACTCCTGGAAGAGTGGGAGTGGGAAACCACACTGCTACACAGCTAACCAGGACAGAAAGCTCTTAGCATGCAGCTGTTCAGAGAATGGGGGTGGAAAATCAGAGCAGAGCCACGGCCAAGGGACCACAAGTGCCTCCAGAGTCAAGGCTGACCCTTGCACTTCTCAAAGGGTCTTCACATACTTGACCTAATTTCCCTGAAGACTTTGCAGGTGGTCAGGGCAGACATCATCACCAAGTTGCAGGGAGATCTGGGAACCGATCCCTGGTCACATAGAGGAACAGCACAGAGCAGCTGGCCACCTTCCTGGTTGTGATATTCACCCTCTGCCATGAAATTACTGTGGATCCTGGAAATGCGGGAAGTGGGGCGGGGGCACCTTCCCGCGCCTAATGGAGTACGGGGCCCGGCATGACCTCAGTCACTGACTGCAGAGACCCCACAATGCTGCTAGACTAGGCCCACAAACCACGGACACCTCAGAGCCCACGGCTGCAGCAAAGCCATCACCTTGTGGCCTGCCTTCTCAGTCATCCCTGAGGCCTGCCTGGGTTTCTCCCTTCTGCAAGATGCTCTTTTCTCCCCCAATAGCAAGCTCCTCTTCTCCCTTGAGGAACACCAGTTACTTATGCTCTGCACACCTGGGAAGGGGCTGGAAATGGGCTTCCCAGGGGTGCCCTCCACCAGATGCTGAACCAGACTCCCTCCAGAGGCAGGTTTCTGGGCAGTTCAACTCTCATAATGGGTCACCTGGGGTACCGGTAACATGCACTCCCAACTGCAGGCTGGAACTGTGTGTACTAGGTCAGCATCAGGGGCCCGGAAATCTGCATTCTTCCCAACTCCCCGCCACCCCGCTGCCGGAGCCCTGTGCACTTCCAACTTTGAGGCCGGCTTCCACCCTGGAGGTAGGACTTCTGATGTCTGCACACCTGAAAGGTGGAATAGTTTCTCTGCTTCAAGAACGGGCACTGTAACACACTGCAGACATTCAAAGGGTTGGTCCCATTCTCTTTTGCCTGCCTTCGGTTTCCAGGCGCTCCGAGGAAACTGGCCCCACCTACAGCGGGAGGCCCCGGTCTCCAGCGCCCCTGCGCCAATATTCTAGTCAAGGGGCTCGCGCGGGGCCAGAGCCTGAAGCGGGAGATGAACCCACCAGGAAGACATCCCAAGGCTGAGGCACTGACGAGCCGGCCCCGCCCACGACGGCAAGCCCCTCCCCTCGGCCACCCCCCTCCTCAATTCCCCGCTACCGGTGCTGCCGAGTGACAGGCCACGCTGACAGGAGCCGTAGAAAAATTTCCCAAACATTAAGTATCCTGCCCAGCACGGGCATCATCCCCCAAAGCGGATCTCAACCCCAGCCACGCCCCAATCGCTGCCCCCACCCGATACTCAGGATCCACCTGGAGCCGAGCTGAGCCTAGCCTGGCCCCTCCCCCAGGGCCACACCCACCCTGCAGCCGCGTCCCGAGCTGAACTCTTAGCCCACACTGACTCCCACCCCCAACATGAGCCCCCACACCCTTAACTGACCCCGAATGCCTAGAAATGGCCCCGCTCTCACCCTCTACCCCATCACCTGCCACGTGGTTTGGGGCGGCCACAAAAGCCTCCCGGGGGAAAGTTAGTCCGAGATCCGAAAGCCTCACCTGCAGACCTTGGGCCCTTGCAGTTCCAAATGTTAAAAAAAAGGAGCCTTCAGCTCTAGGGTATCCAAGGCTGCAGCTTTTTATGCCTTTTAATCACTATGTGAACTATTTTACAAATGAGAGACCACCACCCTTGGTCACAAGGCAACAGTATTCAATAGACGGGTTTTGAGCCTGCCCCCAAGGTAGAAGAGGTGAGTGTCACAGAAGAACTCACGTGAGCTCAGAGGAAGCATACAATTCTTTACACCAAAATGGGGAAGGACTGCCGTCCATTAAAATATTTTCATCTTTGTGTTAAAAACGAAACAAAAAGGGGGGAGGGAACCGCCACAGATGAATCAACTACAAAGTATCGGGCCGCGCGTGGGAACTGTTGCCGCTGGGCTGGCGGGGGCGGGCGGTGATCCCCAGGCTGGAGGCTCAGCGCCCGCCCTGGCGCAGGTGCCGCCCGCCCCGCACCGGCCCAGGGCAGGTGAGAGGTGGGCAGGCGAGAGGGCATCACGGAGGATGGGCAGCGGCCAGGGCATTCCTTTCCGGAGAGAGCCTCGAGGCCGAGGAGCCCTAGGGCCGGGCGCGCCCCCGCCGGGCCGGATGGGCGGGGGCTCCCACAAAGAGCCGCAGGCGGGGAGCGGGACCCGGGACCGCCCCCCGCATCACCCAGCGCCGCCGCTGACTTTGGTTACGACAAATTAAACCTTAGAGCGCTAGAAAAATTACAGGAAAAAGAGAGCGAAAAATGTGCCGAGTGGCAAAGGAAGCCTTGTCCCTGCGTGAACTTCGCCCGCCGCGCGCCGGGGCCGGCCCCTCCCCTCCTGAGCGCGCGCCCGGGCAGCGGGGGAGGAAACGAGGAGGGACCCCGGAGAGCGTCCCCTGCCCCCGCTCCGGGCGCCCCACCGTCACGAGTGCCGCCTGCGGTCCACACCCAGGCCGCCCGCACCTGCCCGCACCGCCTCCCGGCCGGGCGGGGTCCCCGCCCCCAGCCCAGATGACTATATCCGCCCCCGCGGCCCCACCCGAGCGCGCCCGGGTAGGGGGCGTGCCCGGCGGGGGCGCGGTCGCCTGGCGGGCGCCGGCTCCGAGAGCCAGGACCCGCCTCGCGCGACGCGCGGGGCCAGCCGCGGGTCGGAGCGGCAGGGGAAGGGGCGAGGCCCCAGGCGTCCCGGCCCGCCCGGCCCCCACCTCGCGCCCCGTCGGCGGCTCCGGGGGCGTGGTCGGGCAGCTCGCGCCGACCCCGTCCGCGCGATCCGGGCGCCCGCGCCGCCCCACTGACCTGTGTGAGTTCTCAGGTGCGCCTTGAGGTGCGAGGATTTCCCGTAAACTTTCTCGCAGCCCGCGTAGTGGCACTTGTGCTTCCTCTGTGGGGACTCGAGGTCGGCGCGACTTCGGCCCCGCCGGCCCCTTTGTCTGAGGCCCGGCTCGCCGCTCCCCGCGGGCCCCGGCTCCCGCTCGGGCTCCAGCCCCGCCTCGGGCTCCAGCTCGCTCCACGCCGGGCTGGGGGGCGCGGCCGCCGCGCCTTCGGCGCCGGGGGAGGCGGGCTCGGGGGCGGGCGGCGGCAGGCGGCAGGGGGTCCTCGCCTTCCGGGCCGCGGCGCCCTCCCTGCGCTCCACCGGGGCGGGCGCCGGCGCTTGCTGGTTGAGGTCCGCTAGGATCCGCGCCACCACGAAGAGCGAGGCGCTGTCCTTACCGTCGCGGCGCTCCTCGACGCGGGGCAGCGTGGGGGTGGCGGCCACGGCCGCGCCCTCGGGCCGGGACTCCGGCCCCTCCCGCGGCCCGTGCACGACCGCGCGGCTCGACATGGACACGAGGCACTCGGCGGCGAAGTGGTCCACATAGGCGGCGGCTGCCATGCTGCGGGCTGGGGCCGGCGGCGGTGCTCTTGCTGCGAGGCGTCAGCCGCGCATCCGCACCCACGGCCTCGGGAGAGCGGGCGGGGGGCGGGGGCGCGGCGCGCCCTCTCCTCGGGCTGGGCTGGGCTGGGCTGGGCTGGGCGCGCAGCCGCCTGTGCCGTCACCCGCGCGGCTCCGCGTCTGCGAGGCGCCGGCCCGGCCGGGCACCGAAGAGTGAGCGCATGGGGCGCGCGGGCGACTGGGGTCCCCGCGCGGCGTCAGGGGCGGCCGGTTCTAAGGATGCCGAGCGGCAACGTTAGGGACCACCTCGCCAAGTCGCGGCCGCAGCTTCGCCGCGCATTGTGGCAGGCGGGACAGCTGCCGTGCGCGCCGCGGCTCCGTGTGGGCGGCCCGGCCCCGGGGGTGGGCGGGGCCGGGGCCACATCTGGACCCGACGTCAGCCCCCAGCCACATCCTGGCGGCGCAGGTTACAGGCGGCGGCGGCTGCGGGGAGCTGCGCGCGCGCGGAGGGGGCGGGGACCCCAGAGCGCGCACCGGCGGAACGGAGCGGTCGCGTGCCCGCGCCTGGGCAAGGGGGCGTGACCGAGGGCCGGGACAGACGCCATTGGTCCGTGAGTGCACGGCCAGGCCAATCCGGGCCGTTAGAGGGGCGTGCCCGGTCCCGGGCGCTGCGCGCGCCAGTGGGCGTGTCCCCTGGGCCGGTGGGAGGAGGGGCGGAAACTGGAGCGGGGCGCGCTGACGCATGACGTCCGGGGGCGGCGGGCCGGGTAGTCGCGGCGCGGAGCGGCTGCTTGTACCCCCCGCGGCGGGGACACAGCGGGCACTTCTCTGCCGGAGCTTTTGTGTGGTGACAGCCTTGGCCCCCGGCATGGAGGGGAGCGGTTTCTGGAGGGCGCCATTTGTTCCTCCCGCGATGAGCGCCGGCGGGGAGGCGTGTCTGCCCGGCCGGGCGCGGGGCTGCCTAGGGGCGGAACGCACTCGCGCCGCGCCCTCCGCCGCCGGCTTGCCGGGTGGCCGCGCCTAGAGCCTCAGGCCGCTCGCCCTCCCCACGCCCCTGCCTTGCAGAGCTCCGGGAGTCCGGGCGGGGCAGCTCCCGCGGGAGGGACAGACTCCGGCTCGTTCCTGGCGGCCGGGGTCCGGTGTGCGGCCGCGCTGCCCTTGAGCTCGGGTCAGCCCGAGCAGGACTGGCCTCGGCTGGCGGTGAGCCTGGCTGCCCGGGTGGCGCGCCCACCGCGGCCTGTGCCTCCAGAAGCGAACTACGTGCCAGGGTGGCCGGAGCCGCTGCTGAGGGAACGCGGGGCCCCTTCCTCCCCCTCCCGCAGCAGGCCCGCTGCCAACTCTTCTAGGCTGCCCCTCTCCCACCGCGGTCGGGGGGGGCCTTCAAACGCCACCAGCTGCGAGGACCCCGCCCACCGCGCCCCACCCGCCCGCTGTCTGGGCCTCCCGGAGGAAATGCTCGGCTGCGCCCAGCCCGCGCCTCCCAGCCCGGGCCGGGCCACCTTGCCCTTGACTCTCACCGGTAACCCCTACCCCAGCCCGCGGCCCCAGCCATTCTCCAGGCCTGGGCCGTCCTCGGAGACGCCGGTGAATAACTTCCCACCGCCGCGGAACCGGGCTCAGCAAACCCCCTACTGCCTCACCCCGGTGCATTGTGCTTAATGGACGTTCGAAGGAGTCAGCCACCCTTGCTGTGTTCTGAGAGGAGCCTGGAGAATGAAGGAGCCCAGGCACTCACCCTCAGTGGACCCTCGCAGTGGGAGGGGGGTGTCATTCTTCTCTCAGAATTAAGGTTGATAGCCGAGTTCAAGTTCTCACCAAATTAATTTGGGGTTGGAGCTCAGTAAGACTGGTTTTCAGGTAACCGACGAGGGACCGAAACGGCCATTCTGGGTTGCGTGTTACGGTGAACAGCAAACTGCATGGATGTTTGAGCACCCTCAGTATCTGTAACTAAAACCCTGAAATGCGGTCTCGCTGATTGAGTTGCTACCCTCTGGGGTGACTAAAGGTGCTGGACTGGGTCTGGTCCCTTTAGGAGGGTCTGTGCTTGGTAGAAAGTAATCGTGTTTCTTCCAGGCAGATTGTGTTGATGACATTTAATAAGAGACGTGTGTCCTGACCAAGTAATGATTCGGAATGTTGCTGTATTCCCACCACATGTCACAATCAGTCACTTCTTAAGGAAGGAGTGGTCCTACACCAGCTTATCAGCCACCCATACCCTCCTGGCCCCTTTCCAGCCAGCAGAATTCTCCCCAATCTTCAAGGTGCCACGTCTCCCCACTGGGTCACCCCAGCCGGCATACACAATGGTAGGCCGTCTAGAGTCTGCACTATTCTAGTATTAGGTTACTACAGCCATGAACAAAACAGGCCTGCCTTGGGTGAGGGGATGCCCTACGTGGTCAAGGGTCCTCTGCACTGATGCACCCCCCCCTAAGAATTTTCCAAGAATGTGGGTCCCAAAGAATTTTGACTGTGCCCTGTGGCATTCTGTATAGAAAACTGAGCCCCTTGACTGGTTTCTCAGAAATCCACTCATCAAGCATTTGATGATTGTCGTGGTGTTCACTGACTTTATCCCAAACCTACATGGAAGGGTCTTCCGGACAGACAGCTCTTCCCCAAAGAAAATCTCCTCTTAGCTAAGAGTCCATGTTTTCTTTTCTAAGTAAGATTTTGACAGAGATGGCCTATGTATATGTGAGGGCTGGGTCGTCTCGTTTCGAATGGAAGCAACAGAAAAGCAGAGCAGGTGTGTCTGGGGAGTATAGAGACTAAAGGCTGAAAGGGTGGTTGAGTTTCTGGGTAAAGTTGGTGGATGGTTAGTATGTATTGACTTTTAACTTCCTTCTGGAGCATTTATTAGAAGGCAGAAATCCACAAAGACAGGGAGAACAAGAGAGGAAGTAACAGCAACGCAGTTCTTGAAGCTAAAATACTTCGCACATCCAAGAAAATGAAACCCTGAGATAGTAGCTAGGAAGGAAAGCTAAGAACATACTCCATGGAATCCCCCAGAAGGTTCACTAATGGGTGGCACTACGTACCTCTGAATGTGAGAGTAAACGGGGGTGAAAATAAGATTGGCAGAACGTCAGCTTGAGGAGCACTCAAATGCCCATATCTGCACCCCAATTTCATGCAGCCTGACAACTGCCCCTTCCTTGTTCTGACGAAAGGCTGGATATTTATGACCTGAAAAAACTAAAAGGCAGCGTCTTGGGTAGGTGGACACCAGGCACAGTTAAGGACAGAGGTACGGTAATAGGATCAGGGGATTAAAGACACACATGGATACTGGATGCTGAGACCCACAAGCCCCATTTTGGGATTTCAGAATGCAAGCAGCCGGGAGACTAGAAGGGTCTTTCCTGGGGTAGCCAACCATGCCAAGGGGAAACACCCAGACATTCTAACATTTGTGGCTGCCCAATTAAACAGCCAGCGCACCCTATAGGGAAGGCCACAGTTAACACTGCCACTCAGGTGCACAGAAGTTCTCATCCGTCTCTCAGTCCCTCCCAGGCAAAGGACAAGCAGGGAGCCAGAGCTGACCGGCGTCTCAGGAAACCCTGCGTCATGAATACAAAGCTACAATAGAGTTTTTAAAAAGCAAGTTGGAAGAAACAGACTATGCAGAAAGGAAGAAACATCAACAAAACTGTCAATAATTTCATTAAATTTTAAAAGACATACAACCTGTGAAGGGAGAACATATATAAAGAAACATTCAGGGGAAAAACAAAAAGTGTTCTTGAGATGTTTACAAGGTAGCAGAAATGTAAAAGTAAAAAACCTCCTTGAAAGTAGAACCAAAATTTTTTTTAAAAAATGGAAAATAGAGAAAAGCTAAATTAGTGGACCAACCAAAAAAATTATTGATCAATGAATAGGGACCCCAACAGGTGATCAGAGAAAACACAAGAGAGAAAATCGTCAATGAATTATTAATCCAAGAGAGGTCTTCATGACATATGCTGAAAGGGAGAGAGCCCAACACAGCGGGAAAGAATAGCTCTACGCCAAGGCATATCATTGGTGAGTTTCAGCATGCAGGGGACAAAAGTGTCCTAACATTAAAACAGGTCACCTATGGATAGTTGGGTCAGAATGACTGTGGGCCTCTCCACAACAACCAGTTGAAGTTAGAAGGAAGGGAACAAAGCCATGGGAAATAAATGTAAAGGAAAATTATTTTCCAGCCTTCACCCAGCCAAACTATAAACCAAGTATTTTTCAGATGCATGAGGTTTCAAAAAATTTATCTCCCATGCATCCTTTCTCATAGTAGGAAGCCACCAGAGATTATACTTCATCAAAACAAAGATGTAAACCATGAAAGCAGGAGACATGTGATCCAGAAAGCAGGGAAGTCATTGCAGGATGGAAGGGAAAGGAAGTCCCAGGTGATAGCTGCCCAGCCAGGTGCAGAGGGTCAGCAGCCCAGGCTGGAGCAGATCGGCAGCTCCAGGAACACGTCTTCAAGAGGTAGGATGAACAGAGACCCTGTATCAGTCGGGAGAGGCTGGGCCACACTGCAAAGCTCAAAGGTTTATTTCTGGCCATGCTGCGTGGCCATAGGGAGGCACCTGGGGACAGCAGGTTGATGGAGCAGCCTCTGTCTAGAATGTGCTGGTTGCCGCACAGAAGACAAGGGATAGCATGGACCCAAGGGTGTTAACTATGCCTTCTTTCCCACACACGAAATACATTTTACCCCTCCCTGGGTGGGCCTGACCCATCTCACATGCCTTTTTAGTCTGGGTCTAGAGGCCAGAGACAGGATAACAGGAATTTGAGGTGAGGGACATTCTATGGCAGCCAGTCAAAGCCCAGGACCCCCGTGGGAGGAACAGTGGCTTCTTCATGTGGCTCATGTGGTTCCTCTTGGTTTAGAGACCTACGGCCTAAAGATGAATTGTCTGGGCCCCCGCTGCTCGTATGCACACCCAATGCTGAAAGTGCAAAGGGGCAGAATAACACAACAAACAGCCTAATTCAGAAAAGGGAGGAGGGGGAGACACACAGTAGACAGTATCCATAGCAATCCTGAAACCCTGCTGGGCAGATACTGCCCCCTGCCCTAAAGTGAGACTAGTCCTTGAATAGCCTCAAATCTGCTCACTGTGGAGTTTGAGGATGGGGCAGTCAGGGCTTTACTCCACCCTCAGGAAGTTTTTCCTTTTGCAATTTATATCTCCCAGTTCTGGAGGCCGGAAATTGTATTCCAGCCACAGATTGTATTAATCCTAGTTTTGGGCACTGCTAGTTTTTCAAAAATGTAGTTAACATCTTACCTAGTCTCTTTGCTTTCACTTGGTTTCATTGTCAGTATCTACTCACAGTACTTTTCAAGACATGCCTGTCTCTCAACTTGATTGCAGATCCTCTGAGCCTCTCAGTCTTTGATGGTAGAGTAACACCCTTAGTCTCTTTTCCCTGAACCTTTTAAGTTATCCAAGGTGACAATTTACTAAATATTATGCCATTCAATACATGGATGGCCATGCTTCGAGCCTTCAGAATCCATTTTCCCACTGCCTGCTTGATCAGCCACATATCCTGTTTTCTGTTGCAGCAGTGCCCCATTCCTGGTTACTATTCTCTGGATCAGTCAGGATCAGCTAAGTTATGCTACAGTAACAAATAGTTCCTGAAGCTCAATGGCTTAAAATAACAAAAGCCTAATTCTCAGTACATTGAGGGTTGGATGGAGACATTGCTGTCTGTCATTATCATCCTCACCCCAGCACTCAGATCAACAAAGCAGCCACTCTCTGACAGTCACCATGGCAGAGGAAAAAGGGACTTTCTGTAAGGTCTTGCATTGGCACAGAAGTGACACACATCATTTCTGCTCATAACTGGTCACATGGACCGTCTGCTAAAGACTGCATGTTTGTGTTTCTCCAGGATTCGTATGTTGAAATCCTAATCCCAATATAATGATATTTGGAGGAGAGATCTTTGAGAGGTGATTAGGTCATGAGAGTGGAGCCCTCATAGTGGAATTAGTGTCCTTAGAAAAGAGACCCCAGGCAGGGCGCAGTGGCTCTTGCCTGTAATCCCAGCACTTTGGGATGCTGAGGCAGGTGGATCACTTGAGGTCAGCAGTTCAAGACCAGCCTGGCCAACACGGTGAAACCCCGTCTCTACTAAAAAAAATACAAAAATTAGCCAGACATGGTGGTGCACACCTGTAATCCCAGCTACTTGGGAGGCTGAGGCAGGAGAATCGCTTGAACCCAGGAGGCAGAGGTTGCAGTTAGCTGAGATTGTTCCACTGCACTCCAGCCTAGGTGAGCAAGACTGTCTCAAAAAAGAAAAAAAAAAGAAAGAAAAGAGACCCCAGAGTACTCCCAGAGTACTCCCTGGCCCCTTCCACCATGTGAGGTTATAGTAAGGAGATGGCCTTCTATGAACCAGAAAGTAGGGCTTTGCCTGACACCGGATCTGCCAGCTCCTTGATCTTGGACTTTCCGGCCTCCAGAACTGTGAGATACAAATTTTTGTTGTTCATAAGCCTCCCAGTTTCTGGTGATTATGTAATAGCAGCCTGCACAGACTAAGACACCATCCTGTCCACAGGGAGCCAGGAGTAGACCCATGATGTCCCCAAAAGGCAAGGAACTGAGCTATTCAGGGACACATTAATAAGAGTTTCTCCAATACCCAATCTGACTTGAGAAGATTGAGAAAACTGGTGAAGGGTTTGGGATTGAAATAATAAGTAGACAGAAAACTAAATGAAGAGAAAAGACAATAAAGAGCTCCAAAGAAAACAAAAGGAAAGTCCGTTATAGTTGACTACTTGGCACAGTTGCAAATAGTGTTTTCATAATGGTAATAATGAATACTGAACACTGATCTTATAAGCTTTTCTGCATGGATCTGGTAGGGGAATTGGGCACTCAGGTGTACACATGGCGCGGGGTGGGAGGGAAGTCCCTGTCTACATAATGGGAAGTCATAGACACGGCTCCAAACTGAAAAACCGAGAAGCAGCGATGTAATCGTGCTGTGGTTGGCAGAATTCTAAGATGGCCCCAGCATCCTGCCTGTGGTCTGTACTCACCTTTCTCCCAGTTAGTCAAACACTGAAGGGGTTTTGCAGATGTGATCAAGGTCCCAAATCAGTTGACTGGAAGATAGGGAGACGGTATCTGGGTGGGCCTGTACTAATCCCGTAAACCCTTTCAATCTGGGTCAAAGGTCAGAGACAGGGAGCTCAGAGAGAGTAGAAGCAAGACAGGGATTTGAAGTGAGGAAGAGTCTGTATTGCTGGCTTTAAAGACAAAGGGGCCACATGGCAAGGAACTCCAGCAGCCTCTGGTAGTTGACAGTGGCCCCCGGATGGCAGTCAACTGAAATGGAGACCTCAGCCCTGTAACCACAAAGAAGACTCTTACCACGTGGAGCTTGCACAAGGACCCAAGCTGCAGAGGACACAGCCTGGGCAATACCTTGATTTTAGCTCCTTGAGACCCTAAGCAGAAACCCAGCTGCACCTTGCCCAGGCTTCTGATCACAGAACCTCGAGATGCTAAACCGGTGCTGTCTCCAGCCACTAAGCTTGTGCTGTTTTGTTATGCAGCAGTGGAAAACGAATACCCATGCTGTTTGAGTCGTGGAAATAATTAGGTAAAAGAGGAAAAAGAGATAATTTCTAGGGATGGAAAGGGGAGGAAAGGAGGGAAGGACTGCTGTGTTTCCTAACAAACCTTGTAGAATGACTTGACTCTTCAAGTAATATGCATGGTTAACTTAGATGTAAGGAAAAACAAAAATCAAAAGATGGGGTCAGAGACTACTAGCTGCCCAGTGAAATCTCTCCTCTCTTTCCACAGTTGCGACTCAGTTCACTTCCCGGACACCTTTTTGTTTGTTTGTTTATTTTTTGACAGAGCCTCGCTCTGTTGCTCAGGCTGGATATAGTGGCACAATCTGCTCACTGCAGCCTCTGCCTCCTGGTTTCAAGCGATTCTCCTGCCTCAGTTTTCTGAGTAGCTAGGATTACAGGTGCATGCCACCATGCCCGGCTAATTTTTGTATTTTTAGTAGAGACGGGGTTTCACCGTGTTAGCCAGGTAATCCGCCTGCCTCGGCCTCCCAAAGTGCTGGGATTACAGGCGTGAGCCACAGCACCCGGCCTTCCCAGACACCTTGGTAGTTAGTTGTGAGCAGGTGACTAATTCTCAACATGGGAGTATGAGTGGAGGGGCTGCCTGTCACCTCTGCGCTGGGGCTTTTAAGAGAGCAGGTCTCCGTGCTGTAGCTTCCCTTCCCTGCCTGCCATTTGCATGCTTATGGCGGCAGAGCTCTAGGGGATGATGGAGCCACCAAATAGAACGAGCCTGGGATGCAAAAGTCTTTTGGCCAAGAACATGCTCCCGAACCATCACTGTGTTTGAACCACAATATACATTGGGGTCCACCTGTTACTGGGACTTAGCCTACCGTAATCAATGTGGAAAATGGGACAGGGAAGAAAAACAACAGGTGCCAGGTAGAGTGGGGCTGGACTTTTCTCTGGAGTGTGGCTCTCTAGGCTTCCTGGTGACAGCCAGGCTGTGAGATGCCCACTCTGGGCACCGTCCTCCCTTTCTCCCAGGGCAGCCATTGCTTGCAAGCCCTGCTTCTGCTCACAGAGCCCAGCCTGGAGCTGAGGGTGGTTTGGTTTATCCAGGATGTCTCATAGTGTCAGCGCTCAGTGCCCCCCAATTCAGAGGGCAGGCAATGTCCTCCTCAGCCCAGGAGTCATGTGTAAGTGCTCAAGCCCCCCACACACTCTCCTATCTGCTTTTGACCTGTCTCCTAACGTACTCATAATGTCACCAAGGAATCCTTCCATCCAAGGAGGGCTTTGACCCCAAAGCTTTTGCAGCCCTCAAGCCTGACCATTTCAGAATAGGATTGTTGGATGAGGAACTTCTGAGAAAAACCTCATCTCAGTCACTGATGGTTTGGCGTTGTACAAAGAACGAGCCATTTTCTGTCCTATGACATGGGATTGGGGTAGAAAACTCTGTTTTCATGCCCTGTCTCCCATTAGTCCAGAGTGCAAAATAATTGATCAAGTTCTAAAGGACGAAAGCCAACTTCACATCTGGTGCACATTTACACGGGGAAAGATTAAAACCAGCAATGCTTCTGAATCCGAGCCATCGAAACACTGGAGAGGTATTTACAGTGTCTGCAACAAATGTACAAGGGAAGCATGTTAAAATGACGAACGATCCCTTCTAGGCTTGCCAGAGCAGATGGCTCCCGCTCCTAAACATGAAAACTGACATGGGATCCCTGCCCTCCATCGTGATCTGGGACGATCTCCAGCCTTGATGACAATTATCCATTCTACGTGTCCCCTTCCACTCTCACTCCTTGGTTGTCTGCCATTCGTAACTGGTGATCCTCTCTCCAGTTAGGTCTCAGGGTCAAATGCTGCGTTTTATCCCATTGACTCTGAGATTCCTGCCAAGCCTCTGATCAATGGCAATAAACCCTCACCCATCAGCGCTCACCAGGCACATTGACACACACAGGAACTCTACACAGAAGGTGCCATTCATTCACATGTCCAGGTGAGAAAACTCAGCCTCCATCAGGCCAAGAGACTCCCAGAGCCACACGTAGCAAGATGCAGAGCCCAGGCTCTTGGCCTAGAGTCCTTTCACCTCACACTGGTGCCCCCACTGCCAGCCTACAGGAAGCTAGCGAATTAACGCAGGGACTTACCAAATCAATTCAGGGAGAGCCAGGCTGGTTCATTCTGGGCTGTCATGGGAATCCAGTCTAATGAGTGTTCTTATTAATGGGATTGGGAGGACTTATCATGAACAATGTAGGCTATGATTGCCTTGAATTCTGGGCTGTTTGCATCTAGAGCTGAAAGATGGCAAGGATTAGCCGTTCCGATACGCATGAAGTGGTTTTTCTTTTTGTTACTGCTAAAGTGAGTACCAGTCAGTAGCATCTAGGCACCATCAAATCACAGGAAGTGGAGCTGGAAATGAACTGCTAGGTCACTCATGGTCAGGTTGAGCTCAGCAATCAGCACACATGGTCTGTTGTTAACCTGGGGGCGGCAGGCAGTGAATCCTCAATCTATCATGTTCTTCATGTATTCAGTTAGTTTTATGGGCCCTGGGCTGTCTTTGTAGGACAGTATATTTAAGAGTCAGGAGCTCTTGCCCTGATTTTATAGTTCAACAAATTCATTTAAAATATTTTCAGAATATAGGTCTCAGTAGTTCTTTCTATCTGAGCCTCTTTGAACTGGAGCTTTCTGATTTGGTATGGGGTGTGAACTTGTTTCCTGTGTAGAGCAGAGAACTGCACCAAGAGGGATGTTAATATTCCAGGAATAAAAAAAAGACTGTTTTTCCCTCAATGAAAGAGAAAGGAGAAGAAGTTAAAAATCAGATTTAATCATATTACAGGAAACTTGAGAGCAGCCACAAGGCTGCCATTTCCAACCTGAAGTCACTTCCTGAAAGTCCAGAAATCATTCCCACTGGAAACCACTGACTGGGACCCTTTGAGGGGTCTGCATTGGGTCTGGTGGGTGGATACAAGGTAGATCCTTAAACAACTCCTCTCCAATGGGGTAAGAATGCCCACGGCTCTCAGCCAGCTCTGGGGTCAGTCACCAGCCATCTCCCCTTGGCACCCGGTGCCTTGGGTGAGCAGCCATTCGGGAAATAGGTCCCCAGTCAATGGGGGAATTCTCCAGCCACATCTGTGGTCTCCTTGAAGTCTCTCCTCAAAGACCTTTATCTGCCCAGGTGTCATTATGAAGTGGTAATCCTGGACTGAGACAGCTCAGCTCAGGAACTGCAGCCTGGATTCCTGGGCCTGCTGACAGTGAGACATCCAGGGGAGCTGCCCATGAATGTAACCACCCCAGCGGTGTGCACACATCTCTACTACAGCGGCTCCACCGCGTGCCTGCAACACAGAGAGGACCGGCTGGCATGGGGGCTGCCCTTGATCTCAGGGAGACCTTCAGTGCAAGCAAGGAGGGACCAGGGATCCCCTGAGCCTGCTGCCCCTGATCTCAGGGAGACCTTCAGTGCAAGCAAGGAGGGACCAGGGATCCCCTGAGCCTCAGCTCAGCTCATGGCCCTGCTGAGCTGAAGGAACCCCCTGCTTCAAGGCAGAGATTGTTCATACAGTGTTGTTGCAGTTTCTTAAAAAATGGCCAGTCCGGGCATGGTGCCTCACATCTGTAATCCCAGCACTATGGGAGGCTGAGGCAGGCAAAATCATTTGAGGTCAGGAGTTCGAGACCAGCCTGGCCAACATGGTGAAACCCCATCTCTACTAAAAGTACCAAAAAAAAAAAAAAATTAGCTGAGCATAGTGGTGCACGCCTGTAATCCCAGCTACTCAGGAGGCTGAGGCAGGAGAATTGCTTGAACCCAGGAGACGGAGGTTGCAGTGAGCCAATGTTGCACCACTGCACTCCAGCCTGAACCACAGAGTGAGACTCGGTCTAAAAAAAAAACAAAATGGCCACACATTTATTTGATGCTCCTGCCATCGAGTCTGGGCCACTGGTGACTGCTTTGGCCTAGAAGGGCAGCCTTGTGACTTCCAAGGCTGGGTCATAAAAGGTGGGGCAGCTTCCTCCTGGCTCCCTGGGCACGGGCACTCACACATACGTCTGCTTGGGGCACTGAGCTTCATGTAAGAAGTCCAACTACTCAATCTGGTGGGTGTTTGGGGACGGGCCAGCTGAGCCCAGCTTTCCCTCCATCCCTGACACAGTGCCAGGCATGTGCATGGGGCAGCAGGTCCTTAGCTTTCCAGCCCTGGGTGTTCCAGCCCTGATCTGTTGGAATCATCCAGCCTTCCAGACCTCCCAGCTGAGGCCTCAAATGGGAGGAGCAGAAACAGATCATCCCTGCTGGGCGCTGTCCAAATTCTTGACCCACAGAAGCAATGGCTATTGCTTTAGGCCATTACGTTTGGGCTTGTTTGTTACACAGCAACAGTAACTGGAACAAACAACTTGGTTTATAGTTTCTTTTTTCTTTTTCTTTTTTTTTTTCTTGAGATGGAGTCTCCCTCTGTCACCCAGGCTGGAGTGCAGTGGCACGATCTTGGCTCACTGCAACCTCCGTCTCCTGGGTTCAAGCGATTCTCCTGCCTCAGCCTCCTGAGTAACTGGGACTACAGGCACACGCCACCACACCCACCTACTTTTTTTTGTATTTTTAGTAGAGACGAGATTTCACCATGTTGGCCAGGCTGGTCTCGATCCCCTGACCTCGTGATCCACCTGCCTCAGCCTCCCAAAGTGCTGGGATTACAGACGTGAGCCACCGCGCCCAGCCTATAGTTTCTATAAACCAAGAAACTACTGGTCTAGTGCTCAATCACAAGAAAAGGATCCCTTTCAACCCTGGGGGGAACAAATGTAGTCAACAGACAGGCTCCAAACTGAAAAACTGAGAAGCAGTGATGCAATCGTGCTGTGGCTGGCAGAATTCTAAGATGGCCCCAGCATCCTGCCTGTGGTCTGTACTCACCTTCTTTCTCCCAGTTAGTCAAATACTCGGTGTTTCTGTGAAGGGGTTTTGCAGATGTGATCAAGGTCCCAAATCAGTTGTGGGGGAACAACCGGTGCTGCTGGCCTTGGGTCTGACGTCTGCACTTGATGGGTGGGCTGAGGCATTTTCACGGGGATTTGACCTATACCACGTTTGACTTGGGGACTGACTTGAGACTTCCCAGTACTTGCGGCTGCCGGGTGGGTCCCCGCTGGTGAGCTATCTGCCTCCTCACAGCCAGCTTCCTCTGAAGGGAGGAGGGGTGCCCATCCCACACCACTCTTCCACCTGGCCACTGTCCACGTGGGGTCCTTGCGGCCCAGTCACCTCCTCAGGGAGATGACAGGGATGATGGCTGTCTCAGACCTGGCCCCTCTGACACAGTCTCCATAGCCCCATGCTTCAGTACCTTCCTTATTGTATCATTATTTAAATGGAAAAGTACTTAAAAGCATAATAAGTTAAAAATTGCTGATAACCTTCATTTTCTTCAGGAAAGAACCATTTCTTCACTCTTTTCTGCCATCAACAGGCTAGTTTTCTCTTTTTACACATTATGACGGCCACTGCTAATTGTTTACTGTTAGGCAGCTATTGCTGCATAACCAAATACCCCAAAACTTAGTGGCTTAAAGTAACAATAAACATTTACTACCATGTTTGCAGTTTCTGTGGATTTGGGAGTGGCTACAATGGGGGATGCTGGCTTGGGGTCTCTCATGAGATTATAGTCATGACATTGACTGGGGCTGCTGTTGCCCCAGATTGGGGTTGGAGAATCTGCTTCCATGACAGTAACTCACACGGCTGGAAAGTTGGCACTGCCTGTTAGTGGGAAACCTCAGTTCCTTCCCACTTGGACTTTTCCACAGAGCTCCTTGAGCATCCTCATAACATGGCAGCTGGCTTTCCTGACCTAGAGCAAGTGATCAAGAGGGAACAGCTGTTCTTTTTATGGCCTAGCTTCAGACATCACAGAGCATCACTTTTACCCTATTTATTAGTTGGCTCTTCTGAGTTACTAAGTCTGGCCCAGATTCAAAGGGAGGGAAATTTGGCTCTGCCTTTTGAAGGGAGAAACTTCCAAACATTTGGAGACATCTCTCAAAACCACCACACCTGTCCAGTATCTGTTATTCCCTTCCTTCTGTAACTGTATTCTAAGCAGCAAGGTACCTGGCTAAAAAACATTTCCCAGCCTCCCTTGAAAGAATTGGAGGTTACTGAGATATAAACAGAAGTTGTTAGGTAAGGCTTGCCAAAAGCTTTTTAAGAATGGGAACAAGTAGCTAAAATGTACCCTTTGCCTCTTCCTGTTACTGGCTGTTTGGAATGCAAATGTGATAGCTGGTACTCCAGCAGCCATTTTGTGAATATGAGGCAACTCTGAGACTGGAAATCATATGCTAAAAATCAAAGGGAAAGTGGAATGAAGCCTGGGTCCCTGGTGACATCATGGAGCCTCCCATAACTTACTTGGACCACCTAACGCTGAACTTCTTTTATTGAGGGGGGTGGAGGACTGACATTTCTTGATATTTCTGGATATTTAAGCCAAGGTTACTACCAGATAAACACAGATCCTGGCCGAGCACGGTGGCTCACTCCTGTAATCTCAGCGCTTTGGGAGGCTGAGGTGGGTGGATCACCTGAGGTCAGGAGTTCGAGACCAGCCTGGCAAATATGGTGAAACCCCGTCTCTACTTAAAATACAAAAAATTAGCTGGGCGTGGTGGTGGGCACCTGTAATCTCAGCTACTTAGGAGGCTGAGGCAGGAGAATTGCATGAACCTGGGAGGCGGAGGTTGCAGTGAGCTATCGCACCATTGCACTCCAGCCTGGGCAACAAGAGCCAAGCTCCGTCTCAAAAAAAAAAAAAAAAAAAAAAAAGCAAAAAAACCACAGATCCTAAAAGATAAGCTCACCATAGTTCTTTTTTCACAACTGGCTTACATAGACTCCATCATGGTATTTCTAGGCCCTCTTCCTTCCCTGTGGGTATATCTTCCCAAGGGCCTCTGAGCAGAGATAAGGGGGAAACAAATACAAATCCCTGACTCGCCAACCTCCCTGGCAGCTGGGCGTGCCACGAGACCACACTTGGGTCTGTGGGATCTAAGGGCCCAGCGCGATATCTGTGATTTCCAAGAGACCCCGAACTGGGAGAGAGGAACCCTTGCTGCCTTCTGCTCTCCCTCCACCCACTGCCTGGGACCCAGAGCCTTGCCGGTGGTCCAGGAGCCCCCCACGGGCAGAGGAGCTTCTGCACCCACCCTGCTGCGTCCTCCGGCTGCGTAATAAGAGAGAATAAGGAGGTCCTCTCTTCCTGCAGCAGGGCTGCCCCTCGCACATACGGCCCTCTCCAGTGCCACGTCTGGACCCAGCGCAGCCCCTTGCAAGGATGCAGTGAGCAGAGCTCAACAGGGGGCCTTGGGAGCTCTGCTGGAGGGACCTGCAGAAACAAGGCTTGGGGAAGGACAACTGGATGCTCAGACAGGAGGACCACCTGGCAGTGACTGCTGTGGGCAGCTCCCTCTCCTGGCTCTCATCCTTTCTCCTGCAGATGCTGCAGCTGCCCCTCTCTGCTGGCTTTGCCCCTTTGTCTCTTAGCATCCCAGGGCTTCCTCTCCTAGCAGCCTCATGGCTCAGCTTCACCACCCTCTGCTGACTCTCTGAATCTGCAGGGACAGACCCATTGGGGGAGATCTGGTGGGCAGCTGGTGGCTCTGCTGTTGGTTCTCCCAGCAGGCCACCTTGCAGCCTGGTCAGCAGAGTGGGCTGCCCCGGGGAAGATCTCAGATCCAGTCTGTCAGGGGAACACGGTGAGAAGCACGCAGCTGCAGCCAAGAAGCTTCTGTGGCCCCCAGGGGCTGCCCAAGGTGCGCTGTGCAGGGCAGAGGCTGGGCTGGAGTCCTGGCTGGACTGCCCCAAATGCCTGGCGCCCTCATCCTAAAGTGGGGAGCATCGTCCTGCCTCTCATGGGGCTGCCACATAAATATCTCCTTGGTGCTGAAGAGGGCTCTGCAAGGCACTTGATCCACAGGAGACGCCCACCCGGGGCTGCAGCAGGGTGAGAGGGCAGTGCCCAGAATGCCAGGACTGTCCAGGACACATGCCTTCAAAGTCAGGGGATGCAGCAGAGGGCCTAGCAGCTCCTGTTTTTCTCCTCAACATTCTGTTTCAAAAATTTTCAGCTGGTCGCAGTGGCTCACGCCTGTAATCCCAGCACTTTGGGAGGCCGAGGCAGGTGGATCACGAGGCCAGGAGTTCAAGACCAGCCTGGCCAACATGGTGAAACCCGGTCTCTACTAAAAATACCAAAATTAGCCGGGGGTGGTGGCACACGCCTGTAATCCCAGCTACTTAGGAGGCTGAGGCAGGAGAATCGCTTGAACCTGGGAGGTGGGGATTGCAGTGAGCCAAGATCACACCACTGCACTCCAGCCTGGGCAGCAGTGGGAGACTTTGTCTCAAAATAATAATAATAATAAATAAACCAGAAGCCAAAAGAGTAGTGCAAAGAACATGCTTTACTCTGATTCGCCAGCTCTTCAGTGATTGCCATGTTCACTGTATTTCTCTTTCCATCTCTCTGTCTATATCTCTATATTTTTTGAAATGATTTGAAAGTCAGCTGCTGACATCACAACACTTTGCCCTACACATTTGCAAAAAAGGAGGACTTGCTCTTGGATAGCCGCAGAGCCTGTATTGGACTGAAGAACTTTATTGTTAATCTATGAATATTGTATAATATGCAGACCATATTTACATTTTTGCAATGGACTCCTAATCTCTTTTCTATCCAAATAGCTCTTTTTTTTTTTTTTTTTTTTTTTTGAGATGGAGTCTTACTCTGTCACCCAGGCTGGAGTGCAGTGGCGTGATCTTGGCTCACTGCAGCCTCCGCCTCCCAGGTTCAAGCAATTCTCCCACCTCAGTCTTCTGAGGAGCTGGGATTACAGGCGCCTGCCACCACGCCTGGCTGATTTTTGTACTTTTAGTAGAGACGGGGTTTCACCATGTTGGCCAGGCTGGTCTCAAACTCCTGACCTCCAGTGATCTGCCTGCCTTGGCCTCCCAGAGTGCTGGGATTATAGGCGTGAGCCACTGAGCCTGGCTTAAATATTGCTTCTTTATCAACCAAACTGAGATCTCTGTCTTCAGAATGCTACACTCTCACCCTGGTCATACCCCATGTTAGGGCTTTTCTGGAGCCTACCCACCTCTTCAGGGTGTGTTGGGAGAGTGCCGGTGAGGGTGGAGAAGGGAGCTGCAGGGACCAGAACATTTCATCCTCTCACTGCCACCGTTGTCTGTAAAGATACAGCTAAGCTCTGACAAAGGCACCATTGGTTTTCCTGCCCTTTAAGAAGTTTGCTTCCAGGACCACAGACCTCCAGCCCCACTCTCAGCGACCCTAGGCCATGGGGCTGTTCTCAGGCTCACAGCCATCTGTAGCCCTGCCCCCACCCAGTCACCCTCCCATCCTTTCTTAGAGATAAGACAAAAAAAGAGTACCCCTCGTCTTCCCCCAGTGTGCTCTCCAGAAGGCAGGGGGTTATGTCTGGAAGAAATTGGTGATTACTAGGAAATCGTCTACATTTGTCCACCCATCATGACACCAAGCACTCAGGCTTCTCAGGCTCCTGTCTCATCCCCACAGATTGAATTTGGTCCCCACATCCCCAAATTTATATGTTGAGGCCCCAACCCCCAGTGTGACGGTGTCCTTTGGGAGGTGATTAGGTCATGAGTGCGGAGTCTTCATGATAGCATTAGTGACCTTTTTTTTTTTTGAGATGGAGTCTTGCTCTACCACCCAGGCTGGAGTGCAGTGGCACAATCATAGCTCAATGAAACCTCTACTTCCTGGGTTCGAGCGATTCTCCTGCCTCAGCCTCCCGAGTAGCTGGAATTGCAGACGCCCACCACCAGACCCGGCTAATTTTTGTGATTTTAGTAGAGTTGGGGTTTCGCCATGTTGGCCAGGCTGGTCTTGAACTCCTGACCTCAGGTGATCCACCTGCCTCAGCCTCCCAAAGTGCTGGGATTACAGGCATGAGTCACTGTGCCCAGCTGGATTCGTGACTTTTTAAGAAGAGAGGGAGGAGAGAGAAGAGAGAGAGAGAACATCTCCACCATGTGCGGTAACAGGAGGAAGACGGCCATCTCCATGCCAGGGAGAAAGCCCGCTGCTGGCGCCTGGATCTTGGACTTCCCAGCCCCAGAACAGTGGGAAATAAGCCACCCAGTCTGTGCTATTTTGTAATAGCCTCCTGAGCTGATAAGACACTCCATGATGCAGGAATTAGGCCCCCTACACAGGAGGGAAACCTGCTGCAAGAGACACAGTGGGCCACACAAAGCCATGCCCGGGACCTATGTTGGAACCTGTTGATCTGTTAGATCAGTTGACAGCCAGTTAAACAAACAGGGGTCTCCCATCATAAGAGGTTGGCAGGTGGGCCTTCCCAGGGCCAGGGAAGTGGCTCAGGGGTGCCTACAGGGACCCGGCTCCTCTACCATCCTTAAAGTGTTGGCTTTCTGCTCTAGAGACACTTGTCACTGCTGCAGGTCTGCAGGTGGAGTCAGAAGCCCGGGGAGGCTGGTAGAAGCCAGCAACCTGTGCCCTCCGTAAGAAGAAGCTGCTTTTCCAGAAGACTTCTGCTTCACTTTACTGGCCACAGGGTGCTTGGTCCCACCAGCACTGGGGGAGATGGGGGAAGAAAGTTTCTGACCTGGCAGCTCTTGTAGGGGAGGCGGCACGGGAGAGGGGCTGGGCACGTCCATTGGATCAGCCCATCCAGTGTGGGCCACCCCCGGGGTCTTATTACAGACCCTGAATTCTGACTCAGTTGCATAACTTGGGACAATTTGGGGAACTCATTCAAATTCCAAGTGCCCTTTAAGGTTTAATTGGATACGTAGCAAATGAGCATGCTCTGAGGTGTGGGTTTTTGCTTTCCCAGTGGTGGGGGAGCAGAGGATGAAATGTTTCTAATTCCACATCTCCCTTCTGCCTCTCTGAGATGTCCCAGGGTTTTCCTGGTGAGAATTGTTAGCCTGTGTGTCTGAGGGTTTTCAAGCTCACTGTAAGCTTGATCAAGGCGGCTCTGACCCCCAAGAGCTTCCTCGCAGGTGCATTGGGGGAGTCCCTGGGACCTAAAAGGAGGGCAAGCACCGGTCCTTCTCCCCACAGCCTGCAGCTGGCTCTGTCTTCCCCCACAAGCTGAATGGTTGTGCAGCAGGGGTGCAGGCAGGGGAGGGTGGGGCCCAGGCAAGGGCTCAGCTCCTCCTGGGCTGTGACACTGAGGTCCCGCCCACAGCTCTCCTGCTGGCCCGGCCCACCTGCAGCCTCTCCTTGGGGTCTTCCCCACACCTCCCTTTCTTGTCGAGGCTGCGGGGCCTTTCTCCTCCTGAGCTCTGGCTTCTGCACCTGCTGCATGTTGATCCTTCCCACAGCCCTGTTTCCCAGTCATAGTGTCACCTCCAGCTGGGCCAACCTTTCCCCTGGGGGCTGTGCTCCTGGCTCCTCAGAGGACACACCTCTACCCCAGTCCACTGGGTGCATCATGGACTCCCTTGACCTCCCTCTGGTTGGTTTTGGACTTCAGGGAGTCCCAGCAGGAGATCCCCGGGAGAAAGAAGGAGGGAGCCTCCCCCAGAGTCTCTGCAGGTGGGCTGTGTCCCTCAGGAGCAGGCAGTGGCTTTCAGGGCTCCTCTCCTCATGCTGTTTCCAGGTTTGCTGCACAGCCTTCCCACCCCAGGGTGACTCAGTGGTAATGGCCCCCTTCCCTGCTCTGATCTCTGGAGGGGATGGCCTTCAACACAGCTTTTCCTACACAGTTCCTGTCTCTGTCAAGGCCTCAGGAAGGGCCGCTGCCTGCGGGTGTGCGGAGGCCTTCGCATCTGTGACTGGCATGGCCCTAGCCCCTTCAGGTGAGCCAGAGGCAAGCACTAGTTAAGACTTTCTCCTTTAAGTCAGAGTAGTGACAACATTTGCATTTGGAATACAGTCGTGAAGTTAATTTAGTTTCATGAGTGCTGGCTGATTGCAGGCACTGAGGTGGAGCTTCTGGGATAGGTACCAGGTGCCAAAATGCAGGTGCTCACAGCCGGGACACAGGACCATGCATGGAGAGAAGGCAGCAGGGCTCAGGAGGGGCTTCTGGGGAAGAGGAGGGGTGCACAGGGCTCGGCAGGCTAACAGGAGTTTGTGGATCCATAAAAGACACAAGGGAGTGGTATGTAATGGACACAGCCCCAGGACCAGCGAGGAAGGGGGAAGTGCTCCACAAGGAAGGGGATGCCGCTGACGGCAGGCACCCCAGGGACGCAGCGAGGGCGGAGGGCACTGTGCTTGCCGCCAAGGCAGCTGGATGCTGTGGCAAGGCCGTTGAGGAGAGAGAGAAAGGACTGAGAAGCTCAGAAGGGAAAGGGGAAAGGGCCAGGGGAAACTCTGGGACCGCTGTGAGCAGCATGCCCCAAGGGGCCGGGACCTTCAAACCTCGGCTCTGCTGTGTGATACTAGGCTGGCTAGTGAACCTCTCTGAGCCTGTTTCCCCATTTGAAGAGTAAGAAAAACACCTGTTGTGAGCGAAGCATCAAATAATGCAATGCTGCAGCGTGGGCGCCGCACACTTGGGGTTTGTGGTTTTCTTCCCTCTTCCAGCCTACACTGGTGACCTTGGAGTCCTCACCTCGCCATGGCCAGCCCCAGGCCATCCCCCCAGGCCCTTTGGGAACCAGGCAAGTTTCCCCCACCACCCACCCCACCCCTCACAATGTGTTCTGGATGATGCCCAGGGCCTCGGGGTCTGCCCCTGGCTGTGTCCTAGCAAAGGCATCAGGCGCGGCGCAGAGCCTCGAGGCAGCGGCGGTGCAGGGAGCAGGTGCTGGCAGCTGCCGTCAGCCCCACAATGTGGCTTTTGTCGGCCGGGGTAGCTGTGGAGCCCAGGAACAACCAATGTCGGGGAACAATTCCCAAGGCTCAGCCTGAGCGAGGCTGCAGCTCTCAACAAAGCCGCCGAGAGCCGTTGGGCAGGCGCTTTTGTCATGCAAATACAGGCGGGGGACCGGCGCACTCCCCTGCATGCTAACCACTTTGTGATTCAGAGGAAGCCAGGGCCCTCCCGGGAAAGGCGGTGGCTCCTAGCTTCCCTGGGCCTGCCCTGCCTCTCCCATTGTCCTCTCCTGCACCCAGCTTGGTGAGCATTATGCTGGGCCTGGGACGCAGGCCCTGAGGCTCAGAACTCACAGTCTGACCAGGAAAGATGCAGAGGCCGGAGGACATCACCCCAAAGTGTGCAGCTGGCCTGGAAGAAGGAGACTGGGGAGCTGGGAGAGGGCTGAGCGAGGAGACCCCTCCGAGCAAGCCAAGCTCCCAAGTTCGGACCAGCCAGCCCGGCTGAGGACAGCATCTCATGGGGGAGAGCCTCGGGGGCAGAAGGACTGTGCATCCCAAGGCCCCAGTGGGGTGGCCGGTGACTGGTTCCAGGAGAGCCTGGCTGGTGTGAGGAGGGCCCATCTGTGGGCTCCTGGTGCACAAGGCTTGCATGCTTGAATGGGGCTTGGAGAACAGGTCAAGGGTCCAGGCCCTCTGGGCGGGGCAGGTGCCCCAGGGCTGGGCCTGTGTGCCCTTAGGAAAGGGCCTGACAGGGGCCTGGAGACTCAGGGTCCATCCCGACCCCACCCCACCAGCCCAGATGGCTATTTGGCACGTTGCTGAGTTTTTCTGAGCATCTGTGTGCTTATCTGTAAAACCAGCATCGGAATAAGCTCCATTTTAGGGCCACGGTGAGAGGAAATAAAATAATCCAGATAAAATGTTGAGTTCAGTGTTCAGCATGTACTAGGCTCACAATGGATGATATCAACGGACAGCAATTTGCAAAAATTTCCAAACTTAGAAATGCAGATACTAATTTCCCAATAATGCTACTTCTAGGAGTTTATTCTACACATATTCCCACATGTGCAAAATGACATATGTTCAAGGTTATTTTTCACAGATTTGTGATGACCAGAGATTGGAAACAGCCCAACTGTCCATCTAGAGAGCCTGGTTAAATAGATGATGGTCTGTCCATCCATGTCACAGAGTAGTCTGCAAATGAAACAAAAACGGGGTGCCCTTTGTGCACTGACACAGGGATCTGACCTCACAAGGAGACACGAAGGAAGGACCCCTGCACAGCCAGTGCCTGTGGCCCAGAGTCAGTGTCCTATGAAAGGAATGGGGCCAGTATCTTGGGGACCCAGGCAGCCTGCTGGGCAGGGACAGAAGGTCCACTGGGCCCAGGGAAAAGGTGGGGGCAGCAGGAAGGGCAGTGTGCCCATTTCTCTCTCTCCCCTTTCTTCTCTCTCTCTCTCTCTCTCTCTCACACACACACACACACACACACACACACACAGACTTGGAGATAGAGACTTTCTCCTGCAAAAACAGACCATCTTGGGCAAGGTGGAGCACACAGCTCTGTAGGCTAGAATAACACAACCAGTCACCATAGCAACAACAGGGAGTTGTAATTTTCAGACTGTGAGCTGCGCCAGAACCCAGGGAGAGGATGCAGGCCACCAGCAGGGCTCCCTCCGGGCAGGTGTCCCTGTAACCCGGGGAATGGAGGCCTCAGCCACCTCACCTGTAAAAGTAGGATCTGATCCGCACACCGCTGCCCTGTGATGCCTTGGAGGAGAAATTGAGAAAGGCTAGGAGGAGCTTTGAAGCAGGCTGAGGGCTCTCCAAAGCGTGAAGGCTGTTAGCCTCCCCCAGCACGCCCAGGGGGGATGCCTGGTCCCCTTCTCTGCTCCCGAATGCCCTCATTAGAGACGCCTATGTGCAGCCCTGAATTTCTATCATAAAAGCGTCTTTCAAATGAATAAATAATGACTAGAGAAAAGGAAGAAAGCAGATTGCATTTCATTGGGCAGGAAAGTTGCTTGGCCTCTCGGGGCTATTTGGCCAAGCTGCCCACAGGTGCCCACTGCGTGAACACAGGTGTGAGTCCCCACCAGATGCTGTTCATTGCTTTCTAAGTACCCTCGCCCCCACCTCCACCCCAACCCCAGCCCCATCCCAGCCCTTCCAGCTTGCAAAGTCATTCTATCATGGCTGTCTCTCCAAAAAAGAGCCATTTCCCAGGAAGGCACCACTCTGACCACTGGCCTTGTCCCGTGGCATGAAGCCAGCGTCACTCTGGACATTGCTAGCTGAGCTGGTTGGACTATGACCGTGGTGGCCAGCACCTCCCAGGCCTGACCCTGCAGAGAAAGGCTGAAGATGAACTCTGACCCCTGGGTGCAGCCACCCCAGCCAGCCCAGCCAGGCCCAGCGGGCAGCACCCCTCTGTCCCCATGGGCCTGGGATGCAGTGTCCCATTTTCCCTGGTGAGACTGGCCTTGTGGGCTATACAGGGGGCAGGAACTAGCAAGGCTATTCAGGGCCTCACCAAGGGGAAGGGCCACTGTCTCCATGGCTGCCAGTTTCTGGCGACGTCCCCAGTGGTCTTCCTCCTGCAGGTTCTCAGGCGGTGCCCTCCCACTCCAGGCTGTGCCTGGCTCGGGGGTGGGGGTGCAGGCCAGGCTGGCTCCGGCTCCCACTCACACTAGTGCTACAGGGCTATGGTCCCATCCCTTAGCTGGGCTAGAAACGGAGAGGCGCTAGGCTTGGGGCTTGGGGAAGGGTCCATCTTCAATAGCTTAGTTCTCAAACTGTGTTCTGGGGTGGGCAGGGAGGGTGAGCCACACTCCATAGGCAATGGTGAGTGCTTGAAAACGCCTTTTACAAACTAGTGAAAACAAACACAGGAGTATGCTGAATAGCACACATCATCCCATGACGTTTGAAGGCAGAGCAACATCTCTTGCGGGCAGCTCTGCAGGGGGCCCTCTTGGGCCTTATCACTCTCAGTTGGTGGTAGACAAAAGTCTGAGACCCCCATCGCATGAATTTGCGTTCCTGTCACTTTTCACATGCATTCGTGCTGGTGCGTGATCTCTAATCTTTATAGGAGTCATTTTATCTCCTTTGGAGGGATTTGGGAGTGAGGAGTTGAGAGGCAAGGCTTTAAAAGAGCTTGAGGTCACCTCCCCTCACCCACTCCCAGGTGGAGTCAGCCCCTGAAGCCCCTCTTCCAGCCAGGCAGGCCTGGTTGTGGCTCGTGGCTCCGGGAAGGGAAGGCTGTGTGGGCGGGGTGGTTGTGTGGGCGGGGTGATTCCTCTTGGCTTGGCTCAGGGGCCCAGCGCTGTCCCAATCTTGTTTGGGGTGTGGTCTCTTTTATGCTGTATAATGACTCAAAAAAAAAAAAAAAAAAAAAAGACCTTGTTCTTGAACAAACCAAGAATATCTGTCCCAGCATAATGACAGAAATATTGTGACAAATTAAGCATCTGTCATTGAGCTATCAGGCTCTATTTTAGGTTAAACCTGCTTAGAGATTACGCTCCTTTCAGCTCAGTGCTGCCTCCCACTGTGCCCTGTAGGCACTCTGAGGCTCTGGGGACAATTGTTGGGCCTCACCGGGCCCCAGTGGCTCCGTCTGAGATTCAAGGGCGTGGGCTTAGCCCCTGCTCAGACACTTGCGGCACGTCCAGCCAGCCTAGGGAAATTTCATCTACTTCTCCACAATCCCCATCCCCTCCTCGGCACCCCCATCTCCCACCTAGGTCCTAACGGCATGTGGCACTCAGCGAGCTCCAACTCTCACTGGACAGTGGGAGTTGTAAAGGGAGCAAGGTGCCCCTGCTTGTCCCTGGCAGAGAGAGCCCAGGGACCCCACGAGGGGTCTAGAGGTCTAGCAACAGGCATGCACCATCTCCTTTCTGGGCCAGGGCCGGAGGGACACACACAAGGCAGCTGAGGGGGTCGAGGTCACCTTCAGGCCACCTGGGGATGGTCTGGAGCCTGTCCTGCTGTGTCCCTCAGCCCCCTCCGTGCCTGAAACTGGCCCCACCCCAGCAGCCCCCCATTCCTAGAGGAGACTCCAGTGACTCGATTTCTCCAAGGATCTCTGTATTTGCAGTGCTTAGTACTTTATCTCCCCCACCGGTCTCAACTTCACAGAAGAGACAGCTGCCACAGAGAGGCGACCTGCGCGTGCTTCCTCAGCCACTTCTAACCTGCCGACCTCACGCCCTCTTCCCTAGCCTGCTGGTCCTCTGCCAGCCACACCTGGGGCCATGACGTCCCCTCTCAGGGAAGAGCCAGGGACTCCTGCTCTACAGAAGCTCACCCCTGGGTGGCTTGAACTCATAGCCAGGCCAGGGAGTGCGGAG
The DNA here is from genome assembly GCF_029281585.2 of Gorilla gorilla gorilla. Classification (NCBI taxonomy): domain Eukaryota; kingdom Metazoa; phylum Chordata; class Mammalia; order Primates; family Hominidae; genus Gorilla; species Gorilla gorilla. The sequence continues at coordinate 32,457,876 of NC_073240.2, forward strand.
TGGCCCTCCAGCCAGACGCCACATTGCATTTTGCAGAATGTGCCGTTCCGCACGGCCCCCGCACACGCTGCTCCCTGGCCTGGAATACATCCTTGAGCATCCTTTTTCTGCTCTGGGAGCCTTCTCTGCCCACACACTCTCCTGGCAGCCTGGGCACTGTGCAGTTATTTAGGGCTGTTCCTGTTCATTTGCCTCCTCGGCTTCCTACCAGACTGTGAGCTTCTTGGGGGCTGGTCTGGACTCAGGGGACCCAAGATGGGCCTCATGGTGTCCAGGGATTGTGTGCAGACCTCCCTCTGTCCCACAGTTCCCACTGGTCCCCTCTATGCATACAGAAAGGTCCAGATGGCGGAGAATGTTCCAGGCCCAGAAGCATCTCTTCACTGATCCCTTCCTGAGTAGGGGTGTCCATAAGGTGCTGTCCCCTAAGTTCCCAGAGCCCCTCACGGCCGGGGCCTTTCTCCACGGGTCTGGGAAAATCAGTCTCAGCAACCAATTGCACCTAATTATTTACAGGACTGAAATGGGTTAGAAATCTTGCAAGATTCAGGCCCAGTAGAAAGGCCCTTTTGCATTTTTAAAAAACCTCAATGCAAATCCAATGCAAAAAGAAAATAAAAATATCTGAGGGTGTTTCTTAAATTAAGTTTGACACGTTACTGTGTCATTCAAAAAAAAATAACCAAAACAGGCCTTTCCTGGATTTGTTTCTTAAACATTTCTGTGAACGAGAAGCAATTTCCCTGCCAGCCCCTCACTCCAGATGGCCTAATCCCCTCGGGACCTGCTTCAGGCCCGATAACATCTCTTGGTGGGCTGGTCACAGTAAGGCCCTGCACTCACTTCTCGGCAGGGTCCCCAAGGGACCTCGCCACTGGGCAGCCGTGGCAGATGGGCTGTCCCTGCCTGCCCACACACAGCAGCCATCCCCACGAGGCAGGGGATGGTCCCTGCTGGCTGAAGGACGGCTGTTTTTCTCAGATCCAGGCCAAGTCACTCGGGCAAAAGGTCTGTTCCTTCCTACTGAATGCTCTGTTTGTAGCAATGCTAGGGCAACCCAAAGAGGACAGACTCTGTAGAGAGCCCATTGACACCACCCTTATCTGCCAAGGGAGGAGCTGAGGAGGGGCTTCCTGCCCAGCGTCGCCAAGGGTGTTCCTGAGAGCCGGGCTGGACACCAGGGCCCTGCCCTTGCCCCACACAGGCTGCAGGGTAGCTGTGCAGGGCTGCACAAGTGTGCGTTCTCAAGGTGAACAAAGGCAGTGGGGGTGGGGAGGGGCAGGGAAGGGAGAGTCAACGCCATCCCTGGTCCAGATGGGAGAAGGTCCCAGCTCAGGAGAGCCCCCACCCCCACCCAGCTCTGGGAAACTCTGAGGCATCCCACACAGGGCCCTCCAGACGTGACTTCCCGGCTGCTGCCCACCAACTGTTTTCCCCACGGCTGCCCAGCTGCGCCTGCACGAGGTGCCCAGCCAGCCCAGTCAGCACCGAGGGGTCGATGTTTGGGGGCTTCAGGAGCCACATTTTTATACAGGCTGAAAATAGAGTTGGAGACTTTTAATTTTGCCAATTAAGGATGTTGTCATAAAAACAATCTCTAGGCACTATAATAATTTCATTTAAAAAGGATGTTTTAACATTTCAAAAAACTCATATTAAAAATAATAGAAACATTCAGCATTACAGACATGGGCAAAGCTGTCCTCTTTTTTCACATTTCACCCAGGACCAGGGAGCTCTGTTAGGAATCCCAAGGCAGGCTGAGTTGGTCCAACCGGTGGCCTGGCGGTCCCAGGGTACCCCACAGGTTCTACTAGTTGGGGACTGACAGCCAGGCCTCCACTGAAAGTTTCCTGTTCCCCAGACACAGCCTCCAGGGGTCCTGGGTGACCCCTGAAGAAGCCTGGCCAGCCCAGGTGTTTCCTGGAGAGCGCCTGGCCCCAGGCCCTGGAGGGGTTGGGCGGGGTGGATCCTCCCTCCCCGACCTGGCATCTCTGGCTTCCAGGGCTGGCACTGCTGGCCAGGACTGCCCCAGACACTCTGCGTGTGCTCAGAGCCAGCTGCCACACAAAGCCGCATTGTGGGCCTCCTCTTGGCTGGCAGACACGTGACAGCAGAGGGTGGGTGGTAGGCTGGGCGGGTGTGCCCCACAGCCTTCTTCCTGGTCAGGGCTCAGCATCCTCGCATCTGACCCCACATAGCAGGAGCCAGGCCAGGCAGGCTCTGGGGCCTGGGTGGGGGCATGAACAAACACCGAGTTGTAATCATAGTGCCCTGGAGGAGGGCTATCATCCAGGGGCCCCCAGCTGCACTCCTTCCAGGGGCGGCCAGCACCCAGGCCACTACTTCGCCCAGAGCTTGGTCCTTCTGTCTCTGCTCCAGCCCAGGGCCCCCACACTCTCCCTTTCTCTTGCAGTTGATGCATGGACGGCTCTGACTTAGAGCCTCAGCCCGGGCCAACTCGGCTGCAAGGAGAAAAGGGAGCTCCAGACCTCAGGGCCTCCAGCCACCTGGGGGTCTGCCTCCAGGAGCGCAGCTTTCACACAAACCAAACGAGCAAGACTGCTCTGCCCATGCCGCCCATGCCTTCCTGCAAGCCCCCAGTCCTGCTCAAGGCTCCCACAAACAAGGAAACAAATCAACAAGAAACACCCCAAATGGAGAAGAGAGAGCCCTCCCTGGCCCGAGTGTTGTTTGGAGCCTACCCTTGGGTTCCTCTCCTTTCCAAACCTCCCAACAGCACAGCCTGCACCCTGGGGTGACGGGGATGCCCGGGTGTGATGAGGCACCATCTGCATGGTGGAATATTATGCCATTCAAAAATACCAAGACTCCATACTAACATGGAAAGAATGCGGCTGGGTGCGGTGGCTCACGCCTGTAATCCCAGCACTTTGGGAGGCCGAGGCGGGTGGATCATGAGGTCAGGAGTTCAAGACCAGCCTGGCCAAGATGGTGAAACCCCGTCTTTACTAAAAATACAAAAAAAAAAAAAAAAAGAAAAATAGCTGGGAGCGGTGGCAGGCACCTGTAATCCCAGCTACTCGGGAGGTTGAGGCAGGAGAATCGCTTGAACTCAGAGGGCGGAAGTTGCAGTGAGCCGAGATCACGCCACTGTACTCCAGCCTGAGTGACAGAGTGAGACTTTGTCTCAAAAAAAAAAAAAAAAAAGAAAAGAATGCATGCCCAGCCATTTCCCTGGGAGGCCCCATCTTGGTGAAGGGGGCACCACGCTCCTCCTGGCCCAGGCCAGGTGATGCGGTATTCCTTTAGAGTCCTCCCTCCCCTCCTTCCCTGCATTCCCCTGTCACCCCCTGTATGGAGGCCAGTGCCACCATCAGAGCTCCTATTCCGGGCCCTCCTCCAGTGGTGCCCTCCCCACAGACAAGGAGTCTGTGGGCCCAGGAGATCTGCCCACCCAGACCTGTGCCCCTTCTAGACCATGCAGCTGGCCCTGGGGCCTAGAATTCCCCCCAGACACCTCCACCTGGGCCTCGTGGGTCTCCCCGGGTCTCTTCCTGATAGGGGTGCACAGCTGTGGGCCTTGCGCCAGAAGGGGCAGCTGTTTCCAGTGATAATCCCCACGTGTGCTGGGCTGGGCTCGGCTGGGCTGGGCTAGCGGGACTGTGGGACGGGCAAGGAGTGGGGGCCAAGGGGAACCGGCGGGGCCTAGGCCACACTTCTGTGCAGAACGGATTCCAGGATCCTACACTTGAGGCTGGCCTTCCAGTCATTGTGAAGACTTAGCTGTCAAGGTAAATGGATAGAAGGTATCCCATCAGCAGTGCGGTAGCTGAACCCATCACTTTCCTACGCCAGGACATTGTGACATTGCGCTATAATGAGGAATATGCATTTGGCCTTTGTGGTCTCCCCACCCTCTTTCCTGCCACATGGCTTCTAAAACTCTTGAATCTCCAAAGCCATAAGTGTCTTTTTGTGTGCTCATGGGAGGGACTGGTGGCTAGGGACTCCTGGGTAGAATCAGGAGCGGGGTTGGTTGCCAGGGGAACCAACCAATAATCAGAGGGTTGGGATTTCATCTCCACTACCCGCCTTCAGAGAGGGGAGAAGAGCTGAAGGTCAACTTAATCACCAATGGCCAGTGATGTAATCAATCAGTCTATGTAATGGAGCTTCCATAAAAACCTGAAATGACAGGTTGGGAGAACCCTATGCTGAACACACAGAGGGGCTGGGAGGGTGGCACATAGAGAGGCCCAGAAGCTCCCACCCCTTTCCACGTTGACCACCTGTCATGTCTTCCATCTGGCTGTTTATCTGTATCTTTTATAAGATCCTTTAAAATAAACCGGTAAACGTAAGTAAAGTGTTTCCCTGAGTTCTGTGAGCCATTCTAGTAAATGATTGAACCCAGGGAGGGAGTCCTGGGAACCCCTGATTTACAGCCTGTTTGTCAGAAACACAAGTGACAACCTGGACCTGCAATCAGCATGTGACGGGGCGGGGCAGCTCTCTGGGACTGAGCCCAGCCCTTAACCTGTGGGGTCTGATGCTATCAAAGTAGATTGAGTCAGAATTGAGTTACACTGTAGGACACCTGTTTGGCATTTGTAGAGAACTGCATTGCTTGGTGTGGGAGAAGCGACCCACACTTCCAGAGACTGGAGTGGTGCACACAGATACAGAAGACACATGGCTTGCCCTTCCTGCACAGGTGTGGAGCAGGTGGGCTTTGGGGTGCGCTCAGCCCTGCAGCCCTGAAAGGTGCCTTGATCTGGCCCCCGTATCACTGCCCGAGCTGGGGCTTGGCCCCTCACTTCCGCTAGTCCCAAACCCACTGCTTTCCCAAGCCTCTCCGTGCTGAAGGAGCAGCTCTGACCAGACTCACCCAGGCCCTTTTGGCCCCTTTCCCCACGAGCTCAAGGCCTAGGACTTCTCTTGGTTGTCATCACCCATGCCCTTGCAACTCACCCCAGGGTTTTAAGGCTGACTTCCCACTAGCTCTGTCTTACCCCTCATACCCTTCTCCCCAACCCTGGTGAGCTCAATGGGTGGCTGGCCCATTGGCTGTGACCCCCCTTTCCCCACTATTTGAGGCTCACCTTGATGTGCCCCCTCCTCCCTGCCAGTGATGTGGGGACCATCCTGGCTGGCCACTACCAGCTGTTTGACTCTCTCCCCACTTGCTGAGAGGGGCTGAGGACCCTGTCCTGCTGATGAGACATAAACAAAAGTCGGCTGGGAATTCCTGGCTAAGGTTTCCTCTCTGATAAAAGAGACCCACAGGAAGAAATAGTCTAGCATGTTCCACTGGACTTTTGCCATTGTCAGGATATCACATCTTTTACCAGCCAAGGGTGAGGCCACACCCTGAGGAGGGCCACACTCAGGGAGACACCCTGGAGCCTGGCATAGGGTGCCCACTGCCACCCTGCCTCTGCACTTTCTGCTACAAGATCCTCAGTCCCTGTTGCTCCTCCAGCTTGAGCCTGGGTCTTTGTCACTTGCAGCCAAACAAACACCCTACACCTGGCACTGCCCTGCAGAGTCTTGTCTGATTCAGTCCCTGGCCTCCTCCCAGGACTCAATCCCTGCTGCCTTTGTGCTCTGGCCCCCTGAGGCAGAACACCACTCGCCAATGTGCACCTGAAAGGCAAAGGTCATCCCGCATCCAGGGCTGCGTCCTGCCCTCTCCTGCCCCTCCCGGCGTCCTGGTGGCAGGCCAGATGCCCGTCCAATAGAGTTCAGTTGAGTTTGTTGACACAATGCATTTTTTTTGTAAAACATCCACTGTGAGCCTGCTCATTTTGTTGTGCAATATCTTTAAAGTCCACATGGTATTAGATTTGTGAAGTAGGAAAACATTTCTCCCTCCCTAGAGATTAATTAACAGCTTCTGTTACAGGTCTGCAGTCTCTATCTCACAGTTCCAAAATCTAAATATTCCTGAAAACCAAGACTTTTTCCATAAGTTTGTGGCAAACTCATTTGGTGGCAAAACCTGACCTGGTCAGATATAAGGATAGTTAAAGTCTTAGTGTGAATATTTGCATGTTTCACAGCAAAAATGTATGAATGTGCTTGGTCATGAGTTGCCACCCCGATCCTGTTAGGGTGTTACTTAACATACATATGCAGTTTATTACATTTGGTCTAAAATCCAAATGTTCTGAATCAGAAAAGCATCCACCCCCAAGGGTTTCTAATAAAGAATCACGGAACTGTGTTAGATAGCAAGCGCTTTGTAAATGTTCTTTATTTTCCTTTTTTTTTTTTTTTTGCCTTGACTGCCAAGAAGGTCAAATTTAAATAATTAAGCTTATTCACAGCAACAAGGCTTTGTCTCAAGTTTCTTAATACAATTATCCTGTCTTTTTATAACTTGCCTTTAAAAAAATTATTTCCACAATATAGCTTTCTTGAATTGGTGTCTTTTATTTAATTCTGGTTTACAACATAATTTTTTTAAATGAAGATAAACTTACAGCAAATTTGTGACTCCAGAAGGCTTCTATGGACTATTGGGACAGATGGTCCATAAGTGTCTCTGTCTGCCATCCCACCTCCTAGGGGGAAGGAGGGGTGGGGCTGGTCCGATCGTGGATCGATTCTCCCCGTGCATCGATTCTCCCTGTGCCTCACTGCATGTCCAGGGGAAACAAGGGACACTGCCCTGCCATCCCAGCAGCCACAGCCCTCGGAGGCTTCTCAGTGAACTCGTCCATCCCACATCCATCCTGCCACCATCCACATGCAACAACACGCCTACTTCGGGTCAGTGCAGCAAATAACTGGCTTGTAAATTTGCATCATTAACAACCTCCCTAATTCTTCCATCAGATCCACCCTGCTAGGGAGACCCAAACATAGCATTCGTAGAAGTCATACATTATGAGCTAATTTTTTCATACAAGACTATTTGTGTGGATATATTGATAACAGAGTATACATGTTTAGTGCTACAATAAAAAGAGTGACAAGTGCTAACTGATGGGGACTATGGGTGATTCTTTTGGGGGACTTGCCATTACATTCTAAATTTTCAATGATGGATAGGTATTACTTTTGCAGTAACTATCAGGAGTACAAGTTTGTGTTTAATTGCTTTGCAAATATTATCATAGAGCTGCTTCTTAGAGTATGGCAGCCTTTTTCTAAGAAACAGGCTTCCCTGGATCTCCCTAAGACAGTTTCACGGGACTGTGTCAGAAGTCTGAAAATGCAATCAGGCTGTACAATATTTATTTCAATTAAATTTCTTAGGCTATCTCCTTTGTCAGGTAACATTTTAATTTTATGTATTTTTTTTTATAGACAGGGTCTCATGCTGCCACCCAGACTGGAGTACAGTGGTACAATCATAGCTCACTCTAACCTTGAACTCCTGGGCTCAAGTGATCCTCCCTGCTCAGCCTCCCAAAGTGCTGGGATTACGGGTATGAGTCATCATGCTCCACCAGGTAACATATTTAAAAAGCAACTTAGAGCTTTGTCTACATGCTGTCAAAGCAGTCCAATAATTCAATAATTCTGATTAAAATAAGCAGACTTTCACTTCCAGTTAAGACAGAGCACTGGCATCACACTAGCCTTCCTGCTGCAAACAAGTTGGAAACCAGACAAAATATATGAAAAAACTATTTGCAAATAACAGGCAGTGCAGGCACATGATCCCTCAGAGCAGCCAGGCAGAGAGCATGAGCCCTACAATCGACCTGGCTTCTTGCCTGCAGGCATTTCCCAGCCCTGGGGCAGAGAGGGGATCCAGCAGAGAACAGTGGTCTTGCCGAGCTGAGGAAACTGCAACTGGAGTTTGAGGAGGCAGAAAAAGGGGTTCGCAGGCCAGGCATGGTGGCTTCTGCCTGTAATCCCAGCACTCTGGGAGGCCAAGGTGGGTGAATCACTTGAGGTCAGGAGTTCAAGACCAGCCTGGGCAACATGGCGAAACCCCATCTCTACTAAAATTACAAAAATTAGCCAGGCATGGTGGTGAGTGCCTGTAGTCCCAGCTACTCGGGAGGCTGAGGCAGGAGAATTACTTGAACCCAGGAGGCAGAGGTTGCAGTGAGCTGAGATCATGCCAATTACACTCCAGCCTTGGCAACAGAGCTAGAATCCATCTCAAAAAAAAAAAAAAAAAAAAAGAAACAAAAAAGAAAAAGGGGTTCATGAATCTGCATGGGGTCACCCTGAGTCTCAGATGAACACAGATGTGTACCTATATAGGGCAAGACTCCATGGGGCTGGGCACACAACCACAATGCACAGGTATAGGCAGCTGTAGACATTGCAGTAACCAGAGCTCACACAGGTTGGGAGGCCCTCAAGTTCTGGCCAGCCAGAGGAGAGAGTCCTCACTGAACACCAAATTACAGTCATGCACTACATAACGATATTTTTGGTCAACGATGGATCACATATATGACAGGAGTCCCATAAGATTATAATGGGGCTAAAAAATTCCTCTCACTTAGTGACATCATAGCCATGTGACATTATAATACAACACATTGCCTTTCCTATGTTTAGATATGTCTAGATACACAAATACTTACCATTGTGTCACAGTTGCCTACAGTATTCAGCAGCACGTCGCACAGGTTTGTAGCCTAGGAGCAATAGGCTGTACCACATAACCTAGGTGAGTAGCAAGCTATACCATCTAGGTTTGCGTAAGCACACTCAACACTCTATATTGTTTGCACAACACAATTGCCTAATAATGCATTTCTCAGAATGTATCCCCCTTCTATAGTGGCATGTGCCTGTAGTTCAATAGAGAACCCAGAAAGAAATGACCCTAGATAAAGCCCTAACAAAGTTTTAAAACAAATCTTGAAAGTTTCAAGTTGATGCGCAAAGGAATTAAGTGCCTATCGGAACAAAGTGCAACACTCTCTAAAGGAAGACAACAAAATCCAGATATTCAATAACGCAATTTTCTCAAGTCCAGCATTCCATAAAAATTATTAGACATACAAAAGGCAGGAAAATGTAACCCAAAACAAACAAACAAAAAAAAGAATCAATAATAACAGACCAAGAAAAAGCAGAGGTGATAGAATTAGTAATCATGGACTTTAAAACAACTATTATAGATATATTCAAGGATTTTTTAAAAAAATGCAAACATAACAAGGGGAGACATTGAAATCACAAAAAGAAAAAAAAAAAGGAAACTCTAGAGCTGGAAAAATACCCTATCTGAAATGAAAAATTGACTAGATGGAGGTAGGTTCCTGATCTGGGCGGGGTGAAATAAGCACCTTTCATCTGCCTTTCCACTGAGTGAAATGATGCTTCCTGGACAGAAGGCAAGGGGCAGCCGCCTGAGAACTCTGAAAAAGCAATGGTAAGCTGACAGGGGAATGAGGCCAGAAGCCGGGGGGCCACCAAATTAGTGATGTATTTCCCATGTACTTTTCCTCCAGTATTACCCAGCCTGGACTCAAAGCCCCTTCCCCCAAAACCTGGGAGGGCACAATGGGTGTGGACAAAGAGCACTCCAAGAGAAGCCTTCTCTTTCTGCTCAAAGAGCAGGAAAGGGGAATCCTGAGAGTCAGAGAGTGAGAGGAATACCCTGGTTATTTTTCTGTCCTCTCCCTCCCAGCCTCAAGCAATCCCACAGCAGCAGGGGTGACAAGGGCAGTGGCTGTTGGAAGGGTGCCTAAAACTCTAATGGACAGGAATCCTTCTCTCTGACCAGAAGAGCCATGGTACCAGGAGTGTAAGACAAAGTGTCATTGTTTTTTCTCTCCCTGGATCCTCCCACAGATTGGCTCTGGATGCAGTCACAGTTGTGGGAAGTGTGTAGCAGAGTGAGAAACTAAAGCCTGGCCTTTCTGGCCACAGGATGAGAAAGGGAGGCTCCAGAGGAGATAATGGAAAGAAAAGGTCTCAAGAGAGAAAGCCCATAGAATTGTGTATGAATTTCTAGGCTCACTTCTGAGCTGCGTTGGCATGGATCTGTTCCTCATAGCACAGCACAGGCTTTGAGAATTGAGCTTAAAGGTAGACCACAACCCCAGGTCCCAGACAAGCCCATGGAGAATGCACAGGCAGAGCAGAGTCACATAGTATTATTGCAAAGCCTTTGAAAACTGAATTGACACTGGAACCACAGCCCACAGGTGGTGGGTCAGAACCTGTAGCCCAAACCTAATCAGGTCAATTGTGTATTAAAACAAAAATGTCAACATTCTCTTTGGGATTTAAATAAGACACAGAGCCTTATAACATAATATCCAAAATGTCCAGGATACAACCCAAAATGCCTTGTATTTAAAGAACCAGAAAAATCTCAAACTAAAAGGAAAAAGACAATCAAAAGGCATCAACCCTAAAATGACACATGTTGGAATTTTTAAAGACTTAAAGCAGCTATTGTAGCCATGCTGCAATACCTAAAGGGAAACTTTTGAGATGAAAAGATTGAAAATCTTAGCAAAGAAATAGAAAATACAAACAAGAAACAAATGAAAATTTTAGAATGTAAAGCTGCAACAAGTGAAATTAAAAATTCCCTGGATGGACTCAATAACAGAATGGAGAGCAGAGGAAAAAGTCAGTAAACTTGAAGCTAGAGCAATAGAAATTGAATAGCAGAAAGAAAGAAAATCAATGTACAGAGCATCAGGAATCTATGGAATAACATGAAATGATCTAATGTTTGTATTACTGAAACACAGAAGGAGAAGAGAAAGACTGTGGTACTGATATAATATGTGAAGAAATACCAGCTGAGGCCAGGTGTGGTGTCTCACGCCTGTAATCCCAGTACTTTAGGAGATCAATGCAGGCAGATCACGTGAAGTCAGGAGTTCAAAAGCAGCCTAGACAACATGGTGAAACCCTGTTTCTACTAAAAACACAAAAATTAGCCGAGTATGGTGGCTCATGCCTGTAATCCCAGCTACTCAGGAGGCTGAGGCACGAGAATTGCTTGAACCAGGGAGGCAGAGGTTGCAGTGAGCTGAGATCACACCACTGCACTCCAGCCTGGGCAACAAAGACCCTGTCTCAAGAAAGAAAAGGAAAAGAAAAGAAAAGGAAAAAGAAAAAAGAAAGAGAGAGAAAGGAAGGAAGGAAGGAAGGAAGGAAAGAAGGAAAGAAGGAAGGGAAGGGAAAGGAAAGAAAGAAGGAAGGAAGGAAGGAAGAAAGGAAGGAAGGAAGGAAGGAAGGAAAGGGAGGAAGGAAGGGGAGGGGAGGGGAGGAAGGAAAGAAAGAAAAGAAAGATGGATGGAAGGAAGGAAGGAAGAAAGGAAGGAAAGACTACTGGCTGAGAATTTCCCGATTTGGTGAAAGACATGAACTTACACATTCAAGAAGCTCAGTGCATCCCAAACAAGATAAACTTAAACAAATTAATGAACAGACACAGGATAATCAATTGCTAAATACAACGACAAAGAAAAGAATCTTGAAAGCAGCCAAACAGAAATGAAACATTAAACAGGGGATCAAGTATTTGTATGATGATGGATTTCTCATCAGAAATTACAGAGGATAGAAGAAAGTGGCACAGCATTTAAAAAATACTGAAAAAAAACCCAAAACTGTCTGCCCAGAGTTTTCTGTCTAGTGAAAATATTCCTCAGAAATGAAAATGGTATAAATATATTGTAAGATGAAGGAAAATTAAGAAAGTTCATTGCCAGTAGATCTCCTTTAAGAAAAAAAAATCTAAAGGAAGTTTTTTATAGATAGGAGGAAAATGGCGCCAGAGGCAAACTTGAAACATTGGGAATTTAAGAAGAAAAACAGAAATGGCAAATATATGGGTAAATATAACACACTATCTTTATCCTCTTAAATTCATTAAAATATGTATGACCATTTAATGTCAAAGTATAACACTGATGTGATTTTCACTGGGGGTAGTATCACACATGTATCATATATGGCAACTATATGATAAAGGGAAAAGGGTAAAGTATGACAGTAAAATTTTTAAATTTCAGCCAGGTGTAGGGGCTCATGCCTGTAATCCCAGCACTTTGGGAGGCTGAGGCGGGTAGATCACTTGAGGTCAGGAGTTCGAGACCAGTCTGGCCAACATGGTGAAACTTTGTCTCTACTAAAAATACAAAAATTAGCCAGGAATGGTGGCATGCGCCTGTAGTCCCAGCTGCTTGAAATGCAAATGCAGCAGAATCACTTGAACCCAGGAGGTGGAGGTTGCAGAGAGCTGCGATTGTGCCACTGCACTCCCGCCTGGGCCACAGAGTGAGACTCTGTCTCAAAAAAAAAAAAAAGTTTTTAAAATTCCACCCAAAGTGGTAAAATACTAATTCTATGTAGATTACAAAAAAGATATATATATATATAACAATGAATATTGTAATCCACAGTGCAATCACTTAAGAAAGTACAGAGATATCATAAAAAAATCTGAAGAATTAAATATAAATTAAATACTAAACATATTTAAATAATCCAAATAAAGGAAGGGAGGGGAAAATACCAGAATAAAAAAATCAAGGAACAAATAGAAAACCAACAAAGAAATTGTAGATCTAAACCCAAACTTCAAAAATTACATTAAATATAAGTGTTTAAACATACAAATTAAAGGAGAGAGATTATAAGAATGGAATTAGAAAACAAGAACCAATTGTATGCTGTCTATAAGAAACCCATTTAGAATATTATTATATGGATAAGATAAAGGTAAAAGGATGCAAAGTGATATACCATACAAATAGGTTGGAGTGGGTATATAAATATTAGAAAAAGTAGACATCAGAGCAATGATATAAAGGTCTATTCACTAAGAACACATAAAAGTCCTAAATATGTATACAGCTAACAATGGAGCTTCAAAATAAATGAAGCAAAAGCTGATAACACTGTAAGAAGAAATAGAAACACTCACAATTATAGTTTGAAACTTTAATACCTTTCTCTCAATTACCAATAGAAGAAGTAAACTGAAAATCAGTAAGGATTTGGAAGACCTGAACAACACCATCTACCAAAAGAATCCAGTTGACACTTTTAGAATACTCCATCTGACAATAGCAGAGCACAGATTTTTTCTTTTCAAGTATATGTGGAATATCTAACAAGATGGATTATATCTTGCATCATAAAATAACCTTAACTAATTTTTAAAAATTTAAATAATTAAAAGTATGTTCTCTGACAATAATGAAGTTAAACTAGAAATCAGTAAGAGAAAAATAAGTGGGAAGTCAGCAAACACTTGTAAATTAACACATCGAAATAACTCGTTGGACAAGAAGTCTCAAGGGGAATTAGAAAATATTTTTAACTAAATATAATTGAAAATATATCCAAATTTGAGGGTATAGCTAAAGCATTGGTTAGAAAATTTTTTTATCACTTAATGTTTTTATTAGAAAAAAAGAAATAATTCAAAATTATTAAATCTAAACTTCTACCTTAATCAAGTAAACAAAGGAAAGCATAATACACCCAAAACAAGGAGAAGGAAGGAAACAATAAAAATGAGAGAAGAAATCAGCGGAGGCAGAAAAATAATAGAGAAAATAAATGAAACAGAATAATTGTTCTTTGAAAAGATCAGTACAATTAGCTAACTTCTAGTCAGGCTGATGAAGAAAAAAGAAAAAAGATAAAAACTACCTATATCAGCAAAGAAGGGATATCACTACACACCATAAACATTAAACAGATAATAAGGGAGTTCCATGTACAAATTTATGTATGTACCTATATTTTAAATTTTAGATGAACCAACTCTTTTTTTTTTTTTGAGATGGAGTCTCACTCTGTTGCCCAGCCTGGAGTGCAGTGGCATGCTCTCAGCTCACTGCAACCTCCACCTCCTGGGTTCAAGTGATTCTCCTGCCCCAGCCTCCTGAGTAGCTGGGACTACAGATGCCCGCCACCATGCCCGGCTAATTTTTGTATTTCTAGTAGAGACAGGTTTCACCATATTGGCCAGGCAGTTCTCGAACTCCTGACCTCATGATCTCCCCGCCTTAGCCTCCGAAAGTGCTGGGATTACAGGCATGAGCCACCGCGCCTGGCTGAACCAACTCTTTAAAAGCTACAAACTACCAAAACCCACCCAGGGAGAAACAGACAACCTGAATGGTCCTATGTCATTTGAAGAAATTAAATTTGCAATTAAAATTGTTTTGGAACAGAAATTTCTAGGCTCATTGGTGAATTCCACCAAACACTTACAGAAGAAATAACACCAATTTGACACAATCTCTTCCAGAAAAATAAAATAGGAGGAAACACTTCTCTACTCAACTTATGAAGCCATCACTACTCTGACACTAAAACCAGGGAACAGTGCAGGAAAAGAAAACTACAAACCAATATCCCGCATGAACAGAGACACAAACAACCTCAACAAAATGTTCTCAAATAGAATCCAGAAATATATTTTTTAAAATACCTTATACCTAAATGGAGTTTATCCCATGAATGCAAGGCTGGTTCAATATTTGAAAATTAGTCAATATAATTCACAATGTTAGCATACTAAAGAAGAAAAGCCATATGATAATGTCAATTCATGCAGAAAGTATTGAAAAATTTCAACATCCATTCATGATTTAAAAAAAATCTTTGCACAAACTAGGAATAGTGGGGAAAATCCTTAATATAATCAAGGACATCTATGATGGTAAATTACTGAATGCATCTCCCTAAAATCAGGAACAAGGCAAAGATGTCTGGTCTCATCACCCCTATTTAATATTGTATTGGAAGTATTGGCAAGTGCAACTAGGTGAGAAAAAGAAATAAAAGCACACCAATTTTATAAGAAAAATGAGCTGTTCCTATTCACTGGTAGCTGCCTATGAGGAAAATTCTAATGAATCTACACAAAAGATTTTGGAATTAATTGATGAGTCTTGCAGGGTTTCAGGATAAAAGGTCAACATGTAAAAGTCAATTGTATTTCTATTTACTAGCAATGTACGTTTAGAAACCAAAATGTAATACAAATATCTCTTAAAGCTTCAGAAAGTATAATCAACCTCATTTACAATAAGAGAGATGAAATTTTAACTACACTGAGGTATCACTTACAGTGAATATAGTGAACTATTAGAGAAATAAGATAGAGGGAAGAGCATGAGATATGCATAAAATATAACTATGGGCTTGTCCAAGAAAATGCTAACGCTGCGGCTTGTGGGGAAACTGGATGATTGAGAGACTGGGAAGAAAGAAAGAATTCAGTGTACAAATTTCTTTTGTACATTTAGGATTTTGGATCACGTGAATGACTTTGAAACACATGAAAAAATAAATAAAATTGAACTCTTAAAAAATTGTTTAACCACAAATTTTTTAAAAATTACATATAGTTTCAAAAAATGAAACATTTATGATAAATATAACAAAATGTGGTTGAGATCTATATGCAGAAAACTACAAAATATTGACGAAAGAAATAAAAGAAGCCCTGAATAAATAAAGAAACATGCTATGTTCATGGATTGGAAGACAATATATTTTATATGTCAGTTTTCTCCCAGATTGATCTCTAGACTCAACACAATTTCAATCAAAATCCTAACAATGGGGATGGTTAATGGGTACAAAAATAAAGTTAGAATGAATAAGATCTAGTATTTGATAGCACAACAGGGTGACTACAGTCAACAATAATTTATTGTACATTTAAAAATAAAAGTATAATTGGATTGTTTACAGAACAAAGAAATGATAAATACTTTAGATGACGAATACCTCATTTACTCTGTAATTATTATGCATTGTATGCCGGTATCAAAATATCTCATGTACCCCATACATATCTACACCTACCATGTACCCATAAAAATTAAACATTAAAAATTTTTAAAAATCAGCAATACTTATATACATAGACAATATAACTCTAAAATTTATATTGAAAGCAAAAGATGTTTGAATAGTTAAACAATTTTAGAAAAGAAGAATAAAGATCAAGGATTCACACTACCCAGTTTTAAGACTTACTATGTATTATAGCTACAACAATGAAGACAGTATGATATTGGTGAAGGGACAGAAGCATAGGCCAATAAATAGATTAGAGTCAGAAATAGATGCACATGAAAATGGCCAAATGATTTTTTCAAACATTTAAAAAATTTAGATATAATTCACACACCATAAAACTATTCTGAAGTGCACAGTTCAGTTGTTTTTAGTATATTCAGAAGATACGCAAACATTCTCACTGCCCAGTTCCAGACCATTTCCATCATTCCTAAGATTAAAAAGCAACAACAACCTGTATTCATTACCAGTGACTCTCATTGTCCCTTCCTCTAGCCCTTGGAAACCACCAATTTGCTTTCTGTCTGTGGGGATTCACCTATTCTGAACATTTTGTATAAGTGGAATCATATAATATGTGGCTTTTTGTGTCCGGTTTCTTTCACTTAGCTAAATATTTTCAAGGCTCAGCCATGTTGTCATGTTTCAGTACTTCCTTTTATGGCTGCAGAATTTTTTGTTGTATGGGTATACCACATTGTGTTTATCCATTCATGAGTTGTTTCCACTTTTGGCTATTTGAATAATGCTACTAGGAACATTTGTGTACAAGTTTTTGTGTGGCCATATGTTTTTATTTCTCTTGGGACTATACCTAGGAGTGGAATTACTGGGTCATGTGGTAACTCTATATTTAACTGTTTAAAGAACTGCTAGCCTGTTTTCTAAAGCAGCTGTACCATTTTACATCCCCACTAGCAGTGTATGAAGGTGCTAATACCTCCACATCCTTGCTACCACTTGCTGTTATCTGTCTGAGATATTTGACTGTAGCAACCCTGGTGGGTGTGAACTGTTATCTTATCATTTTGATTTGCATTTATCCTGATGGGTAATGACGTTGAGAATCTTTTCATGTTCTTATTGATCATTTGTATCTTTTCTTTGGAGAGATGTCTATTTGAATCCTTTGCTCATAATTTAGTTTTTTAAATTATTGTGCTGTAAGAGTCGTATATATATATATTATTTTCCTGGATATTTGACACTTGTCAAATATATTATTTACAAGTATTTTCTCCCATTCCACTGGGCTGTTTTTTCTTTGTAATAGTGTCCTTTAAAACACATAGGTTTTAGGGCCAGGCATGGTGGCTCATGCCTGTAAACCCAGCACTTTGGGAGGCCAAGGTGGGCGGATCACCTGAGATTGGGAGTTCGAGACCAGCCTGACCAACATGAAGAAACCGCATCTCTACTAAAAATACAAAATTAGCCAGGCATGATGGCACACGCCTGTAGTCCCAGCTACCAGGGAGGCTGAGGCAGGAGAATTGCTTGAACCCGGGAGGCGGAGGTTGCAGTGAGCCAAGATGGTGCCATTGCACTCCAGCCTGGGCAACAGAGTGAAACTCTGTCTCAAAAATAAAATAAAATAAAATAAAAATAAAAAATAAAACACATAGGTTTTAAATTTTGATGCCAATTTATCTATTTTTCTTTTATGCTTTAGTTGTCATATCTAAGAAACCACTGCCTAATCCAAAATGATGGAGATTTATGCCCATGTTTTTTTCTAAAATATTATAGTTTTAGCTCTTATGTTTAGGTTTTTGAAAGATTTTTAGTTAATTTTTGTAAATAGTATGAGCTAAGGGTCCATCTTCATTCTTATGCTGTGTGGGTATCCAGTTGTCCCAGTACCACTTATTATAGAAACTATTACTTCTTCCATTGAATTGTCTTTGGCATGCTTGTTGAAAATCAATTGCCCATAAATATATGGGTTTACTTGTGGGCTCTCAATTCTATTACACTGATCTATATGTCTATTGCTATTTTACATCCGCATAGTGTTGGTTACCATGACTTTATAGTATGTTTTGAAACTGGGAATTGCGAACCCCCAAATTTGTTCTTTATCAAGAATGCTTTGGCTATTTTGGGTTTCTTATGTTTTCCTATGAATTTTAGGATCAGCTTGTCAGTTTTGATGGTACACCAAAAAAAAAAGTTTATTGTACTGTACGTTAATTTTAAAAAATAATGTAAGTCTGAAAAAACACCAGATAGGCTTAACAGAAGATGTGACGTGACAAAAGAAAAGGCAGTAAAATGGAAGACAAGGTACTCGAACTATCCAAGCTAAAGCACAGAGAGGAAAATGACTGGAAAAAAATGAACTTGTTAAGGAGTGTAACATCTCTAAAGATGAACAATGTCAAGGGGCGTAACTTATCTCTAATTGCAGTCCTGGAAGGGGTCAAGGGCAGAGAAAATGTGTGAAGAAACGATAACTGAAAATGTTCTACATTTGATGAAAAATATAAACACACTATTCTAAAGAATGCATTGAAACCTAAGAAGAATTAATGCAAAAAGCATCATGGGCAAGGTCATTATATTCAAATTGCTAAAAACCTGTGATAAAGAGAACATCTCAAAATCAGCCAGCAATAAAAGACACATTATGTCCCTCACCAAGGAAGAGGTACAGGTGGCAAATAGGCACATGAAAAAATACTCAACATCACATGCCGTCAGGGAAATGCAAATTACAACAACAGTGAGCTACCACTGCACACCTATCAGAATGGCCAAAATCCAGAACACTGACACCACCAAATGCTGATGAAGAGGGGGAGCAACAGGAACTCTCATTTATTGTTGGTGGGGAACTCTAAATGCTACAGCCATTTTGGAAGACAGTTTGTGGTTTCTCACAAAACTAAACATATTCTTAGCGTACAATACAGCAATGTGCTCCTTGGTGTTTACCCAAAAGAATTGAAAACTTTAGTCCACTGGATGTTCATTTGTGTCTGAAATACCTGCATATGGATGTTTATAACAGCTTTATTCTTAGCAGCAATCATGATGCTCTTCAGTAGGTGAATGAATAAATAAAACGTGGTACATCCCGACAATGAAATATTATTCAGTGATGAAAAGAAATGAGATATCAAGCCATGAAAAGACATGGAAGAAACTTAAACGCATATTACCAAGTGAAAGAAGCTGATGTGAAAGGCTACAGACTGTGACTCCAACTATATGATACTCTGGAAAAGCAAAACTATGGAAACAGTAAAAAGGTCAGCGGTTGTCAAGGGTTTCAGGGAGGGAGGGATAGATAGGCAGGGCACAGAAGATTTTTTTAGGGCAGTGAAACTACTCTCTATGATACTATCATGGTGGATAAATACCATTATACATTTGTCTAAACCCAGAGAATTAATGACACCAAGAATAAAAACTAATGTAAACTGTGGACTCTGGGTGATAGTGATGTGTCAGTGTAAGTTATCAGTTGTAACATATGCACCGATCTGGCAGGGGATGCGTATGCGGGGGGAGGTGATGTGTGTGTAAAGGCAGGCAGCATTTGTGAAATCTCTGTGCCTTTCACTCCATTTTGCTGTGACCCCAAAAAATAAAGTCTCTTTTTAAAAAAGGTACCTTATGTATAGGGAACAAAAATAATAACGACCATCAGAAACAATGCAGGGCAGGAGACAGTCAAATGGATATTTTTTAAGTGCTGTGGAAGACAGCTTGTTAACTTTTCCCATTCAAAAAAAAAAAAGTCTTCAGAAGCAATGGACTGTTTACAACAATACTAATATTAATATGCTGTGGAATTTATTAAATATGTGGACATAATATATCCAATAACGGTGGGGTGGAAGGCTAACAATGGGAAAACAAAGGATGAAAGAAATGAAAGTATATCACTTTAAGGTTTTCCACCTTATGTAAGCAAGTATAGTATTATTCGATTAGTTAATGACAGATCTTGTAAACTCTAAATCAACTAGTAAAAGAATAAAGATAATACATATAGCTAATTAGCCAATGGAGGAAATAAAAATGGAATATTGAAAAATACACAATTCAAAAAAACAGAAAGAGAAAAAGGAACAGATAGACAAAAAGTAGACAAGTAGCAAGATGGCAAATTTAAAGCCAACTATTTCAATATCTAAAAAATGAAGAACTAAACTAAAAGCAGCAACGGCCATATTGAATTAAAAAAAAAACTCCCAAATACATGTTATCTATAAGAAATGTACTTTTAATCTAAATCCCAGGGAGATAAACAGTAAAAGGATAGAAAAAATATGTATAATGTAAACACTAATCATAGATAGTAAGAATTGCTTCATTTATATCAAATAAAATAGACTTCAGTAAAAGGAATACTGCTAGAAATAAGGAGGAGTATTCATATTAGTAAAAGTGTCCATTCATCCAAAGGTATAACCTTCTGCTATAGATTGAACTGTGTCCCCTACAAATTTATACGTTGAAGCTCTAACCCCCGTGGTGACTGTATTTGAAGGGCCTTTAGGAATTGATTAAAGTTAAATGAGGTTGTAAAAATGGGGCCCTGATCTGAAAGGATTAGCGTATTTGTAAGAAGATTCGGAAGAGAGAGGCTGGGCGCAGTGGCTCACACCTGTAATCCCAGCACTTTGGGAGGTGAGGGGGTGGATCACCTGAGATCAGGAGTTCAAAATCAGCCTGGCCAACATGGTGAAACCCTGTCTCTACTAAAAATAAAAAACTCAGCTGGGCATGGTGGTGCACACCTGCAGTCCCAACTACTCGGGAGGCTGAGGCACGAGAATTGCTTGATCCTGGGAGATGGAGTTTGCAGTGAGCTGAGATCACGCCATTGCATTCCAGCCTGGGCAATGGAGTGAGACATCATCTCAAAAAAAAAAAAAAAAAAAAAAAAAAAGAAGAGGAAGAGAGAGGGACTCTTCTTGGTCTGTGTATGCATGCACTGAGGAGAGGCCACATGAGCACACAGTGAGAAGGCAGCTGTCTGCAAGTCAGGAAGAGAGCCCTCACCAGGACCCAACCATGCTGCCACCCTGATCTTGGACTTCCAGCCTCCAGAACTGTGAGAATACATTTCTGTTATTTAAGCCACGCGGCCTATGGGATTTTGTTATGGCGGTTATGTTTAACCATGTTAAATGTGCATGCACATAATAAGAGAGCTTCAAAATATATAAGGCAAAACGGCTAGAACTGAAAGGAGAAACAGACAAATCCACGATTACAGTGGAAGATTTCAACACCCAACAGACAGAAAATCAGCAAGGATCGAGAAGACTTGAACAACACCATCAACCAACTTGACCGAATTGACATTTACACAATATTTCATCTCCCACTGCAGACGACACATTATTTCCACGCTGGATCATAAAACAAGTCTCAATACATTTTAAATGGCTGGAAATTATACCAAGAATATCCTCTGACCGCCGTGGAATCAAAGTAGAAATAAATCACATAAAGTTGTCTGGATATCCCCCAAATAGTTGGAAGTCAAACAGAATACTTCTAAAAATTCCACGGGTCAAAGCAGAAATAACAAGAAAAATTACAGTCTTTCAAATTGAATGGTAGTGAAAATACAACCTGTCGAAATCTCCAGATACAGCTAAACAGTGCTTGGAGGGAAACGTGTGGCTCGAAACACTTACATTAGAAAGGAGAAAGGTGGGTGGCAGCCAGGACCACAGCAGTGTGTGAATGATGCTTTGGAAGGGGCTCCAGGACAGCACATGAGGGGCAGCTGGCCAGGCAAGGGATCAGGCTCAGGGTCCTAAGCAAACAGAGCCAGAGAAATGTCTGTGCCTTTTGCACATGCACACACACACGTGTGTGTGTGTGCATGCGTGTGTGTGTGTGTTTGTGTGTGTGTTTTGGGTTTGGATAGAAGGTCACTGAGCACCAGAGAATTCCTTCAATTGCACTTTCTGCCTGAAAATGGAGAAATGCCTTCTAGTGTTCAGTGCCACCCAAATACCTGGAAAGCAGTTTGGTCAGTGGGGATCGAGGAGGGTTAGACCTGGTGGGGGTTGGGCAGCTGAGACCTGAGGGTGCAAGTGTGGGGGCAGCGGGCTCAGGCACCCCACCCAGGAGTCTGTCTAAATTCCCACAGCCTGGAACTGACTCCCCCAGCATTCTCATTCTCTCTGGGTGGGGACAGGACGGAGCTGCTGTGTTCTGACCTCACAGTGAAATCTGAATAATTGATGCCCAGTCTAATGTTTCGCCCAATTGTCATAAAGCAAGAAACACAAGCCCAGTGTGCGGCAGATGAGGCCCTGGACAAAGGGCTGTTTTCATTGCCCCCTTTCCGGGCCTCAGGTCTGCGAGGCTCTCCTCCCCAGCACATGATCTGTGACAATCATCCTGTGTTCTCCTGCCCCTCCCGGGGGAGCCATGGGAGGGATTATCGGGAGGTGGCTCCCCCAGGGTAGGAGAGGGCTGCGCCCCCACCCCCACATGTGTCATCTGGAGCGTGTGCCCGACCGTTGCTTGATACCCACTTGGCACAGCCTTCTCTCTGCCGAGGGCTGCCAGAAGAGCTGCTGTCAATACAGAGCTCTCACCCAAACAAACAGCGCAGATGGGTCCCCAGGGGCCTGCGAGTTCCCAGCTCCAGCTCCATGTGCTGGGGGGTGGGATATGAGGAGTGGGTGTTGGGGACAGCAGAGGAACTCCCTGAGCCCCAGGCAGATGGGATAGAGCCCAACCCTGTTTGGATTTCTGGCACTGTTGTCTGGGGGTAGGGCTCATTTGTCACACCCCGAGGGGAAAATACACAGTAAATGAACTTCAAACATACTCAGCTCCATGCGCAGGGGACAGGTGACAGACCTCATTTAACTTGGCACCCAAGGCCATGACAGTATGTCTGGGCCAGGACAGGGCAGCGGCACAGCGGTGTCAGTGCCAACCTGGTCACCATAGGCGCTACAGAAACCGGGCCTACGGGCAGGATGTGGCTTGTGTTCCCTGCAAGTTTTCCCAAATCGGTCATATATGCAATCTCGGAAAATCACAGAAATCTTTGGTGAGCTCCAGTTTAACACTCCCACCCTGCCCAAGTTAATAGGACTCGGCCTTGAAGTGTGTTTCTAGGTTTGGGCAGGGAGAAAGGGGCTGAGCCTCTTCCTGATGAAGAGAAGATGGGGAAGAAGGTGAGATTTGGGGACCAGTGTGTGGGCTGTGTGGGCCACAGTCAGCAGCTTGCAGGCCCTTCTGGTTTGTCCATTGAGAAGACACTCTGAGAGCAGGGCAGGCAGCAAATGAAAGCGTGGGCCGTTGTTCAGAAAGCAGGAAGCGTGTTTTTCTCTGCTATTTAAAATCAGCCCTGGGCTCAGGGATCCCTGTGGGGCATGTGCAGACCTCCCAGGTGCCCAGGGCTCTGTCTCATCTGTGGAGTGTCTGTGCAGGACAGCCGGGGCCTGTGGCAGGGCAGGTGGCAGCCCAGAACGCCTAACAGGGGGTGTGAAGGAAGCAGGGAAAGGAGCCTTGGTGGATGCTCCATTGTCCCATTGACTTCACTTACAAAACACACATTCAAGGATAAACTCATTAAGAATCCCAAGAGCGGAACCCCAGGGCACGGCTGAAGGGGTGGCATGCATGGGAGCCTCCCCTGCCCGTGAGGCCTTCTTCCCATCCAGGACAAACCAGCCTCCTGCTGGGGCAGGGTGGAGTGGGGACCATGCCAGGGATGGGGCACCATTGCAGGACTGGAGGTTTGGGACAAGCCTTAGCCCCAGACGGCCCAAGGCAGCCACAGTGCAGAGCAGAGGGGAGACAGCGAGGGCTGCTGAATGGAGGGTGGGAGTGGACACCAGGCGCTCTGCCCCACGCCTTCCTCGGAGCCCTCATGCCCACCCCACCCACTGGGCAGAGACTGGTTCACAGCCTGTCCCTCCCCAGTAATTGTCCTCTGCCTCAGGGAAAGTCCCTCCTGAGACAATGCTGCCACCAGTGGGACAATGACCTGCCAATGTTGTTGGTGCAGAGGCCCAGCCCCTTCAGGGTTCGAGGGCATCGTGAGCCTGTCTCTCTCTGCACCCCGTCCTGCCCTTCTCACTGTATGGAGCATGGGTGGTGAACCAGGGGGACTCTAGCCAGGGGAAGGGGTCCGACCAGCTGATGCAACATCCTAGTGGGTAAGGGACCTGGAGCCGGAGGACGGGGCTGCTCTGAGCACCACTCAGAAGATGATGGAGAATGACAACCAATGAAATCAAAATGGGAAAGTCAGAAGTCCTCCCTGATCTCCGGCATTTGGGGAATTTGGGGGATGGAAGTGAGAGGTGGATCACGCCAAGGACATGGCGCAAAGTTACTGCTAGGTGTAGTGGAGCTCTCAGCCTCCAGGGGTGTCCCAAGCTAGGTCAGGACTTCGGTGGGGGAAGGAAGGGACCCTGAGATCTGGGACGGGGAGTCTGGGGAGGTGCAAGTGAGGACCTAGAGCTTCAGATTCCTATGTACATGCAGGGCCTGTGGAAGTGACCACTCCCCCTTAGGCAATAGTGTCCCTTCCCCCAGCCAGCTTGAAGACTGCATAATGGCCTCAAGCTGGTGGTGTCTGACAAGACAGTGCTTCCTTCAGACCCACCTCCACCATCCCTCCAGGCAGCCAGACTGATGGGAAGGGTCAAACCCCAATGCAGCCCAACTGGAGAGGGCTGGACCTGCTAATGGAGTAGAAGCCTGGTTTTGATTTTTAAAAGAATTGGAGTGAAATACATGTAATATAAAAGTTGTTATTTCTGGGTGTAGAGCTCCCTGGCAGTAAGTACACTGGCAACCGTCACCACATCCATCTCCAGAACTTTTTCATCTTCCCAAACTGAAACTCTTCCCCATTCATCACTAAGTCCTCACTGCCCCCTCCCCCCCAGTCCTGGCAGCCACCATTCTATTCTCTGTCTCTGTGGATTTGGCTACTCTGGGTTCCTTATGTAAGTGGATTCATACAAGATTTGTCCTTTTGCTACTGGCTTATCTCACTCAAAGTAATGTCCTCAAGGTTCATCCAAGTTGGGTCACGGACAGGGAAGGCTTTGATGCCAAAGAAGCTGCAGGCCCAGGCTGGACCAGGAAGACCAGTAGAGTGTGCCTGGGCCTGGGCCTGAGGATGCCGGAGCACAGGATGAGGGAGAGCCTGTCAGTGTGGGCACACCCACCCTGAGGCAGAATTTCACAGCCGGCCAGGACCCCAGGAGATCTCTGATGCAGAACTTCATGGCCTGGCCAGCACCCCAGGAGACCCCTGATGTGCAATGTCACAACCCAGCCAGGACCCCAGGAGATGGCGTTACCATGTGCTACAGTGATTCTTGGAATGCCTGGGAGGGGACAGCTCAGGACCAAAGGCTCTGAGTAAGGCTGGAAAACCCAGGAGGGCTGATGGACCCCCATAAACCAAAGTGACAAAGAGCACTGGTGAGGGGGTGGCACGTGGTTGAGAAGCTCAGTGGTGCTGTCCTCTGAGGGTCAGGGCTGACAGTAGAGGTTTCTAGAGGACCTTAATAGCAACAGGGATGATGACAAAGTCTCGATGGCATAGAGAACAGATGGTGCTGCTTAACCTTCAGAAGCGAGGTGGATGCAATTATCTCAGCAGGTGGCCACTCCAAGTAGCATCTGGGGCCCATTGTGCAGAGAGCCGCAGAGGTGGTTCCTCAAACCCAGAGTCCACAGAGGCAAGCTGGGTAGGCAGTTAACAAGGGCATGGCTTAATTGTGCGATAAACAGTACCCAGGATGGACGACCAGGAGGCTGAGGGCAGCCACCTCCCACCCCCAAATCACAATCCCTTGGCTGGTTTCTGGCCCCGAGCCAGTCCTCAGACCCAGAACCCAGACTGAAGGAGATACCAGATCTGTGAAGACTGACCTGCAAACCCTGGCAAGTGTGGGCAGTAATGACTCCTCCAGGCCTTCCCCAAGGGGCTCCTCAGCCATGGACTTGCATTTCCATGCACAGGGGAAAGGGAGACATCCAGAAATGTGTGGGACTCTGCTGGACACAGGATCTGAGTTGACGTTGATGAGTGGAGGTCCCAGTATCTCCATGGGCCCATGGTGGGGAGGAGCATGAGGGACCAGATCTCGGGTCTGGCTCACTGTGGTCAGGGGTCACCTCTCCACCACCTGCACATATGCTTAGGATGGAGATTCCCAGCAGTCAGCAGAACCCACATGGATTCCTTCATCTGTGGGGGAAGAGCCATCAGAGCAGGAGGGCCAAGTGGAAGCCTCTGGGTCTCCCCTCCCCTGGCCAGGATAGCAAATCAAAAATGGTATCACATGGCAGGGGGGAAGTGGCAGAGATTAATGCCACCCTCAAAAAGTTCAGTAGTTCAGGGGTGGTGGTCCCTGTCATATCCCCATTTAATTTACAAGCCTAGTTTCTACAAAAACCAGATACGTGATATCAGTGGCAGTGGACCATCCAAACTGAAGCAAGTACTGCCCATTGCAGCTGAGGCATCAGAAGCAGTGTCTAGGGTAGAGCAGAAGAATGCAGCTCAGGGGCGTGGCATGAACCCATCCATCTGGGACTGTCGTCCTTTCCATTCCCATAAGAAGGGGACCAGGAGCAATTTGTATTCCTGTTGGGTGGACAACAACACACTGTTATCCAGGGGAGCCCAGACCATCTGGTCATTCTATGAATGGATGATTCATGTCTATTGGGTTCTACCCGCAGATGGCTTGTCCTCCAGGCTCACCATACAATGATGTGGTGGTTCTTTGGCAAGTCCAAAAAATAAAATAAAAATCACTCATGCCACGGTCACGGTGGGAGCCAGCTGAGGGGTGACGCGTCCAGCAGGTCTGCTCCCTAGAGTCAGGGGCAGGAGGCCAGCCCCAGGTTGGGGGAACCTGGCAAAGGAAGGGGTGCTGGAGAGTGTCACCATGCATGTCAGAGGACAGGGAACCCGGAGCGGGGTGGGGTTCGTGTCTGACATGGGAGCAGGGCAGGCACTGTTCCAGGCCTAGGAGATGGGATCACTTTAGGGAACAACTGGGCAGATGCTGGAGGGTCTCCAAGACAGGCTGGGGTAGTGGAGCATTGTGCACAATAGCCTGGCAGAGCTCCCACAGCCCATGTGGCCACTCTGCGATCCAATCAGAAATGGCCCCTCTCCTGTAGAATGAAGGGCAGGACTCTGGGTGGGACTCAACCTGCACAGCAGCACCCAGAGCCCGTGCCAAGCACCCAAGAGCTGACAGGCACCCGGGGCATGGCCTGGAGACTGCAGCTGACCGTGAGGCTTGCATTCCTCCAGCCCCTCTGCTGCCAGCCCAGCTTTGCATCTTCTGCCTTATAAGTGTCCAGGCATGAGCCACTGTCCCTCTCCTCTACAGTCCCTCATGTGCTGACCACAAGTGGAGCAAATGCTATGGATGGGCTGGCCGCACACCCTCAGACACACAGGTGGGCTCTCCTGCCCCGTACTCAATCCTCTCCTTCATTCTACTCTGCGAGCGGCTCAGGGCAGCAGAGCAGTCGGTTCCAACCAGGCCTCTGGGATCCTCCTTCCACCGTGGGGGCTTATCCCGCCATTGCTCCTTCCAAAGGGGAATTCCAGAGCCAGATAGCAGGATAATAAAAATGCTTCCACTTTTTCCTTTGGGAACCAACCGAGAGCAGGGAAGGAGCCTGTGGCGCTGTGAACTGGCCAGCGGGCCGAAGCATGAGTCCATTCTCCCTGCATCTACATCCAGCCAATCACCACCCTTAGGCCTCATGGTCTCTGAGAAGTGACGGTAATAAGGCCGACAGGCTCCTCCACCTTCCCCAACAGATGCATCATCCCCTTCTCCAGCTGTTCTGGGAGCTCAGGAAATGCCCCTTCCTGTGGGGCCCCTGGCTGGAGCCCTGCCTGAAGAAAGGAGCAGTCCTTTTGCCTCTGGCCCATGAGGGCGCTCAGAAAGGGCCTCACATGCTCAAGGCTGGGTTAGGGTCTGCTGGAGCCTCACAGACACCAAGAACCAAGGGGTAGGATCTGCTGGAGCCTCACAGACACCAGGAACGAAGGGACACCTAGCAGGGGTGAATGAGGGCAGCTCCCAAGCCCTTAACAGCTGCCCTGCAAGTAGAGGACTGCAGGCTCTCGCAACCCTTGACTGTGCCGCGCACCCAGGACACTATTCTGTTGTTTGTTTTCAAAGGAGATCTTACTGAAATTGTGAATAAAGATTATGAGAACAAATAGAGCCATGTTTCCTCAACATCAGCTGTTGCCCTTTCACGTGTTGGTGCGAAGTTTATTTGTCAAAAAGGTTTAGGAGGCTAAGCCATGCTTTTTTTTTTTCTTTTCTTTTCTTTTTTTTTTTTTTTTTTTTGAGAGAGTCTTGCTCTGTCGCCCAGGCTGGAGTGCAGCGGCACGATCTCCGCTCACTGCAAGCTCCGCCTCCTGGGTTCACGCCATTCTCCTGCCTCAGCCTCCTGAGTAGCTGGGACTACAGGCGCCTGCCACCACGCCCGGCTAATTTTTTGTATTTTCTTTTAGTAGAGATGGGGTTTCACCATGTTGGCCAGGATGGTCTCGATCTCCTGACCTTGTGATCTGCCCACCTCGGCCTCCCAAAGTGCTGGGATTACGCGTGAGCCACCGCGCCCGGCCCATGCTGTTTTCTTGACTGTGCCCCAGAAACTTAAGACACACAGTAGGTTGCATCCAAGAGAGAACATCCAGGTCACCTGTGTGCCTAAGCAGCCCTAAGAACAGGGCTCTGTGCAGAAGGAGGAAGATGCCTGGGTGAGAGACACCGCATACATGCAAGGTTTCTGTCAAGAGGCTCCCCCGGCCTGGATGGCCCTGGGGGTGAAATTAGTGTCTTTAGGGAGAGTTGCAGAGCCTTTGAGGCTGCCCAAAGGACGGAAGTGCAGCCCATGGCTGTGGCGGGGGAGGGCAGCACTTGTAACAGAGAAGAGTGCCTCGCTCAGGCCTGCCAATCCACACGTGGGTGGAGGGTCCTCTTTCCCTTTGAGACTGTAGGCTTCAGGGTCATGGGGTCCCCCTTCGCTCACCTCTCCTCTGAGGAGTGCATTGGTGCATATCTGAATCCCGTCAGGCCTGAGAGGCAGTTCCTGGCCCCACAGAAGCTCCGGATGGCAGCCTGGTCAACCGCATGGCATCTGGGGGATACAACTCATGTCCAAATCCCTGTTCCACTGCCTGCTGGCCTCATCCTCTGAGAGGATCGTGTCACTTCTGTAAATGGAAGTTTCCAGATTTATAAGATGGGATTAAAATCACACCTACTGCCCCCAGGGTTTTGTGAAGTTGAAGCCAGGTAACAAAGGTGAAGCTCTTGGCCTGGTATTGGCCACTGTGCAGGAGGCAGGAGACGCTGTTTGGGTGGCGCGGCCCAGGTCGGAGAGGGGCTGCAGTCTCCAATTCCAGCTAGAGTGTAGCAGGATGAGCCGTAGACAAAAGTCCTCAGACACCCGGTTAAGGAAGGATTTGGCTTTATTTGGCTGGGAGCTTCGGCAGACTCACGTCTCAAGAAGGGCTTACAAATCTAAGGGGTTCCACGTGAAAGGGTCGTGATAGATTGAGAGCACACGTGGTTAGAGTGGGGGCGGGGTTCATCTTTTAACCTCAGGCCTGGTCACCAGGGGCACCGGCTGGTCTTGCCACTGACTTCATTCCTGTTGTTTTTCAGCTTTTACTTCCTCCTTCCCTTCAGAGACCGGAGACAGTAAAATAAATGGCCTCTCTCCTCAGGAGGACGTGGTCAGAAGTGGCTCAGGCCCAGGCAGGCCTCCGCAGAGGGCCTGGATTTTAAGGACCATCTGATGAAGCTCTCAACCTGTTCCCTGGAGCAGATGGAGCTCCCAGGGCTGCCGGCAGAAGGACACAATTCATCCAGCCTGGTTCTGAACCCAAAATAGCCTCCCTGCTTAGGGCAGAGCGGCTTGCCCACTATCCTCCACGGGTGCAGGTTCCTTGGCCCAAGCTAAGCTCCATCTCCCACAGGAGGCTTGGAGCTCCTCCACCTGTGGGGGCAGGGCCACGGCGGGGGCCTTGGGGCTTCTTTGGAAACTACCAGGGTGAGGCAGGTGTCAAGGGCAAGGAGGTGGGAGGCCCCGAGAGCAGGATGCACAGGATCTGGGCCTGCCCACGCCTGAGCCCAGCCACACCCACCTGGATCCTGTCCGGCTTCTACCAAAGGCCACTCCTTGCCTTGCATTGTGGTCTATTTTTTTCTTTTAATTGTCAATGACAGGCCAGTCTTCTGCAGAGGCTTCCTGAAGGGACTTTAAATTTCCAAGTCCAAACTCCTCAGCCTGGCAGCCAGACCTGCCTGGCCTCTGCCAAACTGTCACCTGCAGCCCCCGGAATGAAAAGCGTGAGTCTCCCTTTCTCCCTGCTCCATGCTGGCCAGGCTCTGTGTGGAAAGCCCACCTGCTCCTCCACCGCACAGCCCAGTGGGTTCAGAACTTCTGCTCATGCCAGGCTCCTGCAAACAGAATGGGAATCATTGACGCAACCCAAGCCTTTTGGGCCACGCCTTCCCCCCGGTGGAGTCCCCACCAGGGCCATATGCCATTTCGTCCTTCAACCTGGGCTTGGTGTTTTTATTAGCTCCATTTTACGATTGAGGTTTTCGAAGCCAAAGACAAAAAGGCTGGCTCTGGGACTGAAACCTTGGGCCACCCAGAGCCTTTCCGGTGGCCTAGGATCCCCTGAGGTGTCCATCATGTCCTTTTGTACCAGGCTGGCCCAGATTCCACCTGGGCCTCCTGACCAAGCTTTGCAAACAGGGGTCAGCATGCCTGCATTCATCACTCACTGCCAGACACTGGGCTGGGGCTGGGGAGGCAGAGATGGGCAGCTGAGGTCCTCCACCCCTGTTGGGAGCTGAAGGCCTCCACGTGGCAGAGGCAGAACCACTGGGCAGAGGGCCAGGGCAAGGGGCTCCAGAGAAGACACCGTCACCTCCTGGCATGACAGAGACCACAGCCAGCACACAGTAGGCACCTTAATATCCACAGAGCAGATCAGCACCAGGGATGCATGCCCAGGCCTCAGCCCATGTGGCCCCAGAGAGTGAAGTGTCAAGCCCTGGTCTAGAACCTTCTTTCCTGCATCCCTTCCACGACCCCACGGCCTGAGCCTCAGCACCAGCTCTGCCCACGGGGATGTCTCAAACTCCGCCTGCTGGGTGCTTTCTGAGGTCACCTTTGGCCTCTACATCACTACACTAAACATCAACCTGAACCATGCCCCAGCCGTGGCTAAGTTGTAAGTCGATTTTATCTGCAGCCTGCTATCCCAAGGGCCTCTGGGTTCTTAAATCTGGCTGCATCAACTCCCAAGACTTAACTGGTCTTAGTGTCTTCTGAGGAGAAAGAAACTGCTTCCTGCCTCCCCACATTGGACCCCGGCCCCAAGAGGAGTCACTCGGTCAATATCCACCTTGGAGCTTCACACCACCATCATGTGGAGGCCCAGATGTGGGAGAAGTCCCTGCGAGGTCGCAGCGCTTAGACTCATACTTGTGCTTTCCAGAGTCCCCCTGGCCAGTTCTGACTATGTGAATTCTGCTGTGCACAGGGGGATGCAGCCACAAATGGCTTGTACTGCTGGAAGGATGGGAGCATTTCAAAGTAAAAATAAGAGCCATTGAGTTAAGTTGGCAGATTCTGTGCCAGAGTACTCTGTTGGGCCTCAGCTCCATGCCTGCCCCCTCTGCTCTCCTTAGTATTCAAGGGGCTAGAAGCCTGAAAACTACATTTCCCAGGCTCCCTTGCAACTGGTTTCTGGTTAAGTGCTGCCAATGGGAAGTGGACGGGTGGGAGATAGGAGGAAGCCACTTTGCTCCTGGCTGTAGCTCCAATGGTGGCAGTGGGGTGATTGCTCCTGCAGTGACAATGGGAGTGGCCCCAGCAGCATTAGTAACAGAGGCAATGGGGATAAGAGGCTGGGCATCAGGGTGGCCCCTTCTCTGGGACACAGTTGGTGTCTGCAGAAGCTCAATACAGGTGCAGAGCAGGAGCAGCCTCAGATCTCTGTGTAACACCCTCTTGGCCCATTTGCTCCTCCAGCTTTTACAACATCTTTGTCATCGATTCCAGCACTAAATACCCTCTGCTTAAAATGCCTGGGATAGTTTCTGTTTTCCTGGCTAGAAATTAACTGATTATAGAGTTGTTTGCCAATTAGATGTTTCCAGGTCTGGGCATTAAACCCCCTAGGCATTAAACTTCCCTGGTTCTTCCAGAGGCCACTATATCCTGGGCCCTTCCTCTTTCCTATCCCTCCTGGACTTGCACCCAAAGCCCTCCCCTCTCACCCCAGTTGGAATCACTTTCCCTTAGCCCACGCTTTACCCTTCTTGAAGCACAGATTCCTGCCATCCTGGGGGCCCTGGTCAGTGGGGAGGAACACACAATGCTTCAGGACCTTCTAGGACAGTTTCCCTGAGCCATTCTGGGCCTGAGGCCTCCATGTTTACACCTTTTCAGCTTCCTGTGGACCCCAGGGATCTCTTGGCTTCTACATGGAGGGAGCTGCTGTCATTCCAATCCTTTTCCCTAGGAGCTCGGGGCCCTAGCTTCTACGGAACACTACTTCCATTCCCCTGCTCACTCTCTTTCTCTTTCCCCAGCTCACTCTTCTCCCTCACAGCTTATTTCTGATGATAATATCCAAAAAACAAGATCACGATGTGGTCCCGAAAGCTGACACATCATCCTTACTAACGATAGCATTCTCTGGAAGATGACATTCACTGGGGTTCAGAGGACATATTGCTGAACCACCCCAAACAGTGATCTATTATTTCTCATGATTCTCTTGGCTACTATCATCCCATGGCATTGACTAGAGTCACATTTTTGGCTGTGTTCACTTGGCTACCAGGCTGGGTTGGAAGGTCCCCAAAACCTTCCCTCACCTGCTTAGTGCCTTAGTGGTCCTCCACATCACCTTTCTATGTGGTTAGCTTGGGATTCCTCACAGCCTGGTGGCCCCAAGGCAATATGACTTCTTACATGGTGTAGAAACATGGGCTTGTGTGCCCTGCAGAGCTGAAGGAGAGGGCAGGACTTCAGGAAAATGGTGAAAAGGTTCAGGACTTCTCGAGAAACCATGACCCAGCATCAGGGCCCAGACTGCATTCTTTGGGGGCCCATCCAATGCATGTGCCCAGGACACTCTCTCTTAGCCCTCCCTTGACCACCATGGGCTCCTGTGCATGTTAACAATGCCTGATTGGGAACAGCAGTGCCTAGAAGGTGATCAGCAGTGCCAGGGTGATGTCCCCTGGAGGGGAGGAGTCTACAGATACAGCAGCAGCAGGAGCTGGCAAAGAATCTCTCCTTGACCAAACCAGTCAGCCTCTACTGAGCCCTCTTCTCCACTCAGCGTCACCTTTGGTCTATAAAAACTGCAGACTCTCAGCACAAGTGACTTTGTCCCTCTGCACCTCCCACCCATCACTAAGAGACTTATAAAAATACCAGCATAGCTGTTAACAGGCGTGTCCCTAGGATGATGCCCCAAGTCACCCTCAGGGGCCTGCCCGAGAGAGCGCAGTGCTGCCAGGAGAATTTACTGTTTGTCACAGCCACAACCTGGTGACAGGCGGATAGGCCCCTGAACCCTCTCGTTGAGCAGCCACTTCGGAAAGCTTGCAACTGTGAAGCCTTTCGCTGCCCCTTGAGAATGTAAATCTGCCACCACCCAGAACTGTCTCCACAAGGTCCTGGGAGCTGCCTCTGCAATGCGAACTTCCAGAGGCTCTCACTGTGGCTTTGCTCCCAGTCCCTGTGGGAGGCAACGGGGCTGACTTGGGTGGGCTTCTTGCTCTAACCTGCACCATTGTCATAAAGACACTAAAGGCTGGGCGTGGTGGCTCATGCCTGTAATCCCAGCACTTTGGGAGGCTGAGGCGGGCAGATCACGAGGTCAAGAGAAGAGATTTTTTTAGTATACAGGACACGCCTGTATACTAAAAAAAAAAAAAAAAAAATTAGCTGGGCATGGTGGCAGGCGCCTGTAATCTCAGCTACTTGGGAGGCTGAGGCAGGAGAATTGCTTGAACCCGGGAGGTGGACGTCACAATGAGCCAAGATCACGCCACTGCACTCCAGCCTGGGCCACAAAGTGAGACTCCTTCTCAAAAAAAAAAAAAAAAAAAAGACACTAAAGACGCAAGGAATTTGCTTCTCCTCCAGATGAGCACCAGTTATCACACCCAGGTGGCCTAGTCACTATCACACCCAGGTGGCCTAGTCTCATGGACCAAAGCTCCTTAACATCCCCAGTGTCTTCTTAGTACATGCACCTTTACCCCCTGCCTTCTGTTTCAGGGAAGTTGAGCTCAGTTCACCCTGGCCCCTCTTCTGGATTGCAGTCATTCTTACTCAATAAAGTCTGTCCTCACCCCTTTAATGAGTGCCCAGCTTCGCTGATCTTGGAGAGAGGCAAGAGGCCAGCACTGGCATCTCACCCTCATTCCTACCAGGGTGTGTCCCAGTGAGGCCTGGGCAACCCAGGCTGTGTTTAGATCCCCTAGTCTCTTCCATCTTTAAGGAGCCTCTCCAAGGATTAGCGACACATAAAGCAATGCCATTTTGTCCCCGGTGGTGGGACAAAACTTTTTCAAGACCTAACTCAGCTCCTCAGGACCTCCTCTGTCATGAAGCAGGCATTTGGTGACATTCTCTTGCTGCACTGGCATTGTTCCCCAGGTCTGCAACTGGCTGCGTGTGTTGAGATTAGGGCCACAGGTGCAGCAGCTGGACTCAAACGCCACCCTTATCTGGGTGGACGGACTGCCGCTGTCTCCACAGGGGCCTTCAGCCTTAAGGTGCCAAGTGTTGAAGAGAGCAGAGGGCAGGGGGGTCAGTCAGACCAGACTGGAGCCAGGAACCACAGGGCCACCACCCTCAGGGACACAGAACATATCACTAAGGTGTGGCCTTAAAGGATTTTGCCGGCACAAGCAGGATGAGACCATGTGAAGGGGAGGCTCCAGGGAGGGAGCTCCCGGTGTGGGTGTGTGTGTGCGTGCATGTGCGTGTGTGCATGTGTGTGTGCCTGCATGTGTGTGTGCTTGTGTGCGTACGTGTGTGCGCATGTGTGTATTTGTGCATGTGTGTGTATTTGTATGTGCATGTATATTCGTGCGTGTGTATCTGTGTATTTGTGCGTGTGTGTATTTGTGTGTGTGTGTATTTGTGTTTGCAGTGCAGCTTCTGCATGGCAGGTGGGCTCCAAGACTCAGGGTTTGGGCGGGGCCTAGAAAAGAGATGTTCAGGCAGGCGGCAGCATGGGAGTGGGGCAGCTGGTCTGGCAGCCCCTGAGAGGGCAGCAGCGGACAGGAGGAGCCCTTGGGGCTGGGGCTTTGCTGGGAGGCACCTGGCTCCTGCCCCACTGATGGCTGGGGTTCACTTCCTGGCCCTGCCATGGAGGCTGGGCCCTAAGCATGCCTCTAGCCCCCAACTCAGTCCCCAACCCATGAGTGGCCCCAAGTCCCCAGAACTTTGCCTTCTGAGGAGAACTGGCAGATCTGAGACTGGGCTGCGGGTGGGAGTGGGCAGGCCTGACCGGAGCACCTTCTGGAAGGTGGGGAGTCACAGCAGGGCCTCCGGTCAGTAGCCCCGGCCCTAGACGCCCTTGGGGGACCTGCGCATGAAGGATAAAGAATGGTGGACTCCAGCCTGAGCTGCAAACTCATGACATGCACCTCTTCGGGATGAGAGCAGCTCCTTTCCAGCCCTCCTGATTTCTGGAGCCACCTTTGCAGCGGCCTCTGCCCTGCCATCTGCCTTGGCACATCACTGTGTTCACCTCACTGCCCAGTTCTGCTCTGACGCCTGAGGGGGCTGCTCGGAGCAGGTCCCAGTGTACCCTGAGATCCCTTTGGCAATATAGCAGAGTCCCACGACTGGAGGGGGAGGGGGCAGGGCATGAGGGAGCGTGCAAGGTCCGGGACAGGGACGCGCTGCTTCTCCAGCCCCAGCTCTGAACAAGTGGGGACCCCAGCGCAGGTGTGAGACTCAGTCAGGGCTGCTCAGAGAGTGGAACTAACCCACTCAATGACAAAGAAACCAGGCCCCACTGTCCCTAAACAAACGCCACTCGTCCTCTGGCAGAGGGGTATCTTTTGGGGATTTGAACATGATCCCACCCTGAAAACCTTCTTTTTCTTGCCTTTAACACAAACCACACAACAGCTGCACCCGCCTTGCAGACAGCAGGATCTGGGCTGAGCCCTCAGGCCCAGCTGCAGCGACATTGCGTGTTTTTGTCTTTTTGTGGTTTCTCCCTGGGGTTAGGCAATGTTTCATTTCTCAGCACAACGACCCACTGAGCAGGCCTCTCTCCGCGGTGTCAACAGTGTCATCAGTGGAGGGGGCTGGGGCGGGGCGGAGGGGGGGTGCTGCGCTGTGCCTGCCTCTGGACTCCTTCCGAGCAGATTAACTCATTAGGAAGCCCCAGTGTTCCCCAGAGGTGCTGGGTGGAGGGGGACGCTGGCCAAGGGGTGTTCTAGTGAGATTAGGACACAGCCAATGCCTAAGGCAGTGTGCACCGCTCTGGGATAGGGGCCACGTTTATCACCAGTCGCCCGGCACTGGCATCTCGACTAAGAAGGCCCCAGGCTCTGAACCAGCAGCCCCTCTGACAGCTGGGCCAGACTAAGCTGGGGCCCCATGATGTCCCGGCTTCCTGGAAGTCAGCCCCATCCCAGTTTCTCTTCTGTCTCACCCTCTGTGTCCCCAGCTGACCCCGTGGCCTCCTCTGAGGGCTACCCAGGGAGTCCTTGCAGGTGCCAGGTGTTTACCACATGTCGCCTCACTTCCAAGATGCAAGGGGTCACTAGAGGGCAACAGCAAGGCTGTAACGTGGGGCTGGAGCCCCAGCCTGGTGACTGCAAGACCACCCGGCTCTCTCCTTGCACCATCAAGGCGCATCAAAGGGCTGCCTTCACACCTGTGTGCTCGGCCAACCCATGCAGACTCCCGCACCCGGGTTTGGATGCCCCCTCAGCCTAAAAAGAGACTCCTGACCCTGGGGCTTGGGGCCTTCCCAGGGACTCCCCAGAGCTTCTGCCCAGACAGGCCACCCCATGCCAGACTCCAGGTCCCTGATCCTCCTGCCCCCCCACCAGACCCTGCCCTGTTTGGTGGCAGCCACAAGAGCCCTCACTGTGGAGAACCCTCCAATATCCTAATATCCCGCCCACTCCTGAGTGCTGTTCGGCGGCTGCGGTCAAAGTCCATTTCGACAGCCCCATTCACTCTCCCAGACTAGCTTACAGCTTGGGTGGCCTGAGACCCTAAACAAGGTCGGCTGGGAAAATCTATTGCTTCCCTGATATCAGCAGTGCCGCAGCAGGCAAGGCCTTTGCCTTCCTCACCCCTTGCTGGTGGCCCAGTGTCTAGAGCACCACACCAGGAGGGAGGCCCCCCGGAAGGCCCTCGAATAGCAGAGCTGAACGTGCATAGCTGCCTGCCCCAGACCTCTCTCTGTGGCAGAAAACGAGCTGCTGCCCTAAGCCTCTGGGGTGGGCCCCTGTCCCTTGTAGCCAGACATTCTTCTAGCTGCTGCCCCAATGGACCCTGCAGACCGGGGGCCCTAGGACCACCGAGTGCAGAGGTGGGGGCGGGTGCCCTCTGCCCCCTCCACTCCCTGGAGCCCAGCAGTCTGGGCAGTGGGGTTACCCCCTAAGGGATGCCACAGCCCACCAGCTCCCCACGGAGGCGGCGTCCTGAAGCCCCTCTGTCACCCTCTCTTAGTTGTCCTTTCTGGCTCAGAGCATGCACAGGGAAAGGCAGGAGGCAGGGACAGGTCTGCAGGTGAGAACCACTGGAATGGACTCTGCCTGGGGATTATTCGTGGCCAGTCCTGGTGAAGCTGCTTCCTGAAATGCCTTCTCTCTGTGCCCCTTTGATACTCCCTACTCCCCCATCTCCCACAGTGGGGCCTTTCCTCCCGGCAGCCCCCTCCCAGGGCTTAGTCCAGGGTAGGGAGATGGGGATCATGGGGGGTGCGGGGGAGGTAGGGTTCATGTGAGGCCTGGGGACCTTTGTATGGAGTCCCTAAAGCTGCTCCACTCCTTCCCTAGGGTCCCCAAGCCCAGGACCTCACAGTCACCCCTGCCCCCTGCCCCTCATCCCCCTCCTTCTCAAAGCCAGAAGGTTCTGCGTGCTGCTCTCCAGGGCTCCTCCTCTGGATCCTAAGCCCATAGCTGAGTTTAGGCCTCAGCCTGCTAAGTGCACGTTTTCTGAAGCCCACCCATAGCAGGAGACACAAGAAGGGGTGAGGGAGGGCTGCCGGGCAGCCTAGGTGCCACTCGGATGGCAGGGGTGTTGGGGCCGGTCCCCTGCCGCCCCCTGGAGCTGGCAGTCCATTTCAGAAGCAGAAACAGGAAGTCCTTCCTGACTGCCAAGCAGGGCAGGGCAGGTGCTCAGTGTGGCCCAGCTGCTCAGAGCAGGCTGGTGAGGCCCTGGCAGCAGGCACAGCAGGGCCCCGACAGCAGGATCC
This sequence comes from Gorilla gorilla gorilla, assembly GCF_029281585.2. Lineage (NCBI taxonomy): Eukaryota > Metazoa > Chordata > Mammalia > Primates > Hominidae > Gorilla > Gorilla gorilla. The sequence goes on from NC_073240.2 coordinate 32,496,124, forward strand.
CCAGCCGAAGACACTCTCTGGGCCACAGGACAGGGAGCCGGCCACAGGCTCAGCCCACAGTTCGTGGCTGGGAGCTGGGCATGGGAACGAGAAGAAAGACCAGCTCAGGAACTGGCAACCACGGTGGGTTTCGGTTCAACCAGCGTTTGCAGAACCCTGGCTTTGTGCCAGGCAAAACACTCAGCACTGGAAAGGCGCCAAGGGGAAGGTGGCGCAGGCCTGCACATCTCGGTTTCTGCTCTGAGCAGACGGGTCACCCAGGAAAGGGCCACCGCAGAAACACATGGAGATCAGACCAGACACAGTGGGGCTGTTCCCCGAAGAAGCAGTCCCCAGATGTTGGCTGGGTGGGGAGGGGAGTGTGGGGTTCGAATCAGCCAGGGAGGGAACATGGCGAGAGCAGGACAGGCCGGGCCTGGCTAGCGTGTGTCTGGCACACAGCTGAGGGCAAGACAGATGGCTGGGAGCAGGCACTGTGCTCAGTGGAACCTTTTCAGGACCCACGCTGGGGAGAGACAAGCTGAGAGCAGAGGTTTCGGGAAGATGGCATGGTGGCGGCAGCAGCATTGAGGAGGTGGGATTGCCCTGGCTTTCAGGGGGGCATCGCATCAGGGCCTTTGAGCTGAGCTGCAGAGTCTAAGTGGCATAGGGAATTTCCCAGCTCAAGTCAAGAGAGCTAGGACATAGTTAAAACCTGGAAAGGACGGGCAGGTAGAAGTCCAATTCCAGGTTCAGCCTCATTGGGTAAATGATGCATCGAAAACTATGCACGTGCTGTGGGATAAATTTCCAGAGTCTGCATGCTTAGGCCAGATTCTCCAGAGCAAGAGAGGGCCTGCAAAAAAGTCAGTGCATGATTCAGGTCTTTTGCAAGTCACCAATTCTAGCTGACTTTACACCGAAAGAGGAACTTGAGACAAGGAAGCCACGCTGGAGCTCCAGAGAGCCCAGGGGAGGGTGCAGCAGAATCACCTCAAACTCTCTCTGCGTTGGCTTGGAGCTCCTTCCTCTGCAGACAGATGCCCTGTGCTCCCAGACCCTGCCATGGGAAATGACTGTCCCAAATCCCCCCAAGTTTATGTCTCGGTAAAGTTTGCTAGGATCTCCTGGGGCCAGTTCCGCACTCCTGAGGAGGGGGCTTTGGTTGGTCAAGTGCACATCCCTGCGCTAATCCAGCGTAGCTGGGGCAAAGTCACCTCATCCGGATCAGAAAGATCAGACCCCAGGAAAGTGCTGAGAGGCGCTGAAGGTGTGGGGCTCATATACATGCACCCCAGAACCTGATTTACTATGCCCAGAGAAGATGGCATATGGCCGTGTGTTTGCCTTCCAGAATCTCAATGCAGCCTTGTTTGCATGTGATATGTGTGACAAGGATGAACAGCAACAGATTTAGGGCCAGATAGGCTTCTTGATTTTTGTCAGATGTCTACAAGCCTGGCCTGTAGTGTGACCCCTTCAGGTGTTCAGCTTGGAGAGTAAACAGTCATCAAGGGCTTGCCTGCCACACCAGGCTGTACCCTGAGGGTACAATGTAAAATAAGGTCCCTGTCCATAAGGGATTACCCAGGATCCAGGAGGAACTGGTGATAGGTCACTGTTATGTGCACTAGAAAGAGAGCTTAGATATTAACTTGCCCCTGGTTGTTTTTGCGTGTGTGTGTGTGTGTGTGTGTGTGTGTGTCTGTGTGTGTGTGTGTCTGTGTGTGTGTGTTTATTGAAGAACATTTTTCCCCAAGCAAAATCCTACCTGAAACTCTTAACACGCCAGAGACATCCCCAAAGACAGGCGGGACTCCTCCCCTGGAGTAATTCCTGAACAAATCTTTGGAACCAGTCTGAAAACTAAACGGGTCTTCACACCCCCAATGCTGGGTTTTTCCCTCCCCCAGGCTGCCTCTGCCTCCTTCCTCTCCACAGCACACCTCTTCTGAGTCCCAGGGTGAGCCTCTCTGGGATCCACAAAGACCTTGGGTGCCAGGAGGCAGAGCCTGGAAATCAGAAATGCCAGCTTTGGGCCATACATGGAGAGGCTGGGGATGAGCTGGTGAAAATGCCCCGTGGTGCTGACTCAGGGCTCCTGCAGCTCCCACCTCCAGACCCTCCTCTGCCTGGACTCCTGTGGGCTGCCCCTCAGACCACAGCCAGCCCATGATTCCCCACTGGACTGACCCACCTAAGTCCTCTTGCACCCCATAGAGCATCGATGTGCCTACCTCATTTTACAGAGGAAATAACTTCCAGATAAGCCAAAGGAAGCCAAGGCAAACCGTGTCTACTCTGCCATATGTCACTTACATTACCTTATTAATCCCCACAATCACCTGTGTCTTTACACCTGAATAATCTGGAGTCTGAGCTCACTCATGTCCTCAAGCTCACACAACTGGTGTGGCCGAGCAGGAAGTTTAGACCAGATCTCTGAGATTTCAAAGCCCTCACTCTGCAACAAAGGAGCATGGATTGCCAGTGGCAAGCGGAAGACACTGATCCCAGGCCCCATCTCCCATCCATGCATCTTTGACAAAACATGGTGAGTTCTCACCTTGTCCCTCCTGACTTAGAATCTTGAAAGGGACCCAGTGCCTATCAAACAACAGCTGGGAGGTTGGATCCCTGCCAGCCACAGGCGCTGCTGCTTGCAAAGCTCCGTCTTTCAGCTCCACTGACTTACCCCAAAGGTGCATGCCTTTTACTGCTCCATACCCTGAAACGTGCTGTTCCTGCTGCCTTGAGTGCCCTCTCATCCGGGGTGGTCCACCCTGATTACCAAGGGGAAGCTGGGTACTGCTATACACCAAGGCAGAAGGAAGGTCCAGAAGCCAGGGGGAGTCTCTGGGGTTCCTACAAGTACCTGCTGTCCGGTCATGAAGGTCAGTGAGGAAGTGGAGCAACAACCAAAGGCACAAATAAAGCCTCAATGATCCCACCATGTAAAGAGCCCCGACTAGCTGAGCTGTAGGCAGAAGGCGAAGGAGAGCTGCATTGGATGGAGGGCACACAAAGTTGTAGATGCCAACAGGCCTCAGGACTACTTATAGGGGCTGGGCTTCATGGCTTATACCTATAATTCCAGTGCTTTGGGAGGCTGAGCTGGGAGGATCACTTGAGGCCAGCAGTTCAAGACCAGCCTGGACAATCTAGTAAGACTCTGTCTACTAAAAATACAAAAAAATTAGCCAGGCATGGTGGTGCATGCCTGTAATCCCACCGACTCAGGAGGCTGAGGCATGAGAATCGCTTGAGGCCAGGAGGCGGAGCCCGCAGTGAACCAATGCAGGCGCCACTGCACTCCAACCTGGGCAACAGAGTGGGACTCTGCCTAAAAAAAAGAAAAAGTACACGAATTGTAAGTGTACAACCCGACATAAAGCACACATCTGTGTAACAGCATCCAGGCCAAAAGCACATGGCCAGCACCCTAGAGCTCCCTCTGGGCCCCTCCAAGGCCTACCCTCCACCCCCTAGAGTGACCATCACCCTGACCCTAATAACCCCAGGTGGCAGTTCTGTCTATTTGAACTTTGTACGAATGGACACATATAGTCTGTACTTTAGGGCCTGGCTTCTTTCTCTCAACTCTCTGTGTCTAAGAGTCATCTCTGTGGTTCTGTGTGATTGTGCATGGTTGATACTCGTAGTTATGAAGATTTCATGTACGAGGATAAAAGCAATTATTTGTCTATTCTACTGTTGATGAATATTTGGGTAGTTTCCAGTGTTTGTCTACTACAAAGTGCTGCTTTCATCTTTTTTTTTTCTTTTTTTTTTTTGAGACAGAGTCTCACTCTGTCACCCAGGCTAGAGTGCAGTGGCGCAATCTCGGCTCATCGCAATGTCGCTTATCACAACCTCTGCCTCCCAGGTTCAAGTGATTCTCCTGCCTCAGCCTCCTGAGCAGCTGGAACTGCAGGTACGCGCCACTAGCCCAGCTGATTTTTGTATTTCTTTTTAGTAGAGACGGGGTTTCACCGTATTGGCCAGGCTGGTCTCGAACTCCTGACCTCATGATCCACCCACCTGGGCCTCCCAAAGTGCTGGGATTACAGCCATGAGCCACTATGCCCGGCCTGCTTTGATCATTCTTAGGACCTATCTTTTGGTGAACACACACACACACACACACACACACACACACACACACACACACACGTATTTCTGTTGGTTATATTCCTAGGGGTGGAATTGCTGGGTCATAGGCAAGCACATGTTCAGCTTTGGTCATGCACCTGTCTTCCAAAGTGATAACGCCAAGCCACTCTCCCCACTGCAGTCTGCTTTCTCTCCATCCTCGACTGTGTTTGGGATTCAGTCTTTTACATTTTAGCCTTTCTAGTGGGTAGGTGGTGGCATTGCCTTTTCTCCCTTCCCTCCCTTCCCCTTCCCTCCCCTCCCCTCCCCTCTCTTTCTTCTCTTCTCTCTTCTCTTCCTCTTTCTTTCTTTCTCTTTCTTTCCTCTCTTTCTCTCTCTCTCTATCCCTCCCCTCCTCCTTCTTTCCCTCCCTCCCTTCTTTCTTTTTCTTTTTTTCTTTCCTTTCTTCTCTTTTCCTCTTTCTTTCCTTTCTCTTTTTCTTTCTTTTCATTATTTCCTCCATCCTTTCTTTTTCTTTCTTTTCTTCTTTATTTTCTTCTTTCTTTCTTCTTTGTTTCCCTCCTTCCCTTTCTTTCTTTTTTCTTTCTTTCTCTCTCTCTTTCTTTCTCTCTTTCCCTCCCTCCCTCCCTTCTTCCTTCCTCCCTCCCTTCCTTCCTTCCTTCTTTTTCTTTCTTCTTTTCTTTCCCTTTCCTTTTCTCTTTATTTTTCTTTATTATAGCTGAGCTCTAACACCCATCTGAAGCATACAATTCAATGAATTTTAGTATATGCAGAGTCATACAGCTATCACCACAATCAATTTTAGAGCATTTTCATCACCCCCAAAAGTAACCTTATAACCTTTAGCAATCACCTCCAACGCCCCATTCTCCCTATCCCTGGCAACTACTGATCTATTTTCTGTCTCCATAGATTTGCCTATTCTGGACTCTTCTTTTCTTTTCTTTTCATACAGGGTCTCACTCTGTCGCCTAGGTTGGAGTGCAGTGGCATGATCCCGACTCACTGCAAACTCTGCCTCCTAGGCTCAAGCAATCCTCCCACCTCCTGAGTAGCTGGGACAACAGGTGCACCCCACCACACCTGGCTTTTTTTTTTTTTGTATTTTTGGTAGAGATGAGGTTTTGTCATGTTGCCCAGGCAGGTCTCAAGCTCCTGAGCTCAAGCCATCCACCTACCTCCATCTCCCAAAGTGCTTGGATTACAGGTGTGAGACACAGCACCTGGCCTATTCTGGACATTTCATATGCATGGAATTAGGTCATGTGTGGTCTTTGTGACTGGCTTCTTTTAACTAGCATGATGTTTTCAAGGTTCATTCATGTTGTGGCATGTCTGTCAGTACTTCATTCCTTTTAATGGTCAAATACCATTTTGTTGTACAGAAACATCACTTTTTGTTAATCCATTCATCAGTGGGTAGATATTTGGATTGTTTTCACTTTTTGGCTCCTGTGAACATTGCAGCCAATGAACATAGCAGCACATGACTAATGGTGCTATGAACATTCACGTCCAGGTTCTTGTGTGAACACACATTTTCATTCCTCTTGGAAACTCTACCTAGGAGTGGAATTGCTGGGTCAAATGGTAACTCTAGGTTAAACTTTTGAGAAACTACCAGATTGCTTTCCAAAGTGTCTGCGTCATTTAATATTCTCACTAGCAATGTATAAGGGTTCTGATTCCTCCACATTTCACCAACACTTATTTCCTTTTTTAAAAATTATAACCATTCTTTTGTGTGTGAGGTGATATCTCATTGTGGTTTTGACACACTGTAGTTTTGATAGGTGTTTCCTTAATGACCAATGAGATTGAGCACCTTCTCATATGTTTGTTGGCCACTAGGACACGCTCTTTTGTGAAGTGCCCACTCAAGCTCTTTAACCAGTTTTTCTGTTGGATTATCTTCTCTCTTCTTGTTGATTTCTAGAAGCTCTTTATATATTCTGGACATAAGTCCTTTATCAAATATGTGTGTCACATATACATTCTCCCAGTTTGGTTTTTCTTTTTATTCTCTTAATAAATCTCTTGAAATTAGTTCTTCATTTTAATATGGTCCACTTTATCCATTTTCTTTCTCTCCTCTTTCTCATTCTATTCTTCTTCCTCATCTTTATCTTTATTGTCCTATTTGGAATCCCTTCAGTGACCTCAGAAGCCATCCACCCACAGTCCCTGTGGACATCAATTTTGCCATAAGGGTCAAGTATGGTGGCAACTTGCTGTCCCCAAGTCTTCTTTTTTTTTTTTTTTTTTGACATGGAGTCTCGCTCTGTTGCCTAGGCTGGAGTGCAGTGGTGCAATCTCGGCTCACTGCAATCTCTGCCTCCTGGGTTGACACCATTCTCCTGCCTCAGCCTCCTGAGTAGCTGGGACTATAGGCGCCCGCCACCACACCCGGCTAATTTTTGGATTTTTAATAGAGACGGGGTTTCACCATGTTAGCCAGGATGGTCTCGATCTCCTGACCTCATGATCCACCTGCCTCGGCCTCCCAAAGTGCTGGGATTACAGGCGTGAGCCACCATGCCCGGCCGCTGTCCCCAAGTCTTATCTTCAGTAGATGCTCCCTTCCAAGCAACCACAGGCGACAACTAAGTAATTGCAGTGCCACAGGTCACCAATGTCCTATTTTCCATGGGTAATGAGTTTATCTCTGCTTTCATATTCTCATACTCACACAGGTCAACAACCCAACCACAAAGACCCAGCTTGGAGGGTCTGTTTCCTGAAGCAGTACCGACTCAGCCTGGGAGACAGAAACCATGCTAGGTATTTCACATATTATGCAGAGAACCGATTACAAAGGTGTTGGAAGGATAAAGGAGTAGAAGGGAGGAGCAGGCCAGGGAACAAGAGGAAGAAGGGGAGGTACCCACAGATAAGAATCACTAGTACCCTTTGTCTTGGTCCATTCTGGCTGCTATAACAAAATACCGTAAACTGAGTGGTCTATGAACAATAGGAATTTATTTCTCATAGTTTTAGAGGCTAGGAAGCCCAAAATCAAGGTACCAGCAGAATCAGTGTCTGGTGAGGGCTTCCTAGTTCACAGTTGGTGACTTCTTGCTGCGTGCTTACATAGTAGAAGGGACGAGGGGTCTCTCTTGGGCCTCTTGTATAAGGGCACTCATCCCCTTTATGAGGGCTTCACTCTCAGGGCCTAATCACCCCCAGCAAAGGCTTCACCTCCCAACACCATCACCACAGGAGTTAGGATTTCAATATATGAAATTGGGAGGGACACAAACACTCAACCCATTGCACCGCTGGGCTAGAGCCCAGAGTCAGCACCTGCTGCTGCCCTGGTGGAGAAGCAGGGGCTGTGGGAGGAGCTGGCACTGCTGTTCTGTATCGAGGAGAATGCACCTTCTTTGCCAGAGCTGTGACTGCTGATAAAGGTGCCGCCTGTGCTCAGGCTTCTGGGGTCCATAATCATCCAGCTCCTGCTGCTACAACTGCCATGCTGTGATACGGACATTCCTCTCTTCCTCCTGCCTTTGGAGCTCCTCCCACACCTCCTATGTTAGGTGCTACCACAGGGCCTAACCAGAAGCCAGTGGGTGAGGTGCCTGGCACATGCAGAAACCCCGGAGCCCTAGAGCAGAGCACAGACGGCGGGTGTGGGCAGCGACCCTGGCAGCCACCAGCACAGCCCCAACCAGGCTCCAGCCCCACTTGCCTGCTCTTGGCTCCTTGAAGCCCCGGGCTCCCCAGGGCAGCTGGCACACCCTCCACACTTCTCCCCTGGGCTGAGTGCAGCTCACACTCTGGGTGTGGCACATAGGCCATTTCTGGAAGAGGCTTTCCTAAGCCCACAGGGGCTGCACTGTCTCCTGCTGCTGTTTTCTGCACATCTTCCTCACTAGAGGTGAGTTTCCTGAGGGCAGGCAACAAACCTCACTTAGGCCCAGGCCATAAACACGGTGTATGTTTAGTGAATTTGTGAATTAAGAATGAAGGAATGTGGCTCATGCCTGTAAATTCCAGCACTTTGGGAGGCTGAGGCGGGCAGATCACTTGAGGTCAGGAGTTCAAGACCGGCTTGGTCAACATGGTGAAACCCTGTCTGTATTTAAAACACAAAAAATTAGCTGGGCTTGGTGGCAGGTGCCTGTAATCCCAGCTACTCAGGAGGCTGAGTGGGGAGAATCACTTGAACCCAGGAGGTGGAGGTTGCAGAGAGCATAGATTGCGCCACTGCACTCCAGCCTGGGTGGCAGCGTGAAAACTCACAGGCCTGCCGTTGGGAAAATTATAGAGTAGGTTGGGGGATTTTCTCTCTGGAGATCCCCTTTCCACACTCCCAATTTCTCTATTGCTTCAAGTTCCCATCCTGACATCTGGCCACACCACACCGCCCTCCCTCAGGTCCTTCCTTCTGGCCCTGCACCTGGTGTCCAAGGGTGTGTAACTGGGACTATGTTGTCAATGGCCCAGACCCGAGCTTTGTGGCATAAAACACACAACTAGCTATTTATAGTCAGGGCTATTTATACAGAGTTTATGAAAAAATAGTTATGTGGTAGAACAAACTTGGAAAATTCAGGTTTAAGCAGATTAAACATGATCCTCTACTACAGAATTTCTCAGCTCCTGAAGACATTAAGGTGTCACTCCATAAAGGGGGCTCATTAGCTCAGTTCCCCAAACTTATGGAACCACAAACTCCTTCTTTTTAGGAACACCTAAGCAGAGTGTAGTAATTGATTAGTTATAACTTTAAATATATGTAATTGATCTATCTTTAAAGAGGTAACACATGCCCATAGAACAACACTCAATAGACAAAGTCAGGTACACAGAATAAAAAATGTGTCTTCCTTCCCGGCCAGCCACCCAGTCCCCCGCCCCAGAGGCAACCGCTGTCAGTAGCAGCATGCGTTTCTTCTCAGAAATGAGGCACAGCTTGTCACCCAAGATGGAGGCTTCCAGGAGGGCTGTGGCTGCTTCTGGCTGCCCCTGCTCCTGGCTGCCCCTGCTCCTGGCTGCCCCTGCTCCTGGCTGCCCCTGCTCCTCCCATAAATGAGCCTGCTATGGTGGCCGCCGCTGTTCTGCTCTGTCTAGCCTTGGGCCCACATTTATCCCTTTTTGTCCACTTTTTCAGAACCTGGAGGTGCTGCTGTTGCTCCTCACAGGGGGCTCCTGTGCCCCAGGCAACAAGGCAGAGGCACCAGTACCCTGGGCATGGCTCCCTTTCATTTACGACTCACTGTAGTTACTTTAGAGCCTTGGAGTGTCCTCTGGGATGAAAAAGATCAGGAATAGCTCTAGGCTGTGGCCTGGAGGAGCCTTGGGATCTCTTCATCCTTTGGAAGAAGGTGAGTTTCTTGGAAAATACTCCAGAAACGGCTCGAGCAGTTGTACCATGCTATTGTGCAAAAGAACGTCCAAAAACATCCTCACTTCTTCATAGCATGGACTTTCTCTGGAGTGGAGTGGGATTGGTGCCAAGCACATGATGACAGAAGATCATAAAAACGGGAAATGGAATGGGTTTATTAGCTATTTGCTGCTGTGTAACCAGTTACTCCCAAGCCTCGCAGCTGAAATAACAAACTTTTATTATCTCATGAAGTTTCTGAGGGTCAGGAATTTGGTAGTTACTCAGCTCTGCAGTTCAGTCTCAGCATTGCATCAAGTTGCAGTCCAGACACACTGGCCAGGGCTGCAGGCATCTGAAGGCTTGACTGGGGCTGGAGGTCTGCTTCCAACGTTACCCAGGTGGCTATTGACTAGAGGTCTCCATGGGCCATTGAGCATGCTCAAGACATGGTAGCTGGCTTCCTCCAGAGCAAGAGAGACAAGAGAGGGCAAGCAAGGAGGAAGCCACAGTGCCTTTCAGGACCCGGTCTCCAGAGTCACACTCAGTCACTTCTACCATGTTCTTTTTTTTTAAGTTGTTTTATTGAACTTTATTGTTTATAAATAATATAACATAACACAATTTGTGTAGTGTCACTGACACCAACTTCATAGTGAATTTTCTGCCTGAGATAATTCAATTTCAACGAAGGATCAGTGACACACACATATTATGTATATATGATGTACATATACATATATTCCCCACATAATGTAATTTTCTGCATATAGTATGAAAGTGCTATAATGATTCATTTTGTTTAATGAACTCAAAATATAGCTAAATATATTATTGTGCATTAATTATAAGAATTAGTTTTCAGGCTGTGCATAAGAAATTTTTGGATTAGCATAATTTTATTATGTATATTTTATTATACAATTTTAAAGTAGTATGTTTGCTTAAAATATTTAATATATAACACTCATTGGCAAATGACAAAAGAAATCCCCCTGCAAAATAGCATTTTATTAAATGCTTTATTTATTTATTTATTTACTTTTTGAGACAGAGTCTTGCTGTGTCGCCCAGGCTGGAGTGCAGTGCCGTGATCTTGGCTCACTGCAACCTCTGTCTCCCAGGTTCAAGTGATTCTCCTGCCTCAGCCTCCTGAGTAGCTGGGACTATAGATGCGAGCCACCATGACTGGCTAATTTTTGTATTTTTAGTAGAGACAAGGTTTCACCATGCTGGCCAGGCTGGTCTTGAACTCCTGACCTCATGATCTGCCCACCTTGGCCTCCCAAAGTGCTGGGATTACAGGCGTGAGACACTGCATCCGGCCTAAATGCTTTATTATTTATTAAAACATTTGAGGATAAGTGCAGTGGCTCATGCCTGTAATCCCAGCACTTTGGAAGGCTGAGGTGGATAGCTTAAAGCCAGAAGTTTAAGACCATCCTGGGCAACATAGCGAGACCCCCCATCCAACCCCCCCCCCAAAAAAAAGGCTAGGTGTTGTGGCTCACGCCTGTAATTCCAGCACTTTGGGAGGTTGAGGCAGGTGATCACCTGAGGTCAGGAATTCGAGGCCAGCCTGGCTAACATGGCAAAACCCTGTCTCTGCTAAAAATACAAAAATTAGCCAGGTGTGGTGGTGCACGCCTATAATCCCAGCTACTTGGGAGACTGAGGCACGAGAATCGCTTGAACCCGGGAGGTGGAGGTTTCAGTGAGCCGACACTGCGCCATTGCACTCCAGCCTGGGCAACAAGAGTAAAACTCAGTCTAAAAAAAAAAAAAAAAAGGAAAAAAAGAAAAATAAAAATTTTGGAATAGCTCTTCATAGGAAAGTTATCTCTTACTCTGAGTTCATAGTATTTGTGAGTCTAAAAATTTTTTGATTTTCCTGAAAAAGAAGAAAATAATTCTGGCTTAAGTTAGCATCTGGACTCTTCACAGATTTAGGTGGAAAAGCTAGAGGATTCACATTGAACATTGTATTTTGTAAGCCCCCAGCTTTGACCCTACCATGGTAGAGAGTTGCTAATGATTTCTCTTGGTGAAATCTAAGCTTTAACAACATTTCTAAGTCGCTGATGTATCTGAACCCATAAATATCTTTGGAGAAATGACAATGACAACATTTTGCATGATTTCTTTCATTCATTTGTGTATTAAAATAATTATCAAGCAGCTATTATATGCTAGGCAGAGCGCAAGGTACTGGGAATAAAAGAAATGACTATGATAAGATTACTGTCCTCCAGGAGCTGTGAGTTATTTGCAGATAGACACACGCTGTGCGAGAGAACAACCCCTAAACGTAAGTAACTATTTTTTCCGCACTATCATTTCTCTACATACTATTCATTAGAAGTGAGTCACTAAGTACAGCCCACACTCATGGAGAGGAGATTTGATGCGAAGAATAGCAAAGCATTTGTGGACTATTTTAAAACCATCACATTGGGGATGGGGGACCAAACACGGGGCCAGCTAACAGCTGGTGGGTCCTGATCCATCACTAATAAGCTCTGTGATCCTAATTGATTAGCTAACTCCCTGGGCTCAGTCTCTCTCGTGCAGTTTGGAGATGATGCTACTATATCTGTCACAAGGCCAGTTGCTCAACACAGCAGGGAGGCAGACAGCAATTGAGTCAAGGGCGTGAGCTTTGGAATCAAATCCCTGCCCCCACCACTTCAAGTCTCTGAGCCTCAGTTTCCTCATCTGTATCACTACCTACATGCCAGGTTTGTGGAGAAATAACTTGAGGCAAGTATGTGTAGAGAATTGGTCTTGAGTGAGTCTAAACTGAGCCAGCCCAGAGACATCTATTTGCTGGAGAAGACAAGGGGTGTTGAGAAGGCATTTTGCATGTAATGCGACCAGTGGAAGAACATGCTGGAGGAGACCTTCGCCCCATCACCTGCAGGTTCTTGTGACCCCACTGGAAGCCAGCCTCCGCCTTCATCATTTTCCCCAGCTGGGCTGCCTTCTGGGAACATGACCAAAATTTTGGATCTGGGGGAAGAATTCAGCTGCTCCTAGGATTAAAAGCATTATCCCCAGAGTGAAGCCAAAGGCGCCCTTCACTATGATCTCTCACTGTTTGGAAATACATGCAAACAAATGTGGTCATATGGCCCTGCTCAAACCCTGGTGGCTTGGAACACTCTGGAAGCCACCTTTCAGAGTGCACATGGAGCACATGGAGACTGGAGTCCCAGCTTTGAGGAGAATGCTCAGCTCAGGACTGGGTGCTCCAGGCTCAGAATCAAACTTTTGTGAAGTCCAAAATCAGTTTTAACCCATGATTTCTGGGCACCTATCTCTGAGGATCTTCAAGTTTTTCTGGAAGGCGAGTAGCATGTCAGTGGCAGGATGTTCTATTAGGGGCTCTAATAAGTTCTAGCAATCCTGTTCCTCTGGGAGCCAGCTCTGGGTCTAGGGGCTTACTCTGAAGCAGGCTCTGTAATGCAGGGTGCTGCTGGAAACTGGAAATATGCAAGAAACTGCCTGCAAGGATGTGCAGTTGCACGCACAGCTCCTTGGGCAAGTCCCCACTGGAGAAGCTCGACCCTCTGGTAACCCACGGGACCTGATTTTACCTTCCTATGGGGAGTGTTTGACAGAAGGGCTGCTTGTCCATTGCACTGAGCAAGTCCTCCAAGGTCTGCAGGCCCCTTCCCAGGCAAGGCTGCATGCCTGAGACAAGGGAAAAGAACATGGAACAGCCAAAGACTTCCTCTCCGCCTTGAAATCATGCATTTTTGCTTTTTTTGTTTCTAAAACAGAATGGAGAGAAGCCCACGTCTCAAGACCCGAAGTGAGCCTAGGATTTGAGGTTGTCTGTCACCTCAGGGCCCAACCTCTGCCCCAAGGGGGCAATAAGAGGTTGGGACACTCCTCTCTCTCAGGACCCCAGAAGTCAAGTGTGGGTACAGGCAGCCCTTCTGCCATTGGCCCCAGCTGGGTCAGTGACTCCAGTCTTGGGCATGGAGTAGTGCTAAGGGTTAGAGAGTCTCACCTTCATGCTGGACAGCACAGCTCACATCTAGGCGGTACTTGGCACACCAGTCTTTACATGAAAATTGGAGTGAGTCGTGGATGGTGCTGGCCTCTTGGCATCCCCTAAACTCTGTCTTGCCACTGGAATGTGCAGAGAAGAAGACCACTCTGGTTTTTTTTTGTTTGTTTGTTTTTAATTATACTTTAAGTTCTAGGGTACATGTGCACAACATACAGGTTTGTTACATATGTATACATGTGCCATGTTTGTGTGCTGCACCCATTAACTTGTCATTTACATTAGGTATATCTCCTAATGCTATCCCTCCCCCCTCCCCTCACCCCACGACAGGCCCTGGTGTGTGATGTTCCCCTTCCTGTGTCCAAGTGTGGAGACCACTCTGTCATGTTAGATCCAAGAGTCGTCCTGAAGTAATCAGGGCTGGAAAGGAGGCAGCCTAAACAAAGATAGCTATGTGTTCCGTGTGTCTTTTCTGCCTCTCTGTCTGTGACTGTCACACTGTGCCGTGACTGGACCATGAGGCTGCTGGCTTTCACGCAGGCCGCACATGGAGACAGCAGAAAGCACAGGCTCCAGGCTGACTCCCTCCCTGCCCCTCAACATGGGGACCACCTTTGCCCTGGCAGGGACTGGAATCAGGCAGAAACCCAGACATGCAGAGGTGACTGGCCTCAGATCAGAGGGGGACCACAGCCCAAAGGCTACACAGAGGGGCAGGCTGTGAGCTGTGGGAACCGTCAGGCACCAGGCGGAGGACCATGTCCTTATGCTCATGAAGTGACCGACTGGAGGAGAATGCTTGGAAAAATATCCGCCCGAACATGGAGGGTTCAGGCTCTCGTGTTCCTCTGCATGGGTGTGAGTCCCAGCTCCACCACTCACCAGCTGCAGGGCTCAGGTGAGGGATCTCAAGTTCACTGAGCCTCAGTTTCCTGAGACAGAGTAATGCCCAGCAGAGGGTAAGTGCTACCTAGGGTCTGATGTTGTCATTACTAGATGAGTCCTAGCATCACCATTGTGATGCAGCCCCTAGGAATGAACATGAGGGATGAAAAAGGAGCATAGCTTCCCTCCAACTCCTTTGTTTAAAAAATACACTTCTCGGATCACTTGAGGTCAGGAGTTCGAGACCAGCCTGGCCAACATGACAAAACCCCATCTCTACTAAAAATACAAAAATTAACCAGGTGTGGTGGCGGGCACCTGTAATCCCAGCTACTCTGGAGGCTGAGGGAGGAGAATTGCTTGAACCCGGGAGGTGGAGCTTGCAGTGAGCCGAGAGGTGCAACTGCACTCCAGCCTAGGCAACAGAGCGAGACTCCGTCTCAAAAAAATAAAAATAAAAATACATAAAAAATACACTTCTCTGCACGGAGCCGCAGTGGAGGGCACTTACTCAGAGGCCTGCAGGGGTGTGGTGGGTGAGTGAGGCCAGCTGTAGGGGCTAAACCTGGACCTGAGCCCACCCCTCCCACCAATGGCAGCCTGTGGGAATGCCAAATCATCAAGTTTTTCCTGGCAGGATAAAAAACTGGTTTTCTGCTATGTGAAATCCTCAAATGTTTAATTCAAAATCTGCGGGGGCTACCCGAGAGTGGCCCAGGGGCAGCCTGTGCCTGCCTGGCCTCTAAAGGTCAACCTGGAATGGCCTGGGGCAGGTAAAGTGTTCTTGAAGCTTTCTGCTGGGCACACCCTCTGAGTGTGCCCAGGCCCAGGCATGGTGAACAGTGCAGTGTTAGAGGCACAGGCAGGAGGCCCTCCAGAGAGGCACAGGCCAGGCTCTGGCGGCAGACAGCCTCCCACCCGCCCTCGCTGGCTGCAGGGAGGGGTGGAGGCTGTTGGGGCACAGAATGCTTTCTGCAGCCCCTCTCTCCTTATTTTACCCCAGGGACCTGCTCTTTGCCATCTTCCCCAGCAAAGCACACCTCCAGGAAACTCCCTGAGCCCAGCCCAATGAGATAAGTCCCCATCCCAGGGCGAGTTGTCCCTTAGCGAGAGCAAAAGGCTGTGAAGCCCAAGCACGAAGCTTTTGTCATCATATCTCAAGCGTGGGCTGGCAGTTGGGTGTCAGGGGGTATGTGAGGTGACAGTCTCCCCCTAGTCCATGGATTTGAGTGTCATCGTCACCATCACCACCACCCTACCACAATAACGGCCCTCTGGCCCTGCAAAGCACTGAGCTTCTGGTGGAAGGAGGGCATTCCTTCTTCTGCTGTCTCTATGGTCTTCTCTGGCCCTGGAGAATGTTCATGGACCCCAATGGCCTCTGAGGGCCTCTGCAGGGCCCACCTGCTCAGAGGCTCAGAGAGAGACCCCAGAGAGAGGCCGAGCCTATCCACACTAGCCTGGAGTTGACAGCATGGCATCTGCTGTGTGCCAGGCCTGGGCCAGGCTTTGCCCTTCCTCCCCCAGCCCCCAATTCCCATGCTGGGCTGGCCCTGCCTCCTGGAGGACTCGGTCCCCCGCCTCTGCCTTGCTCTGCTTCTCCTCCTGCCTCTCAGGTTCCCTCTCGGCTGCTGATTTAGTCAGCCCAAAGCCTTGTCATTAGACAAGTGGGTGTCCGTGGGACATGTGCAGCCATTGGGCTCCCAGTCTTCCTCTGTCAGCCCATTGGTGCCACCATTGGTCCCCTTGGCTATGGAAAGGCCCAAGGGGACATCTGACAGAGACAAGGCAACTCCATGAAGGCCGCTATTCAGAGCAGACCCCGGCACAAGGCCCCATCCAGTTCAACTGGACCTGGGAAGGCTGTGTTCTCAAACTCAGAATGGCTTGTTTCAACTGCTAAATGCAGCTATGTGTTTAAAATTTGTATTTATCATTCACAAAGATCTAGATGAGCTGACCTCTTTTTTTAGAAGAGACAAGGTTTCGCCATGTTGGCCAGGCTGGTCTCAAACTCCTGACCTCAGGTGATCTGACCACCTCAGCCTCCCAAAGTGCTGGAATTACAGGCATGAGCCACCGCACCCAGCCAACCTCATAGTTTCTTTCTCAGTGAAGTGGGGAGGAAAACCGAGGCTCTGGAGGGAGTCCAGGGGCCTGTGTTCACATTCTCATTTTCTCAATGCTTCACAGAAAGCAGCTCTGGGGTTCTCCAAAGTGCAGGGTTCTCAGCTGTAAAATGAGGGGATTTCACGGAAAGCATCTAACATTCCTCCAAGATCCAGGACTGTGCCACCATCCTGCCGACACTTTCCCTACAAAGCCTGGTTCATGACTTCTTGAGCGCTCAGCAGCACAGAGGTGCCTTCGCTGAACTGCAGGGGACGCAGCCCCCAACCTGAGCAGGTGCCTTCAGAGGCCATCCCGAGATGAGGGAGCAAAAGACAAGTGGTCATGGAAGCCCTCATCGGTGATCCCTGGCCAGTCAGGGTATTGCGGCATCCGTGTGACAAGCACTGATCTGTCACGTGAAACATCACACACATCGATGAGGACACAGAGGGTAGATACAAAGGCAGCATTTGCTTTACTGGTGAAGGAAACGATGTTCAGAACAATTAAAGGACCACAGGCAGTCGGCGCTGTAGTGGGACCCTGACTCAGTTTCCAGGTTTCAGTGATACCAGCAGTCCCCCAAGGGCTTGGAGAGAACCGGCGACTGGAAGACTGTCTTTCCCTCCTTAGTCTGACCTAGCTCTTGTCCAAAAACCACATTCTCTACCTTGCTCCCTCACTCTTTCCAAAGCGTATCATTCAGGAAGGGAGAGCACGTCAGGAACTATAAGCCCCTCACACTCTACTGAGAATAAACTCTCCACGCTGCGTTCAGCTGTGACTAGGCAGTGAGGTTGTACGGAAAGGAGAAGGATGCTGCTGAAGCAGGAATCGTCATCCAACAAGGGCCCGTGAGCAGTGCGCTGCAGTCCACAGATGGGCAGAGCCAGGAGGAGACACAGGACCAACTGCCCATCAATGTTCCTTGTCAGGGTGCAAGTAAATTTCATGCTGTTAGGGGCCAAACTGCATTCCCTCCAAATTCATATGCTGAAGTCGTAACCCCTAGTATCTCAGAATTTGAATGTATTTGGAGATGGGGCCTTTGAAGAGGTAGTTAAGTTAAAATGAGATTATTAGAGTGGGGCCTTAATTCCATCTGAGTGGTATCTGTAAAAGAAAAAGAGGTTAGGACGCACAGAGAAACACCATGTGCAGACACAGGCAGAAGATGACCATCTGCAAGGCAAGGAGAGAGACCTCACTAGAAACCACTAGAAACCTGCCAGCATCTTGTTCACAGACTCCAGCCTCCAGAACTGTGAGAAAATACCTTTCTGTTGTTTAAGCTCCCCCTAGTCTGTGTTTTTTTTTATGGAAGCTCTAGTAAACTAATACACGCACCAGCAAAGTTTGTCACCTGATTATCCCAGCTACATAAGTCACTGGGTTTCCATTGTTGCCAGGGATGCCAGAGAGCTCAGAGCAAAATGATCAGTTAGGGTGACCCTATTGTCTGGAGCAAGTCCGTATGTTTTGGGGACATGATCCCTCCCCAGCACAACCAGCTGAGCAGCACCCAGCAATGAGGGGGCATGAAGAGGCTGCTGTGGGCCGGGCTCCTCTTCTCAATTGAGCACGGACTGTACAGTAACTCAGCACCCTTTTGGGTTATTTTATTGAGGCTGTGCTTCATTTTACTGACCTGAAGAGACATGTCTATCGACCCAGTACAGAGCTCTGGTCCCAGGCCACTTCCCACATGCCAATGCCTGGCTGACTTCATCTGTCACCCAAAGCAAAGAGGCTGAAACTGGAAGCCCCACATGGCACATTCTTGTACCCCCTGCTGCAGGAAGTCCCTGGGGATGGACTGCATCTGCTCCACATTCCAAGCCAACACCATGGCCATCGGGCAGGACCAACCTCAAGCTCAAACATGGTGAGAAGCCACTGCCCCCAACCCATGTGGTGATTCCAAGGAGGCTGAGAAGGTTTTGGCATCTTTCCCCATCCTTCTGTACCCCATGGCACCATTCCCACATTCCAGCAGGCCTTGAGTCCTGTAGATGAAGTCTGGAATGCTCTCACTGAATAGAAAAGTCCTCAGGAAAATCCCACATTGCAGAGACGCCTGTGGTCTGATGGCAAAGCTGAAGGAATAGCCTAGCACCCCCACCCATGTGCCTCTCACTGAGTGACAGGTAAAAGATACAAAGAAAACTTTTCAACTTGACCAAGACTCTCATCTCTTTCTGCATTGGAAGGGAACTTGCCATGGTGGGAATTGGGTGGGAGGTGACTTCTGAAGCCCAAGTACCAAAAGCATCATCTTCACCTGCCCACCCACCCCAGCAGGGCATGGGCCAGTGACCCGGGCTTAGGCTCAGGCTCCAGGATGCTCCTGCATGGGGCTTAGACTCATTATGAGAGATGCAGTCATGAAGAGATGGTTAGAATCTGTACACAGAAAGGGGAGTGTGTTGCCTCAGAAATTAACAGCAACGGCATCCTACCTGGCCCCTTCCAGTGATGTGGCCTCAAACGTGGTGTCTGCTCCAAAGTTCCCTGGGTTCCTGGTCCTGATCCCAGCTTGGTTCTGCAGCCTGGCTGCCCAATACCCTCCTAAGAAAGGTCCTTTCTGCTGAGCCAGCCCAGTTGGTTTGTGATGCCTGCCTCCAGCTCCAGCTATTGGTCTGGTGCTCAGGAGGGGAGCTGGGGCTAGTCCCAGAGGGAGCCAGCATGGTCTTAAAAGGCTACCTTTGAGGCCTTTGCATTGTCTTCAAATGGTGAATAAGACTTGATCTTCCAGCAAGTGAGACAAAACCCTAGGGAGCCCCAGAGGGTTGCAAGGGAACCTGGGGGCTCAAGGTTCTCAAATCCACAGATCACCATCCCAAGTGTCAGGGTCCTAGCTGGCCCCTGGCTTATGCTGGGCCTGCCCAGGAAGGAGAGGGATACGCACAGAAAGAGCTACAGGATCTGGCTAATGCTCACCAGCACAGACTTGGTGCTGAAGGGGCTGGGTCAAGGGCAACAGAAGAGTGAGCCAGAGAAGAGAGCTTTGTTGATAGGAGGGCATTTGACCCTAGCACAAAATTTAACATCTAGGGAAGGGCCCTAGAATGATTCCAGTATGCTTTTGGAATGACTCTGGGAGCTTGGGCAAAAGCAATGGCCCACTTTCTAAAGAGAAAAGCAACAGAGAAGTCACGCTTGAACTTTCAAGGCTGACTGTGGAGGAAGGGATCAGGGACCAAAAGGCTCAGAGATGCAGCTGGAAGAATCGGTCTGCTCCAGGAGACTGGAAACCCCACCATCTGCCAGTGTTCCTTGGAAGGGCTGGAGGACACTTACCATGGTGACAAGGAGCTTGCTGGTGAGGGTAGCACCAGTATTGCTAAAAAGCTCAGTGGTAGCCATCCTCAACAAGCCAGGTCTGGTGGTCGGAGATGCTACCACGGAGCAGGGCTCTCCAGGAGCAGGAGGGATGCTAGAATCTTGACTAGCAAGGACCAGGCAGCAGCACTTCACTGCAGCACTTGCTTCTTCAAGGTGGGTATAATTACTGTAATAGAATGAGCCACAAGGTCAGAACAAAGAGAAAGGGGGTAAGTGTTCTAATTTTCAGAGATACATGGACTGAAGATGGCCAATAGGACAGGATGTCCCTAGGGGCAGAGTAGATGGGCAACTATCCAGAGTACTGCTCAATATACATAAATAAAAGGGTTAAGAATGGATTCACACTCAAATGTCCAACCGTGGATGAATGGGCAAACAAAATGTCCCATATTCATACCATGGAATATCAATCAGCCATAAATGGGATGTTGCCTGACACATGCTACAACCCAGATGAAGCTGTTCTCAACATCATGCCAAGTGAAAGAAGCCAGGCACAGAAGGACACACATCGTAGGATTCCATTTGTATGAAATGTCCAGTATCTGGCAAATCCATACAAAGAGAAATAGACTAAACACCACTGAATTACGCACTCTAAAATGATGAATTTTATGTTATAAAAAGAAAAAACCAAGAGGAGTTCACAGAAAGTCGTGGTCCTTTGCCCATTTTCCAGTCTTGAACCTGTTTTTGGACCAAGAACCCATTGACATTGACTAAAGCAGGGCCTGGTTTCTGTTAGAAAGAACCCCGTAACACTATGGTGAGTATATACAGTAGCGAGGCCTCCAGTCTTTCTCCATAAAGACCCATGGCATTCTACTTGAGTAACCACCACACTCTGGAAAAAGTAACCAGGTTTTTGAGGGCAGTTGGCTATGGTCTGAGCCAATACTCATATCTGAAGTGCCATCATGCCTCTCCTGTTAGGACAGGGACTGTGGGAATCAGGTAACAAATGACCCAATCCGTCTCACAGTGTGCCCACTGGGCCCATGAAACCACCAGTGGTTATGTCCTGAATTAGTTTAATTAGTATGGACTTACTTGGCAGTTGGCAGAACCCACAAATTGCTTCTTTGACCTGTAGAGCCTATTGGGGAAGGCCAAGTGGAAGCCCCTGAATTTCCCCCGTCAGCCAAGACAGAGAGTAAATCAAAAATGATGGGGCCAGGCGCAGTGGCTCCCACCTGTAATCCCAGCACTTTGGGAGGTGGAAGCAGGAGGATTGCTTGAGGCCAGCAGTTCAAGACCAGCCTGGGCAACATAGACTCTATCTTTCAGGCCAGGCACGGTAGCTCACACCTGTAATCCCAGAACTTTGGGAGGCCAAGGTGGGCAGATCACTTGAGCTCAGGAGTTCGAGACCAGCCTAGGCAACATGGTAAGACCCTGTCTCTCCAAAAAGTACAAAAATTGCTGGGCACAGTGGCTCATGCCTATAATCCCAGCACTTTAGGAGGCCGAGACGGGCAGATCACCTTAGGTCGGGAATTCGACACCAGCCTGACCAAAATGGAGAAACCGCATCTCTACTAAAAATACAAAATTAGCCGGGCGTGGTGGCACATGCCCATAATCTCAGCTACTTGGGAGGCTGAGGCAGGAGAATCGCTTGAACCTGGGAGGCAGAGGTTGCAGTGAGCCAAGATCACACCATTGTATTCCAGCCTGGGCAACAAGAGCAAAACTCTGTCTCAAAAAAAGAAAGAAAAAAAAGTACAAAAATTATCTAGGTGTGATGGCACATACCTATAGTCCCAGCTAATTGGGAGTGCTGAGGCAGAAGAATCCCTTGAGCCTGGGAGGCCGAGGCTGCAGTGAGCCGAGATTGCACCACTGCACTCTGGCCTGGGTGACAAAGTAATACCCTATCTCAAAAAAAAAAAAAAAAAAAAAAATCAACAAAAAACAAAATAACAAAAAAAGAAAGACTCCATCTCTACAAAAATAAAGTAAGAAACTTTAAAAATTATATTATGCCCAGGGAAGGTGTAATGGAGGACTATCAGCTAGTTGGACCACCATCAAAGATTTTAAGAGTGCCAAGGTGGTGGTCCCCATCCTATCCCCATTTAATTCACTAGAATTTGAATCATTAGTATCTTCCCTGCAGAGACCGCATGGATTATGGTGGATGAGAGTGGACTACCATAAACTTTCCCATGCAGTAGCTCAGTTGCAGCTGCTGCGCCACATGGAGCTTCTTCATCGGAGCAGATGAACACAGACTTTGGTATGGGTATGTAGCTGTTGATCTGGTGAACGCCGTCTGTTCCATACCCATCAGAAGGAGGGTCAGAAGCAGCTTGTATTCACGTGTGGTAGACAAAGCAAACATTCAGAGCTTTGCCCATGGGGTAGGTTGATTCTCCTGTCCTCTGATATAATATGGTCTTCAGGAAGGGAATGGGGCTCCATGAACTTTCCGCAGAGCAGCTCGCTGGTCCATTGTGTTGGTGATACCATGGTAACTAGACCTGAAGAGCAGAAAGTGACAAGTTCTCTTGATACCACGGAAGATACGATCTCTTGAGGGTAGGAGATAAACCCTAGAAGGATTCAGGGGCCTGTCCCGTTTGTAGTGTTTCTAGGAGCCCAGTAGTCTAGGGAATGATGTATCACACTTGCAAATAAAGGGTGAGTTGTTCCACCTTGGACTTCTAGGTCTGAGAAGAAAAAAAGCAATGAGTAGTGGGGTTTTTCGGTTTTGGAGGCATAATACTCTGCAAGTGGCAACTGGTCTACCCATTTTCCAGTTGACACAGAATGTTGCTAGTTTGGGCTAGTTTTGAGTGGCTCCCAGATCCAGAAGGGGCTCTGCAGCAGCCAGACTACAGAACAGGCAGCTTTGATTCTTGGGCTAGATGAACCACAGGCAGGCTCCAGATCCCATCATCCAACTCTGGGCATTGCCATCTCTTCCTTCACCTCTAACTTCATGCCTCACACCTCATGGGGCTTTCCATGATCAGGTAACAGTGGAGGAAAAAGCCCGAGCTCAGTTCATGGATGGATCAACCCAGTATGTCAGGGCAAGACAAAGACAGACAGTACCTGCACCACAGCACCACGCAGGGTTGCTGCAGTAGTCACCATCTGCCGACGATGAACATCTTCCTAATGGGCAGAGCATTCTGTGGTGCACCTGGTCATTCACTTCATGTTTCCAAGGCCTAAGTTAAAAACATCCGTGGATTTATGGGCAGTGGGGAGTGGCTGGGCTTATGGTCAGGAGCCTGGGAGGAGACCAGAAGTTCAGGGACAGAAAGGCCCCAGGGAAGAGGCAGTGGATAGACGTATGAGGGTGCGCACGGGGTGTAAGGATGTTTGAATCCACTCGGGAGAGGCACTAAGTAATCAAATGGACAAGGTTACTTGGCCAGTAGATGCCAGTCCTCCTCTGCATTTGCCACCCAAGTGTTAGTGTGGTGGAGGACAGAGCCATGGCAGGGGCCGTGCACGTCTGAGCCTCGATTTTTTTTTTTTTTTTAGACGGAGTCTCGCTGTGTCGCCCAGGCTGGAGTGCAGTGGTGTGATCTCGGCTCACTGCAAACTCCGCCTCCCAGGTTCACGCCATTCTCCTGCCTCAGCCTCCTGACTGGCTGGGACTACAGATGCCCACCACCATGCCCGGCTAATTTTTTGCATTTTTAGTAGAGACAGGGTTTCACCCTGTTAGCCAGGATGGTCTCAATCTCCTGACCTCGTTATCTGCTCACCTCGGCCTTCCAAAGTACTGGGATTACAGGCATGAGCCACCGCGCCTGGCTAAGCCTCTATTTTAACAGGGTCTTTTATTGTTATTACTTGATGCTCTTTGCCTCTAATAAAATGCTTATGCCAAAATAGTCTTTTGTCTGATATTAATATAATGACATCCCCTTTCTTTGAACCCATATGTTTTTTCCAACCTTTCACTTTCAACAGTCCTGTAACCTTGTGTTTTACAAGTCTCTCATAGCTGGCCAGGCGAGGTGGCTCATGCCTGTAATCCCAGCACTTTGGGAGGCCAAGGCAGCAGGATCATTTGAGGTCAAGAGATCGAGACCAGCCTGGCCAACAGGATGAAACCCCATCTCTACTAAAAATACAAAAATTAGCCAGACGTGATGGGGAGCGCCTGTAATCCCAGCTGTGTGGGAGGCTGAGGTGGGAGAATCACTTGAACCCAGTAGGTAGAGGTTGCAGTGAGCCGAGATCACACCACTGCATTCCGGCCTGGGCTACAGAGTGACTCTGTCTAAAAGAAAAAAAACTGTATAGCTGTAATTTTTAAAATCTAGTTTGAGCAACTTAGTCTTTTAGCTGGAATATTCAGTCCATATATATAAAGTAATTGTTTATATATTTGGATTTTAATCTAACCTGTAATTGTATACTTGCTTTGTTTCCTTATCTTTTCTCCGTTCTTTAAGTATACTTATTTTTTTCTTCTACATACCCTTGCTCCAATCTTTTAGTGAATACCCTAGAATTCCAAATATAAAATTAAGAATTAGAATAATGTATTAACATATACTATGAATTCTTAATGTATAAGACTCTGAACTCAGTACCTTTTTGCCCTCCACTCAGATAATAGAAGGGCCTTGGAACCCACGAACTCCATGTAACTTGTGCTTGGAATATAAGTTTTCTTATCTAGATCTTTAATTCTGTTTTGGTTTTCTTAATTCCACTAGACATTATTAATACTGCTTGCTATAGTTTGAACACTTGTCCCCTCCAAAACTCATGTTAGAATTTAAGCCTCAGTGCGGCAGTATTGAGAGGTAGGGCCTTTAAGAGGTGCCTGGGTCATGCAGGTTCTGCTCTGATAAAAGAATTAGTCTATTCATGAATTAATGGGTTATCATGGGAGTGGGACTGGTGGCTTTATAAGAGGAAGAGAGACCTGAGCTAGTGCGCTTAGTCCCCTCTCCTTGTGATGCCCTGAGCTGCTTTGGGACTCTGCCACGGGTCCCCACCAGCAAGAAGGTCCTCGCCAGATGCGGCCCCTAGTCTTGGACTTTTCAGCCTCCATAGCTGAAAAAAATAAATTACTTTTCTATATAAATTACCTAGTTTCAAGTATTCTGTTCTAAGCAATAGAAAACAGATTAAGACATTGCTTTATGCAATCAATGGTTGTTTTTATTCACCCTCTCAGTACTTCCTGTTCTTCACTCCTTCTTCCTCCTCAAACCTTCCTCTGAGACCACTTTCCTTCTCACTGAAATGCATCTTTCAGAAATCCCTTCAGGAAGAGTCAGCTGGTGATGAACTCCCTCAGTCTTTATACTGCCTCTATTCTTGAAAAAACTTTTCCCTGGGTAGAAAATTCAGCCCTATGAAACCTGCCTCCCACTTCCCTGTCTTCAGTCACCTTTGATTGAAGTACCTGGTGCAGGTGCCCCGACTGCTGCCTGAGGTGGCTGCCTGCTGCTTCACTCTTACCCCAAAAGTGTTGGCCTTCAGTATGGGAAGGGCCTCCACCCTGACTCCCCACCTTGGGTGGCCCCTGAGCCTCAACTCTGTCCCTTAAGGCCAAAGAGCCTTCAAAGGCCCCAGTATTCTTATCTCTCTTAATGCATGCTTTCCCCAGAAGCTGGCCTGGCAGTTCTTCATTATCTTGCTGGTTCTTTGTCACTTTTAAGATAGTATTTTTATAGCAAATGCTGGTGAGGCTATGGAGAAAAGGAAACTCTTATACACTATTTGTGGGAATGTAAACTAGTACAGCCATTATAGAGAACAGTACAGAGGTTCCTCAGAAACTACAAACAGCATTACCATATATCCAGCAATTCCACTACTGGGCATTTACCCAAAGGAAAGGAAATCAGAATATTGAAGGTACATCTGCACCCCCATATTTATTGCGGCACTATTCACGACAGCCAAGGTATGAAATCAACCTATCTGTCCAACAACAGATGAATGGATGAGGAAAATGTGATATATACACACAATGGAATACTATTCAGCCATAAAAAAAGAAGCAAATCCTGTCATTCATGGCAACATGGATGGAACTCGAGGACATGATGTTAAGTAAAATAAGCCAGGCACAGGAAGTTAAACACCACATGCTCTCACTCATATGTGGAAGCTTAAAAAAGTTGATCTCATAGAAGTAAAGAGTGGAACAGAACACACTGGAGGCTGGGAAGGGTAGGGGAAGGAGGGGCTAGGAAGAGATTTGTTAAAGGATTAAAAACAACATCTGGGCTGGGCTCAGTGGCTTCCGCCTGTAATCCCAGCACTTCGGGAGGCCAAGGTGGGCAGATCACTCGAGGTCAGGAGTTTGAGACCAGCCTGGCCAATATGGTAAAACCTCCTCTCTACTTAAAATACAAAAATTAGCCAGCATGGTGGCGTGCACCTGTAGTCCCAGCTACATGGGAGGCTGAGACAGGAGAATTGCTTGAACCTGGGCGGCAGAGATTGCTGTGAGCTGAGATTATGCCACTGCACACCAGCCTGGGTGGCAACAGAGTGAGACTCAGTCTCAAAAAAAAAAAAAAAAAAAAAAGCTACATCTGGATAGGAGGAATAAATTATAAATTCTAATGGTCTCTAGCACTGTAAGATGACCATCGTTAACAATAATATAATATATAGTTTCAAGTAGTTAGAAGGAAGATATTGAATGTTCCCAAGACAAAGAAATGATAAATGTTTGAGATGATGGATATGCTAATTACCCTGATTTGATCACCATACATGTATTAAAACATCGCTATGTATCCCCAAAATATTTAAAATTATTATACATCAATTAAAAGATAAATAAAATACAAAATTTTTAAAGAATATTTTAAATATGTTCTAACATTTCCAGTTGTTTCCAGCAGGCAGGGTTGTCTGAATTACCCAGCTCCTTTTCCCAGACTGGGGTCCAGATGATGTCACCTCGTATTTCCTGTTACTTTTCTCTGGACACATCTGGACACATGATTTAGCCCCTATCTCATGATGAACATTTTTGGATGCGGCCCTTTAAGGGCAGTTTTTCTGCTGCATCTTTTCTTCCAAAGTAACTCTTACTTAGCAGTCCAACAAGTAAGGCAGAAAGAAAAAATGAGCTCTCCCGGGTGAAGCAGGGGTGAGGGTCCAGAACTCTCTTTTCTCAGCCTACCTCCCCTACCCCTATCAGCCTTGAGCTCCTCCTGGAAACATTCCTGGGACTCGAAAATCATTACCCTAAGAACTTAGTAATTAGTTGATTAGTTGATTAGTAAATCAACATGAATTCACTATTGCCCATACCCTAAGGAAATCCGAAGGGCAGTGTTGAATGCGTCCATCCTGCTCTGCTCAGGGAAAAGAGTTGCTGAGTCTGAGGCAGGGGCTCTTCTTGCTTGGGGAAGAGGTCCTTGGTGCTGTGGGGCATACAGGAGTTCTCATGACTATGGCAAATGCAGGGCGCCATGAACAGTTGTACAGGTTGCACACTACTCAAAGACTCCTTTGAGTCAGGGGGCAAGTGGGTTCTGAAATCTAGTGCATGCCCTGCACTAGATTAGGTTAGGTCTCTTTTTTTTTTTTTTTTCGCACGAATATTCCATATAGGCAACAGTGGCCCTGTGACCAGGATGAAATGTCATCATCGCTCCACCCGCCTTTTTGAGCTCAGTCCCTATGCTTACTGCGCCTCTTTGTGACCCTGCAGACTCCACGGCAATTCTGACTTCAGGAAGGGGGGCTCTGGGTTGGGGACCTAAGTATTCTAATCTAGAAGGAAACCTCTGCATGGAGCACAAGGGAACTCGTGTCTGGCTTCTGTATTTTCATCCCTTATGCTGGGGGTTGGGGGTATGACTCATTCCCTCTGGACCAAGCAGGATTCCAGGAACTGATGATCTGGCCATGGGCCCTGAAACCACCAGGAGGCTCTTGGGAAATGCACCCAGCCTTCTTCAATCAAGCTGGTGTCTGCGTGGCCCTCCCGAGCTGGCTGGAATCCAGCCTTAACTTTCCCTCCACCCATCTCCCACTGCTCCAGTGACAATGCTCACAACGAAAGCCAGCCAACAGGGGACAAGGCTGCCAGTGGGGCTGAACAGCCCCCTCGGCCCCCTGGCCCGGCCCGTGGGGAGCTGGCAGCCGCGGTGACGGGAAAACACACATTGTTTGGGGGCGTTGCGGATACAGTACAGATTATTTTTAGCAAATTGTTCTGACTTAGTGAAAAACCTGAAAGATAGTGTTGATAATCATTCTTATTTTAGTGCCGCAGATGGCACTGCTATAATTAGACCCTTGTTTCTGGGTGATTCTGCTGTTCCCATAAGAAGACACCTTGCCTGATGCAGAAATACATCATTGAAGGTTGTCTTCATTTTTTAATTTCGGGCTCAATCTTTTCCTTTTTACCCTTAAGTATTAACCACATTTGTTGAGAAAGAGTAAATTATTCACATGTCTCTCACGCTAATATTAGCCTGAAGATAACTGGAAGGTTTGGGGCCTCTTTGTTCTCTGATCCGAGTGTCAGGCGGGAATGACCCGCGGCTCCAGGCCTCCTCCTCAGAGGTGCTTCCCGGGCCCTGAGCCAAGTCAGGCTCTGTGCAATCTCATTTCATCCTGCACTTGCTTTCAAATCGGTGTTTTCCATTTGTAATTATGTACTTATCTGTGAAATACTTGGACCAACGCCTGTCCCGCTCCCGGGCCATAAGCTCCACAGAGAAGGGGCTGGAGTTTTTTTGTTCATGACATGTCCCCAGTGCCTAGAACAGAGACATCTGTGAAACGTAAGAAGGAATGGGAAAGCCACCACCGGAGGTGGGCGTCTAAGGAACCTGCAGCCTCTAGCTCTCTTCCCGGTCCTCCCACCCTTGGGCTCATCACCGCTGAAAGCCTTTGGCCGATACTTGGCCTATCTCTGTAACTTCAGTTTTCCCATCTGACGAACAGAATTAATAAAATATGCCCAACTTACAGCAAAGAGATAGCACGAGACTAATAAGGAACATGTAAGTGTGATAAGACTGAAAAGGGGAAGCAGATAGGAGCCAACTATTCTATTCTTAAAATTAGAATTGAAGGCCATGTGCGGTGGCTCACACCTATAATCTCATCCCACTTAGAGAGGCCGAAGTGGGCCGATTGCTTGATCTTGGGAGTTCGAGACCGGCCTGGGCAACATGGTGAAACCCCATCTTTACCAAAAATACAAAAATTAGCCATGAGTGATGGCACGCGCCTGTAGTCCCAGCTACTTAGGAGGCTAAGGTGGGAGGATCACTTGAGCCCAGGAGGTCAAGGGTGCAATGAGCTGTGATGGCACCACCGCACTCCAGCCTGGGTGACAGAGTGAGACCCTGTCTCAAAAATAAAATAAATAGATAACAATTTTAAAAAGTAATATATAGATATAGACATAGATAGATATAGATTGGTTGGAGTGAGGGATACAGACAGAAGAACTGGAATTCCACTGAGAGCCCAAGTCCCTTGGGAGCAGGTGTTTCTTCAAGACCTTATCACAGCCACAGCCTGAAGCTCAGAGTCTCTCACACAGTAGGTGCCCAATTGATGAGCTGTGCTCAGTCAGCCTTCAAGATGACCCCCAGCATGACCCCCAGTGATCTCGCTTCCCAGCCTTCACAGCCTCATGTGGAATCCTCCCACACTGCATCTAGGACCCAGAGAATACAGCAGAAGTGATGACATGCCGCTTTCGAGGCTGGGTTCTGAAAGGCACCATCGCTTCTCTCTTGGTTATGTTCTCTGTCTGTGTTTCTCTGTCCCTCTGTTTCTATCTCTGTATGATCACTTGCTCCAGGAAAAGCCACCTCCTGAGCAGCCATTTGGAGATGCCCATGTGGAGAGGAACAGAGGCCTCCAGCCCACAGTCACATAAGTAAGCATAAAAGCAGTTCCTCCACCCCAGTCCAGTCTTCAGAGACCACTGCCCCAGTCAACAGCTCAACTATAATCTCACACGTGTCCTCGACACTCAGAATAATGAGCTAAGCTGCTCCCAAATCTCTGACCCTCAGAAACTATGTGATATATACATGTGTGTTGTTTTAAGCTGTTAAGTTCTGGGGCCATTTGTTATGCAGCAATAGAAAACTAATACACCACCCACCCACATCTCTGCCTCCTGGCTCTGCTGAATTGGGGCTGGGGCTCAGCCTCCCCCTAAGCTGCCTCCAGCAGTCAAGCCCCTTCTCTGCCTCCCACCTCTCTGGTTCCCACTTCCTCCCTCCCTTGCAGACCACCCTTCTGCCCCTTCCCACTTCCTCCCTCCCTTGCAGACCACCCTTCTGCCCCTTCCTCAGCAAGGGCCACTGACAGGGGCCAGCACAGACCCCGACAGAGGAAAGGGAAGGGCCACGAGAACCAGGATCTCACCTGGTCCTTGAACTCGGGGGACTCATGGCTCTGTCTCCTGGCATGAGATGGAACCTCGACCTTGCTCCCACCACATTGACTCAGCCTTGTTTCCTGAGAGGCAGAGGCCCTCACCCAACCTCCTTTCCCCTCCGTCCTTCCAATCCCACCACAAAGGAGCCATGCTATCCCTTGCTTTCTCCAAGCTGCCTAGAGACCATCACTCTCCTAGTCCCACCACGGTCTCTCCCATGCACCTCAGCACTGGGGGCTGGATTCTTCTGCGGGCCATTTCCCACCAACAAATGCAACTGCCACAGCTTGGCAGGAGTTCCTGCAGAAGAGAGAAAAGCCCCGCTGGCTTCTCACACCCAGGATGTCTGCCTCTAGTTGCCCACTGGATGGAAACGTCTTCCATTTCTTAAAGACTCAAACTCCCCAGAGTCTCCTGGCCCCCCTGATGCTGACTGCCCTCACTCCTGCACCCGCATCCCATTCTCCAAAGAGCTCACAATGGCAGCCAGCAACTGGCAGGGCTGCCTCTTCCTTTCCTCATTAATTTTGTATTTTTAGAAAAGTGATGCACACATGTAGTATACAGTCCAAACAGTTATGCAGCATTCTCTCCCTGGCGCTCTCATTCCAGAGTCCAGAGGCCACCACTTTCCTTCTTTAAATCTGCTTCTGAAAACATAAGGAAATATGGCTATTTTTATTTATTATATTTTGACATTATTTGTTGACTTCCTACCATAATAGTGGTGATTCGACACTTGCTTTCCACTGTATTCCCACTTTCCTCCCCGACCCATCATCCCAATATATCTTTAGATCATAATTTTGGGTTAATAATCAGTGTTTACATTACTAGGACTATCAAATTGTGTTAATTGCAGAGCCCAATAGTGTGCAATGAACCTGTTCCTTTCTCATTATCCACTCCTGCCACCTGCACCAGAGGAAAATGATTCCTTCTATCATTCACTTAGTTGTCAATGTCCTTAAGGCTAACTCTCCCCCGAATACTTCCATATTTCTGCCAAACACCTATCAACAACTGCTTCAAACTCTAACACATCCCATAGGCTGGCAGTTCCGCCTTCCCTGGAGGCCTTCTTCCCAGGGCCCTCTGACTTCCTGTTCTGTTGTTACAAACTGCCACCTTGGGGTCTCTCTTGGTCTCCCCGTTGGGCTAGGTCCTGCTTCCTGCACCCCAGGTCCTCTTGTCTCTTGGTTTACTTGCTTGTTTGGGTGGGACACATCCTCCACTATCTCCTGAGGAAGGATACACAGAAGGCAAAGGTTTTAAAGATGTTGTATGCCTAGAAATGCAGTTATACTATTTTATACTTGAAAAATAATTTGGAAAGATATAGAAATTTAGGTGGAAAATGATTTTCCATCAAAGTTTCAAAGGCATTATTCTATTGTCACCTGTCTTCCAGTGCTGCCATCGTGAAGTCTAATGACATTTCATCCTTAAATCTTTGTGTGTATTGTTCTCCCCTGGCAACCTCCAGCTTGAGAGGCTTTCTCTCCATCCTGAATGCTTTCAGATTGTATGGTGACACGCCTTGGTGTAGAATTCTAAAATGGTAGCCCTTAACAGGCTCTTTCCATTCAGAGGCTCCCATCCTTCACTTGGTAATTTTCTTGTATTATTTATTTGAAAATGTCTCCCCCTTGTATCTGGTCTTACCTTTTGTAACTCTAATTAGTGGAACCCCAAATCATCTGATTGACATGCTAGTTGTCTTTGGTGTCTTATTGTCAATCTTTTTGTCTTTTTTCTAGCAATTTTCTTGACTCCACCTTCTATCTTATTTATTAAATGTCCTCTTTCTTGTGCTTTGATGATCCCTTTCTCCTAGAATGCCAACCTTTTTTTTGTGTGTGTGTGTGTGTGGTCTTGCTCTGTTGCCCAGTTTGGAGTGCAGTGGCGTGATCTCAGCTCACTGCAACCTCCACCTCCCGGGTTCAAGTGATTCTCCTGTCTCAGCCTCCCGAGTGGCTGGACTACAGGCATGCGCCACCATGCCCAGCTAATTTTTGTATTTTAAGTGGAGACAGGGTTTCACCATGTTGGCCAGGCTGGTCTCGAACTCCTGACCTCCGGTGATCTGCCCGCCTCAGCCTCCCAAAGTGTTGGGATTACAGGCGTGAGCCACCGCACCCAGCCTAGAATGCCAATCTTGTTTCCTGGATGCAATCTCCTCTGTCAGCTCCCAAGAATGTGACTGACAGGGGCTTCATGTTGAGCTTTGCTCTGCCCCTTCCCTCTGCTTCCTCTGAGTGCCTCTTCCCTATGTGTTGCTGGTTGTGCTTCATGTTGGCTGCTTCACTCCTGTGTTCGGTGACCGCGGGCAGTCGGTTCATCTCCAAGAGCACAGCCCTGAAGAGCTCACTGAAGACTTCTTGCTGGCAGGGGATGGTTTTAGACTGGTGGCTATAGCAGATTCTTTGTTGGGCAACCCTCACCTGCAAACATGTTTAGGTCTCCTCTCTAGGGACATATGTCCTGCCTGGTACTTGTAGGTCATGCTGCCAACTTCCTGGGAGTAGAGTCGGGAGGGGGTCTTGGGGATCTCCTCAGTGTAGGTGAAGTCTTTCTTCTTATACCTCGACCCCTTTTTAGTCCAGAACCCCACCCCTGCCTTCTGCTGTCCTTCAGTCCCTGAGCCTAGAGCCACCTTTCTACAATTTCCCCAAAGAACAAACTTCCAGGCTTGTCTGAGGCATGCTGTGGAAGGAACCTGGGATCTCAATGGCTTCCCAGACAGAGTGCTGATCAAGCCCCCTGGTTTGGCCTCCACTGCCCCTGCCCCATGGCCTCTGTAGTGCCAGCTGTCTCCACTTGCCCAGGCTTCTGGGTGGGACCAAATGAATGGCCTTGATTATTAGCAGCATCGTCCCTCCTTGCCTTCACCTGTCCTTGGGTCCTAGCTTTGTCCCATCTGTTCCCCTCACTCACATCTCAGTCTACCTATCAAGAAAATGGGGATAACGGTGGTTCCCATCTCCTGGGATTGCTGTGAAGAAGAAATGTGCTCAGGGTGGTGTCATCATCACCAAGATGGAAATAACCTGGGCAGCCCCTCGGGCAAGCTCTGTCCCCAGTGTGTGTTCTGTTCTGCTCACACAGACCCAGAAAGAGGAGCCAGCCAGGTGACAGTATGAAACACACATGTTGAGTGTGCAGAGCCGGGAACTCTGTTCCTTGCACGTGCTCCAGGCCCTGCCAATGGTGCATGACCAGTCACCAGCCAAGCATGGCGCTGAGAATGTATGTGGCCTCCCTGAGGCTTTGCTCAGTCCCCTCCCTCCACACCCACAGAAAGAGGTGTGCACACATGCAAAATAGCAATAATAATAGTATGAGATGGCAGCTGAGACCTGTGCAGCTGATGACAGTTTGAAAGAAGGATGAGCAGGCTCTCTGCCATCTGCCCACTGACTTTTCAAGTTACTTTTACCCACCTTCAAAATTACATCTGCTTTTAGCAAGAATTACTGACGTGATAAAGATGGGAGTGTTCACCACGCAAGGGCAGGTAAGTTGCTCTGTGCCACTGGGGGTTTAACCCTTAAAAGGAGAGGGGTCTCCCTTCAGCTGCTGCAGGATCCTGGTAGAAGGGGGCACAGATGACATGAAAACCCAGGGAGCCATGCCTGCTGCTGGGATCCGGGCTCACCCACCTCGTGCCCCTACCCAAAACTGTCGGGACACGAAGCCTTGCCTGGAGCCTCAAATGCCCAGGGGCTTGGCCAGGCCACAGACTGTGCGGGGAATGTGTGCACACTGCCCGCTTTATCCCATGGCTGTGCCCGCCATAGGTTATGCAGCAGCAGTGGGCACGTGCAATTCAGTTGAATTCAGGGAAGCCAGCAAGTGCTAGCGAATTTCGATGGATGACCTAAGCACGGTCAGGTGTCTATTTAGAAAAATATACACGGCCAGGCGAGGTGGCTCATGCCTGTAATCCCAGCACTTTGGGAGGCCGAGGCGGGTGGATCACAAGGTCAAGAG
The DNA here is from genome assembly GCF_029281585.2 of Gorilla gorilla gorilla. Lineage (NCBI taxonomy): Eukaryota > Metazoa > Chordata > Mammalia > Primates > Hominidae > Gorilla > Gorilla gorilla. The sequence continues at coordinate 32,530,270 of NC_073240.2, forward strand.
ATCTAGACCATCCTGGGCAACATGGTGAAACCCCGTCTCTACTAAAAATACAAAAATTAGCTGGGTTTGGTGGCGCACATGTGTAATCCCAACTACTCATGAGGCTGAGGCAGGAGAATCGCTTGAACCTGGGAGGCAAAGGTTGCAGTGAGCTGAGATGGCACCAATGCACTCCAGCCCAGTGACAGAGCGAGACTCTGTCTCAAAAAAAAAAAAAAAGAAAAAGAAAAAAGAAAAATATACACTTAGGAGTGCGAGGCAGGCAGATCACTTGAGGTCAGGAGCTCGAGACCAGCCTGGCCAACATGGTGAAACCCTGTCTGTCTCTACTAAATATACAAAAATTAGCTGGGTGTGGTGGCACACACCTGTAGTTCCAGCTACTCAGGAGGCTGAGGCAGGAGAATCGCTTGAACCCGGGAGACGGAGGGTCCAGTGAGCAAAGATTGCACCGCTGCACTCCAGCCTGGGCAACAGAGCAAGACTCTGTATCCAAAAAAACAAAAACAAAAACAAAACAAAAAAACAAAAAAGCAAAACAAAAAAACACTTAATGTACATGATGTGGTAGAAGAAAAGCACTTATTAGTGAGAATTGCCACCTCCTCCTAAGAAGAGTGTCCCCTACTGCAGGGTGCTTTGCTTCTTAATCAGGCTCGGGAGGGAGGGTCTGAGGCCATTGAGACCATGCCTGGAACAAGGAGGCAGACAGCCAGGCTGGAGACTACAGAGTGCCACCCACACACAGGGGGTGGAGCCAGCACCTCTGTGCTCCACCTATGAAGTGGCCGGCAGTCCTTCCCAGGAGGGTGTGAGCTGAGGTCTCCTGGGTGCACCAGCCAGCCCACGGCACAGAGCCTGCCTGTTGGTCTCTACCCACAGGGGATCCCCTGCTGCTCCAGCATCAGATTTGGGACACCCCCCCGTCCCCGCCCCACCAGAGGGCATCAGCTATGCCTAGGTAAGTGCTCATCTTAGGGACAAGTAAGAACATAATCAACTGCAGAAATGTCTGCAGGTCTGGCAGGCTCTGCCTCTGCTGCCCCATGCAGACCTCAGCCCAGGGCACCCTTCCTGGTGCTGCACTGGCTGTGTTGTGGATCTGCCTTTCCAGGGCTGGCCTTGTAGACCCTGACCCAAGGAGCAGCTGGGCTGGCCCCACTTCCAACCAGCAGCAGGCAAGGGTGGGACAGAGCCAGACTGCAGCCTCCCCAAGGCACGGCTTTGACTGTTTTAAAAAACTTAAAATGGCCGGGCATGGTGGCTCACGCCTGTAATCCCAGCACTTTGTGACGCCAAGGTGGGTGGATCACCTGAGTGAGGTCAGGAGTTCAAAACCAGCCTGGCCAACATGGTGAAACCCCATCTGTACAAAAAATTCAAAAATTAGCTGACCATGGTGGCAGGCACCTGTAATCCTGGCTACTCGGGAGGCTGAGGCAGGAAAATTGCTTGAACCCAGGAGGCAGAGGTTGCAGTGGAGATTGTACCATTGCACCCTAGTGTGGGTGACAGAGTGAGACTCCCTCTCAAAAAAAAAACCCAAAAAAACAAAAGAACTAAAAATGTCCTTTATGCTTGGAGTCAAACATTCCAACAGAATAAAGGAGACAATAGGAATGCTACCACCCCAGACCCCAGGCCACTTACCTGACGGTCTCAGTCAGCTCAGGCTGCTATGACAAAGGACCATAGACTGGGTGGCTTATAAATAGCAGGCATTTATTTCTCATAGTTCAGGAGGCTGGAAGTCCCAGATCAAGGTGCCAGTATGGTCAGGTCCTGGGGAGGGCTCTCTTCAGGTTGCAGACGGCCACATGGCAGGGAAAGAGGAAGAGAGCTTGGGGTCTCCATCCTCTTGACCTAAACTTCCAAGGGTCCCACCTCCTAATGCCATCGCACTGGGGCTGAAAATTTCTACATATGAATTTGGGGGGAGAAGTACACAAACATTCAGTTCATAGCACCAGAGAAAACACGCTAACGTCCATATTTTATGCATCCTACCAGGAGTTTCTGTGTGCACACACACGTACACTCATTCAAACAAATGAGGTAAATCTATACACATACCTCTAGCTTCCTCTTTTTCATGAAACAATATACTCTGAAGATTGCTGTGTTTCATAGACCTAAATATACCTCCTTCTTTTTTTTTTTTTTTTTAGATGGAGTCTCACTCTGAAGTTTTACTCGGAGTTATCCAGGCTGGAGTGCAGGGGCATGATGTTGGCTCACTGTAAACTCCGCCTTCCGGGTTCAAGTGATTATCCTGCCTCAGCCTCCCAAGTAGCCAGGATTACAGGTGCCCGCCACCACACCTGGCTAGTTTTTGTATTTTTAGCACAGATGGGGTTTCACCATGTTGGTCAGGCTGGTCTCGAACTCCTGACTTCAAGTGATCCATCTGCCTCAGCCTCCCAAAGTGCTGGGATTACACCGCGAGAGCCACCACACATGGCCACCTCCCTCTTTTTTAATGACTGCATGGTAATGCAGACCTAGGGATGTGATGTAATTAATCTTGATAGTGCTTAAGTTGTTCCTATCCTTTTCCAATCACTACAATGCTTTGATGAGCCTCTGTATTACATGTCTTGACAAGACTCTGAAGTGGGCTTGCTGGGCCAGAGCACGTATGTGTGCAGTTCTGGTAAATGTGACTACATTCCCCCGTGGAGCATGTCCCTTCAGCTCACTTGAAAGGCGATTGTCAAAGTTTGGAACTTGCTGATCTGATAGCGAAAAGTAGGATTTCATTGACATTTCAGTTTGCGTTTCTGTTATCGTGATGACAGTCAGCATATTTTTGAATGTTTAGAGGCATTTTTCTTTTCTGGGAAGGATTTCTTCCCATTGCCCATTTTCCAATTCAGTTGTTGGATTTCTTTCTTTGATTTTTAGTGGCCCTTTGCCTGTGATATAAGTTGCATATATTGTTATGCATATGATTCTGTTTTCACATAGACATAAGTATACCTTATTCTTTTTCATGACTGCAGGGTAAATTCCATCTTACAAATGTGCCATAATTTTTTTCTGTTTATCTTTTTTTTTTTTTAACTTTAAGCAGGATGTTTTCTGCCATGCAGATATATTTTTTTTCTTATCTGGTAGAATAAATCAATTATGTTGTTTATGGCCACAGGGTTTTGCAAGATCATTAAAGAGTTCACCCCTTTGCAAGATTACAGGGGTGTGTGTGTGTGTGTGTGTGTGTGTGTGTGTGTGTGTTTGAGACAGAGTCTTGTTCTGTCACCCAGGCTGGACTGCAGTGGCACAATCTTGGCTCACTGCAGCCTCCATCTTCTGGGTTCAAGTCATCCTCCTGCCTCAGCCTCCTGAGTAGCTGGGACTACAAGCACGCCACCATGCCCAGCTGACTTTTGTATTTTTAGTAGAGTCAGAATTTCATCATGTTTGTTGGGGTGATCTCAAACTTCTGACCTCAAATGATCTGACTGCCTTGGCCTCCCAAAGTGCTGGGATTACAGGCTTAAGCCACCGCAACTGGCCAACAGTTTTGTTTTGTTCGTTTTTTGTTTTTAATCATTTTCTTCCGGTATTTTTTTGGTTTCCATCTTTGATCCATCAGGCTCCTTCTGGAGGGAGTGGGTCAGCATAGCTCCATAAAGCCACATCCCCAGTATAGTAAAAGTCACCACCTGGAAGGCTGTCTGGCCCCCAGCTTTGCACCCCACAATCAGGCCACTATGCCTGAGTGGAATTGTCTCCTAAACACAGTCCCACTGAAAGGTGAAGCCAGCGGGACTTCCTGGGTCCACTGGGAAGTTGGAGAACTTTTCTGTCTTACAAGAGGATTGTAAAACGAACCAATCAGCACTCTGTAGCTAGGATTGTAAAAAGCACCAATCAGTGCTTTGTAGCTAGCAAGGGATTGTAAAATGCACCAATCAGAGCTGTGTAAAAACTCAACCGATCAGTGCTCTGTAGCTAGCAAGAGATTTGTAAAATACACCAATCAGCGCTCTGTAAAATGGGCCAATCAGCAGGATTCTAAAAGTAACCAATCGCAGGGAGGATTGAGAAAAGGGCATTCTGATAGGACAGGAACAGGACATGGGCGGGGACAAATAAGGGAATAAAAGCTGCCTCCCCCCCCCCCCCCCAACCTCTGCCCACACGGAGCCAGCAGAGGCAACCTGCTGGGGTCTTCTTCCGTGATGTGGAACCTTTCTTCTTTTGCTTTTCACAACAGCTGTTGCTGCTGCTCACCCTTTGGGTACTTGCCTTCTTTGAGAGCTGTAACACCAGAAAGGCCTGTGGCTCCATTCTCAAAATCAGCGAGACCACAGTCCCACTGGAAGGAACCAACTCCAGACCCACCACTCTCTCCTATTACAAATACAATGTTCTCAGAGCTGCGAACGGGGCTGTGGCCGGCTTCCAACTGCTCAGGCTGGCAGAGAAGAGGCATACCGCACTGTGTGAAGTGAAGGCAAGGCTGCTTTAGGTTTGTGCCACCTGGTTTTGCCAGCCCCTTTCTCCGTCTCCCCCCGGATACCACCACCATTCACATGTGAGCTGCTACTTTGTGTCAGGAGCTGCCATGGCCCAGAATGGGATAATGGGCGCACCTGCGAGGGCCCGCGTTAGGGCCCACTGCAGGTGCCTTGCTGAGTGTAGTAGACAATCCTGCCTGAGCCGTGGCCAAGAGTGGGAGCCAGCCAGGACCGGGGGAGGGAAGGCAACTGCCAGGGGGAATGGCACGTGCAAAAAAGATCCCCGGCAGGGCACAGCAGGCAACTGAAGAGCAAGTCCAGCTGTGCCTACAGCGATCGACTGCGGAGACCACGCGGCAGCACACACAGCACACGGTCCCAGGCAAAACCGAGCAAAATAGAGGATCCCCCCGTGCATACCCGCCGGCGAGCTACATCTCACACCAGAAGAGGGAGAGCTGGAGACCTTTTGCGGCGTGCCAGCCCCTCAGGGAAGGCCGGGTTGTGCCACCTGTCGGGCTCAGGCTCCAGTTCTGACTTAAAAACTCTGATGCTCACACCTGTAATCCCAGCAGTTTGGGAGGCAGAGGCCCACGGATCACGAGGTCAGGAGTTTGAGACCAACCTAGCCAACACGGTGAAACCTCGTTTCTACCACAAATACAAAAATTAGCCGGGTGTGGCGGGCGCATGTAATCCCAGCTACTCCGGGAGGCTGAGGCAGGAGAATTGCTTGAAACCAGAAGGCGGAGGTTGCAGTGAACCAAGATCACGCCACTGCACTCCAGCCTGGGGGAAAGAGTGAGACTCCATCTCAAAAAACAACAACAACAAAAAAAAACTCTGATGCTGTTTTCTCATCTGTAGAATGGGGTGACACTACGGCACTGTGAACCCTCACATCAGCAAGCACTTCTCAGTGGGTGTGTTACAGGAAAGTGGTCCCGATCCAGACCCCAAGAGATGGTTCTTGGATTTTAGGCAAGAATTCAGGGCGAGTCCACAGAATAAAGTGAAAGTAAGTTTATTAGGAAAGTAAAGGGGTAAAAGAACGGCTACTCCATAGACAGAGCAGCCCCAAAGGCTGTGGGTTGCCCATTTTTATGGTTATTTCTTGGTGATATGCTAAACAGGAGGTGGATTATTCATGCTTCCTCTTTTCAGACCATATAGGGTAACTTCCTGATGTTGCCATGGCATTTGTAAACTGTCATGGTGCTGGTGGGAGTGTAGCAGTGAGGACCACCAGAGGACACATCTTGTTGCCATTTTGGGTTTTAGCCAGCTTATTTACTGCAACCTGTTTTATCAGCAAGGTCTTTACGACCTGTATCTTGTGCCGACCTCATATCTCATCCTGTGACTTAGAATGCCTTAACCATCTGGGAATGCAGCCCGGTAGGTCTTAGCCTTATTTTACCGGCCCTTATTCGAAATGGAGTTGCTGTGGTTCGAATGCCTCGGACAGGTGCGGAGGGAGGGTGGTGAGTGGAGCCCACCCACCACCAAGTCGCACGCACCCACACTCCTTCTGAATCGTATTTTCTAGGCATCTTACTAATTTAATCCCCACAACAACGAGCTGCAGAAGGTTGTTTCTCTCACAGATTTCTGCATATTCTCTGTACTTGTAGAATTTGGGGGAACAAGTCAAGTTACACAAGCTAATCCCTGAAACGTGAGCCCCACAGCTCCTCAGCCCTCTCCCAGAGCCGGTGGCCTGCGTGCCAGGTCCCCGACAAATGCTGGCTCCATGGCAGCTGCGATCACTTCCCTCGAGAAGTGCCAGTCTGCAGGGCAATCTCGAGGTCCTTGTGCGGGTGACCAGCTGCGGCACGGCCAGCACGGCACAGGGAGGGAGGGGCTGTGCTGACCCTCAGGTGTCTCGCGGGGGCCCTTGGCGGTCCCAGCAGAGGGTTTGCCTGTGAGAAGGTCTGGAAGTGCTGCTTCTTACAGGGCTGCCTTCAATTATTTCAGCTGCTCCGAGGTATTTCAAAGTCAGACCAAATAAACATTTGCATCTAAAAAAGGCGAAACAGGGTCATTTGAAATAGAGAAGAAAGCCTTTCCCATATCCGGAGGGTGTGGCCCGACATTCCGGAGCAGCGGCAAGGGTTCTCTCTGGTTTTGTGCCTGTGCCAGGGCACCTACCCCAGCCCCTGCTTCAGGAGGGAAGTTATTTTCTTTCAAATCAAATGTGTGGCGACCTAAGTTTCCTTTCCGTGATTTGCTCCGTGGTCACCTTGGGCCCCCTGCTGCTGTCAGGTCAACATCTTTAAAGGGCTCTCTGTGCTTTTCCTAAGAAGGGGACCACAACAGACTCGACAGTATCCACCGGTTGGGCCCAAGGCAGGAGGAAGGGCGGCTCCCCCAAACTCCCAGGCCGCCTGCAGCACCCCCCACGCGCCGCTCTCCGCCTCTGGGGAGCATCCTGCCACCCCCCGACACACACACCCCCTCTACACCCCGCCTTCTCACGCTTGGCCAGGCGCTCTGGAGATGTCGGAGATCCAGGCTTTTCCTAAAGAGTCAGGATTGGAAGGCGGTGAGGGCATCGGGGTTTTTTTCTTCTCTTTTCTTCTAGCAATTACGCCCCCGTGGCTAAATTAAACTCCCATTGGCTAAATTAGGCCCGAAGAGGGGGCACCTGCTGCTAAGCTGTGTATGTTGTCCCCTAGGACTCCCACCGTTTGCTGAGCTCCACATGACAACAGCAGACGACAGGCCGCACTGATCCCACCTGGCTTACAGGTGCTGTCACACAGGTACGCCTTCTTGTGGATCATCAGTCACCATTTGCCCCTCGCAACAACCCTGTCTTGGAGGAAGGTCCTTGCGGACACCCGCCTCTCCCCACCCTTAGGCTCCCTTGCTCCTTCATTCAACCATTGTTTACATGTGGTTCAGGACTGCTGACTAAACACTTTCAAGCACAGCGGACCCTTGAACAACGCAGGTTCAAACTGTGCAGGTCCACCCACAGGGATGTTTTTCAATCAGAGTTACACCAAGTGTCCCTGCCTCTCCTGCCTCCCTTCCCACTTCCTCCATGTCTTCCTCTCTGCCACCCTGAGGCAGCAAGACCAGCCCCTCCTCCTCAGCCACTCAACATGAAGACAACGAGGATGAAGACTTCTATGATAATCCACTTCCACTTAGTAAATGCTTTCTCTTATGATATTCTTAATGACATGTTATTTTCCCTAGCTTAGTTTATTGTAAGAATACAGTATAAATACACATACAAAGTACGTGTTAACTGATTTTTTAATGTTACCAGTAAGGCTTCCAGTTAACAGTAGGCTATTTATTAGTTAAGTTTGGAGGGAGCCTGAAGTTATACAAGCTCTGACTGCGTGAGGGGTTGGCTCTCCAACCCTCACATTGTTCAAGGCTCAACTGCACCTCTCCTACCTATCTCCCCCACCCTCTGATGTAGTAGGATAAATATAAAAACACTTAGAAGTCCTTGAAAACCAGGAAAAATGCCACCAACAGACTAGAACATTGGAGAATTTCTGGAAGATATAAAGCACAGGAGATCAGATTAGTGGTGAAACGCAATAGAGCCAATGGCCTGCAGGTGGGAGACCATTTCAAGTCTGCAAATGGGGTAGGGTGGGGGCAGTGGAGAAGGAATGAGTCATGGAGCTTGGATGCGGTAATCACACAAAGGGCTACCCAGGTGGCTGAGGCAGTGTCCTGCCTGTCCCCAGGGTAAAGTCTGAGTGCAGCATTCAGACTGAAGACAAAGATGCACCGGGAGCCTCCAGAGCCAACACTGGCCCAAACAGAGAAGCAGGGGCCCGCCCAGGTGACTGCCAGGCACTGTCAGCCACACTGACAGGGAGAGCGGCCCAGATCAGAGGCCCAGGAAGGCACTCTGCCTTTGCAACGTTCTGGCCTGTCTCCATGACCACAAGTGCCCAGTGGTGCCGGGGTTGCCAGACAGTGGTGGTTTAGTTGTGTGCAAGAACTACTCTGCACAGCAAGAATGATTGGTTGAGACTGACAGATCGCAAACACACTGCATTCAGGAACCCTTCACCCTCTTAGAAATGGCTGAGGGTCTCAGCGGGCTTTCATTCATATGAGTTTATCTATCAATATTTACGGTAGTAGAAGTTCAAGTGGAAAAAAAATATTCATTTATCTTAATAATAATGGCATGTTAACATAAATAACACTTATACATGCTGGGTGTGGTGGCTCACGCCTGTAATCCCAGCACTTTGGGAGGCCGAGGCGGGCAAGTCACCTGAGGTCAGGAGTTTGAGACCAGCCTGACCAACATGGTGAAACCCCATCTTTACCAAAAATACAAAAAATTAGCCAGGTGTGGTGGTGCGTGGCTGTAATCCCGGCTACTCAGGAGGCTGAGACAGGAGAACCGCTTGAACCCGGGAGGCAGAGGTTGCAGTGAGATGAGATGGTGCCACTGCATTGCAGCCCGGGCAACAAGAGTGAAACTCTGTCTCAAAACAAAACAAAACAAAACAAAAAAACTCCCCAATGTCTGGCTTAATAGCTGGATTTTCTTTTTTGTTGTTGTTGTATTTTTTTATTTTTATGTATTTATGCATTTAATTTTTATGTATTTTTATGTATTTAATTTTTTAAATTTATGTATTGAGACAGAGTCTCACTCTGACACCCAGGCTGCAATGCAGTGGCACAATCTCGGCCCACTGCAACCTCTGCCTCCCAGTTCAAGCAATCCTCCTGCCTCAGCCTCCCAAATAGCTGGGATTACAGGAATGCACCACCACGCCTAGCTTTTTTTTTTTTTTTTTTGTATTTTTAGTAGAGATGGGGTTTCACCATGTTGGCCAGGCTGGTCTCAAACTCCTGACCTCAAGTGGTCTGTCTGCCTCAGCCTCCCAAAGTGTTGGGATTACAGGCAGGAGCCGCCATGCCCAGCCAACAGCTGGATTTTCATACCTCCTTCTTTCAAGCTGTAGTGATAACACACATCATGTAGACTCTGGAAAACTCCACTGAACACCCATTTGTATATGTGCTGCTGAAGTGAGCACCTGAACACCCATTAGGAAAAACAAGTCTTTTTTATTCCTATTAAATAGTTTTGGCTTTGCAGACACCCAGAAAGAGTCTTAAGAACCCTTAGGGGTCCATGGATCTCACTTTGAAAACCACCCTCTGGACGTTCATTTACAAATGGGATCAGACAATCAAGAATCCCCAGACATTTGAAGGAAACCAACAGCCTGCAGAAGAAGTAGACAGAACCCTGGAGAAAACAGGATAATAATGCAGGAATCAGAAGAAGACATTAAAATCAGCATAATTCATATCCTTTGAAAGGTTCAATAAAATATAAGAACCAGTTAGATGGCAAGTGGGCACAGAGCAAATACATAAAAATCAATACTTTCCATAGATACCATTAAATAATCAATAGGAGAGGACATTTGCAATACCAACAACAATCATAAATAATCTAGGCATAGGCATAACCAAAATTCTGGAGAACCTACATGAAGAAAAATGTTTAATCGTATTAAAGGACATAAATTGAGAGATGTATTATGTTTCCCATAGGAAGCTTCAATATTGTAAAAGTGGCAATTATTTGAGTTGCTCAGTGAACTGTCCTCTGCATTATACTAGGTTGAGTGGGATTTCTGTCATGAGTATGCACCAAGAGTCATAACTAATATATCTTCTAGGTCAGCAGTCCCCAGCCTTTTTGGCACCAGGGACCAGTTTCATGGAAGACAATTTTTCCACAGACCCGGGCTGAGCGGGGGATGGTTTCAGGGTGAACCTGTTCCACCTTGGATCATCAGGCATTAAGAGTCTTTTAAGGAATGTGCAACCTAGATCCCTCATATGCACAGTTCACAGTAGGGTTTGTGCTCCTATGAGAATCTAATGTCGCTGCTGGTCTGACAGGAGGCAGAGCTCAGGTGGTCATGCTCCCGCGCCTGCTACTCATCTTCTGCTATGTAGCCTGGTTCTTAACAAACCACAGACAGGGAATAGTCTGCAGCCCCGGGTTTGGGGACCACTGCTCTAGGTTGAAAGCCGCTCCAAATAAAATAAAGAGACAAGTGACTGATTACAAGATGTTTGCAAGATATATAATAGTCAAAAGGTTAATATACTTAATATATAACATTCCTGGAGTCATAACATTTAAGACAAAGAACCTTAAAATACAGGCAGATAATAGAAGCTAAATGACAAGTATCTACATGCATGAAAACGAATCAACCTCTGAATTAGTTAGGGTAAAGCTCACCTGCTCTAACAAAGAGGCCTGATGATACAGAGGCTAGAAGAATAAACAGATCTGTTTCTGTATTAGGTTCTCCAGAGAACAGAACCAATAGGAGAAACACACACACACACACATATATATGATAAGTATGTGTATATTTATCTAATATATATTATAGATCTATATTAGACATTACATAGGCTATATATATACACAGACACACATGCACACACATTTATTTTAAGGAATTTTGAAGAATTTATTTTAGGGAACTGTTGTAAGGGATTTATTTTAAGGAATTGGCTTCTGCGGTTGTGGAGGCTTGGCAAATCCAAAATCTGCAGAGTAAGCCAGTAGGCTGGAGACCGATATTACAAGTTGGAGTTCACAAGCAGTTGTCCAGCAGAATTCCTCCTTGCTCAGAGCAGGTCAGTTTCTTTTCTCTTAAGGTCTTCAGCTGATAGGATGAGATCTGCCCACATTGTGGAGAATAATCTGCTTTACTCAAAATCTTCTGATTTAAATGCTAATCTTATCTTAAAAAGTACTTTCACCGGTTGTGGTAGCTCAGGCCTGTAATCCCAGCACTTTGGGAGGCCAAGGTGGGCAGATCACTTCAGGTCAGGAGACCAGCCTGGCCAACATGGTGAAACCCCATCTCTACTAAAAATACAAAAATTAGCCAGGCATGGTGGCACATGCCTGTAATCCCAGCTACTTGGGAGGCTGAGGCACGAGAATCACTTGAACCCGGGAGGTGGAGGTTGCAGTGAGCCAAGATTGTGCCACCGCACTCCAGCCTGGGCAACAGAGTGAGACTGTCTCAATCAATCAATCAATTAATCAATACCTTCATAAAAACATCTCGAATAGTGTCTAATCAAATATCTGAGTGATGTGGCCAGATATTTAAGTTAACACATAAAATGTGCCATCACTCTTTCTTTCTCAGGTTATGGGTCTGAGCGGAGCAGCAGCTCTGCTCCTCCTGGTCCCCCCAAACCCCAGGACCCTCCTCTCCTGCTGCTCGCCTCCCCTTGGGCACTGCCACAGCCAGATTCTAGGCAGCTTGGAGGCCCAGGTACAGAAGAGGCTCCTATCACAGGCCTGCTCTTACTCTGTCACTGAGAACTTGGTCCTGTGGACAAGCCTAACTGTAAAGCAGGCTGGAATTGTAGTTGAGCTCAGCAGCTGCTGCCCAGCCACAGATCTGTTGGGCTGGAAGAAAAGGAACATGGATTGTTTTTTCCCTTTAGTGGAGATGAGGTCTTGCTATGTTGCCCAGGTTGGCTTGAATTCCTGAGTTCAAGCGATCTTCCTACCTTAGCCTCCCAAAGTGCTAGGATTACAGGCATGAGCAAACCAAGAAGTCTCTACCCAACCTCCCTATTAAAAAGGAAATGTAAACTAAATCCATGAACTACTTTCTTTTTTTTTTGCTTATCAGATTGGCAAAAATTAAAAGTTTGTAATCAGTTGTATGTATCAGACAGGAGGGTTCTTAACCCATAGTAACAACTACAGAAAAAGATCTTATTTTGGAGGGCACTCCGAATCTTGAGGATGCAGGAGGAACAGGCTTGGAAAATGAGCAGGTGTCAAGAGGCCTCCCTAGGTCAATGGCAGAAGCAGCCTTGCTCGGACACTTTGGCCATGGGACATGATGCCACAGCTGGACAGAGTCATGGCCAGGCAATGCCACTAGCACCCCCATTGGACATTCTCTGCCTGTCCCAGGTCTGCAGATGTAGGGCCCTGGGGTTCTCTGCCCAAATGTCACCGTGCCCATTACCAGGGCCATATGGGCCTGTTGAAGCTTCCCTCTTCCTCACTCTATGACCTGAAAGGGATGGAGGGTCCTTTTCTGATGGGGCGGGGGTGGGGGTTGGGGAGGTGGAGGTCCAGTATGGAGCTTGAACCGGCAGGCTGGTGTAAGGTCCCCACTCTTTTGGAGGGTTTTACTAATGTCTCTAGGAATCTCAAACACACGGCCGGGCACGGTGGCTCATGCTTGTAATCCCAGAACTTTGGGAGGCCGAGGCGGGTGGATCACGATGTCAGGAGTTCAAGACCAGCCTGGCCAACACAGTGAAACCCTATCTCTACTTAAAATACAAAAATTAGCTGGGCATAGTGGCAGGCCTGTAATCCCAGATATTTGGGAGGCTGAGGCAGGAGAACCGCTTGAACCCGGGAGGCGGAGGTTGCAGTGAGCTGAGATCGTGCCACTGCACTTCAGCCTGGGCGAAAGAGCTAGACTCCATCTCAGAAAAAAAAAAAAAAAAAGAAAAATCTCAATGCCACATAGCCAGCAGTTCCTCTTCTAGGAATCTTCCATTGGTTGCAGAAAAGCACATATTCTTAGTGTAAACAGTAATTCATGGAATAATACACATATAAAAGTGGGAGGCCTCGTTGTTAACCTTATGAGCTCTGGAGTCAGGCTCAAATTCTGACTTCTGTACTTAGTAGCTGTGTGATCCTGGGCAGGCTACTTAACCTCTCTGTGCCTTAGGCGCCTCATCTGAAAAATGCGAATAATAGTAATAAACTTTACTGAGGTTCGTGGTGATTAAATTAATATTTGCAAAGTGCTCAGACCAAGATCTTGGCATTTGATGAATACTGATTACCCATTAATTCTTTTTATGATATCCTGACCCCGTTTCTTCTATACAAAGCAGGTTAACATGCATTCGTGCATGTTGGTATGTGCCCAGAACTGTACACACGCACCCATTAACAATGGCTGCCTGGAAGTAGGGGTAAGAAGGAAGTGTGAGTATCCATGTCCCTTTGTGATAGATTTATTTGTGAATTACTGTGACTTCCTACATCAGGCACTGACACTTGTGGACAGGTGGGTAGGTAATAGGTAGTAGCTATACACAGTTGTGAACAAGGACCAAGCAGGCAAAGCCCCTGCCCTGGCACAGGGGACTCTTCCAGGTCTGCCTCAGGCAGTGTAAGAACGCCCCAAGGGGCCTGGGGTGCCCAGGAGCAGGGAAAGGGACTGAGGACCGGCGCTTCCCAGTGCCAGGCCACGGCACTCAGCATTAGCCACCCTGCTCCTGGAGGTTCTGGGGCCAGATGTCCCCCCAAGTACGCACGGTCATTCAGTGAACAAGTGCTCTCATCTGGAAGCGCACACGCCTCCGGCGGGCTGAACTGTGGGGAGGGTCCAGGCTGCATAGTGAACCGCCTCCCAGCAACGGGGCTCGCCCATCGGAGGCAGAGGTCTGGCAGGAAGGGCTGGGAAGGGCGGGGTCGGTGCGGCCTGACCCCTACACCCCTTAGGCCTGGAGGCGGATGTGCACTTCGCCCATTTCAACATTTCCTCCCCGGCTGGCCTCGGCCCAGGAAAGAGGCAGGGGTGCGGTTTCCCTCCGCCTCTCCCTCAGCCCTTCTCTCCTGCACCCCTCCTTCTCCTCCCACCGCTCCTTCCTCTCCTCCTTTCCCGCACCCCTCCTTTCTTTCTCGCTCATCTCTCTGCCCTCCTTGCCCCCTTCTTCTGCCCCTCCCCCTCCGCCTCCCCCTTCCCCTCCGCCTCCCCCTCCCCCTCCCCCTCCCCGGGTCCTCTCCCTCCCATTCCCCCGCCTTGCCCTCCTCCTCCTCCTCGCGGCCCCCGCCCCGGAAACCTGGCTCGCCCCGGGAGGCTGAGGTGGGGCGCGCGGGGTGGTTCAGGGGCCCATCCTCTCCGCCTCCCGCGCGCTCCGCCCGACGGCTCGCACCTGCTTGGCGGCGGCCGCTGGATTCTCGGCCTCGGGCTGAGGAGGCAGGAGGGAAAGTGGGTCAGCGCGGGGCCGCGGCAGGGCTGCTGTTGTGCTTGGAAAGGGGCCCGGGGTGCCGGAGGCCTCTCCCAGGCGCGGCGGCAGGAGCGCCCGCGCGTGACACTCCAGGCACAAAGGGGCCGGGCCGCCGCCTGCACTGGGGCTCGGGCGTGCGGGGAGAGGCCGTCGGGCGCCGCACGCATGGACTGTGTTCCCCTTCCCGGCCACGGCTCGGGGCGGCGGGGGCCCGGGGCTCTCCTGTCCCCGAGCGATGTCCCCAAGGCCTAACACCGCGAGCCGGAGCTAGCAGGCGCCCACCACGCCCGCTCTTCGTTCGCCCCCGCGGGCTAGGTCTGGGCGGCTCCCTCCTCCGGACGCTGTCCCCGCCGCCCCGCCCTGCCCCCTGGTGTCAGCCACAGGCCTCAGCAGCCTGGCGTCCTCCTCCTGGGAGCATTTTTCTGACATCTCTGGGGGACCCGGTCCCCTGACCCCTACGCTCATGCGGTCTGCCCAGGTCTGGGGGGGCGTTGGCTCTGTTTCAGGGAAACCTCCGAGGCTGATACCTGGCAGCAGCCCTGCGGAGGACTGTCCAGCCACTCACCTCCCGACCACCGTGCACCCCAGCAGCTCTGGGACGCCGGGCTCTGTGGGTGGGCTGGGTCGGGCTGGGTCGGGCTGCAGACATGGGTCACTGTCCTAGAGCAAGGACTGGCTGCGAGAGCAAGGAGGGGACCAGGCCTTTGGGATGTCAGTCCCCAAGCTCCCCTCTGTTGTCCCCTGCACAGGAGCAGAAGGGCATGGCCGGAGGGTCAGGGTGCCCCAGCTGGCTTCCTGCAGTGCCGCACACCTTGTCCTGTGCCCCCCTGCCCCCCGCGTGCTAGGACCCCACCGTCCTAACATGCCCAGAACTCTGGCTACTGCTGGAGCTGGGCCTCCTTCCTGGAGAGCCTATCCCCTGGGTCACCTGATGAATGTTTCACCCTGTTCCAGAAGCTTTCCAAATCTCTTGCCAGAATGCCTCTCCAGCCCTTGGCTCCTGTTGCACAATCTGCATCCTTCTGTGCCCATGCCTGGTGCAGGCCTCTTCTCAGGCTCTGGGAGGCTGGCCTCTGTGAACGCTGGGCTGAGCCAGCTTCTGACCCAGGAGGGGCCCGGGGCTGCAACGTTCTCACCCCGCTCCAGGTTTGAGAAGGTATTTCCATGGGAAGCTTGTGTCAAATGCGTACCCTTCCTGTGTGTCCTCACGTGTGTGCAGCAGTAACTGCACAAGGCTATAGTCGGCACTGCTGAGCCTGGGGTAGCCCCTGAGCTTGTCTGAACCCAGCTGAGTGGAGCTCGATTGACAGGCAAGTGTTTGGTGTCCCCCTGGCTTGTACAAGGGCCGATGTTAGCTCCTGAGACCACCATGTGTCTACTGCGAAAGGACAGCTGGACACCTGCAAGCCTCCTACAGATAGGGGAAGGAGGGAATGGGGAGAAGGGGAAAATCAGTAAAATACGACCTTTTCCAGCACCTGGGAGAGAAGGGGCTCTTGCACCGAGAGCCACACACTGCTCTCCTGGGGGAGGGGGCCCTCTTTCCCGGCTTCATCCCTCTCCCTGGCCTGGGAGGGAGGAGGAGACCCCCACTGAGCCATTCCAGGCAGGTGCTCAGCCAGTGGGCACCCTGGTCAAGCAAGCCTGGGTGCTCCAAGGTGAAAGGAACCTTAAACCCATTGGACTAGGACCCCAGCCTTCTTACCACCCTCATCCAGGGACCCTTGTTTTGAAAACTTCTATATATTAAATAAATGGCAATTAAATCAGAAAAATCTGTGACTTTTTTTTTTGAGACTGATTCTTGCTTTGTTGCCCAGGCTGGAGTGCAGTGGCTCGATCTAGGCTCACTGCAAGCTCTGCCCCCCGGGTTCATACCATTCTCCTGCCTCAGCCTCTGGAGTAGCTGGGACTACAGGTGCCCGCCACCACGCCCGGCTAATTTTTTGTATGTTTAGTAGAGATGGGGTTTCACCATGTTAGCCAGGATGGTCTCCATCTCCTGACCTCATGATCCATCTGCCTCGGCCTCCCAAAATGCTGAGATTACAGGCGTGAGCCACCACGCTCGGCCCAGAAAAATCTCTTTTGAGTGTGACCCTCAGAAACTCAGTACCCTCAGGGAATTGGGCAGGGGTCGTGGAGGCCCCTCAGAAAAAGGGAGAACTGCTGGGGGTCCCCATCATACACATCCACGTTACACCTTCCTGCAGGACTGGAATTTTTTTTTTTTTTTAGACAGAGTTTCTCTCTCGTTGCCCAGGCTGGAGTGCAATGGCATGATTTTGGCTCATGGCAACCTCCACCTCCCAGGTTCAAGTGATTCTTCTGCCTCAGCCTCCCGAGTAGCTGGGTTTTCAGGCATTCGCCACCACACCGGCTAATTTTGTATTTTTAGTAGAGACAGGGTTTCTCCATGTTGGTCAGGCTGGTCTTGAACTCCCGACCTCAGGTGATCTGCCCGCTTTGGCCTCCCAAAATGCTGGGATTACAGGCGTGAGCCACCGCACCTGGCCTAGAACTGGATTTGAGCTAAAGCAAGGAGTGCCAATTCCTGCCCTTGATGACACATGGGCCTCACCAAGCTCTGCCCACTAGCTCTAAGCCTCTAGGATTTCAGACAAATCCTCAAATATAAACACAGAGCCCTATGGATCCTCTCAAAAAAAGCAAGGCGGGGGCCCTGCCAGTTTGGTTATGAGAAAGATTTCATTAGCTTTGTTGTATTTGGCTTTTGTGTCAGGGGCCCAGTTATCGCCTTCTGGAATCTCCCTTCCTCCTTGTAAACTCCAGCTGAGTTTTAAGGCTCAGAAGTTTTCAGGCAAAGCAACATTGGATATTAAGACCTGGAAGTTGGTTTTGTTCTTTTTTTCATCAACTAGCCCTTCTTTTATGTCTGTTCGTGGCCAGACGTAGTCTGCGGCTTCACGTAGTAACGTCTGATTAAATGATGCACAGCCTATCCTGGGGCCATAGACAGATAATTGCAGGGCTTAATTTTTTCATTTGATGAATAATGAAAGCTTTGCTCATTTTGTATGTGTGGGAAAGAGACAACTTTAATATATTTGAACTTGCAAATGGCTTTTTAGTATTGCTGTCCTGACACACCATAACACAGCCCTGATTGGTTATCTATGAACCTTTCAAAACAGAACAGGCGTTTGGTGCCAAACAGGGCAGGATGTGGAAAGGAGGGATTCCCTGCCTGTCCTTTTATGTAATGTAATGCACATACATGGCAGAACAAATATTTCTTCCCTAAACACTACATAAACAGTATATCCCACAAATGATCATCATTTGTCATGAACGGTCTCATCATATTCTAATGTCTTAGGGCTGCTACCAGGCTTTTCTCAAGCAACAGAAGAAATTATTCCTACTCGTATTGCTTCTTTTTTCCAACTTCCCTGCCTATGAGCATGGGGGAGAATAGAAAGGGCTTGGCCCAGGAGCCAGCGGGGAAGCTCTAGTTCAGCAATGAACTCTGCTGTGACTTGGCTGTGTTACATCACAGAACTCACTTTCCTTCTTTGGGTTTCAATTGCTTTATCTGTCAGTGGGCAGAAGAGTAATTCCTCTTCCCTTCCTCTCTCCCCTTCTCTCCCTCCCTTCCTTCCTTTCTTTCTCTTTATTTCTTCCTTTCTTTCTCTTCTTTCTTTTTCTCTCTTTCCTTTCTTTCCTTCTCCTTCCTTCCTTCCTTCCTCCCTCCCTCTCTTCCCTCCCTCCCTCCCTTTCTCTCTCTTTTTCTCTCTCCTTCTCTCCTTTCTCTCTCTCTCTCTTTCTTTCTTTCTACAAGATCTTGCTCTGTCACCCAGGCTGGAGTACAGCAGCGTGATCACGGCTCACTGCAGCCTCAACCACCAGGGCTCAAGCGATCCTCCCACCTCAGCCACTCAAGTAGCTGGTACTACAGGCGTGAACCACCATGCCTGGCTAATTTTTTGTATTTTTAGTAGACACAGGGATTTGCCATGTTGGCCAGGCTGGTGTCGAATTCCTGGCCTCAAGTGATCTGCCTGCCTTGGCCTCCTGAAGTGTTGGGATTACAGGCATGAGCCACCACACCCAGCCTGTTTTATCTTTTCATTATGGAAATTTTCCCTCTCAAACAAAACCAAAGGCAGAGAGAGTTGTAAAATTAGCCCTCACATACTCCTCACCAGCTTCAACAATTATCAGCAAATAATAAATCTTGTTTTGTGTGTGTGTATTTCCACTCACTTTACCTCTGGCTTTATTTTAAGCAAATCCCCAGACATCTGTAGTTTCATTTGTACATATTACAGAATTACATTTCTTATCTAGTGGCTTTGTCTAGTGGCTTGAAATAGCAATCATTTATTGGAACATAATTCTGTGGGTCAACAATTTGGGCTGGGATCAGCAGGATGGTTCTTCTGTTGGTTTTGTCTGGGCTCTGCCATTTGGATGCAGTCAGCTGGTGACTTGGTTGGAGCTGGACAGTCTTTGATGGCCTCACTCACATGTTTGGGTAGTTAGCTAAGGTGCCTCAGTTCTCCAAGTGGCCTCTCCAGCAGGCTAGCTTCGGCAAGCTTTCATGGTGGCAGCTTTCTGAGAGAGGGCAAGCCCAAATGCGCAAGCACTTTTCAAGTCTCTGCCTGCATCATGTTTGCTAATATCCTATTAGCCAAAACAAGTCACATAACCAAGCCCAGCATTAATGTGGGAAGGAGAATCATAAGGGCATAGAAATGAGGAGTAATCCACTGGGGGCCATTACTGTAGCAATGTATCAAGAGAATATGCTTCTAAAATATAAAAACTCCCTCCCATACACCCTTTTTAAAAACATAACCACAATTCCATTATCACAGCATATAAAATTAACCATAAATCTTTAAATATTGACAATATCCACTTGGTGTTTACATTTCCCTAATTGACACATAAATGTTTCTGTTTTGTTATTTTTTATAGTTGTTTGAATCAGGGTTCAAATAAACCTACACACTGCATTTGGATATGTCCCTTAAGTCTCTTTAAATCTACAGATCCTCTGTTCTCTATTATTTTATTTTATTGTTTTTGAGACAGAGTCTCACTCTGTTGCCCAGGCTGGAGTGCAGTGGTGAGATTTAAGCTCATTGCAACCTCCACCTGCTGGATTCAAGCAATGCTCTAGCCTCAGCCTCCTGAGTAGCTGGAACTACAGGCATGCACCACTATGTCAGGCTAATTTTTATTTTTTTTATTAGAGACAGGGTTTTGTCATGTTGGCTAGGCTGGTCTTGAACTCCTGACCTCAGGTGATCTGTCTACCTCAGCCTCCCAACGTGCTGGGATTACAGACGTGAACCACCTCACTCGGGCCTCTCTCTCTTTTGAATGTTATGGTACTTTATTGAAGAACCTAGGTTGTTTTTCCTGAAGAATGTCTCACATTCTGGATTATGTTGTTTGCACCCCCGTTTCTGTTTAACATGTTCTTCCATCTCTGCATTTCCTGATATATTTAGGGGATTAGACGTGGAGGACCCATCAGATTTCAGTGTAGGTTTTTGGAAATGTTTCATAGATGATGTTAGGCATTTCCACCAGCACACACATAATGTCTGGTTGTATCTCTTTTAGTGATGGTAGGATATACTATAGGGTTCGGGTGTTTTCATCCTGACCCATCAGCTTTTTTTTTTTTTTTTTTTTGAGATGGAATCTCACTGTGTCACTCAGGCTGGAATGCAATCGCATGATTTTGGCTCACTGCAACCTCCGCCTCCAGGTTCATGTGATTCTCCTGCCTCAGCCTCCCAAGTAGCTGGGATTACAGGCACCTGCCACTATACCCAGCTAATTTTTGTATTTTTAGTAGAGATGGGGTTTCATCATGTTGGTCAGGCTGGTCTTGAACTCCTGACCTCAGGTGATCCACCCGCCTCAGCCTCCCAAAGTGCTGGGATTACAGGCTTGAGCCACCGCGCCCAGCCGACCCATCAGCTTTTTGTTGAGGGGTTTTAGCCCTTGATAATCATGACCTTCATCCCATATTCCAGTGGGGAATTCAATGTGGAATTTTCTAATTCTATCATTCCTCTGCATGGATTAGCTCATCCACAGTTTGGCTCTCCTGGGGTACTGTTTATATACAAAAGGCAAGAAAAGTCCCCATTCTTCCCCGTTATATACCAGTTTTCAGAAAATATTTTGACTTTCCAGCGTTCTCCAAAAGTGATCAATTAAGATTGCTTCCTTTTGTTTCGTTTGAGCATTATGATGAAGCCATATTTGGTTTTGGTTTTCTTTTGTTTTCACATTTGAAATGTTTCTGAATACTTCAGGTTTTATTCTTTTTAATGTTCAAACTCTCCCATCTTTGGCCAATGAGGCTCTTCAAGCTGGCTCTTGAGTCCTTTTTACTCACTCTAAGGAGTCTTTCCAAGGCTCACGTTGTGAGCCTTGCCCTGCACTGGGAGTTAGTTAGGCATTTCTCTGAGAGCATGGCTTCTTTCAGTGGAAAATGCAATTTAGAGACCACAGTCTGGGCACTGGGTGGGGTTGGAGGGTTGAGGAGAGTTATTTGTGACTAAATTAGTCATTGTTTCTATGTCTTGGAGAATTACAGCTTCAGAACTAACAGAATAATAATTTCAGGACAATAATATGAAAATTAGTACCAACAATGTGATTACTAAAGACAGTTTAAGATTTTTTGGTCTTTGCAGTTCTTTTTTGCCCTTAGGATACATCTCACTAGGGATGAAGCACCCAATTACACAAGGCCTTGTGTTAAAGGGCCCCGGAAACCATTTTTCTCCGTGGGTTAAGCTACCAAGTTGATTCATAGCTTTATGTCTGTCATGTTACTTTTGACCTTGAAATTGCTTTCTTTTTCCTTTTGGCTTAATTTTGTTTTATAGTTATGTAAAACATTTACATGATTTCAAAGTCCAATCTATAAGACAAAGTGTGATCAGAGGAACCTGGCTTCTATCCCAGGCCCCCACACTTCCCTACTCCCCTTTTCTGTACCCTCCTTTTCTCACTTGAAACTGCATTGCAAGAGCACTTCCTTAGGCATCAGGAGCACTTCTTTCTTACGGACATCCAGTGGTCTGTTGTGGGGATCACCAGGGTGGGAAGAGGAGTGTCCACATTGTGCATTGCTACCCACCATGGGTTTGAAATTGTTTTAATGGTGCTTAAAGTGTAAATGAAATAGAATAAAAGAGTAAGTATTGTTTGTGTGTAACCATTGTTTAGTTTTATATACCTGTGTATGTACTTTTTTTTTTTTAACAGAGTTTTGCTCTGTCGCCCAGGCTGGAGTGCAGTGGTGTGATCTTGGCTCACTGCAACCTCTGCCTCCCGGGTTCAAGCGATTCTCCTGCCTCAGCCTCCTGAGTAGCTGGGATTACAGGCATGAGCCACCAGGCCCAGCTAATTTTGTATTTTTAGTAGAGATGGGGTTTCACCATGTTGGTCAGGCTGGTCTCAAACTCCTGACCTTAGATGATCTACCTGCCTCGGCCTCCCAAAGTGCTGGGATTATAGGCGTGAGCCACCATGCCCGGTGTATGTACTATTTTACAGTGCATCTTGATGTGTTTTGTGCTGCTATAACATAATAATATCACAGGTGGGGTTACTTATTTATTTATTCATTGAGACAGAGTCTCGCTCTGTTGCTCAGGTTGGAATGCAATGGTGCAATCTCAGTTAACTGCAACCTCCGCCTCCCGGAGGTTCAAGCACTTCTCCTGCCTCAGCCTCCTGAGTAGCTGGGACAACAGGCACCTGCCACCAGGCCCAGCTAATTTTGTATTTTTAGTAGAGACAGGGTTTCACCATGTTGGTCAGGCTGGTCTCAAACTCCTGACCTCAGGTAATCTGCCTGCCTCAGCCTCCAGAAGTGCTGGGATTACAGGCATGAGCCACTGCACCCAGCCTGGTGGGGTAATTTGTAATGAACAATAATTTATTGGCTTATGATTCTGGAGGCTGGGAAGTCCAAGATCAAAGGACTGACATCTGGTGAGGGCCTTCTTGCTGCATCACCCCCTAGAGGAAGGGCAAAGAAAGAGCCAGAATGAGAGCAAGGACTGAACTCCTCCTTTCTGTGGCATTTAATCCATTTATAAGATTAAAGTCCTCATGACCTAATCACCCCTCAATAGTCCCACCTCTTAATACTGTTACAATGGCAATGAAATTTCAACATGAGTTTTGGAGGAGACATTCGAACCATAGCATAGTGCACCCTATTTCTTTGTCATCAAAAAAACTTGACAAACCCTGGATTAGTTAATTCTGAAGGTTCCTTTGGCACCAAGATTCTGTAATTCTGCCTGCTGTTTAGAGAATCATGCCCTAGGATTCCTGGGACAAGCCCACCTTTTCCTTTGATAGATTTCTCAGGCATCAGCAGCTAACCTCTCCTGGCATTCACCTGTCTCTAAGGCAGGTGACAGTGGAAGTCAGAAGATCTAAACAGTGCCACTCTCTGCTGTGGTAGGTTCTCTGTGGTCTGGGGTTTGATCTTAGCATCTAGGTCTATATGCTTCCAGAAGCTCCCTCATCTTCTGCTGACTCGCAGGTGCTGCTGGAGATACTATCTGAGCATCCCCAAAGAGCCTTGGGAGCCATCCAGGTCCACACTCAGAAACCCACCCAGAGCTGGGGCAGTGACCTCCGTGTCCTATGGACCAGCTTGAGATATTTTCAAGATTCCCCAGGGTTACGCTGACTGGGCCAAATCCTTTGTAGAGGCTTAGTCTTTCCATGGGAATGGTTTGTACCTGGAGCCTACGAAACATGACACTGAGGGTTACCTGTTTCCACACCATTGCCTTTTTCTTTAATGATGTGTGCCCAGGACGCCCGGGTAATCGGGATTGGCTTGGTGTTGGGCTTTCCTGTGACTGGCTCAGGGTGGGCATGTGATGCAGTGAGCAGGAAGAGGAGTGTTACAGTGAGAGCTTTTCCAGGTGGTGAGGAAAAAGCACACTTTCCCTCCTGCTGGGGCCCTGTGCGGTGTGAAGTGCTGAGGGTGGGAGCAGCCCTCCGTGATTTATGAGGGAGAAACCCCAAACCCCAGACATGCTGAATAGGCCCGGCAGCCCGTGGGAGCATTTCTGAGCCTTGGCAAAGGGGCGTCCCTCAGAGTCATTATCACAGACACCACTGATGACCAGACATTCTGTGGCTTGCAGTCAGTGGCATCCTGTCAGAGAGGATCACGCTCTTCCTTTGAGGTCCACGGGAAGGGACCATGCTGGGGGTACCTTATAGGCCCCTCACTGTTTGGAGTTCTGGAGCTCCAAGAATAAAGGAATTTGGTTCTTGCCCTGCACAAATGTGAAGGGAGGATGCCCCCTTGGCATTGCCATGCCCATTGCAACGGGAATGAGAGAGGGCAGGGCAGGCTGCTCATTTTGTAATTGGCAAAGGGAGGGGGCTTTTTATAATAGAAACTAGGGCAGTTTTGACAGTCCCACGGACCCCCTTGCTTTGGTGTGAGCAGCCACACCCTGTTGTGATTTTTTTTTTTTTTATTGATCATTCTTGGGTGTTTCTCGCAGAGGGGGATTTGGTAGGGTTACAGGACAATAGTGGAGGGAAGGTCAGCAGATAAGCAAGTGAACAAAGTTCTCTGGTTTTCCTAGGCAGAGGACCCTGCGGCCTTCCGCAGTGTTTGTGTCCCTGGGTACTTGAGATTAGGGAGTGGTGATGGCTCTTAACGAGCATGCTGCCTTCAAGCATCTGTTTAACAAAGCACATCTTGCACCGCCCTTAATCCATTCAACCCTGAGTGGATACAGCACATGTTTCAGAGAGCACAGGGTTGGGGGTAGGGTCACAGATCAACAGGATCCCAAGGCAGAAGAACCCTTTCTTAGTACAGAACAAAATGAAAAGTCTCCCATGTCTACCTCTTTCTACACAGACACGGCAACCATCCGATTTCTCAATCTTTTCTGCACCTTTCCCCCCTTTCCATTCCACAAAACCGCCATTGTCATCATGACCTGTTCTCAATGAGCTGTTGGGTACACCTCCAAGACGGGGTGGTGGCCCGGCAGAGGGGCTCCTCACTTCCCAGTACGGGCGGCCGGGCAGAGGCGCCCCTCACCTCCCGGATGGGGCGGCTGGCCAGGCGGGGGGCCGAACCCCCACCTCCCTCCCGGACAGGGCGGCAGGCTGGGCGGTGGGCTGACCCCCCCACCTCCCTCCCGGACGGGGAGGCTGGCCAGGCGGGGGGCTGACCCCCCACCTCCCTCCCAGACAGGGCGGCAGGCTGGGCGGTGGGCTGACCCCCCCCAGCTCCCTCCCAGACAGGGCGGCTGGCCGGGCGGGGGGCTGACCCCCCCACCTCCCTCCCGGACGGAGCGGCTGGCCGGGCAGAGGGGCTCCTCACTTCCCAGTAGGGGCGGCCGGGCAGAGGCGCCCCTCACCTCCCAGACGGGGCGGCTGGCCAGGCGGGGGGCTAACCCCCCACCTCCCTCCCGGACGGGGCGGCTGGCCGGGCGGGGGGTTGACCCCCCCACCTCCCTTCCGGACGGGGTGGCTGGCCGGGCGGGGGGCTGACCCCCCCACCTCCCTCCCGGACGGAGCGGCTGGCAGGGCAGAGGGGCTCCTCACTTCCCAGTAGGGGCGGCCGGGCAGAGGCGCCCCTCACCTCTCAGACCGGGTGGCCGGCCAGGCGGGGGGCCGAACCCCCACCTCCCTCCCGGACAGGGCGGCAGGCTGGGCGGTGGGCTAACCCCCCCACCTCCCTCCCGGACGGGGCGGCTCGCCGGGCGGGGGGCTGACCCCCCCACCTCCCTCCGGGACGGAGCCGCTGGCCGGGCAGAGGGGCTCCTCACTTCCCAGCAGGGGCGGCCGGGCAGAGGCGCCCCTCACCTCCCGGACAGGGCGGCTGGCCGGGCGGGGGGCTGATCCCCTCACCTCCCTCCCGGACGAGGTGGCTGCCGGGCGGAGACGCTCCTCACTTCCCAGACGGGGTGGCTGCTGGGCGGAGGGGCTCCTCACTTCTCCGGCGGGGCGGCTGCCGGGAGGAGGGGCTCCTCACTTCTCAGACGGGGCGGCCGGGCACAGACACTCCTCACATCCCGGACGGGGCGGCAGGGCAGAGGTGCTCCCCACATCTCAGACGATGGGCGGCCGGGCAGAGATGCTCCTCACTTCCCAGATGTGATGGCGGCCGGGAAGAGGCGCTCCTTGTTTCCTAGATGGGATGGCGGCCGGGCAGAGACGCTCCTCACTTTCCAGACTGGGCAGCCAGGCAGAGGGGCTCCTCACATCCGGGACGATGGGCGGCCAGGCGGAGACGCTCCTCACTTCCCAGACGGGGCGGCAGCCGGGCAGAGGCTGCAATCTCGGCACTTTGGGAGGCCAAGGCAGGCGGCTGGGAGGTGGTTGTAGCGGGCCGAGATCCCGCCACTGCACTCCAGCCTGGGCACCATTGAGCACTGAGTTAACCAGACTCTGTCTGCAATCCCGGCACCTCGGGAGGCCGAGGCTGGCAGATCACTCGCGGTTAGGAGCTGGAGACCAGCCCGGCCAACACAGCGAAACCCCGTCTCCACCAAAAAAATACGAAAACCAGTCAGGCGGGGCGGCGCGCGCCTGCAATCGCAGGCACTCGGCAGGCTGAGGCAGGAGAATCAGGTAGGGAGGTTGCAGTGAGCTGAGATGGCAGCAGTACCGTCCAACTTCGGCTCGGCATCAGAGGGAGACCGTGGAAAGAGGGGAGAGGGGGGGGAGGGGGAGGGGGAGGGGGAGGGAGAGCCCTGTTGTGATTTTATTGTCATTCATACTGTCACTTGATCAGCTCCTTTAAGGCTTCGCTGACTGTTATTCTCTTAGATACTGTTGTTTGTGCAATAATAAGACTCTGAAGTCTTTGCAAGCAAGTTAAATTGAGATACAACAATTTCCTGCATGCAGTATAGGAATTATTCTCTAAAATGCAAATGTAGTATGTTAGTTCTCAATGGCTAGGTTTGGATCCAAGTTTTGTGAGGTCTGGAGATTATACAGTCATGAGACTCCTTTAATAATTAAACATTTTGAAAATAAAAAATTAGGTATAAAAGCAAATATTTAGAAGGAGAAAATAATAAAACTTACAAATTTTAAAGAGCTGAAAACCATCACAAACATCATAAAGTACAGAAATATAACATAACATCTTTTTATAGCTAACTGCCTGACATAATTATATAATACGTGTTTTCCTACATTTTTGGCTACAAATTCTTTAATCACCCTTTATATGGCAGGTTTTTTGGTCATATTTCCTATACAACACATAAAAGGGTAATTTAATCTTTTATCTGGCACAGGGGGCCAGAAGCTTCTTCTGTAAAGGACCAAAGCAAATATTTCAGGCTTTGGGGACCAAGCCTATGTATTAAGTACCCATATCTGCCATTGTAGCAGGAAAGTGGCCATAGACAATTTGTAAATGAATGAGCATGGCTGTGTTCCAATAAAACTGTATTTACAAAAACAAGTGACAGCCTCCAGGACGTAGTTCAATTGATAGTCTAGCATCAAAATAATAAATTTAATTAAAAGTTTAGAAAACTTTCAGCTTCACAATCCATTATTAGTAATATCATGTACATTTTTAAGACTCAAATTTGGGACCTTTTCTTTTCTTTTTTGAGACAGAGTCTCACTCTGTCACCCAGGCTGGAGTGCAGTGGCACTATCTCAGCTCACTGCAAACTCCACCTTCCGGGTTTACGCCATTCTCCTGCCTCAGCCTCCCAAGTAGCTGGGACTACAGGCGCCTGCCACCACGCCCAGCTAATTTTTTGTATTTTTAGTAGAGACGGGGTTTCACCGTGTTAGCCCGGATGGTCTCAATCTCCTGACCTTGTGATCTGCCCTCCTCGGCCTCCCTAAGTGCTGGGATTACAGGTGTGAGCCACTGCACCTGGCTGGGACCTTTTTAATACGTTTTTTTCTCTATATGAGCTGTACGGTTTCCAGGCATTTTCAGGTTTTCTTGTACAGAGATTCATCTTAATTAAAAATACTTTGAAGTGATAATCCCTCTTAATCCGTTTGTCACTGTTATCTGCATTTCACTGCTTTGGTGGCAGTTTTGCATGCTTTTAACTGGAGCCATCAGACATCAGGACCAGATGTATCTGAGACACTAAAACATAATGTGATAAGATGGAATGTATAAAGAACACAACTGCACACACAAATGCTTTTGCTGTAGTAGTGCTACAAGTTTATGCCCCACAAACAGAAATTCTGACAAACCCTACTTCTTTTGATTACCAGCAGCAGACCTGGCTTGGAGGGAGGGTGGCTGACAGGAGGCAGAAGTCATGGTGAACACTGCCTTGTGTGACTGAGATCCTTGCCTACCTACTCCATCTGGCCCGAGGGCTCATGCAGGAAGGCTCATGGCATCTGCTCTGAGCCTCACAGCCTTGGCCATCAACCCAGCCCTGAGCTCCCACTTGCCCTGACTGGCTGGGCAGCCCTTCCCCGCTGCCCACCTGGAAGGAGCCACCAGGGACACAATGCCAGCTCCCTGTCCTGCTCCTTCTCGTCCACTCAGAGGGATGGAAAGAGGATCCTACAGCAGCAAGCCCCCCACAAATCACCAGTCAGGGGTTCAAGTCCCCACTTGTGAATATCACAGGGAGAGTGGCCCAGCAGACCCCTGAGTGGCATCGTCATCAAGGGTTGGAGGATCCCAGGTTAGCAGCAGTGGGAGGGAGACCAGCGAGTGCCAACAACCCAGCGTGAAGAGCACAACTCACTTGCTACACTGGCAAACCCTTGGATGAGCCCACAGTTCCTTCCAACAAGTCCGGTTTTCCCCAAACACCTTTCTGATGCATACTGTAGGATGATTTATCCTCCTTAGTGAACTTGACATAGACGACACCATGTGATGGTTAACGTCAGGTGTCCATTTGGCTGGATTAAAGAATACCTAGAGAACTGGTTAAGCATTATTTTGGGGCATGCCTGTGAGGGTGTTTGCAGAGGAGATTGGCATGAGTTTGAGTGGACGAAGGGGGGAAGATCTGCCCTCGATGTGTATGGGTGCCATCCAATTGGATGAAGGCCCGAATAGAACAAACAGAAAAGATAAATTGGTTGCTGTCTCTCCTAGAGCTGGAATACACTGTTCTCCTGCCCTTGGACATAAAAACTCAAGGCTTTCCTGACTTGGGACTCCAGGACTTACACTAGCAGCCCACCAAGGTTCTTAGGTCTTCAGATTTGCACTGAGCCACGCCACTAGCGTCCCAGGGTCTCCAGCATGTCGATGACCTGTCATGGGACTTCTTAGCCTCCGTAATTGTGTGAGCCAATTCCCCTAATACATTCTGTCTCTTTTTTCTACAGATCTACATCTATATATCTATATTCCATTAGCCCTGTCTCTCTGGAGAACACTGACTAGTACAGAGAGGATCACGAGTAAGCAAGCAGGGCACTGACCTTGGATGGGCCACTTGACCTCACAGGGGTCTGGTTTTCTGGAGACAAACAGTGAGTGCCCTCTCCGCTGTGTTAGGGTGACGCTGAGATAATAGGCAGGGAAGCCTACATCCCCCTTGGCCTTTGCCTCAGGTTTGAATGGCACCATAGGGCCATTTCCATGTCCCTGCTTCCTGAATCTGAGTCCTCTCCATCCCTGCAAGGAATGCTCCATTCCCCAGACTCCAGCGAAAACCCACTGAGGCAGAAAAGCTCATTGCCCAGCAGATCCCTCGAGTCTGCTGATCTTCCATCTGTTTGGTGGGGAACAGGGGTGGAGGTGGGCAATGAAAGTGTATCCTTTCTCTCACCCATGCCCAGCCCATATTTTGGGGTCCCGAGCCAGAGGAAGGTGGGGTTGCATCCCCCTAAGGCCTGCGCCAGCATTCAGAACACAGGGTTCTCAGTGTGCAGCCTCAGTCTATGGCAGCCCCTGACAAATAGCAGGGCTTTCTGTCTGTGCAGCTGTCTGCCTTACAGAGAGCTGTTTTCTGCCACATCAAAGGCTGGGGAGAACCCGGGCATGTCAAAGGTTTGGGAGAACCCAGGCATGGCTGCTTTCTCTCCCTCCTTCTGTCCTGCCCAGCCACACAGTGATGGAGAGAACCTCGTGACAGAGCCTTGCCCAGGTGCACGCGGGGCAGAGTTCATCACAGCGCTCGTGGTTTGTTGAAAAGGAGGCCCGGCAGCTGTTCACTGTCTTGACAAACAGCCAGAGAGGCAGGGGAACCCTACACTGTATACTTTTCTCAGTAATAAACCAAGCTATTCATGAATAATGTCCAGAGTGTGTCCTCAACACAGCGTGGCCCTCATGGTGCTCAATGCCCTGTTAGACTCCAAGCAACCCGAGGACAGGGTTTTGCGTCTCTCTTGCTCACCTTTGCTTCTCCAATGCCCAGTGGGCCTTCAGGGTGCATTTGCTGAGTGACTCCACATTATTCCATATTCATGGTAGAATCTGTTGCATAAGGTCAGGATAAGTCCGCACAGTTACTTGCAACGTGGCTCTTTCAACTGTTAGCAGGTTCTGGACTCCAAAGCCTACATAATGTTATGTGAGGTTGAGAGGAAAATCATAAGCATACTTGCAACCTATAGGACTCAGGTAGTAAGCTTATCCTGGGGGTGGAAACCCCCATTGCCAAGAGTCCAGGTGACATCTCCGCCCCAGGCCAGGACGTAGACCCTCCAGGCTACTTCCCCTCACCCGTCCTAAGGAGAAGTCAGGCAAGGACCTTGCCAGGGGCCCAAGAATAAGGTTTTCCCCAAGCGCCTTACAGTATATGGTATATGGGCATATCGTGGGCACTGGATGTGTGGAAGGCTGGAGAACCAAGCAGTCCCCACAGGTGGGCTGCTTATGCCCACATGAACAGGCAGATAGTGCCTGTTCCGCCTGGAACAGGTGTCTTTTTCCAGGTTCTTTGAAAGCCACATGGTCATGTGGATGGATGGCCATCCTGAGAGGCAGATAGAAGACAAGACTCAGGCCAGCCAGTTGGGTGGCCCAGTTCTGCTGATCTCTGGATGGATGGGTAACCCTGGCAAGTTAGACAGTTGCACTGAGCCTTTGTTTTCTCATCTGTAGAATGGGAATGATAGTGGCATCCATTTTGTAGCATGATTGCATGGATTAATATATGTAAAGTGCTTAAGTAGAGGCCAGCATGTGTTAAGCACATTTCAGTTATTATAATTAATACCTGGGAGGGAAGAGACAACCCCCAGCCAGAAGTTCTGTGCTTCTCATGGACAGCAGCGGCCCCTGTCATGGCTCTGCTCATGGCTGTGGACCTGGAGCAACTGGGACAGACAGATGTGTGGGAAGAAAACACCTGCTCCCAGAATGACAGGGCCAATACCTGAACCTCAGGGCATCAGCTCTGACCCAAGGGTGAGCCCCAGAGGCAGTCAGCTCTTGGGGGCAGCAGGAGGAACCAAGAAAAGAGGCAGGCGTAGCTCATATCCAGCCTTCCAGAAGGTTCCACCGTGCAGGAGGAGTGGCTGAGGGGCTGTACTGTGGTGTCAGCCGCCGTTATTTCTAACAAATTCATGCTTCAGCAGCCAAACAGAAAGTGCTCACAGCTCACTGCTGGGTGGATTTTGTTCTTGGTCGGATATGATAACCTGGCACCTAGGGGTTCCAAGAGCATGGGGGAGACAACCAAACCAGCCGCCAGCCTAGAACCTGTGTATGTGAGGGAGGATCTGGGGCAGGGTGGAGAGGGTGAGAGGACAGCTAAGAGTAGGGGATAGCAGGGGGTG
Organism: Gorilla gorilla gorilla; assembly: GCF_029281585.2. Lineage (NCBI taxonomy): Eukaryota > Metazoa > Chordata > Mammalia > Primates > Hominidae > Gorilla > Gorilla gorilla. Next base: position 32,561,535 of record NC_073240.2, read on the forward strand.
GAGGTGCGCAAGCTGGAGCAGGGACAGAGCAGGCAGGCAGGGGAAGGGGATTGGGCCCAGGAACGCTGTCCTGCCGCCATCCAGAGTCAGACCCATAGTCAGGACCCCTGCACCTCACCACACCCGGTTCCTGGACCCTCGGAGGCTCAACAGCACTGGTCCCAAAAGAGAAGGGGCCTGGGGCAGTCAGAACGTGAGAGAAGTGGCAGTGCTTGGTGCCCAGAAGAGCAGCCAGGTCTGAGGCCCGGGCTCCCGCTGGGTTCTGAGAAGTCCCAGTAATAGGACCCGGGGCAAGTCATCTAATCCCCGCGGCTCAGGGGTCAGGCGGCACAGCCAGCACCTCCTGTACGTGGAAGCCGAGGCCCAGGACAAGCACCCCGTGGAGACTGATTCGCCAGGGCTGAGCCAGGGCTTCAGGGCCTTCTCCCGCCCTGCGAGCCTTCTACTTCACTGCCTGAAGTCAGCTCCCAGGCTCCTTCTTCCCCAGCAGGCTCTGGAGGGAAGGCTCTCCCGGAGAGGTACTGACTCCTTCTTTCAACTTGCAGTGCTGACTTGCTGAGATTTGCCAGAAAGTGGCTGACAGTCCCCACCTGCTGGTGACGGCGTGGGTGGATGGGAGGCCCTCCGTGATTCAGGAGCACCAGCCGGCTCCTTGACAAGCTGGGCCATGGCCACCGCTACCTCCTCCTCTTCCTCCTCCTCTTTCTGAGCTCTGGTGGAGTCACTACTCTCTCCTCTTTGAATCTTTTTGATTCACTGATTACAACACACACACACACACACACACACACACACACACACTTGCTCTCTCTATCTCTAAAAAAGAAACCAATGGCAATTTCTGCTCAGTGTGCACTGCTGGTCAGTGACCAGCTCCTTACTGGAAAGAAAACTCCAAGAAGCCTGATCCTGTTTTGCTTCTGGGTGTTCCAGGACGAGCTGACACGTGGGAAGAGGTCTCAAGGGCAGGGTGCCCTGGCCCTGAGGACCAGCCACAGCGTGGAGGGGATGAGACTTGCTGCTGCACCCCGTCCTTGGAGTCTCTGCCAGGAAAGTGAGGGGCCATGGGGAGCTAATGATATTCCACATCGTTTCCCCCCCCAGGACACCCTCCCCACCAGAGGCTCCTTGCAGCCAGTTAGGAAAGTCCATCACAAGTTCAGTAATGTCTCCCGTTCGGGGACTTCTGGGTCCCTGACACAAGGACAAGAAGTTGAGACAAGGGTGTCACAGACACGGGTTTGGAGTCAATGGGTGGGGGATGAGGCTGCGAGAGGTCGAGAAAGGAAGAAGACCGGTGGGAAGACCAAGGTCTCCTGGTAGGCCCTGGCTAGAATTTGAGCTCAGTCCACACTCACAAGGCCACTCCCTCTCCCTCTTCCCTGAGATCTGCCTCCCTTGCCTGTCTCCATTTTCCACCCCTTGATTTGGCCCCAGGGCTTGTTCATGACCTTGACAAAGGGCAGTTTCTAGGGACAGGAGACTTCAGAAGCTCACTCTAAGCAGTGGAGAAAAGAAGGACGGGAAGGCAGCAGGGCAGGGCAAGCGAGCAGGAAGGGGTGGAGGAGTGGGCCAACTTGGGAGGATGGCCTGGCTTCCAGAGAGCCTGGGCACCACTGCTGTTTTGTTTGAAACGTTGAAGACTTGGAGCAAGTTTGGAAGTGAGCGGGGGCCAGGCACAGTGGCTCATGCCTGTAATCCCAGCACTCTGGGAGGCCAAGGCAGGTGGATCACCAGAGGTCAGGAGTTCAAGACCAGCCTGTCCAACATAGTGAAACTCCATCTGTACTAAAAATACAAAAAAAAAAAAAAAAAAAAAAAAATTAGCCAGGCATGGCGGCGCATGCCTGTAATCCCAGCTACTCGGGAGTCTGAGGCAGGATAATCGCTTGAACCAGGGAAGCAGAAACTTCAGTGAGCCGAGATCGTGCCACTGCACTTCAGCCTGGGTGACAGAGTGAGACTGTCAAAAAAAGAAAGAAGAAAGAAAGAAAGAAAGAAAGAAAGAAAGAAAGAAAGAAAGAAAGAAAGAAAGAAAGAAAGAAAGAAGAAAGAAAGAGGAAGGAAGGAAGGAGAGAGAGAGAAAGAAAGAAAGAAAGAAAGAGGAAAGAAAAGAAAGAGGGAGTCTCATGTGTCCGTGTGAAGAGACCAGCAAACAGGCTTTGTGTGAGCAACAAGGCTGTTTATTTCACCTGGGTGCAGGGAGGCTGAGTCCGAAAAGAGAGTCAGCAAAGGGTGATGGGATTATCATTAGTTCTTATAGGTTTTGGGATAGGCGGTGGAGTTAGGAGCAATGTTTTGTGGGCAAGGGGTGGATCTCACAAAGTAAATTCTCAAGGGTGGGGAGAATTACAAAGAAACTTCTCAAGGGTGGGGGATATTACAAAGTACATTGATCAGTTAGGGTGCGCAGAAAGAAATCACAATGGTGGAATGTCATCAGTTAAGGCTATTTTCACTTCTTTTGTGGCTCTTCAGTTGCTTCAGGCCATCTGGATATATATGTGCAGGTCACAAGGGATATGATGGCTTAGCTTGGGCTCAGAGGCCTGACAGAAAGAAAGAAGGAAGGAAAGGAAGGAAGGAAGGAAAGGAAGGAAGGAAGAAAGGAAGGAAGGAAGGAAGGAAGGAAGAAAGAAAGAAAGGAGAGAGGGAGGGAGAGAGGAAAAAGAAAGAAAGAGAAAAAGAAAGAAAGAGAAGGAAAGAGAGAAAGAAAGAAGAAAAGAAAGAGAAAAGAAAGAAAGAGAGAAAGAAAGAGAAAGAAAGAAAGAAAAGAAAAGAAAAGAAAAGAAAGAGTGGAGATATGTAACATGACTTGGTAACCCAACTGTGAGAGGAGGGTAATTGCAGGAGTGAAGTTCTTAGACAAGGTGAGCTGAAGGGACAAGTCGGGGCTGGCCCCATGGAAGCAGAGGAGAAGGGATGCTGGCTGACAGCAAGATGGGGGAAGGAAGGCAAGTGCCCGATTCCTCCGTTTTCTCTGTAAACTGAGACAGGAGGCCCTCAGCTGGGGAACAGTGTGCTGGGTACTCAAAGACAGAAAAGTCCAATACACTTGACTAAGGAGGGGAAGGCGGAGTGTGGTAGGAATCCAGGCAATTCGAGGATGACTGGAGAAACTGATCGAGTCCATCGCCCTTGGTGGCTTGCATCCAAATTCATTAACTCACCCAACAAGCACTCAAGGATTGCCATCTACGAGGGAGGAGGAGGAGGGGGAGGTTAGGGATAGAAGAAGGAGAAGGGAAAGAGAGCTACATTGGTAGAGCCCGTACTGAGTGCAGGAGCCAAGCTAAGTTTGTCTCAATCAATCACAGCATCTCTGGGGCTTTGAAGCTGCCCACGACTACCATTGACTTGGGGGAAGACAGGCTTGGAGAGACCACAGAACTTGCCTGGCATCACACGACTAACCAGTAATGGAGCCAGCACATAAGCACAGGTCTGGTCCAGGTTCCCTGGTTTAACCTCTATGCCACCTGCTCCCAGCTGCTGTGCACAAAACAATCTACTTTTTGGTGTGTCGCTCCACAAACTCAGAATGCAAATTATCTTTGAAATTAATCATTCTGGTATTCAATGGCCTTAAAAATAGAAAGCCCCATATCTTTCCCTGGCAATCCCCTCTTGCCTTGAATTCTCAAGAAATCAATCAATCAATCAAAAAAAAATCCCTGGGGACTTGGTGCAAAGTTTTCTTGGTGTGGGAAGAGCAGGTTCCTGACATTGCTCCACGCTGCCACGTGGCGGCGCCATTGAGGCCTGGTCCAACAGAGCCTGGAGATGTGTGTCTTTGCTGCTGGCCTGGCCCTCCCTGCAAGGGCACCGTGACCTCAGAGGGGAGCCCAGTCCCTCAGACCCAGCTGCTCCAGGTGTGTCCTCTGCTGTGATCCCCAGGCTTGGCCTTTTTCCCAGCGACCCTCTTAGAGTGACAGTGTCCAGGGCCCTCTGACCACATGTCTAAACATGTAAAAATCATAGTCAGGTGTGGTGGCTCACACCTGCAGTAATACCACCACTCGGCCGGGCGCGGAGGCTGACGCCAGTAATCCCAGCACTTTGGGAGGCCGAGGCGGGCGGATCACGAGGTCAAGAAATCGAGACCATCCTGGCTAACACGGTGAAACCCTGTCTCTACTAAAAATACAAAAAATTAGCCGGGCGTGGTGGCTGGCACCTGTAGCCCCAGCTACTCGGGAGGCTGAGGCAGGAGAATGGTGTGAACCCGGGAAGCAGAGCTTGCAGTGAGCCAAGATTGCGCCACTGCACTCCAGCCTAGGGGACAGAGGGAGACTCTGTCTCAAAAAAAAAAAAAAATGTAATCCCACCACTCTGGGAGGCTGAAGAGGGCGGATCAGTTGAAGTCAGGAGTTCTAGACCAGTCTGGCCAACATGAGGAGACCCCTTCTCTACCAAAAAAAAAAAAAAAAAAAAAAAAAAAGTAAAGATCATAAATCAAACTAATATGTATAAAGTTACAGTTTTTATATGATTGAAACGTGGCAAAATATCATAGATGGCTGAATTTAATTATTGTTCATGTCTGGGTGTGATGTTGATGGGTTGGTGTTGTTTGCATGAATAATAAAGTCATACTTCATAAACTGTTATTTATTCTGTAAAATTTATTTTTCCTGCCTTTGCTTTAGCAAAATCACTGATTATGTTGAGATAATGAGATTTTCATAGATTTATGTTCAAATGATAGGAAAGCCAAGTTACACCTTTCCTGAATCATCAAAATAGTTGTTATATATATTTAAATATATTTAAATTCAATTTAGAGAAACTTTGCTCTGATGAGGTGGTAGCAACTGGAATCATTACTCGAATTCTTTTTTTTTCTTTTCTTTTTTTTTTCCAGAAAAAAAAAAAAATGCCCAGCCCAGCCTGGAGTGCAGTGGCATGACCCTGGTTCACTGCAACCTCTGCCTACCAAGTTCAAATGATTCTCCCAGCCTCCTGAGTAGCTGGGATTACAAGTGTGTGCCACCACACCTGGCTGGCTAATTTTTGTATTTTTAGTAGGAACGGGGTTTCACCATATTGGCCAGGCTGCTCTCGAACTCCTGGCCTCAAGTGTGATCCTCCCGCCTCAGCCTCCCAAAGTGCTGGGATTACAGACGTGAGCCACTGTGCCTGGCCTCATTACTCAAATTCTTAAAGCAATACTTAGGTTTGAAAATTAATCCCAAATTGTATACATAATATGATCAAATAGTGCAATGGGTCACATATGATAAAGTTTCATTCATGTGGAAAACATTACAAAATATCTTAAAACTTAATGAAATACAAAATTTCATAATGAAAATTTTCATCATCTTTGTAGGTGGTGGTTTTCATGCAATCTCACTGTCCTTTTAAGCAATATCTAGATCAACAGCCAAGTACACGGTAGGAAACCTATATTACATACACCTGTTGAGGAGGAGCGGCCTGCAGGTCCTGGGATGGATCCCAATGCTCCTATTCATTTTGCCTGCTGACTTGCTTATGCAGGGAATGGAGTTTCCGTGTGTCTGTTCAATTTTTTTATTGTGATGTTATCTTCAGTGATTATATATATATAATTTTTTTTTCCTGTGAGAATTTTTCTTTCTTTTTTTTTTTGAGCTGGAGTCTTCGCTCTGTCGCCCAGGCTGGAGTGCAGTGGCACAATCTTGGCTCACTGCAAGCTCCACCTCCCAGGTTCACACCATTCTCCTGCCTCAGCCTCCTGAGTAGCTGGGACTACAGGCACCTGCCACCACACCCGGCTAATTTTTTTGTATTTTTTAGTTGAGACAGGGTTTCACCGTGTTAGCCAGGATGGTCTCGATCTCCTGACCTTGTGATCCACCCGCCTCATCCTCCCAAAGTGCTGGGATTACAGGCGTGAGACACCACGACCGGCCTTCTGTGAGAATTTTTCTATTTGCCTCTGTCATGCACTGCAAAGATATCTCCTGCCTGGGACCTAATGGATGTTAATCATGGAGATTTCCACAATTCGACAGGTATAAATTCAGACTCCAAACCCATACGTGGCAAGCAGGATTCTAGCATGGCCCCAAGAGTCCTGCCCCTGGTGTGAACTCCCTATAGAATTCCTTCCTCTTTAGTGTGTGCAGAAGCAGTGACTATGATAGGATGTCACTCCTGTGATTGTCACAAGTCAGTTGACATTGAATTAATCAAGAGGGAGACTATCCAGGTTATCCTGGGTGGGCCTGGCCCAACCAGAGGAGCCTTTGAAAGAAGGTGAAGCTTCATGGAGTCGTGGCCCAGAAGACAGCAGACTGTCGTGTAGCAGACTGCTTGTGGGTCTGATATGGTTTGGATCTGTGTTCCCACCCAAATCTCATGTGGAATTGTAATCCCCAATGTTGGAGGTGGGGCCTGGCGGGAGGTGATTGGATCATGGGGGCAGTTTCTCATGGTTTGACACCATCCCTTTGTTGCTGTCTTCATGATAGTGGGTCCTCACCAGATCTAGTTGTGTAAAAGTGGATAGCACCTCCCCTCTCACCTCTTTTGCTCCTGCTCCAGCCATGTAAGACGACGTATCTGCTTCCCCTTCACCTTCTGCCCTGATTGTAAGTTTCCTGAGGCCTCCCCAAAGCCGAGCAGATGCCAGCATCATGCTTCCTATACAGCCTGCAGTACCATGAGCCAATTAAACCCCTTTTCTTTATAAATGACCCAGCCTCCGGTATTTCTTTATAGCAGTCCCAGAGTAGATGCACACAGAGTCCATGTCGCGAGGACCAAGCACGGTCTCCAGAAGCTGAGACAAGTCCCAGAGTGGCCTACAGCCAGCAACAAAGTGGGGACCCGAGTCTTGGAACTGCAAGATAGAACTGAATCTCGCAACTTGCAAACTGGGCAACCTGAATGAGCTTAGAGAGAACATGGAGCTCCAAATAAATGAACGGAACCTTGATTACAGCCTGGTGGGACCCTAAGCAGAGAGTCTTTTTTTTTTTTTTTTTACTGTGGAGTTTCGCTCTTATTGCCCAGGCTGGAGTACAATGGTGCGATCTTGGCTCACCACAACCTCCACCTCCTGGGTTCAAGCGATTCTCCTGCCTCAGCCTCCCAAGTAGCTGGAATTACAGGTGCATGCCACCACACCCTGCTAATTTTGTATTTTTAGTAGAGATGGGGTTTCTTCATGTTGTTCAGGCTGGTCTCGAACTCCCGTCCTCAGGTGATCCACCCGCCTCGGCCTCCCAAAGTGCTGGGATTACAGGCGTGAGCCACTGTGCCCAGCTGAGAGTCTTTTTAAGCTGTGCTTGGACTCCTGACCCACAGAAACTCTGAGATAATAAATTCGTCTGGCCTATGTCACCAAATTGTGGTGATTCACTGTGCTGCAATAGAAAACTGTACAGTGTGGGGCATAGGCTGGGCTTTGTTGCTTTCCCCTAGTCCTCAGGTGGAGACGTACTTCCTGGCCATCTCTCTGTGACAGTGGAGGGAGTTTCCACCACCCTGTTCCCTGAGGCTGCAGCCTCCAACCAGGGACTTCAGCGAGGACCCGCAGCCTTGTGAGGGCCTCAGCCACATCCCCTCGTCCAAGCCCCACTCTCAGTTGCAGTGCCTTTCCCTCACCATAGTCTTGGAGCTCCAGCACCCACCTTTCCAGCCTCGGAGGGTCTCCCTCCTGCCTCTGCCCTTCCAGCCCCGACTCAGATCAGCTCGGTCCTGAGTACAGGCACTTAGAGTGTGGTGGCCACACTGGGGGCTTCCAAGTGTCCGCTTGGCCTTGCACTGATCTGTGCTGGTCTCCCCCTCCCATCACCCCGGATCCTAGCGAGCAGGTCCCAGAGTGTTGGATGGGTGGATGGAGGGACGGATCCCATGTGTCAACCGCTGAAAAGTCTTCCCTAGGCCATTTTTCCTGAGGGAAAGCAGATGGAAGAGGGAAGTCCTCTGATCTGAAGAAGTCCTGGTCTACCCTATTCCCAAATGGCCTGGGATGGGGCCTCATACCTGCCCAATGCCCTTCCTCTGAGTTCCCTGTGCTGAGGCCCCTTGGTTCCAGGGCCACAGTCTGGAGGTGTCTGCAATGGCAGCATCTGGGGCTCCAGCTTAGTCTGTACCGGCCCTCACCTGAGCCTCCTCCTGACCACGTGCTGGTAACGGTGGCTCCACTGGGTCATGTTGGGCCCAACGAATCATCCAGCCATGCAGAAAAGGAAGGGAAGCGGAGGATGGGGACTGCCTCCAGACACTGCCCCAGCCTTTTGGGGCTCCTAGGCCAAGGGACCCAGGTTCAAATCACAGCTCATTAGTCTCTCAGAGTGCATTTCAAGGAGGATCTGAGTGTTGAGGCCTGGACTTTCTACACTTTGGAAGACCTTCTTTGAGGAAGCCGACTCTTTACAAAAGTGGCCATGACAATATTTATCCTTCTAGAACCTTGCCTAATCCCGTGAAGAAGTAAGAATTCCCTCCGCCTGTGTCTGGGGGAGACTTTGTGACTGCGGATTTGCCGGGTGACTCCTGAGGCTCAGTCAAAAATGATGACACTGCTTCCCATTGGCTTGGTTTTTTTAACTGGGACACTTGAACTTGAAGCCAGCCACCATGCTGTGAGGAAGCCCAGGCAACACAGAGAAGCCATGTGTGGGTGTCCTGGTTGACAGTCAAGTTCGGGCCCCAGCCAGCAGCCAGCAGCCAGCACCAACTTACTGATAGATAGGTCGGGAAGAGGCCTCCAGTTGGTCCCACCCCTGCCTTAGCATTTTTCACTTAAGACCCCAGACACACAGGAGCAAAGACAACCTGTAGCTGCCATGCTCACAGAAAACAGGGAGAAATAATAATTGATTATTATTGCTTTTTTAAAATTAAACTTTTTTATTTTGAGATAATTGTAGATTCAAATGCAGATATTAGCAGTAATACAGAGATTTTCATGTACCCTTCACCAGTTTCCCCCAATAATCACATCTTGCAAAACTGTAGTACAACATCACAATCAAGATATTGACATAGATTCATCAAGACACAGCTATTTCCATCCCCATAAGGATCCCTTTTAATAGCCGCTCCATCTCCCTTTCCTCCCACCCTTTCCCTAACCCTGGCAACCACTAATCTGCTCTCCATTTTTATAATTTTATCATTTCAAAGATGTTACATAAATGGATTTAGACAGTATGTACCCATTTGGAATTGACTTTTTTCACTCAGCATAATTCTCTTGAAATTTCATCCAAGTTGTTGTTGTGTGTGTGAATGGTTTGTTCTTTTCATGACTGAGTATCCATAACATGGATGCTCCATAGTTTGTTTAGGCTTTCACTTATTGAAGAATATCTGGGCTGTTTCTACTTTGGGTCTATTACAAATAAAGCTGTTATGAACACTCATGCACAGGGCTGTGTGTAAAAATAAATTTTCATTTCTCCGAGATAAATGCCCAAGAGTGCAATTGCTGGGTCATATGGTAGCTGCATGTTTGGTTTTATAGGTAACTGCCAAACCGCGTCCCAGAATGGCTGTGCCACTTTATATTCCTGCAGCAATAGATGAGTGATCCATTTTTCTATACATCTTCACCAGCATTTTTAAAATGTTGAATTGTGGTAAAATATATATAACATAAAATTTACCATCTTAGCCATTTATAAATGTACAGCTCAGTCATGTTAAGTACATTCACATTATTGTGCAGCCAGTTTCCAGAACTCTTTCCAAGTTGCATATCTGAAATTCTGTATCCATTAAACAACAACTCCTCATTCCCTCCTGCCCCCAGCCCCTGGCAACCATCATTCTACTTCCTGTTGCTATGGATTTGACTACTCTAGGTACCTCATATAATTGGAATCTTACAGTGTTGTCCTGTTGTGACTGGCTAATTTCACTTATAGCATAATGTCTTCAAGATTCATTCCTCTTGTAGCATGTGTCAGAATTTTCTTCCTTTATTCCATTGTATGGACATAGCACATTTTGTTTGTCCATTCATCTTGGACACTTGAGTTTCTTCCACATTTTGGTTATTGTGAATAATACTGCTATGAGCATTGGTATACAAATAGTTCTTCAAAAAAATATATATATATATATTTTAGACTGAAAAAAGTGTGCATGATATAGTGATATTTTCTATTTCATTCCTGTTATTGGTGATTTGTGTCTTCATTCTTTTTATATTTATTGGTTTTGCTAGAGGTTTATCAATTCTATGGATTTTTTTAAGAACAGGTTTTTTGTTTTATTGATTTCATTTTTTGTTTTCAATTAATGGATTTCTGCACTTGTTAGTTTCTTTCTTCTGCTTGCTTTGGTTTTATCTTGCTGTTTTCTCTGTACATTTTTGAAACAAGATCTCAGAGTATTATATTGAAAGTTTTTCTATTTTCTACTGTAAGCATTTAGTGGTTTAAATTTCCTTCTCAACATTGCTTTATCTGCAGTCCATAAATATTATATGTTGTGTTTTTATTTTTATTAAGTTCCATGTATTTCTTCCTTTGAGACTTCCTTTGATTCATAGATTACTTAAATGTTTGTTGTTTAATTCCCAAGTGTTTAGAGATATTCTTGTTATGTTACTGTAATTTTTAGTCTATTTCAATTATAGTCAGAGAACACACTTTGCATTATTTCAATTTTTAAAAATTTGTTGTTCTGATGCAGTGGTTCATGCCTGTCATTGCAGCACTTTGGGAGGCAGAGGTAGGAGGATTGCTCAAGGCCAGGAGTTCGAGATCAGTCTGGACGGTATAGCAAGACCTGTCTCTATATAACAATTTTAAAAATTAGCCAGACATGGTAGTACACACCTAAAGTCCTAACTATTCGGGAGGCTGAGGTGGGAGGAATGCTTGGGTCTGGGAGTTTGAGGTTACAGTTCAGCCTGGACAACAGAGGGACTCTGTCTCAAAAAAAATTTTTTTGTTGATATCTGTTTTGTGGCCCAGGATACAGTCACTCCTGTTGAATGTTTCATAGGTGCTTGAGAAAAAATTATATTGTACTGTTTTGGGGTAGAGTGTTCTATATTTGTTCATTAGATCCTGTTGGCAAATCATTTTGTTCAGATCTTCTGTATTCTTGCTTAGTTTCTGTACAGTAGTTCTTTTGGTTGCTGACAGGGAGGTGTTAAAGTCTCTAGCTACAACTATAGACTTGCCTATTTCTTTTTTTTTTTTCAAGATGGAGTCTTGCTCTGTCACCCAGGCTGGAGTGCAGTGGCGTGATCTCAGCTCACTGCAACCTCTGCTTCACAGGTGCAAGGAATTCTTCTGTCTCAGCCTCCCAAGTAGCTGGAATTACAGGTGCCAGCCACCACACCCAACTAAGTTTTGTATTTTTAGTAGAGACAGGGTTTCACCATGTTGGCCAGGCTAGTCTCTAACTCCTGACCTTGTGATCTGCCCACCTCAGCCTCCCAAAGTGCTGGGATTACAGGTGTGAGCCACCACTCCCAGCCTACTTGCCTATTTCTTTATTTTCTCTCTGTTAATCAGATTGAGTAAATTCTATTGATCTGTCCTAAAGTTCTGATTCTATCCTCTGTTGTGTCCACTTCACTATTTAGTCCATCCAGTGAATTTTTATTTCTTTTGTTGTATTTTTCAGTTCTATAATTAGTTCTTTTTTTTAATAACTTCTATTACTTTGCTTAGATTTTCCTTTTTTTCATTTATTTCAAGAGAATTTGTAGTTAATCATTGAATCACTTTTATGATTGTTTTTAAAGTTTTGTCAAATTGGCCAGGCGCAGTGGCTCATACCTGTAATCCCAGCACTTTGGGAGGCAGAGGCAGGCAGATCACTAGAAGTCAGGAGTTTGAGATCAGTCTGGCCAACATGGCGAAACCCCATCTCTACTAAAAATATGAAAAAATTTAGCCAGGCATGGTGGTGCATGCCTATAATCCCAGCTACTTGGGAGGCTGAGGCAGAAGAATCATTTGAATCCAGGAAGTGGAGGTTGCAGTGAGCCAAGATTGTGCCACTGCACTCCAGCCTGGGTGACAGAGTGAGACTCTGTCTCAAAAGAACTAAAATAAAATAAGATAAAATAATTCTTTTATTAAATAATTCCAACATCTGATTCATCTCGCTGTGGGTATCAGTTTGTTGCTTTTCTCATTTAAGTTGCAATTTTTCTGGTTGTTGATATGACAGATGACTTTCTATTGTGGCCTGGAATTTTGAGTCTTAGATTAGGAAATTCCAGGTCTTATTTAAACTTTTTATTTTAGTAGGCAACTACCCTGTTTAGGTTTAGCAATGCAGGTGTGACCTACTTTTGTGGGCTGTGGTTGCAATAACATCTAATTTTCAGAGACTTTGCTGTGCTTTTTTAGACTGCTTGATTTTTCTCATGAGCCTGGGGCTCCTACTGGTCCCTGCAGGTACTGATTGAGGGAGCAGAAGGAATTTCCTCAGACATGCTCCCTGGTACTTCCTAGGTGAAAGAAGTGTGTCTCCAGCCACAGAGGGGAAGAGTGCTTCCTAGGCTCGGTACTTGTTGCAGTGAGGGCACTTCCTCCTTGATAATGCCACCCATTGCCTGGTATATTTATCTCAGCGTCAGTCTCAAGGGAGGGAAGAGAGTCACAGTCTTGCAGAGACAAAGAAGTTTCCCAGGCTGGGTGCTTGTTACGGTGGGATCCTCTTTGCTGACCCCTGTGACCCACAGGCTGCATGGTTTCTGCGCTGAGGAATGGAGTCTCAGACCTGACAGGGCAGGAGAGCGCGTCCCCTGGCAGCGGAGGGTCCGCTGGGCTTGTGATGGATCTCCCCGGCCAGTTCTGCTGGGCTCGCCTGGTGTTGTCAGTGGGACTCCAGCTCCCACTATGGGAGAAATGAGCCAACCCTGGCCACCTAATCCTGGTGGCAGGAAACACTAGGCCTGGGTCATTGTTTTATACCTGGGAAGGAGTTGTAAGGTGCCCACCTCTATGCTGTTTATCCAGTCCTGTGGCCCAACCAGTTTGCCTTCATCTTACAGCCTTTCCAAGTGCTCGTTTGGTTGTCTTTTGTGTTATTTCCAGGGTTTATCTAGTTGGGAGAAGCAAGAGGAAACAAGTTTAAACTATCTTATCTAGACAGGAAATCCAGCTCTGATTATTATTGTTTGAAGCCACTAAATTAGGGGGCAATTTGTTACACAGCCAGAGTAACTGGAACACTCTTTAATAAAAAAAATCAAAATATCCTACTTTTGTAAATACATGAAACAAAACCGTGCAAGAATGTTGCTAGAGCCATTTCCAGGGTGGAAAGTTCCTGGGCAGGTGAAGGTCCCTGAGAGGAAACTCCGTCAGCTTCTTGATGGACCTGCACTGTCTGCGGCTTGTGTTTGAACAGCAGCAGTGAGCCATTCTGCCTGGGCCTTTGTGGGGACTCAGAGGTAAAATATAGAAAGCCCAGCACGTGGGTGGTGCTTGGCAAATTACTTCCTTCTCTTTTGCTCTATGCAGTTTTTAAGTTTCTCAGTTACATCTGTAATTAAGTATTTTTTATCCACAGAGTACATTTTTACTATTCTCAAGTAATTCCCTATTTTCATTAAGTCCCAAATTAAGCTGAGATCAATATCCCTGAGTGTGAAGGATCAGGGTCATTTGCAGTCCATGTGGCATGTTCCTAGTGCACATTATATCCTATGGGGGTGGCCTCTTGTGAAGTTTTTCTCATATTTGGTCAAGCAAACCCCCATGAGGATCATTGTTTGGAGCCTCGATTGACAGTATATAAGAAAAAAATTGCAGAATGGTGAGATAACAAGTGAGGTGCTTTTCTCAGTGCCTGGAAGCCTGGTGGTGAGCAGTCCAGGACACAGACAGGGGCTCTGTAACACCTCCAGAGCCAGGCTCCACAGCTCTGCACCCCACCCTGTCTGGAAAATGGTTTTCATTCTCCTGCTTGAAAATAGGCTCCTCCTGTGGCACTGGATTGAGTCTGAGCTCCAGGCAGGAAAGGAAGACAGAGAGGGAAGTTACAAGGAGGATGAAGGCCACCTCACCAGGAGTGTAGGAGAGTCCCCCAGCAGGACACCCTCCCACACTTCCCTGAAAGGGAAATGGGCACATGTTTCTCCAAACAGAAGCTCCCAGGACGGGGAGCTGGGGAGGAAGGCTGGGAAGGTCACTGTGCTTGTGCTACTGACTCTGACAGTATCCTGTAGGGCGTAATGGCTCAGCCAGTCCTGAATCCTCCTGGCCAAGGTATCATCCAGCTTCTTGCTACTCAAAAGTGTGGTTTGAGGACCACAGCATAACATCCCCTAGGAGTTCACTAGAAACTGGGTGTTAACAAGATCCCCAAGAGACTCACATGCACATTACAGATTGGAGTGCACTGGCCTGCTGCGCCACTTTGTCTTCTAAAAGACGTGATGAGGTCATGCAGTGCCAGGCTCCACACAGATTGCAGATTGGAAGCACTCTGTTCTGGCTGCCTCAGTCTCCTGGAGTCTACACTGGTTCTGATTATGGCCACCTGAATCTGCCTTGTTGGAGCAGTAGGAGGCAGACGTTAGTTAGAGGATATTGATAGAGACAGTAGGGTATAGATGGTGCAGTATAGGCAGTGGGGTATAGATACGCAGGTAGTAGATGCAGACATTAGGATGCAGGTAGTAGCTGTGGACAGTAGAGTGTAGATACTTGGATATAGGGGCCAGGCAACATGGCTCACTCCTGTAATCCCTGCACTTTGGGAAGCCAAGGCGGGCGGATCATGAGGTCAGGAGTTCAAGACCAGTGAACTCCATGAAACCCCGTCTGTACTAAAAATACAAAAATTATCTGGGCATGGTTGTGCATGCCTGTAGTCCCAGCTACTCAGGAGGCTGAGGCAGGACAATCGCTTGAACCCGGGAGGTGGGGGTTGCAATGAGCTGAGATCACGCCACTGCACTCCAGCCTGGGCAACAGAGCAAGACTCTGTCTCAAAAAAAAAAAAAAAAAAAAAGATGTTAGATATAGGTAGCAACCTAATAACACCGTATCTACTATCCCTACTGTAGACAATAGGGTATAGACATTAGGACACAGGGAGTAGGTAGAGGCAGTAGATTGTAGATATTAGGATACAGGTAGTAGATACAGATGGTAGAGTATAGACATTAGGTTACAGGTATCCTAATTAGTATTAGTATACAGGTAGTATACTAACACTGTATCTACTAACACTATCCCTGCTATAGACAATAGGGTATAGACATTAGCACACAGGTAGTAGGTATAGACAGTAGAGTGTAGACATTAGCACACACGTAGTAGGTGTAGACGGTAGGGTGTAGACATTAGGATGCAAGCAGTTAGTATAGACGTAGAGCATAGACATTAGGACACAGGTAGTAGGCATAGAAAGTATACACATTAATGCAGGTCATAGGTGTAGACAGTAAGGTGTTTGTTGATGGCGGGCCATGGGCAGACAAAGTGTACACAGTATAGTACAGAGAGTAGCTGTAGACAGTAGGGTGTCACTGTGGGGTGGTTATGAAGGCCCACAGGGATGGGGTGAATATGGAGGACATAGCATGCCAAATCTCTGCTATTTTACCCTCATCACATTTTAAATTCATGATTATAAATTAAATTATTAATAATTCAGTAACAAAACAAATGGTGCTTCTCTGCACACTGTTGTATCTATTTGCCTTCTTTCCCTTTTATGTAACCTGCTGAATAAGCTGGGTGTGTTGTATAGTGTGTTGCATAGCTGGTTCATTGTCCAGAGCTATATTGGCCAAGACCATAACCAAAGCCTGCTTTCTGGATTAGTACCAATGCTGGAGTGGAAGATCTGTGGGCCTTACTGATTAATATAAAGATTTCAGTGGCCGGGTGTGGTGGCTCACACCTGTAATCCTAGCACTTTGGGAGGCCAAGGCGGGTGGAACACCTGAGGTCAGGAGTTCAAGACCAGCCTGGCCAACACGGCGAAACCCCGTTTCTAGTAAAAATACAAAAATTAGCCAGGCATGGTGGCACACGCCTGTAATCCCAGCTACTAGGGAGGCTGAGGCAGGAGAATCACTTGAGCCTGGGGGACGGAGATTGCAGTGGGCTGAGATCACACCACTGCACTCCAGCCTGGGCGAAAGGGCGAAACTCTGTCTCAAAAAAAAAGAAAAAGAGATTTTCAGAACCCAGATCTTCTTCCTCTTGCTCCTCAAAGTCACCCCCACTTAGGCCCTGATGCTTTGAGTGAGGGGCCCATTTCAGGAACTGGAACTCACAATCCTTGTGCTGGCTGCAACCCAGGGTCCTGTCGGAGCAAGAAGAGCCCAGGACAGGTGGGAGCCAACCCTGTCCAGTGTTGACATCATCCAGAGATGACATTATATGATACGGTATGGTATGGCATGGCATGATATGGCATGATATGGTATGATATGATATGACACAGTATGATGATATGACACAATATGATGATATGACAATGATTAAACCTTGGTGCCAAGACCTACAGCCTCCTCAGTGAGTTTTTCCAAGCCTCTTAGCAGAGAGGGCGGTACCCCACCAGCTTCTCCAGGCCTGGTGGTGCCAGTTAGGCATGGGAGGCAGGGCTCGCTGGCTGGGGGCCAGGATGGACCTTGCCTCCAATCCAAGGGTGACTCCCGGTTGCTGTGGAGGGGAGATTAAGAGGTCACTTTGGTGGCCCACCAGAAAATGACCACACTTCAGTCACTCCTTGGGACACCCAAGTGGCAGCTCTGCTCGTAGCCACCTATGGTGGGGTTTCTTTTCACTCTTCCTCTCTGGGTTTTATGCTTTCAAAAATTTGATGACATTTCTGGAGCTCTGAGTTTTGGAGTTTCATGGGATTTACAGCCATGCATGAGTTCTTGGATGCATTAAACAAAATGAGTCTGTTGGGGTCATTTCTTCTCTAAAATGCTCATCTCAAGAAATCTTCCAGGATTTTATTTTCACATCTAATGAAGAACAATGGGCAATGTTTCAACAATCAGATTTTCAAAAGAGTTCACTCAAATTATGCTGCGTCTTTCAAATTAGCTCTTCCACTCTCTTCTTTTGGGGAGAACACAATTACTAGATTCTGTCAGAGTTAAAAGTGGGTATTTTGTGGTTTCCATACAACGAGTGTGGTTTTATTATTATTTTTAACTATGCAAGCCTCAAGAAAAATCAGAAGCAAGGAGAGATGACTGAGCCACGACTGGTCACTGCAAGCGTCACGAGGCAGCAAGAAGACCCTATGCTTCCTGACTCCGTGGGGCCTTTAGCTTCCACTTCCTTCACTGGCTCTAGAGAGACCCCTCAGAGACAAGGACCACCTTTCAGACCCCTCTGTCCATTTTACAGCACGAACGGTGTGCAGGCCTATGACAGGGGCCCATGGTGGTGGAGTATGAGGCTTGGTTACCATTTGTCAAAACAATATCGAGTGCATGTATGCACGGCATCAAATTCACCCTGTCCTGGTGACCACCACAGCCCCCAGCCGCTATGAGTACACACAGGTAGCTTCTCCCTGAAGCAAGTGAAGCTCAAACTTGATGTGCAACCCCAGCCCTGCCAAGGCTTTGCACCTAATTAAGCATTTGTAAGTTTGTGTTCATTTTCTTCAAGAGGGTCACCCAATTGCACAGGATTCATGCCTGGCTAAACCTGGATCTGCTTTTAGTGTGCACCCAGAAGGCCCAGAAGCACAGGGAAGGAGGTGGCGATAAGCAGCAGTCCCTGCCAGGAGCCAATCAGTTACAGACCTGGATGGCACTGAAGCTGACCCTGGGAGCCCATGTGCCCTGGCTCTCAGCCTCAGTGTGGGCAGGAGAAAGGGGATGAGCCCACTGATCAAGCACTGTGACAAATGATCCTTGCAGCACTCCCAGACGTGGGTGAGAAAGTGAGAGAAGAGTGGGAGGGGTGGCCTGGAATGGCTCAGCAACAGCAAACCAGACCCTAAAATCCTGCCCGGGACTTTCCCACTGCACCAGGTGTCCACCTAAGTGGCAGCCCAGGGTCCTGGCAGGAGGCCTGGGAGGAAGACCTGGCATGGCAGCTGTCCTTATTTCCTTGCTCCCTGCAAGAGAAGGAGGAGTGCACTGCATTCACAGTCCTTCCCACGCACCATGGTGTTGGAGAGCAAACGACACAGCAGCCTCAGATGAGGGCCACTATTAGCAGGAAAATTTATATGACGTGGTATGACATGACGTGATGAGATGAGAGATGACATCATATGATACAGTATGGTATGACATGGTATGGCATGGCATGATGTGGCATGATGTGGCATGGTATGGTATGATATGATATGACAGTATGAAGATATGATACAATATGATATGACATGATATATGACATAATATGATGTGACATGATGTGATATGACATGATATGATATGATGATATATGACATGATATATAATATGGTATGATATGTTCTGACATGATATGATGATATGACACAATATGATATGATGTGATATGACATGATATGATGATATGATACTCTTGAACATAGAGTGTTTGGATGATCGCAAAGTCAGCCCCACGAGGCCCCTTCTCGAGGGATTCACCTCAGGTGCTAATTGGCCCCACAAACAGACCTGGAATTGAGTGGGAGAAGAGGGGTGTGCTTGCCCTCCCGCCTAGCAGTGGCTCTTCTGTTGGATGTTGTTATGGGCTGAACGGCATCCCCTCCCGAAGTTCTTTGTTGAAATCCTAACTCCCATACCTCAGAACGTGACCTTATTTGGACATTGGGTCTTCACAGAGGCCCTCAAATTAAGACGAGGTCACTGGGGTAGGCCCTCATCCAGCATGACAGATGTCCACATAAGAAGAGGAAATTTGGACGAAACACACAGAGAGAACACCTCGTGCAGATGAAGCCAAGGAATACCAAAGATCGCCAGCGAAACACCAGCAGTGGGGGAGAGGCCTGGGGCAGATTCTCCCTCACGGCCCAAGAGGCACCAACCCTGCTGACACTGCCTCATACCTCCCACCTCTGGAACTGAGACAGAGGAAATGTCTGTCCTTTAAGTCCCCCAGTCTGTGGTCCTTTGTTAAGGCATTCCCAGGAGACCACCTCAAATGGGACTAAAGTGTGCCTGGGCAGGACTCACCACTGGGGCTGGGCCTGCATGGCCTCAGGCTTGCTGAATCCAGCCTCACCCGCCCACACCAGCATCTTCCCAGGGGCGGGCTCTAGGGTGCCGGACCAGATCACCTTAGGGTGCCTCCTTTCTTCATAGGGTGCCTCCTTTCTCCTGATGTGTGTTGAACACCTCCACTGGTCCCAGCCCTGTGCTGGGAATTGCAGGTGCGAGGCCCATCCCTTCTCGGGGTCAGGGAGAGAGGGCTTTGTTTGGGCATGGGTGCTGGGCATGGCCTGGAGGAGAAGCGAGGACAGGCGCAGCTGTGACCAGAGGCTGACTGGAACCCCAGCAGCCCTAAGGGGGCCCAAGGCCGCTGAGCCCTGGCTTTCCCACCCACAGGGTGGAGGCAAGCCCTAGCGGGCACAGATTTTGTGCTTGGTGTCAGGAACAGGCCTGCAGGGGTGGACAAGAGACAAGTCCCTGAAAACACTTGGCCTGCTAGAGACCCCCAGGGGCAGTGCCCCCCATCCAGGGCATGTTCTTTCATCCTTTTGCTCTCCTTTTCAGAAGAAGTACTTACCATCAGTGCTAAGCTAAGCATCTGCTGCTTTCAGAGCCCAGTGGGGTGGCTTGGTCCCCAGGCATGTTTTCCATATAAAACTGAAATTTCTTATCCATTTTCCCCCGGGCCTTTTAAAAGCTCAGCTACAACATCAAATGGCACACGTATAATTATTTGTTACACAAAAGTGGTCCTATCAAAGCTGGGGTGACCCGCAGCCCGGCCTCCACTCCCTGGGCCAGTGCTTAACCAGCACTTGAGGTGATCCCAGGGTAGGGGCCGGGCCAGTCCAGGTGCAGAGCCAGAGGAGGGTGGTGAGGCCTGCAGGGAACATGCTTCCCTCAGCTCCCCTCTCTTCTGAGAGATGGGAAAGTGGGTTGGGGGAGGCTGGGGTCCAGGGAGGCAAGGCCCACACCATGGAGGGGCCATTGGAGGCAGCTAGGCCAGGCCAGGGTGCCCCTCACCCACCCACCCAGCTTGCGCTTCCAGGAAAACATGGTTCAGAGCACCATCTTTCCACCCTTGGGTTCACTTGCCTGCTTACTGTTGGGCCAGCAACAGGTTCTGAGCACCTCTTGTGCCATGGGCTGGGCCAAAGTCACCCAGAGCTGATACCTCCCGCATGGCACCACTGCGAGTGCCTCCAAGAACTCAGGCTGGCAGAGTGGGAAGCAGGCAGCCTGAGGAGTCAGAGGTGTGGGGGAAATGACTCTCGGGAGACTGCAGAGCTAGAGGGACACACGCCATACAGCTAAGGGGCCAGGGAACCTCCTCCAGGGTGTATGGGATGAATCATGTACCCCAGCATTTATATGCCGAAACCCTAACCCTGAGTGCGTCAGAAGGAAACTGTATTTGACGACAGTCTCTAAAGAAATAACTAAGTTTATGAGGTCTTTGGCACGGACCCTAATCTAATCTGACTGGTGTCTTTATAAGAAGAGGAAATTTAGTTTAGCCGGGCATGATGGCTCACACCTGTGGTCCCAGTGTCTCAGGAGGCTGAGGCAGGAGGATCACTTGAGCCCAGAAGCTGGAGTCTGCAGTGAGCCATGATTGGGCCACTGCACTCCAGCCTGGGTGACGAGACCCTGTCTCTAAAAGAAAAAAGAAAAAAAGAGGAAATTTGGACACAGATGTGCACAGAGAGACAGCCATGTGAGGACATAGGGAGAGGATGGCCAATTCTAAGCCAAGGAGAGAAGCCTCAGGAGAAACCAGCCCTGCCCACATCTCAGTCTCAGACCTCCAGCCTCCAGGACTGTGAGGCAATGACTTCCAATGTTGAAGACCCCCAGCCTGTGGTCCTTAGTCACAGCAGCCCAAGCTGATGACAGGAACATCGGGAAGGTTGTCATATGCCTGGCGGAGGCCAGGGAAGGGTCTGGCAGAAGCAGAGGAGTGAGTGTTAGCCTAACCCCCTCCCACCTGTGCAGGTACCCTTCATCTGCAGGGCAGACACAGG
The DNA here is from genome assembly GCF_029281585.2 of Gorilla gorilla gorilla. Lineage (NCBI taxonomy): Eukaryota > Metazoa > Chordata > Mammalia > Primates > Hominidae > Gorilla > Gorilla gorilla. The sequence goes on from NC_073240.2 coordinate 32,582,604, forward strand.
CAGGTTGCGGGAGGCTGGGGTCCATGGAGCCAAAGTCCACACCATGGAGGTGTGGCACCTCTTGATGCCAAATGAACCAATAATCCCCTAAGTACTGATACCCTCTCCTCACTCTGGGCATGGTAACTATGCCTTTGAGCCCTTAGGAGCCAGCGACATGAATCAGGACCACCCTGGTCACTCTACCCTTGACAATTCATGGAGATCTCTAGGGAAAATGCACTTTTAATATTTGCAGATGTTTGTTTGTAGTATGTGGTTACAATTACCAAGTTGGATGCCTTCATCTAAACATGAGCCCCCAGAACCTCACACTGAAACGCAGTTTGCCTCCAATTTTTGCTCTGGGGGAGACATGCTCCTCTCGGGACAGGTCTGCACGCTCTCGAGAATGAACCCTGGCAGCTTCATGGTACACTAAGCTGCACTCCGGGGCTTGGGCAGAGCTTGGTGGTCCTCAGGCAGCCCCCTGGGAGGTGTGTTGGTGGGAGCCCCTCCCATGCACACACCTTCTTTGGTCCTGGGGTGCAGTAGCAAGATCAGGGGTCTAGTCTCACAGAAGAGAAATAATATGCATGTGATACACTGTCCACTGAGGCTTGGCAAGAGTGGTCCTTAGTCTCTGGGCCTACCCTGGCCCTGGAAGTAGGGAGGGTAGAAAGCAGTGACTCAGGGTGAGAGACACCAGATGTGACCTAGAGTAGCCGGGGTCTGGAGGAAGATAGAGGTCAAAGGGAAGGGACTGTGAGCTGTATTGCAGGAGGACTGGTCTCTGGCTGGCCTTGGCCAACCTAGCTCTTCCCCATCTGCTCATGGATCTTAAAATCACTGTGGAGTGTACTGAGGTTGCAACTGCCTGAGATAAGGAGGAGCTGCCCAGGACCGCCTGGGCAATGTTCTCGTCCCTCCTAGAACAGGATGTCCCAAATTGCTTGTGCTTAGTGATCCTAGTCACCCGTAGGGCATAAAACCCATTTGGGGTCTCTCAACTGTGGTGCGACGTGGGGCACACAATGATGAGACTCCATCTGCCCTGTGCAGCCTTCCTGAGCCTTAGAGGACTGGCTCACCATGAATTCTAGCAATAAATTCCATCTTTTCCAAATATCAGACACTCAACTAATAAATGTGAAAAAAGTTAGAATGAAGCAGACTGTGTCTGTGGATGACTGTGCCCAAATTTGTCACAATCAAGGCAGCCAGCCTGCTAGCCTCAAACCTTGATCATTGCAGCAATACCCTAAGCCTTAAATTAGGAAGCATTCTATGGTTTACAAGGGACTCCCCCACATATTAGGACCTCTGACCAAAACAGTGGGCCATGTGGGGCTTTTGCGGCTATGGGGAAGGGAAGTCAACATGCCCAAAGCCCCACAGCTCTGCATAGCTGAGCCCAGGTCCCCTCCCAGCACAGAGCAGACTCTCAGAGAAGGGCCACCTGTCTCACGTCCTGTGACACAGTGGCAGATGGGCAGCCAGATGGGCCACAGAGATGAGAAGTCATCCCCAACTCCGACACTGCAGGGCAGCCTCGGCCACTCTCCCCGTACAGGTGCTCCCCCGCTCTGTTGAGGGGCTCAGCTCTGGCCTGGCCCTGCACGCTCACTTTTAATCCTGATTTGAGATGCTCCAAAATGCACACCGCTAAGCCTGGGGGATGGAGCCAGAATAATCACGTTTGGGCTTAATGTGAAGCGAATTCTTTCCACTCTTTGGGGTCTGGAGATTTCTAATGGCACATTCAATGACATGAGCTCCCTCAGTCTATTTTTGCAGAAAGTTTCAAGGCCATCCACTTTTAGAAGCATCCTGACCCCAACCCAGAGACGAGCCCTCCTGCTGAGCTCTCCAGCCTGGGCTTTCTCTGGGTGCTGCTACCATGAGACTCTTCTCTTCCTTGGCCTCAAACCACCGAAGACATTTTGTTCCCTGACAAACCAATTTACACGTTTTTAAGGGGAAAACTACAGGGCAACATGAAGAGGGAGATGGCAGGAGAGACTGACACAGACAGGCAGAGAAAGAAAACAATAGATAGAGAAATATAGATAAATAGACATAGATAAATAAAAATAAATAAAAAACAATAGATAAAGAAAACAAGATAGAGAGAAAGATACAGATGGGAAGAGATTGAAGCACAGGTATCTGTTGGCAAAAATTATGCCCTTAGTGAAAATCAGTGGCTCCTGCTACTAGCCAGACGTGCTGAATATGACCACTACACAGCCCGAGCCACCTCATCTGACCCATGGCAGTCGGAGCTGGTCCATTAGAGTTCTTTATCTGCGGTCCCCAGGTGGCCTCCATGTCTTTCCAACACAGAGCGGCAGGCAACCACGACTGTGTATTTGACAGGTAGCTCTCTCAGAGCAGTCATTTTATTCTTCCTGGTAAGTGTTCACATGCATGTCCTCCTGGCAGAAGGTGAGCTCCTTGCTGGCCGGAATCGTGTCTTTCTTTTCTTTCTTTCTTTCTCTCTTTTTTTTCCTTCCTTCCTTTCTTTCTTTTTCTTTCCTTCCTTCTTTCTTTCTTTCTCTCTCTCTCTCTTTCTTGTTTGTTTCTTTCTTTCTCTCTCTCTCTCTTTCTTTCTCTCTCTCTCTGTCTCTCTCCTTCCTTCCTTCCTTCTTTCTTTCTCTCTTTCTTTCACGGAGTCTCGCTCTGTTGCCCAGGCTGGAGTGCAGTGGCATGATCTCGACTCACTGCAAGCTCCACCTCCCGGGTTCACGCCATTCTCCTGCCTCAGCCTCCCGAGTAGCTGGGACTACAGGTGCCCGCCACCACGCCTGGCTAATTTTTTGTATTTTTAGTAGAGACGGGGTTTCATTGTGTTAGCCAGGATGGTCTCGATCTCCTGACCTCGTGATCCACTGGCCTCAGCCTCCCAAAGTGCTGGGATTACAGGCGTGAGCCACCGCGCCTGGCCTGGAATCAGGTCTTTCAAACTGAAACTGAGCTGATAATTTCTGGAGCAGATGACATCGGTCACTAGGGCTCATTGTTTCTGAATCAACCCCTTCTGCCTCCACCCCAAGTTCAGCACCTCTACCCACAGTTTCCTGGGGCTGAGAGGTGAAAAGTTCCCCAGGAAACCCTGCCTTTCTTTGTCAGTAATTCAGGGAAACAGAGGGCAGGGAGAAAGCTTCCAGGTGAGTTGGTGAAAGGGCCCCAGTGACCCCAGGGAGACTGGGATGGGGTTGGGGGAAGAGTCAGGTCGGGGAAGGGAGGGAAACTCCCAGCTCCATCCCAAGCTAGAGTGATATGGTTGTAGCCAACCTAGAGAGCAGCCAGATAGAAGCAGGTTGGTTCCAAGAAGAAAAGGGAATGCATGTGTCACCAATTTGACAATATTCAGAGTTATGTTACAGGTCTGGAATAGAGTTTAGAGATAAGTTAATAATAAAAACAAAACTAATTAAATGAAGGAAAACTCAGCAAGTATCAACTTCAGGCAAAATTAAAAGGTGAAGGGAAACTATACAAACGCTGTATGAACTATAAGTAAATTATTCCATAGTAAAGAGAACACCAAATATTAATTTACTCCAGAACTATGACATCACCCCATGAAGACTGCAGGAAAGGAAGTGTGGTTGGTGGGAGTGGTGAGGGCTACAATATCTATATATTTACCTTCCTTAATAAAAAGTCAATTATAAAGTCTACAATTGAAAAACTAAGAAATAGTATTAAATGTATGTTATTTAGAATCTGGAGGTAAATACCAAAAAAACAGATAAGTGAATTGAAAATGATTATCTCAATGAACAGGAGATGAAGGGGGAAAAGGTAAGGCAGAGGTTAAGTTTTATCGTGGGTCGTATAACTGTTCAGCACATGTGTATCATCTTGCTAAACGTTAAAACTAGAATTGGCCGAGTGAGGTGGCTCGTACTGCAATCCCAGCACTTTGGGCAGCCAAGGCAGGAGGATCACTTGAGCCCAGGAGTTCGAGACTGGGCTGGGCAAAATAGAGAGAGCATGTCTTTAATTTTTAATTTGTATTTTTTCTAAAAATAAAATATACATAAAATAAACATTTTTAAAACTGGAATTAAAACATAGATTTACTATATATCCATCTATACTTTTCTCAACGTTCAAATAAACACACCATAGGTTAGAAGATAAATTGATTGACTGATAGATGTAATCTTTTTGTAAACATGTGTAATATGTTTTTATTATACATGTTCATGGGTGCAGTGGTTCACGCCTGTAATCCCAGCACTTTGGGAGGCTGAGGCGGGTGGATCACCTGAGGTCAGGAGTTCGAGACCAGCATGGTGAAACCCCGTCTCTACTAAAAATACAAAAACCAGCCAGGTGTGGTGGCACACACCTGTAGTGCCATCTAGTCAGGAGGCTGAGGCAGGAGAATCACTTGAACCGGGAGGCGGAGGCTGTAGCGAGCTGAGATTGCGCCACTGCACTCCACCCTGGGCAACAGAGTGAGACTCCATCTCAAAAAAGAAAAAAGATATCGATACAGATAGATGTAACATCTATATATATATATATGTTTTGTTTTACAAAAATATTACATCATACTATATACACTTTCTATACCTATCTGCATCTTGCTTCTCGGTTTCCATAAAAATATATTATGGAAATCCTTCCACGTCAACTGGTATAGAACCAACTGTTTTAAACGGTTATATATTATTCCATGGTGTGCATGCACCACAATTTATTCTACTATTTTTCCTTTGAAGGACACTGACTTTGTTTCCAGTTTTGTGGGGATTTTTTTGCCACTATAAACAATCATTGAAAATACTGAGAGTAATGTTATCAGTATGGCATACAGTTTACAGATAAGTTAACATCCTTGAAAGTATATTTTTACATATCACAGTTTTAATTTTTAAGGAATGAATTCCCAGGATAGGAATTGCTAGTAAGAGTATGTATACTTTAATAGCTATTGTGAGATTGATTTCTTAAAAATATTCCAGCAATGAATGAAAATATATATTTTGTCGGCCAGGCGCGGTGGCTTACACCTGTAACCCCAGCATTTTGGGAGGCTGAGGCGGGCAGATCACAAGGCCAAGAGATCGAGACCATCCTGGCCAACATGGTGAAACCCTGTCTCTACTAAAAATACAAAAATTAGCTGGGGTGGTGGTGCGTGGCTGTAGTCCCAGCTACTCGGGAGGCTGAGGCAGGAGAATCACTTGAACCTAGGAGGCAGAGGTTGCAGTGAGCCGAGATCGTGCCACTGTAACTCCAGCCTGGGCAACAGAGTGAGACTCCATCTCAAAAAAAAAAAAAAAAAAGAAGAAGAAAAGAAAGAAAAGAAAAGAAAATATATTTTTTGTCAAGATCTCCTTTTATGTTCTTCAGTAAAATTTTATTGTTTTCTTCCTATAGACTTTACACACTTCTTTCTAGGCTTGTTACTAAGTGTTTTACTGTTTCTTTTGCAATATGATGGGAACTATTTTCTAATTGACTATGCTTGAGGACAGAAAACCTGTTATTTTATTCCTGTCGACCTAGTATCTGGCAATCTTACTGAATCCTCTTCTTAATTCGAATAGTTTGCTTGCTAGTTTTCCTGGCTTTTTATGGGCAGATATATATTTTTTTCTATTCCTTCTCAATGTTTATACTACTTCTCTCTTTTTCTTTCTTTCTTTCTTTCTTTCTTTCTTTTTTTTTTTTTTTTTTTTTGAGATGGAGTTTCACTCTTGTTGCCGCCCAGGCTGGAGTGCAATGGCACAATCTTGACTCACCACAACCTCTGCCTCCCAGGTTCAAGCAATTCTCCTGCCTCAGCCTCCCGAGTAGCTGGGATTACGGGTATGTGCCACCACACCTGGCTAATTTTGTATTTTTTAGTAGAGACGGGGTTTCTCCATGTTGGTTAGGCTGGTCTCAAACTCCCGACCTCAGGTGATCCGCCCACCTCAGCCTCCCAAAGTGCTGGGATTACAGGCGTAAGCCACTGCGCCCGGCCTCTTTTTCTTGTCTTACTATATTTCTGCATTGGTTAGAACCTCCAGGAAAATGTTGAATAAAACTATGGAGACAGCAGGCTTTATTCTGTCCTTGATCTTTATGAAACTGTTTCTAATATTTCACCAATTATCATGGATGCCTGCAGGATGCCTCTAGGATGCCTCTAGGAGGTATCTGCCATAAAGTTACAGAAGTTTCCTTGTATTCTTAGGTTGCTGAGAGTTTTTGTTTGTTTCTATTTTAATAAGGAATTGTTACTGAATGTCAAATATTTTGGGGTTTTGTTTGTTTTTGGTTTAGATTTCTTTTTCTTGTGTGGTTTTTTTTTTGTTTTTTTTTTTTTTTTGGCTCTACTGAGACGGACCATATGGTTTTGGCAGCTATTGAGATGATCACAGGGCATTTCTTCATTAATCTGTTAATATGCTTAATTACATGAATGGATTTTCCAGTGTTGAGTCATCCTTGCATTCCTGAGAATAAGGTATGCCTGTTGCCTGTGCTGGTCATGTGGTCTTGTTCTTTTAGAACTGCACTAGATTCAACTTGTTCCCATATTCTTTTTTTTTTTTTTTTTTTTCTTTTTCAGATGGAGTCTCACTTTGTCACCCAGGTTGGAGGGCAGTTGCATGATCTCTGCTCACTGCAACCTCTGCCTCCCAAGTTTAAGCGATTCTCCTGCCTCAGCCTCTGGAGCAGCTGGGATTACAGGCTGGTCTCGAGCTCCTGACCTCAAGTGATCCCCCTGCCTTGGCCTCCCAAAGTGCTGGGATTTCAGGGGTGAGCCACTGTGCCCGGCCGTTACTGTATTCTTTCTAAGTTTTGTGTCTGTTTTCACCAGTGAACTGGTCTAAGGTGACCTCTTCTGATCTGGCTTTGGTGTTAGGATTGTACAAGCTTCATAAGACAAGTTTGGAGCATTTCCATACTTTTGCAATGCTCTGAAACTCAAAGAAATGATAGAACTGGTGAGCCCAACAGATCCGGGACAGGTGCCAGGAGGCCCAGAGATAGGAGGCACAGGTTAGCCAAGTAACGTTACACACACATGCCATGGCCAGCATCTCAGTACTGCTGAGGACAAGAGAACGCTGTGCTGCCCAAGGAGCATGGCAGGGGAGAAGGGCAAAGGATGCCATGGCAGGAAGGCGGGCAAAGGCAGCATCTTAGAGGCAGGTGAGGATCTGAGTCAGTCCTGAGCTCTGAGGGGCTTTGAGCAGGAACATTACCTGACCAGATCTGCATTTTTTAAAGTTACCCTTTTTTGCATAGGTGTAGACAGCTGTCTGGGAGACTACAGTACAGAGGTGGCTAGGACATGGAATCCCAGAGCATGAAGGCTTCCTGTCTTGCTGATGGGGTAGCCATCACTGAGACAGGAAACCTAGAGGAAGACCAGGGCAGGAAGTGGACCAGAGAGTGGTGGGGAAGTGCTGCATTTGAGGCGTGTGTCTTCGATGGGGAGCCAGCTTGGAAGCCCAGTACGAGGTGCAGAGAGCCCCGGATGGGTGGTCAGGGCAGGAGGGTGCCCATGGTAACGGAGCTGACAGGGAGGGGGAGGTCACCCAGGGTCCAGTGAGAGGAAAGGAGGGCTTGCACAGAGCCTCAAGGAATGTAACAATTCCAGTTAGATGCAAGATGTCAGACCACGCAGGGTGCTGAGGATTTGCCTGAGGACAAGGAGGCAAACTGGGACAGCCTGAGGATGAGGCATCGGCTGCATCCAATCCTCTGCGAGGCCTCAGAAAATTAGGACTGGCAAAAGCCATCATGTTTAGCAGCACAGAAGGCGTGGCCCCTCCCCCAAGCCCACCCCATCCACAGCCTTCTCCATGTCACCTCAGGTGACCCCGTCTTTCGGGCAGTCCCGGCCCAAAGCCTTGCAGCTTCCTGCTGTCTGTCCTCCTCACACATCCCACATCTGACCCTCCTGCACATCCTCTTGACTGCACCCTCCAACACTGTCTAGAGTCAGACCCCCACCCATCACTCCTCTGCCCCCACCCTGTTCCAGGTTGTCAAGGTTCCCACTGCAGCCCTGGACCCGCTGGCTAGTGCACCTTAAGAACCACAGTGGTCCTTTCAAACTGCACATCAGATCATAATCAGAAACGAACCTCAAGGTGCTTAGAATGGCTCCCAGGTCCTGCACTATTGCCTCTGCAGCTGCCCTCATCCCTGCATCCCCTCTCCCAGCCACCTGTGCCTTCTTGGTCTTCCTTGAATATGTCAGCCAGGCTCCAGAGTCAAGGCCTTTGGCTGTTGCCTCTGCCTGGAAATCCTCCTCCCACATCCCTGCCCAGTGGGCTCCTTCACCAGCCACCTGCTCCCAGTCTTTGTTCAAAAGCCATCTTCTCAGAGACCTTTCCTTTTTTTTTTTTTTGAGACGGAGTCTCGCTCTGTCACCCAGGCTGGAGTGCAGTGGCGCGATCTCGGCTCACTGCAAGCTCTGCCTCCCGGGTTTACGCCATTCTCCTGCCTCAGCCTCTGGAGTAGCTGGGACTACAGGTGCCCGCCACCACGCCCGGCTAATTTTTTGTTTTTTAGTACAGACGGGGTTTCACCGTGTTAGCCAGGATGGTCCTCAGAGACCTTTCCTATTTAAAATTGCCACCGCCCCCAGCCCGGCCTTTCTCTCTGCTTTCTTTCCCTGCCTGGCTCTTACACCCTCTGGCATGCTATATAGTTTATTGCTCGAGGCATCTGCCTCCCCATGATAAGGTCAGCTCCAGGAAGGCAGGGACTCTCCCCTGCTGTTCCCAGATGTATCCCTAGCACTTGATGTATACAATATGTGGCCCATAGTACCAGCTCAAAATATATCAGTTGAATTCACTTCAGGGGTGTGAGAGATAGAGGGGAACAGAGGCCCGGCCCCGCCCCATAAGAGATGTGTTGGTTGTAAGCCAGACCCCAAGAGGTGGAGGTCGTGCCTCCACCCTCCAAACTTCCACAGCCAACAGGCCTCCCAGAGGAGGTGGTGGGTCCTGGCCTCACAGCTATGAGGGCTCCACAGCCTTCTATTATTTTATTTTCAGCTTGCTGGTCCTTAGATAAAAATCTATCTAAGACAACGGGAATACATGGCCTGTTCTCTCTGAGCTCCAGTCTGTTCCCTTGCATGTGGGAGGTGACACGCATGTGCCTGTAAGAGACAGAGGAGGGTCGGCAGCAAGGGTGGTACACTTCAGGCCAGGCTTGTGCTGCAAAGACCCATGACCCCATCTGCCTTTAAGAGGGGCAAGACAGGCACCCCTGAAATCAGAAATGACACAGAGAGCCCCACACACAGAGCAGCACAGAACAGACGGGCCACCGGCCACAGGATCTTCAGAAGAAGGCTTGCCGTGTCGCTGCCAGATTAACGGGGCGAAAATGCGCACTGGCGGCTCCAAGGAGAGAGTTGAGACCCACGGCCCGGGCCTGGATGCGAATTCTTCTCTGAGACTCAGGCGGTTGGCCAGGTGGGCACCGGGCCTCTGGGATCTGGATGCCACCCTCCAAGGGGCCTCAGATGCCAGCAGCAAGGGGCTGTCTGCCCTCGCAATGCGCCTTTCCAGAAACCCAAATCCTTCCCATTTGACCACCCTTTGCAGCCATCACTTCCTCAAAGTAGATTTACTTTCAATCTCCATTTGCTAAATCTCTTCCCTGTAAACCTTTTGGGGATGGAGGGATTAAGCCTGATTACAGATGTTGGGGGTGGTGGCAGGAGTCGGGCAGGAGGGGACGCCAAAAGCCAGCACATGCTCCTCCTAGGCTGACCCAGCCTCAGGCCGGCCTCGCCCCAGGATCTCGGCCCCCTCGCCCAGTGCGTGGGGCTGCCGCCGAGTGTGTGGCTCCGCTCCTGCCCACCCAGAGAGGGCAGCCCCTGTGCCACTGGCCTGGCCACCCAAGGGAGTCAGCAGGGTGGCTCACAGACTCACTGAGAGAGATGAGCTCCTTCAAGCGGGGCTCGCTCAAGAGCTCCACATCAGGGTCGCAGAAGGTGAGTGAGCTTTGCCAGCGGCCTGCGGGCAGCTGGGCGGAAGGACAGAGGGACGCTGGTCTCCAGCTCTGTCATCTCAGAGCGCTGGCCCAGCGGGTCCTGTCCTCCCAAACTGTGCTGGGTGGGCATGGGGCATGGGGTGTTCAGAGCTCTCACGTCAGGGTCCCTTCTCAGAGGGTGCCCTATGTTTCCTGCCACGGTGTCCAACGCCTGTGGTCTCAGTTGCTCCCACCTTCGAGTGGCTGTGGCAAACCCGGGAGGCGTCTGGGTGGCACAAATCCTTTCACTATTCCGGAGTCAGCAGTTGCGGAGTTTTGCATCTCTTGCTTTCCCCGCGAGGGTGGTGCCCCTTAGTTCTCTCTGCTGGACTCAAGCTCACCCTCTGTTCTGCATCAGATGTTTGTGTGGGCCATGGGGACCCAGGGATGACTCAGGCTTGGGCCTCGCCCTCAGGGGATGGGGTCTGGCAGAGGAAAGCAGGCAGCAGCATCTAACAGGAGGGAGGGCCGGAGGGGCCCTAAGTGAGAACCTGGGAGGGCAAGAGGCTCCCAGGACTAGGTACCAGCTGTGGGGAACGGCCTCTCCCAGGAACCCCAGACAGGACCTCCCACAGCATATGCTGATCTGAATCTTAGGTGTGCTTTTCCTAGGTGACTCTGAGCCAGCCTGGGAACTGAGCACCCAGGGCTGCCTTAAAGGACCACTTGAGCCCAGGGAGACTGGGCAGGCCACCACCTCACCCTAACTCCCTGACTGCCCCTCGCATGGAGTGGGAGGCAAGCCCAGACCACACCGGAAGCCTCTGGACACCACTTGCATGCCCTGAGGGCTCAGTGGGGATCTCTGCTTCTTCCAGGGGGCTGCCCATTGTGCACAGAAGGGTGGGGGGAGGCAGCAAGGGAGCTGGCAGAGCGGCAGTAGGTGCAGCCCTTGTGTGGGCTGGGGAGGGTACAGCCCCCCAGCTGGCACTTACTGAGCACCCACGACATGCCCACCAGTACCCCAGAGCTGGGGACGGAGCCGCTGAAGCAGTGTGAGCCAGGTGACCACACTCAGAGAGGTTATTTATCTGGGCTAAAAACAGAGCCCTAGGCGGGAACTGCTTCCCATCCATACCCAGCTCACCAGGCTGCAGTCTCCCCATCCATAAAATGGGGCAGAAGCAGATGTTGAACCAGGTGTTTGCAAGTCTCTGACATCTCATGAACCTGAAAATGCAAATGGAAAAAATAAAAGGCTCTTTAAAAAATAATAACAATAAAGAGTTAAAGCTTGCCTCCATTACAAATTGGGAAAGATCCATCCTTGGGGCTCAGTGGGGGACAGGCTTATATATCTGCTTTTGTGCGCATGTGTGAGAGTCAGCATTATTTTTAGAGACAGCACATACCCGTGTTCTTGTGTAAGTTCACATTCGCAAATGCACTGCTGCATTTGGCAGGAACAAGAGACACGCCACTGGCCATGCAGCCCAGGCCAGGTGGCTCCACGTGAACTCCTCCTCCCCAGCACAAAGCTGGCCCACACTGTTCTTGCTGATAAGCTCTGAAAAGGAACAGGCTTTTATTGTTCTTGAATTTGATGTCACCTGTTCACCTGTGCCCAGTGTACTGCTGTATGTTTGGTGCCTTGAAATTGCAATGGGTAGGGTCTGGGAGCAGGGAATTCAGCAAAAGGGGAGGAGGGGAGAATCACTTCGATTTTGGTCCAGACTGAAAAACAGCACCTCCTTTATACCCGCACACGCACCGCCATTCCTACAGGACCTCACACTGCATTACTTCAAGCCCAAGGACAAAGGTGACCTCCTCCCCCTATCTGAGGTGATCCCATGCTGTGGTGGGGTCAAAGGTGTTTGAACCAGAGCGACTCCATTTGAGTGAGGGCTGGGGAAATGGGGCTGGGACTTGCTGAGCTGCATTCTCAGAAAGTTAGGCATTCCTCGTCTCTAGATGTTACAGTTACGGCAACAAATTAATAATGTTTACTAAACAGACTCAGACTTGGGAGTGTCCAGATATCTGGATATCTGGAGAACAAAGGGATTCCTAATTTTGCTTTAAAGATAATAATATTGATTCTTGCAAAATATAATAATTAAGAAAATAAATCCTTTCTCACAAACCCTTATAGCAGAACACACCTCTCCGTATATATGCGTATCACACCTAGGGTGGACGTGTTACTCCTCTTACTTTTGGGAATGTCCTACTCTGTCTATGGAGTAGCTGTTCTGCTGTTCTTTCACTACTTTACTCTTTTTTTTTTTTTTGAGACGGAGTCTCACTCTGTCACCCAGGCTGGAGTGCAGTGGCGCGATCTCAGTTCACTGCAACCTCCACCTCCCGGGTTCAAGCGATTCTCCTGCCTCAGCCTCCCAAGTAGTTGGGACTACAGGCACCTGCCACCACGCCCGGATAATTTTTTGTATTTTCAGTAGAGACAGCATTTCACCGTGTTAGCCAGGATGGTCTCAATCTCCTGACCTTGTGATCTGCCCGCTCCAGCCTCCTAAAGTGCTGGGATCACAGGCGTGAGCCACCAAGCCCGGCCTACTTTACTCTCTTAATAAACTTGCTTTTACTTTGCACTGTGGACTCACCCTGAAATCTTTCTTGCACGAGATCCAAGCACCCTTTCTTGGGGTCTGGATCTGGACCCCTGTCCTGTAACAGTGGTGCATGCCAAACTCCTACAAAAACTTGTAGGAGTTAAGAACCTTGATGGCACAGTTTGCCCTAAGGCCTATTTATAAAAGCCCTCACTTAAGAAGTAAAATTATTGGTGGAAGAATGAAAGACAATACCTCTGGCTTTAAGGAAGCCATTCTTAAAGAAGTACTAGGAAACAGCCGTGAAATCACATGGGCATACAGTGGGCTGTTTTCATTCTATCTCGTTGCACACTAGGCCCTTCATTGACGCAGCAGCTCAGTGTCGGTTCCCGGTTTCCTAAACGAAAGCAGCACCCCTCTGCACCGTGCTTGTTGAAACACACCAGCTGCCTTGTGGGAAAAACAAACACAAACTGCACTATGTACGAGTCTTCCAGGGTCATCTCGCCTGGCCCTCTATTTGTACAAGGCAGATCTGACCCTTTGTCCTTGGCTGGCCAGCTCTTCCCAGCTCTGAAGCTCTTCCCTTGGTCTTAGACCAACAGGGATGCACAGCGTGGAATCCTGAGGCAGTGAGCAAATCCCTGGGGACACTGGGGACCCTTGAGCTCCATCCCTCAGCAGCCTGCTGCTTGGAGGCCCCACTGGCCAAAACAGTCCCTCTTCCAGGAAAGACCTCCAAGTACTCATGCAGGAGACGAAAAATGAGATTCTGCCTTGCACTTTTATCTCTGTCTACATTTTTTTTGTTGTTGCTAAAAGACACATAAAGTCAAGAGTCAAAGTTCAAGATCCTAAATACGATTAATAATAGGATAGCCCAGCAATTGTACCCATCTGCCTTAGACAAATTCTAGCACATGTGTACAAGGAAATGTGCAAAAATGCTCACATTCACATTCATGCTGTAGAAGACCAGAAACAACAAATAGTTCATTCAAAACAGTATAGATAAGCTTTTGTTTATTCACATAATGAAATACTACACAGCACTTAAAACAAATGAACCAAGCCACCTGTATCAACATGGATAAACCTCAGAACATACTGCTGGATTAAAAAATAAGCCACTAGCCAGGCGTGGTGGCTCACACTTGTAATCCCAGCACTTTGGGAGGCCAAAGCGGGCAGATTGCTTGAGTCCAGGAGTTTGAGACGAGTCTGGGCAACATGGTGAAGCCCCATCTCTATGAAAAATACAAAAAATTAGCCAGGTGTGGTGGAGTGCACCTGTAGTCCCAGCTACTTAGGAGGCTGAGGTGGGAGGACTACTTGAGCCCAAGGAGGTCAAGGATGCAGCAAGCTGCACTCTAGCCTGGGCAACAGAGTGAGACCCTATCTCAAAAAAAATAAATAAATAAATGAAAGTACACTATTTATAGAAAAATCTAAAACAAGGGAAATCCAAAATAAATACATACACCTCTTCAAAGTGGAGATGGTTAGCTGTATCTATAATGTTGACAAAAATAGTCAAACTCTGTGAAACATTTAAAGACATTTATTCTGAGCCAAATATGAATGATCATGGCCCAAGGCACAGCCTCAAGAGGTCCCGAGAACATGCGCCCAGGCACTGGGTTAGAGCTTGGCTTTATACATTATAGGGAGACGTAAAAGATCAGTCAATACATGTGAGGTATACACTAGTTCGGCCTGGAAATGGGGACATATTGTGGGGAGGGTGGCCCACAGGTCACATAGGTGGATACAAAGGTTTTCTGGTTGGCAATTGGTTGAAAGAGTTATTATCAAAAACCTGGAATCAATAGAAAGAAGTGTCTGGGTTAAGATAAGGAGTTGTGAAGTTCAAAGTTCTTATTATGTAGATGATGTCTCTTAGGTGGCCACCCTTAGAGACAATAGATGGCAAATGTTTCCTGTTCAGGTCTTTAAAAGGTGCTAGACTCTCAGCTAATCTCTTCAGCAGTGGGAGGGCCTAGAAGGGGAAAGCTCTATTATGTTAATACAACTCTTTACAGCTGCAAATTTTCCCCCACAAAAGATGGCGGGCCATTTCAAAATATGGCAAAGAAACATATTCTGGGGTAAAATATTTTGATTTCCTTTTTTTTTTTTTTTTTTTTGACAGAAGTCTCGCTCTGTCACCCAGCCTGGAGTGCAGTGGTACAATCTCGACTCACTACAACCTCCGCCTCCCAGGTTCAACTGATTCTTGTGCCTCAGCCTCCAGAGTAGCTGGGATTACAGGTGCCCACCACCATGCCTGGCTAATTTTTGTATTTTTAGTAGAGACGGGGTTTCACCATGTTGGCCAGGCTGGTCTTGAACTCCTGATCTCAAGTGATCCACCTGCCTTGGCCTCCCAAAGCGCTGGGATTACAGGTGTGAGCCACTGCACCTGGCCGATTTCGTTCTTTATCTGTCATGTGATCTTATGCCATAGTCAGGTTGGAAAGTAAGTCACATTATATACAGTTAAATGAAACCCAACTGATGAGATTTTACGGTCTGTAAGGCATGACTCCCCAGCCCCTTAGATAGGAATTTGGGCAAGAGAGAAAAAAGGTCAGAGTTTAGTCCTCAGTAATGTTCATTCTCTCTCTCTCTCCCCCTCCCTTTCTCCCTTCTTCCTTCCCTCCTTTTAAGAGAGAAAAATATATATAAGTACACATGTAAAGTCACAACATCTGTAAAACAGAATTGTGGGTCTTCACTTGTCTGTTATATCAGTCTTGCCTGTGATTTTGAAATTTAATTTTGAATTAAATGTTTTCACAATTTAAACATGTTTTGATACTTTGCAAGTGAGCCACAGGAAGAGTGAGGGTGAAGCTGAGGAGCACAGCCTCAAGGGTTTGTGCCTGCCTAAGGCACAAACAAGTGATAGAGTGGAGCTAAGAAGAACTTCTGCAAACTCCCCTTGGTTATCTGAGCTTCCTTGTCTAACCATGTGTGGTTGGAGCTGCAGGCAGGAGCCTCCTTCACCAAGCTCCCCCACTGCAGTCTCCCACTCTTCAGAGCAACTGAGTAGCAGGCACGCCCCCGGCTCAGGGGACGGCGGCTCTCACCTCTCCCTGGGCCCGAAGCACTAGGACCACGCTTGGCTCCCTTTGAGGCTACAGCACCTCCATTTCCCAGAGAGTGTTGCTGGAACCCAGGGAAGTTTCATGTACGCTCACATAGGCTGTGTTTGGAATCTGCTTGGATGCAGAATTCCACATGTAAATTTGTAACCACCCAAGGGGTTCACCTTGCCTGCTGCTTAAACAGAGCCAATTCATGGAGACAGGGGAATTGCAAAGAGAAAGAATAATTCACACGGACTATTACTCAAATCAATCTCCCCGAGCATTCGGGGAGCAGAGCTTTTATGGATAACTTGGTGGGTGGGGGGAAGCCAGTGAGCCAGGAGTACTGATTGGTCAGGGATGAAATCACAGGGAGTCAGACCTGTCATCCTGTTCTCAGTGAGTTCCTGGGTGGGGGTCACAAGATCAGATGAGCCAGTGTATTGATCTGGGTGGTACCAGCAGATCCATCAAGTGCAGGGTCTGCAAATATCTCAAGCACTGATCTTAGGAGCAGTTTAGGGAGGGTCAGAATCTTGTAGCCTCCAGCTGCCTGACTCCTAAACCATAATTTCTAATCTTGTGGCTAATGTTAGTCCTACAAAGGCAGTCTAGTCCCCCGGCAAGAAGGAGGTCGGCTTTGGGAAAGGGCTGTTGTAGTCTTTGTTTAAACTATAAATCATAAACTAAGTTTATCCGAAAGTTAGTTCAGCCTACGCCCAGGAATGATCAAGGACAGCTTAGAGGTTAGAAGCAAGATGGAGTTGATTAAGTTAGATCTCTTTCACTGTCTTAGTCATAATTTTGCAAAGGCAGTTTCAGATTCAAAACAATTCCTGTCTCACAGAAGGAGGAGACCCAGAAAACCTCCTCTGTTCCCCAGTCCTCATCAGAGGCCTTGAATGTAACACACCCCATGCCACCCTCACCCATCTCTCTATGGCTTCACATCATACAAAGAATAAAACCCAAAATCTGTCTGTGACGAAGGGCTCATTGCTGTCTTGCTAAATTTTTCAATCCATTGAAGACCTGTACTTTCATACAAGGCAATAAAAATGAATTGCCAAAAAATGAAATTTAAAAATGACATGCAAAATCCAAGCCCTAAGTTTTCTTTAATTGTTAAATTCCGTAGACAGACATTGATTCTTTCAAACTGCTAAAATTAGGTCTAAATGTAGGCTGTCGTTTCTGAACCCTCTGGGTATGGCCAGTAGCCAACAGTTTGCAGCCGATGCTTGGAACACACTTTGAGTACTGGGGTCCAAGAGACTCCACACATCCCATTCAATCCTCTCCCCAGTCCTGGGAAGCAGGACTCTAGTCCTCTCTCCAGCTGAGAAAGAATCTCAACAGTGGAAGCCTTGTCCAAGGGACCTTGTGAACCAAAGTCTCAATCAGTTTGAGACTTGTCGATGTTTTCAATAACATGCCCGTGACACAGGCTCAGGAGCTCCTGACAACATGTGGCTCACACTGTTGTTGGCTCAGCCTGGAAAAGCAGAAAATCTTGAAGGGCGGGGTGGGGAGGCTTCCAGATGATAAGTTGATTCACAGATTTTCTGACTGGCGATTGGTTGAAAGAGTTCATCTAAAGACCTGGAATCTGGCCAGACACGGTGGCTCACACCTGTAGTCCCAGAACTTTGGGAGGCTGAGGTGGGTGGATTGCCTGAGGTTAGGATTTCAAGACAGCCTGGCCAACATGGCGAAACCCTGTCTCTACTAAAAATGCAAAAATTAGCTAGGCATGGTGGCAGGTTCCTGTAATCCCAGCTACTCAAGAGGGTGAGACGAGAATTGCTTGAACCTGGGAGGCGGAGGTTGCAGTGAGCCAAGATCACACCACTGCACTACAGCCTAGGCGGCAAAGTGAGACTCCATCTAAAAAATAAAGACCTGAAATCCATAGAAAGGAGTGTCTGGGTTAAAATAAGAGTTGGGAGACCAAGGTTCTTATTATGCAGATGAAGCCTCCAGGTGGACAGCTTCAGAGAGAATAGATTGTAAATGTTTCTTATCAGACATAAAAAGGTGCCAGATTCTTAGTTAATTCTTTCCTGTATCAGGGAAAAGACCTGGAAAGGGAAAGGGATTCTCTACAGAATGTAGATTTTCCCCACAACAGACAGCTGTAAAGGACCATTCCAAAATATGTCAAAGAAATATATTTTAGGGTAAAATACTTCGAGTTCTTTCAGGGCCTGCTATCTGTCATGATGCTATACTAGAGTCAGCCTGGAATTTAGTGTCTTATTGCTACAAAGGCCTTGAGATCTCTGTTTTAGGCTGGGTGCAGTGGCTCATGCCTGTAATCCCAACACTTTAGGAGGCTGAGGCAAGAGGATCACTTCAGCCTAGGAGTTCAAGACCAGCCTGGGCAACATAGTGAGACCCTGTCTCTACAAGAAAATTTTAAAATTACCAGATGTGGTGGTGTGTGCCTGTGGTCCCAGCTACTTGGGAGGCTGAGGTGGGAGGATCGCTTAATCTTGGTAGGTCAAGGCTGCAGCGAGCCATGATCGCACCACAACACTGTAGTCTGGGTGACAGAGCCAGACCCTGTCTCACACACACGTAGTCTCTATTTTAATGTGAATGCTGGTCAGTTGTGCCTGAATTCCAAAAGAAGAAGGGTATGCTGAGGCATGTCCGAATCCCCTGCTTCCCATCATGGCCTGAACTAGTTTTTCAGGTTAACTTTGGAATGTCCTTGGCTGAAAGGAGGGGTCCATTCAGATGGTTGGGGGTGCTTAGAATTTTGTTTTTAGTTCACAGCCTCAGTCAGGGGTCCACTTTGTCCAAGGCCCTGCAGTGGGCCACTTCCACGGGAGCATCTTCCAGGGCAGCAGTGCCCAGGGCTGCTGAAGACACCTTTTGAACCCAGTCCTGGGAGAACTCCTGCAGCGGAAACATGCCTGATTCACCAGCCTCCAAGCTGGGCAGGTGGTCCCACATCTGTGCCCATAGAGGGTTGGGGGGCACTTCAGCCCCAGGCACTAATCCATGCCCATGCCTGAGCAGAGTTCTGCAGGCAACTGCCCTTGAGGGATGGGGCCCAGGGCCTGAGTGATGGGTTCAAGGACCCTTGAGTTGGGGTAGGGTGTGCTATAGAGGACCCCAAGCTTGAGAGCAGGCCAGCTGGCCAGTAAATGCTCCATTCAGCCATGTGACAGCAGGTCTTCCTAGGGACAACATGTCCAGCCCCCTCTCTAGAGCTTGCTGGAGTCACCGCCACCTACCAGGGAGGTCCAAGTCCAGTACCTCGTTCTCTTGGATTCCTTGTTCTTCTGTATCCTCTACTTTTAGCGGGATGGCAAAAAGGGCACTTGCCTGGTTCCTGCACACCGAGGGGCAAAGGCCTCGGCCAAGGCCAGGAGGTGGGAGGACAGGGAATGGGCCAGGACCAGGGTCATTTGCCAAATGAACATTGATCCCTGGAGAGCCAGAGAAGACACTGTGAGGGAGATGTGAGGTCAGAGGTGAGGGAGACTGTCCCAGCAGGGCTGGAGGAGGATGTGGGACAGGGAGGGAACCAGTGATGTCTAAGAAGGTGTACGGAGTTTATGGTACACTGGGTCCAGCCAGGGCCAAGAAGCACCACTGGGCTGGATGGGGCTGGCAGCTGCCCCACACCAAACCCTGGCCAGAGCACCCCATGACCACTGAATTGCCAGCACAGCCTGGAGACCTTCTGTAGGGTAGCTGCTCAGCAAGGGGGCCTGTGCCAAGGAGCTGTGTGGTCCTGGGCAGGACACCCTCCAGGCTATGAGAGACAAGGGGAGACCCTTGGCAGGAGTGGGTGCTGGGCAGAAGGCAGCCCTGTGAACTCCAGGGAGGACTCTGGCCAGGAGGGTATAAAACACTTGGCCGCTTTGTTTAGTTGGCCTGAGAGTGAGGGAGAGGGGTCTTAGACTTGAGTAAAAATCTCCGACCAGTTGGGAGTGACTGTAAACAACTGAGGTATTACCCTGCTTCAACCCTCACCAGAGTGTTAGAGTCTTGCCAATGCACCACAATGTCACAGTCTCTCATTGTGAGGTATCGCCTGGAGTTTTTTGTTTCAGGATCAACAGGATTAAGGAGCCTGACATAAAGGGTGAGGTTGGAGTGAAAGTTTAACAAGCAAAAGAAGAAAGCTCTCAGCCACAGAGGGGGCCGAATGGGTTGCTGTTTTTGCAGTTGAATGCAAATGCTTTTACAAGAAACCAATGTGAGCTGGGCATCTTATTTGCATAGGGTGTGAATTTTGGGTAGCTTCACCCTGTCCTCCTAATGCGCATGTGGACTCTTGGCTTGAGATACTCCATATTGCTTTGTTCCCCTTACTGCGCATGTGTCAGGGGATGAAATTTTCCATTGCAGGCATGTCTGGGCAAGTCACCTGTGTAGACTTTCTTATCTGTGTAGCTGTGGGCATGTCTTAGGCAACTCCCCTGTGCAAGTTCCCACATCTGTGCCTGCTGGCTGTTCTTTTGTTCGAAAGTATTCAACCGCCAAGTGCAGTGGCTCACGCCTATAATCCCAGCATTTTGGGAGGCTGAGGTGGGTGGATCACGAGGTCAGGAGTTTGAGACCAGCCCGGCCAACATGGTGAAACCCCATCTCTGCTAAAAATACAAAAATTTTCTGGGCGTGGTGCGCATGCCTATAGTCCCACCTACTTGGGAGGCTGAAGCAGAAGAATCACTTGCATCCGGGGGGCAGAGATTGCAGTGAGCTGAGATCGCACTACTGCACGCCAGCCTGGGTGACAGAGCAAGACTCCATCTCAAAAAAAAAAAAGGAAAAGAAAAAATTCAACTGAGGAGCCACCCTAACTGCCTGCCTGACCAGTTTCTTCTTTTCTCCTCTCAAGGGGTCCCTCTATAGCCTAACACCAAATGCACCTGGGAACGCCAGCCTGAGGGCATGCCCAGCTCCAAACCAAAGGGATCACAGAGTCCTCCATTAGAGATCCACAATGCACATCAGCAAACTAAAGGCTCTGATAAGTCCTGCAGGAAAGAAACCTCCTTTTAACCCAGAGTCACCTATAGAAGAAACCCTTTCCATGCAAAATACATCACCATTTCAGGAGCCCAGGCTAGGCTGAGGACACTTAAGAACACTTAGGGCTGCCGGCAACACAAGATAAGGAGTTAGCTCCTAAGGATGAAATGGAGAATGGGCTTTACCCCTTACTTCCTGCACAGCTAGAGGATGGGTTCCTCCTTCTGCCGCCCAGGCCTGGGGATGCAGCAAGCACAGGATGTTTAAGAAAGAAAGACAGAAAAGAAAAGAATTTGCTGCCCAAAGTCACTACCAAATCGTCAATGCTCGCCAACAGAATATCTTCAAGTTTCAGAATTGAAGAAATTGGCAGAATGTCAACATGGAAGAGGGATTTTAAAGATGCACGGCCTGGCGCCGTGGCTCACGCCTGTAATCCCAGCACTTTGGGGGGCCAAGGCGGGCGGATCACAAGGTCAGGAGATCCAGACCATCCTGGCTAACACGGTGAAACCCCGTCTCTACTAAAAATACAAAAAATTAGCCAGGCGCGGTGGCGGGTGCCTGTAGTCCCAGCTACTCGGGAGGCTGAGGCAGGAGAATGGTGTGAACCTGGGAGGCGGAGCTTGCGGTGAGCCGAGATCGCGCCACTGGAGTAGTCCAGCCTGGACGAAAGACTCCGTCTCAAAAAAAAAAAAAAAAAAAAAAAAGAGAGATGCACATGACGAGCTATAGCAGCCATGCACCCCAAGGACCCAGGCAGCCCCCAGTTTATCCTCAAAGGCTCAGGGGGCCAGCCTTTGGTTCCTATGCATGCTGCATTAAACAGAGCCCTTTGTAATGGCTGAAATACTTGAAAAACTTGGTTTCTTAAGCACGGCCAGAGAACACACACACCCGCCCCCCTCAGCTAAGGCAGGATGTTGTTTTCTTGCAGCAGTAGCTAGCGGTGGCTCCTCAGAGACCAGGGTAAACTCTCAGGGGTCCTGAAAGCCACCTTCTCCTGCCTGCCCCCACCCTAAAGCCAATAGAGTCTCCCTCTGGCCATTCACGGATTTTGCTTCTTGCCTGGCCTCCCCAGCCCTCAGTTCCCTTCCACGTAGATCTGGGACATTGGCTATTAGGCTACTTGAGTGTTTTCCACTTTAGAAAGGTTGGTCACGGCATCTCACATGAACCAGCCACTCTCAGACCTGCGAGGTCACTCTTCCACTCTTCCACTGCAGCTTGGAGGGACACGGGTGGGTTGCACTCTTGCCGTGTGTGCTGTGCAGGGCATCTGCAGGTTGCCCAGGACTGCGAGGAGGGGAGGAGGAGACCTGGTGCCCACCCTGGCTGCCTGGCTCCCAGCATGCCTAGGGAACCATCAGACCACCCAGCTGTCTAACAGACGGCAGAACTGAGGCTACCCTGGGGTGATGTCTGTGTGCTGGCAAAAATCAGCCAGCCACCTCCTTCTCCCTACAGGTTTCTGTGCAGATTACACACATTTGCTAGGGGGTAAGGTGACTAGCATCCCTTACAGCACCAAGGCCAGGAGAGTTCTTATCTGCACAGATGACAGGCTGCTGAAATAGACAGGTGCATGCCACTCACTAGCTGCTTTTCTGTCTCTTCATTCTTCCTGGTGAGGCGTGGGCGTTTTTGATGAAGAGTTTACCTTTCCTCCTTTCACGGAACAAAGCCACTCCTCCACTGAGGGAGGCGTTGAAGCTCCATTGAAATTCACATCATCACAGAGAATTCTTTGCTAGTGCATAATGTTGATGGTTGGACTTTGATTTACATAATCAGGATGGAGCGTTCTCTCCTACACAACGCAAGGTGCAGCTGTGCCCGAGCCAGGCCACCAGAAGGCTCCCAGCCCCCAACCCCCTTTGGAGCTGGAGGGTGTGAGCGCAACCTCATTGCACACCCCCAGCTCATTAACACATTTCCCAAGATCAAGGAGCCGGGTCCTGCTGTCCTCGCACCTACCATTCAGATCCATTTCATTTGAGAATCTTTGACTCAGAAAAGTTGTCTCTTGGCTTTGTCCCTTTGTTAGACCCTTGGGGTCAGCCTGGACTGCCCCACTCCCCACAAGGACACATTGTTATGGAAATCTTGGGGAAGGCTGAGAACACAGTAGACAAACTGCACAATCTTTGTGCCTCCCTGTTGTCCCTCCTTGACCTCTCTCTTCCCAGCCTCTGCTGACATTTTTTTGTTTTGTTTTTTTGTTTGTTTTGTTTTGTATTTTAATTGGTCCCAGCAATGCCACAGGCACACCAGCCCCAGGCGAGATTTCAGTACTCAGCAGCTCAGAAGCCATAAACCGAAGCCACCATCACTGGCAGGCCGTTCAGCAGCCGCCAACCTCCCTGGGAACCCGGACCCCTGGCCCCCTTTAAAGCAGCTCCATCCCCAGGGTTATCTCAGCTACTGAGAAAAGTTGTAGGCTTTTTTCCACATCAGTCTATTTGTGTCCTTGGAAATGCTCCCCCAAATGAACACAGGTAAATGTCTAGAGAAGACGCAAGTTACCCCGAGTGGTACCATCCAGCTGCACTTTGCCATACACAGGCCTCGCTCGCACCTCGATTCCCCTCCTGGGGACTGCAGGAGCAGCTAATCCGAGAGCAACTGGGAGTGATGAACAAGAGCCACTGGGAATCCTTAGTCCAAATCCCAGTTCAGATGTGTAGCCACAGGACAGCCGTTCCACCTCTCTGGGCCTGAGTTTCCATATCTGTGAAGTGTGATGACGTTGCACTTGCCTCTTCACTAGAAAATTCTTTGCTTTCTACATATTTTATGCCATTAAAGAAATACCCTTGTAAAAAGTCACAGATTTAATTTAATCTTAGAACCCCGACTGAAAAGTGAGCACACTCTTATTATCAGCTAGTAAAATGTTTATGGAAATTCAGAACGGTTCTTTGTTATTTTTCTCTGCAAGCCCACTGAGGTGCTTTAATAAAGATAAACGTGTGCGCATAGCACAGTTGTGTGCCAGGCAGTGTTCTTGGAGCTGGGGATCCAGTGATTACTGTGAAAAGACCAAATGACAACGAATCTAGTTTAAAGGCCTCAACTGGCTTTATTTGCAGTTCTAGAATCAGGCAATACTTTATTCCATAAAAAAAAGATAAGTTAATTCCAATGAGCTGAGCAAAGGAGATTGGCTTCATAGGCAGAAAAAGGGCTGAAGAAAACAGAAACAAGGAACAAACATTGAATTGGTCTTTTTTTTTTTTTTTTTTTTTTGAGACAGAATTTCGCTTTTGTTACCCAGCTGGAGTGCAATAACATGATCTCAGCTCACTGCAACCTCTGCCTCCTGGGTTCAAGCGATTCTCCTGCCTCAGTCTCCCAAGTAGCTGGGATTACAGGCATGCGCTACCACGCCCGGCTAATTTTTTGTATTTTTAGTAGAGATGGGGTTTCTCCATGTTGGTCAGGCTGGTCTCGAACTCCTGACCTCAGGTGATTAGCCTGCCTCTGCCTCCCAAAGTGCTGGGAATACAGGCGTGAGCCACCGCACCCGGCCTTGAATTGGTCATTTCAAAGTTACTTTCCTTGTAATGCGGGGACCGGGAGACTAAAAAATAGAAAACTCATGGATTGGTTAATATCAGGTTATTTCAAATTAAGGATTAAAGCAAGGGGAACTTCATTATCATGCTGATTGAAGACTGAAACTGGCGTGTTTGGTAAATTGGGCTGTTATCTCTCTTTCCTGATTTCCCAGAAGGCCAGGTAACAACTTAGTTTCCATTTGGTGATGTGGAACTTTAACATGGGTGACTCCATTTTGATTTCTAGTCTGGTCTGTTGGGGCCTAGAGCAGGAACTTAGTCCAAGAGCAATGGCCTCTTTTAATTTTTATTTAATAATTCCCCCCTTTTGTCAGGCTGTCACCTAGGTGAGAGGGTGACCAGAGCTATCAGCTCTCCTCTCAGTAACCTCTCAGTTTCTGTGTTTCCAGTCTCAGCATGTCACTCACAGGTTATGGTATCCTCATGATAATGCATTTCTTTGAGTTTTTGTCATTCCAGCTGAAAAGGGATCATTTGACATTTGGTGGATGGCTGCATGCAAACTTTAAAACTTTTTTGAGAGGATACAGTGCACCAAGGAGACTACTATTGTGACTATAAGGAGGTTAATACTGAGTATGGAGTATGCTCCTTAGCCAGGGTCCTCATAAACCAAGTGTGTCCTACCTGCGGCCCAGGACAGCTTTGAATGAGGCCCACATTCAAAGCCTGGGCCAAATCAAAATCGTAAACTTTCTTAAAACATTATGAGATGTTTTTTGCATTTTTTTTTTTTTGTATCTGCTATCGTTAGCATTAGTGTATTTTACATGTGGTGCAAGACAATTCTTCTTCTTCCAATGTGGCCCAGGTAAGCCAAAAGATTAGACAACCCTATAACCAAACCAACTAAAATCAAATAGATCAAAAAATGAGCCTGTGAGTCCTCTACTCATTTTGAGTGGCCGTGTGTTGATTTTTTGCAGCGGTGTCTCTACGCTACCTGATGTATTCATCTATGTACAACGAGAAATGTCAGCAACTGCACAGCTTCCTCCCTGTTCCGTTGTTACACAGCAATTCTAACATCTAGCTTCCCAGGAGTAGGTTAAATTAAAAAAGAGAGTGCCCTCTGTAAAAGAGACCACAAATACAGTTTGAAAAAACAGTTGTGTTAGGGATGTTGCTAAAGTTACCCACTAGGTGGACTAGAGGATTTGTTAGGTCCTGTAACTATTTAGGTTTGATATGACAGATTCAACATTCCATCCAGTTACCCACAGAAGATACGGATTGTGAAATTCTAACTGCAGCGTTATCCTGCCAAGTGAAAGAGGCAGGCATAAGTAAAAACAAATTAAAAGGGGTAAGAGTCATTATGACATGGAGTCTTCTTCTGCCATCTTGGAGAAGGCTGTCCACAGCTTTAAGTCAGCATCTTGTCCTGGCTTCCAGTTTGAACGTCTCTGACTGTGGCATTGCACGTTCTAGGGAATTCTGTGTGGCTCACACATCACGGGCATGAGACATTCCCTTGAGATTTATATCTAGTTGTCCAGCTTCAGCTTATAGGACTTCAGAAACAGAGCAGTTTTTGGTTTTAGTCAGAGAGTTGTAAGATATTGGAGAAAATTAGAAGAAGTTAGAATCTAGTCCAGTCTACAGACAGATAATAAAAACTCAAAAACAAGGCCGGGGCTGGGTGCGGTGGCTCACGCCTGCAATCTCAGCACTTTGGGAGGCTGAGGCAGGCAGATTACCTGAGGTCGGGAGCTCGAGATCAGCCTGACCAACATGAAGAAACCCCATCTCTCCTAAAAATACAAAAATTAGCCCGGTGTGGTGGAAGTCACCTGTAATCCCAGCTCCTCGGGAGGCTGAGGCAGGAGAATTGCTTGAACCCAGGAGGCGGAGGTTGCAGTGAGCCGAGATCATGCCACTGCACTCCAGCCTGGGCAACAAGAGCGAAACTATGTCTCAAAAAAAAAAAAAAAAAAAAAAAATCTCAAAAACAATGAACAGGGCCACAGTTTTATAATAGGTGTATTATAGCTTTCTTCTAAAATGTGATTTTTGTCTTATAGTCACCCTCATTTATACCAAAGATCAACAGAGTAAAACTAATTTGTTTGCAAAATAAATTTAGTCTCATTGACCTTATTTACATAATTAATTATATAATTGCAGCAAGAGTAACCACATAGGCTCCTTTTAAATTTGCATTGTTGCATATTTTGACAAAGAATCTCAGATTGGACTTTTATTTGTTCATTTGTTTTGAGACAGAGTCTTGCTGTCTCACCCATGCTGAAGTACAATGGTGCAGTCATGGCTCATTGCAGCCTTGACCTCCCCAGCTCAAGTGATCCTCCCACCTTAGCCTCCCAAGTAACTGGGACTACAGGCATGTGCCACCACACTGGCTAATTTTTGTATTTTTTTTGTAGAGACGGGTTTTGCCATGTTGCCCAGGCTGGTCTTGAACTGGGTTCAAGTGATTGGCTCATCTCGGCCTCCCAGAGTGCTGAGATTACAGGTGTGAACCACTGTACCTGGCCTCAGATGGGACTTTGAAAAACTTGGATACTAGGAAGCCGAACCAAGGCAGACATCAGACTTTGCCTGCAGTGTCCAATATATTGAGATTCCTGCACCTGCGATGACTTTTTACTCACTGTAAGGCTCGGAACTCTTGAAGCCTAACATTCCATACGTATTCTCAAATATGACATTCCAGTCAAAGCCTTGGTAGTATAACCAGTGTTTCTAATTGTATCCTGTTATAAAGAGAGCAAATTATTATTGAAGTTATGCAAATAACCATATTACCATAAAAATAAGAATACTCACAAATAGCTTCTGAATTTAGGAAGTATCAGGTAAGAAGGAAAAGCAAACGTTCTAATTTTTGTTTACAAAAGTATGCTTCACAAAATTGCTGTAAGCTATAGATAGCTTAAAAGGGAAAAAAAAAAACTTACTTTCCTTAAAACTGGAAGACAGGCTGGGCACAATGACTCATGCCTGTAATCCCAGCATTTTGGGAGGCCGAGGTGGGTGGATCACTTGAGGTCAGGAGTACAAGACCAGCCTGGCCAAGATGGTGAAACCCCGTCTCTACTAAAAATACAAAAATTAGCCAGGTGTGGTGACACGTCTGTAGTCCTAGCTACTCAGGAGGCGGAGGTAGGAGAATCGCTTGGAGGCGGAGGTTACAGTGAGCCAAGATAGCACCACTGCACTCCAGCACCACTCTACTCCAGCGTGGGCAGCAGAGGGAGGCTTTGTCTCAAAAAAACAAAACAAAACAAAACACAACAAAACAAAACTGGAAAACAAAACATGAAATGAACCAACAATGCTTCAAATTAAAAAGCTGTAAAAACTCGTCATTCTTCTTCATCAGTTCATTCAGCTTCATGTAATTAATTCTTGCTCTGTTTGATCTCAGCAGTTTCACAAACCCATCAGTTTCTTCAGTCGAACTTTAGACTTTCTTACCAGTCCAATAGTACCTCAAAGTTATCGGAAGCCTATACTTGTTAGACTTCTTTCCACTCTTTCTATAAACCTCCTTGAAGACACAATACTTTAGAATTATAGTTGCCTGCAAAAAGCTTTCAGAAAGGCATCAGAATAAAGCAATTAACTGTAGACAACCAGACTTAAGGTGGCAATGGTTAAAAGCCTTTGAGAGTCCGTTATAGAAAGGAAGCAATTGACAGGAAAATTTGGTTATTTCTGCAAAGTACAACATTTTAACATAATAACTGACATTATGACTTGATAACACATCAGATTTCTAGAAATCTCATACAATTGTGGCACACCTTAGTAATGTATACAAATATAACTCAAAGAAAATTTAACACCATTTCTTATTTGACAATGTTTTCCACATAATTTAACATATCAAATAAGTCTAATTGGTTTAATATTTCTCTTTTGAACTTCCAGGGGCCCTTCTGTAGTGTCCAAAAGTTAGTTTGAGGTCAAAAATTAATTTTGAATTTGATTTTGGGAAGTTTGTCAAAAATAAAAGTTCAAAAGACTTGATCAAAAATAAGATTACAAGTCACTGTGAAATAATAGTCATTCATTTAGCCAGAGTGATAATTAAAAGACTTCAAAAGCAAATACAGGAAGTAACATAATTGTCAAAAACCTCAACTCTTTAATAGAGATGAGTGTCCGTTTTCCTAAGTAATCAATGACCTAATAAAGAAAACATGAAGCATAGGAAATTATTTTGATTAAACAGAATCATTGTTTTCTAGGCCAATTACCTACAAGATCTCACAATAATTTACTAACAGCAGATGAATACTTTAAAAAAAAACCTTGTTGTTTTAACATAATAAATCAAATTTCAGTTTTGCATCAGTGTACTTTTTTGATATTAAACATTAATTTTTAGAAAAACCTATACAAAGGTAAGGTTTGTTATGTAAACTTCAAGCCAATGTCTTCCCCATTGTAAAAGTTCCTAATGATTTAGATGCAGAGAGGGAGACACCCTTAAAAATAGAATTTCTTTTACAAAGAATTTTGAAAAAAGACAGCTAAGTGCCAAGAAATTGTGTTTTGGAAATCATTTAGTTGATAGATACTCTTTTCTACTTTTTAAAAATTTTCATTTATTTATTGATTTGTAGATCAAGATGAAGTCCCACTAAATTGCCTGGGCTGGTCTTGAACCCCTGGGCTTAAGAGATCCTCCTGCCTCAGACTCCCAGAGTGCTGGGATTTGTTACAAGTGTGAGCCACTCTACCCAGTCTGGTCTTTTCAACTTAACCTGTTTCTTAATTAGACAACTGGCTTCAGGGCACTGGCCTTGAATAAATAGGGCAAAGAAGGTATTTTCTATTCCTGGACTCATTAATAGAACTCAATTTGATATCCCTCACAACCAATTTTAACCAACTTGATCACACACAAAATTTCTTTCATAAGATTTTACTTCCACAAATCTTCTACAACTTGCTTAAACCTTGTTGTCCTAAATTTCTTTCTTCATATTACAATAACCAATCATTCTACCTAAGGACAAAAATATACTTTTTTTCCCCTGTCATTATGACCACACAAAATTCTCTCTCATACAAAAAAAAATTACTTTCTCTTTTCAACATTTTTCTATCAAAAATACACACTTATATTTATAGATTTTTTTGCACCACTTTCTCCTACTTACTGGTTTCTGTCTGCCTTGCTTCTATTTTCTTCCTTAGTCCATATTTTGAGACATCTTCTAAATAACCTCCAAGTTAGATGAAATTAGTCTTTTCTTTAACAAAGGTATATCCCCATGTCCTTCTACAATTTTCTCACCAAAAACACATCTTACTTTTTAAATACACTTTGTGTACAGAATTACCTATATTAATTAAAAATTTTAATATGTAATAATCTTAATTTCTAGTGAAAGCCTAGGAAATAAATTTTGAACTGTCATATACTAACATTTTATAAACATGCATGTTATAATTTATAAAAATATGTGATTCCTCATAGAACAATTTTTTATGTTTACTAACAGACCCAAACATATTTAGCTTCACCATACCATATAAAAACAAGATTAGAGGCCAGGTATGGTGGCTCATGCCTGTAATCCCAGCACTTTGGGAGGCTGAGGGGGGCCGATCGCTTGAGGCTAGGAGTTCCAGGCTAGCCCGGCCAACATGGTGAAACCCCGTCTCTACTAAAAATACACACACAAAAAAAATTAGCTGGATGCAGTGGTACGCACCTGTTATCCAAGCTACTTGGCAGGCTGAGGCAGGAGAATCAGTTGAACCCAGGAGTCGGAGGTTGCAGTGAGCTGAGATGGCACCACCACACTCCAGCCTGGGCAACAGAGCAAGACTCTGTTTCAAAAAACAAACAAACAAAAAAACAAAGATTATAAAATGTCTTATTCTGTTTAGTGTTGCTATAAAGGAATATATGAGGCTGAGTAATTTATAAAGAAAAGAGGTTTGTTTGGTGCACAGTTCTGCAGACTGTATGAAAAGCATAATGCCAGCATCTGCTTCTGGTGAGGGCTTCAGCCTGCTTCCATTCATGGAGGAAGGTAAAGGTTATCCAGTATGTGCAGATCACATGGAAGAGAAGAAGCAAGAAGGATGGAGAACGTACCAGACTCTTTCTAACAACCAACTCGTGAGGGAACTCTCACAGGAGCTAATTAAGCAAGAACTCACTCATTACCACTGGGGCGGGGGAAAGCCATTCATGAGGGGTCCCACCCCAGACCCAAACACCTCCCATTAGGCCCCACTTCCAACACTGATAATCACATTTCTTTTCTTTTCTATTATTTAATTTTTTTTTTTTTTTTTTTAGACGGATTCTCTCTCTGTCGCCCAGGCTGGAGTGCAGTGGCACGATCTCGGCTCACTGCAAGCTCCGCCTCCTGGGTTCAAGTGATTCTCATGCCTCAGCCTCCCAAGTAGCTGGGTCTACAGGCTCCTGCCACCATGCCTGGCTAATTTTTTTTTTTTTTTTTTTTTTTGTATTTTTAGTAGAGAGAGAGTTTCACCATATTCGTCAGGCTGGTCTCAAACTCCTGTCCTCAGGTGATCCACCCACCACGGCCTCCCAGAGTGCTAGGATTACAGGCATGAGCCACTGTGCCCAGCCGAGAATCAAATTTCAACATGAGGTTTAGAGGGCCAAATATCCAAACTGTAGCACAAAGCATATATACTTTAAACTTATGTTCAGCGATTAATGTTTCAGTGTTTTAACTTAGAAATGCCTTAAACATTTCGTGAATATCTATTAATCATAACATGACTTTAAGATTAAGTTACTGAAAAAGATTTTAAAATTATGAGAATACTATTTATATATTTGTATCCCATTTACATCCACATAATTTACTCATTCTTAACAATTATGCTTACGTTGCTGGTTACACAAAGTTAGCCATCATCTCAATGATTTTCCTGCTAACCATTTTACAGCACGCAAGTGATAGACAGTTGCCACCTAAGCCAGAATGCTAAAGTTCAATACATTAGTATTTTGCTGATCAGAAGACACAGCTGTTTTTATTAAACCAACGATATTAAACTAGTCTTACTTACCAAAGATTTACCCAAGTCACACGAACAAAAAGGCATTGAGGTTAGTTTCTTTTTTTTGATAAAATATTTAAGTGCTAACTTTTTCTTTAAGCCAATTCATTATGACTCTTTCTTATATTTTGGTAGAGACTCATCACATATACATAACACATATAGACATACAGACACACAGACAGAGGCAGATCTTATAGTTTTAATAAGATTATTCATTTGTAGGTTTTCAAATAGTTTCTCTCCCCTGTTTAGACTATTAATGTCCTGATTACCTGTTCTATTGGCCTAAACAATTGTTATCTAGGCAACACCAAATTTGTACATCCAAAGGCAGCACTCTTAAAAAGGTAGAAAAGAGTGGAAAGAGGTAGAAAATTTACATGTCAAAGGCACAGAACTTACATCTCTAATTTCTAAAAATCTGAGTACTCTGCCTTCTGATATGCCTGCCTTTTTCATGGGACAAGAATTATGGCCCCAGAAGCTGCAAATATTCTCAAAAGTGGCAAAGTCTTACTAAAGATAATTCAGAATGACAATGGCTGTTATATGGAATGTTCCAGGTGAACACAAAACTGGTTATGTAAGAACTCAAGTAAGAACTTGAGACTCAAGTGCAATTTGCCATTATTTGCCAAGACAAAAAAGGTCATAGGTAAAGGCCTAGTTCAGGCAAAATGGCCAGCCAAAACACCTTATACAAAGGTAAGTCATTTTTTTTTTAAATGTAAACTTCAAGCCAATTTATTCCCCATTGTAAAAGTTCCTAATTATTTACATACAGAAAGGGAAGCACCCTTAAAAATAGATTTTCTTCGTAGATATAAATTTCTTTTACAAAGAATTTTTTTAAAAAGTCAGCTAAGTGCCAAGAAGTTGTGTTTTGGAAATCATTTAGTTGATACATAGTCTTTTCTTTTTTAAATTTTCATTTATTTATTTGTAAATAGAGATGAGGTCCCACTATGTCACCCAGGCTGCTCTTGAACTTCTGGGCTCAAGTGATCCTCCTGCCTCGGACTCCCAAAGTGCTGGGATTACAGGTGTGAGCCACTACACTCAGCCTGGTCTTTTCAACTCAACCTGTTTGTTAATCAGACAACTGACTTCGCAACACAGCCCTTGAATAAATAGGGCAAAGAAGGCATTTTCTATTCCTGGACTCATTCCTAGAACTCAATTTGATATCCCTCACAATTGAATTTTTCTTTTTTATTCCAAGAGAGAGGTTGTCCTGTAAGAGTGGGGTTTAAAGTAGAAATAGGGGCTCTGGTGTCTACTCAGACTGGATAACTGGAGGAAGCTTATCAGAGCTTCCCTTGGAGGCCCATCAGTCTTGGTGGTTAATACGAAGATTGTCAGAGGGCTGGCAGGCTCTTTTTATGAGCTTCCCTCAAAATCTTTGTGAGGGCGGCCCCCTTTCCAGTGCCCTGGTTGTTTGCACCAATGACAACAATTTTCTGGAAACCATTGTTTCAGGGGCCCAAAGGCCACCCTAGGTTGTTGGTTGCCATGGAGCTGAGGCTCTTCAAGAATGGCTTTCAATGGTCTTTTTTCAGGCTTTGCTTGGCCCATAAGTTAGGGCTTGTGAGGTAATATCATTCTGCCTCTTTCTTCCATGTTTGGGCTTCCCCAGTTCCCACACACATGCGGGTTAGTTGATAGAGATCAGATAACCCAGGGTCACAAGTTCTAGTTGAGATCCCAAATTCTTCAGAAAACTTCCGTAGGTTTTTTCTAGCTTTAGGAAAATTTTAAACTACAGCTCTGAGCTCTATTTTTATCCAGGGAATATAAGTCACTTGAGTATTATTTCCTGGAGTTTGGGGTGGTTTTCTCTTATAAGAAAACTGCTTAACTGTTTTCTTCTGAGAATATAGGCAATTCCGACAGAAAGTTAATAGATTGTGAATATTTAGGCAAAATAGGATAGAGAGGAGCAGTAGGGGTCATGTCAGTTTTACTGTCCTTGGTATGGGTGATGCCTTGCACTTTTAGCTTTTTATTAGCTCTTCACAGTGAATTTTTTAAAAAGCAATTTTAGAATCTTGTTGTCTCTTTGAGACTTCTGAATGCGTATTAGAATAATAATCCCATTCTCCCTGCCTAATTCAAGGGGCTTGAGACTCAAGTGCACTTCTTAGATAACCAGTGTTGTGTTCACCTGGAACATTCCATATAACAGCCATTGTCATTCTGAATTATCTTTAGTAAGACTTTGCCACTTTTGAGAATATCTGCAGCTTCTGGGGCCATAATTCTTGTCCATGAAAAAGGCAGGCATATCAGAAGGCAGAGTACTAAGATCTTTAGAAATTAGAGATCCCATGTTTATGTTGGCTCTTGGGTATCTCAGAGCCACGATGACTTTTGCTCTGAGACCTCACCATTGAGAAGAGAAGAAATAAAGAGGATCCCTCCAGTAATAACCACTTACTGCCACTGTTATCAGTTACCTTAGAAATGACAGTTTTGTTGCCACAGTCACTCCTCAGTCACTGCAAACCGAAAGGTGGTGTGCCCTACCACAGCACAAATTAACCTTGGTACTCCAAATGCCAAAAATATCAGAGAGCACTAATGCAAAAGAGAGCAGAACTTCTCAGGACTCCATGAGGAAGACAGGGACCTCCCCAAAAGGTAGAGCGAGCAGGGCCTTCCCTGTGCTCCTGCAGGGGTCTCAGGGTTGTCAGATCTGTCTCTTTCAGGTTCCTTCCTTGGTTGCCAGATCTGTCAAAAGAAGAAATTACAGCAAACTTAGTTTAAATACCTCAGTTGGCTTTATTTGCAATTCTAGAATTGGGCAATGCTTTATTCCATAAAAAAGAATTAGTGTTCCAATGAGCTGAGCAGAGGAGGTTGGCTTTATAGGCAAAAAAAAAAAAAAAAGGGTGGGGGCGGCTGAGGAAAGCAGAAACAAACAGCAAAAAGCAGATTGGTCTTTTCAAAGTGACTTTCCTTATGAGACAAGGACAGGGAGATGGAACTTCGGGTTAAGGATTAAAACAGAGGGAACTTTATTATCATGCTGATTGAAGACTGAAGGTGGCCCATTTGGTGAATTAGGGCCTTGGCCCCCACAATGGCAACATTGTCTGTTTCAGTAGCAGCCTAAACCAATCTGTGATGATGGCAGATCAGTTACCTCGTAGAGGGTGGGAACTGGATTTACCACACATGGCATTCCATGTGCTTGAAAGAGATGCTTGTTTGAACAATAAAGTGCTACAAATGCCTTCCGATTATAAATGGTGCTGTGACATCCACCTTGTGGTGGAAGACAAGAGTCCCCATGCTCAAACAGCAAGCACGGCAGGGGCTGGTGTGGGAGAGACAGGCACATGGAAACACAGAGCTAATGTCTCCGCCTCCAGACACCTCCTGCTGCCTTGGTGACCCCATGGAGCCTGGATCCGATGCTCTCTCCATTCCTACCACCCATCCAGAGGAGGCGCTGCAACCTCCTCCCACCCCCTCTTCCCACTCTCCCAGAGATAACAAGGAGATGGCCAACATGACCATGGCCACGCCTTCCTCGGAGTTCTACACACACAGACCAAAACGCGTATACACGTTCAGGGGTTTGTTGACAGATTTGTTTTTACTGAACTAAAATTACACAATTCTCATCACTATGCAACTTTATTACTGCTCCACTTACTTTTTCAAGGGTGTCTTTGTCCATTTTGTATTACTGTAGAGGAATACCTGAGGCTGGGTAATTTATAAAGAAAGCTCACAGTTCTGCAGGCTGTATAGGAAGCATGGAGCCAGCGTCTGCTTCTTGTGAGGGCTTCAGGCTGCCTCCACTCATAGTGGAAGAGGAAGAGGAGCCGGTGTGTGCAGAGATCATGTGGCGAGAGAGGAAGTAAAGGAGAGAGGTGCCAGGCTCTTCTTCACAATACACTGTTGTAGAAACCAACAGAGTGAGAGTTCACTCATTACTGCAAGGATGACGGCACCAAGATATTCTTGAGGGACCTGCCCCCATGACGCAAACACCTCCCACTAGGCCCCACCTCCAACACTGGAGATAAAATTACAGCATGAGATTTGGAGGGGAAAATAGCCACACTATAGCAATGGGTATCCCTACAAACTTAGTAGATTTAGATCTAATTCTATCTTGCATTTCTAATTATTTCATCCATATGCATGTACTTGGGTAGGATGGATCATTCTCTTTTTTTAATTTAAAAATTTTATTTATTTTTAATTTTTTTAATTGACAAGTAAAAATTGTATGCATTTATCATGTTCAACATGATGATGTTTAGAAATATTTTAATAAGGTGTTTATTTTATTTGGCCTTCTCCTTTCTTCCTAGGAAGCCCATATTGGCTATGGTGGTGTGTAACCTTCCATAATTCTCTGCTTGAGTGCACATGTACTAATGTGTACGGATACAGAATGTGTGCACATATCTAGGGTTTTCGTCAGTGTTTACTTCTAAAGATGGCATCATAGGGAAGGAAAAATAATTTTCTCCTTCACCCTTCATGAGTTCTTACCAGGACTTCTTGTAACAAAAGACAGATAACAAGAGAAACAAACAAAAGTTTAATCATATGTATCCTTCCTGTATATATGGGGGATAACCAGGGAGTTGAGCCAATCTCTTTTTTTTATTCCTTTTGAGATGGAGTTTCACTCTTGTTGCCCAGGCTGGAGTGCAACGGCACGATCTTGGCTCACTGCAACCTCCGCTGCCTCCCAGATTCAAGTGGTTCTCCTGCCTCAGCCTCCCAAGTAGCTGGGATTATAGGCATGGGCCACCACACCCAGCTAATTTTTTGTATTTTTGGTAGAGATGGGGTTTCTCCATGTTGGTCAGGCTGGTCTCAAACTCCCGACCACAGGTGATCTGCCCACCTTGGCCTCCCAAAGTGCTGGGATTACAGGTATGAGCCACCTTGCCCAGCCAAGTCAGTCTCTTTAGTAGATCTCAAAGAGTGGTCTTAGACTTCAGGTTTAAATACCAACTTTTTCTGAAACCAAGAAGGATGGGTGTGGGGAAAGACTTGGTTAAAATGAGATGGCCCAGGAAAATCACTGGAAAACCAGAGGTTAGGTTTGTTACACAGATTGAAGTAGGTGCCTTCTGCATTGACTGAGTCTCTGGTGATTTAGTTACTCTTCTTTTCCTGGTGCAGAGAGGCAGACACCCTTACAAATGGAGATTTCCTTTATAGATTTAAATTTCCCTTGCAAAAGGGTAACTTCTATGGTGTTTTTCAAAGCTTTCCCTGTGCCTGCAGTTTCTTGAAATAGCCAGCTCAAAATAACCCTTATGCCAAAGAGGCATATGTGGGGTGGCATATTCTGGTCTCCTATAGTCATATTTTGGGTTGGCATGTCCTGAACCCCATTAGCATCATAACTAATATGCTTCTCTGCATTTTAGAACATAGATGATTAAGATTCTTAGAAGCAGTCCAATCCCTTCATTTGAGGAAACTGAAATCCAGAAAGGGGTGACCTGCTGAACTTGGCTAAGCCCAGCCCAACCTGAGCCTGTCCCATTCCCCTTCCTTCTCAACACTTCAGCCACACGGGCCTCCGGCGGCTTCCATCCACCCGTCCAGAGAGGGGGCGTTTGCATGGACTGCCAGGGCATCCTCTTCCCAGAGGGCCGCTTACTTGCTCAATTACTTGGGTCACCTCTGTCTTAAAGAGCTACTCCCATGGACTTCCCTTCCCTTTTTCTCCCCTCCCAGCCCTTATCACTGCCCTATATGATTATCTACCTGTTTATGCATCCCCAGGCCCACTTGAGGAAAAGCTCCAGAGGGCAGGCTCTGTCTCTATGTCCTAGCCCCACAAATACTTTCCATGTGCCATCTCGAGAGCCAAGGGGATCTTGTCTGGAGAAGCTCTAGGTTGGATGGGGCCTCTCCATTGTCTATTGTGTCCTTTTCCTTCAGTTTCCCACCCCCTCCCAATTTTTTTTTGTTTTGTTTTGTTTTTGAGACAGTCTCGCTCTGTCACCTAGGCTGGAGTGTCGTGGTACAATCTTGGCTCACTGTAACCTCCGCCTCCCAGGTTCAAGCACTTCTCCTGCCTCAGCCTCCTGACTAGCTGGGACTACAGGCACGTGCCATGGGCTCATTTTTTGTATTTTTAGTAGAGACGGGGTTTCACCATGTTGGCCAAGCTGGTCTTGAACTCCTGACCTCAAGTGATCTGCCTGCCTTACCCTCCCAAAGTGTTGACTACAGGTGTGCACCATCGGCTAATTTTTTTTACTTTTGGTAGAGACGGAGTTTCACCATGTGGATCATGCTGTTCTCCAACTCCTGACCTCAAGTGATCCACCTACCTCAGCCTCCCAAAGTACTGGGACTACAGGAACACGCCACTGGCTAATTTTTTGTATTTTTAGTAGAGACAGGTTTTTGCCACTTTGGCCAGGCTGGGTCTTGAACTCCTGACCTCTCAAGTGATCCACCCACCTCAGCCTCCCAAAGTGCTAGGATTACAGGTGTGAGCCACCACGCTCGGCCACTTCAGTTTCCTTATTGCAGCCTGACTCCCAGGGTCAGTGTCTCTAAATTCCTCAGGGGTCACAGAGACTGTCTGAAGAGGATTCATGACAAAATGAGTGAAATGCATCTGCAATCCAGTTTTACTGTATTAGTCTGTTCTCACGCTGCTAATAAAGACATTCCTGAGACTAGGTAATTTTAAAAGGAAAGACATTTAATGGACTTACATTTCCACATGGCTGGGGAGGCCTCATAATCATGGCAGAAGGCGAAGGAGAAGCAAAGCTGTCTTACATAGCAGCAGGCAAGAGAGAGTGCAGGGGAACTGCCCTTTATAAAACCATCAGGTCTCGTGAGATGTATTCACTACCACGGGAACATCGCAGGAAAAACCCACCCGCATGATTCAATTACCTCCCACTGGGTTCCTCCCATGACACATGGGGATTATGGGAGCTACAATTTAAGATGAGATTTGGGTGGGGACGCAGCTGAACCATATCACTGGCGCCCTGTCGGGAACTAGTGATGCTCAAAGTAAAGATGCCAGAGGTCTTCACCCAGAAGGAGAGTCCAGAACCCACCACAATGTGGCTTCCTTCCCTTGTGTCTTACATGCCCTCACGTCCTCTGAAGCAAATATACTTTTTCATATGCGTTATCACAGCGACAAACAAAAGAGACATCAGGCAGTGGTACTCGGAGCCCTCATTTCACTGGGTAGCCAGTGGCTACTCTGTTGCAGGACTAGGGCTCCTTGGGTAGTAACTGAAAGAAATAGATTATGTCCAGCCATGTGTGGACTGCAGCTGGGGCTGGAGCCCTGAATCAGGAGCCGAGCACTTGAGCTTTCAGGGTGCAGGGCCTGTGGGAAACGGGCCATGGACCTCCTCAGGGGGATGGAGGCCCCTCAGTCAGGAGGTGCAAGAAAGAGGAGCTGCTTTTGGGGTCACAGAGGGGCCAGGGGAGGCAGAGCTTGTGCCCAACCTTGGGGTCAACCCGGCTGCCAATAGGCCCATGCAAACCCAAGACAGTGGGCCATCAGGAAGTCACTGTGGAGGGGTAATCCGCGTAATGGCCCAGAACACGGCATAACAGCTGGCTGTGGCTAATGCTCCTCAATATCTGCTTTTATGTGATTAATGGCTGTGGATAAAACCTTGATCCCAGGAAAGCAGGCCCAGCGGCTAAGCCTAGCCAAGAGCATCACTTTGGTTATGCTGGGAGCCCGAGTCATTTTGGCGATTTTCATTTTAACCAAGCTGTCATTTTAGTATGTGAGGAAAAAAAATAAAAGTGGTAGGAACTACACTCACAGAGAGCCCAGAGAGGGGGCAGCAGGGGGGTGGGGGCGAGCCTGGTGCTGGAAGTGTGAAAACAGCTGGGGGCCCAAGTGCCCTGACTCCCCTGGCCACCCACTCACTGCTTCCACCCACTCTCACCTCCCTTGGGTTCACACTATCTCCCCGGACCCCTCCCTGACCCCTCCAGTCTAACCAGTGATCAGAGGATGTTTCTGCCACTACAGCAGTCCCCCCTTCATCCACAGGGGATGCCTGAAAGGGTAGCTGGTACTGAACCTGATGGCTGTCAATCAGAACACATCGCTGTCCATGTCTTCCACCCACAAACGTAATGCCTTTTCCATCTTAACTAAGCTCTTATCGCACATGGTGGCTGAAACTTTGGCAGTTTGAAGTGCGATAGCAAAACTTGCACACATTTTTTTTCCTTCTTCATAATTTCACACATAGAAGATTCGTTCTTACCATAGATCTTAGCAAACTAAGCATATGCTTTTTTCCCTTCAGTTGAGGACTTTCACCTTTTCACTGAAAGGAAGCACTGTGCTCGTCTCTTTGGCATATCTGAATTGCCAGCATCACTACTTTTGCGCGTTGGGGCTGTGATTAAGTAGCATAAGGGTGACCTGAACACAAGCACTGTGCTGCCGCGACAGTCGCTCTAAGTGGCTGATGGTTGGTGTAAACAACACAGATATGCTGGATGAAGGGAGGATTCATGCCCAAGACAGGGCAGAGCAGCATGCAATTTAAAACCTATGAATTGTCCATTTCTGGAGTTTTCTATTTGACCCTGGATAACACCCCAGAAAGTGAAACTGCAGATAAGAAGGACTACTGATTTGCACATCTTTTTTTCTGTGCCTGATTGTAACCGTTGCCCAACGGATTCTCCTTGCCCTCTGCCTAGACAGAGCCAATTTATCAAGACAGGGGAATTGCAATGGAGAGAGTTTAATTCACGCAGAGCTGGCCGTACGGGAGACGGGAGTTTTATTATTACTCAAATCAGTCTCCCTGAACATTTGGAGACTAGGGTCTTTTAAGGATAATTTGGCAGGTAGCGGGCCCGGGAGTGCGGAGCATTGATTGGTTGGACTGGAGATGAAATCATAGAGGGGCAAAGCTGTCCTCCCACACTGCAGTTCCTGGGTGGGGGCCACAAGACCAGATGAACCTGATTACCACCAGTCTGGGTGGCATCAGCTGGTGCATCAGAATGCAGGGTCTACAAAATATCTCAAGCACTCATCTTAGGTTTTACAACAATGGTGTTATTTCCAGAAGCAATTTGAGGAGGTTTGGAATCTTGCAGCCTCTGGCTTCATGACTCCTGAACCTTATTTCTAATCTCGTAGCTAATTTGTTAGTCCTACAAAGGCAGATTGGTCCCTAGGGAAGAAGAGGATTTGTTTTCGAAAAGGGCTGTTATCATCTTTGTTTCAAAGTTAAACTATAAACTAAGTTCCTCCCAAAGTTAGTTCAGCCTACACCCAGGAATGAACAAGGACAGTTTGGAGGTTAGAAGCAAGATGGAGTCGGTTAGATCAGGTCTCTTTCACTGTCATCACTTCCTCAGTTACAAATTTTGCAAAGGTGGTTTTATGATCTCTTTTGCTTCTCATTTTGACCCTGTAAATAGCAGGGTGGGGTGCACAAAGGTCAGATGCCAGGTAAGACACTGGGAAGGTCCTGGAGGTCCCAATGCGCCCGGCATTAACCCTTCAGTTGCTGGGCCATGAAGATGTGTCCAGGAGTTTCGGGGGAGCCACACCACCCAGGCAGCTCTGAGCAGTGGCTACTTCCCAATCAGTGTGGAACACCCTGAAGTCTTTGTCCTGGAAGAGCATCCCTGCTGAAGACCAGCCCTGCCCAGGACATGGAGGAAGTGGATGCTTTGGTTCCAAATCACAGATGGGAAAACTAAGGCTCAGAGAGCGTATGGAGTCTGCAGAATGTCCCTGACAGAGTCAGTCACTGGTTGAATTTCACATATTCTCTCT
Organism: Gorilla gorilla gorilla; assembly: GCF_029281585.2. Taxonomy (NCBI): domain Eukaryota; kingdom Metazoa; phylum Chordata; class Mammalia; order Primates; family Hominidae; genus Gorilla; species Gorilla gorilla. Next base: position 32,623,606 of record NC_073240.2, read on the forward strand.
TCTCTGCTAAGGTGGCCTACCGGAACCCATGGCCATTGGCCCACAGTGGGCTTTCACTCACTGTCCAGTGTTCTGTAATACCTGGGCAAGGAGGGAACCACACACGGGTGTCAGATGCCCCCAAAGTGACCACAGACAGCTGACACAAACATCTGGGCTATGTTTAGCATATACTACGGTTGTATGCCAGGATTCTCCGTAATACACACACCCTTTACTCCTTTCTATCCCTCTGCTCCCATTTATAAGACCATTCTAAGCAATGGTATTTGTTGAACCACTTAAAATGGCCATCTTTGTAGGTCAAAATAGTCAGATAGCAGCAATTTCATGTATTTTTCAGGAAGTTGACAAACTACAGCTGAGTATCAGGTCGGCACTGGAGGCGGCCAGGTGGGGGCAGCAGAGAGCTGAGCTGGCAGAAACCGGGGCTCACAGGCGGTGAGGTTCTGTCAACGGAGCTGCAAGAGAAGTAACCCTGCAGGGTCTCACCAAATGACCCAAAGTGGAAAGGGCCAGGCGGCCCGGGTCCCTTAGCTGCACAGATCTGCGCAGTAAGCACAAGTCAGCACTGTTGCTGTGGCACTGGCACCATCAGTACTTGACCTAGGATCACCTGCCATGTCTAGTCCTGCCAACCTTCAAGACCGAGCTTCCAGTACAAGGGACCTGCCCAGCTCCAGCTCCTCCTGACCACAGTCCACAGTGGAGAAATGATACAGCACTTGTCCAAAAACAGCGCTACACGAAGCTCCAATGGCTGATCCACATGCCATTCTCTGTGATTGAGCCTTTGACTCGTGAGCCTCCAGCAGGCTTCCTTTCCCCTCCTGCAAGCTCCCGAGGAGGCTGCCACCGGAATGGCATGTGGCCATCAGCACTGGCTGGAAGCGCTGATGATGCACTCTCAACCAGTGCAGTGATGCAGCCACCTCTGACTGGAAGCCGGAGAGGGGGGGGCTTTCATCTGAATTAGCTACAAAATTTGCTGAGTTCTGTGCAAAATAAAAATGCTGGCCCTCTGTTCAAAAACCGTAAAGAATTTCAAGATGGCAACAGCAAGGTATAAAACCAAATGCAAGTTTCTGACGGCAGGGCCCCATGAGCCTGCACAGGTCGCCCACCCAAGGGGCCAGCCCTGGCATTTGTCTTGAGTGGAGAGCCTGTCTGGAGTGGTATGGGGTGTGTTGGGGCTGCCTCTGCATGTCTGCCTATGCCCGTCAGTGATGCGGTGGCTTCATGGCTCTGGAAGCAGAGAATCCCTGGCACATCCCCATCCAGCACCGTCTCCCCCAGTTGTGAGCAGGAAGGGGGTTGTGGCACCTGAAATAAGAATGCAAAGAGCTCCCGAGGCTTGGGGGTGGTGTTGGGCACCCTCCTGGCGATATGGGGTGTGCACCTGTGCAGCTGGCCAGGTGACCAGCATCCCTTATGGTTCATGAGTCAGGAGCAGGGCTCAGAGAGAAGAATTCAGAGCAAAGACAGACGATGCAGCCCACAAGCGAAAGAGACGGGCAGGCTAGAAAATGTGGGAGGGGCCAGAGCTCCACGGCAGCCGGTGGGCACAGCCCAGGACAGGGGGATGGCGTTCTCACCCCACAGTCATTAACTATTGAACATTGATTGATAGTGATTGTTGAATACTGTAAATATTGCTCCTGGGTGCCAGTGGGTTGGTTGCCCCCAGAGACAGTCACCAATCCTGAGCTCATGGGAATAGGAGGGGAGCCCTTACCCTGTGTGCCGTGGTTAACGCACTGGTCAGCAGAGCGGGGAGGGGAGGCACAGGTCAGGGTCTGCAGATAATAAAGATCCAGTCCAGATAATAAAGATCTGGTTTCAGCCCTGGCTCTGCCTTGGACCAGCTCTGCTATGTCAGCCAAGTTACCACCTCTCTGAGTCTGAGGGAAAGAATGCCAGCGCTTTCTCCTGGACTCCAGGCACAGACCCCACGAGCTACAGGGACCTCCACTTCCAGGCCCCTTGGCATCGCTTTAACACTTAAACCCCACTGGTTCGCGTCCTTGTTTCTCATCCTCTGGGAGCCGAGCGCCTGCCTCATTTCTGGGGCTCCCTGGCTGCCCTCGTTTCACAGTCACTGCTGGTTCCTGTGAGATCTAGATGCTCACCCTCCACCCCTTCCACCCAGCGCCTCTTGAAGCTCTGGTAGCTCTGCCTTCTCGCCACCCTGTCCCACCCAAGTATGGAACTGAGCTCTTTGTGACTCCACAAAACAAGACTTAGCTGAGGAAGTTGTGTGAGGTCAAGTTGTAGTGAAGGTTTGAGAACGACTGTGGAACCCAAACGGAATGTTAGCCTCACCACCTCCCTGTCCTGGGCTGCCCTCAGCTGCCACAGGGCCACCTTCCCACTTTCACCACATTTTTCTCTTGTGGAATTTTGAATTCTCTTGTGTTATTTGGCTTTGTTTTGAATTCCCCTGTCTGAGCCCTTCTCCTCAGAATTCTGCCTTCTGCAGAAGCTCAGCGGTTAAGATGCTTTTCTGGTAAACTAAAGGCCACCTGCCCCTGGGGACTGGTAGGCCTTTGGCCACTCTGAATTGCACCCAGATGGCAGCTGCCCGCAAGAGGCCCCAAGTAGCAGAGAATGAGAAACATACACAAACTGACTGGGCATCCTTGGAGATACCACGAGATAAGCTTTGCAATGGCCTCTTCTCCACAGTCAAGGTCAGGAATCACCTAGAAACCCAGAAGGAATGAGAAATCTCAAGACTTCAGCCTGGGGCCTTCACAAACCAGCTTCATGGGGCAAATTGCTTAACACCTTGATTTCTCCAGCTGAGAAATGGGGATACTAGCACCCTTTCCATTAACTTCTACAGTTATGAATATCATAAGGCAAATGCATTTCTTTTTGTTTGTTTGTTTGTTTGTTTGTTTTGAGACAGAATCTTACTCTGTCGTCTAGGCTGGAATGCAGTGGCACGATCTCAGCTCACTGCAACCTCCACCTCCCGGGTTCAAGCAATTCTCGTGCCTCAGCCTCCTGAGTAGCTAGAATTGCAGGCGTTCGCCACCACACCTGGCTAACTCTTGTATTTCCTTTAGTAGAGACGGGGTTTCACCATGTTGGCCAGGCTGGTCTCGAACTCCTAACTTCAAGTGATCTGTCTGCCTTGGCCTCCCAAAGTGCTGGGATTACAGGCTTGAGCCACTGCGCCTGGCCGGCAAATGCATTTCTAAAGTGCTTTGAAAAGCAAGCCATTTCTCAAATGCCTAATAAAAAAAATCTTCTGGCAACTCACCCAGCCTACACTGCCAGCATCAGCTCCATCCTCCCAGCTCCTGGCCACCACCTCCTAGGACACTGGACCCACGCTAAGAGACCATAGGTACTTCTAACCCTGCCAAGGATGGGAGAGTTGTGAAAGGAAGAGGAGTGGGGAGGAGAAGGGAACATCTACCAAACTGGGTTCTGTGTGCACATGCATTGATCACAGGAGGTATCCATAAGAGAGAGCCACACATCCCCACGGGAGTTTCGCAGTGGCTTCCTGCAGTTGTTGGATGCAGTCTTCTATGAATGCTCTTTGGTCAGTTTTGTAAACTGCATTCTTCAAATCTGTATCCTTCTTGAATTTGTTATCTGTTTTATTATCAATTACTGTGAAAGATGTATTTAAATTTCTTATTATGATTTCTTATCGTGATTATGCCAATTTTTACTCTTTTTATTTTGTTTTGTTTGTTTCTTTCTTTCTTTTTGTTTGTTTTTTGAGACGAAGTTTCACTCTGTCCCCCAGGCTAGAGTGCAGCGGTGTGATCTTGGCTCACTGCAATCTCTGCCTCCCGGGTTCAAGTGATTCTCCTGCCTTAGCCTCCCGAGTAACTGGGATTACGGGTGCCCGCCACCATGCCCGGCTATTTTTTTGTATTTTTAGTAGAGATGGGGTTTCACCATGTTGGCCAGGCTAGTCTCGAACTCCTCACCTCAAGTGATCCACCTGCATCAGCCTGCCGAAGTGCTGGGATTACAAGCGTCAGCCACTGCACCCGGCCATACTCTGTGTGATTTTAATTTGTATTATTAGGTGCTGTTTTTTAGTTATATTATTAGGTGCATACACATTTTAATTTTAATTTTTTAATAATTTTTTTGAGATGAGGTCTCGCTATGTTGCTCAGGCTTGTTTTGAACTCCTGGGCACAAGGGGTACACCCACTTCAGCCTCCCGAAGTGCTGGGGTTACAGGCATGAGCCACTGAGCCCGGCCTAAAATTCTTATAATGCTCTGGTCAACTGAATCATTTCTTACTACCTTTTCTCTTTATCTTAGTCGTTCTCTTTGCCTTAAAGTCAACTTTGCCTGAGATTAGTTATATCTCTTTCCATCCTTTTGGTTTTAAACCTGCTATATCCTTGTATTTATGTTGGTCTTTTGTAAATAGAATATGTTAGCTTTCGGGTTTTCTTTTTTGTATATAGAGCATGAAAATTTTGGCCTTTTATCAAGAGCATTTATTCTATTTACATAGAATTTAAATTCTAACATTGTTATAGAAATCCACCATTTACCATGCATGTGCTTTCTTTTTTTCCCACCTGTTCTACGTCCCTATTTCTCTCATTTTCTGTCTTCTTTTATATTGATTATTTTTATTCCTATGTTTGTCTCTCTATTGAATTGAAAGTTACACATTCTTCTCCTATAATTGTATTGTTTGCTTGGGATTGTAGCGGCATTCTTGGCTTATCAAAGTTACTGTCAATTAGGATTTTTACCCTTTCCAGTCAATATAAAGACCTTAGAATTCTAACTCCATTTATCCCCTTTCAGCATATGTGCTATTGTTGCATGTACTCTTTTAATAGCTAGAATTTCTTTTTCAGAGTAGTTTTAGGTTTGCAGAAAATTGAGCATGTAGTACAGAGAGCTCCCATGTACCTCCTGTCTCCCCCTCACAGCTGTCCCAGTTAGCAACATCTTGCATGGTGTATATTTGTTATAACTGAAGCGCCAATATTGACACATTACTATTAACCGAAGCCCAGAGTTTACATTGTAATTTACTCTTTGTGTTGTACATTCTGAGTTTTTTTGTTTTTTGTTTTGTTTTGTTTTTTTGAGACACAGTCTTGCTCTGTCACCCAGGCTGGAGTACAGTGACACGTTCTTTGTTCACTGCAACCTCCTCCGCCTCCCAGGTTCAAGCAATTCTCCTACCTCAGTCTCCCAAGTAGCTGGGATTACAGGCATGCGCCACCACACCCGGCTAATTTTTTGTATTTTTGAAAGAGACAGGGTTTCACCATGTTGGCCAGGCTGGTCTCGAACTCCTAACCTCAGGTGATCCGCCCACCTCGGCCTCCCAAAGTGTTGGGATTACAGGCATAAGCCACTGCGCCCAGCCCATTCTTAGTTTTGACAAAACTTAATGTCAGGTATCCACCCACCGTTACCATATCATACAGAATAGTTTCACTGCCCTAAAAATCCCCTGTACTCCAACTGTTCATCCCGCCCTGTCTTCCCCCGAAACCCTGATATTCACTGATCTTTTTAATGTCTCTATAATTTCGCCCTTTCCAGAATTGGAATCATACAGTATGTAGCCTTCTCAGATTGACTTTTTTTTTTTTTTTTTTTTTTGAGACAGAGTCTTAACTCTGTCATCCAGGCTGGAGTACAATGGTGCGATCCTGGGTCACTGCAACCTCCGCTTCCCGGGTTCCATCTATTATCCTGCCTCAGCCTCCCAAGTAGCTGGGATTACAGGTGTGCACCACCACGCCTGACTCATTTTTGAATTTTTAGTAGAGAGAAGATTTCACCATGTCAGCCAATCTGGTCTTGAACTCCTGGCCTCATGTGATCTGCCTGACTTCGCCTCCCAAAGTGGTGGGATTATAGGCATGAGCCACTGTGCCTGGCCTCAGATTGATTTCTTTGACTAAGCAATATCATTTAAGGTCCTGCAAATCTTGGGGCCTGATGGCTTATTTATTTATTTATTTATTTATAGACGGAGTCTCACTCTGTCATCCCTGCTAGAGTGCGATGGCACGATCTCGGCTCACCGCAACCTCTGCCTTCCAGGTTCAAGTGATTCTCCTGCTTCAGCCTCCCAAGTAGCTGGGATTGCAGGTGTGCACCACCACGCCCAGCTAACTTTTGTATTTTTTACTAGAGATGAGGTTTTACCATGTGGGCCAGTCTAGTCTCAAACTCCTAACCTCAGACTACATGCCCACCTTGGCCTCCCAAAGTACTGGGCACCACACCCAGCCCCGATGGCTTCTTTCTTTTTAGCACTGAATAATGCTCCATTGTCTGGAGGTACTGCATGTACCCATTGAAGGACATCTTGCTTGCTTCACATTTTTAGCAATTATGAATAAAGCTGTCATAGACATTTGTGTGCAGGTTTTGGTGTGGGCATACATTTTGAATTTGTTTGAGTAAATGCCTAGGAGACCATTTTCTGGATCATAAGATAAGACTATGTTTAGTTTTATAAGAAACTGCCAGACTGTCTTACAAAGTGGCATTCCAACCAGCAATGAATCAGTTTCTGCTGCTCTGCATTCTCCTAGCATTTGAAATTGTCAGTTTTTTGGGTTTTAGCCATTCAAATAGATGCGTAGTAGTATCCCATTTTTCCTTATATTCCCAATAACAAATGATGTTACAATTCCCATTATTCCTGATAAAAAATGATATTGAGCATATTTTCATATGCTTATTTACCATCTGTATATCTTCTTTAGTGAGGTGTCCAAATCTTTTGCCCATATTTTTAATTGGGCTATTTGTTTTCTTATTGTTGAGTTTTAGGAGTTCAACGTATATTTTGGATACAAGTCCTTTATCAAATGTGTGTTTTGCAAATATTTTCTCCTAGTCTCTGTTTTTTAAATGTACATAGCCATGTCTTTTACAGAGCAGAAGTTTTTCATTTTAGTAAAGTTTATCAATTTTTTTCTTTCCTAAGCCATTCTTTTGACATTGCATCTGAAAAGTCATCGCCAAACTCTAGGTCTCCTGGATTTTCTCCTATGATATCCTCTAGATGTTTTATAATTTTATGTTTTACATTTAGGCCTGTGAGCCACTTTAATTTTTGTGAATGGTGTAAGGTCAGTGTCTAGATTCATTTATTTCCATGTGGATCTCAGTTGTCCCAGCATCATTTGTTGAAAAGACCATCCTTTCTCCATTGGATTGCCTTTGCTCCTTCGTCAAAGATCAGTTTATTGCATTAGTGCAGGCCTATTTCTGGGCTGTCTGCTCTGTTGCATTTAATTTTTGTGTGTGTGTATTATTTCACCAATACCACACTGTCTTAATTATTATAGCTTTATAGTAAATCTTGAGGTTGGGTAAGGTCAGTCCTCTGAGTTTGTTCTTCTTCAGTATTACGTTGCTTATTTTAGGTCTTTTACCTTTCCGTATAAACCTTTGAATGAGTTTGTCAGTATCCCCCCTGACCCAAATAACTTACTTGCCGGGGTTTTGACTGGGGTTCATTGCATCTATAGATCAAGTTGGGAAGAGCTGACCTCTTAACAATATTGAGTTTTCCTATCTATGAACATGAAATATCTCTTCATTTATTTATAACTTATTTGATTTCTTTCATCACAGTTTTATAGTTTTCCTCATGTATATCTTGGACATATTTTGTTAAATTTATTACTAAGTACTCTATTCTTTGGTACTAGTGTAAAAGATATTATGTTTTTATTTGAAATTCCAGTTGTTCATATCTGGTATATAGGAAAACAACTGACTTAAATCTATTAACCTTGTATCCAACAAACTTGCTGTTATCACCTATTAGTTCCAAGAGTTTTTTGGTTGATTCTTTGGAATTTTCTAGATAAACCATCAAGTCATCTGTGAGCAAAGACAGTTTTATTCCTTCCTTTCCAATTTTGCATAACTTTTATTTCTTTTTCTTATCTTATTGCATTAGCTGTAATTTTCAGTATGATGTTGAAAAGGAGTAGTAGGAGGGGACATTCTTACCTTATTCCTTATTTTAGTGGGAAAGCTTCTGGTTTCTCACCATTAAGTATGGTGTTAGCTGTAGGTTTTGTTGTAGTTGTTCTTTATCAAGTTGTGGAAGTAACCATCTATTCTTAGTTTGCTGAGAGTTTTTATTATATACAGGTATTGGATTTTCTCAAATGCTCTTCTATGCATTTTATGTTATTAATATGATCATGTGATTTTTCTTCATCCTGTGGATGTGATGAATTACAATGATCGATTTTTAGACATTGAATCAGCCTTGCATATCTGGGATAAATCTAATTTGGTCATAGTGTATAACTATATGTATTGTTCTTTATACATTTCATACACTAGTTTGATTTACTAATATTTTGTTGAAGAATTTTTGCATTTATGTTCATGAGAAATATTGGCTATAGTTTCTTTTTTTTCTTATAATGTCTTGGTTTGGTTTTGATATTAGGGAAATGCTGGCCTCATACAATGTTAGGAACTATTCCTTCTGCTTCCATTTTGTGGAAAAGATGGTGGAGAATTGGTATATTTTCTTCCTCAAACTTATGGTATAATTCACCAGTGAAACATCTAGGCCTGGTGCTTTCTGTAGGGGTAGCTTATTAGTTATTGACTTAATTTTTAATAGATATTGCCTATTCAGGCGACCTATTTCTCATTGTATGAGTTTTGAAAGATTGTGTGTTTCAAGGAATTTGTTTATTTCATCTAAGCTATTAAATTTGTGGACACAAATTTGTTCATGTTATTCCTTTATTATCCTTTTAATGTCCATTGGATCAGCAGTGATGGCCTTTCTTTGATTTCTCATATCAGTGACTGCATCTGATCTCTTTGGTTAACTTGACTAGAGATTCATCAATTTTATTGATCTTTTCAAAGAATCAGCTTTAGTTTTCTCTACTGATTTCCTGTTTTTAATTTCATTGATTTCTGCATTGATTTTTATTTCTTTTTCCTGCTTGTATTAGTTTTAATTTGTTCTTCTTTCTACTTTTCTAAGGTGAAAACTTAGATTACCGGTTTTAGATCTTTCTTTGTTTTTTTTTTTTTTTTTTTTTGAGATGGAGTCCTGCTCTGCGCCCAGGTCAGAGTGTAGTGGCACATCTTGGTTCACTGCAACATCTGCCTCCTGGGTCGAAGCAATTCTCTGCCTCAGCCTCCCAAGTAGCTGGGATTACAGGCACCCACCACCATGCCTGGCTAATTTTTGTGTTTTTAGTAGAGACGGGTTTCACCATCTTGGCCAGGCTGGTCTTGAACTTCTGACCTCGTGATCTGCCCACCTTGACCTCCCAAAGTGCTGGGATTACAGGCGTGGGCTCCTGCACCAAGGAGATCTTTCTTTTTTTCTAATACATACATTCAATACTACAAATTTCTCTCTAAGCACTGCTTTCACTGCATTCCCACACATTTTGGTAAATTGTGTTTTCATTTTCATTTAGTTCAAAATGTTTTAAAATTTTTCTTTGACTCCTGTTATTTAGAAGGGTATTGTTTACTCTCCAACTATTTAAGGATTTCCCAGATATCTTTCGGTAATTTTTTTTTTTTGGTCTAATTCCATTGTGGTCTGAGAGCATACTTCGTGTGATTTTTATTCTTTAATTTTGCTGGGGTGTGTTTTGTCTCAGAATGTTGTCTTTCTTGCTGAATGTTTCATGTGAGCTTGAGAAGAATGTGTATTCTGCTGTAGTTGGATGAATTATACTGTAAATGTCAATTAGATTAAGTTAATAGATAGTACTGTTAAATGCAACTATATCCTTACTAATTTTCCCTGTGTTGGATCCATAAATTACTGATAGATGTGTTTTGGAGTCTCCTACTACAACAGTGGATTTTTATATTTCTCCTTGCAGTTCTGTAAGTTTTTGCCTTTTTCAAATTGACATCGTTGTTAGACACATACACATCAAAAATTCTTACATCTTCTTGCAGAACTGACCCCTTTATTATCATTATGTAATGTCCTATTTATCCCAATAAGTTCCCTTTTTCTGCTTTACCTGGAATTAATATAGCTACTCCAGCTTTCTTTTGACTAATTATAGCATGGTATATCTTTCCCTATATTTTAACTTTTAATTTGCTATATCTTTATATTTAAAGTGGACATTATAAATGGGAGCTAAACAATGGGTAAAAAAAAGAAAAAAGAAAAAAATGTAAAATAAAGTGAACAACATAGAGTTGGGTCTTATTTTTATTATCCACTCTTGACAGCCTCTGCTTTTTAGTTGGTGTATTTAGGCCACTTACATTTATAGTAATTATTAATATAGTCAGATTAATATCTATCATATTTGTAACCATTTTCTATGTATTACATTTGTCTTTTCTTCCCTTCTTTTTCTGCCTTCTCTAGTTTCAACTGAGCATTTTATATAATTCCACGTTCTCTCTTCTCTTACCATATTAATTATCTTTTTAGTGGTTGCTCTAGAGTTTGCAGTATACATTTAAAACTAACCTAAACCCACTTTCAATTAACACTATATCACTTCATGAGTAGTGCAAGTAGTTTATGGCAGAGTATTTCCAATTTTACACTCCTGTTCCTTATAACATCATTATCATTTATTTTCCTTATATATGTTATAATCACCAAATACATTGTTGTTATTATTTTTGTACAAACAGTTATCTGTTAGATAAATTAAGAAAAAATAAAAGGTTTTACTTTACCTTTATTTATTTCTTCTCTAACACTCTTCATTTATGCAGATTTGAGTTTCTGACCCATATCTTTTCCTTCTCTTGAATAACTTCTTTTAGCATTTTTCACAAAGTAGATGTACTGGTGACAAATTTCCTCAATTCTGTTTGTCTGAAAATATCTTTATCTCTTTTTCACATCTGAAGGATAATTTCTCTGGATACAGAATCTAGGTTGTTGGTTTGTTTCTTTCAACATTTGAAATATTTCTTCTCATTTTCTTCTTGCCTTCATGGTTTCTGACAAGAATGCTGATATAGGTTTTACCCTTGTTCCTCTATAGATAAGTTTATTTATTTATTTATTTATTTATTTTTGAGATGGAGTTTCACTCTTGTTGCCCAGGCTGGAGTGCGATGGTGTGATTTCGGCTCACCACAACCTCTGCCTCCTGGGTTCAAGCAATTCTCCTGCCTCAGCCTCCCGAGTAGCTGGGATTACAGGCATGCACCACCATGCCCAGCTAATTTTTTGTATTTTTAGTAGAGACGGGTTTTCTCCATGTTGGTCAGGCTGGTCTTGAACTCCTGACCTCAGGTGATCTGCCCACCTCGGCCTCCCAAAGTGCTGGTATTACAGGCGTGAACCACTGCGCCCGGCCGGTAAGTTATTTTTTAATCTGTCATGTAACGGACTGAATGCTTGTGTCCCTTCCCCATCAAATTCATGTGTTGAAACCCTAATCCCAATGTGATGGTAATTATAGGTGAGATCTTTGGGGAGTGATTGAGTCATGAAGACAGAACCTTCATGAATGGGATTCATGCCCTTATCAGAAAAGACCAGAGAGCCAGCTAGCTTGCTTTCCACTATGTGAGGATACAATGAGAAGCTGGCAATCAGTCTTCTCAGCTTCTTGGCCTTTTGGGTAAGATCAAGTGAGAAGTTGGCAATCTTCAACCCAGAAGAGAGTTCTAACCCAACCATGGGGCACCCTGATCTTGGACCTTCAGCCTGAGAACCGTGAGAAATAAATTTCTGTTGCCACTCATTCTACAATATTCTCTCATAGCAGCCCAAACTGACTAAGACATCTTGTTTTTTTTTCCGAAGTTTTCTCTTTGTCTTTGGTTTTCTATAGTTTGAACACGATAGGTCCACATATTTTGGTATTTATCATGTTTAATGTTTTTCAACATTTCTGGTTCAGTGGTTTGGTGTCTGCCCTTAATTTTGGAAAATTCTCAGACATTGTTACTACAAATATTTCTCCTGTTCCTTTCCCTCTTTCTTCTCCCTCTGGTATTCATATTACATGTACGATACAGCTTTTTATTTATTTATTTTTATTATATAGTTTTTGAGACAGGGTCTGGCTCTGTCACTCAGGCTGGAGTGCAGTGGTGCAATCTCAGCTCATTGCAACCTCTGCCTCCTGGGTTCAAGGGATTCTCATGCCTCAGCTGCCCGAGTAGTGAGATTACAGGCATGCACCACACCTAGCTAATTTTTTGTATTTTTAGTAGAGATGGGGTTTCACCACGTTGGCCAGGCTGGTCTTGAACTCCTGACCTCAAGTGATCCTCCCACCTCGGCCTCCCAAAGTGCTGGGATTACAGGCGTGAGCCACTGCACCCAGCCTGATACAGCTTTTTTAACTGTTCCACAATCTTTGGATACTATGTTCCTTCTCTTAATTCTTATTTTAATTTGCATTCCAGTTTTGGAAGTTTCTATTAGCATCTTCAAACTCATTAATTATTTTCCTGGTAATGTCTAGCCTCTTGATCAATGGCATTTTTATTGCGTAGGTGTTTTCGATCTTTAGTTTTTCCTTTTGATTATGTCTTAGAGTTTCTCTTTGATAATATTACACATCTGTTCTTGCATGCTGTCCACTTTGTTCATTAGAGCCCTTAGTGTGTGTGTGTGTGTGTGTGTATTTTTTTTTTCTTTGAGACAGAATCTCACTCTGTTGTCCAGGCTGGAGTGCAGTGAAGTGATCTCGGCTCACTGCAACCTCCACCTACCGGGTTCAAGCAAGTCTCCTGCCTCAGCCTCCCAGACAGCTGGGACTACAGGCTTGCCCCTCCATGCTCAGCTATTTTTTTTTTTTCCTGAGACAGAGTTTCGCTCTTGTTGCCCAGGCTGGAGTGCAGTGGCGCGATCTCGGCTCTCTGCAACATCTACCTCCTGGGTTCAAGCAATTCTCCTGCCTCAGCATCCTGAGTAGCTGGGATTACAGGCTCGTGCCACCATGCCCAGCTAATTTTTGTATTTTTAGTAGAGACGTGGTTTCGCCATGTTGGCCAGGCTGGTCTCGAACTCCTGACCTCAGGTGATCCACCCACCTTGGCCTCCCAAAGTGCTGGTATTACAGGCATGAGCCACCATGCCCGGCCTAATTTTTGTATTTTTAGTAGAGATGGGGTTTTGCCATGTTGGCCAGGCTGCTCTTGAACTCCTGACCTCAGATGATCCACCCACCTCGGCCTCCCAAAGTGTTGGGATTACAGGCGTAAACCACCGCACCCAGCCGGAACCCTTAGTATATTAATCATAGTTATTTAAAATTCCCAGCCTGGTGATTCCAAACTCTCTGCTGTATCTGAGTCTAGTTCCCTTGCTTGCTTTCTCTCTTCACACTGCTTTTTCTTGCGTTTTGGCATACCTTGTAATTATTTTATTGAAAGCCAGACATGATGCATTGCATAAGAAGAAGTGAGGTAAATAGGCCTTTAATGTGAGGGTTTATGTTTATCTGGCCAGGGATTACAATGTTTACCGTAGGTGTGGGTGTTTCTGGCTTCACTTTCCTCCAGCATCTTTTTTTTCTCTCTCTCTGTTATCTTTGGGTTCCCTAGGAAATTCTTAAATAGTCTAAGCCTTGCAGTTTTTCAGCTGTGACCCTCTGGAATTATACAGAAGCCTCTGGTGATGGCGGTAAGGTGTGGGAGTAGGGAAGCACTTTATTTATTTATTTATTTATTTATTTATTTATTTATTTATTTCAGATGGAGTTTCGCTCTCGTTGGCCAGGCTGGAGGGCAGTGGCATGATCTTGGTTCACTGCAGCCTCTGCCTCCTGGGTTCAAGTGATTCTCCTGCCTCCCAAGTAGCCGGGATTACAGGCATGGGCCATCACACCCAGCTAATTCTTGTATTTTTAGTAGAGATGGGGTTTCGCCATGTTGGCCAGACCGCTCTCAAACTCCTAGCCTCAGGTGATCCACCTGCCTCAGCCTCCCAAAGTGCTGGGACTGCAGGCATGAGCCACCGCGCCGGGCACTTTAGAATGCTGTAATTAGACTTCAGCCTGTGTTCTTGGGCTGTGACTTCTACAAGTGCTTCTCAGCAGCTTTTCCCCAACTTATGTGAGACAGGAGGGCTGGAGAGAGCTGGAGTGTGGTATTTCTCTTCCAACACTGGGAAGACTAGAGGAGGCTGGAGTTTGGTATTTTTCCTCCCCCACATTGGTTAGGCTCTGCTATGGCTTCAATGTTTGTGTCCCTGCCAAAATTATTGAAATGCAACCCCAAATGTGATGGTATTAAGAACTGGGGCATTAGGGAGATGATTAGATCAAGAGGCAGAGTCCTCAGGGATGAGATTAGTGCCCTCATAAAAGAGGCCCCGGAGAGCTATCTCGCTCCTTCCACCATGTGAGGACATAGCTGAAAGGTGTGTCTGTGAAGACACAAGCTCTTACCAGGCCCCAAATCTGCCTACACTTTGATTTTGGACTTCCCAGCCTCCAGAACTGTGAGAAATAAATGTTTGTTGTTTATAAGCCAGGCAGCTTATGACATTTTTTGTTTTATCAGCTTGAATGGACTAAGACAGGCTCTGATAATGTAGTTTCCCTTGATGGCCAGAACAAGAGGGCACTGGGTGTGTCTCAACAGGGTTACTTTTCTCCATCCCCTGCTGGAAACAGGAAGGGATTTTTCTGTGGTATTCACTGTGAGAATCTGCTGGAGTGCTTGGAGGTAAAACTCACAAAACTGTGAGGGGTACCCTAAGATTGGCCATCCCTGGAACCTTTACCATCTAAGCTAGTCCACAGTCAGCCTCCAGAAATTCATCAATTACAGCTTCAGTCCTACCCATTTCTGGCTCTAGCATTTTCTCCGATTCTAGAAGCTATAATTCTATTTCCCCTTCTCTTCATTTTTCAGGGTGTCAGTTTGCCCCTGTGACCTCAGCTGTCTGATTGATCTAAACAGCTTTTTCGTGCTGTGAGAATGAAAGTGATGGCTTTTTACACATACAAGCCGAAACCAGAAGTTTTTTTTCATTTATTTAATTCCAAATCTGTTTTATTTGACTTTTTACTTATCTATTATTATTATTTTTAAGACAGAGTCTTGCTCTGTTGCCCAGGCTGGAATGCAGTGGCGCGATCTTGGCTCACTGACATGGTCGCCTCCTGGGTTCAGACGATTCTTCTGCCTCAGCCTCCTGAGTAGCTGGGATGACAGGCACCCGCCACCATGCTCGACTAAATTTTTTTGTATTTTTAGTAGAGACAGGATGTCACCATTTTGGCCAGGCTGGTCTTGAACTCCTAACCTCAGGTGATCCACCTGCCTTGGCCTCCCAAAGTGCTGGGATTACAGGCATGAGCCACAATGCCCAGCCTCAGATCTATTGTAACTCCTGCAAGATATTATTGCTATTCTGTTATACAATTGGTATCCATTTAGATGTACACACGTATTTACTATTTTCATTGTTCTTTACTCCTTTTTGTGCTATGCCTTTATTTGTGATATTTTTACTTCTGTCCAAAGAAAGCTTTTTGTTAAGTCTATTACAAATTAACTCTCTGTTAGTTTGTCTAAAAATGTCTCCATTTTTCTTTTGTTGTGGAAGAATATTTTTTCTGGACATAAAATTGTAGGTTGGCAATTATTTCCTTTTAGCACTCTGAATATATAATTTTGTTACCTTCTGCCCTTCATTGCTTCTGTTGAGAGGTCAGCTGCCTTTTTAGTAGCTGTCTGCTGTATAGAAGATAATCTTTTTCTTTTGCAATGTGTTAAAATTGTACCTTTGTCTTTGGTTTTCAACAATTTCACTATCGTTTGACTAGACGTGTATTTCTTTGTGTTTATTATGCTTGGAGTTCATTGGGATTCCTAAATTGTGGATTAACATCTTTCAGCAAGATATGGAATCAACCTAAATGCCCATCAATAATAGACTGGATAAAACATGTGGTACATACACACCATGGAATACTAGGCAGCCATAAAAAAGAACAAGATCATGTCCTTTGCAGGGACATGGATGAAGCTGGAGGACATTATACTTAGCAAATTAACACAGGAACAGAAAACCAAATACCACATGTCCTCACTTATAAATGGGAGCTAAATGATGAGAACACTTGGACACATAGAGAGGAACAACACACACTGGGGCCTTTGGGAGGATGGACAGTGGGAGGAGAGAAAAGACCAGAAAAAAATAACGGTACTAGTGAGAGGTGAAGCCAGCTGGGCTTCTGTGTCCAGTGGGGACTTGGAGAACTTTTCTGTCTAGCTAGAGGATTGTAAATGCACCAATCAGCATTCTGTAAAAATGGACCAATCAGCACTCTGTAAAATGGACCAATCAGCACTCCATAAAATGGACCAATCAGCACTCTGTAAAATGGACCAATCAGCAGGACATGGGCAGGGCCAAATAAGGGAATAAAAGCTGCCCACCCGTTAGCCGGCAGAGTAAACTGGCTCCAGTATCTTTCCAGGCTGTGGGAGGCTCGTTGTTTCGCTCTTCACAATGACTCTTGCTGTTGCTAATTCTGGGTACTTGCCACCTTTAAGAGCTGTAAGACTCACCGGGAAGGTCCACAGCTTCGTTGTTAAAGTCAGTAGGACCAGGAAGCCACCAGAATGAAGTAACTACGGACACAGTAGGCTTAAAACTTGGGTGATCGGGGGAAAAAACTAGTTGATGAAATGATTTGTGCAGTAAAGCGCCATGACACGAGTTTACTTGTAGGATAAACCTGGAGTTGTATGCTGGAACTTGAAGTTAAAAAAGAACATTTTAAAAGTACAGAGAAAATATGTTTTTTGGCAGTTTGGAAAATTCTCAGTCACTGTCTTTCGGATATTGTTTGACCCATTTTATCTCTATTCGTTAGAGAATTTGAAAAAACACTGTCAGAGCTTGGTATTGAATTCTATGTGCATAGGTGAGCCTTTGGAGAACCCCGTTGGTTGGAACAGTCCCTTGTGGCACTGGGTGTTTCCCAGTGAGGGGCTCAGAGGCAGCACTCTTCCTGGAGAGTTGGGGAGGAGCAGGCAGAATCAGGGGTCCTCTTCTCTGGAGCCCTCCCTTTCTTGCTAGTTTGGGTGGGAGTCACTCCTGTGAGATGCCATTCACCAGCTGGAGCAGATGGGCCATGGTTAGTTTTGACGGGGGGGTGATTCAGGCAGAAGCCACAATGGGAGATGATCCTAGCTACCCAAAGCCATGACAGCAGCCCTGGACAGGGGTCCTACTGCCAGGAACTTGCTCCAGCCTTCTGAATGGGACTTCAGGAAGCAGATTGCTCCAACACGGAACACTTACCGGCACGTCAGATGGTTAAGCTTGTGTTAATGGAATTTTTCCCAAGTCGTCTGTTGTGATAGTTTCGTTATGTGAAATATTAAGAGGTATTTCAGAAGAAAAAAGATCATATGGGCAAATGAGTTTGAGGAATGCTGGGTTACATGAAAGAAAAGGGGGTTCTTTGTGGCAGGATTTTCAGAGTTTTAATATCCTAATATGCATTGTGAATCTCCAAGAGGAAAATATAGGAAGCAGAGTTGCCCAAATTTAGTTCACGTGGAATCTTTTTTGTTGAGAATGCCTGAGCTCTTAAGAGGCCCAGTTTAGAGAATATCACCTTTGGGCAGATGCAGTACTCTAAAAGCTATCTCTGAATCAGGAACCCCTCAAAGTGGACACCACGCCTTTTCATCTCAGCCAATTAAAAAAAAAAAAGTTTAATTGGCCCCTTGGGAGGAAGGAGATGGGCACCATGGGATGGAGAAACCTCTGCTAAGCAAAGTTTCCCAGGACTGGGGAGCATTTGGGACTAATTGTTAGCAATCCTTAACTAGGGTGTTATTTGCTCAAGAACCCAGACGAGTGCAGCGGCGCGATCTCGGCTCACCACAACCTCCACCTCCCAGGTTGAAGCAATTCTCCTGCTTCAGCCTCCTGAGTAGCTGGGATTACAGGCATGCACCACCATGCACGGCTAATTTTGTACTTTTAGTAGTGATGGGGTTTCTCTATGTTGGTCAGGCTGATCTCAAACTCCCAACCTCAGGTGATCCACCCACCTCGGCCTCCTAAAGGGATTACAGGCATGAGCCACAGCTCCCAGCCACTCAATTTCTGAATCAACTTGGGAAGAAGGAATGAGCTTTAAAAAGTAGAATGCCACATCCCTTCTTCTGTTGCCACACTTTCCAGCACTTGTCCTAACCAACCTCTGTGTGCTCACACTCTCTACCTTTGTCTTAGCCTTGCCTTGGCCTGTGTTTCAGACTTTTCCAAAGATTTTTTCAAAAGATAAAAATGCGAAGTCTTTCTGTTTATTTAAACGAAAGTTTCGGGTAACAATACTCTATTCCCAGAACAAAAGTTTCACTGCGATTTACTAGGTACAGCCAAATTTTTGGGGCGGGGGGTGCTTTGTTTTGCTTTATGGGTTATTGTAACCAATGGGGTAAAATTCAGATTTTAGAAGCGATAAAGCGTTACTTAAGGACATGACAGTAACAGGAGATCAACTTGAAGACTGTTACGAGCTCTCCCGTTACAAGAGGGCATGAGGACACAGGAGATAGAAATAACGCCCTGGGCGCCAGGTGTTGAAGAGGGATGCCGTGCGTTGAGCTCTTCTAAACACAGACGTCTTCCCGTGTGGACTGTGAGGAGCCACAGCTGCCTGCCTACATGGGGCTCAGGAGCATCATTTTGTCCCCCCAAAGATCCTGTTTTTACGCAGTCTGCTGCTATCAACAAAAGAAGCTTGAAGTCAGATTGAGGCAAAATCATCTCTTGCCATTGTTCCTGCCCACATTTCTTCTCAGGAACACAGACATCTTGAAGGAAAAAAAGGTCGAGTCAACTTCCATATAATTGGACTCACATTTTGGGAATTTTGCCATCACTCCAGAGTGAAGACTTCAGAAGTGTTAGCCATGGTGTTGGGATTTGAAAGTCCTCCATTAGGTCCCAGCAGAGGGCAGAACGTTACACTCAGACTCTCAGGGATGCCAGCACAGTGACGCACTGGGGCTTCTTACGTGCAGTTAGTGGAGTTGCGGATTAATGAGATGTTAGGAGTTTGATGAGAAGGAAAGCCAGCTCAGATAATGCTCTCTGCTAGGAATTTCCGGAAGCTCCAGCTGCAACCTTTACTCATGGCAGGATCCAGGACAAACCAGGTTTACAGCTACAAAGCTGTAACGCAATGGATTATCTCCACTACAGAGTCACTGGTTTTATTTTGATTGTAGAGAGTATTCTGAAGATGAAAACAAAGAAACAAAAAACCGTTAAATGCTTGGCAGGTTTTTAACGGTGTGTTTGTTATTATAGCACATATCATCCGCCAGCACTGCAACACAACCCACTGAGAAGCAGAAAAAGCAGAAGGGAGGGAGGGAAGGGGGGAGAGAGAAAGAGAAAGAAGAAAGAAAAGAAAAAGAGAGAGAAAGAAAACAGGAGAAAAAAATGAAGGTTCTTAGAATCAGACAGGAAGTAACTGTCCAGTTTCGATCCTCCCACTGATAACTCCATGGCCGGTCCTCACAGGCCTGTGTCCTCCAATGGAGGATGGGGAGCAATAGAGGGGCCTCAGGAGCTCTCACTTCCTGAACCCTGAGCCGTGGGGTGCAGAAGAGTGGTGCAAAAAGACTGCTGCCAACGTTCACCTGTTGACGAGGCTGGGCGGCCTGCGGAGAACGGCCAGCATATTTTGGCCAACTTGGATCTTAAGGCTCACCAGGAAGACCCTCTGCCTTCCAGGCAAAGAGAGGAGTTTCCAAGACCCACGTTCCAAATATCCGACGACCTTATTTTCCTCCAAGTGGGGAAACCTACTTTATTTTTTTCGTCAGTCAGTGGAGAAATGGAAGCAGAGTTTACGGTAATCAAAAGTATTGATAGACCTCTATGTCTTTGCCTAATCTATCCGTTTGTTTATTTTTGTAATTATCTTTTACAACGACACCAAAGATTTTAAATTATCCTCTAGCCTTCTTAATTCATAGAGACATTGTTCAATGAAATATAAATTTAATTTACAAATGAAGATTTTTTTAACCTACCACTTTTATTTCTTTATTTCAGAGATTCTGCCAACTGAGAATCATTAGTACTAAGCTAGTAGTAGTAGTGCTAACTTATTTTAAATATATGTAAAGAATTCAACAGTATGCAAAGTGGAAGCCCACCTCTGCAGCCAATGCCAGGAGCAATATAATTTTTTGAACCAATATAAGCCTTACTTCAAATAAGACTTTGAAAAGGAAGGTTTTTGGATCAGGGCTTTCAGATCAGGATTCACAAAACTTTTGCTTGGCCAGTGCTGGCCTGAGCCCTTGGACTCCCATCCTGCCCCACACCTGCCCTCTGTCCCCAGCATTATTGTCCTATTTCTTTGCCCGTCGCCCGTCTCCAGCCTGGGAACCAAGCTCCAGCTCACAGGATGTTTCCCTGATGCCCTACTGTCTGTCATCTCCAACTCTAAAGTGCTCCCTTTCCTCGAGTCTGCTGCCAGGACTCCCATCCAAACTATATGCTCAGTTTGAAGCCCCATTACTCCTGGTTTTTTTTTTTTTTTTAGACAGAGTCTCACTCTGTTGCCCAGGCTGGAGTGCAGTGGCATGATCTTGGGTCACTGCAACCTTTGCCTCCCAG
Organism: Gorilla gorilla gorilla; assembly: GCF_029281585.2. Taxonomy (NCBI): domain Eukaryota; kingdom Metazoa; phylum Chordata; class Mammalia; order Primates; family Hominidae; genus Gorilla; species Gorilla gorilla. The sequence goes on from NC_073240.2 coordinate 32,644,200, forward strand.
GTTCAAGCGATTCTCCTGCCTCAGCCTCCATAATAGCTGGGATTACAGGCACCCACCACCACGCCCAGCTAATTTTTTGTATTTTTAGTAGAAATGGGGTTTCATCATGTTGGCCAGGTTGATCTCGAACTCCAGACCTCAGGTGATCCACCTGCCTCGGCCTCCCAAAGTACTGGGATTACAGGCGTGAGCCACTGCATCTGGCCTCCTCTTTCTTTTTTTTCTTTTTTCGTTTCTCTTCTTTTTCTTTTATCTTTTTTTTTTTTTTTTTTTTGAGGCAGAGTCTCCCTCTGTTGCCCAGGCTGGAGTGCAGTGGCGTGATCTCGAGTCACTGCAACCTCTGCTTCCCAGGTTCAAGTGATTCTCCTGCTTCGGCCTCCATAATAGCTGGGATTACAGGCGTGAGCCACCTCACCTGGCCCATTACTCCCCTTTCTTTTGAAAGCTCCCTCTCCCTTTATGCTTTCCTCTTGCGTGTCAAAGCTGATTGCAGTGCTTCCTATAGTCTGCCTTGTATTTCAAATGTGTTTATATGAGCACTGGCTCCCCTACTAGCCTGCAAATCCTCAAAAGTCATTTCTGAGTCATTCCCGTATCTCCACACAGCACCAGCAGTGTCTGGAGCATGGGAGAGGTGATCTTAATGATAAATTCAATTAAATAGACTGTGGATATCAAGGAAGCAAGAAGCCAGGGCAAGTAGGTAAAGTCAAAAAACAAGTGACAAGCTGGAAAAAATATTTTCCACTTTATTACTGTCAAAATTTCACCATATTTGGTATGTAGGAACAAGCTTTAAAAATAAATAAAAAAGGCTGGGCACGGTGGCTCATGCCTGTAATCCCAGTACTTTGGGAGGCCAAGGCAGATGGATCACCTGAGGTCGGGAGTTCAAGACCAGCCAGACTAACACAGAGAAACCCTGTCTCCACTAAAATATACAAAATTAGCTGAGCATGGTGGCACATGCCTGTAATCCCAGCTACTCGGGAGGCTGAGGCCGGAGAATCACTTGAACCCGGGACGCAGAGGTTGCAATGAGCTGAGATCGTGCCGTTGCACTCCAGCCTGCGCAACAAGAGCAAAACTCCATCTCAAATAAAATAAAATAAAGATTCTCTAGAAAAATGAGCAAGAGATGTGGAAAGTTCACAGAAACAGAAATACAGATGGCCCTTACACATGAAAAGATGCCAACCTTACTCATAGTAAGATAAATGCAAATTAAAACTACATTGACCTAACAGACGTCTAAGAGTATACTACACCCAACAACAAAATACACAAAATACACATTCTTATCATGTGCACATGGACCATTCTCTAGGACAGACCATATGCTAGGCCATAAAACAAGCCTTAATAAGTGTAAAAGGATTTTTAAAGCCATGCAAAGTATGTTCTCCAACCACAGTGGAATTAAATTAGAAATCAATAATAGAAAAAAAATTGGACAGGCGTGGTGGCTCACGCCTGTAAACCCAACAATTTGGGAGGCCGAGGTGGGTGGATCACCTGAGGTCAGGAGTTCGAGACCAGCCTGGCCAATATGGTGAAACCCCATCTCTACTAAAAATACAAAAATTAGCTGGGCATGGGGCCACACACCTATAATCCCAGCTACTTGAGAAGCTGAGACAGGAGAATCACTTGAACCCTGGAGGCGGAGGTTGCAGTGAGCTGAGATCATGCCACTGCACTCCAGCCTGGGCAACAGAGCAAGACTCAGTCTCAAAAAAAAAAAAAAAAAGAAAAGAAAAGAAATTGACAAATTCAAAAGTAAGTGGACATTAAATTACATACTTCTAAGTAACCAGTGGGCTAAAAAAGTCACAAGAAAAGTTATAAAATATCTTAAGATGAACAAATATGAAAAACTATATTGGATGCAGCTAAAATAGTGCTCAGAGGGAAATTTATAGCTGTAAACACCCATATTAAGAATGAAAGATCTCAAATAAATAACCTAACCTTCAACTTTAGAAAATAGAAAAAGACAAGCAAACTAAATCCAAATCAAGCAGAAGGAAGAAAATAAGACTAGCATGGAAATAATAAAATAAAGCATAGAAAAACAATAGAAGAAATTAATGAAACCAAAAGTTGATTCCCTGGAAAGGTCAACAAAATTGAAAAACCTTTAGCTAGACTGGCCATCTAAACAACAGAGAAGACTCAAATTGCTAAAATCAGGAATGAAAAAGGGGCATCACTAATGATTTTCTAGACATATTAATACAAAGGATCATAAGGGAATACCATGAATAACTGGATGCCAAAAGATTTTAAAACCTGGATGAAATGGACAAATTCCTGCAAAGACAAATTACTGAAACTGACTGAAGGAGAAACAGAAAAATCTGAACAGACCTATAAAAAGTAAAGACATTGGAGTAGTAATATTTAAACTTCCCATAAAGAAAACCACAGGCCCAGATGGCTTCACTGGTAAATTCTACCAAACTTGCAAAGAAGAATGAAGACCAATCTTTCACAAACTCTTACAGAAAATATAAGTGGCCGGGAGTCATTGCCCAACTCATTTTATGAGGCCAGTTTTACCCACATATCAAAACCAGACAACAATATCCAAAAAAATGAAGATAACTATATTGTAAAACTATATTGAGAAACCGTTTCTTAATGAGATTGGCAAAATTCTAAAAGTTTAACAACGTATTTTGTTGGTGAGGCTGTGGGAAAACAAGGACTCATAAAATCCCACTGGAAATGCAAAATGCTACAATCTCTATGAAGGGAAGTTTTGCAATATAAGCAAATTTCATATTTATACCCTTAATCCCAGCAATCTCACTTCTCGGAATCTAGCATAAAGATTACAGACAAATGCAAAAGGACATGTGGCAAGACTTTTTGTTGCTGTGCTATTTGTAGAGACCAAGAGCCACTCAAGTGCCCATTGACACGGGTCTGGTGGAATCAACTCTCATGCATCCACTCAGGGGTTCGGGCCACACAGCTGTCAAAAGAAATAAGGGGCAGCCATGTCATCTCCAAGAAAAGTGGAGAAGTGAAGTGCCAAAGGCAAAGCAGAGAAAAGTGTGTAAAGTCCTCTACCATCTTTGTGAGAAAGAGGCGGAGAGAAACAATACATATATATTTATACTTAAAAAGTGAAAGGATAAAACAATAATTTTTTTTTAAGTTTACTTGTGGCGGCCAGGCGTGGTGGCTCACACCTGTAATCCCAGCACTTTGGGCAGCCAAGGCGGGCGGATCACCTGAGGTCAGGAGTTTGAGACCAGCCTGACCAACATGGTGAAACTCTGTCTCTACTAAAAATACAAAATTAGCCAGGCATGGTGGCATGTGCCTGTAGTCCCAGCTATTTGCAAGGCTAAGGCAGGAGAATCCCTTGAACCCAGGAGACAGGTTGCAGTGAGCTGAGATTGCACCACTGCACTCCAGCCTGGGCAACAAGAGCAAAACTCCATCTCAAAAAAAAAAAAACAAAAGAAAAAGGTTTACTTGTGGGGAAAGAAGAATGAAGGAGAAAGACAGATGCCATAGCCAGACTGCTCTGAAAGAATCTTGTTTGCAGATTGGACTTTGCCAAAATGCAAACGTTTCACTTAATTATAAAACAGACTTATATTTAAAAACCAATTCCTAAAACAATGCATGGGAATCCAATGGAAAATTCAATGAGTGAATCTTACTGGAAATCTGCCTTTAGTGTTAGTGCTATTGTTATTTGCTCAGACAGCTCACTGGGCGTATAATAATTCTCAGACATTGCCAGCGTCTCCCCACAGTCCTCGGATACTGTGTTCCCCGAACTCACTGTGTATCAAGTGTGTAGAATTACCACACAGAGAATAATAACCTTAAGTTCTTGAAAAAACCTAATAGGACATATGCAAGGTGAAAAAGAACAACAAAACAATGTTTTAAACTGCTTCCAGTACTGTTAGCAATATGGGTGTGTTACTTGAAACTATATTCCGGATAAAGCAAAAGAGAAAGCTTTTAATGTCATTAGGAATAGGGCTTTTAGCATAAGCTAAAAGAGACACAAACATGAAGTCAAGGAAGTTAAGTAAAATCCCTCTGTTTCTAAATTTGAATTGAAAATTATCATGATGCATTTTCTTTACAGATGCACGCGCGCGCGCACACACACACACACACACACAGACACACAGCTTCATAGTTCCGCCTGCTGAAAAGGCTCAGAAACAATTCAATTCAGAAGCAGATCCTAGTTTCTGAATACTGTTTCTCACTCAAAGGAACCAGGGCTCCTTGGAGAAGTGCCTGAGCCTAGATCTGGGGCAAGAAATGTGCAAGATGATCCCAAACATCTTTGCATTCCAGATAGCAAAGAAGCTCTCAGAGACTCCTGGGGTGGCGTCAGAAGGATTCAGGAGGCTTTGTGAAACTGGGACCATGTGAACAATAGTAAGAAAAATAACTGCTGTGGATTTAAATGCATCAAATATGTTCAAATCCATGAATTTATACTGACACTCTGAAGAAAAGGAATGCATTAGTCACATTGGAATGAGGCCAGGGAAGCAACCAATTCCACTGGAGACGGAAACCTTTTTCCTGCCTTTCCTCTGCAAGCTGTGCCTCAGGGTGACCAAATCTGCCCAGGGAAAGTTTCTATTTATGGATGAATTCCAGCTAACAAATAAAGAAGAGTCGACCTAATTAGAAGATCACCATTTTGCGGCTGGGCATGGTGGCTCACACCTGTAATCCCAGCACTTTGGGAGGCCAGGGTGGGCGGATCACGAGGTCAGGAGATTGAGACCATCCTGGCCAACATGGTGAAACCCAGTCTCTACTAAAAATACAAAAAAATTGGCCGGGCGTGGTGGCGGGCACCTGTAGTCCCAGCTACTCGGGAGGCTGAGGCAGGAGAATGGTGTGAACCTGGGAGGCGGAGCTTGCAGTGAGCCGAGATGGCGCCACTGCACTCCAGCCTGGGCAACAGAGCAAGACTCCGTCTCAAAAAAAAAAAAAAAAAAGGAAGATCATCATTTTGCAAGTCCTAGGGATATCGTGGCCCTAGACAGTCATCACCAAAGTCCACCGGCATTGCAAAAGAGATGTCTCCTAACGGAAGGACACACTACCACCAAAAAGTCTTGTTGCAAAAGTCCACCTTGAATCTGAACAGGTTTCAAGACTATTGGTCAGGAAGTGCAGGGAACAAAGGAGCATGAGAAACAATATTGCTGTCTCATCTCAGAGTCCAACCAGGACCCTTGGGCCTCCACCTGGGGTGTCCCCTGCTAGCCTGGGGATCTCCCATGACCTCATCAGGGTCCCACATGGGTGAGCATACAGGTCACTGTCCCCACACTCTCACCAACTGTAACCACCAGCCGGCCTCTTATTCCCTCTGAGGAATGTGTCCTCATGGCTCACCCATAAGGAGAAGGACTGCACCCCCGCGGCTGGGTGAGGAGTGAGTGGTCAGTATCCACCCTTCACGGTGGTGTTCTTGTGTCCTCAGACGGCTCCACAGACACATAATGATTCTCAGACCTTACAGTGTCTCTCCACAGTCCTCACACACTGTGTCCATGCACCAGGTCATCCAAGTGACTTCATGGGGGAGGATGCCTCTGGAGAGTGGACAGTCTGGTGAGAACCCCTTTTCCCCACAGCTGCAGCTCAACACCGCCCAACAGAACTACAAGGTGAGCCATAGCTGTGAGCCACAGAGCAGAGGCAATTTTAAGTTTTCTTTTTTTTTTTCTTTTTCTTTCTCTCTTTTTTTTTTTTTTTTTTTTTTTGAGACAGAGTCTCACTCTGTCACCCAGGCTGGAGTGCAGTGGCGTGATCTCAGCTCACTGCAACTTCCACCTCCAGGGTTCAAGTGATTCTCCTGCCTCAGCCTCCCGAGTAGCTGGGATTACAGGCACCCACCACCATGGCCGGTTATTTTTTATATTTTTAGTAGAGACGAGGTTTCACCATGTTGGCCAGGCTGGTCTTGAACTCCTGACCTCAGGTGATCCACCTGCCTCAGCCTCCCAAAGTGCTGGAATTACAGGCGTGAGCTGGGCCAATTTTAAATTTTCTAGTAGTCAGTTTTGAAAAGTAAATAGAAGCAGGTGAAAAAAAATAATAACATTCTATTCAACCCAACATGTTCTAAATATTTCAATGTGCAATCAATTATTATCACAAGTCTTGGCAATCCCGTGTATATTTTACATTCAGAGCATATCTCAATTCTGACTGGCTCTGTTTCCAGCACTCCATAGCCACGCGTGGCCTGTGGCCACTGTGAGACATCTCAGCTCCCAGTTGCAGGCCACACTGCATGGACCCTGGGGAGGAGGGGTGTTCTCTTGGGGAAGGTTGGGGCTCCCATTGTTTCCATCTTATCTGAACCTGAAAAAGAGCCTATTTGTCTAGTGAAGGGCCCACTGCCTGGAGAGCCACTGACTGGCAGCCGGTCGGGCTGGCCATTGGCGCTGACCACAGAGCCTCCACACCTCCCAGCCGTGGCAGTGCCGGCCATCAGCTCACTTCCCCATGTGGTCTTTCCCCACCGCTCCCAGACTGATTTCAGATGCCCCGGATTGCCCTGTGCCTTCAGAATTCCGGCCACGTAGCACCCTCCCTCAGCCCCCGGAAGGGCTCCCGCTGAAGCCGTGACTCTCTCAGGCCTCAGGAGCCAACGCCAGTTCAAGAAAGAAGACTCGGGAGCCAGGCCAGGGAGGCTGCTGCGGTCACTGCGCGCCCAGGGGCTGTGCGCGCTCCAGCAAAGCACGTGGGAGCCACTCACCAGACCCTTTCTTTGCACGCCCACTCTGCGGTGACAGACCCTGAGAGAAACGAATGAAAGCAAAGACAGACCCAGAAAATGGCCTGGCACATGTGCTTCCGTCAGAAGTTCAGAGACTCCCTGAGCCCCAGGCTGTCTGCCAGGCATTGGGTGGGGGAGTGAGCCCAGCCTCCAGCTTCAGGACTCTACATATGGGCAGAACATGACAACCTGGGCACTCCCACTCCACCCCACCTGCTCTCTGGGCAAGCCACCCTCTCACATGACTCGGAGTGCTCATCTGTAAAATGGGAACACCCCTAATTGCCCCTACGTCCAACCTGTCTGCTCCTCTGTGAGAAGCGGGAGGCGGACAATGCCCAAGAGCCTCAGATGCTGGGGAAGACCCAGCCCCTCTGCAGAGAGGGATAGTTCAGGGTTTGGGTTTTTTCTTTCCTCCTGGGCTGAGAAAGCTCATGGAAAGCTGGAATAACCACGCATACTGTTACAGCAAATCCAACAGAGCTCCCACCGTGGTGGTTTTCAGGTGACTGTGGATGCCAGGCAGGCAAGCTCCTGGTGAAGGGGGGAGAGCAGGGATTAGAAGCACTCAGAAGGGGCTGAGAGTCATGTGGGGCTCACACTGCATTTGCAGCTGGGTTCACCCTGACCTCAGGCCCAACTTTGATGAGGAAGGATTAGCAGTAATTAATGCCATGTGCCGCCTTCTCCTGGCTCCCCGGGGCACGAACACTGCCCAGCTTATGAGGGGATTCTGAAAGAACCATTATGTCCAATTGTCTCGATTATGCAAACCCTGCTGACATTTCCAGCCAGGGAAGGGCTGGCTGGGTGGGAGGGGGCCATGGCGGGGCCACTTCAAAGGAAAAGCTCTAGCTCCCCTACCTCTCTCACGTCCTAAGGCTGCCTTTGTGGGATTCCACACAGAACAGCCTGGAAGCTTGGGGCCCTGGCTTCCTTTTCTGGCCTGGGAGTCAGGTCATGGGGCCATCGCTTCACAGCGATCATGAGGGCGCAGGCCCAAGTGCTCACGTGCTCCTCATGGGGACTGCTCCTCTTAAAGGGTGGGCCCTCCTCACCCAGCTCCCTGCCTGGCCAAGGAGGAGGCTGAAAGAGCCTGAGCCATGCCCTCTCCATTCCACTGCTGTGGCAGGTAAGCTCAGATGCGGGTAAGCGCAGGTGAAGGGAGGTCAGGCGCAGGTATCCTCAGGTGTGGGTAAACTCAAGCGTGGACAAACTCAGGTGCAGATAACCACAGATGCAGTTAAGCTCAGGTGCTGGTAACCTCAGGTGCAGGTAGGCTCAGGTGCAAGTAAGAGCAGGTGCAGGCAAGCTCAGGTGTGCTTTCTGGGGCATGTTACTCACCTCCTCTTGAGGCTGGCTGGACAGGACCCTATGGAGCAGCTGGTGAACCTGTGTTCAGCCTGGGTTCCAAGAGGCTGTCTCAGCAGAAGGGACCCACCAGGTTGATTCACAGAGGGGATAAGTACTCTGTCAGCTGGTCTCAAAGAGGCTGAAACCCTCTGAGCCTCCCTCAGGGCCAGCTTCTAAATCCAGGTGCCAGGGATCTGCTCAGGAGCCCCGGCTCCAGGCCTCAACCTCTTGCCTGTCATTCCTTAGCATCTTACTTTGCTTCGGGGAAAAGGTGCACCTTCCTTAGAACCCCAGAAAATGCTGAAGTTCTAGGAGAAACAGGGTTTATACTTGTAAGCCTTTATCAGCGATATTTCACCTGTGAAAGCCTTGGGGAAGAGATTGGTTACACGGAACAGGATCAGGAGGGGAGATTACTGCTCCCTCTCACTGCTGGGAGGAGTGCAAACTGGTTTCTGGAAGGCAGTTCAACAACATGCAGCAAAGCCCTGCAAGTCCACACCTAGGAACCCATCTTGAGGAGCGAACCCTGAAGGGATGCCAACATTGACACAGCTTTGTGTGCTACCGGGAAGCACAGCAAACAACCCAAATGCCCAGAATCAGAGGGCTGGACACATAAATCATGGTCTGTCCATAGGATGAAACATCACGCAGTCACTTTTAAAATGACAGAGAAAAAGGCATAATAACCGTGCAGAATTATTGTGTTTTTCATTACACACACATGCACCTGTCTAATCTATTCACGGAAAAAGCCTAGAAATACAAGGAAATATCAGTTGTTTTAGGATGGAGGCCTTATGGGTGGTGTTTATTTGTTCCTTTGTACATTTCTACATTTTTTGTCTTCTTTAATCATTTTCCATCACAAATTCATTTTCCTTTTTTTCCCAGAAAATATATCTTTTGTACTTTTTATTAGTACATCATAGTTGTGCATATTGTGGGGGTACATGTGATATTTTGGTGCATGTATACAATGTGTATGTTTTTTTAAACCTTAGCAAAAATTAGCAAAAGTAATGGGGGAGGTAGGGAGGAATGAAAATATTTGCAGGGCCAGGCGCGATGGCTCATTGCTGTAATCCGAGCACTTCGGGAGGCTGAGGCAGGCAGATCACGAGGTCAAGAGATAGAGACCATCCTGGCCAACATGGTGAAACCCTGTCTCTACTAAAAATACAAAAATTAGCTGGGCGTGGTAGGGCGCGCCTGTAGTCCCAACTACTCGGGAGGCTGAGGCAGGAGAGGTTGAACCCAGGAGGTGGAGGTTGCAGTGAGCCGAGACTGCGCCACTGCACTCCAGCCTGGGCAACAGAGTGAGACTCCATCAAAAAAAAAAAAAAGAAGGAAAGAAATGAAGAAAGAAACAAAGAATATTTGCATAAATTGTGTTTGCGTTGACAAGGGATAGGAACTGAGAATGGGGAAGGAAGATGAGACACATTTTCTCTGTCTGAATCAGATATTTAGGGAGGAATTAAGAACGGAGCCCTGCCTCTCTATGAGTGCACTTGATGAATACGGGATTGATTCTGGGAAAGACTGCCTTTGGTCAGGTTCTCAAAACACCATTGTTTTGAACTATCCAGCAGCAGTTTTAATTCATGGCATTTGCAATTATATTTATAGCATAAATTGTCTATTCTCTGCAGTGTATTTTTTAGCCCCCCCCTCCCCCAGAAAATGTAATTGGAAATATCAACTCATGCTGAATGTGTTTGCTGTACCTGTTTATGTTTTATTGATTATTTTCTGGGAGAAGTTTGGAGTTGTGTTTGGTTTGGCTCTGTGCAACCTCATTTATTTGCTCTGTAAAGCTGATAAGCACAAGAAGTGAAATGACACTCAGGCATTTTAAGATGCGAGTCATCTTCATTCTGAACTAAGTGAAAACAAAACAGATTTTCTATCAACCTAAAATCCTCCTACTGGGGGCAGTAGATGTTTTTAGAAAATTGGCTTTGGCTTTGATTGAAAATGTTTGGAAGATGTCCTATAATTTGAGAGTGTATGTGTGTGTCTGGGTGTGTGTGTAAATGCTGGACCTGGGAAGATGGAAGCCCTCAGCCAGGAGAATGAGAGGACACAATACCCCCAAGCCTTCCATGACCTAGAGATTAAGGGGATTTAACGTCTTAAAACCTCCATTAAGTAGACAGTAGCAAGAGACGTGTGGCCCTCAGTGATATGCAAAGGCATATCTGATGGGTCAGTATCTGCCATCCTCCTCTTTTGCAAGCTCTGAGGTTAGACTCAGCCATGGGTGAAGGAATTACAGCATCCATTGGGAGCAGGCAGAGTCCAGGAAAGAGATTTTTCTGTTACCTCAGATGCCCATCGTGCCAGGAGCAATTTTCCCAGCCTCTTGTAGAAAGCACCTATTAGTATCTATATCACTGCTTTTCAGAAACTGTATCTTCAATTGCTAAGTGGGGGAAAATGCATTTACAATGCTAGAGCTGACTTTAAGAAAACAAGTTAACATCAGGCCACAGCACTCCCCTCCCCCGCTGCTGAGACCTTGTCGCTGTGCACCTTGTCCCCTCCCTCATGGCTTCTGGCTCCCGCTCCCGCAACCCCTGGCCCCCTGTCTGCCCCTGCCATTAAAGTGGCAAGCACAGGTATCCTCCTCCCTCATCACAACTTATCCATCCTGTGTCTGCTCCCCCAGGGTGGGTAATGCCTGAAGTGCCTTAAGGTAGAGGTAATGCTCATGGCAGGTGGCCCTGGCTCTCCTGGAGACAGGGCACAGGAATGGGCAAAATTCTTCAGGCTTGGTGAAGTGGAAAGCTTGCTCCTCAGGAATCATGGCCACAGTGCCCTTTTTTGTTTGTTAATCATTAAAAAGCATACTACATGAATATATAAAGTTGGAAAACCCCACAGAAGAGCCAAGTGAAGTCCTGCTTACACCCTCCTCCTGATCCCTACTCTCCCGTGCTGTGGACCATGCTTAGTGTTTGATGTGTATTATTATTATTTTTGTGTGTGTGTGACAGAGTCTTGCTCTGTTGCTCAGGCTGGAGTGCAATGGCATGATCTTGGCTCACTGCAACCTCCGCCTCCCAGATTCAAGCGATTCTCCTGCCAAGTAGCTGGGATTACAGGTGCCCGCCACCACACCCAGCTAATTTTGTACTTTTAGTAGAGACAAGGCTTCACCATGTTGATCAGGCTGGTCTCAAACTCCTGACCTCAGGTGATCCGCCCACCTCAGCCTCCCAAAATGCTGGGCTGGGATTATAGGCGTGAGCCACCACGCCTGGCCTGATGTGTATTATTCTAGACCTCTGCTGCCTAATAGAAATAGCACACGCGCCACAGACATAATTTCAAACTGTGTAGTAGCCACTTAAAAAGGAAAAGTAAAAACAAATAAGTGAAATTAACTTTAATTCTATAATTCATTTAACACAATATATCTAACATATGATTGTTTCAACATGTAGTCAATACCAAACACATACTAATGAGGTATTTTATGTCTTTCTTTATTGTTCTAAGTCTTTGAAATCCTACCACACACCTCATTTTCAGCTCTCATGTCACAGTGAACATTAGCGTGCTATCTCACACTCACAGCATGTCTCCATTCACTCTGGCCACATCTCAGGTGCGCAACAGCCCCAGGTAGCCAGGGTCTACCATGAGGGACAGCTCTGCTCTTGAATATCGGGAAGTTTGTTCTTGTAGAGCTGGATCACATCGGAAATATTTTACTACACTTTTTTTTTTCAATTCATAATGGAGACGTTTACACTTTAGAGTTCTGTGTTAGTCTTGTTCATGGTTGCATAGTCCATGATTTGGTACGTCGTTAATTGGTTTAATCAGTCCCCAAGGTAGACTAACAAAAAAGTGGAGGTTTCCAATTTTTCACTTAGCTTAAAATACACTGCAACAAACATCCATACATTGCCTATTTACATGCAAAAGTATTTCCAGGTGATCGATCCGTGGAAGTGAAAGTGTTGGGTCAAAGACAGGCATGCACCCTTTGCTCTGAGAGGCAAGCCAGTACTCAGCCAAGCCGGCCACCAATTTGCCTTGGGGTTTGGACCTTGTTCCCTTAGAGGTAAAAGCAAAGAGTTGGGCTGGATACCCTCCATAGTTCCTAAATGCTCAGTTCCGTGGCCCAACGGGTGGTGATTCCTGCCAATGCCTTTGGTGGACGTAGTCTTGGGTGGGTGGGTGGGTGACAGCTACCTGCTCCCGCTGGAGGGCAGGCCTGGATTGGGCAGATAAGCAAATCAACCACACACGCCTTGTCTAGATAAGCAGAAAACACTCAGAAAAGACCCCAATTCTTTTATTTGTAAAATTGCTGTTTGGCTAATTTTCATGAATGTGGAACATTCATTAAATGTTATCATAGAGAAAGAGCAGAGCAACAAAGGGGCCCAGCAGTCTGATTCCCGTGCTGGCAGCCTCCACCGTCATGCTGAGCTGTGGTGAATGCCTAGGGTTTCACCCGCCTATCCCTCACTCCTGCTGGCGTGCACCCTTTCCCCACCCTGGTGGCCCCAGCAAACATCACAGTCCCTGAGGGTCAGGAGGCTTGGGTCCCCAGATGCCCACACCTGACAGGCCTAGTGCCTGAGCACTCTGGTGAGGGACTTCCCTGAACCGTGGGAGCACTGCAAGAGGAGGCTCGAGGGCAGGGACCTGGATGGGTAGCAAAGGACAGAGAACATCTGGAAAGGAGAGGGTACTACCTGTGGGAACCAGGCAGGCACAAGAGGCTGGCCCTGAGCCTCTGCGCATCTCTCCTGCAGACACTGGCTGCACCTGCCTAGCCCCTGAAACCCAGACCAGGCACTCAGGCAATGAGGGGAGCTCCTTAACACAACACCTTCCCAACTGCTGTGCTTTTCGGAGTGAGCTGGCCAGGTGATGTTGGCCAAAGAAGGAAGGGGAGCTGTTGAGGTGCCCCAAGATCCTTGCTGGAATCCTCAGGTTCCCAGACAATCAGGGTAGACCCGGTGATGGGAGAAGGAGATGGGGACACACATGGATCCGAAGCTACGAGATTCTGCTTCTCTCTCCTGTTTTTGTTTATTCTTTTAAGATGTTTTATTGCTAAATAAAGCATTTTAAAAAGTGTATAAGATGTCTGCACGTAGTTTAGAGAATGATAAAGCAGATCCTTGTGTTTTACCATGGGGCCCTTTCCCACTGCACTCCTTCCCTCCCAGAGGCAGCACTGCCTGACTTCTGCCTGGCCCGTTCCTGCCTTTGCTCTTTCTTTCTTTCTCTCTTTTTCCCTCCCTTCCTCCCTCCCTTCCTTCCTTCTTCCCTTCCCTTCATTTCTTCTTTCTTTTCTTTCCTTCCTTCCTTCTTTCTTTTCTTTTCTTTTCTATTTTTATTTTTATTTTTTTGAGACAGAGTTTTGCTCTTGTCACCTAGGCTGAAGTGCAGTGGTGCTATCTCGGCTCACTGCAACCTCCACTTCCCAGGTTCAAGCGATTCTCCTGCCTCAGCCTCCCAAATAGTTGGGATTACAGGCACCTGCCACCACGCCTGGCTAATTTTTTTGTATTTTTAGTAGAGATGGGGTTTCACCATGTTGGCCAGGCTGGTCTCGAACTCGTGACCTCCAGAGATCCACCCACCTTGGCCTCCCAAAGTGCTGGGATTACAGGTGTGAGCCACTGCGCCTGGCTCCTGGCTTTTCTTTATGTTTCATTTAGTTTAGTTTTGAGGTTTACGTATTTTTTATATTTATTTATTTATTTATTTTGAGATGGAGTCTCACTCTGTCGCCCAGGCTGGAGTGCAGTGGCGTGATCTCAGCTCACCGCAACCTCTGCCTCCTGGGTTCAAGCGATTCTCCTGCCTCAGCCTCCCGAGTAGCTGGGATTACAGGCGCCCATCACCATGCCTGGCTAATTTTTGTATTTTTAGTAGAGACGAGGTTTCACCATGTTGGCCAGGCTGGTCTCGAACTCCTGACCTCAGGTGATCCACCCGCCTCGGCCTCCCAAAGTGCTGGGATTACAGGCATGAGCCACCATGCCCAGCCATATTTTTAAATAATTTATTGAGATGAAATTTGTATCACATAAAATGGACCATTTTCAAGTGACCAATTCAGTGGTATTTAGTACAGTCATGAGGTCATGCAACTACCTTGTCTCTCTGTCCTTACTTCCAACACTACAAAGTAAAACCCCCTACCCATTAAGCAGTTCCTCCCCATCTCCTCTCCCTGTGGCCTTGCCCCTGGAAACCACTAGTTTGTGCTTTGTCTGTACGGATTTATCTATTCTGGATGTTTCATCTAAATGGAATCATACATATGTCACCTTTTATGCCTGGCTTCTATCAGTTAGCATCACGTTTCCAAGGTTCACCCATGTGGCATGCTTGAGAACTTCGTTCATTTATGTGGCTAAATAATATTCTTTTGTTTGTATAACATATACCACAATTTGTTTATCCATCTATCCACTGATGGACATGTGAGCTATGGCCACCATTTGGCTGTTACGAATAGTGCTGCAATGCTACATGTTTATTTGAGTCTCTGTTTTCATTTCTCTTGGGTATATACCTAGCAGTAAAATTGCTGGGTCATATGGTAATTCTACATTTAACTGAGGAACTGCCAAATCATTTTCCAAAGTGACTGTACCATTTTACATTTCCACCAGCAATGTCTGAAGGTTCCAATTCCTCCCCATCCTTGCAAACACTGGTTACTATTTTTTTATTTTGGGATGTTTTTAATTATAATCATCCTAGTAGGAATGAAGTGGCACCTCATCATGGTTTTGATTTGCTTTTCCCTAATGTCTAAAGATGTTGGGTATCTTTTCACGTGTTTGTTGGCCATTTGTATATCTTCATTGGAGAATTGTCTATTCAAGTCCTTTGCCCAGTTTTTAATCAGGTTGTCTTTTTGTTGTTGAGTTGGAAGAGTTCTTTTATATATTCTGGATATTAGACCCTTGTCAGATTTTGATTTGCAAATATCGTATTCCATTCTATAGGTTGTGGGTTTTTTTCCTTTCTTAATAATGTCCTTTGATGAATTTGATGAACAGTTTTTCATTTTAATGAAGTTCAACTTACCTGCTTTTTCTTTTCTTGTTCATGCTTATGGTATCATATCTATAAATCCATCGATCATGAAGATAATGAAAATTCACACATATATTTTCTTTTAAGAGTTTTATGGTTTTAGGTCTTACAATTTAGTCTGATCCATTTTGAGTTAATATTTATAGCTAGTGTGAAGTAGGGGTCCAAATTCATGCTTTTGCATGTGGATATCCAATTTTCCAAGCACTATTAGTTGACAAGACTGTCTTTTCCCCCATTGAATGGTCTTAGCACCTTTGCTAAAAATCACTTGGACATAGATATATGGACTTATTTCTGAAATCTCAATCTTATTCCACTGGCCTGCATGTCTGTCCTTATGCTAGTACCATACTTCTTTGATTACTGACGCTTTGAAATTCTCAAATCAGAAAATATGAGTCCTCTAACTTTGTTCTTTTTTTCAAGATTGCTTTGTCGGCCATGTGCGGGGATCATGCTTGTAATCCCAGCACTTTGGGAGGCTGAGGCGGGCAGATCACTTGAGGTCAGGAGTCGGAGGCCGGCCTGGCCAACATGGTGAAACCCTATCTCTACTAAAAATAAAAAAAATTAGCCAGGCATAGTGGCACATGTCTGTAGTCCCAGCTACTCCAGAGGCTGAGGCACAAGAATCACTTGAACCTGGGAGGCAGAGGCTGCAGTGAGCCGAGATCATGCCACTGCACTCCAGCCTGGGCAACAGAGCAAGACTCCATCTCAAAATAAAAAAACAAAAAAAAAAACCAGATTGCTCTGTCCATTTAGCCCATTGCAATTCATGAATACAGGATGTCTTTCCATTTATTTATTTATGCCTTCTTTAATTTCTTTCAGCAAGGTCTTGTCACTTTCAGTGTACAAGGCCTTCACCTCTTTGGTTAAATTTATTTCTAGATACTTTCTGATTTTTGATGTTATTATAAATTGAATTGTTTTTGCTGTACAGAAATACATCCAATTTTTGTATGGTGATCTTTCACCCTCCACTTCTGCTATATTAGTTTATTAGCTCTAGTAGCTTTTTTGTGGATTCTTTGGGAGCTTTTTTTATCTTTTTTTTTTTTTTTTTTTTTGGAGACAAAGTCTCACTCTGTCGCCCAGGCTGGAGTGCAGTGTCATAATCTCAGCTTACTGCAACTTCTGCCTCCCAGGTTAAAGCAATTCTCCTGCCTCAGCCTCCTGAGTAGCTGGGACTACAGGTGTGTGTCACCACACCCAGCTAATTTTTTTATTTTTAGTAAAGACAGGGTTTCACCATGTTGGCCAGGCTGGTCTCGAACTCCTGACCTCAGGTGATCCACCCGCCTCAGCCTCCCAAAGTGCTGGGATTACAGGCGTGAACCACTGTGCCCGGCCCCTTATTGTTTTATTTTGAACTTCATCTGTATTTCTAAATAATGCATTGTTGAGCTTCACCTGCTTTTGAACTTTATACAAATGGAATCACACTTTGTGTATCTTTGATGACTCATTTCTTCTCTTCTGTGCTGTGTTTGGAGAGTCACCCATATGGTAGCTGCAGTTTGTCTGTTCTCGCTGCTGTGTGATATTCCTGCGGGACTATACGGCAATGTACTTGTACATGCTACCGCGGCTGGGCATCTAGACGGCTCTGTGTTGAGTGCTTATGAACAGTGCGGTCTCCTGGAAGATACATACATGCACAAGTATATTTGGAGTAAACCTCAGTGTGGAAGTGCTGGGCTGTGGAGGATATGCCTGCTCCACTTCCTGAGATAATGAGAAATCATTTTCTGTCCTCCTGAAAGTGGTAGGCTCAAAAGCAAATGCCCATTTTGGAGAAAACATTTTGAATCTGCCAAAGGAGACCCTGAGTAATGAGGGACAGGGCTGGGGGTCCAGGTCCGGCTGCCTGGCCGCGTGGTCGGCCTGGGCTGGTGGCTCCACTGTGACCCTCCATCTCCTCTTTTGGTGCCACTCGCCTCCCAGAGCCCCTACCAAAACCCTAACTCCTCCACAGCCCCAGTTTCTTCGTTCGTAAAACCAGGAGAGCTGGTGGTCTCTGCAGACTTACAACGCACCGACACCACACCTTTATTCTGTGGGACCGTCACGGTGGTCACCACAGTTAAGAAATGAGACCCTGCACTCTGCCTTGCCCCTGCTGTTCCCACTCCCAAGAGCATTTTCCCCAGAGCTCCTGCCTGGACCAATCCTCTCATCCTTCAGGGCTAAGCCAATGTCCCACCCCACCCCACCCCACCCCTCAAGAGCCTCCTCAGTCCAGAGAGAAAAACTTTCTCCCTCATCCCGGCCCCTCCTAGACCACTTTATGGGGGCTTGGGCCCACCTGGGAGCTCCAAGGGGCTGAGTCCCCTTGACATATCTGGAGCCAGCAGAGCCCACCTCGTAAGAGGGCTTTGCAAGCTAACAGTTGGGCCACATGCATGCTGGGCTTTTTGTGTGACATTCAAAGTGGTCCAGGTTACAAAGGCCCCACTGAACTTTTGAAGAAGGTGTTTTTTGTTTTGTTTTGTTTTGTTTTCCCATAATCCTCCCAAGTTTTACAGGCTGAGTTGTGAGATGTGTGGGAACGTTCATCTATAAATATATGAGCAGCCCAGACACTGACCATGAGTCACTGGTCACCGCAGACCACACTGGGTCAGGACAGCTCCAGAGGAACACAGCACACATGTGAACCTCTTTGGGGGGTTCTCCCGCCCTAGCCACCAAGTGCCACTCCTTATCCTTCTCTGTAGGACCACTCCCACCCTCGGCCTCCCAGGAACAACCCCTGCTGCTCCCAAGCCCAGCCCTTCACGAGTGCCCCTCCGTGCCCTTCCCTGCCTTTCGGATCTGCCCCATCCTGGGTCTCCATCCCTCAGAGCCGACTGCAGCTAACTGGCCAACCTGCTAAACAGGTGGTGCTGAGATCTGAGAGGCGCTTACTGACTTAACATGTGCACGCTGGTCCCCAGCAGCCCCAGAAGTCCATTTAACATGGATAGTGACATCGTCCACAAAGGGAAGAGTGGGCAAATACTTGCAAAAGCCTTGGAAAAACACAAACCAAGATTTACGTCCAGCACTGTTAGGGCTGTGAGTTCTGGAGTGAAGGGTCTCTGTCTCGTGTCCAATCTCCGGGACAGCGGGCGAGGCCCGGGTTTCACTCTCAGCTCTGCCATCCCACTGGCCTGCTGCTTCCTCGGCCATGGATGAGGGAATTGCAGACAATGTCATCAGTCCACCCAACCTACCCAACAGATCCCAGGCATTGAAACAGAAGCAGAACTATTACCCTCGTTGCACTTTTTTTTTATCAGCTAATGCTTAAGAAACTTGAAAACTGTTTACTGAATACAATCACTGCTAGACATTGGGCTTGAAGTTTTACACACTTAATCACACTTAATCCTTACAGAAACCATGAAAAATCAGCCTCATTACTCCATGTCATTGACAAGCTAATCAAGACTCAGGAAAGTTAAGTAAGTTGGCCAAGGTCATAAAGATAAGAAATGGTGGATCTGGGAGCTGACTCAGGTACGTCTAAAGCCCAAGTTCTCCTTCCACCACACTGTTTACTGTATTTTTTAAAAAAGAGCCACTTTCAAAGCTTAAACTCGAAGAAATGGCCTTAATAGTAAAGCTTTCCAGCACCATTCAGACTTGTTGGGAAGATTTTTTTCCAGGGTGCAGTTTCTTTTTTTTTTTTCTTTTTTGTTTTTGAGATGGAGTCTCACTCTGTTGCCCAGGCTAGAGTGCAGTGGCACAATCTGACATCACCATAACCTCTGCCTCCCAGGTTCAGGTGATTCTCCTGCCTCAGCCTCCCGAGTAGCTGGGATTACAGGTGCCCACCACCACACCTGGCTAATTTTTGTATTTTTAGTAAAGACGGCATTTCACCATGTTGGCCAGGCTGGTCTTGAATCCCTGACCTCGTGACCGGCCTGCCTCGGCTTCCCAAAGTGCTAGGAGTACAAGCATGAGCCACCGCGCCCAGCCCCAGGATGGTTTCATATGGAAAATACCACATGGAATCACTTCTAGAAAGCAAGAATCCCGGGGACAGCCACACCGGAGAACACCATGCAGCTGGTTGAAGGGTGAGGAAGCTCTCTGTGTAATGGCTCAAAAAGACTCCCATAAATGTTGCTAAAGTTTCCTTTTAAAAAGTCCTTTACGAGAGCATGTGTGTTGAGAACCAGGAAGAAATAGCTGAAGGGAACGCACCAGTGTTCATGGGGGTTACTGCTGGGGGCTAGGGTTGCAGAGGAAAAAAAGATAATCACTTTTTTGTTTCAATATTTCCGTATACTTTTAGTTTGTTCCATTGAGCACATACTAGTTTAGGGTTTTTTCATTTGTTTTAAATTTTAAGCAAAGAAAAACCAAACACACACACACCGTAGTCACTTCCCCCCGCGACACGGTGCTCCCAGCCAGCCCAGGATCCTCTGCCCCAGGTGACATCAGCTCCCTGTGCGCCACATGGCACAGTTATCCCCTTACTCACAAGGGCAGGCAGAAGTGCCTTCCGCGGTGTTCTGGGGCCCAAAAGCTTATGCACTTTGGGGACACCATGTTGAGGAAAATCATACTAACCTATTACAAGTCTAAAGCAAGCTCCAGGCCTTGGAGAGGTCATCCAAGTGTCGGCCCTGGAGCTGACGCTTCCTCAACCATAGCGTGAACCGTCCCAGGGTAGCTGGGCCTGGACCCTTCTCATCAATTACAAACTCTCCCAAGCCAGTGACCCTGGGCCTCGGGTTACAGAGCAAACGGTGCCGCTCAGGCCTGTCTCGGCCCCCCATCCACCGCTGCCCGGGAATGTGCTATTACACACAGACCTGCCCCCTGTTCTCCAGCAGTGTTGTGGGCCAACACTAAGGTCAGCAAGCCATGGTCACCAATGACCTGCCATAGGCATCAAGCCAAATCCTACTGGACTCTGTGGGGAAGAAACATATACTTCATAGATACTTACCAAGATATCCTCCCGGATTTTGAACCAAGTGGGAAAAGTTAACCAAAAAAATGACTATATATAAAGCCTCCCATTACCCAACATGTTGGCCCACCATTGCCAACCCTCAGAAACCCACCCAGTGGGGGACACGCTGGCCACATGGTCAGCGAATTACAAACTACCTAGAAATGACCACTCCTGTTGCACAACAATGCAACCCCATAAGGCAAACAGCAGCAGCCTGTCTTCAATTTCCACACTGTGTTCATCACGAATTTTCTGTATTGGTTTTTTAAAAATATGGCATTAAATGTTACTTATCCTAATTACTGGATTTCTGATACCCCCATTTGAGTGCCTCACTTGCCTAACCCTAAATCTAGAACTGCCCATCAGCCAAGAAAGTGCTGGGAGCCCAACTGCATCACAGAGGTGCAGCAGCTTCCACGCAATTCTGCCAACAAACTTGTGGTGGGCAAACGCTGATCTCCCGCTCCGGGGCCAAGTGTCAATACGCGCCTCAGGGCCTAGCGCATCCCCCCAGGACAAAGGCCTCCTCTGACGCATCTCACTACTAGGAGAACTTTGTTTTTTGAGACCCTGGTGGGGAAGGCTCCCACACGTAGCAGGAAGATCAGTACCGCAGCTTCAGTCCATCTCATACGACTGCCCCCAAATCCCAAAAAGACTTAGCATAAAATGCCCATCCTAGTCCGTGAGTCTGGCGTGTGCGGAGTCTGTTCCTTCAGATGTTCCCTATGTTTCTGCCTTCCAGGGGGTTCTTGGTCTTGCTCACTCCAGCAGTGAAGCCGCAGACTTTTGCAGCCAGTGTTACAGCTCTTAAAGGTGGCGCATCCGGAGTTGTTCGTTTTTCCAGGTGTGTTCGTGGGCTCGCTGACTTCAGGAGTGAAGCCACATACCGTGCAGTCAGTGTTACAGCTCTTAAAGGTGATGCCAACCCACACACTTTCTGCTTGCAGCAATAACATTTATTGCCAAGAGAGAAAGAACAAAAAGAAGAAAGCCTCCACAACCAGTCAGCAGACCCGAGCAGATTGCCAGGGCTGGCGCTGGTGACCAGCTTTTATTCCCTTATTTGGCCCCACCCACATCCTGCTGATTGGTCCATTTTACAGAGAGCAGATTAGTCCATTTTAAAGAGTGCTGATTGGTCCGTTTTTACAGAGTGCTGATTGGTGCGTTACAAACCTTTAGCTAGACACAGAGTGCTGATTGGTGCATTTACAATCCTTTAGCTAGACAGAAAAGTTCCCCAAGTCCCCACCAGAACCAGAAGCCCAGTCGGCTTCACCTCTCACAAGGACTAGAGTGAAGCCCAGATAGCTGCATTTCTTAAAAAGTTGTCTTAATTGTGGTAAAATACACATAACATAAAATTTACCATCTTACCAATTTTTAAATGTACAGGTTGTGTTAAGTACATTCACATTGTTGTGCGACCAATCCCCGGAACTCTTTTCATCTTAGAAAATGGAAAAACTACCCATTCCTCCCTCCCACCAGCTCCTGGAGGCCACCATTCCATCTCCTGTCTCTATCAGTTTGACTGCTCTAGGTACCGCACATCACACAGCAATTGTCCTTTTGTGACTGACTTATTTCACTTAGCACCATGTCCTCAAAGTCCATCCCTGTTGTGGTATGTGTCTGAATGCCCTTCCTGCTGAATCATATTTCATTGTGTGGATAGATCACATTTTGTTTATCCACTCATCTGTCGATGAAAACCTGGCTTACTCCTACCTCTTGGCTATTGTGAATAATGCTGCTATGAACACAAGTGTAAAAGTCCCTATTGAGGCTGGGCACGGTGGCTCACTCCTGCAATCCCAGCACTTTGGGAGGCCGAGGCGGGCAGATCATGATGAGGTCAGGAGATTGAGACCATCCTGGCTAACATGGCGAAACCCCGTCTCTACTAAAGATACACAAAAAAATTAGCGGGGCGTGGTGATGGGGGCATGTAGTCCTAGCTACAGGACTACATGGAGGCTGAGGCAGGAGAATGGCGTGAACCCGGGAGGCGGAGCTTGCTGTGAGCCAAGATTGCACCACTGCACTCCAGCCTGGGGCACAGAGCAAGACTCCGTCTCAAAAAAAAAAAAAAAAAAAAAAATCCCTATTGAGACCTGCTTAACTGCTGGATCATAGGATAATCCTGTGTTTCATTTTCGAGGAACTGCCATACTGGTTTCCACAGTGGCTGTACTCTTTTACATTCCTGCCAGCAATGAACAAGTTTTCCGATTTCTCCACATCCTCACCAGCACTTGTTATTTCCTGTTTTTTCAGAGTATCCATCCTAATGGGCATGAGATAGTATCTCATTGTGGTTTTAATTTTTAGTTCCCTAGTTAAGATGAGTGATGTTGAGTATCTTTTCATGTTTGTTGGCCATTGATACATCTTCCTTGGAGAAATGTGTAAAGTCCTTTTTTTAATCAGTTTGTTCATTTGTTTGCTGTTATTGGGTTGTAGGGTATTGTAAATATTAATATATTTTAAATATTAATTGCTTATCAGATATATGATTTGCAAATATTTCCCCACATTGCATAGGTTGTCAGATATATACACTTTTAACAACCTCCCTTAGACCAGGGGAGAAATGCTTTGAAGAACCTGGCACAGGATCTGTGGGCCCCTTTCTAGAAGCAAGTTTCTGGGCCAGGTTCCACCTAGGAGCAGGGCCCAAGGGGAGGAGACAGGGAGGAGTGCTGGCTCCACTCAGACCCCGGAGCCCCTGCTGGGAGAGGTGGGGATGCTGACCTAGGCACCCACAGGCACCCAGAAGCCAGGGCCTCCCCCATTTACGGGGCACATCATGTCCCTGGTCACCACCCCTCGAAAGAGCATGATGCCAAAAAGCCCGGGCTGTGCCTGGGTCCCCTCTGCGATGGGGCAGGGGGCTGCACACATCTGCAAGGCGCAGCTTGTGTTAGAAGCATCTGCCTGGCTTATCTCTATGTGACTCTGTAAATGGGGAGCAGTGGAGTCTGATACCAGCAGGTGCTCCAGGCATCCAGTCTGATGCCTCGCAGGAGCTCCCTGCTCTGCTAGCTCCACCTGAGGGGCTAGAGGCCAACCTTGCCGCTCCCCCTCTCCTCCCGTCCCTTCCTCCCAGCCTGGTCTGATGCCCCATGGTTCTCCCCACAGCCCCCACGTGTTCCCCAGTGGTCCGACCCTTTTCTTCAGGTCCAGCAGATGCCTTAGCTGGAGTTATCTGCTTGTGACAGCCCTTGTTTATGACCAGTGTGAAGGTAGTTCTCTGAAGGGTGAGAGAATTAGATAATCCAATACCCAGCCCATTTTCCTTTGCTTTTCTCCTCGGAACGGTCAGAGATCAGTGATCGTACGAGTTAGTCCTACAGGTCTTCCTTCCAGGACATCCTACACCCATCAGTCTGGGCCTGGGGTCTTTCTCCAAGTGTGAGGCCTGTGGCTGCAGGTCCAGGGTATCTTTTCTGCCAGTGGTAAAAAATGAGAAGCAAATATCAAAAGATTCAAAAGCCTGACCCTGGCTGCTGTCTGTGTGGCCAGCCAGGATAATTCAGGGTCTGCATTGCAGCTCTTCTGTTTTTGTTTGGTTTTGTTCTCCTAATTGACTATTTGCACTAACCAGGTCAGGGCTAACTAGTAACACCCTACATTCTGCACAAAAAATCAGCAACCCCATGACCCGTGATGAGGGTGGCCTGGCAGGAGGCAAAAGCGACAAGTGTTCCTGGTATCTGACCAGCACCACCTTGAATTAGGACATCAACACATGCGATTGGACTATAAATCATGTAATGACAACTGCAATGACAACTCTAAAAACAAATGGGCATGTGCTCACATTTTCACAATAAAGCCCCGACAATGTTGACAAAATCCACTGTTTGAATTCTGATACGACTTTCTTCCATTTTGTGATCTTTTTGTTGCTCTTAATTACAACAGTTAGCATTAGAGACATACCCTATGATTCCATTATTTGCCATTGCAGCTTAAATATGCATATGTCCTAAATGATGGAATGATAACCAGCAGTGCCATTGGAAAATGAAAATATTAGTGATGCTGCAGAAATGCCAAGGATGTAACCATGAGGCTGGACTCTTGGAACTGGCCATAGCTGGGGAGACCTTGGACTGAGGCACCCTGGTATTGGCTGGGTGACCCTGGGCACATTCTCCTTTTTCTCTTTTTTAAAATAAGCTATGTTGGTCTTTAGAAAATTGAAAACACAACACGGACGATGAAGAGATTAAAGAAAAAGTCTGTATCCCCTCCCACAAACACAAAATGAACAAGTTAATGAATTTCCTTCCTTTTTTCCTAGCCTTATTTTGTATTCACTTTAAAAAGAAAAAATGTTGGCTGGGCACAGCAGCTCATACCTGTAATCCCAGCACTTTGGGAGGCCGAGGCAGGTGGATCACCTGAGGTCAGGAGTTCGAGACCAGCCTGGTCAACATGGTGAAACACCCATCTCTACTAAAAAATACCAAAAAAAAAAAAAAAAAAAAAATTAGCCAGGCATGGTGGCGGGCGCCTGTAGTTCCAGCTATGCAGGAGGCTGAGGCGGGGAATCACTTGAACCCAGGAGGTGGAGTTTGCAGTGAGCCAAGATCACGCCACTGCACTCCAGCCAAGGCGACAGAGTGAGACTCTGTCTCAAAAAAAAAAAAAAAAGAAAAGAAAAAAGAAAGAAAGAGAGAAAAAATGTCTTACTGATAGCACTATTCACAATAGCCAAAAGTGGAAACAACCCAAATTCATCAACTGATGAATTCATGTAATGGAATATTACAGAGGCATAGAAAAGAGTAAAGTCCTGATCTGCGCTACCTGGGTGACCCTTGAAAACATGACGCTGAGCAAAAGGAGCCAGACACAAAAGGCCACACGTTGAATGATTCCATTCATATGGAGTGCCCAGAATAGGCAAATCCATAGAGACAGAAAGTGGATTTGTGGTTGCCAAGAGCTGGGCGGGGTCAGGGAGGAATGAGGAGTGACTGCTAATGGATGCAGGCTTTTTTTAGGAGTGATCAAAGTGCTCTGGAATTAGGTAGTGGTGATGGTTTCACAGTCTTGGAACTATATGTAAAACACTGAACTGCAGACTTTAAAAGGTGAATTTTAGGGTATGTGGATTATATCTCGATTTTTAAAAAAGAAAGTACAAAGAAAAATATCACTGTCTTTAAAGATCCAGCTCTGTTTCCTGGACTCTAGTCTAGAGGAGGATCTCTCAGTGTCCCCAAAGGAGAGCCCCTGGGAGAGAAGAAGGCTAGAAACCCGGAGGAAAGGGAACCCTGGCCCAGGAGAGGGGTCGGCTGTGACGACCTCCAGCATTTCCTGCAAGCCAGCCCTGTCACCTTCCTGCGGACAGTGATGATGAAGCAGAGGACACTAGGTTTCAAAGCTCTTCCAAGCATGATGTCACTAGGCTCTCACACCAGCCTGTGGGGCAGACGCGAGGGGTATCATTGTCCTCATTTTGCAGGTGACGCTCCACAAGATGGGACTGAGTTGACCCTCAGCTGGGCCCTCCTACCTGTGCTCTCTGCAGCTAGGGGCAGGAGGCTGCATCTGACCTGAGAGTATCCCTGAGAGCCAGAGCAGGACTCTCAGCTGAACCACCCAGAAATGGCCAGTTGGACCCAGGCCAGGACCTCCAGTGGCAGTGGAGCGAGGGGGTGGGAGGGTGGTGCAGGAAGGAGTGATTGTGGCTTTTAATCCTTTCTGCATATAAGGCTGGGCGGCTTGTGCTTTGGCTGGCACGCTTGTTTGATTCTCCTGCATGGAGAGTTTCAGGCATGCAGGTGCCGCCCCAGGTGGGGCCCACAGGTGCCCCTAGGAGCCGGGCAAAGGCAGGTCCCAGGGAGCTGTCAGGGCACATGTGGGAACCCGCCGCCACCTGCAGCTGTGCCAGGACACCAGCCAGCGTTCCCACATCCTGAGGGCTTTCAAGAGAAGCCATAAGTATAATCTTCCTCTTGGTTAATAATGGCAGCTAAATGTAGTTTTCACAAAAGGGTCCAACCAAGCCCATATGTGGGCCACATGTAGCTGTGGGAATGAGAGTTTGAGTCGTCTGCTCTAAATATATACGCAAAACAAGCAGTTTCTTCTGGATAAACTGGTCCACTCATCATTCATTTCATTGCGGGGTTTGTTTGTTAATTTTGGCCCAAGACACAGGGCTTTGAGTAAACAGAGCCTCGCCCGGCAGTACACCAGCTCTTACATTCAGAAGCCACTTCCCCGAGCCATGTCCTCCCAGACCAAAGTCACACTGTGTCTTTGCAGCCTTCCTCCTTGTCTCTGTCCAGCCTTCTCAAGGTATCCCCCTGCACCTTCCTGTACCCCTCCTGTGGGTCGCCCCCACCTGTGTGTGTAAACACCTTCTAGAAGGTCACATTGTTAAAGCCCCCCATGACCCTTCATTCCACTCCAGCTCCCACCATTTCTGGGCTCACCTTCAGGGGAAGACTTCTCCTCAGGGTTGACACTTGCTGTCCACACTTCCTCGGCCCCCTCACTCTAAAACTGCGTAAACCCCCAGAGAATAACATGACAACGTGCACCTGAGCAACCCCCACCCAGATGGTACAAAGGTTTCCTTGGCCATGTTTGTAGCAGATATTTCTTTCTTTAAAAAATAAATAAGTACAGAGCTGGCAGAACATTTCCCATTGTCCTTCAGCCCACTCCTCTTGGACTTTCTTCCCGCAGCCTCCCCGTGGCCCTTCATGGACACATGGTCCTGGCTACAGATGAAAAATCGCTGGGTCCTCAGCAGGGCAGTCATATTTGATAATGACCAGGATTGCATTTAAATCTAGTACCTCCCAGATACTGTACAGATATGATCCCAGCTAAGGCTCAAAACCACTCAAAGCCATTTCCATTTCAGAGATGAGAAAATCACAGCTCAGAGGGGTTGGGGGCGTGGTGGCAGTTCCAGCAGTCCGCCTCCAGCATGACCTCCACTGTCCCTTCACTCAGCCGGGGTAGACAGACTTCCCAGCTGGGACAAGCACTCTTAAAATCTCAGTGGGATTTCAATCTCCAGTGCCAGTGCTCCTATCATCCGGCACAGAGGCATTCAAAATAACCATTTCTGATGGACTGGAATATTTTGCACAAGTGGGCAGTATCTCACCTAATGGGGGTGGGGAGGTTATGAAGGGTTTGTGAACAAACCACAGGAAGCCCTGCTTTCTCTTTTCACAAGGACAGGTGGTGGCACCTGCAGGGTCTCCCCTGCAGTGGCGTTATCGTTGCACTGAAACTTGCGTGACCAATCTGTAAGGAGTCAGGGCGGGTTCAGCCGTTTGTTATGACCTTGGCATTGTTCAGCCCCAGAGCCTGGCAGGAGGGGAAGGAGGAAAGTTTGACTGAGGGGCCTCCACCCATTGCCTTTCACCTGCACACTGCCTCTGAGCAGATTCAGGAGACCAAGCTCCTCCCCAGGTGAACCATGCCTCTCCTGGGGTGACCTGGCTTACTTCATGTGTGCCCTACTGGCAAGTGCTCTGCTGCTGTAGGTGGCATTAGCAAGGGCTGAGCAGGTGGCGCTGCTCCACTGGGAGGTTGAGTAAATCACTGAGTCATTAGGAGATGTTGAGCTCTCGCCAGGCTCTCCTGGAGGCACAGGGGATACAGCAGAGAACTGAAGGGGGCTGCTGCCTCTGTGGCTTTGGTGCGAGGTTGGGGAGGAGGGGACAGGCAGGAGGTGGGGGAGAAGGTTTATGGAGAACAGGGCGCAGGGGTTGGGGTAGATGGGGAGTCAGGGAGCCCTGGTGAAGAGGCCACATTAGAGCAGAGACTGGAACAAAGGGAGGGCAGGATTTGTTCATCTTGCTTCCCAAGAAAGAGGCTGCAGGCAAAGTGACTCTTACTCCTCTTGTTTATCCTCGTAGGTTCTAGAAGATTTCTGAGGACTCAGCAGTAACTTGCAGTGCTGGACTGAGGCTATTTCCTTATATCAACTTTTTGAAAACTCATGGTTAATACCTAAGTAAAGCACTTCCACCTTCCCCCCATCCCCCGCGAGAAAGTACGTTAGTCACATGCTAGCGTTTTTATTAGGAAAAGACGGATTTCCGGTGAAGCAGAGGGAAGTGGATTGAGCCTGGCTCAGGCCATGGCGCCAGTTGCACTTGCCCTGGTGCCGAGCCACAGCAAGGGCTGGCGCTCGGCACCATGAAAAGCCCTCCTTTTCGGAATCTGGGGGACAAAATGCAAGGCCGATGCCCCAGAGTCATCACAGATGACCTTCACTGGCACGATAAGGGGGGGACCGGGGGCCCTGCCTTGAAGGAGTCATCTAAACACCCCTTGTGATGGAACAGACTTAGCCACAAAAGCCAGCGAGGGGCACGTTGTTGCTCCCTCATCCGCCGGTGGCATTAAGTCCTGTAGGGCAGGCTGAATTTCCCCCTTTCACGATGAGGGGCCTGAGCCTAAGCGCTCAGAGCCTGGGCTTTAGTTTCTGATTCCCCACGCTGTGCTGGCACAGGTTTCCTGGGCAGCGCCCCAGCGCGGGTTTCTTATCCTAGGGCGGTGAGAGGGGCTGCCAGGGAAAGTGTGGGAAAGGACGAGGGGCGGGACCATGAGAGGGAGCGGGGCTGGGGGCGGGGCCTGGAGGACAGGGCTGAGAGGGCGGGGCCGTGAGAGGGAACAGGGGGCGGGGTGAGGGGCGGGGTCTAGGACGTTGGGGGCGGGGCCTGGGGGCTAGAGAAGGACAGTGCCAGATCTTGTGTCCAGCCTCTGGAATCTTCCCTCAGTTCTTCCTTGTCTTTCGTGGCCTTGACGTTTTTGAGGAACGCAGGTGGGTTATTTCGTAGGATGGCCCTCAGTTTGGGCTGTCTGATGATCCTTCCTCCAGATCAGGTTCAGATGATGTACTTTGGGCACTTTTGTTCCTCTTGGTGCGTTTTATCCAGAGCCTCATAATAAATATTTGTTCCATGACAGGCGATGTGCACTTTGTTTTAGGTGGTTCTCCCCAGAATTCTCCACTGTCGAGTTACTAATTTCTCCTTTGTAATTAATAAGTATCCATGGGAAATACTTTGAGATTATGTAAATACGTTGTTACTCTTCAGACTTTTACCCACTACTTTTGGCATTCATCAGAGATTCTTGATGGTTGCCAAATGGTGATTTTCGGATTCCATCATTCCTTCCACATTTAATAGGGACTTTCCACTGGAAGAAAGAGCTTTCTCCCTCCCCTGTGCGTTTATTTACATATGTATTTATATCAGTGTGGACTCATGGGTCTTTATTTAAGTCTGAAGGTTATAATTCTTCATTGTAGTCATTTATTTTCATGCTGAAGGGACCCCAGAGAAAGCCACTGGGAGCCCTTCAAGCAGCCACTGTGTTCTTTTGGCATGTTCCCATGTCAAAAGTAAAGTTTCTCACTTGCTGGTACAGTAAGATGTTCCAGGCTCTTCTTATACTTCCCCGCCCCAGCCCTGGATTCCTTTTAGTGGAGAATGTATTTGGAAACCAGTATTGGAGCATGGGTATGCTCATTGCTATTGAGGTGTTATTGTGAAGCCCATTAAGGGAGCCAGGGAATGTATGAGTGTGTAAGCATACAGGCATGCATGCATATGTGCGTATGTATGTAGGCATATGGCCCCAAGGTCCCTGCCTGCTGATATGCATGCTTTGTGTAACCCCCTCCCTTGAGTGTGGGATGGACTGAGTGACTCAATGCTAATGAATGGGCTACGGCAAAAGCCATGGGCTGTCACTTTGGACACCAGGTTATAAAGAGACCTGGCTTCTGTTTTGCATGCCCTCTTTTGCTTGCGCACTCAGAGGGTGGTCAGCTGCCCCTTCGTGAGCTGCCCTGGAGAGCGTTTCCCCTGGCAAGGAGTTAAGGGAGGCCTGGGCCAACAACCACATGAGTGAGCCTGGAAACGGATCCTTCCGGGTTTCCTTCCTTCCCTTGAGACCACAGCCCCCACCCATAGCTCAGTCAAATCCTTGTGAGAAACCAGAGTCAGAAGCACCCAGCTAAGCCACATTCAACTCCTGGTCCATAGAAACTGGGAGATAATAATTGTTTGTTATTCTAAGCCACTAAGTTTTGGGGCAATTTGTTTTGTTACTCCATAGTTAATTAATGCAATATGTTATATCTCTATATATGTGTATATGTATACAGAGGGACCACACATACATTTATATCTGTTTTTATATCCGTTTTTATACCTGTCTCTATATATTACAAACCATGAGTTCACACTGATAACTTTAATTTTAGCTCAGTGCTACAAGGTTCATTGTGACCTTCCCCACTTTCCATATTTGTAACTCCTTTCTCCAGCAGTGAGAAACCCAGCTCCAATCATCTGCAATGTATTAATTTATTTGTTCGGTCCTAGAGGACACAAAAACAGCTTCAGAATTGCTATCCTATGTTCCAGAAAAAGTAACCTACTCATGGGAGTTCAATCTTTGTTTAGAGTTCTTGTCTTTAGTTGTCATATAGTCCAAATACTGCAACCCCTATGTTATAAAAAACAAGGGCTTCCCAGCTTCTCTGGGAAGTAAGGCATGAGATGCAAAGGGGAAAAGCACAGTTTCTTTCCAGGCAGCAGGTGCTGGGCTTCGCTGTCTTGCGCTGGAGAAGTGCGAAACAGACGGGAAAAGTGCAAAACAGAAGGGCAGGGCGGGGCTTCAGAGGCTCCCGCTCCATGCTTTCTTTCTCCCCTGAGCCCACACTGCCTGCCTCCCTTGCATTAGCACAAAAGCACCAACCTCTGAGGCCAGCGATGTTGTTTTTAATCAGTCATTAAATTATTTACAGAGAAAAGTGTACGGTGTTGCTTTTTGAAGTCTACTGAGGAAGGTTTGAATTTTCATCATTTCTATTATTCAAAAAGCCAAGTAACAAGCCAACTTGGATCTTCCCAGAAAGGCTGAGTTTGGGGGGTACTTGCACGCCCTAGTCCGCACAGCTGGGACTAGGGCTGGGGCTCTCCTAGAGTAACAAATGGGGCATCGGCATGACCTCTCTGCGGAGGGCCTCTCTGACATGCAGTTGTCACTGCAGACCTCTGCAGAGGTGACCTCCCCAGAGACAAGGGACCTCCCAGAGCAGCACTGCTGCCTAGGTAAATGGGGACAGCCAGGAGGCCAGCTCCAAGCCTCACCCCGCAGATACCTCAGTCCCATCCTGGTCACAGGCACATGGGGCACTCCTCATGGCGGTTGTGGGAAAGTGGCCAAGGACACAAGGCTCCCGCCGGCCATGGTTTCTCTAAGATCTGACTCAGGATTGTCACATGCTAAGCGTTCCACTTCCCCGTGCCTGCAAGCACCCCACAAGCTCCCCACAGACATACACACTACACAGGTCATAGTCATGCACACGCAACACTACACAGGTCATAGTCATGCACACAACACACTACACTGCACACATACCACACACATAACACCACACACACATCACAAGCACACACCCACTCACATACAGACTCATCACACACACACACATGCATCACGACACACTCTGCACTCGTACAACACACATCCATCAGACACATACATAAACATAGCACACACACGCACACATCATACATCCACAAATAGCACAAATACGCACTGAGCCAGGCCTCATGGAGATCCAGTGAAGGGTGCTGGCTCTCTCCCTGCCTCCCACGAGCCCTTCCAGGGAACCCCAAGGCCCCTGCCCCACAGCCTGCCTGCACCTCCCTCCCACCTGCAGGAAGGGCTCTCCCCAGCTCTCTCTGCCAACTGACTCCACAAACACTGGGAAGCAGACCCAATGGGGCCCTTCAGATGCAGGCCGGTTCACTTCCCAGTGCCCAGCCTCTGTGTGAGATGTCCCTGGTGACTGAGAACAAGAGGCCAGGTGGGATAAAGCCAGCAGGAATCGCTGAGCATCCAGCACCAGCAGGGCCTCCACAGGGGATTTCCCTCCCACCTCCTTCTGCTCCAGGTGGCCTCCCTGAGCCACACCCCTAACGTGCCATTTCCAGATGGTAAACAACACTTGCACTGCAGTTTATCTCCTCGGAAATCCCCACAGCTCCCACCCCAGAACCGTGCACAAAAAATATCTTCAACAGGTGGATATGGATGAATTAAGGTGCAAAATG
Organism: Gorilla gorilla gorilla; assembly: GCF_029281585.2. Lineage (NCBI taxonomy): Eukaryota > Metazoa > Chordata > Mammalia > Primates > Hominidae > Gorilla > Gorilla gorilla. The sequence continues at coordinate 32,676,538 of NC_073240.2, forward strand.
AGAACCATTAAATACATACTTGCAAGCCATTTCTCTTAAAAGGTACTAGAGCTAAGATCCTTAAAGACTTGCATCCACCATTATTGCAGATGACTATTCAGATGTTGTGGGCAGACATATTGTTTTATAAAAGTATAAGAATGGACTCTGATGATGGCTTGGGAATATATTGGTCCAATATCCACTTCTCTCTCTCTTCCAGGGTCAGAAATCTTGGATAGAGAAAACCTTTTGCAAACGGGAATGTATCTTTGTAATTCCTAGCACGAAAGACTCTAACAGGTAAATTGAAATCCACGATTAAGACATTATCCAAACCAGTGCTTGTCTGCCACTATTCTCATGTTTGTAAGAGGCGGAAAGAGGAGTCCAGAAGGGTGGCCAGAATCCATTCCCCATGGGAGTCACTAACAAGGGAGTCACTGGGGCTCCTTGTTACTCCATTAACATGCAAATGGCTTCAGAAAAGAGTTTCTATCCACCACCCACCCTAATGCGAGCTCTCATAGCCAAATGAGCCCACATCATTCCTTTTAGTCTCAGCAAGATCAAGGAGTTGAGGGCTTTCAACAGGTTTCCAGGATATTTTCCAGGCCTCTTCAATAGAGTTTCATAATGTATTTAGATGAAAAGGAATTTCCATCACAGGAAAGATCTGAGCGGTTGAATGAACTGGCTATAACTTTATTAAAGGATTTGGCTTGTACACAAAACATCAAACAATTTTATTCACCTACATTAAAATGCATCTGTTATAAGCTGAACAGAGGCCTTGTAAAGTCATTCAAGTAGAGATTAATTTAACTAAAATGTCTCATCTCTAAGGGCAAAAGCTATGAGGCTGAATCTGGGGGAAGGGGAACAATTTATCCATACATTCATCCAATATGAAATTCATGCAGATAGAATAATGACACAGAAGTACACACTCTTCAAGGTCACCTGGTTCAAATTTGTTTCACACATGCAATCACAGTCCCTCCACATCCCCAAGCTGCCCCTTGCCCCACACCACCCTGCAGATTCTCCTCCCTGCTTAAACCCCAGTGATTGCCCCCCGAGGTAAGAAATGCCATTATGAAACAATGCCAACGGTCACAAAAGTCTCCCCTTTGTTGCATCTACATGTCCCTTCTTATTTCAATGGCACATAGGCCATCCTGGGAACTCTCTGTGCCAGCACTGCAGTCCTCCATGAAGCCAGATGCCCAGGCAATAGAGGGCAAAAAGTGCTTCTGGGCTCACATACAAGCCTCCTTGATGCACTCCATGCAGTCCCCAGCGTGGATTAAAGAAAAAAAAAAAACTAGAATGAAAAAACCAACCGTTTAAACCCTTGGAAATGATCCCAAAGACAAACAGCAAGTAAAGAAATATCTTTAGAGAAAGCCAGCAAAAATTCAGTAAGAAAGGCTAGAGTCTGTGGGATTTGAAACAAGAGTTTCCTCCCTCCCTCTGCCCAGCTCAGCAAGATGGAGACTCTACTCCAGACTGCTGCAGCCAAGAACACAGAGCTCCCTCTCCACCAGCTCCCAGTCAGGGGGCTTTCTTCCAGGGAGGAGCAGGATTTCAGCATTTCTCATCCTGTCCCCTACCACCTGTTGCTGAGGCTAAGTCCTGAATGAATGCAATTGAGAGATAGAGGCTCCCTTCTTCCACCCGTGCCCCACTCATGTAAGCAGCAACCACAGAAAGTGAGAGTGGTTATAATGGATTCAGACAAAACATACTTTAAAGCAAGAAAATGTAACTAGAGATATTAAGGACATTTTATAATGATAAATGGGACAATCCATCAGGAAGTTACAACAAATATAAACATATATGTACCTAAAACAGCAACAAAATGCATGAAGCAAAACTGACATAAACAAAGGGAGAAGTAGACAATTCAACATGACAGTTGGAGACTTCAATACCCCACTTTCAATAATGGATAGATCACCTAAACAGACGACCAACAAGGGAATAGAAAGCTTGAACAACATCATAAACCAATTAGGCTTAACAGATAACTATAGAGCACGCCACCCAGTAACAATAGAAAACACATTCTTCTCAAGTGCATATGGAACATTCTCCAGCATAGACCATGTGTTAGTCCATTAAAAAGCCTCAAAATATCTAAAAGGATAGAAATAATACAAACTGTCCTCCAACCACAATGAAATAAAATTAGAAATAAGAAACCAATAGGAGGAAAAAAATTGGAAACTCATAAATATGTGAAAATTAATACACTACCAGATAACCACTAGGTTAAAGAAAATGTCAGAAGGTTAATTAGAAAATACTTTTAGGTAAATGAAAATGAAGACATAACAAACCAAAACTTAGGGGATGCAGGTAAAGTAGTGCAGACAGGGAAATTTATACCTGTAAATACCTATATTAAGAAAGATATTTAATAAATAACATAACTTTCTACCTTAAGACACTGGAAAAAGAAGAGTAAACTAAACCTAAAGCAAGTAGAGGGAAGGAAATAATGATTAAAGTGGAATTAATGGAAAAGAGAATAGAAAAGTACAGAAATTCAATGAAATTAAAAGCTCTTCTTTAAAAACCTCAACAAAATTCACATATCTTTAGCTAGAGTCATAAAAGAAGAGAAAGATAAGACTCAAATTACTAGAATCAGAAATGAAAGAGGGGACATTACTACCAACCTTATAGAAATGAATATGAAAGAATACTATGACTTATATGAAAACAAATTAGATAGATGAAATGGGAAAATTCCGAGAAATATACAAACTGCCAAAACTGACTCAAGAAAAAGTGTACAATCTGAACAGATCTATAAGGAGTAAAGAGATAGGATTAGTAATAAAAAAACTGCCCAAAGAAAAGCCCAGGCCCACATGGCTTTTTCGATGAATTCTAAAAAACATTTAAGGAAGAGTTAATACCAATTCTTCACAAACTCTTCAAGAAAATAGCAGAGAAGGGAACATTTCCCAACTCATTTAATGAGGCCAGTACTACCCAGATACCAAACTAGACAAAGACATCACAAGATAGAAAACTATAGATCAATATCTATTATGAACATGGGTGCAGAAATTCTGAACAAAATACTATCAAACCAAATCCAGCAACATATAAAAATAATGATACACCATGACCAAGCAGGGTTTATCCCAGGAATGTAAAGTTGGTTTACATTAGAAAAATAATTAATGTAATATAGCATATCAATATAGTAGAAACAAAAATCACATGATCTTTTCAATAGGCACAGCAAAAGACTTGGATAAAACTCAACATTCTTTATAAAAAATCACTCGGAAAACCAGGAATAGAAGGGAACTTCCTCAACCCGATAAAGAACAGCTATAAAGAATCCACAGTTAACATCAGACTTAATGGTGAAAGATTGAATGCTTTCCTCCTAAGATTAGGAACAAGATAAGGATGTCCTCTCTCACTACTTCTATTCAACATTTTAATGGAAGTACAAACCAAAGCAATTAGGTAAGAGAAAGAAAGAAAGAAAAAGTATCGAGATTGGAAAGAGAGAAGTAAAACTCTCTATTTGCAGATGACATAATCTTATACATAGAAAAATCCTAAGGAATCCACCAAAAAATATTAGAACTAATAAATGAGTTCAGCAAGATTGTGGCATATAAGATCAATACACAAAAATCAAATGTATTTCTATACACTTGCAATGAACTATATGGAAATGAAACTGGCAACATAATTTATCTGTAATTGCATCAAAAAGAATAATAGGAGGACTCACATTTTCTGATTTCAAAACTTAATACAAAGCTACAGTAATAAAAGTACAACAATACTGGCATAGGATAGACATATAGACAAATGGAACAGAATTGACAGTCCAGAAATAAACCCATACACCTATGGCAAATTGATTTTTAGCAAGGGTGAAAAGCACTTTCAATGGGGAAATAGTAGTCGTCTCTTCAGCAAATGGTACTGGAATAACTGGATAGCCACACGCAAAAGAATAGTCTTGGACCCTTACCTCATGCTATCTATAAAAGTTAACTCAAAATGGACCAAACACCTAAATGTCAGAGCTAAAACTATAAAACTCTTAGAAGAAAATGTAAGGGTAAATCATGACCTGGGATTTGGCAAATGATTCTGAGATATTACACCAAAAACATGGACAACAAAAACAACAAAAAAATTGTCTTTACCAAAATTAAACACTGTGCTTCAAGGGACGCTATCAAGAAAGTGGAAAGACAACCCACAGAATGGGAGAAAATATTTGTGAATTATGTCTCTGATAAGGGACTTGTATCCAGAATACAGAAAGAGATCCAATAATTAAAAAAAAATAAATAACCCAAGTTTTTTAAATGGGCAAAGGAAATGAATAGACATCTTTCCAAAGAAGAAGGTAGTCAATAAGCACATGAAAAATGCTCAATGTCCTTATTCTTCAGGGAAATGCAAATCAAAACCATGATGATAAACTGCTTCACACTCAGAAGGAAGACTAGAATGAAAATGTAAGATAGTGTGTGGGAGAGGATATGGAGAAATCAGAACCCTCAGACACTGCTGGTGGAAATGTACCATGATACAGCCACCTTGGAGAACAGTTTGGTGGTTCTTCAGAAGATTAAACATAGAGTAACCGTATGACCCAGCAATCCCATGCCTAGTGTATACCCAAGAAAAATGAAAACATTCATCCACTCAAAAACTTGTTACATAAATATTCATAGCAGCATTATTCATAACAGCCGAAGAGTGCGAATAGCCCAAATGTCCATTAAATGATAAATAGATAAACAAAATGTTCATCCATTCATACATGAGAATATTATTAAGCCATAAAAGGGAGTGAAGTACCGACACATGCTACAATATGGATGAACCTTGAAAACATGCTAAGAAGCTGATCTCCAAAGACCAGATATTACAGGACTGCATTCATATGAAGTGTTTAGAACATGGAAATCCACAGAGATAAAAAGTAGACTTGAGGTTGCTTGTGGCTTGGGGAGTGGTGCACAGGTAGATAGATGGTGGTGAGAAGGAAGATAAAATATGCCATGCCAAGTTTCTTTTTGAGGTGATGAAAATTTTCGAAAATTAACTGTGATGATGGTTGCACATATCTGTCAATACTAAAAACCATTTAATCTCTCTCTCTCTCTCTCTCTATATATATATATATATATATATTTTTTTTTTTTTTTTTTTTTTTTTTTTTTGAGACGGAGTCTCACTCTGTCACCCAGGCTGGAGTGCAGTGCCACGATCCCAGCTCATTGCAACCTCTGCCTCCGGGGTTCAAACGATTCTCCTGCCTCAGCCTCCCAAGTAGCTGGAATTACAGATGTGCGCCACCACACTCAGCTAATTTTTGTGTTTATGGTGGAGACGGGTTTTCACAATATTGACCAGGCTGGTCTCGAACTCCTGACCTCAAGTGTTCCACATGCCACGGCCTCTCAAAGTGTTGGGATTACAGGCGTGAGCCACTGCTCCTGGCCTGAATCACATACTTGAAATGGGTTGATTATGTATTACATGAATTATATCTCAATAAAAGGAAAAAAGAGAGAGAAAGAGAAAGAGGGAGGGAGTGAGGGAGGGAAGATGGAAGGCCATCAGAAGGAGGGTGGGAGGGAGAGAATGGGGAAGGGGAGAGGGAAAAGAGAAAGGAAAACAAAAGGAAAGACAAGGCAGGGAGGAAGCCCCAAGGCTGGCCCCATGGGAGCACAGAAAGCCTTCTGGCAAGGGCCCTGCACATGTGCATTACACACGTGCACGCACTCATACATCTAGCCCAGTAAAGACATCCTCTCTAGTCCTCAAGCCGACTCCATCCCCAGCTCTCCCACCCCATTTGCTAGGGTGCACGGCTGCCCACACAGGCTCCTGCTGGGTCCAGGAACACACCTCCCTCCATGCCTTCCCTGGATTCCATCTCCACCAAGGCATCACTCCAGGCTACTGCAGTTCTTCCTAACAAACTTTTCAAGTTTTTGGTGGGTCCAGTCCACTCAAAACAGTGGGAGCCAAAAATGATGGAGTAACAGATGAAATCCTAGGCACACTAGGAAAAGAAGCTGGCACAAAGCCAGGGAACATGTTCAGAGAAGACTAGAAAGCCAGAGTTCAGGGAGGGTGTGAGAGGTTGGCTGGGTTTTGGGAGAGATGCTGTAGAGCTAGAAGATCCCTGATGCTGGGGCGGGTTATGGCCCAATGGGCCATCTGTCCAAGGCAGAAAAAGACATATTGGTCACTTTTGAAATAGCCTTTTAGCATTACTTGAGTGGAGAAATGTTTTACTAAGGAACAACAATTCAACAATATGGAAAAATTTGGCTGACACCTAAGTAAGTAATTTTAGAACTTTGGGAGGCCAAGGCAGGTGGATTGCTTGAGCCCAGGAGTTCGAGACCAGCCTGGGCAACATGGCAAAATGCTGTCTCTACTAAAAATATAAAAACTAGCTGAGCATGGTAGTGCGTGCCGGTGGTCCCAGTTACTAGGGAGGCTGAGGTGAGAGGATCACCTGAGCTTGGGGGAGGTCCGGGCTGCAGTGAGCGATGATAGCACCACTATACTCCAACCTGAATGACAAGAGAAAGAAAAATCTGGAAGGTCAACTCTATGTTCGGAGGGCATGTCTATACTTTGTCACAGAATGTTTAGTACTTGATGTTTATACTGATGTTATCAAGACATCAAAAAGTTGAAATATTTTCCGAAAGAGCAACCATCCAATGTGTCTAAAATCGACTGGCATATAAAGAGATGTGCACTGATTATCTGGAAAAGGCCATCAGATGGGGCATTTTTGTCCCTAATAACGCTGGCTTACTAAAGTGTTAGTAGGCTCCTGTTTGGGCCCAACTCACCTGTTGAGGTTAATTCATCTTTGCTAATGAAGGGGAAAGGGGGAGATTGTTGTAGAAAGACCCTGCTTTGCCTTTGTTTTCAGGTGTTGCTGTGGCCAGTTCACCAACCAGCATATCCCCCCTCTGCCAAGTGCAACACCCAGCAAAAATGAAGAGGAAAACAAACAGGTGGAGACTCAGCCTGAGAAATGGTCTGTTGCCAAGCACACCCAGAGCTACCCAACAGATTCCTATGGAGTTCTTGAATTCCAGGGTGGCGGATATTCCAATAAAGCCATGGTGAGAAAGGCATTCAGACATGGTGCCACTAGGATCACAGCTTTCATTGGCGGCCAGTCTCCCAGCCCCAAACTGCAGATACCTGGTCTTCTTCATGGCTGTGGCTCAATCTTCCTAGATATTTCATTGAAAAACCAAGAGATATATCTGTGCACATGGCTTTTAGCCATGAGGCTTGGAAACTGGACACCACTGTAAAGAACATCTAGTGTCCCGTAAATCCATACCAAAGCTCTGAATCCACAAACCAGGCTCTGGCCCAACCCTGCAAACACACTCCATTGCTCCATCTTCAGTAACGAAAGACAAATTCCTTTTTCTAATAACTGTGGACCTGCAGCCCCCTTAGATGTGTTGAGAGTCTTTGGAAATATTTTCCTCTGAGGTCTGTCCACAGCTTCCCTGGGCGTGCACTCAGCTGGCCCGAGAAGGACCAAGGTCCCTCACATTTGCGTGTAAACAGGGAGGGCCCTCTGCCCTTCCAGTGAGCCCTGCCAGCGTGGGGGAGGCTTCAGCTCTGTGATCCGTTCCAGCTCACTCTGAATTACACTCCTACATGCCCAGTCACAGACCTTTTGCAATTTCATTTTATTTCACTGGCCCAACATCATTGTTAAAATAAAATTTAGTTGTGTTCCAAATGCTGCAATATACAGTCTTCTGAAATGGCACCCTACATATTAGCCCAGACACAAAGAAGCAGTTTATAGGAGACAAAGCATCTGAGCATTATTAGCCTCCTCCTCACTTTGAAGAGGTCAAGTTCATGTGTGGGCCCATGATCCCCTGACCCATTTACTCAACAACATCCTCATCCAACTTCTTGGGCCACTGTTCTAGCTAAGCCAGCTTTGGAACCTATTCCTCCAAGGTTAGGATTGCCAGATAAAATACAGGACACCCAGTTATATTTGAATTTCAGACATACATTGGATAAATTTTCAGTACAAGTATGTCCCAAATATTGCATGATTTATTGCATTTAATAAAAATGTTGTACTGAAACATTTTTCATTGTTCCTCTAAAATTCAAATTTAACTGGGTGTCTTGGCCTGTTTGGCTGCTATAACAAATTGCCTTAGGCTGGGTAATTTATAAACAACAGAAATTTATTGCTCACATTTCTAGAGTCTGGGAGGCCCAAGATCAAGGTGCCAGCAGATTTGGTGCCTGGCGAGGGCCCATCCTCTGCTTCATAGATAGCACCTTCTTGCTGTGTCCTCACATGGCAGAAGCAGAGAACAAGCTCTCTGAGTCCTCTTTTTTTTTTTTTTTTTTTTGAGATGGAGTTTCGATCTTGTTGCCCAGGCTGGAATGCAATGGCTCAATCTTGGCTCACTGCAACCTCCGCCTCCCAGGTTCAAGTGATCCTCCTGCCTCAGCTTCTGAAGTAGCTGGGATTACAGGTGTGCGCCACCACACCTGGCTAATTTTGTATTTTTTTTAGTAGAGACGGGGTTTCAACATGTTGGTCAGGCTGGTCTCGAACTCCTGACCTCAAGTGATCCACCTGCCTCGGCTTCCCAAAGTGCTGGGATTACAGGCATGAGCCACCACGCCCAGCCCTGAGTCCTCTTTTATAAGGACACTAGTCCCACTCACGAGGGATCCATGCTCATGACGTAATCACCTTCTAACATCCCACCTCTTAACACTATTGCATTGGGAATTAGGTTTCCACGTGAATTTTAGGGGAATACAAACATTCAGACCATGGTACCAGGCATCTTTTATTTGTATTTGCTAAACCTGACAATCCTCTCCAAAGTTCCCTTCAGTCACTTGGCCACAGACTCACACAGAGGGCTCCAGGGCCCTGAGGGAGAGACAAGCCAGGCAGTTCTTGCTTGGACATGAGCAATAGCCTCACTCCCCTTTGACACGAGAAGCAAAACCAAGAACAGAGGCTGAGTGCCACACACTCTTTCACAGTATATCCGTGTATCCTATGACACCAAGCCAGACTCACTGCTCCATCTCATGGTGAAAGATTGGCAGCTGGAACTCCCCAAGCTCTTAATATCTGTGCATGGAGGCCTCCAGAATTTTGAGATGCAGCCCAAGCTGAAACAAGTCTTTGGGAAAGGCCTGATCAAGGCTGCCATGACCACCGGGGCCTGGATCTTCACCGGGGGTGTCAGCACAGGTAAGAGCAGGCCCTTTCCCTCCCAATAATCAATGTACCACCCAGAACTCACTGTGGTCCCCAAAGAGCTTCCTAATAACTTAAGGACAACAAAACATATTGCATCCTGATCCTATTTATGACTAAAGTGAAGTCTTTATTCCCTAGCTTGTGTTTTTTACTTTGATATGACTCTTAAAAAAAAAACAGCAAATACAGTAATGATTGTCATAATGGTCAACATCTCTGGGTCACCCATGACATGCAATATTCCTTGAACTGAGCCCTGTACAAGCATCATCTTCATTAGACCTCTCAACAATCCTTTTCCTGTTATAGGACAGGAAACTGAGGCACAAAGACATTAAGGAACATACCAGGCAGTATGGCTCTCAATTTTCACCGAAGGCAGCCAAGGAATGCCAAAAAGACTCCATTTATTTCCAACTTTAGGCCTTAGACATCTGTAAAGGAAATCCCTACACAGTTGCTTTGGTTTCTGTTTTTGTTTTCCCGTTTCTAGAGTTAATGCAAGATTGCTTGTTATCATGAGCTCAGACTTTCAGTGTACTTTGTTTTAATGATAAAGATGAGTATGTCTCACCCCTGATCTGTAGGGAATGTAGGGACTCAGGGCAAGTGTCCCTAAATTTCATGAATGATGGTGTGCTGGGAAGTAAAAGAGCCTAAAATATGACCAATGGCTGCTCACAGGTGTTATCAGCCACGTAGGGGATGCCTTGAAAGACCACTCCTCCAAGTCCAGAGGCCGGGTTTGTGCTATAGGAATTGCTCCATGGGGCATCGTGGAGAATAAGGAAGACCTGGTTGGAAAGGATGTAAGTGTTTTCTCTGCAAATGTTGGCAGTTTTTTAAAATTAATGATTGATTTTGAGGTAACCGTTGATTCAGATGCAGTTGTAAGAATAATAAGAGAGCTCCCTTGCAGCCTTTCCCATTCCTCCAATGGTAACATCTTGCAAAACCATAATGCAAGATCACAACCCGGATACTGTCATTGATAAGGTCAAGGTGCAGAATGTTTCCATCAACACGAGGATCCCTCCTGTTGCCCTTTCATATACATATACCTCATTCCTTCCTACCCCCACCTCTTCCTTAACCCCTGGAAACAACTAATCTGCACCACCCCGCATTTCAAGAAGGTTCTGTAAATGGAATCATACAGTAATGTAACCTTTGGGGACTGGCTTTTTTTTCACTCCACATAGTTCTCTGAACACGCATCCAGGTTGCCATATGTATCGGCCTTCATTCCTTTTTACTGCTGGATGACATCCCATGATATGGAGGCACCAGTTTCTTTAACCATTTGTCTGTTGAGGAACAGTTTGGCTGTTACAAGTAAAGTAGCCATAAACATTCCAGTGCAGGATTTGAGGTTAACATAGGTTTTCATTTCTCTGTGATAAATGCCAGGAGTGCAATTGCTAGGTTGTCATTATCTAAAACAATTAACTTTCTTTCTATTTTAATGTAACAATTGGCAAAAATAAAACCTTCAAAAGGCAGGGTAGAGATGTGAGAATAAGTTTTAGTGCAGTCACTCCACACATATGTATTGTGCTTGCTTCCCTTGTTGGTCTTAACATCCAAGTCCTGCAGGTCTGATTTGCGCTGTGCACTTTGTCAGGTAACAAGAGTGTACCAGACCATGTCCAACCCTCTAAGTAAGCTCTCTGTGCTCAACAACTCCCACACCCACTTCATCCTGGCTGACAATGGCACCCTGGGCAAGTATGGCGCCGAGGTGAAGCTGCGAAGGCTGCTGGAAAAGCACATCTCCCTGCAGAAGATCAACACAAGTAAGTGCTGGCAAAGGCACGCAGTCCTCCTGGGCTGATGCCATCACAGTGGAAACAAGGCTGAGAAGGAGATTGCCCAAGGGGATTAGAAGATTAACCTTGCTTCTTGTTAGGTCAACAGAAAATGACTCACCTAGATGTCTTACCTTAGCCACCTACCAAATCACATTCACTGGGCTACATGGGGATGCTTTGCCCCAGGTTCACAAGTTAGCACGAAATAACCCTCAGTGCTCGCCATGGTGATGGCCTTGCCCACCCTGTTGCCCACTGGTTCTTGTTGCCTGTAATTAGTTGTTATTTTTTAAGTGTTTTAACAGGAAAACAATTTCTCAAAGATTTAGTAGGATTCCTTCTATTTGCTGATAAGTATTATGTGATTATTAAATATCTCTGTAATGCTGGGCCTTTCATGTAGACTAAGATGGCCAGGTGGGGACATATCTGGAGAGGGCTGCAGGAGCCATCTGCTCCTGAAGGGGCATCATCCTTGCTGGTCCTGAGGGGGAGCTGTCACTGTCAGATGAAAGCTGAGGTCGAACTAGAGAGAAAGACGCAAACCTCAACCAGATGAAACAATGATAACAACTGGTTAGAATTACAATAACTGGTATAATCTCTTGGAGCATGTTTATACTCCAGTAATTCTTAACGTCAAACAATTGTTAAACGATCTGAAAGAGTAGTTTGTTTTTCCCATTACTGGCAAGATTTTTGTGGGACACCATCTAGTCCTGGTGAATGGTCATTGGGAAGCATCATGTATGGGACTGTGATGCTGCAGAGTGGGTAGAATGGGGATGGCCTACTAGGAAAAGTTGTAGATTTCCGAGAATCAGATCTCGAAGAATACATTGGTCGATGACTGAATGTTTTTTGTTCTCACATCTCTAATTTTTCTGGACTTGTAAGTTTTTACAACACCCCATTTCACCTGGCCATGTGACTTGTGGGCTTCCCTTTGTCATCCTTCGCCTAGGGCTCTGAGCAGGGCAGGGACAGCAAAGGGGTGCTCAGTTGTCACTTCCCACAGCACGGAGCTTCGAGTCCAGCCTAAGCCAAGAAGAACCTGTTCTACTCTGTTGCTCAAAAAGAAGGTGATTTGGCCACCGTATTCCTAAAGATTGAAAATACCAATCCTTGCTTGGGTTGGAAATCTCAAAGGCAGAGTCCAGGATATCTTAGTTCATTTTTCCAATATCTCCTGGTCAGGGCTTGACACAAAGCAGACCCTCAATGCTTGTCTGCTGAAATGAACTTAGCTGTAATTACTCTGGTGGACACAGCAGAGTTATTCAACATATGTAAGAGTCCCTGACTGTAGAAACACCTCATGGAAGCAAATTAGAAACTCTGAAATGGCTCATTTGAAATTCTCCAATCTTCTCTTAACCATTGCTGGCAGATTTTTATCTGAAGCCCTTCAGAGCTGAGACCAACGATACTTCCACTTGCCTTTAGTTAATATCGATCAACTAATTCCCATCACAACTAATGGACAGCTGGTGAAATAGGCTCAGAGTGTGATCTGTCATGGCAAGTGTGGCATAAAATTAGGAAGTAGGCAAATGTGCCTCCACTCCCATTTCCTTCCCAATCCAGAATCCCAACTTCCTGGAATCTTCCTGCCACCTCTTGCTTCCCAGAGCCATCCCTGCAGGTTCTGCCACCAAAAGTTAGTTGGCACCCACTGTGTTCTTGAAGAGTCCTATTAACTGATAGAGACAGAGGGAGGACTCTGGGAACAGGTCATTAACTGATGGGCCACTAGTGGTCCAAGTGGCTGCGTCCAAGATCTGCGCTTTATTCCAGCCACTGAAGACAGAAACGTCAACAAGAACAGTGTACCTCATTTGTATGCTACTTAACGTTTACAAAATTATTTGCTAGCCAAACACATATTCTGATATTTTTACAACTGCAGGAGTTAAAGGAAGCACTGTGATTGTTCACCTTTTACAAATGGCTGTCTAAGGCTCTTGGTGATTTGGTGATTGGCCCAATGTCATAAGGGAGAAGCCAGGAATTGAACTGCAATTTCCCTGGCTGGTCCAGATCCCCTTTCATCGTCTCATTCTTCAGGGACAGCCATCAGGGTGGAAATTTCAGACCACAGGCTAGGACAGCCAGGGGGATATTTTTCCAGCCAGGAATACCTTCCAATATTTCTCAGTGGTCACCTTGAAGTAGCCCCAACATCAGGTGGGTGGGTTATTCAGGAGTTTAACCATATGTGAGTCAGAAAGTTTCAGACTTTGAGGTCCTGGTTTTCCCAATGAGGCCATAATATGTGACAGAATGCAAGAATGATAATTGGACTGGGCGCAGTGGCTTACACCTGTAATCCTAGCAGTTTGGGAGGCCAAGGCAGGTGGATCACTTGAGCCCAGGTGTTTGAGACCAGCCTGGGCAACATGGCAAGACTTCATCTCTACCAAAAATTAGCCGGGTGTGGTGGCATGTGCCCGTAGTCCCAGCTACTCAGGAGGCTGAGGTGGGAGGATTGCCTGAGCTGAGAGGGAGGTTGAGGCTGCAGTGAGCCGTGATCATGCCACTGCACTCCAGCTTGGGAGACAGAGTGTGATTCTGTCTCAAAAAAGAAAAAAGAAAAGAAAAGAAAAAGAAAATTGTTATCACGTGCCTGAATTCCTTCTAGCCAGATAGAACATCCCCCAAGTCGTAATGTTTTTACTCTTCCCCATACTTCAGGAGTTAAAACGACTGGGTGGACAGTGCAGGGCACAGGTGGTATGGGTGAATGTGGTTTGTGTTGCAGGACTGGGGCAGGGCGTGCCCCTCGTGGGTCTCGTGGTGGAGGGGGGCCCTAACGTGGTGTCCATCGTCTTGGAATACCTGCAAGAAGAGCCTCCCGTCCCTGTGGTGATTTGTGATGGCAGCGGACGTGCCTCGGACATCCTGTCCTTTGCGCACAAGTACTGTGAAGAAGGCGGGTAGGATTTCTGACACGCGAGGAAGGGCGGGTTCGTAACTCCCTCTTTGTCGGGCCAAGGAGAAAATCTAAAGTGGTCTGCTTAGACATTCCAAACGTGTTGAAATCAGGAAGATTTGCTAGATCTCCTCTCCCATTTCCTCAGGTCAGCATCCAGGGGAACCATCAGAGGCAGGGTGTTCCTGAGGGAATTCTCTCTCCCTCATTTCCAGCTTCATTTGCCCTTAGAAAGTTTGCAACAAAGCTGGAATTTAGGACAAGTGAGAATACGGTGTTTGACTATGGTCACTTTTTGTCTCCTGTGTCAGGATATCCTCCCACAGCAAAGTCTCAAATCAAAGACAGAGATATGTCTGACTCATTCATATATAGATTTAACTTGCCTTGTTTTGTTCTCTTGCATTTTCTTTGAACAGAATAATAAATGAGTCCCTCAGGGAGCAGCTTCTAGTTACCATTCAGAAAACATTTAATTATAATAAGGCACAATCACATCAGCTGTTTGCAATTATAATGGAGTGCATGAAGAAGAAAGAACTCGTAAGTGTCTTGAATTTATTTCCAAACAAGCTCTGTGGAGAGAATTATGTTTCCTTTTCTAATTCCGCCCATGTGTGCATGACAGGGTTATTCATATTTTAGTCCGGCCTTTTCCGAGAGACGGTACAAATGCATACCAAATTGGTGGCTGTGTCCACATGACAGAAGCTGAACAAGCCCACGCAGGGGAGGGCCCCTGGTGCTTTCGAACCTTAGCAAGTGGGGCGTGACACCACACAACACCCTCTGAGGCTCATAATATTACTCAGATTGATAGTCTTGGGGAAAAGGGCCACATACCACGCTGTCAGGCATGTTTACAAAGTTCTGTTATTTTATTTCCCACTCCTTCCCTCTTCCGTTGCGTTTACAAGGAATAGGTACTCTTGTCGTGCACATAAGATGGCCTCTTCAAAATTCTAATTCCTACAAATATCTCCTGTCTGATTAGATACGACTTTGCATCTCCGATGGCGACTGAGATTTTGGAGTGTAGCTCCCTCCTCTCGAGGGTGCCAGAAGGGATGGGGAAAATAATAAAGTCAGTATGCAGGCAGGCACCCCACGGCAATGCCGTAACTTCTGGAAATCAGCCAGGCACAGTGGCTCACACATGTAATCCCAGCACTTTGGGGGGCTGAGACAGGCAGATCACCTGAGGTCAGGAGTTTGAGACCAGCCTGGCCAACATGGTGAAACCCCATCTCCACTAAAAATACCAAAACAATTAGCCAGGCATGGTGGCGTGCACCTGTAATCCCAGCCACTTGGGAGGCTGAGGTAGGAGAATCGCTTGAACCTGGGAGGTGGAGTTTGCAGTGACCCAAGATAGCGCCATTGCACTCCAGCCTGGGCGACAAGAGCGAAACTCCATCTCAAAAAAAAAAAAAAGAAAAAGAAAAGAAAAAAAAGAAATCAACAGCACTTGCTTTGAAACTGTTTAGTGCTCAGGATCATTTTATCACGTGTCAGTCTCTGTGGTCCTTTTGTAACAACACCCCATATCTCCTTCTTGTTTTCAACTTGGCTTTAATTCAGCCTTTTCACATTTTCAGGTCACTGTGTTCAGAATGGGTTCTGAGGGCCAGCAGGACATCGAGATGGCAATTTTAACTGCCCTGCTGAAAGGTGAGCTCTCGGGAAATGGTGACTCCTGTCCCTCTGATGTTGGCCTGGCCGGCAATCCTTCCCTCCCGGCCTCCCATGGACTATGTCTGCTGGTGCTAGACCCTGAGCCAGCCAGGCCACTTGAGCAGTCTCAGCATGAAGCCACGGCAGAATGACAAGGCTCGCTAAGGTTTCTGTGGGGCAGAGGTCTGTGGGTGCTCCTGGACCATCATGGGCTGAGGTCAGAACCATTTCTATTTGTAACTGGTTCATTGAGGGCTTCAGCTCCTAGAGTGTAAACATCAGATGGGTTCCTTTGCAATCACTGCATTCCGCAGTGTTCTGTCCAATTTCCCCGTCTTGGTTCTAATGACAGGCTTCAGGCCGGCGTTCATGGCCGGGCGGGGAGGGTCTGCTCTGGGATGCACACTTCCTCCCTGCCTCTCGGTTAGCCAGGTGCCACGAGGGGGCAGGGAGGACAGAGAGAGGGGAGGGGTCACTGTCAGGCTGGCTGCCTGGCAGTCCCAGGGTTCCAGCCTTCCTGGAGATCATCTCCAGGGTCCCCGAGTCACTGGGTTCCTGTTCTGTCCCTCCCAAGGAGACCATGCACAGCTGGCATGGGAAGAGGCTGCCTCCACCTTCCTCCAGGGAAGCTCTTTCAGCTTGGGGCCTTTGTGACCACAAAGGCGAGAGCAAAGCCAGCAATGCTTAGTTCTAGGCCAGCAGCCCAAGGGAAGCCTGTGCTCACCACCCAGCACCTGCCAAACCCTGGCGGTCCAGGCGTGGAGTGAAAAATCATTCCAGTTTCTTGCCTTTCCAGGAACAAACGTATCTGCTCCAGATCAGCTGAGCTTGGCACTGGCTTGGAACCGCGTGGACATAGCACGAAGCCAGATCTTTGTCTTTGGGCCCCACTGGCCGGTGAAACTGTTTTTTTTCGATTCATATCATTGATCATGACTTTGTACAAGTGACCTATTAGTATGCTCTCCCTTGTGACATGGAACTCAGGAAATTCTGTGGGGTTTCTGATGATATGATATGTAATCTATTAGGCTCATTAGAAGATGTTGCTGTTTAACTTCAAAGAACCAACAAGAAGTAATTCCACATTCAAACCAGTACTCCTGAAGAAATTAATCACCAAATATTTTATCGTTGCTGATGAAAGTGGGTTTTTACCTTTTTAAAGAAAAAGAAGAAGAAATAAAATAGCTTATTAAAATGTAATGCAATGCTTCCATCCAGGGCAATGATTTTTCAAACTATGTTCCATGAAACCCTGGAGGCCTAGAGAACTCTGTGTGTGTGTGTGTGTGTGTGTGTGTGTGTTTATGTGTGTGTGTGTATGTGTGTGTCTATGTGTGTGTCTGTATGTGTGTATAGGGTGTCTGTGTGCGTGTGATATGTGGTGTGCCTGTATGTGGTATGATTTTGTGTAGGTGAGTAATGTGTGTGGCCATGGGTGGTATAGTGTGTATGTGGGTGTCATTGGGAGGGTATTGTGTGTGTGTGATATGGGATGAGCAGTGTGTGTGGGGTGTTGAGGAGTACTAATGTGTGTGTGTGTGACATGGGGATGAGCGTGTGTGTGTGTGTGAACACACATAAGTCTGCATGATAAAGGACTCCAAGCCTCCTACTACTTCTTCAGTCAAAGCAGCTTCTTTGATCCATTTTATAGATTAGGAGTCAGGATAAATTTGTGTTTGCAAAAAGGGCTCTGCTGCTTATGAAAGGTAGTAGGAATATCTAGAGGGTTTATGTTGGTTTTAAAAACCACATTTCTTGGCCAGATGTGGTGGCTCACACCTGTAATTCCAGCACTCTGGGAGGCCAATTCGGGAGGATTGCTTGAAGCCAGGAGTTCAAGACCAACCTAGTCAACATAGTGAGACACCATCTCTACAAAAAATAAAAAAATTAGCCAGGCATGGGAGTGCATGCCTATAGTCCTAGCTACTTTGGAGGCTGAGGCAGGAGGATTGCTTGAGCCTAGGAATCTGAGGTTACAGTGAGCTGTGACTGCACCACTACGCTACAGCCTGGGTGAGAGAATGAGATCCCATCTCTAAAACATAAAACGAAAAACAAAATGCAAAACCATTTCTCAAAACATCCCTGGCATATTGCTGCACAAATGCATTTTACTTAACTGCCTCTGTGTTTAGGTCTCCCAAAGCATTTAATTGCCTCCCAAAGCATTTAACTGCCTCTGTGTTTAGGTCTCCTGGAAGTTGCTTCCACACATTGCCATAACACGTTTTATCACTCTTTATTGATTGATCACGTGTAGACGGATCCATCAATTCTCCACTTGGTAATAGAAGGAGGTGGATTGCTCACTCTGCTTCCACTGCCCCTGTTCCTCCTGGATTTGATAGTTGCCTGTTTAATTCTATTTTTTCTTTTTTTGAAATGGAGTCTCACTCTGTTGCCCAGGCTAGAGTGCAGTGGTGTTATCTCAGCTCACTACAGCCTCTCCTCTGCATCCCGGATTCAAGCGATTCTTCTGCCTCAGCCTCCCAAGTAGCTGGGACTACAGGCACCCACCACACCCAGCTAAAATTTTTTTGCATTTTTAGTGGACACAGGGTTTCACCATGTTGGCCAGGCTGGTCTCAAACTCCTGACCTCAAGTGACCCACCCGCCTTGGCCTCCCAAAGTGCTGGGATTACAGGCATGAGTCACTGCACCCAGCCCTGTTTAATTCTTATATTGGTCACCTTTATGACAGTAAAGAGTACATGCAACCACCTACTTGTTCTGTCCGCTTCAGACTCCCATTTTGTTAAATGAGGAAATTCACTCTATACCCCTCCTTCCTCTCCTGACAAGTTTCATCTTCCTAATTCAATCAGCCCCACTTTTACAAGGTGCTTGACATGATGAACATGTACATATCCTTCTTTAATCATTGAGGTCCTGCTTACATCTTACTCTTTAATCATCATTCAGTTTTTGTACTTAGTCTCTATGTTGATTCTAAAAAAATGGAGAAACCAGCAGCTTTGACATTGTTGTGATTACATGGAGATTGTTCACTGCTGAACCGCATAGTAGGATTGAAGTCAAGGAGAAGGAAAGGTAGTCCTGGGTCATTTATCTGGCTCACACAAAGGAAAATATGACAGGCATCAAGGTTTCCATCATTCACCAACTATTTAAAATTAGGTGACACTTTAATTTCCTTCATATTTGGACCGTGACTTATTTGAATAGATATTTGCTTTTCTCCACATTTCTAATTGATTCTCTTTTTTCTTCCAAACATTTGCCTTGATGTCATTGCTGTATCTATTCTTTTTTTTTTTTTAGGTATTTTTATTGTATCTTTAGTTTGGTTCCAAACAAATAGATGTAAAGTTTGGTACCTGCCTATGTACACTTGCCACTGCTAATATTGAGGCTTATACTAGTCCGTTTTCACACTGCTATAAAGAATAGCAGTCTTCTGAGACTGTGTAATTTGTAAAGAAAGGAGGTTTAATTGACTCACAGCTCCAAATGGCTGGGGAGACCCCAGGACACTTATAATCATGGCGGAGGACAAAGGAGAAGCAAAGGCACATCTTACACAGCAGCCCGTGAGAGAGAGAAAAGAGCACAAGGGGCTGCCAAACATTTTCAAAACCATCAATTCTCATAAGAACTCTTTCACTATCATGAGAACAGCATGGGGGAAACCGCCCTCATGATCCAATCACTTCACATCAGGCCCCACTCTTGACACCTGGGGATTACAACTGGAGATGAGATTTGGGTGGGACACAGAGCCAAACCATATCAAGGCTCTTGTCAGCGACGTGGATATATCAAGCATGGCTACAGCAAAGGCTACCCTGTGGGGAGCTAGGGCAAAATTATTGCACTCTTTCCAAGATGAAGCCATACAGATATTACGTTAAAAATGCCATTTTGTACTTTTATTTGCATATACGTAGTTTATATTTAATATATACTTTGTACTTTAAGTTCAGGGGTACAAGTGCAGGTTTGTTATGTAGGTAAACTTGTGTCATGGGGGTTTGTTGTACAGATTATTTCACCACCCAGTTATTAAGCCTAGTACCTGCTAGTTGTTTTTCCTGACCCTCTCCCTCCTCCCACTCTCCTCCCTCCAAAAGGCCCCAGTGTCTGTTATTCCCCTCTATGTGTCCATGTGTTCTCATCATTTAGCTCCCACTTATGAGAATATGCAGCATTTGGTTTTCTGTTTCTGCCTTAGTTTGCTAAGGATAATGGCCTCCATCTCCATCCATGTCCCTGCAAAGGACATAATCTTGTTCTTTTTTATGGCTGCAGCCATATCTATTCTCTTAATTGTTACTGTCCCATTTCTTCTTGAAGAATCTTTCAAAGCCCCATGAGTTCCTACCCCCGTCTTCCCTGGATGCTCTCAATGCCTACTGTACAGGTGTCTACATCAGACATCCCTTCGTTGCACTCTGAGACTGGCCATTGCCTCCTAGACCCCATGTCTTCCTCCCTTTCAGATTCCTTTTTCATTTTGCTGGAGTACATCTTCAAGTAACTTTTACATAAAAGCATGTGGGAGAATTACTGTCTGAGTCTGTGTTGTGTTTCTGTAACAGAATACCACAGATGGGGCAACTGATAAAGACAGGAGATTTATTTCTCACAGTTCTAGAAACTGGAAAGTCCAAGATCAAGGGGCTGGTATCTTGTCAGGGCCTTCTTCCTACATCATCCCATGGTGGGAGGTGAAAGGGTAAGAGAGCGAGAGACAGCAAGAGAGGGTTGAACTCTTAAAACAAATCTCTCAAGATCATGAACCCTCTCCCTCTATAAAAGCATTAATCCATTCATGAGAGCAGAATTTCATAACCTAAACAATTTTAAAGGTCCCATCTCTCAGCACTGTTGCACTGGGGATTCAGTTTCCAACACAAGAACTTTGGGGGACACTTTCAAACCACAGCAATTATCATTCTGTGTCTTTACATGTCTGAAAAAAGTCTGCCTCACATGAGGCTCAAGATTGTCCTATGATTTTCATTCAATTATAGATGAACCATTGTTTTCTCTCTGCTCTTTGCTTTTTCGGTGCTTGAAAATTTCACAAGGATGTATCTTCTATTTCAAGCAAATGAAAATAGAAGTGTATAGAGAATACAAACTCAAGCAGCCATATCTTCACACATGTAGACATTTAATTATTCTGGCTTTCAAAGGTCCCTTTATGCTGAAGACCTGAATCAGCTCTGTGAAATTTTCTTCTATCTCTTCTTTGAGTATTTCTTTCTTTATTATCTCTTTCCCTTCATCTGGATTTTCTATTAGTCAAGCAACTGCTGTTCCCCTTCTCCCAGATTGACCATCCATTTTCAGTTTTTTATTTCTCTATCATTTTGCTGTATGTTTTTGGAAATCTCAACTTTTTCTTTAGCTTTTATACAATTTTTAAAGGTTTAGGCATTCATGCTTTTTATATTTAAGAAAGTGTTTTTGTTCCTTAACAATTTTATTTTCTTATTAGCCTATTTTCATCTCACAGATGCAGTATCTAAGGATATGAATTAGATTTTTTGAAGTTATCTTCTGTTCCCTAGATTATCTCTATTTTCTCCCTGGTCAGCTGTTTTTTTTTTGTTCATTTTGGGTTTTTCTGTTATGCTGTTGATTTTCTCAAATGCTCTAGATCCTTGGCTGTCCATCACACTACAGAGTGAGGGATAGAACTGCTTAATTGGTATGGAAACCCATTTTGCCAACAGGTTTTTCTCCTCCCTGGGAGGACTGCCCAGGAATTCCCTGCTTAGGAAGGAGAGTGTCGCCTGAACCTCCTGCTTTGCTGAGTGCCGACTGGAGAGGGCTGATGGGCTCTGGGCCTCCCTGTTCTTTAGCAGACATCCTCCCAGTTTTTACTGGGAGTGAAGCCCAGGAATGCAGTTGCTTGCTCTGCACCCACCACAGTGGCAGCCTGGAGACCGGGAGGGGATGAGTGGCCTCCTGCTCTGTAGACCATCTTCTGGTCACCATGCCTTCTGCCCACCACATGCCCTCTTCTTTGTATCTTGGAAAATCTGGTCTCACCTCAAGAGCAACCTCCACATTACACATTTTGGGCTTTGGCTTCCTCTCCATAGTTTTAACTGGTCCTTCAGTGCTTCCAGAAATTTGTTAAAAACTCTCTGGCCCGCCTCTTCTTCCTGAAATAGATTTTTCTTTTTCATACTCCTCTGCTGTCATTTAAATAGTATCTGGGGAGGGAGAGAAGACAGGAAACACATGCTCAGGCTGTAACCTGGAGCCAAAAGTCCTTCTCTGTCTCCCTACAGTGGGATATAAGGTCTCCAAAATCTTCTTTTAATAGTTGAAGCACTCAAGAAAGGATGTGCCTGTGAATCTATAGTCTATCTAGAATTCTTCATATAGTAGAAAACTTGTGGTAGGGAGGACATAAGAATTCCAACACAGTAAATCTATCTTAGGTCTGATTTGCTATATGTTACTAGACAAAATTCTTCTATCTATATTTTCTGTTATTGAATGCAAATAATAAAAGCTGCATGAGAGTATGATGTGGTTATCAGAAGCTAGGATGTGAGGGATTGGGAGATTTTGGTTTAAAAGTACAAAGTCTCAGTTAAGAAGAATAAATTCTGGAGACCTATTGTACAACATAGTGACTATAATTAATAATAATGTATGGTGCACTTGAAAATTGCTAAAAGAGTAGATTTTAAATGTTCTCATCACAAAAATGATAAGTATGTGAGGTGATGGATATGTTAATTAGCTTCATTTCATCGTTCCACAATGTATACATGTATTTAAGCATCATGTATACCATAAATATATACAATTTGTCATTTGCTAATTAAAATAATTAATTAAAGTAAAAGCTTTGCAAAAAAAAAATTCTTCTTAAAACATGCTTTTAAACATAACGAAGAGGCCAGGCACAGTGGTTCACTCCTGTAATTCCAGCACTTTGGAAGGCTGAGGCGGGTGGATCACCTGAGGTCAGGAGTTTGAGACAAGCCTGGCCAACATGGTGAAACCCCGTCTCTACTAAAAATACAAAAATTACCCGGGTGTGATGTTGCATGCCTGTAATCCCAGCTACTTAGGAGGCTGAGGCAGGAGAATTGCTTGAACCTGGGAGCCGGAGGTTGCAGTGAGCTGAGATCATGCCACTGCACTCCAGCCTGGGTGACAGAACAAAACTCCGTCTCAAAAAACAAACAAACAAACAAACAAACAAAAAACATAATGAAGAGAGAGAAAAGGAGAGACGTTTGATATATACAAGTAACAAAAGGCAATTTATTTATTTATATTGAATCATAAAAACTTTGGACTAACAATTTTTGAAGGAAAATCATCACCAACATTCATCTCAAGAGCTTTTTTATCTTGCAAAATTGACACTCTATGCCCATCAAACAACAATTCCCCATCTTGCCCTCTCCTGTGACTGGCAACCACCATTCTACTTTCTGTTGCCATGAATATGACTACTGTCAGTACCTCCTGTAAGTGGAGTCATGTAATATTTGTCCTTTTGTGACTGGCTTATTTCACTCAGAACAATGTCTCAAGGTTCATCCGTGTTGTAGCATGTGTCAGAATTTCCTTCCTTTTAAGGCTGAATAATATTCCATTATATGGATAGACCACATTTTGCTTATCCAAGCATCCATCAGTGGACACTTGGGTTGCTCCCATGTTTTAGAATAGTGCTTCTATGAATGTAGGTGTACAAATACTTCTTTGAGACTTGCTTTCAGTTCTTTTGGGTATGCCAAGAAGTGAAACCATTGATCACACGGTAATCCTATTTTTAATTTTTTGAAGAATCACCACACTCCTCCCATAGCAGTTGCACCATTTTACATTTCCACCCACAGTGCACAGGGTTCCAGTTTGTCCTCATTTTCACAAACATTTATCATTTTCTGTTATTTAGATAATAGCCATCTTGGCTGGGCACAGTGGCTTATATACCTGTAATCCCAGCACTTTGGGAGGCCGAGACAGGTGGATCACCTGAGGTCAGGAATTGGAGACCAGCCTGGCCAACATGGCGAAACCCCGTCTCTACTAAAAATACAAAAAAAAAAAAAATGAGCCGGGAGTGGTGGCACACACCTGTAGTCCCAGCTACTGAGGAGGCTGAGGTAGGAGAATCGCTTGAACCTGGGAGGCGGAGGTTGCAGTGAGCCAAGATCGTGCCACTGCACTCCAGCCTGGGCAACAAGAGCAAAACTCCATCTCAAATAAAAGGAAAAAAAAAGATAATAGCCATCTTAATGGGTGTGAGGTAGTATCTCAGATGGTTTTGATTTGTATTTCCCTAATGATTAGTGATATTGAGCGTTTTTGTGTGTGTTTATTGGCCATTTGTGTATCTGCTTTGCAGAAATGTCTATTCAAGTCTCTTGCCTATTTTTGAATCAGGTTGGGTTTTCTTGTTGTTGAATTTTAGGAGTTCTCTATATATTCTGGCTATGAACGCCTTATCATATATATGATGTACAAATATATTCTCCTATTCTGTGGCTACCTTTACTCTGTTAATGGTATTTTTTGCTGCACAAAACTTTTAAATTTTCATAAAGTCCATCGGATTTGTTATTAATAATTTTTCCCTTTGTGCCTGTGCCTTTGGTGTCATATTCAAGAATTGAATTCCCAAACCCAATATAGTGATATTTTTGCCCTATGTTTTCTTCTAAGCATTTTAATTTAATTAATTAATTAATTTTTGAGATTGAGTTTCACTCTTGTCACCCAGGCTGGAGTGCAACGGCACAATCTCAGCTCACTGCAGCCTCTTCCTCTCGGGTTCAAGGAATTCTCCTGCCTCAGCCTCCCAAGTAGCTGGGATTACAGGCACCCACCACCATGTCCAGCTAATTATTGTACTTTTAGTAGAGATGGGATTTTACCATGTTGGCCAGGCTGGTCTCAAATTCCTGGCCTCAGGTGATCCATCTGCCTCGGCCTCCCAAAGTGCTGGGATTACAGACGTGAACTACCATGCCCAGCAGCACTTTATATTAGTAGTTTTCGATTTTATGTTCAGGTCTTTGATTCATTTTGAGTTAATATTTGTATATGGTGTAAGGTAAGGGTCCAACTCCAGTCTTTTGCATGTGGATATCCAGTTTTCCCAGCACCATTTGTTGGATGCGGTGTCACTCTGTCACTCAGGACCATAATGGTTTTATCTGCATGAGGAGTCAGCCAAGACACTTTTTCATCCATATTTGTATGTTGACCAGGAACTATATAAATGCACACCTCCCCTGACATAAGCTCTGCCTCAGCCCTACTTAAGGGTTTTAAGCAGGAGAGTTACTTGGTTCCATTTTTATATTTAAAGGTCACTCTGGAGTTACTGTGGAAAATGCACTGGGTGGGTGCCATGGCAGGTGTGCAGAGTCCTGTTAATAGGCCTTTGAAATAATTCAGGCCTTGGACTAGAGCAGAGGCAAAGAAGAAGGCAAGAATCAGAATTAAGCAAAATTTAGCATTAAACATGGCTGCACATAGGGGTAGATGAATCATTGACGGCACTGGAGGGACTGAGATGTCACAATGCTCCCCAGTTCTCTGGTTTGCACAACTTGCAAGCTGTGGTGCCATTTCCCTGAGGTAAGGGACCCTGGAAGAGGACTGGGTTGGAGGGGAGGTCCTGAGAGTGGTTTGGGACATAAGGAGCTGCATGTCTTTGAGACATGCAAGCAGGATGCTGAGCAGGCAACAGGAACTCTGGGGAGAGAGGTGGGCCGCAGCCAGAAAGGAGAAGTTGTATGCCAATCATTGGTGACTGGTGGTGTGGGGGTCAATGAGGTTGTCAAGGAAGAGAGTAGAGTGGAAAGGTAGAAGGCTGAGGACAGAGCCCAGAGGAACCTTGACATTTAAAGCTGCACTGAGAAGTAGTGGCCAGACAGGGAAGAGGAAAGCTGGGAGCTTGTGATGCCCAAGAAGCCAAGGGAAGAGACTCTAGGAGGAAGCAGGCAGTGGAGTCAGATGTGCTGAGAACCCAGCATGAAATGCCCATGAGGCAGGCACCAGCACAGTTCTCAGCAGCTAAACCCACAGCCCAGGACAGATGGAAGAAGCAGCAGGGTGCGTGCAGGAGAGATGGGAAGAGAGGAAATGGAGGCTCCTCAGGTAGGCAACCCACCAGGAGCATTTGGTAGGAGGAGCGGGTGGGTCTGGCAAGAGAGGACGCCAGCTGGAGGGTCCGGTTGTTTAGGTGCTGGCTCTGTGTCTGCACCAGGACACACTCCCACATTCTCCACCAGACCAGGAGACAAGGCCACGGGGCCAGGCCTACTTCTGCTGCCCCTCCTGTTCTCTGGAGTAGAGCACACACTCCCCTTGATGAATGAGTCTGTCACCGCATTGCATGCATTTCAGTGACATGCGGAGAGCTTCTTTACCCGCTGATAAGCTCCAGTTTATGTTTATATCCAGACAGGCATCCTCAGTTCTATCCATTGTCTTGTACCCCCTTCACAATCACTTTTTCCCATCATTAAACAACTATGGACACATGTCTTTGGTGCCTTTGAACTCTCCTTTCAGCATCCTTTCCTCCATGCAAAAGCACACATTGATCAAAATGTCAGCCACTTTAAGTATGCAAAGCCGCTGCATCAAGTCAAGTGTGTGTTTGTGCACACGAGTAACAGTGGTTCCCAGTATCAGAGCCTTCTTCAGACAGCCAGGCCTGCGACGACTGAGTGTGTAGGTGTATGGGATGGAGTCCGTGTGCACCTGTACATATGTGTGGGCATATGTGTGCACTGTGTGGGTGTGCACATGTACATTGTGTGCATGTGTGGTGTGCATGTGTGCACGTACAGAGGTGGGAGGGTCAATGAGCTGGTCTGGGGACAAGAAAGAGCCTTAGTACCATTTCCCAACTCTGATTGCTGTGGACTGCAGCCCCTGGGAAGCCTGGCACCCCCGATGGACAGCAAAGCCATGGAGAAGGAGAAGAAGCCACCCACGGCCACCACCAAGGGAGGAAGAGGAAAAGGGAAAGGCAAGAAGAAAGGGAAAGTGAAAGAGGAAGTGGAGGAAGAAACTGACCCCCGGAAGATAGAGCTGCTGAACTGGGTATGTGGAAGGTCACAGAGATCACGAGCTTGACATCACCCTTCCCCAGGGGAAGGGATGGTTCTTGTCCTTGCTTCAGTCCCACCCAGGGCCCTGATCCCAGGAGGGACGGGTAAAGGCTTGACTGGGTAGTGTCAGCATTTCAAACTACAACAGCACATTTGCTGCAATGAGCCTGTCGGTTGTCCAAAACACCAAACGTTCCTGCTTTGGGGGGAATGATGCCACCCACAGAGGGGCCCTGAGTCATCCTGTTCAGCAATGGTTCTGTACCTGGCAGACATGCCAATGCTTGATGCATGAATATACAGCAGACAAATCAGTTGTCACCAAATAAATGCAATTCATGAAAAAGCCCTTTTTTGACAGACAGAGCCCATGATTGGGTATGTGGGGTAACAGCAGTTTAGGTGGGGAGGCTGGAGCCACACATCGCATGGCAGTTCTTGGTCTTGCTGCCACCAGGACACAGGCAAGACAGGGGACCAGGCCTCTGTGGTGACGTGTGCCTGCCCTTATCACAGTCACTCACCCACACGGCACCCTGGTCATGCTGCCTGCCCATGCAGCTCCGCCTGGCAGAACTTCTCAGTCAAGGAAACAAATGGTGGAGACTGGGCAGGCCAATGCCAGGAGGGCTGAGATTTTGAATCCTCTTCAATCTATTTTTAAAAGGAAACAATAATTTACAGACATGGATGGAACATGTAGAGGCCAAACTGAGAAGAAAGGAGAGGGGAGATGGGGAGTGTTTACCCAAGATAAAGAGCAAAGAGTACCATGCTGGAGTGCTCTGGAATCTGGCGTTCGGAATACCCTTTCCTCTGTGTTTCCAGTCGCCCCCCCTCCCCTGTGTCTCTGAGAGGCCACTCACAGGCTCCCGGCCCTTGGTCCCTGCAGGTGAATGCTTTGGAGCAAGCGATGCTAGATGCTTTAGTCTTAGATCGCGTCGACTTTGTGAAGCTCCTGATTGAAAACGGAGTGAACATGCAACACTTTCTGACCATTCCGAGGCTGGAGGAGCTTTATAACACAGTGAGTGCTCTAGAAAAAGGGAAGGAAGCAGGAGGCAGCCACCTAAATGTGTTTGTCACTGGTGCATATTGTGCATAAATGTGCTCATCTGACCTCCTTCAGCTGGGAGGTCCGTATTTAATGGCAGGCGGCTACTTCTCACCTGCTGCTGGCCACAGCCTGTGTTCATATTCTCACCACCTCCTGCCATGCCTCGCCAGTCACTCCTTTCTCGGGCAGTATTAACTCTTGTCCCACATTTAAGGGTGGTGTGTGAGTACTTGTTGCTACAAAGAGGGAATCTAGCTCCCCAAGCCATTAGCAGAGTGAAATGTCACCAAGGGTGAGAAGTCAATTGTTCCTTGGGACCCTCACATTTGATGAGGCTTTGGGGTAAAACATAGAGCTAAGTTTCCCACCCAGGAGCTCTGCTGGAAGGGTTTGAATGAAATTCCCTTGGCTTATATTATTACAATATAAGTTTTGAGAATTTACATTTCCTTCCCTATTGTAAGATTTTAAGTAGCAGAAATGATCCTCAGCAGCTGCTTGCTAAAACTTGGTGAATTTTTTGTTTGTTTGTTCTGAGACAGAGTCTCTCTTGTTGCCCAGGCTGGGGTGCAGTGACATGATCTCAGCTCACTGCAGCCTCAACCTTCTAGGCTCAAGCCATCCTCTGATCCCAGCCTCCTGAGTATCTGGGACTACAGGTGCACACCACCACACCCAGCTAATTTTTAAAAATTTTGTAGAGACAGGGTTTCGACACGTTGCCCAGGTTGGTCTCGAACTCCTAGCCTCAAGTGATCCACCTCCCTTGGCCTCCCAAAGTGCTGGGATAATAGGCTCAAATATACTAATTTGAGCCACTGATTCTGGCTAACTTGATGAATTATTAACACTATATTGTGCACCCCAAGATACTCTTTAAAAAAATGCAACAGAAAGTATTTCACAACTTTTGAAATGTGTTGGATACTTTCTAACCATGACCAGCTCTGTTTTGTAAAAGAAAAAGGCTGGTGTGGGTTATGCTCCAGCTCTCACAATTCATTAATTATATAGAGTAGGGCAGGATTTTGCTTGAAGAGTTCAAGAAAAAAAACTTATTTATTTATTTATTTATTTATTTATTTATTCATTCTTAGATGAGGTCTCACTTTATCACCTAGGCTGGAGTATAGTGGTGCAATCTTAGCTCACTGCAGCTGCCTCCCCGGTTCAAGTGATCCTCCAACCTCAGCCTCCCTAGTAGCTGGGATTACAGGTGCCCACCACCACGCCCAGCTAATTTTTGTATTTTTAGTAGAGATGGGGTTTCACCATGTTGGCCAGGCTGGCCTCAAACTACTGACCTCAAGTGATCTGCCTGCCTTGGCCTCCCAAAGTGCTGGGACTACAGGCGTGAGCCACCGCGCCTGGCCAAGAAAAACATATTTAACACACATGACTGCTTCTCTTTCAGAGACTGGGTCCACCAAACACACTTCATCTGCTGGTGAGGGATGTGAAAAAGGTCAGTCTACTGTTTTATAATTCTTACCTGTTGGCATCTTTCACAAAATCATTTCTTAAGAGCAAGTTTTAAATTTTCAAAATGTATTATTATTCCAGGCACGGGAGATAATGAATTCCTTCTTTCGTAAAGAGTCTATTTAAAACTAAGAAAGCAAAGGATAATCTTTTTTAAGTTGCATGTTCATCCGAATCCATGATAGACACACTGTCAGTGACAGCCGGGTTATAGGTTGACGCCAGCGCCAGGCCAGGGCGGCCACTAGGTGGGGTTGGGGAAGGGGGTGGCCTGGCTGCTGACCTGAGCCCCGCTGTCTGTCCATGCAGCCTCTCGTTCTGTCCCTCCTTTGAGATCTCTCACCCACTGCCTGTGGCTCTTTCCAGAAGCACCGGCAGGAGGTTCCTCAAGCCATTCTGTGTCCTGTTGATTGCAGCTGCTGTTCTTGGCCCTTTCTGCCCCCTTGTTATCAAGGGATAGATGCTTTCCCCAGCCTGAATATTGTTTAATCTCCCACCCACCCACCTGTTACATGAACTCCCAAGTGGGGGCCAGGACAGCCACTTACCCCCTAGACGTGTGATGAAGTCCACACTGCGAACGCATTCTCACAGGGCCTGAGACCAGACTTCTTTTACAGAGCAACCTTCCGCCGGATTACCACATCAGCCTCATAGACATCGGGCTCGTGCTGGAGTACCTCATGGGAGGAGCCTACCGCTGCAACTACACTCGGAAAAACTTTCGGACCCTTTACAACAACTTGTTTGGACCAAAGAGGGTAGAACTCAGTGCCTGTGTAGTGTTCTGTGGTTCGCGAGTACCATGTGGTTCCTCGCTTGCTTTTCAGCAACTTGGCCGGTTCAGAGCCAAGCCCTTCGCCCTGTCCCCAGCACAGCTGTCCTGCCTCCTACAGTGCTCTCAGGCCAGAGCCACGGCATTCTCCAGCTCCCCTGAGCACGGGCCGCCCCGCCCATCCATTGCATTTGCCCTCCTTTTCTATCCACAGCAGACTTCCTCCTGGGCTCCAGGGCTACTCTCTGCCCGCTCCAGCCTATTCTACTATCCCACCACTGTACCTGCCATAAT
Organism: Gorilla gorilla gorilla; assembly: GCF_029281585.2. NCBI lineage: Eukaryota > Metazoa > Chordata > Mammalia > Primates > Hominidae > Gorilla > Gorilla gorilla. Next base: position 32,706,946 of record NC_073240.2, read on the forward strand.
CTTCCAAAGCAAGGGACATGCCTGCATTCCCTGCTTCAAGCCTCCCAGAGCTCCTCACTGCCTGGAGAATCGTATCCAAACTCATTATCACAGCAGCCAAGGCCCTCCACCAGCTGGCCCTCACCCACATGGGAGACCACATACCTGCACCAAAATCAAATCCTGTGATCAAATCAAAGACGTGTACCTGCCACGTCTTTCCCCACTATCAGTGCCTTTCCCACCCTTATCAAAAGTCCAACTCAAATGTCTGATCTTTCATGATGCCCTCCCCTCACACCCACCTTACAGCCCCACAGCTCTCTACATGTCTGTTGGGGAACTTCTCGGTTTCTACCTGGAATAAGGGCCACGTGTCTGCTGAGCTTTCTTCTCAATTAATTTCTGCTGACAGAAGAAGAGTTTCTATATTAAAGCACTTCTTTTCCTTGGATATTATCATTAATTGTTAATGATACAAAGTGCTTTTTAATCCATTCGTATGTCCACTATCAACAATACTGCTAATGTACTACTAACATTAGTTATCTAAGTAAATTGATTTTTTTTCTTCCTCTTTCACCATGCAGCCTAAAGCTCTTAAACTTCTGGGAATGGAAGTAAGTAGAACTTGTTTTCAACAGTTTTATAATATCCTGGTCAAATATACATAGCCCTTTTAAGTTCTGTATTTGCGAATATACGATACTACTCACCAAAATTTACCTAGATGTCTTAGTCAAATTATATAAAAGGACCATATATACATTTTCTTTAATGGGGATAAAAGCTGCACAATCCATTTCTAGGACTAACAAAACCACAGTTTCAAAAGCAAAGATTAAGCAAACCAAAAAACTAGAGAGGAACACCACTTGCGTATGCAAAAACCATAAGTAAAAAACCAAAAATAACACCAAAAAGAATTCAATAGACTATTTTCACAGTCCTAAATCAAAGTAGAGTCCTCCAAGAATGCAAATACAATGCAGTGTTAGTCTTTAATATATTGCATCATATCTATGACCATCTCTCAGCAGGTGCTAATGAAGAATTTGAAACACATGTAAAACATATGCCTTACTTTGTTAAAAAATATATAGTTTTCTCAAAATAGAATGATAAAATCCTTTCTTGGAATGATTAAAATACACGTATATCTTAGAGCAAGGGAAACGTATGATGAGCAGTGCATCCCTGAAGTCATGTCCATGAGAATCAAGAACAAGACAAGCATGCCCAATATCGTTGGCGTCATCTACTGTTTTATAATTCTTACCTATTGGCATCTTTCACTAGTCTCCAAAAGTGTTCTGGAAATTGAACCACAAGGAAAAATAAATTCTAAAAAAAGAATACCCAAGAAAGGGAGAAATTATTATCAGCAAAAAAATTTGGGGGGAGTTAGAAAATCCAGGAAAATCAACTTAAGTTCCCTCACAATAGGACAAAAGTACCAGAAATTACCTTTACTAGCAACCGTAAGAACAATGTCCCAGACCTAAAAATATTTAAATGAATGGAAGAAATGCCATATTGTGGAATATTAGGATTGGCTCTTGGAAACATTCTTTTTAAATAAATTTATGAGCTAAACAGCATCCCGATTCTTCATGGATTCAGTGTAGACGGCTTTCATTCTGTGTTGACAATTAAGACTGTCCTTTAACACGGTGCTCCTGGAAGGGTTATGAGCTTTCTGTGATCTCCTGTTCTCTCAAACTCTCCAGGTCAGGGTTTATTTATTCCATGAAGGTTTGGTGGACTCACCTGTAAAATTTCTGGGTCCAGTCCTATTTCTTAGAAGTGTGTATTTCATAATACTACTTCATAATAGCCATTATAAATATAAGTACATTTCAGGCTTTTTATTTTCTAGAGTCAACTTTGGTCATTTATAGTTTCCTAAAACGACTTATTTCATCTAGACTTTCAAGTTCCCTGGAATAAACTTTTACGTAGTATTCTAGTTTTTTTCAGTCTCCTCAGTATCTTCAGTTGTGTGTCATTTCTTGTGCCAATTTTTTTTTTTTTTTTTTGAGTAGGAGTCTCACTCTGTCACCCAGGCTGGAGTGCAATGGTGCAATCTTGGCTCACTGCAACCTTAGCCTCCCAGGTTCAAGCAATTCTCCTGTCTCAGCCTCCCGAGTAGCTGGGACTGCAGGTGCATGCCACCACACCAGGCTAATTTTTGTATTTTTAGTAGAGATGGGGCTTCACCATATTGGTCAGGCTGGTCTCAAACTCCTGATCTCAGATTCTCAGGTGATCCACCCATCTTGGCCTCCCAAAGTGCTGGAATTACAGGCACGAGCCACCACGCCCAGCGTCTTGTGCCATTTTTAAACAAAATTTATATCTCCTCTCTTATTTTCTTAAGCTTTCTTTCCTACATATTTTATTGGTATTTTTGCTTTATCAAGCAACTTCCTTTTTCTGTTTCTATTTTATTAATGTCTGCTTTTATTTGTATTTGTTTCTTCCATATACTTTCCCTACTGTTATTGCATTGTTTGTGCTAACTCAGTTTGAAAGGAAAATTCACTCATTTTCCATCTTCACTGTATTCCTATAAATGCATTAAAGGTATAAATTGTTCTGAGCATTGTTTCATGGTATTCTACAGGTTTGGATAAGTAGAACCTTCATTGTTGTTTTTTCTAAGGCATTTATTATTTCCTTTTCAATCCAAGAGTTATTTAGAAGTGTATTTCAAATTTCCCAGATACAGACTTTTGTTGTTGTCATACTACTGTTATTGATTTCAAAGTTTATTCCTTGTATAGAAATATCCTGTAATTTTTTTTCAAATTAATTGCTAAGTAAGGTGTGTTACTTACTCAACTATAGTAATATGTCAATTTTTCCTTACACTCCCAGTTCAGATCCTTTGTTATTTTATTGGTTTTTTTCCCTTTTCCTCATTGATTTGTGACAGGCCTTTGCATTTTAGGAAAATTAACTCTTTGTTTCTCATATTCTCTCTCTGGCAGTTTTTAAAGAGAATTTACATGCAGTTAATATTTTAATAATATTAGATGTTATTGAAAAGTAGGCTTAAAAGGACTTCTGTTTTATAACATTTCATTAGTCATTAGTTAATTTTTATTTTATCTTATATATTCTTGAAAATCTATGTTTATCTAAACATTTCTACAATGTTCATTTTTAACCTGTGTAGATGAACCTTTCCCATATCACTGCGACTGTAGCTTCACTGTGACAAAATTAGAAAATTAGAACAAAGATATTTAAATTGGAGTCAAGATACTATATTTTCCATTAAAATGTTATCACAGCTCATTATGATATTATAAAAATTGGGTCAGTCGTGGCCGGGCGTGGTGGCTCACGGCTATAATCCCAGCACTTTGGGAGGCCGAGGCGGGAGGACCACAAGGTCAGGAGATCGAGACCATCCTGGCTAACACGGTGAAACCCCGTCTCTACTAAAAATACAAAAAATTAGCCGGGCATGGTGGCGGGCACCTGTAGTCCCAGCTACTCCAGAGGTGAGGCAGGAGAATGGTGTGAACCCGGGAGGCAGAGCTTGCAGTGAGCCGAGATGGTGCCACTGCACTCCAGCCTGGGTGACACAGTGAGATTCCATCTCAAAAACAAAACAAAACAAAAAAAATTGGGTCAGTAGTGAACAACCTGAGATAGGAATTGGAGAGCCAGGATACCCCCTATAACGCCCCATGCTCCAGACCGCTTCAACTCTGTGAATGTGGCTGAGTTATTCAGACTGAGCCACAACTTCCTAATCTGAGGTAATGGAAGGAATTCACAACCTCTCAGAGTCCTTGTAAGAATAAAAGAAGATAATTGATGGGAATGCTGTTTGCAAAAGAACAAATATCTGTTTCTGTTATTCCACTGAATACTAAAGTATTAGCCTGGAGTAGTCTGAGACCCACATATTTCATGCCAATTTTCCCAATCACGATCTGCCTTTCTTATGAATCCTGATCCGTTCACAGAACAGTTCTCATAACCCCTTTAGGAAATGGGAAAGGTTGGCCTTCCTTTTCGCACCATATGGGGAAAAGGACAGTGCTCACTAAAAGAGGAATGTTTGCTTTCTTAAAACACTGGAGGGAAACCTAAAACATTTTTCTCTAGCCCCTTTTGCATGTTTCCTGTTAATTTCTGGTTCAGCTACGTCTGGCAAACGAGTGTTATTTTTGCTACATTGGAAGACTTCCCTGAGGAAATAAACTGTAGACCTTCCCTCTTCCATGATGTTACTTGTGTTTAGTTTTGGGGGAGGTTTTGCTTGTTTGTTTTAGTTTTGCAGCGTCTCCTCAGTTAAAGGCTTCTAAGTAAAACTACTGACCCAAGGGTGCAAGTTATCCAAACAGTAGTATGCCTTCTCAGTTCATTTGGTTTTAGATAGTTTACTTATCATAATAAACTTGTGCATCTTTTCAAAAGAATTCATATGCAGAGTGGAAATGTAAGATGTACTTCAGAAGTCTCTTTATTACCTCTGACAGAAAGGGTTCCCTTTCTCCAGGAGTTCTGGAACTCTTTGTTGCATACTTTTATGGCAAAACCATGAAATCCATGTTTCTCCCCTAAGGATGATGAGCCTCCAGCTAAAGGGAAGAAAAAGAAAAAGAAGAAAAAGGAGGAAGAGATCGACATTGATGTGGACGACCCTGCCGTGAGTCGGTTCCAGTATCCCTTCCACGAGCTGATGGTGTGGGCAGTGCTGATGAAACGCCAGAAAATGGCAGTGTTCCTCTGGCAGCGAGGGGAAGAGAGCATGGCCAAGGCCCTGGTGGCCTGCAAGCTCTACAAGGCCATGGCCCACGAGTCCTCCGAGAGTGATCTGGTGGATGACATCTCCCAGGACTTGGATAACAATTCCAAGTTAGTGTCTAGCGGGGATTTAAAGGCCGGGAGAGATGACCATCCTGAGTACTTGTCTCTGCAGGGAGGGGTGGCCAATGTACTTCTCACTTAAGGACAATGGTGGTTAAAGCTTGTTCACAAATCACTTCGTCTGTCATGTCAGCATTTTTCTTTCTGTCTCTCAGAGGTATTTTTGGACTGTCGTTGTTTTCGTGTACTGCCTTCTCTTTGCATCAAAATTGAAACACAATTTTTTTTCCTTTCCTTGAAACACAATTTTAATGCAAAGATGGTGAAATTAATTTCCATAGGGAAACACACACTAACAAGGAATACAACATTAATGAGCCTGTGCCCTGGACTGTGACCTGGACTGTGACCTTCACAGGTGTTTCTGATTTTGCTCTGTGCTTAGGTGGGACAGGATGGCTAGAGGGGGCTGGAGTTGGGCATGCTTCCCCTGGGTCAGTCAGGCTCTGATCAAACCAGCAGGGGAGGCTCTGGTAAAATTGGTTCTCCTGGCTGGGCACGGTGGCTCATGCCTGTAATCCCAGTACTTTGGGAGGCCGAGGTGGGCGGATCACAAGGTCAGGAGATCGAGACCATCCTGGCTAACATGGTGAAACCCCGTCTCTACTAAAATGTATTTTAGCCGGGTGTAGTGGCGGACGCCTGTAGTCCCAGCTACTCGGGAGGCTGAGGCAGGAGAATGGCGTGAACCCAGGAAGTGGAGCTTGCAGTGAGCCGAGATTGCCCCACTGCACTCCAGCCTGGGTGATAGAGTGAGACTCCATCTCAAAAAAAAAAAAAAGTTGAAGGAACTTGGAACGTTTATGGTTATTGCCAAATATTTGAATCTGGATCATGTGGGGAAGGCAGTAAACTTTATGCTCAAAATTCAGCTTGTGCCACCTTCTCCGTGCCCCCCAGCTTCTATCACTGTCCCCATCAGTCATTAGACGCCCTCTGGCCTGGGCCCTATGACAACTATGCCTCATCCCTGTCATAGCACTGAGAATGTTGGCTTCTCTGTAATCACTGTGATGGTGAAGTGTTACACGGGCAGAGAAAGGCATACATCCGAGATGTCCAGCTGGTGACAGTCCACAGGTGGGACATGCCGGCACCACCAGCACCCAGATCAACTAAGAACCTAGCCGGCACCCACCAGCCCTCCTGTGACTCCTTTCAGTGTCCACCTCCCCCCACTACCACCACCAGCAGCCCCGCTACTGTGGCCTCCAACTCCACGGGTGCTGCATTTGAAGTCACTTTTGCTGTCTTTTCTATCTGCCTCCCTGATCTGTGCACAACTTGAGGGAAGGGACTTTGTCTTCTCGTCTCTATGTCCCTGGGGTCTGAGGGGCAGATGTGGTCTCAACCTACAGCTCCATTTGCAGCAGTAGTAGTCAGCCCACCTCCTGACTGAGCTCCCAGCCACTGTCCCTGGCCTTCCCCCTTTGGGGACACATCCCTGGAGCTTCTTGCTTGCAGAGAACCTCAGAGCCCCTCCAGTGAAGGATACTATGTCCTATGGCTCCATAAGTCCTTGGTGGATATGCCTGTCTAAGAAACAGCTTGCGGCCACTGTGGCTTCACCCTGGTCCCTTCTCTTTCCCCCCAGAGACTTCGGCCAGCTTGCTTTGGAGTTATTAGACCAGTCCTATAAGCACGACGAGCAGATCGCCATGAAACTCCTGACCTACGAGCTGAAAAACTGGAGCAACTCGACCTGCCTCAAACTGGCCGTGGCAGCCAAACACCGGGACTTCATTGCTCACACCTGCAGCCAGATGCTGCTGACCGATATGTGGATGGGAAGACTGCGGATGCGGAAGAACCCCGGCCTGAAGGTGCGTGCAACGCGCTGCAAGGCGGGCCAGGGTGACAGTGACAAGTGACTCTCTGCCAGGCTGAACTGAGCACTTTCTGCGGCTTATTTCATTTATTCCTTCTAGCAACCCCCTGAGGGAGATGCCATGACAATCATTGTCTTATAGATGAGGAATCTGAAGCTTTGAGATGAAGTGACATGCCTAGGATCTTAGCTGGTCAGCATGGGATCAGAACCTACACCCAGGTGCTCTAACTCCAGAGCCCCACCTGACCAGCCCACCAGGCTGCACAAACCCCTGCCACAGTCAGAGTCTCCTAATGGAGCCCCCCATAACTCAGTATGCACACGCACCCTGGTTGGGTCGTCTACCCACCATTAAAGGAAGGACTGGAACTCTGTTTCTAGATTCCCTTATAACTCTGAAATTGTGTATTATTTTAACTAGTGATGTTTTCATGACATGGGAGAAAATTACAAGAAAATAGGAAGCTACGAAAGGGTTTGAAAAAGGTATAGTGGGGGAAAAATTATATTGCAATCAAACCCTAGCTCTGGGGTTTACTGCTGTTAACTACTAGGTTATCTTGAGAAGAGATTCTAATCTGCAGATAACCTAGCAATCTAATGGCAGTATTATATCTATTTTAGAGATCTCCATGAGGATAAAGAAAAGACTATACGAGTTACACTGTGTAGTATGGTTCTGGCAAATAGAGGGCACTTTGTTTCTTAGAAATGTGAATGTTATGCTTAACTGTCTAATTCTATATAATATGCTAAGCTGATGTTATACATAACTTAGGATATTAATAAACAGTTTTCAGAATTCCAAGAATAAAGAGCTCTTCAAGGTTTTAAGGAAACTAAAGTAGATCGCCTACATGGGGATGAACATCAAATTGGCATCAGACTTTTCATCAACAACACTGAAACCCAGAAGGCAGCAGTGGAGTAAGGCCTTCACGGTTCTGAAGGGAAAGCATTTGGAGCCTGGAATATTTTCTACCCAGGCCAACTATTCAAAAGCATGAGAAAAGAATATCTGTTTAAGACAGGCAAAGACTCAAACTATACACCTTCAACCTCCCATGCAGAAGAATTAGTTTAGCAGGTAGTCCAAGCAAAAAAAAAAAAAAAAAAAAAAAGGGGGAAGCATGTTTTCTATCTATGAGCCTGGGCATCTGGGCATCCTTTTGTTGTCTAGGCTGAGCCCATGTTAGTCCTTCTTTTCTGAGTCACATTAGCCTTGCAACTCTTAGTTCACATAATCTCATTTATATCAAAGTTATTTCTATATAAAATACTTTTGGCCTACTTCACTAGACGTATTATATTTTATTTATATTATTCTATTTTAATTTAAAGATTTGCCTTCCTCGAAATTTCATGTAAGGACTTTTATTTTATTTTATTTTATTTTATTTTTGAGACAGGGTCTTGCTCTGTCACCCAGGCTAGAGTGCAGTGGCGCGATCTCGCCTCACTGCAAGCTCCGCCTCCTGGGTTCAAGTGATTCTTGTGCCTCAGCCTCCCAAGTAGCTGGTATTACAGACGTGCACCACCATGCCCAGTTAATTTTTGTATTTTAGTAGAGATGGGGTTTCACCATGTTGGCCAGGCTGGTCTCAAACTCCTGGCCTCATATGAGCCACCAACCTTGGCCTCCCAAAAGTGCTGGGATTACAGGTGTGAGCTACCATGCCAGCCAGGACTTTTCTTTTTAAAGTTAGGATCACCAACAGTGCTGTTTGCCATTCATCTAAAAAATTTAGTGTATGTTCTTAAATTGTTTTACTGCCTGCAATTCTACTAATTTACCAAGAACATGTCACAGAACGTCAGACCAGGGATAACATTCCAGGGCTCCTAGGTTATTGAATAATGTTGAAGGTCATAATTTAAAAATTTTAACTATGCTGGGACATGTTTCTAGAATTGCCACAGCTTAAAAAATCAATTTATGTTCCGTAGGTTATCATGGGGATTCTTCTACCCCCTACCATCTTGTTTTTGGAATTTCGCACATATGATGATTTCTCGTATCAAACATCCAAGGAAAACGAGGATGGCAAAGAAAAAGAAGAGGAAAATACGGTCAGTGACACACTTGACCCTAAGAATATCAGTGTAATCTTGTTTTCAAAATTGTTGAGATTTCTTGTACCACAGATTGAGAAATCTCACTGGTTAAAGGTATTTTTGGAATTGTGTTTTTCTAATGGTGCCTGTGTGCCGGAGTGCCTTGCATTTCCCATTTAGCCACCTGCCTGTCATGTGCTGTGCTCTGTTTTCCAGGATGCAAATGCAGATGCTGGCTCAAGAAAGGGGGATGAGGAGAACGAGCACAAAAAACAGAGAAGTATTCCCGTCGGAACAAAGATCTGTGAATTCTATAACGCGCCCATTGTCAAGTTCTGGTTTTACACAGTGAGGCCTCTTCCTGAACATTTGACATTCAGTATATTTTGAATGCTTTGATATGTTGGAATCAAGAAAAACTTCAAGGGCTTAAAAAAGTATCTAAAAATTCACTGAATTAAAATGAATTATGAGAACAAAACTGGGACTAATTGAGATCTCTGGCTAACACTGGATCTCGATATCCTGTCATATATTGATATATGGCCATCCTAGTCCCAAATACACCATCTCATAAGGCAAAATAGTCACATGCTATTTGCTTAAGATGAATTCTTCTGATGCCTTTAGCAATACAAACTTAAGGAACTATAATTTTATTTTTAAATGAACAGAGATGACTAGTGATTTAAAGAGCAAATTCACAGATTCCATTTTTCATGAAATTGGTGGGGTCATTACAAGGGCATGGCTAAATCCAGATGGTAAACTCTTGGAATAGGGAAACAAATCAAGGCGTCTCATTCTGAAGTGCTCACCAAACTGACCCGCTTGGCTGGCAAGCCATCCTCCAGCCCTCTCTGAGGCCTGGGTCTACACAGCTCCCAGAGTGTGGCTCTCTGCTAACAAGAGCAGGAGAGGAGGCAGGAGGGCAGATCAGAGCGCCTCTGGGGGAAATGGCCGAGCTGCAGGCGGTCCCAGCGGGGGTGGCCAGGCACACTGTGGCTTGTGCAACCACGTCAGTCGGGAGGAGAGAGACTTCTCATGAAATCCCAAGCATCAAGCCACAGCCCCCGCCAGGCAGGGCTCGGTGCTGTGGTTGCACTGGTGATGAGGTGGGAGCAGGGTATGGGACATGAGGAGCTGGGTCCCTGGCCGTAGTCTGGGCGATGAATGAGGGTGGGCTGGGGGCAGAGCAAAGCTCTGTGTGGGGGCCCACCTCAAGGGTCAGCTGAGGGCCTGGACACCCAACCTTGTGGCAGCCAAGATTGATGATACAGTTGAAGTCACTGCTGCCCATCGATTCTGGTTAGAACCATCTGAGGGCCTGGGGTGCACCCAGCCTGCAGGACAGCCCAGCCATAGAGGCTGCTGCCGGAGATGGGGCCAGGAAGCCATCGAGGCCTCTCAGCCTTGGGTCTCACCCCAGACCCTCTGGATCGGGTGGAGGGTGGAGTCATCACACATTGTACAGCTTCGCAGGGATTAGGATGCAGCCCAAAGTCTGAGAACATGGCTCTAATCTTTCTTCAAAGAGTGGATAGTATATCTTGGGGGGGGCCTGCCTCTCTCCTGGTAAAGCTTATAGGATTTGGGAGGCAGGATCTTGAAAAAAAAGAAAAAAAACCAAACTGCCCAGTTACAAATACTCAGCTTTTAGCACCCCTCCCCCAAGCCTTCCATAGGGGCCTGTGCCAGTGAGGGACCCAGAAGCTTAAGTTTCCTTGGCGTCATGGTGAATCACTGGGGACAGGTGATCCACTTCAGACGTCCTCCCCCAACCCCTTAACTCCCCGCTTTTGCCTCACCCACTGCCACCTCCAGCTCTGCCTCTTTCCCTGCCACAGAGATAGGGGCCCTGCTGTGGCCACAGCAAATCCTGGACATGCCACCAGTAACTGAGGGGACTCTAGGGTCAGCTCGCATGTGTGGGTGGGCAACTCATCCACATGTCCTCTCATCTAACTTCCCAGTTGTGGAAAGAATCAGGAAGGAAATTTCTGAGGCAGGGAGGAGTAAGTAACATTTTCCAGTTTCCAGGAATGTAGAAGACACTCCAGCAAACTATTAAAAGTTTCCCGTTATCATAATGTTTGCAACTTCATAGTTTCCCCATGAGGATGACAGCACCAACCAATATGTCTCCATGTAGAAAATGAAAAGTCAGGGCCCATATCGTGCTGAAGTATAAAATGCCTCCCGTCCTGCCTCCAGGTCTTCTGTCTGCACTGGTGAGGTGCAGTGAAGGTTTCCTCTCAATGAGTCAGTCCAGTTGGAAACAAAGATTCTTTTAGATGTGTCAACCGGAAAGAAAACAGCGTTTCAAAATTTGATTGCTATGTGATTCCCCCAAACACGGCTAACAGCTTGTCTTTCTTTCAGATATCATACTTGGGCTACCTGCTGCTGTTTAACTACGTCATCCTGGTGCGGATGGATGGCTGGCCGTCCCTCCAGGAGTGGATCGTCATCTCCTACATCGTGAGCCTGGCGTTAGAGAAGATACGAGAGGTGGCTACTCCAAAGGCCTCCCCCAGCCCATTAACCACTGACTGCAAATGCAGATATGGCTCCTTACTGAAAAAACGTTTCATGCAAATTATGCATGTTGGGCCAGGCGTGGTAGCTCATGCCTATAATCCCAGCACTCTGGGAGGCTGAGGCGGATGGATCACTTGAGGTCAGGAATTTGAAACCAGCCTGGCCAACAGGGTGAAACACTGCCTCTACTAAAAATAAAAAAAATTAGCCAGTCGTGGTGGTGCACGCCTGTAATGCCAGCTACTAGGGAGGCTGAGGTGTGAGGATCACTTGAGATCAGTAATTCGAAACCAGCCTGGCCAACATGGTGAAACCCTGTCTCAACCAAAAATACAAAAATTAGCCGGTCGTGTGGCAGTCGCCTGTAATTTCGGCTACTCAGGAGGCTGAGGTGGAAGGATCACTTGAACCGTGGAGGCAGAGGTTGCAATGAGCCGAGATTGCGCCACTGCACTCCAGCCTGAGCGACAGAGTGAGAGTCCATCTCGAAAACAAAAACAAAAAAACAAATTACACAAAATGCTGTGGGACTTTTTTTGGAGGTATCACAATCCCAAGTTTATTCCATTTCTTTATTTAAGATGTATACATCTTGAATGAACTTGAACTTGCAAATCAAACCACTAGGCAAAATAAAGATATTTAATAATGAAAACAGGTTTGAATGCATAGGAAAGCATCAGCAAATGCTGCCAGCGACCTGAGATAAACCAATTACCGCAACTGGGTACAAATTTTGGCTTAGTTATTTGGGATCAGAAGGGAGAAAGAGAGATACAAGGGACACTTGCACAGTGTGGTCCAAAGCCCAAAGTTACAGGAAAAATGTCATCTCTTTGATCTCTGGACTCTTGTGCAAGAGATTTATGAAGGGAGGGCTCCCAGTCAGGAGGAAAAGGAGCTAAGTGAGGTGTGGCTTCAGGTGGACCCTGTCCTTGGCCTAATCCTGTAGGGGGCTCTGAGTGGACTGGACACTGTGGAGTCTGTCTCACCTTTGGGCCCCACCTCAATTTGTCATTGGTACCCACCAGAGACATGGCTCCAAGCGTCTAAGAGCAAGCCTCCCAGAAGGGGGCAGGTGTGGGCCTAACAGCAGCACCTGCAGCAGATGGGGTGGGCAAGCCCACCTGGGGAAAAGCTCCAGGGGATATGGGAGGGGCCTAGAGCATTTGTTGCAAACAGAGGGAACAGGATTTTCAACTCAGTATTGCAAAAGAACAGATACCATCTCACACATGACTCGTTATCCCAGAGGGCTCGAGTGAAAATGTAACTCCCAGTAAGCAATCTCTGCAGACAGCAGAGGAAAGATAGGCCGGATACTTTCCTTTCCAATATCATTCAGAAGTTTTAATTCACTAAATTTGCTTATAAAGAGAAAGCATGTATCCAAGCAAAAAAAGCAACTTGAGCTGAAAAAGCCCACAGCATCATTTCATATCCTTTCTCCAACTGATATACAACCAATATTATTATTTTGCAGTAACTGTTGACCCTTTCACTGAACTGAAAAACATTATTAACCTAGTCCAGATAGAGGGAATCTGATGGCATCGGTCTAATTAGAGCCTGAAAAACCAAAAGAGCACTGAATCCAAAATTATACATGCCACCTTCTACTACTGTTCCTTTTCTAGCTGGGCTTCATTCAAATTCTGCAGGTGCTGCAACTGGTATTTCCTGAGCGGCCTGCTTTACCATCGCTGTGCCGTCCTGACCTTGCTGAGGGTCCACCATACACCGAGACACTGTTCTTTATTCCAGAAACCTGCCCCCAGTTATAGGAGAGAGAGGGTGGCCATCAGCTAGTGTGCATGGGTTGTTAAACTAGTGAATCCCTTCTGTGTGGGCTGACAGATAGCCACTGCCCCATCCTACCACAGAGATCCCCAAGACCTCTGCAACTGAAGGGGTACCACCTGGCATGGCAACCCTCCACCCCAGTGTGGCACCACAGACAGCTGTGCCATTGGGAAGGCTCTGCGCATGCCTGTGCGTGCTGCTGGCTAAATATCTTCCATTTTACTCTGTGGAAGTCTCCCCTTAAGCAGCAGTGATTTTGAAAGGATAATATCTCAAGTAGGGGAAAACCTGGTCTAACTTTCCCCTAATTTCTCATGTCTAAGTTGCAAAGGAATTTTGCCAAATCAAAACATTTCCTAGTGCTATTCTGCCATCTCCACTGGGTGGACTGCCCCTCTGTGGGGCCACGTGGGGCTCATCTATGCTCTAGAGTTTTCATCCTGTGTGACTCTGGAATGTGGAGTAACAGGCACGTGTCCAGATAATTAAAAAAGAAATCAAAATGCAGCTGCTTTAATTACAGCCAGAAGGACATAATTTAGAAGGCATTTCCTGAGTTTGTAAAACCCTGAATCTAAGAATAGGGAGGATTCCGTGGAATTTCCCTTTCTAGATATCTCTCCCTGCCTGAGAAGAAGAGTGTTTAAACGTTTTGAGTAGGAAAGGGGCCAGATGACCTGGAATGTTCCACCAGTCTTATTGTTCCAAGATTCTAAGACAAGACTTCTAATACGGCATCTCAGTTTATTGTTCTTTGGGGTTTGTTTTCAGATCCTCATGTCAGAACCAGGCAAACTCAGCCAGAAAATCAAAGTTTGGCTTCAGGAGTACTGGAACATCACAGATCTCGTGGCCATTTCCACATTCATGATTGGAGCAATTCTTCGCCTACAGAACCAGCCCTACATGGGCTATGGCCGGGTGATCTACTGTGTGGATATCATCTTCTGGTACATCCGTGTCCTGGACATCTTTGGTGTCAACAAGTATCTGGGGCCATACGTGATGATGATTGGAAAGATGGTTAGTAGTGGCATCCTGTGGGTATCCAGAGAGACTTTGGCTGTGGTTAGGACATAAGAACAGGCCTTGGGCATGGCTTCCTTCAATTTCATTTGGTTTTTTCTTTTGCAGTTGGCTTTTTAAAGGAAATATTCTTTGCTTTAAGATACACAGTTCTCCTACATGTTGATAACTTAATAAAATCCAGTAGAAAACCATGAGTTGAGGGCCTACTGTGTATATATACATAACATATATACATATATAGTGTATATACCTACACTGTATATATGTGAGTATACATACACACGTACACATATATATATCTCTCAATATATATCAGGTACTCAATATATACTGTCTCCCTTCTTCCATACCATATTTCAACTGTAGGGTGACTAATTACCTTTGTTTTTTATTCCTTCTGATTTATTATTAATGAGTCTATTTTGACAGCAATATAAAACAAAATAGCCTCTTTTTTTATAAGAGCTTACTTCACTTTCCCAGGACATAAGAGAACATCAATTTTTGATGCAATAGGAATTCAGTAGCAAAATAGATGTCTCAAAATATTTACTTCTTGATGGCTGGAAACATATTTTCAGCATTCTTTAGTACAGGGACATGGATTTGATGTTCTATGAGACTACATCCACTTCAGAATGTATATATGGCCAAAAAAAAAAACCCCCGCCTGATTTATAACCTCCTAACATGTGGTAGAAGCCGGAGACAAAGGGAGCCCAGGGCCAATCCCCAACCTGTACTCCAGATGATCTTCAGCTCATTTACTCTGGCCTGGAGTGAACACAGGAAGTCCATGTGATTAGACCATGATGACTTACACTCCAGAACAGGCCAGAGAATATGAAACTGAAAATGAACCAGCAGGTCATCCTTACATTACCTAAAAGAGCTTCAGTGTTAGGACTGGTACAAGAAGAAAGCAAGCCTCCTACATTTAGGAAGGACTCTTTATAGGGCAAGTGGTTTTGAGCAAAGGGAAGTATGCTTTAGTAAATTCCAGCAAGGGCCTCCATCTTCAGGGATGTTCAAAATTAGGAATTATACCAGTTTAGTATCCACAGTAACCAGGGCATTGCTCACTGTAACCACTCAGCACTTGTGTAGTGAATGAATAAATGTTGGTCTATACTCTCAATTCATTATTGTTTTATTTCCTTAGGTATCTGCTCCTCTTACTCCTTAGTATCCCTTACAAACTCCCATCTTTTCTTATAATTCTTCCCTTTCTCCATTTGCAGTTGTAGTTACTAAGGGACATGTGTTTATGGGCAACAACAGAGAAGAAGCAAGAAGGATGAAGAGCAGATGAAGATAGCAATGTTCTAGAAGACATTCTAGGCATAAAGCATTGCATGGAGTAGGAAAAAGCCTTCCCAGGGATGGGAAGGAAGGAAGGGAAAGAGGCTTTCTTCATCCTAATTAAGCACTCGTGAAGTGCTTAATTGGAGAGAGCAATATAATGAGCCAGGGTGAACTTGGCCCACAAGCCAAGACAGTGAGAGACAAATGTTCTCCTTACCCAGATGATCGACATGCTGTACTTTGTGGTCATCATGCTGGTCGTGCTCATGAGTTTCGGAGTAGCCCGTCAAGCCATTCTGCATCCAGAGGAGAAGCCTTCTTGGAAACTGGCCCGAAACATCTTCTACATGCCCTACTGGATGATCTATGGAGAGGTGTTTGCAGACCAGATAGACCGTAAGAGTAGAATTCATAGTAAGATTCTCTTCCCTGCTTCTGAGGCAGATGATCAGTTCCAAATTAATGGAAGAACATGTATTAATTTGGAAATAAAAAATATTTGTCACTCCACCATAGGCATCAAATTATTTTACAAAGAAATAAGAACAAATTATGGAACATGGATTTTCAGACATCAGTCATTTCTTTTATTCTAAAAATAATTCACTAGAATTCCAAAAGAGTCTCACTTCCCTTGAGCTGGACCTGATGGACATCCTGTCACATGAATGCAGTTCTAATGCCAATAGCCTAGTTTTTCTTCAACCCAGTATCTCCCCACCCCAGGATAAGGCTGGTAGTGTTTTCCAGTAGAATGAACTAGTGAACAGAGCAGAGTAACTGATACGTCCCACCATCCTCTTCTTAAAGCCATCAGAGCCCATTTTCCACATAGCTACCCATTTCATCTTCACTACTAGAGTGCTATTTTGTATTATCAAAAATAATCTGGATGTTAGTAGAGGAAATGGGCTATGATCCTGCACAGATTTCTGGGGAATGTAGGCCCAGCTCCTCTGCAGGCTGAGCTGGTGTCTTCTGGATTGAAGGAATGTAAAGCTCAAATGTTCTTGTACACTATTTCACCAAGACAGTTGAATAAATGTTCCACCAGTGAAGGAGGCACTTTTAGTCCCATTTCCATTTCAGGACCAATATTTTCATTTGCATGTTGTCATTTATCATAAAGCATCAGCTATAATAGCATGTCTGCTGCTTCCAGAGCTCTGCTATTTGGGAATAGAAAGTTTTTATCATCTTCCTCTCATATAGAATGTAGGGCTGTCAGTGTATATCTACTGCCTCTAGGTTAGACAATAACCAGCTCATGCAGTAGCTTCTTTCTAACTTTTATAATGTCATTCTGACCATATCATTATTGCAAGTATCACAAAGTCAACTATTGAAGTGTGTTAGTAGCTTGGTAAGCCAGAACATAAAAATCTAATTTGATTTCAAAAGAATATTAGTTTAGGTAGATATACATACATGTTAAAAGTTCCTGGATTCCAGGCATAAACTGTATATTTTTATTGTTGAGCTCTTTTTGTTTTTAATTAAATTGGGTTATGAGAGAAGGTAAAGAGGTAAACTTTAGGCTGTGCTATTCTCAGTAACATAATTAAATGTAGGTTTTTGATTCTTGATCTATTAACTAATAATTTTGTAGTTATTTGTGCTTATGAGGTGTTTGTGTTGGAATATAGGGAGCGTGTGATTGGTTAACCTGATCATCTGCCAGTAACATCATGTCTTTTTCACAGTATTTTTAACTAGTGAGCTTTTGCTCTTGCTTATGACACAGGGTAAAATAAATATCCATGATATATATTTTCTAGAATGATTAATATATGTAATTCTTCTAAATAGATCACTGTTTCTAAGTGTGAATCAATATTTCCCAAGCTTAAAATATTTGCATTTCTTCACAGCAAAACAGTTATGTTGTTAAACCACTTGTTTTACTTTTCTCTCAACCATCATCTTATTTTCTTTCCTCCCCTCCTGTCAAAACAAAACAAAACAAAAATCCTGCTTTCCAATCGTTACGTAGTCTACGCCATGGAAATTAATCGTAAGTTTACATGGAATTGATTGTTCTAGTCTATGGAATATGTTTTTCAATTACCTTTTCCTTAGCTGATTACTAGTAGTCTTAAACTGTTTTCAAATACTTCTCTTGTTTTTTGGTGCCAGTACTTTTTAAGCTGTCAGTAAAAAGTAAAGAGAACCATAAATTCACTGTTGGGATCACCCTATTTTTTTTAGGGGAGAAATAGACCCCCTATGATAAAAAGTTGCATTTCAAATGAGCAGAGGGAGAAAAGATTATTTTTCATACATGGCACCAAAACAGTTGATTAAACAATTTGGGAAGTAGAGGAAATCCCTAACCCATACAACATAACAAAAATATTTTCAAATTTAATGTATCAATGAAACCAAGAAAACAACCAGAAGACAGCATAAGCTGATGTTAAATAATTAGAAGCCACAATGACTTTCAAATGGATAACGATAAAGGGAAAAAACATAAAGATACATTTGTCTGCTTAAAAATGAAGACTTTTATATTTGAAAGCCACAATAAAGAAATGGGAAAATGTTTAGAAATATGACAAATAATTACTATCTTTGAGCGCATATATGAGTTTCTGACTTTTTTCTTTGTGTGAGTTGTTTTTTTTTGAGACAGAGTCTCGCTCAGTCACCCAGGCTGGAGTACAGTGGCTCGATCTCGGCTCACTGCAAGCTCTGCCTCCTGGGTTCACGCCATTCTCCTGCTTCAGCCTCCCGAGTAGCTGGGGCTACAGAGTTTATTTTTTCCCATGGAAAAAATATTGCTTATGAAATAAGAAAGAATCATATTAAAAAAGAAATAGGTATTGAAAAACATATGTAAGAGATATTTATCCTTTTCATTATATGTAAAAAGCAAAGACAAAACTATTTTTTTCTTTCAGCTCCTTGTGGTGAGAACCTATATGATGAGGAGGGCAAGCGGCTTCCTCCCTGTATCCCCGGCGCCTGGCTCACTCCAGCACTCATGGCGTGCTATCTACTGGTCGCCAACATCCTGCTGGTGAACCTGCTGATTGCTGTGTTCAAGTACGTGTCACAGCCGATGACCACATGCTTATTATTTATTACTGTACAGATTTTCCATTTAATCTCACAACTCTCCCAAGATACTAATATATTTGCAGATAATTTCATTAGGGTTTTTAAGTAGATCCAATTTTTGCAGTCTCTTTGTTCAAACTTAATCAGTCTTAATGTATTCATAAATCAAGAGTTGACACTTAAATACATTTAAATTTAATCTTGGTTAGTATTTTAACACTTTAGCGTGTATTTTAATCTAATGAAAATATTTTCTTAGATGAAAGTCTCCTGGGGTACAGAATATTTGATTAAGTCATGCTTTTTATTCATCAGCAGAGGTGGAAAAGGCAATATGAGTTTCATAAGCTGTTACAATTACTGTAATACTAGTAAAGCATTTTTTTCTGATCATTTATAGAATACAAGATAAAATGGCCTAAGAAAAAAATGGCTTAAAGGGTTAAATCGAGTTTCTTATAAAACCTGCCTATTTGGCATGTTGTGTTGAGTATGTTGACCATGCTCAATAAATATTGAAAAAAATGATTTTAGCTTCTAAGATGAAAAATATAGAGGGAAAAATCCTTCACAGAAATATGCAATCTTAGAATTGAACAGGGCATTGGAGAAAACCTGGTCCAAACTTCTGGCTTGAGAGATGAGAAAACTAAGGTCAGGGAAGGTAACTGGTTTTCCTAAGGTCCCAGTATTGGTAGACAATGAAATCATGCACTTACTGCTTCCTGTTGGAAGCTAAAATAAGACAAAGATTGTACCTACCCCATGTCCAAAATAACGAACCTTCAATCAAACAAGTTCAATAACTAATTAATTCAGTTGAAAAAAAATAGTCATCTACTTGTTAGACAGAATTGAAAGTTTAAACATGTGAAAACATTTAGTTAAATGGCTTATACCACTACACATAGGAAATTAAATTTCTTGAGTATATGAGTAGATTGCGGTGTGGTTTTTCAAGAAAGCAGTACCTAGCAATTTATTACACTTAGCTATTTATGAATACAATGTCCTTAAGCACAGATAATCCACATTGATGGATAAACCAAAAGATTGGATAATCAAAGGTATCAGTACTAAAGGGCACTAAAAGGCCATCTCATTGAGTATTTTCACTTAAATGTGAGTAACTTTGACTGCTCTGGGAAATCACTATAAAAAGTAATATAACTAACTGTAAAAATGTCTTCTTTTTAAAGCAATACCTTCTTTGAAGTAAAATCAATATCCAACCAGGTATGGAAGTTCCAGCGATATCAGCTGATTATGACATTTCATGACAGGCCAGTCCTGCCCCCACCGATGATCATTTTAAGCCACATCTACATCATCATTATGCGTCTCAGCGGCCGCTGCAGGAAAAAGAGAGAAGGGGACCAAGAGGAACGGGATCGTGGATTGAGTATGTGCAGGGCTCTTCATTTCTAAGTTCGGCTGATTTCAAAATAGTGTTCAAATTGGACATCCTCACAGAAATCTCACTCAACTACTTGCTCGTGTGAAAAGCACCACACTCAGTCCAACTGCTGTTCTTTTCAAAAGGCTTCTCATTTTTACCCATTTTATTCTAGTTTCGTTAATTTGTTAGTAATTAATATTAGGAAAGCCAGCTCATAGAGACCAGAAGTTGAGCTAATTCTCTAAAATAACTCTACTCTATAAATTTCTATATAAATTCAATGCTCCTTTCAAAACGTCTTAATTTGTTGCATCTAAAGAAAATGAGAAAATAATGCTATACGTTTGACTCTATTCATAAAAATAAGTGCAAAAAGTTTTCCAGGAAATATTACTTGGCTTTACTTTCCCAGTAAATGTAATTTTGTTTTTTATGTTTAAAAGCGGGCCGTTTGGCTCCAACTGATAGAGGGTTGGGGCGTATGACAACCCCTTTTTAGATAAAAATCAATTGGAGTAGTGGCGACTGCCTTAGGAGTGGCGGAGAAGAGAGCTTAATTAAAGTGGGGCTGTGAAATTCTCATTGACGCCACGAAACTGATTCTTCTTGTTTTTCACGTGGCCGACACTTCTCCCTTCACACAGAGCTCTTCCTTAGCGACGAGGAGCTAAAGAGGCTGCATGAGTTCGAGGAGCAGTGCGTGCAGGAGCACTTCCGGGAGAAGGAGGATGAGCAGCAGTCGTCCAGCGACGAGCGCATCCGGGTCACTTCTGAGAGGTACGTGTAGCGTCCCCACCGCGGGCCCGTGGGCCAAGGGTTTGCTGACTCGGGCGCCCCACTCTATGGGGGATGCCAGAGTTCATTTAAACATGCACTCCGAGTTCTCCTGTTTTATTTAAACTTTACGTTTTAACGGGGTTCCCACGAAATAGTGAGAAAGTTACTAGGTAATAACTGTGCATTGGATATAGAAGGGAATGACATTTATTTATCCTGGGCCGAAAGAAAACCTAACAGTTTTGACTACCTTCACCCCCTACCCCAAAATGGGGGTGTTTACGCAAGGTTAATGGAAGCTACAGAAAGCCATCTTTCTCCCAGCTCCTGTTCCTAACTTCCCTTTGCGAGTATGGTCCTCCCCAGGGGACTGCCCTCCTCATCCGGCCTAGCTGCTTGCTGCACCTTGGCAACACCTTTCCCAGCCTCACAGGGCAGAGGAAAAGGCTCCCTCCTGGGGCTCCCCTGAGAGTGGGAACTGGGAGGGGTGGGGTGCAGGGTGGGGGGGTGAGGTGTCTGGCCCCATGAGGGTGGGATCCGCTAAACTAGGGCAGGGTGTGTCTTTCAGACACCTTCACATCCGCAGTACCCAGCAAGGTCAGCCTAATCTCCGCGGTGATGCTTAATAAATGCAGAGTGAATGAATGCAGGATGTGTGAACCGGTGAATGAGTAAATGAAGTCAGGTCGCGAGGGACAGAAATGGTGACATTTTCCAAACTTCGTAGTATTGCTCTACCCTAAGCTGGGAAAGAGCAACTGGCAAAGGGTAGACAGGAGCAATAGACCTTCACTGTCTGCACTTTTTATCACGTAAGTTTTGAGAGCCTTTATCATGTACTAAAAGCATTTTCAGCCTGCTAAAGATCTTGGTGACTGATAACACACTGTTCCAAAGGGTTTCACTAACAATGTGGCCAGAAGGATGAGCTCAGAGGAGCCATGCCTAGCTCTGCTTTCTATCCTTGAGTACACAGAATTAAAGTTTCCTAATAGACACATTGAGAGCCATAAAAACAGGGTGGGACTTCAAAAAAATATTGCAGCTGACAGTTCCCAAACAATTACAACAGAATTCACAGATGCACCTTAGGTCTCCCTGGTGCATGTTGAGGCCAGTGAACTCTGCCCCAGCCCACAGGAGGGGAGATGGCAACTGTGGGTCCCTGGCCCCGGTTCCCTCCTAGACCCAGTCACCTTGTGACCCAACCAAATCCAACCAGCTAAACTCTAGGGTTACCTGCACCACCTTTCTTCCTTACCAAGGTGAATTTTTAATAAAACTTTGAAATGTTTCTTTGATGCTTTAACAGTAATTGCTAAACTTTCAAGGTATAAAAATTATTTCTTCATGAGAAAGTTAAGGTACCCCATGTAATCAAATTTCCACTTTTTAGTTAGACATTAACTTGAACGTAATTTTAACCAGTCATTTACAATGGAGATTGTGTTTTGTTTTGCTCTGCCTCCCCCTCTCCCTTCCCCGGCATTCCTTGGATTTTTACCATTCTTGGACCAAAGCTGCAAGAATGTGGTTATCAGGTCACTACCAAATTGCATTTTTCTCTGGGGGCTCTGTGCACACGTAATAGGGATGAAAGTGTGTAGGGCAGAGAAAACATGCTGCTTCCTGTTTCCCTCGGCTGAGATCCCAGGAGCGATGGGAGCACATTCTTGCCCCTCCATTTCCCTTGGCCTTGTCAGGCTGACTCACAGGTGAATGCCCAAGACAGAAAGAGGAGAAGGCTTGAGGAGAAGGGAGTTTCCCTTCCCTCTTAGCCAAGCCAGCTGAGAAGCGAGGGATAAGGTGGGAGGATGGAAATAAAAGTAGTTATTTGGGCACCTGTGACTACTTTAAAAATCAAACTTGAAGTACTCAAGCATTTCTGCCATTTCTTTAATATTCTTTCTATATAAAATTAGTTTTATTTTCTGCATCACCATTTCCCATTTGATGATTTTCCTGCTCTTCTCTCGGTCGTGTCTTCGCCAGCACTATTCAGTCTGTAGGGTCTGGTTAGGAGCATGTCAGCCCCTGCCTTGTCTCCCTGTTGTCTTGGTAGCTTTCAGAGCTGAGCTACCGATTCTCATGACTCAGTTTTACAGGCGTGTTCACACAGGATGGGTACCTATTAATCATTCTCCTCCACGCAGGGTGCTTTTAGTGCTTCTGTGCAGAAACCAAATTCATGGTTCTCTCCTAATGTTTGGAAATTTACCTATAAAATGCTAACAATTTAACCATTTATTTTTTCTCATAAAGTTCCAACATTTTGTAAGATCCAACATTCCGTCCTGCAATGAGATTTGCAATACGATTCAGCATTGATTGACACAACACTGGGTCAGTCCTACCAACCACGCCCACTTAAATGTCATAGGGGCCCTGCTCTCAGGGTTCTCCTCCCAAACTTGCACTCCAGTCTCTGTGAATGGCATCGCCATTAAGCTCAGTTAGCAAACTGGCAAATCATTGTGGCACCTCCCTCTTCTTCACTAACAATCATCAAGTTCTGTTTACTTCCCCTCGTGAATACATCCTGATCCACTTATTTTTTTCATCCCTACCCCAACGCACCTAGGACAGGCTTCCATCATTTTCCACTTCCATTCCTGTAGCTGCCCCTACCTGAGCTCTCCGTATTTGTTTCTGCTATTTCAATCCATGTTGCACTGTCAGCTCTCATGGGGTCCTGTTCCCTCCTGCACTGGCTTTCCTGAAAAACCCTCTGTGGCCCCCACTGTCCTCAGGCCTGCAAGGCCCTGCCCTCTCTCCGGCTTTGCCATGCACTATCTTCTCCTTCATGCTCTGTATTCCATTTCTCTTTCATTTCCTCAAAGCCACTGCTTCCTTCCTGCCACAGGGGCTCTGCATGGGCTGTGCCCTCTGTCTGATACACCTCACCCTCCTTCCCTGCTCCTCTTCCTTGGATCTCTGCCCAAATGCCAATTCCTTATGGAAAACTTCACCACCTCACACCTTAGACTAGTTCAGGACCCTCAGGCCTTAAGCTGCATGAAGGCAGGGCCATGTCTGGGTTTGGTCCACCATGATATACCTAGAGCCTGCACATCTCCACAGAGTAGGAGCCAGACTTTTGTTTCTGTTTTTGTTTTTGTTTTTGTTTTTGAGACAAGGTCTCGCTCTGTGCCCAGTGCAGTGGCACAATCAGGTCTCACCACAGCCTCAACCTCCTGGGCTCAAGCGAGCCTTCTGCATCAGCCTCTGAAGTAGCTGGGAATACATGTATGTGCCACCACGCCCAGCTAATTTTTTTTATTTTTTATTTTAGTAGAGAGGAAGTCTCACTGTGTTGCCCAGGCAGGTCTCAAACTACTGGCCTCAGCAATCCTGCCTCAGCCTCGAGATTTTTTTGAATGAATGGATGACTTAAAAGCTTTTCTCCTGATTCGAATATAAATTTCTATCCCATCCTTAATGAGTTCCCTCGTGGAATATCAAAAAGGAAACCAGCTATGCTCCCTCCAGGTTCAAGACACTGGTTTTACTATAAGGAAGTAGGAGCAGACTCGAGCCAAAGGATTGTGCCACAGGAAGGATAACAAGTGTTGGTGTTGGCACCATCTTTTTGCTCAAAGGGATAACAGCAAAGAGCCATGAGGGCTGGTGGGATAAGAACATTTTATAAACAACTCCTTTTTTATTATTATTTGTAGAAACAGGGTCTCACTATGTTGCCAAGGCTGATCTCAAACTCCTGGGCTCAAGCTATCCTCCTGCCTCAGCCTTCCAAAATGCTGGGATTACAGGCATGGGCCACCATGTCTGGTCAACTTCTGGCAGCATGGCCAAAGTAGACCTCGTCAACCCATGTGTTCTGTCCTCATTGCTCCAGGAGAATATTTGGCAACATGAGTCCTTATCATTGGGAGATTTGAGGCTGTGTCTTCTGCACATCCGCTACGGAGCACACTGTTCTCTTTGTGGTTCAGCATCCCTTATCACAGGTTCACAGGTTCAAGAGCAATTGGGCTAGAAAGAATCTTTCCTGACAAAATTTTGTCAGAGACCCAACTTCCTTTTCTCAATGAGAATTATGTTATCCAGTGTGTTTTCCTTTTTTCCATGGCTTCAAGGAAGCCTAACACCAAACTTAATATTAAATTATCAAATATATTACTATAGGATTTTGAAATATGTGGGGTACGTTGCCTCTTCTTTGCTTTTTTTATATCGTCTACCTCCATTTACATACATTTTATTAATGTCTGACATTTCACAATATGCAGGATATAACTCATAAATTATACATTTTAAGTGTAGTTGGCCTTGTACTTAAGAAGCTATGGGTCTTAGATGAGCTAAACCTATAATAGCATTTTCTGATTCCCCCAAAACTTTCTGGATTAAGTGGTTTCTTGTCAGATTTGTGGATATGGATTAAAGTGTTTTGTCTTTTTTTTTTTTTTTTAATTCTAGAGACAGGGTACTGCTTTGTTGCCCAGGCTGGAGTACAGTGGGATGATCATAGCTCACTACAGCCTCCAATTCCTGGGCTCAAGTGAGTCTACTGCCTCAGCTTCCTGAGTAGCTGAGGCTACAGGCGTGCACCACCACACCCAGCTAATTTTTGCATATTTTGTAGATACAGGATCTCACTATGTTGCCCAGGCTGGTCTGGAACTCCTGGCCTCAAGCAGTCCTCCCGCCTTAGCCTCCCAAAGTGCTGGGATTACAGGCATGAGACATCATGCCCCATCCTGGATTGCCTGCAGGCTTGATGGGAAATCAGCAATTTGTGGCTTTGAAATCTTTTTATTTGGCATCCTCTTCCCATGTGACCAGAAAGAGAAATGGCTGGTAATGGAGACCTACCTAGAAGAAACAAGATAGTAACTAGAGGAACTGAAAGAGAGATCAGTCTTAGGAAGGAGGTGGGGGATTCTTTGAATGTAGAGAAGGTTGTAGAATGGCAAATGTGCAGTGATGGGGAAGATGTTTGGGGATGATCCTGTCTGAATACCTTAATCTTCTAAATTCATAGGGTTCAAGGTTGCTTGGATAATAGGAAGGAGATGGCATTAAATGTTGAAATTTTGATGTGCCAGTGGATGACACCCTTGTTCCTGATCTGACTTTGAAAGCCAATTCAGAGACAGATGCAGACTTCAGGAGGATAGAGAAAAAAAATATCAGTTTTATTAGTAATAAAAGTTGTACTGGAGGGTGTGGCTTCATTCTTGCCTACTACTCACCCAGAATTAGGAATACCCACTTAGCCACAGGCAGCACCAGCCACCGCAGGCCTCGCTTCCCACAGGCAGAGTTTAGCCTGCGCGCTAAGCCTACCAGAAGACCAAGACAGAGAGACAAGCATGCGGTGTCCTGGTCCCCAATCTCCAACCAAATGAGCAGTCCTCCTCCAAAATAAATAAAGGCCTGGAATGAGGTCAGAGCATTACTAATGAAAAGTCCACACACATAGAAAGAAAAACTGGGCATGGGCAAAGTGTACCTCTCCAACAATCAACATCACTGACTTAAAGCCAGTAGGAAGGATTCAAGTCAAGTGAGTTCACTTTTAGGGGAAATATGGCAGGAAAGGAGATAACCAGGATTGCTTGGCAGGAATAACGAAGATGCAAGTTAAATTAGATAACATGGCTTTGTACTGGGCCAGGTCAGTGTGGTTCCCATGACCTTCATCGGTGACACCGTACAGCCGAAAGGCAGGGATACAGAAAGACAACTGTACATACGGCATGGATGCTGAAGGAGGCCATGCGCCCAAAAACCAGTCTGCGGAGAGACCTCAAAGATGCTAGTGTTTGCAAATGGCAGCATAAACATACGACATTGCCTCCAGGCACCAAATATCCTTGCTTAGTCCTGGAGTCCTGGTAGCAATAGGTGGGGGGTTAGGGGTTAGGGATTGGTACTAACGTGTTGCAAGTAAGGGAGAAAGAACATAGGTTATTAATGAGGGCTTCACTTCGTGGCCAACCACAGAATATGGCCTGAATAGAAAACAGAACATAACCAGAAAAGGCTAATGATTAGATGACTTGAATTCTATAAACCCAGGAAGTCTGGGGTATATTTAAATGAGGCAGCATACAGCTAGAATCCCAGAAAGCTTAATGTTCTTTTAGTAACTATTCAGTATACTGTTTATTACAGAGAATGAAAAAGCCAGAAGAAAGCCATGAGTCTTGGCCGGGAGCAGTGGCTCACACCTGTAATCCTAGCACTTTGGGAGGCCGAGGTGGGCGGATCACTTGAGGTCAGGAGTTCAAGACCAACCTGGTCAACATGGTGCAACCCCTTTTCTACTAAAAATGCAAAAACTAGCCAGGCGTGGCGGCGAAAGCCTGTAATCCCAGCACTTTGGGAGGCCTTGGTGGGCAGATCACTTGAGGTCAGGAGTTCAAGACCAACCTGACCAATATGGTGAAATCCTGTCTCTACTAAAAATACAAAAATTAGCTGGGAGTGGTGGTAAGCATCTGTAATCCCAGCCACTCGGGAGGCTGAGGCAGGAAAATCTCTTGAATCCGAGAGGCAAAGGTTGCACTGAGCCGAGACAGTGCCACTGATCTCCAGCCTGGGTGACAGAGACTCCCTCTCAAAAACAAACAAAAAAAAGAAAGACGTGAGTCTTGTTCTTTTATGATTAGTCTTCATTTAGTCTTTCACACATAAAAACTCTGTAAGTAAGCACAAGGTTCTATCCTGGTGTTCTTCCTATAACTACTAAATGTAAAAGGCAGCCCTGTATGAAGAAGTGGATGGAAATTAAAACAGCTGGATGTAAAATTTAGAGTGAATAAGACAACTTTATGATCAGTAGTTCTGGAATTAAATTATAGGGTAGGAATAGTTTTAGAACTCAAGTATAGAATACCATGGGATCTTGAAACAGGGGTTTCTTCAAGTATGAACTGGACCTAGCTCCACTAACATCATGTCTTTATGTTAACATTTAACTCTATCATTAAGGAAATGTTCCCATATAATTTATGAGATTCCTTGCAGGTGAAGGGCAACGGTTTCCCGTGAAAAGATAACTGCATATAAAACAAGTTTTAGGCTGGGCACAGTGGCTCACGCCTGTAATCTCAGCACTTTGGGAGGCCAAGGTGGGCTGATTGCTTGGGGCCAGGAGTTCGAGATCGGCTTGGCCAACATGGCAAAACTCCATCTCTACTAAAATTACAAAATTAGCCGGGTGTAGTGGCACATGCCAATAATCCCAGCTACTGAGGCACGAGAATCACTTGAACTGGAGAGGCGGAGTTTGCAGTGAGCCAAGATTGCACCCCTGCACTCCAGCCTGGGCAACAGAGTGAGACTCTGTCTCAAAAATTTAAAAAGGCCAGGTGTGGTGGTTCATCCCTGTAATCCAGCACTTTGGGTGCTGAGGCAGGTAGATCACCTGAGGTCAGGAGTTAGAGAGCAGCCTGACCAACATGGTGAAACCCCGTCTCTACTAAATACAAAAAATTAGCTGGGCATGGTGGCGCATGCCTGTAATCCCAGCTACTTGGGAGGCTGAGGCAGGAGAATTGTTTGAACCCAGGAGGCATAGGTTGCAGTGAACCAAGATTGCACCATTGCACTCCAGCCTGGGCAACAAAAGTGAAAGTCTGTCTCAAAAATAAAATGAAAAATAAAATAAATTTAAAATTTAAAAGGCCAAGTGTGGTGGCTCATGCCTGTAATCCCAGCACTTTGGGAGGCCGAGGCGGGCAGATCACCTGAGGTCAGGAGTTCGAGACCAGCCTGACCAACATGGTGAAACCCCATCTCTACTAAAAATTCAAAAATTGCCAGGCGTGGTGGCACATGCCTGAAATCCCAGCTATTTGGGAGGCTGAGGCAGGAGAGTTGCTTGAACTCGAGAGAGGCAGAGGTTGCAGTGAGCCGAGATTGCACCACTGCACTCCAGCCTGGGCGATAGAGCGAAACTCCATCTCAAAAATAAAATAAAATAATAAATAAATAAATAAATAAATAAATAAATAAAATTAAATAAAACAGGTTTTAACAACTGGCTTGCTACAGAACTCCAGATGTTTCAGTCCTTCCTAGGAAAGACACACAGGGACTCTTACCACAAGGACATGAGTTTGGACCTTATGTTTAATAGACAAGAGTCTATGCAAAGTCCAATAAAGTTATGCCATACATAGGTATTCTCTTGGAAGTTAATGCAAAAGTTCCACAAATTCATGTATTGTCATACCTATTATTTGAATGAAACAGAACACATTATGTACAACCCCTTAACAAAAAGTATGTTTTCATTTAACCACCTTCAGGCTTAGTGGCATCATGTTCAAAATCAAATATCCTTAATAATAGATATACCCCAATATAGAGAAGATTTGCAATGATATTCACACAGCCATGTCCTTTGACACTTGTGTAGCATTTACAGTTCACAGAGCACACAGTTTCATTTAATTCATTTAATTTAGTTGCTATCATGCTGCAACTGTTGTTAATGTTTGATAAATCACTCCCCAGGGACAGAAGTATAATAAAGAGGGGCTGGTGGAGTAGCTTCATCAGGAATGCAAATGTGGATGGGCACATCTCAAAGGGAACACTGACACTGGCCACATGTTAATCAGAAACAGCTTTTGTTTTTTCTCAAAACCAAATTAAACAAAAAGAGTCATGACATGTAATATCAGTTGTTAATCTGGTACAATATTTTTACTTTATTTTATTTATGTATTTTGAGACAGAGTCTTGCTCTGTCGCCCAGGCTGGAGTGCAGTGGCGTGATCTCGGCTCACTGCAACCTCCGCCTCCCGGGTTCAAGCAACCTTTGTCCTGCCTCAGCCTCCCGAGTAGCTGGGACTACAGACGCACGCCACCATGTCCGGCTAATTTTTGTAGTTTTAGTAGAGACGGGGGTTTCACCACGTTGGTCAGGCTGGTCTCGAACTCCTGACCTCAGGTGATCTGCCCACCTTGGCCTCCCAAAGTGCTAGGATTACAGGCGTGAACCACCACAACCGGCTGACTTTCTTAATTTAAAAAACAAGTTTTGTGTGTGTGTGTGTGTGTGTGTGTACGCCATTTTTTGAGACTGATTAGGGCATTCAGGTGTATCCTTTTAACAGAAAAGCCCAAAGATTTAATCTGTGAGTCAAAAGATAAATATGGGCATGGAGGATCACAGCTATTATTAATCATGACTGATTAAGCACATGCGGTTCTGGGCTCCTCGTGACTTTAGTAGCAGTACACATGATGCAGTTAAGGACAGAGCAAATATTGTAATAAATCAAGTGCAGCTTAAATTTCTATTCAGTCAGGAGAATGATTAATTGGGGCCCAGACAGTTTATGGATTTCATTTGTTTATAGTTTCCTTTGATACAAAAGGATGGAGGGTGGCCGTCAGGAATTGCTCTTAGGCCTGCCAGTTAAGAAATCATGTATTTGGTGGTTAGAAAAATGGCCTCATTAATGCCCTTTTCAAAAGTATTCATAAGTGGAATTTTTTTCTGTGAAGTCAGTGCTACCATAATGTGAAAAATAAAAACCTAGTGGAGCTATTTATAGCATCTACAAGTAAATCCAAACCCAGAAATAGTTACAGAAGCCACAAACTTCAATTGGAGGGAAAGGAAGATAATCAACCTGGTCAGAAATCAGTGTCACCGTGTGTAAGAAAGCACATTTTGCATCACAAAAGTACCACTATTCAAAGAAATCATTTATTAGTGCTGAATACTTGTTATACTAAAAACATAGTTATAAGTTATTTCACTTTGTGATTTGAAATATTTGAGGGTATTGGCATATTTTGTAAAGTGAATATTATTTTGAAAAATTTTGCAAACCCTATAATAAATAACACAGCCATGATAATCTAATTAAATCATGCCTAAAGCCAGGATAGTAACATACGTTTACATGCAATGGCTGAGGTCCCTGTCCCTGACATCACCAAGACAGCTTTCATTCATCTAGTTCTTCCACAAACATCAGAGGTAGCTGAAAGCTCTAGGACAGGTTTTCTCACAGCTGGAGTCATCAAATGCCTTGGCATTTGGGGTTCTCAAGTTCTAAGATTATTTTATTTTTTAATTTTGATGATGACGGCACGTTTGCAAAGGGTCCTTGAGGAAATGTGGGGATGAAGAACAAGATGAGACAGGATGGGAAGACGAGGGCAGATTCTCAAGAGCTTTGAATGTATATGAGGAACAGAAATCTCTATAGGGTGTTAAGATTAAGGGCTGCCATGGATGGAAGGAAAGAGTTAAAGCTACATTTTCATAGCACTTTACATAGTATAAGGAAGTGTCAATGTCCAAATTGTAGAATAGGGTTGCCAATGGAGATTATAAGGTTTTCCTTTAATACACTCTTTGGTTTGTTATTGCATTCAACACTGCAATGAAATTGTGTTTTTATCTTAAGTGTGATGGGAAGCTGCTATTGTTTTAAAGCAAAGATTGACGTGCTTGTGTTTCTGTGTTATCTTTTTGGAGTGAGAAGACATTGGAGGCAAAGAGGCTGTTCCTTATAACTAACATTTTTTGCTTTATCAGCTTGGGGTACAACATGAGGTCATATATCTTTTTTCTTTTTCTCTTCTTTTCTTTTTTTTTTTTTTTTAAGACGGAGTCTCGCTCTGTCACCCAGGCTGGAGGGCAATGGCACGATCTCGGCTCACTGCAACCTCCGCCTCCCGAGTTCAAGCAATTCTCCTGCCTCAGCCCCCAAGTGGCTGGGATTACAGGCGCATGCCACCATGCCCAGCTAATTTATTACTTTTATTTTTTAGTAGAGATGGGGTTTTGCCACGTTGTTCAGACTGGTCTGGAACTCCTGACCTCAGGTGATCCACCTGCCTCTGCCTCCCAAAGTGCTGGGATTACAGGCGTGAGCCACCGTGCCCAGCCAAGGTTATATATCTTTTAATATTAAATGAAATTATTCTTTGACCTCATCTCATCTGCTTATAATCTCATCTGTTTATTCCAAGAGTACCTTTTTCCCTTTCTATTGTCCCATAGCCCCACCCCCACCCCCTGCCTCAAGTCAGGTGCAGGAAATCCAGTGGTCTGGTGAAGTCCCTACCCACTGCATCAAAATTCAAGAGGGTGAAGTCAATCGTTGCTCTTTGCTTTGATTTGAGCCCCAGCTTTCTGGTTGGAGGATAGAAAACGGAAGCTCTGAGGAACTGGAGATATCAGGGAGATAGTGAGAGGGGGGAACTTGGAAAAGTAATGCCATAAAGTTATGAACTCCAGAGCTCACCTGCAGACTGTGTCTGTCAGGGGTGGAGGAGTCTGCTCCTTATTCACATACCAAAGGCATTGAATGGGGTGACATGAACAAAAGCAGGTAGAGTAAGGAACTCTGAAATTCTGCCCCACCATAAAAGCAACAACAAAGTTGGCAAAAACTGTCAGAGTCTATGTTTTGTGGCACTCTAGAAATTAAGCAATGGCTTATTAAGCAACCTAGGGCATTCTTATTTAAACAAAATGGCTGGATCTTGATAAGAAAAGTGAGCTTTGTGACATTTTAACTTAGCCCTGTCCTATCCTCTGCTCTCCAGTTGAGTAGTCACCTTGAAAACAACAACCTGCATTCCTAGTACCAGTAGGAGCAGAAAGAATCTCATATGCAAAGAATTATAATTACTTGTTTTGTAATTACAGGGCAGCTCCTTGAAAGTCTAGCTGAAAGGTTCGTCTGTATTTCACCTGAGTTGGAACAGGCCCAGTACTAAAGCTTCTAGTTAGAAGGGGTGGAGGAAGGGTTGTCAAAAACATTTACAGGCAAAGGGTTTAGTGCTTGCTCCCTGAGGTGACGGATGACAGCTGGGGCAAACAATAGACTAACCAAAAAACTAGGGAGAAAAACTGATGTCCACAAGAGCTTTGAAAAGCTCTAACACATTCCTGGGAATTTAGAAAGCTATGTGCATGCATAGGGCTGTGTGTATACTCAGGAAGACCTGAGAAGGCTATAAGCTCATTTCTGGCTGACTTGATCTTGAGGCTCTGTGCAAGCAGGAAGTGAAAGCTAAGGCAAAGATGTAAACTGCCTGAGTGTTGAAGATGTGCCCCTATATACACATACAGCTTCTCAGAAAAGACTAGAAGATTTTGTTGTTTTTGTTCCACACGTTTAAGGAAATCTCTAAGTATTAACTGACCACTAAGCTAATAAAATACAAACTTTAGTGGCCACACAACATAAAGAATATAGACTTCACAATATTATTTCAGAAAAATCACTAAACAAACAACAACTACAAAAATCACTAAACAACAAACAACAACTACACTAAACAAACAACAACTACACTAAGCAATAACAACAAGCCTGAGAGGGGAGAGAATCTGATTTCTAGAATTGCCACATTATAATACTCAACATGTCCACTTTTAAATAAAAATGGCAAAACATGCAAAGAAATAAGAAACTATGGTCCACACACAGGAAAAAGGACAATCTTAAAAACCATCCCTTAGGAATCCTGGATATTAGACGTTTTAGCAAAGAGTTTAACTCAACTATTTTAGCTATTTTAAATAGATTTAAACACCTAAAGGAAATCATCTCTAAAGAACTAAAGGAAAGTATGAGAAGAATTTTTCACCAAATAAGGGACTATCAATAAAGAGGTGGAAATTATATCAAGTAGTAGACGAGGTCTCAAAAAAAAAGAGGTAGAAATTATATATTTTTTTAAAAAAATAGGTCAGGCACAGTGACTCATGCCTGTAATCCCAGAGCTTTGGGAGACCAAGGAGGGAGGATTGCTTGAAGCCAGCAGTTCAAGACCAGCCTGGGCAACAGAGCAAGACACCATCTACATAAAATCATTTTTAAAACTGGACAGGCATGGTGGTGCATATCATGGCAACTGGCAGAGCATGGTGGTGCCAGTAGTCCTAGCTACTTGGGAGGCTGAGGTGGGAGGATTGCTTGAGCCCAGGAATTCAAGGCTGCAGTGAGCTGTGATCTTGCCACTGCATTCCAGCCTGGACAATAGAGCAAGACAGTGTCAAAAAAAAAAAAAAAAAAAAAAAGAAAAGAAAAAGAAAGAAATGAAGGAAGGGAAGGAAATTCTGACATTGGAAAGTACAATAACTGAAATGAAAAATTCACTCTAGAGGCCCAATAGCACATTTGAGCAGGTAGATTAAAGAATCAGCAAACTGGAAGATAAATCAGTTAAAAATTACCCAGTCTAAGGAACAGGGGGAAGAAATGAAGAGAAACTGAACAGTCTGAAACCTGTAGAACACCATCCAGCAGAACAACATAGGCATCATGAGAGTTATAGAAGGAGAGAAGGGAAACTGGCAGAAACAATATTTAAAGAAATAATGGCCAAAATTTTACAAATTTAATGAAAGATACGAATCTACATATCCAAGAAGCTCAATGAACTCCAAGTAGGATAAACTCAAGGAGATCCATACCAATTAACATTATAGTCAAACTGTTAAAAGCCAAAGGAAAAGAATCTTGAAAGCAGCAAGAGAGAAGCAACTCATCACATGCAAAGGATGCTTAATTAGATAAAAAAAGCTGACCTCTCATCAGAAGCCAGGAAGACCAGAAGACCTTGGGATGACATAGTCAATGTGCTGAAAGCAAAACAATGTCCACTAAAAATTATATATGCAGCAAAACTATCCTTTAAAAATGAAGGATAAATTAAGATATTCCCAGATAACCAAGAACTGAGAGAATTCATTACTAGCAAACCTACTACGAGGGATACTAAAGATAGTTTTTCAGGCAGAAATGAAAAGACATAAGACAATAACCGAAGATCCACATGAAGAAATAAAGAGGACCAGTAAATGTAACTACATAGGTAAATATAAAAGGCATTATAAATGTATTTTTTGTTTGTAACTACTTTTTATTTTCTACATGATTTACAAGACAACCACATAAAGCAATCATTACAAATCTATGTTGATGGGTACACAATGTACAAAGTTGTAATTTGTGATAATAACAGAATAACATGGGAGGAGGATGGAGCTTTATAAGAGTAAACTTTGTGTATATTATTGAAAATAATTGGTGTTAGGCCAGATGCAAGGGCTCACACCTCTAATCCCAGCACTTTGGGAGGCGAAGCCAGGTGGATCACCTGAGGTCGAGAGTTCAAGACCAGCCTGGCCAACATAGTGAAACCCCATCTCTATTGAAAATACAAAAATTAGCCTGTGTGGTGGCACATGCCTGTAATCGCAGCTACTCAGGAGGCTGAGGCACGAGAATCACTTGAACCTAGGAGGCAGAGGTTGCAGTGAGCCGAGATCTTGCCGCTGCTCTTCAGCCTGGGCAACAGAGTGACACTCCATCTCAAAAAAAAAAAAAAAAAGTAATTGGCATTAAATTAAAGTACACTGTTATAAATTAAGATGTTACTGATAATCCCCAGGGCAAGCACGAAGAAAATAACTCAAAAACATATGATAAAAGAAAGAACAAGAGCCAGGTGTGGTAGTGCATGCCTGTAGTCCCAGCCACTCAAGAGGTTAAGGCAGGAAGATCACTTAAGCCCAGGAGTTCAAGGCCAGCCTAGGAAACATAGCAGGGCCCCATATCTTAAAAAAGAAAAGAAATATTAAGTGAATTAAAATGATACACTAGAAAATACCTATTTAACACAGAAGAAAGCAGTAATGATGGAGTTGAGGGACAAAAAAAAAGACATAACATATAGAAAATAAATAGCAGTATGGCAGAGGTAAGTTCTTCCTTACCAGTAATTATATTAAATGTAAATAGATAAAGCTCTCTAAGACAGAGACTAGCACAATGAATATTTAAAATATGGTGTAATTACATGCTGTCTGCAGAGACTCACTTCAGATTCAAAGATTTTTAAAGTTTTAAAGTAAAAGGATGGATAAAGACATTTCATGCAAACAGTAATAAAAAAATAGTTGGAGTGGCTACACCTATCAGGTAAAATAGACTCTAAGACAAATATTGTTACTAGAGACAAAGAAGGACATGATAGACATGATATAATGATTAAAAAGGTAACTATATCAAAAAGATATAACAATTATAAACATATATGCACCCAATAGCAGAGCCTCATAAGATATGAAGCAAAAACTGACAGAATTGAAGGGAGAAGCAGATAGTTCTCAAATAATAGTTGTAGGCTCTAATATTCAACTTTCACTAATATTAGAACTAGACAGAAGTTCATTAAGAAAATAGAAGCCTTGGCCAATACTATATGCCAACTCAAGGTAACATACATCAATAGAACACTCAACGACAGCAAAATATATATTCATTTTATAAGCATATGGAACATTTTCCAAGATACATCATCTGTTAGGCCATAAAACAAGTCTCAATAAGTTTTAAAAAGATTAAAGTTAAACAAAGTGTATTCTCATGCCACAACAAAATAAAATGATAAATTAATAACAAATGAAAATTTGGAAAATTTACAAATATGTGACAATTAAACAATACACTCTTAAATAATCAATAGATCAAAGAAGAAATCACAAGAGAAATTAGAAAATACTTCAAGGCGAACAAAATGAAAACACAATGTACCAAAATTTATGGGAAACAGTAAAAGCAGTATTCAGAAGGATATTTATAACTATAAAGACCCACATGTAAAAAGAAGAAAGATCTCAAAGACAGTAAGAACCGAAGTAATGACCAGACTGCTACCAAGGTCCCAGACTGACTACTGGGCTGCACGCACATAGGTCAGATCTCAATAGCACTACAAAGACTTTGAAAACTGAACTGGCATTGGAATCACAGTCCACAGAAAGCATGTCAGAACTTGCAGCCTGAAACTAACCAGGTTGATCACCTGCTAAAACAAAACAAATCAACATTCTCCATGAAAATTAAACAAGATTCAGAGTCATGTGGTATATAATATTCAAAATGTCAGGCTACAATCCAAAATCATTTGGAGTATGCAGAATCTAGAAAATCTCAACTCACCTGGGAAAAAAAGACAATCAGTAAATGTCAATGTCAAGATAACACAGATGTTGAAATTATCTGACAAAGGCTTTAAAGCAGCTATTAGGAAAATGCTTTAACAAAATTGCAAAGGCTCTGGAAACTAATAGAGAACTAGAAAGTCTCAGAGAAAGAATAGAAGATATTAAGAAAATTCAAAGAAAATTTTACCAAAAAATACAGTAAGTGCAATGAAAAATTCATTGGATAGGCTCAATAGCAAAACAGGGATTACAGAGGAGAGAGTAAACTTGAAGATATTTCAACAGAAAATTACTCAATTTGAACAAGAGAGTAAATGGGCTAAAGAAAAAGCCCAAAGCCTCAGAGAAGTGTGGGGCAATAACAAAAGGTATAACATTTGTATTATAAGAGTCCCAGAAGAGAAAGAGCATGATGCAGAAAAACTGCTTGACGAAATCACTGAAAACTTCCCAAGTTTGATCAAAGACATAAACCCACAGATTATATAAATGTAGAGAATGCTAAACAGGACTAACTCAAATGAATCCATATCAAATGAAGGGCCACAAACTAAAGACAGAGGGAAAAAAATTGACCAGAGAAAAATGACACATTACTTACTGGAGAACAGTGATTTGAATGATGGCAGATTTCTCATCAGAAACCTTGGAGGTCAGAAGGAAGTAGCACTGTGTTTTTAATTTTAAATTTTATTTATTTTTTGAGCCGAGGTCTCCTATGTTGCCCAGACTGAACTCAAACACCTGGGCTCAAGCAACCCTCCCACCACAACCTCCCGAGTAGCTGGGATTACAGGCACAGGTCACCATGGCCTGCATTATGTTTTTAAAGTGCTGAAAGAAAAAAAATGATCAACCCAGAATTACATACTCAACAAAAACATTCTTCAAAAATGAAAGTGAAAAAAAAAATCAGACAAAGAATTCATCGCTAGCAGACCAATTCTAAAAGAATAACTATAGGAAATTCTTCAGACAGAAGGAAATGATACCAGAATTGAACTTGGAACATCAAAAATGAAAGAAGAGCATCAGAAATAATAAATATGTTGATAAACATAAAGATGAGTCTTCTCTTTCTGAGTTCTTTAAAGTATATTTGACAGTCAAAAGCAAAAATTGCCATACTGTCTGATGGCATTTTCAATATATGTGGATACAATATATGACAACTGCAGCACAAAGGGCTATGGGAAAGGGACCTGTATGGTAGTAATGTTCCTACATTCAAATTGAAGTGGTAAAATACTGATGCTATGTATACTGTGAAATGTTGCTATCTATTTGTAATCCCTAAAACAACCACTGTAAAATGTATAGTAAATGCTGTAGTCACTTCCCACCTCATTTCCTGAGGCCATCATCACCATGATACCAAAACCAGACAAAGACAATTGAAAAAACAAAACTACAGACCAATATTCCTCATGAACATAGACACAAAAATTCACAACAAAATACTAGCAAATTGAGTCTAGCCACGATCAGGTAGTTTATCCCAGGAATAAAAGGCTAGGTCAATATTTGAAAACAATCAATGTAATCCACCATATTAATGATTTAAAGGAAAAAACCCTATATGTTTCTAGCAATTGGTGCAGAAAAAGCATTTGATGAAATTCAACATCATGATGATAAAAATACATTTTCTAAAAGTCTCTCAGAAAACTAAGAACAGAAGAGAACCTCCTTAATCTGACAAATGGCATTTACATAAAATCTATAGCCAACATGGTGAAAGACAGACTGCTTTCTCCCTAAAACTGGGAACAAGGAAGGATGGCCACTCTCACCACTTCAACAGTGTACTGGAAGTCTTAGGCAATGCAATAAGGCAAGGAAAAAAAGTCTTCTGTCTTGGAGAGAAATACATAAATACACAAAACCATTCCTATTTATAGATGATTATCTATGTAGAAAATCACATAAAATCTTTAAAAAACAAAATGAAACAAATGAAAACGTCCTAGAATTAATAAGTGAATTTAACAAGGCTACAGAGTACAAAGTCAACAAAAATTAATCTTATTTCTATATACCATCAGTGTGTAATTGAACATTGGAATTTTAAAAATAATACCATTCTCACAGAGCTCCAACAAAAATGAAATACTTAGGTATAAATCTCGTAAAATATGTATGGGATCTATATGCAGAAAACTACAAAGTGCTGATGAAAGAAATCAAAGATCACTTAAATAAATGGGAGGATATACCATATTCATGTATTGGAAGACTCAACGTGGCACAGATGTCAGTTCTCCCCAAATTTATCTATAGATTTAACACAATACCAATCAAAATCCCAGCAGGATATTTTGTAGATATAGGTCAACTGTTGTTGTTGTTGTTGTTGTTGTTGCTGTTGTTATAGACGAGGTCTCCCTATGTTTCCCAGGCTGGTCTCAAACTCCTGAGCTCAAGCAATCCTCCTACCTCAGTCTCCCGAAGCACTGGGATTGTAGGCATGAGCCACTGTGCCCAGCTATGTCAACTTATTTTGAAAATTAAATGGAAAGGTCAAGGAACTAGACTATGTAAAACAATTTTGAAAAAGAAGAATAACATTAGAGGAATCACACTATCCAGTTTTAAGGCTTACTGTGAAGCTATAGTAATGAAGACAGTGTGGTCTTGGTGAAGGGTCCAACACATACATAAATGGAACAGAATAAAGAGTCCGGGAGTAGATCTACCCAAATAGAGACAATTGATTTCTTTCCCCAAAGGTGCAAAACTAATTCAACGACAAATGGATCATCTTTTCAACTAATGGTGTTAGGACAGTTGGACATTCTTATGCAAAAAATGATCTCAACACATACAAAAATTAACTAAAAATGGATCATAGATCTAAACATAAAACACAAAACTATAAAATGTTTGGAAGAAAACATAAGAGAAAATCTTCACAACTTGGGAATAGACAAAGGATTCTTCAATGCAACACCAAAAGCATAATCATGTCAATCATATATCTGACAAAAGACTTTTATACAAAATATCTAAAGAACTCTAAAACCCATAATATGGAAAAAATGGCCCAATAAAAAAATGAGCTAAGGATTAGACTAGACACACCAGAGAGGACATAAGGTTGTTAAATATGTACATAAAAAGATGCTCAACATCATTAGCTATCAGTGAAATGAAAATTAAAACCAGAATGAGATATATCTACACACTGAATACAAGAGCTAAAAATAAAAAAATTAAAAATAACAATAGCCAAGAAGGATGCTGAGCAACTGGAATTTGCATACACTGCTGGTAGGAATAAAAAATTGTACAGCCACTCTGAAAAATGGTTGGGCAGTTGCTTATAAAGTTAAAGATACATTTACCCTATGAATCAGCAATCTCAGCTATTTAACTCCTAGGTATTTATCCTACAGAAATGAAAACATGTTCACACAAAACTTGTACATGAATGTTTATAGCAGCTCTTTTCATACTTGCCAAATAATGGAAACAACCCAAATGTCCTTCAACAGGTGCTGTGGCACATCCATATTAGAAGTATATCTTTGCCGGGCTTGGTGGCTCATGCCTGTAATCCCAGCACTTTGGGAGGCTGAGGCAGGTGGATCACCTGAGGTCAGGAGTTCGAGGCCAGCCTGGCCAACATGGCAAAACCCCGTCTCTACTAAAAATACAAAACTTAGTCAGGCATGGTGGCGGGCGCCTGTGATCCCAGCTACTTGGGAGGCTGAGGCAGGAGAATCGCTTGAACCTGGGAGACAGAGGTTGCAGTGAGCGGAAATTGCGCCACTGTACTCTAGTCTGGGCAACAGAGCAAGACTCCATCTCAAAAAAAAAAAAAGAAAAAGAAAAGAAAAGAAATCTTTAAGAGAGCATCAACCTTAATTAGAGGGAAAGCCAAGTGAATTACTTGGATCTGGAATGCTCCTGTATTCTGTGGTGTGCTGAAAAATATTTTTCACTCTGTGCTGAAAGGAAAGCTGGATTAAGACTTAGAAAGCTACACAAATAACTTCTTTGCTGATTAATCATATCTCACTATGAGCTCTATCATGAATGATGGATTCTCTTGTGTTTTTATGCCATTCAATGTGTAAATAGATGCGGGGCTCTTGTCAAATTGATTCCTAGATAGCCTTTCTCTGTCTGAAATGGAAACCACTCTGTGTGGGTGTCAAGGTTTGTGAAACATGTTTTAAATAATTATGGGAAGTCACCAACCATGGTTAACAAAGGAGATAGATCCTCATTTATTTGTCCTTTATGTTAATCATTTCAGATGTGAGTGAACTTAAACTCATTTTTATCTTTCTTCTTTCATACGTGCTATAAAACTCAATGCAACTTCCCATCGTTTGTCATAGCTGTTTAAAATTTGCTGTATCCACGTTGTAGCTGTTCACAAGCTCCAAACAAGCAACTGACAATTTCTCTGAACCCAGGGCACATCATTAAGCATTGTTTCTTCCACAGCTTCAATGAAGGG
This sequence comes from Gorilla gorilla gorilla, assembly GCF_029281585.2. Lineage (NCBI taxonomy): Eukaryota > Metazoa > Chordata > Mammalia > Primates > Hominidae > Gorilla > Gorilla gorilla. The sequence continues at coordinate 32,748,053 of NC_073240.2, forward strand.
AGCAGCAGTAAGGATGGGAGATTTGAGACACCAAAAAAGGAGCTTGGTAACTGATTCAATGCAGAGGGGAGGGGAGAGGAGAGAAGTGAGGGGAGGGAGTTAGTATAAGGGAGACCAAAGAATCCAATGACTTTGAGGTTTGTTTTTCATATATGAGTGGCTGAGAGTGCTGTTATCTGAATTAGGTAATAAAGGGGACAATAGGTAAAACTATAAAAGATTTGAAAGGAAAGATATTCATCTTCATTTCACCAGTGTATTTATTTAGAAAAGTTTGCACAGAGGCAATATCTCTTACTGTATGTTTGTAAAGGAACTCAAGTTTGACTAGGGCAATGTGGGGGGTTTTTTTGATACAAAAGGAATCATCAGGGTAATAGAACTGAACGGAGTAGGGAGCCTTTATTTATTTATTTATTTATTTATTTATTTATTTATTTATTTATTGAGATGGAGTCTCGCTCTGTCATCCAGGCTGGAGTGCAGTGGTGCGATCTCGGCTCACTGCAACCTCTGCCTCCTGGGTGCAAGCAATTCTCGTGCCTCAGCCTCCCAAGTAGCTGGGATTACAGGCACGCACCACCGTGCCCAGCTAAGTTTTGTGTTTTCAGTAGAGACAGGGTTTCACCATATTGGCCAGGCTGGTCTTGAACTCCTGGCCTCAGGTGATCACCCGCCTTGGCCTCCCAAAGTGCTGGGATTACAGGTGTGAGCCACTGCGTGCGGCCAGGAGCCATTATTTTTAATGAAGAACACCAAGTCTTACTCAGAAGTAATGGAAAGTTAATAGTGAAAAATTCTTCTGTTGGTCTCTGAAATGCAAGAGGAGAGAGAACCCTTAGAACCTACAGTGCCTGTGATACAGAGGCTTTAAAAAAAGGAAGCCAGGACTTCTCATACATGGTGAATTTGGTCCTCCCTGGTGGCAAACTTCCAGGAAGCCAGACCCTTCCTGCTCAAATGATGTGGTTTCCTATAGTACATATAAATAGTTCTCACCCCAAGAAAAGAGTTAAGAATAGAAGCCAAGGAACCACACATACAAACACAGACACATCAGAGCACAGCTGTCAATGTGGCCAATAGAAGAGTGGCATTAGCAAAAAAAAAACTCTGGGAGGAGGTGGGGCAAGGTAGCCACAGAAGCAGCAGGGTGGGGGTGGAGTTCAGGAGATGCAGTCAAGCACAGAGCTGACTTAGCGATGCAAACAGTGGCAGGCAATCTGCTCAGAAGACAAAAGAGCGGGGTGGCTGACCATAATGAAGGATGGATAAGAGGAGAGCCAGCAGTACGAGTGAGGACACGTATAAGGATGTGCAGAGAAGGTAGCAAAGACCTTCGTAGGTCATACAGACTGCAATGCAAGCCAAGTCTCCCTATGTTTTTAAGAAAGCTGGGAGAAAATAAAAGAATAATGGAATCAGACCTAAGTGTTTGCCATCACACAGGGATGAACCAGCCAGAACAGAGTAGCCAGGACTCCTAGCTCCATCCTGGGGACAAATTCAACTTTTAGAAAACAATCCTCAATCCTGGGCATACCTTGCCTCTTAGAGTTAAATTCCTATTGAAATAATTCATACTGTATGTAGTAAAATATAAAACAAAGTCTGTACCAGTGGATTTTAGGCCAGGCAACATTATGGTTTCATAGGCTGTTGCCTGATCTTCTAAGAACTGAAAAAAAAAAACTAATAGCAGGCATTTATAATCTCCCATGCTCTTTTTTGTGTGTAACCTTAAGGAAATACTAATTATTAAATATAAAGAATAATTTAAAGTTTTTGGTATTCTTCAGACAATTAAATCACCTACTATCCTTTAAGCAAACTATCTGATAATCTGAACTTAATTATTAACAGTTTATTTTCTGAATCCCTTGAACCTCAATAAGGATTTTAATTTTATTTATTTTGTTATAACCATTCACTGCTGACAGCCATAGTCAAAGCTCTAAAAACTAAGCACTAGTAGCTTCTGTTATTACTACAGGCAGCATGATGTACCAGCTAAGAGACAGGCACCGGAGTGAGTGCTGGAGCTAGGCTGCGTGTGCTCAAATTCCTGCTCCACTGCTTCCTACCTTTGGGGAAATTACTTATACGCTCCATGACTTAATTTCCTCACCTGTAAAATGGAGATGATAATAATAGACCTACTTCCAAGGACTGCTCTGAAGATTAAATAAGCCTAGGATTGAACCTCAGTAAGTACCTGCTAGTGAGAACATTATGCTCTTAGAACAATGACTGAGCAGTAAGTACTATATGCATTAGCTATTTATTTCCGTTATTTTCTGGTGGCTCCTCATGGTAATTTGAGTAGTCATGTTAGGGGATTGTGAAGCTTGTAAATATACTCAAACAGTTCCATATGTATTAAAATTCTGAAAAATCACATAGCAATGACATTATCTTTTGATTTTTAATATCCACTTAATCTCAGTTTAATAAATCTATCCCTTTATATTCACCAGAGTTGAAAATATGTCAATGAGGTTGGAAGAAATCAATGAAAGAGAAACTTTTATGAAAACTTCCCTGCAGACTGTTGACCTTCGACTTGCTCAGCTAGAAGAATTATCTAACAGAATGGTGAATGCTCTTGAAAATCTTGCGGGAATCGACAGGTCTGACCTGATCCAGGCACGGTCCCGGGCTTCTTCTGAATGTGAGGCAACGTATCTTCTCCGGCAAAGCAGCATCAATAGCGCTGATGGCTACAGCTTGTATCGATATCATTTTAATGGAGAAGAGTTATTGTTTGAGGATACATCTCTCTCCATGTCACCAGGGACAGGAGTCAGGAAAAAAACCTGTTCCTTCCGTATAAAGGAAGAGAAGGACGTGAAAACGCACCTAGTCCCAGAATGTCAGAACAGCCTTCACCTTTCACTGGGCACAAGCACATCAGCAACCCCAGATGGCAGTCACCTTGCAGTAGACGACTTAAAGAACGCTGAAGAGTCAAAATTAGGTCCAGATATTGGGATTTCAAAGGAAGATGATGAAAGACAGACAGACTCTAATAAAGAAGAAACTATTTCCCCAAGTTTAAATAAAACAGATGTGGTACATGGACAGGACAAATCAGATGTTCAAAACACTCAGCTAACAGTGGAAACGACAAATATAGAAGGCACTATTTCCTATCCCCTGGAAGAAACCAAAATTACACGCTATTTCCCCGATGAAACGATCAATGCTTGTAAAACAATGAAGTCCAGAAGCTTCGTCTATTCCCGGGGAAGAAAGCTGGTCGGTGGGATTAACCAGGATGTAGAGTACAGTTCAATCACGGACCAGCAATGGACGACGGAATGGCAATGCCAAGTTCAAAAGATCACGCGCTCTCATAGCACAGATATTCCTTACATTGTGTCGGAAGCTGCAGTGCGAGCTGAGCATAAAGAGCAGTTTCCAGATATGCAAGATGAACACCATGTCGCTGAAGCAATTCCTCGAATCCCTCGCTTGTCCCTAACCATTACTGACAGAAATGGGATGGAAAACTTACTGTCTGTGAAGCCAGATCAAACTTTGGGATTCCCATCTCTCAGGTCAAAAAGTTTACATGGACATCCTAGGAATGTGAAATCCATTCAGGGAAAGTTAGACAGATCTGGACATGCCAGTAGTGTAAGCAGCTTAGTAATTGTGTCTGGAATGACAGCAGAAGAAAAAAAGGTTAAGAAAGAGAAAGCTTCCACAGAAACTGAATGCTAGTCTGTTTTGTTTCTTTAATTTTTTTTTTAACAGTCAGAACCACTAATGGATGTCATCTTGGCCATCTAAACATCATCAATTTCTAAAAACATTTTCCTTAAAAAATTTTGGAAATTCAGACTTGATTTACAATTTAATGCACTAAAAGTAGTATTTTGTTAGCATATGTTAGTAGGCTTAGTTTTTTCAGTTGGAGTAGTATCAAATGAAAGTGACGATACTATAACGAAGATAAATTGGCTAATCAGTATACAAGATTATACAATCTCTTTATTACTGAGGGCCACCAAATAGCCTAGGAAGTGCCCTCGAGCACTGAAGTCACCATTAGGTCACTTAAGAAGTAAGCAACTAGCTGGGCACAGTGGCTCATGCCTGTAATCCTAGCACTTTGGGAGGCCAAGGCAGAAAGATAGCTTGAGTCCAGGAGTTTGAGACCAGCCTGGGCAACATAGTGATACCCCATCTCTTAAAAAAAAAAAAAAAAAAAAAGTAAGCAACTGTGTAAGAAAGAGAAACTAAAGAGAAAGCAAACATGAAAAAAGGGAGGGGTGGAAAGAAGAAAAATAAAATTATGAGGCACAATAAGTGGGAAGGAGCCACAAATATGTTTTTATGGGGTCTTTGTTTTCTGTTTTAATGTTTTATTTTAAACTACACAATGGGAAAAAAGTACACAATTATATCAAACATCATACTCTAATAATTTAGGGTGACCTAGAGTTTTGTTAATGTGCAAAAATAAAGTATCCAATATGCATTTTCTTGTTGTCATAGAGTCCTTAATAGCAAATACAAATTAGTTGTACCTGTCTATGCAATGCTTTGTACAAAGCTGTAGCTAAAACCTAAAGGATATATGTTCACAAGTCACAGAGACTGCTCTTAGCTGAGAATACCAGGTGTTGTGCTTCACCTCAAAGTTCAAACAAATACCCACAAGAGTAATAGGATCCCCATGCGAGGCTTCCAAGAGGGGCCACTGTCTAGGAACCCTGAAGGCCACCCCACTATCACCACTCTTAACTATACAAAAAGAAACAGAGGTGGCAGAAAGGGGTCTTCTCCGGCTAGAGCAGAAGTTAGAGTTAGACTCTAGCCCCTCACCATCCCCCAAGAGAACCTCAGGGTACTCAGATCTCAGGAGGTCTCTGATGCACAGAGAGAGGGCCAGCCTCGAGTTACTGGCAGCTGATACGTCATGAAGCAAAGTGCCTCATACCCAGAAAGGACCACTGGGTAGAGTAACCAGGAATTGGTGGTGGTAGGGTTGGGAGATGTGTCAGACAGAAATGGGTGATGATCACAAAAAATGAGACCGCCATCCCCATTCTCATCTGAGGTGTAGATTGTAGCACTGCCAGAAACTGGCAAAAGAGTACAGAAAGAGACAGAAAGACAGAAACACACAGAGGGAGACCCAGAAACAGATAGAGGAAGATTGTAGCCTGTTCTACAACAGAGGCTCATTGCAGTTATGCCAAAGGTAGTGATCAGAGGTGACAATACCAAAATGTGATTTTGCATCTTTTTCCTCAAAATACGACTGAGATTGTAATAGTCAGATTAGAACTCTTGAACTGGGCTGAATTTATCAAAAAAGACTGATATACCATTGCCTGGGTTGTGGGGTAGGGCTTTAATATTTCAAAAGTGATAACATTTATTTAACATAAACTATTACTTATTTGCATATTGCTATATTAAGACTATTTAATCTATCCTGCCACATGTGTTTATTTGACTCAATACTTAACCTATTACATTTTATCTCACTCCTAAGTCTTTCCTTTGAGTGTCAAAACACTTTCGGCCTTTTACCATATCCTAGAAAAGAGATTTCTCAGAATAAGCTGGGGAATCTATAACACCTCAGCAGAGCTGGTCTGCAGAAGATAAAGCCTGTCTTTGGAATTCTCCCCATATCTGTTCATTACACAGTCTCCCTTTACCAAGGTCCATCCCACCGTGCCTCAGGTGTGGGACTCAAGTTCCATTTCCTTAAGTCTCACTAAGATCTGTGACTCCTGTCTTATGCCAAGGTGTCAGCTGATGTAGGATTTTCTAAGGATGTTTGTCTTACGGATCCAAATGGATGAATTCTAACAGTGTGATTTCAGAACCTGTGACTGGGCCGACTATTCTTGAGACCTTTCTTGTATACCTTAAATCATACCATATAGTTGATTAGTACTTTACCAACCCAGCACAACTCAAATATTGACAGTGTTCTATGTAGGACACAATGCCAGACCGCTTGGTATTACATTATTAATGATTACATTATTATTCCCAATGTCATTACAATTTTGTCTAAATATGGACAACCAAATATTGAGAACTAATACCCAATCTAATCAAATCTAGCAGTATTTAATACATTAAAATAAGAATACTGCATATGGTCAAATAATTTAATATAGAACTATCTTAGTAAATGAATAAGAATTATATTTCTGTGCTATGTAAAACATAGTAACATAAGAAGGCTTTTATTATTTTATCCCCAAAACTCTGGCATACTCATAAATGAGTTCTAATATATTATTTGGTATAAATTAAGCTTGTTTTGGACTTTGATCAATGGCAATCAAGACTTGAACTATCAAAGGACCTCATAATATGTGGCTCTCTCCTTTAAGGCTGTTTGACTGCTTACATTCTGAATACATATATATGCTTCATCATCATGAGGTTCCTATAGTCTTCCATAGTTTAGGTTTTAAAATCTAAAAATCAAACTGTCAATGTTGTCATATAGTTATTCAACACCAAAAATGCATTTTTGCTAAATATGTATTAGAAATAAAGTGAAATGAAATCATCTTACTACCTCCTACACACAAAAAAAGACTTTTAAAGAAGGTTTTATCTTAAGATAAAAATGCAGAAAATCACACAAAATAACTGACTTAATTAGTTATTGTAAGCTGAATATCCTTGTAACCACCACTCAGATTAACAGAGTTTTCCAGCTACTCCAAAAGTCTCAGAAGTCCCTATCTCAACCACCTCTGTTCCCTGAAAAATAACTATATTTTTATAGTAATCCTTTCCTTGCTGTTCCAGTTACTATCACTGTATTATTAATACAAGTGACTCCAAAACTGGGTGGCTTAAAATACCCATTTGATTATGCTCATGGATTCCGTGGGTCAGAAATTCAGACAGGCGCAGCAGGAATGCCCCTGATTTGCAGTGTTTGCCGATTTCCGTGGTGTAAGTACTCCTACCATGGCCAACTTCAAGCTACGGCATCACTGAATATGGAGTTAGGACGACATACTGACAATTGGTTCTTGCAAGCCAGTACAGGCTGGCTATAGCACACTACTGTCTACTCCATGATATTTGGGGCCTCAGCTGGGAAGACTCACTGTCTAGAGGTAATTCAACAGCTGGAGGCTGGGATTATCTAGATATGTCTTTATTCACATGTCTGAAAATGGATAATGGCTCTCAACTGGGATCTCAATCTCAGTATAGAGCACATACACATGCCTCTCCAAGCAGCCTGGGCTTCCTCACAGCATGGCAGCCTCAGAGAAACTGGATTTCCCATATGATGGTTCAGGGCTCCAGAAGTGAGTGTCCCATTGAGCAAGGAGGAAATACCGCTTTTTATGGCCAATCCTCAGAAGTCCTGCAGAGTCACTAAGGCCAGCTCGGATTCGAGGGTAGGGGTCATATAGAGGGGAATGTTTAAAAAATTTGCAGATATGTTTTAAAATCACTATACTTGTATTTCATTATAGTTGTATCACTTGAATGTTCCTTAGCACTATAGTTTAGCCTTACTCTTTTTTATTTGAAGGTCTTTTAAATCTCTTTTAATCTGGTATTACCTTTCTCTCTTTCTCTTCCTTAACAATTTCTTTGTTGAAGAACATGGGCCACTTGTCTTGCAAAGTTTCCCACAGTCTAAACTTTACTTGTTGAATGCTCACAGGCAGTTTGACATATTCTGCTGTTTCTGCAGGTTGGCAGGAGGAGTCAGAGGCTTATTCAGGCTTAGGTCTGATCCCTTTGGCAAGACTCCTTAGATGGTGTAGCTTCTTTCTAAGACACAAGGAGGCACATGTGTCTACTTGTCTCTCTTTTTGTGATGTCAGCAGCTGTTGATACTCAATGCCTACATCACTTAATTTATAGAGGGTTGAAAATTGTAATACTCAAATTCTATTATCTATAAAGAGATTATTCTTTTCACCTACTACTTGATTACACAGTGGTATAGTTCATACTACACAGCAGAAATAATGACTGATTGATTTTTCCCATTTGCCAGTTTTAAAAATAATGAATTGGTTCTCTACCATCCTCCAAAGGATGAAGGTGGTCTACAGGCCAGGCAGAGAGCCCTCACCAGAACCTTTACCTTGCTGGTATCTTGGTCTTACACTTCCCAGCCTCTGGAACTGTGAGAAAGAAATTTCTGTTCTTTAAGCCAGAGTCTGTGTACTTTGTTATAGCAGCATGAGCACACTAATACAACTAGACATCTGGAAAATGTGACATTTCAGTCAATAACAAATCTGGAAATCAGAGTTTTTCCAGGTGACTGATAGTTTAGTTTATTTAAACACCATTATGACTTCATGGATTTAAATATATGTGATGTATTTTAATCCATTGTAATTTTTTGGTTTTTGGGTTTTTTAGTTTTTTGTTTGTTTGTTTGTTTGTTTGTTTTGAGCCACAGTCTCACTCTGTTGCCCAGGCTGGAGTGCAATGTCGTGATCTCAGCTCACTCCAACCTCTGCCTCCCAGGTTCGAGTGATTCTCTTGTCTCGGCCTCCAAAGTAGCTGGGATTACAGGCATGTGCCACCACGCCTGGCTAAATTTTTGTATTTTTAGTAGAGACGGGGTTTCTCCATTTTGGCCAGGCTGGTCTCGAACTCCTGACCTCAGATGATCCACCCACCTCGGCCTCCCAAAGTGCTGGGATTACAGGCTTGAGCGCTCGGCCATAATTATTATTCTCTCACATTTTCTTTCCATGAGTACCTTAAATATGTTACTCCATTTTCTTCTGGCATAATGCATTGCTGCCAAAACGTCTGGTAATATCTAATTTTCTTTCATCTGAAAGTCACTTGCTTTTTTTGTCTAAATATCCAAAGAAATTTTCATTGTTGTTTCTTCAAGGCCCAGTAAGTTTAGAAGAATGTGTCTTAGTGCTGGTAAGCCCAGATCAATGTTCTCAGGTGCAATGTGTTCTTTCAATATGCAGTTTCAAATATTTTCTTTTAATTTCAGGTAAGTTTTCTTAAACTACAGTTTGTAGTATTTGTTCTGTTTCCTTATCTCCTCCCTCTTTTTGTTTCCCCCAGGAACTCCTATTATCTATTTGTTAGTTCTCCTTTGCCTGTTTTCAATATCTAGACTTTCTTTCTAATCTGTTTAACTTCCTTCATTGATTTTTGATTTTTTAGAATTTTTCTCCTTTTCATCTTCTCTTAAAGAATAATCAATTGTGTTTATTCATCCTTGGGTTTCTTTTATTCTTAATTTCAGATTCTGATTTCTGATTCTATTTTGAATTTATTCATTTCATTTTGAATGTTTCTAGTTCTGATTTATATAGTTCTTTTCATGTTTCATATCATTTTCTTAGTATCTTTTGGCTCATTGTGAAATAGTGGATGTTAGTTTTTATCTGTTTTGTGGGCATCCTTTCTGGTATGCTTTTATTGTGGATATGAGTGCTATTCTGTTCTTATTGTCTTTCATTACAATAATTTTCTATGTGATTTGACTTCCATACTTTCATGTGATTATTTTTATGTGAAATTGGTTTTCTTGAACTTTTTGAAGGAGGCAGTTTTAAGGATAGTTTTTCTTTTTTCTTTTTTTTTTTTTGTGGTGGAGTCTTGCTCTGTCGCCCAGGCTGGAGTGCAGTGGCACTATCTCGGCTCACTGTAAGCTCCGCCTCCCAGGTTCACGCCATTCTCCTGCCTCAGCCTCCCGAGTAGCTGGGACTACAGGCGCCCACCACCATGCCTAGCTAATTTTTTGTATTTTTAGTAGAGATGGGGTTTCACCGTGTTAGCCAGGATGGTCTTGATCTCCTGACTTCGTGATCAGCCTGCCTCGGCCTCCCAAAGTGCTGGGATTACAGGCGTGAGCCACCGTGCCCGGCCTAGTTTTTCTAACTTCATAGAGAACTTCTGTTTTTACTGCTTAGTGTTGTGGGTTTCGTTCTTTTTTTTTTTTTTTTAATTTGAAAAGTTGGCTTACTTTTGGAGATTTCCTGGTTTTCCATTTTTACCTAGAACTTCTTTTTCCTTTCTCTCTATTGTCTCTATTTAGCTCAATTTTGTTTCCATGCCCAACAGTTTGCCAGCAGTGTAGGTCTCTTTCCTGCAAGGAAGCCTAGTAGATTAGTTTCAAGAGTTCCTGCAGCTACATTACTCCAGCCCCTCCAGACTTTACCAGGAGCCTCGTGCATTCTCATGTTTTTAGAGAAGGCAAATATCCTTTCCTGTTTCTGCTACTGTTCTCAACTTGACTGGCTGGACCTTCCAGGGAACACTTTTCAGCTATTTTGGGGTTCTCCAGATGCCTCATTGATTCTCTATGCTGATACCACAAGGGTCTTATTACTTATTATTGCCATATTATTGCTATTGGTTTTTTCCCACGCATTTATATTTTTGAGATCAAGGGGATACCATTTCATTTGGATTTGTTATAGATGTTGTCCTTGGGTTTTGGTTTTGCCATATAGTTGCTTTGTCTGTTTTTATGCAGAGATTGAAAAAGTATGCTGCTGTTGTCATCTTTCCACAATTCTCCCTCAAGAAACAGATGTCTTAAATTACTTAGTAGTCATCTTAAAAGACCACATACTCAAGCCATGGCCTCGTTTTGCAAACATTATGTATAACCACTTCTAACTACTTCCCCTGCTACCACCATCACCTTCTCTTATCTGGACTGTTATAACAGGCCCCAACTGGTCTTCCAAAGGCCACCCTGCTGCACACTACAGCAGTCAAAATGATTATTTTAAAACACAAGTCAGATCATAGCACTCTTACCTCAAAACCTTATAAAATCTTCTCAATTTTTGGGGCCTCTGTGATCTGGCTTGTGTTTCCCTCTGCCCTCCTCCCTGACTGCATTAGGCTGCTTTAGCCACACTGGCCTCAAACACCCCTCGAAGGCGCTCACCTCAAGGCATTTGCACAGCTAATCTTCTCTGTCCCAAATGCTCTTCCTCCTCATGTGTACTTGGCCTGTTCCCTCACTCCTTTTGTCTCTGCTCAAATGTCCTATACTCAGAAAGTCCTTCCCTGACCATATCCAACTCCCCACTGAAAAACGGAACCACCTTTCTCTCACTATGTTTTATTTTTCTTCACAGCACTCATTACCACCCGACATGCTATATATTAATTTTTTATCTTTCTACCAAGAATGAAAATGCCATGAAAGTAGAAACTTTGTCTTAGTGTCCGGAATGGTGCTTGGCACAATGTTAGTACTCAATACAAATTCATGAGTTCACTGAATGAGTGCTGAATGAATATATAAAGTTCCTAGCACCTGATCAGTATTCAAGAAATGTTAGCTTTATTTTTTCTTGATAGGGAAAAGGAAGTGATCTTTAGAGAATGCTACCATTCCCAATGATAGAAGATCCAATAATGGAAACAGAGGTGTAGTCAGAAAAATGGGTGATGGGAGGCCGAGTCCAGCAGTTCACCTGCGGTAAGGAGTTTGAGACCAGCCTGGCCAACATGGTGAAACCCCGTCTCTACTAAAAAAACGCAAAAATTAGCCAGGCGTGGTGGTGGACACCTGTAATCGCAGCTACTTGGGAGGCTGAGGCAGGAGACTCACTTGAATCCAGGAGGCGGAGGTTGCAATAAGCCGTGATTGCGCCACTGCAATCCAGCCTGGGTGACAGAGCAAGACTCCGCCTCAAAAAAACCAAAACAAAACAAACAACAAACAAAAACAGAAAAATGGGTGAAGCAGGACAAAATAGTGACATTAGAGCCAAAAGCAGGGGGTAGGCAATAACACCAAACATACAGCGTAGTCAAGGGCATCAGGGTCTGAGAAGAGGTTATAAAACTAGTTCTACGGACTGAATTGTGTTCCTCCAAAATGCTAATGTTGAAACCCTAACCCCTGGTATGGCTATATTTGGAGATTTTAGGAGGTAATTAAAGTTAAATAAGGTAATAAGAGTGGGGCTCTAATCTGATAGGATTAGCGTCCTTACAAGAAGAGACATCAAGAGATCCCAGGGAGCATGTTATATACCCTCCCCGCACTGTGTGAGGACATGGTGAGATGGCAGCCATCTGCAAATCCGGCAGAGAGCCCTCACCTGTCTGCCTGCCACAAGTCAGGCAGATCCCTACCTTGCCAACACCTGGATTTTGGACTTCCTATACTCCAGAATTGTGAGAAATTAATGTCTGCTCTTTAAGCCATCAACCTGTGGTATTTTGTTATGGCAGCCTGAGCAGACTAATACAACCAGATATCTGGGAAATGCCATAAAATTTAGTGTTAAGACAATAATAAATCTGGAAATAGAGTTTTTCCACTTTTCAGTTGTATGGTCACATATTAGAGTTGCAGATCCTAAGAAAACCTGTACAGAAAAACCCAAATCACAGAGTCATTTAAGTGTAAAGAAAAAGCCAATTATTGCTTAAAGAGTATTTGTAGAAAATATCCGTTGAATATAGAAGAGTAACAGCATATTCATAAAAATTTTTTAAAAAGTGTGCACGACAGTGATTTTAACACTTCTAATCCAATGGAACTAACATTTTAAAGTACAATTATGGCCAGGCACGGTGCCTCATGCCCATAGTCCCGGCTACTTGAGAGGCTGAGGCATGTGGATCACTTGAGCCCAGGAGGTGGAGGCAGCAGTGAGCCCTGATCATGCCACTGCACTTCAGCCCAGGTGATGGTGTGAGACCCTGACTCTCAAAAATACAATTATGGTTACGGTTCTCGGGCAGAGTGGAATTCAAACAGGTTAACCTGAAAGATCAGTAGGGTTCTAAATCCAGGATAAATTATTGTCAGAAAAAGAATAACTTTTTGAATCTTTATTTAAATTGTTAAATGTTCCTGTGAGTAACACTCATCCGCGTGATTGTGACTGGTATGGCTGCATGGAAGCTTCCCTGTGGCATTAATCATAAAATGCTGGATTGGGGTTTGAATCTTCAAGGTATAAGAAGGACCTAGTCTCAAGTAATAGATTCACCAAAATGTAACACCACTAGCCCCCTCCCACCAAAATCTGCTCCAGTCAGAATTACCGTAAGAGCTCAGAAGTGACCTGTGCTTGGCGGCACCGGCCCACTTTCCCAGTGCCGGTTCCTCGCATCCTGGGCGCAGACGGGGTGACCGCCTGACCCCTGGACCCGAGTCACCTTTCCCTGCCCTGGGCTCCTCCTTGAGAGCTTCAAAACAATGCTCGCCCAGGCCGGAGGGCGAAGTCGGCCCATGTGTAAGTCAAGGGAACTGTCCCAGGACTGCAGCCCGGCCAGAAGACGCCCCGCGCCGCCGTCCCAGGCAGCCACCGCTGCCGCCGTGGCCCCCGCAGGCCGCCGTAGGCCCCCGCCGGCCGCCTGACCCCTGCGGGCCGCCGTAGAAGGACCCTCCGGAGGCCGCGCTCTTGAGATGGCCGTCGGGCTACGCTCCCCGCGGCGCCCCGGCTGAGGGCCCGCCAGCGGGCACCTGGCGCCACCGCTGCGTTCCGGTACTAGCACGGGACACGGTCCGGGAGCGGCGGGCCGCGGCCCTGCGCGCGCCGTCTCTCGGGGCGGGGCACCGGGCCCCTTCCGGGGATGGGCCCCGGCGCCCGCGTCGGCCTGGCTGTGCCCGGCCCCTCCCCGCTCGGGCGGGCGCTGCGCCGTGTCCCCGCCCGGCAGTCCGCCCGGCTCGGCTGGCCGCAGAAAGGGCCTGGGCCGCCGCACTGAGAGCTTTACGCCCGGAGGCGTCGGCGCTGCCGCTGGCCCGCGACGGGAACGGGGCGAAAAGGCGGGGGCACCATGTTCTCCCTCAAGCCGCCCAAACCCACCTTCAGGTCCTACCTCCTGCCACCTCCCCAGGTAAACAACCCCTCCCCGCGAGCGCCCGACTCTCCTCTGCGCTTCCGTGGAGCCTCCAGGCCGACCCCCGGGAACTGGAGGACCCCAGGAGGCTGCGCGCGTCTCCCTGCCCACAGCAGCGCGGCTGCTTGATTCCCGGCGCCGCGAAATGCGCCTTCTCGGGAGCCCCCACTGGCTCGGCGAAAACTTGCAAAACTCTTCTGCAGCCATTCTCTGCCCGAAGTTCTGTCGTCCGTAGTTTTGCCGAGTGTTGAGACCCAGGGGAGCCTTGGGAGCTGGGGTTTTCTTTAGTTTCCAACCCATCGACCCTCCCTCTTATGACCGCCAGCATGATTGCAGCGCTTGGGGTCACTGGTCGAGGCGGTTACCCGTCTGTCATAAATGTGAACACCTGGAAGCGACACTGGCAGTTTAAACATTTTTTATTATCAGGCTTCCAAGTCGATAATGAGCAGATCTTAAAAACAGCTCACTTAATATGTGAAAGAATTTAAATGGGGGCTGTGTGTCTTTCGCATGTGTCATCACTTAGAAAACAACATTTGCTGTAGCATTTTACGGAGGGTGGGGGGATTGAGATTTTGATTTATTTTGCTAATGTATTTCAGACTGACGATAAGATCAATTCGGAACCGAAGATTAAAAAACTGGAGCCAGTCCTTTTGCCAGGTAAACATTAGTTAGGATTCTAACAGATACTTTAGCAACGTATTTTGGTTTAAGATTATTCTGCCGACTAGTATCATGTGGTTAACTTCCCTTCTGTCATTAAACTTTCTCCAGTTAAAAGTCTAGTGACTGAGAGGAGAAAAAGGAACTGTCAAGAATGTCATTACCTCATTTCCTTTTTTGTCTCCCGAATTTCTTTTTGAAAAGATGTATATGTTTAATTGCTTGGGTAGTAAAAGTACTCTTTGCTGACGTGTTTGCCACTTATTGCATTAATGATTAATAAATCATTTTAATGCATTTTGATAGTATAAAAAGACGCCTTTATTATGTGTGTGTCTCTATACCAATAACAGAGCTTAGTGAACTTTGAATTACTTGCTTGGCAATTGTTTTTTGAAGTTGTCAGCTGTATTTGCAAATTTGCTTGTTTCAGTTTAGAACCAGGCTTTTCCCAGCAGAGACACTTAATTGACATTTGGGGCCAGATAATTCATAGTTGGACGGGCAGGCTGTCCTGTGTATAGCAGCAAAGATGGCCTCCACCCACTAGATGCCAGTAGTAGTACCCTTATCCCCCACCACCTAGTTGCGACCTAAAACTGCCACACCAAAATGCCACCAGTCATTGCCAATTTTTTTTTGTCCCCCACCTCTGGGGGACAAAAATCTCACAGTTGAGAATCACTGCTTTAGAACAAAATTTGCTATAGGTGACCTTAGAGATGGAAGTAGGGAGTGGTGGTAGAAAGGGGTTTGTTTTAGAGCATACAGAATATTGGTATGGTATTTTGAATTGTATAACAATTGTATAATAATTAGGAAAAGTCAGTTGTTTAATGCGATTATTAGGGGAAGTAGCCAGATACTTAGGAAAGCCTGTTTTAAACCTGAAATCGGCCGGGCACGGTGGCTCATGCCTGTAATCCCAGCACTTTGGGAGGCCGAGGCGGGTGGATCACGTGGTCAAGAGACCGAGACCATCCTGGCTAACACGGTGAAACCCCGTCTCTACTAAAAATACAAAAAAAATTAGCCAGGCTTGGTGGTAGGCGCCTGTAGTCCCAGCTACTCGGGAGGCTGAGGCAGGAGAATGGCATGAACTCGGGAGGCGGAGCTTGCAGTGAGCCGAGATCCTGCCACTGCACTCCAGCCTGGGCGGCAGAGTGAGACTCCGTCTCAAAAAAAAAAAAAAAAAAACCTGAAATCAAATACTAGTTTGTGTGGCTACTATCAGCATTGTAAAATCTGACTCATTACTTAAAGCCAAATCGGTAAAATAATTAGAATTTTGTAGGTAAAAATTGAACAAATGTGGAAACTTTAAAATTTTAAATATTATATAGGGACAAAATATTAAAAACACCAAACTTTGGTTCCATATGAAAGTTTAAAAAGTGTTTTTTAAACTTTACTATGGGAGTCATAAATATTTTCCCTTGATTTTGTTAGTGCTTTTCACTCAACAGTGTGTACTAATTAATCATTTGTACTTTTCCTCAGAGTGAACAGTAGAATTACTAAGTAACCCTTGCTCCCTGTGTGCTCTGTTTTAGTCTTAGTCACTCTGAGCATTTAAAATGCAGGGACGAGGAAACAGTACTCATCTTGAATGAGTGCCTATGAGCTATTGAACTTTGACTTCGTTTACTCTGAACAGGCCTGGTTCTTAGGCTTTGATTCCTGCACTCTGCATACTATGATTTCACACTCAGAAACAACATGGTCTTAGCTGTAAATGTCAGTGCTTGCTTTTTAATTTTTTTAAAATTTTTTTAAATTTTTTTTTTTTTTTTTTTTTTTTGAGACAGAGTCTCACTCTTACCTGGGCTGGAGTGCAGTGGTGCGATCTCGGCTCACTGCAACCTCTGCCTCCCAGGTTCAAGCGATTCTCCTGCCTCTGTCTCCCAAGTAGCTGGGATTACAGGAGCCCACCACCACACCTGGCTACTTTTTCGTATTTTTAGTAGAAATGGGGTTTCTCCATGTTGGCCAGGCTGGTCTTGACCTCCTGCCCTCAGGTGGTCCGCCCGCCTTGGCCTTCCAAAGTGGTGGGATTACAGGCGTGAGCCACTGCGCCTGGCCACTTTTTTAAAATTAGCTTTTAAATTTAAGATATATGCTAAGAAAAGGTGTTACTAAGTATGCATAAACTTGAAGAACTTTCTCACTGAGGGTTATCAATTCTATAAAATTGCTAAAAGTCAGAGTTTTCTGGGGAAATTGTAAACCCAGTTTCTGACTGTGCTTTTCTTGTCCCAGAAATGGCGGCTAAATCCGAATTATTTTTAGAGAAATTCTAAAAGAGCTGTAACACTAAGTCTGAACCTTTTAGTTGCCCATTAAGGAATTCTCTGACCTGTGTTAATTTTTATTGCATTGGCGGCCAAATCATAGCTGACATCTGTACATGCATACATGACGGCTCTATCACCCAGCATTCTGTTTGTACCTGACTTATCCTTACCCAACATTTAGCCGGTCCTGAATTAGGATGTCTTTTGCCCCCTTCCTCTCCCCTTCTGTTCTTACCCTCTCATTCTGGCCTTCCTGCACCCATCCTGGCTGTGTTCTGTCTGGCTGCCCTGTTGTGGTCTCTGTTTCCTGCTTTACCTCGCCTGTCACATCTCTCACTGCTACCATTTGCTCTTTGTTGGCCTGCAGCCTACTACTCTACCCATGAAATCTGGAAGACGAGTGGAAAGTTACCGAAGTATTGGTGATCTAAAGACCTAGACTAGGCTAGAGCTTTTACTAAGAGGGAGTGAATAATATAGTTCTTGCTTTTGTGACTATCAGAATCAATAGAAAACCTGGTCACATCACCTGTGGCTATATACAGGGATGCAGAAGTTATTGTTCAACATGGACACAGGGAGGGGAACATCACACACCGGGGCCTGTCGGGGGGGTTGGGGGTGGGGGATGAGGGAAGGGAGAGCATTAGGATAAATACCTAATGCGTGCAGGGCTTGAAATTCCCGGCGTCATCCCTAGATGACGGGGTTGATGGGTGCAGCAAGCCAGCATGGCACGTATATACCTATGTAACAAACCTGCACATTCTGCACATGTATCCAGAACTTAAAAAAAATATTAAAAAAAAGTAATTGTTAGAGATATGGTATTGCATGCTTTGCTTTGGCATAATGCCTTGGGTCCAAGGGTATCCTACTTCAGTTGCCCAAAGTTTGAACTTCTAATTCAATAAGCAGATGAAAATTAGAACACAAAATGCGTTGTTTATTTGTGTGCTGTCACCATGTGCACTGTTGGAACTTAAGCCTAATTTCAGAATGATCCTCATCTTTTATTAAGTAAAGAAAACAGAAGAAAATGACTAGTAATTTAATTTAGATTGTGGTTTATGTTAGTAATTTTCAGCTTTCCTGATACATGAAACTCTGAGATGGGTATTGTGCCTACTTCAACTTTGTGGTCTTGATGTCTCACAAAGTGCCAGGAATGTGGTAGACACTGAGATGTTTACTGAGGGACTGAACGAAAGGACCTCCCAGACCACCTGGCTTAAACTGTTACCTTACCCAGGCACACACACAGACTAACTTTGAGATTTAGGAGTAAAGGGAAGACTGTGTTATTTTATGCCAGACATTTCAAGAGATTTATGTCTGAGCCTGGAATTGAAATAGAGTACTCTGCCAAAGTAGTCAGCTTTTGTGTAGGCTTTCTCTTTATCTTCCTCTCATTATGTGAATTTCATTCTTTCAGTGATTATATTGTATATGTGTAAAATCACTCCAATACTTGAAAACTGAGTTTGACTTTTAAAGTGTGTGTGTGTATATATGTTTGTGTTCCAGTATATATTTGTTAAGAGCATGTAATGCCAGACTATGTCCTGTTTAGCTGCTGGACTGGTGGATCGGTTCGGTGAGGATGTATCTCCTGGGTGCCAGGTCTGTCCTGGATAGCGAGAATGCTGGAGGTGTCGTGTGCCAGTATCGCAGAAAGGCCTGGGGTGAGCCCTAAGCTGCCTGTTGACAAGGTAGAAGACTGTGACCTGGATCACTGGTACCCAGATTCCAGCCAGGGCCTGGTATCAGATTTGGATGAAGTTTTTACCAGCCCTTGGTCAAAATGAGAAAATTAAGAAAAGTGCAGCTTTCTTTAATAAAGATAAATGTATTTGATTTAAAAGATTGTCTTTTATTCTGAGATTATGTTCTTCTAACTTACTTGGAATAGATACTTTTTTTGTTAAATGTTGGTGATAATAGCTGTAGCTTTAAAAAAGTTTTTAAGTTAACAAAATTAAAAAGTTAAAAACTCTTTATTGGTCCTTTAAATTAGTTTTGCACTATACCTGGTTTGGAATCTAAACTAGAACCTACTAGATGAGATTATTATAATACTATGGATACAATTTTGTGAACACTCACACAGAGAACATTAATTACTTTGTCTGCCTAGGAGTACTGCCATTTTTTTGTTTGTGTTTTGAGACAGGGTCTCGCTCTGTCACCCAGTTTGGACTGTAGTGGTGTGATCACGGCTTACTGCAGCTTCAACCTCCTGGGCTCGAGTGATCCTCACAGCTCAGCCTCCCAAGTAGCTAGGACTACAGACGTGCGCCACCACACCTGGCTAATTTTTGTATTTTTTGTGGAGATGGGGTCCAACTATATTGCCCAGGCTGGTTTCGAACTCCTGGGCTCAAGCAATTGGCTCACCTTGGCCTCCCAAAGTGTTGGGATTACAGCCGTGAGCCACCACACCCAGCCCCCTTCCACCATCCTCTGAAAAATGCATCCTCCTTCTTTTGACAAATTATCCTTTCCTAACTAACTCCACCCAACCTTGGGTTCCAGTGTGGCCAGCAAGGTTAATAACCCACCCTGGACTGCAAGCATGAACACAGGTCTGCCTCTGGATGTTGTTAGGTTGGTACTAAGGGAAGAGGTCCTCTTTGGTAATGCTGCAAGTGGCCACAGTTCCAGAAGAATCTGTTGAAAAGAGTGAAGAACCCCAAGGGAGTGTACTAATGTGTGTTGAAGTCCCTGGGTTTCATTGTCCTTGCAGTCCAGGTGCCTTGTATTCTTCTTTTTGCTAAGCTATTACCAGGCATGTTTCTGAACATACTTTGAACGAGGATCCTTAACTAATATAGCTTGCAGATTAATCCTCATAACAGTCTTGTCAGCTAGGATACCAGTTTATCTCCATTTGACAGATGTGAAAACTATAGTTTGCTGAGGTTAAGTAACTTGCCCAGTGTCACACAGCTAGCAAGGCAGAGCCACAGTTCTCTGTCCGGCTCCCAGGCTGTGCCACTAACTGCTAAGCAGCACGGCCCACCTGGCTGCACTGGTGACACTAGGGTACAGATTTATGCTTTGGAACTGTTGGGGAGTAGATTGGATGTCAGCCTAGAGGGAGTTCTCTAGTGAAGTAAAAAGAGCTCTGTCCTTGTCTTTGCCCTTTTCACAACAGTGACAGATTTTGACCCAGCGTGCAGAAGAACTTTCAGAGAATTTCAGCTGCCAGAAAATGGAATGTCTTAGGGAGGTAGTGGACTTCCTGTTGCTGGCTGTGCCGAAGCACAGTCTGGTGAAATGCCAGCAGCTTTGTATTGAGGATGTAAGATTTGCAGTGAGTGGGGCTTGATGGCCTTTGCTCTCTTCTCACCCCAGGGCATGCTCTTTTTTAAGGGAGAAGAGTTGAAATGCCAAGACTAACGATAATGAATTTGTTGTGCAGGTATTGAGTGTGTGCTTGATGCAGTTTGGCAGAAGGGTAAAATGCTGAGGAGATGGGATCCTGTTCTTAGACAGTTTCAGTTCACTGGGGAGATGCTTCAGTAGAGGAGAGAAAAAGTAGTAAGAGCTCAGAGGAAGGTCACCTAAGCCAGATTTGGGGTAGGGCAGGGGTGTCAAGAAAGATCTCTGGAAACAAATGCTTGTGCTCTGAATCTTGAGTGCCCGTTGAGCCTGGGCCCCTGTGCTGAGGCTGTGCGTCAGCTCAGTTCTTTCCCTGTTCCCATCTACAGTGCTCACAGCACTTTCATTCTTGAGATTAACTATTAGATAATGAATGCAGTGATTGTCAGAGTCTTTTGTAATCGGATCAGAAAAGCATACAACCATGGGCCATCTGGGAAATGAAAATAGCCATTGTTGTATAGATGTCTTGTTTATTTTTTACAAACTCACTGGCCCGTACTGTTCTTGTTTTCTGTCTCACCATGCGTCTTATTTCCTCAGCTGGGTTGTGAATTCCTTAAAGGCAAAGACTTTATCTTTCAAGTGTTTTATGTAATTCCTTTTTGTAGGTAGGCTTCATAAATGATTGTAGACTGATTTTTGTAGTATTTTAATTTGTGAATGCATTGTTCTTGAAAGACCAAAGGACTTGTAACACACCCTCAGAACAGTGAACAGTGTAACTGTACTATTAGCATTAGCTTTATACCTTACCCGTAGAGCCTTAGGAATGTTTGGAGCTGTCCATTCCTTAGGCTTCTGCTGCAGTACCTTAGGCCAGCATTTTCTTACCCCTCCAAACTCCTCACTATCGTTGTCAGTACCGTTCATGAACCTCCATAAATAAAATCCTACTTAAGCAGGATAAAATCCAAATTCTTTAACCTTGTAATTTGCTAACACTGTACCTCACTGACTTCATTTCTCAGTATTTCCCAATATTGATATTTGCTTCAATCATGCCGGTTCCTTGGTCTCTTCCAGATGCCTTATTCCTTATTTAGGACCTTGTTACGGTTATTATCACACATTCTCTACTATCTCAATGCTCTTCTTCCTTCAAGATTTCATTCTACAATTTTTCCTGAGATCGGCACTATACCCTTCCTCCTGCCCCATCCTATCCTGAGTGCTACTCACTGGATATGGTACTTGCTTTTTTATATTGTGTGTTAGTACCAGCATTAAAGATTTGTGTTTATCTTCCACATAGTTTCAATTTCCTGTAATAACTTTTGAGCCACTTTAATTCCTGAATTTACCTAAAGCTAGGGTGACCAGCTTGTCCCAGTTTGCTTGAGACTGTCCTGGTTTTAGTGCTAAAAATACCACATCCCAGGGAAGCCCCTCTGTCCCAGACAAACTGGGGCAGTCACCCTACTGTTAAAAGCCCAAGTTAAGTTATGCTTTTGGCCTCTACACATCCCACAGGTTAATTAGCCACGTGTGCCGTGAGACTTTGCCTTAAACTGTGTTCCAACCTAAAATGTATGGGAAACATTATTTCTGTCCATCAAACGTGATGAATTTCTAAATGTATAAGGTGTTAGGAAAGATAATACAACATGGTTTTGAGGTCCTCAGGGAGTTAAAAACTTTCCTAGCCATATCATTTGGAGGTTTATTAACTGTAATTGCATTTCCCTTCTTATTTATATTTACAGATGAAAGGGTCTTGAGAAAATAAACTTGGATTTCTTGATTTTTTCCCAGGTGTTAGTAGAAACCTTTGGCTCATCATCCTCTAATTTAGAAGGTTTTTGCTTACCGCACACTGAAGCTAATTTCCTGCTTTTTCTGTCTTCATGAGGCTTCCTTGTGGCATCCTGGGAAGTGCTTGGTGTTGTAAATGGTCCCACCGTGGCTGATGGCATTGCACAGAGCTGGGAGAGATGAGTTTGGTGGGTTCTCACAAGCAGGCCAGCCAGCCGTCTCTAGCACACCACCCTTCTACTGCATAAAAAGCACAGGCGTATAGTCTCCCTGAAAACTTCAGATCCTCTAGAGCTTTGAAGCTTTTATTAGGAGTTTTCTCTTCAAGGTCACTTAATTTAACATGTGAACAAGAGCAGTCTCAGTACGTTCTTTTTATATATCCTATCTGGGAAGAGGCCACTTTGTGTCTTCTTTTTCTTCCCTGTGTGTAAGCTAGTTTTCTGGCCCACAGTGTTTCAGTGCATGGCAGGAGCTTATGACAGCTCCTCTTCAGCATTCCTTTTCTTTTAAATTATGAACAAATAACTTACGTGAGCAGACAGCTGTGCTACGTGATCCAAATATTTTAAAGACGGGTTCTGCATGAACAAAATTTAGCATTATCAAATAAAACTCATGTCACTAACTCGACACTTAATTATTGTATTAGGAAGACCCAATTGTAGCATATCCTCAGAAGTGCCCTTCTTTTCTTTCTTCTTCCCCTGTATCCCTCTGTACTTCTGTTCTTTGCTCTTTTCCAAGGGCTCATTTCCATTCTGTAAGAAAAGGCTGTGTGACGCTTAAAAGACCCTGGCCCAGAGAGTCCTTCTTTCACTTTTTTTTCTTTTTTCTTTTTTTTTGGCTGTTAATGTTGTGTCTCTTATTTTCTTCTTTAGTAGTTTTATTTTGGAATGAATTTGAATTTGTAAGAGTTGTACAAAAGAGGATAGAGTTAATGTGAACTCTTCAGCCAGCTTCCGCTAATGTTAATAGCTTATGTAACCTTGGTGAATTTAGCTCAACTGAGAAACTAACAATACTGTTAGCTAAACTGCAGGTTTTATTCATATTTCCCTAGTTTTTCCGCAAATGTTCTTTACCTGTTTCAGGTTCACATCCAGGATACTACATAGCATTTAGTTGTCGTGTCTCTTTATTCTCAATGTCTCAGTCTGTGACAGCTTTTTCATCTCATCTTTCAAGACCTTGACGTGTTTTTTTCTATTGAATTTGATTTTCTTTTTTTTCTTTTTCTTTTTTTTTTTTTTTTGAGATGGAGTCTTGTTCTGTCACCCAGGCTGGAGTGCAGTGGCGTGATCTCCGCTCACTGCAACGTCCAGCTCCCGAGTTTGAGCGATTCTCCTGCCTCAGCCTGTTGAGTAGCTGGGATTACAGGTGCGCACCACCAGGCCCACCTAATTTTTTGTGTTTTTAGTAGAGACGGGGTTTTACAATGTTGGCCAGGCTGGTTTCGAACTCCTGACCTCAAGTGATCTGCCTGCCTCAGCCTCCCAAAGTGCTAAGATTACAGGTGTGAGAATGAGATTTTTATTTTGCCTCAAATAATACATATTAAAGCTCTTTAAACATAGAAATATACTACTACAAAAGGAAAAATTTTATAATTACTAGATTTCTGTTCTAACAAACCACCCCCTAGAAACGTCATCAAATTGACTTTTAAAAATGTAGACGTAATTTCAGACTTAGAGAAAAGTTGCAAATAACAGAAGAATCTGTGGATACCCTTTCCTTAGATTCCCCAACAAAACCTTGACGCTTTGGAAGATTATTATTCAGGTAGTGTCTTGTAGTATGCCTCTTGGTTTGGATTTGTCCGATGTTTTCTTTTGATTAAGCAGAGGTTATGGATTTTGGGAAAGACCCACAGAGGTGGTATCCTTTACCCTTGTGTCATGTGAGCAGGCACAAGACATCAACATGATTGGTTATTGGTGAGGTTAACCTCGATCACTTCAGGTTAAAGTGATATCTGTCAGGTTTCTCCTCTAGAAAGTGACTGTTTTTCCTTTTCTGTACTGTTTGTTAGAAACAAATCACTAAGTGCAGCCCACATTCAAGGGATTGGGAATTAAGCTCCACTTCCTGGAGAGAGGAGAATCACGAATTTATGGGCATACCTTAAAACTACCACAGTAATTAGTCAGTACTTTTGGGAAGATAGCTTTGTGCTTATACAAATAACCTGTTTCTCCTTAAAGTTTGGCTCTCTGAATTTAGCATTCATCAATGCATGTTTCACACAGCAATCATTCAGTCTATGACATTGAGTCCATGATAGTTTCTTGATCTTTACTGTAATGTTCTAATCATGATTTTGTTTCCTTATTCCTCCTACATTTATTAATTGGAATTCTTCTGTAAGGAAGATTTGTCTCTTCTCCGCCATTTATTTATTTATTATTCAGTCATCTGTTGACAACAGTATGGATTCACAGATACTTTTTAATTTACTTTCTAATCCGGCATTTTCGTTATTTCTTTTGTTGCTCAGATTGTTCCAGCTTTGGCCGTTGGGAGTTATTTCATGTTGGCTCTTGTATCCTTTGGAAATGCCGTCCCCCCGCTTTTTTTCACCCCCACTTCCGTATTTTCTGGTATTCTGGCATTACCAGAGGCTACAGACTCATCTTCTGTTTCCCCTGCCCCAGCGTTGGAATCAGCCATTTCTCTAAAGAGCCCTAGTTCTTTTTATTGGAAAATGGTATTTTAAAAGCAAGAGCTGGGTACTGAGTGTGTATGTTGTTGCTGGAGCGTCACTGCTTTTAGCACTTTCAGAGGGCAGAGCTAGAAAACATACACACATGTACCAACCCAGGTGTACACACATCTGTTACTGCATGTCTATTTGTATATTTATTAAGGCAAGCATAAGTTCATTCTGCTATCTCAAACTCTTAATCTAGCCCCTCGGGGTTCATTTCCAGATTCTTGCTTTTGCTTTTTGTTGATGGAGTATGGGCAGTACAGCAGTTAAACCTGGTTTTCATATTTACTTTCTCTGAGTGCTGTAGCTCATTGGTGAGAAGGGGATCTTTTGACTTGACTCGCGTGGACACATTCTAGTAGGAAGATTGTCTGTCCTCATCACTCCTGTGAGTGGTCCTCTAGAGCTCTTTGAAATGGCTACAACATTGCAGATCAAAAACACCTGCTTTTCAGGTGCTTCACTTCTCACCTTTCAGATGGGACATGCCCAGTTGTATCTTCTAAACCTTGTTTCAGATAATTTTAAGAGTTGTCGCTTCAGTAACCGTCTCTAACACAGGGATCAGCAAACCTTTTCTGTGAAGTGCAGTAAATGTTTTAGGCTTTGCGGACCATAAGGTATTTGTTTCAAGTACTCAGCTCTGTCTTTGTCCTGTGAAAGCAGCCATAGATGGCACATGAACGAATGAGTATGGCTATGTCTTACTTAAATTTTATTTACAAAAACAAGGTTTTGTATTTGGCCCGTGGGCCATGGTTTACCATCCGTTGGACCCATTAGGTATATTCTCCTCCTCTTCTTTGTCTCATTCTCACTGCGTTCATAGGCTTGATAAGTTAACATTCGTGCATCAGTAAAAGAATTTGGCTTCTAGAGAAAAAGGGCTGTCAATGGGCATTTGACTCCTAAATACAGTTTGTTTATGGTACTAGTGTGGCCACAAGGCTCTGCCACACAAGCTCTGTCTGTTCCTTCCTGTTATTACTTCTGCTTCCCTTCTCAGGAACCTGAAATCATATGGTAGTTTGTTTGTTTAAGTGATTTTTTTTTTGAGATGGAGTCTAGCTCTGTTGCCCAGTCTGGAGTGTACTGCAACCTCCACCTCCTGGGTTCAAGCAGTTCTCCTGCCTCAGCCTCCCAAGTAGCTGGGGCTACAGGTGCGCACCACCACGCCTGGTGCACCACGACGCCTGGCTAAATTTTTTTTTTGTTTTAATAGAGATGGGTTTCACCATGTTGGCTCAGGTGGTCTCAAACTGACTTCAGGTGATCCACCCGCCTCAGCCAAGGTGTTGGGATTACAGATGTGAGCCACCACGCCCGGCCTTTAAGTGAATTTTTATTTGAGTATAACATGCATAACAAGTTTGTATGGATCATAAGTCTTAGAAGTGGATGAATTTTTGTAGCAAGGTTTGAAGAGTCAGTTTTTAGATGAGTTTGCTAAGGTGGCACAGTATGTGATGATTCCATGTAAAGAAGTCATTGTTACAGGGCTGTGTCCTCTATCTGAACTGGCATGGTTAGTTTAGTTGTTTAAATTGAGGGCCTGCTTACAATTCGTATCTAAGATTTACTGGAGAGGAGAAAGGGTTGAGTATTCAGTGGCCCAGAATCTGATATGGGAATTGGTAAGGTTTATGTTCAAGGAGCCAGAGAAGATTTAAATTTTATGTATTTGAATTACTCAGTGCGTCTATATATATATATATTTGGTCATCTTAAATTTTTTTTCTCATTAGAATTCAGTTAAGGCCAATATTTGAACTTTAATAAGTTTTGGTACTTGCTACACTGCAGTACATTTAATTGTATGTAATTATAGGGAAGGACTACGGGAATTGAAGTCAGAACACTTGGGTATAAGTGCCAAGTCCACTACTTCTTTTTAAGATCTTAGGAAAGTGATTTAACCTCTTTGGGTGCAAATCCTTTATCTGTGTATTAAGGAAACCATCTGCCTTCCTCACCTTACAGGTTGTTGAAAGAATCAGACAGGACAGATGCCCTATTTATAGCTCTTTAATGCATATGTAGGCAAGCAGTGGCAGTTCTGTGACTTTTCTCTAACTTACATATCATTTACCCAAACAGCCCTTATCTTCCAGCCAGCTTGGCTGCTTAGCCGTATTGAATTACTAGTTTCTCTTATCTAGAACAACTTCTGCCCAACTCATGGTGGACAGAACCAAGTGTCATGAAGTGATTTTATTCATTCTTGCATTCAGCACTCTTTTCACAGGCACCTACCCTGTGCCAGACACTGTTCTAGGCACTAACATTTCAGCGGTGAATAAAGTCGGTCCATCTTCTACCCTCATGGAGCATATAATCCTGAGGGTAATGCAGCCATTAATTTAAAAATATATAAATATAATTGTAGCTATGATGAGTGCTGGAAATACAATGCTTTGATATGTGAATGTAAACTAGATAGGAAGATTTTTTTAAAGAGGCATTCCCTAGACAGTGGTTGGACTAAGGTAGAAGGAAAGAATATTCCATGAAATGGGAAGAAGCATGGTCCCATGAGGGATTAATAGGCCGCCACTGTGGGCAGAGCAGTGAGGGTGAGTAAGACTGGTAGCTGGCTGGGTATGCAGGGCTCCCAGCCATGAGAGGGAGGCTTGTCTTCAAAGTGGAAGTTAACTCAAGCTGTTGGCACTGTGAATTTGACATGAGCAGATTTTAGGTAAATGTTAAGGGGCAGTTACTAAAACTAGCCTTGTACATTTTTAAGAACTTCGAATAAAAGTTATTGCAACTCAAATTTGTTATAACCTATTTGTTAAAGAGAGGATTGTTTTGAGACTATAGTTTCATTCTTCATGAATTGGTAGGAGTTTGGAGTTTGTCAGCAAACATTCTATCGGGCTAAAGGTTTTTATAATGAAAGAAATAGGCAAAGTGGATCAGTACACTCACTTTTCTACCATTGACCCTGGAGACAGATGGCTTAAAATGTTCTGCATCTAGTTGACTTTTACATCTTGAAATTAAGGTTTAATGATGACCAAGCTTTAAATAAATTGTAGAAAAGTATTCTTTCAAAAGTACATTATAACTTTTATATTGGTTTCTTATATTTATTTCTTTTAATCTTTTATTTTAACTCAAACTATGTTTTAAGGTTTTGTTGCCTACTAAGTTATAATCTGAGTGCAGAAGGAAACTTGATTTGGCTTTATGGAATACATATTACATTCAGTGAAGCTGAGCTCTGTTTCTCATTCCTTACAAAAGGAATCAAAGGCATTGGTTTGAGAGATCAAGTCATGTGTTAATAAAACACAAATATTCCATCAAGTAATACTCTGAAGGAGCAGGTGTAGTTTATTTCTTCTCCAGAAAGTCTTCCAGCAGATAAATAATGAGAGGTAGTATGGCATAGGAAAAAAGTACACTGAAGTCAGCCTTTCTAGTTCAACTAGCTCAGACCCCTGAGCTATTTTTGCCTCAGTTTTACGCCTTGGAGAACAATGCCTTGTCATTACTGTTCGCTTTATGACCATACAGTGCCTGGCACCTGGTGGGCAATCGGTGAATGTTTTCACTGTCCTCATCCTTGCCCTCATGAAACACTCCTTCTAGGTCCCACAAAGACCGTTGGTATTTTATGACAAAGTACCTTACAAATATTTTTCTTTTTTTAAAGGAGAAATTGTCGTAAATGAAGTCAATTTTGTGAGAAAATGCATTGCAACAGACACAAGCCAGTACGATTTGTGGGGAAAGCTGATATGCAGTAACTTCAAAATCTCCTTTATTACAGATGACCCAATGCCATTACAGGTGTGTTTTATTAGTACACTGTTTCATTCTGTCAGGCTTTCAACTCTAAGTGGTACATATTATTATATAAAACATAGGTATGGAAAAGTTATAGTAAAAGTATTAGGTAATGCAATGTTTGGGATAAATTATATTAAGATTTAAAGTAAAGTTTAAGAAGAATGTTGGAACTTGCTAGAGGAGTATTAGTGAGAGGATTGTAAGTCACCTTGCTTTATTTATCCTCTGTGATCGTTCGTTATATGTCCTTTTCATTAAGGAAGTTATTCCCTCTGTTGCAGATCTTTTAACCTGCTTATAAAAATGACATAAAGAGAAAAGGTTGTTTGCTAAATGATTTTATAAATGCCACACATTTTAGTGATTTCATAGGTTTTTTTGTTGTTGGGTTTTTGATTTTTTTGTTTTGAGCCTGGATCTCGCTCTGTCTCCCAGGCTGGAGTGCAGTGGCATGATGTCGGCTCACTGCAACCTCTGTCTGCTTCCTGGGCTCAAGCTATCCTGCCACCTCAGCCTCCTGAGTAGCTGGGACTACAGGTGCATGCCACCACTCCTGGCTAACTGTTGTATTTTTTTGTAGAGATGGGGTTTTGTTATGATGCCCAGACTGGTCTTGAACTTCTGAGCCCAAGCAATCTGCCTGCCTCCCCCTCCCAAAGTGCCAGAGTACAGGCCACTGCACCCAACTACCTTTTTTTTTTTTTTTAAACTAATTAGAGTTCTTTTCCTAAAAAGTTAAATTCTAATTTCTAGGAAGAGTGAAGAATAGTATCGATTTAAAAATTTTCAGTAGCCCTCTTGCTATTTTATGTTCTTACTGGAAAGTAATAGTTCCATGTAATTTTGGTTTTTAGAAGTTCAGGCATTCATTTGATTAACTTAAAAACCCTGGACTTTTCTGTCAGCCATTTTGTATTTTGTTTTATAAAGTATTATACACACTTACTCCTAGATCTTTCTTTATAGTAATTGTTCTTTAATGAAATATTGGCATATGAACTGTAAACTTTTAAATTTAAGGATCTAATAGTTTAGTGTAAGTATATTTCATGTAGTCACTCACTAATTTACCATAATTATTATACTGTACAAATATTTATTGTACTGTATATTTGTGTGTTCATTACAGTCTTATGTAGGTATATTTAGACTAAATTTAAGACACCTAAAGATACCCACTGTGTAGGGACAGTAGCTTATTTGGATGTAGGCTTGTGTGTTTCTCTTTGTTTTTAGCTTCATAATGATCATTGGCCCCAGACTTCACTGTAAATGAGAAGCAGATACCTGGAACAGCTTAAATCCAGTACCACTATTAGGAAAAAGTAAACCAGTGCCCTACTGACAGCAGATTGATAGTGTTAACTACGTCCTTAGTTTGAACATGCAAAACATTTTCTAAAGGTTTTTATTTCTAGTAGACTTTGTGCTTTAAAAAGATAGTTATTTTGCGCTTTAAAATCTTCATTGTGAAAATCAAACATGATTTTACCCACTTAAAATCTGATGACCTAAGAGCCCTTTTTTCTTTAATATGTTGTGGCCAGCTTATCCAGATCTAGACATGCAAATGCTTGCCGGTAAGGTGATTGATGATATTCCCTATCTTAGGTATTATAATAAGATTGTTGTGTACATTTTAACCTAATTTCTATCTGTCAACATTGGAATGGCCCTAGCTACCTAGACAAAAGCTTTTTGTGCTTTTTAGAGATAACTGTCACAGTTTATCATCACAGTTTAAGGCTTATACTACCATTGTGAGATTATTGGGAAAAGAATTAATATGAACATAATTTTTTATTCCAGAAATTCCATTACAGAAACCTTCTTCTTGGTGAACATGATGTCCCTTTAACATGTATTGAGCAAATTGTCACAGGTACGTAGTATTCCGTACATACTCTAAAAGTCAATTCCACTCTGGAAGTATTATTTGAAAAGTCATACCTCTCAAAATACTTGGATTGGCGTTTTATTTCTGTAAGTTTACTTTTGCCGTTTTTTTGAGTCCCGGGAACATAAAGAGGGATATGTCAATAAATTATTTTAAAAGGAAGATATAAAATGTATAACTTTTCATAGTTTCTAGGTTTCTTTGTCCTCTTTTTAATTAAAAGTAATCATTAAATGTATCTAGATGGTGGTTTTATGCAAATAATCATTTAAAATATCTTCCAAAGCAAAGTTAAAACCAACCCCCAAGTTCTAGGAATTACAAGTATGAAACATTCTAGACAAGCAGAGCTCAAATGTTGGGTGACCTTCCAATTATTTTCACTAAGAATTTGTATTAAAGGGTGAGTAACAAATAACTGCTACGCATTTTATTTTCTCTATTTTTTTTTCTTTTTTAGTAAATGACCACAAGAGGAAGCAGAAAGTCCTAGGCCCCAACCAGAAACTGAAATTTAATCCAACAGAGTTAATTATTTATTGTAAAGATTTCAGAATTGTCAGATTTCGCTTTGATGAATCAGGTCCCGAAAGTGCTAAAAAGGTAATACTGTTAAGGTTTATCAAGTTCTGGATTCTGTACTGTGTTTACTGATTTCAGTTCTGTATGGCAGTTTTCATTTCTCAATTGCTCAGATGTTTTTTAGGGGAAGTTATCAGACATCTTCTTAAGTAAAGTCAAAGCCAAGAATATTAATAGAACTATTTTCTTGGATTGGTTTATGGCTGTTTTAAAGTGTTCTATATAATTTTTTATCAGCTTCTCAAATATTAAAGACTCTCAGGTGGAAATTAGCATTTTTTTACATAAAGATGATTACTTGTCAGTTTCTTGGTTAAAAGGTTGAAAAGTTGGTGATATACTGTAATTAAGGTTTGGTTAGGCTTTTAATTCAGTACTGCAGAACTTTACCAACAAACTGTAAGCTAGACTTATGTTACACAAGATTTAGGTAAATATATAGTTACGGGAAAGGCCTAGTAATGATTAGTGGTTTAAAGAAATATTATGAATTGAGTGACACTCAACAGGGGCAACACAAAGCTAGTAACTTTTTAACTGCCTTATTTTTCCACAGCCTTCCAGATAATGACTTATTACCCTACTTGTAAGAGTCAAGGGCATGTTTTCCATGTTTTGCTTTGCCAGAGGAGTGAAGCTGGTAGACCTAATATGCCCCCCGTTCCAGTCTGTGCTGCAGCAAATGCAGAGTCACAGACTTTCCAGTAGGAAGCTTGCGCGTGTGTATGGGAATAGGGCAACAGTATCTTAGTATAATAGGACGTGGCTTTCTCTCAGAATGGAGGCAGTCTTTGCACCACCAAGCAATGAGTGCCTTTGTTTTCCATGGTTAGTCAACTGACTGCAGTAAATCTTCTGTTGATACCAAAACAAGGCTGGCAAAAATACTGTAAGGCAGCTGTCTTCATATACTTTGGTGAAGAGGTGGTAGATTTGTTTTTAGATTGAGAACCAACAGTTTCTTCACAGGAAGGCAAGCAGGAGATGAATATATGAAAATAGATCTGAAAATATGTGACTGTCTAGCAGAGTAGAGTGGTTGTAGGCTCCTCTATGGGTAAAAGTTTTCAAATAGTCTGTATAACCATCTCTCAGCAAGCTGCATTATTGAAAATTCAACTAGATAACTCTTAAAGCCTCTTTCACCTGTTCGATTGTGCTGTTTGTGATTTTGGCATTTTACTAATTTAAAGTGCCTATTATATAGAAGGACTTTAGAATTCATGATGTATTAGACTGTACATAAAATATTTCAGACAGGTTAATTCCTCAAGCTTATTTATATTTGTAATTTAATTGATCAAAGCATCAAAGACCTGCTTATGAAAACCTTAAGATGTGTAGCATCTCAAGATTAGGGACATCACAGAACTTGCTAGATTGAGTTACGACAGCATATTCCTAAGGAAGAAATTGATGCAATTGACCGGATCTCTTTCGGAAAGTTAAATTCTCCCTCTTTTACTGTATTTTTCAGTTGACACTATTTTAATGAGTGGAAATAATAATTATTTGGCCTAGTTCTTGAACCATCTGTAGTACTTGTTGGTCATTTTTCATGTTGAGGCAGTGTGCTAAATTTTGCAGATAGAAAGAAGGGTAAGATGCAGTTTCTTGCCCTAGAGAACTTAAATCTAGTGAAGAAGATAAAGCATGAACAAATGAAAAGTAATGGTACAAAGTGGCAGCATAAAATCAACTACACAAATAGTTGATTTCCAGATGAACAGAGCATAATAAGTGCTGTGGAAATTCAGAATATCCCCTATGTGTTGTGCTGCTGGTTCATGAAGAGGGCCTTACTAAACCGTCTGCACAAAACAAGCCAGTCCCTCATATGCCCTTTCCTAAGACCAAGTTTCAGACAAAAATCTTTTTCCCAGTATCCTAAAATATAAAAAGCATGTGAGTCTCTGTCTTTTGTATAGCCACGGGGGTTGCAGGGCAGGGGAGGGTGCAGGAAAAAAAAATAGATGCAATGAGAATATAAATAGTTTTTTTGGGATTTACGCATTTCAAACAGGGTTAAGTTGTATGTGGCTACCAAAGCTTGACGGCTTTGTGAGTTAAAAACAAAAATTATGGCATATTCTTTTATTTCAAGTGAAAAGTTTTCATCTAAAATTCGGTAGCAGTTAGGAAATTATGGCTCATTTTTACCTCCTGGAAGCTTGGAATACTGTTTTCTCTGGAAAATGCTTTGCTATTTTATCAGTTGCTTTAAAATGATGAAATGCATGTTTGGAGTTCTCTGGTGGGTAAACCGTTGATTCATTTTGAAATACCTAAGCCATTTATGTTTTTGTTTTGAAAAATGAAATTCAAAAATACTAAATTGGTTCACATTTTGTTAAATGTTCTGAACCCTTCTGGTTGTCTTGTTGGTGTTGTTTCAATTGTATTATGACAAAATTAGATTGCTTTGGGCACTTGTACTCATTAATATTCATCCTCATTATCCTTGAGCTGTCACAGGAAAATAGTGATATTTGGGAAAGGTCTGTATAAAGAAAGAAGGAATCTGATGGTGCAGAATTGGACATCTAACCTCACAGCAACTTAGAACCACCATTTTCTTTTGCAGAACCTTTGCTCAAAACCGAAGGGCAAAATAATAAAGGTTCTTTTTAATGATTTATCTATATATCTGTCTGTGTAGATAAAGATAAATATATAGATACACATGAGTGACAAGTGAAATACATGCCTTTTGTCTCCACTTTGTTCTATGATTAGTTGGTTGTGAATCACTTCTTCAGGAATACTTTATAGAAGTGAATTCCATTCATCTGATTAAAGAACAAGTTGGCCTTTTTATGAACTGTCATTTTTGACTTGAATCTGGTACTGTTTTTTGGTGGCTTTCAGGCCACAGAAATAAACCACTTTTGTTTGCAAATGAGATAGAACTTAATGAGGTTTGAGTGTTTCCTGGATTTGAGCTTCTTCAGTACTGCACCCCAGGTGATCTTAGGAAAGAAACCATCCACTGTGGGTACTTCTGGCTTCTGTCCAGAGAAGATTATCAGCTTTGGTCCAAAAATTGATTTAAAAGTAGTTTACTTCTTTTTCTCCAATAAAATATTTGCCGTAATTTAATGTCTTTAATATCAACATTTTCTTCATTTCCTATGGTAGCCAGGACAAATGAAGTATTTCAGATCTTTCAAAAACTCTTAGGATGAAAGGTAGGAATTTGGACTTAGGTTTTTAAAATAGTGTGTATGTAAAAGTGCAAAGAATGGGGCCCTGGCTTTCTCTTCTCAGAGTGTTCCACAGTAGCAACATGAAGACAATCCAGGTACACAAGTTTGTATGTGCCTTAGTCTGTGTGTCCAAAGAGGCCCCTTACTTAGGTCATATGAACATAAGTTATACACTTGAAATTCACTACTGAAAAACAATGTATTTAGTTCGAGTTCTGCCACCCCAAAAAAATCAACGAGTAATTCAACTGACTTGCAGTTTTACAATATTTTTATAGACTTCTTTCAATGTAGATGCTTTTGGACATACTCATTTGTTTCCTAACCTAATGTGATATTGTGCTATTTTTAAGGGGCTTTTAAAAAATACGCTGTGTTGGGTTTTGCCTTGAAAATAGGCTTTATTTCTTTTTTGCCTCATGGCCACAAAAAAAGGATGTCCATGATCAATGATCTGTGAATTTCTTTTCTGTAAACAAAAAGAGCATGTAACTGCTTTCTAATTGTTTTGGAGAATGTGATAGACATTAGTATTATTATTATTGGCTTGGAGCATTTTCCTTAATATGTTGGTAACTACTTTTGTCAGTGAATATTAGTGTAGCCACTGTTCGACACAGAGCACCATCAGAAAGCTACTGAAGTGGTGCTGCAAAGTGCAGACATCTTCAGATCTTTACTCAAGTCTGTGCAGAGAGGTCTTTCTTGGTCTCCTTCTCTACTTTTTAGCCTGTCTCCCTCTTCTCACTGTAACACTTCATATTCCCCTTCCCTGCTGTATTATTTTTCTCTTTTAGCATTCATAGTTATCTAACTTTCTGTATTTTTTCTCTTTATCTTGTTTAGTGTCTGTCTTCCCACTAGAATGTAAGCTTCATGAGGACAGGGATTAGTGTCTGTTTTGTTCACTGCATCTCTAGGGCTTACAACATTGTAGGTACTCAGTAAATATTTGTTAAATCAATGTGAAATGTGTCATTTATCCTTAAGGAATTAACCTTCATGGTAGAAGTATAACAACCACCTATATCCTACTTTTCATCCACATCATAACTATTATGTGAATACCTTGGAAGTAAAGCAAAATAAGCACAATTAACTAAAGAGACACTTTATATTGAAACTGTTGTTATGGGTTTCTGGAATTAATACTCTGAAATTGGCTCCCTCTAGGAAGGCTTGTGAAGAGAGTAGTGTTGAACAGACATGACAGTTTCCAAGAAAGCATAGTTGGCTAAGAGGAGTAGGATTTTCCAAGCAAAGAGTGTGACAGTGGAGATGGCTGGGGCTAAGTCAGACAGAATGTGTTCAAACCTGTTTTTCTCTGACCTGAGATTGCGGAGGGAATATTGGGAAGGTATAGTTACCTGGTGAGGAGAGCCAGTTTTGTGAAGAATCAAGAATGAGGAGATTTAATTTGTTATGCAGATGTCTGGGAACCACAGCAGATTATCAGGAGAGCAAAATTGTTAGTCAAAATTACATCGTTAGAAGGTAATCCTTAAGTTTGTAGATTTCTAGAATGTAAGGAAGCTCTCAGAGGTGCCATAAGGTGAGTATGGCCTAAGGATGTGGCTATGGCAATGTAGCAAAATGGACAACTATGAAAAATGTCTAGAGAAAAGTGCAACATAGTTTATCAACGGTGCCCAAACGAATAGGAAGGATGAGAACTTTTTCAAGCTACAGATTTCAGTAGTTTTGCTGCTAGAAATGCTTTAAGGAAAACTGTTAAAAAGATTAGGAATGGGATTATAGATAATGGGCTCCTAAATTTTGCAAGTGGGACCATCATAGAAAGCTCTCCTATAGGTATTGAGAAATCGAGATACCACGTAAGTTTCAAGAAGCAGGTTTTTTTTTTCTTTTTGGTCAAAACTAATGACAAATTCTGTCCCCTTGTTTGTATATTTTAACTTAGTGAGACAGGAAACATTTATTCTATAGAAGACTTCTAAAATGTAGTTTAAACAAGTTGACACATGCTTACTGGTTAATGAAATGTGCATCAACCCACACCAAACACCACTAATTTGACATGAACTAACAATTGACTTTTCTTACTCACTGTCAAAAGTATATCATTCTGCCTTAACTTACGCTTTACCTTCTAAATAATATTTAATCTTTTAAAGTAGGTTTTTCTGCTATGTTTTCCTTGCATATGTCTTAAATTTCTTCTTTCATCTTTGCTCACTGAAGAGCATTTTCTCCCACATTCTAGTGATACCAGGGTTTGTAAGCCTAGAGCACCACCCTTCATTCTATCTAGCAGCAGTTGAGAATAATAACAGCCATATTTCCATATATGGAGCTCCTCCAAAGGCCTAGCCTGCATTAAGCTTGTTAATTCTTACCACAGCCTAGGTATTACTTTCGTTTTACAAGTGAGCAAACTGAGGCTAGAAAAGAGGAAATGACTTCACACATGTTATGTAGCAAGTACTTGACAGAGCTAGGATTCAAGCCCCCTGATCTGTTTGATTCTAAAGCCCGCACGTTTTCCACCACAGGGCACACAGTCCCAAACCATTTTACTTAAACACAGTTTGTGTGTGTGTGTGTGTGTGTGTGTGTGTGTGTGTGTGTGTGTGTGTGTTTATTGTTTTTTTGATGTACCTCTTTGAGCCACCCATGCATTTTTGGAGTTTCTTGCTAATTTTAATTTTTTGTAATTATGTTTCTCTATTTAGATTTTTAAATCCATGAGGCGTAAACTTTAAAGTTTCATGCCTTATATTAATCCTTTATAGTCCACCAAAAATGAAACTTTTTTCTTCCTTTTTTGGAGTGGACATGTAGTCACTGCCTTTTTGGAGAATGCTTCTTTAGTTTGAAGCTTTCTTTATTGGACTAAAATTACTTTCCAATTAAAATTTAACTCAGCAAATACTTACTGAATACTTGCCATGTGCTAGCTAAAGATAAACAGTGTCTTGAGGGCATGACAGTGAATGAGATACCTGGCCTTAAGGAGCTCTTTTATATTCTAGGTCAACAGAAAAACATGTAAATAGTATCTATAATCACTGCCCCAAGATGATACTCCCAGTGCCCAAGGCCTTATTGTACATTTCATTTAACTAAGTGTGTTAAAATCAAATTCTAAATGTAGAATTTTTCCTAGGTATGCCTTGCAATAGCTCATTATTCCCAGCCAACAGACCTCCAGCTACTCTTTGCATTTGAATATGTTGGGAAAAAATACCACAATTCAGGTAAATATGAAAATATTAAATATTGTGACTAATTTTACATGTGTAAATTTTACTCTTATGTTTACCGGAAGCCTCCAAGTACATGAGCTTTAATGATTGTAGAATTACTAGCTTCATACCTTAGAGAAGTAAGCACTACATGCTAAAAGAGCCAATAGTTTGTCAGATTATTTCTTGACAAGTTACCAGGAAGAACCTTTAATGCTATGAATATGGGCTTATAAGTTATGTCAGATATTTAATCTCCAGTCATTGGCTTGTATTTTATGATGAAGAATATATAACCCACCCTTTTTAATTGATAGCTTGAGTTAAAGTAATCTTATCTTTTAAGAAAACTGGCAGAAAACTAAAAGATATATTAAAAGCATAATCTTTTCTGGCAAGGTGTGATTTCATGCGAAAGCTAAAGTGATTAAAAACTTTTTGTAGACTTCATTAAGATTCTCAGAATACTGAGTTTCTATTTCTGAGTAATACTGATGAAAGGAAGATGAGCATTTTTCCAAGGACAAGTATATTCTAGACAGCTTTTGTGAAAGTAAATAGTTTTGTCTATATATCTGACAGTCATGACATGACCAAGGAAGATTCCAGATGATCATGCAATTCTGTACATTCTGTTTCGTACAAATGTAATTTTAATAAACAATTTTTAAAAATCTCTTAAAAGGAGAGAGAAAAACAAAGAGCCATGTCTCCTGTTAGCCCCATTGTCAGTTAGTGACTGCACGTCAGTTAACTGAGCGAAGCCTGTGTTCTTTTATTTAAGCAAGAAAAATAAATCAGCTGTGTATTTATAATGAAAAATCCATTCACCCAGCATGGTCTGGGCCATACAAATTATTAATTGTGCTGAAATTTTATATTTTGTTACCACGAAACATATGGTAGTAATTTAAATAACTGGCATAATAAAAGTATATTCCAGCAACACTATATTGTAAATACATTAAAATGTTATCAGTGTATGGTATCTGAAGATGCATGTGTATAAGTAAATTTTCCTTAGTTTAAAAGATACCTACCTTTCTGTTAAGCACTGAGAGGACCAAAAAAAAAAAAAAAAGAAAATACTGTAGAGATAATATATGAAAATAATGCTTTGCAGAGCAGCTTTTATCATACAGTATTATATTTATAGAAATTGTATAACAAAAGTATTTGTAACTTAATTTTTCTTATCGATATATACATAATTGTAACTGAGGCTTAAGCAATACAATTATTTTTTGAAGTTTATTAATATTAAGTAAATTCACTTACTGTCTAAAAATAAAGTATACAGATCCTGCACTATTAGGTAAACACTCCTTGGGATCATCATCAAGCTACAGAACAGTGATCAAGGTTATCTTCAATAAGATCCTCACCCAGAGTTGCAAGAGTTGTAGGAGTGAGTCTTTGATTCCTGCTCAACTGTTCATGATACAGACCAGTTCTTCATGCTGCTATTTTTCTGATAGAAATGATTCATTTCAGTTTACAGATCCATAACTTCTACAGTAATGTAGTGACTTGGGCTCAGCAAAGACAGTAAACTTCATTATACAGTTGGTAACCTGATGCCTGCTTCAGTTACTTTCCACATTTTTCTTCATTCATACCTTGTGGGCATCTCTGGTTTACAGTACTTTAGTTTATCCACCCACAGGTCTTCTACTACTGGAATTTTAAAATCTACATCATTCAGTTCCTCTATTTCTTCTTATATAGCTTATTGATAAAATTTGATGATTAATACTGAAAATATTCAGGGATGCTTTTTTATATTACATCCTTCAGACTCCTCCTTTGACAAGTACTTCATAAACATAACACTGGCCATAGTTTTGTTAAGATTCCTCGTAGGGTAACATCCTTTAATATCCTTCCATGCTGTTACAGAAGCATAAATACTGCATCTTTAAGATCAAAAGGAGCCTGAAATTTCCACACACTGCAGTCAGAATTCATTAATTTGTGAGTGAAAGATGCCCACTCATCCACTCTTGAACTTCTGGATGACACCTTGATTCATTGGCTGGATTAAAGAAGTCCTTTTTGCAGGCAGGTAGGTGACAAAGCTGTTTGCACAAATAAGATCCAAAGTTGGAGGAGCTCCCCTGCAGTTATCTGAGAAAATGATATTTTAGCTGGCCTTAGTCACTCAGGTTTTCATTCATATTCAGTATCACATGAGGAAAAGCCATCTCTGAAAGGTCCTGCAGTCATCCCAACACTTCTGTGAATATCCTGGAGTAAAGTAAGATGTGTAGCACCCAGGCTTTGGAACATCGCTTTGCACAAACACCCCAGGAGATACTACTAGCACAAACAAGAACAATGATTCTGTTTTTTCTCTTTTAACTTTAAAGAAACCATGAGGACTCTGTTTTCATCAGTCAGATTATTATTGGGCAAATAACGTCAAAAAAGTACAGATTCATCTTTCTTATAGAATTGATAAGATGTCAGATTATGCTTCTGGACCAAAAATATTGAAAGTTTCATGAAGTTATCTGCAGCCTAGTGTCAGCAACTGCTTCATGACAGACATCCTGCTTACAGATGCTGTGATGTAATCTGAAGTTGTAATGAAATTTCACACAGAAGTTGTACATTTTCAGTGACATTTAATTTTATCCTTTTTATTAACATAGATCTTGTTATTAGATTTTCCTTAAAATGCCTATTTGAAAAACACAAGGTACACAATCCATTTGAAACAGTATAGGAATTTTTAAACTTTGTTGCTTAAGATTCTCAGAATAGCTATAAATGATTGTTGAATATTGGTGGTTCCAGCCAGCTGTATACATCAGGATTACTGGAGGAACCTTTAGAAATGCAGCCATGTTGGCTCCAGCACAGGTCAGAATCTCCCAGTTAAGAACCACTTTGTTGACTCATGCTTTTG
Organism: Gorilla gorilla gorilla; assembly: GCF_029281585.2. Classification (NCBI taxonomy): domain Eukaryota; kingdom Metazoa; phylum Chordata; class Mammalia; order Primates; family Hominidae; genus Gorilla; species Gorilla gorilla. The sequence goes on from NC_073240.2 coordinate 32,788,289, forward strand.
AACTGATTAATACTCACAGTCCTCTTTTTACCTTATTCCTTTGTGACTTCTAATTTCTGCAGTATCATCAGAGTGATGGGCTTTCTTTTCATATATTGATGACTTGTATTTTCTGTTGCTTGAAGCCATTCTAGATATCAATTGGCCAATTCAGTGGAAATTATCTAAAATAACCCCAATAGTATAGGATTAGACTTTTGTACTGTCACAGAAGATAGCCAAGGTCAGGAGCATATAATATCTATTTCACTCTTAGTCTGCTGTGGAGGCATGTCATAAAACCTCAGTCAGGTAGCGGTCAGCGGAGCCAGGTCTCCCTGAGATGACCCACCTTCCACTGTTGGTCCAGCTCCTCATAGCGATCCACTCACAGAGCAGGCCACTGCCATATCAGGTCTTTTGAACTTTGGAAAGCATTCAAATTTCTGGACTATAAAACCAGATTGAGTATACATTACACATTCTGTAATGAGCTCTAACTGAAGATGATATAGAACATATAAAAGACCTAGTCCCAGTTGTTTAGAAAAGTACAGGATTTGAACAAGAGAAATGGAAAAAATAACAACCAATAGAGGATCTCACTTTATGCTTAGAAAATATAGATGTTCTCATTTTATGTTTAGAAAATTTTGTGTAAGTTAGATCTTGAAACAAAATTTGGCCAGAGAAACAATCTCATAAACAACAGCACATTCTTAGCCTAGCTTATTAAAGTCTGCAACCCAAAACACTAAAAAGTATTCAGTGCTGCTAGACTCAGTCACCAAACTGTTTTACGTAACTGTTAAAATTTTGAGTGTGTTTTTTATAATTCTTTTTTGGTGGTGGTGGTTTTATTGTTTGGCTAGGACTGCTGGTTCAGTGTTGAATAGCAGTAATATTAGCAGGCATCATTTCACTTCCCGCTTTTAATGAAGATGCTCTTAGCTATGTCTTTTTGATAAACACCCTCTATCCAGTTAAGGAAATTCCCTTTTATTCCAAACTTGCTAACGTTGGGTTTTTTTTTTTTTAAGTCATAAACAGGTATCTATCATATGTTTTTCTGCACTTACAGAGCTAGTCATTCATATAGCCTTTTTCGTCTTTAATGTAGTCATATGATGAATTACTTAGATTTTCTAATATTGAATAGCTTTCTTTGTTTTGGTGCACTGGAACACTGTATAGAGTGGGCTTTGCCAAAAATTCCATATGCAGGTTTTGTGTTCTGGAGAGATCATAACTCCTAAGTCTTCCTTCTCACAGACACGCTTTTTAGTTGTGTTACTCCAGAGAAGGCCCTGAGATGGAGTGGGACTCTAGGATGTGGGCTTAGAATGAGCATTTTACTATCTATCTATCTATCTATCTGTCTATCTATCTATCTGTCTATCTATCTGTCTATTTATTTTTGAGACAGAGTCTCGCTGTGTCGCCCAGGCTGGAGTGCACTGGTACGATCTCAGCTCACTGCAAGCTCTGCCTCCGAGGTTCACACCATTCTCCTGCCTCAGCCTCCTGAGTAGCTGGGACTACAGGCACGTGCCGCCACACCCGGCTTATTTTTTTTTTTTAGTATTTTTAATAGAGACAGGGTTTTACCGTGTTAGCCAAGATGGTCTCGATCTCCTGACCTTGTGATCCGCCTACCTCGGCCTCCCAAAGTGTTGGGATTACAGGCATGAGCCACCGCGCCCAGCAACATTTTACTTTTTAATGAGCTTTGTTAAAATCAGAATCACTGGATAATTCTGATACCACTTAAGAGGAGTCCAAATTCCTAACATAGCCCCTCCGTAATCTGGAGCAGCACCGTCCAGTGATGGAAGTAGGGCAGCCACTAAAGCCACTAGCCACATGTGGCTGTTAAGTACTTGAAATGTGGCTAGTGCAATTGATGGACTGAATTTTTAATTTTATTTAATTTTCATTTCAGTTTGAATTTAAATGGGCTTGTGTGGCTAGAAGTTACTTTTTTGGGAAACATACTAGAGTCTAGGCCCTATTTAATTTCCCACCTCTCTTCCACCACCTCTTGAATCCCTATGCTCTAGCTGTATTTAGTTACTTGATGTTACACAGTTACACCATCTTTTTAAAGTTCTTCTCTGTCTAGCATGCCTACCTCCTCCTCACCAGCTACCTGGCAACTTTTGACTTGTTCCTTAGAACTCTCTTTAGTTGTGGTCAAGTCATGAAGCTTTTCCTGCCCCAGCCTCTCTCTGCAGCGAGAGTTAGGGGCCTTCTCTTTTGCATCCTCATTGCACTCAGACATCTGGTACTCTGTGATTATCACACTTATTAATGCTTTCAAGATAGAGATACAATCTTAATCATCTTTTTGCTCTCAGGCATTAGCACATGGGGAGTTCTCAGAAAATACCTGTCTTATACCAGGAATTAATGAATAATCAGTAGGAATGGGCATGACATGTTCATGGGACATTGGAGGGTAGTGCATGGCTGCAGAGGAAAATGGGAAATGAAGGTCAGATAAGTTACGTGAGGGATCTCTAAGGCCAAGAGAAGCCATTTAGGTTTGCTTGATTTGGTTGGAAAATGAGCTTATTGAAAGTTTAAGGCAAGGGACTAGCATCATGAACACATCTTTTTAGGGAAGTGTGTCTTGTGGTAAGCTGCTGGCTGGTTTAAATGCAGCAGAATATTCCATTGGGGATGCCAGCTGGGAGACTTGCCACAGTTGCAGCCTGCAGCAGAAAGACCCTGGGCCAGAATGGGTTGTGCCATCTGTCACCAGATATTGCCAAGGTAGATCTGGCTGACTTGTGGGACAGCTTGTTTCTCAATAATCACTTTGCAGGCACTCTTGAGGCTGTGAGCATGCTCCCAGAAGATAGCATTACTTCTCTCTCAGAGCAGGCTCCTTTCTAAGGAAATGCAAGTCTAGGCCTGCCCTGCTGTAATCTTCATGTGGAAACAGCACTCTAGCAAAGCACAAGGAACCTGATGAGCTTTTCAAAGGAAAATCGAGTAGATACAGGAAACCAAGAATTTTCTAATGAGCAGATAGAAAAGAGCAGGTAGGTGAGAAGTTGGTATTAGAAAAATTAAAGATTTGAAGGGCTTCAGGACAGAGATGATTGTTGGATGTTTCATTTTTCCAGGCAAAATATGTGGAGCAAATAATCAAATGACATGGACTTACCCCACAATTAGGGACGGAGATGAGGAAGGGTTAGGAATAGTTTCTGTTAGAATGGTAGGGATGGAAGACAATTGAAAATTAAAGAGAAAATAAATGGAGAGGAAATCTAGGCAGCAGCCATTCTTCATTCTGGGGGAAGGTGGTCAGGAAAAGGAAGGAAGAAAAATGTATAGCATAGTAGCTAGAGTGGTCCAGCGTGATCAAAGTGTTTTCAATATCATGTTGACTGACCTGTTTACGTTTGAAGGCAGAGAAGATAGAGCCAGTAGAAGGAGAGAAAAATCAAAGCTGTTTTACGGAGTTGTGAAAGAGCTGGATAAGGAAAAGACTAAATGAGTTATTTTTAGGCCAGGCGTGGTGGCTCATGCCTGTAATCCCAGCACTTTGGGAGGCCAAGGCAGGTGGGGCACCTGAGGTCAGGAGTTCAAGAGCAGCCTGGCCAACATGGTGAAACCCTGTCTCTATTAAAAATACAAAAATTAGCTGGACATGGTGCATGGTGGCAGGTGCCTGTAATCCCAGCTACTCAAGAGGCTGAGGCAGGAGAATAGCTTGAACCCGGGGGGCAGAGGTTGCAGTCAGCCGAGATCATGCCAGTGCATTCCAGCCTGGGCGACAGAACGAGACTCCGTCAAAAAAAAAGAAAAGTTATTTTTAAATGGAAAGGGCAAGACAGTTCTTGGAGAGACTTGGAAGGTGAAGCAGGTTAGAGACAGCACATCAGAGTATGCATGTGACAGGAGGCTCAGAGAAGAGGGAATGCTGGGGAAAATGTGACTGTTAAAATTCATAATGTTGCTTTTTCCTACAGCAAACAAAATTAATGGAATTCCCTCAGGAGATGGAGGAGGAGGTAATGGAGCTGGTGGTGGCAGCAGCCAGAAAACTCCACTCTTTGAAACTTACTCGGATTGGGACAGAGAAATCAAGAGGACAGGTGCTTCTGGGTGGAGAGTTTGTTCTATTAACGAGGGTTACATGATATCCACTTGGTAAGTACAATTTTAGCAATGTTATATATGGCTGGAAGTCACTTCCCTATGAATAATCATCCAACTCTTGTTGTCATTGATGACTTTCGAGTTGTGGTTAATGGAATATTTGTTTTTAATAATGTTTTAATAAATATTTTATTTTAAAGATCAAGGCTTATTAATATAAATTACGGTGTCCCTTAAAAGAAGTTGATAGTAATTCCTTAATGTCATCAGTAGTCAGTGTTTATTGCATTATATCTTGTAACTGGTGTTTTACAGTTGGTTTGTTCATATCAGGATCTAAAGTCTTCACATTGAATTTGCTTAATATGTCTCTTAGGCCTTTAAATCTACAACAGTCTCCTCCCACCTCTTTTTTACCTACTATTTGTTGACAAACCAGGTCATTTGTTCCCTAGAATTTTCCACATTGTAGATATTGCTGGTTTTATCCCCAGGGTGTCCCGTAGTGTGTTCCTCTGTCTCTAATATTTCCTTTAAAATGTTAGCAACAGAGGCTTAATTGGATTCAGGTTCAGTACTTTTGGCAAGAATGTTTCATTAGGTGGTTCTGTGTTCTCCTGTGGAGTCACATCCCATCTCAGGCTGGCTGGCTGTGTCTCTTATTGTAATCCTGACGACCAGTGGGCTTAGAGGGTGTCAACCTGATCCACTCAGTAAAAGTTCCCCTCTTATATCATGGTTTGAGCTCCCAAAAATAGTTTTGCACTGGGAGGGAGGATCATTGCTCAGATCATTATTTCACTAAGGATTGCGATTGTTCACCTTCTAATTCTATCGTCTTTCTGCTTTTATCGAACTTTTCTCTCACCAGCTCTTTAGTGCCCTGTAACACAGTTCATACAAGAAAAGCAATATAAATATCTACATTTTCTCCTTTACTTAACATTTTTCCAAATAGTGAGCTGGTTCCCTAGGGGATCTTCTAGAAGTGACTAGGAATTTGTTTTTTTAATTTGTTTAATGTCATTTAGTTATTATGAATTTTTTGGAATGCCTTATTTTAAGGTCATTGAAGTCCTCATTAGTTCACGCACATAAGCAGCTTTTTAGAAAAAGGAATAAAAACACTACTGTGTTATTACTGGTTAATCCAGTACCAGGAACTTCTAGTACGGTTCTAGAAAGGTGCTTTGCAGCATGTAGCTTGTATCTTTTGCTTCCCCTGGAATTTAAGCTTCACGGCCAGCACACTCTGGTATATGTGCTGAGAAACATGTGATGGGGCTGCCCAGCCACGTCGGGGAAAGAAGGAAGATGTCTTGAGGTGCAGTGAGCTTGCCCACTAGTAATTATTGTCTGATCAGTGTCCTAGAGTCTGACTGTGCCTTTTAGGCATGGGGAAGGGTAGAAGAGGGACTTAAGAAGAGAGCTAAAGCTCCTGGTAGATTTGTGGGGTTTTCTTTTGTTTGCCTGGTGTCCTTAACCATAGCCTGTCAAGAGAACAAAGGTGGATATATTTTTCAGTGAACACATACATGTTTAATAGTCATTCTGGAAAATATTTCTAATACCTTCTTTGGAATTTTCTCATGCTATAAATTTAGATTTTTAAGAATTGGTCATATCGCACATATTTTAGACTAAGATGTGTAGGATCGTCACTGCCCCCCCATGGTGCCCACCATGTGGCTACTAAGTGGGGTGCACATTAAATGCGGACAACTGTGCTTAATTATTTATAGGGTCTGCAGGAGCACACTATTCCTGCTTTTAGCACAGCACTCATATAATTTTTTTTTTCCCCTCCAGCCTTCCAGAATACATTGTAGTGCCAAGTTCTTTAGCAGACCAAGATCTAAAGATCTTTTCCCATTCTTTTATTGGGAGAAGGATGCCAGTAAGTGATTTCTGTTGGATTTTATGAATGCTGACGTCCATTGTTTCTACACAGTGAAGTAAGGATTCTGCCTCTCCCCTAGCTCTGGTGCTGGAGCCACTCTAACGGCAGTGCTCTTGTGCGAATGGCCCTCATCAAAGACGTGCTGCAGCAGAGGAAGATTGACCAGAGGTAATTGAGAAATGGTCATTGTCACTTTAGATAGTTTTACTTGTTGTGTAACTACAGTGAGTTCCCTACTAATTGAAAATAACAAAATGCATAGTCTTACTAATTAGTTAGCACCATGTTTTATATAAGAATTGCCATTTTGAAAAGAATGTGATAATATTAAAATTAACTGACATTGGAGTTACACTAAATATAATTTAATTATTTGGTTTGTAAGACACTTGTGGATCTTACATTGCTGACATCTTGCTATAGCATTTCCTATAACATACTTTCAAAGTGCAGTGATATCCAGTTGAGACACTTCAGGATAAATCAAACTTTTCTTGTAGTTTGATGTGTCTTATTTAGGTCTACACATTTGCAATAGCTAGAACAGTGGTTTTAATTAGCCACCACAGACGAGTCTGGCATCATCTGCTGTGGTCATTAGTAACCTCCACGTCATTAAAGTAGGAGGCCTTTCTCAGTTGTGCTCATAGCAGCGAGCAATACTATTGATCACTCTCTCCTTAAACCCGCCTGGGCCGTCGGCCTCTGCTCCTCTCCACTCTCCTGAAGCTCCTCTTCCTCACTGGCACTCCGTGCCTTCTGCAGACCCATCCTCTTCTCTCCAGACATTACACAGATTCTAAGGCCGCTTCCTCATGTTCTGTATTCTTTTCCTAAAGAAGTTTCCCCAAGAATGTGGCTTTAGTGACCAACACATTTATATCTTCAGTCTACCTGACTTCTACATGGAGGTCTCAAAGGCCCGTTAAACTCATTATGTCCAAAACCAAACTCAAGGATATGGCCTCCATGCCCTCCCCCAGCCTGCTCTTAGAAACCGGGGGGTCATCCTGGATGCCTTCCTCTTTCTTTCCCTTCCCCATCACCAATCCCTCCTCAGATTTTCTCACTTCACTTTTCAGACACCTTGCAAACCCATGTGCTTCCACAAACCCAGCTCCACCTCTGCCTGTGTGTTATAAGTGCTATCATTTCCTTCTTCCATGTCTCCTCTCCCCCTGGGCTCCAGCCCCCTGGACTTTCCCTGGTGTTTTCAACCTCCTGACATTGTCCAGCGCGCTTCCCTTCTGGACTGCCTTCTTTGCACTCATCTGGGAACACTCTCCACGCTTACCCACTTGGCACTCCTTGTTTCTTTTTTTTTTGAGACAGAGTCTCACTCTGTCACCCATGCTGGAGTGCAGTGGTACGATCTCGGCTCCCGGGTTCAAGTGATTATCATGCCTCAGCCTCCTGAGTAGCTGGGATTACAGGCACCCACCACCACATCCAGCTGATTTTTGTATTTTTAATAGAGACAAGGTTTCACCATGTCGGCCAGGCTGGTCTCGAACTCCTGACCTCAGGTGATCCACCCGCCTCGGCCTACCGAAGTGCTGGGATTACAGGCGTGAGCCACCGCACCTGGCTCACTCATTCTTTATATCTCAATTCAAACATCATTTCCTCAAGATAAGCCTTCTCTCACCTCTAAAGTTTGATCAGACCTCAAAAGTCTATGTTCTTAGAGCTCCTGAGTTTTTAACATTTATTTCAGTTTTTAATTATATATGTGTGTGTTACAGTTTGATTACCGCCTGTCGTTTTTACTCCATGAGATGAGGGACTATGTCTGTTTGGCATACCGTTATATATTTAGCACCCAGGAAGCATATATGATATTAATTCAATACTTGTTGAATAAATGAGGAGTAAATGAACAGATCTTATAAAACAGGCTTATAGAGCCTCAGAAATTGTGTATCACAGTCCTTTTTGGTACAGCCAGATTGTAGGGTTTTTCCACTGTACCGTAACTGACAGAGCCATATTCACTGAAGCAAATAACCGTCAAGTGACCCTCAAATGACCCTTCAGTTTTCTGGAAAGGAAGGTGACTATAGTTCACACGAGTCCGTATTCTCTGTGGATTTTGGTTTACCTGAACTCCATTTGGAATTAACTGTCTGCTGTGTCATACTCCAAGCCTTGTTTTCATTAGCATACATGCTGATGAAGTGCACAGTTAGGAATTTTGCTGTTAAAGGGACAATTGTAGCATTGTTGGGTGAGAGTTAGTTATAAAACCTTATAATCAGTGGCAGTTTCAGTGATTTATTAAGCTGAAAATTACTTTAATGCCTTTTGTGTTTTCAGCTATCCTATTCTTCATAAGCAGAACAGATCCTCTTTTTTGTCCAGCGTCGTCTCCTAACCTTTTTCCCTCAGGTGTGTCATCTAGCCCCACTGGCCTTCTTTAGGTTTCTCAGCACCCATGCTTGTTACCTGCCACAGGGCCCTTGTACTAGCTGCCCTCTGCCTAGAACATTTTCACCCCAGATCTTTACATTGCTTCTCTATTCATTTAGGTTTCGGCTTCAGTACCATCTTCACAGAGCAGCTGTTTTTCACCATGTGACCTAAAGTAGCCTGTAATCCCATGATTACATCATCCATGGCATTCACCACAGTCCATTTATCTTATCATCTACCCCACCCCACAAAGAATGTCAACTCCCCACTTGCTTGGGCAACACCAGTAGTAAAATTGGAATGATACAGGGAAGGTTACCATAGCCCTTGCACAAAGATGACATGCAGGTTCATGACACATTACATATTTTAATGAAATGGGAGCATATTCATGTTATTTAATTTTTAAAAATCAGTTTATCAAGCAAATGTACAGTGCCATTTTATTTTTCATGCCTACATTAAATTCCATACACATAAAGGTGCATAGAGGAAACCTAGAAAGATTGCACCAAAATTTTAGAATTCTGAGTGATTTTGTTTTTCTTATCTTTTCTAGGTGTTTTTAAACATTCCACACTAATTTATATTACTTTTTCTATTCAGGAAAAAAAAAACAACAGCAGGGTTTTGTTTTGTTTTTTTAAAGTGGTGTGGAAGTTACCCGTTGAATATAGATGGGAATCCCAGTCCTGGCTGTTTCCTTTGAAAACATCTAGAGACCCCATGGCACATATTTATAGTAGCCCATTCTCTCCTAAGAATAGAGGAAGGGTGGGAGGAATTTTGGTGAATGTCTATACTTGCAGTTCATCCTACAGCAAATCGTTAAGACTGTGGGAATAGGTGCTTTGCATTCTCTAGAGCTGGAGAATGTGCATCTGGTTTGCCATCCTTCTGTCTACATCATGTGGAAAGATGTGGGAGTGTAGGGTCTCCTTAATCTAAATGCAATGCTGCCCGCCCCCCCCCCCCCCCCCCCCCCCCGCGGCAGTGTTTCTGTTTCCTAGGCAAGTGTTCCAGTGGATGTGCTTTATTTTCTTCCATCAGAAATAAGGGAATGAGCCCGGGCGCGGTGGCTCACGCCTGTAATCCCAGCACTTTGGGAGGCCAAGGGGGGTGAATCACAAGGTCAGGAGTTTGAGACCAGCCTGGCCAACATGGTAAAACCCCGCCTCTACTAAAAATACAAAAATTTAGCCAGGTGTGGTGGCGGGTGCCTGTAATCCCAGCTACTCGGGAGGGTGAGGCAGGAGAATCGCTTGAACCCGGGAGGGGGAGGTTGCAGTGAGCCGAGATGGTGCCACTGCACTCCAGCCTGGGCGACAGTATGAGACTCCGTCTCAAAAAGAAAAAGAAGGAAATGATCTAATTTGTTCTGTGCACTGCACGTGGGGGTGGCGGTGAGGTGAATGGCAGCATTCTGTAGTAGTCAAAGCCAGGTGGGTGGGAGAAGTTGGGTGCTAAGAGGGAAACAAAGTTTACCTGTCTTCTTGATTTCACTCTCAGTTTTATGAGAATACAGAAAAATCATGCAGAGAAACCTGATGGAATAGTCTCTAAAACTAAAAAATAAGATAAGCAATGGTTCTGTCTTAAAAAAAAAAAAAAAGTAAACTCCATGAAGGCAGAGACCTTACCTGTCTCATTCCTCTCTCTATCCCCTGGTCTATAGTAAGGGTTAAATAAATATATGCTGAAATGAATGAGTAATGACTAAAGTATTTTTGTCTTTATTAGGATTTGTAATGCAATAACTAAAAGTCACCCACAGAGAAGTGATGTTTACAAATCAGATTTGGATAAGACCTTGCCTAATATTCAAGAAGTACAGGCAGCATTTGTAAAACTGAAGCAGCTATGCGTTAATGGTAATTTCATTCTTATTTCATATATATAATGAACACAGGATACAGAGTTGCATGAGATGTCAGGAAAAGTGATGTTCTTAAAAATGTAGAAATAGATATATTTAAGGAGTCTATGGAACTATTTGTACAAATTATATATTATTGTATGAGAACTTCAGAACCTCCTAAGGAATTAAGTTTAAACTACTTTTTGTTTTAGAGGGGGAAAAATGAGTGTATTAAATTTCCTTCAGATGATGAAAGGCATAGGAGAATACTTTTATAAAAGCATTTGCTGAGTAGAACACTGTATTACCTCACAGACAAACTTCTTAAGATTTTAATACATACAGTTATACTTTGAGATAGGTGACTTGACATGGGTATCAAACAGCTGTGTTATATCTGTAGCATCAGAATTCTGATATATCTGTTTGAGCAAACGTATCAGGTGGCTTTCATGTGTCCTGCGGGATGAGTCACATGAAAGCATCTTTGGTGTAATGTGGGTCCTCCTCGAGAGATCCTCTAAGTCACCAGGGAGTCAGCAAAGGCAGCCTTGCAGCAGATCTTGAGCAATGAGTGAGCACTTCCCTGGGGGAGGGCCTTGCAGGGGCGGGGCAGGGGCAAGTTGTTGAAAAAACTAGTGTCCTGAATGATTATGTGCACTCTGGGCAGGGCAGTGAGGATGCCTGTCCTCATGCAGTGGCTAGCCCTCAGGCCACGTGAGCCATGCACAGAGGCACCACTGGCAGCAGGGGTGGGGCAGGGAAGCAGGAGGGCAAGGCTTGCAGTGAGAAGGCCAAGGGCTAGGGCCTGGGCAGCTGACCTCACAGGTCAGGAGGGCCAGGATCAAGGCATAGGCTGAGCAGGGACGGCTGGAATTCTTAGCTGTTGGGAGTCAGAGTTGGTTGGACTCCAAGATTTCCCTGAAAGAGCGAGAGAGAAGATGATGGAGCCCCAGGGGAATGCTTTGTTTTGCTTTGTTACAGAATTGTAATGTCTTCTTAAATACTTATTCCATGTTATTAAAGTGAAAATGCATGATATTTACTTAAAGCTAACTTTTAAATATTAGAAACTGATGTATCTCTTTACTCTGATAGGGATCATATAAAATAAAAAGTAAAAATGTGTATGTATATAATTTATTACAGAGCCTTTTGAAGAAACTGAAGAGAAATGGTTATCTTCACTGGAAAATACTCGATGGTTAGAATATGTAAGGTTTGTACTTCTTTACTTTCTTTTCCTTTAACTTTTTATTTTGAGATAACTACAGACTCACTGGAGGTACAAAAATAGCACAGAGGGCCATGTACTTACTCTTCATCCAACTTCCCCCAATAGTAACATCTCGTAACTAGAGTACAGCATCCAAACCAGGAAGCTGACACTGGGACACTGGATAGCTCTTACTCACCAGTTCATACATGCTCTCGTCTGTGTGCATGCCCTTAGCACAGCTGTGCGATTTTATCACGTGTGTAGGTTCACGTAACCACCACCACAGGAAGATACAGACCTGTTCCATGACAAGGCTCCCCTGTGCTAGCCTTCTTATAGGTGCACCCTCATCGCCATCTGTGTCTGTTGGCTACCACTAATCTCTTCTCAATCTCTATAGTTTTGTCATAAGTCAACCCCTTCCTTTTTATAAAGGGTTTATGAATTTCCCTGATGAAAAAGTACAAAATGAGGCCAGGCGTGGTGGCTCATGCCTGTTATCCCAGCACTTTGGGAGGCCAAGGCGGGTGGCTCACCTGAGGTCAGGAGTTCGAGACCAGCCTGGCCAACATGGTGAAACCTTGTCTCTACTAAAAATACAAAAATTAGCTGGCACGCACCTGTAGTCCCAGCTACTCAGGAGGCTGAGGCAGGAGAATCACTTGAACCTGGGAGGCAGAGGTTGCATTGAGCCAAGATCACGCCACTGCGCTGCAGCCTGGGCGATAGAGCAAGTCTCCATCTCAAAAAAAAAACTTTACAAAGTGGGGCCGGTTGTGGTAGCTCATGCCAGTAATTCCAAAGCTCTGGGGAGGAGGATCACTTGAGGCCAGTAGTTCACAACCAGCCTGAGCGACATAGTGAGACCCCATCTCCACAAAAAAGTTGGAAACTAGCCAGGCATGGTGGCATGTGCCTGTTGTCCTAGGGAGCCTGAGGCAGGAGGATCACTTGAGGCCAGGAGTTCACAACCAGCCGAGGAACATAGTAAGATGCCCATCTCCACAAAATAATTTTAAAACTAGGCAGGCATGGTGGCTCGTGCCTGTGGTCCTAGCTGCTCAGGAGGTGGAGGCAGGAGGATCACTTGAGGCCAGGAGTTCAGGGTTACAATGAGCTGTGATATGCCACTGCACTGTAGTGTGGGTGACAAAATGAGAGCCTGTCTCTTAAAAAGAAAACAAAAATTACAAAATATACTCCTCTGAGAAATCGTATAAGTAACTAAAGAAACTTTACGGTAATGCAAAAGCTATGTGCATTCAGTAGAAAGCAGTCAATCCTCTCTTGTGATGCTGAGTAGCAGCAGGGAGCCACAGCTGCCAGTCAGCCACACAGTCTCAGTTTAGGGTATTTTCAGCTTACAGTGGGTTATCATGGGTCATGAGTTATGGGAATATCATGAGTCAGAGAGCATCTGTAAAGTGAGAAATTAGATTTGCTTGATTTCAAGTACTTTATGTATTTGTAGTGGAAATTTGATTTTTAACACTACTTTTCCTTTTCTCTCTTCAGGGCATTCCTTAAGCATTCAGCAGAACTTGTATACATGCTAGAAAGCAAACATCTCTCTGTAGTCCTACAAGGTAACTAAAGTAACTCCTGAAAGCACCATGACCACCATGCCAGCCAGCCTTGGTTTACTGCTTGTCCCCATTCAAGTAAATCACATCAGTTTTAGCTATTTCTTATTTACTACAGTACCATCAAATACATTACAGATTTTGCACATCATTTGAATAAAACAGTGGCACAGGCTGGGCGCAGTGGCTGAAGCCTGTAATCCCAGACTTTGGGAGGTTGAGGCGGGCGGATCACTTGAGGTCAGAAGTTCGAGATCAGCCTGGCCAACATGGTGAAACCTTGTCTCTACTAAAAATACAAAAATCAGTCAGGAGTGGTGGTGCGCGCCTGTAGTCTCAGCTACTCGGGAGGCTGAGGCAGGAGTATCACTTGAACCTAGGAGGCGGAGGTTGCAGTGAGCAGAGATTGCACCACTGCACTCCAGCCTGGGCAACACAGCAAGACTCAAAAAAAAAAATAAAAACCAGTGGCACAAGGACTGCAAATAGAAGAATAGAAAGTAGTCCAGTTTTTACCCTTTATTAAATTATCCTTCCTATTTTATGGGAAGGGTGGGTCCCATCCCCTAATGGATTAATACTTAGTGTTAATTTTGACAGGGCATTCTCTCTGTAATTTTGCTGTCTAATTTGTACAAATTTGTTTTACTTTAAATACCTTCTGGCTCATGCTAGATTATGACTCTAAGGAAGCAGTTTGAGATGAAGAAATTTAGACTGAACTGCTGAATAGCTAGTAATGTAATATTTGGTAGGAATAAACGGTGATGTAAAAGTCTTTCAGTTAAGCAAAGGATAATTACATATTAAACAACTTACAGCTAATAGAATTTTTAAGTTTGCAGATAAAGTTTAATAGACTAAAAACTACCTTCGTATAATACAGTAGTAGGCCCTTTGTACCCATGGGTTCCCCATCTGTGGTCAACCAACCCAGGACTGAAAATATTGGGGGGGGGGGGGAGCTTTGGCCATAATGAACACGAACACTTTTTTTTCCTTGTCATTATTCTCTAAACAGTATAGTATAACAACTGTTTACATAGCATTTACATTGTATTAGGTGTTATAAGTAATCTAGAGGTAACTTAAAGTGTACAGGAGGATGTGCATAGGTTATATGCAAATATTAACATCATTTTATATCCAGGACTTAAGCATTTGTGGATCTTGGTATCCAAGGGAGGCCCTGGAATGAGTTCCTCATGGATACTGAGGGAAGACTATATACTCATGTTGCATAGTATATGAATACAAAATGTTGCTTAAGCTTGCAGAAGTACTTTTTTTTTTTTTTGAGATGGAGTTTCGCTCCTGTCACCTAGGCTGGAATGCAATGGAACGATCTCAGCTCACTGCAACCTCCACCTCCTGGGTTCAAGCGATTCTCCTGCTTCAGCCTCCCAAGTAGCTGGGATTACAAGCATGCACCACCACGCCTGGCTAATTTTTGTATTTTTACTAGAGATGGGGTTTCACCTTGTTGGCCAGGCTGCTCTCGAACTCCTGACCTCAGGTGGTCTGCCCACCTCGACCTCCCAAAGTGTTAGGATTATAGGCGTGAGCCACCGTGCCTGGCCAGGCTTGCAGAAGTACATTTAACAACTGCCAAACTTGATTGACTTTAACAAGGCAAAAATCTTTAAGACTCTTAGAAAAAAATCAAATAGTAATGTGTCATATAAAGTAATCCTGAACTGATGCAGTCAGAGTGTGTGTTTAACTCACAAATGCATGCAGAACCTAATAATCACAATTTCTCTCATCCAGTGGGTGTTCTCATCGTATTGGAGAACCCTACTCATCCTCCATTTCTCCATGCATTTGTAGTAGAAGAGGCCTCAGAAGTAGCACTGAACCTTCATTTTACTAGCATTTTTATATACGTTTATTTTTAAACAGTTTGTTTAGTTAAAAATTTACATACTATGGAATTCACCCATTTTTAATTTGTAATTCAGTAATTTTTAGTAAATATACAGAGTCTAGTTTTGGAAATTTTTCATCACCCCAGAAGTTCCAGCTCCAGGCAGCCACTAATCTTTCTGTCTCTAGGTTTTCCCTTTCTGGGCATTTCATATAAATGGAATCATACAATATGTGGCCTTTTGCCGCTGTCTTCTTTCATTCAACATACATGTTTTTGAGGTTCATTCATGTAGTGTGTATCAGCAATCTTTTCCTTTTTATTTCTGAATTGTATTCCACTGTTTGTAAATGCATTTTGCTTACCCATTTACCTGTTGATGGACATTTGGGTTGTTTCTACTTTGTGGCTGTTATGAATTATGCTGCTTCATTTATTTAGATCTTTCATTTTATCAGCAGTGTTTTATTATGTGAGTCTTATATTTATTTTGTTAAATCTCTTAAGTATTTTATTTTTATGTCACTGTGAATATAATTGTTAACTTCATTTTCAGGTTTACTATGTACTCAGATTGTTGTGTACAGAATTTCTGTAACCTTACTGACCTCATTTATTAATTCTAGTAGTTATTTTGTGGATTCCATAGGAGTTTTTACATACAGGATCATATTGTCTTCAAAGACAGTTTTTACCTTTTTCTTTCTGATCTGAATGCCTTTTATTTTCTTTTTCTTGCCTAATTGCTCTGGCTAGATTCTCCAGTTCAATGAGATGGAGAAGTGTAGAGAATAGACATCCTTATCATCTTCCTGATCTTAGGGAGAGAGTATCCAGTCTTTCACCAATGAAATGGGAATAACATTAATTGTAGGTTTTTGTGGATGTCTCTGATCAGTTTAAATATGTTTACTTTTATTCCTAATCAGGAATGAATGTAGAATTGTATCAGATGCTTTTTCCACATCTAATGAGATAATCGTGTTGGTTTTGTCCTTTATTACTGTGGTACGTTACTAAAATTGACAGATGTTAAACCAACTTTGCATTCCTGGATAATTTGGTTTACTCATATTTTTATTGATTTTTACATCTGTAATCATAAGGGATATTGGTCAATAGTTGTCTTCTGATTTCCCTGGCTGACTTTGATAGTGTGGCAATTCTGGCCTCATTGGAAAGGACAACAACTATAAAAGACAGGAGGGAATCGTTTGCCACAGCTTCAGTTGGTAGTGAACAGTCCCACTCTCCCCATTCACTTCTCAGTATTGCCATGTGGCCTGTCAGTAGAAAGATTACCTTATACTTAATACCTTGACAAAAGAGCAGTAGAATGGAGTCTAGACGGATTTTCTACCACAAACCATTCGAACGTAAAAAGTATGAGTGATGAGCTTCTATTATCTGGCAAATATCCATGTATAAAAGACCATCTCCTATTAAATGCTAATTTAGTTTATCTACAAGTCTGTAATATTTTCGAGTTGCTGGAATCCAGTAAAATTTCCTTATACAGATTTGGAAGGCAGCCTAGGTGTGCAGAATACTAAATTATCTAGTTTACCTTTCCTTCCCTTTCTCTCTCAGCATTTTTCTATGTTGTAATCATTTTCTTTCCATTGTATTGACAGAGGAGGAAGGAAGAGACTTGAGCTGTTGTGTAGCTTCTCTTGTTCAAGTGATGCTGGATCCCTATTTTAGGACAATTACTGGATTTCAGAGTCTGATACAGAAGGAGTGGGTCATGGCAGGATATCAGTTTCTAGACAGATGCAACCATCTAAAGAGATCAGAGAAAGAGGTAACAAAATCTTGATGCCTTTTTATCAGTCTTTAAGGATACACAAAATAAAATATGTGTCATTAAAAGATGAAGGGGCTTTTTAAAAATACTGTATTTACTACAACTTAATTTCCTTAGTCCAAAGCTAACTAATGGATTAGAGTTCAAATTGATGTACTTATTATAAAGATTATTGTAACTATGAAGGTGAAATTTTTAAAAGTTGTCTATTGAATTTGTCTAAGTGGAAAACTACTGAAAAAATTCTGAATAAAATACTGAAAAACAGATAACAAGCACATTAGCTATTTTGAAAAATCACTTTTGGAATATCATATTTTCTTAAAATGGGATACATAGGTTAAGATGAAAAGTTTGAGAGGGCCACCTTTGTAACAGCTGTGGAGTTAGTGGCTGCCTGGGATCTCCAGTTAGGCTGCGGAAGGCCTTACAAATATCTTACCGGCCAGGCAGGTCAGTCAGATCAGTTTTTAGAAGGTTGTTTCAGAGAGCGTCATTTGACTTGTGGTGTCTCATAAAAAATAGTGGTCACCCGCTACTGCACTTGGGGACACACCACGTGACCTAGGCTCATCCCAAAGTGTTTTCTGAAATATGGGGATGTTTTCTGGATGCTGAGCCTACAGGATCAACCAAACATTAGAGAAGTTTGGTTGATGGTTTTGTTTTGTTATATAATCTAAAGAATTGTTTCTAGGACATGCTTAAACACATATTTTGCTCTTCCCCCTTCATATAGTGGCAACCCGCTCAACTGTGTGCTTTGCTGTTTCAACTTGTTACATGTATTGGGCAAATAAGGGTTGTGATGTTTATCACGGTTGAATGTTACTTCTTGGGTTTGATAGATATGTATAGCTCAGCTTAGAAGCCAAGTGTTTTAGGCTTAGATGTTTTCTTATTCATCTCTTCTTTAACATCAGCAGTACATTTTGAAGTAAATGTGAACGGCTGAAGGATAACATTAAATGATCCCATTGTCTCTTTGTATTTGCCAGTCTCCTTTATTTTTGCTATTCTTGGATGCCACCTGGCAGCTGTTAGAACAATATCCTGCAGCTTTTGAGTTCTCTGAAACCTACCTGGCAGTGTTGTATGACAGCACCCGGATCTCACTGTTTGGCACCTTCCTGTTCAACTCCCCTCACCAGCGAGTGAAGCAAAGCACGGTAAGCAACCCTGTGGCTGTGGCTACGTTTTCCCTGTTTTTACAACTTTATCGAGGCATAATTGAAGTATAATTCACTGCCTATTTAAAGTCTTATGATTTAAAACTCTCTTACTGCCATTTTCAGCTGAAATTTCTGAATGGATTATTTTGAAGACACAAAAATCTAGGAAATTATTTTTACGAATGAACATTTTTTGTTTTACTCTAATGTAAATGTTTTGTAGTAAACCCCTTTAAAGATGTAAATTACTTTAACCACCTTAAATGTCATGCTTTTGTATTTATATTTCACATTTGGGCTATTGGGTAGTAAAAAACAAAAGCCCTGTTACACGACATTTATTTCCTAGGTCAGTAGGATAAAAAGTTGTACAAAACAAGATTATTTTCCTTCACGAGTTTGAAGTTTCTGGTCACAATTCATTGATGTAGAGGAAGAGTCATTTATGACTAAGCAGGGTCTCAAGCCAAACTTGAAACTAGCTACAGCTTGCCACTGGTGGAAACCATTCTGAACCAAAGTGCCATTTCACCCACCTCGAACCAACAACAGAAGCTGACAAATGCCGTGGAGACATTGAGAGAAACAGAAAGGGGCAGCTCTTGTGGACCTTCAGGAAGCCTTTCTAGGAAGAGGATTGCCCTCATAGTGAGCTCCGGGGTCTTCAGCCTCAGCCGTAAGGCCCTGGGCTAGGCAGTGTGACCTGGGGAGCGGGAAACCTGAGTTCTGGCCCTGGTCTGGGAAGAGTGCTAGGCCCATGTTCCACTCAGGCTTCAGCCTGAGAGTCCAGGTTGCTAACCTGTAAAATGGATCTGTCAAACTAACACTTATGCCTTTAGTCTCATTGTATGAGGTGAAACATTTTGTAAACTGTGAATCATTATGCAAATTTTCCTAAAGACATATGAATTATTCTGGATTTGTTGGTATAAAAGACAAAACACTGGTCAGTTAAGGAGCTGATTTTATTTAGGCTATTGCAGGAGGGAGAACTTAATGGTCATCCCAAAGAAAAGGACAAGGCCTGGGATTTTGTAGTCAGAAGACAGGGGAATCAGGAGGGAGGGCAGTCTCAGTCCACAGGAGCCAGTTCTCAGGACGCAAAAGGCAGGAGAGATTGTCCAGCATTGCCACTTTTGGGGAACCCAGGGCTCAAAGAAACTCAATACCGTCAGCCTGTCTCTGCAAAAAATACAAAAATTAGCCAGACATGGTGGTGCGCACCTGTGGTCCCAGCTACTGGGGAGGCTGAGGTGGGAGGATGGCTTAAGCCCAGGAGGCAGAGGTTGCAGTGAGCTGAGACTGTGCCACTGCCCTCCAGCCTGGGTGATAGAGCCAGAGTCTGTCTCCTGCTCACCCCACCAGGAAAGTCTGACCTTTCCAGATACTGTGCTGAGAACCAGTGATACAGGCTCAGAGGCTCCTGAGGCATGGAACGCTCATTTGTTCCTAAAATACATGCTCTCCCAGTTGCTCGTTTTTATTTTTCGTCACCATAATCATTCTTGAGGCCCCTCTCTGCCTCGAGCTAGGCTTTCCCGCTGGCCTTGCTTGCCTCCTTCAGCTCTTCCCCATTGTCTCCCGTCACTACCCCGTGCACACACAGACAGTGTGAGCCTGCAAAAGGTGCATGAGGTGAGGACAAAGACTTTGGGGTCTGGGGACTGGTCAGTGCATGGGTGGGTATCTGCGTGGAGGACTCCCGGCCCCCAGACACCACTGCCTCTGCTGCTTGGCTGATGCTGCGTGTGCTGACAGACTTCTCACCAGGAATGAACATTACTGAATTGTATTGAGGGAGCAGTAAAAAATACTTTCTACAAGTATTTCGTCTGCTTTCCCTGTTCATGTTCTAGTGCTCTTTTTAATTTGGCTCTTTCAAAAGCCTTTTCTGACAAATACTAACATGAATCCCCCTCTCCCTTCCTCCCTAGCAGGAACTGGTCATTGTCTAAGGGTCGTGATTCTTAACCGTTCTCAGCCCCTTCCACACAGGCAAAAGCCCAAAGCATTTCTTCCTTTTTTTTTCCATTCTGAGGCCACCTTAGGTGCTAGTGGCCAGGTAGTGTTTATAGAAAATCTGGTCTCTCTTGGGATAAATATTTTTAATTTTCACCTTTTAAAAAAGAGAACATCTTTTTTTTTTTTTAAGACAGTTTGGCTCTGTCACCCAGTCTGGAGTACAGTGGTACAATATCAGCTCACTGCAACCTCTGCCTCCTGGGTCCAAGCACTGCTCTCGCCTCAACCACCTGAGTAGCTAGGACTGCAGGCACATGCCACCACGCCTAGCTAATTTTTGTATGTTTTTGTAGAGTCAGGGTTTCGCCATGTTGCCCAGTCTGGTCTTGAACTCCTGGACTCAAGCAATCCGCCCACCTCAGCTTCCCAAAGTACTGGGATTACAGGCGTGAGCCACCATGCTTGGCCAAGAGGACATTTTCTATATACTTACTGAAGGGCCATTAAAACACGTTTCGGTTCATGTTTTACTAGATTTCAGCTGTTAACAGTGTTTAAAGCAAATGGGTTGTTTTTAATCCATGTACATGATGAAATGTCAAGTAACTAAAATTTTTTTTTTTTTTTTTTGAGACAGAGTCTTGCTCCATCACCCAGGCTGGAGTGCAGCGGCATGATCTCAGCTCACTGCAACCTCCGCCTTCCAGGTTCAGGTGATTCTCCTGCCTCAGCCTCCCGAGTAGCTGGGACTACAGGCGCGTGCCACCACGCCTGGCTAATTTTTGTATTTTTAGTAGAGACGGGGTTTCACCATATTGGCCAGGCTGGTCTTGAACTCCTGACCTCGTGATCCGCCCGCCTTCGGCCTCCCAAAGTGCTGGGATTACAGGCATGAGTCACCACTGCACCTGGCCAAAACTTAAGAGTATGTGTATTTGGTGCTTAATGAATTTTTACTTATTTGAAATAGAAAATTTTGTAAAACTTCACAAAATGCCCTGTGCTGTTACACAGCTTAGCCATTTCTTGATGATTCAAGCCGCCACTGTGGCAGGGAATGCCACCTGGCTGTGATGTAGTCATGGCCTCCTGACTGCTATATTCTTGTCCTAATAACATTCACTGTTTGCCTTTTTAATAATTTCCAAATAAATTCTTGGGGTTTTTTTTTTTTGGTAGAAAATTTGGAGAGTACTGAAAGGTACAGAACAAAGAATCAGACATTTCCCATCATCCAGCGACTCTGCGTCTGGGGTTATTTCCTCCAGCGAACTGTTGTGTATACACTGCTGTGGTAGCCTGCTGCCATCAATCAGCTGAGATGAGAGTCCTTTCTCCACATTGCTAAATGTGACTGTGCTTCATAGAAATGGTCTGGGCTGCCTTCCAGAGGAGCTCCATGTCCTCCTCACAATGCAGTGGTTGGCTGTCACCCTGTAGCCTTGTGTTACCTCGGTTTACTGTGGTGGGAAGCCAGATAACTAGGCTGCACCAGCCCAGAGTCCGGGCTAGAGGTGGACTCCTGTGAAGAGGGGTCTCCTGTGTACATGGTCTCCATGGTTTTAGCCACATGCTAGGACCACAGGGAGTTGATCCCTTCCTTCCTACCCTGAGTCTGTGGTCTGTGATTTGAGATCACTGGCTCAGTGAAGTGTAGCTCCCCACTTACGAAGTAAGTTATAAAATTGGTGGCAGTGATTTCCATCCAAAGATTTTGTTAATCCACTTACCAACAGGTAACTACTTAAATGTACTGACCGTGTGCTCATAAAAGTAAAATACTGTAATTATAGAAATAAATTCAACATGTTTAAGACTTTCTAGTATCATGTTAGTGAAACTTCTCTTAATAACATTCTTATTGCCCAAAGGGCACGGCTTCCTTGGGGTCCTAAGGCAGAGGGCACCTGAAAAGCACACTCCTTGTTCATGGGGACTATGGGGCCTCTCTGAGCTCAAAGGCCAGGAGTGTCTCCTCTCTTGAAGTGAAAGTGCCACTCTGGTGGGTTTTGAGGGCTGCAGTACAGAACATTTAACCTGTATAATGATGAGTGGCTCATCCGAAAAAAGGCATTCATGAGAAAATCTTTAGTTTTGCAAATATTTATTTATTTATTTTGCAGGAATTTGCTATAAGCAAAAATATCCAATTGGGTGATGAGAAGGGCTTAAAATTCCCCTCTGTTTGGGACTGGTCTCTCCAGTTTACAGCAAAGGATCGCACCCTTTTCCATAACCCCTTCTACATTGGAAAGAGCACACCTTGTATACAGAATGGCTCCGTGAAGTCTTTTAAACGGACAAAGGTAAATCACAGCTAACAAAACTTGCTGTTGGCTCACACGTAACCAAACACCTCTTTTTCAGAACAGAGAGCGTTAAAAGTAAAGGCACTTCCAAGAGTAACACTGCTAATGCGGGTTTCTGAGGGGTCATTCCCTTTTTAACTCAAATGACTGTATCCCAACTTTCTTCCTGGTGTCTGAGGTCCACAAAGTCTCAGTGCCTGAGAGTGGGCAGATTGCAGCTTTGAGCCTGCAAGCCCGATTTACTAAAGCCCCATTTATCCATTTCTTGATGATTCAAGCAGCCACTGTGGCAGGGAATGCCGCCTGGCTGTGATGTAGTCATGGCCTCCTGACTGCTATATTCTTGTCCTAATAACATTCATTGTTTGCCTTTTTAATAATTTCCAAATAAACTCTTGGGATTTTTTTTGGTAGAAAATTTGCAGAGTACTGAAAGGTACAGAACAAAGAATCAGACATTTGGCCTCTTGACTGCCTCTATTCAGTTTGCCATTGTTCTTGATAGAATCGGCCAGGTCTAGGGTTTTTTCTAGCCCGTCTTAGAACTTATCCTTAAGCAAATTAGTGGATAGGAGGTACTCTCATCCCGCCCCCATTCAGGCTGATAGTAACAGCCTAGGTAGAGTCAACACATAAAAAAGTGTAATTCCAGGGGAGGAGGATTAGAATAAGGACACAAAGGAAGGGAGGAAAATGTTCTTTGAGGCTGAAATTCCATTAATTTTTCATAGTATTGAGTTTATATTTGCCATGGCATCCTTCAATCTTTCTAAAAAGGGAATCCCTGGAACATAATAAAATCTCTTCTGTATAGAAAAGCTACAGCTCCACACTAAGAGGAATGCCGTCTGCCTTAAAGAATGGAATCATCAGTGACCAAGAATTACTTCCAAGGAGAAATTCATTGATATTAAAACCAAAGCCAGATCCAGCTCAGCAAACCGACAGCCAGAACAGTGATACGGAGCAGTATTTTAGAGAATGGTTTTCCAAACCCGCCAACCTGCACGGTGTTATTCTGCCACGTGTCTCTGGAACACACATAAAACTGTGGAAACTATGCTACTTCCGCTGGGTTCCTGAGGCCCAGATCAGCCTGGGTGGCTCCATCACGGCCTTTCACAAGCTCTCCCTCCTGGCTGATGAAGTCGACGTGCTGAGCAGGATGCTGCGGCAACAGCGCAGTGGCCCCCTGGAGGCCTGCTATGGGGAGCTGGGCCAGAGCAGGATGTACTTCAACGCCAGCGGCCCTCACCACACCGACACCTCGGGGACACCGGAGTTTCTCTCCTCCTCATTTCCATTTTCTCCTGTAGGGAATCTATGCAGACGAAGCATTTTAGGAACACCATTAAGCAAATTTTTAAGTGGGGCCAAAATATGGTTGTCTACTGAGACATTAGCAAATGAAGACTAAAATAGGGTGTTTTCTGAACATTTTGAGGGAAGCTGTCAACTTTTTTCCTCTGAATTAAAATTGCTAACCGAGGCGTTTGAATCTCTAATAACTTTATATGTAAGAATAGTTGGAATTTGCACTAATATTTAAAAACATGTTGAATCATGCTTCTTTCACACTTATTTTAAGAGAGATGTAAATTTTGTTCCTGTCCTTTCTGTCATTACAGGTCTGGCTCTTGTAACCGTGATCAAACTGTTCATGTTGTCTGCTACATTTTTGTCTCCATCCATTTTTCCTACCACCTCCTGAAGGCTATCTGATAGTCACATTAGCAGCCCCAGGCAGCAGACAACAGGAAAGTTAGGAAATTTGTGTTTCGTGTCATTTTTAGGAACATCTGATAAAACCTCCAGCAGATTTTAGGAAGTATTCATGTATTTTTCTGGTTACTTTCTGTCATCTCTAATTGAACTCACCTGATGAAGGTTCAGTGTTCTGGGGCCAGAATTTATGATTTTAGATCACCTTCTTTGCAACCTTAGATCACTGTGTTTTGAAATCATGAGTTTGCTTTTAACTTCATAGGGTTAACTTTAAAATGATATGCACTGTTAATTTTAAAGCATTTGCTGCAGATAATTAAACTTAGAAGTGCCTTGGACTTTAAGATACAGCTATTACAGAAGAAAATATAATTTCACTTTTTAAAATTGGGGTGGGAAAATCCCATTGCATATTTGAAATAGGCTTTTCATACTAAGCTTCATAGCCAGGAGTCCCCAAAGTCTTGTTCCTCTGAAAGCCACTGGGGAGTGGCCTGTGGGGTGCTGATTCCACAGAGGTGCATGCTGTAGACAGGAGAGTGCCATCTATGCCAAAACCCGCCCTCAAAAACAAGGCTTGCTGGGAGGCGTGCTGGGCTTGGCCGTCAGTATTTCCAGTGTGGTAAACTATTGCTGGCACTTCCCCCTGGAAATAACTAATGAGGTTACGAGTTGGGCACCTGCACAGATGTCCTTCTTCTCTCATAGTTCCTAATGCTTAGGAATAGAGGAGAAATAAAAAATGGATTCTCTCAAAACA
Organism: Gorilla gorilla gorilla; assembly: GCF_029281585.2. Taxonomy (NCBI): domain Eukaryota; kingdom Metazoa; phylum Chordata; class Mammalia; order Primates; family Hominidae; genus Gorilla; species Gorilla gorilla. Next base: position 32,812,955 of record NC_073240.2, read on the forward strand.
CTGCCATTTGAATAGCGGGAGAAGTGCTCCCCCCAGCCCCCAACTTTGGACAGCAAAGTTGAGGAGAATGAGCAGACACAGTTGTTTGCTTGATCTGAATCTCTCTTAAAGTATTTCCAGACTGTGTGACAAGAGCCTACCTACCACTGTAGAGGTCAAAGCTGAAGCTTCTTACAGCAGTGAAACGGGGCACCACCTCTCCCACACTCCTCATTCCCCGCTTAAAACATGGATACTTTCAAATTTGACTGTTTATCTTAAACTGCCATCCTAAGATACGGAAAATTTTTATAGTAAAGTGTCTAGTTAGCTTATTTCCTTTTCTAAAACAAGTGTTTTCAAGATAACTGTATTTTACCTTTATATGTACTGAATAGCTGTTTGTTTCTTTTTGAATTATTTGCCTTTTAAAATTTGATAATGTCTCTGGATATAACAGGACAGGAGTTCTTTAAAAATATCTTAAGAAATTCACTTTATGGGTAAACCCAAGGTTTTTGCCAACTTGTTGCCTAGAAAATAAGGGCTAGTTTCAGTTTATACAAATAGAATTATTAAACATTTTACAGTCCTTGATTAGAAACCAGACCCAATCTCCTTATAACACCACAGCGTATCCTACCATTGACAGTGTAATCACAATTCTCCCTTTTTCATTTAGCTGCTTTTTTATTATTACTAAATGTTTTGGATTGAGCATTTTTCCCTCTGTAATTTTCTTCCCTCACGTTTAACTCTTGTAGTATTTTATTGTTGTTAATTTACAAGTTTAAAAATATTAGGTACTATTAATAATGGTTAAATATAGAAAAATGCATATTTTTGTATGATAATCAAATGTAAAATAGTTTTATTTTTGCTGGACAGTTGTTATATCATGATTATTGTGCCACAGTTTATTGTGCATAATATGAAAAACAACTATGACAGCCTTCAGTCGGGCCAGGGTAAAGCTGGTTATACCACCTCTTCCGTCAGAGGGACGTGTGGTGACAGCAGTGGTGTGGCTGCACAGGGCGCACTAGAGAGAGCTCAGCACCCCTGCTGCCCGCCAGCAGAGCCTGTGCTGAGGGAACGCTGCACAGATGCTGATGCGCTGGGTGAAATTTCTAGTATTGAACGTAAAGGTGTACAGTGTCTTGCTGTTATTTTATGATGGAAACTGATTTTGAAACCAAAAATAGCTAACTAACTTTATTTAAGGAAAGGATATTAATTTGTACTAACAGAGGGTGAAAGCTGTTCACATCTGTCAACAAAATCTGCTTGCTGCAGTAGTAACCTCAAGTGGTTAAAACTTGATTTCCCGAGAAAACTAAAACCTTTGTGCCTAAAATTGATGACTTGAGTTCAGGTGGGATGAGCAAGAAGATGTGTTATCATCTTGTTGTTCAACAGTATTGAGTGTAAAGGAAATTTTGATGGCTTAATAAAATTCCACAGCGACTGTTTGTTGTTGTCAGTATGAAATCATCTACTGGAACATGGTGATTGATTGATAGAAGAGGTGAAGGCATCTTCTCCCACCCATACTTCTTCTGTGTCATCCATGGGATGTTTCTGCTTGCCCTCTAAAGCCAGGTAGGTAGTGATCAGTAACTTTTTTTAACAGCAGTTCGGAAGTGGCTAAAGTTAAGGCCATGTGGATATTGATAGATCATGCCCTAACTGGTCCTTCCATTCAATAAATAAATAAATATAAAAACTGGGGAGTAATATTCCACCAAGAAGGCTTCAAAGAAGTCGAGAGACAGACTGGGGTTCCAGTCCCTGACTCCCGGGCCTGGCGCATGGATAAATCACCTTTCTACCACACCCCCTTGCCCAGCCTGAGACCCTCCCACAATGGTGATGAGCAGCCGATTTGACTGTACTGTCAACAGAGAAAATACCCCTATCTAGTTATTAGGGATGGTCCCAGGGAGATGGACAATGAAGGACAACTGCCTCTGATAAAGGCTTCATTCCTTTCATGATCCGGGCCCAATCAGTAGAACAAGCATTTACATGTTATAAATCAACACAACTTCATGAGAATGTTTTGATTCCTAAAGAAATTGGAATTTCACCTGTTTTTCAGCCCTTCTTAGATAATCATAAAACAAAGTTTAACAGCTAAATATGTATAGGGCAGTAAAGAAAAACTTAATTCAAGAATCTCGGTTTCCCATATAATTACTTGAAGGAAACATTGGTTATGCTACTTTTTTATTTTTTTTGAGACAGAGTCTCGCTCTGTCTCCCAGGCTGGAGTACAGTGGTGCAATCTCAGCTCACTGCAAACTCCACCTCCCGGGTTCATGCCATCCTCCTGCCTCAGCCTCCCGAGTAGCTGGGACCACAGGTGTGTGCCACCAAGCCCAGCCAATTTTTTGTATTTTTAGTAGAGATGGGTTTCACCATGTTGGCCAGGATGGTCTCGATCTCTTGACCTCATGATGCGCCTGCCTCGCTCAGCCTCCCAAAGTGCTGGGATTACAGGCATGAGCCACTGTGCCCAGCCGCTACTTTTTTATAAAAAAACCTAAAGATGAATCATCACTTGTTTTTGAGTTTTCCAGCTTTTTGCACATCTAATCATATAGATGCATCCAGCTCCAATAATGGTCAACAAAATTTTTCTCTTTTAAAAAAGTTCATTACGAGCTGGATACAGTGGCTCAATGCCTGTAATCCCCAGCACTTTGGGAGGCCGAGGCGAGCAGGTCAGTTGAAGTCAGAAGTTCCAGACCAACCTGGCCAACCAACATGGTGAAACCCCGTCTCTACTAAAAATACAAAATTTAGCCAGGCATGGTGGCGCACAGCTGTAGTCCCAGCTACTGGGGAGCCTGAGGCAGGAGAATCACTTGAACCTAGCAGGCGGAGGTTGCAGTCAGCCGAGATCACACCACTGCACTCCAGCCTGGGTGACAGAGCGAGACTCCATCTCAAAAAAAAAAAAAAGAGTTTATTACCCACTGTGGAATCAATGAGTGTATTCAAGCACTGTTTTGTGATATGCAGACACGGTACAATGACAAGTCAAACTATCAGGTTTATAATGCACGATAACAAAATTAAAACATGTTTTATACTCTTGAAAATCTTACATTAATGTATGACCAGATATCCCCAATTCCATAGCTTTTAGCTAAGGCTTTGGCTCTTAGCTCCAACTGCAACCACATGGCAGACTTCTACTTCAGCCCCCAGCTTCTGCAGTTCAGCCAGCCAGATCATCTGCTTATGTGAAAGACGATCATTGGGGCCTTTAACTTCCACCAGCTGGAAAAGAAATTTTTAAAAGTTGTTATTAGTATCTTACTGAATGAAAAGCCATTCAAGTAAGTTGTAGTTGTCACTGACAACTATTTAAATGGCTCTTCTGCTCTCTCACTGTATTTGTAAGTGTAACACAAATATATGGATGGTCCTTCACTTACAATGGTTCACCTTAGGATTTTTTGACTTAAAAATGGTGCAAAAGTGATATACATTCAATAGAAACCATACTCTGAGTGTTGATCTTTTCCCAGTATGATACTCCATGCTGGGCAGCAGCAGTGAGCCACAGCTCCCAGTCAGCCACATGATCATGAGGATAATCAGTCCTCTACGGTTTGCAGTGAACTACATGATCTGCCCAACTGTAGGCTAATGCACGCATTCTGAGCACATTTAAGGTAGGCTAAGCTAAGCTATGAGGTTTGGTGGGATAAATATGTTAAATGCATTTTCAACTTATAATATTTTCAGTTGATGTTTAGGATTTATCAGGACATAAGGCCATCATAAGTTGAGAAGCGTCTGTATGTAGCTTAGAAATTTATTCAGAAATTCTTCTATTGTGTAGAAACTAGACAGTTCTTCACAGAGGATGAGTAAACTGATTCTTAGTATAGCAAATGAAAAATTGTTTTAAAGCATGCACTGGATTTTACTTCCCTGCTTAAAACCCTCCGATTACTCTGTTACATTTTCAATTAAATCTAACCTTCTTGCCATGACCAGTCTCTTCCCTACCCCAAGGCCCTCACTCCCACTTGCTATTTGCTGTTCCCGCTGCCTGGGACATTTCTCCCTGTTCTTGACATGCCTGACTTCTTACCTTTCAATGCTCAGCTTAAACTGATCTGGAGAGGTCACAGCTCTAAGTGTATCCTCCCTATGCACTTCTTTCATGGCATTCACAAGATAAAAATATATACTACATGTCATCTTCATGAAGGCAAGAATTGTGTGTTTTGTTCACTACACATCACTAGACTTGAAGACACAGCAATAAAAACTATTCTAGGTAAAATATAGAAAAAAATTGTTTAAATACAGCATTTAGCAGCCTAAGGGACATTTAATTAGAGTCCCCAAAGGAACGAGAAAAAAAAAATACTTGAAGAAAAAATGGCCAAAAATTTTCCAAATTTGATGAAAACAATAAACCCAAAGACTGAAGAAAATCAATGAATCCCAGGCACACAAATGTAACGGCACCCTAGGAAATATCACAACTGTATAATCAGGGGATATAGTCAAAGCAGCCAGAATTTTTAAAGCCAGAGGGAAAAAAAAAGATTCTTTGATTGGAAACCATGCTAGTTAGAAGACAGTAGACTAATATTTTTAAAGTATTGAAAAATAATTGTCAACATAAGATTCGTTGCCCGGAGAAAATATCTTTCAAAAACAAAGGTGAAATAAAGGCTAAGACATACAAAACCTAAATACAGCCATCCCTCAGTATCCATGGGGGACTGGTTCAAGGACCCCCTGTTACCAAAATCCATGGATGCTCAAGTCCCTCATATAAAATGGCATCACATCTGCATATTCTATGCACATCTTCTCATATACTTTAAATCATCTCTACTTATATCTAATGTAAATGCTATGAAAATAGTTGTTATGCTGTATTTTTATTTGATTTGTTTATTGTTGTAGTTACTTTTTATTGTTTTTCTTTTTTCCAAATACTTTCAGTCCATGGTTGCATCTACAGAAGCAGAAACCATGGATACAGAGGGCTAACTACTGTAATTCATTACTAGCAGAACTTCCAGACATGGAAATTTTTTCTTTTTCTTTTCTTTTTTTTTTTTTTTTTTTTGAGACAAGGTCTCACTCTGTTGCCCAGGCTGGTATACAGTGGCATGATCTCAGCACACTGCAGCCTTGACCTCCCAGGCTCAAGCAGTTCTCTCACCTCAGCCTCCCAAGCAGCTGGGACTACAAGTGCACACCACCACACCCAGCTAATTTGTTTATCGTTTTGTAGAGATGAGGTCTCACTGTGTTTGCCCAAGCTGGTCTCCAACTCCTGAGCCCAAGCAATCCGCCCACCTCAGCCTCCCAAAGTGCTGGAATTACAGGCGTGAAAGGAAATTCTTCAAGCAGGAGAATGAGACTACACAGAAACCTGGATCTATACAAAAGAATAGCAAGCACTGGAAATGCTATCTACATGAGTAAATATAGACTCATTAATCAACTGTAGAAAGCAAAAATAATATGTTATAGAACGTATAACACGTAGAAGTAAAATATATGAAAACATCACAAAGGCTGGAAGGGAAGATATATATTATTGAAAGGTTCTTTTTACTCTAAAGTGTGTATCACCTGAAGGTGGATAAGTTTAAGATATATAATATACTAATGCAACCACTTAAACACAATGAACAGTTACAGCTAACAAGCCAGCAAAGCTATCAAATGCAATCTTTAAAAATAAGACAGAGCCAGGCACTGTGGCTCATGCCTGCAATCCCAACACTAAGAGACCACGGCAGGTGAACTGCTTGAGCCTGGGGGTTTGAGATCAGCCTGGGCAACATGGTGGAACCCCATCTCTAAAAAATACAAAAACCACAAAAATTAGCCAGGCATGGTGGCGTGCACCTGTGGTTCCAGCTACTCAGGAAAAAGACAAGGGACAAAAGAGTTCTGAGACAAAGAGAAAATAAGTATCAGGATTTAAAGCTAAGGATATCAATAATCAAATTAAATGTAAATGTTCCAAACACCCCATTAAAAGACAGAGGTTAAGTTGGATTCAAAAGTAAGACCCAACTATATGATGCCTACAGGAAATCCACATTAAAAATAAGATAAAACAGGTCAAAAGAATGGAAAAATGTATCATGTTAACATTAAAAAAAAGAAGGCTGAAGTGGCTACATGTTAACAATATCGGACAAAGTTGATTTCAGAGCAAAGATTACCAGGTGTAAAGGGGGGGTCACTGCATAATGATAAAAGGGAAGACTCACGAAGAGGACATGACAGTCCTAAAAGTCTATGCGTCTTATAACAGACCTTCAAAATACATGAAGCAAATAGTGATAGAAACGCAAGAAGAAATACACAAATCGGCTGGGCACGGTATACTCTCAGCACTTTGGGAGGCCAACGTGGAGCCCAGGAGTTCGAGACCAGCCTGGGCAACATGGTGGAACCCCATCTCTACAAAAAATAAAAAAAATTAGCTGGGCATGATGGTGCATGCCTATAGTTCTGGCTACTCAACAGGCTGAGGCAGAAGAATTGCTTGAGCCTGGGAGATCAAGGCTGCAGCGATCCAGGATCGCACTGCCACTACACTCCAGCGTAGGTGACAGTGAGAGTCTGTCTCAAAAAACAAAAAAAAAAAAAAAAAGAAAGAAAAATACCACAATTATAATCAGAGATATCAATATTCTCTCAATAATTTATAGTACAAGTAAATAAGAAATCAGTAAGGACACAGACAACTTAAACAACACTATCAACCAACTTGACCTAATTGACATTTAAAAATACTGCCCACAACAAATGCTGAACACACATTCTTTTCAAGTACAAAAAGAATATTCACCAGGGAAAACCATATTCTGGACCATAAAACAAGTCTCAACAAATTTAGTGGGATTCAAAATCATACAAAATATGTCCTCTGAATACAATGGAGTTAAATTACAAATCAGTAGCAGAAAGATACCTGAAAATCTCTCAAGTGTTTGGAAATGTAAATGACTCACTTCTAAATAAGCCAAGGATCAAAGAAGAGTCAAAAGGGAAATCAGAAAGTATTGTGAACTGAATGAAAATGAAAACAACTACTAAATTTGTGAGGTTCAGATAAAGCAGCACTGAGAAGGAAATTTGGAGCACTACCTAACTCTATTAGAAAAGAAGTTCTCAAAGCAATCACCATAGCTTCCACCTTGAGAAACTAGGAAATAAAAAAACAAATGAAACCAAAAGCTGATTCTTTGAGAAAATCAGTAAATTGATAAACCTCCTGCCAGACTCATCAGGGAAGAAAGAGAAATGACACAAATTACCAATATCAAGAATAAGAGCATGACAGAGATAAAGATTCTACAGATATTAAAATACAATAAGAAACAAATACATGGCCGTGTGCGGTGGCTCACACCTGTAATCCCAGCACTTTGGGAGGCCAAGGTGGGCAGATCACCTGAAGCCAGGAGTTCAAGACCAGCCTGGCCAACATGGCAAAACCTCATCTCTACTAAAAATACAAAAAAAAAAAAAAATTATCCAGGCATGGTGGTGCACAGCTGTAATCCCAGCTACTAGGGAGGCTGAGGCACGAGAATCACTTGAACCCAGGAGGCGGAAGTTGCAGTTAGCTAACTCACGCTACTACACTCCAGTCTGGGCGACAGAGCGAGACTCCATCTCAAAAAAAAAAAAAAAAGAAAAAGAAACAAATATAAACAACTTTAAGACAATACTTAAATGAAATGGACAAATTCCTTGAAAGACACAAACTACCAAAGCGCAATCAAGAAGAAACAGATAATATGAACAGCCTTATGTTGTTTAAAAATAAATTTAATTTATAGCTTTAAATTTTCCTCCCCCCAAAATCTCCAGGCCCATACTGCTTCACTGGGGAATTCTATCAAATGTTTAGGGAATAATACTAATTCTACACCAACTATTCCATCCCACTCTGATGCTGGTATGACTCTGAAACCAAAACCCAACAAAGAGATAATAATAAAAGAAAAGTACAGCTCAATATCCTTCATGAACATATATGCAAAAATTCTTAATATTTTACAAAATCAACTCCCATTTTTGCTGATCAAAATAATGCTGTTAAGATACCAATTCCTCTCAGATTGGTCTACAGATTCAAAGGAATTCCAATTAAAATCTCAGCTGGCTTTTTTTTTTTTTTGAGATGGAGTCTCGCTCTGTTGCCCAGGCTGGAGTGCAGTGGCGCAATCTCGGCTCACTGCAAGCTCCACCTCCTGAGTTCAAGCGATTCTCCTGCCTCAGCCCCCCAAGTAGCTGGGACTACAGGCACATGCCACCACACCCGGCTAATTTTTTGTATTTTTAGTAGAGACGGGGTTTCACCATGTTAGCCAGGATGGTCTCAATCTCCTGACCTCGTGATCCGCCCACCTCTGTCTCCCGAAGTGCTGGGATTACAGGTGTGAGCCACCGCACCTGGCCTCAGCTGGCTTTTTTTTTCTTGGAAACTTAAAATTTGATGTTATAGTTCAAATAAAAATGCAAAAGAGCCAAAACAACTTTGAAAAACAAGTCATTATAGGACTTACACTACCTGACTCCAAGATTTCTCTAAAGCTACAATAATCAAGAAATACAGACAAACAGATCAATGGAACCGAAGAGTATCCAGAAACAGACCCACATATGTATGGGTTACTGATTTTTGACAAAGATACAGAGGGAATTCAGTGGAGGAAGCATGGTCTTCTTGACACATGGAGCTGGAACAAGTGGATATCCACACACAAATGAATTCCAGTGCATGCCCCACACTGTATACAAATGGCGTCTCAAATGATCATAAAACTGAATGTAAAACCTAAAACTATAACACTTCTAGAAGAAAACAAAGGAGAAACTCTTTGTGACCTTGGATTAGGCAAGTATTTCTGACATGTGACACCAAAAGCATGATCCACTAGAGAACAAATAAGTTGGATTTTGTCAAACTTTGAAACCTCTGCTCTTCAAAAGACACTATTAAGAAAATGAAAAGACAAGCCATAGACTGGGATGAAATGTCACTGATAAAGGACTTGTATCCAGGATATATAATTTTTTAATCTCAAAACTCAATAATGAGAAAACAAATCACCAGTGATGGGCAGCAGGGCTGGGCTAGTGGACAGCGTTCAAGGAAGTGTTCACTCTCTGAGCTTTTTAAAAAAATTTTTGTGGGTACATAGTAGGTGTATATATTTATGGGGTACATGAGATGTTTTGATACAGGCGTGCAATGTGAACTAAGCACATCAAGGGGAATGGGGTATCTGTCCCCTCAAGCATTTATCCTTTGAGTTACAAACCATTATACTCTTTAAGTCATTTTAAAATGTACAATTATCGGTAAGCTTCTAAAATAGCTCCTGGTGTCCACACCTGCTGTGACCCCCTCCCTTTGAGTGTCAGCTGGACTAGAGACTTGTTCCTAACCACAGAATACAGCAGGAGTGATGGAACATCACGTCCACATCAAGTCATAAGAGATGGAGCTCTGTCTTGCTCACACCCTGGGGCTCCTCTCACCCGCCTGCTCTGATGAAGCCAGTCGCAGGGGACAGGCCCACAGGAACCCAGGCCCTCGGCCCAAAAGCTCTCAAGGAATTCAATCTTGCCAACGGCCACTCAAGAAATGCCTACTTGTGGCCTCTGATTCAGTTGCTAATAAGGTTACCAACAGGACTTTCCATTCTGCCTCAACTGACCTTAAAGCGACGGCTCTGGGAGTTCCACACCACCAGGTCGGGGAGGCCCCCTCGACAGTGTCGAAAGTCAGCAGCCAGGTGCCTGCACACACCACTGAGCACAGGGCCCCCCAGGCAGGAGACAAGATCCTGAACACAAAACACAGGACAGTTAGCCACTTCCCTCGTGACAGGGAACGGAAATAGGCTCCAGGGATCACAAGACGGAGAAAAGCTCAGTGTACATGTAATTCAGTGCACATGGACCCCAGGCCCACCGTGCGCTGTTCTGCTGCTTGTACCACAGCTGCAGAGCCATGGCTGGAATCCCACTGGCAAGTGGTGGGAGACTGGTCCTCCTGTGGTCAGTTTCCAGGCTTCTGCCAGCATGGCCATGCTGGGGAGCGCTGAGGAAGAGGGATGTGGAGGATGCACTCAGGAACGCGACAGCATGGCCTCACAGAGGGCAGCAGTTGAAGGAACACAGAAGGTATCCTCCCTGCCTCAGCCACAGGGCAAGCAAAAGAAAGCTGTCAACTCAGGGGTGGCAAAGGCACAGCTGGGGCTTTTCTAACACCCTAGTATGTTTCCATCACTAACAGTGGCATTGGGGCCAGGGGGATAGGGTATTCTCATATATATATTATACAATATATTATATAATATATAACATAATGTATATAATATATATATTATATATATTATATATTATATATATATGCACACACATACATCTATTTACATATACACACGTGTGTATTTTGATAAAGTTGCTGAAAAGACAGCACTGGGGCGGTGTTAACTTTCTGAGCAAATCCTGCCATGCAGGTGAACCATTACCTGAGCTTGCTGAAGAGATGTGAAGCGATCCCAGCTGACAAGGGAAGCCACTCTGCCTTCCTGCTCCTGCCAGGTGGCTGCCACCCAGGCCCGCAGGCTCTCCTCGGGGGCATCATGAATCAGCTGCAGCCTGGCCTCGAGGGCCGGGCGTCTGCTTGTGAAGAAGCTGTCTGTGCACAAGTCCAGGGGGAATGCCTGTGTCACGGAAAGCAAGCTGTCATACTGTGCCTGCAGAGAGCCGTGTTCACCAGAGGACTAGTCAGTACATACAAAACTTGGAAACCAGCCAACCGATACATTCTTTCTCTCAAAAGATAAGTAAAAGTTAATTGATATAAAAGCAATTTATTAAACTTGTTTTTTAGAGTAATAATTTGCAAAAACAGCTTTTCGCTTAGCTGAGTGGACCTCTGAACAGGCAGATGTGCCCACGTCTGTGAGCTCCTTGGCACAGTGCCTGCGACACGGCAGGTGCTCGGGAGGGCTGATGCTGATGGTACTTTATACGAAAGGTCTAAATGTAAGGTGGAGGCTAAATTAAAGTTTGAAACTTCACATACTCACATCCTAAATTCTATTACTCAGAGTTTTAAAATAAGTTATCACCTTGACCTCTGGATGACCCAAAGGACCGTAACAGAGATGGTTTCTGCTGGCTGTGGACACACGGTGCCCAGGTGGGCGTGAGCCATGGATGTGTGCAGAAGGACCTACTCATGGGGCAGGGGCACTGGAGTACCTGACAGGCGTTTCTGAAGACATCCGGAATCCCGTCCATGAAGATGATGTCCCACAGGAGGAGGCCATACAGGGTGCTGAAGGTGGACCCTTCGCCATGAATCCCTAAGACAAGGCCACACACACACACACACACACAAAATCTGTTTTATCTGTTTCTTCCAAAACACCACCATAACCTACTGCACACTCAATTTCAAGAAAATAATAGAAATATTTTAGATTCAGAAGCAAATGCTGTTTTCGCGCCATTCCCAGTTTATTTTACACAGTATGTTGTTTATATACAGAGCCTTAAGGGCAAAAATCTTAGTAATCATAGAAAAATTCAAATGAACATTTCAAAGCCACAAAGCAGTGGTTCTCAAACTTTAGTGAATAACTAAGAAACATGTTTAAAAGAAAAATAGGCAGATACCCTCCTCAGTTTCCCAAGGCTGGGACTTAGCAGGGCTGGGCTGGCACAGAATCCCCATGCAGGCCCTGATGCCGGAGGTCCCTGGGCCACCCCTGAAGAAATGCTTCCCTAAGGGGACCTCCCGGAGGCCGGCAGCAGCCACCTCCATTCTTGGCCTCAGCAGGTGCTGCTCTGATGCACCTCATCCCCCTGGGTACTACACTGCCGTAGCCCAGTGCTTCCAATAGTCAAGGCTTTTACAGAGACATCTGGCCTTAAAGACCACCCACTTCAGTGCCCCTCCTCACGTCACACAGATGTTTTACTGACTGGGAGATGACCTGAGAGACAGAAGTCAGGTGCCGAGGCCACAGAGTCAGAGGCAGGGTCTGGTGTGGGATGAGGGGGTCAACCTTGGCACAACACACAGACCTGTGTCCCTGAGCAAGCCCCAGCTCACCCAGCTGCCCTCCAAGTCCGTACTTCTCTGCACATCAGCACTCCCGACAGAGGAGGAGGCCACATGGATGCCTCTCCCCACAAGACCACTGGCCAGAGGAGGTGCTGACCACCAGACCCCATCCTGACATGCCAGTACTGGCAGCAAAGCTCCTCTGGCTGGTCCCACCTGACATGTACAGGCCCCAACCCATCTGCGTGGGACCACAGTGAGTGGGATCAGGGGCACTGTGAGAGCAGAGGGCAGGCAGCCACAGCCCGTCATGCGTGCCTGGGTCACCTCTGTCCTGCATTTCTGAGGCTGTGCTGCTCTCTGTCCTGTCTTCCTGTCAGTTCTAGCCCCTCATCCCTGCAGCCCGTCTCAGGGATTCAAAAGGACAGCAGTTCACTCAGGACTCCTGGCTGTTGCCAAGTCTTCCAGGAGGAGTTTTCTTCCTAGAACACTTCATGCTCTTTCCCAGCCAGGAGTGGAGCTAGGACCTGATTTCCAGTCAGCCTTCCGTCCTGGTGAATACACTGACGATCAGGCAGGAATATAAAGGCCAGATCATTTCTGAACTCCTATTTTTTGTTTGTTTTGAGACAGGGTCTCACTCTGTCACCCAGACTGGAGTGCAGTGGCACAATCTTGCCTCACTGCAGCCTTGACCTACTGGGGTCAAGAGATCCTCCCACCTCCGTCTTCAGAGTTCAAGTAATCCTCCTGTCTCAGCCTCCCCAAGTGCTGGGATTACAAGTGTAAGCTACCGTGCCTGGTTCGTTCCTTAACTCCTAAGTGGTCCATGCTGTGCGTTTGTGTTATAAGTGAAATCATTTTTGGTGCAGTACTTCTGAGTAATTCAGAAATCACCTCCCAGAAGAGGTTGAGATTGCTCTGACACAAAATTCCCTGTGGCATAAAGCCTGGCAGCCAGAGTTCAGCCCAGTTTCACGGCATCGATTTTAATCAGGGAAAAATAGTTTCTACTCTGGGAAAGGAATCGTGTGTTTTTCAGGCTCATGGCTCAACTGAAAGCATTTCAGCGCTCCCACATCCCAGCCTGCTTCCTCCTCCAGCGAGTGTCCAGTTTCCACATCTCTTGGGGCCTTGAATGTGCATTCTATTCTTCTATTTCTAACCGTTTCAGGCCTACTGTTATCTCTCTGTCTTCACTGGCATTTGCACGTCTTCCCCAATAGCATCACCCTTCCCTGTAAGTAATAAAGATATTATGTAGATGAATCTCAACACTCATCAGAAAGAACCTGGGCTTTGTAAACTCCTATCTTGTAGTTGTCTTTCTATAGTACTTGTTAATCTTCCGAACACTCAGGGAATACTGAAATCATGTCCTGATTTTCACACATTTGAAAATATCAGTGTTTTTAACACTGGTAACCCTGCAGCCTGGGCACAGGGAGAGTCCTGCCAGGCCCAAGGGCGGAAGGCTCAGTGGCTGTTCCCGAAAGCGACTAGCATGGGCCGCAGGGCCCCTGAGAGGATATCTGGGGCCAGCTTCTAAAATCCCAGGGAAGGGGCAGGAGAGAACAGAAGGAACACTGAATGGAACTGGGTGGCCGTGGGGTTGAGCACACTGTCCCCCTGACTTCTGTACAAAGGCTTGTGCAGTATCTTCCATAACAAGAAGTTTTTATAAAAGAAAAAAGATCAGAGCCAGGCCCTGTGGGACAACTACCCCTGACCTACTCCTTATCATTGATAAGGGGAAGAATGGGAAGACATCTCCCAGCCCACAGCATCTTCCACTGTGAGCAGAGGACAGAGAGAGGACAGCAGCTGACAGCCCATCCAGTGCTGCTGCTTGTCCACCCGGGGCTGGGTGCCACGAGAGAAAGCCTGCTCAGTTACCCTGGTCAAAACCGCTGCGTCTGTAATGGGCCAGTGCCAGCTCCTCCACAGAGCACAGGACCGTGGTGGGGTCAGTGGCCTCCCCGGCCTCCATCACAAACACAGACTTGCACATCCCATGCTGTGGGCACAGCCTGCCTGTGATGGTCACCTGAAACAGCAGCAGAATAACATCTATTAGCCTCAGGTCAGCAAAAGTCCCTGAAAACCTGCCTGTAGCATCGTGAGGATTGACCTCCCTTACCACAAAGTCAGTCACTTAGTAGAGCAAACAGCGTGGGGCTCACACACACAGAACTGCGGGGATGGGACAGCTTGCTGGTCCGGCCCTGGGAGAGCCTCAACCACCAGAACTGCTCTACAGGTCCCCAGTGAGTAAATGAAACTGGGGCAGATGCTGAGAGGCCCCATTCAGGAGATCTGTCACTCAACCCAGGGTGTGACCACACCAAGCAGCCCAGTCTCCTCAGGGAGGAGGGCGTTAGGGGGAGACTGGGAGCAATGGCCACACAGCCGTCCAAAACGAGTTTTAGATTATTCCAAGTCTAAAAGAAAACACACACTCAAAACAGCTCTTAGGATGCTTCTGGTCCAAAAAAACCAGGTACACGCGCCTAAGTCCAAAGCACCCACAGGCTCTTTCCTCACGTGTTTCACATCTTGCACAGCCATTTCTGGGAGCTGCTGGAAGAGGTGCTTGAACTTTTTACAGCTCGGAGACTCTCGCAGGCGCACGGCTCGCTGATACAGTGAAAGGCGGTGTCCCGTTCTGACTTCCGGATCCGCCAGCCCCTCTGTGATGCACTTGATAGTCTGGCAGAGAGCATGGTCACATATCAGGCTCCTAAAAAAACCCATGGCAGCTTCCATGCATTTAGTTTGACAGAAAAGCCCACTGTTTATTATTGAATTTTGCTGATTAGCAAATGAGCAGACAGCACTTCTAAAGATTTAGGCTGTTTCCTTAGATCTTATTCTGAGGATTTCAATGTATCTGGAAACCAGAGCCTTCACAGTCAACGTGCTGGAGCGTGACTGGGCTGTAATCCAGGTGGACAGTGGATCCCAGCAGCTGCCCCTCACAAAGGGTGTGAACTTCAGGGATGCCTGACTTTACAGGAAAACTTAGCTCAGTGGTTCTCAGGCCATCACCTAGGCAGCTTTGTAGGAAAACATGTGTCCCACCCCGGATCCACACAATGAGAACCTCCAGAGCAGGAGCCCAGGCATGGGGTGGGGGGCCACATCAAAGCGCCAGGTGAATCTCATATGCAGTCAGGAACCATGGAGCTGCTTCAGATTCCTTATTTACAGGGACAGGAGCCAAAGGTTTGGAGGAATTACAAGTATTTCCCAAGGCGATTCAGAGTCAGACAAATAAACAAACACAGAAAGCCACAAGGAGATACCACTTCACACTAGGATGGCTATAATCAGAAACATGGAAAATAAGCATTGACAAGGAGGTAGAGAAACCAGAACCCTCACGCATTGCTGGTGGGAATGTGACACTGGTGTAAACACTGTGAAAAACAGTTCAGCCACTCCTCAAAAAGCTCAACACAGAATCACCACAGGACCCAGCAGTTCCACTCTCAGGTATTCCCAAAAGAATTGAAACCAGGGACTGAAACAGAGGTTCATGCAGCATTCTTCAAAATGGCCGAAAAGGTGGAAGGAACCCAGTGTCCATCGACCAATGAGTGGCTAGAAAAATGTGGTATCAGATGCTACAGTGGAAGTGTGTTCAGCCTGGAGAAGGAACGGAGTCCTGACATGTGCCACGATGCGGGTGAAGCTCAGAAACATGATGCTGAGCAAAATACGCCAGACATAAAACCACAAATATCATAGGATTCCACTTCAATGAAATGAATGAAATGAACAGGCACATTTACAGACACAAAAAGTAGATGAGACGTCGTCGCCAGGGCTGGGGGAAGGGAAAGCGGGGCGTAGTTGCCTAATGGCTGCAGTGTTTCTATTTGGAGTGGTAAGTGGAGAGGCAATGGTCACACAACATTATGAGTACCATGAATGCCACTGAACTGTACACCTAAAAATGGCTAAAATGCCATATTTTAGGGATGTTAAGTTTATTTTACCATAATAGAAACATAAAAAGTGAAAGAAAAAATAAAAACCAAGAAATTGAAAATCAGTGAAGGCTCAGGCCATCCGGAGTTGAGTGGCTGAAGGGAATGAAGATGGGAGAATGAGACTCTGAAGGGCACCCTGTTCGCTGGCAGAAGACGGTGCCGGGCAGCGGCAGCCTGGCCTCGGAGAGGGAGGGCCCAGCTGGCTCCACCTCTGCCCTGGCCAGGCCTGGGCTGGCTGCAGGGCACTTTGCAGGAATTAGCACTCAGCTAGGCGATCCCTTCCCTGGAGACTGAGGTAAAGATCAAAGAACACTAATGAAATAACAAGAGCTATGGCCAGTAAGACCTCTGGAAACAGGTTAGGAGGAACTAGGCTCAGCTCAAATCTCAAAAATAAGCTCAGTGGCTTGTCTACCCCCTAGCAGAACTGTGAACAGAGGGGAAATCTGTACTCTCTTGAACTTTTATTTCATTGAAAGAAAGGCGACAGAAACACAAGCTTTCTCCTTCTGTATTTGGTTCTGGGCTACCAGATGCTTTCTCTTGCTATTTCAGCCTCAGTAAACACCGAGTGGTAAGGAAGCCCCACACCCTCCTCCATGAGAGGAAATAGCTTTACTGGCTCTTTCCCTGATACTTGAGGTAACAAGGCACTTTTTCAGTTTACGGCAATAAAAACAAGATGTCATATTTCCTAACCAGTGGTCATTTTTTTCCACCCCTACATCACCCTGATTCACTTAATGGGCCACTGAAAAAATCAAAAGCTCCCAGAGGCACAGTCCCCTCCATTCAACTCAAATGCAAGGCTGGAATAGAGACAGGGAGGGGCCTGCTGGCGGCCACACAAAGAACCACTGTTGCTGCCTAGCCCACAGGCACAGGCTCTGCGGCCTCACCCGCCTGGCTGCGGTGGCCACAGAATCCCTGTGCTTCCAAGTGCCCCTAGATCGCCACCACAGGGAGCACTGGTGCCTGCTCAAGGTCAAACAACGCTTCCCAATGGCAGAGCAAAACACCTCACAGAAGTACAGAGTCACGCATAAAGGACCTGCAATAAGATAGGGAAAGGAATGCTTTCTCGCCAATCTTTCTACCTAGAGACCCTGTGCTACAAATCAACAAAGTCACCATTTCCAAAACAAACACCTTCCTTGAAGGCACTTGCTGAGTCATCTGACTCTCCCTCTCCCTTAATTCCTAGATCCTGATTCCTAAATCCCAGCACAGAGTCCACAGCCAGCCCATCTCGCCAATTAGCAAAGAGAAGACAAAAGCTTCCAGTCTCTATGCTCATGCTGTGCTGGCATCCCTGGTATTCTTTTGGGGTTGGAAGAACACAGACAAAAGAAGAATGTTAACAAAAGAAATACATGTTCTAATTACATGTAGATTTTAAGGCATTAAGTTTGCCATATTTTAAAAGTTGATTCTAAAATGAAAAGGTGTTTCAAATATGTTTTGTTACTGAGTACCGGTTCCAGGCGCTTCAAGTGCTGGTGTAAATTAAGGGCCAGTCGATCCCACCATCGGCCTCTGCTGTCAGGACAATAAATTCTCTGAGACAAAAGGCTTTCAAGTTCTCTGACGGCTTCCTATTGCAACAATAACAAAGAAACCTCATTAGATTCACAAAAAATCCAGCTGTAATGATATTTACAAGCCCATAGGATTGGTAAAGCCTATTTATAATGCATATCTTTCCATTCTACAATGAGGCCAAGGACCCCGAACTGACAGGACAGGGACTTTGAGGTGCCTTCTGGAGTGGGCGTGAGTTCCCTAAGGCATCCTCACTTTTCACCCGGTCCCTGCCGGCTGGCACTGGGGTACAGACATCTGTGAGTGCTGCAGAGTGTTCTCTGCAAACCAGTCAACCAGTGCAGAGTCGCACAGGGTCAAGTTCCAGGCAGCTGAGCACTGGTCACCATTGGCAAACCCACATACTTCTGGGAACACAGCAGGTCACAGGACCAACTGCAAGAGGGATTTGGGGTGGGCAGGAAAGTAATGAGGGGTGTCCTCATACAAACACCCTACCTCAACAGGAACATTCTCTGGTCTAGATTATGTACAGACTGTTCGGTCATTCTGTTTGTTAATCTTCTGTGGCTCATGGATGTCTTTGTAATATGGAATGATTTACCCCAGAAAAATGCATAAATCCCCATACACATGCAAGTTTGAGATTCACAGATTTCCCCAAAGCCCACCCATCACTCCCCTGGGATTCACAGACCCCAGGCCAAGAAACCAGCTTAGCACATCCTCTTTGTAAGATCCCATTTTCTTTTCTTCTTGTTTTGTATATATGTATTTTTGACCATGCCTGGTCTGGAGATAACATTTTCAATATAGAAATATCAAACACAACAAAAGTGAAATCTAGCAATTTCACAAAGTTCAGGATACGACAAATTTCTGATTTGTGATTATAAATTGTCTCCAGACAATCCATGACAGCTGACAGGGAAGCAAAAGGAAACGTGAGATTTCCCCCTCAGAGATTTCTGGGGACCTCCCAAGTCTCACAAGGAGTTCTGAAAGAGACTCAGGCTCAGGCTGCAGACCTGTGGGGCACCCTCCAGGATGGTGGCCGCCACCCCCAGGCCATCATGGGACACAGATTCATCAACACACAGGCAAACAGAACAGCTGTCCATCTTCACCTATCTTCTCTCTACTAATCCAAGAGACAGCGGGCTGCCTACATTAAATATGCCCTCGTTGGCCAGGCATAGTGGCTCACACCTGTAATCCCAACACTTTAGGCCCCCACTGTCAAAGCATCAGAGGCCAAGGCGGGCAAATCACTTGAGCCCAGGAGTTCGAGATCAGCCTGAGCAACATGGTGAAATCTCACCTCTACTAAAAATACAAAAATTAGCTAGGCATGGTGGTGCATGCCTGTAGTCCCAGCTACTCAGAAGGCTGAGGCGAGAGGATGACTTGAGCCCGGGAGGCAGAGGCTGCAGTAAGCTGAACCGTGCCACTGCACCCCAGCCTAGGTGATGGAGTGAGACCCTGTCTCAAAAAGACAAAACAAAACAAATATGCCTCCATTATATTACTGTGTGCTAACCAAATAAGCAGGAAATGCTGAGAGCCCGACAGCTGTCCCTTCACATGTTTAACGCCATCACATCAGTAATGGTGGGGGGCAGGGACCTGTGCTCTAACCTCATACATGTGAAGTCTCTGCAGTATTTCCACAAACCGAGACAAAATCCTTGTATAAATCCACCCAACAGTGAAACACCGCAGGAAGAGTGGTAAATCTTCGTGGCATCTAAAATGAAGACATATACCAGTAGTTTAATAATTTGGTTAATTTATTATAAGACAATAATAAGAAGTGACAAAGCAGACTGAATTCCTATCTTTTAAAAAGGTATACTCTAAATACTTTCAGTTGTGTACAATTTTCTACACCACAAACCTACATTCTCACAGCCAGCTGCCACGTCCTAGGTCACTCAGACAGTGGAGTAAGATGAGAACTCGTCATTCTAAACCAAGGTCAGCAAACTCCGGCCCACAGCCAAACCCAGGGTCTGCCACCTGATTTTCTATGTCCTGCAAACTAAGAATGGTTTTTATGTTTTTAAATTGTTAATAAATCCAAGAGAATAATACACTTTGGTATGCGAAAATTATATGAAACTGAAATTTCAATGTCCACAAATGAAGTTAACTGGAACACAGCCAGGCTCATTCATTTGCATACGTACTTCTTGTGGCTGCTTTTGCACTAAAACAGCAGAGTAAAGTTGGTGCCACAGAGACCATATGGCCTGCAAAGCCTAAAATATTCACTATGTGACCTTTTACAGAAGTTTATCAACCTCTGTTTATAGTAATCTAACTTCTTGTGATTTTTAAGTCAATATTATTGCTCTATAAATATACAGCTGACCCCTGGACAACATGGGTTTAAACTGCACATGTCCACTTATATGTGGACTTTCTTCTGCTTCTGCCACCCCTGAGACAGCAAGACCAAGCCCTCCTCTCTCTCCTCGTCCTCAGCCTATTTGCTGTAAAGACAACAAGGATGAAGACCTTCATGATGATCCACTTCCACTTAATGAACAGTAAATATGTTTTCTCTTCCTTACGATTTTCTTCTCTTTTTTTTTTTTTCCCCCCCCCGAGATGGAGTCTCGCTCTGTCACCCAGGCTGGAGTACAGCGGTGTGATCTCAGCTCATTACAACCTCTGTCTCCCAGGTTCATGTGATTCTCCTGCCTCAGCCTTCCGAGGCTGGGATTACAGACACTCGTCACAACACCCACCTAATTTTTGTATTTTTAGTAGAGACGAGGTTTCACCATGTTGGCCAGGCTAGTCTCGAACTCCTGACCTCAAGTGATCCACTCACCTCTGCCTCCCAAAGTGCTGGGATTACAGGCATGAGCCACCATGCCCAGCCCCTTATGATTTTTTTTTTTTTTTTTTTTTTGAGACGGAGTTTTGCTCGTGGCCCAGGCTGGAGTGCAATGGCGTGATCTCAGCTCACCACAACCTCCGCCTCCTGGGTTCAAGTGATTCTCCTGCCTCAGCCTCCCGAGTAGCTGGGATTACAGGCAGGCACCACCAGGCCTGGCTAATTTTGTATTTTTAGTAGAGACGAGGTTTCTCCATGTTGGTCAGGCTGGTCTCAGACTCCCGACCTCAGATGATCTGCCAGCCTCGGCCTCCCAAAGTGCCGGGATTACAGGCGTGAGCCACCGTACCAGCCCCCTTATGATTTTCTTAATAACATATTCTTTTCCCTAGCTTACTTTATTGTAACAATACAGCATATAATGCATATAACATATCCAATGTGTGTTAATTGACTATGTAATCGGTAGGGCTTCCAGTCAACAGTAAGCTATTAATTAAGTAGTGGGGAAGTCAGATGTTACACACAGATTCTTGACTGCCTGAGGGGTCGGTACCCCAACCCCTGCATCATTCAAGGGTCAACTGTATATCCTAAATGATTTTTTCAAAGTGGCATCTGAAAATACTAATTTTTCTCATCACTATGTAACAACAAAGGAAAAAATGTCTTAACAAATATTGAAGATGTTTACCATTTTCAACAAAATAAAAGATCATGTGCTGTGTACCTGGAAAGTTGCTTGAGCTGTCTTTTGCAGAGTTTTTAACACCTACTTGAATTTCCCTCAGAAGAACCCACCTACCACGCTTCCCACATCCGTCCTGCTGCTGGCTTCCCTCACGTTTCAGTTCAGCTCACCAGTACTCAGGGAGGCCAACATTCCTACAGTTGGCATGCGACAAGTCAAGTATGGGGTTGGCATGTGTGTTGCCCAGGGATCTGAGTTATATCAAATTCACTTTAAACCTTCAGACATTTCCTTCTATTTCACACAGCACTTTCATGCTAGGCAAAGCACGTACAAAATTCAATTCCACAGCTGGTTTAACCACAGAGAAAAAGGAGTATATTCTTCATGAAGAAAACCACTGTAAGTGTTTGGAACAACTTGGTCAATGTATAAATTTTGGCAGGTACCTAGAAAAACTCTCACCTCAGAGAAGGGTGGTTTTTCAGTCTGTTCCAATCCCTTTTGGCACACTGAGCGAGCTCCTTAGCTTCTTCCCAGTTCCCATTGGCCATTGCGGAAGAAATGTCACTCAGCATGTGTGTGGCTGCTGCATATCTGGAGGAAAATGCCATCCAAGTTCCAAATAAGAATGAGCATTCCCATAGAATGACCACATCCTAGCCACTAGATCTCACTCTGAAAGGTAAAAGTGTGTTTTTTAAAATATGAGGGCCACTTAAATTTTATTCTAATAATAATTTATCTTAACTACATCACTGGAATGGCCCAGAACTGATAAGAAAGCCCAACTAGAAAGATAAAAACATTTATGCTGTATTATCACATAACATGTTCCATTCTATAAATGTGATATGGATCAGCTCCTCATTCCTGATTTTGGCACTCATCCATTCATTCATCCATTCACTCATTCAACAACATGACAGCAAACATGTAATCGACATCAGAATTATAGTCAGATGCAGATCTGATAATTTAATCATTTACAATCAGAGCTAGCCAGAGGGATGCTGCCCAAGCTAAGAAGATTACCTGGAATATTTCAAAATAACTAAGGGATGCTCTTTGGGAGATGGCAATGCTGAAATGTTACAACACAACTTAGCTTAAGAAAGACAATTTTTCATCGCTCCTTTAGCTACCAAAAAACAAAGACATTTAACCAACAAATTCTGTTAACACTTTGAGTACATGTTCATTGTATTTTGGTCTCACATCTAAAAGAAAAGCATGAAGTACATAATATCATTATGTACAAACACTGTAAAGTAAGAGTAAAGAAATTGCCTCCAAATGTAAAAGTTTGCTCACAAATTCTTAGATCTCATTCTTTTATAATATGCTGCTCATTCAGTTCCATGGCTTCAAACATTGTCCATATGCCAGTGACTCTCAAAATGTTGACTTTTTCCAGGCCAGACCCATTCCCTGAGCTCCTGACCGCAAGTCCAATGCCACACACAACAGCTTCAACCAAACGGCTGAAGAGCACCCCACACACTGACGCCTCCAGCACCAACACCTCTCCCAATCCCCTTCACTGGATGGCGCCCCACCCCAAGGCAAAACACCAGAGCCATCCTTGATCCACTCCTCGCCTTCTCGCCCACATCAGAATCAAGTCTTGTCTTTACTGCTTCCAAACTGCCTCACACACATTCACTTCTCTCCACTGCCGCTACCATCAACCCAGTCCTGGCCACCCCCACATCTTAGCCAGGGGTCTCCTGAGTTCCTCCAACTCAGCAAGCTCTTTCCTGCCCCAGGGCCTGTGCACATGCTATCTCATGGCCGGGATGCAGGCACCCAGACCCTGACACAGCTACCTCATTCTCATCCTCAAGTCCCACTTCAAATGTCACCTCTCCAGGGCCACTCTGTCTACAAAGAACTTATCCAGCCTGTCCCTCAATTATCACAGCACTTCTCACACACTTTAAATAGTGGTTAATTTCTATCTCCCCAGGAAACATAGCCCCATGATGGCTGAGGCCCTCTCTTGTGCACTGCTACAACCCCTAACCAAGTCACATAAAAGGTACTCAACACTCATTTTACTGAATGAATAAGAAACATTTTAAAAAGATAAATTATCTCAAGTACAGAGGTAGACAACAAGGGTTTCCTGGCCAGGTATCACATTACCAGATATTGAATAGTATTACCTTTCTAGAAGTCAATTAAATCCAGTTTCATTTACATCTTAAGGCCCTCTGCTTAACCAAGGGAGTTTTCATTATTTTTATTATTTACAGCACACTTACTTTCTAGAATATGAGATGCCTTTTGAACTTGTCAACCATGGTTTTGTCATAGAACTTGGGTATAACAGTAAGAATGACAATTAAAATAATAATGAACATGTAGTAGGCATTCCCCATAGCCCAGGCTTTAAGCACTTCCCATGCACCCCACACATGTCTGTAAGAATATACTATTATTCTCCCCATTTGACAGATGAGGAAACTGAGGCACAGGGTGGGTTCACAGTTCATTGGTACAGAAACTGGAACTTGGCTTCAGAGTATACATTCTCACAAGCCAGAAAAGCGTAAAGCCAGTAAAAACAAAAAAGGTAAAAAAGATATGAGACAACTGAAAACAGGGTAAGAATAAATAGTCTTATTAGAGATTTTAACTAAAAAAGTTATTCCCATTGAACACAAATAAGATACTGAGCTTCCTGACAGCTAAGGTAAAATGGGCCAAAATCAGATTATACTGACACTGCTGTGATTCAAAAATTTCAATAACTTACTTCTTAAAGCACCTGGCTTTCCTAGAAACACTTACAGGACTTTCCTAAAAGCAAATATCAGAATCAATTTTGGTTAAATTTGAGTCAGAAATCCAAATCAAGAATCAAAAGTGACATTTTAGGAAATCCAAATTAATTTTTCTTATCAAAGGTGTTTTTTTTAAAGGAAATCCAAATTTTTTTTCTGTAAGACCTATACTATTCTTTCTTATCAAAACCTGCTTTTTAATACTGTAATCCCATTATTTGTTTGGCATCTATTATTATTTTTAATTAACATAAAATTGCACATATTTATGTGGCACAGTGTGATATTTCAATGCATGTATACTATGTATAATGATCAAATTAGGGTAATTAGCATATCCAGCACCTCAAACTTTTTTGAAAATGTTTTAGAGACGGGGTCTCATTATGTTGCCCAGGCTAGTCCCGAATTTCTGGACTCAAGTGACCCTCCTGCCCCAGCCTCCCGAGTAGCTAGAAATATAGGCATGTGTTGCCATACCAGGCATCACCTCAAACATTTACCATTTCTTTGTGTGGGGAATATTCTAAATCCATTCTTCTATTTAAAAATATATAATAAACTGTTGTTAATTATAGTCATCCTACACTGCTACAGAACAACAGAACTTATTCCTTCTACCTAGCTGCACTTTCGTATCTGTTAACCAACCTTTCCCTATCCCCCTTCCCCTCCCAGCCTCTGGTAACCACTATTCTACCCTCTACTTCTGTGAGATCCACTTTTTTACCTCCCACATATGAGTGAGAACATGCAGTATTTGTCTTTCTGTGCCTGGCTTATTTCACATAACATAATGAGCTCAGCCATGTTGCCACCATGGAGAATTTCATTCTTTTTTATGGCTGAATAGTACTCCATTGTGTATATGTACCACATTTGCTTTATCCATTCATCCACTGATGGACACTTAGGTTGACTCCCTATCTTGGCTATTGTGAATAGACTGCAATAGACATGGGAGTACAAATATCTCTTCAATATACCTATTTCTTTTCCTTTGGATATTACCCAGTAGTGGGATTGCTGGGTCACATGGTAGTTCTACTTTTAGTTCAAAAACTACTTTTATTGGACAAACCAAATTTTCACTAAATCCGTGTGCCAATATAAATTAGTGAAAATTTCTAATTTATCATCTGTATATCTAATTATCATATGTATGATATACAATATACAAGTTATTAATAGCTTTACCTAAAGTGTCACTAATAAGAAAATATTCATCTTCAGTCTTGTTCATGCCAACAACATATTCCTAAGTCAAGTTTGTTAATATGTCTGTGTCAAAAAAAATACAGGCCGAGGGCGGTGGTTCACACCTATAATCCCAGCACTTTGGGAGGCCAAGGTGGGCGGATTGCTTGAGTCCAGGAGTTGAGACCAGCCTGGGCAACATGGTGAAACCCCATCTCTACCAAAAAAATACAAAAATTAGCTGAGTGTGGTGGCATGTGCCTGTGGTCCCAGCTACTTGGGAGGCTGAGGTGGGAGGATCACTTGGGCCGAGGAGGTCGAGGCTACAGTGAGCGGTGATCATGCCACCGCACTCCAGCCTGGGCGAAATCCTGTCTCAAATTAAAACAAACAAACAAACAAAAAATACTCCCTTCCAAAGGTACTTGGAAACATAAACCAGAGAAAGTTTTTGTAGTTCTAACTCAAAATTCCTTGGATTTTGGCAACCATAATCTCAGCACACTTCTACATTTTCCCTATAGTCATAGAAATGTATACAAGTGGGGCAAAAAAAGATTAAAAACTGTTTTGGCTGTGGACTTAATGTTTCTACTTTGGCTGGAAAAAAATAACAAAACCTTTTACTAAATTGTGAAATACACATATAGACATTATAGTGAGCTAACATCATCTTACCTGATAAGATCATCTCTGTCTTGGAAGATGTGGGTTTTCCGATTGATGGTGTAACTAGGAAACTCCATTCGGCCGAGGTTGACCAACAGGACTGTTGAAAGCTGTCCCTGACCTCCACAAGCGGCGTCTTCATCTTCCATTGAGTCGGTCAACGAAAACAGTAGCAAGATGCGGGAAAACACAGCCCTGGGGCCTTTACAGATTCGTACTGACTGTCCAGCCAAGGCTTTGGCTCTGAAAAATGTACAATGTAGAAATAACTTTTAGCTTTTTAAGCATTTGGATGTCAGATTTTACAAATTATTTTCATCTCAAATAAAGAGAAATGACATTCACTATTTTAAACACTGGAGCATTACTTAACTGCTCTGGGGCTGAGAGCTCACCCAGGGATACACAGGAGTAAATGAATGTACATCTCCAAATGGTTCCACACATGGTTTGGCTCCATACAAGTGCTTCCTTCCTCGGCTGCACAGTAGGTTGGGGTTTACCCTGGTCATGAGTGCTTCAAATACCAGGAAAACTTTCAGAAAAGTATTGCCTAGTCAACATGAAGCAATTCTCAATTTTTTATTCTAGTGATGATTTAGATTAAATAATGGTATTTCTTTAAAATGTCATTATCAAAGGCTCCAGGTAAAACATCAGATTTTGTGTACCAAGACGTGGTGCAAATGTATACGCCAAAGTTTGGTGCTGTTCTCTAGTGCAGCAGTCAACGCTTTTGGCACCAAGGAGTGGTTTCATGGAAGAGAATTTTTCCATGGACTGGGGTTGAGGGAGGTGTTTCGGGATGAAACTGTTCCACTTCAGATCATCAGGCAATAGATTCTCATAAGGAATACGCAACCTAGATCCCTCGCATGCGCAGTTCACAATAGGGTTCACACTCCTATGAGAATCTAATGCCACTGCTGATCTGACAGGAGGCAAAGCTCAGGCGGTCATGCTCTCTGGCACACTGCTCACCTTCTGCCGTGTGGCCCAGTTCCTAACAGGCAATGGACAGTTATCGGTCTACGGCCTGGGGGTTGCAGACCCCTTCTCTAGTGTACAGAATGGTCCAGCAGCATCTCTATTCTAGGATAACATTGGAGTGAATTCAGTTCAACTCTGGATGTCTGCAAGATGGGCTTGGAGGTCTAAATTAAATCCAGGACCATGTGGGTCCTCTGACTCTAGCAGCTTAGACACCATCAATAGCAGGGTTTTTCAGCTTCAGCACTATTGACATTTAGGCTAGGTAATTCTTTGTTGTCAGGGGCTGTCCTGTAAATTATAGGATGCTCAGCAGTGCCCTGTCCCTGGCCTCTAGTCACTAGATGCCATTAGCTTCACCACCTCCAGTACTGACAACCAAAAATGTCTCCAGATGATGCCAGATGCCCCCAGTTGAGAACCACTTGGCTAGTGAAAGATGTCACACCCTCCTGGTGCAGAAGCTATTTAACCAAAAGCAGCACTGCATCCCAGAGGGTGTGGGAGAGATGAGTGCCACCATCATGGAGTTGAAGGGGAAGGGGTGGGATTCCTATCATACCACCAATGAACTGAGAGCCACTCATCTACAGACTGCCCCAAAGTACCCATTTCATCCACCTCCACTCAGAGTCCCAGGGATGCCCCCAGTGGACACAGCCTCCAGTCTGCAAAAGGAAGCATTAAACACAGAAAACTAAGCAGAGACTCCTGCAAGGATTAAGAAAGCATAAATAATGTGCCTTTTTCTGTAATAATGTGGCTGTTTCTGTTTCTTTATTATAACAGCAGAGTAAAAGCACCAGGCGCTGCCCTAGCGTGGGGCTGGCAGGGACTCTGAAATTCCACTGCTGGGCTTTACCATCAGAATGAAGAAATAAAAGACAACCTTAAAGGACAGTGGTTTTTACTAGAACTAAAACAGCCTTGAGGATTCTATTTTCCTACAAGTCCAAAGTTAGTGATAAAATATGTTCATCTTATTTATTTTATCTGTTCTATGCTAAGTGCATATACCAAGAAAGGGCTGCTATTTTTTTTTTTTCTTTTTTTTTGAGATGGGAGTCTCACTCTGTCACCCAGGCTGGTGTGCAGTGGCACGATCTCAGCTCACTGCAACCTCTACCTCCCAGGTTCAGGCAATTCTCCTGACTCAGCCTCCCAAGTAGCTGGGATTACAGGCACCTGCCACCACACCAGGCTAATTTTTGTATTTTTAGTAGAGACAGGGTTTTACCATATTGGCCAGGCTGGTCTCGAACTCCTGATCTTGTGATCCACCTGCCTCAGCCTCCCAAAGTGCTGGGATTACAGGTGTGAGCCACTGTGCCCAGCCAGAGGGTGGCTAAATTTAATGTTTACTTGCTTATAAAATGTTACATATAAGGTTAACATCAAATACTTAAGAAATACAATTAGATAAAGAAAGGACTTAGAAGACATTTAACATACCACACAGATGAGGATTCTATACTTCTCAAGTCAATTAATTACAAGTATGTAATTTATTGAAGTACTTTTTAAAAATCTATAATACAAGCTTTTTTCAAGTGTTGGTATTGATATTTTTCTTAATGTCTGCCTTATTATACCTATGTTTCATTAAAGATTAGTATTTATAGCACCTCCCCAACAAGGATGGGCTCATAACAACTGAAATATACAAAACAAATATATAAAATAAATAACAACATCATGTTAAAGTGTTTTCAAAAGCATCCTCTCATTTCATCCTCGACTCCACAGTAGTGAATTCCCAGACTAGAGTTGATATAGTTTGATTATATAAATAACATGGGCAAAAGAAATCAATTCTAAAAGTTTTTGTAATTTTCAACTGAAACAGGTCAAGGGCTTCTCAAGGACAAAAGAAGCCACTCACAGTTTTTGGTAAATTGTTACGTTTAAACTCAGGAAAACTTGCACATTAAGACTGCCTGATTATACTTTGTTTAGTAAACAAAAACTTAACTAAAATAAAAATTTGACTGAATAGTTTACCCTAAAATCCCATAAGAATCACTTAAAACTGTATTTTTCTCGGAAAATAAAATACTACAATTTACCAAAGGCCTATTGCCTTCCGATTTTTCTTGGTCCTGGAAATTAGTACGGTGTTATGACAAAAATTTTGAATAATAACCCAAGAAAGAATCCAGGCTATTGCAATTAAGGCTTTTCCAGCCTTCTCAATCTAACCACAACTGAAATAAACAATTACAGTTCAATCACGTATACAATCTACTATAAGTTAATATGTGCTATCAACATTTTAAATGTTTTTACTGTAACAATAGCCAACAAAACCTTTTTAAAATCACTGCACCAATTCCAGGCTTATTCTTGCCCCAAGTGCAGACTGAACGCTGTTTGGCCAATTTGAGAAAGGCGTCCACCAGCTGCTGTTTCTGTCCATTGGGATTCACCAAGTGGAAGGTCTTGGCTAGGGATTTTAGTTCAGGAGCAGAAAGGAGTTCAAGCACTTCAGAGAGTTCTTGCAACTCAGATTCTGAAATGGTTAAACAAAAAAAAAAGTTTTTTTAAATTTTACTATTTTCTAGCTTTATTTACCTTAGTTAGATGAAAATAAAATGAAATGCTACTAAGAAAATTTTAATTAGTTGGCCAAACCAATCATTAAATGTGGAATTATTAACATGGTATTATTAACGTATTAATAACACTATTATTATATCTCTTAAAAGTTATCAAATAATAGAATTTCTCACTAAAATCTAAAGGAAAACATAACTAAAGTAAAGACACACATGGATAGCCATTATGGTTTGGGCATCTCAACACCTGCTTGGAATATATACTCCCTGCCTTTCTCGTCACAAAACCCCTACAAAATGGGACCTCTCAAACCAGGTCAGAGAGAACTGATCATCAGCCCTCTTCTTCCCACAAGCCTCTCCTGCTCACTCGGCATTCGTGAGCCTGTTCGGCTACTGTGGGCCCCGATACCAACCTTGGCCTAGGAATTCGGCTCAGTCAGACCTCGCTGGTCTTTGCCTTCAAGGCTTTACAAGTTTAGGGCAGTGCCTTCTTCCTCCATTCAGCAAATATTTATTGGGTGTACACTGTCGGCCTGGTAATGTTCTAAGGCCCCGGGCATGCTACAGTGAAAGAAATCCCATCCATAGGAGCTAGCCTCCCAGCGTAACAATTAAAAGAATAGGCAAATTTATCAGGTGGTAATAACCACTCTAAAGAAAAACACAACTCAGGAGGCAAACTGAAGCTGGCAGGAGGCTGGCTGTATTTCACACAGTAGTCAGGCAAACCTTTGACAAGGTAACACCACACAGCGGGGAAGGAAAGGACAACTATGCCGTGTGGCCACGTGGTGGAAACTGACCTGGGTGGAGGGGAAAGTCAGTCCAAGGCTCTGAGACAGGAATGCACTCATCCTGGTGAAGAACACTGAGGGCTGGGTGGCCGTGGCAGACAGCGAGAGGGACAGCCAGAGCCAGGCCCCATGGGGCTGGAGCATGGATGGGACTTGCACTTGACTGAGTGCCACGGTG
Source organism: Gorilla gorilla gorilla (assembly GCF_029281585.2). NCBI lineage: Eukaryota > Metazoa > Chordata > Mammalia > Primates > Hominidae > Gorilla > Gorilla gorilla. The sequence goes on from NC_073240.2 coordinate 32,843,285, forward strand.
AGCCACTAGGATCCTGGTTTTGTTGCTCATTTGAAGGTAAGTCAAGGCTCACCTGCAGCAGTCACCTGGCATGCCTGTCAGACATATGAATTTACGGAACCTGCACCACATTTTCCAAGTCAGGTGGGGACTGAGTATCAAGTTCCCAGGTGACCCTGCTGGCACTGATGTGTGGGAAGCGCTGCTCTGCAGAGGGTCCTGTGTCCCACCACTAACCACTCACATCCAAGCGCCTTCACTGAGCTTTTATGCCTCTCCCGCAACTTTCCCCATCCCACGCCATCCAGCCCCACCCTAACACACTTCCTGCTCACTTTGCTTCATCCCCACTTACTGCTCCCCACAATAAACTCTGCCCCAAAGAAACCATCTGGCTGATTCGCTTATTTTGGTCTAAAATGTCAGCAACTTGAACCCAAGGCTCACATTTCCCTTTCCTAATACAGTACAATTTTGTACCCAATACATAGGTAGGTACTTAACGAATGCTACTGACAAGACAACGAAGGGTATCACTGCAGAAGATAGACTCTCCTTAGTGTTCACATAGGCTTAAAGCAATTCAACAATGCTTAAGGCAATCAACATAATCGAAGAGCTGTATGTGTGTGCACGGGGGGCAGATGAAGTTTTTAGAGGCAATACGGGTTTCAAACAACCAGCTTTATTCTATCATAAAGAAGAGGACTCTAAGTAAGATGAGTCAAGCTCTTGCTGGAAGGAGAGCGCCAAGAAGGGATGTATCCATTTTTTTTGAGATAGAGTTTCACTCTGGTTGCCCAGGCTGGAATGCAATGGTGCAATCTCAGCTCACCGCAACCTCAGCCTCCCGGGTTCAAGTGATTCTCCTGCCTCAGCCTCCCAAATAGCTGGGATTACAGGCATGCGCCACCACACCTAATTTTGTATTTTTAGTAGAGATGGGGTTTCTCCATGTTGGTCAGGCTGGTCTTGAACCCCCAACCTCAGGTGATCCATCTGCCTCGGCCTCCCAAAGTGCTGGGATTACAGGCATGAGCCACCGTGCCCGGCCGGGATGTATTTCTTCTGTGGCACACACCCACGTCTATCCCCAGGTGACTTTCATTCTAAACCTGCCACAGTCAAGAAAACAGCAGCAGATGATCTCTCGTTATTCTAGTATTCTTAACTCAGGCTAAGAATGGCTTTAGCATCACATGAGTAATTTGTTGTCCTAAGATTAAAAATTCAATTAAAAAACAGTAAGTTACCAGGCACCACCCAGGGGAGGGCACCATAATAATACTGCCATCATTCTGCAGAAGCTCAGTTCTTTAGATCATATTTTCATTTCACATCTCCTCCTACTAGTCATACCTGTCTGTAGAAAGCCTGCATTCGTCAATTCTTCAATCACAGGTGTTAAGTCTGAGGCAATCTCTTCATACTCTAATTTGGTCATCTTAATCCAGCTTAATTTACGTTGAAAGAGCCTTACATATAACTTCTGACCAGTAGCTGCAATAAAGTTAAGAAAAATGGTGAAAATCACTGCATTTACCTTTTAAACCTAAGGTGAATAAATGTACGATTTAGAAATACACATATGCTTACTGTATGTATAAGGCCTTCATTTTATGGAATAAACCATTTTGAAAGTACATTTAAAAATTTGGTAACAATTATTGGTCATTTTAAAACTTCTAAGATCAAGTTCCCCATTTTCTAGACATCAACATTTCTACTCCCTCAGAAAAGCCCTACCCAGAATTCTTATTTTGTTCTCTGCTCTTAGCTTAATATGCATTATTCTGATTTGATCGAAAATAATCTGAAATAATTTTCCAAAAAAAATGTCTAGCTTCAGTAGGGCAGTCATCTCTAACCCAGCAATCTTGACCAAGCTTTTTAATTAACCTGTTTGGTCTCAATCTCCCTATTACCCAGATTATCTTTAAATTTTGGCCAACTCTAAAATGGCTTAATTGTATTTTGAAAATTTCCAACATTTATTTTCCTTTCTTCTTTAAAAAGGCAAAATTGACCTGTCATGATGGTTCATGCTGGTGTTTTTTTTTTGGTTGTTAATTTGTTTTCTTTTTGTTTTGTTTTTTTTGAGATGGAGTTTTGCTCTTGTTGCCCGGGCTGGAGTGCAATGGTGCAGTCTCCGCTCACTGAAAGCTCCACCTCCTGGGTTCATGCCATTCTCCTGCCTCAGCCTCCAGACTAGCTGGGATTACAGGCGCCCGCCACCATGCCCGGCTAATTTTTGTATTTTTAGTAGAGACCGGGTTTCACCGTGTTGGTCAGGCTAGTCTCGAACTCCTGACCTCAGGCCATCTGCCCACCTCGGCCTCCCAAAGTGCTGGGATTACAGGCCTGAGCCACCATGCCCAGCCTATGGCTTATGCTTGTAATCCCAGTGCTTTGGGAGGCTGAGGCAGGAGGATCGCTTGGGACCAAGAGTTCAAGGTCACAGTGAGCTATGATTACACCACTGCACTCCAGCCTGGGCAACAGACAGAAACCCTGTCTCTAAAAGAAAAAAAAAAAAAAAAGGCAAAAACAATTAGCAGTAATTATTTCTACACACCAACAGATTGTACATGATTCTCCATGGAGTGCAAGACACATGCATATGAAGAACTTGCACTAGGAAAACTGTTCCTATTTCTCAATTACATGGAATTACAGAGCCACCAATCTCTGAAATACTCGCAGGAATGCAATCAGCACCCAACCAAAGATCTGTGACTAGTTTGGATAGAAAAGCCAATGTGCTATTATGTCCATCTTCTGGTGAGAACAGCAAAAGTAGAGATGGAAGTGGATACTACACACAGCTGTGCCCAGAGAAGTACCGCTCACATGTTAAAAAGTAACACAAGGAATACCATAATTCCACCGTGCGAATTTAAAATAGAAATCCTTCCCTTCAACATCAATAGTAATGTTCAGGATTTTTCTCTTTTTTATCTACTGAGGAGTCACACATGGCCGCATTTTACTAAACGACAGTGTGACTACCATGTTTTTTCCTGCCCTCAGGGACATGGTTCCACAGAGCCATAATGGCCCTCTGAATAACACCGTAAAGACACAAGGGTGGCTTTTACTACAAACCTGCACTGCTGGCTTGGAGCCACCCCTGGCTGCCAAGGACTTCAGGCATAGACTAATATTTTTAATGTACCAATTTCAGCTTGAAAAGTGTCCATTTCCTCCACACCCTGTCTTTAAAAGGCACAGTCCATAAATCTAAAATGTTGTTGGGAGAAAGAAAATATGCCTCAGGTTGGTTTGTTTTCTTCCTGTATTGTATTTTATTCTACTTTCATCTTTGAGGAACAACAAAACAACCTAATGGAAAGCCTGATTACACGCTCCAAAATGCAAAGTATGCTTTTCTAAGTCACATTATATTGTTTTTTAATCTGGAAAAGGTTGTTTCATAACTATCAAATGTACCTATAAAAGAAAAACAGCTGCTTCCAATGTAACCAAAGTTCAGCAGGAGTAAACATCACCCAGGACAAAATCTTGTCTCTTTTCCATGCATCCCTCTCAATAAAACCTTCGAGTATGCTCCGACTCCCATGAACACTCCCACGGGGTGCTCACAACACCACAGTGACTCCTTGCGGTCACTAAATTACTGCCCATCACATCATGCCCCAATCAGAGCAGCAAAAGGGGAATGAAAACTTGAAAACAAACACATGCGTAAGATACCTGATAACTGATAAAATTTAGTTACAATTCCCTTCTCCTGCTCATCAAAGAGCAACATATCATCTTCATTCTCAAGTACGGTTTTCAGCACCACAAGGAAACTCCGAAGGTAGTAAGGATGACCGGTTGTTTGACCAGGACCATTGCAGCTTGACCCCTGCTCCAAAGGAATGCTGTGAGGGATATCATTGTTTAAGCAACTGTCATCCTGCAGAGGAGCCTCTTGGATGTTACTCCATGCAGAAGCATCATCTGCAGAACTATGAGATTTTGCCTCTGAATCTGACAGCTGTATTTTAGCTTCTGAAGCAACAGTCATTTTTACTTCTTCACAATGACATGCCTCACGTTTTTCAGCCACTTCTTTGATACACTCTTGCTTTACAAGACTGTCTTCTGAAGTAGACTTTAATGTATTCCTAAGAGTGAAATCTGGTGAGAATAACATGATCGCATTATCTGAGAATCCAGGGGTGAGGGCTGATTTCTCACATTCCTGGGTAGCCTTTTGGCTTTCGGCTTCCATTATTTTACTTCCTCTTATCATATGTTCAGGAATGCACTCTTCCTTTAGAGAATCACATTTAAACACGTTTTCTTTTTGAGAACTGTTCTCCAAAATTTGATCCTCGTCCTCAATTTCTGAAGAGTTATCAATCAGGCTCTTAACAACTGTGGATTTGGAACTCTGTGGACTAGAACCAGCAAATTCTTCATCCTTATCTATTGATTTTTTAGCCTTTACGTATTTTCTGGACAATTTAGATGCTAGGCTTCCCAAACAAATGACTTTCACACTACGATTTCTCAGCTCATCTTGATTTTTGCACACCACATCATTACTTTTAAAGTAGGGACTGGTCTTCTGCTTTACTTCCCTTTTTGCTGAATCACTTTGGCCAGGGGTTAAATTTGTCTTTGGTGGTGGTGACTTCTTTGGTGTTACATCTTCTAAGGTAACACTGGTTAAATCTACCGTAGACACATTTGAATTTATTAAGCCAACCTGCCCTGGATCCACTTGAACGAAGTCATTGTTAGCACACATTTCATCAAGGTGCCGGTTTAAGTCATATCTAGGCACCATTTTACTGCAAACGGGGCAGGCAAGTTTAGCAGGTGGTGCATTGTTAAAACACGAAATAATAGAATTAGATGCTTTTTTCTTATTCTTGCTGATTGATAAGCTTCTACGAGGCCTTTTTTTGTCAGGAGGTTTCCCTTCTGACATCATGAGTATTAGAAAAACTGGACGTTCTGAGCAATAAAACACAGGATATTTAAGGTGAAAGATAGCAATGGTTTACTTTTACTTTCTTGACTTGAAATCACCAAAAGTGGGATTCTATATGACCTCATGTTATTCGTCTCGACAATTTCTTCTTCCTACAAGAAACACATATAAATTAAAAACATTTTTATGAATTCAGCAAGGGGAAAAGCGAACTCTGAAACGTTTAAGAGCAAGGTCTCCTGTAATGAAGAGACAACCCTGAGCGTGAGACAGAAGACCAAGCCCCTCCGACAAGCTCTGTACGCGATCTTAGTGTCCCTTACTATAAAATGACAGAGCTGGGATTGTAAGGATAATTTCCAGGACATCTTTAAGACCTAGAACTATCCGTTTCTAAAAAGGGAGAATCTGACCACTTCAGACCCTTTACAAGACCACTGTATGAGTAACTTTCTCTGAGTGAGATGGAGACGATCAGCGCGTGGCCCAGGGCGATGCCCGCCCCATAGGCCGGCGCAGATGAAACGCCCCAGCCGCGGGCAGCTGCGCCCGCGCCGGCTGCCACCACCGCGGCTTCTGCTGCGGAGCCGAGGCCCCGGCCAGCACGGCGGACGCTGCTGGGCCAAGGCCGCGCACGTGGGACGCGCACCTGGGGCCACGCGACTGAGCCCGAGCCACTCTCCCTGCTCCCTCGGGCCTGGCTGCCCTCACGTCCTCCTTCCCTGGGTGCCCTGTCACCCAAGATCCCCGCGTGGCCACCTCGCACCTCCCACCTGGCTTCCCAGCGCCGGCGCTTCCAGGCATTCCCAGCCGATCCCCGCGTCTCGCTTCCACAGGCTTGGCAAGTGGAGGCTCGAGTGATCGATCTCCTTTCCTTTCCACGTTAAAGGCTCCCATACCGTAGGTGGCCAAGGCAGGCTGAGCCCTGGAGCGGAAACCCGGGCACCTCCTTCCTTTCCCACCCGCAGAAGCAGGCGCCTGTGCGCCCCTGCACGCCCCCGCACGCCTTCTCTGCGACGGTGCACTCTGAGACTCCTCTCCCCAGTCGATGAGAAGGGCAAGCAAGCTAAACATGTTTGTTGGGGGAGCATTCAGTGTCAAAGCGAGCAAACAGCCTCCTGCGGGGAAGACAGGCGACTTCTGCAACCAACACGCGGAGCTCTACTTAAGCTGACTCCTGCGAATAAGCGAGAGGGAGTTTCAGTTGGAAAACCACTGAGTTGGGTTTTCCAAAAGATAGTACTAATCACCGGTTATCTGATACCCTTGAAATAATAACATCAAGAACCAAGAAATAAAATGTGGCGACTAGGAAGTGATGCGTCCTGAGTATTTATGACTTCTGTTTTTAATGTAATTTATTTGTAAAGCTATATGATTTAACTTTTAATAATGGCTGTGTTTAACAGCTGAATTTTTTTTTTTTTTTTTTTGAGATGGAGTCCGGCTCTGTCACCCAGGCTGGAGTGCAGGGGCGCGATCTCAGCTCACTCCAAGCTCCACCTCCAGGGTTCACTCCATTCTCCTGCCTCAGCCTCCTGAGTAGCTCGGACTACAGGCGCCCGCCACCATGCCCAGCTAATTTTGTGTATTTTTCGTAGAGATGGGGTTTCGCCGTGTTAGCCAGGATGATCTCGATCTCCTGACCTCGTGATCCGCCCGCCTCAGCCTCCCAAAGTGCTGGGATTATAGGCGTGAGCCACCATGCCCAGCCTAACACCTGAAAGTTTAACAATCAGCCCTGAAGCACTGACACCAGCGTGTTCCAGCCCACCATGAATGACCTAGAATGCAAGCTTCTTAACATCAGGCGGTTGTGCTTGTTGCCTTTACTATAAAATCGCTGCTGCCTGCAGCAGTGGCTAGCGTTGTGTAATTATTGATAAATATACACTGAATGAGTGCATAAATAAATGAGCAAACTAAAGAGAATAAGGACATAAATAGGGAGTTCATTAACAAGAATGTATTGACTACCTACCTCATTCCAGGTAACATTTTAGATGCTGAAAATATGTGGCAGTGAACAATGAGGAATGGGAGGAAATTCTTCATGGGAGGGAGGGGAACTCCTCATGAAGGATACATTCTGGTGGAAGGAGATAAGAGAAATATAAAAAGTAAACTATGTGATGAAATTGAAGACAAGTAAAGCCAGAAACATCTTAGGGGTGAGGTTACAATTTGAAAGAGTGGTAAGGAAAGGCCTCACTGAAAAGATGACATTGGAAGATTGACATTGGCCTTAAGGAGGTAACGGTGTGGACTGAGAGAAGGCCATGGTAGGCCAGGAAACAGCAACAGCACATGTAAAAGCCGTGAGGCAGAAGATTGTCTAGCAGGCTCTAAGAACCCCAAGGAGGCAGAAGAAAACAAAGCCAGGGAGGCAGCAGAGAGCCAGACCATGGAGGGCAAGTGTTAGCAAATTTGTTCCGTAAAGGGCCAGGGAGTAAATGTTTGAGGCTTTTGGGACCATGTGGCCTCCATCATAACTAGGCAACACAGCTATTGTAGTGTGAAAGCAGCTATAGACAATATGTAACATATGAGTGTGGTTTTGTTCCAATAAAACTTTATTTACAAAAATAGCTGGCTAACTTGCCATCCAGCTACTATTTGCCAGCACCTGATGTATGACCCTGCAGGTCATTGTATGGATTTGAGCATTGACTTTGAGTGAGACAGGAGGAGTGGAGACAAAGATTTTGAGCATAAGCTCTAAAAGGACCCCTTTCCCTGTTGCATTCAGAATAGAGCTTGGGGCTGGTCGTGGTGGCTCACGCCTGTAATACCAGCACTCTGGGAGGCCGAGGCGGGTGGATCACAAGTTCAAGAGATCAAAACCATTCTGGCCAACATGGTGAAACCCCGTCTCTACTAAAAGTACAAAAATTAGCTGGGTGTGGTGGTGCTCGCATGTAGTCCCAGCTACTCGGGAGGCTGAAGCAGGAAAATTGCTTGAACCCGGGAGGCAGAGGTTGCAGTGAGCTGAGATCCTGCCATTGCACTCCAGCCTGGTAACAGAGTGAGACTCCGTCTAAAAAAAAAAAAAAGAGCTTGGGGCTGGGCATGGTGGCTCACACTTCTAATCCCAGCAGTTCGGGAGGCCAAGGCGGGCAGATCACCTGAGGTCAGGAGTTTGAGACCAGCCTGGCCAACACGGCAAAACCCCGTCTCTACTAAAAATACAAAAAAAAAAAAAAAAAAAAATTAGCCAGGCATGGTGGTACACACCTGTAATCCCAGCTACTCGGGAGGCTGAGGAAGGAGAATCGCTTGAACCCAGGAGGCGGAGGTTGCAGTGAGCTGAGATCACACCATTGAACTCCATCCTGGGCAAGAAGAGCGAAATTCCATCTAAAAAAAAAAAGAATAGAGCTTGGAGCACACAAGGAGGGAAGCAAGAGAGGGAGCAAGGAAAACAGAAGGCTGATGCAGTAATCCAAGGAGAGATGATGGTGGCTTGGGTCAGGGTGTTGGCATTGCAATTGATAAGAATTCATCATATTCCGAGTATATTTAGAAGGCTGAGCCAGCAGGATCTGCTCATGGTAAAGGTGGTAAGGTACAAGAGGAAGAATCAAGGGAAACTGAGGCCTTTGGCCTAGCAACTGGCAAGATGGAGGGGAAAGAGTAAGAGTTCAGTTTCGGACATGTAAGTTTGAGATACTGGTTAGACATGCTTGTAGATGAAAATCCTTTGATTAATCAAGTCAGGTCAGGATGGAAATATAAATTTGGGAGTTGTTGGGGTTTAAATGGAATTAATATATGGGACCAAGGATCGACTGTAGATAGAGAACTAAATAGTCAGAAGACTAAGCATTCCAATAACAAAAGGCAGGGCAGTGAGGAAGAGCCCGCAAAAGAGACTGAGCTGGTGCAGCAGGAGGAAGAGAGAGTTGGCAGCCGGAAAACCAAGTGACTGAGGTGTGACAAGGACTGAGGGGCATCAGATGCAGGCAGAGAACTGCCATGAGGTGGGGACACAGCAGAGAATGCCTTCACAGGCAATGCCCAGAGAGCCATTGGGGCAGGGCCACCCCTGAGATCCTGGACCTCTACAGCCACCAGTGTGCAATGGCAGCCCGGGAAACCTGCAGGCACAAGACCAACCAGTGAGAGCCGGGGCACAGGCTGCACCCAATAAAGTTATAGGGTTGGGGCCACCTGAACCCCTGGGGAACCAACCCTCACCCCAGTGTGACTGGAAGAAGGTGAGACATAAAGTCAAAGATTATCCTCAAGCCTCGAGATTTAATGTTGCTTGCCCTGCTGGGTTTTGGACTTACTTGGGACTAAGCTATTCCTTTCTTCTTTCCTATTTCTCCCTTTTAAAATGGGAATATCTACCCTATGCCCATTCCACCACTGTATTTTGGAATCACATAACTTGTTTGGTTTCACAGCTGGAGGGAAATTAGGCTCAGGATGAATCACACCTTGTCAGTCTTACCTATATGTTTACGTGAGACTTTGGACTTAGAATTTAAAGTTGATGCCGGAACAAGTTAAGATTTTGGTGGCTAGTGGGATGGAATGAATGTATTCATTTGAGAACATGAATTTGAGAAACCAGGCGTGGAACGCTATGGTCTGAATGTGTCCTTCAAAATTCATGTGTTGAAACTTAATGGCCAGTGAGATATTAAGAGGTAGGACCTTTAGAGGATTAAGTCTTGAAGGCAAAGCCCTCCTGGATGGGATTACCATCCTCATAAAAGGCTTGACGGAGTGATTTTGGTGGCTTTTTGCCCTTCCACCTTCTACCAAGTAAGGACATAACAAGCAACCATCTCAAAGCAGAGAGAGCAGCTCTCACCAAACAACCAATTTCCCAGCACCTTCGTCTTAGACCTTCCAGCCTCCAGAACCATAAGAAATGTTTCTGTTGTTTATAAATGACCCAGTTGCAGGTATCTTGTTATAGCAGCACAAATGGACAAAAACCAGTGCTTAATTTAGCCCCACACAGCCTAGCTCTCCCCTGCTGCAGCCAGCTTCTGCAATAACAGGAATGCAGAGTGCAAACTTCCACAGGCTCTTCTTGACCACTGTGATTGATCCCTTGTAGATTAAAAACCAGAACGACTTTACCTGTTGCTTTGGTGGAATCTTAGTCCACATTCTCCACCCATCTGGACTAAGGCTTACTGCATTTCCGTCAAATCAATATGAGAGCCTATCAGGCAAAAGGCAATTTTCCCTGGATGGGAAGGTTGAAACAATGAGCACTTGGTGGTCACAGAACACTCTGCAGACTGCAGTCTACATCCCTGGCTGTACTGAGCTTCTATTGCTTCTAGATTCACTTCATCATAGCTGTCCTCTGCATCTGATTGTGGATAGTGCTCTATAGCCTACACTAAGCCTTTGTTCAGGTGACATGAGATCATTTCCCAAAGGGGAAAGAAGTAAGGCACAGGCATGTAAATGCTATTGTTTTGTGAAATGATAGGGCAGTGGGAGAAGGAAATCAAGACCCCAAATAGCAGGGGCTTCTGCCGTAGACAGCTGCTTGTGAGGGAGTTGGTGCTGGAACCATGATGGGTACTCTGGATTTTCTTCTTCCGCTGTTTTTTGCTTAGGAAATAAGTTCAACAACATCAAACTAAGCAGCTTGATATATATCACAGGACAAAACACTAAAGGCAAATGAGGGTATTCCCAATTTCTCATCACCAAAGCTTCAGCTACAAAGAAACATCTCACAAGCAAAATTAAAAGAGCAGTACCACGATGCTTCCAGTGCCTACCAAACAAAAAATGTGACGTGCATTTTAGGAGCCACAGTAACCATTACCTCTAACATTCAAAATTTAAAATTTAATTCCCTTGATATTTATTTCTGTAGAGAACTAAGCTATTCCCCCTAGGATGGCTACAATTTTTGCTAAAGGAAAACAACAAGTGGTAACAAGTGTTGGCAAAGATGGAGAAACTGGAACCCTTGTGTACTGTTGATGGGACTGTAAAATGATGTAGCCACAATGGCAACAAGCTTGGCAGGCAGTTCCTCAAAAAGCTACACAGAGAAGGCCTGGCCTGGCGGCTCACGCCTGTAATCCCAGCACTTTGGGAGGCCAAGGCGGGCAGATCAGGAGGTCAGGAGCTCGAGACCATCCTGGCTAACATGGTGAAACCCCATCTCTACTAAAAGTACAAAAAATTAGCCGGGCATGGTGGCGGGTGCCTGTAGTCCCAGCTTCTCGGGAGGCTGAGGCAGGAGAATGGTGTGAACCCAGGAGGCGGAGATTGCAGTGAGCCGAGATCGCACCACTGCACTCCAGCCTGGGTGACAGAGCGAGACTCCGTCTCAAAAAAAAAAAAAGCTACACAGAAAATTACCATCTGACCCAGCAACCACTCCTAGGTGTAAAACCAAGAGAATTAAAAGCAGGTACTCAAACAAATACATGTGCACAGCACGATTAACAGTCAAAAGGTGGAAACAGCTTGAATGGCCATCAATGGATGAACAGATAAAGCATGGTACATACCCACAATGGAATACCATACAACCATAAGAAAGAAATGAAGCACAAGCAAATGCTACAGTCTTGAAAACATGATGCTAAATGCAAGAAGTCAGAAATGAAAGGCTGCGTATTGTAAGGCTCCATTTATGTCAAATATGCAAAATAGGCAAATCCACAAAGATAGGATACAGACTGGGGATTGTTGGGGCTGGGGCTAGTGAGTAAAGGGTAGCAACTGCTTCATGGATATGGGACTTTATTGTGGGCTGATAAAAAAGAACTAAAGTGTTAATATAGACTTCGTAAAATTATCCAAATATCCATTTGGATTGTAGGGACTTTTTTTTCTTTTATTTACCTGTAATACGTTAAAGATTTATTCTGACAAATCACATTGAAAAAATGGACAGTAATTTTTATTCTACTGAAGAGAAAAAGTAAACTTCATACTTCTCTCTGCTCCCCTTGGCCCCAAATGCTTATTCTAAATGGCTAAGAGGGCTTTTTGTTTGTTTGTTTATTAAGACATGGAAAAAAAAAAAAACACCAGAACTAGGAAGCGACAGGCTCACTGCCTCCTGACCCTGATGCCAGAGATGTATTCAGGTCTGTTCCAATGCCCATCATCAGCACCCACCTTCCAGCCATGGCCAGGTATTACGCTACTACTGTTTCTTACTATTTTAACTTACCTTACACTTAAAAAAAAATCCTAACCGTGTCCTTTCACCTCATTCTAGGTAATAACACCTGTAAAATTGCGGGGTGTGGTGGCTCATGCCCGTAATCGCAACACTTTGGGAGGCTGAGGCAGGAGGATCACCTGAGGTCAGGAGTTCGAGACCAGCCTGGCCAACACGGTGAAACCCCATGTCTTCTAAAAGTACAAAAATTAGTCAGGCATGGTGGCATGCACCTCTAATCTCAGCTACTCAGAAGGCTGAGGCAGAATCATTTGAACCCAGGAGGTGGAGGCTGTAGTGGGCTGAGATCACGCCATTGCACTCCAGCCTGGGTGACAGAGTAAGACTCCTTCTCAAAAAAAAAAGAAAGGGAAGATTTGTTAGTAGTCTGTGAGTTCCACAGTTATGTCAAGCACATTAAAAATTCCTTAAATTCCTAATTACCTTTTCCTGTCTTTTTTCAAAAGGATTTAATTTCATCAGAATTTTTCTTTACATTTAAAACACCTGCATCTTCAGTTGCCTCATCATCTGGCAAAGTGAAGGTCACTCTTTTCAAGCTTTCTTTACATTGTTTACTGTCTTCACTTTCTTCCAGGTCATCATCTTCATCCCTACACTACCAAAACTCTTATAAAAAGAAATATACTTCTTTCCATTAGAAAAACAAAAGGAAACATATTTTCCCTTAATAAAGTTCTTCTTTTATATGCCTAATGCAACCAAATACTCAGAAGTTCCAAAATCATTCAGGTATTACGGAAGAGAAGGTATCATTTAAGTGACATGCTATGTAAGAAACAGAACAAAAGTGTCCAATATATAGAAAATAAATTATTCATCAATTGATAATACAAACCGTCAATCTCACAAAAATAACAGGATTTTTGGGGTACAAAACCAAATCAAAGTTCCTGGCAAGAAAGGTTTGATTGCCACTGCCAGTAATATTTTTCTTCATTAAATGATCTCTAATGTCCCTTTAAATACACAGACTTTCCTCTGACTATCTTGAGAATATCTGATAGGAGAGAATCTAACTTCTTAAAACAAACATATGTGAAAACCACAAGTACAAATACATGATTGGACAATTCCAGCTCACAATGTAAAGGATGGTTCAAATACTCACATTTCAGAAATGCTTAGTTCTTCTGCTGCTTCTTTAGCAATTTCATCCACTTGTTTGAACCCAGATCATCATCATGATCTCTTGCTATGTCTTCATCACTTTCATCTGGATCAAAAAAAATCTTTGTACTTCACATTTCTGGAACTTTTACCTGACTGAAATAAAAAGATTTTTTAAACTATTAATTAGGAATAGAAAAATACATCATTACCATTCTGAAATGGCAAGTCATAGACTGAGAATATATTTTCAAATCACAAAAGACTTGTGTTCAAAATATACAAATGACTCTTAAAATTCAACAATAAGAAATTAAGCAACGCAATTATAAAATGAGCAAAAACCAGTTGATCTTTGACAAAGTTGCAAAAGCAGCTCAATAGAGGAAGGATAGCCTTTTCAGTAAATAGTGATGGTGCAACTGGACATCCATAGGCCAAAAAGTTGAACCTCAGCCTGAACCTCACATTTTTACAAAAATTAACTAAAAAATGGATTATATACTTAAATGCAAAACTGAAACTACCAAACTTCAGAAAACATAGGAGAAAATCTTTGCATCTAGGGTTAATAGCTCTCTTATTTTAGACCAAAAGCATTAACCACTGAAGGGAAAATGGCAAGTTGGACTCTATCAAAATTAAGTGTTTGCTCTGTGCAAGACCATGAACAGGAATAAACATAATTACAGACCACTAAAAATATTTGCAAGCCAATATTCACAAAAGAACTCATGTATAGAACATATAACAAACTCTAAAACCTCAGCAGATAAACAAATAATCCAATCAGAAAATGGGAAAAAGACATAAAGAGATATTTCACTGAAGAGGATATTCAGATGGCAGGTAACCATGTGAAAAGATGCTCCACATCATTAGCCTTTAGGTAAATGCATTAAAGTGACAATGAAGTATCATTACCTATCACAATAAAAAATAGTAACAATAAAATGCTGGCAAGGATGTGGAGAAACTGGATCACCCATACATTATTGATGAGTTTGGCAATTCCCTACAAAGATAAAAGGTTCTGTACCTTGACTGCATCAAATTAAATATCAAGTTGTGATATTGTACCACAGTTTTACAAGTGTTACCACTGGCGGAAACTCAATAAAGGCTACAGAGGATCTCACTGTACCATTTCCTACAACTTCATGTGAATCTACAAAATTTTATCTCAAAAATAAAAATTTGATTTTTAAAGTGGCAAAATATCTGAAGAGACACTTCATCAAAAAAGATATACAGGCTGGGCGCGGTGGCTAACGCCTGTAATCCCAACACTTTGGGAGGCTGAGGCGGGTGGATCACGAGGTCAGGAGACAGAGACCATCCTGGCTAACACGGTGAAACCCCGTCTCTACCAAAAATACAAAAAAAAATTAGCGGGGCGTGGCGGCAGGTGCCTGTAGTCCCAGCTACTCCAGAGGCTGAGGCAGGAGAATGGTGTGAACCCGGGAGGTGGAGCTTGGAGTGAGCCGAGATTGCCCCACTGCACTCCAGCCTGGGCCACAGAGCGAGACTCTGTCTCACCAAAAAAAAAAAAAAAAAAGATGTACAGACGACAAATCAGTATATAAAAATTTGCTAAATATCTTTTTTTTGGGAAATTCAAATTAAATCAACAATGAGATACCACCACACACCTATCAAAATTGCTAGAATCCAAAATCAAGGAAATTACAATTGCTATTAATAGTTAAATCTGTGGGGTGCTGGAAACTCTCATATATTGCTTGTGGGAAAGCAAAATAGGACAACCACTTAGGACAGCAGTTTGGCAGCTTCTTACAAGGTAAGACATAGTCTCATCACATGATCCAACAATAGGGTGTTCCTAGGCATTTGCATACTGATTTGAAAACTTATGTGCTCACAAAACCAGTACACAAATGTTTATAGCAGCCATCCATATTCATATTCACCCAAAACGAAGCAAATAAGATGTTCTTCAATAAGTGAATGCGTAAACAAACTGCAGTACATTTCTACAATGGAATACTAGTCATTAACAAAAAGGAGCATCATGCAAAACATGGATGAATCTCAAATGCATATTTCTAGGTGAAAATAAGGAAGTTTGAAAAACCTGCATACATAAATTGGAATGATTGATTCCACTTATATGATAATCTGGAAAAGGCAAACTGTAAAGATCATTGTTTGCCACGGATTTGGAGGAGAAAAGAAAGATAAAGGCTGGGTGTGGTGGCTCACGCCTGTAATCCCAGCACTTTGGGAGGCTGAGGCGGGTGAGTTGTCTGAGGTCGGGAATTCAAGACCAGCCTTGCCAATGTGGCGAAACCCCATCTCCACTAGAAAAAAAAATTAGCCGAGCATGGTGGCACACAGCTGTAGTCCCAGATACTTGGGAGGCTGAGGCATGAGAATCGCTTGAACCCAGGGGGCAGAGGTTGTCGAGAGCCAAGATGGCACCACTGCCCTCCAGCCTGGGCGACAGAGCAAGACTCCATCCGGCCTGGGTAACATGGTGAAACCTGGTCTCTCTCTCTCTCTCTCTCTCGTGAGTGTGTGAGTGTGTGTGTGTGTGTGTGTGTGTGTGTGTGTGTGTGTGTGTGTGTCAGAGTTTTGCTCTTGTTGCCCAGGCTGGAGTGCAGTGGCGTGGTCTTGGCTCGCCGCAGCCTCCGCCTCCCGGATTTGGGTGGTTCTCCTGCCTCAGCCTCCCGAGTGGCTGGGATTGCAGGCACAAGCCATCATGCCCGGATATTTTTTTTTTTTTTTTTTTTTTTTTTTTTTTTTTTGGTAGAGATGGGTTTTCTCCATGTTGGTCAGGCTGGTTTCAAACTCCCGACCTCAAGTGATCTGCTCACCTCGGCCTCCCGGGGTGCTGGGATTGCAGGCATGAGCCACCGCGCCCGGCGTAATTCATTAGTCAGAAAGGAATAGATCGGCCTGGCATGGAGGCTCAGGCTTGTGATCCCAGGACTTTGGACGACAGAGCGTGGTGATCACTGGAGCCGAGGAGCTCCAGACCGGCCTGGGCAACATGGTGAAACCTTTCTTTCTTTCTTTTTTTTTTTTTTCCTTTTTTGAGGCGGAGTTTTGCTCTTGTTGCCCAGGCAGGGTGCAGTGGCGTGGTCTGGGCTCCCCGTGGCCTCCGCCTCCCAGATTTGGGTCGTTCTCCTGCCTCAGCCTCCCAAGCGGCTAGGACTGCAGGCGTGAGCCACCATGCCCAGCTAATTTTTTTTTTTTCTTTTGTAGAGACGGGGTTTCTCCATATTGGTCAGGCTAGTCCCAAACTCCTGACCTTAGGTGATCCTCCCGCCTCGGCCTCTAGGAGTGCTGGGATTGCAGGCTTGAGCCACCATGCCCAGCTAATTTTGTACTTTTTTTTTTTTTTTTTTTTTTTTTTTGGTAGAGATGGGTTTTCTCCATGTGGGTCAGGCTGGTCTCAGACTCCCAACCTCATGTGATGTGCCCGCCTCCACCTCCCCGGGTGCTGGAATTGCAGGCGTGAGCCACCATGCTCGGCTAATTTTGTAATTTTTTTTGTTGTTGTTTTTGTTTTTGGTACAGACGGGGTTTCTCCATGTTGGTCAGGCGGGTTTCTAACCCCCGACCTCAGGTGATCCGCCTGCCTCGGCCTTCCCGGGTGTTGGGATTGCAGGCCTGAGCCACCATGCCCGGCTAATTTTGTAATTTTTTTTTAGTAAAGATGGGGCTTCTCCATGTTGGTCGGGCTGGTCTCCAGCTCCTCACCTCAGGTGATCCGCCCGCCTGGGCCTCCCAAGTGCTGGGACTGCAGGCCTGAGCCACCGCGCCTGGCCCCAAACCGGGTCTCTTAAGGGAAAAACAAAACAAAAACCACAAAGATTAGCCGGGTGTGGTGGGCCCCGCGGGTAGTCCCAGCTACTCTGAAGGCTGATGTAGAAGGATTGCTTGAGCCCGGGGTCGAGGTGGCAGTGAGCTATAATGGAGATGCTGCACTCCAGACTGGGCGACAGAGCGGGACTCTGTGGCAGGAAAAGGGAAAGGAAAAAAAGAAACTAAGTAAGAGGCTGCTACTTTTCCAAAAGAAATTATTGACTACCGATAAAAAAATACACTGTAGCCTTTTTACAATATACAAATAGCTAAACTTTATATAGCCATGACCCTCTTCTGGCACTGCTCTAAGCCTTTTCCTGCTCTGAAATAGCTACTGTTGTTACCTCCATTGCAGAGAAAATGGATGCCAGAGGTTGTTGTGGAAGGACCCACGGAAACTGACTATGAAATTGACTTGTTGTAAGTTTCAGACTTAAAGGTTCTTCCTGCTCTGCTCCTTACATTGCCACATTTTAGTTAAGGTACCTCTTACAATACTTGTCCTTTCCGTATTTGGAGGAACTTCTCTTGCAATTTGAAGGGTTTTTTTTTTTTTTTTTTGCACTAAGCATTTGGTCATAAGATCATCTGCGTTTTATGTCAGTTTAAGTACCTCTTTAGACATTATTCACTTAGGAATCTAAATAGGAGCTAGCATTGTGTGTAAAAGGAAAGAACAGCTGTTTACAACCATTTTTGTTTCATAATACAAATATAAATCAATATGTTAATGGTGATGCAGGCTGGGAGGGGAGGGAAAATATGCAGAGAGAAAAGCCCCATCTCTGCTTGGAGTTCAGCACTGGGTCTCTATTCCTTTCCATCTTCCTTGTCAAGGCTGTCACAGTGACAGAAGCACACAGGGCTGCCTTTTAGTGACACCTGCTGGGACAGACCTGGCAGAACGGATTGCAGATTTGCATATTTCCTGGCTGCCTCTGCTAGCCTGAGTCAGCAGCCCACTCCAATTCATGCTGAGCTTGGACAGCTCAGGTTTGAAAAATTCCCCCTTCCCTTGGAGCAACCGCTTGCCAGCCTCCTCATCATTCCTAAAGGAGAATGACATACATGCCAGCATGACAGAGATCCAGAAATTTATAGAAGCTTCATTGTGAGCCTATATCCTTAATAGGGGCTCAAACTGCCAACACCGAATGAAGAGAGAGGTTTTGCAGTAAAGCAGGAAGTCATTAAAATAATGAATCACCAGGCTGGGTTTTGAGCTCCTTTCCCACTAATTTAATGGAAAGATTTATTGTCTTTACAACGTACAATGCCCATCATCAGTTGAAAATAGAAGCCAAAAATGCATTTAAGGCCGGGTGCAGTGGCTCACGCCTGTAATCTCAGCTCTCTGGGAGGCTGAGGTGGGTGGATCACCTGAGGTCGGGAGTTCGAGACCAGCCTGGCCAGTATGGTGAAACCCCATCTCCACTAAAAATACAAAAATTAGCTGGGCATGGTGGCACGCACCTGTAATCCCAGCTACTGGGGAGGCTGAAATAAGTTCATAAATTGAGCAGCTGTGAGGTAATTGGCCCAATCGCTACGTTACTTTCACCGCTTGAGGCTGAACAGTGCACAGGAGAGTGCAGGTTTACAGGTCTCTGAATAGTGCCGTCCAAAAATGGTGAACAACCACCCTGAAAAACAGCTTGGTGTTTTGTTGTTGTTGTTGTTGTTGTTTTTCACAAATTAGAAATGTGCTTAGCTGTTTACCCACTAACTGCACTCATGGCCACTTCCCCTAGAGAAATAAAAGTTGATATTCATGCAAAAACTTGTGCATGAGTTTTCACAGAAGCTTTATTTTTAACAACCAAACTGTAAACAACCCAAATGTCCTTCAGCAGGTGGATGGCTAAACAAACCATGGTACAGCCATACAATGGACTAGTACTTAGTAATAAAAAAGCAATGAACTGTTGAATGATTTGCAACGACCTCAAAGGAATTAAACTTTAAAAATTCAATCTCAGGACGGGTGTGGTGGCTCACGCCTGTAATCCCAGCACTTTGGGAGGCTGAGGTGGGCAGATCATGAGGTCTGGAGTTCGAGACCATCCTGGCCAACACGGTGAAACCCTGTCTCTACTAAAAATACAAAAAATGAGCTGGGCATGGTGGCACACGCCTGTAGTTCCAGCTACTTGGGAGGCTGAGGCAGGAGAATTGCTTGAACCTGGAAGGCGGAGGTTGCAGTGAGACAAGATCGCACCACTGCACTCCCTCCAGGTGACAGAGTGAGACTCCGTCTCAAAAAAATAAATAAATAAATAAATAAATAAATGCAATCTCAAAAGGTTGTACAATATATAATTTCATTATAAAAGGTTTTCAACATGACAAAATTCTAGAAATAGGGAACAGATCAGCAGTAGCCAGGGACTTAGAGAAGTGGGGTGAGTGTGATTATAAAGGGATATCATGAGGTCCTTTCTTCGGATGACAGCATAATGCTATATCTTGATTATGTTATTGGTTATATGTATCTACACCAGTGATAAATTTCTTAGAAGTATACACATATACAAAAAGAATAAAAAAGAGTGCAGAAAAACACTTCTGAATCCAAGTGAGGTCTGTAGTAAAGTTAATTGTAATGTGGTTTTGATAATGTAGAGTTGGTCCTTTATAGCTGCAGTTCTGCATCTGCAGAGTCAACCAGCTGATTGAAAATACTCAAAAACAAAACCAATAAAGATAACAATACAACAATAAAAACACAAATTGAAAAAAACAGTGCAGAATAGCAACTATTTATGTAGCACTTACATTGTATTATGTATTATAAGTAATCTAGGAATGATTTAAAGCAGTGGTCCCCAACATCTTTGGCACCAGGGAATGGTTTCCTGGGAAACGATTTTTCCACAGATGGGGTAAGGGCTGCGGGGGTGGTTTTGGTATGAAACTGTCCCACTTCAGATCATCAGGCATTAGACTCTCATAAGGAGCATGCAACTAGATCCCTTACATGCACAGTTCACAGTAGAGTTTGCACTCCTACGAGAATCTAATGCTGCTGCTGATCTGACAGGAGGTGGAGCTCAGGTGGTCATGCAAGCAATAGGGAGGGGCTTTAAATACAGATTTATTACATGTATTATAAATACAGATTTATTACATTTATTATAAATACAAATATATTTACAGAGCACACTACTCATCTCTTGCTGTGCAGCCTGATTCCTAAAAGGCCACAGACCAATAGTGGTCAACAGCCCCAGGAGCTGGGGGCTCCTGATTTAAAGGATGTGCATAGGTTATATGCAAATACTAAACCATTTTATGTCAGGGACTTGAACATCCATGGATTTTGGTATCTATGGGGGTGCTTGTACAAAACCCCAGTGGCTACTGAGGGATGACTGTGCTATGATTATATAAGAGGTTTTCATTATAGGAAGCGAGTTAAAGGGTACACAGGGACTCTTATCTACTATTTTGTAACTATTAATATTTTTAAATCTATAATTACTTCTAAAAAAGAAAAAAGCCGGGCGCGGTGGCTCATGCCTGTAATCGCAGCACTTTGGGAGGCTGAGGCGGGTGGATCACAAGGTCAGGAAATCGAGACCATCCTGGCTAACATGGTAAAACCGCGTCTCTACTAAAAACACAAAAAATTAGCCGGGCGTGGTTGTGGGCGCCTGTAGTCCCAGCTACTCAGGAGGCTGAGGCAGGAGAATGGCGTGAACCCGGGAGGCAGAGCTTGCAGTGGGCCAAGATCGCACCACTGCACTCCAGCCTGGGCGACAGAGCGAGACTCCATCTCAAAAAAAAAAAAAAAAAAAGAAAAAGAAAAAACCCTGATGGATAACTTATCTGCTAGGTTGGTTAATTGTAAAGGGGAACATCACATTAATAAATTGGTTAATTGTCACTGGAGTATCAATGGTATATGACATCCTGGGTAGCCTGGAGATGAAATCCTAATAACCACATCCCATAGGCCTTTACAGCATGTAGTGCGGTAAGCCTCGTCAAAGGTAGTGACAATGCAGGACTGAGTTCCTAAGGTTTGGATGCCAGCAAGTTCTTTCTCAGATTAAGTAGTTTTGATGTATAAGCTTGTATTTGTCCTTCAAAACATTCTTATCTTGAGAAGTCTGCTGTACCAGTTCTCATCACAACTTGGAAAACATGTGCTTGGTGTGGGTAAGAGAAGTTTTCCTTTCATGTTTATTGGAGTTGCTCTGCACAAAAACTATTAATTGTGTAGGTTTTTGGCATTTAGAAAGGAGCAGGAGATTGCCCACTTCACTGGTTGATATTTCTTCCTTTTGCCTCACTCTAACTTCCTTCAGAGACTTGACATACACTTTTGTAGTAATGGTAATGCATTAGTGAAAATAATTTGGAAATCATTGACAGCCATTTGTCCTAACTACATTGTTTTTGGATCTATTCAAAAGATAACATAAAACTGCCCAAATCTTTCCACATAGTCTTTTGAAGGTTTTACTCTTAGAAACCTATCTTAATAAAGTATCTATACTTGTCTGTGTAACAACATGAAGAGTATTGTCCACCTGGACATGGGTCCCCAGAGTGCTCATGCAGCAGACCCTCTCAGAACTCCATCCATTTCTCCCACTGCCTTTGGAATACCCTTTGACATAATGCTGATTTCTGATCCAGCAAACAGCCCCAGTGAGTTTCCTGAAACACTGAATTATTGCCAGGTGTCTTGAGCAAATAATTCTGCAAGGCAGGGTTATCCCGTTCTAAAAGAGGTTACCTACACAATGACTTAAGCTGTTTGACAGTCAGAGAGGACTTTGAGGAAACAAATCTGGAATGCTGGTGATATATTAATAGTCTGGATATTTCTCCCCACCCAAATCTCAGGTTGAATTGTAATCCCCAGTGCTGGCGGGAGGTGTTTGGATCCTGGGTGACTTGGTGAGGTCTTCATGATAATGAGTTCTCAGAAGACCTGGTTATTTAATAGTGGCACCTCCCCACAACTATATCTTTCTTGATCCTGCTTTCAGCCTGTGAGATGCACCTTTCACCATGATTGTAAGCTTCCTGAGGCCTCTCTAGAAGCCAAGCAGATGCAAGCACCATGCCTCCTGTAAAGCTTGCAGAACCATAAGCCAATTAAACCTCTCTTCTTTATAAATTACCCAGTCTCAGGTATTGCTTTATAGCAATGCAGGAATGGCCTAACACAACACAACACAAATTGGAAGAGGTGGTTTACAAAGCATGAGGGGAAACAAAGTTGTATTTCCCATAGTTACTCCAGGCTGAGGTGGTTGGAGCTTTCTTTCTCTAGATGGCAGGCCTACTAGGGCTGGAAGGCAAATAAAAAATTCAATACATAGACATATATATATAGAAACATACTGGAAGGTAAAAATTAACTGCCATGCCATCATCTACTTTGCTTCTGTGAAAAATAGGCCTGGGACAATAGCATCATAACAAGATACCTCTGAGAGAAAGAAAATGGTCCCCAACTGGTTTGGTTTATTTTGATATTTTCCCTGAGGTTAAAGCCATGTATGTGCTTTCTAAAATCAGTGGAAGAGGGGGTTTTGGAAAAATGGTAGCTTAAAACCCAAGCACTGGCTGGGCGCGGTGGCTCACGTCTGTAATCCCAGCACTTTGAGAGGCCAAGGCAGGTGGATCACGAGGTCAGGAGATCGAGACCATCCTGGCTAACACGGTGAAACCCCATCTGATCTACTAAAAATACAAAAAATTAGCCGGGCATGGTGGCGGGCGCCTGTAGTCCCAGCTACTCGGGAGGCTGAGGCAGGAGAATGGCATGAACCCGGGAGGCAGAGCTTGCAGTGAGCCGAGATCATGCTACTGCACTCCAGCCTGGGTGACAGAGTGAAACTCTGTCTCAAAAACAAAACAAAACAAAACGCCAAGCACTGACTCCAATCTACCTGCCTTTCCAGAGACAAATGGCTCCTGGGCCTTACAGATAGTTGGATGTCGGGTTCCAGGAAGGCTTTGGATTCTGTGAGCATCCAGGACAGAGAAAAAGCACCAGATACCAGCGTCAGAGCTCTTGACTGAAAAGCTGAAAGCTTGGCCCCATAGATCTCGTGGCCTCTGCCAGAGTAACCAGCTTTCACAAGGGCCTTTCATCTCCCTGGCTCCCATGAGTACAAGGAGAAAATGAATGGCTGAGCTTGATCTTCACTGTGTTTGAGCCTGAAAAGACTAGTAGGGACTGAGAACTGAAAATCTTCCTTCAACTGCCTCATCTCCATTCCATTAGCCTGCCTGCTTTTATACCATATTCCCACTGTGTTGGTGGGACGGGGAGAGAAAAAAATGCCTTCACTTCAACATGACTGCTGACACCTAGGGAAATCAAACAACTCACTCTGGACTTCAGTGAAATTATATTTAACAAAAACACATAAAGAAGCCCAGAAGCTGCTAAAAGATTAACAGTCAGGATTAATGGAATTCATGCAAACTGATACAGAATTACTAGAGGCAATGGATACCAATTTGATTTAGAAGTAAAAGCACTAAGAATCAGTCACCATCAAAATCTATTATAATCTTAACTCATTTTATGATATTTTTGCTTTAACTGAAACCTTGCCCTGCTTTGAAGTAATTGTTTCCTTTACAGCCTTTCTCAAGTGATGGCTGCATTCTTTTCCACTCCTCACACTAACTGCTGGTGTATTTCTTGTTTTTCATTGCCATTTACAGAACATTATCTGTCCTAGACCAGATTTTCTTCTGCTTCTTCAGAAGTCCCCAGTCTTGAATCATAGCATTATACTATACCATCCCAGACCCTTATTATTGCTAGTATCTACCAGCCCCTGTTATCAATGTTCTCCACACCCTTATTCTCTAAACATTTTATCTCTGTGAGAACTGCTATTTTCTTCAAGTTTTTCTGTTACAAAATTTGGTTACTTTAGGATCCACAAAGATGACCCTTGAACATGCACTTCCTAGACTCCTCTCCTCTAATGATTGTGTCTTCCACCTTATCTCAGCCACTCATATTCAAGGTATTTATTCATTACCAATAGCAACAAACTGTTCCCTACTTTCAACTTTAAGCATTCCACTTCTTTTTATAATTTGCCCTAAGTCCATCATTTTTTGACCTCTTCAGACAATAATCCATTAATCCTACTGCTTTTTCATTATCCCTCGACATCCTCATAGCCTCAATTTCTTCCTTATTCAACTTAAATTCCATAGCCAATATTGATTATCTCTCACCTTGAATCTCACTTCTCTCTGACTTTATAGTATTCCTCTGGCAATTCACTATTTAAAATTTATGCCCAAACTCAAATGCCTTTAAATATTATAAATATAAAATTATTATTCTTAAGTGAGCCCTAAATGCTGACCAGCCTTCAAATTATTTTTCTATCCAGCCAATCCTTCATTCTCCTGGATGACTATTTCATAACGCCATCCAACATGCACACACTCAGCTGAGAACACCTTGCTAGGTATTTCAGTAAGATACTAGAAGCAATCAGAAAAGAACTTTCACATATTCCCACCACCATGTTTACTGACTACCCACACCTGAGGTTGTGTACTCTGACTTCTCCTCAACTTTGGGAGAACTGCCTAAGATTCTAGCAAAGGTCCTCTCTTTTACTTGTGCACTCATCCCATCTTGCCTAGTTACTTGGATCCATCACTTCCCCCTTCTTCCTCTCCTCTATCTCTTATTTTGCCTTTGTTGGAATTATCCAGTTGGTATACAAACAATTACTGTTAATTCTACCTTAAAATAAAACAATCAATGAAAACAAAACCTCTAAATGCGATTTTATTCTCCAGTTAGAGCTGATTTCTATGGTTACATTTTATAGAAAAAATATCTTGGGTATAGTTGCCATCTCCAATAATTTTCTAATTTCTTTATGAACTCACTGTATTAAAACTGCTGTTTTCAAGGTCATGTAATCATCAAATAGCTCAATCTTACAATAGATACTACTTTTTACTTCTTGCTGTAGACTGAATATTTGTATTCCCCTGACATTTACATATTGAAACTTAATCCTCAATATTATGGCATTTAGAGATGGGGCCTTTGAGAGTTGAATAGGTCATAAGGATGAAGCTCTCACTAATAATATTAGTTCCCTTATAAAAGAGTTCCCAGCGAGCGCCATTCCCTGCTTTCATCAAGTGAGGACACAACCAAAAGATGGCCACTGGCGAACCAGGAAATAGGCTCTCACCAGACACTGAATCTGTTGATACCTTAATCTTAGTCTTCTCAGCCTCCAAAACTGTGAGAAATAAATTTTTGTTGTTTATAAGACATTTCATGTATGGTGTTTATTGTAGCAGTACCAAGACAGAAATTGGTACCAGTAAGTGGAGGTGTTCCTGTAACAAATACTTAAAACTGTGGAAGGGGCTTTGGAACTGGGTCATGGGTAGAGATTGGGAGAGTTTTGAGGTGCATGCTAGAAGAAGCTTACAATGGATTTTTAAAGGCTATTCCAGTGAAGACTAAGAAAAAAACTAGAACAGTCATAGAGAAAACTTGCATCTTCTTAGAGAGTATCTAGGTACTCATGAACAGAATATTGGTAGAAATACAGACAATAAAATAAAGGCCATTCTGATGAGGCCTCAGTCCAAAATTAGGAACATGCTGTTGGGGACTGGAGGAAAAGCTACCCTTGTTATAAAGTGGCAAAGACCTCAGCTAAACTGTGCTTGTGTTCTAGTATGTTTTGAGGAAGACAGAACTGTGAGTGACAAAATTGTATACTGAGCTGAAACGATTTCTAAGGGAAGTGTTAGTGGAGTGGCTTAATTCTTCCTGACTGCTTATAGTAGAATGCAAGAAGAAAATGCAATTAGTTCCTTTATAAAATGGGCTTAGGCTGGACGCAGTGGCTCACACCTGTAATCCCAACATTTCCGGAGGCCAAGGTGGGTGGATCACCTGAGGTCAGAAGTTTGAGACCAGCCTGGCCAACATGGTGAAACCCTGTCTCTACTAAAAATACAAAATTGGCCGGGCGTGGTGGTGCATGACTGTAATCCCAGCTGCCCTGAAGGCTGAGGCAGGAGAATCGCTTAGAACCTGGGAGGCAGAGTTTGCAGTGAGCCAAGATAGTGCCACTGCACTCCAGCCTGAGCCACAGAGGGAGACTGTCTGGAAAAAAAAAAAAAAAAAAAAAGAGGCTGTGAACCTATGAAATCAAAACAAGTTTAAGTGTTTCCAAAATACCATGGTGAGTCAGAAATAAGACAGACAGTTCCCTTCCAAAAGGGAGAAATGGGAAAGAAGAAATGATGACAGGTTCTGAGCATGTCCAAAATCCAATAGGGAAAATTCCAATAAACCTTTTTGCCTAGCTGCTCTGTCCTCCAGGCCCACTGGGGTGGGAGTCCCGCATTTTGGACCTACTGAGGTGGTGATCCTGCCTCTGCAGCCTTGCTGGGTAGGAGTTGAGCTCAGAAGGCTCTTGGAGGGTTTGTCCTAAGGGCTCTGGGCAGCCCTGCCACCACAGTGGCTCTCTGCCTGGGCCCATAGCTCTCCAAGGTCCTGAAGGTGCTGGTGGCCTCTCTGAAATAGTGATTTCCTTGGAGCCCTTATACTCTGGGCCTGTGGTGGGAGTGGCAGCCCTGATGACCTCTGAATTATGTGAGGGAAGAATCATTCTTCTCTTGTCTTGAAGTACCTTGCTTCTGTGGAGATGGCTGATTAGGTCTGTGGTATGTATTCATACTAATGGTCTTATCCAATGGCTACTTGGCTACACATTTAATGTTCTCTTCCAAACAAACTTTCTCATTTTTGGGAAGATAATTGGCTGAGAATTTTCTAAACCTTAAAGTTATGGTTTCTTTTTGCTTAACAATTTTATCTTCAGATAATTTATGATAAAAACCCACAAAAACTGGATATAGACAGAAAACTGGATATAGACAGAATATGCCTCAAAATAATAAAAGCCATATATGACAGAGGTCCACAGCTAGTATTTTACTGAATGGCGAAAAACTGAAAGCCTCTCCTCTAAGATCTGGAACATGACTAGGATGCCCACTCTCACCACCGTTATACAACATACTGCAAGTCCTAGCTAGAGCAATCAGACAAGAGATGGAAATTAAGAACATCTAAATTGGAAAGAAAGAACTCACATTATGCTTGTTTGTGGATGATATGCTCTTATATATGGAAAAACGTAGACTCACCAAAAACCTATTAGAACTGGTAAACAAATTCAGTAACATTTCGTGGTACAAAATCAGCATACAAAAATCAGTAGCATTTCTATATACCAACAGTGAACAATCTGAGAAAGAAATTTAAAAGAATAATTCCACTTACAACAGCCATAAAAATGTTAAACACCTAGGAATTAACCAAATAAGTCAAAGATATCTACAGTGAAAATGTGTCCGGAATTGGTGGGTTCTTGGTCTCACTGACTTCAAGAATGAAGCCGTGGACCCTCGCGGTGAGTGTTACAGCTCTTAAGGTGGCGTGTCTGGAGTCTGTCCCTTCTGATGTTCAGATGTGTTCGGAGTTTCTTCCTTCTGGTGGGTTCGTGGTCTCGCTGGCTCAGGAGTGAAGCTGCAGACCTTCGCGGTGAGTGTTACAGCTCTTAAGGCAGCGCGTCTGGAGTTGTTCGTTCCTCCCGGTGGGCTCGTGGGCTCAGAAGTGAAGCTGCAGATCTTCACGGTGAGTGTTACAGCTCATAAAAGCAGCGTGGACCCAAAGAGTGAGCAGTAGCAAGATTTATTGCAAAGAGCGAAAGAACAAACCTTCCACAGTGTGGAAGGGGACCCGAGCGGGTTGCCAACGCCGGCTCGGGCAGCCTGCTTTTATTCTCTTATCTGACCCCACCCACATCCTGCTGATTGGTAGAGCCAGTGGCCTGTTTTGTCAGGGCGCTGATTGGTGCGTTTACAATCCCTGAGCTAGATACAAAGGTTCTCCACGACCCCATCAGATTAGTTAGATACAGAGTTTCCACACACAGGTTCTCCAAGGCCCTACCAGAGCAGCTAGATACAGTGTCGATTGGTGCACTCACAAACCTTGAGCTAAACACAGGGTGCTGACTGGTGTGTTTACAAACCTTGAGCTAGATACAGAGTGCCAACTGGTGTATTTACAATCCTTGAGCTAGACATAAAGGTTCTCCACGTCATCAGAGCAGCTAGATAAAGAGTGTTGACTGGTGCACTCACAAACCTTGAGCTAAACACAGGGTGCTGATTGGTGTATTTACAATCCCTGAGCTAGATATAAAGACTCTCCACATCCCCACCAGACTCAGGAGCCCAGCTGGCTTCACCTAGTGGATCCCGCACCGGGGCTGCAGGTGGAGCTGCCTGCCAGTCCTGCGCCGTGCGCTCGCATTCCTCAGCCCTTGGGTGGTCGATGGGACTGGGCGCCGTGGAGCAGGGGGTGGTGCTCGTCGGGGAGGCTCGGGCCGCACAGGAGCCCATGGAGTGGGTGGGAGGCTCAGGCATGGCGGGCTGCAGGTCCCGAGCCCTGCCCCGTGGGAAGGCAGCCAAGGCCCGGCAAGAAATCGAGCGCAGCGCAGGTGGGCCAGCACTGCTGGGGGACTCAGTACACCCTCCGCAGCCACTGGCCCGGGTGCTAAGTCCCCCACTGCCCGGGGCCAGCAGGACTGGCTGGCTGCTCCAAGTGCGGGGCCCACCAAGCCCACGCCCACCCGGAACTCCAGCTGGCCCGCAAGTGCCGCACACAGCCCCGGCTCCCGCTCGTGTCTCTCCCTCCACACCTCCCTGCAAGCTGAGGGAGTGGGCTCCGGCCTTGGCCAGCTCAGAAAGGGGCTCCCACAGTGCAGTGGGGGACTGAAGGGCTCCTCAAATGCCACCAAAGTGGGAGCCCAGGCAGGGGAGGTGCCGAGAGCAAGCGAGGGCTCTGAGGACTACCAGCACGCTGTCACCTCTCAAAAACTATAAAATACTGATGAAATAAATTGAAGAGGACAATAAAAAGTGGAAATATATTCCATGTTAATAGACTGACAGAATCCATATTGTTAAAATATCAGTACTACCCAAAGCAATCTAGAAATTCAGTGCAATTCCTATCTAAAGTACCAATGACATCCTTCACATAAATGGGGAAAAAGTCTTAAAATTTATATGGAACCACAAAAGACTCAAAACAGCCAGTTATTTCAGCAAAAAGAACAACAGTGGGCGAGAGTTAGCGGCCTCCGGCGTGGGATGGCCGCGGAGCCTGGTGGAGCTGGCCTGCGGCTCCCGGGACCGCTCTCCGGGCCACAGACGTGGCCCAGGGGCCCGGCCCACTAGGCAGGCCTCGCCCAGACACGACTGCCCTGCCCAAGAGGTGAAAGCGACTCAAGTCGCTCCTCTGCTCCGGCCGAGTGACCGTGGAGGATTACGCCAACTCGGATCCGGCGGTCGTGAGGTCTGGATGAGTCAAGAAAGCCGTAGCCAATGCTATTCAGCAGGAAGTAAAATCTCTTTGAAGCTTGCTTGGAAGCCTCTCAGGTTCCTGCAGAGGAAGCTCGTTCTGGGGCTGGTGAGCCCTGTGGCATCATCGACAGCAGTGATGAGATGGATGCCCAGGAGGAAAGCATCCATGAGAGAACTGTCTCCAGAAAAACGAAAAGCAAGAGGCACAAAGAAGAACTGGACGGGCTGGAGGAAAAGAGTATCCCATGGATATTTGGCTTTTGATGGCCTCCTATATCCGTTCTGAGGACATTGTGATCTGATCTCTGTACCATATGTATGAGCCATCTGCTGCTGGAATCTCCAAGAATCCAGCCATTCCAGAAAGCACCCCCAGCACATTAAAGAATTCCAAATGCTTACTTTTCTGGTGCAGAAAGATTATTGGGAACAGACGGGAACCAATGCGGGAATTCAACTTCAGGTTCAAAAAACAGTCCGCTAGGTTAAAGAACAAGTGTACAGGAGGATTGCAGCTTCCCATTCAGTACGAAGATGTTCATACCAATGGAGACCAGGACTGCTGCCTACTGCAGGTCACCACCCTCAATTTCATCTTTATTCCGATTGTCATGGGAATGATATTTAGTCTGTTTATTGTCAATGCGAGTACGGACATGCGGCATCATTGAGTGAGACTGGTGTTCCAAGATTCCCCTGTTCATGGTGGTCAGAAACTGCGCAGTGAACAGGGTGTGCAAGTCATGCTGGACCCCGTGCACGGCGTTCAGCTCTTTGACTGGTGGCTTCCTCAGTACCCATTCTCCCTGACAGCATAGTTACTGCTTCCCATCCCTTGGGGCCAGCCCCAAGTCTAAGTCCATTAGTAATCAGATTCCAGTTTGGACAGGGTGGGTGGATTGTGTATCTGGTTAGTAATGTATATGCTCTTCAGGTTCTAGGGCTCCTGTTAGGGGAGGAAGAAATGTTGAATCAAGAGGAAAAAGAACTACTATGATTTATAAACATATTTTAATGTAAAAATTTGCATTTAAAAGGAGTGGCCCTGTTTTCTGTGTTAAAATCCCATTTGGTGCTATTGAGTTTGTTCTTTAATCTTTTATCCCAGTGAAAATTGTTGATCTTGCTCTAGGGAAAAATTAAACTCTTTGAATCTCCAAACAAGAGAGAGAGAAAAAAAAAAAGAACAACAGTGGAGGAATCACATTACCTGACTTCAAAGAGCTATAGTAACCAAAACAGCATGGTACCAGCATAAGAACAGACACAGACCAATGGAACAGAATAGAGAACCCAGAAACAAATGTAAACACCTACAGTGAACTCATTTTTGACAAAAGTGCCAAGATCACACACTGGGGAAAAGACAGTTTCTTCAATAAATGGTGCTAGGAAAAGTGGCTATCTGTATGTAGAAGAATAAAACTAGACCCCTATCTCCTGCCATATACAAAAATCAAATTAAAATCAATTAAAGACTTTAATACATCAAACTATGCAACTCCTACTAGAAAACATTAGGGGAACTATCCAGGACTTTGGTCTGGGCAAATATTTCTTGAGTAATACCCCACAAGTACAGATAACCAAAATAAAATGGAAAAAATGGGATCACATCAAGTTAAAAAGCTTCTGTACAACAAAGGAAACAAATGACAAAGTGAAGAGACAACACATAGAATGGGAGAAAATATTTGCAAACTACATATATGACAAGGGATTAATGACCAGAACATGTAACGAGCTCTAATAACTCTATAGGAAAAAATCTAATAATCTGATTAAAAATGGGCAAAATTTTTATTTGAATAAGCATTTTTCAAAAAAAGACATACAAATCATGAACAGGCATGTGAAAAGGTGCTCAACATTATTGATCATCAGAGAAATGTAAATGAAAACTACAATGAGATATTATCTCACCCCAGTTAAAATGGCTTTTACTCAAAAGACAAGCATTAACAAATGCTGGAGAGGATGTAGAGAAAAAGGAACCCCCATACACTATTGGTGGGAATGTAAATTAAACCACCACTATGGAGAACAGTTTGGAGGTTCCTCAGAAAAATTAATAATAGCACTATCATATGATCCAGCAATTCTACTTTTAGGTATATACCTAAAAGAAAAGAAATCAGTATATCTAAGAGACATATTTGCTCCCACGTTTGTTACAGCACTGTTCATAATAGCTAAGATTTGGAAGCAACCTAAGGGTCCATCAATAGAAAAATGAATAAAGAAAATGTGGTACTTATCACAATGGAGTACTATTCAGCCATAAAAAAGAATGAGATCCTGTTATTTGCAAAAACGTGGATGGAACTGGAGGTCATTATGTTAAATGAAATAAGCCAGGTGATATGGTTTGGCTCTGTATCCCCACCCAAATCTTATGTCAAATTGTAATCCTCATGTGTTGAGAGATGGACCTGGTGGGAGGTGATTGGATCAGGGCAGCAGATTTCCTCCATGCTGTTCTTGTGATAGTGAGTGAGTTCTCATGAAATCTGATAGTTTAAAAGAGTAGGACTTTCCCCCTCATTCTCTTTCTCTCCTGCCGCCATGTAAGACGTTCCTTTCTTCCCCTTCATTTTCCACCATGATTGTAAGTTTCCAGTCACCTGCCCAGCCATGTGGAACTGTGAGTCAATTAAACCTCTTTTCTTTATAAACTACCCAGTCTCAGGTAGTTCTTTACAGTAGTGTGAAAATGGACTAATATCCCAGACACAGTAAGACCAACTTCACATATTCTCACTTATTTGTAAGATCTACAAATCAAAACAGTGAACTAATAGAGACAGAGAGCAGAAAGATGGTTATCAGAGGCTGGCAAGTGTAGTGAGAGGGTGAAGGGTATGTAGGGATGGTTAATGAGTAACAAAACAAATAGAAAGAATGTAGAAGACTGGTCATTTACTTTTACTTGGTTACTGAAGACACTGGTCTATTTTCCAGAACTCCTCTCAAGTGATTTTAGCCAGTTTCAGTTTTTTTTTTAAATACATCTGTGGGTGGTGTGGACTGGGAGCATCCTGGTCTTCCATGTTGCTAATGTCACTCTTCTCAAGTCAATAGTTTTAAATACAATCCATAAACTGATGACTCTCAACTTCTAATCTCCAAGGAAGTCTTATCCCTGAATCTCACAGTTGTATCCAATTACCTTTCTGTCATCTCATTTTAAACTTAACTCATAATCTGCTTCATTGTCTCAAATTTATTCCTGCCACCTTCTTTCCCATCTTACTAAATGGTAACTTCATTGTTTTATTTGCTCAAACAAAAACTTTGGAATCCTCATGAGTTTTCATGCAAAGCCTCAGCAAGTCCATTAGCGTTTATTAGAAATATATCCTTTACCTGACTTTTTTTTTTTTAAATCATGTTCATTGCCACAACTCAGATGCAAAATTATTATCATCTCCAATTTGGATCATCACAGTAGTCTCTTGTCTTTTATTATCTTTCTCCGTTCCTTGCCACTCTCAGAAGAGTCAGAGTAATACTTGTAAAATGTAAATCATATCAAGTTACTTTGGCGTTATTGAGAATCTAGAGCAGTACAGTCCAACCAAACTTTCTGTGCTGATGTACACTGTGACAGTTTGAAATGTGGAAAGTGTGACTGAGGAACAAAATTTTATTGTATTTAAATTTAAATAATTTTATTTTAATGTTACATAGTCATATGTAGCTACTTGCTATCTTATTGAATAGCACCACTACAGATGGACAAATATCAAATCCCAGGGACTGGTAAATATGGAAAATGTTGAAATGGTACACAGAGCTGAACTGGAGCCATCAATGCATACACTTCACTGAACAGACAAACCAGAAGTGTTTTAAACATGCCTCTCTACAAACTTTTATCAGACACTCAATCTTCTAGCACCTTGATCTTGGACTTCCCAGCCTTCATAACTGTGAGAAATAAATTTCTGCTGTTTATAAGTTTTCTGGTTTATGATGTTTTGTTATAACAGTCAGAATGTAATAAAACAAGGGGTAAATTCTGCCCGCATTACTCCACCTTGGCCAGAAGCAGGCATCCTCAGTTTCTTTAAATTGATGCTTTGTAAATTTCTATCTAGTTTTTAAGATGTTTATAGAAAAGAGGATTAGTAAAAATCACTTTAGGCTTCCGCAACTACTTGTATTCTATTCCTGATATTATATTTTCTTTTCTGACTAGCTATCATTATGTGCTATTAATTGTAACTGGCAAATTATTTTTATTAATAACTTTAAGTCTAAAATGTTGGTATATTCCTCTAGAATGACATATTATTTTCTGATAAACTCTTATTGATACCATCATGTTTCTTACCAGTTTAATCTGGGTGACTGATGAGGGCCAGCTTTCTGGTCCACAGGTGCCATCTAGCTGTGTCCACACATGGTGGAAGGGGCAAGGCAGCTCTCTGGGGCCTCTTTTTAAAAAGCATTAGTCCTGAGGGCTCTTTTCTCATAACCTAATCACCTCTCAAAGGCCCCGCCTCCCAATGCCATCACATTCATATGTTAATTATGTTTCACCGTATAAATTTTGTGAGACACAAACGTTCAGACAATAGGATCCTCTCACCTTAAACAAGAAAATAAGCAGACAAAAATATAACATAATGGTGTCAGACACCGGATCTCAGGCACTGTATTAGTTTGCTGGGGCTGCCATAACAAGGTAACACAAACTGGGTGCCTTAAACATCATAAATATATTATCTCACAGGTGCGGATGCTAGAAGTCTGAAATCTAGATCTTGGCAGTGTTGATGTCACATGTGAGGGAAGTATTTGTTCTAAATCTCTCTTCTTGGCTTTTAGATGGTTGTCTTCTTCTCCTATGTCTATTCAAATACCCTGTCTTCTATGTGTGTCTGTACATCCAAATTTTTCTTTTTTATAAGGACATCAGTCATAATGCATTAGAGCCTGCCCTCATTGTATCTTGATTAACTTCGTAAAGATTGATCTCTAAATAAGATTACATTCTGGGGTACTGGGAGTTAGAACAACAAACTTTTTTGAGCAGACAAAATCTATCATGTAACAGGCACTGAATAACTATGATTCCCTGAGAGACAAGAAACAAATGCAATAATCCCTATCATTTTCCTCTTTTACTGCTTGAGTTCCCAAGCCACGGTGCAGGCAGGGGGAACCCAAGTGTAGGACGGCAGACTACCAGATTTGAGGATATGGAATTTAGTCTCAGGAGACTAAGGGGACTATAACTCATGTGGGAGAGTATCAGAAAGGAGACAGCTGCACAGAAAGATAAAGCCAGAGATTCCAGAGGGTTCCCATCAAGTATTCATCTGAGGATATATGTACAAGAAAACTACCTGTATTCGAGGGTTGCCAAGACCACCCTCAGGTTTAATGATTGCTACAAGAACTCACAGAACTCAGAAAAGCTGTTATGCTCATAGTTAAAATTTGTCACAGTGAAAGGATATAGAGTAAAATCAGCCATGGGAAAAAGCACCTAGGAGAGCGTCCAGGAGAAACCAGGTACACATTTGTCTTCCCTCATTGGAGTCGTGTGGACAGCACTTCATTTTACCACCAACGGTGTGTGCAACACACATAAAGTATTGCCAGACAGTGAAGCTCACTGAGCCTTGATGTCTTGTTTTTTTGTTTTTGTTTTTTTTTATCCAAGGCTGGTCATATAAGCTTATCTGGTCTTTGTTTCCAGCTCCTCTAGAGGCCAAGCTGATACCACTTGGCCCAATGCCCCACCATAAGTCACATCATCAGCATAAACTTTCTGGTGCAGTCCTATATCCTCAGGTAATAAACATGTACCAGGCAAAGAAATACAACAGGAAGCTATCTCAAGGATTTAGAGGTTATCTTCCAGGAGCCAGGCAAGGGACAATTCTTTCTTTGGAATGTGCAGTGTGTGTACAGCCCAGCCCTGCTGAATTAATCCTTTATTGCATAGTACTCAACATTAGTAAAAGAACAATACAAAAGGATTAGAAAAAACAGCACCTGGGACACACACAGGGCTGGTAGTAAAGACTGGTACCACAAATAAGACTTGTAAATGTTATAATTCATTGGGGGCATTGATTAGGGTATTAATTAGCCTCACACCAAATATTGCTTTGGTCTTCCCTGACAGATTTTGAGAGCAAGAACCAAAATAATCAAATTGGTTTCAAGAAACCTAACTATATTCCAGAACAACCATCAGGAATATTTTAATATTGTAAAAATATCCAGCACTCTGGTACTGGTACAAAAACAGACACATAGGCCAATGGAACGGAATAGAGAACGCAGAAATAAAGTTACACACCTACAACCAACTGATCTTTGACAAAGTCAGCAAAAATAAGCAATGGGAAAACGACTCTGTATTCAATAAATGATGCTAGGACAACTAACTAGCCATACGCAGAGGAATGAAACTGGACCCCTACCTATCACCATATACAAAAGTTAACTCAAGATGGATTAAAGATGTAAATGTGAGACCTCAAACTATACAAATATTAGAAGAAAATCTAGGAAATACCTTTCTTAATATTGGCCTTGGCAAACAATTTATGGCTAAGTTCTAAAAAGCAATAGCAACAAAAACAAAAACTGACAAATGGAAACTAATTACACTAAATAAGTTCTTCACAGCAAGAGAAACTATCAACTATCAAGGGTATAAACAGATAACTTACAGAATGGGAGAAAATATTCATAAACTGTGCATTTGGCGAAGGCCTTATATCTAGAATCTATAAGGAACTGAAATCAACAAGCAAAAAAACAACCTCATTAAAAAGTAGGCAAAGGATATGAACAATCACTTCTCAAAAGAAGACATACAAGTGGCCAAGAAACATGAAAAAATGCTCATCCTCGCCAATCACCAGAAAAATGCAAATCAAAACCATCTCACACCAAGTTAGAATGGCTTTTGTTAGAAAGCTTAAAGACAGCAGTGGCTAACAAGGCTGTGTAGAAAGGGGAATACTTATCCACCACTGGTGGAATGTAAATTACTCCAGCCACTGTGGAGAACAGTTTGGAGATTTCTCAGAGAACTAAGAGTGGAACTACTGTTTGATCTAGCAACTATATTATGGATTTATACCCTAAGGAAAGTAAGTCATTCTACTAAAAGGACACATGAACCTGTATGTTCATCGCAGTGCTATTTGCAATAGCAAAGACATGGAATCACCCCAGGTGCACATCAACTCTGGATTGGATAAAGAAAATGTGGTACCTCTATGCCAGGGAATACTATACAGCCATAAAAAGAATAAAATCTGCAGCAACATGGATGCAGCTGGAGGCCATTATCCTAAACTAATTCACAAACTTGAAGCCTAATATTGCATGTTCTTACTTATAAGTGTGAGGTAAATACTGAGTACCCATGGACATAAAGATAAGAATAACAGACACTATGAAATACAAGTGGGGGAAAGAAAGGAGGGAGCAAGGGCTGTAAAACTACCTATTGGGCACTCTGTGAACTACCAGGGAGATGGATTCATTCGTATTTCCAACCTCAGCATCATGCAATATACCTTTGTAATAAACCTCTACATGTACCCACTGAACCTGTAATAAAAGTTGAAAATATATATCTAGCACTGCTATGGTCTGAATGTTTGTATCTCCCCTCAAATTCATGCATCTATACCTAATCTCCAATGTGATAAAATTAGGAGGCATGGACATTGGGAGGTGACTAGGTCAGGAGGGTGGAGCCCTCATGAATGGAATTAGTGCTCTTATAAGGGGATAAAGAGACCACTGCACAACAACAATGCAATGGCTATCTGTGAATCAGGAAGCAGGCCCTCACCAGACTCGAA
Source organism: Gorilla gorilla gorilla (assembly GCF_029281585.2). Classification (NCBI taxonomy): domain Eukaryota; kingdom Metazoa; phylum Chordata; class Mammalia; order Primates; family Hominidae; genus Gorilla; species Gorilla gorilla. Next base: position 32,880,603 of record NC_073240.2, read on the forward strand.
GTCTGCTTTTTCCTTGATCTTGGAGCTCTCAGCCTCTACAACTATTAAATTTCTCTTCTTCAAGCTACTCAAATTTGGCATTTTGTTACAGCAGCCAGAATGAACTAAGACAAGCACCAAACAAGGTTAAAATCACAGTATCTGGTATCCAAAAAAGTTTACCAGGAGTGCAAAGAAGCAGGCAAATGAAACCCATAATAAGAGGAAGAGTCAACCAATCAAATGTTACCCATAACTGAAACAGATGTTAAAATTAGAAGGGCATAAAACAGTTACTATAAGTATAGTTCATATGTTTAAGAAGCCATGTAAGGACATAGGACATATAAAAATGGCCTAGATAGATTTTTTTCTAGATAAAAATAAAAATGTCTGAGATGAAAACTGCACTGGGTGTCATTAATGGCAGATTGGACATGGCAGAAGTAAAGATTAGTGAGTCACAAGATAGAGGAATACAGACTGTTCAAAATGAATCACAAAGAAAAAACTTTTTAAATTAAACGCATGATTAAGATGTGGGTTAACTTCGGCCAGGCGCTGTGGCTCATACCTGTAATCCCAGCACTTTGGGAGGCCGAGGTGGGCGGATCACGAGGTCAGGAGATTGAGACCATCCTGGCTAACACGGTGAAACCCGGTCTCTAATAAAATATACGAAAAATTAGCCGGGCATGGTGGCGGGCCCCTGTAGTCCCAGCTACTCCAGAGGCTGAGGCAGGAGAATGGTGTGAACCCAGGAGGCGGAGCTTGCAGTGAGCCGAGATCGCGCCACTGCACTCCGGCCTGGGCTACGGAGCAAGACCCCGTCTCAAAAAAAAAAAAAAAAAAAAAAAAGATGTGGGTTAATTTCAAGTGGTATAATATATGTGTGATTAGACACCACAATGAAGATAACAGGAGAGTCAGAAACAGAATTGAAGAAATAATGGTTATTCTTTTCCTAAATTTTCTGAAAAATAAAATATCGACATACAAGAAAATTAATGAACTGCAAGCACAAGAAACGTTAAGAAACTATACCAGGAACATCATAATCAATTTTCTACAAACTAGTGAACATAAAATATCTTCAAAAAAGTCAGAGAAGAAAACACATGGAGAACAAAAATTTTTATAAACAGGGAACAAAAATAATGATGGCAGCAAATCTGTTGTGAGAAACAAGTGAAAGACTGTGGAAGAATATCGTTAAAGATCGGAAAGGGGAGGGGGCGCAGTGGTTCGCCCCTGTAATGCCAGTACTTTGGGAGGCCGAGGCGGGCGGATCACAAGGTCAGGAGATCGAGACCATCCTGGCTAACAAGGTGAAACCCCGTCTCTACTAAAAGTACAAAAAAATTAGCCGGGGGTGGTAGCAGGCCCATGTAGTCCCAGCTACTCGGGAGGCTGAGGCAGGAGAATGGCCTGAACCCGGGAGACAGAGCTTGCAGTGAGCCGAGATGGCACCGCTGCACTCCAGCCTGGGCGACAGAGCGAGACTCCATCTCAAAAAATAAATAAATAACTAATAAAAGATTGGGAAGGGAAAATATGACCTGTGAACCCAGCATTCTTTTTGTTTTGTTTTGTTTTGTTTTGAGACAGAGTCTCACTCTGTCGCCCAGGCTGGAGTGCAGTGGCACCATCTCGGCTCACTGCAACCTCTGCCCCTGGGGTTCACGCCGTTCTTCTGCCTCAGCCTCCCGAGTAGGTGGGACTACAGGCGCCCGCCACCACGCCCGGCTAATTTTTTTGTATTCAGTACAGACTCAGTTTCACCGTGTTAGCCAGGATGGTCTCGATCTCCTGACCTCGGGATCCACCTGCCTGGGCCTCCCAAAGTGCTGAGATTACAGGCATGAGCCACCGTACCCGGCCTGAACCCAGTATTCTTAATCATACTTATGGGTTGAATTGCATCCCCCAAAACACATATGCTTGAGCCCTAACCCCCAGTATCTGTAAATGTGACCTCATTTGCCTACAGGATTATTGTATATGTAAGTAGCTAAGAAGAGAACATGCTGGGGTAGGATGGGTCCTACTCCAGGGTTTCTGGTGTTCTAATAGGAAAGGAAGATGCCATGTGAAGACATGCACAGAGGGTGGACAACAGAGAGACACAGGGAGAATGCCAGGTACAACAAAAGCAAAGGTTGGCATTGTGCAAGCAAAGGAATGCCAAAAAATGGCCAGCCTACCAGCACAAGCTATAGAGAGGTAAGGAAAGGTTATCCTTCAGGTTTCAGAGGAAGCATGTCTCTGCCAACACCTTAATTCCACCCTCTAGCCTTTGGAATTGTGAGATAATAAATTTCTGGTAGAATTTCTTAATTCTCAGGGAACCTCAATGTTTTCTCTTAAGGCCTTCAATTGATTGGATAAAGCTCACCCACTGTATTAATCTGTTTTGTGTTGCTATAAAGGTATACCTGAGGCTGGGCAACTTATAAGGAAAGAAAGTTTATTTGGCTCATGGTTCTGCAGGTCGTACAAGAAGCATGGTGCCAGCATCTGCTTCTGGTGAGGCCTTAGGAAACTTTTACTCATGGTGGTGGAAGGCTAAGGGGGAGCAGGTGTGTCATGGTGAGAGAGGGAGCAAGAGGGAGAGGAGGAGGTGCTGGGCTCTTTTTAACACTCAGATCTCATGGTAACTGATGGGGAGGGCACCAAGCCATTCACAAGGGATCTGTCCCCATGATTCAAACACCTCCCACCAGGCCCTACTTCCAACACTGGGCATCAAATTTCAGCATGAGATTTGGAGGGGACAAATATACAAATGATGTCACCCATATTATGGAGAGTAACAGGCTTTACTAAAAGCCTACTGATTTCAATGTTTATCATTGCTAAACAGTGCCTTCACAACATCAATACTGCTGGCTGACTAAACTGGGTATCATCGCTTACCCAGAATGACACATAAAATTAACCATTTCAATTCACCCCTTGCAAATATGTATTCATACGAATTTCCTTAAGCCACACTTAATCTCCAAATAAAGACAATAACAAGGTCGTAGTTCTGCCTAACATGACACAACTATGCTGTGTGTAAACAAAAACCCTTTCCCCAGAAGAGGATGATAGGTGCTTAATGACATTCACTCTTCTTGATATCCTATAAATTAAATGCTATGATGTAAAGTTAACAATATTAAATACTGTGATGTGAAATGGATACATATTATGTTAGATGATAAGATGATAAAAGAGGGAAGAAAGAAAGATATATATATGGAGAGAGAGAGAGAAGAGAGGGAGGGAGACATATAGATATATGTGATATATATGACAAACATATATATAACATTACTATATATAATACACATAATATATATCACAAACTTATATATAATACAATAAAAAATACTCAGTCATTATTCACATTTCTGTAAGTGGTCATATGATTATACCTGGTATTTACAGCCACCTTCTTCCACTACTCAATCTCTATTTCTCGTGCCCTCAGCCAGACCCATTGGTTGATTAGAGTTCTTTGCCTAGTGGAATAACCCAGACATTTATTCCAGAAGGTAGTGGGCCTAGTCCTGTCTGAATTAGGTTGTCATAGTTATCCATTGAATTTATCACAGTGCGTGTTAGTACTAGAAGTCACCCAAAGGGATCTCCTGTTTTGCAGAATACTCTTTCTTACCTCATTTGTGGAGTAACAGTCTAATTTCCCCGTGGTAATTAGTGTCAATCATCACAGTCAGTATGTTAATTGCCTTCCTTACCCATTGATTCTGAAACATGAGGATCTCAAACTATCTGGGTGGCAGTCTAAATGTTCACACTAATAGAGTCATTGTTGTGTTTCCTGTCAGAAACACTGTGTAAAGGGAATGTAAATCCACATCCACAGTAAGTGTGTGTTCCAGTTAGAACAAAAAACTGACGCTGCCATGATGGGAGTGGGGCCATGTAATCAAACTTCCTCTAGGAAGCTAGATGTTTAACCAAGATATGGTGCCATATCAGAGACTCAGTGTTGGTTCCTACTGCTGGCCGATTTGGCAGTTAGTTGTTGCTGCAGCCATGCTGGCCTTGGTGAGTGAAAGTCCATGTTTCTGAGCCCATGCACAGTCTTCATTCCTGCCACTGTGGTTATTTGGTTCGTGAGACCATTGGGCAATGACAGGAATGGCTGGGGAAAGGGGCCAGCTAGAATCATAGAACAGATCACACTGTCCACTTAATTGTTGTAATTCTCCTCTTCTAAAGTCACTGTTTGGTGAGCATTCACACGAGACACAAATATATTCATGCTCTTTACCCACTCAGAAATGTCTATCCACATATCTCTTCCACAGTCCTTGTAACCAGTTTTCAAATTGTATTTCTTTCAAAGTACCTGACCAACCAGCCAAACCACTTGCCATAGCCTATGACTCAGTCTGGCCATTTCTCCTTCCAAGTACAATGAATAGCCAGGTTTACTGCTTGACGATGGCTACTGGGAGGATTTGTGTTCACCACTGTCCTTTAGGAATGTTCCAGAATGGGACTGTAGTGCTATGACTGCCTATTACAAAGAACCCCCTAGGGCCAGGTAGATGTTTTCTCCTTCTCTGCCAACCAATCATAGACAAGTCTCCATGAGGCTGTAGAGGCAGGATGAGAGAGAGAAGATAATATAGCCAAAATGGAGCCCATGGGCATTTGGGCCACTTACTCATATAAATTACTTGCATTTTCAGAGTCTGCTCAGACCCAGTTTTGTACAAAACATTTCCATTTGATGATGGAGTTCGGCTGTGCACACCCAACTTTGTGGCCTGGTGGGTCAGACAACACTGAGTTTATAATGGACACCTTAGATTGCACGGTAAGTTGATACCCCATGGTTAACTGTTCGGTCTCTACTAAGACCCAGTAGCAAGCCAAAAGCTGCTTCTTTAAGGACAGTAATTATCCACAGAGGATGGTAGGACTTGACTCCAGAATCCTACAGGTCTGTGTTATAATTCACTTTCAGTAGCCTGCCAAAGGCTGAAAAAGCATCCTTATCTGCCACAGCCACTTCAATACCACTGACTCTGTTGGATCACCTGGCTCGAGTAGCAGAGCAGCTTGCGCAGCAGCCTGGAACTGTTGCTGAACCTTTTCTTCTTCTGGGCCCCACTCAAAACTAGCAGCTTTTAAGTTCACCTCATTAAATGTGCCAGAGTAGCACAATCAAATGAAGAATACGTTGCTTCCAAATTACAAAGAGGCCAATTAGACATTGTGCCTTTCCCTTTGATTGTAGGAGGGGCCAGATGCAATAAGTTATTATTCATCTTAGAAGAAGTATCTTGACATGTCCCCAGTACAACTGGAACCCAAGTTTACTGAGGCTAAAAGCCCCTGAGTTTTTTTTTTTAATTTGTTTCCAACCATTTGGCACACAAATGTGTTACCAATAAGTATAGATTAGTTGCTACTTTTTGCGAACTAGGACCAATCAGCATAATGTTATCAATGATTAACAGACCAACATAAAATCTTGTAGAACATCAAGGTCCCTGTAAATTATTTATGACATAAAGCTGGAGAGTTGTTGTACCTTGAGGTAGGACAGAGAAAGTGTATTGCAAACATTTTCTGGTAGTCTTTAATCTTAGATATGAAGGGGAAAAAGGCATTTTCCAGACAAATGGCTGCATGTCATAAACCAGGGTATATTTTAATCTATTCAAACAATGAAACCACAACCGGTATAGCAGCTGCAAGCGGAATTACCAGCTTGTTAATGTTAAGATAACCCACTGTTACTCTCAAAGATACATGTTTCCAGCACAGGCCAAGTAAGTAAGTTGAATTGGGATGTGGTGGGACTCACCATTTCTACACCTTTTTTTTTTTTTTTTTTTTTTTTTTTGAGACGGAGTCTTGCTCTGTCGCAGTGCAGTGGCGCGATCGCGGCTCACTGCAAGCTCCACCTCCTCGGTTCAGGCCATTCTCCTGCCTCAGCCTTCTGAGTAGCTGGGACTACAGGCACCTGCCACTACACCCGGCTAATTTTTTTAACTTTTAGTAGAGACGGGGTTTCACTGGGTTAGCCAGGATGGTCTCGATCTCCTGACCTTGTGATCCGCCTGCCTCGGCCTCTCAAAGTGCTGGAATTACAGGAGTAAGCCACCGCACCCAGCCCCATGAAAGACTGTTTTTAAAATCTGTTTTAGGTTTACAGAAAAATTAAGAGAAAGGTACAAAGATTTTCCACATATCTCCTACCCACCTATACATGATTAGCCTCCTTCATTATCAACCTTTCCTACAAGAGTGGTGCATTTGTTACAACTGATAAGCCTACATCGATACATCATTATTACCCAAAGTCCATAGTTTACACTAAGGTTCAATCTTGTATCATACATTCTATGGGTTTGGACAAATGTATGATAACATGTATCCATCACTACACAGTATTTTCAATGTCCTAAAAATCTTCTGTGCTCTGCCTATTCATCCAATTACTGATATTTTCACTGTCCTCATGGTTTTACCTTTTAGAGACTGTCGTATAGTTAGACTCATAGAGTATCTAGCTTATCAATTATTTCTTTCATGGATCATGGCTTTGGTGTTGCATCTAGAAAGCCATCAGCATACTCAAGGTCATCTGTTTTCTCTTGTATTATACTCTATGAGTTTTATAGTTTTGTGGTTTACAGTTAGGTCTATGGTCCATTTTGGGTTAATTTCCATGCAGGGTTAAGATCTGTGCCCAGATTCAATGTTTTTTTTTTTTTTTTTTTTTTGTTTTGCAAGAGGATGCTTGTTTGTTGAAAAGACTATTGTTTCTCCATTGTGTTGTCTTTGCCCGTTTGTCAATGATCAGTTGCCTGTATTTATGTGTGTCTGTTTTGGGGCTCTCTATTCTGTTTCATTGATCTATTCCTCTATTCTGTCACCAATACCACACTAATCACTGTAGCTTTATGGTAAGTCTTGAAGTAGGGCAGTGTCAATCCTGCAACACCGACCGCACTTTTCAGGTTTTTGACGGCAGCAGTGATCTTTGCAATCCCTCCAGGTATATGGTACGGTTTTGTTTTACTATGTTCCTAGGTAGAGGCAGTTAACAGCAGTTTCTACTTGGCCTTTCCTATGATAATAGCCCTCACTCCAGAGGTTCGGGAACCAATTTGTAGATTTGACCTGCTGCTATTTCTACTCCAATTATGCTTCTTGGAACTGGGAAAATAACCACAAGATGGATTTAGGCACACCCTGGGCCCACTGTGAGATAGACTTCAGCTAAAACTCTATTGATCATTGACCCTCATAGGCCCTTCCTGTAACTGATAGACCACAGTGATGTTTTGAGCCTTTTGACATTGATGTCAGTTGAGATTCAGTGTTTAATTGTCTCCAAACATCTGATTATCTCTTTTTCGCAAGTGCAGTTACTCTAGTTAAAGGCTGTTGGGGCTGGGCGCAGTGGCTCATGCCTGTAATCCCAGCACTTTGAGAGGCCGAGGCAGGCGGATCATGAGATCAGGAGTTCGAGACCAGCCTGACTAACATGATGAAACCCTGTCTCTACTAAAAATACAAAAGTTAGCTGGGCGTGGTGGCACACATCTGTAATCACAGCTATCCAGGAGGCTGAGGCAGGAGAATCGCTTGAACCTGGGAGGTGGAGGTTGCTTTGAGCCAAGATCGTGCCACTGAATTCCAGCCTGGGCAACACAGTAAGAGTATGGCTCAAAAAATAAATAAATAAAATTAAAAAATATAGGCTGTTGGTTCCTTTAAGGGAGGACTGCAAGAAAGATTAACAATATATATATTTTTCAATGTACCAGGATCCCTCCTCCAGGAAACGAGACTCCCCTTCATTCAAGGGAGTATAGGTCTGTAAACTGGCTCTGATCTAAGATTTGACAGACAGCCACATATATAAGTAAAAAAACTTATGCCTGGTTTACAGATGGTTCTGCACAATATGGAAAAACCACCAAAAGTGAACATCTGCAGCACTGTTGAGCTTTTCTAAGATATATCTCTGACAAACTGTGTGGAAGGGAAATCTATTCAGTGGGCAGAACGTTAGACAAGGCACTTGGCTGTGCACTTTTCTTGGAGGGAGAAAAGGCCAGCTGTGAAATTATATGCAATTCCTGGGTTGTGACCAATAGTTCAGCTGGATGACCAGGGACTTGGAAGGAATATGATGGAAGACTGGTGACAAAGACATTTGGGAATGAGATGTGGGGACAGATCTCTCTGAGTGGGAAAAAAATAATGTGAAGATATGTGTATCTTATGTGAATGCTCACCAAAGGATAAACAATTGAGGAGAATTTTAATAATCAAGAGGACAAGATGACCCATTCTGTGGATACCACTCAGCCCCTTTCTCCGGCCACCCCTGTCATTGTCCACTGGCTTCATTTAAAAAGTGGCCAAGGTGGCAGGGATGGAGGTTATGCATGGACTCAGTAACATGAACGTAATCACCAAGGCTGACCTGCCTGTGGCCAGCACTGAGTGTCCAATCTACCCACAGCAAAGACCAACACTGAGTCCTTAATATGGCACCATTTCCCAAGGTGATCAGCCAGCTACCTAGTGGTAGATTACATTGAACGACTTCCATAATGGAAGGGGCAGCATTTTGTTCTTAGTGGAACAGACAGTTACTATGGACATGGATTCAACTTCCCTACATGCAATACTTCTGCTGCCAACTAGCATCTGTGGACTTACAGAATGCATTATTCACCATCATAGTATTCCACACAGTATTGCTGCTGATCAAGTAGCTCATTCAATGGTCAAAGAAGTGTGGTAATGGGCTCATGCTCATGAAATTCAATGGTCTTACCATGTCTCCCACCATCCTGAAGCCTGGTCTGGTAGAATGGTGGAATGGACATTCACAGACTCAGTTATAGTGGCAGCTATGTGGCAACAGCTTGGAGGGCTAGGAAAAACATTTCCAGAAGACTATATATGCTCTGAATTTGTGACCAATATATAGTGCTGTTTCTCCAATATTCAGAATTTACAATTTCAGAAATCAAGGGGTGGGAAAGGGAAAGGTATCCTTCAGTATTACACCTAGTGTTCCACTAGCAAAAATTTTTCTCACTATTCCAGTGAATTTATGTCCTGCTGGCCTAGAGGTCTTAGTTGGATATGAAGAAATGCTTCCAACAGGAGACACAATAATGATTTGAAGTAAAATTTAAGACTGCCACCCCATCACCCTGGGTTTCTCATACCTCTCCATTATTAGGCGAAAAGAGAGTTATGTTATTGGCTGGGGCAGTTGGTCCCAACTTCCAAGTGGAAACTGGACTGCTACCCCACAGTGGAGGTATGGAAGCATTATGTTCATAATACAGAGGATCCCTTAGGGCATTTCTTAGTAGTGCCATCCCTGTGATTAAGATAAATGGAAAACTGCAGCAAGCTAATCCAGGCAGTAATACTAACAGCTCAGATGATACAGGAATGAAAGTTTGGGTCGGTCTACTAGGTAAGGATCTAATAAACAGCTGAGGTGCTCACTGAAGGCAAAGGGAATATAGAATGGGTGTAGAAGACGGGAGTTATAAGCACAGGACCACATGGTGAGTACAGAGACCAAGGCTGTAACTGTCATGAGTATGTCCTTCTTATATTTTCTAAATATGTTGTGTTCATATATGTCTATATTAAGCAAATATCTTTGTTTTTCCCCTCTCTTAGTCCCTTATTATGTATAATAACATGTGTTGACTTTACTTCATAGTCTCTAAGTATTATTGATTTTACATAGTAGTATTTATGTTATACAATGTCAGGAGAAGAGTAAACATTACTCATGGACTTTACCTCTTCCTGGGAAGGCATTAGTGCATTTATGGCTGTAAACAGGGTAGTTATATGATGTTGGGCAGAAATATGACCTCGTCATTGTTTGGAGATTAAGTATGGTTTAATGAGAAACACATGGGTACAAAGTTGACAAAGGGTAGACTTGTGATGGTTAATTTTATTTGTCCACTTGGCTGGGCTAAGAGACCCTTAGCTGGTAAAACATTATTTCTGAGTGTTTCTATGAGGCTGTATCTGAAAGAGATTAGCATCTAAATCAGTGGACTGAGTAAAGATGATGGCCCTCACCAGTAAAGGTTGGCACCCTCCAATCTGTAGCTGGGACTACAGGCGCCCACCACCACGCCCGGCTAATTAGAAAAAATCATGGAGGAAAGGCAGGGTTTTTTTTTGTTTGTTTGTCTCTGCTAGATCCGGGATCTCCATTTTCTCCTGTTCTCAGTCATCAGTGTTTTAGATTCTGGGACCTTCAGACATGGACCTAGACTTACACCGTCAGTCACCCAGTTCTCAGATCTTTGGATTCATACTGGGGCTTACACCATTAGCACCCCTAGTTCTCAGAACTTTGGGTTTGGACTGGAATTGCACTACATGCTTTCCTAAGTCTTCAGCTTGAAAACAGTAGACTGTGGGACTTCTCAGTGTCCATCACCACCTGAGCTAATTCCTCGTAATAACTTTGTTCTAGATATCTACATATATCCTGTTGGTTCTGTTTCTCCAGACGACATTGACTAATATATGGCTTATGATAGCTCTATGAGCTTTGGTGTCAGTTGAGCCTAAGTAGAAAACCCACTTCACATAAGCACTGTAGGCTGATTGGCTAAAAGTATTACTTGTTAGCCCAGTAACACCTTAGTGGAATTGCAGAAAAGGTAACAAGATTTTCACATACACAAAAATAGGCATACTATACATAACTAAATATAGCTTCAGTTATGCCCCCAAGAGACTTCAAAAAACTTAAAATTTATATGCCTCTTCCAATTATTGTAAGCTAACAAATAATTATAGTTTGATTAAGTTGATAAATACATCAAATACTTGCTAAATCTGAATTTAGGAAAAAACAAGGTTTACCTATGAATTAATATAATGGCCTGATTTACTTGGTTAAAAATATAAAAGGCAAAAGAATGCTAACAGAATGTTGACATTTTAAAAAGCAATCTTTAAAGTTTTAATATTTGGCTTATAAACATGGGAAAATAGTTTGGGCACTTTTAATAATCAAGGTAAGGTAAAGGTAAGACTTGTAGAGTGGGTGAATCTCGAACTTGGCAAACCTTCCCTCCAGAAAGCAATGGTAACGTTTGGTTAAAATGTCCAAACAACCTTTTTTTTTTTTTTTTTTTTTTTTTTGAGACAGAGTCTTGCTCTGTCGCCCAGGCTTCAGTGCAGTGGCACAATCTCGGCTCACTGCAAGCTCTGCCTCCCGGGTTCACGACATTCTCCTGCCTCAGCCTCCTGAGTAGCTGGGACTACAGGCACCTGCCACCACGCCTGGCTAATTTTTTGTATTTTTAGTAGAGATGGAGTTTCACCGTGTTAGCCAGGATGGTGTCGATCTCCCGACCTCGTGATCCACCCACCTCGGCCTCCCAAAGTGCTGGAATTACAAGTGTGAGCCACCAGGCCTGGCCCCAAACAACCATTTAAGCACTTCGGAGATTAACCAAAACAAGTTGAGACACATTTTCTTAAGAAATTCTAAAATCTCAGTTAGGGCACTTGGATTTGTTGGCATTCTAGCCTGGAGCTATTCCCAGTACCCTCCTCCTTGCCCCCATGTGGCAGGCATTAAGGAATGGCAGCTCCACTGCCATAAGGATCTGACTTTATTTAAAGCAGAACACAGAAAGTTCCATGCCAGGGGCATTGCCAAAAACAGGAGTGATCTTAGTGGCAAAAAGTCAGGGGAAGCGAACACCATAGCCAGCCTGAGATAACAATACTGGTTGGGGAAGTAACAGACTGGCATCTCAGTCAGAAATTTAGAAGGCCGATGCAGGAAATGAGACAGCCAGAGTTAGATTTAATAAGATACTACTTATCTGTGATGGTCTGGAAGGCTGTGCACATATACAATGTTGCACACATGCCCAGGAGACACCACAGAGGGCTCTAGCAAAGGGACTCATTCCTGGCTGGATCTGAGGCCTTGCTAACATACAAAATAAAATAACATACAAAATAAAAGCTAGGACAGATGTGTAAACTGCCTAAATATTGAATGTGTTTTTGTTTGTTTGTTTGTTTTTTTGAGACAGAGTCTCACTCTGTCGCCCAGGCTGGAGTGCAGTGGCGCCATCTCTGCTCACTGCAAGCTCCGCCTCCTGGGTTCACGCCATTCTCCTGCCTCAGCCTCCCAAGTAGCTGGGACTACAGGTGCCCGCCACCACACCCAGCTAATTTTTTATATTTTTAGTAGAGATGGGGTTTCACCGTGTTAGCCAGGATGATCTCGATCACCTGACCTCGTGATCTGCCCGCCTTGGACTCCCAAAGTGCTGGGATTACAGGCATGAGCCACCACGCATGGCCCAATATTGAATGTGTTTTCTATGCCACACACGGATCCGTTGGCAGATGGTGGAAGCCTTACTAGCTCACAGAATTTCAGTACTGCCTCTAACCCGTCATTGACCATTAAGGTATGCTGACCTGGGGCAACTCCTAATAAGCCAGGCATGAAAATGAAAATATGATGAGGGAGAAAAAAATAGCAAAGGCACAAGCAGCCACACACTCTGGAGGAATTAGAATCAGCTCAGGCAAGTCATTGAACAAACAATAACTACTTCTGGGAGAAACAGAGTTCAGGGTTGATATAATATCTTACAGAAAATGTCCAGTTTTCAACAACAAAAACATGAGACATGCAAAGAAACTACAAAGTGTGATCTAGACACACACATACACAATAATAGCAGTCCACAGAAAATTGTAAAGGGGACCCAGATGTTGGATTTGACATACACAAACTTCAAAGCAACTAGTATAATTATGTTCAAAGAACTGGCAGAAGCCATTTTTGAAGAAGTAAAGAGTGATGAAATGACTCATCAAATAGAGAATATAAATACAGAAATAAAAATTTTTGAAAGGACCAAGTAGAAATTCTAGCATGGAAAATTACAATAACAGAAATAAAAATTCACTGGAAAGGGTTCAAGCACATTTTATTTTGCAGAAAGAAGAATCAGGAAACTTGAAAAGAAATGAATAGAAATTATTCATCCTAAAGATCTGAAAGAAAAAAGTAGAAGAAATAGGGACTATCTTAGAGACTTGTGGGAAGACAAGATGTGTATATATCTTTTTCTTTTTTTACTCCCTGAATATGAGCATTTACATGAATAGATTTCCCAATGTTTAAATTTGCTTTTATGCCCAGAATGAATACTTCTTGGTTGATATATTTTTATCACATATATGTTGCATATGTTTTATTCATAATTAGACTATAGTTGTTAATGTTTTAATTACAGTATCTGAATCTAAGTTTATGAGTGACGTTAGCCTTTTTATTCCAGTCTTGTAATGTCCTTAGCAGGTTATGCTGTTATTCTACAATGAATTTGGAAATGTTTATTCATTTCTTCTCTGTGCAAGTATTTGCATAAAACTGACATTATTTTTTATCTTAAAATAATTTTTAGAATTCATCATACAGCCATCTGAGACTGGAGATTTTAGAGAAGGAGAAGCAAAACTTTTATTGATACAATCACTTTCTTTAGGAACTAGAGTAAAATTTATTTTTCTTATTTCTTTTCAAGTCATTTCCAGTAGTTTATATTTTTCTAGGAATGTAACAAATTTATTTACTTTTGAAATTTAACAGTATAAAATTCTTCACAATATAATCTTATCTTTTTGGTGTTTGCATCAACTGTAATGATACCAGCCATTTCATATATGATACTATTTAGGTATTTTCTACTTTTTTTGGGAAAAGAATTATCAGTGGTTTGCGGCCGGGCACAGTGGCTCACACCTGTAATCCCAGCACTTTGGGAGGCCGAGGTGGGTAGATCACCTTAGGTCGAGAGTTTGAGACCAGCCTGACCAACATGGAGAAACCCCGTCTCTAATAAAAATACAAAATTAGACGGGCATGGTGGCGCATGCCTGTAATCCCAGCTACTCTGGAGGCTGAGGCAGGAGAATGGCTTGAACCCGGGAGGCAGAGCTTGCAATGAGCCAAGACCGTGCCACTGCACTCCAGCCTGGGCAACAGAGCAAGACTCCATCTCAAAAAAAAAAAAAAAAACTAAAAAGAAAGCACCAGCCGGGTGCAGTGGCTGACACCTGTAATCCCAGCACTTTGGGAGGCCAAGGCGGGTGGATCACAAGGTCAGGAGATCGAGACCATCTTGGCTAACACAGTGAAACCCCATCTCTACTAAACATACAAAAAATTAGCCAGGTGTGGTGGTGGGCACCTGTAGTCCCAGCTACTTGGGAGGCTGAGGCAGGAGAATGGCGTGAACCCGGGGTGCAGAGCTTGCAGTGAGCCAAGATCACGCCACTGCACTCCAGCCTGTGCAACAGAGCGAGAGTCTGTCTCAAAAAAAAAAAAAAAAAAAAAAAAAAAAAGATGTTACCTTAGTTTCCATAGGAGATTTTAACTTCTTTAGACATTGTTTAAAGCTATAATTACCGTCTAGCTTATCAAGTCACTTACATATGTCTCAGGGCTACCTTGAAAGAACTGAAGATTTTCCTTATTTTCATGCTTGAGGCAACCCACAGGCCCCTAAGAGGAGTCCAAGCTCCATCTTATATACTAGGCCCATTCTGTAGCAAAAAGTGAGCTCAGAAAACGTACTAGAATTCCTAATATCAAAGGAATGATATCAAAGGAAGAAACACAATAAATATCCCATTTCATATTTGTTAGTGCCTTAGGAGGGGCAGCCCATGGGCATTGTTGGAGAAGCTAAGCGTACAAGGTAAAGTAATCTCCAGTGCAGGAGGTGAAGTCATCTCCAATGGTGAAGTATTGGTCTGGGGCAATGTTCTCTGAAGTTAAGTCATCTCCAGCAGTGAATTCCTGGACTAGGCAGACCACTGTCATCTGGGATGTGAGACTGGGATATCCTTCCCAAGTGGATAGCCACTAGGGTTGATATGAATCATGTTTTTCTTCCTCTATTGTATTATAACAAGGCTGAGCCACTTGAGGAATTTGAAGGCAATGTTGTGCCTGGGAATTTGACTTGCAAATATTCTTAAGGTCAAGGGGCTTTGTGGGTGCACAGCTAGCTAAGGTAATGTCTGCATCTAACATGCTGCTGTAACTGTACCAAAGTGCTGGAACTTGACTGGCACAATTAACACTATAATTAATAGCATCTAAATCTGAATCTCCCAATAGTCCAAGGTTTTTCTCAGATGGGTGATAAGAAACATTTTACTACAAATAGGTTTTAAATCACACAGCCTGATTTGCATGTATGTTAATAAGGTGTCAGGTTTTCTTTGCCAATTAAAATCTTGAGGCTGAGGTTGCATATCCATCATAAGATTGTAGGCGGGTCCTCCAATTTAGCCACTTAGTATGAACCCTTTTCCCCAGTTTTTGGTTTGTTGGTGATAGGCAAGTGGATGAGGTTTGGGGCTGTATTAACAATACTTGATGGCTTGTGGACCACAGCATTTGCTATGTCTGTTTGAAACAATGACTTACTTGGAGGGTTTGGAGTCCCAGATTGCAATGAAAACACCCAAATCAATAGTAATAAAACCAATTGTCAACATAATAGTGTGCAGCAACACTTGACGCTTTTGTTATCTAATGATGATTATTTTTCTAGTGTATATTATTACCAGGGCAGGTATATGCAAACCTACCCTCAAAGGCTGAGGGAGCTGAAAGGCCAAAGAGGCTGACAAATCCGTATTCTTAGAAAGAAACATTTAATATGAACAGAAGCTATGTTTCAGGCGGCCACTAGAGGGTGAATCCTTGCACTCACCCTCTAGAAAGTATTCTTTATATAGCAAGCCTTCTTTGGGTAAAACATTTGCAGCTGGTTATGTCTGAGACCCTTTAGTGAAACTGGTGACTACTGGGGAAGTTACATAAGCATCTTTATGAAGGGTTAGCTATGCTGCAGGGATTGTTTCTTTATGAGGGGTTAGCTATGTTGCAGGCATTGTTTTTATATGACGAGTTACCTATGTTGAAGGCATTGTTGCTATATGATGAGTTAGCTATGTTGCAGGCATTGTTTCTATACGAGGAGTTAGCTATGTCGCAGGCATTGTTTATGAGGGGTTAGCTATGCTGCAGGCATTGTTTCTATATGAGGAATTAGCTATGCTGCAGGCACTGTTTCTTTATGAGGGGTTAGCTATGCTGCAGGCATTGTTTCTTTATGAGGGGTTAGCTATGCTGCAGGCATTGTTTCTATATGTGGAGTTAGCTATGCTGCAGGCATTGTTTCTTGACCTTGCTGCTGGAATGCCTTGGTATGCTGGAGTGAAACATCAGTCCTTATGGCAGTTTTGCTTCAAGATGGCATTACTCTTGCCATGCAACAGGCTGTTTTCTAACAATAATTTTGGAATATAGTGTTTATTCTCTTAATATCTGAATGTGAGTTTAAGTTACAAATTGTAGTTTTCTATCTTTCATTCTGCCATTTTTCGGGCTGGCTTTTGGGTAGTAATTTTAATTTCTGAGTGTAATCAGAGGACGAGCTCAGATAAATTATCCATCCCTTATAAAATGAAAATTGAGGAAAATTTGGGGGGTAAGTTTAGGTTGAGGTGAGTTCCGTATCAGATGAACAGGTGCCTGTCTTGTGAAACAATCTGATTAGCAAAAGTACCTAAGAGAGTTGTATCCTCAATCTGGGATCCGTTTGAATCTCCCTTTAAATATAGATAATGGTGATGAGAAGATTTTTTAAAGTTGCTATAAGCCAGTTCTGCATCTTTAACTTAAGAGAGATTAAGGTCTGGGACAAGATAGAGGCCATTTAGGAATTCATTTATTATTCTGTAACTTAAGCAGGAGTCATTTGAAGAGCCCACAAGACTTCCCAATTAATCCAGCTTCCTGGGGGCCTATTGGGAAAATACAATTTCATTGAATGTTGTTTCTAAGAGACCACCATTGTATTTGAGAGTAAAATGTATACCTTGGAGCTATAAACTGTTTCTGTCCTTCCAAAATTCATGTGTTGCAATCCTGACCCCAAATGTGATGGTACTGGGAGGCAGGATCTTTAATAGATGATTAGGCCATGAGAGCAGAGCCATCACAAATGGAATTAATGTGCTTATAAAAGAGTCCCCAGAGAGCAAGCCTGACCCTTCTGCCATATGAGGACTCAAAAATATAGTACCACCTATGGATGGGAAAATTAACCCTCACTGGACACAAACTTGGTGGCACCTTGATTTTGGACTTCCTAGCCTTCAGAAGGTGAAAAATACATTTCTTTTGTTCATAAACTATTCAGGCTATTGTATTTTGTTAGAAAATCCCCCAAAGACTAAGACAGAATATTGGTTCCAAGAAGTTAGGGTGTTGCTGTAATAAATAATGGAAATGTGGTAGCAGCTTTGAAACTGGGTAATGACTAGGAGCTGGAATAGTTTTCAGGTGCATGCTAGCAAACACTTATGTTTCCACAAGTGGCCTTAAATGATTAATTCCAGTGAGGGCTCAGAAGGAGAGGAGGAGAGCTGCAGAGAAAGGGTAAATCTTCTTTGAGAATGCCAAGATGGCCATAAACCCAATGTTCATAGAAATATGGATGATAAAAGCCATTCTGATGAGGTTTCAGACAGAAATGAGAAACATGTCATTGTAATTGGAAACTGGAAGAAAGACAATTCTCATTATAAAGTGATAAAAAATTGGATGAACTGTGTTCATATTCTAGTGTTTGATGGAAGGTAGAATTTCTGAGAAAATGAATGGATATTTTACAAAGGAAATTTCTAAGTCAAGTGTTGAAGGTGGAGCTTGGCTTTTCTTGAAGGCTTATAGTACAATTCAAGAAGAGAGAAATGGCCTAAATGTTATTGTTAATCAAAAGGGAAGCAGATCTTAAAATTTTTGATTCTCAGCCTATCCACATTGAAAAAAAAATAAGAAAGCTGTCCAGGTGTTGTGGTTCACACCTGTAATTCCAGCATTTTTGGAGGCCAAAGTGGGAGGATCCTTTCAGGCCAGGAGCTCAAGATCGGCCTGGTCACCAGAGTAAGATTCTGTCTCTACAAAAAATTTTAAAATAATTTAAAAATTTAGTCAAGTGTGGCAGCACACATCTGTAGTCCCAGATATTTGGGAGCCTGAGGCAGGAGGAATAGTTGAGCCCAGGGGTTTAAGACTGCAGTGAGCTATGATTGCACCATTGCACCCTAGCCTGGGCAACAGAGCAAGACCCTGCCTAGAAGAAGAAGGAGAAGGAGAAGGATTCATCCTCCTTTTAGGGAGAGAACAAGGGCATGGTCAAGTGACCATTTGATAAGGAGACTGGTATGGATTGGGAATCTAACACAAGCCAAGTGCTATTTCTCAAAACAAAGAATGACCAGGAAGGAATTTTGGAGATTATGGAATCTGTCTCTCTCATTACAGGCTTATGCAAGGACCTGGAGGGAAGAATGATTTCAAAGCTCTGCTCCCTGAATTTGAGCAAAATTGTCCTTGGCCACACCGGCTGTGGCTCCAGTGTGCCCAGGTGCAGCACAGGATATGGTGGTCTGCCCTCCACACAGCCTAGATGATAAACCTTGGCAGGGTACATGTGGTGCCATCTCCAAAGAAGCACAAAATGCATAAACCATGGGGGTATGGCTACCCGCACATAGATTTTGAAGAATGAAGCCAGGCAGAGCCTCAGGCTCAAGACTCAAGCAGTGGGCTATCGTAAGGTTGGAGCCAACACAGAGAGTCGCCACTAGGGTTATGCCTAGCAAAGCCATGGGGCCCCTCCTCCAAAATTTATATGTTGAAATACTAATTCCCAATGTTATAGTATTAGGAGGTAGAGTCTCTGGGAGGTGATTAGGCAGAACTCTCATGAATGGTATTAATGCCCTAACAAAACAGACTCCAGAGAGCCAGCTCACCCTTCTGTCATATAAGGACTCAACAGAAAGGCACCATCTATACATCAATAAATGGGCCCTCACCAGGTATCAAATCCACTGGCACCTAAATCTTGGACTCTCCAGTCCCTGGAACTGTGAGAAGTAAACATCTATTCTTCATAAAGTACTCAGTCTTTACTTTTTGTTATGGCAGCGTGAATGGAGTAAGATACCTCTCTTTCCAGAGAAAGCTGGATATAGTTAAGATCCTTCTTGCAAAGATTGTGTGTGATGAGGAAGCTTTTTTCCACACAGTAGTCTGGAAGGGCCTATTGTATCCCTTTGGAGGTGAAGTCAAACTGAGGCTGAGAAATTTTTGAAATAGATACTGAACAATACATATTAGCCACTTCCACAATAGGAAAATCTTTACTGGTTGCCGATTGAATAGAATCAGAAATTTAAATGCATAGGGTGATGGGCCCCCCACCAGGTTACTTAAGGGTGTAGGTCTTCTGCTTGGCCCCTGAGGGCCAACTGGTGAGCCAAGGCAATGGTTTCCAGCTGAGGAACAGGTGTTCCTGGGAACCCAAACATCCTGGAGTGTACAGGTAACCTACCAAGAAAAAATAATCTCATTGCATGCAGTAGGCAATGACCCAAAAAATTAGCTTAAAAGCAGCTTAGAAATGTGTGGCAGGGAAGGTCTCTGGAGTTTTCCTGTTGCTGCCCAGGAATGTCCTGTATGTAAGCCCTAAAAGCCTCATGTACTCATCAAGCCGGACTTGTCCAAGTTATTATTTGGTCACTTAGCTCCTTCCCAGGGTGTGGGGACATTCTTCTAAATATTCCTGTTTTTTTCTCATAACAAAATAATATTGGGTATTGAATATGGGAGCCTTAACAAATGGGACCATAGCATTTTAGCTGTAGTAGTCTACCATGAGGCAATCTTCATTCTTCCCAGGTCTAAGAATTGGCAAAATTGGGCTGTCAAATGGAGAAGCAATGGGAATGATCATTCCTTTACTAATTTTCTTTTATATAAGATATTTTAATCCTTGAAAAGGCTGTTTTTAGTTATATTAAACTTTATAAACTATTTTAACCTGGGGCATGTGGGGGTCCTGTTTTATCAATCCAATTCGTAAATGCCAAATAATTAAATTTAATTTGTTATTCATTGTGTTGGAATATAATTTAGAACAATGGGTATTATGATTGGGAAATTTAGGAAAAGATAAAGTGAAACATACCTATTTTTCTCTACTTTATATTTAGCTACTCTCATAAAATGATTAGGGCACCTTGTTTAAATCTGGAGGGATCCCCAGGTGTAACTCTAATCTGAGCTCCAGTATTAAAGCCATGAAGTTTTGTCAATTGCTATATTTAAGCCAATACTAACGTTAATTCAGGAACTATGTTGTAGAGGTATGAAAGCCAATCAGTGCATTTTTATCTCTGTTATATAAATTATTTTAGTAAATTTTGGATTTCCAATTGGGTTAAATTACAAAACTTTGTTTCATCATCATCAATGCATTATTTTAGGAGTATTAGTAGCATTTATTCCCCTTATATAAATACTTTTTCTTTCTCTTCTTTTTTTTTTTTTTTTGTTATGGGCTTCTAGCCACCTAAAGACATGGTTTTGGGGTGGAGCCAAGATGGCCCAATAGGAACAGCTCCAGTCTACAGCTCCCAGCATGAGCAACACAGAAGATGGGTGATTTCTGCATTTCCAACTGAGATACCAGGTTCATCTCACTGGGGAGTTTCGGAAAGTGGGCACAGGACAGTGGGTACAGCACACCGAGCATGAGCTGAAGCCGGGTGAGGCATCATCTCACCCGGGAAGCGCAAGGGGTCAGGGAATTCCCTTTCCTAGTCAAAGAAAGGGGTGACAGATGGCACCTGGAAAATCGGGTCACTCCCACCCTAATACTGCACTTTTCCAACAGTCTTAGCAAACGGCACACCAGGAGATTATATCCCGTGCCTGGCTTGGAGGGTCCTACACCCACAGAGCCTCGCTCATTGCTAGCACAGCAGTCTGAGATCAAACTGCAAGGCAGCAGCGAGGCTGGGGGAGGGACGCCTGCCATTGCTGAGGCTTGAGTAGGTAAACAAAGCGGCCAGAAAGCTTGAACTGGGTAGAGCCCACCGCAGCTCAAGGAGGCCTGCCTTCCTCTGTAGACTCCACCTCTGGGGGCAGGGCATAGCCAAACAAAACGCAGCACAAACCTCTGCAGACTTAAATGCCCCTGTCTGACAGCTTTGAAGAGAGTAGTGGTTCTCCCAGCATGCAGCTGGAGATCTGAGAACGGACAGACTGCCTCCTCAAGTGGGTCCCTGACCCCCGAGTGGCCTAATTGGAAGGCATACCCCAGTAAGGGCAAACTGACATCTCACACAGCCGGGTACTCCTCTGAGACAAAACTTCCAGAGGAATGATCAGGCAGCAACATTTGCTGTTCATCAATATCTGCTTTTCTGCAGCCTCCGCTACTGATACCCAGGCAAACAGGGTCTGGAGTGGACCTCCAGCAAACTCCTACAGACCTGCAGCTGAGGGTCCTGACTGTTAGAAGGAAAACTAACAAACAGAAAGGACATCCACACCAAAACCCCATCTGTACATCACCATTATCAAAGACCAAAGGTAGATAAAACCACAAAGATGGGAAAAAAACAGAGCAGAAAAACTGGAAACTCTAAAAATCAGAGCGCCTCTCCTCCTCCAAAGGAACGCAGCTCCTCACCAGCAATGGAACAAAGCTGGATGGAGAACGACTTTGATGAGTTGAGAGAAGAAGGTTTCAGATGATCAAACTACTCCGAGTTAAAGGAGGAAGTTCGAACCCATGGCAAAGAAGTTAAAAACCTTAAAAAAAAATTAGACAAATGCCTAACTAGAATAACCAATGCAGAGAAGTCCTTAAAGGACCTGATGGAGGTGAAAACCACAGCATGAGAACTACGTGACGAATGCACAAGCCTCAGGAGCCGATGCGATCAACTGGAAGAAAGGGTATCAGTGATGGAAGATCAAATGAATGAAATGAAGTGAGAAGAGAAGTTTAGAGAAAAAGGAAGGAAAAGAAGTGAACAAAGCCTCCAAGAAATATGGGACTATTTAAAAAGACCAAATCTACGTCTGATTACTGTACCTGAAAGTGACGGGGAGAATGGAACCAAGTTGGAAAACACTCTGCAGGATATTATCCAGGAGAATTTCCCCAATCTAGCAAGGCAGGCCAACATTCAGATTCAGGAAATACACAGAACGCCACAAAGATAATCCTCTAGAAGAGCAACTCCAAGACACATAATTGTCAGATTCACCAAAGTTGAAATGAAGGAAAAAATATTAAGGGAAGCCAGAGAGAAAGGTTGGGTTACCCACAAAGGGAAGCCCATCGGACTAACAGCTGATCTGTCGGCAGAAACCCTACAAGCCAGAAGACAGTGGGGGCCAATATTCAACATTCTTAAAGAAAAGAATTTTTAACCCAGAATTTCATATCCAGCTAAACTAAGCTTCATAAGTGAAGCAGAAATAAAATACTTTACAGACAAGCAAATGCTGAGAGATTTTGTCACCACCAGGCCTGCCCTAAAAGAGCTCCTGAAGGAAGCACTAAACATGGAAAGGAACAACCAGTACCAGCCACTGCAAAAACATGCCAGATTGTAAAGACCATTGAGGCTAGGAAGAAACTGCATCAACTAATGAGCAAAATAACCAGCTAACATCATAATGACAGGATCAAATTCACACATAACAATATTAACCTTAAATGTAAATGGGCTAAATGCTCCAATTAAAAGACACAGACTGGCAAATTGGATAAAGCGCCAAGACCCATCAGTGTGCTGTATTCAGGAAACTCATCTCATGTGCAGAGACACATATAGGCTCAAAATAAAGGGATGGAGGAAGATCTACCAAGCAAATGGAAAACAAAAAAAGGCAGGGGTTGCAATCCTAGTCTCAGATAAAACAGACTTTAAGCCAACAAAGATCAAAAGAGACAAAGAAGGCCATTACATAATGGTAAAGGGATCAATTCAACAAGAAGAGCTAACTATCCTAAATATATATGCACCCAATACAGGAGCACCCAGATTCATAAAGCAAGTCCTCAGGGACCTACAAAGAGACTTAGACTCCCACACAATAATAATGGGAGACTTTAACACCCCACTGTCAACATTAGACAGATCAATGAGACAGAAAGTTAACAAGGATATCCAGGAACTGAACTCAGCTCTGCACCAAGCAGACCTAATAGACATCTACAGAACTCTCCACCCCAAATCAACAGAATATACATTCTTTTCAGCACCACACCACACCTATTCCAAAATTGACCACATAGTTGGAAGTAAAGCACTCCTCAGCAAATGTAAAAGAACAGAAATTATAGCAAACTGTCTCTCAGACCACAGTGCAATCAAACTAGAACTCAGGATTAAGAAACTCAATCAAAACTGCTCAACTACATGCAAACTGAACAACCTGCTCCTGAATGACTACCGGGTACATAACGAAATGAAGGCAGAAATAAAGATGTTCTTTGAAACCAACGAGAACAAAGACACAAAAATCAGAATCTCTGGGACACATTCAAAGCAGTGTGTAGAGGGAAACTTATGGCACTAAATGCCCACAAGAGAAAGCACGAAAGATCTAAAATTGACACCCGAACATCACAATTAAAAGAACTAGAGAAGCAAGAGCAAACACATTCAAAAGCTAGCAGAAGGCAAGAAATAACTAACATCAGAGCAGAACTGAAGGAAATAGAGACACAAAAAACCCTTCAAAAAATCAGTGAATCCAGAAGCTGGTTTTTTGAAAAGATCAACAAAATTGATAGACTGCTAGCAAGACTAATAAAGAAGAAAAGAGAGAAGAATCAAATAGACGCAATAAAAAATGATAAAGGGGATATCACCACCGATCCCACAGAAACACAAACTACCATCAGAGAATACTATAAACACCTCTATGCAAATAAACTAGAAAATCTAGAAGAAATGGATAAATTCCTTGACACATACACCCTCCCAAGACTAAACCAGGAAGAAGTTGAACCTCTGAATAGACCAATAACAGGCTCTGAAATTGAGGCAATAATTAATAGCTTAACAACCAAAAAAAGTCCAGGACCAGAGGATTCACAGCCTAATTCTACCAGAGGTACAAAGAGGAGCTGGTACCATTCCTTCTGAAACTATTCCAATCAACAGAAAAAGAGGGAATCCTCCCTAACTCATTTTATGAGGCCAGCATCATCCTGATACCAGAGCCTGGCAGAGACACAACAAAAAAAGAGAATTTTAGACCAATATCCCTGATGAACATTGATGCAAAAATCCTCAATAACATACTGGCAACCCGAATCCAGCAGCACATCAAAAAGCTTATCCACCATGATCAAGTGGGCTTCATCCCTGGCATGCAAGGCTGGTTCAACATACACAAATCAATAAATGTAATCCAGCATATAAACAGAATCAACGACAAAAACCACATGATTATCTCAATAGATGCAGAAAAGGCCTTTGACAAAATTTAACAACACTTCATGCTAAAAACTCTCAATAAATTAGGTACTGATGGGACATATCTCAAAATAATAAGAGCTATCTATGACAAACCCACAGCCAATATCATACTGAACGGGCAAAAACTGGAAGCATTCCCTTTGAAAACTGGCACAAGACAGGGATGCCCTCTCTCACCATGCCTATTCAACATAGTGTTGGAAGTTCTGGCCAGGGCAATCAGGCAGGCGAAGGAAATAAAGGGTATTCAATTAGGAAAAGAGGAAGTCAAATTGTTCCTGTTTGCAGATGACATGATTGTATATCTAGAAAACCCCATCATCTCAGGCCAGAATCTCCTTAAGCTGACAGGCAACTTCAGCAAAGTCTCAGGATACAAAATCAATGTGCAAAAATCACAAGCATTCTTATACACCAATAACAGACAAACAGAGAGCCAAATCATGAGTGAACTCCCATTCACAATTGCTTCAAAGAGAATAAAATACCTAGGAATTGGATTCCTTGTAAGTTGGCTTACAAGGGATGTGAAGGACCTCTTCAAGGAGAACTACAAACCACTGCTCAAGGAAATAAAAGAGTATACAAACAAATGGAAGAACATTCCATGCTCATGGGTAGGAAGAATCAATATCGTGAAAATGGCCATACTGCCCAAAATAATTTATAGATTCAATGCCATCCCCATCAAGCTACCAATGACTTTCTTCACAGAATTGGAAAAAAACTACTTTAAAATTCATATGGAATCAAAAAAGAGCCCTCATTGCCAAGTCAATCCTAAGCCAAAAGAACAAAGCTGGAGGCATCACGCTACCTGACTTCAAACTATACTACAAGGCTACAGTAACCAAAACAGCATGGTACTAGTACCAAAACAGAGATATAGACCAATGGAACAGAACAGAGCCCTCAGAAATAATGCCGCTTATCTACAACTATCTGATCTTTCACAAACCTGATGAAAACAAGAAATGGGGAAAGGATTCCCTATTTAAGAAATGGTGCTGGGAAAACTGGCTAGCCATATGTAGAAAGCTGAAACTGGATCCCTTCCTTACACCTTATACAAAAATTAATGCAAGATGGACTGAAGACTTAAATGTTAGACCTAACACCATAAAAACCCTAGAAGAAAATCTAGGCAATACCATTCAGGACATAGGCATGGGCAAGGACTTCATGTCTAAAACACCAAAAGCAATGGCAACAAAAGCCAAAATTGACAAATGGGATCTAATTAAACTAAGAGCTTCTGCACAGCAAAAGAAACTACCATCAGAGTGAACAGGTAACTTACAGAATGGGAGAAAATTTTTGCAATCTACTCATCTGACAAAGGGCTAATGTCCAGAATCTACAATGAACTCCAACAAATTTACAAGAAAAAAACAACCCCATCAAAAAGTGGGAAAAGGATATGAACAGACACTTCTCAAAAGAAGACATTTATGCAGCCAACAGACACATGAAAAAATGCTCATCATCACTGGCCATCAGAGAAATGCAAATCAAAACCACAACAAGATACCATCTCACACCAGTTAGAATGGCGATCACTAAAAAGTCAGGAAACAACAGGTGCTGGAGAGGATGTGGAGAAATAGGAACACTTTTACACTATGGGTGGGACTGTAAACTAGTTCAACCATTGTGGAAGTCAGTGTGGCAATTCCTCAAGGATATAGAACTAGAAATACCATTTGATCCAGCCATCCCATTACTGGGTATATACTCAAAGGATTATAAAACATGCTGCTATAAAGACACATGCACACGTATGTTTATTGCAGCACTATTCACAACAACAAAGACTTGGAACCAACCCAAATGTCCAACAATGATAGACTGGATTAAGAAAATGTGGCACATATACACCATGGAATACTATGCAGCCATAAAAAATGACGAGTTCATGTCCTTTGTAGGGACATGGATGAAGCTGGAAACCATCATTCTCAGCAAACTATTGCAAGGACAAAAAACCAACCACTGCATGTTCTCACTCATAGGTGGGAATTGAACAATGAGAACACATGGACACAGGAAGGGGAACATCACACACCCGGGCCTGTTGTGGGGTCGGGGAGGGGCGAGGGATAGCATTAGGAGATATACCTAATATTAAATGATGAATTAATGGGTGTAGCACACCAATATGGCACACGTATACATATGTAATAAACCTGCACATTGTGCACATGTACCCTAAAACTTAAAGTATAATAAAAAAGTAAAAATACAAAAATTAAAAATATATATATATTCTTGAGCTTTGATCTCTGTGATAAGTTACTTATAAGTAGTTTAATCCTTTCGGGTCTTGCTTTTAAGCTTTGTTGGTGGGATGATAGCAACAATTCGTCTGTCGCTAATTTTTCACCAATACTGGGTAACATCATTCTTAGTACTTTAATCATTGCCCTGTAAATTGTGAGGTTTTGGGAGCAGGCTCCAACTCCCTGCTGTGTGAGCTCTGGGGACTATTCCTTCTCATCCCTTTGGGCGGTCTGTTCCTCAACCTCACAGCTGTGAATGCCATATTAGGCTCTGCAGGTCTCCGCAGTCCTCTCTGTGCAGCTCTCTCCACTCTGGTACTCTGTATACAGACTCTGTATGTCTTGGCCTCCCTGGATTTCCAGTTCTGTCTCCTCTATACTAAGGGAGTGTGCCAGGATCTGCCTGGTATTCTCCTTCCTGTGTCACAGTCTGGAAACTTTCTACAGGAAATCCATTGGGCAATTTTTAGAACTTGCCTTTTTTTTTTTAATTTTTCATTTAAAAATTTTTTAATTTTTAATTTTTGTGGGTACATAGTAGAGTATATGAAATATTTTGATTCAGGCATACAATGTGTAGTAATCATATCAGGGCAAATGGGTTATCCATCACCTCAAGCATTTATCCTTTCCTGTTTTACAAACAATCCAATTATAATTTAGTTACTTTAAAATGTACAATAAGTTATTGTTGCCTATACTCACCTGTTGTGGTATCATACTTGATCTTATTCCTTCTATCTAACTATATTTTTGTACCATTAAACATCATCCCTTAGAACTGTCTTTGTTTCCCATGACTCACGGAACACTGTATTTTGTTGCCTGATATTCAATGGCTTTGGGACCATTTCATTTCATTATTTCATTTCATTTCTTTCGTTTCTTTCATTTCATTTCATTTCATTTATTCCATTTCAGACAGGATCTCACTCTGTCACCCAGGCTGGAGTGCAGTGGCACAATCTCAGCTCACATTTCATTTCATTTCTTCACTTTGTTTCATTTCTTTCATTTCATTTCTTCATTTCATTTCATTTATTTCATTTCATTTCATATGACAGGATCTCACTCTGTCACCCAGGCTGCAGTGCAGTGGCACAATTTCAGCTCACATTTCATTTCATTTTATTTCATTTCATTATTTCATTTCATTTCATTTCATATGACAGGATCTCACCTGTCACCCAGGCTGGAGTGCAGTGGCACAATCTCAGCTCACATTTTATTTCATCATTTCATTCATTTCATTTCATTTCACTTCTTTCATTTCATTTCTTTTGACAGGATCTCACTCTGTCACCCAGCCTGGAGTGCAGTGGCACAATCTCAGTTCACATCTCATTTCATCATTTCATTTCATTTCATGTCATTTATTTCATTTCATATGACAGGATCTCACTCAGGATCTCACTCTGTCACCCAGGCTGGAGTGCAGTGGCACAATCTCAGCTCACATTTCATTTCTTCATTTCATTTCATTTATTTCATTTCATTTCATTTCATATGACAGGATCTCTCTCTCTGTCATCCAGGCTGGAGTGCAGTGGCACAATCTCAGCTCACATTTCATTTTATCATTTCATTCATTTCATTTCATTTCACTTATTTCATCATTTCATTTCATTTCATTTTTCATTTCATTTCTTTCGACAGGATCTCACTCTGTCACCCAGCCTGGAGTGCAGTGGGACAATCTCAGTTCACATTTCATTTCTTCATTTCATTCATTTCATTTCATTTCTTTCAACAAGATCTCACTCTGTCACCCAGCCTGGAGTGCAGTGGCACAATCTCAGTTCACATTTCATTTCTTCATTTCATTTCATTTATTTCATTTCATTTCATATGACAGGATCTCACTCAGGATCTCACTCTGTCACCCAGGCTGGAGTGGAGTGGCACAATCTCAGCTCACATTTTATTTCATTTCATCATTTCATTTATTTATTTCATTTCATTTCATTATTTCATATGACAGGATCTCTCTCTGTCACCCAGGCTGGAGTGCAGTGGCAAAATCTCAGCTCATATTTCATCATTTCATTTCATTTCATATGACAGGATCTCACTCTGTCACCCAGGCTGGAGTGCAGTGGCACAATCTCAGCTCATATTTCATTTCATCATTTCATTTCTTCATTTCATGTTGTTTCACTTATTTCATTTCATTTCATATTTCATTTCATTTCACAGACAGGATCTCACTCTGTCACCCATGCTGGAGTGCAGTGGCACAATCTCAGCTCACATTTTATTTCATCATTTCATTCATTTCATTTCATTTCACTTCTTTCATTTCATATGACAGGATCTCACTCTGTCACCCAGGCTGGAGTGCAGTGGCACAATCTCAGCTCACATTTCATCATTTCATGTCATTTCATTTATTCATTTCATTTATTTCATTTCATATGACAGGATCTCACTCTGTCACCCAGGCTGGAGTGCAGTGGCACAATCTCAGCTCACATTTCATTTCATCATTTCATTCATTTCATTTCACTTATTTCACCATTTCATTTCATTTTTCATTTCATTTCATTTCTTTTGACAGGATCTCACTCTGTCACGCAGCCTGGAGCGCAGTGGGACAATCTCAGTTCACATTTCATTTCATCATTTCATTTCTTCATTTCATTTCATTTCTTTCAACAGGATCTCACTCTGTCACCCAGCCTGGAGTGCAGTGGCACAATCTCAGTTCACATTTCATTTCTTCATTTCATTTCATCATTTCATATGACAGGATCTCACTCAGGATCTCACTCTGTCACCCAGGCTGGAGTGCAGTGGCACAATCTCAGCTCACTGCAACCTCCACCTCCCAAGTAGCTGGGACTTCAGGTGTGCACCACCACATCTAGCTAATTGTTTTTCTATTTTTCATAGAGATAGGGTTTTGTCGTGTTGCCCAGGCTGGTTTTGAACTCCTGAGTTCAAGCAATCTGCCCACCTCAACTTCTCAAAGTGCTGGGATTACAGGCGTGAGCCACCATGCCGGACCTGTTTAATATATTTTATATGGTGTTTTAGTTATTCCTAGGATAGGAAGGCCCCTGTTACTCCAATCTGGCTGGTAGTTCTCATTCATTTTTTAAAACTTGTGAGTTTGGTTCATTTGTTTAAAAAATGGTGTCAATTGTGTGTTCTTTCTTCCTCACCCCTGCTATTTCCTCTGTATTTGCAGTTTTAGTATCACGCACGTTACACAAAATGCCAAATGTGATTCAGTGGATGATTTAAGGGAGAAGGACAAAAAAACACTTACTTAGTACTTGTCATCAAAAACTCAGAATTGACTTTTTTTTCCTCTCAACAGAGGAGTCATATCGGTAAGGCTTCATATTGGAACATAAAACTATTGCTGCCAAATGAGTCATTAACATTATTTAGTTTGAGCAGATTATTGCAAATGTTGCCTTGAAAAATGAAGTGCCAATAAATTGTAGCAGCATTAAAACAAACAAAAACAAAGACAAATAGAATGTTGAAATAATTTTTTCACATCACACCTTCTGTTGCCATGCCCCAACTTCCCTTCTGCCTCACCCCAAGAGTAAACTCCTTCTGAAGACAGGGCAAGGCAGTGCTTTCCTCCCGAGTTCATAGCTACTTTCTAAATAAAACACATGCTGAATGGGTTCAAGCAATGTTGGGGTAGACACCGACTCTGTCCCTTCAATGCCTAGTCTGCCACCTGCACCATACCCAGTGGCATACAGCTAATAAAAGAAAAAGCAACAGTAACATCAGTTTTTAATCTCAATATCCCCTAAATTTAGTAATTCATAAACCTAATCCATGTTTTAGACATTTTTACCACATAGAAATAAAATTTAAAGTTAAAAATCACAGGAATGTTTATGCCTTTATACATGCTCTATCAAAGTTCTAGAAATGAAATAAAAACACGACTATTAGAAATTCCAAATTCAGAAAACATACTGTGAAAATAAAGTCTTCTCCCTGGAAGCTCTTCCATTTTTGTCTAGAATACCAACTACAATTAATACCAAGAAAAGCAAAAAACAATGTAATTATCTACTATATGCAAATCTCTGACAATAACAGCCACAAAACATACCCGTAAAAGAACACAAATACATTTTAATATTTCAGCAGGGCAGCGTATAAACCACATGGGAAAAAATGCTTTTTTTTTCCATCTAAGTGGGAATGTTTTAGGGCACAAAACATCTATGATTAATTTTTTTAAAAAACATGATTAATTTAAAAAGACACACACACACAATCAGACTGCAATTTTCCAAATGAAGGCAAACATGCCTCCTGATAAAAATTTAAATGCTGTTCCATGCTGTTTTAGACATCTTTCAAACGTGCTGCTACGCTGACATAATAGTAAGGAAGCCACAAGGGCCAACGCAGGAAGTGAAACCCAAACTCAGGTGGATAAATGAGCCCCACCCCCAAAGCCAGCTTCTAGTGGGGAGGGTGTGAGGCTCTCTGGTGCACAGGGTGCAGGGTAATGCAGCATGCCTCCAACGACTTCCTGTAGAAAGTGGGGCTCCAAAGGGTTGCCCCTCAGTGACTGTGAATAAGAAATAAGAATAACACAGAAAGCTGCCCTTCTCAGCCTCAGCACTGACAGGGAGACAGAGGCTTGCTCATGAGAATTCATAACTACAACAGGAGTTGGCAAATTATGGCCCATGGGCTGAATCAGGCCCATCATTTGTTTCTGTAAATGAAGTTTTATGGGAACACAGCCACACCCACTCATTTATAATATGTCCAGGGCTACTTTTGCAGTTGCAACAGAGACTATATGGCCCAAAGCTGAAAATACCATTGTGCCCTTTACAGAAAGTGTTTACCAACCCCCACCCTAGAAAAAGGACAAAATGAAGATATTTTGAAACAATCAGAATTAACCAATGAAAGAATTTCACTAAAGTAAATTGAAAAAGATATGATAAAGGAGAACGAAATGATTTTATAAGATCTGAGACATAGCAAATGATGGTAAGAAACGATAGTAAGCAAAGATGTGCAATATTTGGCTAACTCAAAAAAAAAACCACAGTCCATATAAAACAACCAAAACAACAAAAATAATGTCTATGGCAGAGGGGAATAGGTTAGAACCCAAACACTGGGTAACAAGCGGTCACTGATTGGGAGGAGGGGAAAATACTAATTAACTTTAGGTTTTTAAGTACCTATGTTAAAATAACCAGAGAAACAACGAAAAGAAACAAAATTCTCCTGAGAATTGACAAACAGGGGCTATATTTCAAACCTTTTTATGAGGCTAGACCACTTTGACACCTGTGCTAGCAGTCTGCCCCTGACACGGTTCACAGTGATCTCTGCTTCCAAATATGCATGCTCCTGTATACAGGCACACTCCATTTGACTGTGCCTAGCTTTACTGTACCTCACAGATACTGTTTTTTACAAACCAAAGGTCTGTGGCAACCCTGCACTGACCAACTCTAACGGCGCCACTTTTCCACCAGCATGTGCTGACTTACTGTCTCTATGTCACATTTTGATAATTCTTGCAATATTTTAAACTTTTTCATTATTTTATCTGTTATGATGATCTGTGATCAGTAATGTTTGATGTTACTGTTGTACTTGTTTTGAGGCACCACAAACCACACCCATAGAAGACGGTGAACTTAAATGATAAATGTGGTGTATGTTCTGATTGCTCCGCTAACCAGCTGTTCTCCCATCTCTCTCCCTCTCCTCAGACCTCCCTATTGTGTACCTGAGACATAACTTATTGAAATTAGGCCACTTAATAACCCTGCAGTAGCCTCTAAGAGTTCAAGTGAAAGGAAGAGTTGCATATTTCTCACTTTAAGTCAAAAGCTAGAAATGATTAAGATTAGTGATGAAGGCACATTGAAAGCCAAGACAGGCTGAATGCTAGGCCTCTTACACCAGTTACCCAAGAAAAAGTTCTTGAAGCACAATTAAGTGCAACTCTAGTAAACACACAAATGATAAGAATGCAAAACAGTCTTATGGCTGATATACAGAATGTTTGACTGGCATAGACAGAAGATCAAAACTGATACAACATTCCCTTAAGCCAAAGCCTAATCCAGAGCAAGGCTCTAACTCTCTTCAATTCCATGAAGGCTAAGAGAGGTGAGATAGCTGCAGAAGGAAAGTCTGAAGGTAGCAGAGATTGGTTCCTGAGGTGTAAGTAAAGACGCCGTCTTCATAACATAAAAGTGCAAGGGAAAGTAGCAAGTGCTGATGCAGAAGCTGCAGCAAGTTACCCAGAAGATCTAGCCAAGATCAGTGATGAAGGTGGCTACACTAAACAACAGGCTTTCAACGTAGATGGAACAACCGTCTATTGGAAGAAGATGCCAGCTAGGACTTTCATAGCTAGAGAGAAGTCAATGTTTGCCTTCAAAGCTTCAAATATTTTGTTAGGGGCTAAAGCAGCTGATGACTATATTAGTTGAATTCGTTGAAGTCAATGCTCATTGACCATTCTGAAAATCTTAGGGCCCTTAAGAATTATGCTAACTCCACTCTGACTGTGCTCCAGAAATAGAACAAAACCTGGAAGTCAGCACATTTGTTTACAGCATGGTTCACTGAATATTTTAAGCCCACTACTGAGGCCTACTGCTCAGAAAAAAAGATTTCTTTCAAAATATTACTGCTCATTGACAATGTACCTGGTCACCCAAAAGCTCTGATGAACATGTACAAAGAAATTAAAGTTGTTTTCATGCCTGCTAACACATCATCTTTTCTGCAGCCACATGGATCAAGGAGTAATTTCAACTTCAAATCTTGTTATTTAAGAAATACACTTCAGTCTCTACTAAAAAATACAAAAAATTAACCAGGCATGGTGGCGGACACCTGTAGTCCCAGCTACTTGGGAGGCTGAGGCAGGAGAATGGCGTGAATCCGGGAGGTGGAGCTTGCAGTGAGCAGAGATCACGCCACTGCACTCCAGCCTGGGCTACAGAGCAAGACTGTCTCAAAAAAAGAAAAAAAAAAAAAAAAACAAAGAAATACATTTCATAAGGCTACAGCTGCCATAGATAGTGATTCTTCTAATGGATGTGGACAAGCTAAATTGAAAATCTTCTGGAAAGCCAGCACCATTATAAATGCCATTAAGAACATTTGTGATTCATGGGAGGAGGTGAAAATATCAACATTAACAGGGATGTGGAAGTGGATTCCAACCCTCATGGATGACCTTGAGAGGTTCAAGACGAGAGGAAGAAGTGACCTCAGATGTGGTGGAAACAGCAAAAGAACTAGAATTAGAAGTGGAACCTGAAGATGTGACTTAATAGACTATAGTATACACATACTTTTATATCCACTGGGAAACCAAGAAATTTGTGTGACTTACTTTGTGAAGACACTTGCTTTATTGTGTTGGTTTAGAACCAAGCCTGCATACCTCCAAGTATGCCTACAGCTCCCTCTCCCTGAGTGTGGGCTGGACTTAATGACCTGCTTCTGATGAGCAGAATAGGGCAAGAACGATGGAGTGTGGTCACTTCTGTGATTCAGTTACACAGGACCGGGGCTCTGTCTCCACTCTCTCTTGCTGGTGCTCCCTCCTGCGCCTCCCTTGCTCTCGCTAACAGTCAGTTGCCACGCTGTGAGACGCTCTATGGACACGTGGCAAAGGGCTGAGTGAGGGGAGGCTCTGCCAACAGCTCATAATGGACTGAGGCCTCAGCCCAAAGGTCCACAAGGGACTGAATCCTTGCTCGGACAGCCTCAAGACGACTGCAGCCTGCTGAGATTCTGAGCTGGAGGATGGAGCTATGTTGCATCCAGAGTCCTGACCCAGAGAAACTATGAAATGATACATGTGTGTGAGACAGAACATTACACGAGAGTATCTCACTCATGAATAGGATCTCCCAAAAATCTAAACAAAACAATCACAAACACAAGCCAGATACATATCCTGACCAAACTGGATTTATCCAAACAATGCAAGTTTGTTTAATATGAGAAAACCAATTAATCCAACTGATTATACCAATCCATTAGAAAACATTGGCCAGGTGTGGTGGCTCATGCCTGTAATCCCAGCACTTTGGGAGGCCGAGGCGGGCGGATCACAAGGTCAGGAGTTCAAGACCAGCCTGACCAATATGGTGAAACCCCGTCTCTACTAAAAATACAAAAAAAAAAAAAAAATTAGCCGGGCATGGTGGCAGTCACCTGTTGTCCCAGCTACTCAGGAGGCTGAGGTAGAAGAATCTCTTGAACCCGGGAAGCAGAGGTTGCAGTGAGCCGAGACTGTGCCACTGCACTCCCGCCTGGGCGACAGAGTGAGACTCTGTCTCAAAAAAAAAAAAACAAAAAACAAAAAACAGAAAACATCTATGAAAGAACATTTCAAAAATACATAGAAAGAGTGTTGAACACTCCACTGATGAACAGAAACAGAAGGAAACATGCCTAATCTGATCAAGGGCTTCTACTCAAACTCCACTGGAAGCCTGGAAACGCTCCTTCTGTGCCTGCTCCAGTCTGGATCAAGGCAGGAGCCTCTGCCCACTCCTACCCAGAATCACATCACAACCCCAGCCCGCACCATGAGCTCCCATTCTCCCACACAAATGGGAAAAATAAAAGAGAGGTAGGCTAGACAGAAAGGAACAGAATTCATTTAGAGACTATGGCACTCTATAAAGAAGATATAAGAAATCTTCAGATACACTAGAATGGAGAGACTCAAGTAGGTCACCAAACATAAAGTCAGTATATAAACATCCAATATTTCTATATATCAGTGGCAATCTTTTTTTTTTCTTTTTTTTTTCTTTGTGACAAAGTATCGCTCTGTCGCCCAGGCTGGAGTGCGGTGGTGTGATCTTGGCTCACTGCAACCTCCGCCTCCCAAGTTTGAGTGATTCTCCTGCCTCAGCCTCCCGAGTAGCTGGGATTACAGGCACGCATCACCACGCCTGGTTTATTTTTAGAGACGGGGCTCCCCATGTTGACCAGGCTGGTCTCAAACTCGTGACATCAGGTGATCCACCCGTCTTGGGCTCCCAAAGTGCTGGGATTACAGGTGTGAGCCACCGCACCGGGCCAGCAGCAATAAATTTTTTAAAAGTATTTACAATAGCAAGGAAGAAACACATCTAACGAGTGATACACAAACAAAAATTGTAATACTTTCGTATACATGATGTATTTTCAAAATTTAAAAAAAAAATTGGCCAGGCGTGGTGGCTCACACCTATAATCCCAGCACTTTGGGAGGCCAAGGTGGGCGGATCACCTGAGGTCAGGATTTCGAGACCAGCCTGGTCAACATGGTGAAACCCTGTCTCTACTAAAAATACAAAAGTTAGCTGGGTGTGGTGGCGGGCGCCTATAATCCCAGCTACTCGGGAGGCTGAAGCAGGAGAATGACTTGAACCCAGGAGGTGGAGGTTGCAGTGAGCTGAGATTGCACCATTGCACTCCAGCCTGGGCAACAAGAGCAAAACTCCATCTTAATTTTTTTTTAAAAAAATTTAAAGATTATGCAAAAATATCTTAGAAGTCTAGCTGCTTCCTGCATAACACAGTACTATTAATCTTGAGAAACGTTTTAGTGCAGATCCTTGCCTGTGCTAAGAACCACACAGCACCGTTAGCCACAACTGCCTCAGGCTCAGTGACCCTGTGACACAGAAAAAGCACCCTTACCTTCCCATCAGCTGTCACAGCAGAGGGTCTGTTCCCCTCCGATTAACTGCATGGGTCTGAGAGTTGCGAGGGCTTCACAGGGAGAGGGAACTTTGACATTTGCACCTTCAATGCCCCCGAGCTGGCCCCTATGATCATGTCCCCAACCATAAATTGTTCCACTGCCACCAGCAGACAGATTCCAATCATCTGGTCGCCTACAACACACATCAAGTGAGCATTTGCCATGGGAAAGAACAATGCACACAGCCTCTCGTGCTCAAGATCGACATTACTGCTTGTTTCTAATATAATAACCTGTTCATCCACTGCACAACTTGTTCATCTTGCTCTCTTTTAAAAATGTCTTGGGTCTCAGGCAGAACATCCATGTTTTCGCTGTCTGCCATTAATTCACGAATTTTCTTAGCCACTTAAACAAAATTATTATGATGTTACAAATCAAACACTCATCTCAAACAAAATAAATAAATACTAAGGAAAGACAGAAGGAATCCCTGCCTGAAAATATGAGGGAAGAGCAACATTGTAATGTTATGGTTCCTGGGCAAAACCAATAATGACTGCATCAAGTCTAACATATTAAAAATGTCTAGACAGTCTCATTCTATCTGTAGTTCACTAAAAATAAGCTTTAACTGAAATTCACAGTGTCAGTTCACTCATTTTCACCTGTGTTATTTTCTTTCTTTTTTTCTATGGTGCGATCTCAGCTCACTGCAAGCTCCGCCTCCCGGGTTCAAGCAATTCTCCTGCCTCAGCCTCCTGAGTGGCTGGGATTACAAGCACCCGCCACTACGCCAAGCTAATTTTTGTATTTTTAGTAGAGACGGGGTTTCACCATGTTGGTCAGGCTGGTCTCAAACCCCTGACCTCGTGATCCACCCGCCTCGGCCTCCCAAAGTGCTGGGATTACAGGCGTGAGCCACCACGCCCGATCCAAGGCCTCCTTTTTCTTATGTGAAACTCCCCAACTCTTCTCAATGATTTAGAGGTTTAGACTACTAAAGCAACATTTTATTCCCCAAAGGTCACAAATCTAGAAATTGTACTAGAATGCTCCATACCAAAGCTCTTGCTTCCCCATCATTTTCTCCAAGCAGCCTATTTATGTTAATTGATTGCCCAAATTCAGTTGTAAGCAGCTTCCTCAATTTCTGAAGGGCCCACATTCTGTGACTGGTGGCTGAAATGAGCAGAAAGAAGTATCAGAAGTCTGATGGTTTCTTCCAAGTAGGAAGACAGATGTAACTGTAATGGTGGCATTTACCTAGGGCACTCAGCTGTGCACAAGCTGCCAGCGAGGCCGCAAGGCAAGGGATGACACTTCTGTTAGAGGCAAGGTTGAGTCGGAAGTCTAAGACACGTCACCAAGTCCATGGATGGACAGGAGAGGACGCAGCAGTCAGAGAGGAGTTCTTTAGGGCCTGTGAATGAGCACTGTAAACACCCCTGTGTTTCACAAGCTAGGGACCAACCCATAAGAAGCCAACAAACAAGGGTGGCTCCACCCAGCCCCACCAACCAGAAGGCAACAGCTGGTGTGCCCATGCATGCCACTGCGAGTCGGTGAGCCTTGCTCTTCACACTCACACGTCCACTGTAAACCAAAAGCCTAAGAACCACACCAGCAACAACTCCTTCCACACCAGGTGAGGAGGAAGGTGAGCCTGATAGCTGGACGGCTGGGACAGTTCTCTGTGTTCTGTTCCACGCCTCAGCGGGGCCTGTGGGAGCATTCACCCCAACACAGCAAAAGGCAGGCCGTCAGGCACTACATGGAAATGTGCACATGTCCATGTTACTCCAGAAACAATCCACAGCCAGTCATCTAACTTTGATCGCCATAAGCCCCTCCCTTACCAGCAGCTGGCATGATGGGATAGATGGTGAAGCACCAGCACCAGCCGTTCACAGGCCCGTCGCTGATGAACTTCCATTTTAACTCATCCCCCGGGATACGTAGCTAGCTGGACCAGTCGGACCACTCTCGGTCTGGGGGAGGAAAGTGAATCCCGGGGTTAGCTTCACTGCATCACCCAATCAACAAAAACTTCCTTAGACGCAAAGCAGAATGATTTCCATCATGTGTCAAGAGCAAGTTCCTCCAATCCAAGCTCTCCCAAGCTGAAGTGCACAGTGACACATCACTCTTGGGATTCACATTTTAATACATACCATTCTTCAGCAAACACGCATTCAGCCCCTGTACCAGGTACCCAGGAAACTGGGGCAGGCAGGCAGACACTGCCCTGGCAGAAGCCATCGCCCAGTGGGGAAATGACCCCACCAGCCAGGATACAGTGAGTGGGCCTCCAGGTCTCCAGCACACACCAGGCCAGGGGCCATGGGGATGTTTCCCGGGAAAGCTCTGATACAACCAGGTGGCCAGGCAGCAGAAGGAAGAACCCTAGCTCTCCCATCAAAAGGCCCATGTGTGTGGTTCAGCACAGCCCAGAGGAGGCCGCCCTCAAGGGAGCAGAGGGCCTGGCTGCTGTGGACAGGAGCGGCGGTGTACTACAGCATCTCAGAAGGCCAAGAGAACCCCGCCAGATTTCTGCTTCAGAAAGACCATCTGGCAGCAGCCCAGGGATGGCCCATAAGCACTTTCTGCTGGATGCAGAAATACGGTCACATCCAACAACACTACTGAAAACTACACTGGCAAACATCTGTCAAAGCACCAGAAAAACCCACGCCCACTGGGACCACACCACTTCATGCAAAGCTTTACTTAACTAAGTAACGCTGTGTGAATAAAGTTTTCCTGGGACACAGCCACGCCCATTCACTGGCATCCTGTCTGCATGTTATGACAGAGGCTGCATTACCTGGCCCTTTACAGGAAACACTCGAGATGAAGGATAAAGAGGTCTTAAAAGGTGCATACACACACCCCTGCACTGCCAATTCTAAAATACTTGGTAAAAGAGCATTTCACAAGCCCCCAAAGATGTCCTAATGTGTCCCCGCTGGCCTCATGGAGCCCAGCAGCAGAGACAAGCCAGACACATGGCTGCCTCCACCTACATACAGAAATCACTCCACACATGGCCATGCCCTCACTGCAGCCAGTAAGAAACAAACCCCTTGAAGAAGCTCTGTATTATGCCAACCATGACCTCGCACGAGCCCCGGCACCCCACACGTCGCCAGCACCTTCTGCAACTGTCTGGTGAGGCAGGGCCCATCCGACAGGGATGTGGTACATACATCACAGATAATTACTGTATTTAAAAGTATGGGAAAGAGGCAAGCAAACCCACTGTGTTTCACAGCTGAATAGCATACTGTCCCTTCCTCAAGACTTCGATGAGAATATGGTAGCAGCATTCTGTCCTATAAATGTGAAGGGTTTTGTCTACGGAGACACAGGCGGGCAGATCATGCCCTACTCAACCTCCTGTTCTTACCTGACCGCATGGAGACAATCCTGGCTCAACCTCCTGTTCTTACCTGACCACACGGAGACGATCCTGTTGACGCCGTCCATGATTGTGAGAGGGTCGTGGCGCCACTCTGAGGAGCACTGCCGGTCAAATTCCACCCTGAGTCCTTCTGCACCTGGAGGACAGGTGAGCACAAAACATAGCAACCACTCCAGATCAGCACCCAAAGTAGAAACAGTGCACCAAGGAGTAACAGTGAGACTAAAACCACGTTTAACAGCTAATGAATAGCAGACAGTCAGAAAGAACTGGCCTCAAAGGCAAGCATCTCAGACTGACCACCCTTTCCCCAGCTCATCCCCACTGAAGATTATGTCTGTGGACTGGAAGGCCAGAAAACACTTCCACTTGGCCAATTTGTTTTGTGCGGTCACTCCCGGGCAGACTTTCCTACTGCAACCCCACTCCCCTGATCAAGCTTTACAGCGAACATCACACTGACCAGGGGCTGTGGGAATGCCCAGTGTGCAGCCAAGTCAGATGGCAGCTGTGGGTCACCTGGGAAGTGAGGGGCATTGGAGGTGAGGAGCACCTCAACTTCTGGCGTGTCCAGAGAACTGGAGAACCGCTTGGTGTGGAGAACCCGCACATCTGGTGTAAGAGGTGTGCAAGCAGAGGCACAAGAGTTTTCTTTCAGGCTGGAAGATTTTTAAGATCTAGCAGAGGATGGCACTGAGGGGCCGGGAAAGAGGCAGGGGAGGAAGGAGGGAAGAAGGAGGGACGTGGGGCAGGGGCTCAGGTCCTCTCTTACGGTTACAGGGTTGACAGGCTTGGACTGGTTTTAAGACACTATCTCTGCATGCTCTGTTGGGAGCTGATTCTGGGGGCGGGCCACAGGAGGTGGGGAGTGGAAGCAGGAACACAGGGAGGCAGCTAGTATGTGGTTGCTCGGATGATAAACTGGGTGAGACCCCGCGGTGCTCTAGCCCAGAATGTCTAGAGTGAGGGAAAAATGGTTGAATTTGGAATATATTTTAAAAGCAGAGAAAACAGGATTTGCTGGTGGACTGGATATAAAGCGAGAGAGAAACAGAAGAGAAAAAGGATCACAAGATTTTCATCTAGGCAAATGCTGACTAGAAATACCTTTTGTTCTTTAAATTTCTATCATGAAGTAATAGCTTAAAGTTTAAAAATGCTTTTCTGAGCCAGATGTAGTGGTACACGCCTGTAATCCCAGCACTTTGGGAGGCCTAGGCAGGAGCTTGTTTGAGCTCAGGAGTTCAAGACAGGCCCGGACAACATGGTGAAATCCTTTCTCTATATAAAATTTTAAAAATTAGCTGGGCACGGCCTATAGTCCCAGTTACTCAGGAGGCTAAGGAAGGGGAATCGCTTGAGCCCAGGGGTTGGGGCTGTACTGAGCCAAGATCGTGCCACTGTACTCCAACCTAGGTGACAAAGTGACAAAGCTTTTCTGAATCTCACCTCATTCTAAAAGTTCAAGAAAAATGATTTCACATAAAAATGAGCAAGATACAAGTATAAGACCAAATACAATAAAAAGTTATTGTTAGAAAAAGGGAATAGGCTGGGCACGGTGGCTCACACCTGTAATTCTCAACACTTTGGGAGGCCCAGCTGGGAGGATCGCTTGAGCCCAGGAGTTTGAGACAAGACTGGGCAACACAGAGAGACTCGTCTCCACAAAAAATAAAAATAAGTTAGCCAAGCATGGTGGCACAAGCCTGTAGTCCCAGCTTCTCAGAAGGCTGATGGGGAAGGATGGCTTGAGCCTGGGAGGTCGAGGCTGCAGTGAGTCAGAATCATGCCACTGCACTGCAGCCTGGGTGACAGAGCAAGACTGTGTCTCCAAAACAAGGTGAGAATAAGGAACAAAATAACATCCCTATAGGCAATAAAAGCAGGCCAGAAAGATATGCCCCCAAAACATGTCAACCCTATAATCTATCATTTCAAAACAAATTGAGTGAAATTAGAAAAATGATACAAGACATGAAAGAACCACATAAATCAGACTTAGGAAAATGAAGAAACTAAAGCTGAAGACAGAATTACAATGAAAACAAAACTACATTCCAATGGAGACTAAAACAGTGTAAAATCAAATAAACACAGTAGATGCTACCTTAAGACAAATAGGAAAAAAAAGAGGAAGTTTTTAAAAAATAAACAGAGGTAAAAAGTACTTGAAAGAGAAAGTAACCAACACTAACTCTAAAAGGCATGAGGTATGCAACGCATGGAGAGTTACCAAGCGTCCCTAGAAAAGACTGCTAAGCAATGCTACAGAACAAACACTGCAGACTGCAATTCAAGAGAACGTCCTGCAAAACAGACTTGGGATGACATACTAAAAGAGCACCCCTTACCCGAGAACATCACAGAGAACAGGCACACGAATGCATATTCTAGTGAAATCACCGAAAAAACACACGCAGCTTCTAACCGAGAACATCACCGAGAACGGCCACATGAACATACATTCTAGTGAAAGCAACAAAACAACACATGCAGCTCCTAACTGAGAGCATCACCAAGAATGGCACACGAACATATATTCTAGTAAAACTACCGAAAAAACACACATGGCTCCTAACCGAGAACACCACCGAGAACGGCCACACAAATGCACATTCTAGTAAAACTACCGAAAAAACACACGTGGCTTCTAACCCAGAACATTACCGAGAACAGCCACACGAACATACATTCTAGTGAAATTACTGAAAAAACACACTCGGCTTGTAACTGAGAACATCACCGAGAATGGTCTCACCAATGTATATTCTAGTAAAATTACCGAAAAAACACACCTGACTTCTAACCGAGAACATCACCGAGAACGGCCACACAATCGTATATTCTAGTAAAGTTACCAAAAAAACACACGCGGCTTCTAACCGAGAACATCACCGAGAATGGCCACACCAATGTATATTCTAGTAAAATTACAAAAAAAAAAAACACACATGGCTTCTAACCGAGAACATCACTGAGAATGGCCACACCAACGTATATTCTAGCAAAATTACTGAAAAAACACACGAGACTTCTAAGGGGGAAAGATGCTAACATTATCACACTTTCACAGAGGAAAAAGACATGATCCAAGGCTTTAATACCCATAAAAACTACCTTTCAAATTCAAAGGACAAAAACTCTCATGGACAAGTCTGATCTCAGGGGCCAATGAGGAATTCACTAGAGTGCACTTCAGACCCCATGAGGACCAGTCAGTAAAACTAAGACTCGAACACTGAAAGAAAGTATAGTATATAACAGCTATTATGCTCTTGTAGATGCAGTATAATTATTTTAATAAATTTGAAAAAATTAGGGCATGTTCTAAGATTTTTAAGAATTTCAGTAATTATACTGATGTTGGCAGTATTGAAATTATATCCTAAGTCTGTCATGTATGCAATGTGGTTATGTTAAAGCAAATGAAAAATCATGAGATATTTTATCAAACACTCTTGGAACCAGGATTTGATATGGAAGAAAGGAGAGGCAGATGTAACAGAAGCACAGACCTTGTACTTTTGAATTTGAGTAGAAGGAATCAGCATATTAGCCAGGTGAGGTGGCATGTGCCTGTACTCCTAGCTACTCAGGAGGCTGAGGCAGGAGGATCACTTGAGCCCAGGAATTTGAGGCCACAGTGAGCTATAATTGCACTACTGCACTCCAGCCTGGGTGACAGAGCAAGATCCTGTCTCTAAACGAGTAAATACATAAATAAAATACAAAACAAAAGGAAAAAAATTTTAAGTATCAGTATGAACTCAAAAGAATCCAGGGCAGACCCCAGGTGAAGAGTGGCAACCTACAAAAAACTCAGGACACCTTGTGTAGACTGCCTGGATGCTACCGAAGACCACCGGAATCACTTTGGGAGCCACACTGAAGAGGCTGCCACTGTCTAGAAACGGATAATCTTAGCTTCAACAAAGATAATCACAATACAGTAAAACAATCACATATGTTTCAATCCATGAGCTCATAGTAATATTAAAAATAAACAGGTCACCTTCAAGAAATGATAGAAAAACAATTCATTCTCTGGTAAACAGAAGGAAGACTCAAGCTTTTATCTTGTCTTTCTCAGTGCTTTTTGCCTGGCCAACCAACTGTAGGATGAGGGGAAATGTCTCTTTATAAGAAAGTATTCCAGCTAATAAATAAGCAAGAAATGATTCCACTAGAATAGCACCATTTGTAGCCCCTCGTGGGCCAACGGCCTCGGGTGCTAATAAGCCTCAGGGACTGCTGATGTCACAAAGGAAAGACAGGCAGGCAGGAGGTGCCTGCTGAGGCTGAGTCACAACCACTAAGGAGCTGGCGAAAGGTGTGGAACTTATGGGCCTCCGAATCGGGCAGCACCTTGCAGAAGGACGGGCCTGAGGAACACACTGAACAGCAGCACGCGTGTCCAGTCAGCAGATCCAGGCTGCAGTGAAGCCTGCCAGATCAAAGGCCGGGGCCCCAACAATTTTCTTAATAATTTTTTTTGAGTTGTTAAAAAGAAAAGGAAAAGAAAAAGAAAAGAAAGATACACACATGGGTAAAAGAAGCTGCCCAGAAATGCAAGTC
This sequence comes from Gorilla gorilla gorilla, assembly GCF_029281585.2. NCBI lineage: Eukaryota > Metazoa > Chordata > Mammalia > Primates > Hominidae > Gorilla > Gorilla gorilla. The sequence continues at coordinate 32,925,016 of NC_073240.2, forward strand.
AGTGATGGCTCAACATCAGGAGAGCATCACTCAGAGGGACATCAGGGGACACGCTAAGGGCTTCCAGAATCTGCCACAGGTTATGTCTAGACCTGGGTCATGATGACTAGGGCGTCTGTCTGATTATCATGAAGCTAAACATTTACTTTGTGTGACTTTCTGTGTCATGATTTATTGTGCAAAAGAAGTTTGTTGGAAAAGGGGAGAAAAATGATTCTAAAGCAAGTCTGTAACTTTTTTTTATAAAACGGAGATGGTTGTTTCTACTGAAGCAATTACAGAATCACATCATTCTGAAGGTGGGAAAGGCTGCAGCTCCCCACTGGGGCCGGCCCCCATACCTGGTATCTTCACTGTGCCACTGGTGGAGGTGTCATCGGTGTAAGGGTGGCTACTCTCCACCACCACAGGCTGAGAAGAGAGGTGGCTGCTCTGCAAGTCTTGTGGCCACATCCTCCAACTAGGTGACACAGAGCTCCAACAGCATATCTGCCACCTGGGGAGGAAGCAATGACATGAATGAGGGGGCCAACAGCCCCACACCTGGTCACCTGCATGCCACCTCTGCCCGTCCTGCTCAGGAGCTCCACAAGGACAGCGTGGCAGAGTGGAGGGCTTGGAGTTTGAGAAACTGAGTTCAAATCAGGGCTTGGCTTCCTTGCACATAAAACAGAGACAGCACAGAGCTTGTAAGATGCTGTGAAGCTTAGAGATGATCTATATTAAAAAGTCGTTGGGGCCAGACGCTGTGGCTCACGCCTGTAATCCCAGCACTGTGGGAGGCCGAGGCAGGCAGATCACCTGAGGTCAGGAGTTCAAGATCAGCCTGACCAGCATGGAGAAACCCCATCTCTACTAAAAATACAAAATTAGCCGGGCATGGTGGTGCATGCCTGTAATCCCAGCTACTTAGGAGACTGAGGCAGGAGAATCGCTTGAACCTGGGAGGCAGAGATTGTGGTGAGCCTGAGATTGCACCATTGCACCCCAGCCTGGGTTGGGTGACCCAAGGGAAACTGCGTCTCAAAAAAAAAAAAAAAAAAAGTCATTGGGTGGAGCACAGTGGCTCACACCTGTAATACAAGCACTTTGGGAGGCTGAGGCAGGCAGATCACTTAAGGTCAGGAGTTCGAGACCAGCCTGGCCAATATGGGGAAACCCTGTCTCTACTAAAAATACAAATGATTAGCTGGGCTTGGTGGCCTGCACCTGTAGTCCCAGCTACTCAGGAGGCTGAGGCAGGAGTATTGCTTGAACTCAGGAGGCGAAGGTTGCAGTGAGCTGAGATCGTGCCACTGCGCTCCAGCCTGAGTGACAGAGAGATATTCTGTCTCAAAAAAAGAAAAAAAAGTAGTTGGAAGGCTCCCAACACACACAACACTTAATATGTGCCAGGTGATAAAATGAAACACCGTGGTGACAATAGCTTCATTTTACACCAAGACAAAATTACTTCCTAGTGAGGAAAGTTGGCCTCGGAAACAAAAACATCAAGGGAAGGAGCACCCATTAGGTAAAAATGACCACAATCCTAGAAGGCAAGGGAGCCCGGTCGGAGGGGCGGGAATCAGGAACCATCAAGCCGCCCAGGCCAGACAGAGACATGGAGAGTCTGTGACAGGAGGGACCACCAACCCCAACACAGCTGCCCCTCCTGACCCAGTACACTAGGGGTCAGACCCATACCACATTCTCAACAATCCACAGTGTTCTTATTTTATTTTAAAAATTATTGGTGATTCACATCTTTTACAATTCAAGTTAAGAGTGATTATAAGCTCTGTTATTTTTAAAAATAAATGAGAGAATACATCATAATAGCAATAATCTATTAACTCCAAAATTTTCAATCCAGAAAAAATAAAATTCTTCTAATGCCCATTCTATACTTTTTAGAAATAGATTATTCTTTTTTCAATTTTTCCTCACATTTAGGTAAGAAATAGCTTTGCTTAGTAAATATGTTATTATATATTAATAACTAATATCATTGTCATATAGGCATGATTTTAAATCTAAATTTGTCTCTCTTTTTGAGTCGCAAATATCAGGTCAGCGCAAGACACAGAAATAGCCATCTTGCCAATCTGGCAAGGGCAGTATGAAAACGGCCATATCCTTATTCCTGTCTCTCCTGGAACCTGGTTGAGTTACTGAAAGCAGATGTTGGCATCATCAAGCGCCCATGCGCAGTCGACCAGGGGCTCTGGCCTTCAGAAGGTTGCTCTGCCAAGCGCGTCATCTGCAGAGGGGTCATGACGGAGCTGGGGCTCAGAGCACTCAGGGTTCCAACCCATCTCTTCCACCTACCGGAAAAGTGAGTGTCCTCAAGCCAGTAATAACCTCTCAGCCTCAGTGTCCTCATCCATATATAAAGGTAACCCCTACTCTCTGTACTGAGAATGCAGGGATGTGCATGGCAAATGCTCAGCATTATTATAAATCGAAGTTCTCATTCATACCCTTCCCTCTCACAAATGCAATAAACTTATGAAAAATAATAATAGTACTTAAGGCAATTCACCTCGATTTCATCTCTCAGAATTACACCAAGTAACTCGTCTCAAAAAACTAGAAAAAAGGAAGCCTGCAGCTTTTTAGTTCTTCATGAATATTTCTTCATGAAGAAATATCAAGCCCCTAAAATATCCACCAAACCTTTGCTGCGCTTTCAAGACTGCTCAACTCTACTTAAGTACTTTATCGTTTTGGTGATCATGTAAGTTACTAAAATTTCTGACTATCAGAGCTTTAATGTTTCAGAATTTCAGATAAAGGACTATGAACTTGCATTTAATGATTTTTTAAAAAAATCTAATTCTACTTATAAACTTTAGAAGTTCTTTTAAAGAGAATATTCTTCTAACTAAAGCCAAAAATCCTAATAGGCACAGAAACTGCCTAAACTGAGTGACAGAGTAAGACTTTCCTCCACACCAAGTAGCCACCCAGAGAAATGGATGAAGTGTCTGCAGCCAGGAAGGACATCTCAGGCCCGGCCACTTTGTCTTTAACTTTGTAGTCTGAGGGCACTGTGCCTGTGAGGATATATAGGTCTTCCCCACTGCCACACTGTGGGGTCAAAGCCTGGTCCATTAGGCTGTTGAGATTCACGTACCACCATTCCTGGAAGGACTGAGTCATCGGGCTGAATTTGTGAGAATAAACGTGGCCACCTGGAGATCACTGCTAAGGGAGAAAGGGTACAGCTGTCCTCTTTGGTAATCAGAATCAAGGTAATCTGTATTCAAGGCTTGCTTACATCCCAGGCTGTTCTCAGAGGTGATGGTCTCTGCCTCATTAATCGCCTCCTCAAGGTTGCTGTTGGGGTCATTGATCTGCGGCTCCACCTGCCATTTGGTAATTTCACAATACAAAGCGAAAAAAGAATGCCTCTTTACCTCTTCAGTTTTGGTCATGGTTTCTGCAAAGATGCTTGCAGCTCCCGGGTCATCCGTCACTGTGATAAATGGCCCAGCGGAGGCTGAGAGGGCCGATGGAGTCACTGCAGAGGGGGTCACCACGTCCTCAGAGGAAACAATCTAGTCGAACAGTGCACAGTAGGGGAAGTTTAAGTGGAAAAACTCAAAAACATAACACATTTCCTACTCAAGTCCCAAATGCTTTATCTAAAACTACTTGGGCTGTTTGGAATGTTCCAGATTTTATAGAGGTAACATGGTGCCTACCCGACATAGCCACTACCACCCCCAGTCGGGCCTAGGACAATTGTGCAAAGTCGAGTACATTCATATTTTCAAGAAAAACTATTAATATTCACAGCAGGTCACATGAACCAGACTAAAATGAGTTCACGTATCTTCAAGTTGGTTCTTTCCCCCAAAGTAAGTTACTAAAATTCAGAACTTTAAGGTTTCAGAATTGCAGATAAAGGACTGTGAACTTATATTTAATTTTTTTTTTTTTTTTTTTTTGACAGAGTCTTGCTCTGCCGCCCAGGCTGAAGCGCAGTGGCGCGATCTTGGCTCACTGCCAGCTCTGCTTTCCCGGGTTCATGCCATTCCCCTGCCTCAGCCTCCCGAGTAGCTGGGACCACAGACGCCCACCACCAGCCCGGCTAATTTTTTGTATTTTTAGTAGAGACGGGGTTTCACCATGTTAGCCAGGATGGTCTGGATCTCCGGACCTCGTGATCCGCCCGCCTCGGCCTCCCAAAGTGCTGGGATTAAAGGCGTGAGCCACCGCGCTCGGCCATGATTTTTTTTAAAAAGAAATCTAATTGCACGTAAGCACTTTAAAAGCTCCTTCACCGAGAATATTCTTCTAAGTAAATCCAAAAATCAAATCGGGAGGCACAGAAACAGCCCAAACTAAATGACAGGATGAGACTTTCCTAGACACAAAGTAGCCACCTTTTCCTTTCTGATCTAACACTGCTTTACGATTCGCTTTTACCTCTCTCTTTTCTTGCCACGGATTTGGACTCAGTCTGTCTTCGATATCAACAGCCAGCATGCATTCTTCTCCATTCAGGGGACTAGCCACCGCAGATGCGTCCGAAGCAGCCGCAGAGGGGCACTCCACCGGGGCGATCATGGCGGCCGGCATCAGGGCCCCCACTACGGCATCTCTGTCAGGACACAAAGCCAGGCCTGTGGTGAGCTGCCCCTTCTCCACTGCAGCACAGGAAGTGGTGAGGCAGGGCTAGCACGCACTGAGGCATTTCCTCATTTTTACTGAATACATGTAAAAGACTTTTGGAAAAATACCAAACATTATTACCATGTATCCTTTGGCTAATAGCTAAAATGTTTACTCTGGATCCTATTTATTTGAAAAACCAGAGTAATGGCAGGTGAAAAACTGCCAAACATAAAAACCAGACCAGAATGAGACTCTGGCTCTCCCTGAGAAAGAAATCCTCTTGGGCTGCTGTGAGAGCCTGAGGGCTGGATAATTGACCAGCAGGCAATTTTGTGTTTACTGAAAGCCACATACTGAGCAGCAAGGACTCAATGGCCTCTACTGAATGTTTTTGTTCTGAAACTAATTTTCCTATGTAAGGACACCTGTCAGGTCCACATGTGTGATACATTAGCAGATGGGCAACTTATCTAGGCTGTGGGAAAGCAGCAGAAAAATACTGCAAAATGCCGCATTGGCAAAACAGCCTTCTCAAAGTGAGCGAAGGGGACGCTAAGTCGTCTTAGACATCACTATAAATTAATATCACCTAATTCTTTTCTTCCCCCAAATATTAATGGTTAGAGTCTACTGGTCAAAAAGAATAGTGAAAATGTTCAAGTTAGTTTTCTAATTCATATTTCAATACCTATTAAGACACACACTAAGATATCACCAATCACCATCAAAGAACGTGACTTACAACACACAGCATTTAAAGACAACAATACAACATTCTTGGAGACATCTGATCAACGAAAAAAAAATCACAAAAACCTGAAGCTCACATAATTGCAGAATTTCAAAAATTAGCACAGAAGCCTACCTGGCATACATGATTTGCAATGCTGTGAGAATATGCGATAAGGCCTGCTGTTTGGCCAGGTTTCCATCCAATGACAAGAGAATCTTAGCAAGAGAAGGGCGATATGGCTTAGAATTACTTGCACCACTTATTTTATTACTGGCAGCAGAAGAATTGACATCTGAAGGCACGCCTATAACAGGAAAATAAAATTTGCATTTTGTTTTTAAGATCACAGTTTGCTCTATTTCTATAATATCTGACCTTATAGGTTAGTTCCAAAACACACTGCAATCTGCATCTTGCTATTTCACAGGGCACATATTAGGCTCATTAACAGGCCTTCAGAATAAGAAAACCACTTATCCATACTTCGATAAAGAAGCTATTTTCAGCAAAGTTTAGCTGTAACTGCAAAAAGATGTAGGCGCTTTTATAAAATGCACTTACAACCGTTTATGTTATATACATATAAGCTATGAAAATGCTGCAATAACTACCTGTATTTTCTTACCCTGGTAAGGCAAGATGAAAAAAGAATACAAAACAACAAAGAGAGAAGATGTTCACCAATAAAGTCTCATCAGGCTCACTTCCCTGCGAACTCCCAGGTCTCAGTAGAGGGAGGGAGCCAGGTGGAGCTGGGACATGTGTCTATGTCAACTCATCCAAACTGATACACAGATTTAATGCAATTCCTACCAGAATTCCAGCAAGAGTTTTTGTCGAGAGACAAGATTATTCTAAAATATATATGGAAAGGCAAAGGAGCAAGAATAGAAATAGAAAAATAAGAAGGAGGAACGAGTCTACCCAATTTCAAAAGTTGTTGTAATACCATAATCAAAACTGTGTGGTACTGGCATAAGAATCAATGGAATAAACAGAGAACCCAGAAACAGAACCACACAAATATGCCTCACTGACTGTTGACAAATGGGCAAAAGCAACTCAGTGGAGGCAGGACAGCCTTTCGGCACGTGGTGGTGGAGCAACTGGACGTCTGTGGGCAAAAAACCCAAACTTCAGCCTAAGTCTACACCTTATGCAAAATTAAATCCAAATGGATCATGACTTCAGTAGAAAATACAAAACTATAAATCTTTTAGAAAAGAATAGGAGACAGTCTTTAGGATCTAGCACTAGGCAAAAGTATAGACTTGACACCAAAAGTATGATCTATAAAAGAAAAAACTGATGAATTAGACTTCATCAAAATTAAGCACTTTTTTTATGAAAGGAAATGAAAAGACAAGCTACAGACCAGGAGAAAACATTTGCATAACACATGTCTGCCAAAGGACTAGAAACATCTAGAATATATAATGAACTCTCTAAACTCAACAGAAAAAAAAAAGCCAATTAGAAAAGGGCATGAAGACATATTTTACCAAAGAGGAGATATGGACAGTAAATAAGCACATGAAAAGATGGTTAACATAATTAGCCATAAGGAAAATATTAAAACCACAATGAGATACAATGACCTATCTATCAGTATGGCTACATTTTAAAAAGATGGTGAGGATATGGGAAAAACTGGATCATCCTCCACTGCTAATGAGAATATAAAATGGCACAGCCATTCTGGAAAACAGTTTGGCAGTTTCTTATCAAACTAAACATAATTACCACGTGACCAGCAATCACACTCTTGGGCATTTATGTCAAGGAAATAAGAATTTATTTTCACAAAAAGTGAATTTTCACATTCACCTGTGTATGAATGATATGGCAGTTTTATTTGTAATAGTCAAAACCTAGAAATAATCCAGATGTCCTTCGATGGTTGAGTATTCGATGGAATACTGAACATACTACGTAATATGTAACAACTTGGATGAATTGCCAGAGGATTAGGCTGAGTGGAAAAAGCCAGACTCAAAAGTTATACCATAATGTGACATGAAAAGAGCTATATGTTAAGAAGATACTGAGTAATTTGAACCAGAAAGGAGAAGAGGAGAGTCAAGCCTTATCTTCATCTACCCCAGAAAAGACAGCACAGGAAGGCGAAGGTACTCACCCCAGTTCTTACAGCCAGTAACTAACACAGCCAGAAAGTCACATTCCAGTTTTTCATAAAAGCAGATGCTGCTGGAGCCTAAATGTCCCCTCCTGAGAGATAAGGGAAAAAAAACAAAATATTTGTATGACAAGATGAGGTTCACTTTAAAAAAAAATTGTATTTATTTCTACGTGCTAGCAAGGAGCAATGTGAATATTCCCATACAGTAGAAGAAATGATATTTTTAGAGACCATTTAATAATCTGAAATTCTTAGAGATAATCTAACAGAAGATATACAAGACCTATACAACACTGGGACTACAAAACATTGCTGAGAGAAACTAAACACCTAACAAATAAAGAGAAACACTATGTTCATGGGTTAGAAGACTGAATACTGTGAATCCATCCTTTCACATTGACTTACAGAGTTAATGCAATCCACATCAAAATCCCAAGCAAGCGGTTTTATAAAAACTGACAAGCTCATTTTAAGTCATACGGAAATGCAAAGGGCCTGCAACAGCCAAAATATATTTGAAAAAGAACAAAGCTAAAAAACTGTTGCAACCTGAGTTCAAGCCTTTTATAAAGCTGTAGTAATCAGGACAATGTGGCATTGCCAACAAAATACACAAATAAATCAATGAAACATACTGGGAGTCCAGAAATACATCCGTACATCTACAGACAACTGATTTCTGACAAAGGCAAAAGGCAATTCAAATAGGAAAAGCATAGTTTTTGAACAAATACAACTGAAACAACTGGACAATCATGCCCAAAAGCCTTTCAATCTGAAACTCCCACCATATATAAAATTTAATCAACTGCTCATAGATACACGTATCTAAAACTATAAAACTTCTATAACAGAACATAAAAGGAGAATCTTTATAATCTTGAGGCAAAGGTTTTGTAGACACAACATCAAAAGTACACTCTACAAAAGAATAAAATGAATAAACTAGGTTTCATCAAAATAAAAAACTTCTAATCTTTAAGATTCACCTGTGAAGAGAATAAAATGACAAGCCACATTGACAGAAAATATTAGCAAATTCTATATTAGGCAAAGGACTTCTAACCCAGAATATATAAGGAATTCTCAAACTCAGTAAGAAAACAATCAACCTATTTAAATATAGGAAAAGACTTGAACGGACATTCACCAAAAAAGGTATCTGATTTGTAAATAAGCAAGATGCTTGAGATCATTAGTTATTAGGGAAATGCAGATTAAAACCACAATGAGATACCACTATACATCTGTCAATATAACTAAAATTAAAGACTGAACGTATCAAGGGTTGACAAAAATGTGAAGGATCTGGACCTCTGGAACATCCACTTTGCAAAACAGTATGTAGCGATCTAAGAAGCTAGACATACACCTACCATATGATCCAACCACTCCTCTCTTAGAAGTTTACCCAAGAGAATTTCAAGTGGATGTCCATACACAAACTTGTACGGAAATGTCCATTAGCAATTTCACTTGTATAGTCAAAAACTGGAAACAGCCCAAACATTCATCAACAGAAAAATGGATAAACAAATTGCATTTGTTTATCTTAAGATACTATTCAACAATTTAAAAGAATAAACTATTGATACATGCAACATAAGTGAATCTCAAAATTATTATGCTGAGTGGAAAAAGTAAGATTTTTAAAAAGAGTATATGCTGTATGAGTCCATTTATAGTAAGCTGTAAAACATGCAAACTGGCCTGCCACAGTGGCTCCTGCCTATAATCCCAGCACTTTGGGAGGCCGAGGTGGGAGGATCACTTGAGCTCAGGAGTTCAAGACCAACCTGAGCAACATGGCAAAACCATGTCTCCACCAAACAAACAAAAATTAGCCAGGCATGGTGACATGTGCCTGTAGTCCCAGCTATTTGGGAGGCTAAGGTGGGAGGATCACTTGAGCCCAGGAGGTGGAAGCTGCAGTGAGCCAAGATCATGCCACTGCACTCCAGCCTGGGCGACAGAGTGTGACCCGGTCTACAAAAAAAAAGAAAACAAACAAATAAACAAAACACCCAACAAAACAACAACAACAACAAAAAAGAAAACATGCAAACTGATCTCTAGTGACAGAAATTAAATTAGTGCATATGGCAGGAAGGAGGAAGGGAGTTAAAAGCAAAAGGGAGGGGTACAAAGGGCCAGAGAGAAACACTGGAGTAGTGTATGAGTTCATTATCTTTGATTGTGGTGATGCTTTCATGGATCATACATATTTCAAAGTTGATCAAAATGTATACTTTAAATAGGTGCAGTTTATTATATGTCAATTATAACTGAATAAAGCTGTTAAAAAATACAAAAGAGCCCAGTACAGTGCCTGTATCTCTCAGGCAGTTATTAGGAGTCCTGTTCACACACAAGTACAGCGCTGTGAGTTTACCTGATCATAAATACAAGAATCAGCAACATACTTTCTTCTAAAACTTTCATTCCAGCTTATATAAATCGCATGAGAGCACACCATAATTCTTCTGTGTCTTTAGATTCATAGTGTAGTTAACACAGCACTACAACCTCTAATGTGTTGGCACAATTAAATAAATATAAGGTTGCTGTAACCTACTGGAAAATCTCAGAGAAGATGCAAATCTGTGTTACCTAAATAGGAAGCACCTAAAGGGTCTCTTGCAGTCTGGAAGAGGACGGGCTCATGGACAAAGGGCGTGGCCACATCCACAGTTGTCCACACCACACTGTGGGATGACCCACAAGCCACACACATGATCTTCTGGTCTTCTAAGCCTTGCACGAGCGTGGGCTTCCTGTTAACCGTGGTCATGCCATTGCCCTGCTGGCCACGGTCATTGTCACCCCAAGCATACACCTGTTTATGAGGAGAAAAATGCTTATAATTTTTCAACATTTCAGGACATTTTCTTTAATGTAATTTTTACTTCAAAATGCTTAACGTGTATGCCACGGTACTTGAAAGAATTGAGTTCTGAAAAGTAAAAACAAACCATTTCACAATCTTACAAAATGGCATCGGTGTACTACAATTCTGAAGAAAATCTAACCATGAAAATGCTTGCCAATAACCATAAAAAGTATTTTCTTAACATTAATCCAATTAATTCTGTTTTGTTGCAAGACACACAGAAGGTCTTCTCTTCAACTAAGTGCAATAATTTTTTCCCTTTTACTTTGCAAAGAAAAATGACCAAAAATAATACGCTCATTTTTCAAGTAAGTTGCTCCTTGGCCTTATAGAATTATAAAGTATAATTCATTTTGACTAAAAAAACAGTAATGGTAATTTTGTTTTCATAAATAAAATTTTAAATTGAATATCCACAGGCCGGTCATAGCGTATGCTTCTCCAAGCAGAAGAGAGTGTAACACTTGTCACGCACCAGCTCTGTCTCTAAAATGAGGCATGGATCCCTCCTGCCAGTTAGCAATTCTCTAAAGCAAAGTCTTGCTAATACCTTGCAGTAGGAGCATCTTCAAGAATAACAATCTTTTGGCCGGGCACGGTGGCTCACTCCTGTAATCCCAGCACTTTGGGAGGCCGAGGCGGGTGGGTCACGAGGTCAGGAGATCGAGACCACGGTGAAACCCTGTCTCTACTAAAAATACAAAAAATTAGCTGGGAGCGATGGCAGGCGCCTGTAGTCCCAGCTACTCGGGAGGCTGAGGCAGGAGAACGGCATGAACCCAGGAGGCGGAGCTTGCAGTGAGCCGAGATCGCGCCACTGCACTCCAGCCTGGGCGACAGAGCGAGACTCTGTCTCAAAAAAAATAAAATAAAATAAAAAGAATAACAATCTTTCCACACACTTTTCACGTGGACTTCAGAGTGGTAACGCCTCTTTTCTGAGGACCCCGCCCCCAATCCCTGCTGCTAAGCAGGCAGATACACCAGCGGGCAAAAGGGACGGGTCCCGCCCCCATGGTTCTTCAAGCAGTAAGACTCGGCTGATTTCATCAACAGCTGCGATTTCAACAGGACGAGGGCCGTGTCGTGACCCCCAAGTCCCCCAAGTCAGGATGGCACGTCACCCCCAGGCCACCTACAGCCTTACCTGCCCCGAGTCCGTGACCGCCAGGCAGTGCTGGGCCCCGACGGCCACATGCACGATCTTCTTCCCTCTCAGCCCTTCCACCACCTGCGGCTTCCGCACGTGCACGTCAGAGCGGTGGCCCAACCTGAAGTAATCCCCCTTTCCCCTGAGAGGAGGCCCGTGGTGGAGTGTTACAATACGGTTATGGTCTTACCATGCGCTACAAGAAGACACTCATTGTCTCACATCTTTCACAGCCAGCTCAATGACATCACACACAGCACCCAAGGTCTTCGAACTTGTATTCAAAATCATATACCATTAATTCAAATTAACTTATTAAGTCAGCTGGGAAAAACCTTAATATCGTAATACATGTTCTACAATATTTAAGTTACTGTTGTAGGTTTTCATATAGACTGAAAATAAGACACACTACTGCAAACACCTATCCAAAGTCCTATCTGGTATACATCTTTCTCAAAGTGCCAGTGTTGGCCAGTCGCGGTGGTTCACGCCTGTAATCCCAGCACTTTGGGAGGCCGAGGTGGGTGGATCACGAGGTCAGGAGATAGAGACCATCCTGGCTAACACAGTGAACCCCATCTCTACTAAAAATACAAAAAAATTAGCCGGGCATGGTGGCAGACGCCTGTAGTCCCAGCTACTCGGGAGGCTGAGGCAGGAGAATGGTGTGAACCCCGGAGGCGGAGCTTGCAATGAGCTGAGATTGTGCCACTGTATTCCAGCCTGGGCAATAGAGCAAGACTCCATCTCAAATAAATAAATAAATAAATAAATAGTGCCAATGTTATGACCAGAGGCAGCAAGGCCTGACACAGCATCCAAGGCCAGTCTGGGCACCTGCTCTTTTGCACATTAATATAATAAGCTTTAACAAGAAATACATGTTAACTTTCTCAGGATCAAAGGATTCAGAAGGCTATTTTGCTCTCATTTTATCCTTAGGCTTCAGCAGAAGAAACCCTTCCTACAAATCTCACCCAAACAGGAAAGGTAAGTGGCCTAAAATTTTTCTAGTATTTTCAAAATGACCCAGTTACAATAGGAAATTTCTTCTTGTACTATTGTCACTAATCCCAACTCAATATCCTTTAAAGGACAAAGATGCATGCATAAGTAAAAATATGACAGGCCACAATCACGCCGGGGTGGTCCTGGGGCGAGGCCCAAGTTCCCTGCACGCACCGGCACAAGCACGCACACTGTGACAGGGAGGACGTTTACGTACCATGTCCACACCACTCCAGACTTGGTGAGCGCCAGTAGGAACTGAGCTCCACACTCAATCTGGCATACCCTCTGTCCATTTCGTCTCTCAATGTTCTGGGGAATGTTGCAGCCTTCACTTCCACCCCGGCCCAATTTTCCAAAGTCACCATCACCCCAGGAAAATACCAAACCTAGGTTTAAAAATAGGGAAGGGAAGGGAGAGAAGAAAGGAAAGATAAAGAAAGCCCAACCTCCTTCCAAAATGTCATGAGAATCTTGAGCACATATGGTCCTTGGCATGACCACATGACCTGCAGAGCCCCTGTTATAGAACTCATTTTTATATTTTCCTTAATATAACAGTTAATATAATATGTCATTTTTGTTAATAGTGTCTTTTTGTCATTTTACTTTTTAAAAGATTTTATTGAAATATACATACAGGAAAGTGCATCTACCATAAGTGTGCAAATTGATGAATTCTAAAATCTTTATTGTACCTGTTTAGCACCTAGATTGACACTGAACATAACTAACAACCAGAAATCTCCGTGTACTCCCTTCCTGTAACTACCCCTGCGCCCGACCAAATCACTCTCTTCTAACAGCATAACTTTGTGTGACTAGCTTTTTTAATGTAAAAGAATGAAATCTACAGCATGTATTCATTTGCATCTGGCTTCTGCCACCCAACATTATATTTGTGGGATTCATTTGTACAGTTGCATATTAGTTTGCAGATCCCTCACTCTCGTTTCTATATGGTATTATACTGCATAAACGTACCACACTTTATCCAACTACTGTTAAATATTTGTGCATTTTTTACTTGGGGGCGATTTCAAATACTGCTGCTATGAACATTCTTGTAAATGTCTTTTGGTGAACATATGCAACACATATATGCGTTGTTGTTGGTTCCCAGGAGGGGCATTCCTGGGTCATAAACAATGCGTGTGTTCAGGTTTAGTATAGTATAATGCCAAACAGGTTTCCAAAGTGTTTGTGCCACTTTACATACCCGCCATTATTGAAAAAGAGTTCTGTTTGCTCCACATTTTCACCAATACTTGATATTTTGGTTTTTTTTTCTTTTAAACCATACTAGTGGGTGTGCAGTGATATTGCAATGTGGTTTTAATTTGCATCTTCCTTGTGACAACCTTGATTACTGTAAGCCACTTGGAAATGTGATTTAAATTCATATAAAGATATAGTAGCAAAACGCATACTAGGTTACTTTCGTATCCAGAAAGTTTAGATAGAATGATTTCTATGTAAGCTTTTACAGTGTAGTCTGAGTCCATGAATATTGATTACAAAAAACACATCTGTAGGTGAGTTACAATACCTCACTTAGAATTCCAAATTCATGTTGTGTTAGCTCAATATTTTTCAAATAATTTTTGCATGCAATTTTCACCTTCTTTCTGAGTAGTTTCAGGTATTTTGTACGGTTCCAGCAGTCAGTTAGGTTGCCATTGTTTGGAAGCACACATCCACGTATCTGTACCATGATGTTATGACACGCCCATACCCCCCATTTCGCATTTTGTCAGAAGTGCATAGTAATCACTAACTTTGCCAGTAGAAATGTACTCCCAATTTCCCACGGACTTATCTTGAATAACCTCTCAACTGAAGCATAACAGGTTTTGAATTCTGTTAGAATAGTTGTTTTTACTATCTTTTAATTTTATAAAAATTTCAAAGTTATGTAATACTTTTACTTAAAAAGTGAAACAAAGCTTTTCCTCTCCCTTACCCACATGATAGTCCAGCAGAGGGGGAAAGCATTGGCCCCAGGCCAAAATCATAAACGCTTTCAATTAACTAATAATAATTGCTGGCATGTTGCCATTAAATATTCTTGTCTCATTATCTCTGGTTGCTTTATCAAACCCATAGGTCACTGAAGCCCACTTTTGAGACAAAGACTATTTCTCCCCCAAAAGTCAAGGGAAATATAAAAAATGAAATTAGTGATTAAGAATAGAAGTCAATTAATACAATCATTTTGTCTTAATTATTTAAAGTCCAGTTTTTTTCCTCCAGCAAACCTGAAAATACACTATCCTCCAGCTATCAGAATTATATTGAGATCTACTCACATTTATGATGATGTTCAGAGATTCATCATTGGGAAGGAAAATGCACACGCTGCGGTGGTCTTGCATGACTCTGTTGTTGTGGAAATTCAATTTGTTCATTGTGTTTTGGGCTCTCTGGGTGGTCAGGGCTGGGCTCTGGGTCCTTGGCAATTCCTCAGGTTCCCAGCACTCCAAAGCCAAGCTCACCTCCTCATCACACGCCCTGCAGGAGAAGCATCAGGGTGTCCGACTACGTGGGTTTCATAGCTGTGGAAAAGCCAAAGGGGAGACTCCTGAAGAAAGGCGGTGAAGACTGTGAAGAGCGGGTCAGGAAGATGAGCACAGCACTGCTACTCCTGTGGGCACAGGGACAGCATGTCTCCAGCCAGCGCCACCTTGTTTAATACATGGGAACTCACTGAAATTCATTCTGTATTTTGCCCACAAAGTTTTAAAGCTTTCATCCACAGTCCGGAATTAAACTTATACCAATGAGAGCCTCACACATTCAAGGATGTACTAAGCACTGCAGGCCTCACAGAAACAGAGACCCCATCTTGGAGGTTTCAGTCCCACATGGGAGATAAAGGGTTTTGAACATGAAATGACAAAAACAACAGCAAGAAGAAAATTCTCATCCTTTTTCATTACTATCAAACTCAAATAAATGTCTTGGCTCTTATATTACATTCATTCTTCAACCATTGTGGTCTGGCTTCCACTTCCTTCACTTCACCAACATGGCTCTGCCAAAGGAAGCCCATGATCTCTAGGCCATCACTTTAATTGATCTCTCTACAACATTTATCCTGGTTGTTAAGCCCTCCTTACAACATTCTTCTGTCTTTGTTTTTATAGCTCTGTCTCTCCTGCTTCTTTAACCTGATAATGCATACTTGATTTTTCCATTTATTATTTCATCAACCAATTAATACACAGATAAAACAAGACTGTGTATATCCAACCATGTTTGTATAGAAAAAATGGATTTTGGATGCCTCTCATATGTAATTAGTTCTATTAAACATATTAATTGTATTGTTTATCAGGTTTTTGACACATTTCTGTTTGCAAGTAATAAAAATTTTATCTCCAATTTTCAATAATTACACCCATTATTTCTGTTTTATGTCTCATTGCATTGGTGAGATCTTGCAGAATAATTTTAGAACAGTAGTGGGTATTTTCTACTTTTAATGGGTATGTCTAGTATTTCATATATTGTTGCTTATAGAACTCTATTCAACCAAGACATGTCAAGACTAGTTGTCTCTCAAACCATTGGTATTTATATTATTCCTTTCCAGCTACATTTGTGGGATGTAAAAGACCATTTCCAGGAATATGGAACTGTTTTACTAGGTGGAGGGTACATATAACCATACAATAGTCACAGAAACTGCATTAATACTCACATAAATCAAAGCATAAATGACAGAATCTTGGCAGATTTGCTTAAGGTTAAATGTATAACTCTTATCAGCAGGAGGTGAAAGAATATATTCTTAGATACTTGGCACATTTAGAAAATATAATCTAATATTCTTTTTAAAGAACAGGCCGGGCGCGGTGGCTCACGCCTGTAATCCCAGCACTTCGGGAGGCCGAGGCGGGCGGATCGCGAGGTCAGGAGATCCAGACCATCCTGGCTAACACGGTGAAACCCCGTCTCTACTAAAAATACAAAAAAATACCTGGGCGCGGTGGCAGGCGCCTGTAGTCCCAGCTACTCGGGAGGCTGAGGCAGGAGAATGGCGTGAACCCGGGAGGTGGAGCTTGCAGTGAGCCGAAATCACGCCACTGCACTCCGGCCTGGGCGAAAGAGCGAGACTCCGTCTCAAAAAAATAAAAATAAAAAATAAATAAATAAATAAATAAATAAATAAATAAATAAAACCTCATCTACAAGGGAATTACTTGAAATTAAAACAAATGGTAATCATATATATGGTACTCCATTATTAGGAAGGTGGCTAAAAGCCCATTTAGACATATTCTGCTTTTCTTAAAGAATAATAATAGTTTCATGTTGGGTTATAGCCAGCACAGCACCTCGTGGGGTCATGGGAGGCCTGTGCTATCATTCTCACTAGGATGGATGGTTAACCCGTGTGTTCTAGGACCACAAACTATGCCCCAATCTACTCATCCATCTAGAAAAAAAGGCATGCTTTTAGTTCAACAATTCCAAAGCATCAGTTGGAGGACCAGTGTTGGCTGCATCAGAATCACCTGGGTGTTTGTAATAAATACAGAATCCTGAGCAGGTATTCTGGCATTTCTATTCATACAGAATCTCCAGGGTCAGGGCCAGGTATGTCTGATGTGTAGCAACAGATGGACACCACCACTTTAGTTAGCAGAAGGAAGGCACTGAGCAGAGGGTTGAATATAATACATTGGAAAAATATCTTAAAGAATTGGGAAAAAGTAATACATGTGAATATCACATCATCATTATAATAGGAAAAAACAAGGTCCTCAACATTGTCAAAGGTATAAATTCCTAAAACAGGTCAAATTTGTGTTCTCAAAACATTTTCCTGAAAAATGTTACTAGGTGGTATAGGGATAAATAGGTTTGCAAAGTACTGTACCCTCTATATATCTTGTCTCAGAAATTCAGAAAGTGTTAAAGACTCTGAGAAGTCCTGCAGGCAACTTCTTACATTTAATGCAGTATATCTCAAACTCACTTGAGCACACAATACTTTTTTCCCCCAAAGCATATCTATTAAGGTCCTATAGAACAATATTCTTAGGCATACCATTTAGAGATACAATTCTAAAATGATTTTATCAAATATTATATTTCATGGCAAAGTTTTTCCCTGTATATTGATATATTCCAACACTTAGTCTTCCTTTTTGCAATATAAATCTTTTCAAGAGGAAATTATAAGTGTGGATTAAATGCATCTTAAATTCAAACCCTTAAATAATATTCATCCCAGTATAATTCTTCTTATTTAAATCTATACTTCAAATTGAGTTAGTCCTATAATTTTTCACTTCTAATTAAACCAATTAAAGCAGGGTATATCTACTGACCTACTTTCCAGAATTTAAAAAATAAACTAGGAAAAAATATCTTCTGAGCTGTGGGATGTTTCCAGAGCTTCATTAAAATAACGTGAAATTTTCATTTGGGTACAATTTTTGCTTATTTTATGGTTCAAATATGCAGCACAAAAGATGACTGGAAGAGGATTATTGAAGCAAATTTAATAAAAGCAGAGTCTATATGAGGCAGTGCTGCTCCATTGCTGCTTTTTCTGCTTTGAGGATGGCAAACCAGAAAAGCCCTCAAAGACAGAGATTAAGTTTTTACTTTACCTAAGACAGCATTAAAGCTGATTAAAAGGTTCCACTGAAATGGCAAAATGGCCATATCTCTAATAAGCGCCAGTATAAAACTTAATCTTAAATTGGGCAGTCCTGGGGAAAAGAATTAGATTAAATTTATACCAATTTGAATTCTAGAAGTCAGTCTCATAGCAGCCATTGGCTACTTATTCTGTGTGCTAAACTAAATCTCAACTCAGTACCCAGGAGGACACATTTCCTACTACAGGGCAACCCTTTTCTGCCCAGTGATCTTAGGATTGATTATCTATGAAGGGTAGACCATGTGGTAGTAACATATTTTCCAGGGAACAAAACAAATCAGTTTTAATAGTGATCTAACCCCACCCAGCCTCTTTATGTATTAATACCCAACTTACAAAACCGTATGTTAAGCTGTACAATTCCTCCACTGGAAATCTAAGCGCACATTATTATGAGTTCTTTATTTCCTGATAAGTCCCAATGGTTACAAAATTACTCAGTGTCTTTGAAGAATCAGGAAGCCACCACCCATGGGCATTCAATATTGATTGTCATTTTTAACAAATTGTGGGAAATAAGCTTTAAAACTGGGTCGCTACCCCTAAAAGTATGCAGTTTAGTTATAATATATCAATACTGATTTGTTAGTTGTGACAAATATACCATAATCGTGTAAGATGTTAGCAACAGGGGAAACTGGGTGCCTGTGTGGTACACAGAAACTCTCTATACCACCTTTGCAACTGTTTTCTAAATCTAAAACTATGCTAAAATTTTTTTAAATTTAAAAATTAAAAGTAGGTCACCAGAAATTTCCTACCCATGTAATACAGTCTATTTTGAATGTAGGCAAAAGAGGATTCTCAATTCTAGGACTGTCTCTCTAAAAAAGTAAAAAGCTGGTAATTTGATAAGATTACTGCAAGAGAAGCATGACTAAGTAGGCATATATCAACAGTCAATATGGTACCTTTATTACCTAACAAAAACAAGGCAAAAATTTATCTTGGAAAACTGGATTGCAGAGAACCCTATCTTCTAATTTAATCATCACACACTTATATAGCTCATGTTACACACACAGTACGGTAATATTTATTTGCTGAAAAGCAGAATACAAAAGCATTAGATACTCCCCCTCCACCTATGAGTTCACCATCTAGTTAAGTACACGTCACTACCAAGAAGCTTAAAATGATAGTATTGTCCCTGATTTCTAAGAGCACACATATGCTGACGGGCAACTCTCATGCCAACCTCAAAGGAAGGTAGAATGGATAACAGCATTAAGTACACAAATACTGTGCTGTGAACACTGTAGCTAAGACCATTCTGGAATAAACACTGTATCATCTTTAATGTATAGTATCCTATCCCAAAAGTGATATCAAAATGTCTTTAGTAAAATGAGTTCTGTTCTTCTTCATTCTTTCATTCAGCACCTACTGTCTGCCAAGTGTTGCTGTATATGCTGAGCACACTAACAGCACTAACAAAAATACCCTGCTCTAATAGAAACAGACAATAAGCATATGACGTAGATGGTGCTATGTACTATGAAGAAAAATAAGCCCAGAGTAGATGAGAGAGTTGATGGAGTTGTGTCTTGTCTTATTTTACATATATTTAATGTATTAAAATCGTGCTGACATCCTATGTGGAAAGGTTTACTGAAAATTTGAGAGACAGAGAGAGAATGGCTGATCTGTAGTACATGGGTACTGTCTAAAAGAACCTTCACTGATTCTTTCAAACTTTTCCAGAGATAAACTTAGACTCATTTTGAAAGTTGCTTTATTACCAAAAAATTGCCACTCCATGAAAAGTTCAGCACTTGATGCCAATAGGTGTGACAACAAAAAAGCAACTTCAGCATCATATATATGGTCAGGAAAACCACCAGAAACTAGGAGTTTTTTTTTGTTTGTTTGTTTGTTTGTTTGTTTGTTTGTTTTTGTGACAGAGTCTTGCTCTGTCACCCAGGCTGGAGTACAGTGTTGCAATCTGGGCTCACTGCAACCTCCGCCTCCCCAGTTCAAGTGATTATCCTGCCTCAGCCTACCAAGTAGATGGGATTACAGGCATGCACCACCACACCCCAAAATGAGGTTTCACCATGTTGGCCAGGCTGGTCTCAAACTCCTGACCTCAGGTGATCCACCTACCTCTGTTGCAGGAAGTCAGGGACCCCAAACGGAGGGACCGGCTGAAGCCATGGCAGAAGAACATAAATTGTGAAGATTTCATGGAGATTTATTAGTTCCCGGAATTAATACTTTTATAATTTCTTACGCCTGTCTTTACTGCAATCTCTGAACATAAATTGTGAAGATTTCATGGACACTTATCACTTCCTCAATCAATACCCTTGTGATTTCCTATGCCTATCTTTACTTTAATCTCTTAATCCCGTCATCTTCGTAAACTGAGGAGGATGTATGTCACCTCAGGACCCTGTGATGATTGCGTTAACTGCACAAACTGTTTGTAGAGCATGTGTGTTTGACAATATGAAATCTGGGCACCTTGAAAAAACAACAGGATAACAGCAATGTTCAGGGAACAAGAGAGATAACCTTAAACTCTGACTACCAGTGAGCCGGGCGGAACAGAGCCATATTTCTCTTCTTTCAAAAGCAAATGGGAGACATATCATTGAGTTCTTTTTCTCAGCAAGGAACATCCCTGAGAAAGAGAATGCGTCCCTGAGGGGAGGCCTCTGAAATGGCCACTTTGGGGATGGCTGTCTTTTACAGTCATAGCAGACGGATGAAATAAGCCCCGGTCTCCCATAGTGCTCCCAGGCTTATTAGGATGAGGAAATTCCTGCCTAATAAATTTTGGTCAGACCGGTTGTCTGCTCTCAAACCCTGTTTCCTGATAAGATGTTATCAATGACACTGCATGCCCGAAACTTCATTAGCAATTTTAATTTCGCCCCAGTCCTGTGGTCCTGTGATCTCACCCTGCCTCCATTTGCCTTGTGATATTCTATTACCTTGTGAAGCATGTGATCTCTGTGACCCACACCTTATTTGTACACTCCCTCCCCTTTTGAAAATCGCTAATAAAAACTTGCCGGTTTTACGGCTCAGGGGGCATCACGGAACCTACCCACATGTGATGTCTCCTCCAGACACCCAGCTTTAAAATTTCTCTTTTGTACTCTTTCCCTTTATTTCTCAGACCGGCCGACACTTGGGGAAAATAGAAAAGAACCTATGTGAAATATCAGGGGTGAATTTTGCCCGATACACCTCAGCCTCCCAAAGTGCCAGGATTACAGGCGTGAGCCTTCACGCCCGGCCGATAACTCCTTTTTTTTTAAACATTGAAACAACATAAATATGGAAATGAACTACTCACATATGTTATTATATTGCCCATATCCTTCTGCAGCTTGCCTTTTTTACCCAAAGTTTTCTTCATGAGATTTACCCATGTTAATTCTTTTTAATCTAGTATGTTCATGTTTAATTGCTGTATAATATTCCACCATATGGATATGAGTTTAATTATGCAATCTCTTGTTGGTTAACTTAGATTCTGCATCATCTTATATTACTGCAAACACTACCGTGATAAACAGTTATTCCAAATTTCTTTGTACACATGTATTGTTTTGCTCAGGTATGTGCATCTTCAACTTCATTAGAGATTATAAAATTGCACTCCACTTTACCTAGCTGAGTTTCCACTGGCCCATATCTCTGCCAGCAATTCTGTCAGACTTACATTTTCGCTAATCTAAAGATGACAGAATAGTCATTTTAACTTTCAATTTATCCATGAGTTTCTGGTTCAAGTATCTTTTCCCACGTTTACTGACCATTCCAATTTCTTCCTCTATAAAGTAACTCTTCACATCCTATGCCCATTTTGTCTTAAGTTTTCCTTTTCATTATTATGCTATTTTTCATATCCTGGATACTAATCATTACAAAAAGTTTCCCTATAACAAGATCACAAAGACAGTTAGGTAAATTTTCTTTGAAATTTTTTCCAGTTTTCCTTTTCATATTTTAGTCTTACAATGTCAGAAAAAAAGACCTAACACTCAAATGTCAAAAAAAAACCTAACTGAATAAAAAAGTGGTACATCCGCACTACAAAGTACTAATTTTAAAAAAGATGAAGAACATTTCTATAAACAGATATGAAGTGATCTCTGAGAGAAGTTTAAAAAGGTGCAAAATGGGCCAGATGCAATGACTCACACCTGTAATTCCCAGCACTTTGAAAACACTCTGGGAGGCTGAGGCAGGTGGATCGCCTGAGCCCAAGAGCTCGATATCAGCCTGGGCAGCATGGCAAAACCCAGTCACTACCAAAAATACAAAAAAAGTAGCCGGGTGTGGTGGCACACACCTGTGGTTCCAGCTACCCTGGAGGCTGGGGTGGGAAGACAGCTTGAGTCTAGGAGGCAGAGGTTTCATTGAGCCGAGATCACACCACTGTACTCCAGCCTCAGTGACAGAGTGAGACCCCACCCCAGGTCAAAAAACAAATAAAGTGCACAATGGTGTATGCTATCTTTTATCTAAGGGAGGGAGAAAATATTCCTGCCTCAGCCTCCCGAGTGGCTGGGATTGCAGGCTGAGCCACCATGCCCGGCTAATTTTGTATTTTGTTTTTTTTTTTTTTTTTTGGTGGAGATGGGGCTTCTCCATATTCATGGGGCTGGTCTCAAACTCCCGACCTCAGGTTATCTGCCTGCCTCGGCTTCTCATGGTGCTGGGATGGGAACAGGAATTAAAAGAAATTAAAAAATGTGTAAACAAAAACTCAGTTGTATGTAAAAAAAACCCAATTCCCCCTGAGAAAGAGAGGAGCTGGAGTCCCTCAAAAAAAACTACTACCTCCTGTTTTTCTATGGCTAGTGAGCCTTATCTCTCCTCCCTTCCCGGGCATTATAAAAACCCTAATTCCCTAACTGTACAACTGCAAGGTCACTAAACAAACTCAAGTTACAAAATATATTTTTCCTAAAAAAGGGAAAAATAATATAATGCATGATTCAATTGAACAATTATCTTTGTTTCTCACTTCTATCATATGCTTCACCCTGCACAGATCTACCCTCACCTCATAAAATGCTTAAAAGGTAAGTCTTGTTCAGAACTCAGTGCTTTAAATGTTAATCCGACGGGCCAATGCACGTAAATAATTAATTAATAACCTCCTAAACCCCATCAGTCTAATTCCTTAAAAATCCCGCTACAGGATTGTAAGCATGAGCCACCGGGGTGCTGGGATTGCAGGTGTGAGCCACCGCACCCAGCCCAATTTATTAATCAGAAAAGAATAGATCGGCCTGGTGTGGTGGCTCACGCTTGTGATCCCAAGAATTTGGACAGCCGAGCGTGTAGGATCCCTTGAGCCTAGGAGTTCCAGACCAGCCTGGGCAACATGGTGAAACCGGGTCACTTTTTTTGTTTTTGTTTTTTGTTTTTGAGGCGGAGTTCTGCTCTTGTTGCCCAGGCTGGAGTGCAGTGGTGTGGACTCAGCTCACCGGGCCTCTGCCTCCCGGGTTTGGGTGGTTCTCCTGCCACAGCCTCCCTAGTGGCTGGGATTGCAGGCGTGAGCCATCATGCTCGGCTTTTTTTTTATTTTTTTGGTGGAGATGGGGTTTCTCCATGTTGGTCAGGCTAGTCTCAAACTCCTGACCTCAGGTTATCTGCCCGCCTCGGCCTCCAGGGGTGCTGGGATTTCAGGCATGAGTCACCACGCAAGGCCCAATTTATTAATCATAAAGCAACTGATCGGCCTGGCATGGTGGCTTACGATTCTGATCCCAGGATTTGTATGGCTGAGCGCGGGGGATCGCTTGAACCTAGGAGTTCCAGACTGGCCTGGGCAACATGATGAAAACTTGGTTTCTCTCTTTTTTTTTTTTTTTTTTTTTTGAGACAGAATTTCGCTCTTGTTGACTGGCTGGAGTGCAGTGGCGTGGTCGCGGCTGCCTGTGGCCTCCGCCTCCAGGTTTGGTTGATTCTCCTGCCTCAGCTTCCCAAGTGGCTGGAATTGCAGGTGTGAGCCACTATGCCCGGCTTTTTTTTTTTTTTTTTTTTTTTTTGGTAGAGACGGGGTTTCTCCATGTTTGTCAGGCTGATCTCAAACTCCCGACCTGAGGTGATCCGCCCGCCTCGGCCTCCCTGGGTGCTGGGATTGCAGGCTTGAGTCACCATTCCTGGCCCAATTTATTAATTAGAAAGGAATAGATTGGCCTGGAGTGGTGGCTCATGCTTGTGATCCCAGGAATTTGGACGGCCGAGTGTGGCAGATCGCTTGAGCCTAGGAGTTCCAGACCAGCCTGGGCAACACGGTGAAACCTGGTTACTTTTTGTTTTTGTATTTTTTTTTTTTGAGGTGGAGTTTCGCTCTTGTTGCCCAGGCTGGAGTGCAGTGGCGTGGACTCAGCTCACTGGGCCTCCGCCTCCCGGTTTGGGTGGTTCTCTTGCCTCAGCCTCCCGAGTGGCTGGAATTGCAGGTGTGAACCACCATGCCTGCTAACTTTGTATTTTTTATTTTTTATTTTTTTAGTATAGACGAGTATTCTCCACATTGGTCAGGCTGGTCTCAAACTCCCAACTGCAGGTTATCCACCCGCCTCGGCCTCTCGGGGTGGTGCAATTCCAGGCATGAGCCACTGTGACCGGCCCAATTTATTAATCAGAAAGGAATAGATTGGCCTGGCCTGGTGGCTCATGCTTGTGATCCCAGCTGGGACTTTGGACGGCCGAGCACTGAGGATCGCTTGAGCCTAGGAGTTCCAGACCAGCCTGGGCAACGTGGTGAAACCGGTCTTTTTTTTTTTTTTTGAGGCAGAGTTTCGCTCTTATTGCCCAGGCTGGAGTGCAGTGGCCCCGTCTCGGCTCCCCGTGGCCTCCACCTCCCGGGTTTGGGTGGTTCTCCTGCCTTAGCCTCCTGAGTGGCTGGGATTGCAGGCATGAGCCACCATGCCAAGTTAGTTTTTTATTTTTTTATTTTTTTGGTAGAGACTGGGTTTCTCCATGTTAGTCGGGCTGGTCTCCAGCTCCTCGCCTCAGGTGATCTGCCGGACTCCGCCTTCTGGGGTGCTGGGATTGCAGGCATGAGTCACTGTGCCTGACCCGACACCAGGTCTCTTAACAGAAAAACAAAACAAAAACCATAAAGATTAGCCTGGCCTGGTGGGCCCGGCGGGTAGTCCCAGCTACTCTGAAGGCTGATGTAGGAGGATTGCTTGAGCCAGGGGGTGAAGGTGGCAGTGAGCCATGTTGGCACTGCTGCAGTCCAGACTGGGCGACAGAGCGGGACAGTGTCTCAGGAAAAGGGAAACGAAAAAAATATATAAAGAAAAAGAAAGTATATAAAATTGCTAAATCAGGGAACAGCTTAAGAGTATATTATTGAGAGAAATAGAGGCAAAGGTGAGCAGACACCAATGTTCACTTAGTGGAACTGCAGGTATCTCTAGACAGGAGGCGGCTACTTTTCCAAAAGAAATCTACTACTGACTTAAAAAAAAAAAAAGTTGGTTTGCTATAATATACAAATAGCTAAACTTTATATAGCCACCACCCTCTTCTAGCACTGCTCTAAGCCTTTTCCTGCTCTGAAATAGCTACTATTGTTACCTCCATTGTAGAGAAAACAGATGCCAGAGGTTGCTGTGGAAGGACCACGGAAACTATGAAATTTACTTGTAAGTTTCGGACTTAAAGGTTCTTCCTGCTCTGCTCCATACACTGCAACATTTTAGTTAACATACCTCTTAAAATACTGGTCCTTTCTGTATTTGGAGGGACTCATATTGCAGTTTGAAGTTTTTTCTTGCACTAAGCATTTGGTCATAAGCTCATTTGCGTTTTATGTCAGGGTTAAGTACCTCTTCAGACATTGTTCAGTTAGGAATGTAAATATGAGCAAACAGGTATCTGAAATAGATAACCTAGAAAAAAATCACTTATGAGAAAGTCAAGAAAATGTAAACTCTGGATTTGTGGCTATTTTCAGAATGTATTAATTTTTTGGTATTTAATGGCATTATGAGTATATTCATTTTTTAAAATTCCTTGTCTTCTACAGATACATATAAGGTAATTTAAAAAAGATATGATATATAGGTTTTACTTCAGAATAATTCAGAGGAAGAAGGAATGTATATAAATGAAGTGGGAATACAAATGGAACAAAACAGGATGTGGCCAGGTGGCCTCTCCTTGGGCAGAGGAGGTGAGGCTCACCTCACAAAGATCTTTGGAGAGAGGGAGGCAGGGATCTGAGCACAGTGGGAGCCCCCCTCTTCCTGCCTGCCCACCCTGCCTGAGGGTTCCACTCACCACCATGCTTGTCTGCAGCCCCAAGCTCCTGGGGGGCTGGGGCTCCTGGACTGGGCTCATCAACAGGGTTCTGCACAGTGGCCAGGAATTTTCTGTGCCCATTGTTGTAGTTGCTATAAGCCACAACACCATCTGCTGCAGCTCCAGCAGCTTCATCTGGAGGGAGGGGTGCTCAGCTGCCATGCCGCTGCCTGCACCCACCCTCACACCCACCCCCACCCCCACAGAGATGCTGCACACCCTACCTTCATCTCCTCCCTGAGCTCCAGCCTGATGGTGTCCTCCTCCCAGTGCCGCATCTTTGGCACGGCCCCCTGGCTCTGATAAAAGGTGATAGATTTTCCTGCAGGAGGACAGGGCTCAGATGCTGGGGCCCCTCTGATGGCCCTGCAGCTCCCCCTGCCATGCCCTGGCCTCCCACTCACTGATGGCATCTCTCTCGCCAGTGGTGGATGAAGCAAAGTTCTTTATTCTTCACCAGCTCACTCAGGTCTGCCTTCTCCTCCAGGTGGTCCATAAAGCTGCTCTGGAGCCAAAATATTGCAGTCACATCTCGGCAGCGACCTGCCCTCAGGTGGCATTTTCAAGTCATGGAGAAGGTGGAGGTGAGTCCTGGCATGGGCCAGCTTCTCCACGACCTCCTGCAGGGCCCAGTGGCTGGGGGCCTCCTCCCTCAGGCTACCTGGATCCTGGGCTCTTACCGCTCTCCTTGTCCCCCACTCCTTACCTAGGGTTTGCTGTCTTCTTTCTTTTACTTCTCCCTCTCCCTGTCATAACACCCCTCCACCCTTCACAAGCCCAGATCCCCTCAACCCCCCTTCCCCTGGGAAACCTTTGCTCATCATTCAACCAAAAAACTTTTTGTAACACCAGTTTACTTTATTATTATCTACTCTCAGCAAGTTTCAAGAATTTTTAAGGATACTTCGTTACAATAGTTACCATGTTATAATAGTCCCCATATATCCCTTGAACTTATTTATCCTGCCTAAATGAAATTTGTATCCTTTGACCAACATCTCAACCCACCCCACCTCCCCCAGCCACCTGGCCAACACCATCCTGCTCTCTGCTTCTGTGAGTTCACCTTTTTCGGATTCCACACATAAGTGAGATCATGCAGTATTTGTCTTTCCGTGCTTGGCTTATTTCACTTAACATGATGCCCTCCAGGTTCATTCTTGCCGTACGTGACAGGATTTCATTCTTTTTATCACTGAATATTATCCATTGTGTATTTATACCACGTTTTACATTTTCTTTTTTTGAGACAGAGTCTTGCTCTGTCGCCCAGGTTGGAGTGCAGTGGCGCGATCTCGGCTCACTGCAAGCTCCACCTGCTGGGTTCACGTCATTCTCCTGCCTCAGCCTCCTGAGTAGCTGGGACTACAGGCGCCCACCACCACGCCTGGCTAATTTTTTGTATTTTTAGTAGAGACAGGGTTTCACCGTGTTAGCCAGGATGGTCTCGATCCCCTGACCTCGTGATCCGCCCACCTCGGCCTCCCAAAGTGCTGGGGTTACAGGCGTGAGCCACCGCCCCGGCCACGTTTTACATTTTCTTTATCCATTCATCTTTGGATGAGCACAGGGTGGTTCCATGTCTTGGCTATTGTGGATAGTGCTGCAGTGAACATAGGAGTGCAGGTAACTCTTTGACGTACTGATTTCATTTCCTTTGACTATATACCAGCAGTGGGATGGCTGGATTACATGGTAGTTCTAGTTTTATGTTACTGAGGAACTGCCACACTTTTTCCGTAATGGCTGCACTAATTTACATACCCACCAACACTGTACTAGTGTTCTCTTTTCTCCACACTTTCACCAACACGTATCTCTTCTCTTGTGGGTAACACTCATCCAAACAGACATGAAGTGATTGATATTTCACTGTAGTCAGCTAGCAAAACTTTAGTTTATTATTCATTTGCATAAAATCCAGATCCTGCACAAACCAGCAACATTTTAATGAGCACTTACTATGCTAGGAGGTGTAGGCCACGAGGCAGAAATAAAGTTGAGTGGTTTTGCCGTCAAGAGCCCTGTAATCTGAAACAGGAGACAGACCTGGAGACCGACACCCGCAGCTCAGCCCGCTCTCTGGTGAACGCCTGAGATGCAGAGCAGCCCCCGTCCAAGGGAAGTCATGGCTTGCCTTGTCATCTGCCTCCGGGGAAAGGGAACTCTTCAGAGAGAAGGAGATACTTGGCTTGGGCCTTAAACTCTAAATAAGAGTTCCCAGAAGGGTAAGGAGGGCAGAGGTCTCTGGTGTTTGCTGAGGGCCTATTCTGTGCCAGGCCTTCACTAGGCAGGCATCGCTAACTTCTCTCAGGTAAATTCTCTCACACACACCTCAGGAAGAGGGGCTCAGGCACACACAGGCCTGTCCTTCTACTGCCCCACGGAGGAGAATTCTCCGCAGAGAACCTCCAGTGCAGACACGGGTTGGGGGTGGGTGGCCTGCACATGAAGGAGTCCCCTGTGCAGGGGGTTGGGGAAGGATTTGGTGTAGCTGCAGGTGTGAGTGACAGGGCACAGGGTTGAGGGGGGCACAAGGGGCTGGGGGTGGACAGGCAGAATGGGCTGTCCCTGCAGCACCATTACAGAGAACTCCCTCTACAGAGGGGCAGCCGCTGGCGTGTTGAGGCCAGCAAGGGCTCAGGCCAGAAGCGCATTTTGAGCGTGCCTGCTGGCAGCATGCTGGGGACCGCCAGTCTGGCAAGTCACAGGCAGCACCTAAATCTGCTAAAGGGAGAGGGTCTCTGCAGCTCTCCTGCAGTTCCCTCTGGTCTGAAATCTTGGTGCCTTCCCTGCACTAGGGCAGAATCTGGGCCCATCACCTTCTCGCCATCTAGATGATGCCTGTGTGCCTCTGCACCCGGGCCCCGTGTCCTCCATGGACTGTGCCTGCTCCACTTCCTCCCACACCTGCCTGCATCCCTCACCAACATATCACACATATTCCACTCCATCCCAGTGTGCGAGCCGGCCCTTCAGCTCCAGAGAGACCTCAAAGGGCCTGTGTCCCAGTGCTCAGAGGCACGCGTCCTGGTGAGAGGTCAGACCCAACGGCTGCTGGTCCACCACCCAGATGACTCAGAGGGACTCAGAGGGAGTTAGGGGAGTTCCCATGAGTAGCAGCCTCTGTCACCCAGATGGGGGTGGGTGCCCACTTGGAGGGCCTGGGGCCAGGTGTCTGCAGCCTTTCAGAGCAAACGCAGCCAGGAGAGGAAAACAGAGGAGGAGTGGGGAGTCCAAGCATCTTGTTGCTCAGCAAATGCTGCCTTTGTGCCCAGGCATCAAGGTCAGGGAGAGGAGACTGCTGCTCTGTCACCTGTCCTGGGTGTGGGGTGGCCTCTGCTAACTTCTTCCCTGGGGGAACTGTTAACTCTAAAATGTGTTCAAGTTTCCCAAGAGAAAGAGGGTGCTGGCTGTTCACCTCTGCTTCCTGACCTCACTGTTAACCCAACTTCTCAGAACCAAGATAAATCATCCCTTTTTTAGCTTCTACTTGTTTTCAATTGCCTAAGCACAACCAACATTGCATTTGACCTGCACGCCAATCCCAGGGCCCAGTGACATGTCCAGGTGACCTGGGATTTCCCGAGTGGACTCCTCCCCTCCACCTGCCTCCTTCCCCAGGCGGCCCCTCCTCACCCTCAGGTTTAATGCTGCTACCTCCTTAGAAAGGCCCTCCTTGGCTGCCCTTTATGAATGATGTTTCTCAACCTTTGCTGTCACTCACTCACCCACATTACTTTCTGTGGCGTTAGCAATCACCCTGTTAATCTGTTTACTCGCATGCTGTCTGCTGAATCTTGCTAGGCTGCTATCCCATTCGGGTTGTGACCAGCATCCTCCTGAAGCCTGGCCTCCAGGGGGCCACAAAGACCCAGCGTCTGTGGTTTTAGGCTCAGGAGCCACAGAAGACAAGGGTTTCAGAAGAATGAGACTTAGAGCTACTTGGGGTTCGGGAGGTGAAATTGAAAAGATTCTTCTACCTGACCCTGAAGCAGAAGAGGACATTTCTGAGTGTCTCCTTGCACCAGGCATGCGCCATATTCTCTATCATTACATTTTCACAACAACCCCGCGCTGCAGGGGCTAGCTAGCATGCACACCTGCTTAAAGACCACCTGTCCTGAGCCCAGAGGAGTGAGACACCTGCCCAGGGTCACACAACCAGTCACCTGCAACCTGAACAGCAAAGCCAATGCGCTGTGTTAGCATTACGCCACTTCTCGAAATGTGCTGAGATGTGAACAATGCTTTATCCCAGCTTGAAGACACTGGTCACCTTATCTCCACAGCTCCTGAAGCCCCAGAGGCATCTCCGCCATCTAAAAAGTCATTCCCTGATAATCAAGCCCATGGTCCTGCTACTGCTCTTCAGGCAGCTTCACTGACTCCCACCAGGACAGCAGCCAAGCATTGTTCCTTCCTCCAACTACACACATTCTTTCCTAACCCTTCCCTCCCCTCCAAGGATATTTTCTATTTCAAAATCGTTAAAATTATGCTAGTGACAATTCCATCTTTTATTAAATATAATTTTTTTCAAACTAGGAATGGAAACAGTCCCTTATTCTCTGGTTATTTGTTCAAATTTTCACATCAAAGCTAAGCAGCTGAAACACATTTTACTCTAATACCCTGGCATTTATCCAACTTGGTCCCTTTTATTTATGTTCCTTCCCTGGTATCATGACCTGTTGATACTTCTGCAAAGAGACCAGCAAGAGGGGTCCCAGAGAGTCATCCCTCCACCCCAGCTCTTCTCCTTCCAGTTGACCCAACCCATGTGGCACTGACAAGCCTGAACAGTGGTTCTCAAAGTGAGGCCCCTGGCCCACAACATCAGCATTGTTGGAGACTTGTTAAAAATGAAAGTTCTCAGACTCCACCTAGACCTGCTGAATTGGAAGTGGGGGCACTGCCCAGCAAGCTGTGTTTGCACCAGCCCCCTGGGGTGGAGAACCACTGATCTAAAGGCTACCGAGGCCTGGACCCCAGCCTCTGCTAATAGCTTCATCTTCTCTCTTTCTTCTTAAGCAGTCTCAGGAGCACATTTGTTCTCATTTCTCAGGAGACCCGCCTTTCACAGTTATCCCTTTGCTGCTCTCATACCTACAAGCTCCTCCTCTCTAATCCTTTTTACTCCCAGCTTGTTTCAAACACACCCGGGGGCCTCTTGTTGTGAAGGCATCTGCCCTCCTGTCCCACAGAATCAGTTCCCGCCTCCCTTCTCCTGGTGGTGTTGCTTTGGCAGTGTACTTATTCTTTTTGAGCATCACATTGCCCTTCTTAAAAATAAGAGTAATGGTACCTATTTAACAGGATGGTGATAAGGACTTACTGAGATAACATTCGTAGAGGGATGTGCTAGGAGGGTTAATTCCAGCAGGTCTGAAATTGGCCTGAGCTGCTTTGCTGAAGTACGAGACATTCTGCATCAAACTATGAAAGGCAGTGATTAATACTTTTTTTTTTTTTTTTTTTGAGATGGAGTCTCGCTTTGCCACCCAGGCTGGAGTGCAGTGGTGCAATCTCAGCTCACTGCAAGCTCCACCTCCTGAGTTCATGCCATTCTCCTGCCTCAGCCTCCTGAGTAGCTGGGACTACAGGCGCCCGCCACCACGCCCGGCTAATTTTTTGTAGTTTTAGTAGAGATGGGGTTTCACCGTGTTAGCCAGGATGGTCTCAATCTCCTGACCTTGTGATCCGCCCGCCTCGGCCTCCCAAAGTGCTGGGATTACTGGCGTGAGCCATCACGCCCGGCCAATACTGTTGTTTTTACCCGTGGGTCCGAGGTGAGTTTCAGGGTAGGTTCTGCCTGTTTGTCCTCATTGTTTATGGATGACTGTGAGACTGATGTTTTGCACGTGTTTGGGGAGGGGGCTCTGATGTTAGAGCTGCTCATGTAGCAATAATGTGCTTATGTGACCAGAAGGCTGCAAAAAGCCCCACTGAGACTCCACTGGGCTGCTTGGATCTGAGGTGTTCCTTCCTTGCATGGGTACGTGGTTCTGAGAGAGAAAACACATCTGGCTCAGGCCTGCAGAGGGAAGACCATTGGAGGCAGCCCGTATCGGCCTCAGTGTGTCCACATTGCTTGCTGTGAGGCAGCCTTTGGATGCAAGGCAGGTCCTTGCCTTCATGCTTGTTGCCCTATCACATCCCTTCTTGTCAATAAACCACAGAGTTGTGAGCACTGTCCTTCTGGGCCCTGTGAGTCTTCTTTAGCAATCGAATCTGTCTGACTGCGCTGTTAGTGGAAGTGACGTTACAGGTATGTTTCCCTCTGCATCATTAACAAAGAAAATTCCCCATTGAACCGCCCACAATAATTGCTGTCCACTTCTTTCTTCATCACTTACTGCGTTCTCTGTACTCTCCTATCCCCTGCCTACATCTGGATTCCATCCCTACCACCTGAGTGAAACCACAGCCACAGAAGTCACCCCCTGCTAATGACGGAATCACTGACCTTCTAGCTCTTAGTTAACACAGTGGTCATGCTGCCGTTGTGAACTCTTCCTTATACATGGCACCATCGTCCTACATCTCCCCACGACTTCAGTTTGTCTCACTGATTCCTTTGCCAACAAACTATGGGTATTCTCCCAACTTTGTGCTTGCTTGGCTCTTTCTGTTGGATAACTGATTTATACTCACTAAATATTCATAACACCTGTGTTCAGCTGACTCCCAAGTGGCCCTCTCTAGTCTTGTTCTCTTTTCCACCCTTTGCCCTGCTCTCTGATGGGATGTGCACTTATACGTCTCACAGGTACCTCAGATTTCTTAGAACCAAACCTGCCTTCCTTGCAAAACTTACCTGTTCTTCAAGTCAGTCAAGACTGAAAAATTGAATTCTCCCTTGACTTCGCCCTCTCCATCTCAATGAGTTCTGAACTTCAGATCTCTTTCTCTGTGAATCAGTCTTTCTCTTTTCCTCTATCTCTTTCTCTGTATCTCTCACTCCTCACCTCTTCTCCCCAATTCGGGCAATCATAAAATCATGATATTCATAGAGAATGGCCTTTTTCTGCTTTCCTTGTCCCTTGCATAGATGCCCCCATCACAGGCCACCTGATGTCATTCAGTGGTGTAAGAATATGTCTTGAGGATTTTCCTCTGAGCCCCCAAGCCTTTCTAACTCAAAGGTGTGATGAGAAAAAGATACCTGCATCATAGTCTCAAAGTATCTCCTGCAAGATATTTACTAATGACAAAGGGAAAAATGGTAACTTTGCACTAGAGAAACCTGACAGATAGCACCTTAGTCAAGGGACCAAGGTCAACATGCCAGTATAAGACATATCAATAGCATGTGCACCAGCACAGAAACAAGCAGAGCACATCAGCCGTCTCCTTCCCTCTAGTGCACAGCCTCACCTCAATCTAGTTGTGAGAAAATATCAGACAAACCCAAATGGATAGTCATTCTACCAAATAACTGACCAGTTCTCTTCAAAAGTATAAGGGTAATGACAAGGAAAGACTCAGGAACTGTCGCAGATTAAAAGCGACTAACGAGACATAATAACCAAGTGCAGGGTAGGACCTAGATTGGATTCTAGAACAGAAAGAGGACATTAGTGAGAAAAGTAGTGAAATTTTTGTAATGATGGTGGTAGAATAGTTAACACGGTTGTGTCAATGTTAATTCTCTGGTTTTGATAATAGTACTGTGGTTTCGTAAAGTGTTAACATTTGGAAAAACTGGGTGAAAGGTAAATGGGAACTCTAAACTTTTTAGAATTTTTTCCTAACTTAAAAAATTATTATTTAAAGTTATTATAATTTTAAAAAATATTTAAAATAAGAAGTTTTAAAAAGATGACACAAATGATCAATATCTGGAATGAAAAAGGAATATTGGCCCTGGAGGCATCAAAAGGATAATAAGGTAATATTATGAACAATTCTACATATATAAATTTAGCAACTTAGATGAAATGGACCAATTCCTTGAAAGCCCAAACTACCTTAATTAATCTAATATGAAACCGGTCATTTGGATAGTCCTACAACTATGGAAAATTAAATTCAGAATTTAAAAGCCTCCCCCAGAGAAATGTCCAGGCCTAGATGGTTTCACTGGAGAATTCTACCAAACATTTAAATATGAATTAACACCTATTCTACTGTCTCTTCCAGAAAATAGAAGAAATGAAAACACTTTCCAACACTTCTACGAAGCCATAATTACTCTGATACCAAAACCAGACAAACCCAGTGTAAACAAATAAAACTATAGACCAATATCCCTCATGAATATAGATGCAAAAATCTTTAACAAAATATTACTGATGGGATTCATCAATATTGAAAAGTAATTATATACCATTATCAAGTGGGGTTCATTTCAGAAATGTAAGTCTGGTTTGATCTTCAAAAATCAGTCAATGTAATCCACCATATTAACAGACTAAAAAGAAAAATCACATGATCACATCAGTTGATGAAGGAAAAAAATTCATAAAATTCAACATCCCCATCATGAAATAAGAATAGAATACTTTCAACTTAACAAAGAGCATTCACAAAAATCCTACAGCTAACATCATATTTAATGGTGAAAGAATGGTTTTCCCCTAAGAGTGGGAACAAGCAAGGATGCCTGCTCTCATCACTCTTATTCAGCATAGTGCTGGATATTCTTGCCAGTGCAATCAGGTAAGAGAAGGAAATGAATGGCATGTATATTAGAAGAAAAGGAGTAAAACTTATTTGCAGATGACAAGATGTCTAATGCAGAAAACCTCAAGGACTCTGAAAACTTTTAGAACTAAGAAGTGACTACGGCAAGGTCACATGACACAAGGTCAACATAAAAATCAGTTGTATCTGTAATATCAATGAACATGCAGACACTAACATTAAAAATGTAATTCTATTTATAATCATTCAATAAAAATAGTTATAAGTCTAACAAAATATGCACAGGACTTGTATGCTGAACACCATAAAACATTAAAGATATAAAAATCTACTAATTAAATAAATGTAGAAACATACTGTGTCCACAGATTGAAAAACTCAATACACTAATGATGCCAATACTCCCCAAATTGATGTATAAATTGACAGACAATTCCTGTCAAAATTCAGGAAGATTTTTAATAGATATGGACAAAGTTATTGCAATATTTATATGGAGAGGTAGAAGAATTAGAATAGTTAAAATAATTTTGAAAAAGAAGGATAAAGTGGGAAGAATCCATCTAGCCAATTTTAAGGTTTACCATATGACTACAGTAATGAAGACTCTGCAGTACTGGTGAAGGAATAGAAATATAGATTGAAGGAACAGAATAGAGAACCCAGAACTGATTTTTGACAGAGGTGAAAAAGCAACTTGACAGAGGAAAGATGGTCTTGGCAACAAATGGTGCTGGAACAAGGGGCAGGCATAGGCACAAAAAACAAAAAACAAAAAACAAAAAAAAAAAAGAAAGAAAGAGACTTGACCTAAATCTCACACCTTGTATACAGTAAAAATTAACTTAAAATGGATCACAAACTTGAATGTAAAATATAAGACTACAAAACTTTTTGAAAATAAACATACGAGAAAATCTTAAGGATTTAGGGTTAGGAAAGAAGTCGTTACTAGACTTGATACCAAAAGCATGATCCATAAAAGTAAAAACTGATAAATCTGAACTTTTTGTTCTGTGAAAGTGAGTAAAAAGACCACCTACTGACTGGGAGAAAATATTTGCAAACCACGTATCTGACAAAGGACTACTATCTAGAATATATAAAGAATTCTCAAGACTCAACAGTTAAATCCATTAGAAAATTGGCAAAAAACCACAGAGAGACATTTCACTGAAGAGAAGGTATATATGACAAATAAGCACATAAAAATGTTCAACAACCTTAGCCATCAAGGAAATGCAAATTAAAACACAATGAGTTATCATTACACATCTATCAGAACAGCAAAAATAAAAAACAGTGACAACACCAATAGTTGACAAGGACGCAGAGAAACGGATCACTCACATGCTGTTTGTGGGAATGAAAATGACACAGCCACTCTGGAAAGCAGTTTCTCCTAAAACTAAACATAAAACTACCATGCAACCCAGCAACTGGATTCCTGAGCACTTATCCTAGAGAAATGGAGTCTTAACGTTCACCCAAACACCTGTATAAGGATGTTCACAGCAGCTTTCTTCATAATAGCTTGGAACCAGAAATGATCCAGAACCCTCAAGGGGTGATTGACTAAACAAACTGTGGAATGCCCATACCATGAAATACTACTCAGTAAGGAAAAGGAATGAACTCTTGATAACCACAATAACTTGGATGAATATCCAGGGAATTATTCCAAGTTAAAAAAAAAATCCCCAAATTACATATTATATGATTCCATGGATATAACATTCTTAAAATACAAAATTGTAGAAATGGAGACAGATTAATGGTTGCCAGAGGTTAAGAATGAGGTTGGGTAAGTGACTGTGGATATAAAGAGCAGCACTGGGGATCCTTGTGGGATGGAAATGTTCTACATATTGACTACATCAACATTAATGTCCTGGTTGTGATATTGGACCATAGTTTTGCACAATGCTACCATTGGGAGAAAACGGGTTAAGGGGACACTGGAACTCTATTATTTCTTACAACTGCAGGTCAATATACAATCATCTCAAAATAAAATGTTTAATTAAAAACATACTTTGCCCACTCCTGGAGACCCTTTACAGCTCTTCCTTAAATACTGATTTTTCCTCAAGTACTGCCTGTCTCAGGGCACTACTGTCACTGAACATTTTGAGGCACTTTTTTTTATCTTATCAAGTCTCTGCCTAGCTTTATTGGGCTTTCACATCTTGACCTGTGCCGACCTATTCCTCAAATATACCTATTTGAGTTACATAAGTTCTGAATTTTTGTTACAGCCACTCATAGCAGTTTAATCTGGACACATCATGGACTCTGCCAATTTCTGTTTCCTCATCCACTTCCTTGCTGTTCACAGAGCTACTTTAATTAAAGATATCTCTTTAATTAAAGGTACTGTGAAAATTCAGACATATAATGTCCCCGGTGTTCCCCCTCAAAAACATTATCCAGAAAGAAAATGAAGTCAGACCCTATGCTGACTTCTAGCCAAGGCCACTGCAAGCTGACGGTTCACAAGATGCACTCTTTTCTGGAAATCTGTCCTGGAATATTCTGTAACATTGACATGACTGCCATAATTTGCAGAAGCAAAGTTCTATTCCTCCTCTTAAAACTCACAGTGTTTATTTTATGAAAATTCTCAGGGTGTGATCAAAGAAAAACCCCCTGGATACGTTGTGGATTTCATACAGTACTTTTGCCCAGCTGTGCTGGCATCTGCTGGTGCTCATCAGAAATTAACGTTCTCAGGCCCCACTCAGACCTACTGAACCAGAACCCACATTTCAACCGTATCACCAGAGATTCTTACACACAGCAAAATTTGAGAAGTGCTGCTCTATAATGGATATAATGTAATCCCTGGCTCACAGGGTTGATGTGAGAATTAGCAGAATACCCGGTACTTACTCTTTCCTTTTCCATCACAGCCAGCCTAGTGTCAGGAAATTACTTCCCTCTAGCCCTTCCTTGCACTGGCCAAGAAATGAAGACAACCTTTCAGACACGATCGGCCCACAGGATGGAGAAGCTCAAGGCCCTGATGAGTTGGGACCCATTTATCCCATTCCAGTTTCTTGCAGCTGAGAAACTCACATGAAGTTGCTGGTTAAGTGACAGCCTTTGCTTCCCACTTGAACAGCTGTTTTTTGTTTGCTTCTTTGCTTTTATCTTGTAGTCTATACTCACTGTCCCATTTCCGTCAGTACTGAATTTCATCTTGTTAGATTCAGTGCACCACAACTCCTGCCTAGGACAAGCCATCTGGACTCCTTTCGGCTCTAGTTGCCCGGCCTAACCTCCAGGCAGAATCACACACTCACAGCTCTGCGTACTCACAGGACCGGATCCACACCCCAGGGACCTCACTATCTTAAGGAGCATCCCATCTCATTCACCTGCTATCTCCTCACTGGGAAGTTCCTGGAGATCAAGAACTGACACATGCATATTTGCAACCCTACGACTTAGTGCTGAATAAAACTTAACCAAATAAATGACAATTTGATCTGTGGGCCACGAATGTTCTCGCTGTGCAAGATTAGGTGTCAGGACACCTCAGCCTGCCCATCAGCTGCCTGTTTTTTATAAATTAAGTTTTACTGGAACACAAGCACAACTGTTCATTTATGTAATGTCTATTGGCTGAGTTGGCTGGTTGTAAACAGAGACCATAGAGCCTGCAAAACTTGCAATATTTACTGTTGATCCTTTATGAAAAACTTTGCTAACCCTTATTCTACAGCATTTAGA
Organism: Gorilla gorilla gorilla; assembly: GCF_029281585.2. Taxonomy (NCBI): domain Eukaryota; kingdom Metazoa; phylum Chordata; class Mammalia; order Primates; family Hominidae; genus Gorilla; species Gorilla gorilla. The sequence continues at coordinate 32,963,895 of NC_073240.2, forward strand.
AAATGGCTACATGGGAAGGAAGACACAGCCTCACAGCAGTCTGCCAGAGACCCCTTTCTAAGTTTAACTAAAGGACTAACAGACAAATGTGTTCTCTGTATATGGTCATTGACAATGGTGACTCCTATCTCATTAAAATGACATTCAGGCTACATTTTTCCATCTTTACCATAGGACTGTCATGAGGAATTTACAAGAGCAGAGTGTTATAGCTTGAAGGGACTTTTGAAGTCACTTAGATCCCAAACTTTCATTTTACAAATGGAAAATCTGGTCTTGAAAGTGAAGTGACTTCTCTAAAGAGAATAACAGGTAAGTGAGGGTTTAGAGATTTGAACTCAACTCTTCTAATTCCAAATAAACTTTTTTTCACAATTACACTATGCTACCTCTTTAATCAAATGTACTCCAAAAATTCAGATGTATAATGTCCCCGGTGTTCCCCCTCAAAAACATTACCCAGAAAGAAAATGAAGTCAGACCCTATGCTGACTTCTAGCCAAGGCCACTGCAAGCTGACGGTTCACAAGATGCACTCTTTTCTTCTGGAAATCTTTCCCAGAATATTCGGTAACATTGACATGACTGCCATAATTTGCAGAAGCAAAGTTCTTTTCCTCCTCTTAAAACTCCCAAACAGTGTTTAGTTTATGAAAAATTCTCAGGGTGTGATAAAAAAAAAAGCCCCCTGGATGCGTTGTGGATTTCATACAGTACTTCTGCCACACATCTGCAATCAGCGCTTGGTCCCTGAGGTATCTCTGTTGCCTCTATTTTCTATTTGTCCGTATACATGGGATGAGGAAAGGATCCAATAATTTTCTTCCCAATTTATATGAAATGTTGCTAATAACTTATTAAACATTGTTTCGCCTTGGATTCTATGTATGAGCACCAGGTCTAGTTTACCATGTAGTGGACACTTGTCTTATCCTGAGAGTTGCTACCACGGTATCCCACGGACTGTCTTGCATGTCAGATACTATTCAAGATATTACAGAATGTGTTTTCTACTTTTGAAATATAACTTCAAAGAATTGTGGCTTGTGTTTAAAAATGGTAAGTTCTAATTAAATGACAGCACATGTATAAACTGGAACACAGATACTGAAATCACATTTTTGAAGTTTTATATTTCTTGGGGAAACACTTAGGAAGTGAAAAAAACAAGAGAAAACCATATATATTAAAAAACCTCAAGAATGTAAAACTGCATATGCAAAAGACTGAAGGAAAAGATGCTAAACTGTTTCCATATAGCCACATCTGCCACTCTATTTCTTTATAATTCTGGGATTCCTGCATTATTTAAGAAGACCTCTCTCAATTGAGATTATATGGATCACATTCTACTCTTTTTCCTACTATTTATATAATTGGATTTTTTTGCTCTACATTTAGGTTCCAAACCCATCTGGAATTTACTCACGTGCATGCCTCAGTGTTGGCATCCAATTTTATTCCCTTCCAACATCATTGATTACAACAAGATACTTATTAAATACGCCATCTTTTCCAAGTGAGTTAAAATATATCTATACTTTGATCTGTTTGCAAAATCTTTTCTTTCAGTGATTTTAATTTTTTTCATTTTTGGCACCAATACTATATTCTTTTGACGAGTGTAGTTATGTGATACCTTTATAGATGACACAAGACCCCTCTTACTATTCTTCTTGAAGAATTTCTTGCTGACATTGCTGGACAGCTTCGGCTCAGTTAAAACAAAAACCTAGAGTTAAATACATGTTAATTTCAAAATAACCGATGGCTTCAAATTCAGCTTCCCCATCCAGGAGTACAGTATAATTCTTCATTTATCTAGATTTTTAAGTCCTTTAATAAAAAGTCATACTTGTCATACTTCTTGCTTTGGGTATGAATTCCTATGGCAAAATATAAATATAATATATACAAAGTAAAAAAGAGATTGGGAGAAACTTCCAACCCATCTGACCAAAACTTAGAGTTCCTAATATATAAAGAGCTTGCACCATAGAGAATTAAAAGGAAGAACAGCCTCAGGAGACAATGGGCAGGGGCCACTTCTGTAAAAGAGAGGCTGGGGACAGCTGACAGGCTGTGAAAGCACACACCACCTGCCCCGCACAAGCAGTCAAGCAAATGCGAGATGACACAAGACACTTTTCCTTTTTAATCTAATGAGACTGTAAAACTTAAAGAGTTTCTAACATCCGGTGGTGGTAAAGATGTGGGGAAACAGCACTTCATACATTAATGGTGAAAGCATGAATCGAAAAAAGATGAATCAGCAGATTTAAAAAGTTAAATTGCACATGCTCTTTGAATCACAGTGTTAGGATTTTATTCCACAGAAATTAAGAGTTTTAATAAAGAAGAAGACGTGTAAGAGGCTTTCCCCTCCTCAGCATTATTTGGGATGGCAGAAGCGTGACCACCATCCCTAGGGGAGAGGCGGGAGGAATTGGACGCAGCCGCACTATATTGTAATGAGCATACACTTTCGCACTGTCATATCTTTCTTCCTTAAGTCATGTTTCCTTTGCAGCCCTCCTCTTTAAGGCTGATTTATATTCAGAATCAAAGAGGCCACTGATCAGCCCTGACTCTTAGTGCTGACTTTTCTTAACCTCCTTAGCAAGAATATCCTCTAGCAATCCAGGTTTATTGGAGGAAGAGGAAGCAATTAACCAATTTTCTAAACTCCAATAGCTCCATTAGCATTTCAAGGGTCTTTTGAGGGTGACCCAGACAGAGAATTTTACTATCTGTCACAGACAAGGGGACTTCAAGACTCGATGACTAAGAAATGGAAAGCCCCGCTTCAAGGGACTCTGACGGGGAGGAAGCTGGGGAAGGAGGCAGTGAGAGATACAGGTGGCCTGGGCTGTTTCTGGGCCCAAGGCCCCAGTGGAGGGGAATGTCAGAGAAGATGCAAAAGTGACAGCAGTCGAGGAGTAGATTACACGCTGCTCCTCTTTGGGATTGTGGGAGGAGACTAGACAGAATCCCAGCAGAATGCCACAGCATACAAGGTAATGCAAAAGACTTGCAGGACAGAGAGGGAGAGAGAACACAGGCCACTCCCAGGTCGTGCCCAGGAAGAGCTGAGTGTGCTCCTGCAGAGGGCTGAACAAGCCAGACCTCCCAGCTATGCCTGCTAGAGCAAGGATGCTATGGCCTAAGACCACAGGATGAATTCTCAAGACTCAGAGCTGGAAAAGCAGGACTGGCAGACTCAGAAGCAGAGAGAGCTGAGGGACCCAGGGGCATGAGCACTCACAGGAAAGGGCAAGAGCTCCGTGAGATGCAGACATCCACAAAGGTGCCAGCAGGGCACCACGGGTGTGGACAAACCCAGCATCATTCTCTGGACACCAGCCTGCACACAGGTGGGGCACCTGGGAACCTGCATAGGGACAGCTATAAGATCCCCAGATATACTTGTGGCTCCAGTGTCCTTACTAAAGTGTCCCCTCACTCCCAAGAGTTTTACATTTGCACAACAGATGATGTGGCCAGGGAACCAGGAGGAGATGGGGTCCTGAAGAACCGGGCATTCACCAAAGAGGATTTACAGCCGCAGAGCATGGGATGACACTGATGGAAAGGCTGAGGGCGGGAAGAGACAGAACACAGAGCACAGGAGGACACATCAGTTAGAGGAAAATAAAGCTCCATTTGCTTTGCATATCTGTGTGTGGTGGTTCTATATGCAGGCCTGCTGCCCATGAAAGAGGACTGTGCGGCTGCCTCAAAAAATATTTTTTATATGTGTATATGCAAATATATGTGTATATATACATACACACACATACATTATACACACACATAAGTGTGTGTGTATCTGGGAATGCTTCCATAGTTTATTGTTAACTAAAGAAAACAAGTTGCAGAGGAATATAGGTCTAAGTCCTTTTGTTAAGACAAAACAAACGAAACAAAATAAAACCCTATAAATAGTCATGTTTGTGTAAGTACGGACAAAGTTATGGAAGTATAAACTGCATCCTGGGAGACAGAACAGAACTGGGAAATGAATACGACAATTACAGAGTCACTGGTCACCACGAGTGTGCAGATTTTGTAATAGAAATAAGGAATAAAAATAAGGAAAAAAATAAAAATGTTATCAGTCACAGCCATGAGTGATAGGATTCTAATAATTGTCACTTTCATCTTTGTTTCTTATGTGTTTTCTGCACTTTCCCTAATAGACATCTGTCTTTTTTGTAATCAGAAAAACATAGATATTCAACAAAAAACAAAGGCACTGAAGCCTTCAACTCCATTTGCTATTTATCACAGAAAGGGCTTTTTCTAGTCAGGCCACAATCAATTCAGCTGAATGAACATGAACTGAAACGCACACCTGCACGTGCTCCTGGGCTGAGTGTTCTTCTGAAGGACAGGCACCCACCACCGGGCCACCAGGACTTGAATTTCACCCAGCCGCACGGCCATGGGAATACCTGCCAGAAAAGTTCTCAGACATCCAGAGTGGCCTCCAGCCCTGCATGGAGGTGCAGAGGGGGACAGCAAGACCTCGGGGCAGGGGGCACCGGAGGGAGACCTGGGAGGACAAGGCCAACAGCTGGGCAGTAAGAAATAAGGGGAAGAATGTGTGTTCTTCTGCTGCCGGGTGGAATGATCTGTCAATGTCTGTTAGGTCCACTTGGCCTACACTGCTGTTCACACCCACGCTTCCGTTTTGACTTTCTGTCTGGAAGAGCTATCCATTATTGAAAGTGGAATACTGAAATCTATTATTGTATTGCTGTTTCTCCCTTTGCTGTCCATAGAAGCAGTCCCAGTGAATTTCTACACCTTTACCTCCTGCAATAGCCAAGCATCTGGGGCCCCCAGGCCACAAACTTGGGGTAGGGGAGTCTTTCTTTCTAACTGCCCAGCTACCTTGTCCTCCCAGGTATTCCCATGGCCGTGCAGCTGGGTGAAATTCAAGTCCCGGTGGCCCAGTGGTGGGTGCCTGTCCTTCAGAACACTCACTCAAGGAGCACGTGCAGGTGTGTATTTCGGTTCATGTTCATTCAGCTGAATTGATTGTGGCCTGACTAGGAAAAAACAAAACAAAACCCTTTCTATGATGAACAGCAAATAGAGTTGAAGTCTTCAACACCTTTGTGCTCATTTAATATGTATGTTTTTCTGGTTAAAAAACTGACAGATGTCTATTAGGGAAAGTTCAGAAAACACACAAGAAACAAAGATGAAAATAACAATGATCTAGAATCCTATCACTTAAAGGCTGTGACTGATAACATTTTTATTCCTTATTTCTATTACAAAATCAGGGCACACTCATGGTGATCAATGAATCTGTATTTGTCATATTCTTTTCTCAGTTCTGTTCTGTCTCCCAGGATGCAGTTTACACTTCCATAACTGGAAGCCCACATAAAACATGTTTTCCTTCCTTTCTTTCTCCCTCTCTCTTGCCTTACCTTACTTTATATCACCACTCTCCAGAATTCGGCAAGCTTCACTTGCTATAAATCACCTTGAAGACACCTGACTCTCCAGGAGGATTAAATTCTAAATTATACAATGATATCTGTAATACCTACAGAGTTTTGGAAAATGGAAAAATACAAACCCAGGAATGACAAAGGCATCACCTCCCTAACATCTCTTAGAGCAAGCTACTTTGCAAAACTCCACCGCTTTTAAGTTAGAGAGTTGATTCCATGTTTTATACTGAGGTTCAAAGAACATATGAAAAGAATGCATATTTGAGATTATTGGAAATAAAGGAGAAGAAATGCCTTTGATGTTTGTGTCATCTCAGACCAAGATGCATCAATTGCATTACTTAAAGTGGCTTTCCCTGTGTATAAACGCTGAGTGGCTGCAAGGCCATGGCCACTTACCAGGACAATGGCCTGAAAGGTGATTTTTCCTGCTTCCTTGGCAGACAGCGGTTATTGTGTTTTTGTGTTTCTGTCTCACTTGAGCGTCTACATGGTGCAGCAATATGAAAGCTCAACTATGGCCCAGAGCACTTCTGGGCTAGTGGGAGGCTTCCCCTCACACAAGAGTGACCCTCCTGAGTGATCAGCTACCTCTGCCTAGGGCGGTGCAGAGGGTCAGTAGTTAACTGCTCAAAGGGAAACTGAAAGAGCAGGACTTTGGGGATGTAATCAAAATGCAACTTATTTATTTATTGTTTTAAATCTCTTTCTGGCCCCTTTAAAATGCATTTAGTTGAGAGAATTCCAAAGGTCCTTCCTGGGGAAGGTGCAGTGCCTGGCATCTGTCTTCTGCTAACTGCTCTGGGGTAGTGGTGTGGAGGTGGGGGAAAGAGCATTTTGGACTGAAGGAACTGCTTCGTGTCCTGTCTCGGGCTTGGGGTCCGGCCACCGGAGGAGGCTCAGCTGCTCTCCTGGGAGCCTCTTTGGAGATTTCCACGCTGGGGTCACTCACGTGCAGCATTCCTACCCGAGGCGGCTGCACGCCTCCTCTTAACAGTCACTTTCTGCAGCTTCAGCGTACTAGGCATCTGAAGTCCTCCTCTAGCTTCTTGCTACTCGGGTCCCTCTCTCCTTCCACGCTGCCCCAGTGACAGGGCCCAACACCACCCCTGCCAGCTCCCACAGGCACGGCCCATCCGGGGGCCATAATGGTCCTCACACACTCTGACAACCGTAAGGAATGCATCCTGGTCCCTTTTCTCACTCATGAGATGCCCAGATCCAAGCATTGGCACCTTTATCTTCAACACTCTGTTGATCCTCAGCCTAAAGGCTCCAGGTGAGGGGTAGGTCACCTTCCCCAAGCCCCAGAAACAGAATGACATTGAGTTGACAGTGGCATTCTAACAGCTTTTTCAAAAATTTCTCTTCACAGAATCCTTTCTCCTCCCTACATCTGATTCCTTCTTTATATCCTTGATCAGTTCAAGGTGTTCAAAAATGAGGGAAATGATCCTAGCTCATTCCTTCCTAACTGGGGCTTCTGGCCTGGCATCTCATTTTAGATGTGTCATCTGTTACACTTCCATATTGCTGTCAAACTTCAATACTGACATTCTGTTGCATGTAGCTTTATAGAGGTCATATTTGACAAAAATGACATTGTGGAGTATTTGAGAGAGTATTTATGTCCACAGTAAATGTGCTGAGTCCATGGGAGAGCCATATGAGAAAATCTGTCTTCTTACTTCACAGTATACATGAAAATCAACTCCAAGTCGATGGTGTTTCTGAATGTAGAGGGTAAAACAATAAATCCTCTAGAAAGCAACATGGAGGAGCATCTGCATGAACTTGGGATGGGCAAAGAGTTCTGAAACAAGATGCCAAAACTACTATTGAAATGGTAAAGTACGCTGGGCATGGTGGCTCACACCTGTGATCCCAGCACTTTGGGAGGCTGGGGCGAGCAGATCACTTAAGGTGGGGAGTTTGAGACAAGCTTGGGCAACATGGTGAAACCGTCTCCACTAAAAATACAAAAATTAGCCGAGTGTGGTGGTGCATGCCTGTAGTCCCAGCTACTCGGGAGGCTGAGGCAGGAGAATCGCTTAAACCCAGGAGCCAGAGGTTGCAGTGAGCTGAGATCATGCCACTACACTCCAGCCAGGACAACAGGGAGAGACTCTGTCTCAATAACAACAACAAAAAACCCTAACAGATAAAGTAGATACATTAAGAACTTCTCTGCACTAGCAAACAACCTAGAGAAGGTGAAAAGCAACCTACACAGAGAGAAAACATCATTGCAATCCATAGACTCAGTAAAGGACTGGTACCCTGAATAAACACTTCAGAAGTTAATAAGAAATAAACAGTCAATTCAATAGCAAAATGGAAATATATTTGTACATGCATTTCACAAGATGACATCTGAATGGCCAAAAATCAATGAAAAGTTGCTCAGCCTTATTAGTCATCAGTGAAATTAAATTAAAATGAAAATTAGATACCCACCAAAATGTCTAAAATTACAAAAACTGAAAATACCGAGTGTTGGCAAAGATGTGCCGCAACCAGGGCCCTCCCACGGAGCTGGTGCGAGTGTAATTAGTAAGGCAACTTGGAAAAACCACTTGGCAGAATCTACCAAAGCTCATCCTACACATCCCCTGTAAGCCAGTACATTCAGCACTCGGTACCTACACAACCAAAATGTGTACACCTGTGCACCAAAAAATACGGGAAGTATCGCCATAGGAGCATTGCACCTATAGCTAAGAACTAGAAGCAGCCCAAATGATAACCAATGGATCCACTGGACAATTGGAATATATGGATAAACTACAGTATACTCACACATGGACAAATATTACATGAATAGCATAGTATGAATGAATGAACTGGTGGTACACACAGCAAACATTATTTCATTCCATTCATCACATTGAGTTTAAAAATAGGCAAAACTGCAGGTGAGAGGTCAGGAGAATGGAAAGACTGAATAGAGGAGAAAGGATAGGGAGAAGGTTCAAGGGGGCAGATGCCTGCATCTCATGTTCTAGTTTTTGAGCTGGGCAGTGATTATTTAATACAAAGGCATATTTAAATTTTTTTTATAATTCATGAAGTTGTACATTTGATGTGCATTTTTCTGTATGTACATTATTCTTCAATAAAAACAATGAGCCCCAAAAATCTATGGGCCATAAAACAGCCCTTATGCAAAGCTAATAAATAAGCTTGTGAAGGACTTCTCCAACTTCTGTCAGCACACATTTTTGAAAAACAGCATTACTGGCATTCAGCTGGACATCTGCTGGTGTGCTATTGATCAGTTATTGATCAGTTCATTTAGTTTAAGTATTTTTACTAACATCAGCAAACCACAGTCTGCCCCTTTCTCCAATTTCTTCTCAACACAGCCACAAGAATCTTTAAAAGATATAAATTGGCCAGGCGTGGTGGCTCACACCTGTAATCCCAGCACTTTGGGAGGCCGAGGCAGGCAGATCACCTGAGTTCAGGAGTTTCAGACCAGGCTGGCCAACATGGTGAAACCCCGTCTCTACTAAAAACACAAAAATTAGCCGGGTGTGGTGGTGGGCACCTGTAGTCCCCGCTACCTAGGGTGCTGAGGTAGGAGAATTGCTTGAACCTGGGAGGCTGAGGTTGCAGTGAGCTGAGCGCACCACTGCACTCCAGACTGGGCAACAGTGAGACTCTGTCTCAAAAAAACAAAACAAAACAAAAGATGTAAATTATGTCACATCCTACCTTGCTTGAAACCCAACAATAGCTTCCCACTGCACTGGAGTGAGACCAAACTTCTTTCCAAGCCTTCAACTGTCCTGCCTCACTTCGCTGTTCCACCTCTGCAGCTTCAGATGGCGCCTGGCTGTCCAGAACCAGCACTGCAGGCTGAGCCTTCTGTGTGCCCCACACACAGCCTGCTGCTTCCTTGGCCTCTGTGCCCTGGGACTGACTTCACCTGGAAGAGCTTCCACAGCGCTTCCCTTCCCCCTCCTTTTAGTTCAAGTGTCTGCTTCAATTTCACCACTGCTAAGAAGCCTTCTCTGACTTCCTTGCTGAACTACATTCCCCATTATTTTACTGCAGTACCAATCACTTCTTTTGTAGCACTACCATTGTCTGTAATAACACTACACACATCATCTGTCCATTCATTGATCCATCCAGCCAGTCATATATGCCATTCTGTTCCCTGGAGAATTTAAGTTCTGGGAACTTGCTTGTTTTGTCTTTTCTATCCTTGGGACCTTAGTACACAGTTCAGGGGATGCTGCAGCCACTCAGTGAAAACATGTTGAAGAAATAAATGAAAATTATAAAGTCAACTGGCCATTCAACACATTCCTCTGCTTTATCTCTGAGCATTTCATCCTTTTCCTAACTCCAAAGTGACCCTTTCTTGAAGGGTACACTGCTATTTCCATCCAAGAAAATTCTGTCGAGTCCTTCCTACAGGTGCTAGGCTGTGCACTGCTCTGAGGGTACAATAAGAACGGGTGCTGCCCACAGTGCAGTGGTGCAGTGAGATGAAAATAGAGACCTGTGGCTCATGCTGGTTTGTAAGGAAGTTAGATAGTTATAAAAACTATAAAAACGAATATATACATATTAAAAAGTTTATAATTTATAATATAAATATAAAAAGGATTTTTTGGCAGAAACCCAAAGAAACAATCAAATAATAGCATGAAATATATACATTTTTTATATATATAAAATAATTTACAATTATGTATATTATTTAAACATAATATTTTATATATAATAGTATGTAAAATACTATTATATATAATACATATGTATTATATATAATAAAATACACAAATATATTTTTATATATTTATATACATTATATAATACATACTACATATTATGTATTATATGTAATATTGATTAATATATTACATACTGATTAATTACATATTATATATTATTACATGTTATTTCAATAATGGAATTTGTATTAACACCTTTGCTCTGTGTTCTAAAAGGAGATCATCTTGTTGAGATACATTAGCATTCAAAGATGGAGGAGCAAATGACGTGTGAGTGGGCACAGCCTCCACAGAGAGCAATAGGACAGCGGGGAGCATGAGCCATCAGACCATGGGCACACATGGACCAGCGATGGCTCCCGTGAGAATGTGCAGTGGGGAGAGACAACACATGTTCTGATACCTTTGTTACCGCATCTCAAAGGCACGCTGGAGGCAAGCTGATGAGAATCCAACAGTGGGGAATGCTGCATGGAACCTGGCCTATCAATTTTAGTGAGATACTTTGCGGATTAAAAGTTATCAAAAGATGAAGACTTCCCAGGGCTAGGTACCTGGACTACACCATGCAGAATCTGTGCATATGGACAAAGGGAGGAGGCTGCATGGGGAACTCGCTGGCTGAAGCTGCCCAGAGGCCTTCACCGTGGGGATGAGCCACAAAGCCTGTGGCCTATGGGGCAGTCACACATCCTGCTTGGTAATGTGGCATAAAAGGCCTTCTTTTACTCTGTCTGCTTGATTTAAAATTTTATTTTGAAATAATTTCAGATATATAGAAAACTTGCAAAAATAGTATACAGAATTCCTACATACCTCACAACTAGATCCCCTCGAAGGTTAAAGTTTTACATTTATCATTCTCTCCACATACGAGTCTGTTCTACAGATACTATTCAGGTTTCATCCATTGTCCCAACAATGTCCTTTGTAACAAAATGGTTGTTTTCTGTCCAGGATCCCACATTGCATTTCGTTTTCATGTTTCTAATCTAGTTTTTGAAAATCTGAAACAGTTTCTCAGTCTATCATTTTTTTTCTTTTAAAAAATTTTTATTATACTTTAAGTTCTGGGGTACGTGTGCAGAAGGTGCAGGTTTGTTACATAGGTATACACGTGCCATGGTGGTTTGCTGCACCCATCAACCCGTCACCTACATTAGGTATTTCTCCTAATGTTGTCCGCCCCCTCGTCCCCCAACCCCCAGCAGGCCCCAGTGTGTGATATTCCCCTCCCTGTATCCATGTGTTCTCATTGTTGAACTCCCACTTATGAGTGAGAACATGCAATATTTGGTTTTCTGTTCCTGTGTTAGTTTGCTGAAAATGATGGTTTCCAGCTTCATCCATGTCCCTACAAAGGACATGAACTCATCCTTTTTCATGGCTGCATAGTATTCCGCGATGTATATGTGCCACATTTTCTTTTTCTAATCTATCATTGATAGGCATTTGGGTTGGTCTCAAGTCTTTGCTATTGTGAACAGTGCTGCAATAAACATACATGTGCATGTGTCTTTATAGTAGAATGATTTATAATCATTTGGGTATATACCCAGTAATGGGATTGCTGGGTCAAATGGTATTTCTAGTTCTAGATCCTTGAGGAATCGCCACACTGTCTTCCACAATGGTTGAACTAATTTACATTCCCAACAACAGTGAAAAAGCGTTCCTATTTCTCCAAGTTCTCTCCAGCATCTGTTGTTTCCTGACTTTTTAATGATCGCCATTCTAACTGGTGTAAGATGGTATCCTTTGGCAGGGTTCAGTCTATCATTCTGCAACCCTGATACCCTATGTAGGGTAGAATGTCCCCAGTCTGGGTCTGCCCTGTGCGGCCTCGTGATTAGACTCTGTTGTGTATTTCTGGCAGGAACACTGTGGAAGTGATGCTCTGTCCCCTGTGAACCACCTCAGGGACAAATCATGTCTACTTGGTCCATGTTGATGATGCTTATGTTGATCTCTTGGCTAAGGTGATGTGCATCAGGTCCCACCCCTAAATAGTTACTATTTTTCTGTTTGTATCCTGCAGAGATGTACTCTTTATAAATATTCTGTTTCTCATTGAATTTCTCCGCCATTGGTTTTAGCATGCAATGAAATTTCTGTTTGCAACAATTAGCACTTGGTGGTCATCAAATGGTGACTTTCTATTTCCTTCCTTTCTCCTACATTTATTAGCTGACACTCCACTATAAGAAAGCACTTTCCCTTCTCCCCCATTTATTTCTCTATTCATCCATTTCTTTCTTTTAATACAAACATATGCATTTTTCTTAAGAATCATCACCTATTTAATAAATAATCGCCTGTTACTATAATTAGTAGTTTGAGGCTCAAATTGTCCCAGTGCTCATCACACAAGCCCCATCAATCTTTGGCCACTTGTTTTTTCCTGAAGTGCTAGTTCTGCAAACACATCATGCTTCTCTGCAGCATTTCTGATGGCACCACCCACTTATTGGCTGGATAATTCCCAGCACTTGTTAAACAGCCCACTTAGAAGCTTTCCCCAACTTCTCATGTTCCCATCCCAAATCTTGCTGCTACCACATAACTCCATTGTTACCATGGACTGTGCACTGTGCTTGTTTGTTTAGGCTTATAAGCAGTTGGTTTGTGATTCACATTTCTTTATTATCCTTCTAAGGCACCTCCCTGGTCCACATGAGGAACTCAATACATGTATGCTGAATAAGTGATTAGGAAAAAAAAAAAAACTGTGTAAACCCTCTGACTTTATATAACCTGCTATTCTACAGGCTTCTATTAGATACAGTCTCATCACTTTGTTGCTGGGATCTATATCTTTGGTCATTTTTTCCCATTGTTTTACATTACTGAGAAATGCATTATTAGTTCACATTCATGAAAGTCCTGGCATTATGTTTTATTTTTATTTAAGAGACAGAGTCTTATTCTGTTGCCCAGGCTGGAGTGCGGTAGTGCAATCATAATTCACTGCAGCCTTGAACTCCTGCACTCAAGCGATCCTCAGTCTCCCAAAGTGCTGGGATCACAGGCGTGCACCACCATTGCTCGCCCATGCATTATGTTTGAAATCCCTCCTTCATTGTTGGCTCCAACATACTCCCTCATCTTCTCAAGAACTTGGACATGCAATGCACATCTGAAAGTAAACATGCCAAAACTCAGCTGCAGAGAGGCTGGTATTTCCTTGCAAATCAAACTCTCCTGTAATCTTCTACATCTCTGATCAGGGCAACCTCAAGCTTCCATTTGTTCAGACCAAAGATGCAGGAGTCAACTTTAACATTTTTGACACCTGCATCTGGCCGATCAGCAATTTAGAACCTGTTGGGTTCTAAATATAATTTGAAGAGACAGCCCTCCTCTTGTCACTGTTCCTCTGCCACTATCCTCGCCCAAGCACTGTCATTCCTCCCTTGCAATACTGCAGCTCTCTCCTTGCCAGCGTCCCTGCCCTGCCACGCTGACTTCTGGTTTTCAAACACCAGCCACGGTGATCTTGTTAAACTGAACTGGATTAAGTCCCTCTGCCCAGGCCTCTCCAATGACGTCACATCTTACTCAGAAGAAAAGCCAAGTCCTACCACATCTTACAATGCTCTGAATGATGTGATACCCTGTTCCTCTCTGATATAAACTACTTCCTCCCCCTTTCTCCCCACCAGCACACTCCCTCTGGCTACTCCCTGAAAGTGTCCCCTCACTCCTCTGACCTCGACCATCCTCCCCGTCTGGGGATAGCCCATGTCCCCTTCCTCAAGTTTCCTGGTGCTTCAATATATATGACACATATATACTATATTTTTTCCCTTTTAAGCTTAAATGCTAATATAATTTCTATTGACAGAATAATTAAGAAATTCAGCTGCTCTCTGTAAAGGCTTAATAAAAATGTAAATTGTAATACAATGGAGAATTAATTGAAACACTCCAAAGCAGAGAAAGAATCGTGGAAGAGTTTAAAATTGCTCACAAGACTAACAGGGAGCCCGGTGAATTGGCCATATTGTATAGAGTGTTCATGTAGCTTCCATCTGTGCCACATCCAATAGTTGTTATTTACAGTCATGTGCAGATAGATCATGATGTTCCAGTCAATGGTCTGCATATACAATGGTGGTCCTATCAGATTATAATGAAAAATTCTCATCACCTAGTGACATCATAGCTGTTGATAACATCATGGCACAGTAATTTCATTTTTTTTTTTTTTTTTTGAGACGGAGTTTTGCTGTCGCCCAGGCTGGAGTGCAGTGGCGCGCTCTCAGCTCACTGCAGGCTCTGCCCCCCGGGGTTCACACCATTCTCCTGCCTCAGCCTCCCGAGTAGCTGGGACTACAGGCGCCCGCCACCTCGCCCGGCTAATTTTTTGTATTTTTAGTAGAGATGGGGTTTCACCGTGTTAGCCAGGATGCTCTCGATCTCCTGACCTCGTGATCTGCCCGCCTCAGCCTCCCAAAGTGCTGGGATTACAGGCGTGAGCCACTGCACCTGGACAGTAACTTAATTTTTAAAAATAAATTTAGTGCAGCCTAAGGGCACAGTGTTTCTAAAGTCTACAGCAGTGTAATGTCTTGGCCTTCACATTCACCACCCTGGCCTTCACATTCACCGCTCACTCACTGACTCACCCAGAGCAGCTCCCAGTCCTGCAAGCTCCATCCATGGTAAGTGCCCTAGACAGGTATACCATTTTTATCTTTTATGCTGTATTTTTACTATACCTTTTCTAAGTTTAGAAACACACATACTTACCATTGTGTTACAGTTGCCTGTAGTATTCAGTACAGCAACATTCTGTACATGTTTGTAGCTTGGGAGCAACAGGCTATACCACATAGCCTAGGCATGTAGTAGGCTATGCCATCTAGGTTTGTACAAGTACACTCTATGATGTTCACACAATGACAAAATCACCTGAACGTATTTCTCAGATTGTATCCCTGTGGTCAAGCAACACATGACTGTACCTCTATGTAATCAGTGTGTATGCTGCATGCACACATCTATGTATCTATATGTCTGGATACGCAGTGTGTGTGTACATGAATGCTTGTTGCTTTTGAGGTCAGCAGGGTGCAATATTTCAGTACAAGGCAGCAGATGGTTTACAACTGGGGAGAAGGCATTAGAACAGTATCATGAGGTTTGTGTGAAGGCCATGCTGATGCTGCTTCAAATGTCCACACTGTAAACACACAGAGCCTTTGGGCCACCACTTGTCTCCTGTGCAGTCATAGTAGGTGGCTTAGGTGATTAATTTCCACCAGAGATGCTGCCTTTCCTTCGTCAATGCAGGTTTTGTTTTCTCCTCCCTTACAGTGGTCTTCAGCCACAGTTAGCCTTTTCAAGCATTTTTAAAGAATGAGTTGAAAATCAAGTAAAAAAGACAAAGCCCTATCACTCATTTCCTCCTCCATCTTTTGAGAAAGACATTAAGAACTCTGTCTAATAGAAAACAATGTAATCATTTCTAAATCAACGTGATCAACAAACAGTTGGTTTCCTTTTTCTGCCCATAAAATTAAAATTTTACCTAAAATAAATGAAGACCATTGAAAAACCATGAAAGTGTATCCCACAGAGAAGCCCAGGGATGCCTGCTCCTCACAGCCTGACTGTGTCAAGGGACTGAAGGCAAATGCGCTGCACAGCAGCCTCCGCATCGGACCCAGGCTCCTAGGCCAGGGACTGCATCTTTTTCACTGAATTCCCCACGCCCAGTATAGCATCTGGCTCGAAGTCGGTGCTCAATAAAACTCTGCTGACTGCCTGCCTGAGGGAATGGATAAATAACTGAAGGAGAAGAGGCGGGGTCTGCTTGTGTGAACTTAGACTAAGGGAGGATCTGCCAGGACTGTGCCATGAAGGCACAGTGGCACACAGTCTGTGGCACAGTCTCATCAGCCCTTGCAGGTTCTGGTTATTGAGCCATAACATACCAGAGGGAGTGAAGGGCCCCCGATCCCTCTGAGGTCAAGGGAATCTCTGGCAGGGACTGGGAGAGGGTGTAGGATGAGCTCTGATTGGTGTGGACACAGTCAGTCCCTCCTCACCTCAGCCACGCAGGAATGGCCCTGAAGTTTCCAAGCCTGCCACAGCTCCCATCTAGAGAAAACCAAGCTGTCCAGGTCCACACAGGTATATATTCTATGGCCATTACACAAGACTTCTTGGTAGATATTCATGGATCTCTCAGAAAATGGGCAGCTTCTCACAGAACAGACATGGGTGCCCACTGGGTGCCCACTGACTCCAAACACTCTTACTGGCTGGAAATCGCAGGTTTGCAAACACACTGCTGAATGCACTGCCAGTTTCAATGCAAAGCCACGTGGCATGGAGTGACAGTTTGCATGGAATGGTGGCCCTGTCAGGGAGACAAGGTTCATCACAGAAAGAGGCCTGGGGATGCTGGTTTGAAGATGGATGGAATGCAGGCAGGACCACTGCGGCCCAGGGAGTGACCAGAGCCAGCAGAGTTGCCACCACCCGGGGCCCGGGAGGAACTGCTAATGAGCCAGGCTGGGCTGCAGGATGTTTGGGTTGAAAGGTCCCTGGCACAGTGGTCCTTGTCCACTTCGTGGTCTTACAGTTGGCAAAACAGAGGCCTAGACAATATAAGATTACATCCCAGAGACAGCGATACATGCAGAGGCCATGGGATTTCCAATTGGCTGTCAAAAAGGAAAGTTCTGAGTCCCTGGCCTGTCTGATTGCCTGAGCAGCTGTGACCCAAATCCCCTTAGCCCCCTGATAGCAGTGTGGATAGGAAGAGAGCAGGGAAGATGTTGCTGGCTGGAGCCCTCAGGAGTGCCTCAGCGTTGCTGGAAAGATGACCAGCAGTCCTTCCTACTAGCTAGGACAGTGATTCCACCATGAGGACCAAGGGGCAGAAGTCAGGAGAGTGGAAGATAGGATGCAGGAGGGAAGGAGGTGAAGGAGGCAAGGACATGGAGCCCAGCCAGAAAGGAGGGGAGCTCCTGCAGAGCCTGAGAACTCGGGATGGCTGCGTGGCAAGGGATTGAAGCTGTTGGGAGGAGGCCCGGAGGCCTGCCAGCCAACTATTCAGCTGATGGCACGGCTCTGGAGGTGCTGCCCCACCTCACCACACAATCTGCCCTTGCTTGTGGTGCCAGTGCTACATGGGGCACAATTGCCCTGCTGCCTTCTAAAAGTATATGTACCACTCCCCACCCCCTCACCCCTGCCCTACCCTCTCCCTTTGCCCATGAAATTGGCCACTTCATCTCGGAGGCCAGCCTTGCCGAGAGAAAGAAACGCAAGTCATACATCCTTCTGGACTTTCCCTTTACACTCAAGCCCTCAACTTTTTCAATGATATAATTAAGATCATATGATATGTTCTTGGGTGATTTGTTTTTCCTATGCCATAGATATTTCTCTGTGTCACCAGAGAGAGCTAATTCATTTCCCCCGACTTGCTGCCTTGCTTTCCCTTGTGTACATGTACTGTGATTCCTTTAACCATTTTTGTTTCATGGGCTTTGTCTTCCTATTACAAAACAAATGTAAAATTGGGACACTTGTCTGACTCTCTTAGCCTGCAGAGGCAGAAGTTGCTGTAGAAAAAAAATCCTGCAAGTGGAGTTGCTGGGTCAAAATGGAACTGCAAAATTTAGACAGATACCACCATATTGTCCTTCAAGGACCATATACCAAGTAATGCATCACCAGTCACTAGCCAGGTGAGTGCCGTCTCCCCACACCCTTGCCAAGACTGGACATCTTTCTTATTTTGTTTGCCAACACAGTAAGTAAAATGTGGTACCTCAGAGTTTTGTTGTTGTTGTTAATTGGCTCTCCTCTACTCACGGAGCTGGTTAACTTTTCACATGTTTATGGGCTATTTATATTTCTTCTTTGGTGAACTGCCTATGTATATATTTCCTGATTAATTTTACTTGCTCATTTTTCTTATTGATCTGAGGCACTCTGTGTATTAAGGGCATTATATTATCACTGGTGGCTTGTCTTTTCATATTAAAAAATGATTTTCCCTACAGAAGTTGAAAATTTAATGAAATAAAATCTGTACTGTTTCTCTTCTACGACTTGTGAGGTTTTGGGTTTGCTTAGAAAATTCTTCCCGTAAAATAAATACTATTCTCTGATATCTCCTGGTAATAGTTCTTGGGGTTATTTTTCTCCTAAACGTTCACACTTTAATACATCTGGAAGTAACATTTGCAAATGGTAAAGGGTTTCCCTAGTGAATTGCTTTCACATGGATGACCAAGTGTTACTACACAGTTACATGATCTGTGCTTCATCACTGATTTGAAATACCACATTTATCATACACAATATGCCTCTGATGCAATCCTAAGGAGATAGGAATGGGTGACAGAAGCTGGAGTGGGGCTTCAAGGAACTGGGATTGTTTCTGCTACTCACAGAATGGGAGCATACATAGAAGCTGAGCCATGCAGTTGCTCTCACACACCTGAGATCGCATCTTTCACAGTCAGAATACAAGGGCAGGAGTGCTGGGGTCCTGAAACCAATGTGAAAGGACCATCCAGCCTTTACCTGAAGGAATGTTCCCTGGATCATGGTTGTTTGAAGGCTGACTCACACACAGTGGAAAAACTAGACACGATGTTTTAGGGAAGAGAGCTTAAGGGTAGGTCCTCCTGCTGAAGCCAGCTACAATTAAGTCAAGAGGGGGCAGGGGTGGGGGGCACGAAAGCAAAGAAATGCCACATATCTGAAATCTCCAAGAGGAACGTGGATGGCAACTGGCACCTGCAGCTGATAGGGACCCACCAGATTCCAAGCCTCTGTGCTATGAGCGATTGCGGGGCAGAGGGATCAGAAGCCTCATGTAGCAGACCTGGGACTGCTCCAGACACAAAATGAGCCCAGAGATCCCCACATGACTACAGGTAGGAAGCAGGCTGAGAAAGCTGCCAGCTTGCAAGGATGCCACGGTCTCTTTAGTGCCCTATGCTCCAAAGAGGGGCCAAGGCCAGGAGAGTAGGAGATGGTGAAGCCCCTGCCCTGCTGGGAAACTGAACGACCAAGGGTGATGGGACCTCACAGCCTCTGCCCAGTGGAATTTCAGGGTTTCTATGGCCATTGACAGTCACCTGTCTCCCAGTTATTTCATTCCTGTTCTACTACTACATGTTGTTGTGTGCGTGTGACTGTATGGTTGTGTGGTATCAGCTAACTTGTTCTTTTATTTAGCTCATGGGTCTCCAGACTCAAAGAAGCTATATCTGCATCTTTCAAAGAGAACACTGGGCATCACGCAGAAGCCTGTGACTTTGAGGCTGACGAGACTTTAGGATGTCTCCCACTACCTTTGATATTTGTGTAGCAAAAAGACTGAATCAAATATTCGGTGACCAAAAGGGTAGACTGTGGTTGGCATTAAAACTGTTCACTAATATCCACTTTTCTTCTGCTTCTGGGCTCTCAGAAGAATTGCAGCTCCTGGCCTCCCCAAAGCTACACGTGGATCTGTAACTTGCTTTGACCAATGAAATATAAGTGGCAGATGTCATTTTAAGTGGATGCATTTAATTGCCAGTGCTCACCTCTCCAGTCCTTCTCTTCCTCCTGCCCCTAAGCCTGGTGACCTCCTGATGGCAGCGCTCCATCAGCCTGGAGGAGAATGGCATGTAGCAAGCCCTGACTTCCCTGTGCACCAGGAGCAGAAAATAAACCTTTGTGGTTTGAGCTGCCGAGATCTGGGGGCTATGTGTTAACTGTATCTAACTTAAACTAATTGAAAGTACCTTCATTCATTCCCATGGACTCAAATATCTCTATATTGATGACTCTCAGATTTATAATTCTAATGCAGTCCTCAACCCTGAGCTAGACAGAGTTTTTTTTGGTTCTGCTTTTCTTAACCTATGAATATTCAAGCACCCAGGACTCCGTGTTGAGCTCCTTTTTCTTCTCTATCTACACTTTCCTCCCTTGTAATCTTATTCCGTATCGGGCCTTAAATATTTAAGCACCAGTGTCTTCCAAATTTAAATCTCTAGCCCTGACTAATACCTCTCTAGTACACATCGCTTAATTCCTGGATAGTTCCTACATGACTCTGGACTCTTGAAACTGAATTTAAGCATTGTCTCTGTCTCTCGAATTTCACTGTTGAATCAACCATTATTACCCAATATAAAAAAGCTCCTTGAAGACATCAACACACACACACACACACACACACACACACACACTTTGTGAAATAGTGTTTGCATTTTTCCCACTTAAGTAGTAAGACTGGAGCAAATTTCATAATTAAAAAAAATCCCTTGAACAGTGTAGCTAAGAAGAAAGGAAGGAAGGAAAAAAGGGAAGGGAGATCTAAGCTTCATCACATCAAACAGAAAATGTAAACACTACAAACAGAATGTTATTGTACCCCATTAGTAACCTGTCTTCAACAAATCATTTTGCGAACCAAGAATCAGAACCTAAACTAGCCCTTTTCCCAAGACGTATATTCCTTAAGAAATATGCCCTTGAGAACATTGCTCTTACAGGACACTTCAGTCATCAGTAACTCCATGTGGGCTCCAATGGCTGCAATGATCCACTGCACCTACCAGCCAAGAGCACATTCTAGAGGAGTTCTCAATGTTAGAAGTGACGATGGCATTGCCACGGTTCTTTTTGTCAACAGTGTTCAATGGGAAGGTTGTTCCTGCATGGGTCAATTTCTAGGAAAATCCACCTGAATTAGAGATGGAAAACAGCAAAAACAGTAACAGAAAAACACATGCGGCCTGCTTCACTATGTCCTATTACGATACATGGAAACGTCTGAAATCTTCACTTACATCTCCCTATTTTGACTCCTCATCAGAGAGGTGACGCTGACTGAGAGGGAGACAGGAGGCTTTGGACCAGGGCCATGGGCCATGCGGGAGCAGGTGCTAGCTCCAAGTGCTCATTCTCCCCTAAGAGACTCTCTCCCCTACCAGGTCTCAAATCCATCACCCCATCATGTCCAGCACAAGAACTTGGCCATGCATCCATTCTCAGCCTGGTATCCCATACTCCGAGTGGCTCATCTCTCAACCTCACCTCATATCCCCACCTTTCCCAACCTTCCCACAGCAGAGCTTGTGCTGATTTACAAGGCTGCCTCTATTTTGTACAAGTTCCTACATAGTCCAAGGCCTGTTCTAGGCTTTCCAGTTTCTTCCACAGTACCAGCCTAGGCAGGAATACCACATACTGTAGTTACTGTTCATTTGAAACGTTGATCTCTCCATCCACCCTATGATTAGCCAAGTATTCCTTTTCATCTCTTCTACTCACTATTCAGTAATTACTGTCGTTTTTCAGTTGGTTTTTTCTTTGGTTAGTCTTCCAATTATAATAGTATGCATAAATTATCAGAAGTAACCTTTAATCAACATTATACTATTTCACATACGTGTAAGCACATATACAATATTAGCTCATAATTTTTCTTGTAAATTTGTTTGAGTTCCTTATAGATGCTGGATATTACACCTTTGTTAGCTGCACAGTTTGCCAAAATTTTCTCCCATCCTATAGGTTGTCTGTTTACTCTGTTGGTGTTTCTTTTGCTGTGCAGAAGCTCTTTAATTAGATCCCATTTGTCAATTTTTGCTTTTGTTGCAACTGCTTTTGGCATCTTCATCATGAAATCTCTGCCTGTACCTATGTCCAGGATAGTATTGCCTAGGTTATCTTCCAGTGCTTTTATAGTTTTGGGTTTTACATTTAAGTCTTTAATCCATCTTGAGTTGATTTTTGTATATGGTGGAAGGAAGGGGTTCAGTTTCAATCTTCCATACATGGCTAGCCAGTTATCCCAGCACCACTTATTAAACAGAGTCTTTTACACGTTCCTTGTTTTTGTCAGGTTTGTCAAAGATTAAATGATTGAAGGTGTGTGGTCTTATTTCTGGGCTCTCTATTGTGTACCATTGGTCTATGCATCTGTTTTTGTACCAGTACCATGCTGTTTTGGCTACCATAGCCCTGTAATATAGTTTGAAGTTAGGTAGCATGATGCCTCCAGCTTTGTTCTTTTTGCTTATGATTACCTTGGCTATTCAGGCTCTTTTTTAGTTCCATATGAAATTTAAGATAGTTTTTTCTAGTTCTATGAAGAATCTCAATGGTAGTTTAATAGGAATAGCATTGAATTTATAAATTGCTTTGGGCTGTATGGCCACTTTAATCATATTGATTCTTCCTATCCATGAGCATGAAATGTTTCTCCATTTGTTTGTGTCACCTTTGATTTCTTTGAGCAGTGTTTTGCATTTTTCCTTGTAGAGATTTTTAACCTCCCTGGTTAGCTGTATTCCTCGGTATTTTATTCTTTTCGTGACAATTGTGAATGGGAGTACGTTCCTGATTTAGCTCTTGGCTTGACTGTTGTTGGTGTATTACTACTATTCTTATCAGTTCTTTTGTTCATTCTTCAAAATAATTGTATCCAATTCCCCGAAATGCAATATTAGAACTCTGATTGACAGTGCATTCCAGCTTTGGGTTAATTTTGAAAAAATTGACATTTTTTATATTAACGTGTTTCACCTGCCCCTGCTGAAACATGATCAGCTTCTCTAGCTTGTCCTGTCTCCATACCTGTAGCTTTCAGGCATCCTCTGAACACTCTTGTTTTGGATGGCTGGTTGGGTCTCCTCTTTCTCTTGACTGCTGATTGCATTTCCCCATTACGTGGCTAAGACTTGAGTCTTGAATTCTTTTTCTGACAAACTTGCCATCTGAGAGCACTCAGACAGCATCCTGCCTATAGTTGACCCCATGGTGACAGTTCCAGCCATGACTTCATTTATTCAGCAGATATTTGTGGGGTATTATGGCCCTGTGCCATGCTAGGCACTGAAGAGACAGTGGTGAACAAGACAGATGTAATCTCTGTTCCCTAATAGAGCCACAGGCATGCTCAGGATAGAGAGCCAGAGGGCTGACCTGGTCTAGGCAGCCAGGGGGTGCTTCCTAGAGGAAAAAGTGTTTAAGTTGAACTCTGAAGGACCAATAGGAATTAGTCAGGCTGAGCAGCAGGATGTGAATGTTGGGGTAGAGGAGGTAGAGGGTGGAAAGAACACCCAGGCAGAAGAAACAGCTTATTCACAAATCCTATAGTTGTCCAGATAGTAAGTGGGGCCCACGGTGAGTCTGGTAGAGGAGGGGGTGTTGGTGGAGGGTCAGAAAGAGCCAGAGTTGACCAAACTCAGGGGAGGTAACGGTGACAGATGTCAGTGTCATCTGGTTAGATTTGCTCTGAGCTGGGCTCTGTTCTCAGCCCTTTTTGTTTGTCTCAGTTCACCCTCACAGCAATCCACTGAGTTAAGATGTAAGGAAATGGAGTGCTGATACATCACCAACTTGGCCAGGTTTGCACGTCCCCAGGATCATGAGTCAGGACTGAAACTCGGCCTCCAGAGACCACTGTGGCAAACTAAGATGCTGTTAAAGAGCTTTTTTTCAGGAGACTGGCTGAGGCTATTGTTTTTTGGGGGCAAGGTGTCATCCAGGCTGGAGTGCATGACAAGATCCTGGCTCACTGCTAACTCCACCTCACAGGTTCAAGCGATTCTTATGCCTCAGCCTTGCAAGTAGCTGGGATTACAGGTGTGTAACACCATGCCCAGATAATTCTTGTATTTTTAGAAGACAGAGTTTCTACTAAAACACCCTTGATCAGGCTGGTCTCAAGCTCCTGGCCTCAAGTGACCTGCCCACCTCAACCTCCCAAAGTGCTGGGATTACAAGCATGAGTCGCCACGCTCAGTCTGACAATCTTTGTTTTAGCAAAAACCGTCTGGGCAATTGTGATCTGCAGAGTTTTCAGAACGACTGCTCTAATCTGAGCATTTCGGCTATGAATTATTTCACTCTTACTCCCACGTTAGCAGAATCACAAACATGGTGAGGTGTTGGGTTTCCCTTGTTATTCAGTTTTAAATATTTTCTAAAAATTTGTGAGATTTTATTGACCCATGAGTGACAAGTATTTTTCTTAATTTCCCAACATTTGGGGGATTTTCTAGATTTCTTCTTGTTAAGACATTTCTAATTTAATTCAATCATGGTCAGAGAACATATTCTAAACAATTTCAATACTTTGTTACAAAGATATGTTTTGTGGCCAAGAGTATGGTCTGTTTTAGTGACTATTCAGTGTGGTTTCAAAATAAAGGTATTGCACAATTGTGGGAATTAGCATTCTATAAATGTTAATTATTTCAATTTTATTAATATCATTCAAATCTTCCATGTTCTCACAGAATTTTTATCTACTTATTTTAAAAATATCCAACAATAATGAATTTGCCATTATCAAGTTCTCCTTTTAGTTCTGTCAATTTTTCCTTCATATATTTTAAAGTAGTCTCATTTTACACAGACAAAATAAGGATTGTTAATGCTTCCTAATGAACTGAAACTTTCATTATTATGAACTGTTTTTATCTCTAGTAATACTCCCTTAATTTTTACTTTGTTATTAATATAGCTACTCAAGCTTTCTTGTTGCTAGTGTTTCCATGGTATATCTTCTTCTATTTTTTAGGTCTAACCTCCTATTTAAACTATGTCTCATAGAAACTGTATACAGCTAGTTCTTCTTTTTTTTTTTTTTTCTTTTTGAGACAGAGTCTCACTCTGTCGCTCAGGCTGGAGTGCAGTAGTGGGATCTCGGCTCACCTGCCTCTAGGGTTCAAGCCATTCTCCTGCCTCAGCCTCCCAAGTAGCTGGGATTACAGAGGCGTGCACCACCATGACCACCTAATTTTTTCTTGTTTGTTTTGTTTTTTGGGTTTTTTTTTTTTTGAGATGGAGTCTCTGTCACCCAGGCTGGAGTGCAGTAGTGGGATCTCAGCTCACCTGCCTCCAGGGTTCAAGCCATTCTCCTGCCTCAGCCTCCCAAGTAGCTGGGATTACAGAGGCGTGCACCACCATGCCCACCTAATTTTTTCTTGTTTGTTTTGTTTTTTTGGGTTTTTTTTTTGAGATGGAGTCTCTCTCTGTCGCTCAGGCTGGAGTGCAGTAGTGGGATCTCAGCTCACCTGCCTCCAGGGTTCAAGCCATTCTCCTGCCTCAGCCTCCCAAGTAGCTGGGATTACAGAGGCATGCACCACCATGCCCACCTAATTTTTTCTTGTTTTGTTTTTCTGGTTTTTTTTGAGACGGAGTCTTGCTCTGTCACCCAGGCTGGAGTGCAGTGGCGCGATCTAGGCTCACTGCAAGCTCCACCTCCCAGATTCACGCCATTCTCCTGTCTCAGCCTCCCGAGTAGCCGAGACTACAGGTGCCCGCCACCACGCCTGTCTGATTTTTTGTATTTGTAGTAGAGACGGGGTTTCACCATGTTAGCCAGGTTGGTCTCGATCTCCTGACCTTGTGATCCGCCCGCCTTGGACTCCCAAAGTGCTGGGATTACAGGCATGAGCCACCAAGCCCGGCTGTATTTTTTTTTTTTTTTTTTTTTAGTAGAGACAGGTTTTGCCATGTTGGTCAGGGTGGTCTTGAAGTCCTGACCTCAAGTGATCCACCCACCTTGGCCTCCCAAAGTGCTGGGATTACAGGTGTGAGCCACTGCACCAGCCTAGGTCTTTTTTTCCCCCAATCTAGTATGACAATCTCTGCCTTTTGATGGGAATATTTAGGCTACTCATATTTAACAGTTATTAATATGGTGAGGTTTAAATGTATCATCTTGTCATTTGCTATTTGCCCTATTTTATCTTTCTTCCTTTATTCCTCCTTTCCTGACTTATTCCTGATTAAATGTTAATTTATAGTTTTGTTTTTTTTTAAGGCTAGTCAAGTGAAGCAGTGGGAGTGGAGAAGAAACAAATCTGTAACTAGTTGCAATCAGGTGTAAACACCACCGCACTATGATTAGCCAAGTTTTCCTTTCTATCTCTTCTACTCACTATTTAGTAATTACTCTCGTTTTTTAGTTTTTTTTTTTCTGGATAGTCTTCCAATTATAATAGTATGCATAAATTATCAGAAGTAACCTTTAATCAACATTATACTATTTCACATACATGCAAGTACATACACAGTATTAGCTCATAATATTGTATTATGGGCTATACAGGGCATGGTGGCTGGTGCCTATAATCCCAGCACTTTGGGAGGCTAAGGCGGATGAATCACCTGAGGCCGGAGTTCAGGACCAGCCTGGCCAACATGATGAAACCCCATCTCTACTAAAAAATAAAATTAAAAATTAGCCGGGCATGGTAGCACACACCTGTAATCCCAGTTATTCAGGAGGTTGAGGCACAAGAATCACTTGAACCCAGGAGACAGAGGTGCAGTGAGCCAAGATCATGCCACTGCACTCCAGCCTGGGTAACCGAGTGAGACTCTCTCAAAAAAAAAAAACAAAAAAACAAAAAACACACATACAATATATACACAAAACAATATACACATAAAATATAGGAATACAATAAAATTCACATTAAACACTTCTGCATATGTTCCTCCAACCCTTTATATAATTGCTGTCATATATTTTACTTCTACTTATGTTATAAAACACACAATACATTTTTCTGGCCTTAATCAATAGATTTAACAAGTTATGAAAAATTGTTTATTTTCCAACATATTTACCACTATAGTACTCTTCAGTTATTCTTGTAAACCCAGGTTTATATTTGCTCATTTAACATGAAAAACTCATTTTAACATTTCGAGTCAAATTCTCTCAGTTTGGAGACTAATTTACCCATTTTTTTCTTTATTTCCTTTTTATTTTTGAGAGTATTTTGGCAAAATACAGAATTCTGGGATAGCAATTTTTTTCTTTGAACACTTTAAAAATATTGTTCCACTGTCTAATGGCATCTATGGTTTCAAATGAGAAGTCAGCACACATTGATGTAACTGTTTCCCAATATGGACTATATAGGATTTCTCTAATTGCTTTTAGGATTTTTCTCTTTAGTTTTGATTTTAAGCAGTTTGACTATGATGAGCCTAGATGTAGTCCTCTTTGGTTTATCTTGGTCAGGGTTCAATGTGATTCTTGGGAATGTGAGCTGACATTATCATCAATTTGGAAACATTTTCAACAATTATTCCTTCAAATATTCCTTCTATCTCATTCTTTCATCTCTTTCTGAGGGTCAAATCATGTGACTGTTAGATAATTTTATATAATATTATTCCACAAAGTCTCAGACACTGTGTTCTGTTTTCTTCATTCTTTTTGCTTTGTGTGTCAGTTTGAGTCATTTCTATTAAACAGACCTATAATTCACTGATTCTTTCTTCTATTATGTTCTGTGATGCCCATCCAATAAGTGTTTTTGAACTTTTATTATAAAATAATTATAAACTCACAGGGAATAGAAAAAGCAGTACAAAGAAGTCCCATATGCTCTTCCTCCAGTTTCCCATAATGGTAACATCTTACATAATTATAGAACAATATCAAAGCCAAAAGTCTGCCATTGGTACAATGTGCATATATAATTCTACATCACTTTACCACATGTGTAGATTCACACAACCACCTCTGCAATCAAAGTACAGAACCAATCAATCATGATGAAGATCTCCCTCATGTAATCCTTATGCACTCAAACTCTCCCTCTTCCCCCAATATCCCTAACCCCTGGCAACCACTGTGATATAGTTTGGCTCTGTGTCCCCACCCAAAGCTCACCCTGAATCGTAATAATCCCCACATGTCAAGGGTGGGACCAGGTGGAGATAACTGAATCATGGGGGCGGTTTCCCTCATGCTGTTTTCACAATAGTAAGTTCTTACAAGATCTGATGGTTTTATAAGGGGCTTCCCCCTCCACTCGGCACTCATTCTCTCCTCCCACCATGTGAAGAAGTGCCATCTGCCATGATTGTAAGTTTCCTGAGGCCTCCCCAGCCACATGGAACTGTGAGTCAATTAAATCTCTTTTCCCTATAAATTACCCAGTCTTGGGTATTTCTTCATAGCGGCATAAGAATGGACTAATACACACTGATCTGTTTCCTCACACTGTCATTTCAAGAATGGTATATTAATATGACATTTCACTCACCTAATGCCCTTAAAAACCATCCAAGTTGTTGGGTATCAATAGTTCATTTCACTTTACTAAGCAGTATTCCATTCTAAGGATATAACACAGTTTGTTTAATCATTCACAAACTGAGTGACATTCTAGTGTTTCCAGTTTCAGTTTATTACAAATAAAGCTAGTATGAATAGTCATATATAGATATTTGCATGAACATAAGATTTCATACCTCTGAAAAAAAGCTCAAAGTGAATATTTAATATGTTATCCATATGGATATGTAATATGGAGTTAAAACATGGTAAGTAAATGTTTAGTTTACCAAATGGCCAAAATGTTTCCAGAGTAGTTGTACGATTTTACACTCCCATTAGCAATGTACAGAGCTAGTTTTTCAGCATCCTTGACAGCACTTGGTACTGCCACTATTATATTGTTTCAATAGGTGTATAGTTGCAGAATTAGTTTGCTTTTAACAGATAACAATGACAAGTATATTCTCATGTACTCATCTGCTATTCATATAGCCTCTTTGGTAAAATGTTTCTCATGTCTTCTGCCCATTTTCTAATTGAATGTTTTTTGCATTGAGGTTTGAGACATACTCCAGATATAAGTCCTTTGTCAGATATGTAGCTTGTAAATATTTAGTCCATGTGTCTAGCTTGTCTTTTCACCATTTCAACAGGGTCTTTGGTGGAGCAAATGTTTTTAATTTTGATGAAGTCCAATTTATTAACTTTTATTAACTTTTTTCTTTTCTAGATGATGCTCTTGGTGTTAAGTCTAAAATCTCTTTATCTAAGTCACGGTCACCAAGTGTTTCTCCTCTGAACCTTCAGGATAATATATACTAAAGACTCTCGATAACCTTATTTTCCTCCATAGAGCACTGAGTTGTGTTCTGGCAAGTAGTGTCTGGCCAGTCACCTCAATCCTGTGAAGGCTTCTTTTTGCTTTTGTTAGTACCAGTCTTTTCTTGTTTTTCCTTTAGCCCTAGGATGTAGCCCTTAGTCCCAGTACATGATTCTTAGCCCTAAGGTGTGGCATGGCCCTTCTCACATTTCAATGGAAAGTTCAAGGTGTTTACCAAGCCCCTCTTAACTTGGTGAGACTTCACCTCCAAACTCTATCTCCCTAGCTCAAGCAACTGCTGGAATTTCTGCTCAACTCTTTAACCTCACAGCTGCTGCTTTCTGCTGGCTTCCACAGGGTGTCGTTCAGCACATGCACAACGTCAAAGTTAGCCAATGACTGTAGAGGAACTTGTACACATATTTTGTGACTCTGCTGTCACTATGATTTTTCCCTACTCATTCTCCACCACTCTTTCCCAGCAGGGCCAAATTCCAACCTCAGTTCCTTGCCCCAGGAAGAAGTCACTTCCTGCCTAAACTCTATTCCCTTGGTGTGAACCTAGCACATCTGCAGGATAAACCAGTTAAATGTGTACAGCTCAGCCAGGTCACTTCCCTTCTTTCAAGTAGTGTGTTGCCTCCAGTTTCTACCTATTTTTGTTTTTATATTCCATCCAGATCTTTTATTATTATTATTGGCAAGAGGGTAAGCCCAATACAGCTCCTCGACCATTACCAGAACCAGAAGCCCAGGTGTGGCTGTTATGTTAATTTCCCAGTTTGGGAGAAGTATAAATTCATACCCCAAAACATGATGAAAATTGAAAACAAAAAACTGCAGTTGAAAATTTATATGGAAGACTTTTTTTCCCTCTTTCTAGAGCTGAAGATAAAAATCAACAAACTTTGGCTGGGCGCCATGGCTCATGTCTAATCCCAGCACTTTGGGAAGCCAAGGCGAGTGGATCACAAGGTCAGGAGTTTAAGACCAGCCTGGCCAAGATGGTGAAACCCTGTATCTACTAAAAATACAAAAATTAGACGGGTGTGGTGGTAGGTGCCTGTAATCCCAGCTACTCGGGAGGCTGAAGCAGAGAACTGCTTGAACCCAGGAGGCAGAGGTTGCAGTGAGCCAAGATTGCACCACTGCACTCCGGCCTGGGCAACACGGCAAGACTCAGTCTTCAATAAATAAGTAAACAAACGAACAAATTTCTTTGTTATCTCTCCGTGTAGGTAAGTGAGTTGCCTTTTTTTTTTTTTTTTTTTCAAATTCCCCATTTTATTAAAAGGATAGCTCTTCAAGGCTCTTAGCTCCACCTAACTGCTTCAGGCAAACCTCTGACCTCATCTTCTATTCTTAAATTGTACCAAACCTCAAAACTATTATACAACAGCAATAACTACCATCTCATCTTGTCCCAGGCAGCCTTAAAGTGTTACCAGTTCAGGATTTTAGTTGCCCCCATTTCTGACTTTTGAAAATTTCCCTCACTTTCTTGTTCATTCCCATGTGTATTCCAAAGTCTTTTTGTTACATTTTACCTTGCATTTTTAGGTTTGTTTGTTTTGTGTTTTTTGTTTTTGAGATGGAGTTTCACTCTGTCACCCAGGCTGGAGTGAAGCGTTGTGATCTCGGCTCACCATAACCTCTGCCTCCCAGGTTCAAGCAATTCTCCTGTCTCAGCCTCCTGAGTAGCTGGGACTACAGGCACATGCCACCATGCCCAGCTAATTTTTGTATTTTTAGTAGAGACAGGGTTTCACCGTATTGGTCAGGCTGGTCTCAAACTCCTCACCTCAGTTGATCTACTTGCCTCGGCCTCCCAAAGTGCTGGGATTACAGGTGTGAGCCACTGAGTCCACCCTCTATGTTTGTTTTTGTATTTTTTTTCTTTTGATGTGGGAGGATCACACATAATTTGCAAGATTATTTCAATAGCTAAACTGCCATAATTAGAAGACCACATGTTATTTTTATAATTAGAATATTTACAAAATCATAATAAATGCTACATGGAAAAACTATAGGGAAAAATAAGTCCATGTATATGTATATATAATTCATACATCTCAGAAAGTGCAACAAGTGCTGTTTGTTCTTAAAAAAGATTATAAATTGAAAATGAGGACTATAGAAAATAAGGACAATGACAGAACTGACACCGTGTAGTTGTTCTAGAAATGAAAAGCAATACTACTCAAGCTAGGAGACAGAGAAGAGAAAGTAGTGCAATTGTGCATCTTAATATGGAGCAAGAGCCCAAAGTGGAGCACACAATCTCACAGCCTTTGAAACAGATTCATCATATGCTATGTTTAGAGTTTCCAAAGGCACAGAATTTTCAGAAAGAACTAAGTTAAATAATGCTTCCAATCACCATATACCCACTTTTAACATAAAATTCAATTCTATAACCAATTCAGTAGAAAGCTAAAGAACACAGTACCAATATACTTAAGTCAATAATTCTTATGATATTTCACTCTTTTAAAGAACTAAATCATAAAATGTGATTATCTCACAAAAAACATGAGGACATAGAATGCAAAATAAATTTTTCAAATTAAATTAAAGGCCAGCATTATTCTAAGGAAGTAACTCAGGAACAGAAATCCAAATATCTTATGTTCCCAATTATAAGTGGGAGCTAAGCTATGGGTATGCAAAGGCATACGGAGTGGTATAATGGACACTGGAGACTCACAAGTGAGGGAGGAGAGAGGGCTTAAAAAAACTACATATTGAGCACAATCTACACTACTCGGGTGACCAGTGCACTAAAATCTCAGACTTCACTGTTGTACAACTCATCCATGTAATCAAAAACCACTCATACTCCAAAAGCTATTGAAATAAAAAATAAACATTAAAAATATATTAATTAATTAATTAGAGGTCAGGTGCAGTGGCTCATGCCTGTAATCCCAGCACTTTGGAAGGCTGAGGCAGGTGGATTGCTTGTCACCAGAAGTTAGAGACCAGCCTGGGAAATAATACGAGACACCATCTCTACTAAAAGTAAAAATTAAAAGATTAGCCAGGCATGGTGGCATGTACCTGTAGTCCCAGCTACTAGGGAGGCTGAGGTGGGAGGGTCAGTTGAGTCCAGGAGGGTGAAGTTGCAGTGAGCCATGATCATGCTACTGCACTCTGGACAACAGAGCAAGACCCTACCTCAAAAAACAAAAATTAAATTAGATTAATTTCAAAAACAATCATGGTGATAGTGAATTAATAATCTGTTGAGGCCAGGTGTGATGGCTCATGCCTGTAATCCCAACTCTTTGGGAGGCTCAGATGGATGGATCACTTGAACCCGGGAGTTTAAGACCAGCCTGGCACCTGGTACACAGTAAGCATTCAATAAAGCTAGGCTAAAATGATTTTTTTAAAACTAAAAAGACCAGCCTGGGCAACATAGGAAGACTACATCTCTACAAAAAAAAAGAACAAACGAAAACAGCTGGGCATGGTGGCACACACCTGTAGTACTAGCTACTTAGGAGGCTGAGGTGGGAAGATGGCTTAAGCCCAAGTAGTGAGCTATGATTGTGCCATTGTAATCCAGCCTGAACAACACAATGAGACTCCATCTCAAAAATAAAAATAGTAATAATCTGTTGAAAATAAAGAGAAAATGCAATGGCGATTAATGACAATATAATGATTAACATTTCCTGAACTAAAATTGTATGTTTTATTTTAGAAAAATGTTAAAACAGCAGTTATAATCTACATGATTTTTAATATTATGTTCTTATTGCATATATCACATGAAAGGTAAAGTGGCACTGCAAAGGAAAAGATGTACCTTTACAATGGAGCTCTCTGGCAGCACCACTTTAATCAAATGGTCAAAGTAGGCACAACTAATAAAACCTGACACTGCATGCTTCCTGATGAGTTGAAATATGAAGTACCCAATATCACCTATGATATGTTCTTATCAAAAAAAAAAAAAAAAAGGTTTAACCCAAATCTAATGAAGCTTCCAGACCTAACTTACAGTTTATAGGGAATGTGTGGACTAGAGGAATAAGTTAGCAATACCAAGAAAAAGCAAGCAGACAAATCTGCAATGTGGAACATTCTACAGGACAAACAGCCTGGATTCTCCAAGAGTCAATGTAATGTGGCTAGAAAAAATAGAGGAATAATTCTAGAAAAAAAACATTAGGAAAGAGACTCCAAAAGTGAATTATAGAGAGCACCAAGTTGTTTCTTCTGAAGATGCAAAGGTGATTTATTTTTAGGAATTCCATTAATATAATCCACCTATTAATAGAGATGGGAAGAAAAATTCTATACTCATATCTTCAGATGCCATACCAAACTCAATAACCATTAATGTTAAAAACAAAGAGGAAACTGGTAAATACTCATTTAACATGATTTATGCCAACACCAAGCATTAATGAGAATACAGAGCACTGAGCATTCTTTCATTAGTCAAAGCATTTTAACTTCTACAACCTTTTTGGAAAACAGTTTAGATTACTCCCTAAAGTTGAACACCCACATATCCTATAACCTACCAATTTTATTCCTACACATACCCAACAGAGAGCTTGCGCAAGTGCATCAAAATGTGTTTGCAAGGTTTATAATAGCCAAATACAGAAAACAATCCAAATGCCCATCGCCAGTGATGTAGCATACTCATGCACTAAAAATGAACTACAGGTACCTGCAACAAGGATGATTCCATAAACATAATATGAAATAAGAGAAGCCAGATACCAAAGTATACATATCATATGACTCAATTTAAATAAAATTCAAAAGCAGGCAAAATCATCATAGAGTTGGAAGTTATGGTAACTTCCTTTGGCACAAACGGAGAGAACAGTGATCGGGAGAGGGCACAAGAGGGTCCCCGGGTATGCTGGCAACGTCCTACTCAATGTTCTGTTTCTTGACCCAGTGGCAGTTTCTTGGGTTTTCACACTTGGCAATAATTCATGAAGCAGTACATTTACCTTTTGTACATATTTCTGTATATTTCTAACACTTCAGTAAAAAAGAATTATAATTTTCAAACCAGAAAGAAACTACAAAGTCATCCCTAAATATCGAAAAAATAATGGAAACATATATAACTATATATCATGTTGGTGACAAAAGTACGAACTGAAGAATTATTTCAATTGATTTTAAAACTCACTGTTTTGACTGTATATATCATCCAGTGGGTTATATCAGCAGGGAAAAAAAGTACTTACAATGTTCTTTGTAGTTTTGTTGTTAGTAACAATACGTGTACTACTATTTTTAAACTATTCTAAACTTTAAGCTAAAAAAAAAGATCATTATGTTAATATTATTAATGGTCAAGCTTTTTCTTTTCTTTTCTTTTTTTTTTTTTTTGAGACAGTCTCACTCTGTTGCCAAGACTGGAATTCAGTGGTGTGATCCCAGTAGCCTCTGCCTCCTGGGTTCAAGCAATTCCCATGCCCCAGCCTCCCAAGTAGCCAGGATTACAGGTGTGCACCACCATGCTCAGCTAATTTTTATATTTTTAGTAAAGATGGGATTTTGCCATGTTGGCCAGGCTGGTCTCGAACTCCTGAACTCAAGTGATCCACCTGCCTCGGCTCCCAAAGTGCTGGAATTACAGGCATGAGCCACTGCGCCTGGCCAGGATTTTTAGCTTATGAGAAGAAAAATAAAAATTGTAAATCAAGAGGTAAAAACGAATTTTAAATCTGAATTGGGGCCAGGTGCAGTGGCTCACACCTGTAATCCCAGCACTTTGGGAGGCCAAGGCGGGCGGATCACCTGAGGTCAGGAGTTTGAGACCAGCCTGGCCAACATGGTGAAACCCTGTCTCTACTAAAAATACAAAATTAGTCAGGCATGATGCTGCATGCCTGTAATCCCAGCTACTCGGGAGGCTGAGGCAGGAGAATCACTTGAACTGAGAAGGCAGAGGTTGCGGTGAACCGAGATCGCACCATTGTACTCCAGCCGGGGAACAAGAGCAAAACTCCATCTCAATAAAAAAATCTGAATTGGAAAGGTATCAATAAACTCAGAATTTTTCTCTTTTTAAGAAACAATAGTACCCAGATCTGAACTCTGAAAAGCTCTACAAGAAAAAGAAAAAAATCCTAGAGAACCCAGACTGTGTTCTCTAACTACATCTTCTAACAAAAAGTAAATGAGATTCCTTATAGAAGTGGTTTCAAAACTAGGGGCTGACTATTCCCAAAACAAGCCTGTGAAAGCTCACTGCCGAGAAGCCAGCAAGCTATCAGAGACAGGAGTAGGCTCATGTCAACGGGAGAAAGGAGCAAACTTGAATGGCTCCCACTGGATGGAGATGAAACAATTTAAGCATCAAAAAGACTAACGACTGCAAAGGACTAGATGATATACATATACATATATACATATATACATATATAAGTTCTTAAGAATATAAAATCAATTTCACTAGACATTTATGGAGATTTCTAAGGTACCAACTCACTGGACATTTATGGAGGTTTCTATGGTATCAACTCTTTATTCTGAAAACTGACCTATGAAGAGAAACAATCAAGCATTTATCCTGCCCTGAGAAACAAATTCTATTTTAGGATAACCAAACAGTTGATCAGGGAAAGCTCTTCTGTAAGAAAACTTCCAACTACAAATAGAAAGGAAATTACAGAACAAGAAAATTATCATTTTGCATCTCTACAGGATTATTACATGTAGACAATAATCGATTGATGTTAAAACTATTAAATAAAAGAGTGATGAGTTCCTGGCTCACAGATGAGGGTATGAAGAAAAAAAAGAGTGATGGGAATATTTATAATAAGGCCAACAACATCTGACTCCAGTGATCAACTTTAACCCCTCTAATAGAGGCATATAATGCTTAGTTGTCTCACTTTCTATGAAGCAATAGGAAAAACACAGCACCAACTATGAAAAATTCCTATTTCCCTAAGCCATGCCCCCAAAAAAGCACTGAACCAAGGGTCCACATATAAGCAGCCAGGTGCAAGAAGGGAAAGGCAGGTGATAAAGGACTCTGTTAAATAACACCAAAAGGGTGCAATAAAGCTTCTGATGTTCCCATTTGGGCCAAGACAAGGGACAATTTGTAACAAATAAATGACATTAAAAAAAGAGACCAGGAATTAAGACAAGTGAGGGTCACATTATCTAAACACAATCCTGGCTCAAAGAAAAATTACAAAATGACATGTATGAAACCATCAGGAAAATATGAACACTAACTGGGTGTTAGATGATATTCAAGGACTACTGTTGAATGTATTGGGAGTGATAATGAAATTGTGGTTATATATTTTTCTAATCTTTTTCTGTTAGAAAAATACATTTGCTAATAGAATGATATCATTTTATTTAAAATACTCCAGTGAGAGAGGGAGGGGGAGAAAAAGGGAGAGGGAGAATGAAAGCAGGAGACATAGATCAAACAAGATTAGCCAATGTTGATGACTGCTGGAAGCAAATGATGCTACCTCATTATTGTAGTCTCTCTACTTCTATGTATGTTGACA
This sequence comes from Gorilla gorilla gorilla, assembly GCF_029281585.2. Taxonomy (NCBI): domain Eukaryota; kingdom Metazoa; phylum Chordata; class Mammalia; order Primates; family Hominidae; genus Gorilla; species Gorilla gorilla. The sequence goes on from NC_073240.2 coordinate 33,000,527, forward strand.
TTTTCCATTATAATAAAAAAGATTTTCAGACGCTCTTGCTCTGTTACCCAGCTGGAGTGCAGTAGCATGATAACAGCCCACTGCAGCCTCAACCTCCCAGGGTCATGTCTCAGCCTCCTGAGTAGCTGGAACCACAGATCCGCACCACCACGCCAGACTGTTTCTATTTTTTCTAGAGACAAGGTCTCTTTATGTTGCCCAGGCTGGTCTCAAACTCCTAGGTTCAAGTCGTCCTCCCACCTCAGCCTCCCAAAGTACTGGGATTACACCCGTGAGTCACCATGCCCAACCGATAATAAAGAAATTTAATGAAAGGGTTAACCTAAAATGTCTGTTAATATTCCTTTTGGCTGGGCATGGTGGCTCACACCTGTAATCCCAGCACTTTGGGAGGCTGAGATGGGTGGATTATTTGAGGTCAAGAGTTCCAGATCAGCCTGGCCAACATGGTGAAACCCTGTCTCTACTAAAAATACAAAAACAATTAGCTGGGTATGGCAGTGCATGCCTATAATCCCGGCTACTCGGGAGGCTGAGGCAGGAGAATTTCTTGAACCTGCGTGACGGAGGTTGCAGTGAGCCAAGATCGTGCCACTGCACTCCAGCCTGGCTGACAGAGTGAGGCTTGGTCACCAAAAAAAAAAAAAAAAAAACAAAAAACAAAATTCCTTTCAGTTATTGCATTTGATGAGTCTGTATTAATTTCCTAAAATATATCCACTGCATGCTTCAAACTAAATATATTGGCTTAATAACAGAAATATTTATTTAAATTATTACATATAGAAACCACAATGATTACACAGTGGTAAATGTGTTATCTAGGAAAATAAGCTTCAGATAGTTATATTTTTCTGTGAAAAAGATACAGATGCCAATAAAGGCTTCTAAATGCATAAAGGAGATCATGACCACTTATTTTCTATAGCTGTTAATGAGAGAATAAGATAAAAGAGACTTAAAAAGAGACTTAAATTATATTACAAGGACAGTAAAATAGATTTTTGCTTCATTTTTTCTTTCTCTTTGTAACAAATTACACCATCATAATCTTCTAACATTCTTTTAATCATTCATTAAACCCTTCAGCTTTGACTGAGTGCCTGAAATACACATTACTTTGCTGGCTCAGCACTGTGGGGTACAAAGGTGAGTAACAAAATGAGGTTCTATGCCTTTAAAATGCTTATAGGGGCCAGGTGCAGTGGCTCACACCTGTAATCCCAGCACTTTGGGAGGCCGAGGCAAGTGGATCATTTGAGGCCAGGTGTTCAAGACCAGCCTGGCCAACATGGTGAAAATCTATCTCTAGTAAAAACACAAAAATTAGTGGGACATGGTGGCATGAACCTGCAGTCCCAGCTACTCATGAAGCTGAGGCTGAGAATCTCTTGAACCCGGGAAGCAGAGGTTGCAGTGAGCCGAGATCACACCACTGCAATACAGCCTGGGCAACAGAGCGAGACTCTGTCTCAAAAAATAAATGAATAAATAAGTAAAATAAAAAATAAAATGCTTACAGGAACTTCAACCACAATTTTTCTTGTTCACTGACAGTAAATCTAATAGAGAATTCAGGATTTATCTTACACTTGAAATTTTGTTACTAATTACTGAAAAATTATCTACAAGCACCCAATTGTGAGTTTTACAGAAACCTGGTCTCAGGAGTTGTGAACCAAAGATTCACCAGTGGACTCCGCAGGGTTTTCAGATCCCCTGAAATCATGTGCTAGGTGCTGACTGCATTTTTCTGGAGAGGCTATAATGGTTTTCATTCATCTGATTCCTCTCAAATGGTAAAAATCACCAGTGGAATGGAGCCACACATCCTGTAGCAGAAACTTCTAAAAAACCAGGAAAAAGATGAAACATGGTACCATGTACCTGCTCAGCCTCTACAGATCCTGCTTCTGGAAGTTGAAACAAATTCTTAAAACTTGCACAACTTTTTTTCTAGTGCTTGAATGACCTCTAGTGGCTCCTTAAATTATCACAGCCAATTGCTCACAGCAGGAATTAGGTTGAGGCAAAAGAAATTCACAGATTTTGCCATTAAAAGTAATGAACTAAAGAACTAAAAGGTGTGGAGAAATAACAAAATTAAGATGGCATCACAAAGGAGCACCTGGCTCAATTTCAAGTTATTATATAAGCTCCCTACTATCCAACCAAATGTAGTTCACAATACAGTGTGTGTAATTCAAAACAGTTCACCAGATAGTTCAGTACACACCATTTTTTAAAATGAAATAAGTATGATTTTCCCTAAGGTCTTGCATTTCAAATTAATAAAGCATCAGCAAACACCCATGAAGAGAACAGTACCGGAATCAAAGATACAAGAACCTCGGGAATTAACACCCACCCTTTCCTCTCAGTTGAGGCAGGACCAGGAATAATAAAATACAACGTTGACAAAGTACAACAACTGGAGTAGGAGAAATACTTTGAGAATACAAACTGGCCACAGAACTCAACCTGAGTGAGCGCAAGTAACAAATATGGTCCAGGAACTGCTGGGCCAAACTCTCCAAGTGGGAGTGCAGCAGCCGCAACAGCAAGTACCAGTAGAACGAGGGCAGCACATCACCCAGGGTGACCAGCAGGTCCCAGATTACTTCACATGCCCTCTGCCCAGTCCCTTGAGAATTCCTGCAGCAGCAAAACATACCATCTTCCAGGCACTGCTACAGGGAGTCCCGAGCATACTGATACACTTTCATTCACTTATTTCAAAATATTTGTCAGTATCTAGATATACACAAGACACTGTCTAGGCACCGGAGTGGAGTGTTGAACAAGACAGTTCACAATCCCTGTTCCAATGGAGCTTGTAGTGTACTGTGGAAAGAGAAATAAACACATAAAATGCCAGGTGGTGATATATGCTGTGAAAAAGATCAAGTAGAACAACGGGGTTTGGAAATTACAGGGTGCCCATAGTGTTCTTTTCTATAAGTTGATCATCTCAATTCAGACTAGCCAATCTTGAAGTGCTCAATAGCTACAGTGGCTGGTGGCTACTATACTGGATAACGCAACAAATCTGAAACTATCATTCATGCCTTTTTAGTTCATAATTTTTATCCTCTTTCTTTCTGAATCCTAAGAGAATTCATCCAACTGATCTTCAAATTCACTAATTCAGCTTCCTAAAGTATCCATCCTACTCACTACTGCAACTACTGAATCATTTAATTCAACAGTCATATTTTACATATTCAGAGGCTCTTTCTTCACAGCTCCTGAGCAACAAACGCCTGCTCTGACGATGCAGGAATATCCTCTAAAATCTTGGGACTTTGTCTTGGACTTTATGTTCTCTCCCATCTCCTACAGCTACTCCATCTCACTGGAGACCTTTTGCTCTGAGCCATCAGAAGGAACCCCCATTTTTAAGATCCTAAGCCTTCTCATCTTCCTGGTAATACTGCCCTATATGCTCAATCTTTTAGATAAAAATCTACTCGACACATCTCTGAGAACCAAGTTGGGTACCATCAGTAATCACATAGGTAACAATTCATTTATTTTAGGCCCCCCAAAAAAGGAAAAAATTAGACTTAATGGCATTTTACTAGTAGCTCAGAGATCCAACAGTTTGCAGGAAATAGAGATGGAATTGTAAGCAAGGGAAATACAGTGAAATTAAACTAGTCTCCACCCAGACACTGTAAGGACAGCTGGGATACTATCCCAGCAATTGGCTACTGCAGTGAATGGCACAGAGAGAAAAGTTTCCAATTCCTCTTAAGGCTCCAAATACCAATTGGCTACTATAGTGGACAACACAGACATAGAAAGTTTTCCAGTTCCTCTTAAAGCCCCAAATACCACACAACCGGCTTCAGCTCTACAAAATACCCTCTCCTTACCCCCTTTTTACCTCCTTCAGGACCTCTTGCTATTTCCCCTAAAAAGTCTTGGTTCTTTTCAGCTACACTGACTCTTGAGCCCCTCCCAGTTCAAGGTATAAAACTCTATTACCAATAAAGTGTAATATACATTAACAGAATAGGTAGAAAGTAATCTTTCATACGAAAACACTAAAAGCCAGAAGAATTTGAATTTTGAATTATAAGCTATGATTTAATTAGGAAATACATTAGCTGTAACAAAATGTTGGACAGACTACAAGAAAACGGGAAATGAACAAGTCTTATTCAAAAACAAATGAAATAATGATGAGTAGGATTCACGAGCCTTGTTAACTCTGCTGTGCCATTTTAATGATGGACTACATTGTAAATGAGCCGCTATGTTTAAGCCGAAAGGTCTGTTGAGGTGATAAGTTTTCGAACAATTTCCACAATCCCACAAAGAAAAGTCAAGTGAAGGTCAAGGAAAGCCGTATGTTCTAAATTACAGAATCAACAACTGTATTTCTTGTCATTCATCACATTTCAGTCATAAAAGACATTACCTCAACAACAGGTGTATTTTCCTGGAGATCAGTTTTGTGCGAAGCCAGTAAACCAATCACCCGAGCAACGTTGGCCCATCTGTAAATGGAGAGAAAACAGGCTCTGAAGAGAAGAGTCAGGGACCGAGGAAACTAACCCCAGCTAGTTACATTATGCAATGATGAGCATTAGATATAAGACTGTGAAAGAAAAATTGAATGTGACAGGTCAGGCCCACACTCCCCCATGTACACAGCCCAGAGAATCTCTTCCTCGTATACACAGGGAGACATGAACTGTAATGTCTGCTGCAATTCTGCAACAGCAACAAAATTTAAACAAGTTATGGTGTAATAGTAAAAGGAAAAATAAAATTTTTTAAAAGCCTTAACCAGAGAAAAGAGCAACACAGTAATTAATCATTTTATTGCTGAGTACAGAGGCATTTGGCTAAAGGTCTCTTTTCTACTTGTTAGTAGATCAGTGAGTTTCTACGTAAGTGCTAAATATCTGAACAATAACATATCTGCATGTATTCATTTTAAAAGAAATTTTTACAATCAAAAGTTTTAAAAATATTATACTATTTCCATAAACACTAGTCTTAATGAGGTGTTCCTTTAGTATCCAGCAGAAAACTGAATTTGATAAATCACAATTAATAAATCACATTCAGTGTGATTTGAAAAGGTATTTCATGCAGAAAAATTAGTTTTGATGAGATTTTTTTCTAATTGAAACAAATGGTGAGTTGATGAGAACTGCACTCATTGAGTGATGTCTGCATGTTGTCTGGAATAATCAATATGTACCTTAGTCAGCTTTTATTTTTTACCTTCTTAAAATAAACCTATGTGGCACCCATGGAGGAAAACAAATCAGACTCAGAGAAGTACTTCAGGGAAAATGTCTGCGTTATCACAACTCTAACATACATAAATAATTCTTAGAAATTTCAACACTTATTAAATTGCCCATTAAAATTTCTTAACATATACAAATTAAAGAAGACCTAGGCAATTGTAGAACTAGCATGCTACCTCTGAATAAAAAGATTATAGTTTAAAAGTAATCATTTTGCCAAATATCTGTAGGATAATTGGAAAAGCCATCCTCCCACCTCAACCCCCCAAGTAGCTGGGACTACAGGCGTGCACGACCACGCTCAGCTAATTTTTTTTACTTTTTGTAGAGATGGGGTCTCGCTATGATGCCCAGGCTGGTCTTGAGCTCCTGACAAACAATCCTCCCATCTCAGCCTCCCAAACTGCTGCGATTACAGGTCTGAGCCACTGCACCTGCCTGTCTATCTCTTTTCAAAGACAAGCTCAAAATACTTTTGAAATGCTGAACCATTTTTCAATCCATAAAAGTAAATAATGGCTACCAGATTTAATCAATGGAAATAAAAATGTATCAACAAGCCAATTATTTTCCCTAATATGACCAAAACAATTCCTATTAGAACAAAAGAAAACACACTACCTAAAAACCCTATACTTTTAAAATAGAAACTTTAAATAGCTTATGAATAGTCACTTTTTACCAAAATCCTAAATACAAGTACCACATGCCCCATAGACAACACCCTCACAGTACAGGTTCCTTCTCAAAATTCAGGTTTTCTCAGGTCACCACTCCAGGTGCCCCCAGTGACTTGACACTGTACCTCAGAACCAACCCATCTCCATGATGGCATCTAAGGCACCACTGTCTACCAAACCTTCGTGCACTGACAAATGTCCCACATCTGCACTGTTCAATCCAGTATCCACTAGACACATGACTATCAAGCACATAATATATGACACACGCAAGTGAGGAACAAAATATTTACTTAAATTAATTTTTTTTTTTTTGGGAGACAGGGTCATCCAAGCTAGAGAGCAGTGGCGCAGTCTCCGCTCACTGCAATGCCTCCTGGGCTCAAGTAATCCTCCCAAATAGCCGGGACTATAGGTGTGTGTCACCACACCTGGCTAATTTTTGTATTTTTAGTAAAAACGGGGTTTCGTCATGTTGTCCAGGCTGGTCTTGAACTCCTGAGCTCAACTGATCTGCCCACCTCAGCCTCCCAAAGTGCTGGGATTATAGGCGTGAGCCACTGTATTTGGCCTTAATTTTTATTTTAAAAATTACCCCCACAGTTGAGGGTGAGGGAGACAGTACCCTGGGGTAATTACTCATCTTTCATGTGCCTAGTCCTGGTTACCTCATAAGTAGGACCAATAACAATACATACCTCATGTTGTTAAAAGAATCAAAGGAGATAATCCATGTGCAGAAAGTACCATTGTGTCTGACAATACATGCTGAATGAGTAAGCTACTATTAATTTAATTAATTTAAATAACCCCCATGAAGTGAATGGCTACCACATTAGAGCAGAACTAAAATTTTGCAGTTACTTATTCATTCATTGACTGTTTTATTGTCTGTCTCCCCGACCAGCCCAGAAGATCCATGAAGGCAGGGCTGTATCCCGATCGCCACTGTGACACCTAGACAGTGCTTGGAGCGCACTCGGGCATCTAAAAACGTTTGTTGTACAAATATACCAACATCAAAAGCAAAATAAACACATTACTAGGAAAGGAGTGCATAAAAGTATGGCTGTACAAGGCAAACAAAACGCAAACAGGATTGCCAATGTAAATCTCAGCAGAATTCAAGGCTAAACTCTTCAGAAAAAGATTCCCTTTAAACTAAACACCATATGACCTACAAAAGATCTAAGGTGTGAATCTTTATACACCAAATAACAAAGCACGCAAAGTAAACCCATGGCAGTGGTAAACTTCAATTTTCTTCTCTTCCAAGCACAGAGAGAAGGCAATAATGAATATATTAATCAATACATTCACACATTCAAGCATCCTAAATAAAACTAATGAAGTCAAAGTAACAGACGTATCTATCAAACTCTACACCCTACAAACAGTGACCACCCTTACTCAGTGGGAGGCTGCATAGGATGGTGTCTAACACTCTAGAATTCAAAGTCTTGGACCTAGCTCTGGCCCACCATTGGAGGTGAGGGAGACAGTACCCTGGGATAATTACTCATCTTTCATGGGCCTGGTAGGCACAGCAAGTAGGACCAATAATAATATGTACCTCATGTTGTTCTAAGAATCAGGAGATAATCCACATGCAGAAATTACCACTGTGTCCTAACAATTTGTGCTGACTGAGCAAGCTACTAGTACTACATTATTATCAATAGTTGACTACATTCATGGCATACATTAAAAATGATTTTATATTGGACCACAAAGATAAATTATTAGAATTCCCTAGGGCAGAAATTATAAAGGACTCATTTTGATGTAGTAAAAGGAAAAAAGTAAAAATAACAAATACAAATCAAAAAACCTAAACACGTGTGGAGTTAAAAGCACTTCTCCTGGGCATGGTGGCTCACGCCTGTAATCCTAGCACTTTGGGAGGCCAGGGCAGGCTGATTACTTGAGGTCAGAAGTTCAAAACCAGCCTGGCCAACATGGTGAAATGCCATCTCTACTAAAAAATACAAAAATTAGTCAGGCGTGGTGGTGGGCACCTGTAATCCCAGCTACTTGGGAGGCTGAGGCAGGAGAATCGCTTGAACCCAGGAGGAGGAGGTTGCAGTGAGCTGAGATCGTGCCACTGCACTCCAGCCTGGGCAACAGAGCAAGACTCCGTCTCAAAAATAAATAAACAAATAAAATAAAGCACTTCTAAACCTTATACATCATATTAAAAAATGAAAACTTTGGCCGGGTACAGTGGTTCACACCTGTAATCCCCAGCACTTTAGGAGGACAAGATGGAAGGATCACTAAGGCCAGGAGTTCAAGACCAGCCTGGCCAACAAAGTGAGACCCTGTCTCTAAAAAAAAAAAAAAAAATTTAATTTAGCCAGGCATGGTGGCATGTACCTGTAGTCCCATTCCAGTCTGGGGAACACAGTGAGACCCTATTTTTTTTAGAGTGAGTCTCTAAAAATAATAATAATAAAAACTACATAAAAGAAACAAAAGGAAAAATAAAAGGGAAAAGGAAAGAAAGAAAGCATCCGTAAATCACAATCGTGTAAGTAACACAGATGCAAACTTATGAGATATTCTCTGTCTTTAATGATTGCACACTAAACACTCGACACTCACTTTTATGAACCCTCTAGAGTCTCTAAAATACAAGCTCTTTTTATTAAATGATAATTGGAAACAAAAAGGAGGGCTAAAAGTGGACTAGAAAGTTTGAGAAAATCTCAGATGACATGCACAAATAGAATTAAGACTGACAGAGAATCAATAAAGGAATCCCCTAAGAACCACAGGTAGACAGACGTTCCCAAGGAAGCCTCAGGGACTTGGAATAAACTAAGACAAAAAGAAAGAATGAGCCACAGGACAATAATCAGATTAAACAACTGCACAAGGAAAAATTGTGTCCTTGTACAAGGAACAGCAGAGCCAATCAGGTCGTGTCTCTTTCCCATCTCCCTTCCCTGGTACACAGAATAAACCCTGCAGCCCTGGCCTCCTGGGTAAACGTGGAAAATCATTCCTACAGTGAGCAATCCACCTTGCTCACTGGATGGATGGATGTGGGAAGCAGCGACTGTGGTCCTCCAGATACCGAAGCGGGGAAGGGAATAAATGAGGAAAGCCAGCTCCACTGCAAAGAAAAACCCACCCTGGCAATTGCAGAGGCCTCCAGCCTGCCTACTGATCTTCAGCCAGCTGGAATCCCAAATTAAAGTCAACCAGTCAGCAGTCCTCACCTACCCACATACCAGCCCTTTCTTTAAAGGAGAAGCTATTGGAGAAAGAGACTTAGGCAAGAATAAAGGAAACCCATGTTGCCAACTTCTATACCAATCAATTTAATCATTTATTCATAATATAAATGAAGAACCAGAGATCACCAGGCATTTGAGAAATAAACAGCATTAAAAAGCAGAACCATGATGAAAAAGAAGTGACCTGCAAGTTCAAGAGATAAGAATACAATGTTCATAATCCTAATTTTGTTCCCTTTTTTTCAAAGTCCAGGTTCCAGGCTTATATTATATAATCCTAATGTTCAGCCTTAAATATTAATAACAATATTTAATTCTAAATTCTGCTCCAAGACGAGGATTTTTATAATCCTAATATTTATCCTCAAATTCAAAAGTATATTATACACCAAATATAGGCAGCTAGGAAAAAGGACCAATCAGAGAAAAAGAAAATGAACAAAAACTTTCAAATATGATTGTTGAAATTAAAAAATTAACTGGAAATCCTAAATAATAAAATGAGTGGGGATAAATACCAAGTTTGAGAGCTCAAAGATAAAGTCAAGGAAGAGCAATAAAAGAAGAAAGTTTGCATGGACACAAAGAGGGAACAGTCGACACTGGGGCCTATTTAGGGTGGAGGGTGGGAGAAGGGAGAGGATCAGAAAAAAACGATTGGTCCTTACCAAGCTTAGTGCCTGGGTGACCAAATAATCCGTACAACAAACCCCCATAACATGAGTTTACCTATATAACAAACCTGCATATGTACCCCTGAACCTAAAATAAAAGTTTAACAAAGAGACTTTGGCAGTTTTTCAAAAGGTTCAACACAGTTACCATTTTATCCAGCAATCTCACTACTGTAGGAGAAATAAAAACGTATATGTTCACACAAAACCTTGTGGACACATGTTCAGGGCACCATTATTCATAACAGCCAAATGTGGAAACAACCCCAAATGTCCATCAAGACCACATAAGCAAAATGTGGAATAGCCATACAAAGATTATTCAGCTGGAAAAAGAATGAAGTACTCACACATTCCACAATACGGAGGAACCTTGAAAACATTATGCTAAATGACAGAAGCTAGACACAAAAGGCCACATACTGTATGATTCCATTTATATGAAATATCAAGAATAGCAAATCAGCTGACAAGAAGTAGATTAGTTGTTGCTAGGGGTTGGAGAAGAATGGGTACTGGGTTTCACTGGGTGAGAAAACTTCTGAAATTAGATAGTGGCGATGGTTGAACAGTTTTCAATATACTGACACCTACTGAACTGTACACATTAAAATGGTGAATTTTATGGTATGTGAATTATATCTCAATAAATAAGAGAAAGTGAGAAAGCAAAAGAAAATTTGAAAGAAGAGTCAAGAGACACAAACTCCCACACCCATCCTGTAGGGGTTTCAGGAACAGAAAAAGGGTGAAATAGAGAGGAAGAAATCTAGGAAGTAATATAATAGCTAAAGGAGGGGTGAGGAGGCTGGGCATTGTGGCTCACACCTGTAATCCCAGCACTTTGGGAGGCCAAGGCAGGAGGATCACATGAGGTCAGGAGTTCGAGACCAGCCTGGCCAACATGGTGAAAACCCATCTCTAAACTAAAAATACAAAAATTAGCTGGGCATGGTGGCGTACACCTGTAATCCCAGCTACTTATGAGGCTAAGGCAGGAGAACTGCTTGAACCCGGGAGGCGGAGGTTGCAGTGAGCCAAGATTGCGCCACTGCACTCCAGCCTGGGCAACAGAGCAAGACTCTATCTCAAAATAAAAGGAAAGAAAAGACGGGAAGGGAGGGACGGGAGGAGGGAAGGAAGGGACGGGAGGGAGGGAGAGAGAGAGGAAGGGAAGAAGGAAGGAAGGAAGGAATTAAGGAAGGAAGGAAGGAAAGAAGGAAGGAAGGAAGCAGGCAGGCAGAAGCAAATTAGTAAAAAGAGATGGCAGGCAGGCAGGCTGAAGCAAATTAGTAAAATGAAATTCCTAGAGACAATCTAGTAAAATTTACAGGCCTGGAATAAAAAGAAAAGCTAACTCAAAAAAGACATACAAAATAGGGAGGAAAAAAGAATGTAAGGTTGACCCCCAAGTCCTACAGAGCTACAGTTAGTACAGAGAAGACAGCTCAAACTCCAAAGCATGGCACAGAGGTAAGCCACTGAGAGGCCTTCTTGAAAACAAAACAAAACAAAAAATCTACCAGCTGGGTGCGGTGGCTCACACCTATAATCCCAGCACTTTGGGGGGCCAAAGCGGGTGGATCACCTGAGGTCAGGAGTTCAAGACCATCTGGCCAACACGGTGAAACCTCGTCTCTACAAAAATACAAAAATTGCTGGGCATGATGGCAGGTGCCTGTAATCCCAGCTACTTGGGAGGCTGAGATGGAAAGATCGCTTGAACCTGGGAGGCAGAGGTTGCAGTGAGTCGAGATCACGCCACTGCACTCCAGCGTGGGCAACAGAGCGAGACTCAATCTCAAAAAAAAAAAAAAATTGGCAAATGACTTGACTAGACCTTTCTCCAAGGAAGATATACAAATAGCCTACAATCACACAAAAAGATGTTCAACATCACTAGTCACAAAATACAAATAAAACACATGAGATACTAACTTCACACCCATCAGGTGTGAAAACACTAATGTTCATAGCAGCATTGTTCACAATAGCCAAAAGATATAAACACGCCAGTGCCCAACAACAGATGAAAAGATAAACTGTGGTATATTACATACAAAGGGATATTATTCAGCCTTAAAAAGGAATGAAATGCTGACACATGTTAGTTACAACATGGATAAACCTTGCAAATGAAACCAGCCCAATTGTCCTATAGAACTGATGTTTACAGTCTTTTAAAATAAAGATAGAAATTGACCCTCCCAGTCTTAAAACTTGAGAAAGTTACATTTGTCTTATCTGAGTTCCTTTTTTGGGAAACAAACCATCAGGCCTCCCAGATAGTTATCAAGGAACTGAAACTTACCAGATCACCACATCTGGACCATAAGACACCAGACCACCTCACCCATCACAATTGCCTAACCAACTACCTGCTTCCTGTCAACCAACTCCTCTCCCTCACCCTTCCCTAACTCCTGTTTTCCCATACGTGGTTACATTTCTTCCCTGCTAAATAAACCCCTGGTTTTAGTCAGTCGAGGAGACAAATTTGAGATTGATCTCCCATCTCCTTAGCTGCAGTACCCAATTGAAGCCTTCTTCCCTAGCAACACTCATCGTCTCCGTGATTGGCTTTCTGAGCTGTGAGCAACAGGACCTAGACCAAACCCCTCGATGTTTCAGTAGCAATATGAGGTACTCACCATAAGCAAATTCACCAAGATAGAATAAGTAGAGTATAGGTTACCAGGACTGGGGAAGCGAAAGGAAACGGGAAGTTATGTTTAATGGGTAAAGAGCTTCTGTTTAAGATGACGAAAAAGTTCTGGAAATGAATAGTGGTGATGGTTACACAACAATGGGAATGAACTAAATGTCACTGTACACATAAAAATAGCTAAAATGGAACATTTTAAATTATGTGTAATTTACAAGTAACACATTTTAAAGTTACAGTATTACACTATTACTATATATGAATTATACCTCATAAAGTTGATTGGCAAGGATAAAAGGATATACAATTTGATAAATACTCAACGTTGGAAGTTCTAACAAAAGGCATTTTAAACACATTGACTGGGATTATCTATTGATACAATGTTTTTTTAAGAGTATTTCAGCAATTTTTCAGAAGTCACAAAGATATTTACTGCCTTCTACCCATTTGTTCTAGTTCTATGAATCTTTCCTAAAGGGAAAAAGAAAAAGCGGGCACGAAGATTTAATCTCAAAAACGTTCATCAAAATGTTGTTTACAACATTATAATACTATCCAAAAATAGTAAACAAAATGATCAGATATTCACAACATATAAAACGTTTACCTTAAGTATTATGTATTTTATTTGAAAATGTTGATAACATTTAAAATACATAATATATATGTTATGGGGGAAAACAAACATAAAAAACTATATCATGTGATTCTAATTTTTTATAAGCAAAACAAAACTAAGTATCTACTTCAATAATAATTATCTCCCAGACTAAGTTAAGGACCCTTTATCATATGCTATCAAGGTAATATAACCCGAGGTCAGAGAAAACCTCGCTGGAAGTGGCTTTGGATGGAGAAAGAGAATAAAAGAAGATTCCTACCAGAGAACTTGTCTACCTCAGTATCATTTTATTCAAATTAAAACTGTTTTACAATCAAACCTCAATTTTTAAAAGTGGGGGAAAAAACAGTATGTGTTAATTTTGGTATCCAAGGGGATACTAGAACCATTCTCCTGGCAGATACAGAGGGATGACTGTTATCGGAAATGATTTGGAATGTCTGTCTGAAAATGTCAGCAGGGAGCACCCCATTCAGGTATATAACACGTTTTAAATAAAAGTGTTTAAATACATATTTCATTGATTCATTTTTAATGAGCACACCATAAGCCTTCTCAAAGTATTAAATGCTCAACCATTACCTAAAAATCCTCCTTTCTATAACCAGATTTTACTTTGGGAGAGTAACATTAGAAGACGTATAATAAGAATTACCCTTATTATTAAACATTTTCTAAACTCCTATTGTTTCAACCATATTTCACCAGCATAGAAGAATAATTATTATACCACTGCCACAATTCACAAAATCCTTTCACCTCCGTTTTTTCATGTGCCTGTCCTAACAATCAGGAGATAAGCAAGCTTCATGATAATAACTACAACCTCTACAACCTCAACCCCACTGTCAATGAAATACCCACTAAGAATCAGGCACTATATGGCCAGGCACGGTGGCTCATGCCTGTAATCCCAGCACTTTGGGAGGCTGAGGTGGGCAGATCACGAGGTCAGGAGATCGAGACCACGGTGAAAAAAATTAGCCGGGCGGGCGCAGTGGCGGGCGCCTGTAGTCCCAGCTACTCAGGAGGCTGAGGCAGGAGAACGGCATGAACCCGGGAGGCGGAGCTTGCAGTGAGCTGAGATCCCACCACTGCACTCCAGCCTGGGTGACAGAGGGAGATGCCGACTCAAAAAAAAAAAAAAAAGAAAGAAAGAAACAGGCACTATACCAGGTATCTCACATATTTACTACATTCAAAGTTGAATAATTACCAAAAATCTATGAAGTAGTTATCCCATCCCAATTTTACAGATGAGGAAACTGCGGCTCAGCAATTAAAGTAATTGGCCCAGAAAGCAGATCTTTGATCCACACCCAGGTCTGTCTGAATCCTAAACCTATGCCATTTCCTTGTCCCACCCACACTCCCCAGGAAACAGAGATTGAGAAAAAGATAATCAATTGGCCAAGTCTTATAGGCAACAGGAACCCAGAGCCTTCTAACACTTGATCTACGGTGCTTTCCACCTGGTATGTTGCTTCCATAAAAAGTAAGGACACTTCCTTCCATTGGGAGTTTATAAATCATAATCTCATTAGCTTATAAATAACATCATAGGGAAGCTATATGCTACATAGGGACAGATAAGGGTGCCCAAGGGAAACTTTGAGGAAGTATAACTAAATTAATACACAGGGATCAGGGTTGAAGTATTTTGTAACCAATACTCAAAACAGTAACAGTTAGCCTGGCACAGTGGCTCACGCCTGTAATCCTAACACTTTGGGAGTCAGAGATGGGAGAATCACTTGAGCCCAGGAGTTGGAAACCAGCCTGGGCAACATAGTGAGAGACCTTGTCTCTACGAAAATAAAAAAACAACAACAGTTAATAAAGTTTCCAGGAGTAGCTTAGATAATCCCAGAATCATATTTATATTAGGAGAAGGGCTATTTTTAAATATTCTAAAGTTTATAATTGGAATGCCCATAAAAATTGCCTATGAGTAGATTCATCATTACATCAGAAAAATTTATGATAATTACTTAGGACTCTGCTTTTGATAAATATGTATGCTGTAACTACTTAATAAAACCATGAGAAATAATTTTTAAAATGTAAATGTTACTTACATATCACAGTTTGCAGCTATCCACAAATGCTGGATTAGCAATTGGAACTAGAATAAAAAATGTAAATGTAAAAAAAGAAAAAATTAAAATATTTAAGTCATGAAACACAGAAAGTGACAGCAAAGTTAACAGCTCAGATCTTTATAAAAAGGAAATTTATACTGTATACCAAAAATGATATTTGCTAAATTACAAAGGCACTTGTATATGAATAAGATTAAAATAAAAACTAAGAACAGTACTTTTAGTTTCTCCTACCACTTTATATTCTCTAAATGACAGCCCTTACCTGATAGACACACGCCAACTATCAAAAAAAGCAATCTTTTTTTTTTTTTTTTTTTGAGACAGAGTCTTGCTTTGTCGCCCAGGCTGGAGTGCAGTGGCGCGATCTCGGCTCACTGCAAGCTCCACCTCCCGGGTTCACGCCATTCTCCTGCCTCAACCTCCCGAGTAGCTGGGACTACAGGCGCCCAGTACCACGCCTGGCTAATTTTTTGTATTTTTAGTAGAGACGGGGTTTCATCGTGTTAGCCAGGATGGTCTCGATCTCCTGACCTCGTGATCCGCCCGCCTCGGCCTCCCAAAGTGCTGGGATTACAGGCGTGAGCCACCGCGCCTGGCCCAAAAAAAGCAATCTTAATACTATCCTGGAAGCAAGTGAACTTACATTTTTTTCAAGCCAATTCCCAAATGAGGGCCCACTACAGAAAACACCTCCGAACCACTGTAATTCCTTTCTGAGGATGACTCCAAACACTCTGCCAATCGATGCTAAACATGAGCCAAAAGAAACAAAAAAACTCTGACAAATTCCCATGAGCTTACCAATGGACCAAGATAGTCCAAAAAGTAATATTCCCAGAGGATAGGAAAAAAATGTCTTAGAGGGTTGATGTCTGCCTTCAATGTCACAGCAGAAACCTTGCAGTTTACCAGATGACCCAGTAAAGGAACCAACACCCACAACCCGTTCCACATGGGCAGTTCCTTCCAGTCACTGATGAGAAGGGAAAAGGTCTGTCTTATGATATCACATTTTTTTTGTTGTTTTTTTTTTTTTTTTTTTTTTTTGAGATGGAGTTTCGCTCTTTTTGCCCAGGCTGGGGTGCAATGGCATGATCACGGCTCACTGCGACTTCTGGCTCCTGGGTTCAAGTGATTCTCCTGTCTCAGCCTCCCAAGTAGCTAGGAGTACAGGAGTGCGCCACCACGCCCTGCTAATTTTGTATTTTTAGTAGAGATGGGGTTTCGCAATATTGGCCAGGCTGGTTTCAAACTGCTGACCTCAGGTGATCCACCTGCCTCGGCCTCCCAAAGTACTGAGATTACAGGCGTTCATTCCAGTCACTGATGAGAAGGTAAAAGATCTGTCTTATGATATCACGCCCAGCCTGATTTCACATATTTTTTAAAAATCTTACAAGTTAACATAAAATGGAAACCTGAGTATTACAAACAACAACAACAAAAAGTTCAAAATCACCGTCTACTCTTATCTACTTTAAGACGTAAGGATTAAGCAGAGGATAATTTGCATAAACCTAAAATCGTGATAAATCAGTTTTTTCATGGCAGTTAAATCAAATTGCTATTTTAGCACTTGTTTGAGCCTCTATAAAAACATACATTTAAATGCATAAGTCATGTCACAGAGGCCTACCAGCGGGGAAAGGAGGAGCCTGGTGGCCACCTCCTGGTGACCAGCCACCACGCACAAACAGCAAAGGAGATTAAGCTTGGCTCAGGAGGTCCCCGAGCTCTTCTCACTGGAGTTGATCTGCGAGCACACTTGTTACAAAAAGTCATTCCAATCTTGGTCTTTCAGAAATTATAACTTATCCATTGCCAAGGAAAGAAAATAACAGAAGTATGATGATGAGAAAAACAACTGCTGGAAACATTACATGAGAAATAAACACAGAGTTACGACAGCTAAGATGAGGACAAAGAAAACATTACTCTGTCAACACCAAAAATACTCCAAAGATGACACTACTTCTATTTGTCCTTCTATATTCCTCATCTCTTTATCTATCCATGGAAACTTTTTAAACACTTCAATGGAAAACTATGCTTTCAAACCAAGCAGATGTCTAAAGCAGAATTGTCTCACAACCTAGATTATAACAAAATGCAAAGTTCAATACAACTGAAGTAAAAGACAAAAAAGCCTTCGTATAAATAAATCAACTCTCAGATATTGAGAAAAGCACAAACCACACAGTTATTAAAAAGTTCCAATGAAATTACTGTAAAAAAATAATGAGGATAACATGATAGCTAAAATCACCTGAAATTCCTACCTCCATATCCCTATAAAAAAAGGGCAAAATCTAGGAAATGTGATACTCCCTAAAATTTTTTGCTAACATGTTTTTGCTGATCTCAATCTTTAGACAAAGAAATTGTAAATATAATTTCCTAAGTAACTCAAAGAAGAAAAAGGAAATAGTATTTCCCGATAATAATTCTCTAGGTTTGCATAAATAGACCTACTTGGCACTGAAAGCACTATTAATATTTTGCTTCACTTTGGTCTTTCAAAAACGTCCTTCTCCACAGGTTTTTTTGGTTGTTTTTATCAGTAATTAAGTTGACTGATATAAACCCTTAGCTGGTTTATTTAAACCTAAATATATTTTAAATTTACTTCAAATCATAGATTCTAATCTAGCCACAATGAATAATTTTCCCCAAATTGAGTTTAACAGCTTAAAATATAATTTGTAAAAAAAAAAGTTTAAGGTATGTAAAAATTTCTGACTTTCACCCTAAATAAGATTTTCATTAGCTCAACAGGAATGTAATAATTATCCCTTAAGTATCTCCACTCCCACACCATCTCCACAGTCAGGAACCACCTAGTCCCGTTCTCAAATGTCCTGGTCCCGCTAATAGAATCCCAATCCTTCCTTGTTGTCCCCAACCCTGTGCACCTACACCTGCCATAAATGGTGGAAATTCAACCAGCTCTATGAACAGAAGGGAGGAGGCCCCCCACCCACTCTACAGGAAAACTTGCCCAGATCTACAGGAACCTCCCCACACACAAGAGGACAGGGCAGCCCAGACTCAGCTGAGAAATGTCAACAGCTGGCACAAATGAATTACAGATTATTTACAATTCACATAACACTGACCCAAGAATATAACCAATTGTCAAGACAAAATAAATTTAGTTATTCACATACAAATATTCATTTGTGAATAAATTTCATATTCGTATCTGTATACAGACAGTCTACATGTTCGATAACTCCTTTATGATCCTACCTGAAAATGCTGGTAGATGCAATATTTTTGCATCAAATTTAACCGATGGTGGTTGTTTCATTATCTGTGGTTAAAAAAAAAAAAAACTTTTGAGGCAATTTTAAAGATGGATATCTGTCTCCTTATATGTCCCTTATATCAGATAATAAATCAATGAGGACAAAAAAAGAATGTGTAAAATTTGTTACCAAAAACAATAAGAACGATGCCTTTTCAGATTAAAACATACATATATAGATAATAATTTATTTTTAAAAATTATTTCAATTGATATCTGTAATAAAATAAAGCTTCAAAGAAAAAATTCACCCCATCCTGGCTTACTTTTTAGGTAATTTACCTCTAATTAGAAATTCAGTCTTTCAACAAATATCTATTGCTTACCTGCCAAGGTAAGGCTCTATGCCAAGTGCTAAGGGGGATACAAAGATATAAAAGACACAATCCTATTTTCAGCGAGCTGACTTTCTGGTTGGGAAGATGAGACAAACATTTGATAAACAACAAAATATTTCACAATTCAAAAGAGGCAGGACATAACTACAGACAAAACCCTGGACAGAAAGAATTTTTTTTGTAAATAGTAGTTTAGAGAATACAGCAAGCACTTTACTTGATATAGTTGACACCGGGTTTACGGAAGAGGTAGAAGGTGGGTTGAGGTCTTGAAGGATGGCTAGAACTTTATGGTTATATCAGAGAAGACACCATTCAAGGAAGCCATAATAGCATGAATTGGAAAGTGCATAATTTATTTGAGAAATGTGAAGAAACCATGTAGTTGGATCCATGAGCTTAGGACAGCCAGATACTGCATCTTGAGACTTTTAATTAAAAATTCAACCATCATTTCTATACCTAACTTCTGAAAAACTTCTATATGTAATATTTTTAAAACCTTTACTAATTAAGTAACCAGCATTACTGTATTTACTGTAGTATTCTTACTAAAATGCACATTCTCATTCTAATCTCATAATCCAAATTCATAATCTCATTCGAGTCATGAGAAACCCTTAGACAAACCTAAATTAAGGGACATTCTTCAAAACACCCAACCAGTTACTCTTCAAAGTGTCAAGGACTTGAGTCATACGTTTTATAACATGTATTACAAAAACATACAAAGGCCAGGTGCCGTGGCTCACGCCTGTAATCCCAGCACTTTGGGAGGCCTAGGCAGGTGGATCATGAGGTCAGGAGTTCAAGACCAGCCTGGCCAACATGGTAAAACCCCATCTCTACTAAAACTACAAAACTTAGCCAGGTGCAGTGGCAGGTGCCTGTAATCCTAGCTACTCAGGAGGCTGAGGCAGGAGAATAGCTTGAACCCGGTCGGCAGAGGTTGCAGTGAGCTGAGATCGTGCCACTACACTCCAGCCTGGGTGACAAAAAACAAAACAAAACAAAATAAAAGACAAACTGTCAAGGTCATGAAAGACAAGCAAAGTCTGAGAAATTCTGACAAAACCGTGAAAAACTAGGACAGACTATATGAGACTAAGGAGGCATAACAACTAACTGTAATGTGGGATCCTGGAACAAAAAAAAAAGGACATTAGAGGCAACCGGTAAAATTCAAATGCATTTGGTAGTTAACAGCACTATACTCATGTTTTATTTTTCCCTTTTCAGGAAGAATTCGAAAGGAGCAATCAGGGTATTGCATGCCATCATTACACAGAGATATGAATCAAGTATCATGCAACTCCAACTACCACATTCTACTGCCCTCCAAAAGGAGGAACAGGTAAGGATTATCCCGCCTGACTAACACTATACCAATGTTAATTCCCAGGTTTTGCTAACTATACTATAGACCTATAAGATGTGAACATTAAGAGCAGCTGGGCAAAAGGTATACAGGAGTTCTCAACTATTTTTTAATCTTTTCTCTAAAAGTAGTTTAGAATTAAAAGTTAAACACAAAAATTTCCACTGATGAAGGCTTCCCATAAACTATCAAATATGGTTATAAGAGGAAAAAAGGAAACACAGAATATTGTGTAAAGCAAGCTTGTCCAACCCGCAGCCCGTGGGCTGCATGCGGCCCAAGACGGCTTTGAATATGGCCCAACACAAATTCATAAACTCTCTTAAAACATTGTAAGAATTTTTTTGCAATTTTTTTTTGTTGGTTTTTTAGTTCATCAGCTATTGTTAGTGTATTTTATGTGTGACCCAAGACAATTCTTCTTCCAGTGTGGCCCAGGGAAGCCAAAAGACTGGACACCCCTGGGAAAGATATCACAAATTGTTCTAGAAAGCCCATTTTGAAAATGCGCCAATGCACATCAAACTTAGCATAATAAAGTTACACTGCCAGACATATGAACTCACAAAAAGAATTAGCTCCATCATGAAAAATAGCTAAATCATCTATATAAAATGCTGTCTATCTAGAAAATAAACATGAATCAAAAAACCCTTACATTGTTCTAAACCACACTAATGTTCCCAATGAGATAAGAAAAAAACAGTCATGAATTAATACAGAAAAAGATATTTAAAAAAGAAAAAGAAGGCCAGGTGCGGTGGCTCACGCCTGTAATCCCAGCACTTTGAGAGACCGAGGTGGGTGGATCACAAGGTCAGGAGATCGAGACCATCCTGGCTAACATGGTGAAACCCTGTCTCTACTAAAAATACAAAAAATTAGCAGGGCGTGGTGGCGGGCACCTGTAGTCCCAGCTACTTGGGAGGCTGAGGCAGGAGAATGACATGAACCTGGGAGGCGGAGCTTGCAGTGAGCCAAAATCGTGTCATTGCACTCCAGCCTGTGTGACAGAGCAAGAGTCTGTCTCAAAAAAATAAAAAATAAAAGTAAAACTAAAAAAAAGTAAAAGAAGCAGTAAAGTTAAAATAGAGAATAAGTAGTGGAATGTGAGTATGTTGGGGAGCTGGAAGTCAAGACAAAACAGAGGGACTTAGAAATGCATCTGTTTTTTAAAGTAAATATTCATTATCCCCCAGCAATAAAGTATTATATTCCGAAAGACAAGAAGCAAAAAAACTCACAGTGGTTTAGAAGTACATTGTGAACCATGACTCCTCAAGTTCCCATAGTGTCTTCCCACCGTCTCCCCTGCAGTCTCAACAACCTGTGACAGGGCAGGGCTTCCGTGTGATCTGCCTGCCCAGCCCAGCCTGGTGAGCAGTGCCCTCTGACTGCTTCTGCCTTCAAAACACATCAGAGACTAGAATACTTAGAGTGATTCACATTAGTGCAGATGGAGAAACGATGGGACTGAGAGCTAAGGTCTGAGGTCAAGAGGCTGGCAACCCCTCCGTGGCATGTGGAAGAAAGCAGTAGTGAGAAGCAGAGCTGACTCATTCAAAACAGAGGGGAGAAAACTTAGAACTCCAGTGAAGTGGAAGTGAAGGCAAAGGAAAGGGTTGCAGACAGAGCGGGAGCTGGAAATGCAGACATGCAGCACAAATGAAACAGAAGCAGACAAGAGAAACAGGAAAGATTAGACAGTAAATAATATTCTGAATGAAAATCTTATGGAGATTTCAGATCTCAGTAAAGTCTACAACTCACTTGTCAGAGTGCTTTCTGCACCTTTGGATTGTCAATAATGGGGGTGACAACAAGATCTGAGTCGTGTAGATAAGCTCTCTCATCTGGGATTCCAGGTCCTGCTGACTCAGGTGTCCACTTGTAATCTGAAATGAGAACAAAAATTTGACTTTGTTTCTGTGACTAATATAGAGCTTTAAAACACTGAACTAATACGATGCTGAGGAAGACACCACTGTAAAATATCACCTATATCAATGTACTTCAACTGCTATTCAAGACACTTGCAGTCTCACTTGATTTTCACAAAAATCCTAAACTGTAGGTACCATAATTTCCATTTTACAGATAAAAATATAAAACTCTGAGAAAGTAACTGAATTGCTCATGTTACCATTAAAACTGGCTAGGACTACCAAAAAGATCTTTACAATTCAACGTTCTAAACTGTGATGAGGCAAACTGCTTTTTCGATTACCAGCATGGTTTTTTTTTTTTTTTTTTTTTTTTTAGGGTTGGAGTCTCCGTCTGTCACAAAGGCTGGAGGGCAGTGGTGCAACCCTGGCTCACTGCAACCTCTGCCTCCTGGGTTCAAGTGATTCTCCTGCCTCAGCCTCCCAAGTAGTGGAATTATGGGTGTGCACCACCATGCCCAGCTAATTTTTTTTTTTTTTTTTGAGACAGAGTCTTGCTCTGTCACCAGGCTAGAGTGCAATGGCGTGATCTCAGCTCACCGCAACCTCCGTCTCCTGGGTTAAAGTCATTCTCCTGCCTCAGCCTCTCCAGTAGCTGGGACAAGGTTTCACCACGTTGGCCAGGCTGGTCTCGAACTCCTGGCCTCAGGTGATCCACCTGCCTCGGCCTCCCAAAGTGCTGGGATTATAGGTGTGAGCCACTGCACCCAACCCATGGCTTTATTTTTCATTCATAGAATGCTGATCAATTTACTTCTGCTTTACAGAATATTCAATGTGAAGTTGAAACTGTAACATACAAAAATTTTCAGACTTAAATACAGACCGGTTACCTAAGTGTTAAACCTCAATTATTTATTAAGCCTCATTAGAGATGATACATAATAAAATCAGTCACCAGACATTCACCATCAGTTATTCCTTTGAGATGGTTCTTTGTGCTCTATTTAAACATAATTTGTATTCCTAGTGCTATGCCCCAGTATTTCCCATCAGAAAAAAAAGGATTTATGCTTAAGAACCTTAAAAGAAACAATGACTAGCAAACTAAATAAAATAGAAAAGTAAATCAGTGAAGTAAGGAAGAAGGAAAATAAATTATCCAAAACTAGTGAGGAAGGGTCATAGATAAAGGAACAGAGTTAGCTAAGAAAATTCCTGGAAACCCAAGGTGCCCCTTGCAACTCAGATGAAAGATATACGAAAACACACAAAGAGGCCGAGGCCGAGGCCGGGCACGGTGGCTCAAGCCTGTAATCCCAGCACTTTGGGAGGCCAAGGTGGCCAGATCATGAGGTCAGGAGATCGAGACCATCCTGGCTCACACGGTGAAACCCCGTCTCTACTAAAAAATACAAAAAATTGTTGGGGCGTGGTGGCTGGCGCCTGTAGTCCCAGCTACTCAGGAGGCTGAGGCAGGAGAATGGCATGAACCTGGGAGGCGGAGCTTGCACTGAGCCCAGATTGCACCACTGCACTCCAGCCTGGGTAACAGAGCGAGACTCCCTCTCAAAAAAATAAAAAATTAAAAAATTAAAAAACTACAAACGATAAGCAACATAGAATAGATATGTAAGGAAAGGCTTTAAAAAGGAAAATAAGATCAATATAAACTAAGAAAAAATTATTATAGAACAAAGAGATTCTAGGGAGAAGACAAAAGAGTATCAAAATCACTTCGTAAAGATACTTGTGAATATATTACATGTATAAAACAAAACAGAGGCCAGGCGCGGTGGCTGACGCCTGTAATCCCAAGCACTTTGGGAGGCTGAGGCGGGTGGATCATGAGGTCAGGAGATCAAGACCATGCTGGCTAACATGGTGAAACCGCGTCTCTACTAAAAAATCCGTCTCTACTAAAAACACAAAAGTTAGCCAGGCGTGGTGGCGGGCGCCTGTAATCTCAGCTACTCGGGAGGCTGACGCAGGAGAATCGCTTTAACCAGTGGACTGTCAAGAGAGGTAGGCTGCAGTAAGCCGAGATCGCGCCACTGCACTCCAGCCTGGGCGACAGAGTGAGTGAGACTCTGCCTCAACAAAAAGAAAAAAAGAAAGAAAACTTTTTTTTGAGAGAGAGAGAGAGAGAAGTCTCGCTCTTCTCCCCCAGGTTTGAGTGCAATGGCTCGATCTCAGCTCACTGCAACCTCCGCCTCCCGGGTTCAAACGATTCTCCTGCCTCTGCCTCCCAAATAGCTGGGATTAAGTCGCCTGCCAACACGACCGGCTAATTTTTCTATTTTTTAGTATAGACGGGTTTCACCATGTTGGCCAGGCTGGTCTCCAACTCCTGACCTCAAGTGATCAGCCCGGTTGGCCTCCCAAAATGCTGGGATTACAGGCGTGAGCCACTACGCCCGGCCAAAAAACCGAAAATCTTAAAGGCCTTTCCCCTTCCCCGCCTGGGCTCCAACAACGCGGGAGCCGCCCTGCCCCGCCCTGTCGCGGTCCCGAGAGCAGGTGGGCTGACTGAGGGCGACCATGGGTCCCAAGAGGGCTCCCGCAGCCGCGGGCTCCCACCTCGAGGCGCAGCGACAGGGGCCGAGAGGGGCCAGCAGCCCCCAAGCCAGCCCCGCGCTAGGAGTTGGAGAGACGCGCCCTCCGCCTTCTCCCACCCAAGCCTCTGCCTTGCCAGGCGGGCCAGTTGCGGGAGAAAGGGGCGGGGAACCGCGGCCTCTCTGGGGCAGGTTCCCCTTTGTCCTGGGACTCTGGGCACCCCCTTTCCGCCCTCGCCCTGCCCCGCCAGGCCGCCACCCGGCGACTCACCTTAATGTTGCGGTGGAGCGTGAGCCGCGGCTGTGGCTCCTGGTTCTCCTGGAAGATAGAGGCCAGCAGCTTCAGTCTGGCCTTGAACCCTGACATGGACATCTTCCCCTCACCTCCGGCGGGAGGGGCGCGGAAAAGGAGCCTGTCCCGAGCCGCTGTCATGGCCGCGACCACCAGGCGGGGCCCCCGGCCGAGCTCTCGCGGCTCCACCTCTCCCCGGCGCCGTGACCCTCGTGGGAGCGCGGCTGGAAAAATGGCAAGGGGCACCGAGGACTTGGCGAGAGCTATGTGGCGGCCTGCGGGGCTGCTCCCTTTATAACCGACTCCACCGACAGGAGGCGCGGCTCCCGTCAAGCGGCAGTTTAAAAGGGCAACAGCACCACTGCCCCCGCTACCGCCTGGGAAAGGGCTGCCCCTACCCCGCCCCGGTCCTTGTCGCCCCTCACCTCTTACCCCTCACCCCTCACCCCTCAACCCGGCGCGCCCCGCGCGCACCCGGCGTGCCCGCGCTACCGGCTGCCCCCTCCTCTCTTGACCCAGCACCTTTCCGCCCGACCGATCTGGTCCTTTCCTCACACTCGCGACTGGGCGGCACAACCACCAACTCTGTGTGTGTGTGTGTGTGTGTGTGTGTGTGTGTGTGTGTGTGTGTCCCTGTCCCAAGGGGGCGTGGCTCACGCCTGTAATCCCACCACTTTGGGAGGCTAAGGCGGGCGGATCAGGAGGTCAGGAGATAAGACCATCCTGGCTAACACGGTAAAACCCCGTCTCTACGAAAAAAATACAAAAAATTAGCAGGGCGTGGTGGCGGACGCCTGTAGTCCCAGCTACTTGGGAGGCTGAGGGAGGAGAATGGCGTGAAACCGGGAGGCAGAGCTTGCAGTGAGCTGAGATCGCGCCATTGCACTCCAGCCTGGGCGACAGACCAAGACTCCATATCAAAAAAAAAAAAAAAAAAAAAAAAAAAAAACCTCAAAGGATCACTAGTGGTCAGCAACTATGTGCAAATAAATAGGAAAACCTACCAAAAATGGATAAATTTCCAGACACATCTAACCTACCAAGATTGAACCATGATGAAACCCAAAACCTGAACAAACCAATAACAAATAATGGGATCAAAGTGGTAATAAAAAGTCTCCCAGCAAAGAAAGGCCTGGGACCTGATGATTCACTGCTGAATTCTAGCAAACATTTAAAGAAGAACTAATACCAACCTTACCCAAACGATTCCAAAAATAGAGAAGGAGGGAATACTTGCAAACTCATTCTACAAGGCTAGCATTACCCTGATACCAAAATCAAAGATACAGACCAAAAAAGAAAACTACAGGCCAATATCACTGATGAATATTGATGCAAAAATCCTCAATAAAATACTAGCTAACTGAATTCCACAACACATTAAAGTTGGGGTGCAGTGTCCCAGGTTCACTCAACCCTTCCCGTTTTCCTCTCTGTGTGTCTACTTTGCCGTATTCCCTGGTGGTGGCGGCGATGGCAGTGTTGGTGAATGGGCCTCCCAGGACAAGGGGAAAGTGAGTATGCCCCTTTCTTGCCCCCTGCCAGGCGTCTGCAGCCTGGCACAAGCTCTGGCCAGGTCTCCAACAGGGGACCTGGAGATGTTTTTTTCCAATTTCTGGATTGGTAACTTGAGGCAGATTCTGGGCACTAGAGTCAGAACTAAGAGGAGACTGAATCAGGGGAGTCTGGGGTCCTGAGAGGCAGAGACCTGAAACTGTCTAGAGTGTGTGGGGAGCTCGGTGCATGTTCACGCCAGTTGTTTTTCTCTGTGTCTCAATGTTCCAGGTACCCTTGGAGGTGCTGAGATCCTAGGGATTCCTGGAGCCTGGCTGCATGGCCTGGCCACCCTGATGCCACTGTGTTCTCCATGACAGGACAGCAAGGCTGAGGAGAATGGCTCCGACAGTTTCATGCACTCCATGGACCCACAGCTGGAGCAGCAAATGGAAACCACCCAGAACCTTGTGGACTCCTACATAGCCGTTGTCAACAAGACCGTGTGGGACCTCATGGTTGGTGTCATGCCCAAGACCATCATGCACGTCATGATCAACAACGTGCATGCACCGCCTCATAGGGGCAGGGGGCTCCTGTGGCACTGGGGATGCAGGTGGCCATATTGGCCTGGGGGAGATGCTGACCAGCCCTATGGGACCAGGTCCAGGGAGGGAGGCACAGTCCAGACCACAGCTGTCTCATAGAAATGTAACGTGGGACTGGGGACAGTGGCCCATGTCTGTAATCCCAGCACTTTGGGAGGCCAAGGCAAGAGGATAGCTTGAACCCAGGAGTTCGAGACCAGCTTGGGCAACATAGTGAGACCTGGTCTCTACACTAAAATTTTAAAAATAGCTGGGCTTGGTGGTGGCACGTACCTATAGTCCTAGCTACTCGACAGGCTGACATTGGAGGATCACTTTGAGCCCAGGAAGTTGAGGCTACAGTGAGTGGTGATCTCGCCCGCTGTCCTCCAGCCTAGCGACAGAGCAAGATCCTATCTCCAAAAAACATTTTTAAGAAACTGAGTAGACCGGTGTCCTGGTGGCATGATAGGTCCTGGGTCCCCTCCCAGATGTGTGACCTTGGACAGGTGACTTTTCCTTTGGACCTCAGTGTCCCTATCTGAGTGAGAAAAGGGCGGTGGGGAGGCAGATCTTTGAGTCTAAGCGGTGTAGAAGCCGCATCTGAAAAGCCACACTCAGGGCTCCAAGTCCAGCACACAGTCCCAGCAGGGCCCGGCAGGAGGCCAGGGCAGCAAAGGCATCAGGTCCCAACCTCCTTACCTCTTTGCCCACTCTCAGACCAAGGAGTTCATCTTCTCAGAGCTGCTGTCCAACCTGTACTCACGTGGGGACCAGAAAACGCTGATGGAAGAGTCGGCAGAGAAGGCACAGTGGCGCGACGAGATGCTGCGCATGTACCACGTGCTGAAGGAGGCACTCGGCATCATCGGTGACATCAACACGACCACCATCAGCACGCACATGGGGGCCCGTGGACAACTCCTGCCTGCAGGTGCAGAGCGTCCTTGCCGGATGCAGGTACCAAGGCTGGCTCCCACGGCCCCAAAGCCCCCCAGCCCCCATGGCTGAGCCTGGGGACTCTTGGAACAGGCTCCGTGCCCAAGCTGGTAGACATGGGTGCTCCCTGGAGCCGTCACAGAGCTCATGGTTTATGGTGTAAGGGCTGAGAGCTTAGAGGGGGTTGTGTGTGGGGCTGTACTCTGAGGCGGCCAGAGTCCTAGGATAGTCCTCCTGGGCACACCGCACCTGTTGGGCGGTCTGAGTCATGCTGCCAGGGCAGGGCATCCAGCTTCCAGCCTGGGAGTGCTGAGAGCCAAATCCACTGCAGAGGAGGGGTGATAGTCAGAGTCCCACCTCCTCTATCTGTTGGCAATGCAGTGGTGAGATAGGATAAAACCTTGAGAGTCCCATACACACGGTCAACCCACAACACACCTCATAGGCCAGGCAGGAAACACAGGCCCCTTCCCTCCCTCCCAGGTACCATCATAGCTGCTAGCGTGTGACTGAAGGCAGGGTCCCTGGCCCCCGCTGAAGCACTATTGCCGGCCAGCAGGCTCACGCACCTTGGAGTGTTGCTCCTAGAGGTCACCTCTGCTATTCAGCCAAGGGGACCACAGTGCCTGCTGGCCCAGCTGACCTCTGCCCCACAAGCCCACCCACCTCCCCTGCCATGGACTCTCCCTCTTCTGCTTTTCCCAGCAGGAAGGGCCCAGCGTCACCTATCCGACCTGCAACCCCCAACAAGCTGAGGCTCCTGTCTTAGACTTATAAGTCTATAGCCAGTGGCATCCAGCTGCATGCCCTCTTTTCCTCCCCCAGGGACCCTTCAAGGGTTCCTGGGCTTTCTGACCCCCCAGAGGGGGCTCCGGCGATCACTCCACCCATCCATCCCTTTTAGCTTCATCATCCTGGTTCAAGCAGTGTTCCTTCTCTATCAGGCCTGGTGGCTGTGGTGTTGGGCTCCCCAAGGCGAGAGGTGGCCCTGGACAAGTGAGTTGGAAGACAGGGTGACCAGAGAAGAGGGAAGCCCAGTGGGGCTGAGCATCAGTCTGAACAGTGGGTGCACTGGGTGCCGTGGAAGAGGCCAGCACGTGTGGGGTGGGGAGGGCTGCCACAGCCCCCAGGCACTACCTGTGAAACTCCGGCTCCTCCCTCTGTCTTCCTCCCCTTTCCCTTCCAGCCCCACTTTTCCAGGAACCTTGCCACACCGGCACATGCGCCCTTTACTCCTTGGCCCTCGCACAGCTGCTGTGGCACACCTGTGCTCTGCACTTGCCTCACCAGCTCTCTGCTCGCTTTTCTTTCTTTTTTTTTTTTTATTATTATTATACTTTAAGTTTTAGGGTACATGTGCACAATGTGCAGGTTAGTTACATAGGTATACATGTGCCATGCTGGTGCGCTGCACCCACTAAATCGTCATCTAGCATTGGGTATATCTCCCAATGCTATCCCTCCCCCCTCCCCCCACCCCACAACAGTCCCCAGAGTGTGATGTTCCCCTTCCTGTGTCCATGTGTTCTCATTGTTCAATTCCCACCTATGAGTGAGAATATGCGGTGTTTGGTTTTTTGTTCTTGTGATAGTTTACTGAGAATGATGATTTCCAGTTTCATCCATGTCCCTACAAAGGACATGAACTCATCATTTTCTATGGCTGCATAGTATTCCATGGTGTATATGTGCCACATTTTCTTAATCCAGTCTATCATTGTTGGACATTTGGGTTGGTTCCAAGTCTTTGCTATTGTGAATAATGCCGCAATAAACATACATGTGCATGTGTCTTTATAGCAGCATGATTTATAGTCCTTTGGGTATATACCCAGTAATGGGATGGCTGGGTCAAATGGTATTTCTAGTTCTAGATCCCTGAGGAATCGCCACACTGACTTCCACAATGGTTGAACTAGTTTACAGTCCCACCAGCAGTGTGAAAGTGTTCCTATTTCTCCACATCCTCTCCAGCACCTGTTGTTTCCTGACTTTTTAATGATTGCCATTCTAACTGGTGTGAGATGATATGCTCGCTTTTCTCTCTCCTGTCTTCTCTCTGCTTTCTCTCCAACTGCCAGCCAATCGGGTCAGGCAAGTCCATCCCATCCTGAGAGCCCCAGGCCCCCCTTTGACCTCTAAACAGATTCCTCCTCTTCTCAGAGACTTCCCTTTCCAAGACTGCCTGGGCGGCTGTTCTGTGACTTGGCAGTGGCTCCCCCAGCCCCAAAGCCAGCTCCCTTCATCTGAGACTTAGTCTATTGTTGCGGTGAGCTGACACATCCAGGTGTGACCGTTGCTGAAAACTTGTGCCCCCCTCTGTGGTACGCCCCTGCCCTGTTCTAGAAATATCTACAAATACCCATATACATATATATACACACACACACACACACACATACACCTACATGTGGCCGACCGCCTCGCCTCTAGCACTGGGAATCAGTCACCGTGCTGTCCTTTTGGAGTCTTGTGGCCAAACAAGAGAAAGCTATCCCATGACATTGCCCCTCCAAAGTGTGCCACCTTCAGTGAGCCTCCCTGTCACGTCCGGCCTATGGAGAGACACACCCCACCATCCCTTCCGCCCCCCCCCCCCACCAAGCATGGGAGTGCTGTGCAGGTAGCTGTGTGGCCTGACAGTCTCTACCAGTCCTGCTGTCCCTTGGCTGAGAATCAAACCCATTTCTGGATGACGGGGAAGTGTGTCCTCTGCTGGCTGTGTTCTCTGTGGAGCTCAGGGGAGGGGAAAGGCCAAGCCATTTCTAGGGTGCTGTTGGGAGCAGTGAAAAAGCCATGCCCTTTCCAAGGGACGCTTTTCCTGGAAAGCCCCTGAAACTTAGCTGGCTCTTGTCCTGTGAAGCCGGCTCTGGCCACCAGGGGGCAGGGCCATGAACTCAGCCCGGAGGGAGCCTGCAGGGCAGCCGGCACTCTGGAGTCACAGACAGAACAGGCCACCAGGTGCAGACAGGGGAGGGAGACAAGGGGATAGAACGGAAGACGTCGGGGCTGGGTGGAAGTCAGTGCCCTTAGGTGCTGGTACCTGTCTTCCTGGCCACCACTAGATCAGGCTTCTGAGCCTGTTGGCTGTCAGGGCCAGACTGCGCCCCATAGACTACATGGCAGTCCCCTTGGAATCCCCCAGGCGCCACCAGGCAGCACACAGGTAACACGCCTGGAAGGTCCCCAACAGCCTAGCTGGACATGCTCAAGACACTCTGGGACTCCTTGTTTGGTGGCACAAACTCCAGGACCCAGTGAGGGAAACGGAAACACACCAGGCCGAGCAGTATGGCTAAATCCGTTTATTCCAAAATAAAAAGCAAAATAAACAGGAGTCGCATCACCAGGGAGCCACGACCCCATCCCCGCCTACTTCCTCTGTCCTATGCTAGCAATAAATAAGTTTCCCAGCCACAAATAATTATTACAACCTCCTCCCCATGTGCCAGCTCCAACCTCAGCTAGGTATGACACAAGGGCGGCCCTACCCTCTGGAATATACAAAACCTTACACAGACACGATGTGTACACCAGGGAACGGGGGCCACCCCAGCAGCCGGTGCCCTCGCCTGGTCCACAGTTAGCCCCACTGTCCTGCCTCTCTGAATAAGAAGGTGGGAGCCCTCCTGAGGGAAAAGTTGCTATGGTGAGAGTAAGGGGGCATCAGGCCTCCTCCAAACAAACCAACTCCACCAGCCTCTGGCTCTTAAATAACAATCATCATCATCCAGAAATTTAGGGACTCAGCCCTGGTCAAGGTGGCAAAGGGTCTGTTTGTCTTTCCCCATTAGACAGAGGTCTTCTCCTGCTACCCTAATTGTAAAGGGGTGCCTGGGAAGGGGTGGTAGGGACATGGTGGCGGTGGAGACTCCAGCCCCACTTCTCCAGGCTTTGCTGACAGGGGCCTGCTTTTAATTTTTATTTTTATTCCATGACTTTTTAAAAAAAATCCCATAACTTCTTTTTCATAACTTTTTGGAACTTTTCATAATACTGTTTTCTACTTTTTTCCCACAAGTGTTTTTGCCACAACGTTTTTACATTTTTTATCCCATAATTTTTCACCCCATAACTTTTTCTAACCCCATAACCTTTTACATCTTGTGTTCGAGAAACACTTGCATAGTTATATTACAACTTTGTAAAAATGAAACACATTATCTCATGCCAAGCATGCCCAGCATTTGCACAGTATCAGTACCTTTAATACTATAGTTTTCAAGAAACGCAAAATAACATTTTAAGGCAAAAACAACACATTGAAACAACTTAATAATTTATTACATTACAGTGGCATCACACCAGCAGTCAATAAGGCCACTCTAGGGAAAAATCTTTCAGTATTTCCATGACACATTCTGTTTACAATAATTCATAAACTGGTAAAATTCATTCTAAGAAAACTTGGCAAATAAAACTTTGGACTGGAATTGGCATTTCTTTCTCTGCTTTTCGTTCCCACCATTTCTTTCTTTTATACTACAGTATTCATATTTTAAAATGTTTTCAATTATTTCAGAACATTAAGATAGCAGTTACATTTTTTAATAGTTATATTATTTTAAAATGACTCTTTAAGATAAAGTTTTAGAGAAACTATATTATGGATAGGGCTGATTTACATTTTCAAATTTTCTAAAATCAGCTTTGGTTTTAGAGCTGATTTTTTTTTTCATTTCTGGAAAATTATCAGGTTGAATCGAATATTTTTAAAATGAGTATTATATATTGCCATCTTTAAATAGGTGTTTTGATTCTTCCTACAGAAATTAAAATGTATTCAGTGGAACTCACATTTTAAAATTTATGTTTCTGATGAACTCTAACATTCCAATGTTGCCTTCTAAGCAAACTGAAAGCTGCCTTATACTGAATGAGGAAGAGCACAAATACTCGGCTGAATGAGGTATCGCAAAAGACTGCATGCACTTTGGAGAAAGACTGAAGTTATTGTCATACAATTTCCATTCTTTTTAGCGTTTTCTTAAATATATGACAAATGCCTACACAAAGAGTGGTATTTCAGTCAATATAGTAAATTCATTTTCCAGACTGACCTTCAGCTTAAATATGCCAGTGTGTGATTTAATCCATAGGCACCTCATGAACACATTATTGTCAGATTGGTTACAGATGCTAAACGCTATCCGAAGGTCATTCCTAGTCACTGATATTTATCAGGGTAAAAGTGAAGTGATTTCAACGATAAAAGTACCTTTGAAATAATTTATCAATGTATTAGATAAACCCAGTTTCAGAATGATAAAAGAAAAAACGTTAGACCAAATAATGTGGCTGATTAACAGTGGTCCGATTTCTAGCCCGAGGGTTTAAAATGCTCTTAAAGTAACTGTCTTTAAACTGAACTCAAAGAATGCAAAAGCGGCAAGTTCAGAAAATAAAAGGCGAGAACGGGACTTTAAGTGCATTTTAAACCCACGGGCTAGAAATCGTACCACTGTTAATTAGCCGCATTATTTGGTCTAACATTTTTTCTTTACCATTCTGAAACTGGGTTTATCTAATACATTGATACATTCATAAAATTTGGAAGAGTCAGTTGAAGTCACAAGGACCGAATATTTGCACCCTTTCAGTGAATGCCAGCAAATCTGTTATTCCATCGGTAAAATCGTATTGTTGCTCTTCTGTTAATGTCATATTTATAGAAGTATCATGAGGATGCCAAATGCTAAAAATGGAGATGATCTAGTAACTAGAAATCCCCACCACAGGGAGCACACACACCTATCTCCCTGCATCCTAACAATGTGATGTGTTTTGGAACACAGACATTAGAACTTCATGAAGTTTTAACTGTTGAGTCTTTCCCAAGCATCATCAAGTTACGATTTAGGCAATATATAACTGAAATGCATTCATTCATCATGCATAGGCACAATCACATAAATATTGCACAAAATATGTCCCTAACAGAAACCCAGAGGTACAAAAACATATTTCACTTTGTAAAGAAGTCTGTGAGAAAATATAACTCTGTGATTGTATAGACACGTTTCCTGATAATATAATACATTGACATTCATGAACAGTAGATTGCACTGCAGTTTGTACACATTTTAAGTTTCATAAACTTCTCCTTGATTTTCAAAGATAGTATAATACCGTCTACTAAAACTCCTTTTTGTTTCAACTAAGTATCTCACATATATTAGTTTATAATAATGTTTCTATTATTTTTTAAAGTGTTTTCCATTCAAAGAAAAAGAAGTAAATTCCTATGTCAGAGTAACCAAGGTGGTTGAAGAATAGGTATTAGCCAAAGAGGTCTAGATGGTAAAATCAATCTTCAAGCCTCAAAGAATCTCCGTGAACAGAGAGGAATGCCAGGTGTCACACAGCTTTCCTTCACTCTAATTCATTCTTGACTAGAGCCTGTATGCCTGTTCCAGGGACATTTGAGCTCGTAAAGGATTTCTTATGATCTTCACTAAATACATCAAGAGGAATGCCAACCAGTGCCCTTTTGTGTACTGGGGCATGTAGTCATGTGATTAAAACAGGTAACATGAACTCTGACTTTAAAATGTATTGTAGATACAAATGCTCTAAGCTAGGAAAGGTTTTCCACATCCACAGTCAATGATGGGAACCTTTCATTCCTCAGAAATAAGCCCTTTTTAGGTCATCGAAAAAGAGTGCAACTGCTGCAGCTCATGATGCAATATCTTCATGAGCCCAGAGCACATACAAATCCTAAGGGCACCACCATAATACACCGCTAATTCCTGGCACCGGAACAGATGAAACACACTCTATCCTGCACATACCTGCCAGAGGAGGCCACTTTCCTCTTCTGTGAGATTTAAAAAGCTCCCCCAAAAGGTTTCACTCCCATCACCAACACACAGAAAATGGAGGAAAGGCTGTTTCCAGTTCTTGGCCTTTAAACAACTCTAAATGTCAGTACTCATAGTGGCATATTACAAAGTAATAAACAGTGCACACTTGGGGGCAAACTACATATTGAGCTAACGAAGAGCTCACTGTGATTAAGATTAGATCAAACAACAGCAGAACATAGGCAAATTTTGTCTGAATGCTGTAGTGAATATACATGCTGCAATAACATTAAAAAAGCATGGCAGCCTATTCCAAACCAGCGAGAACAGTTTTGGGCAAAGGGTGGGTCTTTGTGTGTTTGAACTCCCACCACGAAAGGGCAAACTCGATATGCATGCTAATGACCTACAATTATGAAATTAAAAAAGAAAAATGCTAAAGGATGCCAGAGTGAACATCAGTGAGAGCCACAGAGACCCACTCTCTTTTAACTTTTTACGAATAAACTTAAACTATAAATTAGAAACACAAATAATCATGAGTGACTCTAACATTCAAAGGAAGTAAATGAATTGTGTAGGAGATTAACCCCATAACTTGGTTTCCTATTTAAAAATTTCTTGAGCAGCTTTTTGAGGATGGTGATGTTTATCTCCTTCTTCTTGGCAGCCAAGCCCAGCAAAAGAACGGCACACAGCAGTTGCTGCCCAAGCCTGGGTGCTCCTGGTGGTCCTGCACGATCGGCTGTGCAGTAGGCTTGTCAAGGAGAGGATCCTCCCTGGCCTCTCCTTGGGCAGAGGAGGTGAGGCTCACCTCACAAAGATCTTTGGAGAGAGGGAGGCAGGGATCTCAGCACAGTGGGAGCCCCCCTCTTCCTGCCTGCCCACCCCGCCTGAGGGCTCTACTCACCACCATGCTTGTCTGCAGCCCCAAGCTCCTGGGGGGCTGGGGCTCCTGGACTGGGCTCATCAGCAGGGTTCTGGGCAGCGGCCAGGAATTTTCTGTGCCCATTGTTGTAGTTGCTGGAAGCCGCAATACCATCTGCTGCATCTCCAGCAGCTTCACCTGGAGGGAGGGGTGCTCAGCTGCCATGCCGCTGCCTGCACCCACCCTCACCCCCACCCCCACCCCCACCCCCACAGAGATGTTGCACACCCTACCTTCATCTCCTCCCTGAGCTCCAGCCTGATGGTGTCCTCCTCCCAGTGCCGCATCTTTGGCACGGCCCCCTGGTTCTGATAAAAGGTGATGGATTTTCCTGCGGGAGGACAGGGCTCAGACGCTGGGGCCCCTTCGACGGCCCTGCAGCTCCCCCTGCCGTGCCCTGGCCTCCCACTCACTGATGGCATCTCTCTCGCCAGTGGTGGATGAAGCAAAGTTCTTTTTTCTTCACCAGCCCACTCAGGTCTGCCTTCTCCTCCAGGTGGTCCATAAAGCTGCCCTGGAGCCAAAATATTGCAGTCACATCTCGGCAGCGACCTGCCCTCAGGTGGCATTTTCAAGTCATGGAGAAGGCGGAGGTGAGTCCTGGCATGGGCCAGCTTCTCCATGACCTCCTGCAGGGCCCAGTGGCTCTCCCCACTCACAGACTTGCCCCCAGGCCCTGGGGCTCCAGGGCCTCTGGCTGCCTCTGGCTCCTTCTGGGCCAAGGCCACCAGGTGAGCCAGGCGCTGGCAGCACACCCTCTGCTCTTTCACCTGCTCTTGTAACTGTGCCTGCTTCTCCTGGGCACTAGCTCCAGCGGACTTGAGAAATGCCACCTGAGGGCAAGATGTGAGCATTCTTCTAGGGGCATACACAGAAGAAATGGGGCAGAGAGGTGGAGCGCAGCCCCTTCCCTTGGGGCCTCAGAGTGCACCTGTTGGTCACAGGTGAAATGGTGTCTGACCACTGGCTCTCGGAAGGGGTGAGGGTCCAGAGAAATCAGAAGGCAGGGAAACGAAGAGCATTAAGGGGTCTTGGAGGGACCACAGAGAAAGGTGGCAAAATGGGTGCAGGGGGAGTCAGGCTCACCATGGCCTCCCTGTTCTCCAGGTCCTCTGGGACACTCGGCACGGGCTGAGGTGCCTCCTCCCCGTCACTGTCCAGATGTTCTCCTCCGTGCCCTGTGGGGGGTGGCCAGAGGGGTCTTCAGACAACCCAACAAGGGAGGTACTGTGGGCCCACCTCTACCTCCGCCCTCACTGTGTAACCCTGAGCCAGCCCCTCCCCAGAGAAGAATGAGCTGTTGTTCTTTATTTTTACTTTTAAGAATCAAGATCTTGCTATTCCGCCCAGGCACACTCCCACTACTGGTCGATGTGGGAGTTCTGACCTGCTCCCTTTCTGACCTTGGCCAGTTCAGCCATCCTTAGGCAACTTGGTGACCCCCCGCTCACAGGAGGTCACCACACTGATGCCGAACTTAGTGCAGGCACCCGGTCGGCATAATGACCAGCTGTTCTAAAGGTCTCTTCCAACTCCTCAATCCTATGCTGCTAGCAGTCCCCCCTTCCTCCTGGGGCTCTCTCCTCTTCCTCTGAGCGGTCTCCCGTACCTTCCCCAGGGAGAGCCATGAGGCTCAGCTGGGCTGTTAGCTGCTGGTTCTGCTGGCTGGCAGCTTCCAGGCGCTCCTAAGGGGCCAGGAAAGAGTGAGAAGGGATGGAGTTTACCAGGTCGTCCCCCTCACAGCCCCATCCTCGGCAGCTCCCTCCCATGGGTCTCCTGCAACTTTTGGCAGGCCATCTCGGCCACTGCTTTGCCCCAAGCTTCCTGCTGCTGCAGCTGGTTCATTAGCTGGGTCTGTTGCAGTCACTGCCTGTACAGCGCCTCCTTCTCACAGGTCAGCTGCTGATAGGCGGCCACCTGCTGCTGATAGGTGGCCACGGACTGCTGCAGGTGACCCAGGTAATGGTCTGGCTGCTGCTGCAGACTCTGAGCCTCTTGGCTCTTCAGCTCCACCTGCAGGAAGACCCTGGGTGTGAGGGCACGTGGTGGCTGGTTTCCAGATTCTGGGCCCATTAATACGGTAGCGGTAGCGAGGGCACTGTGGGGCTCTGTCAGCTACCCAGGCCCCTGTCCCCTTACTCCAGGCCTAAGTGACTGCCTCCCTTTCCTAGAACCCCATGCCTCCTTCCCCAGCCTCAAATCTCATACCCTCTTCTCATTTAATCCTCAGCACCTCTGTAAGGAAAATGCTAACTTCCCTTTGAAGTTAAAGAAACAGAGACTTAGAGATGCAAAGTACTTGAATGGTGACCAGTGGAACCGAGGCTGGAATCCAGTTTTAATCTAAGGAGTCTTTTTGTTTTGTTTTCAGACAAGAGTGTCACTCTGTGGCCCAGGCTGGAGTGCAGTGGTGCAACCTCAGCTCACTGCAACCTCCACCTCCTGGGTTGAAGCAATTCTCATGCCTCAGCCTCCCGAGTAGGTGGAATTACAGGCATGCGCCACAATGCCCTGCTAATATTTTTTTTTTTTTTTTTTTAATTTTAGCAGAGATGAGGTTTTACCACATTGGCCAGGCTGATCTCAAACTCCCGACCTCAAGCGATTCTCCTGCCTCAGCCTCCCAAAGTGCTGGGATTATAGGCATGAGCCACTGCACCTGGTATAAGGAGCCTGTTATAGCACTGTCTCTTCCCCTGTGATTGGGGGCTCCATGCCTCTAGCTGGGATGATGATGTCCAGACCTGAGAGGAGCCCAGGGCTACCCACCTTTAAAAGTCAGAGGCAGGAAGCAAGAAACAGTCACAGGACTGCCCTGGGGGGTGCTGTGGTCACCAGCCCCCAGGCTGGAAGCTGCCTCTGGCCTGGCACCTCCCCTCCCAAGAGGCTGCTGCCCGCCTCCCAGCCCTTCTTGGATGGGGTGGAGGTTTCCGTCTCCTTCACCTCACCAAGCTTCTCCTGTAGCTCCTTTACTTGCTGCTCCAACTGCAGTGCGCTCTTGTTCTCATTGTTCTGGACAGCGAGAAGCAATCGGCAGCCACCCACTGCAGCTGGAGACCCCAGAACTTGGTGTCTGCCTCCCATGGCACTGGGAAGGCTGGAGGCAGGTTAGAAAAATCACCCCCTCTCCCACAGCCACCTGGCTCACAGGTGCCTTTAGAAGTAACCTTTCACGTGAGGGCTACACTGCCCCATTTTAGAGGTGGGGAAACAAAGGCCCGGAGGGCTAGGGAGGAGGGCAGGCTCCCCAGTTGGGGCAACGCACCGGCTCCTCAAAGACGCTCTGTGGCTTGGCCAGCTGCTGAAGCTTCTCATGCTGCTCCTGAAGCCTCTCCTCCTGCTTCCGAAGCCTCTCTTCCTGCTCCCGAATCCTCTCTTCTTGTCGCCGGTTCAGGAGACTTATGTGCTGATTGTTTTTGACCTGGGCCTGGAGCTCTCCTGCCACTCTCTCTAGTTCCTTCCTCAGGTGCTGCAGCTCCACCTCAGAGGGCACTGCTGGGGGCTCCGGGGGCAAGGGTTCAGCTGAGAAAGGAAGCAGATAATAAGGGCCTCTGGATTCTCGAAAAAGAAAAACCCCCCTCTTGGCGCACAGCTCCTCTCAGGCTCCTCAAACTTGGCCTCACTGCTAATGATTCCTCGCACCCAGATGGTAGCCAGTCTTCCAAAGCACTTTCAGAGAAAGAGCACTGCGGTTGGCTGACAACGGGCCCTCTTTGCTGATGGGGACACTGACACACTGAGACTCATTGAGATGACAAGACTCACCGTCTCCTGGCACAGATCTCTTTCCCTCTGCCTCAAAGCCCTTCCATCCACCCACCTCCCTGGGGCATTCTAAGCCACCCTCACAGCCCTCTGATGCCAGTCCTGCTCCCAGGTCATGCCAGCCCCATCTTACCCATCTGGTTTTTAAGTTCGGACAAGCTCCTCTCCAGCTCCTCTACCCGATGAGTATAATGCTCCTTCTCTGTCTTCAGTGTGTAAACCTGCCCAAAGCACAGGGGGAAAGGGCCCTGGAGAGAGGGGCTGGTGGCTGGACAGGCTGCCCTCTCCCTCTCTGCCCCCACCTCCACAAAGCCCAGACCCATGACCACCTCTGGCTCTACTATTCCCATTTTACAGATGCCCAGAAAGATCCAGGGACCTATCTAATGTGGGGGGGCTGAAGGGTCAGATCTCACCTCCTGCGACATTTTTCTCATCCTCTGCTGCCACAGGGCCCTCTCTCCTTTTATACGATCAGCATACTCATCTTTTTCTAATTGGACTTGTTCAAATGACTTCTTCAACTGCAAGAATGGGCACAGAAGTTAGGAAGGGCTGTCACTGGTCCTCACCTGCTCCTGGCCACCTGGGGTCATCGTCCTTCCACATCCCTCCCTCGGAAAACCTCACCTGTGTCAGCTGCACTTTCAGTAGTGCCTGCTCCCGCACGGACTGCTCTAACCACCACTCCGTACGTGCTTTGCTGCGGCTGGACAACTGGATGGTGAAGAGTGAGAAGTTTCAATCTGGAGAGCCTGGGCATTTCCACACAGTGCCCCTTAAAGGGGCTAGGGCTAGGCCCAGTATACAACTCGGTCAGTAAAGATCAAGGCATTTCCCAGCCCGTGGTCTGGTTTTTAAAAGAACACAGTAAAGTTGGAACGGACAGGGAATGAGATTGAATTTATAGCTGGCTAACAGAGGCCCAGAGAGATCAGATAATATTGCTATTGTTATTACTGTTATTATTACCACTGTTTGAACCTTTGTGGAATGCTCCACCAGGTACCGTGCTAACAATCCCATTTAATCCTCGCAACCACCATAGGAGACAGTTACTATGATTCCCTCTATTGTGGAGATGAAAAAACATGGAGTATTTGAGGTTAAGTGCTTGCCTAAGTTCACTTAGGCAGAGCTGGGATATAAACACCCAGGTCTATCCAATTCTCTAAGCCCATTTTTCTTGCTGGGGATGGGGGCACAGATAGGAAGGGGAAAATTAATCTTTTGTTCACTTTTTGAAAGGATGATACATTCACATAGTCCAAAACTCAGAAGGTACAGAAGGGAAGTATCTCCCAGCCATCTTGTTGCTCTCTCCTGAATTTTTTATGAACGCTTGCAGACATGTTTTATGTATATTATCATAGTATGTACACACACACACACCCACACACATGCACGCGTTTCCTCTTTCTACAGAAATGGTAACATACTAAAGGTACTCTTCTGTACCTTCACAGTACAAGTACCCAATACCCCACCTAGGACTTGCCCAAGACCACAGCCAGGTAAGGGCGGGGCAGGCACTTGGCCTCCAAGCTCTGCGTCCAGTGCTCACTCCGCACAGTGCCCCCCAACTCACCCACAGCAGCTGACTCGGCCCCAGGCTGCCACTAAAAACCATACAAAAAAGTAGCAAGAAATGGCCATGCTGCCTTCTGGGCAGGACATGCCATCCTGCAGAAGGGACCTTTAGGCTCACTCCTCCATCTGCAAAACCAGGCTCCCAGGGGATGGGGCAGGTGGCTGGACTCACCTGGTTTGCCGCCTTCTTCTCTGTGGCGATGACAGCAGAGAGAATCCTCTCTAACTCTCCTTCACACTGCATTGAATGTCGCAGGCGGACAGCCAGGTCCTTGGACTCTTCTGTAATGAGAGAGTTGAGATGGGGCCCAAAGGACTCCCCCTGAAGACCTGTCAAAGTGCCAGGTTGAAGGATGACAGGGTGCCCAGATTCCCACCTTCAAAGTATCTGAGAGAACGTTCCATGTGGTACAGGTCTGTATTTAGTTCTTCCTTCTGTATGATCGATGTCTGGATTTGACCCTTTGGGAGAAAAGCCAAGCAAGTGCTGAAAGAGAAGGAAAGAAACCTTCTCCGGAGGACAGGAGGAAACCGCACACCCTCCACTCACCTGTAGCTCCCTTTCGGCTTGCTGTCTGTCGTTGTTTGCTTTCTTTTCCTATAGGAAGAGGAAGACAGAGCTCATACCAGGGGGAGGCAGAGATGGCACAGCAAGAGACATGCCCCCAGAATGCCACCAATGCCCCAGGACAGGCCCACCCATGGGACCAGGTTATCAGGGGCCCTGTGGGGATGGGGTGGAATCTGAGGGGTGAGGCTTCTTCCCCAGGCTGGGAGTGGGTGAGACGAGACTGGGGCCTCTATGTCTGAGTGCCCCCCAAACCCAGCAGTCATGTCGCGAGGAAACGAAATCACGTTACTTCTTCCAGCTGATGTTCCACTTGCTTCTTCTGTTGTTTCTGTGGGGAGAGTCAAATAAGGTGATGGAGGGTGGCCCCCTCAACTCTATTCCCCAGACCAGGAAGCGGTAGGCAGGGGCCAGGAATGGATTTTAAAGGCAAAGTTCTCAGACATAATGGGAACACAAACTGGTAAACTCTTCTCAAGCTCCCAAGGACAGAGGATTTGGGTCTTTGTTGGCTTTTGCCCACAGCCACAGAACTCAAAGTCTGAATCTGGAATCTCTTGAGAGGACAGCAACATAAACCTCTAGAGATGGAGTTTCAGAAAGGCCCCTCCTTCTGGCAGCTTGTGATTTAGAAAAGTGGGTTCATTCAATAAACACTTACTGAGCACGTATGGACCAGGTACGGTTCTTCACAGCAGATATAGGATGGAAAAGGACAGACAGGAGCCCTTAGCCCTGAGGTTTCCATTCTCGGGGGCCTTTAAATCTCAGAC
Organism: Gorilla gorilla gorilla; assembly: GCF_029281585.2. Classification (NCBI taxonomy): domain Eukaryota; kingdom Metazoa; phylum Chordata; class Mammalia; order Primates; family Hominidae; genus Gorilla; species Gorilla gorilla. Next base: position 33,042,994 of record NC_073240.2, read on the forward strand.
TCGGGAGCTAACAGAGACCTTTGATACTCACTACCTCCTCTGGAAACACGAGCCCAAAAAGGAGAGGTGGCTTGTCCAGAATCAAAGAGCAAATTAGGGACTGAGTCATGGCAGAAATACGGGGCCCTTGACAACCAGTCAGGCTAGCACTTCCCCAGGAGGCAACAACCCCAGGGCGTGTGTAGCAAGGACTCGAGCAGGGGTGTCTGGAGAGGAGAGAGTCGGCAAAGAGGGCAGCAAAAGAAGAGCCATGCTGCATGCTCTGGGGTCCCTCCAGGTGAGGCCTGGGCACCCAAGCTCCCTATTTGTCCCGGGCACCAGGGACCCCCAGCCCCTTTCTTCAGGGCCCCAAGGGGAAACTGGAGCCCAGGATTGGCAGCGTGGAATCAGGGGACCCCACCGGACTCTTACCAAAGATTTGATGGTTTTCTTCAGCCGACTGATTTTGACGGACGTTGAATCCAGGACTACTGCTCGTTCTTGGCACGGGCTCTGAGGTGCATGCAGAGAGGAGGAGGTGGAGCAGGAGTGGGGGGAGAGGTAGAGAGAACGATCGTTAGGGCTGGGGTGTGTGGGCTGTCTCAGCTGGCAGAGGGGCACCCAGTCCCACCTGGAGGAGGAGGTTGGAGGGTTGACCCGAAGGGTCACTGCACCTCCACCCAGAGCCTCTTACCTCCAGATCTTTCAGGGTAGCAGATGATGTAGGGCCTTCCCTGTGGAAACCTGTCGCTGACTACAAGAGATGAGAGTGCACATGGAGATGTTCTGTCCCCCACAGTGTCTGAGCCCTCTGACTTCCTTTCTTCCCCATCAACTGGCAACATTTTCTTTTCTGCCTATCTTGGACCTTTTGTCCCATAACTCCTTTGTGCCAACTTCTCTCATGGTTCTTATCTCCCCACCATCCCATCCTGGGGCCCCTTCAGTGACTCCTGATGGCAAGTGGCTGTTCCCATTGTCCTGGTTTCCCCTTGAGACTGGGGATGAGGAAAATCAAACCATATCCTGGGTGTCCTGAGTGTTTACAGCAGGCCATGTACTAGGGATTAACATAAAAACAACAATAACAAATCTCATTTAAACTTCACAAATGGAAGTGAAACAATACCACCTCTATTATACAGATGTGAAAACAGAGGCCCAATGAGGTCAAGCAACTTGCCCTAAATCATATCCCTAGCAGAGCAGATGGAGAGGCAGGATTCAAACCCAGAATTCCTTTTTTTTTTTGGAGACAGAGTCTTGCTCTGTCACCAGGCTGGAGTGCGGTGGCATGATCTTGGCCACTGCAAGCTCCACCTCCCAGGTTCACACCATTCTCTTGCCTCAGCCTTCTGAGTAGCTGGGACTACAGGCACACGCCACCACGCGTGGCTAATGTTTTTGTATTTTTAGTAGAGACAGGGTTTCACCGTGTTAACCAGGATGGTCTCGATCTCCTGACCTCATGATCCGCCTGTCTTGGCCTCCCAATGTGCTAGGATTACAGGCGTGGGCCACCACACCCGGCTAAAGCCAGAATTCTTAACCAGTACCCAGCAGTCCATCCACAATCTTAAGAATTACCCTCTATTGCCCCTTGGGCCCCCTGTCCCCAGAAGCCTGGTCAGCCAAGACTCACATCCCCAGGTGGCTGGCAACCACCAGAAGTGGCTGTCTCAGGGATACTGCCATTTGTTTTTCGGTTCCTGTTCGTTCCTGCTGGAACTCTAGGGCTGTTTTTCTGCCAGTATTCTTTTAACTGTTGGAAAGAAGAGCAGTAATATTCATGAGAACCGTCAGCCCCTACAGCCACATCCTCCTTTACAGTTTTTACAAAATACACTTACACATCATCTGATTTAATGACACCAACAACTGTACAAGGTGTTGTCACACTCATTTAGCGACTGAGAAGGATTGCTATCATGGCTAGAAAAAAAAAAAAGGCAATACTGGAACTTTGAAACTCAGTCTTCTGACTCCAAGCTCTGAGGTTTTGCCAAGAATCAGCAGCTGCCGGGGACCAAAACCAGAGGCAGAGGTAGAAAAGTAAACATTAAGTAGGCAGGAACTGTACGCCCTGTGGTTTAGTCGTGCATCCTCACACGTCTGTTAGTGTGAAGAAGTGCACCAGTACCTCTCAAACTTTTCTATCAATGTGTCCTCATGGCAGAAGGCAGCCTTTCTCTTCAATCAGAATTCATCAGAAAGAGGACAACCCAAGCCTCATTTCAGAGAGAGGTCTGGTATACTCTTAGAAACCTATGTGACTGTCATCCCTAAGTACATTCATGTTTTTTCTCTTGATCTCAAGAGAATCAAGGGAAACTGACGCTTCAGAACGATGTCCCACATTTATCCTGTGGCACTCCAAGTACCCAAGGTTGAGAGAATATGAGGAAGATTCAAGGTGTCAAGTTCAGTTTCCCAAGATCTATTCCACAGAAGATGAGCAAATGTCACTTCAGAGACCACTGACTGAAGGAGAGTCTGGTCCCAGAACCATGGAGAATTAGAATATGAGGTGGAGAACTCAGAAAAAAATGTTAAAATCTCTCTGGAAAGTAGAAGCCTGGGAGAAAACCAAATCAAACCCATTCTCTCATTGCCACCCAGAGATACTGTCAATGTTTTGAGTTCATGGGGGAAGTGCAGGCTTTTCCCACCGTCAACATCTGTAAGGGAGTGAGGCAGCCTGGAACCTCTTGCTCCTAGGTCCCATAGTCTCCATTCCCCTTCCAGCTGGAAATCTGTGCTGTGACCAGAGGAACCAGAAACGGGGTGAGAACGCTTAGGGGACTGGGTCGTAAGGTCAAAGGCCAGTCTTGCAGTAACGGCAGTTACTAGGTGGGCTGTGACATCACAACATTCCACTCCTCCTGGTCGGGGGGAGGGACCATGTCAGCACCATGTCCAAGTCGCCGCTCCACGATGGGGGAGGGAAGCACAGGGTTGGGACCCAGCTCCTTGGAGACGCCAGCACAAAGAACCCAGGGAGGTCAACCTTGAGGCAGCAGGAGGGGAGGGCAGAGTTGGCAGCAGGGAGTCCCAGGAGTCACCAGTCCAAAGTCACCCAGGGATGACTGGCGAGGGTGGGGCCTGGCTCCTTGGAGATGAGAGCCCAAAGAGCCCAAGGAGATCAAGCTTGGGGCGGCAGGAGATGAGGGCCCAGTAACGGAGCGGGAAGCCCCAGGAGTCACCCACCCAAAGTCACCCTAGGGTGATTGGCGAGGGCAAGGACTGGGCTGCTTTCTGAAGGGGTGGGGCTGACTGACAAAACTTTGGTGGGGGTAGCCCAAGGCACCGGGGTTGGGGGGACCAGTCCAGTGTGCCTCAGGAGTCGTATAGACTCTGGCAGGGGTCTTGTCATCAGAGGGGATCTGTGGCTGGGTTGAGGGGCTATGACCTAGTGCGTTGTTACCTTTTTCTTGGCTGCAGCCAATTTGTTGTGTTGAGTTTCTTCTGCCATCGCAGGTTGGGGAGGGAGGAAGGGTTGGGGAGGGAGGAAGGGTTGGGGTCACAGCAGCAAAATCTCAGTAAGCACCGATCAATGCTTCCAGTCACCTACCAGACAGCTGTGTGACTGAGCCAGAGGAGGCGTAACCAGGGCCCCAGTAGAATGCGGAATAGGGGCGTGGCCTTAATGCTCCAAGCCCATTGGTCAATGAGAAAGATGAAAGGGCAAGGGGGCGTGGCCAGACAGCAGCGTGTCCAGAGGGCCCTGTGACTCACAAGGAAAGCTGCCCATGGCAACCGCTCTCCCCACCCACTCTAAGAGAGCGGAGAGGCCTCCCACTCTGGAAGAGAAGAGGGGCCGGCTTTTGCTTTAAAAGCTTTAAACCTTTAAAAAATATATGTGTGTATACTTTATATATATGTGTGTCCGTGTGTGTGTATCTATGTTTTTCTCCATAGTTGTCTTCATTATCCAGCTTCTATGCAAGGTCTATGATTTTGGCCTATATTTTTCATCTTTGATTACAGTACAAAAATTACCAGTATTACCTTAACTGAGATACAGATCCTATAAAAATGGAAAATGCATAGCATGCTTGATGATTAATGAAGCAGACTATATTATCCAATATTCTAATAAGATAAAATCATCACAATGATTTCTCTTTTTTGGAAAAATGTTTCTCTTATTCTCCTACGTTTTCGTTAAGTTTTTTTTTCTTAAACAAGAAACATGTCTAATATCTGTAAAAACACAAAGCTTTTGGGCCGGGTGCAGGGGCTCATGCCTGTAATTCCAGGACTTTGAGAGCCCAAGGTGGGTGGATCATGAGGTCAGGAGATCGAGACCATCCTGGCTAACACGGTGAAACCCCATCCCTATTAAAAATACAAAAAAGGCCGGATGTGGTGGCAGGCAGCTGTAGTCTCAGCTACTTGGGAGGCTGAGGCAGGAGAATGACATGAACCCCCGAGGTGGAGCTTGCAGTGAGCCAAGATCATGCCGCTGCACTCCAGCCTGGGCTACAGAGCAAGACTCCATCTTAATTAATTAATTAATTAATTAATAAAAATAAAAAATTAATAGTAAGAGCAATGTGAACAAAAGATGCAATAAAATAATTTAGAAAGTACAAACTATTAAAAAGTAGATTTTAAAACTTGTGCAACAAAGTCAAACAGCAGCCAACGAAAATGTATACCCTTACACGTTTCTTTAAAAAGCAATTTAAATTACATTGATCCACTAAACTAGGAAAAGCAAAACAAACAAAAAGGGGGAATAATTAAGACCTAAGGAAAAAGGAAAAAGAAAAACCACTAGATTTAAAAAATAAAACTAAAGGAGGATTCTTTCAAAAGACTGAGATAATAAAACAGTCAAGCCTCTGATAAGTAATCAAGAGAAAGAAAACTTTGAAGAGAAAAGGGCATATAGCCACATGTGAATATGATGCAAAAAGTGAAAACTTTACACATCTTTACAACACATTAGAAGTATGGATGACATGTTCATCTTTTTTTTTTTTTTGAGACGGAGTCTCACTCTGTCACCCACGCTGGAGTGCAGTGGCGTGATCTTGGCTCACTGCAAGCTCCGCCTCCCGGGTTCACAACATTCTCCTGCCTCAACCTCCCGAGTAGCTGGGACTACAGGCGCCCGCCACCACGCCTGGCTAATTTTTTGTATTTTGGCTTAGTAGAGACGGGGTTTCACCATGTTAGCCAGGATGGTCTCGATCTCCTGACCTCGTGATCCACCCGCCTCAGCCTCCCAAAGTGCTGGGATTACACACATGAGCCATCGCACCCGGCCAAAGTGTTCATTTTTTTTTTAAGCACCTACAGTTACGAAAACTAACTGAAGAAGTGGGAAATCTGGAGACCAATACGCAGAAGAAGGAAAAAGACAAAGACTCATCCTCCAAACTGGATATTTATTTAAACCAGAATTCGTCAGCCTCAGCAATACTGATACATTGGGCCAGATAATTCTTTGTGGAGGGTTCTCCTGGTGTGTTGTCGGACATTTAGTAACATTCCCTCTACCCACAGAATGCCAATGAGACCTCCCGACCATGACCAGTTGTGACCACAAAAATGTCTCCAGATATTTCCAAACGTCCCATAGGAGGCAAAATACTCCCGCAGTTGAAAATTACTGTGTAAACCAGATCTACATCCTAGATCTTAGAAAAAAGATGTAAAGCTTCCCAACTCAGCTCCCCTGCATACCCTTGATACTGAAATGAAATAACAGCCTTAAAGGAAACAAACAAAACTATAACCTTATTTAATACAGAAGTAAAAATGCAAAAATAAATTACCATAGCCATTCTAACAGTGTTTATTATAGGAATGCAAAGATAATTCAAAATTAGGAAAATTTCATCAGGCAATTCACAAATTATATTTCTACATATAATTGAAGGCACAATCATGAAAAACAAAGTAGCTCTATATGCATTAAGTCCATGATCTATTCAGTGAAAAACACAAGTTGCACATGTCTTACAGAAGGAAAACTGAACACTGAACACAGATTCTCACCATCTGCTCTTTGTCCTGAGGCTCCAATAGAAATACAGTGAAGAATAAACATTGTATAAGCACACAATTACAAAAAAGGAATGGGGTTACCAACAGAAGAGAATTCATCTTCATTAGACAATGACAGTACATGGAAAATGGTTAATTCATGGAGCAAAGCAACAAAGGTGGAGGTCAGGGGGATACTGAGAACAAGGAGGCTAATCTGTCCCACAGCAACCTGGAAAGGTTCTAGACTCAGACACGAGGACCCCGACAATGGGACTGATAGGCAAGACTGAAAACAGAGATTAAGCAAAAGCCCGGATAGAGAACACATTTTACAGGCCCTGAAACACACTGCTGGCCCCATCTCCTTAAACAGAACCCAAGCAAACATATCTACCTCAGGCAAGAGAATGTAGATTTTACATCCAGAGGAATGGAGTAGTCATCCAGCCATCATTTAAGATTGCAACAGGAGATAAGATAGAGGGATGGAGGATAACAATTAGGAATCAGCATACATTCCCCTTAAAGCTATCAGTTCACAAGTCTTGGCCACAAAGAACTCCCAATCAATTTTTATTTATTTTTTTTTTTTGAGACAGGGTCTTGTTCTTTCACCCAGGCTGGAATGCAGGAATGCAGTGGCATGATCAGAGCTCACTGCAGCCTCAACCTCCTGGGCTCAAGCAATCCTCCTGCCTCAGCCTGCCAAGTAGCTGGGACTGCAGATGGGTGTCACCACACCTAGCTATTTTTTTTTTTTTTGTAAAGATGGGGTCTCACTATGTTGCCCAAACTAGTCTTGAGCTCCTGGGCTCAAGTGATCCTCCCACTTCGGTCTCCCAAAGCACTGAGATTATAGGTGTGAGCCACCACACCCCGGCTCCCAGTCTTTTAGTACCTCTCTCAAATATGAATGAACAAATAAAGGAATGGAAAAAAGACTACAGGTCAGGCGCGGTGGCTCATGTCTGTAATCCCGCACTTTGGGAGGCCGAGGTGGGTGGATCACCTGAGGTTGGGAGTTCCAGACCAGACTGACCAACATGGAGAAATCCCATCTCTACTAAAAATACACAAATTAGCTGGGCGTGGTAGCACATGCCTGTAATCCCAGCTACTTGGGAGGCTGAGGCAGGAGAACTGCTTGAACCTGGGAGGCAGAGGTTGTGGTGAGCCGAGATCACATCACTGTACTCCAGCCTAGGCAACAAGAGCAAAACTGGGTCTCAAAAAAAAAAGACAACAAATGATAAGCAACATAGAATAAATATTTAAGGAAAGGCTTTAAAAAGAAAAATAAGACCAAAATAAACTAAGGAAAAAAATTATTAAAGAACAAGGAGATGCCAGGGAGAAGACAAAGAGTATCAAAATCACTTCATAAAGACACTTGTGAATATATTACATGTATAAAACAAAACAATATGAATAAGAAATAGTCAGAGAAGAAAAAGTTCTTAGAACTCATGCTTCATCTTGGGAGTTGGTCTCCAATGAGCCATACCTCCTGTCATCATGTCCTTAGACAGGCCCATCCCATAGTCAATCTGGGTTGGCCCCAACACTCACTTTAACCTATAGCATGTGGTAGAAATGACACTGGACCTGTTCCAGGTCTAAGCCTTAAGAACTCCTGGCAGCTCCATTTCTGTGCTTCTGGAAGCCAACAATAAGAATTGACTACCTTCTGGGAGAAAGAAAAGCCACATGAAGAGATCCAAGAGGATGAGATGCTATGCAGAGAGAAAGGCCACATCAAGAATTACCAAGGCAGCAGACCTGTGGGTGCAGAAGCCGTCTCAGACATTCCACTGCAGCTGAGCATCCACATGACCAGTCCCTGACACTGTTTAACCACACAGTGAGAGCTGCCAAATGAGACCAGCAGAAAAACTGTCCAGCTAGCCCCAGGTAATCCATACAGTAGTGACAGATAGACAGATGTGTAGTTTTAGGCCATTAAGTTTTGGGATAATTGGTTAAGCAACAATAAATAACCAAAACAAAACTTCAAGTTATGACAGTCCAAATAAAATTTCCTGAAAGTCGAAAGATAAGAAAATATTCCAGAACTGAAAATTTAAAAAACATTTAGAAATAACGTGACATACAAGACTCAAGACAAGAGGTCTAAAATCCAATTAACAGACACTTCCAAATGAACAAATAAAATGGAAAAGAGAAAGTTAACAACAAAAATATGACAAGATTCAAGACTCCAACTTTGAAAGAGCCTATCCATAGGCCTGTTCATTTGGTGTACCCAGCATAATGAATGAAAAAAGACCCACACTAAGTACACTGTTGTGCTATTTCAGCTCACCAAGGAAAAGACAAACTCCTAAAAGCTTCTGGGGAGAAAGTCATGCATAAACAAGTGAAACTCAGGATGGCATGAGGCTTCACCACCACGACTCGTTAGAAGACAACAGCACAGACTTTGAAATTCTAAGGTAAAATTATCCTCAACCTAGAAATACATAATCAAGCAAACTATCAATCAAGTGTGAGGGTAGAATATGAGAGACGTGAATACTGATGGGGATGTGGTATGCAGCAGGCACTGTTCTAAATGGTTTACATGTACCAACCCAATTAAGAAACTTAAAATACACACACACACACAGACACACACACACAGACACACACACACACACACAGTTTTTCCTGCTAATCATTTTACGATGAAACAACCAAGTAGCTAACCCAGAGCCCACAAAGGCAGGGTAAAAATTCTAACACTTGGTAAAATAAAAATGCACATATACCCTGTGATCTAAAAAAAAAATGCTGAAATATTCAAAGACAGACAGCAATTACAGCTACTGAGAACATCACTGTAAGCAAACTGAGGCAGAGAAAACAAAGGTGCTAATGAGGATTTGAACCACCTAACATGCAGAAACCCACTGGATGCTTTCCTAGGTTCCAAGCTGGCATCGTCTTTCAGAATGATCTAGAAGAGGTCACATGACACTGTTACAAAGGATCTGGAGAAAGGGACCCTTGCTTTATCACTCCGGCTCTCCAGTCATGCTTCACATTTTCACTTCTTACACTCTTTCACATGAAGTCAATTTACAGACCTCCATCAAGCCCTTAGAGACCTTTTTGTAATATTCTGACAAGTTCTGGATGTCATCTCTGCACTTTTGACAAATTCTTAGCAGTTAACGTACAAGACAGTGAACATTTTTGTTCACAGTACAGCTAGAAAAGGGTCATATACTCAATAAAACAAATATTTACCAAGCATTCATTGAGTGGAAGATAAAACGCACAAAGCATAATTATAAAATATTCTCCCCTGCCATGATACAACAAAATTTTTAAAGGCTTAAAGAATATAGCATAACATGACCAAAGCAAAAATAGTAAGGACTAAAGAGGGGAGGAAGGGAAAATATCAGCATGAACTGAATATGACCCAGAAGAGTCTTGATGGTCAGACATGTAAAGATGTATTGGGTAGGGTTAAGGGGTGGAAGTCAGGGGCACAGGTCAGGGGCACATTCTACAAGGGAAAAACAGCTGATACAGAAGCCTGAAAGGTAAAGTGGGCAGAGCACCTGTACAGGACTCTTACCTGCCACAGCGAGGGTACAATGCGCCTTTCCAGAACACAGCAGTGCGCAGCCAGGCCTGGGGCAGAGGGATCACTCAAACAGCACCAGAGGCTCCATTCCTACTTTTCTTCCGTCGACAAGTCCGTTTTCATTGTTAGTTTCTCCTTCAACACAAACTTAAAAACAAATGGCTGAACACGCAGGAACAAGGAAAACCTGACTGAAGAATGAGACGTTAAAACTTAAGGGCCTTGGGTCCTGGCACGGTGGCTCACGCCTGGAATCCCAGCACTTTGGGAGGCAGAGGTGGGTCATTTGAGGTCAGGAGTTCAAGACCAGCCTGGCCAACACGGTGAAACCCCATCTCTACTAAAAACACAAAAGCTAGCCAGGCGTGGTGGCCGGCGCCTGTAATTTCAGCTACTTGGGAGGCTGAGGCAGGAGAATCACTTTAACCAGTGGACTGTCAAGAGAGGTAGGCTGCAGTGAACCGAGATCGCGCCACTGCACTCCAGCCTGGGCTACACAGTGAGACTCTGTCTCAAAAAAAAAAAAAAGTCATGGTCATGGTAAAAAACCTATGGCTTTGGAAGGCTTTCTCGGTAACATCCTAGAATTAAGGTTAAGCCTGCGTTTCCTGTTAACTGAACAGGAAACCAGCCTGACCAACATCCTTCTGCCCAGTGGCTTGCTCTCAGCTCCTCTTCGTTGGGCCTTGGGCAGCCAGACTGTCTAGTTTTAATCCTTGCTCTGCCACCTGTGACCTTGGACAAGTTACCTACCCTCAGTTACCTCATCTACAAAATGCAGATATTAATAATACCCTCTTTTTAATTTATTCAGAGGATTAAAAGAGTTAATAAAAAGTAAAAAATAAAAAGACTTGGTAAGCATAGGCACAGAGGAAAAAAAAGTAAAAATAAATAATTAAATAAAAAGACCAGTGCCTAGCACATAAAAGTTCATCAGGAATTAATTCTATAATATGAACTCAATTTTGCAAAACTTCAAAGTACGTATAACTTTTAACTTACTAGGGTATACATACCAGTAATAAATTTACAACGGTAGACATGTTTGCCTACTGTAAATATAACAAAGACTAAACAAGCAGATACTAAATCATTAAGCAATTATCAGTTAGTATCTTTAATTCTCTTATACTTCTATATTTTCTATAGATCATCTTTGTAACAAGAAGAAAACAAACCAAATGAAAATGAAATGAATTCTCTCAAAAAGAATTAAGTCAAGACAGGAAGAAGGCTCGCAAAGTAATATAAAATATATCTTATGGTTTATGTAAAATTCTTAATAAAATACCTTCTTTGCTCCAAGCTGCACTCGGGCTTTGCCTTTGAGTCAGGTGGCATTTCTTTGCACGATGACTGGTTCTATTGAGTAGGCACTGCTTCAGCCCTACAGGAAGAACAAAACCTTTCTAGAACACAGCAGCATTCCTGATTCCCACCTGAGGAGGCCTAACAAAATGGCATATGCCTCAACAGCAGCAGATCAATGTTAAAAACTCTGGAGTCAAGGGGAAAAAGTAAAATTGGACCATTTCCAGAATCTCACAAAAAGCAACAAGCTGACATTCTAAGTGCCCAACATGAGCAAATTAGAACCTTAAATAAAGGTCACTCTTAATGCCTATCCCAGCATAGATTCAGCACCAAGTACAGTGTCATTTTACTGGTTTACCTTTTTCATTCTTGAAAGTAGGAGCTATGAAAAAAAAACACTAAAATTTCTCTAAGAGAACCTTCTACTTTCTATCTAACTTACATAATCAAAACACTCTATTGAGGGTGAAAATTGAATATTATAAGAAAATAATCACGTGTTTTGCGAGAAGTTGCAAATATAATGCTCCTCCACCCAATACCTACCCTTAAAAAGAAAAAAGGAAACATACAAAATTATCTCGAGAATTATTCCTGCTTAAACAATGTCTACATGCCATTACTAAGAAAGTATGCACACAGTAAAGATGAAAAGAGAACATGCAAGCGTGAACATACTTGCTAGGGATATAGGACTATGGGTAATTTAAACATTTTAATGGTATTACTCTCATGTAATTGCTCTGAAATTCTAGTCAGTTGTTTGAAATGGCTCTTAGAACAGAATACTTTGACATTTTTATGATGTCAAAAACTAAGAACTTAGCCCTAAATATTCCAAAGAATAGGTGCAGAAGAACCCGTTTCCTTAAATGGCATTTGAGTATTCTTCACAACTCAAACTTTCTCTCCCATCCTGTGATGGCCGAGAGTTTTTCCTCTGACGACGGCACTGACCTTACCCTATCCAAAATATGAACATCTGCATGGTTTCCTGGTTCAGATTGTTTTTATCCATTGTGTCGTGAGAATCAAATGGTTCAGACCATGCAGCACCTCTCTGGGACTTCTCAAGTCCTTTCTAGATCTGAAGACTCTTCTCTGAACCAAAGACAACTTCTGGGGGTGTACCAAATCTCCCATTAGAAAATTATTAAGATCAAGATGTTTTAACCTTTTAACTCTTTCTCAAACAAAATAAATTCGTTTCTCCTTTACTGTTATTTTAAATTTCAAAATACACAGATAGTATGTCTAAAATAAAATCAAGAGAATGACAGTTTTAGAACACAAACTGTGGTAATTTTGAAAACACAAAAGCTAAGTCCACTAATTAGGTCTATGTGGACACCAAGTCCACCACAACCTGTTCTGTCCTCCGGGGCTCTGCCCACGCCTTTCCCTTGCCTGAGATTCCTTCTGCTTCCTGCCCTTCCAAATGCTGTATTTCCCCCTGGATGACTTGCCAAGACCACTCTAACCTGCACATCTCCCATTCCAGCTAACCAAAGGCATCCTTGGGTTGACTAAACCAAATTATTTTGCAGACAAGGCACCTAAAAACTTCCACTGTAGACTATTCACCTTAATAATTGTTATTGTGACATTATTCAGTAATAAAATGGGGGAAAGAAGTCCTCTTCAATCCCTTATCCTGGAGAATCCAAGCAAGTGTCTTTCCCACTTGCTTTGCCCAAACGCTGGGACCTTTCTAAGTAAAAGTTTAATGGAAGGGAAAGAAAATCTAAAAGAAAAACTCTCCAAAAAATTAAACTCGGGCAAAGAATCATGGGATTAAAAATTTTTATTCTTTGTGTATTTGATTTCCGAAACATAGAAATCGCTCTCCCACTCCTTAAACCTGCCACTGGGCTAAGAGAGTATTGTACAGAATATGCACTCACTGACTTCACAGAATTAGAACATCCAGGCACTCACTGAGATTTTGCTTCCACAACCGCTCAAAGTCTAGTCATTAGTTAATGAGTTAACACCACACTTGATCTTCAAATTTTGGAAATGCTGACGGTAGACAGGGACTTGTTTTGGGAAAGGAAGTACACAGTAGACATTGTTACCCATGACCCAACCACCACCACCTTTCCTTTAAAGAACCCCACTCTTCCTTTAAGGTTGCAGAGTCTCAGAAAGTGGGAAGAAAGGAAGTTTTTGCATTTTCAGGTCAAAACGAAGTACATTTGTGCAACCACATAATGCCCATGCAAAGGTTTGTTGAAATCTAAACACAAGACGGAAGTAGTTCTAGCACCTCCACAAAAAGTAGGGTAAGTAAACTTTTCCTTAATACACACTTTCAGCAGCATCAACACCTAAAAGTGGTTGACTTTACTACTCTACTAAATTAAATTACATTCATTTTGTCAATAGGTGTTCCAAATTCATACTGATCTTTGTCTCCAAGGGGTTCCTGCTGAATATTGAGACAGTTGAAGATTACTAGGGGAAAAAATTCTTAATAATCGAAGTAAGGATCATCTAAGGATAATATGCCACATATACAGACACAGTCACATTTTCAGCTTTACAAAAGTTCAGTTATCAAAGTTGTACAGCAAACACTATCCTAAGCTTAGCGTCTTCAGGCATTTGATTTATAATCACTGTAAAGAAAAATCAGTCACAAAATGCCACTTTTGTATGATTCTATTTATATGAAATGCCCAGGATAGGCAAATCTACAGAGATAGAAGTTAGATCAGAGGTTGCCAGGATCAATGGTGGGGGAGAGAGGTACAGGGACCGACTGCTAGTGGGTACGGGGTTCTTTTTGGGGAGATGAAAATGTTCTGAAATTAGGGAGTGGTAATGGCTGCATAACTCTGAATATACTAAAAACCACTGAACTGTACACTTGAAGGGTAAGGCTTATCATACAAAAACTGTATCACAATAAAGCTCTTAGTTTAAAAAATGTTTGTCTATGTCAAGAAACAAAGAAATAGGGTCATAGCTAGAAGATATGGGATATAAAATACTGGAACAAAACTGCTTAATAATATATCTAGAATCACACAATTCTTAGTCTTTACGCTGACTAAAATCGCAAGATTTGTGTTTTATCGGTATTTCACATTTTTTACTTCTTCTAAGTCAGCCAGTAATTCCTCCTTCTCACTTAATCGTTGACTACAAAGACCAAGCCATTTTGACTCTGCCACCGATGAGCTTTCACATTTCTTTCCTCCTTCCATTCCCATGACTACCAAACCAGTGCAGGTTCTCCTCACTTCACTCTAAGACAACAGCGTGGCCCTCAAATACTGTCACACTCTTCAAGGCTCTGTGAGCACAATCTGTCTCATATTCTCTTCTGCTGTCACCAGATTTATTCTAAGACTGTTTCTTCACTGTTACTCCCCTGTTTCTCAACCAGTTACACAGAAAGATGAATATCCAGGCATGGTGTCATGTGCCTGTAGTCCCAGCTACTCAGGAGGCTGAGGCAGCAGGATCGCTTGAGAATGTGAGATTCAGACTGCAGTGAGCCATGATCATGCCACCGCACTCCAGCCTGGGCAACAGAGTGAGATTGTCTCAATAAATAAATAAATAAATAAATAAATAAATAAATAAATAAATAAATATGGTCTATCCATGCAACGGAATACTATAAAATTATCAGCCTTAAAAAAGAAAGAAGCCCTGTCACATGCTGCAATATAGATGAACCTTGAAAACATTACACTAACTGAAATCAGCCCATCACACAAAGACAAATGCTGTACGATTTCTCTTACATTAGGTTCGAAATTAGTCAAACTCATAGAAACAGAAAATAGAGCGGTTGTTTCCATAAGCCAGGGGATAGAGAAATGGGGAGTTGTTGTATAGTGGCTATAGTTTCAGTTCTCCAAGAGAAGCAAGTTCTAGAAACTCGTTACTCAACATGTATATTTTTAACACTACTGCACTGTATACTTACAAGTGGTTAATATGGTAAATTTTATGTTGTGCCTTATCACCATAATGTTTTTAAAAGAAGGGATTTGTGTTTCCCTTCGTTGTGATCACCTATTTTTCACTTCAGCATTTTGAACTTGAGATTTCCTGTAGCGGTTTTACTGAGCCCTGCAGTTACCGGCTCAGAATGTCTCCACCACCTTGTAACCTTGTAGGCAGACACTTTTCAGCATCTTATTGGGCTCCGTGTGCTTGATGCTTAAAGTGACATGGAGACATGCCACTTGCTGAGAAGCAAAGAAAGGCAAAAGGTGACTGCTTTCCTGGCATCGATGAAGGCAGAGAGAAGGGATCTTGGAGGCACAGATATTAAGCCATAAGCAGTAACATGGGTTGCCAAAAAGAGAACTAACCCCTCTCCTGGTAACATTTCCAGGTGTTTTTCACAGGGCCAGTGGATTTCACAATGTGAGTGCTGTCCAGCACCAAAGGGAATGGCCAACAGGCATGGAGCAGCCTACAGCGTCCAGCACCCAGGAGGATGGCCGGCATGCATGGAGCAGCCTACCGCATCCAGCACCCAGTAGGATGGCCAGGAGGCACGGAGCAGCCTGCCTGTCCCAGGAAAGCAGGAGTCACAGGACACAACTGGACCCAGGTAGGCATGTATGTTAGTTTCCTGTGGCTGTTAGAGCAAATTACCAAAAATTTGGTGACTTAAAACAACAGAAATTTATTTTCTCACAGTTTTGGATATCAGAAGTCCAAAATCAGTATCATTGGGCTGAAATCTAGGTATCAGCAGAGCCAGTGCTCTCAGAGGCTGAGGGGAAAATCCATCCTTTGACTTTCGCAGCTTCTGATGGCTGCTGGCATTCATTGGCTTGCAGCTCCCCCACTCCAGGCTCTGCCTCCTTGGTCACAGGGCCTCCTTCTCTTCTGTCTGAAGTTAAATCTCCTTTATCTCCCTCTTATAAGGATATATGTGCCAGGATTTAATGCCCACGGAGACAATCCAGGATAATCTCTCCTCAAGATCCTTAACTTAATCATACCTGAAAATATGCTTTTTCCAAATGAGGTAACATCTACAGGTTCTAGGAATTAGGACTTAATTATTAGCTCCCACTTATAAGTGAGAACATGCAGTATTTGGTTTTCTGTCTCTGTGTTAGTTTCCTGAGGATTATGCCTCCAACTGCATCCATGTTGCTGAAAAGGACATGATTTTGTTCCTTTTTATAGCTTCATAGTATTCCATGATATATATGTCCCACATTTTCTTAAAAAGAGACTTATTATGGGGTCATGGCTTACATTATTATGAAGGCAAAGAATGTGCCATCTGGAAGCTGGAACACTCAGAAAAATTGGTGATTTAATTCTGTCCAAGTCAGAAGGCCTGAGAACCAGGAGAGCTGATGGTGTACATCCCAGTCCCAGGACAGAAGATGAGATGTCCCAGCACAAGCAAAGAGGCAGAAAGAAAGGGGGCAAATTTCCCCTTCCTCCCTTTGTTCTACTCAAGCCCTCACCAGGTTGGATGATGTCCATCTCCATGGGGCCATCTACGTTACTGAATTCACTGACTCAAAAGCTAAAGTCACCTGGAAACACTCACAAACACACCCAGAAACAATGTTTAATCCGAGCACCCTGTGGCCCAGTCAACATGGCACATAAAATTAACCCTCACAGTGTAATCCCAGGAGCGAGGCAGATCGCTTGAGCCTGGGAGTTCCAGACCCGCCTGGGCAACATGGTGAAACCTGGTTTTTTGTTGTTGTTTGTTTGTTTTTCAGATGGAGTTTCGCTCTTGGTGCCCAGGCTGGAGTGCAATGACGGCTCACCGCAACCTCCACCTCCCGGTTTTAAGTGATCCTCCCGCCTCAGCCTCCCGAGTGGCTGGGATTGCAGGAGTGAGCCACCATGCCTGGCTAATTTTTTTTTTTTTTTTTTTTTTTTGGTGGAGACAGTTTTCTCCATATTGGTCAGGCTGGTCTCAAACTCCCGACCTCAGGTTATCCACCCACCTCGGCCTCCCGGGGGTGCTGGGATTGCAGGCATCAGCCGCCGTGCCCGGCGCAATTTATTAATCAGAAAGGAATAGATCGGCCTAGCGTGGTGGCTCACCCTTGTGATCCCAGGAGTTTGGACGGTCGAGCGCAGCGGATCACTTAAGCCTAGGAGTTCCAGACCAGCCTGGACAACATGGTGAAACACGGTCTTTTTTTTTTTTTTTTTTCTGAGTGGAGTTTCGCTCTTGTTTTCCAGGCTGGAGTGCAGTGGCGTGGTCTCGACTCACCGCGGCCTCCACCTCCCGGTTAGGTGGTTCTCCTGCCTAAGCCTCCTGAGTGGCTGGGATTGCAGGCATGAGCCACCATGCCAGCTAATTTCGGTGTTTTTTTTTTTTTTTTTTTGTACAGACGGGGTTTCTCCGTGTTGGTCGGGCTGATCTCGAGCTCCTGACCTCGGGTGATCCACCTGCCTCCACCTCCCTGGGTGCTGGGATTGCAGGCGTGAGCCACCATGCCCAGCTTTTTTTTTTTTTTTTTTTTTTTTTTTAGAGACGGGGTTTCTCACTTTTGGTCAGGCTGGTCTCAAACTGCGGACCTCAGGTGATTCGCCCGCCTCGCCTCCCGGGGTGCTGGGATTGCAGGTGTGAGCCACCACGCCCGGTCCAATTTATTAATCAGAAAGGAACAGATCGGCCTGGCGTGGTAGCTCCTGCTTGTGATCCCAGTACTTTGTACGGCCGAGCGCGGCGATCGATTGAGCCTAGGACTTCCAGACCGGCCTGGGCAACGTGGTGAAACACTTTTTTTTTTTTTTGAGTGGAGTTTCACTCGTTTTCCAGGCTGGAGTGCAGTGGCGCGGTCTCGACTCACCGCGGCCTCCACCTCCGGGTTTAGGTGGTTCTCCTGCCTCAGCCTCCTGAGTGGCTGGGATTGCAGGCATGAGCCACCATGCCAGCTAATTTTGGTTTGATTTTTTTTGTACAGACGGGGTTTCTCCGTGTTGGTCGGGCTGATCTCGAGCTCCTGACCTCGGGTGATCCGCCCGCCTCCGCCTCCCTGGGTGCTGGGATTGCAGGCGTGAGCCACCGCGCCCCCGGTCCAATTTAGTAACCAGAAAGGAATAGATCGGCCTGGCGTGGTGCCTCCCCCTTGTGATCCCAGGACTTTCGAAGGCCGAGTGCGGCAGATCGCTTGAGCCTAGGAGTTCCAGACCAGCCTGGACAACATGGTGAAACACGGTCTTTTTTTTTTTTTTTTCCTGAGTGGAGTTTCGCTCTTGTTTTCCAGGCTGGAGTGCAGTGGCGCGGTCTCGACTCACCGCGGCCTCCACCTCCCGGTTAGGTGCCTAACCTCGACTCACCTCGGCCTCCACCTCCTGCCTAAGCCTCCTGAGTGGCTGGGATTGCAGGCATGAGCCACCATGCCAGCTAATTTTGGTGTTTTTTTTTTTTTTTTTGTACAGACGGGGTTTCTCCGTGTTGGTCGGGCTGATCTCGAGCTCCTGACCTCGGGTGATCCACCTGCCTCCACCTCCCTGGGTGCTGGGATTGCAGGCGTGAGCCACCATGCCCGGTCCAATTTATTAATCAGAAAGGAATAGATCGGCCTGGCGTGGTAGCTCATGCTTGTGATCCCAGTACTTTGGACGGCCGAGCGCGGCGATCGATTGAGCCTAGGACTTCCAGACCGGCCTGGGCAACGTGGTGAAACAGTGTCAAAAAAAATTTTTTTTTTTTTTAGTGGAGTTTCACTCGTTTTCCAGGCTGGAGTGCAGTGGCGCGGTCTCGACTCACCGCGGCCTCCACCTCCGGGTTTAGGTGGTTCTCCTGCCTCAGCCTCCTGAGTGGCTGGGATTGCAGGCATGAGCCACCATGCCAGCTAATTTTGGTTTGATTTTTTTTGTACAGACGGGGTTTCTCCGTGTTGGTCGGGCTGATCTCGAGCTCCTGACCTCGGGTGATCCGCCCGCCTCCGCCTCCCTGGGTGCTGGGATTGCAGGCGTGAGCCACCGCGCCCCCGGTCCAATTTAGTAACCAGAAAGGAATAGATCGGCCTGGCGTGGTGCCTCCCCCTTGTGATCCCAGGACTTTCGAAGGCCGAGTGCGGCAGATCGCTTGAGCCTAGGAGTTCCAGACCAGCCTGGACAACATGGTGAAACACGGTCTTTTTTTTTTTTTTTTCCTGAGTGGAGTTTCGCTCTTGTTTTCCAGGCTGGAGTGCAGTGGCGCGGTCTCGACTCACCGCGGCCTCCACCTCCCGGTTAGGTGCCTAACCTCGACTCACCTCGGCCTCCACCTCCTGCCTAAGCCTCCTGAGTGGCTGGGATTGCAGGCATGAGCCACCATGCCAGCTAATTTTGGTGTTTTTTTTTTTTTTTTTGTACAGACGGGGTTTCTCCGTGTTGGTCGGGCTGATCTCGAGCTCCTGACCTCGGGTGATCCACCTGCCTCCACCTCCCTGGGTGCTGGGATTGCAGGCGTGAGCCACCATGCCCGGTCCAATTTATTAATCAGAAAGGAATAGATCGGCCTGGCGTGGTAGCTCATGCTTGTGATCCCAGTACTTTGGACGGCCGAGCGCGGCGATCGATTGAGCCTAGGACTTCCAGACCGGCCTGGGCAACGTGGTGAAACAGTGTCAAAAAAAATTTTTTTTTTTTTTAGTGGAGTTTCACTCGTTTTCCAGGCTGGAGTGCAGTGGCGCGGTCTCGACTCACCGCGGCCTCCACCTCCGGGTTTAGGTGGTTCTCCTGCCTCAGCCTCCTGAGTGGCTGGGATTGCAGGCATGAGCCACCATGCCAGCTAATTTTGGTTTGATTTTTTTTGTACAGACGGGGTTTCTCCGTGTTGGTCGGGCTGATCTCGAGCTCCTGACCTCGGGTGATCCGCCCGCCTCCGCCTCCCTGGGTGCTGGGATTGCAGGCGTGAGCCACCGCGCCCCCGGTCCAATTTAGTAACCAGAAAGGAATAGATCGGCCTGGCGTGGTGCCTCCCCCTTGTGATCCCAGGACTTTCGAAGGCCGAGTGCGGCAGATCGCTTGAGCCTAGGAGTTCCAGACCGCCTGGGCAACATGGTGAAACCCGGTCTCTGTTTTGAGACGGAGTTTCACTCTTGTTGTCCAGGCTGGAGTGCAATGGTGTGATCTTTGCTCACCGCAACCTCAGCCTCCCGGATTTAGGTGATTCTCCTGCCTAGGCCTCCCTAGTAGCTGGGATTACAGGCATGAGCCACCATATCCGGCTAATTTTGTAGTTTTTTTCTTTCTTTTTTTTTTTTAGTAGAGACGGGATTTCTTCATGTTGGTCAGGCTGGTCTCCGACCTCGGGTGATCCGCCCACCTCTGCCTTCCAAAGTGCTGGGATTGCAGGCCTGAGCCACTGCGCCCGGCGGAAACCCAAAACGGAAAAACAACAAAAACCACAAAGATTAGCCGGGTGTGGTGGGCCGCGCAGGTAGTCCCAGCTACTCTGAAGGCTGATGGAGGAGGATTGCTTCACCCCGGCTTCTAGGTGGCAGTGAGCTATGATGGCGCTGCTGCACTCCAGACTGGGCGACAGAGCGGGACTCTGTGGCAGGAAAAGGGAAAGCAAAAAAAAAAGAAAAAGAATGTAAATAAAATTGCTAACTCAAGGAACAGCTTGACAGTATATTATTGCGACAAATAGAGGCAAAGGTTAGCAGGCACCAGTGTTCACTTAGTGGGAACTGCAGGTGTTCCCCCCATAAGTGGCTGCTACTTTCCCACAAGAAATCCATTACTGACTACCGATAAAAGAACACATTGTAGGTTTCCTACAATATACAAATAGCTAAACTTTATATAGCCACGACCATATTCTAGCACTGATCTAAGCCATTTCCTACTCTGAAATAGCTACTATTGTTACCTCCATTGTAGAGAAAACAGATGCCGGAGGCTGTTGTGGAAGGCCCAGGGAAACTGACTATGAAATTGACTTGTTGTAAGTTTCAGACTTAAAAGTTCTTCCTGCTCTGCTCCTTACATTGCTACATTTTAGTTAAGGTACCTCTTACAATACTGCTCCTTTCTGTATTTGGAGGGACTTCTCTTGCAAATTGAAGTTTTTTCTTGCGCTAAGCATTTGGTCATAAGATTATCTGCGTTTTACATCAGTTTAAGTACCTCTTTAGACATTGTTCAGTTAGGAATGTAAATAGGAGCTAACATTGTGTGTAAAAGGAAAGAACATCTGATTACAACCACTTTTGTTTCATAATACAAATATAAATCAATATGTTATTGGAAATGCAGGCTGGGAGGGGAGGGAAAATATGCATAGAGAAAAGCCCCATCTCTGCTTGGAGTTCAGCACTGGGTCTCTTTTTCCTTTCCACCTTCCTTGTCAAGGCTGCCACAGTGACAAGCACACAGGGGTGCCTTTAGTGACACCTGCTGGGACAGACCTGGCAGAACGGATTGCAGATTTGCCTGTTTCCTGGCTGCCTCTGCTAGCCTGAGTCAGCAGCCCACTCCAATTCATGCTGAGCTTAGACAGCTCAGGTTTGCAAAATTATCCCTTCCCTTGGAGCAACCGCTTTCCAGTCTCCTCATCATTCCTAAAGGAGAATGACATACATGCCAGCATGACAGAGGTCCAGAAATTTATAGAAGCTTCATTGTGAGCCTATATCCTTAACAGGGGCTCAAACTACCAACACCGAATGAAGAGAGAGGTTTTGCAGTAAAGCAGGAAGTCATTAAAATAATGAATCACCCAGCTAGGTTTTGAGCTCCTTTCCCACCAATTTAATGGAAAGTTTTATTGTCTTTCCAATGTACACTTTCATAAATTTTGCATAAATTTATTATTCACATCTTAACATAGGTAACTCCTTTGTGTTTGATCACTGAGCAAATTATATGCAGCAAAACAATCCTATATTTTGGTGAACTCATAGCTTAGAAGATACTAAAGACTCATTGTAAACTGAGGGCAGCATTAAGCAAATTATATTTACCTTTGTGACTGCAAAACTTAATGATTCAATGCTTTTCCCATGAAATTTATCTTCCAATACTGATAGTTTTTTAAACAAAAAATATGAATTAAATATCAATTAAAATTTTATCATTGTTTTCAGAAACTGTGACTTCACTAGTTATGAACAGACTTGAAATGTACAGTTTTTAAGTTTGGAAATTCTTTGTAGTTTCATTTACTTTTCCAGGAAGGGAGTGAGATATTTTTTGCCACTGTTGCCTGGTTTTTGTTTGTTTTTTGATCATAAACAAAACTTAATGGAGCCTCAAATCTACTAACTCGGTCCTCCTCTGGCAATATGCCTTTTTCTGATTTCTAGATATCACTTGACATTTTTTAACACACTAATTTTATTATTTAAAAATTTATAGAAGTACTCAGAAGTAAGAAGCAAATTAAATTTGAAACCTTAGTAGTAATACCATCATCCAAAGTCATCATCAATAATATTTTGGCATATTTTATTTTAAAATACATTTCAGCACAGTTTAGTTATATTTGCTATATCTGTATCAATAAACTGTTTTCATATGTCATTACTTTTATGGATATAATTTTTGACGTGTGACTAATACTAAATCTTATATACTTGCTATAGTTGACCTTGTGAGACATTTAGATTTTCAACTGTTTAGTACTTTAATAACCAGTTTTTATTCTAATATCTTTATTAGAATAATAAAATTACTATAGTATTATTATTATTGTAGCAATAACTTGTTTTTAGAATAAATATCCTATTTCTCATTTAACTTGATTGGATCCATGCATGGACAATTATGTTGGGAACATAGAATGTAACTGGCCCTGTTTCAACCCCTTAGATGTGGCCCTCAGTTCAGGGAAGGGAGGAGTTCTCTACTGGGCTGATAAAGCAGAATTCAGAAACATTGTTTTCTTCTCTACCTGGTGTTTTACAAAACCAGAAGATGTGAGTGTGACTCGTAAAGGCAAGAGCATGTATATTATGCAAAAGCAGCCTGAAATATTTTATTCACAGATAGACAGACAATGCTTGACTCCCTGCTAATCTGAAATACTTCGTGGGGAGGGCCAGGGAAATCAAAACAAAATTTCAGAAGTAGAATGAGCTATTTTGTGTATGTCTCCAAGGCCAATAAATAACAAGGAGGAAAAATAAATTTCTTTGCTAACAACAAGAAGGAGAAATAAACTTTTTTGCTCTAAAACATTTTCCAATTATCTCCACGACACTGGAGGGAAGGACTAACAAAAAAAAAAAAAAGAAAAAAAAAAGAAAAGGAAAAAAAAAGGTGGGGCATGGTAGCTCATGCCTGTAATCCCAGCACTTTGGAAGGCCAAGGCAGGTGGATCACAAGGTCAGGAGATCGAGACCATCCTGGCTAACATGGTGAAACCTGGCTCTATTAAAAATACACAAAATTAGCCGCAGGCACCTGTACTCCCAGCTACTTGGGAGGCTGAGGCAGGAGAATGGCATGAACCCGGGAGGCAGAGCTTGCAGTGAGCCGAGATGGCGCCACTGCACGCCAGCCTGGGGGACAGAGCGAGACTCCATCTCAAAAAAAAAAAAAAATTAACCATCACAGAGGAGCAGAGAAAAACCTTCTCAAAGACAGAAGTCATTGATTTACTTCCATCCCGGCACAAGCTCCTTAATTCTGTAACTTGTCCAGAATGGTTTCCTGTCACTGTAGATTCTGCATCAGAACATCCTCTTATGCAAAGCTAAAAAACTCCAAACCACCTCTGTTAACTGTGCGGTGCTCCATGGTTTCACACAGTCCAGAGCTGCTTGTGTTTATCAAAAATGAAGCTGAAAACAAAATTCTTCCTTCACACAACCACTACATTCCATTGCGCGTTTACCAAAGACATTTACCATGTTGGCATTATTTGTGCATCCGTCAAGAAGTGCTGAAAAGCATCCCCCTCACACACTGCATGTGTCCTGTGAGTGGATCTTCCATTTTACTTGCCAGCTCTGGAAAACTTTGAATTTGTGTGTCGATGGAAAATTAAAGTTTAGTGGCATCTTTGCCCCACATTCACCCAACTTTTCTAAGGAACTATTTCAATGCTACTTTTCACTAGTGTCACTTTTCAGTCTTAGCCTCCTGGAGTACAACTTTATTAGAAGCCCGCAAAGCACTAGTGTTAAAATGAGAAATAGTGAACATCTGATTCTGTTGTGTTTTAACTCCATGCTTTTCTCTAATGTTTCATTGTTTTGAATTTAGTTCTTTGTGCTTCCCACGTGAATGCAACTTACAGTTTGAATGCCTTCTTTCTTCACTAGCCGATGCACCTGTGCCAGTAACACACTGTGGTTCTGTCCTTTCACCTTCAGTTATGCCTGTAAAACCAAATTCAAGACAGGTGATCCTCAACTCACAAAGGAGTTATAGCTCATCATCAGTTGAAAATATAAGCTGAAAATGCATTTAAGGCCGGGTGCAGTGGCTCACCCTGTAATCCCAACTCTTTGGGAGGCTGAGGCGGGTGGATCACCTGAGGTCAGGAGTTAGAGACCAGCCTGGCCAACATGGTGAAACCCTGTCTCTACTAAAAATACGAAAATTAGCCAGGCATGTTGGTGCGCACCTGTAATCCCAGCTACTAGGAAGGCTGAGGCAAGAAAATCGCTTGAACCCAAGAGGCAGAGGTTGCAGTGAGCCGAGATCATGCCATTGCACTCCAGCCTGGGTGACAAGAACAAAACACACTGTCTCAAAACATAAAATTAAATTAAATTAAGTAAAAATGCTTTAATACACCTAAGCTAACATCATAGCTTAGCCTAGCTTACCTTAAACATTCTCAGAAAATTTACATTCACCTTCCATTGGGCAAAAATTATCTCTCACAAACCCACTTTAAAGCGTTGAATATCTCATGTAATTTATTGAATACTGAAGTATGGTTTCTGCTGAATGCATATCACTTTCACACCATCATAAAGTCAAAAAATTATAAGTCAAACCATTGTATGTCAGGGATCATCTGTCCATTAGAAATAGTACTTCTGAGTAAAACGAGGACAAACTCCTTTGGTCTTCATGTCCTCAGAATCACTTTCATAATCATCTCTTGGTTTACAAGGTGCATCTTTTATTGGTTAAAAAAATTAATACAATTTATTTCACTCTCAAATTAGGTTTAATAATAAATAATACAACTTTCTTTTGTTTTCACTAATAGTGCTAACATTGGCTTGATTTAAAATTAAAATTATTGCAAAAATAAGACTTTATAGAATAGATGTTCCCATTTTTCAGATGTGTGAGATTATACTATAGTTGACAAACTAACCTTAAAGAACGCAGCTTGCAATGTGGTCCTTGTGCATGTGACTCGTTTGCAGCTCACAGCCTCTGCATCTTTCTATCGAGTCTGACAAAACCTCAGTTGGTCTGTAACTGCTCATTGAGACAAGTCCCCTGATGTCACATACAGATGCTGGGAGAATGTCAAGTTTCTATAGAAATTTCTACACATTTACCCTGAATTTCTATGCTTCTATCATTACATAGAGATGACAGAGTGTTGACAGACTTTGAGTGGTCTTTAGTAACCAATTGTTGAAAGTCTGGTTTAGCTAAACTAGTTTGTAAGTACCTCGGCAGGTGCCTTTGCTGTAGGAATTCTCAGAGTCTCTATAAACTAATGAGCATTGGAAATCTGCAGGGGGGAAACAGAGTATGCAGTATCCCCCATGATGATTCAACCCCAGATTTTATTTTTCACTGAGCATCTCACACTTTAAGTAGTGTATCTTTTCTATGCATTGGGCACTGGGAGACGACGTGTAGTCATCTCAACAGAGACCTGGCCTTCAGACGCCACCACTCACTGCCGCTCTGTCCAGGCGAGCATCAACTTGCACTGTTTCAGAAGCAAAAGGAAAATGAACCGCAGCCACTGAAGTCCCTCAGAACTGAGGAAAAGTTACTGACTTTCCTGATTTGTGTTCAATCTGGCTGGCCATGGGTACAGACACAGCTGGTTTCCCCATTTGTGAGTTGGACGGATTTAATTCCTGGCTGTTTGAATGATGTATCCCCTCATCAGTGAAACCAACAGAGTAGCTCAACTTAATTTTCTCTTTCTATGGCATGCCATTTATACCCATTCAATTATGCCTGTGTCAATTAAGTCAAACATTCTTACTGTCTCTATTTCTAATAAAAAGTGGTAAACACTCGAAAACCCCTTTCATAAATAGGCATGTATAAAAACAATGATCTTAATAAAAATGTTGGACTTAATAAAAGTATTTTAAAAAACAGTAGGAACCCTAATATAATAAAGGCCTTGGCCGGGCGTGGTGGCTCACACCTGTAATCCTAGCATTTTGGGAGGCTGAGGTGGGCAGATCACGAGATCAGGAGATCGAGACCATCCTGGCTAACACGGTGAAACCCCATCTCTACTAAAAACACAAAAAATTAGCTGGGCGTGGTGGCAGGTGCCTGTGGTCCCAGCTACTCGGGAGGCTGAGGCAGGAGAATGCTGTGAACCCAGGAGGGGGAGTTTGCAGTGAACAGAGATTGTACCACTGAACTTCAGCCTGGGCGACAGAGCGAGACTCCGTCTCAAAAAAAAAAAAAAAAAAAAATATATATATATATATATATATATACACACATATATATAAAGGCCTCATTTTGCAGGTGAGGACACTGAAGAGTATAGAAGAAAGAAGGGCTTCGTGCAAAACCACGTTCCTGATTGTTGGCGGAACCAAGCCCACAACCTGGAACTCAAGTTTCTCTACTTATAGTAGACGCTCAAAGAATTATAATAATTTATAACAACGTCATAATCATTTGACATTTCTAAGCTGGTCATGTTTTCTTTCATGTGTACTTCTCCCCTCTCAACAATTACTGTGCCCTTGGCAATTTAATAAAGCAGGATAATATTCAACTCAGTGACCTACAGCTTGACAAGCATCTCCTGCTCCCAGAAAACAGAAGGTGTTGCTGTCAAACTAATACTAAATAATAATTTTCTGTAGTCCTAGAACCTCTGGACTTCCCAATTACACGGCCAATAAACCCCCTCATTGTCTGAGCCAGTCTGAGCTGGGCAGCCTGACTGAAGTCTGGAACATCCTAACTGGCACAAAGGCCCTTAAGATGACCCCAAGCCACCTGTCTGGCTTTCTCTCTTGTCACTTCCTTCTACATCCTCTCTGCAACAACCAAATTGGATTACTCACCATTCCCCACACTGCCTTGTGATTTTCTTTCTTTCTTTTTTTTTTTTTTTTTTGATGAAGTTTTACTCTTGTTGCCCAGGCTGGAGTGCAGTGGTGTGATCTCAGCTCACTGCAATCTCTGCCTCCTGGATTCAAGTGATTCTCCTGCCTCAGCCTCCCGAGTAGCTGGAATTACAGGTGCCCACCATCATGCCCAGCTAATTTTTGTATTTTTAGGAGAGACAGGGTTTCACCATGTGAGCCAGGCTAGTCTCCAACTCCTGACTTCAGGCGATCCACCTGCCTCGGCCTCCCAAAGTGGATTTTCTTTTTTTACCCATGCACTTGCCCAAGCCGACTTTCTGGCTCAAACCTTTCCCCTGGCCTTACATCCTCTCTATCCATCTGCCCAAACCTCCCTCACTCTCCAAAGTCTCATTTCAAATGTTGCTTTTCCCTGAAGCTTCTCCCGGAATGACCCATCTCTCCCTCCTCATTCTGATCATTTCCTCTTTGAATTCCCATAGCGTTAGGTATGCCCTCCTCTTCCAGCACTGAATCCAGCCTTGCCTCGCATTAGAGTCATTTGTACACCTGACCTTAATCCCCCTGAGGGCAGGGATAGTTTGTGTTTATCCCAAAGTCCTGAAACAACTAGTACAGAACCTGAGACACGGGAAGGCCCCAGAATTGCCTGCCGAATAGAACAGTGATAGTGTTGAATTTGGTTCCTCCTTTAACCTGTGTGACCCCAGACGTTTGTTTTCTATGAAGCCTCAAAACATGGTTATGTTTCCTAATTTACAACTAACACATGGAAACCCATGTTTTGAAAATGGGGGTGGGGAGGATGAATTGAAGGCAGCCTCTTCAGCCAAGTTCCAAAGGCCAGGTGGCCCACTGTGAACCTTGTTTAACCACACAGAACATATGAATAGCTAGAACAAGGGATCTAACAGTTACCAGAATGTTTTCAGAAAGGTGACTTCAGAAGTGCCAAGCTTCAGGAAGACCTGGACTGAGAAGGGATCAGACAACTTTAGGAAAGCAGGGACCAAACAGCCCTTTTACAGTTTACACACAGGCCTTGGTGTCAGAAAAATACTGGTTTGAGTACTGGTTATGCATCAGAGATGCCACTCTGGACAAGCTCCTTATGCTCTCTGGGACTCTGCTTTCTCATCTAAAAAATGGGGATCACCTGAGGTCAGGAGTTTGAGACCAGCGTGGCCAACATGGCAAAACCGCATCCCTGCTAAAAATACAAAAGTTAGATGGGTGTGGTGGCTCGCACCTGTACTTGCAGCTACTTGGGAGGCGGAGGCAGGAGAATTGCTTGAACCTGGGAGGCAGAGGTTGCAGTGAGCTGAGATCGCACCACTGCACTCCAGCCTGGGCAACAGAGTGAGACTCTGTCTCAAAAAACGGCGGGGGGCGGTGTGGATAATAATAGTGCCTACCTCAAGAGGTTGCTGTGAATACCAGAAGAAGCAATACACACCAAGTGCCTACAGATAGTAAGCACTTGGTAAAAATGTAACTGCCATTAACAATAAATATGATGCTCACAGGGTCAGTGGAAAAAGTAGTGGAAAGTAGGAGTGGTGGGAACAGAATAGGAGGGAACAAAGCACCTCTGAGTAGACCTTTCTGTATAGCTCCGACTCTTACTATGTTTCACCCTAATAATTCATTAAAACCAGGATAGGAAGGCTGAGGGTGTTTTTGGAATACAAACACTAATGAACCAAACTGCATTATAAATAGTGGCCACACTGAAAGGGATGAAGAAGAAAATAACTAATTTTGGAAAACAGTATTTTGACTGGATACTGTAAGGCAAGATTGTCCAACCTGCAGCCCAGGATGGCTTTGAATGTGGCCCAAAACCAATTAGTAAACTTTCTTAAAACATTATGAAATTTTTTTGTGATTTTTTTTTAGCTCATCAGCTATTGTTAGTGTTAGTGTATTTTTATGTGTGGCCCAAGACAATTCTTCTTTTTCCAGTGTGACCCAGGGAAGCCAAAAGTTTGGCCACCCCTGCTGTAAGGCTTAGGACAAAAATATTTCTCCACAAACAATGGACTCCAGTTAATCAATCTGTCACAGGCATATGGAACTACTTTATGATACTAGGGTCAAACAAATAAGTGAATAAAGTGTACATAACAAGAGCCACACTTCCCACTGTTGAAAAGGCTAAAAAGAAGGAAGAGGGGGAGGCTAGGATGAAATCTGTGCTTGGATTAAAGCGGAAACATTCGTTATCAACTCATGTTTATTTTAATATGTACACAGACAGATACAGAAACAGATGTAGATGTGTGTATATGTGTGGTTAGTATGCATGTTTTATTTCCTAATCCTATCCACTGGGAGGACCTACAAAAAATTTACAAATTTTTTATATGACACTCCAATAGAAATCAGCATGCCTAGTACCACATCCTGGTTTCTAACAGCATTCTCCAATATCAGAACCAGGGCTCCTTGAAGTAATGGCTGATTCTGGGTCAGGGTCGAGAAAACACAAGATGAGCCTTGTAGTGCCAGAATGTATTGTAGTGCCAGAAAATAGACACACTCAAAAAAGGGTAGTGGCATAACAAGAGGACACAGGGGGCGATTGGAAGATGCGGGGCAAAAAGTTCCAGGCAGAGGAAAAAATTTCCAAGTTTGACAGAGGGCAAAAATTTCCAGCCACATGAAAAATAATCAAACCTTTGACTTATGTTCAGAGCTCTCAGATATTGCCATCATTAAAGGAACAGAAAAAAATGTTGGGAAAGGAAGTTCTACTGAAAAGCTACCAAGTTTGAATGTCACTTCACTCATGAATCATGATGAGAAAGTCCATTATGAAGTACATCCATATTGTGTAAGGAGAAAACTTGAAACTTTCTTTCTTTCTGTTTGTTTGTTTGTTTGTTTGTTTGTTTTTGAGACAGAGCCTCACTCTGTTGTGCAGGCTGGAGTACAGTGAAATGATTTTGGCTCACTGCAACCT
This sequence comes from Gorilla gorilla gorilla, assembly GCF_029281585.2. NCBI lineage: Eukaryota > Metazoa > Chordata > Mammalia > Primates > Hominidae > Gorilla > Gorilla gorilla. Next base: position 33,073,022 of record NC_073240.2, read on the forward strand.
CCACCTCCCGAATTCTAGAGATTCTCCTGCCTCAGCCTCCTGAGTAACTGGGATTACAGGCACCCACCACCACACATGGGTAATTTTTGTGTATTTTTTTTTTTTAGTACAGATGAGGTTTCATCATTTTGGCCAGGCTGGTCTCCAACTCCTAACCTCAGGTGATCTTCCTGCCTCAGCCTCCCAAAGTGCTGGGGTGATAGGCATAAGCCATCTCCCCCAGCTGATTTATTTCTATTGTAGGTTGAATTACATACATTTCTGATGCTATGCCACTGCACTCCATAACCTTAAAAAAATGGCAATTTCATATGTATTAGCCTAACACATTACCTAGGGTCTCCAGTGCCATGTTCAGTAGAGACAGCAATAGAAGGTACCCTTGTCTATGTCCTAACTTTGATGAAAAGCGCTTCTAAAATTTTACTATTAAGTATGATAATTGCTTTACATTAAGGAAGATAGGGCTGGGTGTGGTGGCGCACAGCTGTAACCTCAGCACTTTGGAAGGCTGCGGGGAGGATTGCTTGAGCTGGGGAGGTGGAGGTTGCAGTGAGCCAAGATATTGACACTACACCCCAGCCTGGGTGACAGTGAGACCTTGTCTTAAAAAAAAAGGAAGCTAGCTTGCTAATAGTGCATTATCTGATGTTGACTCTGCCCTTGCATTATTGTAATAAAACCTAATTCACCATGATGCATTATTTGTGTGTGTGTACATTGCTGTATTCAACTTGGTATTACTTTACTTAAAGTTTTGGAATTCATGTTCCTAACAGTTAATAATAGCTAACATCTATTTGGTTTTCTATGTTCTGGGTCTTGTTAAGTTACTTTCCTTGAATTATTTCATTTCATCCTAGAAGGCTTATTGTAAAGGTTATTTCCCCCTTTATCGATGAGGAAGTGAAGGCCCAGTGAAGGCAAGTCATTTTCCCTAAGGTCACAGGGAGGATAAGTAGTGGCAGCAGGAATACAAATCCGGATTTCCTGGCTCCAGAGGCCAAGCACTAAGCACTTCCCTGTGCCCTCTCCCTGTGACAAAGACTCGTCATTCAGACTGTTCCATCGTGAACTTTCCTTGGACATCCTTTTGTGCCAAGCTTTGTACCAAGATTATATTATTCTTGATAGATAATTAAATAGCTCTTTTTCTTTTATTAAAAAAAACTTGTCAAACTTTTATAAAAACCTATTTAATCCTATCACCTTTGCTAGCCTGACGTTGACAGTTTTGCAGTGGCCTACAGGTTTTACGGCATTTGCAAGCTCCTGTCCTGGGGATACTGGGAAGGTATACATCCCATAAAGCTAGGGATACAGACCACAGAGCAGCAGCAGACTCCCCCACCCTCCAGCACCCTTGGTTGTTTTTTGTTTTGTTTTATTTTGTTCTGTTTTTTTGAGATGGAGTCTCGCTCTTTTCGCCCAGACTGGAGTGTAGTGGTGTGATCTCAGCTCACCGCAACCTCTGCCTCCCAGGTTCAAGGGATTCTCCTGCCTCAGCCTCCCGAGTAGCTGGGATTCCAGGTGCCCGCCACCACACCCGGCTAATTTTTTCTGTATTTTTAGTAGAGACGGCGTTTCACCGTGTTACCAGGATGGTCTTGATCTCCTGACCTCGTGATCTGCCCACCTCGGCCTCCCAAAGTGCTGGGATTAAAGGCATGAGCCACTGCACCTGGCCAGCATGCTTTCAAGTACTGGGGTACACCTAAGCTCTCAGCTTCTAGCTAGGAGTCATTTGGTCCCCCTTTATCCCAAAAGACCTGTCACTGTCTTTGGTTTTCAAAGCCCAGCAGGCTCCAGGCTCTTCAGCCTCCAACCACTTTGCATTTCTTTACTGCTTTTCATTCGTGAAGGTGATTAACTTATTTTTCAGCCTGGGCGTGTCTTTTTTATTTACTTAATTTTTTATTTTTATTTTTTGAGATGGAGTCTCACTCTGTCATCCAGGCTGGAGTGCAGTGGTGAGATCTCCGTTCACCGCAACCTCCGCCTCTTGGGTTCAAGTGATTCCCCTGCCTCAGCCTCCTGAGTAGGTGTGACTACAGGTGTGTGCCACTATGCCTGGCTAATTTTTGTATTTTTAGTAAACGCCGGTTTTCACCATGTTGGCCAGGCTGGTCTTGAGCTCCTGACCTCAGGTGATCCGCCTACCTCGGCCTCCCAAAGTGCTGGGATAACAGGCATAAGCCACCGCACCTGGCCTTTATTTACTTTATATATCTCACCTATTACTGCTGCAGTTTGCAGAAGAGAGGATGCCCTCAACCCTAACTTCTCCACACCGTCCCAAAGGGGAAGTCTGCTCCACGTCATCAGTGTTCTTGTTTTTAAAGACCATATGTCAACATGCCAGATTATAGCAAAAGGATGTTGAGGGAGCAATATGAAAGCAAGCCTCAGAGTCCTGGAGAGAAGGTGACAGAGCTGCCTTTTGAAGGTGGTCACTCCCTCAGACTCTGCCCTTCCTGCCTTGTTCCTCCAGTTGTCAGATTTGCTGTTGGGGCCCTCATGGGGGAGGGGTGGGGGGTGGACTGAGAGGGAGATGGAGAAGCTGCCAGGGGCCATTTGGATCCAGAATTGCAGCAGTTCCAGCCAGGTCCGGAGGTGGTTTCTGTCCCCCAGCCCCCAAGGGAATGGTACTGATTCCAGAACGTGGCGAGAACTCCCTGGCCAGGAGAAGGAGGTGCTTGCTCCCTTGAATCACCTGAGCCCAGGCTGGAAGGCCCAAGGGGGACGATGAGGCCAGCTCACTCCAGCTCCATCCCCTCCCTTTAACCCTGAGCTAGTCACCCTCCCAGATTCCAGTCCCTTTTCCTAAGAGCCATCACTGCAAAGTCTGCAGAGAGCAGCACTCCCTCATGCCCGCTCACCCTGCACTGTCCTTTCTTTCAGCAATCCCATGGGTATGAACTTGAGATGATTCATTTTCCTAAAAGCCTCTTTGGGCTGAGGGAATGTGTGGGTGGCTCGGCGAGGTTTGGAGTGGGGGCCACCTCTTCTCAGAGCTGCTGTGAGGGCCAGGGTCTCCTTCCCTGGAGGTCGTCTGCAGCCTGGGAAGCGGCGCTGAATGGCACCGGCTTTGCAGGCAGCCTAAGTCATCCCCAGCAGCCTGGGAGGCTGGGGGTGCACCGGCTCCCACTCCTGATAGGGCCGAGGCTCCTTCCTCACCTAAGAGGTGACTGTCTTGAAGAGTGGACACAGAGGAGCCAGCAACCTGGACGGTGAAGGCAGCCAGGAGAAAATCTGCAGCTCAGTCTGAGACAGACGTCTCCTGCAACACAGCTATTGTAGAGATGGGGAAACAAGGCTGAGAGAGAAGGGGGCTTGCCCAAATCACCAGACCTGGAATGTTTTGAGCTATGGGCGTGGATCTCCCAGGAAGCGTGTTTTATTGCACTACCGCCTCTGGTCACCCACCCCGAGGTGTGGCGGGCCTGGACAGCCAGCTTGACTGAGGGCCAGGCTGGTGAAGTCAAACCTACCACTCAGGAAAGAGACCCAGCCCTTCTCCAGGCAGAGTTCAAATGTGAGGGCTGCCTTCTTTGGGCCTCAGTTTCCCCACCTGAATTCCAAGGACCCTTCTAACTCCCACACTCTGGGCCAAGCTTTTCCTCTGAGCCCCAGTCAGCCTAGAGGACCAGGGCTACATCTTCCTTGGACAGAGACCCACCATAGGGGCAACAGGAGGTAGGGGTAGGGGTAGGCAAGGTTCCTGTAGGGAGGTGGAGCTGCCATCAGAGATGGTGACTGCAGGCAGTGGGTGTATCGTGGCTATGCTACTACTTCCTGGGTGACCCCATGACATTTCTTTCCCCACTCTGACCTCAGTTTCCCTATCTGTTCTGTGGAGATAAGATGCCTGCCTACATATTTGGGGACTGGGATGTGTGTGGGGGCCAGTTGCAGTGTTTCTTGGTGTGGTCCTGGGGCAGCCTGCACCACCCCATAGAGTTTGCTGGGCCCCACCCTAGGCTCACAGGACCAGAATCTCTGGGAATGAAGCCTGGGAATTTGCATTTCCACAGGCATCTGGCAGATTCTGACATGATTGAAAAAGCACTAATAGTATATGGCAAGCTCTTTATAAAAGGTAAATTCATAGCTGCCTTTTACTAAACATAAATCTCACCTTCCCTTCCTCGGTTAAGGACACACACCCCAGTTGAAAATCACTGTGCCTTTCCAGATGCAGTATCTGACCTTTCCAATAAGATTCTGTTAACTGTTACTTTCTGTAGTTTGTATTCCAAAACAAGGGGAATATCTTTCCATTTTTTCAATATAAATGTTTAGGTCAAATATGCTTTTTCAAACTGGACACACACTCACACAGTTTAGGATTTCAGCTATGGCTTCCTCTCAAATTATTAGCCAGTTTCTGCCAGGGAGCAGTTTTTCCCAGACAAGACCCTGGACAGAGGCTGGTGGGGCCCCCTCCTCATCAGAATCACTAGATCATGACTGACCCCTAGAGGTGGCTTTTCTGCTTAACAGTCAGCCCATGGGCTGGGATGGGACCCCCAAAGCTGTGGCAAAATCTTCCACCCATCCTGGGCCCCCCTGCCATCTGTGGGGAAAGGCCTGTCCCTTGTCTTCTGGGCCTAGCCGGCCTCACACTCATTCAGCAGATTGGAAAGTCGAAGCATGTGCTGTGCTTGGCTGGGCTCTGCTGTGCCCCTTTTTGGGGTGAGGCAGAGTGTATTCCAGCCCCCAGCATCCCTGCCGCTTATTCCCACCCCTCATCCCCACCCCCATACACACTCACAAGTACAAACAGAGGCGCAGTCACCGGCACACACCACCCTGGACAGCACCATTTCCAGCCTCAGTGGGGCAGTCTCCTTACGGGGAAGCTAATGAGGCACTAAAGAAGGCTCAGCGGACAGGCAGAACCTCTGTCAAAAAGAGGTTCCTAGACCTGGTTCTGCCTCTGACTTGCTGGGAGTCCTTGAGAAAGCTGCTTCCCCTCTTTGGCCTCAGTTTCCTCAGCTGAGAAATGGGGGGCCGGCCAAATGGTCTAAGGTTCTGGGAACCTCTAAGTCAGAGCCCATAGCTGGTGATCAAGATGAGGGAGAGGCCCTCAGGGTCAGCCGAATGCCAGAGAGGCAGGACAGGCCCAAAGGTGAGTAACCTGAGCACATCAGGTGGGTTCAGAACAGGTGCATGAGCCCCACAGCCTGCACAGCAGCTCTGAACTTGGGAGCCCACTCGCACCAGCCCAGTGGGACTTCAGAGATGTGGAGTCCAGCCTCTCCTACTATTGCAGGGCTAGGGGCTGGGAGCTGCAGATTCTGACTCCACAGCTGCCTTAGACATGCCAGATGGGCTGGGGAAAGACACACCCCTCTCTATGAAATGAGCACTCAGTCCAAATAGGTATACTAAAGAAGGGCTGTGGGATGCACCCAGCTGTAGCCTGGGGCTACAGACTGGCTTCCAGGGTACTCAAGCAGCTGGCCTCTTGGGTAGCAGCCCCGGGTATGAGAGGCAGGACTCAGAATCTAGGCCAAGCCTCCACAGGAATCCCCTCTGGAAAGCCCGGGCACTCTGCAGGAAGGGCAGGAGGCAGCAGGTGCACCAGGAGCATGTTCCACAAGGTGCCCAATATTGCATCTGCTCAGATAGGCAGCGAGTTGGAATGTGGATGCAGTAGGCAGGGTGGCAGCTGCTCCCTACGGCCAGGAGTCCAGCCCAGCACCCACCTGAGTCCACCTCAGTCCTGCTCAACTGGGTCATCCGTGCTCTGGGCCCTCTGGTCCCACCCACAGAGGGAGGGCTTCGGAGCGACCAGGTGAGCTGGCCATTGTGGGAGGATGTAACCAACTCCTGAGCCTGGCGAGCCAGGCAGCCCCTTGCCAGTGTCCCCACACCCACCTCTCCAGCCCCCCTCGTTCCCTGATCCTCCCATCTGCTCCCCTGACCCAGCAGTTTCCTCTGCTCACTCTCTTCCTGCTCCCAGGCTCGCCTGGTCACGTGTCCTTCACTCTCCTCTGAGACTCCCTCTTTCCAAGCCGCCTCCACTCTACTTGACACACTCTCCCTTAAGACACCAGAGTACACAAGCGCAAGTCCCTGCACCTCACCTTTACTCCCAGACATGGGAGGGAGATGACATGAAGACCCAAACGCCACTTAGCAGGAGATCTGGGGTATGCAGAGGGGCAGAACTGAGGCTGTGGAAGCTCCAGGGGCTCCCTGCAGGAGGCCGCATGTAAGCTGGCTATTGAATGTGGCTCTGAGCTGAGACCTCTCCTTGAAGCTCCAGACCAGGAGCCAGCTGCTAGCTGGACCCCTCCATCTGGTGTCTCAGAGAAACCTTGCACTCCATAGATCTGACTCTGAACCCAGAATATCCCATCTCAGCCCTGTCTCTTCATAGGGAAAGCACCACCTCAGACCCAGTTCTGCACCAAACCCACATTTGAGTCATGGGGCTCCTGCCCTGCACTGTGAGCACTCTGGATAAGCCAGTGCTGAGGGGGAAAGAGCTCTGAATGCCAAGCCAAAACATGAGCTTCAACTCCACCTCCAGCTGTGAGAGCTGTGGGTAGGGAAGGGCCCAAGTCCAGTTTGCTGTAGAAAGGCCAGTCTGCCACTGTATGGCACATGGATGGCACGGACAGAGTGTGGGTGGAGAGAACAGAAGGTGGGCAGGGTGGGGGAGGCAGGGACATGGCTGTAGCCGTGGAGATGGGAGGACAGACAGGACTTGGTGGCTACTTGGGTGAACCAAGGGAGGGGTCAGGAAGAGACACCCAGTTTTGTATCAGGTGTGTAGAGCGTGGGATGCTGTTCATTGACGGAGGGAGGAGGAGGAGGAAGAGGTATGGCATGGGGAGGAGGTAGCTGAGCTCTGTCATGAATGTCATTTGAAGTCCCCAGGGAGAGCCAGGCCCACCAGCCCCTTCACTGCTTCAGCGGGCCCTCGGGGTGTCTGTGCTCCCTGGCCCTCTCAGCTCCTGCTTCATAGCTGTCAGCTGCAGTGGGGGACAGCTGCACAAGGGCCCAGCATGTCTGTGTGTTTATGCAGGGTTCTGCCGCATGGCCCTGCCGAGCAGAAGCTGATGGACGACCTTCTGAACAAAACCCGTTACCACAACCTGATCCGCCCAGCCGCCAGCTCCTCACAGCTCATCTCCATCCAGACGGCGCTCTCCCTGGCCCAGTGCATCAGCGTGGTAGGTGCAGAGGGTACCTGTGGCTCAGGCTCAGGCGAAGAGGCAGCGCATGCCCAAGCCCAAGGCAATCAATGTCCAGAGGAATGAAATGACTAGAGTTGACTTAGACTCACCAATACATGGCGGGGAGGCTGGAGGAGGGTCCATGAGGTTTATAGGTGTCCAATATTTAATGAGGTCATGGTTTTGTTAACAAAGAAGAAATGAGGGTGGGAGCAGGATCACCACTGGCTAGGCAGCCAATGGGCCTGCAGAGACTCTGCTCAGCTGAGTCTCCAGAACGACCATGAGATTCTCCTCCTCATCCTCCCAGCCCCACCCTACTCTCTCCCCCAGCTTGCTCAACAGGTGACCTTACAGGCTCCCTACTCTTTGCGAGGAATAAGAACCAGACTGGGAGAACCGATGGGTACAGAGGCCCAGGTGTAGGGGCAGGACCACAGGCAGTGCAGCGTCTACTGAGCGAGGCGGGTGAGGGTCTGGAGAGTGGGCATGGCTGCTGCAGGCATGGAAAGCAGGCACAGATGGCGGCACTCCCAGGGCCCATTGTCAGGGTCTCCACATGTGGATGTGTGCAGAGGTGGGGGTGCTGAGGGAGGAGGGGCAGGGAATTTCTCATCTTCTCTCTACTGCCTCTGAGTTGGAGATGTCAGAGGGAGCCATGGCCCACTGTAAAGTAACACAATGTCCCCACCCACAGGGTTAGAACCCCTCCCCTGGAAGCAGCTCTGAGGGGAACAGTCACATGTGGAGAGTGCAGGGCTCTGTGTCCAGCTGGGGGAAGGAGGTCGCCAAGGGGGTTGACCCCCCTCTGGCCAGGTGGCTGCCTTCTGACACACCAGCCTCTCTCTCTAGCATGGTGGCCCCCACACACCCAGCCTGTGAAACCTACAGCCCTCAAGAAGGCTTTGGCCAAATTAATGAGTGGCTCCCTCTCCCAGGAGGAAGCACAGCTGAAGGATGCGGAGGGCAGTAGAGTTGTGTGTGCTCCGCCCCCTTTCTCCCCTGTCAGACGGGAAAGAAGGGGGCTTTCAACCAGGCTCACCCAGGCTGGGGTCTGAGTGTCACTGTCCAGCTATTGGCTTCTTGCTTAATGGGTGAGCCCAGCAGCTCCCGTGCAGCTGCCGCCCTAGTGAGGGTGAACCGGCAGGCGAGTTGCATTTCTGAAAGCCCGGGAATACAGTAAATATTAGGCTGTGGGCTGCTGGGCCAGGAAGGGGTGTTTATTTTTCAGGGTTTGTTTATCTATTGACTTGATGAGGGAGGGTTATATGTACAATCAGTTAAAAGATGGAAATTTTGAGAGAGCAGGCAGGGATTTAGTGCTGGGTAAGGCAAGAAGGCTTGTCAAAGCAGCTCTTCTGGGGAGGCCAGAATCCTGTACCAATGTCCTCAGCACGTTCTTCAGCTGCTGGGGGAGTGCCAGACAGGATGAAAGCATACGAGAACTTTCTGGATGACAGAAATACTCTATATCTTCAAAGGAGGTGGGTTACATGGGTAATGCATTTATTGAAACTGATCAAAATGGAAACCAGATCTGTGCATTTCACTGAATATAAATTATACCTCAAATTAAATACATTTCTTAAAAGACAGATGGGCCGGATGCAGTGGCTCACGTCTGTAATCCCAGCACTTTGGGAGGCTGAGGCAGGTAGCTCACCTGAGTCAGGAGCTCGAGACCAGCCTGGAAAATGTGGTGAAATCCTGTCTCTATTAAAAAAATAAAAATTAGCCAGGCATGGTGGCACACGCCTGTAATCCCAGCTACTCGGGAAGCTGAGGCAGGAGAATTGCTTGAACCCAGGAGGCAGAGGTTACAGTGAGCAGAGATCATGCCACTGCACTAGAGCCTGGGCAACAGACCAAGACTCCATCTCAAAAAAAAAAAAAAAAAAAAAAAAGAGACAGATGAAGGTTTTCAACTTTCACTAAAGGCAGAGGAGCTTGTTACAGATTCGCCTCCCCATAGGAACAGTTAGAAAAACTGGACAAAAATGTGCCCCACCACCAAAAACAATTGTTGGAAGGTAATTGGAGACCTCAGCCAGCACTTGAGTGACCAGGCCTAGGAGGTGATCCTGACAGTCCTTAGTGCTTTTCCCACATTTGGTGATCGGTCAACAGTAGAGGGCTAAGAGGCTAAGAAACTGAATATGAAGTGGTAGTTAAGGGGCTGGAGAGCCTAGCTGAATGTTGGCACTCTCACAGGGCTGAAATGACCTAATGAGAATTTGGGTCCCAGGAAGGAGATGGGACATTGGTGGGGACCCTGGAAGGGCCACCCCTAGGAGTCCAAATGAATAAAATATAGACCAGCCGTCACAAAACCTAAAACCTGCTTTGAACTAGCTTAGTCACAAACTAGATGAAGGCGATCTGCCCTTACTCCAATTGTGTGCCATAAAGTCAAAGTCAATACTCTCTGGAGGCAGATAAAACTTTACTAGGAATGCCATAAGACAACACCAGACTAAATGAGAAAGACCAAGAAAAAAACTAATAGAAACATACATGTAAGGAAGAAACTTTTTTTTTTTTTTGAGACAGAGTCTCGCTCTGTCACCCAGGCTTGAGTGCAGTGGCACGATCTCAGCTCACTGCAACCTCTGCCTCCCAGGTTCAAGCGATTCTCCTGCCTCAGTCTCCCAAGTAGTTGGGATTACAGGCATGTGCCACCATGCCCGGCTAATTTTTGTATTGGCCAGGCTGGCCTTGAACTCCTGACCTCAGGTCATCCATTCACCTCGGCCTCCCAAATTGGTGGGATTACAGGCATAAGCCACCGTGCCTGGCCAGTATTTTGCCAAAATTTAAAATAAATAAATTTTCTTTTTTTTTTCAGGTTTGTGCTCAGACTCTATTCTAAACAGTCACGTGGCAGCTTACTCTTCTCCAGGCCTTGCTGCCGGCTTTTACATGTTTATTATATTTGTGTTCTTGTCATCTGCTTGGTAGATGGCAGCTTCCAGGTGCTCCTAAGGGGCCAGGAAAGAGAGTGAGAAGGCACCGAGTTTGCCAGGTCATCCCCCTCAGGGCCCCACCCTCATCAACTCCCTCAGCTGGGTCTCCTGCAACTATTGGTGGGCCATCTCGGCCACTGCTTCGCCCTGAGCTTCCTGCTGCCGCAGCTGGGCAGTGCCTCCTTCCCAGAGGCCAGCTGCTGATAGGCGGCCACGTACTGCTGCTGGTGACCCAGGTAATGGTCTTGCTGCTGCTGCAGACTCTGAGCCTCTTGGCTCTTCAGCTCCACCTGCAGGATAGGCATCAGGGTAGGTAGTCACTGGCTTCCAGATTCTGGGCCCATAAACAGGGTGGCAAGGGCACTGCGGGGCTCTGTCGCCTGCTCAGGCCCCTGGCCCTGGCCCCTTCCTCCAGGCCTAAGTGACGGCCTCCCTTGCCTAGAGGCCCATGCCTCCCTCCCCAGCCTCAAATCTCACACCCTTCTTCCCACCATTTAAACTGTAGGCCGCAGACTGGTGGAAAAGCAGAGGGAGCCAACCACCATCTGCTAAGTTGTGGTGAGGTCGTTCTGTATGATCTCCAGGGTTTGCACGCACCTCTGCCTGCTCCCCCCAAGAGCTTGGCCTTCTGCCCCAGTTTCCCCAGCCTCTCCTCCAGCTCCTGCAGCCTCACCTCCTGTTCCTGCATCTTCTCCTCCTGCTGCCGCAGCCTCACTTCCTGCTCCCGCGTCTTCTCCTCCTGTTCCCACATCTTCTCTTCCTGCTCCCGCATCATCTCCTACTTCTCCCACATCTTCTCCTCCTGCCTCCACATCTCCTCCTGTTGCTGGTTCAGGAGGTTCCACAACTCGTTCTCTTCCACCTGGGCTTGGAGCTTTGCTGACACACTCTGTAGCTCCTTACCCAGGTGGTCAGCCTCCACCTGCAGCTGCTGCTGGAATAGTGAAAGTGTTGGTTCAAACCTCAGAAGGAAACAGACTCATGAGCTAGCCATATAAATGTAATCTATAAAATAATGGTTTTCATCTATGATCCTTTAAAAAATATTTTTTTAAGCCCAAACTCTGCGATTCTGATTCCTCAGGCAGGGCCCCAATTTGTATATTTTTAGCACACTCCAGAGGATTCTATGGCAGGACCAGAACAAGGACCCAAATTTTCCAGCTCTTGGCTGGAGCCTCCCCACACCCTACATGATCCCTAGACCATGGCCCCAGCCGGATGGGGCTCCCACAACCCCCGGGGCTGCAGCTGCTCGCCTGTGGCAGCAGGAGCTGGGCCCTCTCCAGCTTCCTTTTAAGGTCCTTTATGTTGAGCTGGATCTCAGACTTTTCAGATTCTACAAGTCGAAGTTTTTCTTGTAGTTCGGCATTTTTCTCCTTCAACTCCTCATCGGTTATGCTGTGGCCAGAGGCAGTAGAGAAAGGAATGAACGAAGAATAGAAAGGAACGCTTTGGTGATCAACCCTCTACTTTCACCCCACAACCACAGAACGGTGGCATTGGAAGGGACCCCAGGAATTAAAAGTCGCAGGTGGCAGGCCAGAGAGAAGACATGAGTTGCCTGAGGCTTCCCCATGAGTCAGTGGCACAGCCGGCACTAGAGCTTCCCTGTGCACACATGTAAACCTGTAGAAGCCTCTCACCATGCTCACCTGTACCCCCCACCTCCCAGCACACCACCCACGCTAAGGGCTCTCAGACCTCCCATCCCACCTTCCCCCATCCTACGTGTTCCTGTACAGCTCCAGACTCAGAGCATCCCTCTCCTTTGTTAATTTCTCGATGTACTGCAAATAGAGAAAGGTTAAGTCAAGATAGAGCAGGCAGAGGAGTAGCTGGACGACCAGGAACAACAGCTACACTGATACTCCACAGTAACACTCCCTCACTCTCAATCACACCTGACATGTTCTCAAGGCATTTCCAAGCCCATGGTCTCATTTGTTTTTTTGTTTTCTTTTTCTTTCTTTCTTTCTTTCTTTCTTTCTTTCTTTCTTTCTTTCTTTCTTTCTTTCTCTTTTTTCTTTCTTTCTTCCTTTCTTTCCTTTATTTCCTTTCTCCCTTGCTTCCCTTGCTTCCCTTTCTTTCTTGCTTTCTTGCTTTCCTTGCTTTCTTGCTTTCTTGCTTTTTCTTTCTTGCAGAGTTTTGCTCTTGTTGCCCTGGCTGGAGTGCAATGGTGCAATCTCAGCTCACCACAACCTCCACCTCCTGGATTCAAGCAATTCTCCTGCTTCAGAGTCCTGAGTAGCTGGGATTATAGGCATGTGCCACCACACCCGGCTAATTTTGTATTTTTAGTAGAGATGGGGTTTCTCCATGTTGATCAGTCTAGTCTTGAACTGACTGATTCTGACTTATCCTTAGCCTAAAAAGAAAAATTTAAAATTACTCATAAAAAAATGAATGATTTCCAGCAGAAAATGGGCAATGGAGAAACCAGCACTTCCCACAAGAATAAAAATGGCCAATGAGCATATGAAAAAGATTCAAAAGCACTAGAAATCAAAGAAATGTAATGAAAACAATGAGATTTTCTGCTTAAAGACCAGCAAAGATGACAAATGGAAGGGGGAACCTGGAGCTCTGTCCCTGTTGGTGGGAGCATAAACTGAACCAATTTTCCTACAGGATAATTTGAACATTTCTTTTAAAAATCCTAAAACAGTTTTACATTATTTTCCTCTAGAAATTCTACTTCGATGAATTCAGTGCAAAAATCCTTACTGGAGTCCATTAAAATGTATATAGAAGGAAATTCACCTCTGGGGTGGCAATGATTCACTTAACATAATCCAGCTATTAAAAATGATGATGCCAGGATATACTTCTGCCCTAGAAACATGTTTAAAATATAATAAGTGACAAAAGCCCATTTACTATGATTGTACTTTTTTTTTTTTGACAGTCACAAATCAGCTTTATTTAACTTTTCCAAAATATTTCTCAGGCCATTCTCTTTCAGACATTCAAAAAGAAAAAGTTTCTAACTTTAAAATAATTAAATGACAAACGGTAAAAGCTGCTAGTTATCTCCCAGTGGCTGTTCCCATGGTGGTAGGGCCTCAGATGTGTGGCCATTTGCAATGGACCCAGCATTTCTAGCTTGCAGCCAGGCACAGCCAATAGCAGGAGAGAGCGAGGTGTGTTCCTCCCCTCTCTTGTCTTCCAATCCTTTCCCTGTTCTGCTCATCTGGAATGTGATACTGGTAGAGGCCAGTTATTCGTGGCAAGCAACACGTTTACAGGGATTTTCCTGGGAATTTCAGATTCAATGTCTGTATTAGTTAAGATTAGGTTTTGCGGCAATAACAGAAAACCCTCCAAAATGATAAATTAAAGAACATGGAAGTTTATTTTTGTCTCATAGGGATGTCTCAGAAGTGGTTCATGGCTGGCATGACGCTCCATGTTGTCAGGAACTCAGACTCCATTCATCTTGATGTTCTTTCCCGAAGGCTTCAACCTCACAGTCTCAACATGGCAGATTCTACTTTTAAATATGTTTATATGCATAAAAAGTGTAAAAACCAACAAACCAGAATGTTTTGAGTGGCAAAATTAAAGATGTTTCTTTATATTTTGTCATCCAAATTATTACAAAAAGAATGTGATTTCCTTTATAATCAGGGAGAAGTGTTATTTTCATTTATTTATGTTTACATTTCTTTTCTTTTTCTTCTTTTTTCTCCTGTATGTATCCCATGTAGGCTAGAGAGCTTCAATCCCTGCCTCTTGAGGGAAATCAGCCCATTTTCGGGAAGTGCACTACACAAAGCTGCCCCATCTTCCCTTTATTTTTTATTTTTATTTTATTTATTTATTTATTTATTTATTTTGAGATAGAGTCTCAGAGTGCAGTGGCGCATCTCAGCTCACTGCAACCTCTATCTCCCGAGTTCAAGCAATTCCCCTGCCTCAGCCTCCCAAGTAGCTAGGACTACAGGCATGCACTACCATGCCCAGCTAATTTTTGTATTTTTAGTAGAGAGGGGGGTTTACCATCTTGGACAGCCTTGTCTCAAACTCTTGACCTCAAGAGATCTGTCCGCCTTGGCCTCCCAAAGTGCTGGGATTACAGGCATGAGCCACTGTGCCTGGCCTGCCATATTATTTCTAAAAATTTCAGTGACATTTCAATTAAGTTAAATTTAATTCTTACTGACCTGATCTCTTTTCCTCTGTTTAATGATATCTTCCAGTTGAAAGGTGTTTCCTCTGTAATCACAGGTGCTAAAGGAAATACAACAAGTATTCTTTAGGTAGATGTCCAATAAACCACTGATTCTCCCATTGTAGTCCTTAGACCTTCAGCATCAGCAACACGTGGGAACTTGTTAGACATGCAAATTCCTGGGCCAGCCCCACACCTCCTGAATCAGAAAGTGGGGAAGAGGGACAGCTGTCTCTCCTTTAATAAGCCTTGAGATACTCCCTGAAGTTTGAAAACTACAGAACTAGAATACATATGGCAGTAAGTGCTCATACTTTATCCCGGGTACCTTCCCCTCTTTTCCATTCTCTTTTCCGTTGAAATAAAATGAGAGCTCTTTTTGACTTAATGGATATAAGAAAGAAGGCAATGAGATGAGCAGGGTTTCAAGTTAGAGTTCAAAATTTAATCAGTGGATGATGACAGGGTGCAAGCCTTCTAAACAGATTGCTGCAAGGAAGCTGATTATAATCTATACAGTAGGTATCATTAGTGTATTGATGTTAAATTTTTGGGGTGGGATTAATGGTATTGTGATTATATAGGAGAACGTCCTGGTTCCTAGAAGATATCTGCGAAAGTACTTAACACTGAAATGCTGATACTGGTAATTTACTTTGAAATGATTCAGGGGGAAAAAGGGCACATATACAATCTTCCATATGCAGGGGAGAGAAAACAAATATGATAAAATGTTAATTGGTGAATCCAGTTGAATAGCATATTGATGTTCACTGTATTACTTTATCAACTTTTCTGTGTTTGCAAGTTTTTAAAATAAAAAGTTGAGGGAAAAGAAACATCACCCCAAATCTTCCTACAAAATGGAACCATAGAAAAACTTTGCAGAAGAGGGCACTGTACCCATCCGGACCGCATGGTCAAAGTGCAGGGTCTCCTCCAGCAGGCTATTCTCTGGTCTCTTCTGTGCTGTCACTTCCCCCAGACACAACCAAGGCTTTTTTCTAACAACTCTTTTTCTAAAGGTGTAATTTTTTTCATTCATCTAAGAAAGAGACAAAAGAATTAGTATACATTTAGAAAATAAAATTACACTTATACTTGTGTAAAAGCAAAAAATACTTTGAAAAGTGGGGAAGCAAGAAATGTACTGTTCTACAATTCTGTCCTTACTATCTTTTTATTCTGCCAATGACTTCCTATTCCTGCTGCCTATGGTGGGGTGAGCTGCAAATGATTTCTTTTCCTCATTGATTTGAAATGCCATGTTTATAATATACTAAACTCCCCCAGAAGCATTTGGGTTTATTTCTGGGCTCTATTCTATTCAAGTGATCTATCTGTTCACAAGCCACTATCAATTTTGATTATTAGAGCACCCTAAAGTTAAGTTAAATAATTCTTTTTTTTCTTTTTGAGACAAAGTCTCTCACTCTGTTGCCCAGGCTGGAGTGCAGTGGTGTGATTTCGGCTCACTGAAAGCTCCACCTCCTGGGTTCACACCATTCTCCTGCCTCAGCCTCCCGAGTAGCTGGGACTACAGGCACCCGCCACCTCGCCTGGCTAATTTTTTCTATTTTCAGAAGAGACGGGGTTTCACCGTGTTAGCCAGGATGGTCTCGATCTCCTGACCTCGTGATGTGTCCGCCTCGGCCTCCCAAAGTGCTGGGATTACAGGCATGAGCCGCCGCACCTGGCCAAGTAATTCTTTGATTAGGATATTAGTATTTGTTGGAGCCTGACCCTTTTGACTCTAAACTCAAATTCTTATTATCTCTAACTTCTAAAAGTTATGAACAATTATGACTTCAATGTATAAAATGTCAGCTTTTTCAGCTACCTTACAGAATTCTCTTATTTTCCTAATATCGATTCCATTTATCCATTCGGTTTTCTCTCCAAACACTAATGTTTTCGTTTTAGTATCCCTAATCTTTTTTTTTTTTTTTTTTTTTTTTTTTTTTTTTTTTGAGACAGAGTCTTGCTCTGGAGTACAGTTACATGATCTCAGCTCATTGCAACTTCTGACTCCCAGGCTCAAGCAGTCCTTTTACCTCAGTCTCCCAAGTAGCTGGGACCACAGGTGCATGTAACCACACCCAGCTAATTTTGTATTTTTTGCAGAGATGAGGTCTCACTATGTTGCCCAGGCTGGTCTCAAACTCCTGAGCTCAAGTGCTGGGAGCTCCTGAGCTCCCAAAGTGCTGGGATTGCAGGTGAGAACCACTGCTCCTGGCAGTTTTCCTAATCCCTTCTCTTTATCTTTTGTAGTTGCACTGGCTTATGTGGTTATTAACTGTTAGTGTTAATTAACAGGGATAACTGCAATACTGGACATTTTGTCTTATTCCTGATCTTAAAGGGATGTTTCTACAGTTTCACCCATCATGCATGATGGCAGCTTTTGGCTAGATGTATTTATAATCCACTAGGAGTAAAAAAAATTAGAAATAAATATTGAATTTTATCAAATGTCTTTCTAACATATATGGAGGGAACCGTGTATTTTCTTCTTAACGTCTTGCAACCAGGAATCATACCAGATCTTCCAGTAGTGATTCAAGGGAATGAGCATCATGTGATTGTGCGGCATAATTTTCCCACTGTGCTATGTTTGCATCACTAGCCATGAATGAGAGAGTGTGTGTGTTTTAATGCTACCTTTGTCAGGTACCTTTGTCAGGTTTGGGTTTTCATGTTCGAACAGTTTCAAAAGAAAAAAGCTTGAAAGTTCTACTTTATTCTTTATATGTGGAAATTTCAATAAATTATTTGTGATTTATTGAAAATTTTACTTGAAGGTCTGATATAATTTCAAAGCAAAACCAAACCTTTTTTTCTTTCTTGTTGGGGGAGGGTGGGTGGAGCGGGACAGGAGGACATTAACTCATTGATATTTTATGTTTTGTTTTTTCCCTTTAGAATTTATCTTCTGGGGACAATCTGACAATGATGAATTTAATTTAGATTCACAGATTTTAAAAATAATTCTTTTGATATTCTTGGTATCATTTATTTGCCTATTCTGCAGCTCTGTTGCCCAGGCTGGAGTGCCATAGTCCAATCATAGCTCACTGCAGCCTTGAACTCCTGGACTCAAGCGATCATCCCTGATCAGCCTCTTGAGTAGCAGAGACTATAGGCTCACGCTACCACACCCAGCTAATTTTTTATATTTTTAGTGGAGATGGGATTTCAACATGTTGCCCAGGCTGGTCTCGAACTCCTGGGCTCAAGCAATCCTCCCTCCTGAGCCTCCCAAAGTGCTGGGATTACAAGTGTGAGCTACTGTACCTGGCACTATTCTCATTTTTATAATAAAATTTTAAGATTGGATAAATAATATAGCCCAATTATTGGAGCCAGACTACATCTACTAAAATTAAATGAAATTTCACTTGTCTGAAATCATGACATACTTTGGAAGATATCTTTGTCATAGTATTAATTAAAATTACGGCTATTTGGCACTCACCAAAATCTGTGGAGCACCTTAAAGACATAGGTGGCATCCTCCAGAGCAGTCAAAACAGTTACAAGAAGAGGCTGTCGGGACAGCTTTGTCGGGAGAGACATGCTATGCATATAAAGACATAAGGGAGAGAGAAAAGAAACAATCATTTTGCACACAGGCCCCAAATTCAAAGCTATAGGCTGGGTAATGCAGGCACTGATTTTTGCAAATCAGATGCTTTCCATATGGCATCTCCATATAGTGTGCTTTTGCTTTAGAGAGTGACAGCAAGATTTTTGGTTTTGTTTGTTTGTTTGAAGACAGGATCTTGCTCCACCGCCCAGGCTGGAGAGCAGTGATGTGATCATAGCTCACTGCAGCATCGACCTCCTGGGCTCAAGTGATCCTCCTGCCTTAGCCACCTGAGTAGCTGGACTACAGGCATACACCACTATGCCCCCACTAATTTTTGTGTTTTTTGAAGAGACAAGATCTCACTATGTCACCCAGGCTGATCTTGAACTCCTGAGCTCAAGCGATCCTCCTGCATCAGACAACCAAAGTTTTAGGATTACAGGCATAAGCCACTGCACCTGGCCAAGATATTTGTTTGCAAAGGATGGTTAATAGTTACAATGAGAAAAATAGGAAGGCTGGGGCACAGTGGCTTATGCCTGTAACCTCAGCACTTTGGGAGGCTGAGGCAGGAGGATCACCTGAGGTCAGGAGTTCGAGACCAGCCTGGCCAACACAGTGAAACCCTGTGTCTTCTAAAAATACAAAAATTAGCCAGGCATGGTGTGATGCACCTCTAATCTCAGCTACTCAGGAGGCTGAGGCAGAATCACTTGAACCCGGGAGGTGGAGGCTGCAGTGAGCTGAGATCACGCCATTGCACTCCAGCCTGGGTGACAGAGCAAGACTCTATCTCAAGAAAAAAAAAAGAAAAATAGGGAAGATTTGTTAGTAGTCTGTGAGTTCCACAATCATGTCAAGCACATTAAAAATTCCTTAAATTCCTAATTACCTTTTCCTGTCTTTTTTAAAAGAGGATTTAACTTCAGCAGAATTTTTCGTTACATTTGAAACACCTGCATCTTCAATTGCCTCATCAACTGGCAAAGCGAAGGTCACTCTTTTCAAGCTTTCTTTACATTGTTTACTGTCTTCACTTTCTTCCAGGTCATCATCTTCATCCCTACACTACAAAATTCTTATAAAAAGAAATATACTGCTTTCCATTAGAAAAACAAAAGGAAACATATTTTCCCTTAATAAAGTTCTTCTTTTATATGCCTAATGCAACCAAATACTCAGAAGTTCCAAAATCATTCAGGTATTAAGGAACAGAAGGTATCATTTAAGTGAAATGCTATGTAAGAAACAGAACAAAAAGTGTCCAATATATAGAAAATAAATTGTTCAATCTCACAGAAATAACAGGATTTTTGGGGCACAAAACCAAATCGAAGTTCCTGGCAAGAAAGGTTTGATTGCCACTGCCAGTAATATTTTTCTTCATTAAATGATCTCTAATGTCCCTTTAAATCCACAGACTTTCCTCTGGCTATCTTGAGAATATCTGATAGGAGAGAATCTAACTTCTTAAAACAAACATATGTGAAAACCACAAGTACCAATACGATTGGACAATTCCAGCTCACAACGTAAAGGATGGTTCAAATACTCACATTTCAGAAATGCTTAGTTCTTCTGCTGCTTCTTCAGCAATTTCATCAGCTTGTTTGAACCCAGATCATCATCATCATCACTTGCTATGTCTTCATCACTTTCAACTGGATCAAAAAAAGTCTTTGTCCTTCACATTTCTGGAACTTTTACCTGACTAAAATAAAAAGATTTTTAAAACTATTAATTAGGAAGAGAAAAATACATCGTTAGCACACACATATATATTTGTGTGTATACTGTATGTCTACGTTACTTTCTAACTTAATAACACTACAAGCCAAAAATAGTTATTAGGTGAAATCAGCAACTAAAAACACTACCATAAAACTATTACAAGAACAGCCGGAACATAAACTGAATGGAAGTACAGATTCATTTATAACTGATAGGATAGAGCACAATATTTCTTAGATCCAAATCTTCTAACTACAATTACATCTGTCCTAGAAAAACAGAACAAAAGCTAATTTGAGGAGGAGGAAAGTGCTCTCTCCTCTCTCAAAATTTTACCTTAAGTTTTTTACTTCTAAACAGTGCCCCTTCATCTACATCAGAATCAATATCTTAAAAAAAATCAGTATCTTCCACGTCATCATCATTACCATCTTTTCATTCCTCTTCTTTTTCTGTTTTCTAAATAGGCCTCCATTTCAGAGAGTTGGAAGAATTTCTCGTCTACTATGGACTTTTCTCTTGGTTTCCCGTGTCCTTTGTTTCGCACCTTGCTCTGCTGTTCCAATTTGTTGATATGAAAGTCAAGGTCGGAATCCTCATCACTGGGAACTGGGCTTTTCGTCAGATCGAATTTGCTTGAGTTTGCTCTCTCACTCACTTCAGGATTGTCACCACCCATATGTGACACTTCCTCCTCCTCCTCTAAATCTTCTAGGTCCTCCTGGCCATCAGCCTCTGTCTCTGAACCATCCTCTTCATGCTCCTGTTCTTCACTCTCTGGGATACTGATATCTTCATCTTTGTTTCACTAACTGCATTCTGGAAGCTTTGTAAAATTGGGTCATTTTGCAATTCCAGTTGTTGCAAAGTCTGCTTATCATCAAAACTTTCTATCACAAGTTTTTGTAAAGGGCTTCCATGGATCCTACCATTCTCTAATATTTTATTAAGGTCATAAAGCACTTTTGTTAAAGAAGTGAACTTTGATGCCAATCCATCTTGAATCCTAATGGGAGGAATTAAATGAGATTTAGAGTTATACTTGATAATTTCACAGCCCTCTTAATTAAAAGAAAAATAAAAGCCACAACTCTTCTGTAAAATCAAATTTGAATGAAGTGTAAGTATAGATTCTGGCCCCAACAACATACAAGCTGATGAGCCACACTGATATATAAAACCTGTCAACCAAGTATTTGTGAATCAGCTGTACAGATTTTAGGCAGGAAAAGCATTACAAATCTATTTGCTTGGAGATATATAGTGAATTAGCCTTAAATTATCAACTCTGCTACATTATATACCACTCCATTCTTTCACTCATGTTAGTCAGGATGGTCTGGATCTCCTGACCTCATGATCCACCCACCTCGGCCTCCCAAAAAAGTGCTGGGATTACAGGCGTGAGCCACCGTGCCCGGCTGAATTTTTCTTTTTTATAAAATAGGCTTTATTTATTTCTTTGTTTATTTATTTATTTTGAGATAGAGTCTCGCTCTATCACCCAGGCTGGAGTGCAGTGGCGTGATCTGAGCTCACTGCAACCTCTGTGTCCCCGGTTCAAATGATTTTCCTGCCTCAGCCTCCCAAGTAGCTGGGACTACAGGTGAGTGCCACCACGCCTGGATAATTTTTTGTATTTTTAGTAGAGATGGGGTTTCACCGTGTTAACCAGGATGGTCTCGATCTCCCAACCTCACGATCTGCTCACCTCGGCCTCCCAAAGTGCTGAGATTACAGGCATGAGCCATCGCAGCCGGCTGGCTTTATTTTCTTTTTAAAGCAGTTTTAGGTTCACAGCAAAATTGAGCAGAAAGTACACGCAGTTCCCATATACACCCTACCCACACACAGTCCCCATATACACCCTACCCACACAAAGTCCCCCTATACACCCTACCCACACACAGTCCCGTCCACTGTCAACCCCCCACACCAGAGTGGTACATTTGTTATAAACTATAAACATACATTGACATATTATTATCACTCAAAATCCATAGTTCACATTACTTTGTGGAGTTTCTATCATGAACAGGTCTTGAATTCTGTTTAATGCTTTTTCTGCTTCTACTGATACAATTGTGTTGTTTTTCTCAGTCTATTAATATTAATATGATAAAGTACAATGATGTATTTTAAAATATTGAATCCTTATATTCAGAAACGGACTCCATTTTGTTGTGATGTATTATCCTTTTTCTACATTACTGGATTTGACTTGCTAATGTTTGGTGGAAGCTTTTGTGTCTAGGTTCATAAGAGATACTGATCTATAGTTTCTTTTCAATGTTGTAATGTCTTTATCTGGTTTTGGGATTAGAGTAATGATGATATCATAAAATGAGTTGGGAGGTTTTTCCTCTGCTTCTCTTTTCTGGAAAAAAAATATGGAGAATAATTTTTTCACTGGTATAATTCACCAGTGTAATCATCTGAGCTTGAGCCTGTTGCGTTTTTGGAAGGTTTTTATTATTAATTTAATTTTTAGAAAATATGTATAGGGCGGCCGGGCGCGGTGGCTCATGCCTGTAATCCCAGCACTTTGGGAGGCCGAGGTGGGTGGATCACAAGGTCAGGAGATCAAGACAATCCTGGCTAACACGGTGAAACCCCGTCTCTACTAAAAATATAAAAAATTAGCCGGGCGCGGTGGCAGGCGCCTGTAGTCCCAGCTACTTGGGAGGCTGAGGCAGGAGAATGGCGTGAACCCCAGGAGGTGAAGCTTGCAGTGAGCCGAGGTAGCACCACTGCACTCTGGCCTGGGCGAAAGAGCAAGACTCCATCTCAGAAAAAAAAAAAAAAGAAAATATGTATAGGGCTAGTCTGTTTCTCCTTGCGTGAATTTATTAGTTTGTGTCTTTTAAGGAATTGGTCCACTTTATTTAAGGTATCAAATTTACAAGGATAAAGTTGCTTGTAGAATCTTGGGAATCTTTTAAAAGTGCACGGTATCAATAATCAGTAGTAATGATTCTTCTTTCATTGCTGATATTGGTAATTTGTATTCTCTCTTTCTCTTATCTTGTATGCTCATGCCTGGGAAGAGGTTTATCAATTTTATTTATGTTTGTGAAAGCCTAGCTTTTGGTTTTGTTGAATTTTTCTATTGTTTTCCTGTTTAAAATTTTATTGATGTATATTCTAATTTGCATGGATTTCTTTTCTGTGTTCTCTTCAGGTTTAAATTGCTGTTCTTTCTCAAGCTCCTAAGGTGCAAGCGTAATTTATTTATATTATTAATTCTTACTTCGTAATATCTGCATACAGAAACTGAGTGCTATAAATTATTTTCTAAGCACTGCTTTAGCTGCAACCCATAAGTTTTGATGAGTTGTATTTTCCTTTTCATTTATTCTGAAACACTTTTTGAGATTTCTTCTTTGGCTCATGGGCTTTTAGAAGCTACCATCTTAGTGCTGATATTATCCATTTGTTCTTGCACATTGTCTACTTTTTTCATGAGAGCCCTTAACATATTTATCACAGTTATTTTTACATTCCGTCTCTGGTACTCCAACATCTGTGTCGTATCTGAGTTTGATTCTGATGATTGCTTTCTCTTCAGACTGTGTTTTTTCCTGCCTTTGACGTGTCTTGTGTAATTTTTTTGTTAAAAGACAGATATTGCATTAGGTAATAACAACTGAGGTACATAGGCCTTTATGTGAGAATGTACGTTAATTTGGTTAAGAGTTAAGCTATGTTTAATGTTTGTTGCAGCCATAAGTATCAGAAGTTCCAAATTCCTTTAGTGTCTTTGTTTTGGCTCTTCGCCTGGCTTCACAGCTTGTCTCTGCACTGCTCCTCATAGTGAGTCTGTGTCTTTCAGTTCATTCCACTGAAAACAGCTGTAGTCACTGCTTTTAAACTCAAGCTTTGTAACAGTGATGATAGGATATAGAAGAGAGTAAGCATTCTCCAACCTTCTAATGAAGTGTGGGTCATTTCCTAAGCCAGTAGCTCATGGCTGTGGCTATCCCAGCTGCGTCTGCCTTTCCTCCAGTAGCATGTTCACCTTCTAGCTCCTTTCCCTGGCTGCCGAGCTCCCAGTATATCTCCATGAAGCACTCTCTCCGTTGATGATTATTTCTCCCACTACGTGATGAAAGAAGGCTAAAGAGAGCTGAAGTGAGGGGGGCATTCCTTTCCCCAAGCTTGGATACAGTATCAGAATGGAGCTCTGGTAAAGTCCTTCCCCTGGAGAAGGCTCTGGTTACATTTCACAATGGTCACTCTTTCCTTCTTCTGCAAAGGCATGAAGGGATCTTTTGGGGATTCTTACCATAAAAATATGGCGAGGTTACTGGAGGGAGCCTCCTAAGAAACTCCTCCTCCAGCAGTTTGTTAAAATTGTCATTTCATTGTTTGGACCAATAGCTCTAGAGGCTCCTGCTGTCTGAAGCACATCTCTAGGCTTTATCAGTTGCAGTGTCTGTTTGTACCTCTCTTTTTAGATTTTGGGGTGGTTATCTGTCCTGTGAAGTGCAATTGTCATGCTATCTACACAGAATTAGGTCAAACCTCACAGGTCAAGGGCACAGGGCCTTAAAAGGGCCTCCCTCATTTCAGACATCAGCTACAAGCAGGGGAGGGGGCTTCCAGGACACACACACTTCTGACCAACTGGCTACAAAGCTGGAGATTCCCACTACCCACTCAAATTGGATACACAACTTTGCTAGAATAACACATTACTCAGGAAAAAGCTGTAGTTATAATTACAGTTTTATAATAAAGGATGTAAATCAGGACCAGCCAAAGAAAGAAACCGTTAGGGTAAGGTTTAGGAGGACCTGAGACACACGACTTCCGCTTCCTCAAGACAAGTCACCCTCCTGGCGCATCGATGTGTATCACTGCCCAGGAAAGCACACCTGAGCTTCCGTGGCCAAAGTTTTTATCAGGGTTTCATTATGGACACATGACGGATTGAATCTTTGGCCACATTATTGAGCTCAGCCTCTAGCCTCTCTCTCCTCCCAGAAGGCTGTGCTGATAGCACATGCTTCAAAGCCCAACCCTTGAATCACACAGTTGTTCTTTGTGGTGTGATGGGCCCCATCCTGTGTCATCTCCACAGCATAAGCTCAGATATTGTCAGGCCCATCATCAGTAACAAAATATAATCGTATCATAGGAAACTTCAAGGGTTTAGAGGGCTCCTCTCAGGACCCAGAGAAAAAGATCAGCCAAATTAATCACTATGCAACAAGCCACCCCTTGTTCTTTGACTGCGATTCTTGTTATATGACTAATATCTGGGAGAGCCAGAAAACTTTTAACTGAATTTCACAATACATTTGGCTCTCGATGTCAATATTATAATCTTACCAACAGTGCCAGTATTACATCACAGCATGGCAGATGTCACCTGACTGTACTTTGTCTGCCCTGAAACACTGGAGCTCTATCTATGATATTTCTCTTTGAAAGCTCCTAATTGACCTGAGAGAAATGGTACCATTTCCCTGTGGTAAAGCAAGTCCTTCACTAGTGACCTCATCTGGCATTGTTTCCTATAAGAGAGCTGTCCCGGAGCTCAGATCATTTTGGACATAAAAGCTATGTAGCCTAGAATATGACTTAAAGGGTCCAATGGCTATGCCCCCAAACACATTGTATCCTTATATATGGACTTTGCCTCTGGAGTCACTGCACCCACAAAACTGTAACAAATAGCCCTTTGCTTCAGTTTGAGTCTTTACCTCTCCTCTCTTTTCCTGGCCCTTAGTTTTAAGTCATGAGCATAGACTATGCAGACCTTTATGGAAGCTCTCTTAAGTCATAGGCTGGAAGGGGCCCAGTCTCTCTCTTTACCGCTCTGTTTGTCTTATGTACAGGGAACATCTTGTCTCTCACAATTGACTTCAAGCCACACAGGTCCTCTCTACAGAAATATCTTCTTATTGCTTGTTTTCAGAGCATCTTTCCAAAGTTCTTCTTATTCTATGTAATTCAAATTATTGTGATTTCTCACATGGACTCTTACAAATGCCTCCTTACTATTCTCCCAACTTCTTTCTACTTCATTATGTAGTACGGAGGCTTCCCAAGAAAAGAAGGTTTATATATTATTAAAGAGGCTTGGCCAGGCGCGGTGGCTCACACCTGTAATCCCAGCACTTTGGGAGGCTGAGGTGGGCGGATCACGAGGTCGGGAGATTGAGACTATCCTGGCTAACACGGCGAAACCCCGTCCCTACTAAAAACACAAAAAATTAGCTGGGCGTGGTGGTGGGCACCTGTAGTCCCAGCTACTTGGGAGGCTGAGGCAGGAGAATGGTGTGAACCTGGGAGGTGGAGCTTGCAGTGAGCCGAAATCGTGCCACTGCACTCCAGCCTGGGCGACAGAGCAAGACTCCATCTAAAAACAAAAAAAACAGGCTTGACTATATTATTCATTGCTATCATTCACTACATGTATTATTCACTACAGGTATCATTTATTATGTGTAGTGTTATTCACCGTGGCAGTTGGAAGAGTGCCTGGTACACAGCAGGCACTTAACAAGTGTTTGTTGAATCAATGAATATATTTCCCAGGCCCATGCCAATTTCTGAGTAAAAGCAGCAGATTCTCTATGTTGTCTAAATCTACCATGAAACAGTCATCTACACACCACAGTAACAAATTGTGTCCCTGATTCTCCTATGAGACTGAGAGTTTCTATCCATAAGCACTCTCCTTTAGCAATGAATGGTCCCCCTAATGTCCCAGGGTCCCTGCAAATCATGATGGGGACGTTCATGAAAGTCAGGCTTTTTGCCCCTTTCCATCACCTCTGTCCTGACTTGCCATTGTAAACAACATGTGATCTTCACTAGTACAGGGTGCAAAAAAGGTCATACTTCTTTTAACAATAAAATTGGGCCATTCTGAAAATGCTGGTCTTTCTGCCTGGAGTCCCTGACCAGTTACAACCGCAAGAAACTCTGGAGTATTTCCTCAAAGTGAGGGATTACCCCTGTCTCTTGCTGCTTGTGGAAGGGAAAACTGACAACCCTTCCTGGTGGGGGAGTGAGTCCTGTTCTCTCCAACTACTTCTGTAACTGCTGGAGTTTTTCTGGAGGCCCATGAGCCTGATGTTTTTCCTGTCTGCTGACTTTACAGAATGGACTGAAGTCCAGAGTGAATGCCCATTTTTCAGTTTTTCTTAGGGACAGGTCAGCCACCATGGTTCTGGACTCTCAAAGTTATAGCTTTTCAGGGACATGGCTCTCTAGAGTCACAGTACACACACACGCACCCCACCTCTACACACCCCACACATGTATACACTAAGCTACTTCCCTAAAATGCCAAGAGGCCAGATCAGAGCAAGTTCTATTAAGAAGCTGTAAATGTTATTGCAGTTTTTGCCATTACTTTAATGACAAAAACCGCAATTACTTTTGCGCCAACCGAATAGCCTCCACCCCAGCTTGGGATGGAGGCTGCTGGAAGGTGGCTCTCCCCGTTTTGCTGCCATCAGTGCCAGGGCCACCACCACAAGTGCTTTGAAGCTGAAATTGCTGCTTACCAATGACAATCTATGCTTTCACTCCCCGGCCATTGTCCACCCTGCAGGAACACACTCCTGTGTTCAAGGGGCCCCCTTACTATGGCACCCCAGGAGAACTGGAAACACCTGCAGTGATGACCGCCCCATGAAACTTCCTAGCTCCGGACATTTATCTCAGTAGTATTTCTTAGGACTGTTTCATGAAATAAAACTGTACCTAGCTGGCAGATAAGCATGAGCCATTGCTATCATCCATTGCCACTTCATGGTTCAGGCTGGCCTAACTTTTCACTGGACACTTTCCAGAGCTGCCTAACAGTTCTTGTCCCCTCTAACTTTTCATGGCCTCTATCCTTACAAAGTTATATTGGGAGCGTTCATTGCTGTCTGTTCTTTTCCTGGAATGGCCTTCTACTCCACAGGCTGCCAGATTCCTTGAAGACCTGTGGACTCCTCAGTTCCCTCTTCTTGGATCCTTGAAATGAAATGAGTCTTGCTCTTACAGGTGAGCTCATGGCATTGTGCTGTGGCCTTTGCAGGAGCACTGGTCACATGTCACTTTTTTGTCTTTACGTCCAGCTTTCTCATAATTCAGTAGCTTTTCCATCTTTACCCCCCTGGTGTCTAACTTCATAAGATATTTCTAAATAAATGAAAATATAAAATGTTATTAAATTCCTAGTTTGTTATCCAAAACTACCTTTCAGTGAAAGTTGTACTGGCTCTGTTTGCTATTACAAGAAATATGACTGTGCTGAAATGAAGTTTCTGAGGGGCAAGGTCTTTGTCACATACTGATCTTGTAAAGTGTTGCCATCTGCTATTTCAAATCCTCATTACTGCAGACTGGAATCATACAGACAAATGAGCTATATCTCTTGTGGGGTAAACTGTCATTCTTTGAGTAAGGCCTTGTCAGCTATGTTGAATAACCATAAGGGATAATACATTTACTGTCTTTCCTTAACCCCAAAGGAGAAGTCATATCAGCACTGTAGGCTGTTATGATAAAAATATTTGCATACATAATAAGGAGAAACTGGAATGATCAATAGTCAAAATAAACATACAAGAGGTATGTTATATGTAAATGTACAAGAGGCATGTTAACTAAAATGTGGCAATGTAAGGAGCAGAGCAGGAAGAACCTTTAAGTCCGAAATTTACAACAAGTCAATTTCTTAGTTTCTGCTGTCCTTCCACACAGCCTCTGGCATCTGTTTTCTCTACAATGGAGGTAACAACAGTAGCTATTTCGGAGCAGGAATAGGCTTAGAGCAGTGCTAGAATATGGTCGTGGCTATATAAAGTTTAGCTATTTGTATATTGTAACAAACCTACAATGTATTTGTTTATTGGTAGTCAATAATAGATTTCTTTTGGGAAATCAGCAGCCTCCTGTGGGGGAACACCTGCAGTTCCCACTAAGTGAATACTGGTGTCTGCTAACCTTTGCCTCTGTTACTCTCAATAATCACTGTCAAGCTGTTCCTTGATTTAGCAATTTTATTTGCTTTCTCTTGGTTTGTTTGTTCGTTTTTTCCTTTCCCTTTTCCTGAGACAGAGTCCCGCTCTGTTGCCCAGTCTGGAGTGCAGCAGCACCATCATAGCTCACTGCCACCTCCACCCGCCCTGGCTCAAGCTATCCTCCTATATCACATCAGCCTTCAGAGTAGCTGGGACTACCTGCGCGGCCCACCAGGCCCGGCTAATCTTTGTGGTTTTTGTTTTGTTTTACCGTTAACAGACCGGGTTTCCGGCCAGGCGAGGTGGCTCACGCCTGCAGTCCCAGCACTTTGGGAGGCCGAGGCGGGCGGATCACCTGAGGTGGCGAGCTCGAGACCAGCCCGACTAACATGGAGAAATCCAGTCTCTACTAAAAAAAAAAAATACAAAATTAGTCGCGCATGGTGGCTTATACCTGTAATCCCAGCTACTCGGGAAGCCGAGGCAGGAGAATCACCTAAACCCTAGAGGTGGAGGTTGTGGTGAGCCGAGATCGCACCATTGCACTCCAGCCTGGGCAACAAGAGTGAAACTCTGTCTCAAAAATAAATAAATAAATAAATAAATAAATAAATAAATAAAAGAGAGACGGGTTTCACCATGTTGCCCAGGCTGGTCTGGAACTCCTAGGCTCAAGCGATCCGCCGCACTCGGCAGTCCAAAGTCCTGGGACTACAAACGTGAGCCACGACGCCAGGCCGATCTATTCCTTTCTGGTTAATAAATTGGGCCGGGCGCGGTGGCTCACGCCTGCAATCCCAGCACCCTGGGAGGCGGGCGGATCACCTGAGGTCGGGAGCTGGAGACCAGCCTGACCAACATGGAGAAACCCCGTCTCTACCAAAAAAAAAAAAAACAAAACACACACACACACATACACACAATTAGCCAGGCATGGTGGCTCACGCCTGCAGTCCCAGCCACTCGGGAGGCTAGGCAGGAGAACCACCCAAACCCGGAAGGCGGAGGCCTCGGCAAGCCGAGAACGCGCCACTGTACTCCAGCCTGGGCAACAAGAGCAAAACTCCGTATCAAAAAAAAAAAAAAAAAAAAAGACCTAATTTCACCATGTTGCCCAGGCCAGTCTGGAACTCCTAGGCTCAAGCGATCCAGCGCGCTCCGCCGTCCGAAGTCCTGGGATCACAAGCGTGAGCCACCACTCCAGGCCGATCTATATTCCTTTCTGATTAATAAATTGGGCCGGGCGCGGTGGCTCATGCCTGCAATCTCAGCACCCCGAGAGGCCGAGGCGGGCGGATAACCTGAGGTCGGGAGTTTAAGACCAGCCTGACCAACATGGAGAAACCCCGTCTCCACCAAAAAAAAAAAAAAAAAAAATAGCCCGGAATGGTGGCTCACGCCTGCAATCCCAGCCACTCAGTAGGCTGAGGCAGGAGGATCACTTAAACACGGAGGCGGAGGTTACGGTGAGCCGAGATCACAACATTGCACTCCAGCCTGGGCAACAAGAGTGAAATTCCGTCTCAAAAAAAAAAAGAGACCGGGTTGCACCATGTTGCCCAGGCTGGTCTGGAACTCCTAGGCTCAAGCGATCCGCCGCACTCGGCAGTCCAAAGTCCTGGGACTACAAACGTGAGCCACGACGCCAGGCCGATCTATTCCTTTCTGGTTAATAAATTGGGCCGGGCGCGGTGGCTCACGCCTGCAATCCCAGCACCCTGGGAGGCGGGCGGATCACCTGAGGTCGGGAGCTGGAGACCAGCCTGACCAACATGGAGAAACCCCGTCTCTACCAAAAAAAAAAAAACAAAACTCACACACACACATACACACAATTAGCCAGGCATGGTGGCTCACGCCTGGAGTCCCAGCCACTCGGGAGGCTAGGCAGGAGAACCACCCAAACCCGGAAGGCGGAGGCCTCGGCAAGCCGAGAATGCGCCACTGTATTGCAGCCTGGGCAACAAGAGCGAAACTCCGTCTCAAAAAAAAAAAAAAAGACCTAATTTCACCATGTTGCCCAGGCCAGTCTGGAACTCCTAGGCTCAAGCGATCCAGCGCGCTCCGCCGTCCGAAGTCCTGGGATCACAAGCGTGAGCCACCACTCCAGGCCGATCTATATTCCTTTCTGATTAATAAATTGGGCCGGGCGCGGTGGCTCATGCCTGCAATCTCAGCACCCCGAGAGGCCGAGGCGGGCGGATAACCTGAGGTCGGGAGTTTAAGACCAGCCTGACCAACATGGAGAAACCCCGTCTCCACCAAAAAAAAAAAAAAAAAAAATAGCCCGGAATGGTGGCTCACGCCTGCAATCCCAGCCACTCAGTAGGCTGAGGCAGGAGGATCACTTAAACACGGAGGCGGAGGTTACGGTGAGCCGAGATCACAACATTGCACTCCAGCCTGGGCAACAAGAGTGAAATTCCGTCTCAAAAAAAAAAAGAGACCGGGTTGCACCATGTTGCCCAGGCTGGTCTGGAACTCCTAGGCTCAAGCGATCCGCCGCACTCGGCAGTCCAAAGTCCTGGGACTACAAACGTGAGCCACGACGCCAGGCCGATCTATTCCTTTCTGGTTAATAAATTGGGCCGGGCGCGGTGGCTCACGCCTGCAATCCCAGCACCCTGGGAGGCGGGCGGATCACCTGAGGTCGGGAGCTGGAGACCAGCCTGACCAACATGGAGAAACCCCGTCTCTACCAAAAAAAAAAAAACAAAACTCACACACACACATACACACAATTAGCCAGGCATGGTGGCTCACGCCTGGAGTCCCAGCCACTCGGGAGGCTAGGCAGGAGAACCACCCAAACCCGGAAGGCGGAGGCCTCGGCAAGCCGAGAATGCGCCACTGTATTGCAGCCTGGGCAACAAGAGCGAAACTCCGTCTCAAAAAAAAAAAAAAAGACCTAATTTCACCATGTTGCCCAGGCCAGTCTGGAACTCCTAGGCTCAAGCGATCCAGCGCGCTCCGCCGTCCGAAGTCCTGGGATCACAAGCGTGAGCCACCACTCCAGGCCGATCTATATTCCTTTCTGATTAATAAATTGGGCCGGGCGCGGTGGCTCATGCCTGCAATCTCAGCACCCCGAGAGGCCGAGGCGGGCGGATAACCTGAGGTCGGGAGTTTAAGACCAGCCTGACCAACATGGAGAAACCCCGTCTCCACCAAAAAAAAAAAAAAAAAAAAAAAAAAAAAATAGCCCGGAATGGTGGCTCACGCCTGCAATCCCAGCCACTCAGTAGGCTGAGGCAGGAGGATCACTTAAACACGGAGGCGGAGGTTACGGTGAGCCGAGATCACAACATTGCACTCCAGCCTGGGCAACAAGAGTAAAATTCCGTCTCAAAAAAAAAAAAAAAAAAGAGACCGGGTTTCACCATGTTGCCCAGGCCGGTCTGGAACTCCCAGGCTCAAGGGATCCACCGCGCATTCAGCTGTAGCCATAGCCATATGAGCCTTGATAAGTGGAAGTCCATGAGTGCAGCTCATGCATCACTTCTATTCCTGTTATCATGGCTGCTTTTTTCATCAGCCTATGGGTTAATGACATATGTGAATGGGGAAAGAAACAGACAGTATCCACAGAATGAGTCATCCTATCCATTTTTTTTTTAAATTCTCTACTACTGAGGTTACCCTTGATGAGCATTTACATGGGATACAGACATTTTCACTTCTTTTGTCCATTCAGAGAGATCTCTCCACATATCTCTTCCCCCAAAACAACTTTATTTTCCACTTTTCAATCATGTTTCTTCCAAGCCCCTGACCATCCGGCCAAAACACTAGCTGGAGCCCATGAATCTGTGTAAAATCACACATCTGGCCAACTCCTTCCAAGCAAAATTCAAAACCAGGTGCACTGCCTGAATTTCTGCCCACAAGGAGGATTTTCCTTCCCCATTATCCATCTGAGATGTCCCAGAGACGAGCTGTAGTGCTGCAGCTGCCCACTCTCAGGTGGTGACTGTATATGGTGCAGAGAGACCTGTAAACCAGGCTCCGGTCTTCTCTTCCTTTATCAACTGATCACAGGGAACTCCTCATGAGACCATAGGTACAGGACGGAAGACAAAAGGCAATGTAGCTAGAATCATAACCAGGGGCATTTGGGCCGCTTCTTCGTGTCATTCAATTGTGCTTTCAGGGCCTGCTCAGGCCCGATGTTGTATATACTACTTCCTTTTGATAATGAGGCACTGTCATGCATGCCCAACTTTATGGCTCGGCAGGTCAGATAACAGGCAGTTCATGATGGCAGCTCAAGTCACGTGATACTTGGTGCCCATGGTCAAGCATTCAGTTTTTACTAAGGTCCAGTAGCAGGCCAAGAGCTGTCTCTCGAAAGGGCAATAGTTATCTGCAGATGACGACAGGCCTTGTTCCAAAATTCTAACAGCATGTGCTGCAATTCATCTATAGGGGCCTTCCAAAGGCTACAGACAGCACCTCTATCTGCCACTGATACTTCAAGCACCACTAGATCTGCTGGGTCACATGGTCCAAGTGGTGGAGCTGCTTGCACAGCAACCTGGGCCTCTTGCAAAACCTTCTCTTGTTTTGGGCCCCTCTGAAAGCTAACAGAGTGTTAGGTCACTCTGTAAATGGGCCAGGGTAATATATTCACATGAAGAATATGTTGCCTCCAAAATCCAAAGAGGACCACAAGGTACTGGGCCTCTTTCTCTGCTGTAGGAGAGGCCAGATGCAACAACTTATCCTTCATCTTAGAAGAAATATCACAACATGCCCCATACCACTAAATCCTTAGATATTTCGCTGAGGTAGAAGGTCGCTGAATTTTAGTCAAATTCATTTCCCACCCTCTGACACTCAAATGTCGAAAAGCCTGATGCAGTAAGTTATTCTTTCTCACTCATTCAGGTCCAATCAGCATAAAGTTATCAATATAATTGTGATATCTTGTGGAAAGAAAAGATGGTATGTGAACTAAATTATAATGAAGGGCTAGAAAGCTGATAAGCTGATATACCCTGAGGTAGGACACTTAATTTGTGCTGCTGGCCTTGCCAGCTAAAAGCAAACTGCTTCTAGATGGCCTTAAAGACAGATACGGGGGACAAATCCATTTGCCAGATCAATGGCTGCGTACCAGGTACCAGGGGATGTGTTAATTTGCTCTAGCAATAAGCCACATTTGGTTCGGCCACTTGGTTAAGTTTATGATAATATACTGTAATTCTCCAAGACCCAGCTGCCTTCTGCACAGATTAAATAAGAGTTGAATGGGGATGTGGTGGGAACCACTACCCCTGCATCTTTCAAGTCCTCGACAGTGGCACTAATCTCTGCTATAACTCCAGGAATACAGTATTGCTTTTGACTTACAATTTTCCTAGGAAGGGGCAGCTCTCATGGATTCCATTTGGCCTTTCTCATGATAATAGTCCTTACTCCACAGGTCAGGGAACCAATGTGGGGATTCTGACAGCTGCTAAGTATGCCTATTGCAATTAAGCATCTGAAACAAAAAATCAGCACAGGATGAGTTCAGGGATTCCCTGGATCCACTGTGAGTCAGACCTGAGCTAAAACATCATTGATCACTTGACCTCCATAATTCCCTATTCATACGGGTGGGCCACAGTGATGTTTTAGGCCCTCTGAAATCAATGCCAATGCAGAGCCAGTGACCAGTAGTCCCAGAAAGATGTGATTATTGTATTTTCTTCATTGCACAGTTACTATATGTCCCTTTTGGGAAGGCTGGGAGATTAATGGTATACATTTTCAATGGTGTACTCTTCTCTGAAGGCCTTCCCTTTATTCAACAGCTTCTGGGTCTTGTAAACTAGCTCAAGTCTAAGAATTGAATGAGGGGCCATGACTCTCCATTTATATGATTTTAGTTAGACTTTTGTTTACTTGACCGATAACTTTTCTGCTTATGCAGATCAAATAAGAA
Source organism: Gorilla gorilla gorilla (assembly GCF_029281585.2). Classification (NCBI taxonomy): domain Eukaryota; kingdom Metazoa; phylum Chordata; class Mammalia; order Primates; family Hominidae; genus Gorilla; species Gorilla gorilla. The sequence goes on from NC_073240.2 coordinate 33,107,570, forward strand.
CTTGGTAGGTTTCCTATCTAGGAACACCAGGATTAGCTAGCCAGTGCCACAGGTCTGTGTGAGTCAGACCATTCTGATTGCTGATTTGACTCTGCTGTTTATTACAGTAACTACACCCATTTGCCTTTGGTGATTGAGTGCCACCACTTGGCCTCTGCCACCCCAGGATTCAATTACTCACATTGCATTGAGGTTTTCCTATTTAGTGGCCATGGTTTTCACTGAAATAGCTGATCTACAGAGAAGAGTAATCACTGAACTCTTAAAAAACGCTAGTTCTCTGGCTGGGCATGGTGGCTCACACCTGTAATCCCGGCACTTTGGGAGGCCAAGGCGGGTTGATCACTTGAGGTCAGGAGTTTGAGACCAGCCTGGCCAACAGGGTGAAACCCCATTTCTACAAAAAATACAAAAATTAGCCGGGCGTGTTGGCACGCATCTGTAATCCCAGCTACTCCGGAGGCTGAGGTGAGAGAATCGCTTGAACCCAAGAGGTGGAGGTTGCAGTGAGCCGAGATTGTGCCATTGCACTCCAGCCTGGGCAACAGAGTGAGACTCCATCTCATTGAGGGAAGACAAAGACCCTCTCATATTGTTTTATATTGTTTCATACTCAGTACTTGTTTTAAGAAAAAAGAAAAAAAACAAGGAAGTGAAATCAAAGACAGGCAGCCTGGCACCAGGCCCAAAACCAGGCCTGGGCCTGCCCGGCCTAAACCTAGTAGTTAAAAATCAACTCATGACTTAGAACCCGATGTTACCCATAGATTTCAGGCATTGTATAAAAGAATATTATGAAACTCCCTGCTCTGTTCTGTTTCACTCTGACCACCAGTGCATGAAACCCCTGTCATGTATCCCCTCGATTGCTCAATCAATCACGACCCTTTCACATGAAATCTTTAGTGTTGTGAGCCCTTAAAAGGGATGGAAGTTGTGCACTCGGATTTTAAGGCAGTAGCTTGCCAATGTTCCCAGTTGAATAAAGCCCTTCCCTCTACAACTCGGTGTCTGAGAGGTTTTGTCTGTGGCTCATCCTGCTACATCATAACATAACATAACATAACGTAACATAACATAACATAACATAGCATAAAATAGCTAGGTCTCTTGTCACAAATTCATTTCATTAAGTATTGGCGAAAGGTATGTATTCTGGGCTTTCCCTGTGTGAATGAGTAATTCCTAAATGATAAGTTAACTCCATCATTCTAATCTTCCTTAGTCTTTGAATCCCTTCCTCTACATTAAATCAAGGGATATCTGGCATTTCCAATTCACTCACAGTGGGACATCTTTTGATCCATATTGCAGCCAACAAACCAAACTGGTAGAGCCTTTTGTAACTCCCTGAACTACAATATTAAATGCAGAATCTCTGCTCTGTGGGACCATATCAACGAACGGGGAACTTTATGTTCCTTCCACCATTGTCTCATACCCCTGTCAATCGAGAAAAATGATGAGACAAATCTCAATCATTTTAGGAGGTTTATTTGCCAAAGTTAAGGATGCATGCCCAGGAGACAGGTCTATGCCTTTCTTCAAAGATGATTTTGAGGGCTCCAAATTTAAAGAGGAAAGGGCAGGATATTGAGAGGTACACAATTTTCATGTGAGAGTGGGGTAGGGAAAAATATTCATTTATTTGTCTGGCTCAGTGAATTTGCATTGTTTTACATAAGATGACATAGACAAATGGGGCAGAGGAAAAATGCTGGAATCTGCATTTTTACATAAGATTACAGACAAAATGGGGCAGGGGACCCATCAGATATGCATTTGTGTCTGGAGGGCAGGGGGGTGACTGCACTGTAAAGACAATTGACATTATCATGGTGAAATTTTAACAGACACACCTTAGCGTAAAGATCTTGGAGCTCACTAGGAATTTCCTCATGGACAAAATGTGGGGGAGGCATGAAGATTTTCATCTTGTAGCCATCTTAGTTAGGAAGCAAAAGGGGAGGCAGGTTTGCATGACCCAGTTCCCAGCTTAACTTTTCCCTTCGGCTTAATGAGTTTGGCATCCCAATATTTATTTTCCTTTCACACCCCTAATATCCATTCCCACACATGTTCCCCAGTTTCCTACCTGTTCCTGGATGTAGTCAGCCTCCTCAGAGATCATACTCTGTAACTCACCTTAGGGGATTGCGGGACTGGAGTCTACTTATAGGTCTAGAATACGGGTGTCCAATCTTTTGGCTTCCCTGGGCCACATTAGAAGAAGAATTGTCTTGGGCCACACATAAACTACAGTAACACTAATGATAGCTGATGGGCTAAAAAAAGAAAATAGCAAAAAAATTTCATAATTTTTTTTTTTTTTGAGACAGAGTCTCGCTCTGTCGCCCAGGCTGGAGTGCAGTGGCACAATCTCGGCTCACTGCAAGCTCTTCCCCCTGGGCTCATGCCATTCTCCTGCCTCAGCCTCCCAAGTAGCTGGGACTACAGGCTCCGGCGACCACACTCGGCTAATTTTTTGTGTTTTTAGTAGAGATGGGGTTTTACCATGTTAGCCAGGATGGTCTCGATCTCCTGACCTCGTGATCTGCCTGCCTTGGTCTCCCAAAGTGTTGGGATTACAGGCGTGAGCCACCGCGCCTGGCCAAAAAATTTCATAGTTTTAAGAAAGTTAACGAATTTGTATGGGACTGCATTCAAAGCTGTCTTGGGCCACATGTGGCCTGCAGGCCACAGGTTGGATGAACTTGGCCTAAAAGCAAAGAGGGGTGGTGGGGTGGGTCCTAAGGAGAATCAGCATTGTCTTGCTCCACAGCTGCCTTATGGGAAGCCATTCCCATTTCCTCAGGCAGTGCAGGGTTATCCCCTCAGACAGAGGTGGAAAGGTTGATGCCACTGGGGATGGGGAGGCACTTCCTCTGGGGTTGGGGAATTCACTTTTGCCACGGGTGGGGTGGCTACTTCTGCTGGTGGTAGGGAGACCTGTTCCACTGGTGAGAAAGAAAAGTGGCTCCGAGTAGTCTTAGAAATGTGAGGTCTGCAAAATTTATCAGGCCCTGAGAGATGAGCATGAGGCTTCACTCATGTGCCCGGCACCCGTGCCTGGGCATAATTGTTTAAAGGCATTTTGGTTTTCTTTCCTTTCCTGCAGTTTCCAGACTAGCTGATAAATTTCCTAAAACATTACCATAAGTTGCACAATGTGGCCCTCACCCAATATCTTCATGTTCCTGGAATCTGTGATACAAAAACAATGCATAGCCAACAAATAGTTTGTGTTGTGTTATTTTAATGAACTTATGTAGATTATTGATAAGCAGCTTAGAAACTGCCCCCAGCTTATTTTTTCTCTTAAACACCCACTTGTAACTGCTGTTAATCTGGGTATATATGTAGGGCAACTTGAATCTATTACTCCTAGGCTGCAGTCCTTAATCTTGGCCCATATAAACTCTCTACTTATATTAATTTTGCCTCATTTTCTTTCCTTAAGTTGACATGGGCAACAAAGGCTCATCAGAGGGGCTCAATGTTCCCAGCTTTACCAAGGTTTTCCATCCCAATTTACAGGATCCCATTTTTTTCCCAGTCAATGCCCTCACTTTATCAGTGGGCACCCTGTGAGGCTGGGAGTTATATTTGCCTTGTAATTCAGCCAATCACAGGATAAAGTCTTGCATTTGATTTTCAGCAATTTCAGCCCTGAAGCTACAAGACCTAACACTCTCCCTCAGGGTGCACCTAGAAGGTCTTAGGTCATTTGTGTGGTGCTTGAGCTGGGAATTATTGTCATCATTTTCCTTAGTTTTCCAAAATCTTTTGAAAGTATTATATATCGCATTACTTTAGTTGACTAGGACTATCCAATGCAGATATTTTGGGTATCTCAATAAAAAATTCACGTCATAGACTATCAGTAATATCTTACTACTGAAAGTAAAGTCATTAGTATTTTCAAGTTTAATCATATTAGAGAAACAATTCCAGAAACCTCAAAACCAATTCACAGAATTTATCCTTAAAATTCTGTTCCTCTAGATCCACTCTTGGGGCAAAAATCTGTATTATTCAGGTTTCTCCAGAAAAATAGAACCAATCTGATATAGATAGGTAGGTAGGTAGATAGGTACACAGCTAGCTAGCTACCTATCTGTATCTCATATCTCCTCTTGAAACAGGAGAGTTCCCTGATCCCCTACACAGGATGATTGGTGGGTGTGGCTCATCTGTTCTGCTGCCTCCTGCTCAAACCCCTCATGGGAGGGGGAGCATGCAGACAGGGAGGTGTAGGAGCTGGGGCAAGCACTTTTGGACTCTGGCCCCACGTTACCATATATGGGTGGGTGCCTGCAACTCCCAAAGCTCCAGTGGGCATATTACAGTACTCTTTAGCTCTGCCATCTGCAGACCACTTAAGTGTTAACCAGCTCAGTGCCCTCTTGGTACCAAGGTCCTTGCCTGGCATCCAGGAAGAATCAGGTGACATGGAAAAATTGAAGGATGACAAATGTGGGGGATTTTATTGCCAGACGGAAGTGGCTCTCAGCGGGGTGGATGGGGAGCTGGAGAGGAGTTGCAGTAGGAAGATGATCTTCCTCTGGAGTTTGGCCGTCCCGTGGCCAATCTCTTCTCCAACCATCCCCAGCCAACCACCTCTCGATGTTCAGACGTTCCTTCTCTTCTCTCCTTCTCTGCCACCCTGCTCTTCCAACCCTCTGCTCTTCTGCTTGTGAAGCCTGGGACTTGGGGTTTATAAGGGTTCAGGAGAGGGGGGCATGGTGGGCCAAAAGGCAACAGCTGGGTGCAAAAACAGGAATGACTGTTCCCATTTAGGGCTGCAGGTTTCCTGGCTTCAGCGTGGGGCCTTTGACAGGGAACCGCCTCTTCTACCCAGTATTTCCCTGTCGCCTGTGCATATCACTCTTATCCCTGTAGATAGATAATAGATTCTCTATCTCTGTGGATAGGTGCAGAGATAAGAGGAGATCTATAATCAGAATTGGCTTACATAATTATGAAGGCCAAGAAATCCCACAATATGCCACCTATAACCTGCAGACCTATGAAAACTGGTGGCACAATTCAGTCTGAGTCCAAAGGCCTGAGAACCAACAGAGTGAACGGTGAAACTACCAGTCTGAGTCCAAAGACCTGAGTACCAGGAGATATGATGTCTAAGGGCAGGAAAAGTATGTCCCAGCTCAAGGAGAAAGATAATTTGCACTTCCTCTGCCCTTTTTGTTCTATCTAGGCCTTCAATGAACTAGGTGATGCCTGCCCACATTTGTGAGGGCAGATCTTGTTTGTCTATTGAATCAAATACTAATCTTTTGTCTATACCTCAATAAAGCTGAAAAAAACTAAAGTAATTGCACACTTCCAAAAACAAACAAAAAATATAAACAAATACTATTTTCCAAAAACACCCTCACACACTTAGAAATGTTTTACCAGCTATCTACCAAGTCAACTTAATGTATAACTTTAAACATTACATCCTTTAATCTAGCATAACATCTTTTAAATTCATCAACATTTGTGTAGATCAACAGTTACAGTTGTTTTCTTTTGGCACTTGAAAAATATTGTGCCACTTCCTACTTGTCCCCATGGCTTTAGATAAGAAATTCACTGTCATTCCAATTCATGTGCCCCTAAGGATAACAAGTCATGTTTCTGTGCCTGCTTTCAATATTTTCTGTCTTTTCAGAAGTTTAGTATGATGTGTCCTGGTATGTATTTCTTTGGGTTCATACTATTTGGGATATATTAAACTTCTTGAATCTGAGTGTATTTCGTTTAACAAATTTGGGAAATGTTTACCCATTATGTCTTCAAATACTCTTTCAGCCCCACTGACTTTCTCCTCTTCTTCCCCAACTCCGATAATATTAATATTGGATCTTTTGTTATTGGTCTGTGAAGTTCTGTTCATTATTTTCAGTCTATTTCCTCTGTTGTTCAGATTAGGGAAATTCTACGCATTTTCAAGTTCACTGATCATATCTCCTGCCCTCCACCCTCTACTATTGAGCCCACCTAGAAAGCTTTTAATTTCTGTTACTGCATTTATCTGTTTCATGAATGTCTTGTTTCTTTTTTATAACTCCTATTTCTTTGTTAGAATATTCCATTTTTTCATTTAAGATAATTTTTTTATTACCTGTTGAACCATTTTTATGCTGGTTGCTTTGAAATTGTTGTCAGATAATTCCACCATGTGGTTTATTTCACTGTTAACATCAATTGATTGCCTTTTGTCATTTCAATTCCCATTTCCCTGTGCCTTGCGCATTTTTTATATTATGTTAGGAAATCTGGGTTCTGTTTACATTTTGTTTAATTTCAGTAAGCATTCACCTTTTTGGATTCAGCATGCCGGTCTGGACCTAATTTGAAGGATTTGACTCCTACGACAATTTAATTTTCAGTCTTTGCAGAGCTATTTTAGTTTGCTTTTTAAAAAAATATCATTCCACTGGGGCTCCTACTGGTTTCTGATGGAGCTTCCCCAGGATCAGTTGTCTGTATCTCTAAGTGAATGAATGGAGACTCCGTCCTACAGGGACAGAGTGCTTCCCTGGCCAAGTGCACATTGCAGTGTGAATTCCCTTCCCTGTGCCCTTGGTTGTGCAGTGTCTCTGGTGAAGGAGGTGAGTTGCGTCCTTTGTGGGAAAGAATTGGAAAGTTGCATTTTGGCAATTCCAGTTGCTAGTGCCCTCAACCAAGGGCTTGGGAACAGGGGTGGAAGGAGAGGAGTAGAGAGGTAGAGAAAATGGTGTCTCACACTTGGTGAAAAAGTAGAGTTTTCTGGCAGCTTACCGTTAACAGGGCTTCTAATCAACCCGTCTCCATTGTTGGTTCTCCTCTGCTTGCCTGCTATTTCTGGCAGAACTCTCATTTGTTGCAGAAGAATGAGCCTACTTGAGCTACCTTCTGTTACTACATTGGGAGGTGGGAATTGTCAAGCCTGGATCACCTCTCTTGTTGGATGGGGGTTGTATTTTGTTCCTCCAGAATCGAGGCCCCGACCAATTCACCTTCCTCTTACCACCTTTCAGAATTCTCCTGTAGCTGTTGCTTTTACTATTCTCAGTGTTTATAATTGTACTTAGTAGGGAGGGGCAGAGAATGACAAGTCAAGGTGATTCTGTCAACTCTCAAAGTCTTGTCTATTTAAATTTTTAGAAGTAAAAACAGAATCTCTGAATCTGGCAAATACGTATCTGACAGTGGTAGCCTATTGCCCATTTTCTAGGTTTGGTTCAGTTCCACAGATCTAGATGTTGTATGATGAAGGAGAATCCACGTACAGTTAAGAAATGAGTTTGCGGCCGCGCACGGTGGCTCACGCCTGTAATCCCAGCACTTTGGGAGGCCGAGGCGGGTGGATCACAAGGTAAAGAGATTGAGACCATCCTGGCTAACATGGTGAATACCCGTCTCTACTAAAGCTACAACAAAATTAGCCGGGTGTGGTGGCAGGCGCCTGTAGTCCCAGCTACTTGGGAGGCTGAGGCAGGAGAATGGCGTGAACCCGGGAGGTGGAGCTTGCACTGAGCCGAGATCGCACCACTGCACTCCAGCCTGGGCGACAGAGCAAAAAAAAAAAAAAAAAAAAAAAAAAAGAACCAGACTATGGAATAAGTATCATTATATACCTTGGACAAATGGCAGAGCTTACTGCTTTCATTTTTTAAAAAAATTAAAAATGCATCGAGGTTTTAGAAATTAAAAAATTTTATTCTTGAAATAAAAATCTCAATAGATGGGTTGAATAGCAAAATGGATTGAAGAGTAAATCAGTGAACCAGAATATCATGCTAAGTAATTCTCCCAGAATGCAGTGCAAAACAATAGATGGAAAGAATGAACAAAATGTTATGAGACATGAATGACAGCTGTAAAAGTTCCACTATCTGCTTAATATGAATTACAGGAGAGAAGAAAATTAAGGAAGGAGAGTGCCTAAAACAAGGCAAAAATTTAAGACAATTTCTTAGAAATTGGAAATACTCATATTGAGAGGAACCAGTGAATATTTACAGGAAGAATGTAAAAAGACTGACATGTAAGTAAATCATGATGAAATTTCAGGATACTAAGGATAAGGAGGAAACTGAATTTTTCAGTGTGAAAACAATTGTGTGGGATGGAATAAGATCGATACCAGACTTCACATTGGCAACATGGTAAGTAAGAAAACAGAATAATGTCTTTACAGTTTTCTGGTGAAAATACTTGTGAACTTATGATTCTTGTTAAAGCGAACTAAATATGGCCTGAGGACTCTGTACTTCTGTATTTGAGTCCTTGTGGACTAACCATGACCTAACTTAATAGACAAGATTGAAAACCTAGCTTAGGAGTATGCATCTGTAACAGCAGCTGAGTCTTGGCCAATCCCAGCAACTATACTTCAATCACTCATACACTGCTGAGGGTTCAAACTGTGTTCAAATAAGGCAAATGCCAACCTGTAACCAATCCAGCTGTTTCTTTACCTCACTTTCAATTTCTGTGTGTCACTTTCCTTTTCTTGTCTATACATTTGTTCTGACCATGAGGCATCCCTGAAGTCTCTCTGAATCTGCTATGGTTCTGGAGGCTGCCCAACTTGTGAATTGTTTTTTTTTCTTGCTCAATTAAATTCCATTTAATTTGAAGTTTTCTTTTAATATTGTTTAACCAGCCAAAGTGCAAGTGAATGTGAGGGCATCATAAAGACATTTTAAGACACAAAATCAGATTCAAAAAGTTTATAATTCACTGTCCACATAGACTAACCTTTCTCAACAGGGTACCATTGGCATTTGGGGTGGAACAGTCCTTCGTTGTGTAAGATTGATCCACACATTGCAGGTTGCTTAGTGTCCTTGACCATCATCCACTAAATGCCGGTAGCATTTCTCCTCCCCGTGACAATACACAACAGCCCCACATTTGGAGACAGTGCTGTATCACCTCTGGTTGAGAAATCATGGTGTAGAAAATATATTCAAAAAGAAAATAAATCTGGGAAGAAAAAAAGGGATATAAGAAGCACAGGTAAGCAAGAGAATCAGTGAAGTTTACTTTTAAGTCTAAATTATAAAAATAAACCTATAATAAAAAACTAAAATCTGAAATAACTCGGGATGGAAAGTTATGAAGTCTGGAAAGGAGGAAGGAGAGAGAAGTAAAAGCATGCTAGGAGTCTCATTTTATCTATACGATTAGCTCTGGATGTCAATCATATGTGTAGCTATGTGTATAAAAATATAAAGATATAGGAACTAAACATATACTTTTCAAGTCATTAGAAGAAAAATTAGTTGGGAACAAGTAAAATGCCAGCAGCTAACTGAAGATCAGGGATGAAAAAGAAACAAAAACAGCATATAAAATAGAAAGCACGGCCAGGCGCTGTGGCTCACGCCTGTAATCCCAGCACTTTGAGAGGCCGAGGTGGGCAGATCACGAGGTCAGGAGATCCAGACCATCCTGGCTAACAAGGTGAAACCCCGTTTCTACAAAAAATACAAAAAAATTGGCCGATCGTGGTGGCAGGCACCTGTAGTCCCAGCTACTCAGGAGGCTGAGGCAGGAGAATGGCGTGAACTCGGGAGGCAGAGCTTGCAGTGAGCCGAGATTGCGCCACTGCACTCCAGCCTGAGCTACAGAGCGAGACTCCATCTCAAAAAAACAAACAAACAAAAAAAGTGATTATATGCTTTATTTCAAAGATGAAATTTATGACTATACAGCAAAATAAAATTGGGATAAAAAATAACCTGAAAATCAGGAAACAGGAGAAACAGTCTAAACATTTATTTTGTGGTCTTGCCTAATTATTTTTCTTATAGTCAATAAGGAATAATTTAAAATGACCTTATTCCTGAGTACCTGGAGACTTCTAAGAAGTTTTGAAAAATAATTTTATGTTGAAGAATCATACCACGAAATACTTCCAAGATATATCTGTGTTGCCATCCTAGTTACTATAAACCAGAGAAAAATGTTCTAATTACTCTTTTTAATGAATATGTACAAAAATGCTTCATTATAAATCTAGAATATAGGAATATGTTCAATAATTGATTTTTGCAAAAAGTCTGTTATTTTTTTTTTCTCTAAAGCAGGGAGAGAACTGTAGCTTCATGATCTGAGATATCAGGCAAGGAAGTCCTCCCCTATTCTTTCTTAAGGGATAAGCTCTTTATATTCCTCTCTCCAGTCCCTCAGAGACAGCATCACATAACTCCCCTATGCTCTGTGCTCTGTTGGCTCCACCCTCGGGGACAAGTGCTATTTCACATCTTACTCTTAAATCACTTCTGAGAAACAGACATAGCTTCCACCAAAGAGGAGCCCTCCCAACACCAAAGGGTTTCCATGTGTGTGCCCTTAAGCGAACATACACAAATGAAATGAATCTATAGATTGATAATGAAGCCAGTTTTTATAAGTGACACATGAATATCAGTCGATTAGACACACTCCTGCCGAGTACTGTAACAAATCTCTTCATTTTTACCACATGCATGAATAGCTGTCCCATATATTCATAAAACATAAGAATTTTTTTCTTGATTAATAAACTTCATTTTTTAGAGTAGTTTTAGGCTCACAGCAAAATTGAGTGGAAAGTAGAAGAGTTCCCATAGACTCCCTACTCCCATACACACACAGCTTCCCCCACTGTCAACATCCTGCACCAGAATGATGCATTTGTTATAATCAATGAACCTACACTGACACATCACTATCACCCAGAGTCCACAGTTTACATTAGGGTTCGATAAAATAATTTTTTACAACTTAAATCCCCCAATAAACTTAACATTACTTCTCTGGGCCATACATTTTTCTGCATCAGTAAAATGGGATAAGAATATTTATTTGGAGCTGGAAGTGGTGGTGCATGCCTGTAGTCTCAGCTTCTTGGGAGGCTGAGGTGGGAGGATTGCTTAAGCCCAGGAGTTTGACGCTGCAGTGAACCATGATTGCATCACTGCACTAAAGCCTGGGCAGCAGAGTGAGACCCTGTCTCAAAACAAAACAAAATAAAACAAAGACAACAAAAAGGTAATATTTGGAAGGTTTTGTGGGTATTATTGGGGTACATTATGAAAAGTGCTAGCACATTATAAGTATTCAGTTACGGTTATTTAAGTTTATCATTAAGATCGTTATAACCTGTAGGAACTGACACTGCTACCCCAATCCTGTCTTTGAAGGAGCAAACCCATATGGGAGTAAAAATGACTGGCTCCCCTCCCTGCCTTGACCTGTCATTTGAGTCTACCTAATTATAAAACAAACAGGGTTTTAAGTTTTGAACCTATTCCCTGTCATGGTGGGTAGAAAATCAATCACTACACCTGTATTTATAAAACAATCAGAACAGAGGAAAAGACACAATTTTGAATTCCAGCCACACATTAAAACAACCCATATTTATAAAACAATCAGAACAGAGGAAAAGACATGATTTTGAATTCCAGCCATGCATTAATTGTGTGCATTTAGGCACATCACTTAAGCCTGTTAAAATTCATTTTATCCACTGAAAGCACTTTATATACTTAAACGAACTATGCTCATTTACAGGGTTCTGTGCATGATCCTGCATCCGTAAAACTGAGAAACCAACAGAATGAGGACAGAATGAAAAAAGAAAAAAACTTTCAGAATGTTCTTCCTTTCCTCAATGCCATACAGTTTGTGCAGTCAGCTGATTGGCTGAAAAGAGTCAGTTTTGACGACTGATGCTTCCTGCTTATGTTTAGTTGGTTTAGGAAGCTCATTAGGATGCTATCTCGGAGATGAGTCTGGTGGGTAGAATATCTGATGACTCTAAGGCAAATGTACTTCCTTCAGCTGGTGAATTAATTTCTCAATAGACTCAATTTGCTTTTTACTGTCTGGCAATATCCCATATTTGCAATGGCCTTTCAAACACTTGCAATAAAATGTGGCTCACACATACAACCTGTTAGTGGTGAAAGAGAAACATTCATCACATTCAAAATTCTCCAAACATGAGAGCAGCTGAATGTGCTTTAAGACAGTATACATAATGATACATCTCTATTTTCCCCTTCCTTTTAAAATCATTTACACAGATATATGAGAAGTAAATATGTGTTTAGAAAGTATTAGTCATCATAGATGTACCTCCAGTCATCCATTCAAATGTAAACATGGTAAAATATGCACTTGTACAATTTTATACTATCAATGAGTATAGGTAGGTGAAAATTAGTGTTGCCAGAAAAAATTCAAACCAGAAAACTGAAAGTATAGAAAAATACTTTTTATTTTGTCATTGAAAAACCATTTTAAAATAATATATCGTGTAGAATAAAAAATTCCATGAATATATACATGCAAATTATACATATACATGAATTTAATTTTGTTAAAAGGTAATTGGCATCTGCAATTTCATGCAGTCTAAGTGAAACCCATAAAGAAATGTGTATGAAATAGGAAAGCAACAAAAGCTCATAACATTTTAAAATTAGAAATCAGATTCAAAACCCATCATGATCTATTTTAAATTTATCTCTATAACATTTCAATTGAGACATAAAACACACTTTATACAACATGCGTCACTGTTTTATTAACAGCATGACTTCCCTTTCCCCAATGCCCAAACCATGTTCCCATCTACACCCCACCCCACCCAACTCTCACCTCTTCCATTAGCATTATTACAAACATATTTTACAAATCTTATACCAAGCTTTTCCACTGTCTCCTTTCAATGTAGAAATATCTTATATATAAACCCAAATACCACAAATCTTCACATTTATATTTTGTAAAGCAGTTAAACCTTTATAGACAATTCTACCTAAAAAGCCAAATGCGCTTGACAATATGTCATGTTATGTTAAGTTGACCAGACACAGAAGTCATTTCTGTCGGATTTCTTGTCGATGTTTGCATTAAGTTGGAGCTTTCTGATCTCGGCTCTTCTTGCGCCAGTAATTTGAAAGGTCACCTCTCTGTTGGCCTTTGGTTTATGCAATGCAGTCTGGCATTGCATAATTAAAAGTCTCGGCCGGGCACGGTGGCTCACGCCTGTAATCCCAGCACTTTCGGAGGCCGAGGCGGGCGGATCCCGAGGTCAGGAGATCCAGACCATCCTGGCTAACACGGTGAAACCCAGTCTGCACTAAAAATACAAAAAAATTAGCTGGATGTGGTGGCGGGCGCCAGTAGTTCCAGCTACTCGCGAGGCAGAGGCAGGAGAATGGCGTGAACCCGGGAGGGGGAGCTTGCGGTGAGCCAAGATCGCGCCATTGCACTCCAGCCTGGGCTACAGAGTGAGACTCCGTCTCAAAAAAAAGAAAGAAAGAAAAAGTCTTGTGAATTTGTACATAGAATATTGAAGTTAGAAGAGGCTTATCACTCTCTGGGCTCTAATACTGCCCAGAGGTTATTTGTTTCTTGTTTCCATAAGAAAATCCTATGTCTCTCCATTAGCATTCCTGATCCTTACCTCCAAAATGTGGCCAGTTCCACCTTCTAAGCCTTTATACCAAATTGACTGGGTAGGTTTATTATGAATCTGTGTTCTTCTCCAAACTCTACATTAGACCTCGCAGGAGAGTTCAAACTAAAAACTAATGAGTAAGTGCAATATTACAATTGAAACGGGAGCAAACATAATTTCAAGTAGGACACATAAAAACTGTGGGACCAAAAGAGGAAGAGTGCACGCTGAATGTTCTCAGTTCTGAAATGGCTCTTGTGAAATATCTATGTGAAAACACTTCAAGGACCTGAAAAAAAAAAAATGGTGAAAAAGCGAACAACCTTCCTTGCAAAACAACTCCAGAGTTAATGCCAGAGCTTTCTATCAAAACATCCATGTTAAATTCGCCGGAAAGATTCAGAAGATCAATGACAGGAGTAAGGGAAAAAACAAGGACATTTTGTGAGTGGAACATATAATGACCCTGCAGCAGGAGACCCAGAGAGGGGGAAGAAGGAAATGGAGGGTGTAAGTAAATTAATTGACTGTAACATGTTTAATGAAATAAGTAGACGTGTGATGCAAATTTCTTAATAGTCAAACATTATGCAACATATGATGCATAAGAATTGTACTATCTCAAATTTTTTTTAATGTGAGATTCTCTTGATGCCACTTTCATTTACCTACACACACACAAATGGCACAAATCACATATGCATATACTGACATGAAAATATATATGTGGGAGGGAGAGAAAGAGGGAGGATAACTTTAATCATGATACACTGCCAATATAAGAACTCCCTTTTGGCCGGGCACGATGGCTCACACCTGTAATCCCAGCACTTTGGGAGGTTGAGGAGGGCGGATCACGAAGTCAGGAGATGGAGACCATCCTGGCTAACACGGTGAAACCCCGTCTCTACTAAAAATACAGAAAAAATTAGCCGGGCGTGGTGGCGGGCGCCCGTAGTCCCAGCTACTCGGGAGGCTGAGGCAGGAGAATGGCGTGAACCCGGGAGGTGGAGCTTGCGGTGAGCCGAGATCGTGCCACTGCGCTCCAGCCTGGGCGACAGAGCGAGACTCCGTCCCCCTCAAAAAAGAAAAAAAAAAAAAAAAAAAACTCCCTTTTTAGAAAGATCTTTTATTCAACTTACCAAAATTTTAATTGCCAATGGAACAGAAACCAGCACAAATAAGAACTTGTAACTTACCCAGGTACAAGTGAATTTCAATGACTGAAATTCAGGGGCATTCTAAGCAAGAATAGTTCAATAGTAACTAATCTCATTATTTTTCATTTTTATTAAGTCATATTTATTATTCGTAGTGTGATTTCTCATCAAGGAGTTATTTAACATGCCAAAAGCCTGCATCTCTTTAACTAGGTCTTTATGCATAGGGAATGTTTAAGTATCCACAAAAGTAATACATACTAACCAATTTTTTAGATTTTAACATATATATTTGAAGATATGTTTTCCCCAAATGTACAGTTCTTTGTGGCCTGGATTGCCTCAGGAAACTGCCTCTGCCTGTTGTGGGTATCATGGCAAGCAAGGGCACTGGTAATTTACTGCTGAGAAAATGCCTAGCCGTTTGCCTAATTATGCCACGTCATCTTCCTCACACTACAGAGCACGGTAACCTCATTTCCAAAATCAAAGACAGAACAAATCTGAACAGCTACTGTTCCTGAGGCAAACAAGTGAATAAACTCCAAAACATGCCATGGACTCACTGACGATGAATTTTAGACAATTCTTTTTATTTATTTATTTATTTTTTTGAGATGGAGTCTCGCTCTGTCGCCCAGGCTGGAATGCAGTGGCGCGATGTCGGCTCACTGCAAGCTCCGCCTCCTGGGTTCACGCCATTCTCCTGCCTCAGCCTCCCGCGTAGCTGGGACTACAGGCGCCCACCACCACTCCCGGCTAATTTTTTTGTATTTTTAGTAGAGACGGGGTTTCACCGTGTTAGCCAGGATGGTCTCGATCTCCTGACATTGTGATCTGCCGCCTCGGCCTTCCAAAGTGCTGGGAGTACAGGCGTGAACCACTGCGCCCGGCCGGATTTTAGACAATTCTACATCGTCTGTTGAATCAGCTTTCTATTAACCACACACTATAGAAGTGAAACCAACCTGTACTACCAAGAGTGTATTAATTTTGCATGCATTCCCTAGTAAACAATGTAGACAGTATTAATTTTTATGTTGCCAAGGTCATAGTTTTGTCCCTCAACTCATATGCTAAATTTTGCCTCACCTGGCTCAGTCAGAAGGAACAGAATTGACAATATTAACTAGTCTCAGTTATCTCCACTGACAGAAAAAAAAACATGTTATTTTCTACACGGACTGTGGGAATCAGCATTTTCTGTTATTAACTTAGATTTTTTTTCTTGCCATTTCTCTTTATGATCCCAATGTATTGATGTATTTCTAACACTACAACAAGATTTGTGTCACTCAACTGTGTGTTGTAATCATTGTCTTTTAACCATTTCTATCCATGAAACTGATGTCATTGAAAGAAAGAAAGATAGAAAATAGAAACAAAAAGCATAGAAGGGAGAGAGGGAGGAAGACTTTAGTCATGATACAATGCCAATGTAAGGACTCCTTTTAAGAAAGATTTAAAAAAATTTCTTCATCAAAATTTCCATTGCCTCCTTGAATGAACTGTGAAGAATTGCAAATTCCTTTAAAACTTGGTTTTGGCAACGAATCTGGATTTCCTTCATTAGCTAGCTATGCAGAATTCATTTTCCAATGCTCTATTAAAAATAAAAGGCCAGGCATGGTGGCTCTCGCTTGTAATCCCAGCACTTTGGGAGGCTGAGGCGGGTGGATCACAAGGTCAGGAGATCGAGACCATCCTGGCTAACATGGTGAAACCCCGTCTCTACTAAAAATACAAAAAATTAGCCGGGCGTGGTGGTGGGCACCTGTAATCCCAGCTACTCAGGAGGCTGAGGCAGGAGAATGGCGTGAACCCAGGAGGCGGAGCTTGCAGTGAGCCGAGACTGCGCCACTGCACTCCAGCCTGGGCGACAGAGTGAGACTCCATCTAAAATAAAATAAAATAAAATAAAATAAAATAAATAAAAAAGGGAAGATTCCCTTAATGTTTCCCAGTCTATTAAAGGTTTCTTTCCAAAAGGAGCTCATTCTGATCCCATTTAGTACTACACCCTCATGTATGCCAGATGGCACAGGCATCATAGCTTCACAAATGTCATTCTGATTCTCACCTTTAAAATGAAATTCCCTTAATCTACCTTTCTTTACCTAAACTACAAAATTGTAGACAAAGATATGCCAAATTAAAAGCCTCTTTTGCTAAATATTCTAGAAATAATTTGAGAAAAATGGGCGCAATCTGAGACCTTAGTTGTCTTGGAAAGGGAGTAGGTGGGTATTTGACTATGATTCTGGTTGGTATTTCTCCTGTTAACTATTTAAATGTGTGACCTTAAAAGAAAATCATTCAGTCTTCTTGAGACTAATAAATGTCTCATCCAAAAAAAATGAACTTAAAATTTCTCCTATGTGTCTTATAGCTCAAAAATTTTCAATTCTGTTTCAAGCCATTCTAACATCCTGGATATTTTCCTGGATATTATAATATCCAGCTCATAATATGGATAGGTAAAGTTTTATTTGTATTATGTTCCTTAGGTTTTGTTAAGTTTCTTGCAAGTAGGTTGATATTCTTTAATGTTTAAGTATTAAATCTGAGGTGAGCTGAATAGTTACCTGTTATTGTTTTGTGTACTCAATAATTTACAGTAAAATATATTTAGAATTGTTATAGTTGGTTATTAGAAATAGAGTTTCTACCTATTGTGGTTTTTAAAGTACCTGTGGTCCAGGGGCAGTGGCTCACACCTGTAATCCCAGGACTTTGGGAGGCCAAGGTGGGCGGATCACTTGAGGTTGGGAGTTCAAGACCAGCCTAGCCAACATGGCGAAACCCCGTCTCTACAAAATTTACAAAAATTAGCTGGGCGTGGTGGCGCGTGCCTGTAAACCGAGCTACTTGGCAGGCTAAGGCACTAGAATTGCTTCAACCTAGGAGGCGGAAGTTGTAGTGAGCCAAGATCTTGCCTCCACACTCCAGCCTGGGTGACAGAGCAAGACTCTGTCTCAAAAAAATAAAAATAAAGTGCCTGTGCATGCAGTGGGCATTCAACAAATAGTTGTTAAATGAATAAATTAAAACCTTGAGATTTGCTAAATGCTTAAAACCCAAAAGAAAAAAATAATATTTTTAAGAAAAATATTAAAAATCATTTTAACTATAGCCATGGATAAGTTCATAAGCACACAAAAAATTAATCACTGTGTTGGTAAAAACCTTATTTCAATACCTCTTTATCCTTCATACAAGAATAAATCTCTGGAAGAGAAAAGAAAAGAAAGCCGCTCTGAGTGTACCCACCTTTCTACTCTGGAGAGAAGCTCTTTTGACACAGATCCTGCCCTGTTTGATAGACTCCAGCTGCTGGCACTGCCTTCTGAGTTCTTTCACTTCCGAATTCTTATTGTCCTGCAGCCCACCACAGTCAATGACTAAGTTCCTCTGGACTTTCACATGGATCGTAATAGACAACTTCATCCTGTTTTTCTAAAAAGGTATTAATGATTGTTTAAAACATATTTTATTATTTGTAAAAATGCACTCAATTTTTTTAAATGTAAGGAAAATAAAGATCACTTGTAATCCCACCACTGAGAATCACTATTAACATATAAAAAATGTATGTGTATAAATGTAATATACATATACACATGTGTGTAAGTAGCATGTGTGTATATACATGTAAGCAGTATATGCATGTATATGCATGTATATATACCTGTATAGACATACATATATATACACAGGCACACACACACACACATACTACTTACATAGCTACACGCATCAACGGAGTTCTAAAAGAACATTTTCCATGGGATGGAAATAAATTTTTAGGCCAGGTGCAGTGGCTCACACCTGTAATTCCAGCACTTTGGGAGGCCAAGGCAGGCGGCACACCTGAGGTCAGGAGTTCAAGACCAGCCTGGCCAACATGGCAAAACCCCGTCTCTACTAAAAATACAAAACTAGTTGGGCAGAGTGGCGTGTGCCTGTAATCCCAGCTACTCAGGAGGCTGAGGCAGGAGAACAGCATGAACGTGGGAGGCAGAAGTTGCAGTGAGCCGAGATTGTGCCACTGCACTCCAGCCTGGGCAACAGAGCAAGACTCCATCTCCAAAAATAAAAAAAAATTTAAAAAGAGAAATTTTAATGGCAGCATAGTATTCTCTAATTTAAGCAATCCATGTTGTTAGGCTGTTCCAATGTTCCATTATTATTCATTTCACTGTGATGAACATCTCTGTATAAATCTTTGTGTACACTTTTTATCACTTCCTTAGCAGATAAGTGTTTAAGGATCTTGATACCCATTGCCACACTGCCCTCCAGAAAGGCAACTTATATTCTACCAGCAATATATTATTAAGATGCCTTAGTGATATTTAATCTTGATTACATATTGATTTTTTAAAAGTCATGCTTACTTTAACAAATTCAAACCCTCCAGAAGTACATCAAATAAACAGTGAAATTCTATTGCTCATTCCCCAAACCTTCTGAGTCATTCTCAGAGGAAAAACATTATGAACAATTTGGCATGCATCCTTCCAGATTAACTTCTTTTTTTAATGTAATTTTTTTCCTAAATATGTAAACTGCTTATAACCTGAAACTACTGAAAAAAATTCTGAATACTCAGGATTAAACTAAAAGTGCAGGATCTATTTGAAGAAATTTATTAAACTTGGAGGAACTTTAGGAAAAAAGATTTAAATAAATGGAGAGAGACATACCATGTTCTTGGGTAGGAAGATTCAAAATTGCAAAGACCACTATTCTCCCCAAAGTAATCTCTAATTTTAAGCAAAATCACAATCAAAATTCCAAAGAGTTTTTGTTTTGAACTTGATTCTAAATTTCATCTGGAAGAATAAAGGAGTGAAAATAGTCAGAAAACCTGTGAAGTAATGGGGGGGGTACTTGCCTTACCAGACCCTAAAATGTGCCTCCAAGACAGTCATGGGAACAGTATGGAGCCAGCAGCAGAAGCCACTCACGAACCAATGGCGGAGAACAACTCAGAAACAGACCAAAGTCAATCTAATGTTTAACTGGAGAAATGTTAAACATTTAGGGAAAATGTTTTTAAAATCAGTGATTGGGACTGCTTAACAATTTGAGGGAAAGGTTCAATTCCTACCACAATCAAAATAAATTCCACCTGGACTAGAGAATTAAATGTTTTAAAAAGTAACATCATAAACATACTGAAAGAAAACATAAGTATATATTGACATAATTTTGGGATAGGAGCCTATTGCCAGACATAATACTAAAAGCAGAAGCCATAGGGGAAAAAATCAATAAACACGACTTCATAAAAATTAAATATTTCTGAAAGGCAAGAAAACGCAAATGACAAGGAGAGATTATTTGCAACATATGACAGACAATAGAGGACATTATTCTTAATGTTGAAAGGAAATATTCCAAAGAAAAATGGACAAAGACTATGACTAGGCATTTCATAAAATAAGTACAAATGGCTTGTAAACATACAAAATTGTGTTCAATATTCATTCATAATTAAATAAATGAAAATTGGAAGATTGCCATTTTCTCTGTCAAGCAAGCAAAAATGCAAAAGAATGGCATGAGTCTGGGAAACATACACACTCATATTCTGCTGATGGGAGCGTCTTTTTTTTTTTTTTTTTTGAGACAGAGTCTTACTCTGTCGCCCAGGCTGGAGTGCAGTGGCGTCATCTCAGCTCACTGCAATCTCAACCTCCCAGGCTCAAGCGATTCTCCTGCCTCAGCCTCCCAGGAAGCTGGGATTACAGGCACCCACCACCACGCCCGGCTAATTTTTGTATTTTTAGTAGAGACAGAGTTTCACCATGTTGGCCAAGCTGGTCTTGAACTCCTGACCTCAAGTAATCTGCCCCCGCTCAGCCTCCCAAAGTGCTGAGATTACAGGCGTGAGCCACCACGCCCAGCCTGGGAGCATCATTTTAAATGTACAACCTATCTAGAGGGCCACTACATGGTATGAAATTTAGAAATCAGAAAATAATACGGAGGTGAGGAAAAATGTATCTCAGATGACTGCTGTATTGTTACGTAGCAAAATGTAAAATATACATTGTCCTTGACCCAATAATTCCATCCTTAGATATTTATTCCAAGGAGATAATCTGTCCTATACTCAAAAAGACATGTGTAAAGGAAAGTTCACTACACTACTGTTCAAAACAGCGGAAATTTGGAAACCACGGTATATCCATATAATGGAATACTATGCAGCCATTAAAATTTTGATACTTTTATTATTTCTGAAATAGAAAGACAATTATTATGTATTAAATGAAAAAGAGACTATTATGCATTGTATGCCTGTGTCAAAATATCTTATGTAACCCATAAATATATATATCTACTATGCACCCATAAAAATTAAAAAATTTTTAAAAAGATGTTACTGAACTGGTTATGTAGTTTTGGTTAAAAATTTATATTTTTACATATCAGCATATTTTAAAATCTACAAAGTTATACAGCAAATTGTTACCACTAAGTATCTCTTTTTTTTTTTCTTTTTTAGACGGAGTCTCGCTCTGTCTTCCAGGCTGGAGTGCACTGGCATGATCTTGGCTCACTGAAACCTCCACCTCCCGGGTTCAAGCCATTCTCCTGCCTCAGCCTCCCAAGTAGCTGGGATTACAGGCACGTGCCACCACATCGGGCTTTGTATTTTTAGTAGAGACAGGGTTTAGTATTTTTGTATTTTTAGTAGAGATGGGGTTTCACCATGTTGGTCAGACTGGTCTGGAACTCCTGACCTCAAGTGATCTGCCCGCCTCAGCCTCCCAAAGCGCTGGGATTATAGGCGTGAGCCACTGTGCCCAGCCAAACACTAAGCATCTCTAGATGATGGGATTGGAGTAATAATCATTTTTCTTTCTTTGTTTTGCTATGTGCTAACAATGAATATATTATTTGAATAATAAACTACTGAAGGAAAACTTTAGGAAATTTTCAGATGTTACAGTTTACAAAAAATAATTGATAATATGGTCTGTATTTCCTTAAATTTATAAACATTGTAATCTATATACTTAAATATAAACTTTACCTTTTATAAGTCTTTTAAGAGAGCCCAACTGTGTAGTAAGCAGTATTTCTTCGTTTTTTAATATCTCAAATTTAACTTCATATAGTTCTAACTGAATTTCATAAAATTGTATTTCTAATTCATCTACAACATTTATATTTTTTCTTGTTCTGGAAGATCTTCCATCTTATTTTCATAGAAAAAAGAAAAATAAGTTAAAATAAATAGTATATTAAAAACAAACTTCAGAAGCATTCTAGCTATTTTCTATTCCTTGTTCAATACTAAATATAAAAAAGCAAATAGGAAAGAAACACTTTTTCATTTCATCTACTGATGCTAATATTTTATCTCATCCTTGAAACAGAGAAAAACATTTAGGCTTTGAGAAACATAAATGGCAATGAGGTATTATTATGTATTGCATATTGGTGTCCCCACAAAATTCATATGTTGACACTCTAACTCCCAATGTGATGTTATTTGGAGGTGGGTCCTTTGGAAGTAATTAGGTTCAGATTATGTCAAAAGGATAGCACCCCCATCATGGGATTAGTGCCCTTATTAGAAGAGAAAGACAGGGATCACTTTCTTTCTCTCTAAACTTACACACAGAAGAAAGGCTATATCAGCACTCAGTTAAGAAGGCAGCTGTCTACCAGACAGGAAGAGGATCCGCACCGGACAGTGAATCTGCAGGCACCTTGATCTTGGACTTCCCAGCCTCCAGAACGGTGAGAAATACATGTCCGTTGTTGAAGCCACCCAATCTGTGATATTTAATCTTGTTATAGCAGCCTTAGCCAACTAAGACAGGTGTTTACAGTGTTTTCTGCTTTAAGGTCATAAGATTATAGGAAAAAACTTAAGTGTCTATGATCCTTCAGTGAAGTATCTCTTTGATTATTTTAAAGCTGTACTGAAAACATTGCTGGATTGATTTTCAAGTACAGTACCCACTTCAATACTGGGCTTGGTGTTACTATAAAGTAAATCCTACAATGTGGTATTTTGAAACATCTTAACTAAAGGAAAACTTTATGTCTAACCTTCCATAGAAGATAGTGTTAGAATAATTGAAGAAAAGAAGCTCTTTAACGATGCCTGGAAAGAAAAGTGCTATCTAAAAATAAAAGTGTGCTTTACCACATGGTCTCACTTATAAGTGGGAGCTAAGTAGTGTATACACAGACAGTGTGGAATAATAGACACTGGAGACTCAGAAGAGTAAGAGGGTGGGAGAGGATGAGAAATATTTAATGGGCACAATTACATTATACAGGTGATGATTACGCTAAAAGCCCAAACTTCACCACTACACAATATATCCATGGAACAAAACAGTACTTGTATCCCTTATTTATACAAAATTTTTAAAAAATAAAAGTGGGGCCAGGCACAGTGGCTCACGCCTGTAATCCCAGCACTTTGGGAGGCCGAGGCGGGCGGATCACAAGGTCAGGAGATCGAGACCATCCTGGCTAACACGGTGAAACCCCGTCTCTACTAAAAATACAAAAAATTAGCTGGGCGTGGTGGTGGGCGCCTGTAGTCCCAGCTATTCGGGAGGCTGAGGCAGGAGAATGGCGTGAACCCGGGAGGTGGAGCTTGCAGTGAGCCGAGATTGCACCACTGCACTCCAGCCTGGGCAAAAGAGCGAGACTCCGTCTCAAAAAAAAAAAATAAATAAAATAAAATAAAATAAAAGTGTATTTTTAAAACAAAGTTACGTTTATCTTTGTCTTACTTCTCCCTGAATTTCAGCTCTTTTGTGATTTAAACACAATTCTTTCGCTCTCATGAGTTGCAGAGTCTCTTGAGCTAGCATTAGCTTAAGTTTTTCCAAACTGGGAATTGCTGTGGCCCAGGCAGCCTGGCCAAATCTCTTCACATCCTGTTCCATTTCTTTTTGCATTCCTGTTGGATTATAAAAATAAAATATAATTACACCTCATTAAAAAGGGAAACACTGATCATGAGCTAATTATTTTTTTATTGCCTCCATACTACCTGCAGAACATCTTTTTTAAAAGAAATTTTGTTTTATTAACTTTTTTATTATTATAAAAATAATACATGGTCATTAATATACAATTTTAGGTATTCAATTTTTAAAAGGACAATAATAAGTCATGATCTCACCTAGTTGAGGCAACTGCTTCT
This sequence comes from Gorilla gorilla gorilla, assembly GCF_029281585.2. Classification (NCBI taxonomy): domain Eukaryota; kingdom Metazoa; phylum Chordata; class Mammalia; order Primates; family Hominidae; genus Gorilla; species Gorilla gorilla. The sequence continues at coordinate 33,131,376 of NC_073240.2, forward strand.
TATATTTTGGCACACTTGCTTCCATATTGTTTCTATGTCTAGCTAGACAGACAGGCTCATATGGATAGTTTGACCAAAAAACCAGGATCATCATTCTGCTTTATATCTTGTTGATTCTGCACAATATATCAGAAACTCCTGCCATTTATAAAAAAAAAATCAAGAATCATGCTTAATAGCTATGTAGTTTTCTCTTTTATGAATGTACCATAACTTAACAAACTGACAGACATTAAGTTGTTTCCTATTTGGTGTTTTTATCAACAATTATTTAAGACTGAAAAAAAGTCCTTCACCCAGCCCACAAGCCCCTGCACGGTCTGATCCCTGCCTGTCTTGCCAGCATTCTCCCTCATACCACATTGTCCTGCACTCTCTGCGATCCAGCCCCGCAGGTTTTCTGTAAGCTCCTATTTGCCAACTTCCCTCAAGCCAGGGGACCTTTGCCAGTGCTATTCCTTCTGCCCGGAACACTCCTCACTTTTTCTATTCTCTCAACTTCTGTTTACCCTTCAGATATTGGGGCAAGCACCACTTCTCAGAGGCCTTCAGTGACCACCCTGATCAAGCCCAATTTCTCTCTCACAGACCCTCAGAGCCCGATGTCTCTCTTCTTTGTGCCATTTATTGTCACTGCCATTTTCCATGTGCTTCACTGAACAGATAATTAAGATTTCTCTCCCTTCACCAGACTGTACAATGTCTCTTAATGGTTGACACTGAATTCTCGCCGCCCAGAAAACACAGTGCCTAGTGCGTAAGAGGGACTCAAATGGTATTTGAATAAAATGACAATCAATTACACGTATCTGCGTATAGCATTTTTTAGATTATCACCTGCTAATGCTTCTACTGTCTAATTAAAATAATTCACTGTGATATATTGAATAGAGACAACAGCTTCTTCAGCCCGTCTGGTCCATTCTTCAGCTTCTTTCTCCAGGGCAACTATCCTGGAGACCTAGGACCTAGGTCATCCTCATCCAAGGAATTCTACAGACAGAAGAGAAAATTATCTTACTAAGAGCTAACAGTTATGTTGACCCATTAGGAAATTGAAAGGAAATTGGTCACATGGATTAATTTAACTACACTACTACTCAGTCAGTTAAATTTTCATTCATTCAGCAGTCCCTTACTGCATATGAATAAGGCTCTAAGCTGAGCACCACCTGGAAGACAAAAGGACACTCTGGGGCATAAAGGGGGAAAAAAAAAACCTACTTTCACTTCACATGCCTAGAATAACTTTTTCTAGAGAGCAGTGTTGTCAACTTATGCTTCTCTCTATTAATAATAATACATAATTGTTTAAATGAGTGATCTGTGTTGTCAAGCACTCAGCATAGGGCCTGGAACACAGCACTTAAGTGTTAGCTGTTGTTATCGTTTCTTTTAGGGATATGTAATATAATCACCTAAAAGACAGTATCTGTATATTCATGCTTATAACATGCACTGGTATTGGACTGAATGTTTGGGTCCCCCCAAAATGCATATGTTGAAGCCTAAATCCCCAGTGTGATGGGATTTGAAGATGGGGCCTTTGGGAGGTAATTAGGTCATGAGGGTGCAGCCCTCAAGAATGGGATTAATGCCCTTATAAAAAGAAGAGGAGACACAGGATCTCTCTCTCTGCTCTTCACCATGTGAAGACACAGCAAGACAGTCATCTACAACTTAAGAAACTGGCCCTCACAAGACACTGGATCTGCCAGCACCTTGATCTTAGACTACCCAGCCTCCAGAACTATGAGAAAAAAAGTTTTGTTGTTTATAAGCCACTAATCTACGGTACTTTGTTATAACAGCCTGAACTAAGACATGTACAGCTATGTCATCCAATATACAATTTTTCTTCTACAAAGCATAAGAAATATGTACAAGTTAGCCGACAAGGAATTACAAATCAAAACCATAATGAGATACCACTTCATACCCACTAGGATGGCTGTAACCAAAGAGACACACAATTACAAGTGTTGGTGATAATGTGGACAAATTGGAACCCTCATTTACTGCTTTTGGGAATATAAATGATGCACCCGCTTTGGAAAACCATCTGGCAGTCTTTCAAAAGGTTAAACATTGAGTAATCACAGGACCCAGCAATCCTACTCCTCAGTACGTACACAAGAGCAATGAAAACATATGTCTACACAGAAACTCACACACAAACATTCATAGCAGAATTATTCATGATAGCCAAAAAGTGGAAACAACCCAAATGTCCATCAACTGATGAATAAAATGCAATATATCCATACAATGAATATTACTGAGCAATAAAAAGAAATGAAATCCTGGTATTTGCTACAACATGGATTAGCCTTGCAAACACTGTGCTCAGTGAAAGGACCACATATTCAATAATGCTGTTGCTATGTCCAGAGTAGGGAAATCCACAGAGACAGAAAGTAGATTGGTGGTTGCCCAGGGTTGGGAGTGACTAATGGGTACAGGGTTTCTTTTGGAGATGAAAATGTCCTGAAATTACATAGTAATGACCATTGTGCAACTTTCAATATACTAAAAATCACTGAATTGTACATCTTTTATATATATATACACACACATATATATATATACACACATATATATATACACACATATATATACACACATATATATACACACACACATATACACACACACACACACATATATATATATATATATATATATAATCTGTGAATGGTATCTTAAAACAGCTGTTACTTAAAGAAAGGAAAAATATAGACCGGGTGCGGTGGCTCATGCCTGTAATCCTAGCACTTTCGGAGCCTGAGGTGGGCAGATCACCTGAGGTCAGGAGTTTAAGACCAGCCTGACCAACGTGAAGAAACCCCATCTCTACTAAAAAAATACAAAATTAGCCAGGCCGGGCATGGTGGCACATGCCTGTAATCCCAGCCACTCGGAAGGCTGAGGCAGGAGAATCGCTTGAATCCAGGAGGTGGAGGTTGCAGTGAGCTGAGATCACGCCATTGCACTCCAGCCTGGGCAACAAGAGCGAAACTCCATCTCAAAAAAAAAAAAAAAAACAGAAGAAGAAAGCAAAATATATGCAAGAAGTAGACTCTCCAAATAATAGACTTTCAAAATAATGAACAGAACAACTTTATCCACAGGTTAGAGTGGCATGAGTTTCATCTAAATGTGATACTATTTTTATAGTACAATCATCTGGCAGGGGGCATGAGATTATATGTGGAAAGACGGCCCAGTGCAGGGGGCAGAAATCAAGAGATCTCTTAGGTGTCTTCTGATTCCTGTTGTTGAGACCCAAGGTAAGATATTTAACAACTCTGGACTCCAGATTCATTTGTAACACTGGAATAAGAATGCCTTTTCTGAATGGGGTCACACGGTTGTTTGATGGCTCAATGAAGCAAGAGCGATAACAGCATTTACTAAAATTTACTAAAATTTAAGTTTACTAAAATTTAAGTTACTGAATTACAATCTAGGGTCCTGCTATTTAAATTTTCATCCCATTTTAAGAAGTTTGGATGAGTCCTTAGACTCCTTTGACATTGGGTTGACATTTTCTTAAGACTTGCCATAAACAGAGGATATCAAGTTTCTCAAGGTCAGTTCTAGAGGAAAAAAAAATTCTTTATAAAAATTTAGCCTCATGTGTAACAGTTTCCATTCCCATAGCAATGACATTTGATATACATTGTATATATTAATCTGGGAATGATGTAAGATTCCAAGTATAATTTTATCAGTGAACTCAACTACTTGATTACTTTCACTTATTTAAATATCTAGTTCAATGTTGTCCAGTGGCATTGTGGATTTAGGTAATTTTACCAGGTAGCCGTTCAATTTCTGCACTTTCTGTTTGCCCACGCAGAACACAACACATTTTATAAGTCAAAGTATAGGCATCTGGTGGCATAATTTTAATTTGTTATCAAATAAAAGCCTCATCAAATTAGTCTAGAAAATAACTCATTATTTACTTTATTTTAGGACTGTATCACTATGTAATGAGATACAAATACATGTAAGCGTTAAGTGCCTAAGAGACATCCAGAGAGCCTAAGATGTATGCAGTATGCCTAAGAGGAATGCAGAGAGCCTAAGATGTATGCAGTATGCCTAAGAGGAATGCAGAGAGCTTCATTTTCATTGTCAGCTGCTCAGTTGTTTCTCAGGAAATAAATGTGGCCAACTGACACCATTTAAGAGATATAAAGCAACAAGTTTGGAAAATTCTCATAAATGGGCGTGGCTAATGCATAGACAATAGCATTGACCTTTGATCCATGTATATATATATATTTAGATATATACCTCAATAACATTTGGGTCAATTTAATTGTGAGTACTATAAACTACAAATGGAAGTAAAAAAGCAAATCTGTTGGTATTTTAGAAGAATGAAAGATTATTAACTCATGGCCTGTATGTATTTGGAATGAGAAGGACGTACATAGCTTTCTTTGGATGGGGTGGAATTGAAATTGTGATTTACAGTGACTAAAACCTGACTGTTTTCACATTTTTTTTTCACTGTTGGGGGTGAAATTCTTGATTGATTCGTGCATTGGGAACTTTTTTTTTTTTTTTGAGACAGAGTCTCGCTCTGTAGCCCAGGCTGGAGTGCAGTGTCAGGATCTCGGCTCACTGCAAACTCCACCTTCTGGGTTCACACCATCCTCCTGCCTCAGCCTCCCAAGTAGCTGGGACTACAGGCGGGCACCACCACGCCTGGCAAATTTTTTGTATTTTTAGTAGAGACGGGGTTTCACTGTGTTAGCCAGGATGGGCAGGATGGTCTCGACCTCCTGACCCTGTGATTCACCTGCCTTGGCCTTCCAAAGTGCTGGGATTGCAGGTGTGCACCCGCCTGAGCCACTGCGCCTGGCCGGGAGCTTTTGAATTAACTAAGGAAATTGACAAAATAGAGAATGACTCCTTATGTGACCTGCAGAAAATATTTTGTGTCATTCGTGATACATTTATCATATTTTCTATAGGTTTGTACTATGTTACTTCACTTCTAAGAATTCGAAGTAGTTCAAAGCCAGCAGGGACTGGTATATTATAGCATATTTAACCTAAGCAACTCTAAAAGCTAATGAAACCAAGTATCTACAAACTTTAGCCATAGCTACCATCAACATGAAGAATGTAATAGGCAAAATGTTTTACATGCTGAATAAGCACTACTGAATTCTCTATATATTTTTTGCAGTTTTAATTTAAAAGTATACTAGTTAGATATTTCATCTATACCCTGGTATAGTAATAAAAATTCAGATACTGCTCAACGAGGAAGCATATTTTCAAAGCAACAGACCTGAAAACTAGTATTTTATTTGATATTTTAAATGCTTATTTCATTTTCTGGTTAAAGATGTTTGTGGAGGTAAAATTTAAAATAGATACTCTGTGTTCTTCTATTATATAACATTGAAATTAAATTTTTTATTAGTAAATGTAGAAAAGGTAAGTCTGAAGCATTGACTGAGAAAGATTTAGTAAATGGAGAATTTTGACTGTTAAACATCCTATTTTAACAAAAATATACATAAAATATTCTTAGGATGATTTAATTAACCTTTTAATAAATACGAAAGACATTATGAAAAAATTAAAGAATACATCACATTGTAGAATCAAAAGTAATAAAAATCACTCAAATTCTACTGCTCAGAAATGAAAATAATTGCTAAACATTAGGTGGCAGTATTTCAGACATTCCTATATAAATATACTTGAATGAGGCCCAGAGCAGTGGCTCACGCCTGTAATCCCAGCACTTTTGGAGGCCGGATAATGGCATGAACCCCGGAAGCGGAGCCTGCGGTGAGCGGAGATCACGCCACTGCACTCCATCCTGGGCGAAAGAGCAAGACTCCGTCTCAAAATAAAAATAAAAATAAAAAAATAAATAAATACACACACGCATTCTTCATTTATAAAATACATTTAATATTTTTAAATAAATAAGTCAAAACAAAACGTTGATAAAATGACTGTAGTTATTTGTGTGAATATATGCATGTGTGTTTGTACAGATGCATTAAGAAATCTTAATCCTCAAAATGATGAACATTTTAGAAGAAATATTAAGTATAATAGAGTTTGGGATCTGTATCTTTCTTTCTTTCTTTTTCTTTTTTTTTTGAGACGGAGTCTCGCTCTGTCGCCCAGGCTAGAGTGCAGTGGCACGATGTCAGCTCAACTGCACGCTTCGCCTCCCAGGTTCATGCCATTCTCCTGCCTCAGCCTCCCGGGTAGCTGGGACTACAGGCGCCCGCCACCACGCCCTGCTGATTTTTCGTATTTTTAGTAGACACGGGATTTCACCGTGTTAGCCAGGATGGTCTTGATCTCCTGACCTCGTGTTCCGCCCGCCTCGGCCTCCCAGAGTGCTGGGATTACAGGCTGAGCCACTGCGCCCTGCCCTGGGATCTGTATTTTTCTAAGTAGGTGATTCTGTATCTAATGAAAAATTATCACTTAAAATTTCAAAATGTTTTAGTTTGTTGTTATTATTATTATTTGTATTACTTTTAAAGCTGGGGTCTTCTTATGGTGCCCAGGCTAATCTTGTTAATATTTTTATATTATCATTGTATCTTAGGCAGCTCAAGCTGCCATAACAGAATACCAGAGACTGGTGTCTTAAACACACATTTGTTTCTCACAGTTTTGGAGGCTGGGAAATCCTCCACAAGGTTCGGGCAGATTCAGTCCCTGGTGAAAGCCCCCTTCCTAGACTACAGGCTCCTGCCTTCTGACAATGTCTTCACATGGCACAAAATAGAGAAAGACGGAGAGCTATGGTCTCACTTTCTCTTCCTATAAGAACACTAATCCCATCATGGAGATGCACATGATCTTAACCAGACAAATTTTTTTTTGGATATTTTGAACTGATCAAATAACTCACATTGATTCAAAATATCACAGTTATTAAAACTCAGGCACAAAATCAAGTTAGTTCATCACTAATTGAGGCAGATAATTTTAAATCAAAATATAGCTACACAAAACATCATTTCCTAATTATCTTAGACTTTAAAAGTAGTTAGAGGAAGAGAAAGCTCATCTCTCTATTACAGTATTAATGGGTTTCCCATCCTAGGTGTCTTAATCTATTTAAACAGCTATAACAAAATACCATAAATTGGTGGATTATAGGCAATAGAAATTTGTTGTTCACAGTTCTAGAGGGCGGGAAGTCCTAGATCAAAGTGCCGTAAGATTTGGTGAGGACCTGCTTCTTGATTCATGAATTGCCATCTCTTCCCTGCATCCTCACTTGGTGAAAGGGGCAGGAGTCTCTCTGGGGACTCTTTTATAAGTGCACTAATCCCATTCATGAGGGCTCTACCGTCATGATCTAATCCCCTCCCTCTAAGGTCCCACCTGCAAATATCATCATATGGGTGTTACATTTCAACAGATGAATTTTGGGGGGCACTATCATTCAGTCTACAGCACTGTGAAATCCCTAATATCGAGTTTTCTTTTTAATTTTTGTTTTGTTTTGTTTTGTTTTGAGACAGAGTCTCGCTCTCTCGCCCAGGCTGGAGTGCAGTGGCACGATGTCCGCTCACTGCAAGCTCTGCCTCCCGGGTTCACGCCATTCTCCTGCCTCAGCCTCCCGGGGCTGGGACTACTGGCGCCCGCCACTACGCCCGGCTAAAATTTTTTGTATTTTTAGTAGAGATCACCGCACCTGGCCTCTAGATGAATATTTGAATAAAAGTTGTATGTATGATGATAAAACAACAAGAAACTGAATTTTTGCAGAAAGTAAAAATAAAACTTGTCACTCTTTATATAGGCAAATCAGAGACTAGAGGTTTTAGAAAAGACATCAGTATGTTCCATATAAAGTATGTACTGGGACCCCGTCCGTCTTTTTCACCATATAATATCAGTGTTTTTAATAGTACCTGGGATGGCTGGGTGCAGTGGCTTACGCCGTAATCCTAGCACTTTGGAAGGCCGAGGAGGGAGGATCATGAGGTCAGGAGATCGAAAACATCCTGGCTAATACGGTGAAACTCCGTCTCTACTAAAAATAACAAAAAAATTAGCCGGGCGTTGTGGCGGGCGCCTGTAGTCCCAGCTACTCTGGAGGCTGAGGCCGGAGAATGGCGTGAACCCGGGAGGCGGAGCTTGCAGTGAGCGGACATCGTGCCACTGCACTCCAGCCAGGGCGACAGAGCGAGACTCCATCTCAAAAAAAAAAAAAAAAAAGTACCTGGGACATGATATGAACTCAATGACTATTTATTGACTGAATTAATTGAACAAGTTTATGCAAGAAATTGACATAAAATTAAACATTGTCTTCTTATATCATATAGTGTCTACAAAAACTAAGTTGATACAGAACCTGTATTCTAACATGATTAAATTTGAGCCAAGTACATTTCTCTCTTAAGAATTTAGAAGTTTATAAAGAAATCAGGGCCTGGGAACTGAATCATTAATGGAAGATCTCAAAGGCAATATTCTTTTCATTGTAATTAATATTAAGTCGTTAAAGTAATAATAAATAACTAACATTTAGGTTCCTGAAAAAAATGATTAAATTGAACATCAGATAGTTTGCATTTATATCACACTGTACAATTTATATTTTTTATGCTGCTTTACTGTAACATTTCATTGAACAAATGCATCTTATGATTTCAAGGTAAGGTATTGAAATATGCCTTTTAAAAATGTAATGCTGTATTAGTGATTTTAAAATATGTAAAAAAAAATGTGTGGGAAATACTAGAAACGTTATTTGAAATTAGCCAGTTCTGGATTTGCTTATTTTTTAAATTTTATTTGCCAAACTGAGAACAATAGCCTTTACACATTTTCTATTTTTCTGGACTTGATTCTTAGGAACCTTAATTTTGCACTTTTGCATTCCTCTATAAATGTTAATGTTTTGGCCAATGACATTTTTCTAGATAAATTCAAAAGCTTAACCTAAGTAATGTAATGGTGGCATTTATGAAATTGACTCCTGGTTCTTTCTTTAAATTCTTTTTTATTGTTTATTTCTATGGCACCATTACACTATGCTATCACAATGTTCTTGTTTTATTCCCCATGTTTAAAAAGCTGTATATTCTTTGCTGAATCTTAAAGGTCACTTTAAAACCTGAAGACCATGACTGAAATACAGTGAAGATTAAAGATAAAAAGGAGGAAAAAGGTTAAATTATAAAACCTCTAATATCATTACTCATATATATGATACACACAGAGATGCATCACCTAGGTCCTCCCTGAGAGCTGTGTCAGTAGACAGGACTCAGCTGTGAGCCCCTTCAGACGTCACCTCAGCTGCAGAGCTTCCCCTTGCCTAAGGTCCTGAGGTTCCCAGTTGTGGCGCATATCCAATGACTGATTGAGGTGAGGCAAGGAGGCAGGTGAAAGAGGTGGGGAGGGGACTTGGGGCCTATAAAGACTCGGTCATGTCATTGCAATGTGAAAGGATGCCAGTGGGCCATTTTATCTTCAAAGTCCCCTGTGAGATGAGCCAAAGCTGTGGTCCAGGACTTCTTTTCAGCCCAGCTTTTTCCCTTTCCCTCAATCCAGCTTCCTTCTTCTCCTTTTCACACGTAGTAATCCAAGGGCACTCCCTAGTATATATCTCCATGTCCAAATCTGCTTAAAAGAGAACATTGTATCATGAATGATACCATTCTTCAAAAATATGGAGTACTTTGAGTGAAAGGAGTTGAACGGTATGGAAGAACAGCTTTGGTAGCGTAGTTAGAATAGAAGCTACTCTACATTGGGTTGATGCATGAATGGGATATTAGGAAGTAAAGTAGCAAATTGAAAACTCCTTTCAAAAGAAGAGAATTAGAAAAGGGTCAGCAAGATAGTAGTTGGGGCCTAGCTGTGATGGATCACGCCTGTAATCCCAGCACTTTGGGAGGCTAAGATGGGAGGATCACTTGAGGTCAGGATTTCAAGACCAGCCTGGTCAATGTAGCGAGACCCCACCTCTTTAAAAAAAAATGTAGTTGGAAGCTAGAGAATAGCATAACAAAAAAGAGGGTGATTTTAGAAGATAAAAGGGCCCACTGGAGCTCTCTCACATTGGAATGAAATTCTGAAATTACCCTCTTTTTGGTTATGTCATTCTACCTCAATCATTTTGCCTCAATCATGTTTACAGGCAAAATAAGAGATAGAGAAGTGGGAAGGGCTGAAGGCAGAGATATGAGACACAATAACAAATGGGGAAAGATACAAGATATAATGGAAGGCATGAGCTAGATCAATTCTACAAGTGAAAAATTACATTAATTAAGAGAAAGGATCGGGGGGAGGACGGTGGCCCGCGAGGCTCGTCGCAGACAACGCGGCGGCGATGTCCGCGAGCCAGGCGAGTGCCGCGGCGGCAGCGGCGGGGCCTTGCGCGCGGCAGGGCGGCCTGGGCTTCGGCCTCCCTCCGGTTCCCTGGAAGCGGGCCGGCGACCAGCGCGGGAGCAGCAGCAGAGGCGGAGGCTCCAGCGCGTCTCTCTCCTCCCCCTCAGCCTGAGCCAGGGGAAGCCAGGCGGCCCGGGTGTCTGGAGGGGGGGGGGGTGGTCCGCTGCCCGAGAATGGGAATTCTCTTCACCAGAATATGGAGACTGTTCAATCACCAGGAGCACAAAGTTATCATTGTTGGGCTGGATAATGCAGGGAAAACTACCATTCTTTACCAATTTTCTATGAATGAAGTTGTACATACATCTCCTACAATAGGAAGTAATGTAGAAGAGATAGTGATTAATAATACACGTTTCCTAATGTGGGATATTGGTGGCCAAGAATCTCTTCGTTCTTCCTGGAACACTTACTATACTAACACAGAGTTTGTAATAGTTGTTGTGGACAGTACAGACAGAGAGAGGATTTCTGTAACTAGAGAAGAACTCTATAAAATATTAGCGCATGAGGACCTAAGAAAAGCTGGATTGCTGATTTTTGCTAATAAACAAGATGTTAAAGAATGCATGACTGTAGCAGAAATCTCCCAGTTTTTGAAGCTAACTTCTATTAAAGATGACCAGTGGCATATCCAGGCATGCTGTGCTCTAACTGGCGAGGGATTATGCCAAGGACTTGAATGGATGATGTCACGACTTAAGATTAGATGATCTCTACTGACCTCTTCTCATAGATTTTGTATAAATGAAGTGCTGGACTTTACCTGAAAGCTGCAAAAATTAATGGTTTAGATATATTTATAATAAACTGATTTAAACTTTTTCTATAAGAAGAAAAATTAAGACCACTTATTGAAAACAAAGGTGAAGTCTCACCTTCCAGTTTGCTTTCTCATTAGTTTTTTCCAAAGTAAGTTATTGAAGCTGTGATTGACATTTTTCTCATAATGAATCCTCTCAGGACATTGTGTAGCCTATGGTAAGTACAAAGGGAGAGGAAGACATTTTGAATTTTAAGAGCTTTATTATCAGTTTAACCCTCCCTAGTTGAATGTTATTTTCTTCTTGTTCCATTAAGTCAAAATACAAATCAGCACAGATATTCGAATGTTTCCAATATTTTAAAATGTAATGTTACTTATGAAAAGTATTTTGCTTAAGGTTGTGTGTGTATTGTGTATATACCTCAAGTTCAAGTTAATGGCATTGATTTATGTTCCAGACAAAAATAACACAAATAATAATATCCTTCGTTATAACCACAATGAGATAAGTATTGGCATTAGTGTTCAGTGCCATTTTATACTTTCTCTCTGTGTTCTCTGTATTGTACTAACCAACCTCCCAAATCGCTGAGCTGCTCGTTTAAAAAAAAAAAAAAAAGGAAAAGGAAAAAGCATGACATTGTGCATCGATTTTTTGTTGTTGACCAAAATCACACACATGGAAACATGTAATTCAACAGAGTGGGAAAGCTAGCAGATTCTTGGCTTAATATTACTAATAGGCAGGATTGTACAATGAGCAACTATCAGATTATTCCTTTCAGTGGTTCTTATGGCATCTAAATTACTGAATAAATTATTAATCCATTAATCAGTGAATCAAATTATGATTAAAATTATCAAATGAATGCTCAGCATTAATTGAAAACTGTTTTGTGAAACATGTCTACCCAGAAAAGTAGCATTCTATAAATACTATTAAACAACTTAGCTATATTATTTTTAAGTATTAAATTATATGTCAAGCAGTTAAAGTGAATTTCAGAGTAAAAGTAAGGCATGTTTCTGAGCAACATTGATAATTTCTTAATTTGCAAATTTCTTATTTTGGTACTTGGAATATAGTATGAGATTTTTTATTTCTAAATTTTGTTGTATCTTCTATTACATAAATGCATTGACAATTACAAAAAAAAAAAAAGAGAAAGGATCACTCATCACCCAATTATAGGTAAGTTTATAGGAGGGTGGGACTGGCTACATAATGGTAGGTGATACTTTATGTCCTTATTTTCATTAAAGAGACTATGTCATTTCCTGAAAATGAAAGATGTGGGTTTGAATAGAGAGTTGGCAAAATTTGGTATTTATTTGAAATTGGCATTTATTTGGGAAGATAATGTAGGGTAACTAATCCACTTAGATGATACTTATTAACTATAAACTATGTACCAGGTACTTTGCTATAATATAAAGGCAATGGAAAAACCAAGATTCAATCTTGATTTGACATCCTTAACATTTACAGTGTCGTGGTGGAAACTATGTAAAGAATCCAGTGTGATAGAAGGTGGTAGATGTGGAAACAGGAGGTTTAGAAAAAGCTCCAGGACACACTGCTGATACATCTAACTCAGGATCAGGGCATTAAAGAAACCATCACACTCTCCCTCAATCTCTCTATTCTGTCTCTTGATTGAATCATTTTAACAAAGTATCAAGATGGCCCTCAGCACTAAGGAAGAAGTGTTATTTGAAAGCATGTTTTTGAATAGTTGCATTTATCTAAACAGAATTTTTCACTCCTGTGTAGATTTGGCTTGGAATTGGTGTATTCTGGCATTTCATGTTGTAAAGCACTTGAGGTGCTTAAGAGATATTTGGTCGGCCGGGTGCAGTGGCTCACACCTGTAATACCAGCACTTTAGAAGGCCGAGGTGGTTGGATCACCTGAGGTCAGGAGTTCGAGACCAGCCTGGCCAACATGGTGAAACCCCGTCTCTACTAAAAATACAAAACTTAGCTGGGCGTGTTGGCAGGTGCCTGTAATCACAGCTACTCGGGAGGCTGAGGCGGGATAATTGCTTGAACCTGGGAGGCAGAGGTTGCAGTGAGCCAAGATTGCACCACTGCATTCCAGCCTAGGGAACAGAACAAGACTGTATCTCAAAAGAAAAAAATAAAAAAAGAAGGAGAGATATTTGGTAAATAACTGAGGCAAAGGTGGAAGAAAATAGTGTTCTGCAGGAGATCAAATAATGTGTGAAGAGAAAATAAAAATTTTAAAGAACTAAAAGAATCAGGTATTGAAGTCAAAGGTGAGAGGGCCACTGGAATTCAAAAATACAATGCGAATAACTACAGAAGATGTCATCATTCCTGATGAGGCAATGAATGTGGGTGCCTAAATTAAAGTAGAAATACATGTTATTGAAGATAAGGAGACCAAAAGGTGTAAGGCCAGGGTGTTGAATGTATTTTGCGCAAATGCGCTAACGCTACCCAGAGTGTTGGCAAGGGGAAAATCATCTGATGGCCTGTAGCCAGAGTTTTCCTTAAAAATGCAGACGTGTCCTCCTGGAAAATAGACATCTTTGAAAAAATGAAGGAAATTAGGGTGTCACGGCATGAATCTCGTGGAGGTGATGAAGGACTGATTTGAGAGCAGCCATGCAGAGTTAGGACAATGCCAGCAACATCTGACCCATGTTCATGAAGCTCCAGATAACTTAGGTGATTGCTTTAATGCAAAAGGCCACACAGTGTGAATTCCTGAGAGACTATTTATCTTTTATATTCCAGAGGTTGGAATGGAATAATTCACTCATTTGAAAGGCTTGCTGGATATCCTCTATTTCAGGGCTCTCCAAACCCATACTAGTCCATGGCTGTTAGGAACTGGGCTCCACAGCAGGAGGTGAGTGGCGGCTGAGTGAGCGAAGCTTCATCTGTATTTACAGCTGCTCCTCATGGCTCGTGTTACCCCCTGAGCTCCTCCTCCTGTCAGATCAGCAGCAGCGTTAGATTCTCATAGGAGCATGAACCCTATTGTGAACCAAGCATGCAAGGGATCTAGGTTGTGTGCTCCTTATGAGAATCTAATGACCGATGATCTGTCACTGTCTCCCATTGCCCCCAGGTGGGAACATCTAGTTGCAGGAAAACAAGCTCAGGGCTCCCAGGGATTCTACATTATGGTCAGTCGTATAACTATTTCATTATATGTTACAAAGTAATAATAATAGAAATAAAGTGCACAATAAATGTAATGGGCTTGAATCATTCTGAAACCATCCCCACCACCACCAGCTCTGTGAAAAAAATTGTCTTCCACAAAACCAGTCCTTGATGCCAAAAAGGTTGGGGACCACTGCTCTATTTCTCTTCACTGTTTAGAGAATCTGTTCTTCCACTCATGATCTACAAGGATTAAATGTTTCAAACAGTTCAAGTCTTCAAAATATGTATTTTGTAAACTTGAATTTTTAGAAATCATTCACAGTATCCATATTATGTTTTATTTGCTGCAATGCCCTATACATTTCCCATATAATGCTCTTGAATATACTTTTACAACTTCAGTAACTTTACCCTTTACTGAATCTCAATCTGTCTCTCAATTTCTCTCTCTCAGCAAATCTAAACAAAAGAGAAACATGTCGACTTGTGCTATGGTCTAAATGTTTGTGTCTCTAAAATTCATGTGTTGAAACTTAATCTCCAATGCAATAGTATTAAGAGATGAAGGCTTTGGAATGTGACTGGCAGAGCCCTCATGAATGGGATTGGTGCCTTCATAAAAGAGGCCTCCAAAATCTCCCTAGCCCCTTCCACCAAGTGAGGACGCACAGAAGTCACCATCTATGAAGTAGAGAGCAAGCTCTCGCCAGATACCAAATCTGCTGACACTTCAGTCTTAAACTCCCACCCTCCAGAACTGTGAGCAATAAATGTCTGTTTTATAGTTGTCTAAATTATCCTGTCTAAGGTGTTTTTTTATAGTAATGTGAATGGACTAAGACAACTTCAAAATGCAAGGTACCACACCAATAACAAGGAAAATACTCATGTTTTGTAACATTTATTTTATACCAAAGATACGCCAATTACTGTATACAAATATATGCCAAATGTTGGGTAAAATACTTTACATAAATTATATTAATCCTGACAACAACCTGAAGGTAGATACTGTTGTCTGCATTTAAAGATGAGGACGTGGGGCTTGGGTTAAGTAACTTACCTCACATCTCATCATGCTAAATGGCAAAGCTGGGATTCAAACCCTGCTCAGTCGGACTCCCATCAGGCTGCTCTTAGCCTGGTTATATTTTGAAGAAAAGAAGTTCAGAAACTTATCCATAGACATGGCCAGGTAGGGCCAGAGTCCAGACTCAACTGACTGTCAGCCAAGGCCAGCCTCAACTCTTCCATTTTACCTCCAGCCTGAACAGCTTAAACATTTTTTCTCTTGCCATCTTATTAGAGTACATAATGCCTATAATGATGGGATCCACGTGATATAGCATGACAACACTCTGTTTTAAAAAAGGTGAAATGTAATTTTTTTTTAAAAAAATTTTAATTTCTGGGATACATGTGCGGGACGTGGAGGTTTGTTACATAGGTAAACGTGTGTCATGGTGGTTTGCTACCCCTATCAACCTATCACCTAGGTTTTAAGGCCCCCATGCACTAGCTATTTATCCTGATGCTCTCCTTCCCCCCAACCCCCCAGTAGGTCCCAGTGTGTTTTGTTCCCCTCCCTGTGTGCTTGTGTTCTCATTATTCAGCTTCCACTTAGAAGTGAGAACATGCGGTGTTTGGTTTTCTGTTCCTGTGTTAGTTTGCTAAGGACAATGGCTTCCAGCTCCATCTATGTCCCTGCAAAGGACATGATCTTGTTCCTTTCTATGACTGCATAGTATTCCATGGTGTATAGGTACCACATTTTCTTTTTCTAGTCTATCATTGATGGGCATTTGGGTTGATTCCATGTCTGTGCTATTGTGAATAGTGAAGCAAAAAACAGATGCAATAGGAATGCTTTTACACTGTTGGTGGGAATGTAAATTAGTTCAACCATTGTGGAAGACAGTGTGGCAATTCCTAAAAGACCTAGAACCAGAATTGCCATTTCACCCAGCAATCTCATTACTGGGTATATACTCATAGGAATATAAATCATTCTATTATAATGAAACATAATGTAAAAATACCTCAAGTGTATTTGTATTTTGGTAATATCTGAATAAGACATAAAATATAATGCACACATCTTTATATCCTTTTATCCATATCTCTCTTTCTTTAAATCCTTCTGGTTAAAATTTGTCATCACCTCCTGACTATGTATATATTTTTTCTTTTCTGGAAGAAAGCTCACCTAGGCCTTACTCAAATGCATGTTCTCAATCTTTACCTACCACCCCTCCTGCCTTTTTGTTCCAGTTTCCTCTTATCATTGTACTGATATGGAGATAATGAAAGAGAATATCACTGTCAGCCACCAGCAGTGCCTTTTCAGAGAAGAGCAATGGGGAAGAAATTGAGCAGACAAAGCCAGAATCCCCATTAGCAAACAGAAAGAGGGAGCTCAGGATAACCACGTACATTAATAATTCTTGTCCCCCAAAAGGAAGCTCTGTAAAATAAGTTGTATTACATCCATACATAGCAGTACTTTAAATATAACTCTAGCTTAAGTATTTTAAGCATCTCCATGATATGAACCTAAGCGAATAAACTCAATAAATCAATATTTATAAGCTCTGTTCACTTATTTCTTGTGGTTTCAGCCACTGATTTCAGAATATGCATGAAAAATATATTTCTTCTGAATATTTGATTTCATGATCCCAAGTAGACACATCTCTGTATTGGGTTTCAACAAGTCCACAAAAGTTAAATACCCGCTTTTAGCCAGCTTTGATTTTCAGAAGTTTAATTCTGACATTTAGTGATATACAATATGTAAAACAACCTGGCACTATATCTGTCATATCATAAGTACTTGGCAAATATTTCAGTTTACTCTTTCTCATAATTGAATAATGGCTCAATAGTAAAACTCTGTAGGGAAAAATTTAACCTCTTATTTATCAGTTACAAATAGTTTAAGACAGATAATACCCCTTTCCTTGTTAGCTTTAATGCTGAGTCATTAAAATTGTGAGCAATGTATTTATTTTGAGGAAACTATTTTTTACTAAGGATTTTTTTTTTTTTTTAGAATTTTATGAGTCTTCAAAATAACTAGAAAATCTTAAAGTGTTACCAAACAGAAGTGGACATTTAATAAACACCTCAACTTTAATACTTACAGAAAATCATTTGAAGGCTGTCACTCCTCTGGGTATTATAAATTTTAGCCTCGGTCAAATCAAATCACCAGGAGGCTACAAACTTGAACTATATTGCCTTAGTTTCCAACAGAGTTTCTTTCCTTGAATTAAGTTTTGGGGCCATGCCCTACTCCTTTTAATAAAAGAACAATACAACAAATAGTCATATGAAATCCATTTTGTTGCCTAATACAAAAATATTGTTGAAGAGTATCATAATTCAATGGCTCATATATATAAAATGTCTCAGCAAAGGCACTTATGTCATAATTCAGTACTAGGAAATGATTTCCTTCAGGCAAGCTCCCCCTTAATTTTTTTTTTTTTTTTGAGACGGAGTCTCGCTCTGTTGCCCAGGCTGGAGTGCAGTGGCACCACCGTGGCTCACTGCAAGCTCCACCACCTGGGTTCACGCCTTTGTCCTGCCTCAGTCTCCTGAGTAGCTGGGACTACAGGCTCCTGCCACCACGCCCGGCTAATTTTTTGTATTTTTAGTAGAGACAGGGTTTCACCGTGTAAGCCAGGATGGTCTCGATCTCCTGACCTCGTGATCCGCCCTCCTTGGCCTCCCAGAGTGCTGGGATTACAGGCATGAGTCACCGCACCCGGCCCCTCCCCATTAATTAAGGTGAGAAATGCATAAATGATGATGGTAGTCATTGACGCACCAGTTAGGAAAGAGTGAGGCCGGGTAACTGGATGACACCTGCACGGGGCTCTGAGGTCTCAAGGAAAATGACAGGTGTTTGTGTATTCCAAAAATGTGGACATGATGGCATGAGGCCCAGTGAAGAAGGGGTAGATTATGAATGGTGTTATCCTGAACATAAGGAGACTGAGATAGTGTAGTTTTAAAAATGGCAGCATGAAAAAAGGTGAATGCTAACCCCACCCCACCTTATGGTAAGTGTCTGAAGAATAATCTTTCCAGGTACTACTAGTGGGTATTCTTAAAGGACAGAGGCAGCTTTCTGTTTGAGTAGGAAGGTATTGGAAGCAGTATATGAAGGAGTAAAAATATGAAAGAGAGAAATATTGGAGCAAGAGTGGGAAGTATGGTTAAAGATAAAGAAATGGCAGAGCACTTTAGGGAAATATGGTGTGAGACAGAAAAGAGGCATTTTTGAGTGATGAAAATACTAATCATGGCTAACACTTACATAGCATTTATCGTATGTCAAGCATTTACGTGTATTAACTATTATGATGCTCACATTAACCCCAGGAGGTCAGGCCTATCACTTTACAGGAAGTTTAAGCAACTTCTGAAATATTAACAATTCTTCTGAATTGCTTCTCTGGTGACAGGAATAAGAGTCGCAGTAGCATCAACTTGCTAAAAAGTTTTAAATGGTGCTCAGAATAAAGGTATTTTACTGCTTCTTGAGACTCATTGTAAAATGGCTTGAAATGTCTTTGCCCTGAATCTCTGCCAGTGGGAAATTGGATGAGTTGCTAAAGAATGTGGAATTAATTATCCATAAACACTTTGGATATTTCTCTTTGTATAGGGTATTGTAAATGGTCTTTAGCCAATTATAATTTAATATCTCACTTGTCTCTCTCATACATAGGTATATATGATATATACACATGTGTATGTGTACAATTCAATACATCTATGTGTCTATGTAGCTACCTGTGTATGCATGTATGTATGTATGTATCTGCCTATCTATTAATCTATCTCTATGTATCTACCTACCTATCTATATCTGTGTCTATCAACTTCAGGAATGCTTGGCATTCTTCTAACATCTGTAGGGTATTTAGGGATTAGGCTATGATGATAGATTTCCAGCTTCATTTCTTTTTAAAATATTTTATTCTTCTTGCTCATTTTCCTTTTCCTGTCCCTAAAGGACAGTTTCTCCTCAGTTTAGGACTTCTTCCTTTTGCTCTCTTATCATTTGCAGACTTTCTGTTCTCAGCCAGAACATCCCTTTTGTGCACTGTACAACCTGTTGACACTGTCACAGTTGCCACTTGATCATTGCAGATAAAGGAGGAAGTAGCAATTCTGGAATGGGTGGCTTATCTCTTGGCTTTGTAACTGGATATCTTCATCTGCCATGCAGTCACTCTTTTTTATTATGGAGACATGTTTTCTGGGAAAATGCTACCATGAAGCAGGACCAATCTCCAGTTCAAGGTACCTCTTGATTTGTTCATTCCAAAGCATCCCCTGTTAGAAATTAGGGCTCAGATCACGGGGTCATCTATTCTGTAAGTAAAAGGCTGACAAAAAGTCTGTTACTTCACTGCTCTTCACATTAGCGTAATATTAACAATGGAAATCCAGTTCATTCAATAAAACAAGTGTTGATGAGTCAAACTCGGTAAAATATTTTAAGAGACTTATTCTGAGCCAAATATGAGTGACCATGGCACATGATACAGCCCTAAGGAGATCCTGAGAACACGTGCCCAAGGTGGTCAGGGCGCAGGTCAGTTTTATACATTTTAGGGAGACATGAGACATCAATCAAATACATTTAAGAAACACATTGGTTTGGTTCAGAAAGGCGGGACAATTCAAAGCAGGGGTGGGGGGTTGCTTTCAGGCTATAGGTAAATTTAAACATTTTCCAATTGATAATTGGTTGAGTTTGTCTAAAAACCTGGGATCAAAGGAAAGGATATGTTCAGGTTAAGCTAAAAGACTGTGGATACCAAGGATCTTCTGAAGTCTTATAGTGGCTGCCATTAGAGATAATAGATGACAAATATTTCCTATTCAGACCTTAAAAGGTGCTGGACTTCTACTAATTTCTTCAGGATTGGGAGGGCTTGGAAGAAAAAGACCTAGTTATGTCAATAGAGATTCTTTACAGATGCATATGTCCCCCAACAAAGGTCAGCTTTGCAGGACCATTTCAAAATATGACAAAGAAACTTGCTTTTGGGGTAAAATTTTTTTTACTTTCTTCTTTGTCACATAATGTTATGCCAGAGTCAGATTGCAAAGTAAGCCATGATATATAGGGTTAAATAAAATCCATCTGATGAGAATTTATGGTTAGTAGGGGATGACTCCCCAGACCCCTTAGATAAGAATTTGGGCAAAATAAAAAAATCAGAGCTTAGTCTTCACAAGTTATTGACAAACAATGAGCTACCAGTTTTATTTATATTCTTTCAGTGGTCTTCAACAGATGGCTCATGAATTCACATATTTGACAATTTTAATGTGAAATAAATTTAAGATATTTCAACAACAATCATATAGGAAAATATAGATAAATAAGAAACTATAAAAATTATACTTTCAAACCTTTCCCTCTCTAAGACACATGGTTTACCTGATCTCACACAGATATTGAACATACAATTTAATTTTTAAAATTAATTTTTCTCACTTTAGAAAACTGCCATCTTGAGGCCGGGCACAGTGGCTCATGCCTGTAATCCCAGCCACTCAGGAGGCTGAGGCAGGAGAACCACCTAAACCCGGAGGTGGAGGCCGCGGTGAGTCGAGACCGCGCCACTGCACTCCAGCCTGGAAAACGAGTGAAACTCCACTCAAAAAAAAAAAAAAAAAAAAAAAAAAAAAGACAGTGTTTCACCACGTTGCCCAGGCCGGTCTGGAAGTCCTAGGCTCAATCGATCGCCGCGCTCGGCCATCCAAAGTACTGGGATCACAAGCATGAGCTACCACGCCAGGCCGATCTATTCCTTTCTGATTAATAAATTGGACCGGGCATGGTGGCTCACGCCTGCAATCCCAGCACCCAGGGAGGTGGAGGCAGGTGGATCACCCGAGGTCAGGAGCTCGAGATCAGCCCGACCAACACGCAGAAACCCCGTCTGTACAAAAAAAAAAAAAAAAACACCAAAATTAGCTGGCATGGTGGCTCATGCCTGCAATCCCAGCCACTCAGGAGACTTAGGCAGGAGGTGGAGGCCGAGGTGAGTCGAGGTTAGGCACCTAACCGGGAGGTGGAGGCCGCGGTGAGTCGAGACCGCGCCACTGCACTCCAGCCTGGAAAACAAGAGCGAAACTCCACTCAGAAAAAAAAAAAAAAAAAAAAAAGACCGTGTTTCACCATGTTGTCCAGGCTTTGGTCTGGAACTCCTAGGCTCAAGCGATCTGCCGCACTCGGCCTTCGAAAGTCCTGGGATCACAAGGGGGAGGCACCACGCCAGGCCGATCTATTCCTTTCTGGTTACTAAATTGGACCGGGGGCGCGGTGGCTCACGCCTGCAATCCCAGCACCCAGGGAGGTGGAGGCAGGTGGATCACCCGAGGTCAGGAGCTCGAGATCAGCCCGACCAACACGGAGAAACCCCGTCTGTACAAAAAAAAAAAAAAAAAAAACACCAAAATTAGCTGGCATGGTGGCTCATGCCTGCAATCCCAGCCACTCAGGAGGCTTAGGCAGGAGAACCACCTAACCGGGAGGTGGAGGCCGCGGTGAGTCGAGACCACGCCACTGCACTCCAGCCTGGAAAACAAGAGCGAAACTCCACTCAGAAAAAAAAAAAAAAAAAAAAAAGACCGTGTTTCACCATGTTGTCCAGGCTGGTCTGGAACTCCTAGGCTTAAGTGATCCGCTGCGCTCGACCGTCCAAACTCCTGGGATCACAAGGGTGAGCCACCACGCTAGGCCGATCTATTCCTTTCTGATTAATAAATTGCGCCGGGCACGGCGGCTGACGCCTGCAATCCCAGCACCCCCGGGAGGCCGAGGTGGGTGGATAACCTGAGGTCGGGAGTTTGAGACCAGCCTGACCAATACGGAGAAAACTGTCTCCACCAAAAAAAAAAAAAAAAAAAAATTAGCCAGGCATGGTGGCTCACTCCTGCAATCCCAGCCACTCGGGAGGCTGAGGCGGGAGGATCACTTAAAACCGGGAGGTGGAGGTTGCGGTGAGCCGTCATTGCACTCCAGCCTGGGCACCAAGAGCGAAACTCCATCTGAAAAACAAACAAACAACAACAAAAAACCAGGTTTCACCATGTTGCCCAGGCGGGTCTGGAACTCCCAGGCTCAAGGGATCTGCCTCGCTCCTGGGATTACACTGTGAGGGTTAATTTTATGTGCCATGTTGACTGGGCCACAGGGTGCTCGGATTAAACATTGTTTCTGGGTGTGTTTGTGAGTGTTTCCAGGTGACTTTAGCTTTTGAGTCAGTGAATTCAGTAACGTAGATGGCCCCATGGAGATGGACATCATCCAACCTGGTGAGGGCTTGAGTAGAACAAAGGGAGGAAGGGGAAATTTGCCCCCTTTCTTTCTGCCTCTTTGCTTGTGCTGGGACATCTCATCTTCTGTCCTGGGACTGGGATGTACACCATCAGCTCTCCTGGTTCTCAGGCCTTCTGACTTGGACAGAATTAAATCACCAATTTTTCTGAGTGTTCCAGCTTCCAGATGGCACATTCTTTGCCTTCATAATAATGTAAGCCATGACCCCATAATAAGTCTCTTTTTAAGAAAATGTGGGACATATATATCATGGAATACTATGAAGCTATAAAAAGGAACAAAATCATGTCCTTTTCAGCAACATGGATGCAGTTGGAGGCATAATCCTCAGGAAACTAACACAGAGACAGAAAACCAAATACTGCATGTTCTCACTTATAAGTGGGAGCGAATAATTAAGTCCTAATTCCTAGAACCTGTAGATGTTACCTCATTTGGAAAAAGCATATTTTCAGGTATGATTAAGTTAAGGATCTTGAGGAGAGATTATCCTGGATTGTCTCCGTGGGCATTAAATCCTGGCACATATATCCTTATAAGAGGGAGATAAAGGAGATTTAACTTCAGACAGAAGAGAAGGAGGCCCTGTGACCAAGGAGGCAGAGCCTGGAGTGGGGGAGCTGCAAGCCAATGAATGCCAGCAGCCATCAGAAGCTGCGAAAGTCAAAGGATGGATTTTCCCCTCAGCCTCTGCTGGCTCTGCTGATACCTAGATTTCAGCCCAATGATACTGATTTTGGACTTCTGATATCCAAAACTGTGAGAAAATAAATTTCTGTTGTTTTAAGTCACCAAATTTTTGGTAATTTGCTCTAACAGCCACAGGAAACTAACATACATGCCTACCTGGGTCCAGTTGTGTCCTGTGACTCCTGCTTTCCCGGGACAGGCAGGCTGCTCCATGCCTCCTGGCCATCCTCCTGGGTGCTGGACGCTGTAGGCTGCTCCATGCCTGTTGGCCATTCCCTTTGGTGCTGGACAGCACTCACATTGTGAAATCCACTGGCCCTGTGAAAAACACCTGGAAATGTTACCAGGAGAGGGGTTAGTTCTCTTTTTGGCAACCCATGTTACTGCTTATGGCTTAATATCTGTGCCTCCAAGATCCCTTCTCTCTGCCTTCATCGATGCCAGGAAAGCAGTCACCTTTTGCCTTTCTTTGCTTCTCAGCAAGTGGCATGTCTCCATGTCACTTTAAGCATCAAGCACACGGAGCCCAATAAGATGCTGAAAAGTGTCTGCCTACAAGGTTACAAGGTGGTGGAGACATTCTGAGCCGGTAACTGCAGGGCTCAGTAAAACCGCTACAGGAAATCTCAAGTTCAAAATGCTGAAGTGAAAAATGGGTGATCACAACGAAGGGAAACACAAATCCCTTCTTTTAAAAACATTATGGTGATAAGGCACAACATAAAATTTACCATATTAACCACTTGTAAGTATACAGTGCAGTAGTGTTAAAAATATACATGTTGAGTAACGAGTTTCTAGAACTTGCTTCTCTTGGAGAACTGAAACTATAGCCACTATACAACAACTCCCCATTTCTCTATCCCCTGGCTTATGGAAACAACCGCTCTATTTTCTGTTTCTATGAGTTTGACTAATTTCGAACCTAATGTAAGAGAAATCGTACAGCATTTGTCTTTGTGTGATGGGCTGATTTCAGTTAGTGTAATGTTTTCAAGGTTCATCTATATTGCAGCATGTGACAGGGCTTCTTTCTTTTTTAAGGCTGATAATTTTATAGTATTCCGTTGCATGGATAGACCATATTTATTTATTTATTTATTTATTTATTTATTTATTTATTTATTGAGACAATCTCACTCTGTTGCCCAGGCTGGAGTGCGGTGGCATGATCATGGCTCACTGCAGTCTGAATCTCACATTCTCAAGCGATCCTGCTGCCTCAGCCTCCTGAGTAGCTGGGACTACAGGCACATGACACCATGCCTGGATATTCATCTTTCTGTGTAACTGGTTGAGAAACAGGGGAGTAACAGTGAAGAAACAGTCTTAGAATAAATCTGGTGACAGCAGAAGAGAATATGAGACAGATTGTGCTCACAGAGCCTTGAAGAGTGTGACAGTATTTGAGGGCCACGCTGTTGTCTTAGAGTGAAGTGAGGAGAACCTGCACTGCTTTGGTAGTCATGGGAATGGAAGGAGGAAAGAAATGTGAAAGCTCATCGGTGGCAGAGTCAAAATGGCTTGGTCTTTGTAGTCAACGATTAAGTGAGAAGGAGGAATTACTGGCTGACTTAGAAGAAGTAAAAAATGTGAAATACCGATAAAACACAAATCTTGCGATTTTAGTCAGCGTAAAGACTAAGAATTGTGTGATTCTAGATATATTATTAAGCAGTTTTGTTCCAGTATTTTATATCCCATATCTTCTAGCTATGACCCTATTTCTTTGTTTCTTGACATAGACAAACATTTTTTAAACTAAGAGCTTCATTGTGATACAGTTTTTGTATGATAAGCCTTACCCTTCAAGTGTACAGTTCAGTGGTTTTTAGTATATTCAGAGTTATGCAGCCATTACCACTCCCTAATTTCAGAACATTTTCATCTCCCCAAAAAGAACCCCGTACCCACTAGCAGTCGCTCCCTGTACCTCTCTCCCCCACCACTGATCCTGGCAACCTCTGATCTAACTTCTATCTCTGTAGATTTGCCTATCCTGGGCATTTCATATAAATAGAATCATACAAAAGTGGCATTTTGTGACTGATTTTTCTTTACAGTGATTATAAATCAAATGCCTGAAGACGCTAAGCTTAGGATAGTGTTTGCTGTACAACTTTGATAACTGAACTTTTGTAAAGCTGAAAATGTGACTGTGTCTGTATATGTGGCATATTATCCTTAGATGATCCTTACTTCGATTATTAAGAATTTTTTCCCCTAGTAATCTTCAACTGTCTCAATATTCAGCAGGAACCCCTTGGAGACAAAGATCAGTATGAATTTGGAACACCTATTGACAAAATGAATGTAATTTAATTTAGTAGAGTAGTAAAGTCAACCACTTTTAGGTGTTGATGCTGCTGAAAGTGTGTATTAAGGAAAAGTTTACTTACCCTACTTTTTGTGGAGGTGCTAGAACTACTTCCGTCTTGTGTTTAGATTTCAACAAACCTTTGCATGGGCATTATGTGGTTGCACAAATATACTTCGTTTTGACCTGAAAATGCAAAAACTTCCTTTCTTCCCACTTTCTGAGACTCTGCAACCTTAAAGGAAGAGTGGGGTTCTTTAAAGGAAAGGTGGTGGTGGTTGGGTCATGGGTAACAATGTCTACTGTGTACTTCCTTTCCCAAAACAAGTCCCTGTCTACCGTCAGCATTTCCAAAATTTGAAGATCAAGTGTGGTGTTAACTCATTAACTCATGACTAGACTTTGAGCGGTTGTGGAAGCAAAATCTCAGTGAGTGCCTGGATGTTCTAATTCTGTGAAGTCAGTGAGTGCATATTCTGTACAATACTCTCTTAGCCCAGTGGCAGGTTTAAGGAGTGGGAGAGCGATTTCTATGTTTCGGAAATCAAATACACAAAGAATAAAAATTTTTAATCCCATGATTCTTTGCCCGAGTTTAATTTTTTGGAGAGTTTTTCTTTTAGATTTTCTTTCCCTTCCATTAAACTTTTACTTAGAAAGGTCCCAGCGTTTGGGCAAAGCAAGTGGGAAAGACACTTGCTTGGATTCTCCAGGATAAGGGATTGAAGAGGACTTCTTTCCCCCATTTTATTACTGAATAATGTCACAATAACAATTATTAAGGTGAATAGTCTACAGTGGAAGTTTTTAGGTGCCTTGTCTGCAAAATAATTTGGTTTAGTCAACCCAAGGATGCCTTTGGTTAGCTGGAATGGGAGATGTGCAGGTTAGAGTGGTCTTGGCAAGTCATCCAGGGGGAAATACAGCATTTGGAAGGGCAGGAAGCAGAAGGAATCTCAGGCAAGGGAAAGGCGTGGGCAGAGCCCCGGAGGACAGAACAGGTTGTGGTGGACTTGGTGTCCACATAGACCTAATTAGTGGACTTAGCTTTTGTGTTTTCAAAATTACCACAGTTTGTGTTCTAAAACTGTCATTCTCTTGATTTTATTTTAGACATACTATCTGTGTATTTTGAAATTTAAAATAACAGTAAAGGAGAAACGAATTTATTTTGTTTGAGAAAGAGTTAAAAGGTTAAAACATCTTGATCTTAATAATTTTCTAATGGGAGATTTGGTACACCCCCAGAAGTTGTCTTTGGTTCAGAGAAGAGTCTTCAGATCTAGAAAGGACTTGAGAAGTCCCAGAGAGGTGCTGCATGGTCTGAACCATTTGATTCTCACGACACAATGGATAAAAACAATCTGAACCAGGAAACCATGCAGATGTTCATATTTTGGATAGGGTAAGGTCAGTGCCGTCGTCAGAGGAAAAACTCTCGGCCATCACAGGATGGGAGAGAAAGTTTGAGTTGTGAAGAATACTCAAATGCCATTTAAGGAAACGGGTTCTTCTGCACCTATTCTTTGGAATATTTAGGGCTAAGTTCTTAGTTTTTGACATCATAAAAATGTCAAAGTATTCTGTTCTAAGAGCCATTTCAAACAACTGACTAGAATTTCAGAGCAATTACATGAGAGTAATACCATTAAAATGTTTAAATTACCCATAGTCCTATATCCCTAGCAAGTATGTTCACGCTTGCATGTTCTCGTCTCATCTTTACTGTGTGCATACTTTCTTAGTAATGGCATGTAGACATTGTTTAAGCAGGAATAATTCTCGAGATAATTTTGTATGTTTCCTTTTTTCTTTTTAAGGGTAGGTATTGGGTGGAGGAGCATTATATTTGCAACTTCTCGCAAAACACGTGATTATTTTCTTATAATATTCAATTTTCACCCTCAATAGAGTGTTTTGATTATGTAAGTTAGATAGAAAGTAGAAGGTTCTCTTAGAGAAATTTTAGTGTTTTTTTTTCATAGCTCCTACTTTCAAGAATGAAAAAGGTAAACCAGTAAAATGACACTGTACTTGGTGCTGAATCTATGCTGGGATAGGCATTAAGAGTGACCTTTATTTAAGGTTCTAATTTGCTCATGTTGGGCACTTAGAATGTCAGCTTGTTGCTTTTTGTGAGATTCTGGAAATGGTCCAATTTTACTTTTTCCCCTTGACTCCAGAGTTTTTAACATTGATCTGCTGCTGTTGAGGCATATGCCATTTTGTTAGGCCTCCTCAAGTGGGAATCAGGAATGCTGCTGTGTTCTAGAAAGGTTTTGTTCTTCCCGTAGGGCTGAAGCAGTGCCTACTCAATAGAACCAGTCATCGTGCAAAGAAATGCCACCTGACTCAAAGGCAAAGCCCGAGTGCAGCTTGGAGCAAAGAAGGTATTTTATTAAGAATTTTACATAAACCATAAGATATATTTTATATTACTTTGCGAGCCTTCTTCCTGTCTTGACTTAATTCTTTTTGAGAGAATTCATTTCATTTTCATTTGGTTTGTTTTCTTCTTGTTACAAAGATGATCTATAGAAAATATAGAAGTATAAGAGAATTAAAGATACTAACTGATAATTGCTTAATGATTTAGTATCTGCTTGTTTAGTCTTTGTTATATTTACAGTAGGCAAACATGTCTACCGTTGTAAATTTATTACTGGTATGTATACCCTAGTAAGTTAAAAGTTATATGTACTTTGAAGTTTTGCAAAATTGAGTTCATATTATAGAATTAATTCCTGATGAACTTTTATGTGCTAGGCACTGGTCTTTTTATTTAATTATTTATTTTTACTTTTTTTTCCTCTGTGCCTATGCTTACCAAGTCTTTTTATTTTTTACTTTTTATTAACTCTTTTAATCCTCTGAATAAATTAAAAAGAGGGTATTATTAATATCTGCATTTTGTAGATGAGGTAACTGAGGGTAGGTAACTTGTCCAAGGTCACAGGTGGCAGAGCAAGGATTAAAACTAGACAGTCTGGCTGCCCAAGGCCCAACGAAGAGGAGCTGAGAGCAAGCCACTGGGCAGAAGGATGTTGGTCAGGCTGGTTTCCTGTTCAGTTAACAGGAAACGCAGGCTTAACCTTAATTCTAGGATGTTACCGAGAAAGCCTTCCAAAGCCATAGGTTTTTTACCATGACCATGACTTTTTTTTTTTTTTGAGACAGAGTCTCACTGTGTAGCCCAGGCTGGAGTGCAGTGGCGCGATCTCGGTTCACTGCAGCCTACCTCTCTTGACAGTCCACTGGTTAAAGTGATTCTCCTGCCTCAGCCTCCCAAGTAGCTGAAATTACAGGCGCCGGCCACCACGCCTGGCTAGCTTTTGTGTTTTTAGTAGAGATGGGGTTTCACCGTGTTGGCCAGGCTGGTCTTGAACTCCTGACCTCAAATGACCCACCTCTGCCTCCCAAAGTGCTGGGATTCCAGGCGTGAGCCACCGTGCCAGGACCCAAGGCCCTTAAGTTTTAACGTCTCATTCTTCAGTCAGGTTTTCCTTGTTCCTGCGTGTTCAGCCATTTGTTTTTAAGTTTGTGTTGAAGGAGAAACTAACAATGAAAACGGACTTGTCGACGGAAGAAAAGTAGGAATGGAGCCTCTGGTGCTGTTTGAGTGATCCCTCTGCCCCAGGCCTGGCTGCGCACTGCTGTGTTCTGGAAAGGCGCATTGTACCCTCGCTGTGGCAGGTAAGAGTCCTGTACAGGTGCTCTGCCCACTTTACCTTTCAGGCTTCTGTATCAGCTGTTTTTCCCTTGTAGAATGTGCCCCTGACCTGTGCCCCTGACTTCCACCCCTTAACCCTACCCAATACATCTTTACATGTCTGACCATCAAGACTCTTCTGGGTCATATTCAGTTCATGCTGATATTTTCCCTTCCTCCCCTCTTTAGTCCTTACTATTTTTGCTTTGGTCATGTTATGCTATATTCTTTAAGCCTTTAAAAATTTTGTTGTATCATGGCAGGGGAGAATATTTTATAATTATGCTTTGTGCGTTTTATCTTCCACTCAATGAATGCTTGGTAAATATTTGTTTTATTGAGTATATGACCCTTTTCTAGCTGTACTGTGAACAAAAATGTTCACTGTCTTGTACGTTAACTGCTAAGAATTTGTCAAAAGTGCAGAGATGACATCCAGAACTTGTCAGAATATTACAAAAAGGTCTCTAAGGGCTTGATGGAGGTCTGTAAATTGACTTCATGTGAAAGAGTGTAAGAAGTGAAAATGTGAAGCATGACTGGAGAGCCGGAGTGATAAAGCAAGGGTCCCTTTCTCCAGATCCTTTGTAACAGTGTCATGTGACCTCTTCTAGATCATTCTGAAAGACGATGCCAGCTTGGAACCTAGGAAAGCATCCAGTGGGTTTCTGCATGTTAGGTGGTTCAAATCCTCATTAGCACCTTTGTTTTCTCTGCCTCAGTTTGCTTACAGTGATGTTCTCAGTAGCTGTAATTGCTGTCTGTCTTTGAATATTTCAGCATTTTTTTTTTAGATCACAGGGTATATGTGCATTTTTATTTTACCAAGTGTTAGAATTTTTACCCTGCCTTTGTGGGCTCTGGGTTAGCTACTTGGTTGTTTCATCGTAAAATGATTAGCAGGAAAAACTGTGTGTGTGTGTGTGTGTGTGTGTGTGTGTGTGTCTGTGTGTGTGTGTGTATTTTAAGTTTCTTAATTGGGTTGGTACATGTAAACCATTTAGAACAGTGCCTGCTGCATACCACATCCCCATCAGTATTCACGTCTCTCATATTCTACCCTCACACTTGATTGATAGTTTGCTTGATTATGTATTTCTAGGTTGAGGATAATTTTACCTTAGAATTTCAAAGTCTGTGCTGTTGTCTTCTAACGAGTCGTGGTGGTGAAGCCTCATGCCATCCTGAGTTTCACTTGTTTATGCATGACTTTCTCCCCGGAAGCTTTTAGGAGTTTGTCTTTTCCTTGGTGAGCTGAAATAGCACAACAGTGTACTTAGTGTGGGTCTTTTTTCATTCATTATGCTGGGTACACCAAATGAACAGGCCTATGGATAGGCTCTTTCAAAGTTGGAGTCTTGAATCTTGTCATATTTTTGTTGTTAACTTTCTCTTTTCCATTTTATTTGTTCATTTGGAAGTGTCTGTTAATTGGATTTTAGACCTCTTGTCTTGAGTCTTGTATGTCACGTTATTTCTAAATGTTTTTTAAATTTTCAGTTCTGGAATATTTTCTTATCTTTCGACTTTCAGGAAATTTTATTTGGACTGTCATAACTTGAAGTTTTGTTTTGGTTATTTATTGTTGCTTAACCAATTATCCCAAAACTTAATGGCCTAAAACTACACATCTGTCTATCTGTCACTACTGTATGGATTACCTGGGGCTAGCTGGACAGTTTTTCTGCTGGTCTCATTTGGCAGCTCTCACTGTGTGGTTAAACAGTGTCAGGGACTGGTCATGTGGATGCTCAGCTGCAGTGGAATGTCTGAGACGGCTTCTGCCCCCACAGGTCTGCTGCCTTGGTAATTCTTGATGTGGCCTTTCTCTCTGCATAGCATCTCATCCTCTTGGATCTCTTCATGTGGCTTTTCTTTCTCCCAGAAGGTAGTCAATTCTTATTGTTGGCTTCCAGAAGCACAGAAATGGAGCTGCCAGGAGTTCTTAAGGCTTAGACCTGGAACAGGTCCAGTGTCATTTCTACCACATGCTATAGGTTAAAGTGAGTGTTGGGGCCAACCCAGATTGACTATGGGATGGGCCTGTCTAAGGACATGATGACAGGAGGTATGGCTCATTGGAGACCAACTCCCAAGATGAAGCATGAGTTCTAAGAACTTTTTCTTCTCTGACTATTTCTTATTCATATTGTTTTGTTTTATACATGTAATATATTCACAAGTGTCTTTATGAAGTGATTTTGATACTCTTTGTCTTCTCCCTGGCATCTCCTTGTTCTTTAATAATTTTTTTCCTTAGTTTATTTTGGTCTTATTTTTCTTTTTAAAGCCTTTCCTTAAATATTTATTCTATGTTGCTTATCATTTGTTGTCTTTTTTTTTTGAGACCCAGTTTTGCTCTTGTTGCCTAGGCTGGAGTACAGTGATGTGATCTCAGCTCACCACAACCTCTGCCTCCCAGGTTCAAGCAGTTCTCCTGCCTCAGCCTCCCAAGTAGCTGGGATTACAGGCATGTGCTACCACGCCCAGCTAATTTGTGTATTTTTAGTAGAGATGGGATTTCTCCATGTTGGTCAGTCTGGTCTGGAACTCCCAACCTCAGGTGATCCACCCACCTCGGCCTCCCAAAGTGCGGGATTACAGACATGAGCCACCGCGCCTGACCTGTAGTCTTTTTTCCATTCCTTTATTTGTTCATTCATATTTGAGAGAGGTACTAAAAGACTGGGAGCCGGGGTGTGGTGGCTCACACCTATAATCTCAGTGCTTTGGGAGACCGAAGTGGGAGGATCACTTGAGCCCAGGAGCTCGAGACTAGTTTGGGCAACATAGTGAGACCCCATCTTTACAAAAAAAAAAAAATAGCTAGGTGTGGTGACACCCATCTGCAGTCCCAGCTACTTGGCAGGCTGAGGCAGGAGGATTGCTTGAGCCCAGGAGGTTGAGGCTGCAGTGAGCTCTGATCATGCCACTGCATTCCTGCATTCCAGCCTGGGCGAAAGAACAAGACCCTGTCTCAAAAAAAAAAATAAATAAAAATTGATTGGGAGTTCTTTGTGGCCAAGACTTGTGAACTGATAGCTTTAAGGGGAATGTATGCTGATTCCTAATTGTTATCCTCCATCCCTCTATCTTATCTCCTGTTGCAATCTTAAATGATGGCTGGATGACTACTCCATTCCTCTGGATGTAAAATCTACATTCTCTTGCCTGAGGTAGATATGTTTGCTTGGGTTCTGTTTAAGGAGATGGGGCCAGCAGTGTGTTTCAGGGCCTGTAAAATGTGTTCTCTATCCGGGCTTTTGCTTAATCTCTGTTTTCAGTCTTGCCTATCAGTCCCATTGTCGGGGTCCTCGTGTCTGAGTCTAGAACCTTTCCAGGTTGCTGTGGGACAGATTAGCCTCCTTGTTCTCAGTATCCCCCTGACCTCCACCTTTGTTGCTTTGCTCCATGAATTAACCATTTTCCATGTACTGTCATTGTCTAATGAAGATGAATTCTCTTCTGTTGGTAACCCCATTCCTTTTTTGTAATTGTGTGCTTATACAATGTTTATTCTTCACTGTATTTCTATTGGAGCCTCAGGACAAAGAGCAGATGGTGAGAATCTGTGTTCAGTGTTCAGTTTTCCTTCTGTAAGACATGTGCAACTTGTGTTTTTCACTGAATAGATCATGGACTTAATGCATATAGAGCTACTTTGTTTTTCATGATTGTGCCTTCAATTATATGTAGAAATATAATTTGTGAATTGCCTGATGAAATTTTCCTAATTTTGAATTATCTTTGCATTCCTATAATAAACACTGTTAGAATGGCTATGGTAATTTATTTTTGCATTTTTACTTCTGTATTAAATAAGGTTATAGTTTTGTTTGTTTCCTTTAAGGCTGTTATTTCATTTCAGTATCAAGGGTATGCAGGGGAGCTGAGTTGGGAAGCTTTACATCTTTTTTCTAAGATCTAGGATGTAGATCTGGTTTACACAGTAATTTTCAACTGCGGGAGTATTTTGCCTCCTATGGGACGTTTGGAAATATCTGGAGACATTTTTGTGGTCACAACTGGTCATGGTCGGGAGGTCTCATTGGCATTCTGTGGGTAGAGGGAATGTTACTAAATGTCCGACAACACACCAGGAGAACCCTCCACAAAGAATTATCTGGCCCAATGTATCAGTATTGCTGAGGCTGACGAATTCTGGTTTAAATAAATATCCAATTTGGAGGATGAGTCTTTGTCTTTTTCCTTCTTCTGCGTATTGGTCTCCAGATTTCCCACTTCTTCAGTTAGTTTTCGTAACTGTAGGTGCTTAAAAAAAAAATGAACACTTTGGCCGGGTGCGATGGCTCATGTCTGTAATCCCAGCACTTTGGGAGGCTGAGGCGGGT
The DNA here is from genome assembly GCF_029281585.2 of Gorilla gorilla gorilla. Lineage (NCBI taxonomy): Eukaryota > Metazoa > Chordata > Mammalia > Primates > Hominidae > Gorilla > Gorilla gorilla. The sequence continues at coordinate 33,165,144 of NC_073240.2, forward strand.
GGATCACGAGGTCAGGAGATCGAGACCATCCTGGCTAACATGGTGAAACCCCGTCTCTACTAAGCCAAAATACAAAAAATTAGCCAGGCGTGGTGGCGGGCGCCTGTAGTCCCAGCTACTCGGGAGGTTGAGGCAGGAGAATGTTGTGAACCCGGGAGGCGGAGCTTGCAGTGAGCCAAGATCACGCCACTGCACTCCAGCGTGGGTGACAGAGTGAGACTCCGTCTCAAAAAAAAAAAAAAGATGAACATGTCATCCATACTTCTAATGTGTTGTAAAGATGTGTAAAGTTTTCACTTTTTGCATCATATTCACATGTGGCTATATGCCCTTTTCTCTTCAAAGTTTTCTTTCTCTTGATTACTTATCAGAGGCTTGACTGTTTTATTATCTCAGTCTTTTGAAAGAATCCTCCTTTAGTTTTATTTTTTAAATCTAGTGGTTTTTCTTTTTCCTTTTTCCTTAGGTCTTAATTATTCCCCCTTTTTGTTTGTTTTGCTTTTCCTAGTTTAGTGGATCAATGTAATTTAAATTGCTTTTTAAAGAAACGTGTAAGGGTATACATTTTCGTTGGCTGCTGTTTGACTTTGTTGCACAAGTTTTAAAATCTACTTTTTAATAGTTTGTACTTTCTAAATTATTTTATTGCATCTTTTGTTCACATTGCTCTATTAATTTTTTATTTTTATTAATTAATTAATTAATTAATTAAGATGGAGTCTTGCTCTGTAGCCCAGGCTGGAGTGCAGCGGCATGATCTTGGCTCACTGCAAGCTCCACCTCGGGGGTTCATGTCATTCTCCTGCCTCAGCCTCCCAAGTAGCTGAGACTACAGCTGCCTGCCACCACATCCGGCCTTTTTTGTATTTTTAATAGGGATGGGGTTTCACCGTGTTAGCCAGGATGGTCTCGATCTCCTGACCTCATGATCCACCCACCTTGGGCTCTCAAAGTCCTGGAATTACAGGCATGAGCCCCTGCACCCGGCCCAAAAGCTTTGTGTTTTTACAGATATTAGACATGTTTCTTGTTTAAGAAAAAAAAACTTAACGAAAACGTAGGAGAATAAGAGAAACATTTTTCCAAAAAAGAGAAATCATTGTGATGATTTTATCTTATTAGAATGTTGGATAATATAGTCTGCTTCATTAATCATCAAGCATGCTATGCATTTTCCATTTTTATAGGATCTGTATCTCAGTTAAGGTAATACTGGTAATTTTTGTACTGTAATCAAAGATGAAAAATATAGGCCAAAATCATAGACCTTGCATAGAAGCTGGATAATGAAGACAACTATGGAGAAAAACATAGATACACACACACGGACACACATATATATAAAGTATACACACATATATTTTTTAAAGGTTTAAAGCTTTTAAAGCAAAAGCCGGCCCCTCTTCTCTTCCAGAGTGGGAGGCCTCTCCGCTCTCTTAGAGTGGGTGGGGAGAGCGGTTGCCATGGGCAGCTTTCCTTGTGAGTCACAGGGCCCTCTGGACACGCTGCTGTCTGGCCACGCCCCCTTGCCCTTTCATCTTTCTCATTGACCAATGGGCTTGGAGCATTAAGGCCACGCCCCTATTCCGCATTCTACTGGGGCCCTGGTTACGCCTCCTCTGGCTCAGTCACACAGCTGTCTGGTAGGTGACTGGAAGCATTGATCGGTGCTTACTGAGATTTTGCTGCTGTGACCCCAACCCTTCCTCCCTCCCCAACCCTTCCTCCCTCCCCAACCTGCGATGGCAGAAGAAACTCAACACAACAAATTGGCTGCAGCCAAGAAAAAGGTAACAACGCACTAGGTCATAGCCCCTCAACCCAGCCACAGATCCCCTCTGATGACAAGACCCCTGCCAGAGTCTATACGACTCCTGAGGCACACTGGACTGGTCCCCCCAACCCCGGTGCCTTGGGCTACCCCCACCAAAGTTTTGTCAGTCAGCCCCACCCCTTCAGAAAGCAGCCCAGTCCTTGCCCTCGCCAATCACCCTAGGGTGACTTTGGGTGGGTGACTCCTGGGGCTTCCCGCTCCGTTACTGGGCCCTCATCTCCTGCCGCCCCAAGCTTGATCTCCTTGGGCTCTTTGGGCTCTCATCTCCAAGGAGCCAGGCCCCACCCTCGCCAGTCATCCCTGGGTGACTTTGGACTGGTGACTCCTGGGACTCCCTGCTGCCAACTCTGCCCTCCCCTCCTGCTGCCTCAAGGTTGACCTCCCTGGGTTCTTTGTGCTGGCGTCTCCAAGGAGCTGGGTCCCAACCCTGTGCTTCCCTCCCCCATCGTGGAGCGGCGACTTGGACATGGTGCTGACATGGTCCCTCCCCCCGACCAGGAGGAGTGGAATGTTGTGATGTCACAGCCCACCTAGTAACTGCCGTTACTGCAAGACTGGCCTTTGACCTTACGACCCAGTCCCCTAAGCGTTCTCACCCCGTTTCTGGTTCCTCTGGTCACAGCACAAATTTCCAGCTGGAAGGGGAATGGAGACTATGGGACCTAGGAGCAAGAGGTTCCAGGCTGCCTCACTCCCTTACAGATGTTGACGGTGGGAAAAGCCTGCACTTCCCCCATGAACTCAAAACATTGACAGTATCTCTGGGTGGCAATGAGAGAATGGGTTTGATTTGGTTTTCTCCCAGGCTTCTACTTTCCAGAGAGATTTTAACATTTTTTTCTGAGTTCTCCACCTCATATTCTAATTCTCCATGGTTCTGGGACCAGACTCTCCTTCAGTCAGTGGTCTCTGAAGTGACATTTGCTCATCTTCTGTGGAATAGATCTTGGGAAACTGAACTTGACACCTTGAATCTTCCTCATATTATCTCAACCTTGGGTACTTGGAGTGCCACAGGATAAATGTGGGACATCGTTCTGAAGCGTCAGTTTCCCTTGATTCTCTTGAGATCAAGAGAAAAAACATGAATGTACTTAGGGATGACAGTCACATAGGTTTCTAAGAGTATACCAGACCTCTCTCTGAAATGAGGCTTGGGTTGTCCTCTTTCTGATGAATTCTGATTGAAGAGAAAGGCTGCCTTCTGCCATGAGGACACATTGATAGAAAAGTTTGAGAGGTACTGGTGCACTTCTTCACACTAACAGACGTGTGAGGATGCACGACTAAACCACAGGGCGTACAGTTCCTGCCTACTTAATGTTTACTTTTCTACCTCTGCCTCTGGTTTTGGTCCCCGGCAGCTGCTGATTCTTGGCAAAACCTCAGAGCTTGGAGTCAGAAGACTGAGTTTCAAAGTTCCAGTATTGCCTTTTTTTTTTTTCTAGCCATGATAGCAATCCTTCTCAGTCGCTAAATGAGTGTGACAACACCTTGTACAGTTGTTGGTGTCATTAAATCAGATGATGTGTAAGTGTATTTTGTAAAAACTGTAAAGGAGGATGTGGCTGTAGGGGCTGACGGTTCTCATGAATATTACTGCTCTTCTTTCCAACAGTTAAAAGAATACTGGCAGAAAAACAGCCCTAGAGTTCCAGCAGGAACGAACAGGAACCGAAAAACAAATGGCAGTATCCCTGAGACAGCCACTTCTGGTGGTTGCCAGCCACCTGGGGATGTGAGTCTTGGCTGACCAGGCTTCTGGGGACAGGGGGCCCAAGGGGCAATAGAGGGTAATTCTTAAGATTGTGGATGGACTGCTGGGTACTGGTTAAGAATTCTGGCTTTAGCCGGGTGTGGTGGCCCACGCCTGTAATCCTAGCACATTGGGAGGCCAAGACAGGCGGATCATGAGGTCAGGAGATCGAGACCATCCTGGTTAACACGGTGAAACCCTGTCTCTACTAAAAATACAAAAACATTAGCCACGCGTGGTGGCGTGTGCCTGTAGTCCCAGCTACTCAGAAGGCTGAGGCAAGAGAATGGTGTGAACCTGGGAGGTGGAGCTTGCAGTGGCCAAGATCATGCCACCGCACTCCAGCCTGGTGACAGAGCAAGACTCTGTCTCCAAAAAAAAAAAGGAATTCTGGGTTTGAATCCTGCCTCTCCATCTGCTCTGCTAGGGATATGATTTAGGGCAAGTTGCTTGACCTCATTGGGCCTCTGTTTTCACATCTGTATAATAGAGGTGGTATTGTTTCACTTCCATTTGTGAAGTTTAAATGAGATTTGTTATTGTTGTTTTTATGTTAATCCCTAGTACATGGCCTGCTGTAAACACTCAGGACACCCAGGATATGGTTTGATTTTCCTCATCCCCAGTCTCAAGGGGAAACCAGGACAATGGGAACAGCCACTTGCCATCAGGAGTCACTGAAGGGGCCCCAGGATGGGATGGTGGGGAGATAAGAACCATGAGAGAAGTTGGCACAAAGGAGTTACGGGACAAAAGGTCCAAGATAGGCAGAAAAGAAAATGTTGCCAGTTGATGGGGAAGAAAGGAAGTCAGAGGGCTCAGACACTGTGGGGGACAGAACATCTCCATGTGCACTCTCATCTCTTGTAGTCAGCGACAGGTTTCCACAGGGAAGGCCCTACATCATCTGCTACCCTGAAAGATCTGGAGGTAAGAGGCTCTGGGTGGAGGTGCAGTGACCCTTCGGGTCAACCCTCCAACCTCCTCCTCCAGGTGGGACTGGGTGCCCCTCTGCCAGCTGAGACAGCCCACACACCCCAGCCCTAACGATCGTTCTCTCTACCTCTCCCCCTACTCCTGCTCCACCTCCTCCTCTCTGCATGCACCTCAGAGCCCGTGCCAAGAACGAGCAGTAGTCCTGGATTCAACGTCCGTCAAAATCAGTCGGCTGAAGAAAACCATCAAATCTTTGGTAAGAGTCCGGTGGGGTCCCCTGATTCCACGCTGCCAATCCTGGGCTCCAGTTTCCCCTTGGGGCCCTGAAGAAAGGGGCTGGGGGTCCCTGGTGCCCGGGACAAATAGGGAGCTTGGGTGCCCAGGCCTCACCTGGAGGGACCCCAGAGCATGCAGCATGGCTCTTCTTTTGCTGCCCTCTTTGCCGACTCTCTCCTCTCCAGACACCCCTGCTCGAGTCCTTGCTACACACGCCCTGGGGTTGTTGCCTCCTGGGGAAGTGCTAGCCTGACTGGTTGTCAAGGGCCCCGTATTTCTGCCATGACTCAGTCCCTAATTTGCTCTTTGATTCTGGACAAGCCACCTCTCCTTTTTGGGCTCGTGTTTCCAGAGGAGGTAGTGAGTATCAAAGGTCTCTGTTAGCTCTCGAGTCTGAGATTTAAAGGCCCCCGAGAATGGAAACCTCAGGGCTAAGGGCTCCTGTCTGTCCTTTTCCATCCTATATCTGCTGTGAAGAACCGTACCTGGTCCATACGTGCTCAGTAAGTGTTTATTGAATGAACCCACTTTTCTAAATCACAAGCTGCCAGAAGGAGGGGCCTTTCTGAAACTCCATCTCTAGAGGTTTATGTTGCTGTCCTCTCAAGAGATTCCAGATTCAGACTTTGAGTTCTGTGGCTGTGGGCAAAAGCCAACAAAGACCCAAATCCTCTGTCCTTGGGAGCTTGAGAAGAGTTTACCAGTTTGTGTTCCCATTATGTCTGAGAACTTTGCCTTTAAAATCCATTCCTGGCCCCTGCCTACCGCTTCCTGGTCTGGGGAATAGAGTTGAGGGGGCCACCCTCCATCACCTTATTTGACTCTCCCCACAGAAACAACAGAAGAAGCAAGTGGAACATCAGCTGGAAGAAGTAACGTGATTTCGTTTCCTCGCGACATGACTGCTGGGTTTGGGGGGCACTCAGACATAGAGGCCCCAGTCTCGTCTCACCCACTCCCAGCCTGGGGAAGAAGCCTCACCCCTCAGATTCCACCCCATCCCCACAGGGCCCCTGATAACCTGGTCCCATGGGTGGGCCTGTCCTGGGGCATTGGTGGCATTCTGGGGGCATGTCTCTTGCTGTGCCATCTCTGCCTCCCCCTGGTATGAGCTCTGTCTTCCTCTTCCTATAGGAAAAGAAAGCAAACAACAACAGACAGAAAGCCGAAAGGGAGCTACAGGTGAGTGGAGGGTGTGCGGTTTCCTCCTGTCCTCCGGAGAAGGTTTCTTTCCTTCTCTTTCAGCACTTGCTTGGCTTTTCTCCCAAAGGGTCAAATCCAGACATCGATCATACAGAAGGAAGAACTAAATACAGACCTGTACCACATGGAACGTTCTCTCAGATACTTTGAAGGTGGGAATCTGGGCACCCTGTCATCCTTCAACCTGGCACTTTGACAGGTCTTCAGGGGGAGTCCTTTGGGCCCCATCTCAACTCTCTCATTACAGAAGAGTCCAAGGACCTGGCTGTCCGCCTGCGACATTCAATGCAGTGTGAAGGAGAGTTAGAGAGGATTCTCTCTGCTGTCATCGCCACAGAGAAGAAGGCGGCAAACCAGGTGAGTCCAGCCACCTGCCCCATCCCCTGGGAGCCTGGTTTTGCAGATGGAGGAGTGAGCCTAAAGGTCCCTTCTGCAGGATGGCATGTCCTGCCCAGAAGGCAGCATGGCCATTTCTTGCTACTTTTTTGTATGGTTTTTAGTGGCAGCCTGGGGCCGAGTCAGCTGCTGTGGGTGAGTTGGGGGGCACTGTGCGGAGTGAGCACTGGACGCAGAGCTTGGAGGCCAAGTGCCTGCCCCGCCCTTACCTGGCTGTGGTCTTGGGCAAGTCCTAGGTGGGGTATTGGGTACTTGTACTGTGAAGGTACAGAAGAGTACCTTTAGTATGTTACCATTTCTGTAGAAAGAGGAAACGCGTGCATGTGTGTGGGTGTGTGTGTGTGTACATACTATGATAATATACATAAAACATGTCTGTAAGCGTTCATAAAAAATTCAGGAGAGAGCAACAAGATGGCTGGGAGATACTTCCCTTCTGTACCTTCTGAGTTTTGGACTATGTGAATGTATCATCCTTTCAAAAAGTGAACAAAAGATTAATTTTCCCCTTCCTATCTGTGCCCCCATCCCCAGCAAGAAAAATGGGCTTAGAGAATTGGATAGACCTGGGTGTTTATATCCCAGCTCTGCCTAAGTGAACTTAGGCAAGCACTTAACCTCAAATACTCCATGTTTTTTCATCTCCACAATAGAGGGAATCATAGTAACTGTCTCCTATGGTGGTTGCGAGGATTAAATGGGATTGTTAGCACGGTACCTGGTGAAGCATTCCACAAAGGTTCAAACAGTGGTAATAATAACAGTAATAACAATAGCAATATTATCTGATCTCTCTGGGCCTCTGTTAGCCAGCTATAAATTCAATCTCATTCCCTGTCCGTTCCAACTTTACTGTGTTCTTTTAAAAACCAGACCACGGGCTGGGAAATGCCTTGATCTTTACTGACCGAGTTGTATACTGGGCCTAGCCCTAGCCCCTTTAAGGGGCACTGTGTGGAAATGCCCAGGCTCTCCAGATTGAAACTTCTCACTCTTCACCATCCAGTTGTCCAGCCGCAGCAAAGCACGTACGGAGTGGTGGTTAGAGCAGTCTGTGCGGGAGCAGGCACTACTGAAAGTGCAGCTGACACAGGTGAGGTTTTCCGAGGGAGGGATGTGGAAGGACGATGACCCCAGGTGGCCAGGAGCAGGTGAGGACCAGTGACAGCCCTTCCTAACTTCTGTGCCCATTCTTGCAGTTGAAGAAGTCATTTGAACAAGTCCAATTAGAAAAAGATGAGTATGCTGATCGTATAAAAGGAGAGAGGGCCCTGTGGCAGCAGAGGATGAGAAAAATGTCGCAGGAGGTGAGATCTGACCCTTCAGCCCCCCCACATTAGATAGGTCCCTGGATCTTTCTGGGCATCTGTAAAATGGGAATAGTAGAGCCAGAGGTGGTCATGGGTCTGGGCTTTGTGGAGGTGGGGGCAGAGAGGGAGAGGGCAGCCTGTCCAGCCACCAGCCCCTCTCTCCAGGGCCCTTTCCCCCTGTGCTTTGGGCAGGTTTACACACTGAAGACAGAGAAGGAGCATTATACTCATCGGGTAGAGGAGCTGGAGAGGAGCTTGTCCGAACTTAAAAACCAGATGGGTAAGATGGGGCTGGCATGACCTGGGAGCAGGACTGGCATCAGAGGGCTGTGAGGGTGGCTTAGAATGCCCCAGGGAGGTGGGTGGATGGAAGGGCTTTGAGGCAGAGGGAAAGAGATCTGTGCCAGGAGACGGCGAGTCTTGTCATCTCAATGAGTCTCAGTGTGTCAGTGTCCCCATCAGCAAAGAGGGCCCGTTGTCAGCCAACCGCAGTGCTCTTTCTCTGAAAGTGCTTTGGAAGACTGGCTACCATCTGGGTGCGAGGAATCATTAGCAGTGAGGCCAAGTTTGAGGAGCCTGAGAGGAGCTGTGCGCCAAGAGGGGGGTTTTTCTTTTTCGAGAATCCAGAGGCCCTTATTATCTGCTTCCTTTCTCAGCTGAACCCTTGCCCCCGGAGCCCCCAGCAGTGCCCTCTGAGGTGGAGCTGCAGCACCTGAGGAAGGAACTAGAGAGAGTGGCAGGAGAGCTCCAGGCCCAGGTCAAAAACAATCAGCACATAAGTCTCCTGAACCGGCGACAAGAAGAGAGGATTCGGGAGCAGGAAGAGAGGCTTCGGAAGCAGGAGGAGAGGCTTCAGGAGCAGCATGAGAAGCTTCAGCAGCTGGCCAAGCCACAGAGCGTCTTTGAGGAGCCGGTGCGTTGCCCCAACTGGGGAGCCTGCCCTCCTCCCTAGCCCTCCGGGCCTTTGTTTCCCCACCTCTAAAATGGGGCAGTGTAGCCCTCACGTGAAAGGTTACTTCTAAAGGCACCTGTGAGCCAGGTGGCTGTGGGAGAGGGGGTGATTTTTCTAACCTGCCTCCAGCCTTCCCAGTGCCATGGGAGGCAGACACCAAGTTCTGGGGTCTCCAGCTGCAGTGGGTGGCTGCCGATTGCTTCTCGCTGTCCAGAACAATGAGAACAAGAGCGCACTGCAGTTGGAGCAGCAAGTAAAGGAGCTACAGGAGAAGCTTGGTGAGGTGAAGGAGACGGAAACCTCCACCCCATCCAAGAAGGGCTGGGAGGCGGGCAGCAGCCTCTTGGGAGGGGAGGTGCCAGGCCAGAGGCAGCTTCCAGCCTGGGGGCTGGTGACCACAGCACCCCCCAGGGCAGTCCTGTGACTGTTTCTTGCTTCCTGCCTCTGACTTTTAAAGGTGGGTAGCCCTGGGCTCCTCTCAGGTCTGGACATCATCATCCCAGCTAGAGGCATGGAGCCCCCAATCACAGGGGAAGAGACAGTGCTATAACAGGCTCCTTATACCAGGTGCAGTGGCTCATGCCTATAATCCCAGCACTTTGGGAGGCTGAGGCAGGAGAATCGCTTGAGGTCGGGAGTTTGAGATCAGCCTGGCCAATGTGGTAAAACCTCATCTCTGCTAAAATTAAAAAAAAAAAAAAAAAAAAAAAAATTAGCAGGGCATTGTGGCGCATGCCTGTAATTCCACCTACTCGGGAGGCTGAGGCATGAGAATTGCTTCAACCCAGGAGGTGGAGGTTGCAGTGAGCTGAGGTTGCACCACTGCACTCCAGCCTGGGCCACAGAGTGACACTCTTGTCTGAAAACAAAACAAAAAGACTCCTTAGATTAAAACTGGATTCCAGCCTCGGTTCCACTGGTCACCATTCAAGTACTTTGCATCTCTAAGTCTCTGTTTCTTTAACTTCAAAGGGAAGTTAGCATTTTCCTTACAGAGGTGCTGAGGATTAAATGAGAAGAGGGTATGAGATTTGAGGCTGGGGAAGGAGGCATGGGGTTCTAGGAAAGGGAGGCAGTCACTTAGGCCTGGAGTAAGGGGACAGGGGCCTGGGTAGCTGACAGAGCCCCACAGTGCCCTCGCTACCGCTACCGTATTAATGGGCCCAGAATCTGGAAACCAGCCACCACGTGCCCTCACACCCAGGGTCTTCCTGCAGGTGGAGCTGAAGAGCCAAGAGGCTCAGAGTCTGCAGCAGCAGCCAGACCATTACCTGGGTCACCTGCAGCAGTCCGTGGCCACCTATCAGCAGCAGGTGGCCGCCTATCAGCAGCTGACCTGTGAGAAGGAGGCGCTGTACAGGCAGTGACTGCAACAGACCCAGCTAATGAACCAGCTGCAGCAGCAGGAAGCTTGGGGCAAAGCAGTGGCCGAGATGGCCTGCCAAAAGTTGCAGGAGACCCATGGGAGGGAGCTGCCGAGGATGGGGCTGTGAGGGGGACGACCTGGTAAACTCCATCCCTTCTCACTCTTTCCTGGCCCCTTAGGAGCGCCTGGAAGCTGCCAGCCAGCAGAACCAGCAGCTAACAGCCCAGCTGAGCCTCATGGCTCTCCCTGGGGAAGGTACGGGAGACCGCTCAGAGGAAGAGGAGAGAGCCCCAGGAGGAAGGGGGGACTGCTAGCAGCATAGGATTGAGGAGTTGGAAGAGACCTTTAGAACAGCTGGTCATTATGCCGACCGGGTGCCTGCACTAAGTTCGGCATCAGTGTGGTGACCTCCTGTGAGCGGGGGGTCACCAAGTTGCCTAAGGATGGCTGAACTGGCCAAGGTCAGAAAGGGAGCAGGTCAGAACTCCCACATCGACCAGTAGTGGGAGTGTGCCTGGGCGGAATAGCAAGATCTTGATTCTTAAAAGTAAAAATAAAGAACAACAGCTCATTCCTCTCTGGGGAGGGGCTGGCTCAGGGTTACACAGTGAGGGTGGAGGTAGAGGTGGGCCCACAGTACCTCCCTTGTTGGGTTGTCTGAAGACCCCTCTGGCCACCCCCCCACAGGGCACGGAGGAGAACATCTGGACAGTGAGGGGGAGGAGGCACCTCAGCCCGTGCCGAGTGTCCCAGAGGACCTGGAGAACAGGGAGGCCATGGTGAGCCTGACTCCCCCTGCACCCATTTTGCCACCTTTCTCTGTGGTCCCTCCAAGACCCCTTAATGCTCTTCGTTTCCCTGCCTTCTGATTTCTCTGGACCCTCACCCCTTCCGAGAGCCAGTGGTCAGACACCATTTCACCTGTGGCCAACAGGTGCACTCTCTGAGGCCCCAAGGGAAGGGGCTGCGCTCCACCTCTCTGCCCCATTTCTTCTGTGTATGCCCCTAGAAGAATGCTCACATCTTGCCCTCAGGTGGCATTTCTCAAGTCCTCTGGAGCTAGTGCCCAGGAGAAGCAGGCACAGTTACAAGAGCAGGTGAAAGAGCAGAGGGTGTGCTGCCAGCGCCTGGCTCACCCGGTGGCCTCGGCCCAGAAGGAGCCAGAGGCAGCCAGAGGCCCTGGAGCCCCAGGGCCTGGGGGCAAGTCTGTGAGTGGGGAGAGCCACTGGGCCCTGCAGGAGGTCATGGAGAAGCTGGCCCATGCCAGGACTCACCTCCGCCTTCTCCATGACTTGAAAATGCCACCTGAGGGCAGGTCGCTGCCGAGATGTGACTGCAATATTTTGGCTCCAGGGCAGCTTTATGGACCACCTGGAGGAGAAGGCAGACCTGAGTGAGCTGGTGAAGAAAAAAGAACTTTGCTTCATCCACCACTGGCGAGAGAGATGCCATCAGTGAGTGGGAGGCCAGGGCACGGCAGGGGGAGCTGCAGGGCCGTCGAAGGGGCCCCAGCGTCTGAGCCCTGTCCTCCCGCAGGAAAATCCATCACGTTTTATCAGAACCAGGGGGCCGTGCCAAAGATGCGGCACTGGGAGGAGGACACCATCAGGCTGGAGCTCAGGGAGGAGATGAAGGTAGGGTGTGCAACATCTCTGTGGGGGTGGGGGTGGGGGTGGGGGTGGGGGTGAGGGTGGATGCAGGCAGCGGCATGGCAGCTGAGCACCCCTCCCTCCAGGTGAAGCTGCTGGAGATGCAGCAGATGGTATTGCGGCTTCCAGCAACTACAACAATGGGCACAGAAAATTCCTGGCCGCTGCCCAGAACCCTGCTGATGAGCCCAGTCCAGGAGCCCCAGCCCCCCAGGAGCTTGGGGCTGCAGACAAGCATGGTGGTGAGTAGAGCCCTCAGGCGGGGTGGGCAGGCAGGAAGAGGGGGGCTCCCACTGTGCTGAGATCCCTGCCTCCCTCTCTCCAAAGATCTTTGTGAGGTGAGCCTCACCTCCTCTGCCCAAGGAGAGGCCAGGGAGGATCCTCTCCTTGACAAGCCTACTGCACAGCCGATCGTGCAGGACCACCAGGAGCACCCAGGCTTGGGCAGCAACTGCTGTGTGCCGTTCTTTTGCTGGGCTTGGCTGCCAAGAAGAAGGAGATAAACATCACCATCATCAAAAAGCTGCTCAAGAAATTTTTAAATAGGAAACCAAGTTATGGGGTTAATCTCCTACACAATTCATTTACTTCCTTTGAATGTTAGAGTCACTCATGATTATTTGTGTTTCTAATTTATAGTTTAAGTTTATTCGTAAAAAGTTAAAAGAGAGTGGGTCTCTGTGGCTCTCACTGATGTTCACTCTGGCATCCTTTAGCATTTTTCTTTTTTAATTTCATAATTGTAGGTCATTAGCATGCATATCGAGTTTGCCCTTACGTGGTGGGAGTTCAAACACACAAAGACCCACCCTTTGCCCAAAACTGTTCTCGCTGGTTTGGAATAGGCTGCCATGCTTTTTTAATGTTATTGCAGCATGTATATTCACTACAGCATTCAGACAAAATTTGCCTATGTTCTGCTGTTGTTTGATCTAATCTTAATCACAGTGAGCTCTTCGTTAGCTCAATATGTAGTTTGCCCCCAAGTGTGCACTGTTTATTACTTTGTAATATGCCACTATGAGTACTGACATTTAGAGTTGTTTAAAGGCCAAGAACTGGAAACAGCCTTTCCTCCATTTTCTGTGTGTTGGTGATGGGAGTGAAACCTTTTGGGGGAGCTTTTTAAATCTCACAGAAGAGGAAAGTGGCCTCCTCTGGCAGGTATGTGCAGGATAGAGTGTGTTTCATCTGTTCCGGTGCCAGGAATTAGCGGTGTATTATGGTGGTGCCCTTAGGATTTGTATGTGCTCTGGGCTCATGAAGATATTGCATCATGAGCTGCAGCAGTTGCACTCTTTTTCGATGACCTAAAAAGGGCTTATTTCTGAGGAATGAAAGGTTCCCATCATTGACTGTGGATGTGGAAAACCTTTCCTAGCTTAGAGCATTTGTATCTACAATACATTTTAAAGTCAGAGTTCATGTTACCTGTTTTAATCACATGACTACATGCCCCAGTACACAAAAGGGCACTGGTTGGCATTCCTCTTGATGTATTTAGTGAAGATCATAAGAAATCCTTTACGAGCTCAAATGTCCCTGGAACAGGCATACAGGCTCTAGTCAAGAATGAATTAGAGTGAAGGAAAGCTGTGTGACACCTGGCATTCCTCTCTGTTCACGGAGATTCTTTGAGGCTTGAAGATTGATTTTACCATCTAGACCTCTTTGGCTAATACCTATTCTTCAACCACCTTGGTTACTCTGACATAGGAATTTACTTCTTTTTCTTTGAATGGAAAACACTTTAAAAAATAATAGAAACATTATTATAAACTAATATATGTGAGATACTTAGTTGAAACAAAAAGGAGTTTTAGTAGACGGTATTATACTATCTTTGAAAATCAAGGAGAAGTTTATGAAACTTAAAATGTGTACAAACTGCAGTGCAATCTACTGTTCATGAATGTCAATGTATTATATTATCAGGAAACGTGTCTATACAATCACAGAGTTATATTTTCTCACAGACTTCTTTACAAAGTGAAATATGTTTTTGTACCTCTGGGTTTCTGTTAGGGACATATTTTGTGCAATATTTATGTGATTGTGCCTATGCATGATGAATGAATGCATTTCAGTTATATATTGCCTAAATCGTAACTTGATGATGCTTGGGAAAGACTCAACAGTTAAAACTTCATGAAGTTCTAATGTCTGTGTTCCAAAACACATCACATTGTTAGGATGCAGGGAGATAGGTGTGTGTGCTCCCTGTGGTGGGGATTTCTAGTTACTAGATCATCTCCATTTTTAGCATTTGGCATCCTCATGATACTTCTATAAATATGACATTAACAGAAGAGCAACAATACGATTTTACCGATGGAATAACAGATTTGCTGGCATTCACTGAAAGGGTGCAAATATTCGGTCCTTGTGACTTCAACTGACTCTTCCAAATTTTATGAATGTATCAATGTATTAGATAAACCCAGTTTCAGAATGGTAAAGAAAAAATGTTAGACCAAATAATGCGGCTAATTAACAGTGGTACGATTTCTAGCCCGTGGGTTTAAAATGCACTTAAAGTCCTGTTCTCGCCTTTTATTTTCTGAACTTGCCGCTTTTGCATTCTTTGAGTTCAGTTTAAAGACAGTTACTTTAAGAGCATTTTAAACCCTCGGGCTAGAAATCGGACCACTGTTAATCAGCCACATTATTTGGTCTAACGTTTTTTCTTTTATCATTCTGAAACTGGGTTTATCTAATACATTGATAAATTATTTCAAAGGTACTTTTATCGTTGAAATCACTTCACTTTTACCCTGATAAATATCAGTGACTAGGAATGACCTTCGGATAGCGTTTAGCATCTGTAACCAATCTGACGATAATGTGTTCATGAGGTGCCTATGGATTAAATCACACACTGGCATATTTAAGCTGAAGGTCAGTCTGGAAAATGAATTTACTATATTGACTGAAATACCACTCTTTGTGTAGGCATTTGTCATATATTTAAGAAAACGCTAAAAAGAATGGAAATTGTATGACAATAACTTCAGTCTTTCTCCAAAGTGCATGCAGTCTTTTGCGATACCTCATTCAGCCGAGTATTTGTGCTCTTCCTCATTCAGTATAAGGCAGCTTTCAGTTTGCTTAGAAGGCAACATTGGAATGTTAGAGTTCATCAGAAACATAAATTTTAAAATGTGAGTTCCACTGAATACATTTTAATTTCTGTAGGAAGAATCAAAACACCTATTTAAAGATGGCAATATATAATACTCATTTTAAAAATATTCGATTCAACCTGATAATTTTCCAGAAATGAAAAAAAAAATCAGCTCTAAAACCAAAGCTGATTTTAGAAAATTTGAAAATGTAAATCAGCCCTATCCATAATATAGTTTCTCTAAAACTTTATCTTAAAGAGTCATTTTAAAATAATATAACTATTAAAAAATGTAACTGCTATCTTAATGTTCTGAAATAATTGAAAACATTTTAAAATATGAATACTGTAGTATAAAAGAAAGAAATGGTGGGAACGAAAAGCAGAGAAAGAAATGCCAATTCCAGTCCAAAGTTTTATTTGCCAAGTTTTCTTAGAATGAATTTTACCAGTTTATGAATTATTGTAAACAGAATGTGTCATGGAAATACTGAAAGATTTTTCCCTAGAGTGGCCTTATTGACTGCTGGTGTGATGCCACTGTAATGTAATAAATTATTAAGTTGTTTCAGTGTGTTGTTTTTGCCTTAAAATTTTATTTTGCGTTTCTTGAAAACTATAGTATTAAAGGTACTGATACTGTGCAAATGCTGGGCATGCTTGGCATGAGATAATGTGTTTCATTTTTACAAAGTTGTAATATAACTATGCAAGTGTTTCTCAAAAGAACACAAGATTTAAAAGGTTATGGGGTTAGAAAAAGTTATGGGGTGAAAAATTATGGGATAAAAAATGTAAAAACGTTGTGGCAAAAACACTTGTGGGAAAAAAGTAGAAAACAGTGTTATGAAAAGTTCCAAAAAGTTATGAAAAAGAAGTTATGGGATTTTTTTAAAAAAGTCATGGAATAAAAATAAAAATTAAAAGCAGGCCCCTGTCAGCAAAGCCTGGAGAAGTGGGGCTGGAGTCTCCACCGCCACCATGTCCCTACCACCCCTTCCCAGGCACCCCTTTACAATTAGGGTAGCAGGAGAAGACCTCTGTCTAATGGGGAAAGACAAACAGACCCTTTGCCACCTTGACCAGGGCTGAGTCCCTAAATTTCTGGATGATGATGATTGTTATTTAAGAGCCAGAGGCTGATGGAGTTGGTTTGTTTGGAGGAGGCCTGATGCCCCCTTACTCTCACCATAGCAACTTTTCCCTCAGGAGGGCTCCCACCTTCTTATTCAGAGAGGCAGGACAGTGGGGCTAACTGTGGACCAGGCGAGGGCACCGGCTGCTGGGGTGGCCCCCGTTCCCCGGTGTACACATTGTGTCTGTGTAAGGTTTTGTATATTCCAGAGGGTAGGGCCGCCCTTGTGTCATACCTAGCTGAGGTTGGAGCTGGCACATGGGGAGGAGGTTGTAATAATTATTTGTGGCTGGGAAACTTATTTATTGCTAGCATAGGACAGAGGAAGTAGGCGGGGATGGGGTCGTGGCTCCCTGGTGATGCGACTCCTGTTTATTTTGCTTTTTATTTTGGAATAAACGGATTTAGCCATACTGCTCGGCCTGGTGTGTTTCCGTTTCCCTCACTGGGTCCTGGAGTTTGTGCCACCAAACAAGGAGTCCCAGAGTGTCTTGAGCATGTCCAGCTAGGCTGTTGGGGACCTTCCAGGCGTGTTACCTGTGTGCTGCCTGGTGGCGCCTGGGGGATTCCAAGGGGACTGCCATGTAGTCTATGGGGCGCAGTCCAGCCCTGACAGCCAACAGGCTCAGAAGCCTGATCTAGCGGTGGCCAGGAAGACAGGTACCAGCACCTAAGGGCACTGACTTCCACCCACCCCAGGCATCTTCCCTTCCGTCCCCTTGCCTCCCTCCCCTGTCTGCACCTGGTGGCCTGTTCTCTCTGTCCCTCCAGAGTGCTGGCTGCCCGGCAGGCTCCCTCCGGGCTGAGTTCATGGCCCTGCCCCCTGTGGCCAGAGCCGGCTTCACAGGACAAGAGCCAGCTAAGTTCCAGGGGCTTTCCAGGAAAAGTGTCCCTTGGAAAGGGTATGACCTTTTCACCCCTCCAAACAGCACCCTAAAAATGGCTTGGCCTTTCCCCTCCCCTGAGCTCCACAGAGAACACAGCCAGCAGAGGACACACTTCCCCGTCATCCAGAAATGGGTTTGATTCTCAGCCAAGGGACAGCAGGACTGGTAGAGACTGTCAGGCCACACAGCTGCCTGCACAGCACTCCCATGCTTGGTGGGGGGGCGGGAGGGATGGCGGGGGCTGACTCTCCATAGGCCAGGCGTGACAGGGTGACTCACCGGAGGTCTTGCACTTTGGAGGGGCAATGTCAGGGGACAGCTTTCTCTTGTTGGGCCACAAGACTCCAAGAGGACAGCACGGTGACTGATTCCCAGCACTAGAGGCGAGGCCGTTGGCCACATGTAGGTGTAGGGGTGTGTGTGTGTGTGTGTGTGTGTGTGTGTGTGTGTGTGTATGGGTATTTATAGATATTTACAGAACAATGCGAGGGCATACCACAGAGGGGGGCACAAGTTTTCACAACGGTCACACCTGGATGTGTCAGCTCACCACTACAACAGACTAAGTCACAGATGAAGGGGGCTGGCTTTGGGGCTGGGGGAGCCGCTGCCAAGTCACAGAACAGCCGCCCAGGCAGGCTTGGAAAGGGAGGCCTCCGAGAAGAGAAGGGATCTGTTTAGAGGTCGAAGGGGGGCGTGGGGCTCTCAGGATGGGATGGACTTGCCTGACCCGATCGGCTGGCAGTTGCAGAGAAAGCAGAGAGAAGACAGGAGAGACAAAAGGGAGCAGAGAGCTGGTGAGGCAAGTGCAGAGCACAGGTGTGCCACAGCAGCTGTGGGAGGGCCAGGGAGGGGAGGGCGCAGGTGCGGGTGTGGCAAGGTTCCTGGAAAAGAGGGGCTGGAAGGGAAAGGGGAGGAAGATGGAGGGAGGAGCCGGAGCTTCACAGGTAGTGCCTGGGGACTGTGGCGGCCCTCCTCACCCCACACATGCTGGCCTCTTCCATTGCACCCTGGCAGTGTACCCACAGGTCAGACCAACGCTCGGCCTCTTTGGGCTTCCCTCTTCTCTGGTCACCAACCAACTTGTCTTCCAAGTCGTCTTCCAACCTGTCTTCCAACCAACTGGTCCAGGGCCACCTCTCACCTTGGGGAGCCCAATGTAACAGCCACCAGGCCTGACAAAAGGAACATTGCTCGAACAAGGATGATGAAGCTAAATGGGATGGATGGTTGGAGTGATCGCCGGAGCCCCCTCTGGGTGGTCAGGAAGCTCAGGACCCTCTGAAGGGACCCTGGGGGAGGCAGGGTGGGCAGGCAGCCAGATGCCACTGGCTGTAAACTTATAAGTCTAAGAGGGGAGCCTCAGCTTGTTGGAGATTGCAGGTCCCATAGGTGAGGCTGGGTCCTTCCTCCCAGGGAAAGAAGAGGGAGACCATGGCAAGGGATGCGGGTGGGCTTGCTGGGCAGAGCTCAGCTGGGCCAGCAGGCACGGTGCTCCTCTCGGCTGAACAGCAGGGCCAACCTCTAGGAGCAACAAGCCAAGGTGCGTGAGCCTGCTGGCTGGTGGTAGTGCTTCAGTGGGGCCCAGGGACCCTGCCTTCAGTCACATGCTAGTAGCTATGATGGTACCTGGGAGGGAGGGAAGGGGGCTGTGTGCCCCTACCTGACCTGTGAGGTGTGTTTTGGGTTGACCGTGTGTATGGGACTCTCGAGGTTTTATCCTAGATCACCCCTGTTTTGCCGACAGATAGAGGAGGTGGGACCCTATCACCCCTGCTCTGCAGTGGATTTGGCTCTCAGCACTCCAAGGCATCCAGGCTGGGAGCTGGATGCCCCACCCTGGCAGCATGGCTCAGACAGCACAAAAGGCATGGCGTGCCCAGGATGACATTCCTGGGCCTCTGGCCACCTCAGAGTACAGCCCCACACACAACCCCCTCCAAGCTCTCAGCCCTTACACCATAAACCATGAGCTCCCTGACGGCTCCAGAGACCACCCACATCTGCCAGCTTGGGCACGGAGCCTGTTCCAAGAGCCCCCAGTCTCAGCCATGGGGGCTGGGGAGCTTTGGGGCCATGGGGGCCAGCCCTGGTACCTGCATCTGGCAAGGACGCTCTGCACCTGCAGCCAGTTGTTGTCCACGGGCCCCCACGTGCGTGCTGATGGTGGTTGTGTTGATGTCACCGATGATGCTGAGCACCTCCTTCAGCACGTGGTACATGCACAGCATCTCATCTCGCCACTGTGCCTGCTCTGCCGACTCCTCCATCAGCGTGTTCTGGTTCCCATGCAAGTACAGGTTGGACAGCAACTCTGATAATAGAACTCCTTGGTCTGAGAGGGGGCAAAGAGGGAAGGAGGTTGGGACCTGATGCATGTGCTGGCCTGATGCCTGTGCTGGGACAGTGTGCTGGACTTGGAGCCCTGAGTATGGCTTTGCACACGCGGCTTCTACACCGCTTAGACTCAAAGATCTGCCGCCCCACCGCCCTTTTCTCACTCAGATAGGGACACTGAGGTCCAGAGGAAAAGTCACCTGTCCAAGGTCACAGATCTGGGAGGGGACCCAGGACCTATCATGCCACCAGGACACCTGTCTACTCAGTTTTTTAAAAATGTTTTTTGGAGATAGGATCTCGCTCTGTTGCTGGGCTGGAGTACAGTGAGCAAGATCACCACTCACTGTAGCCTCAACCTCTTGGGCTCAAAGTGATCCTCCAATGTCAGCCTGTCGAATAGCTAAGACTATAGGCACGTGCCATCACCAAGCCTAGCTATTTTTAAAATTTTTATGTAGAGACCAGGTCTCACTATGTTGCCCAAGCTAGTCTCGAGCTCCTGTGCTCAAGCTATCCTCCTACCTTGGCCTCCCAAAGTGCTGGGATTACAGGCATGGACCACTGTCCCTAGTCCCACGTTATAGTTCTGTGAGACAGCTCTGGTCTGGACTGTGCCTCCCTCCCTGAACCTGGTCCCATAAGGCTGGTCAGCATCTCCCCCAGGCCAACATGGCCACCTGCATCCCCAGTGCCACAGGAGCCCCCTGCCCCTATGAGGTGGTGCATGCACGTTGTTGATCATGACATGCATGACGGTCTTGGGCATGAAACCAACTATGAGGTCCCACACAGTCTTGTTGACAATGGCCATGTAGGAGTCCACAAGGTTTTGGGTGGTTTCCATTTGCCGCTCCAGCTGTGGGTCCATGGAGTGGACTTAAGATTGAGTCTAGACCTAGACTACTGCCGGGCTTTGCAAAACCCAACTGGGGTTGGGTCCTGGGCTGCTCTCTGTGGTTCTGAAGCACCATCTCCCACCAGTGTGGCTGCTCCCCCTTAATCTGCATCTCTGGTGTCTCCTATACAGCCTCTGCTAGAAATGCAAAAGCAGAGAGGGCTTTTATTTTCTATCTTCCAAAATAAATTTCAAAGTATTATTGGCAAACTTGAATAGTGACTTCTGTTTCATAATTTTTCATCGCCTTTTGGTTTCATCTTTAGAAAGTTTTTTAAGTTATGAGAATTTTTCTTTCCCTGAGAAGTTGATGCACATAAATCCCCTTGTTTGCCACATTAATGGCAGACCCTACTTTCCCCTCCCCGATTCCTGCAGGGGCTCTCCAAAAACCCAGCCTGAAATCTAAGCATTAGGAAAGAGCCCAGCCAATCGCATCCCAGTGGTATCCCCACTGGGATATCCCCTTCTTCACCTCTCCCAGACTCTAGCCTTGCCTCACCCTCTCAGCCACCAGGGACACTCACAGGGAATCTTGTTAATCTCATTGAAGAACTTCTCCAGTTTGGCAAACATGTCCTCCTGGCTCTCCCCAGCACTCCCACTCTCGGTGGAGTTGTCCACGGGTCCAATGGGCATCGTGGCGGTGGTGGTGGCAGGAGCCACAATAGGCTCTTGGTTCCTCTTGAAAATGTTCCTCATGGTGGCAGAGGGGACAGATGGGGATGAGAGGGGAAGAGGGCAGGGTGAGCATCCCAGAGGTCGTCTTCACCTCAGAAAGCCATGCCCAAAGGACCAGGAGAAGCTCTTTATCGATCAAAGATATTTTGCATAATATTAACAACTGTAGTAAACCAATAATAATAGACATCATCCAATTAGTACACAGTCAGCCTGGGCAGCATAGCAAGACCCTATCTTTAGAAAAAAAATTTTTTTTTAATTAGGCATGGTGGAGGCTGAAGTGACAGAGGATCACTTGAGTCCAGGAGTTTGAGGTTACATGAGCTATGGGTGACTAAGTAAGGTTCTATCTCTTAAAAAAAATAGTAGTACATATATGTGCCAAGCACTATGCAAAGCACTTTCCATGCATTATTCATCTAATCCAAAAAGTAACCTAATGGTTTTTATTGTTTCCATTTAACAGATGGGGAAACAGGTTCAGAGAGGTTAGAAAGGTTTTCCAAGGTCACTTAGCTGTAAGTTCTGAAACTGAGGTTTGAACTGGTCTGCCCAACTCCAGAGCTTGTATAGCTAATCACTCTCCTATATCTCATTTAAATCTAACCTCACCACTCTAGGAAGGAGACAAGGTTTTACACTGAGGGCTCCTCTTTCAACCTCTCTCGTTGACTTCCAAGGATTTCTAGATATTACTCTGCCTAGAATCTCTGCCCAGCTCCATGACACTTGAACTCTCCACATCCCTGACTCCAATTCCTCCTCCTGCCCTCCGAGACTCCTCAGCCCTCTGTGGTTTCTTCATGGGCTCCCTCAGTGCCCACTCAGGGTTTGTTTTGACCTCTCCTGTAGGAAGACGGCACCCACATCTCCATCTCTAGCCCTTCCTCCCGGGTCCACTCTGTAGCCGCTACTCCAAGTTCATCTCTAGCCCTGCCCCCACATGCAGCTGCACATTAGCCTGCCTGCATCAAAGATGTGATGTTTATTAATAACATAACCCAGACTTACTGTAGAAAATTTGGGGAGAGAGAGAAATGCCCCCATAATTCTACCCTCCAAAGTCAACTAGCATTAGGGGCATTCTATGCTGGTATTTTTTCTGAGTATGTTTTACATGTTGAGACCATGCTATGCATAGTTTTTTTGAAGATTTTTTACATAAAATTTCATCATAAGCCTTTTCCTTTTTTGTTTTGTATTATTAAATAGCTACAGAATATCGTACTACACGGTAACACCATAATTTGTTTAGCCATTCCACTATTAGACATTTAGGCAGTTTTCAACTTTTCGCTAGTAAAACACTGAGCATATATGTTGGTGTTCATTTAAGGCAATGTTCTTACGAGCTTCCAAACTCTGCCCCCCCCGTAATTCTGTCCTCTCCACCAAGCTCTTTTTGCTCCTCGGGGCTATGCACTCATTTCTCAACTGAAAGTCCTATGAGGGAAGATCCTGTGTTGGCAACAGCACCCCTCGTGCCAAGCACACAGTGGGCACTCAGGGTATTTGTTGACTGAGGTCCTCTGAGGCAACATAGCAGCATACACCCACAGGTATTCCAGGATGCAGGAATAAACAGCACAACTCCCTGAAGCATCCGTTTTACTGAATGGCAATTTACAGTATTTTTAAATTAAAACAAGCTGGAAATATAGAGTAGGATGCATACAGCACAAGAATTTAAAGAAAAAATGTGAGACTTTTCTTACTGCATGTTAGGGATGTGTTAACTCTCCTCTGGACTCAGGGTTCTTCTGAAGGAACATTTTAGAAGCTCTTAAGTTCTGTCCCTTCCTTTCAAAACCTGCTGAGATCCCCTCCCCAGCCCTGGAGACTGCTCCAGCCTTAAGTACTTCTGGTGACCTGTACATTGATGCAATGTAGGTTCATTCACCAAGCATTTATTAAACTCTTACTACCTGCCATGTTGAAATAGCCTTGACGCCAAAACTGGTCTTGAAGTGAAAAACCAAGGTCCACTGGACTTCACCTCTGGGGACAAAGAGATGGGTCCGGTTTGGCGGGAACTGCAAGTAGCCACACAAGGGGATAAATATGTGTCCAGGGCCTTCCGCCATGTCCATCTCCCCTCACTTCTACAAAACTGTTAAGGGCTCTGTGACCTTTTTTTCAAAAAACAGCTTTATTGAGATGTAATTCATATATAAGTCACTCATTAAAGTATACAGTTCAGTGCATTTTATTGTATCCACAGAATTGTGGAACAATTTGCATAACCTAAGTAGAACATTTTTGCCACTTCAGAAAGAAACCCAGTCCCATTAGCAGTCATTCTTCATTCCCATCCTCTTCCCAGCTCCAGCAACCACTAATCTACTTCCTGACTCTATAGATTTGTCTATCCTAAACATTTCCTATCAATGGAATTATAAAATATGTGGTCTTTGTGACTGGCTTCTTTCATTTAGTATGATGTTTTCAAGGTTCATCCATGTTGTAGCATGTATCAGTATCTCATTGCCTTTTCATTGCCACATAATATTCCATGGTGTAGGTAGAACACTTTTTTTTTTTTTTTGAGACAGGGTCTCACTCTGTCACACAGCTGGAGTGCAGTGGTGCAACCATGGCTTACTACAGCCTCCACCTCCAGGGCTCAAGTGATCATCCCACCGCAGCTTCCTGAGTAGCTGGGACTACAGGTGCATGCCATCACACCAGGCTAATTTTTTAATTTTTTGTAGATATGGGGTCTCCCTATATTGCCCAGGCTGGTCTCAAGCTCCTGGCCTCAAGCAATCCTCCCACTTCAGCCTCCGAAACGTTGGCATTACAGGCATGAGCCACCGCACCTTGCCTAGAACACATTTTATATTTATCCATTCGTCAATTTATAAACATTTGGGTTATTTCCACTTTGGGCTATTTTATAACTAAATATGGCTAATAATATCCCACTTGTGGGATATTATGAATAATGCTGCTGTGAACATCCATGTATGTTTTTGCATGGACATACGTTTTCATTTCTCTTGGGTATATACGTAGGTATGGAATTGCTGGGTCATAACTATGTTTGACATTTTAAGGTGCCAGCACCAATTTATGTTCCCACCAGCCATGTATGAGGGTTCCAAGTTTTCCACATCCCAGACAACACTTCTTATTTTTTTTTAATTATACTTTAAGTTTTAGGGTACATGTGCACAACGTGCAGGTTAGTTACATATGTATACATGTGCCATGTTGGTGTGCTGCACCCATTAACTCATCATTTAACATTAAGTATATCTCCTAATGCTATCCCTCCCCCCTCCCCCCACCCCACAACAGGCCCCAGTGTGTGATGTTCCCCTTCCTGTGTCCATGTGTTCTCATTGTTCAATTCCCACCTATGAGTGAGAACATGTGGTGCTTGGTTTTTTGTCCTTGCGATAGTTTGCTGAGAATGATGGTTTCCAGCTTCATCCATGTCCCTACAAAGAATATGAACGCATCATTTTTTATGGCTGCATAGTATTCCATGGTGTATATGTGCCACATTTTCTGAATCCAGTCTTATCATTGCTGGACATTTGGCTTGGTTCCAAGTCTTTGCTATTGTGAATAGTGCCGCAATAAATATACGTGTGCATGTGTCTTTATAGCAGCATGACTTATAATCCTTTGGGTACATACCCAGTAATGGGATGGCTGGGTCAAATGGTATTTCTAGTTCTAGATCCCTGAGGAATCGCCACACTGACTTCCACAATGGTTGAACTAGTTTACAGTCCCACCAACAGTACAAAAGTGTTCCTATTTCTCCACATCGTCTCCAGCACCTGTTGTTTCCTGACTTTTTAATGATTGCCATTCTAACTGGTGTGAGATGGTATCTCATCGTGGTTTTGATTTGCATTTCTCTGATGGCCAGTGATGATGAGCATTTTTTCATGTGTCTTTTGGCTGCATTAATGTCTTCTTTTGAGAAGTGTCTGTTCATATCCTTTGCCCACTTTTTGATGGGGTTGTTTGTTTTTCTCTTGTAAATTTGTTTGAGTTCATTGTAGATTCTGTATATGAGCCCTTTGTCAGATGAGTAGGTTGCAAAAATTTTCTCCCGTCCTGTAGGTTGCCTGTTCAATCTGATGGTAGTTTGTTTTGCTGTGCAGAAGCTCTTTAGTTTAATTAGATCCCATTTGTCAATTTTGGCTTTTGTTGCCATTGCTTTTGGTGTTTTAGATATGAAGCCCTTGTCCATGCCTATGTCCCGAATGGTATTGCCTAGGCTTTCTTCTAGGGTTTTTATGGTTTTAGGTCTAACATTTAAGTCTTTAATCCATCTTGAATTAATTTTTGTATAAGGTGTAAGGAAGGGATCCAGTTTCAGCTTTCTACATATGGCTAGCCAGTTTTCCCAGCACCATTTATTAAATAGGGAATCCTTTCCCCATTTCTTGTTTTTGTCAGGTTTGTCAAAGATCAGATGGTTGTAGACATGTGGCATTATTTCTGAGGGCTCTGTTCTGTTCCAGTGGTCTATATCTCTGTTTTGGTACCAGTACCATGCTGTTTTGGTTACTGTAGCCTTGTAGTATAGTTTGAAGTCAGGTAGCATGATGCCTCCAGCTTTGCTATCTATGACAAACCCACAGCCAATATCATACTGAATGGGCAAAAACCGGAAGCATTCCCTTTGAAAACAGGCACAAGACAGGGATGCCCTCTCTCACCACTCCTATTCAACACAGTGTTGGAAGTTCTGGCCAGGACAATCAGGCAGGAGAAGGAAATAAAGGGTATTCAATTCAAAAAAGAGGAAGTCAAATTGTCCCTGTTTGCAGATGACATGATTGTATATCCAGAAAACCCCATTGTCTCAGCCCAAAATCTCCTTAAGCTGATAGGCAACTTCAGCAAAGTCTCAGGATACAAAATCAATGTGCAAAAATCACAAGCATTCTTATACACTAATAGCAGACAGACAGAGAACCAAATCATGAGTGAACTCCCATTCACAATTGCTTCAAAGAGAATAAAATACCTAGGAATCCAACTTACATGGGACATGAAGGACCTCTTCAAGGAGAACTACAAACCACTGCTCAATGAAATAAAAGAGGATACAAACAAATGGAAGAACATTCCATGCTCATGGGTAGGAAGAATCAATATCATGAAAATGGCCACACTGCCCAAGGTAATTTATAGATTGAATGCCATCCCCATCAAGCTACCAATGACTTTCTTCACAGAATTGGAAAAAACTACTTTAAAGTTCATAGGGAACCAAAAAAGAGCCCACATCGCCAAGTCAATCCTAAGCCAAAAGGACAACATTTGCTATTATGTCTTTTTGTTTAGAGTGATCCTGGTGGAGGTGAAGTGGCATTTCATTGTAGTTTTTTTTTTTTTTTTTTTTTTGAGACGGAGTCTTGCTTTGTCGCCCAGGCTGGAGTGCAGTGGCGCGATCTCGGCTCACTGCAAGCTCTACCTCCCGGGTTCACGCCATTCTCCTGCCTCAGCCTCACGAGTAGCTGGGACTACAGGCGCCCACTACCACGCCCGGCTAATTTTTTCTATTTTTAGTAGAGACGGGGTTTCACCGTGTTAGCCAGGATGGTCTTGATCTCCTGACCTCGTGATCCGCCCGCCTCGGCCTCCCAAAGTGCTGGGATTACAGGCGTGAGCCACCGCGCCCGGCCCTCACTATAGTTTTGATTTGCATTTCCCTGATGTCTAATGATGTCGCATATGTTTTCATGTGCTTAAGGGCCATTTGTGTGTCTTCCATAGAGAAATACCGATTCAAATCCTTTGGTCATCTTAAAATATTTTGTCTTTTTATTATTGAGTTGTAAGAATTTGTATATATTCTGCATACCAGTTCCTTGTTGAACATATAATTTGCAAATATTTTCTCCCATTCTAGGGTTATATTTTCATTTTGTGTGTGTGGTGTTTTTTTGTTGTTTGTCTTTGAGATGGAGTTTCACTCTTGTTGCCCAGGCTGGAGTGCAATGGCACAATCTCAGTTCACTGCAACCTCTGCCTCCCAGGTTCAAGTGATTCTCCTGCCTCAGCCTCCCAAGTAGCTGGGATTATTATAGGCGCTCACCAACATGCCTGGCTAATTTTTGTATTTTTAGTAGAGACAGGGTTTCACCATGTTGGCCAGCCTGGTCCCAAACTCCTGACCTCAGTTGATCTGGCCTCCTTGGCCTCCCAGAGTGCTGGGATTACAGGCATGAGCCACTGTGCCCGGTCATATTTTCAGCTTTTAATGGTGTCCTTTGAAGCAAAAAAGTTTTCAATTTTGATGATGTCCAATGTAGCTATTTCTTTTGTTGCCATATTTTTCGTGCTATATCCAAGAAACCATCACTAAACCTAAGGGCACTAAGATTTACTCCTTTGTTTTCTTATGGGAGTTGTATAGTTTTCAGTCTCACATTCAAGTCTACAATCCACTTATTTTTTAAGACACGGTCTCACTCTGTCACCCAGGCTGAAGTGCAGTGGCACGATCATGGCTCACTGCAGCCATGGC
The DNA here is from genome assembly GCF_029281585.2 of Gorilla gorilla gorilla. NCBI lineage: Eukaryota > Metazoa > Chordata > Mammalia > Primates > Hominidae > Gorilla > Gorilla gorilla. The sequence goes on from NC_073240.2 coordinate 33,192,386, forward strand.
CTCCTGAGCTCAAGTGATCCTCCAGCCTCAGCCTCCCGAGTAGCTAGACTACAGCCATGTGCCATTACACCTGGCTAATTTTTAATTTTCCTCTAGAAATTAGGTTCCACTATGTTTCTACAATCCACTTTGAGTATGGCATAAGGAAGGCGTTCACATTCATTCGTTTGTATGTGGATATCCATTTGGTATATAACATTTGTTGAAAAGACTATTGTGTCCTCCATCCAATTGTCTTATTCCCTTGTAAAATAGCAACCGACCACAAATATGAGGGTTCATTTCTGGACTCTCAATTCTATCTGTATGTCTAACCTCATGGCAATACCACACTGGTTTTATTTTTTATTATTTTTTTAATAGTACCTGCCTACTATTGACCATACTGTCTTGATTACTGTAGCTTTGTAGTAAGTTTTGAAATCAGGCAGAATGGGTCTTCCAACTTTGTTTTTTGTTTGTCTGTCTTCTGAGCCAAGGTCTCACTCTGTCACCCAGGCTGGAGTACATGACGTGAACATGGCTCACTGCAGCCTTGACCTCCCGGGCTCAATTGATCCTCCAACCTCAGCCTTCTGAGTAGCTAGGACTACAGCCGCATGCCACCACAACTGGCTAATTTTTGTATTTTTGTAGAGAAGAGGTTTCACCAAGCTGCCCAGGCTGGTCTTGAACTCCTGGGCTCATGCAATCCACCCGCCTTGGCCTCCCAAAGTGCTGGTACTACAGGCATGAACCACTGCACCAGGCCTGTTCTTCTTTAATCAGGATGTTTTGGCTATTCTGGGTTCCTTGCATTTCCATATGAATTTTAGGACCAGCTTGTTAATTTCTACAAAATAGCTGGAATTTTGACAGGCATTGTGTTGAATCTGTAGATCAGCTCAGGGATCATATCAACAATGTTGAGTTTTCCACTATCTTCCCACTTATTTAGACCTTTAATTTCCTTCAAGATTGTTTCGTAGTTTTCAACTACAAATCTTGCACTTCTTTTGTTCCTAGGTATCTTACTCTTTTTGATGTCATTATAAGTGGAACTGTTTTCTTAATTTCACTTTCAGATTGTTCATTGCTAGTGTATAGAAATATAATAGATTTTTGTATCTCAGTCTTGTACCCTGCCACATTGCTGAACTCATTGGTTCTTTTTTTTTTTTTTTTTTTTTTTCAGACAGAGTCTCACTCTATCGCCCAGGCTGGAGAACAGTGGTGCAATCTCAGCTCACTGTAACCTCTGCCTCCTGGGCTCTAGCAATTCTCATGCCTCAGCCTCTCTAGTAGCTGGGATTATAGGCATGTGCCACCATGCAAGGCTAATTTTTGTATTTTTAGTAGAGATGGGGTTCTACCATATTGGCCAGGCTGGTCTTGAACTCCTGACCTCAGGTGATCCGCTTGCGTCCACCTCCTGAAGTGCTGGGATTACAGGTATGAGCCACTGCATTCAGCCTGAAATCATTTGTTCTAATAATTTGTGTGTGTGCGTGTGTGTGTGTTGGTGGATTCCTTAGGATTTTCTATATATAGAATCATGCAAATGAAGACAGTTTTCCATTTTCTTTTTCTTCCCTAATTGCCGTGACTAGAACTTCCAGTCCACTGTTGAACAGAAGTGGTGACAGTGGGAATTCTTGTCTTTTTCCTGATCTTTGGGGGAAAATCTTTCAATCTTTCTTCATTTAATATAATGTTAGCTGTGGGCTTTTTGTAGATGCCATTTATCAGGTTGAGCCTAGCTCCTCCATTCTACCCTTGCCCCTGGATTAGCAGTCCTCCTCCCCTTTCTGCAGACAGCTCCCCACAGCCGGTCCACGGTCCCTACAGCACCCCACCCTCTCACTCTCCACTGCAGGGCGGGCAGGAGGCAGCACGGGCTGCGGGAAGAGGCTGAATGTAGTCCCAAGAATGCCAACCACTTCTCATTTGACTCCAAACAAATCCCTCTGTGAAACTTGATTTCTTCAATATACAATTGTGGAAAATAATACCTACTTTTCAGAACTGCTGCGAAAAATTTAAAAATAAATTTGGTTGTGTCTGGCACATAGAGGGCATTCAATAAATGTGGGTTGGATGTGAATCTGAGAAGCGTTCACTGACCCTTATCTGAGGCACCTGGAAGTGGCCCTGGCACCGTAGAGGGACCCAAGGTTCATGGTGGATGCGGGCTTTCTCTCCAAGACTGACCATCCAGAAATGGTCCTGTAGCAAAGTAAAGCTGCTTGGAGTGAAATAAACCAGCCAGGAATGAAGATGTTTAATGCTCCAGAGGTTCAGGGAACCTGCAGGCCAGGAATGAAGGGGGAGAACTGCATCTCAGGAGTGTTGGAGTCCAAGAAAAGGAGATTAGACTTCCCTCTATACCCAGCAGGAACCACTGAAGGGTGCTGAGCAGTTATAAGTGGGGTTTGTGAAGTTAGCTCCATGGGGAGTGGAGCAGGGAGGCTGGTTCCATAGACCAGAAATGGTACAGACCTGCACTAGGGTGGGAAGGTAAGGAATGGAGTAGAGAGAACAGATGTGAGAGACACATTCATTCATTCATTCATTCATTCATTCATTCACTCACTCAAGTATTTACTGAGCTCATATCCTGCTTCCCTCATGGAATTTACCATGCACTTCACATAAGTGCATATAAAATTGTAATTATGAGAAGTGCAAGAAAGGAGAGCCATCTGGTGGTGGTGAGCATTTATAATGGGGCATACCTGAACTAATCTGGGAAAGCAAAAGTGCTTTCTTGAAAAATTGATGATTGAACTGAGACCCGAAGGGTGGGTATTTATCCAGGTAAAGAGGAGATGAAAGGGCAGCCTAGGCAGAGAGCACAGCCTATGCAAAGGCCCAGAGGTGGGATGCAGTGTGCTGAGTCCAAAGCCTGAGGCAAGGCCAGGGCAGCTGGAGTGGATGGAGCATGGTTCAGGGTGAGGCTGGCAGGCCAGGCAGGGCAGGATCAGGGGCACCATAGGCTGCGTCAAGGAGTTTTGTCTTTCCCAAAGAGGAATGAGAAGCTGTGGGAGGCCTTTTAGGGTGGGGGCAGGGGTAACATGTACAAATGCATATTTTGAAAGTTTCACTTTGGCTGTCATAAGTAAAAAGACTAGGATGGAGCATAACTGCAGAGGAAAGGGGGGAAAGAGTTGAAAACAGCCAATAACAAATGTCATCCCCGAGCTCTTATGAAAGACAGACAGTGTTCCCGGGGAACCCGCCAGAGGAAGATGACTTAGAGCTGCAGAGAGGGAATGTGGGGAGTCCATGAAGCAGCAGCAGCAGATTCGAGGCTTTTCCAGACTCCAAAAAAAACCAGGAGGCTGTAGCTGCCCAGACAGCAAGGGAATAGAAGATGCCTGAGAAGGAGGCTCTCTGTCAAAGGCAGGCATGGGCAGTGGGCCCAGAGAGTGGATGGGGTGGATTCAGGGCCCACCTCTCAGTTATGCACCCAGTACATGGCACCAGGTGCTGAGACCAGAAGCCTTGGGGTCATCCTTCCCATCCATGTGGGGTCACCCCCCACATCCCAGGTGTCTGCAAACTCATCAACAACCCACAGTGCCTTCCAAATCTGGCCACTTTCCACCCTCCACCTGGAGTACCACAGTAGCCTCCAATCTGGAAGCTTCCACTCCCCTCCACTCAGCCTGATCTCCACACTGCAGCCAGACTGATCTATTTAAAACCCTCCTGTGGCTTCTTGTCACATTTAGAATAAGATCCCTGCCTGGCCTGGCCCCTGGCTGGCTCCCACAGGCATTTCCTGTCCCTGCTCTCAGTCACTCAGTTCCTGCCATGCTGGCCTCTTGCTACCAGCCACAAACCCACCAAACAGACCCCCAGCCCACAGCCTCGGCACTTACTCTCCCTCAGCCTAGAATGCTCTTCCTGGAGAAATCTCCCTGACCTTCCTGGGCCACCATCAGCCCCTCCAGTCTTCTTTTCCCACCGTGGTCGGTGGTGCCTACAACTTGTTCACAATTCCCTACACTCCCTTGGCATGTTTGTGGTATTCACCTGGCAAAGCACCAGCCCTGGAGAAATCCCACTGACAGCTTTCTCCTTCTCCATGGCTACCCCTGACTGCTGAGCCCCCTGGTGAGAGTCTCCCCACAGTACGAGGGCAGCCCGTGCCCCATCAGTCCCCAGGATCACCCAGGCCCTCTGCACTGCACAGAAACTGCAGGAAACGCCTCCCACCAGCTTTGCCTCCTCCTCCAGTCTCCGCAGGCCTGTGGCTCCCTCACACCCCTCCTGTCTCTTTCCTGTTGTTTTAAAGAAAAATAAAAGTGAGAAATCTCTCAAAATGTCCCAACCTCGGGTCAAACCACAGACCTTTCCTCCTGACCCCTTCTCAGTTGAGGGCTTTTCCTCTGGTTAAGCCAGTTCCCGCTCCTGCACAGGATCCCTCCTGACTTCTCAGGAAGTCTTTGCCATCCCTGCCCTTTCTTGTGCCTAACATTTCCCCCTTCCCTCGGCTGAGGCTGGACCAGTCCAGTTTATCACATCACCCACCAAAAATGAGCTCCACCTGCTGCCTTGTTCTCCCTTTCCCTTTGTGATCTTCCCTCATAGGACTTTCAGTTGAGAAATGAGTGCATAGCCCCGAGGAGCAAAAAGAGCTTGGTGGAGAGGACAGAATTACGGGGGGGGCAGAGTTTGGAAGCTCGTAAGAACATTGCCTTAAATGAACACCAACATATATGCTCAGTGTTTTACTAGCGAAAAGTTGAAAACTGCCTAAATGTCTAATAGTGGAATGGCTAAACAAATTATGGTGTTACCGTGTAGTACGATATTCTGTAGCTATTTAATAATACAAAACAAAAAAGGAAAAGGCTTATGATGAAATTTTATGTAAAAAATCTTCAAAAAAACTATGCATAGCATGGTCTCAACATGTAAAACATACTCAGAAAAAATACCAGCATAGAATGCCCCTAATGCTAGTTGACTTTGGAGGGTAGAATTATGGGGGCATTTCTCTCTCTCCCCAAATTTTCTACAGTAAGTCTGGGTTATGTTATTAATAAACATCACATCTTTGATGCAGGCAGGCTAATGTGCAGCTGCATGTGGGGGCAGGGCTAGAGATGAACTTGGAGTAGCGGCTACAGAGTGGACCCGGGAGGAAGGGCTAGAGATGGAGATGTGGGTGCCGTCTTCCTACAGGAGAGGTCAAAACAAACCCTGAGTGGGCACTGAGGGAGCCCATGAAGAAACCACAGAGGGCTGAGGAGTCTCGGAGGGCAGGAGGAGGAATTGGAGTCAGGGATGTGGAGAGTTCAAGTGTCATGGAGCTGGGCAGAGATTCTAGGCAGAGTAATATCTAGAAATCCTTGGAAGTCAACGAGAGAGGTTGAAAGAGGAGCCCTCAGTGTAAAACCTTGTCTCCTTCCTAGAGTGGTGAGGTTAGATTTAAATGAGATATAGGAGAGTGATTAGCTATACAAGCTCTGGAGTTGGGCAGACCAGTTCAAACCTCAGTTTCAGAACTTACAGCTAAGTGACCTTGGAAAACCTTTCTAACCTCTCTGAACCTGTTTCCCCATCTGTTAAATGGAAACAATAAAAACCATTAGGTTACTTTTTGGATTAGATGAATAATGCATGGAAAGTGCTTTGCATAGTGCTTGGCACATATATGTACTACTATTTTTTTTAAGAGATAGAACCTTACTTAGTCACCCATAGCTCATGTAACCTCAAACTCCTGGACTCAAGTGATCCTCTGTCACTTCAGCCTCCACCATGCCTAATTAAAAAAAAATTTTTTTTCTAAAGATAGGGTCTTGCTATGCTGCCCAGGCTGACTGTGTACTAATTGGATGATGTCTATTATTATTGGTTTACTACAGTTGTTAATATTATGCAAAATATCTTTGATCGATAAAGAGCTTCTCCTGGTCCTTTGGGCATGGCTTTCTGAGGTGAAGACGACCTCTGGGATGCTCACCCTGCCCTCTTCCCCTCTCATCCCCATCTGTCCCCTCTGCCACCATGAGGAACATTTTCAAGAGGAACCAAGAGCCTATTGTGGCTCCTGCCACCACCACCGCCACGATGCCCATTGGACCCGTGGACAACTCCACCGAGAGTGGGAGTGCTGGGGAGAGCCAGGAGGACATGTTTGCCAAACTGGAGAAGTTCTTCAATGAGATTAACAAGATTCCCTGTGAGTGTCCCTGGTGGCTGAGAGGGTGAGGCAAGGCTAGAGTCTGGGAGAGGTGAAGAAGGGGATATCCCAGTGGGGATACCACTGGGATGCGATTGGCTGGGCTCTTTCCTAATGCTTAGATTTCAGGCTGGGTTTTTGGAGAGCCCCTGCAGGAATCGGGGAGGGGAAAGTAGGGTCTGCCATTAATGTGGCAAACAAGGGGATTTATGTGCATCAACTTCTCAGGGAAAGAAAAATTCTCATAACTTAAAAAACTTTCTAAAGATGAAACCAAAAGGCGATGAAAAATTATGAAACAGAAGTCACTATTCAAGTTTGCCAATAATACTTTGAAATTTATTTTGGAAGATAGAAAATAAAAGCCCTCTCTGCTTTTGCATTTCTAGCAGAGGCTGTATAGGAGACACCAGAGATGCAGATTAAGGGGGAGCAGCCACACTGGTGGGAGATGGTGCTTCAGAACCACAGAGAGCAGCCCAGGACCCAACCCCAGTTGGGTTTTGCAAAGCCCGGCAGTAGTCTAGGTCTAGACTCAATCTTAAGTCCACTCCATGGACCCACAGCTGGAGCGGCAAATGGAAACCACCCAAAACCTTGTGGACTCCTACATGGCCATTGTCAACAAGACTGTGTGGGACCTCATAGTTGGTTTCATGCCCAAGACCGTCATGCATGTCATGATCAACAACGTGCATGCACCACCTCATAGGGGCAGGGGGCTCCTGTGGCACTGGGGATGCAGGTGGCCATGTTGGCCTGGGGGAGATGCTGACCAGCCTTATGGGACCAGGTTCAGGGAGGGAGGCACAGTCCAGACCAGAGCTGTCTCACAGAACTATAACGTGGGACTAGGGACAGTGGTCCATGCCTGTAATCCCAGCACTTTGGGAGGCCAAGGTAGGAGGATAGCTTGAGCACAGGAGCTCGAGACTAGCTTGGGCAACATAGTGAGACCTGGTCTCTACATAAAAATTTTAAAAATAGCTAGGCTTGGTGATGGCACGTGCCTATAGTCTTAGCTATTCGACAGGCTGACATTGGAGGATCACTTTGAGCCCAAGAGGTTGAGGCTACAGTGAGTGGTGATCTTGCTCACTGTACTCCAGCCCAGCAACAGAGCGAGATCCTATCTCCAAAAAACATTTTTAAAAAACTGAGTAGACAGGTGTCCTGGTGGCATGATAGGTCCTGGGTCCCCTCCCAGATCTGTGACCTTGGACAGGTGACTTTTCCTCTGGACCTCAGTGTCCCTATCTGAGTGAGAAAAGGGCGGTGGGGCGGCAGATCTTTGAGTCTAAGCGGTGTAGAAGCCGCGTGTGCAAAGCCATACTCAGGGCTCCAAGTCCAGCACACTGTCCCAGCACAGGCATCAGGCCAGCACATGCATCAGGTCCCAACCTCCTTCCCTCTTTGCCCCCTCTCAGACCAAGGAGTTCTATTATCAGAGTTGCTGTCCAACCTGTACTTGCATGGGAACCAGAACACGCTGATGGAGGAGTCGGCAGAGCAGGCACAGTGGCGAGATGAGATGCTGTGCATGTACCACGTGCTGAAGGAGGTGCTCAGCATCATCGGTGACATCAACACAACCACCATCAGCACGCACGTGGGGGCCCGTGGACAACAACTGGCTGCAGGTGCAGAGCGTCCTTGCCAGATGCAGGTACCAGGGCTGGCCCCCATGGCCCCAAAGCTCCCCAGCCCCCATGGCTGAGACTGGGGGCTCTTGGAACAGGCTCCGTGCCCAAGCTGGCAGATGTGGGTGGTCTCTGGAGCCGTCAGGGAGCTCATGGTTTATGGTGTAAGGGCTGAGAGCTTGGAGGGGGTTGTGTGTGGGGCTGTACTCTGAGGTGGCCAGAGGCCCAGGAATGTCATCCTGGGCACGCCATGCCTTTTGTGCTGTCTGAGCCATGCTGCCAGGGTGGGGCATCCAGCTCCCAGCCTGGATGCCTTGGAGTGCTGAGAGCCAAATCCACTGCAGAGCAGGGGTGATAGGGTCCCACCTCCTCTATCTGTCGGCAAAACAGGGGTGATCTAGGATAAAACCTCGAGAGTCCCATACACACGGTCAACCCAAAACACACCTCACAGGTCAGGTAGGGGCACACAGCCCCCTTCCCTCCCTCCCAGGTACCATCATAGCTACTAGCATGTGACTGAAGGCAGGGTCCCTGGGCCCCACTGAAGCACTACCACCAGCCAGCAGGCTCACGCACCTTGGCTTGTTGCTCCTAGAGGTTGGCCCTGCTGTTCAGCCGAGAGGAGCACCGTGCCTGCTGGCCCAGCTGAGCTCTGCCCAGCAAGCCCACCCGCATCCCTTGCCATGGTCTCCCTCTTCTTTCCCTGGGAGGAAGGACCCAGCCTCACCTATGGGACCTGCAATCTCCAACAAGCTGAGGCTCCCCTCTTAGACTTATAAGTTTACAGCCAGTGGCATCTGGCTGCCTGCCCACCCTGCCTCCCCCAGGGTCCCTTCAGAGGGTCCTGAGCTTCCTGACCACCCAGAGGGGGCTCCGGCGATCACTCCAACCATCCATCCCATTTAGCTTCATCATCCTTGTTCGAGCAATGTTCCTTTTGTCAGGCCTGGTGGCTGTTACATTGGGCTCCCCAAGGTGAGAGGTGGCCCTGGACCAGTTGGTTGGAAGACAGGTTGGAAGACGACTTGGAAGACAAGTTGGTTGGTGACCAGAGAAGAGGGAAGCCCAAAGAGGCCGAGCGTTGGTCTGACCTGTGGGTACACTGCCAGGGTGCAATGGAAGAGGCCAGCATGTGTGGGGTGAGGAGGGCCGCCACAGTCCCCAGGCACTACCTGTGAAGCTCCGGCTCCTCCCTCCATCTTCCTCCCCTTTCCCTTCCAGCCCCTCTTTTCCAGGAACCTTGCCACACCCGCACCTGCGCCCTCCCCTCCCTGGCCCTCCCACAGCTGCTGTGGCACACCTGTGCTCTGCACTTGCCTCACCAGCTCTCTGCTCCCTTTTGTCTCTCCTGTCTTCTCTCTGCTTTCTCTGCAACTGCCAGCCGATCGGGTCAGGCAAGTCCATCCCATCCTGAGAGCCCCACGCCCCCCTTCGACCTCTAAACAGATCCCTTCTCTTCTCGGAGGCCTCCCTTTCCAAGCCTGCCTGGGCGGCTGTTCTGTGACTTGGCAGCGGCTCCCCCAGCCCCAAAGCCAGCCCCCTTCATCTGTGACTTAGTCTGTTGTAGTGGTGAGCTGACACATCCAGGTGTGACCGTTGTGAAAACTTGTGCCCCCCTCTGTGGTATGCCCTCGCATTGTTCTGTAAATATCTATAAATACCCATACACACACACACACACACACACACACACACACACACACACACACCCCTACACCTACATGTGGCCAACGGCCTCGCCTCTAGTGCTGGGAATCAGTCACCGTGCTGTCCTCTTGGAGTCTTGTGGCCCAACAAGAGAAAGCTGTCCCCTGACATTGCCCCTCCAAAGTGCAAGACCTCCGGTGAGTCACCCTGTCACGCCTGGCCTATGGAGAGTCAGCCCCCGCCATCCCTCCCGCCCCCCCACCAAGCATGGGAGTGCTGTGCAGGCAGCTGTGTGGCCTGACAGTCTCTACCAGTCCTGCTGTCCCTTGGCTGAGAATCAAACCCATTTCTGGATGACGGGGAAGTGTGTCCTCTGCTGGCTGTGTTCTCTGTGGAGCTCAGGGGAGGGGAAAGGCCAAGCCATTTTTAGGGTGCTGTTTGGAGGGGTGAAAAGGTCATACCCTTTCCAAGGGACACTTTTCCTGGAAAGCCCCTGGAACTTAGCTGGCTCTTGTCCTGTGAAGCCGGCTCTGGCCACAGGGGGCAGGGCCATGAACTCAGCCCGGAGGGAGCCTGCCGGGCAGCCAGCACTCTGGAGGGACAGAGAGAACAGGCCACCAGGTGCAGACAGGGGAGGGAGGCAAGGGGACGGAAGGGAAGATGCCTGGGGTGGGTGGAAGTCAGTGCCCTTAGGTGCTGGTACCTGTCTTCCTGGCCACCGCTAGATCAGGCTTCTGAGCCTGTTGGCTGTCAGGGCTGGACTGCGCCCCATAGACTACATGGCAGTCCCCTTGGAATCCCCCAGGCGCCACCAGGCAGCACACAGGTAACACGCCTGGAAGGTCCCCAACAGCCTAGCTGGACATGCTCAAGACACTCTGGGACTCCTTGTTTGGTGGCACAAACTCCAGGACCCAGTGAGGGAAACGGAAACACACCAGGCCGAGCAGTATGGCTAAATCCGTTTATTCCAAAATAAAAAGCAAAATAAACAGGAGTCGCATCACCAGGGAGCCACGACCCCATCCCCGCCTACTTCCTCTGTCCTATGCTAGCAATAAATAAGTTTCCCAGCCACAAATAATTATTACAACCTCCTCCCCATGTGCCAGCTCCAACCTCAGCTAGGTATGACACAAGGGCGGCCCTACCCTCTGGAATATACAAAACCTTACACAGACACAATGTGTACACCGGGGAACGGGGGCCACCCCAGCAGCCGGTGCCCTCGCCTGGTCCACAGTTAGCCCCACTGTCCTGCCTCTCTGAATAAGAAGGTGGGAGCCCTCCTGAGGGAAAAGTTGCTATGGTGAGAGTAAGGGGGCATCAGGCCTCCTCCAAACAAACCAACTCCATCAGCCTCTGGCTCTTAAATAACAATCATCATCATCCAGAAATTTAGGGACTCAGCCCTGGTCAAGGTGGCAAAGGGTCTGTTTGTCTTTCCCCATTAGACAGAGGTCTTCTCCTGCTACCCTAATTGTAAAGGGGTGCCTGGGAAGGGGTGGTAGGGACATGGTGGCGGTGGAGACTCCAGCCCCACTTCTCCAGGCTTTGCTGACAGGGGCCTGCTTTTAATTTTTATTTTTATTCCATGACTTTTTTAAAAAAATCCCATAACTTCTTTTTCATAACTTTTTGGAACTTTTCATAACACTGTTTTCTACTTTTTTCCCACAAGTGTTTTTGCCACAACGTTTTTACATTTTTTATCCCATAATTTTTCACCCCATAACTTTTTCTAACCCCATAACCTTTTAAATCTTGTGTTCTTTTGAGAAACACTTGCATAGTTATATTACAACTTTGTAAAAATGAAACACATTATCTCATGCCAAGCATGCCCAGCATTTGCACAGTATCAGTACCTTTAATACTATAGTTTTCAAGAAACGCAAAATAAAATTTTAAGGCAAAAACAACACACTGAAACAACTTAATAATTTATTACATTACAGTGGCATCACACCAGCAGTCAATAAGGCCACTCTAGGGAAAAATCTTTCAGTATTTCCATGACACATTCTGTTTACAATAATTCATAAACTGGTAAAATTCATTCTAAGAAAACTTGGCAAATAAAACTTTGGACTGGAATTGGCATTTCTTTCTCTGCTTTTCGTTCCCACCATTTCTTTCTTTTATACTACAGTATTCATATTTTAAAATGTTTTCAATTATTTCAGAACATTAAGATAGCAGTTACATTTTTTAATAGTTATATTATTTTAAAATGACTCTTTAAGATAAAGTTTTAGAGAAACTATATTATGGATAGGGCTGATTTACATTTTCAAATTTTCTAAAATCAGCTTTGGTTTTAGAGCTGATTTTTTTTTTCATTTCTGGAAAATTATCAGGTTGAATCGAATATTTTTAAAATGAGTATTATATATTGCCATCTTTAAATAGGTGTTTTGATTCTTCCTACAGAAATTAAAATGTATTCAGTGGAACTCACATTTTAAAATTTATGTTTCTGATGAACTCTAACATTCCAATGTTGCCTTCTAAGCAAACTGAAAGCTGCCTTATACTGAATGAGGAAGAGCACAAATACTCGGCTGAATGAGGTATCGCAAAAGACTGCATGCACTTTGGAGAAAGACTGAAGTTATTGTCATACAATTTCCATTCTTTTTAGCGTTTTCTTAAATATATGACAAATGCCTACACAAAGAGTGGTATTTCAGTCAATATAGTAAATTCATTTTCCAGACTGACCTTCAGCTTAAATATGCCAGTGTGTGATTTAATCCATAGGCACCTCATGAACACATTATCGTCAGATTGGTTACAGATGCTAAACGCTATCCGAAGGTCATTCCTAGTCACTGATATTTATCAGGGTAAAAGTGAAGTGATTTCAACGATAAAAGTACCTTTGAAATAATTTATCAATGTATTAGATAAACCCAGTTTCAGAATGATAAAAGAAAAAACGTTAGACCAAATAATGTGGCTGATTAACAGTGGTCCGATTTCTAGCCCGAGGGTTTAAAATGCTCTTAAAGTAACTGTCTTTAAACTGAACTCAAAGAATGCAAAAGCGGCAAGTTCAGAAAATAAAAGGCGAGAACAGGACTTTAAGTGCATTTTAAACCCACGGGCTAGAAATCGTACCACTGTTAATTAGCCGCATTATTTGGTCTAACATTTTTTCTTTACCATTCTGAAACTGGGTTTATCTAATACATTGATACATTCATAAAATTTGGAAGAGTCAGTTGAAGTCACAAGGACCGAATATTTGCACCCTTTCAGTGAATGCCAGCAAATCTGTTATTCCATCGGTAAAATCGTATTGTTGCTCTTCTGTTAATGTCATATTTATAGAAGTATCATGAGGATGCCAAATGCTAAAAATGGAGATGATCTAGTAACTAGAAATCCCCACCACAGGGAGCACACACACCTATCTCCCTGCATCCTAACAATGTGATGTGTTTTGGAACACAGACATTAGAACTTCATGAAGTTTTAACTGTTGAGTCTTTCCCAAGCATCATCAAGTTACGATTTAGGCAATATATAACTGAAATGCATTCATTCATCATGCATAGGCACAATCACATAAATATTGCACAAAATATGTCCCTAACAGAAACCCAGAGGTACAAAAACATATTTCACTTTGTAAAGAAGTCTGTGAGAAAATATAACTCTGTGATTGTATAGACACGTTTCCTGATAATATAATACATTGACATTCATGAACAGTAGATTGCACTGCAGTTTGTACACATTTTAAGTTTCATAAACTTCTCCTTGATTTTCAAAGATAGTATAATACCGTCTACTAAAACTCCTTTTTGTTTCAACTAAGTATCTCACATATATTAGTTTATAATAATGTTTCTATTATTTTTTAAAGTGTTTTCCATTCAAAGAAAAAGAAGTAAATTCCTATGTCAGAGTAACCAAGGTGGTTGAAGAATAGGTATTAGCCAAAGAGGTCTAGATGGTAAAATCAATCTTCAAGCCTCAAAGAATCTCCGTGAACAGAGAGGAATGCCAGGTGTCACACAGCTTTCCTTCACTCTAATTCATTCTTGACTAGAGCCTGTATGCCTGTTCCAGGGACATTTGAGCTCGTAAAGGATTTCTTATGATCTTCACTAAATACATCAAGAGGAATGCCAACCAGTGCCCTTTTGTGTACTGGGGCATGTAGTCATGTGATTAAAACAGGTAACATGAACTCTGACTTTAAAATGTATTGTAGATACAAATGCTCTAAGCTAGGAAAGGTTTTCCACATCCACAGTCAATGATGGGAACCTTTCATTCCTCAGAAATAAGCCCTTTTTAGGTCATCGAAAAAGAGTGCAACTGCTGCAGCTCATGATGCAATATCTTCATGAGCCCAGAGCACATACAAATCCTAAGGGCACCACCATAATACACCGCTAATTCCTGGCACCGGAACAGATGAAACACACTCTATCCTGCACATACCTGCCAGAGGAGGCCACTTTCCTCTTCTGTGAGATTTAAAAAGCTCCCCCAAAAGGTTTCACTCCCATCACCAACACACAGAAAATGGAGGAAAGGCTGTTTCCAGTTCTTGGCCTTTAAACAACTCTAAATGTCAGTACTCATAGTGGCATATTACAAAGTAATAAACAGTGCACACTTGGGGGCAAACTACATATTGAGCTAACGAAGAGCTCACTGTGATTAAGATTAGATCAAACAACAGCAGAACATAGGCAAATTTTGTCTGAATGCTGTAGTGAATATACATGCTGCAATAACATTAAAAAAGCATGGCAGCCTATTCCAAACCAGCGAGAACAGTTTTGGGCAAAGGGTGGGTCTTTGTGTGTTTGAACTCCCACCACGTAAGGGCAAACTCGATATGCATGCTAATGACCTACAATTATGAAATTAAAAAAGAAAAATGCTAAAGGATGCCAGAGTGAACATCAGTGAGAGCCACAGAGACCCACTCTCTTTTAACTTTTTACGAATAAACTTAAACTATAAATTAGAAACACAAATAATCATGAGTGACTCTAACATTCAAAGGAAGTAAATGAATTGTGTAGGAGATTAACCCCATAACTTGGTTTCCTATTTAAAAATTTCTTGAGCAGCTTTTTGATGATGGTGATGTTTATCTCCTTCTTCTTGGCAGCCAAGCCCAGCAAAAGAACGGCACACAGCAGTTGCTGCCCAAGCCTGGGTGCTCCTGGTGGTCCTGCACGATCGGCTGTGCAGTAGGCTTGTCAAGGAGAGGATCCTCCCTGGCCTCTCCTTGGGCAGAGGAGGTGAGGCTCACCTCACAAAGATCTTTGGAGAGAGGGAGGCAGGGATCTCAGCACAGTGGGAGCCCCCCTCTTCCTGCCTGCCCACCCCGCCTGAGGGCTCTACTCACCACCATGCTTGTCTGCAGCCCCAAGCTCCTGGGGGGCTGGGGCTCCTGGACCGGGCTCATCAGCAGGGTTCTGGGCAGCGGCCAGGAATTTTCTGTGCCCATTGTTGTAGTTGCTGGAAGCCGCAATACCATCTGCTGCATCTCCAGCAGCTTCACCTGGAGGGAGGGGTGCTCAGCTGCCATGCCGCTGCCTGCATCCACCCTCACCCCCACCCCCACCCCCACCCCCACCCCCACAGAGATGTTGCACACCCTACCTTCATCTCCTCCCTGAGCTCCAGCCTGATGGTGTCCTCCTCCCAGTGCCGCATCTTTGGCACGGCCCCCTGGTTCTGATAAAACGTGATGGATTTTCCTGCGGGAGGACAGGGCTCAGACGCTGGGGCCCCTTCGACGGCCCTGCAGCTCCCCCTGCCGTGCCCTGGCCTCCCACTCACTGATGGCATCTCTCTCGCCAGTGGTGGATGAAGCAAAGTTCTTTTTTCTTCACCAGCTCACTCAGGTCTGCCTTCTCCTCCAGGTGGTCCATAAAGCTGCCCTGGAGCCAAAATATTGCAGTCACATCTCGGCAGCGACCTGCCCTCAGGTGGCATTTTCAAGTCATGGAGAAGGCGGAGGTGAGTCCTGGCATGGGCCAGCTTCTCCATGACCTCCTGCAGGGCCCAGTGGCTCTCCCCACTCACAGACTTGCCCCCAGGCCCTGGGGCTCCAGGGCCTCTGGCTGCCTCTGGCTCCTTCTGGGCCGAGGCCACCGGGTGAGCCAGGCGCTGGCAGCACACCCTCTGCTCTTTCACCTGCTCTTGTAACTGTGCCTGCTTCTCCTGGGCACTAGCTCCAGAGGACTTGAGAAATGCCACCTGAGGGCAAGATGTGAGCATTCTTCTAGGGGCATACACAGAAGAAATGGGGCAGAGAGGTGGAGCGCAGCCCCTTCCCTTGGGGCCTCAGAGAGTGCACCTGTTGGCCACAGGTGAAATGGTGTCTGACCACTGGCTCTCGGAAGGGGTGAGGGTCCAGAGAAATCAGAAGGCAGGGAAACGAAGAGCATTAAGGGGTCTTGGAGGGACCACAGAGAAAGGTGGCAAAATGGGTGCAGGGGGAGTCAGGCTCACCATGGCCTCCCTGTTCTCCAGGTCCTCTGGGACACTCGGCACGGGCTGAGGTGCCTCCTCCCCCTCACTGTCCAGATGTTCTCCTCCGTGCCCTGTGGGGGGGTGGCCAGAGGGGTCTTCAGACAACCCAACAAGGGAGGTACTGTGGGCCCACCTCTACCTCCACCCTCACTGTGTAACCCTGAGCCAGCCCCTCCCCAGAGAGGAATGAGCTGTTGTTCTTTATTTTTACTTTTAAGAATCAAGATCTTGCTATTCCGCCCAGGCACACTCCCACTACTGGTCGATGTGGGAGTTCTGACCTGCTCCCTTTCTGACCTTGGCCAGTTCAGCCATCCTTAGGCAACTTGGTGACCCCCCGCTCACAGGAGGTCACCACACTGATGCCGAACTTAGTGCAGGCACCCGGTCGGCATAATGACCAGCTGTTCTAAAGGTCTCTTCCAACTCCTCAATCCTATGCTGCTAGCAGTCCCCCCTTCCTCCTGGGGCTCTCTCCTCTTCCTCTGAGCGGTCTCCCGTACCTTCCCCAGGGAGAGCCATGAGGCTCAGCTGGGCTGTTAGCTGCTGGTTCTGCTGGCTGGCAGCTTCCAGGCGCTCCTAAGGGGCCAGGAAAGAGTGAGAAGGGATGGAGTTTACCAGGTCGTCCCCCTCACAGCCCCATCCTCGGCAGCTCCCTCCCATGGGTCTCCTGCAACTTTTGGCAGGCCATCTCGGCCACTGCTTTGCCCCAAGCTTCCTGCTGCTGCAGCTGGTTCATTAGCTGGGTCTGTTGCAGTCACTGCCTGTACAGCGCCTCCTTCTCACAGGTCAGCTGCTGATAGGCGGCCACCTGCTGCTGATAGGTGGCCACGGACTGCTGCAGGTGACCCAGGTAATGGTCTGGCTGCTGCTGCAGACTCTGAGCCTCTTGGCTCTTCAGCTCCACCTGCAGGAAGACCCTGGGTGTGAGGGCACGTGGTGGCTGGTTTCCAGATTCTGGGCCCATTAATACGGTAGCGGTAGCGAGGGCACTGTGGGGCTCTGTCAGCTACCCAGGCCCCTGTCCCCTTACTCCAGGCCTAAGTGACTGCCTCCCTTTCCTAGAACCCCATGCCTCCTTCCCCAGCCTCAAATCTCATACCCTCTTCTCATTTAATCCTCAGCACCTCTGTAAGGAAAATGCTAACTTCCCTTTGAAGTTAAAGAAACAGAGACTTAGAGATGCAAAGTACTTGAATGGTGACCAGTGGAACCGAGGCTGGAATCCAGTTTTAATCTAAGGAGTCTTTTTGTTTTGTTTTCAGACAAGAGTGTCACTCTGTGGCCCAGGCTGGAGTGCAGTGGTGCAACCTCAGCTCACTGCAACCTCCACCTCCTGGGTTGAAGCAATTCTCATGCCTCAGCCTCCCGAGTAGGTGGAATTACAGGCATGCGCCACAATGCCCTGCTAATTTTTTTTTTTTTTTTTTTAATTTTAGCAGAGATGAGGTTTTACCACATTGGCCAGGCTGATCTCAAACTCCCGACCTCAAGCGATTCTCCTGCCTCAGCCTCCCAAAGTGCTGGGATTATAGGCATGAGCCACTGCACCTGGTATAAGGAGCCTGTTATAGCACTGTCTCTTCCCCTGTGATTGGGGGCTCCATGCCTCTAGCTGGGATGATGATGTCCAGACCTGAGAGGAGCCCAGGGCTACCCACCTTTAAAAGTCAGAGGCAGGAAGCAAGAAACAGTCACAGGACTGCCCTGGGGGGTGCTGTGGTCACCAGCCCCCAGGCTGGAAGCTGCCTCTGGCCTGGCACCTCCCCTCCCAAGAGGCTGCTGCCCGCCTCCCAGCCTTTCTTGGATGGGGTGGAGGTTTCCGTCTCCTTCACCTCACCAAGCTTCTCCTGTAGCTCCTTTACTTGCTGCTCCAACTGCAGTGCGCTCTTGTTCTCATTGTTCTGGACAGCGAGAAGCAATCGGCAGCCACCCACTGCAGCTGGAGACCCCAGAACTTGGTGTCTGCCTCCCATGGCACTGGGAAGGCTGGAGGCAGGTTAGAAAAATCACCCCCTCTCCCACAGCCACCTGGCTCACAGGTGCCTTTAGAAGTAACCTTTCACGTGAGGGCTACACTGCCCCATTTTAGAGGTGGGGAAACAAAGGCCCGGAGGGCTAGGGAGGAGGGCAGGCTCCCCAGTTGGGGCAACGCACCGGCTCCTCAAAGACGCTCTGTGGCTTGGCCAGCTGCTGAAGCTTCTCATGCTGCTCCTGAAGCCTCTCCTCCTGCTTCCGAAGCCTCTCTTCCTGCTCCCGAATCCTCTCTTCTTGTCGCCGGTTCAGGAGACTTATGTGCTGATTGTTTTTGACCTGGGCCTGGAGCTCTCCTGCCACTCTCTCTAGTTCCTTCCTCAGGTGCTGCAGCTCCACCTCAGAGGGCACTGCTGGGGGCTCTGGGGGCAAGGGTTCAGCTGAGAAAGGAAGCAGATAATAAGGGCCTCTGGATTCTCGAAAAAGAAAAACCCCCCTCTTGGCGCACAGCTCCTCTCAGGCTCCTCAAACTTGGCCTCACTGCTAATGATTCCTCGCACCCAGATGGTAGCCAGTCTTCCAAAGCACTTTCAGAGAAAGAGCACTGCGGTTGGCTGACAACGGGCCCTCTTTGCTGATGGGGACACTGACACACTGAGACTCATTGAGATGACAAGACTCGCCGTCTCCTGGCACAGATCTCTTTCCCTCTGCCTCAAAGCCCTTCCATCCACCCACCTCCCTGGGGCATTCTAAGCCACCCTCACAGCCCTCTGATGCCAGTCCTGCTCCCAGGTCATGCCAGCCCCATCTTACCCATCTGGTTTTTAAGTTCGGACAAGCTCCTCTCCAGCTCCTCTACCCGATGAGTATAATGCTCCTTCTCTGTCTTCAGTGTGTAAACCTGCCCAAAGCACAGGGGGAAAGGGCCCTGGAGAGAGGGGCTGGTGGCTGGACAGGCTGCCCTCTCCCTCTCTGCCCCCACCTCCACAAAGCCCAGACCCATGACCACCTCTGGCTCTACTATTCCCATTTTACAGATGCCCAGAAAGATCCAGGGACCTATCTAATGTGGGGGGGCTGAAGGGTCAGATCTCACCTCCTGCGACATTTTTCTCATCCTCTGCTGCCACAGGGCCCTCTCTCCTTTTATACGATCAGCATACTCATCTTTTTCTAATTGGACTTGTTCAAATGACTTCTTCAACTGCAAGAATGGGCACAGAAGTTAGGAAGGGCTGTCACTGGTCCTCACCTGCTCCTGGCCACCTGGGGTCATCGTCCTTCCACATCCCTCCCTCGGAAAACCTCACCTGTGTCAGCTGCACTTTCAGTAGTGCCTGCTCCCGCACAGACTGCTCTAACCACCACTCCGTACGTGCTTTGCTGCGGCTGGACAACTGGATGGTGAAGAGTGAGAAGTTTCAATCTGGAGAGCCTGGGCATTTCCACACAGTGCCCCTTAAAGGGGCTAGGGCTAGGCCCAGTATACAACTCGGTCAGTAAAGATCAAGGCATTTCCCAGCCCGTGGTCTGGTTTTTAAAAGAACACAGTAAAGTTGGAACGGACAGGGAATGAGATTGAATTTATAGCTGGCTAACAGAGGCCCAGAGAGATCAGATAATATTGCTATTGTTATTACTGTTATTATTACCACTGTTTGAACCTTTGTGGAATGCTTCACCAGGTACCGTGCTAACAATCCCATTTAATCCTCGCAACCACCATAGGAGACAGTTACTATGATTCCCTCTATTGTGGAGATGAAAAAACATGGAGTATTTGAGGTTAAGTGCTTGCCTAAGTTCACTTAGGCAGAGCTGGGATATAAACACCCAGGTCTATCCAATTCTCTAAGCCCATTTTTCTTGCTGGGGATGGGGGCACAGATAGGAAGGGGAAAATTAATCTTTTGTTCACTTTTTGAAAGGATGATACATTCACATAGTCCAAAACTCAGAAGGTACAGAAGGGAAGTATCTCCCAGCCATCTTGTTGCTCTCTCCTGAATTTTTTATGAACGCTTACAGACATGTTTTATGTATATTATCATAGTATGTACACACACACACACCCACACACATGCACGCGTTTCCTCTTTCTACAGAAATGGTAACATACTAAAGGTACTCTTCTGTACCTTCACAGTACAAGTACCCAATACCCCACCTAGGACTTGCCCAAGACCACAGCCAGGTAAGGGCGGGGCAGGCACTTGGCCTCCAAGCTCTGCGTCCAGTGCTCACTCCGCACAGTGCCCCCCAACTCACCCACAGCAGCTGACTCGGCCCCAGGCTGCCACTAAAAACCATACAAAAAAGTAGCAAGAAATGGCCATGCTGCCTTCTGGGCAGGACATGCCACCCTGCAGAAGGGACCTTTAGGCTCACTCCTCCATCTGCAAAACCAGGCTCCCAGGGGATGGGGCAGGTGGCTGGACTCACCTGGTTTGCCGCCTTCTTCTCTGTGGCGATGACAGCAGAGAGAATCCTCTCTAACTCTCCTTCACACTGCATTGAATGTTGCAGGCGGACAGCCAGGTCCTTGGACTCTTCTGTAATGAGAGAGTTGAGATGGGGCCCAAAGGACTCCCCCTGAAGACCTGTCAAAGTGCCAGGTTGAAGGATGACAGGGTGCCCAGATTCCCACCTTCAAAGTATCTGAGAGAACGTTCCATGTGGTACAGGTCTGTATTTAGTTCTTCCTTCTGTATGATCGATGTCTGGATTTGACCCTTTGGGAGAAAAGCCAAGCAAGTGCTGAAAGAGAAGGAAAGAAACCTTCTCCGGAGGACAGGAGGAAACCGCACACCCTCCACTCACCTGTAGCTCCCTTTCGGCTTTCTGTCTGTTGTTGTTTGCTTTCTTTTCCTATAGGAAGAGGAAGACAGAGCTCATACCAGGGGGAGGCAGAGATGGCACAGCAAGAGACATGCCCCCAGAATGCCACCAATGCCCCAGGACAGGCCCACCCATGGGACCAGGTTATCAGGGGCCCTGTGGGGATGGGGTGGAATCTGAGGGGTGAGGCTTCTTCCCCAGGCTGGGAGTGGGTGAGACGAGACTGGGGCCTCTATGTCTGAGTGCCCCCCAAACCCAGCAGTCATGTCGCGAGGAAACGAAATCACGTTACTTCTTCCAGCTGATGTTCCACTTGCTTCTTCTGTTGTTTCTGTGGGGAGAGTCAAATAAGGTGATGGAGGGTGGCCCCCTCAACTCTATTCCCCAGACCAGGAAGCGGTAGGCAGGGGCCAGGAATGGATTTTAAAGGCAAAGTTCTCAGACATAATGGGAACACAAACTGGTAAACTCTCCTCAAGCTCCCAAGGACAGAGGATTTGGGTCTTTGTTGGCTTTTGCCCACAGCCACAGAACTCAAAGTCTGAATCTGGAATCTCTTGAGAGGACAGCAACATAAACCTCTAGAGATGGAGTTTCAGAAAGGCCCCTCCTTCTGGCAGCTTGTGATTTAGAAAAGTGGGTTCATTCAATAAACACTTACTGAGCACGTATGGACCAGGTACGGTTCTTCACAGCAGATATAGGATGGAAAAGGACAGACAGGAGCCCTTAGCCCTGAGGTTTCCATTCTCGGGGGCCTTTAAATCTCAGACTCGAGAGCTAACAGAGACCTTTGATACTCACTACCTCCTCTGGAAACACGAGCCCAAAAAGGAGAGGTGGCTTGTCCAGAATCAAAGAGCAAATTAGGGACTGAGTCATGGCAGAAATACGGGGCCCTTGACAACCAGTCAGGCTAGCACTTCCCCAGGAGGCAACAACCCCAGGGCGTGTGTAGCAAGGACTCGAGCAGGGGTGTCTGGAGAGGAGAGAGTCGGCAAAGAGGGCAGCAAAAGAAGAGCCATGCTGCATGCTCTGGGGTCCCTCCAGGTGAGGCCTGGGCACCCAAGCTCCCTATTTGTCCCGGGCACCAGGGACCCCCAGCCCCTTTCTTCAGGGCCCCAAGGGGAAACTGGAGCCCAGGATTGGCAGCGTGGAATCAGGGGACCCCACCGGACTCTTACCAAAGATTTGATGGTTTTCTTCAGCCGACTGATTTTGACGGACGTTGAATCCAGGACTACTGCTCGTTCTTGGCACGGGCTCTGAGGTGCATGCAGAGAGGAGGAGGTGGAGCAGGAGTAGGGGGAGAGGTAGAGAGAACGATCGTTAGGGCTGGGGTGTGTGGGCTGTCTCAGCTGGCAGAGGGGCACCCAGTCCCACCTGGAGGAGGAGGTTGGAGGGTTGACCCGAAGGGTCACTGCACCTCCACCCAGAGCCTCTTACCTCCAGATCTTTCAGGGTAGCAGATGATGTAGGGCCTTCCCTGTGGAAACCTGTCGCTGACTACAAGAGATGAGAGTGCACATGGAGATGTTCTGTCCCCCACAGTGTCTGAGCCCTCTGACTTCCTTTCTTCCCCATCAACTGGCAACATTTTCTTTTCTGCCTATCTTGGACCTTTTGTCCCGTAACTCCTTTGTGCCAACTTCTCTCATGGTTCTTATCTCCCCACCATCCCATCCTGGGGCCCCTTCAGTGACTCCTGATGGCAAGTGGCTGTTCCCATTGTCCTGGTTTCCCCTTGAGACTGGGGATGAGGAAAATCAAACCATATCCTGGGTGTCCTGAGTGTTTACAGCAGGCCATGTACTAGGGATTAACATAAAAACAACAATAACAAATCTCATTTAAACTTCACAAATGGAAGTGAAACAATACCACCTCTATTATACAGATGTGAAAACAGAGGCCCAATGAGGTCAAGCAACTTGCCCTAAATCATATCCCTAGCAGAGCAGATGGAGAGGCAGGATTCAAACCCAGAATTCCTATTCTTTTTTGAGACAGAGTCTTGCTCTGTCACCAGGCCGGAGTGCGGTGGCATGATCTTGGCCACTGCAAGCTCCACCTCCCAGGTTCACACCATTCTCTTGCCTCAGCCTTCTGAGTAGCTGGGACTACAGGCACATGCCACCACGCGTGGCTAATGTTTTTGTATTTTTAGTAGAGACAGGGTTTCACCGTGTTAACCAGGATGGTCTCGATCTCCTGACCTCATGATCCGCCTGTCTTGGCCTCCCAATGTGCTAGGATTACAGGCGTGGGCCACCACACCCGGCTAAAGCCAGAATTCTTAACCAGTACCCAGCAGTCCATCCACAATCTTAAGAATTACCCTCTATTGCCCCTTGGGCCCCCTGTCCCCAGAAGCCTGGTCAGCCAAGACTCACATCCCCAGGTGGCTGGCAACCACCAGAAGTGGCTGTCTCAGGGATACTGCCATTTGTTTTTCGGTTCCTGTTCGTTCCTGCTGGAACTCTAGGGCTGTTTTTCTGCCAGTATTCTTTTAACTGTTGGAAAGAAGAGCAGTAATATTCATGAGAACCGTCAGCCCCTACAGCCACATCCTCCTTTACAGTTTTTACAAAATACACTTACACATCATCTGATTTAATGACACCAACAACTGTACAAGGTGTTGTCACACTCATTTAGCGACTGAGAAGGATTGCTATCATGGCTAGAAAAAAAAAAAAGGCAATACTGGAACTTTGAAACTCAGTCTTCTGACTCTAAGCTCTGAGGTTTTGCCAAGAATCAGCAGCTGCCGGGGACCAAAACCAGAGGCAGAGGTAGAAAAGTAAACATTAAGTAGGCAGGAACTGTACGCCCTGTGGTTTAGTCGTGCATCCTCACACGTCTGTTAGTGTGAAGAAGTGCACCAGTACCTCTCAAACTTTTCTATCAATGTGTCCTCATGGCAGAAGGCAGCCTTTGTCTTCAATCAGAATTCATCAGAAAGAGGACAACCCAAGCCTCATTTCAGAGAGAGGTCTGGTATACTCTTAGAAACCTATGTGACTGTCATCCCTAAGTACATTCATGTTTTTTCTCTTGATCTCAAGAGAATCAAGGGAAACTGACGCTTCAGAACGATGTCCCACATTTATCCTGTGGCACTCCAAGTACCCAAGGTTGAGATAATATGAGGAAGATTCAAGGTGTCAAGTTCAGTTTCCCAAGATCTATTCCACAGAAGATGAGCAAATGTCACTTCAGAGACCACTGACTGAAGGAGAGTCTGGTCCCAGAACCATGGAGAATTAGAATATGAGGTGGAGAACTCAGAAAAAAATGTTAAAATCTCTCTGGAAAGTAGAAGCCTGGGAGAAAACCAAATCAAACCCATTCTCTCATTGCCACCCAGAGATACTGTCAATGTTTTGAGTTCATGGGGGAAGTGCAGGCTTTTCCCACCGTCAACATCTGTAAGGGAGTGAGGCAGCCTGGAACCTCTTGCTCCTAGGTCCCATAGTCTCCATTCCCCTTCCAGCTGGAAATTTGTGCTGTGACCAGAGGAACCAGAAACGGGGTGAGAACGCTTAGGGGACTGGGTCGTAAGGTCAAAGGCCAGTCTTGCAGTAACGGCAGTTACTAGGTGGGCTGTGACATCACAACATTCCACTCCTCCTGGTCGGGGGGAGGGACCATGTCAGCACCATGTCCAAGTCGCCGCTCCACGATGGGGGAGGGAAGCACAGGGTTGGGACCCAGCTCCTTGGAGACGCCAGCACAAAGAACCCAGGGAGGTCAACCTTGAGGCAGCAGGAGGGGAGGGCAGAGTTGGCAGCAGGGAGTCCCAGGAGTCACCAGTCCAAAGTCACCCAGGGATGACTGGCGAGGGTGGGGCCTGGCTCCTTGGAGATGAGAGCCCAAAGAGCCCAAGGAGATCAAGCTTGGGGCGGCAGGAGATGAGGGCCCAGTAATGGAGCGGGAAGCCCCAGGAGTCACCCACCCAAAGTCACCCTAGGGTGATTGGCGAGGGCAAGGACTGGGCTGCTTTCTGAAGGGGTGGGGCTGACTGACAAAACTTTGGTGGGGGTAGCCCAAGGCACCGGGGTTGGGGGGACCAGTCCAGTGTGCCTCAGGAGTCGTATAGACTCTGGCAGGGGTCTTGTCATCAGAGGGGATCTGTGGCTGGGTTGAGGGGCTATGACCTAGTGCGTTGTTACCTTTTTCTTGGCTGCAGCCAATTTGTTGTGTTGAGTTTCTTCTGCCATCGCAGGTTGGGGAGGGAGGAAGGGTTGGGGAGGGAGGAAGGGTTGGGGTCACAGCAGCAAAATCTCAGTAAGCACCGATCAATGCTTCCAGTCACCTACCAGACAGCTGTGTGACTGAGCCAGAGGAGGCGTAACCAGGGCCCCAGTAGAATGCGGAATAGGGGCGTGGCCTTAATGCTCCAAGCCCATTGGTCAATGAGAAAGATGAAAGGGCAAGGGGGCGTGGCCAGACAGCAGCGTGTCCAGAGGGCCCTGTGACTCACAAGGAAAGCTGCCCATGGCAACCGCTCTCCCCACCCACTCTAAGAGAGCGGAGAGGCCTCCCACTCTGGAAGAGAAGAGGGGCCGGCTTTTGCTTTAAAAGCTTTAAACCTTTAAAAAATATATGTGTGTATACTTTATATATATGTGTGTCCGTGTGTGTGTATCTATGTTTTTCTCCATAGTTGTCTTCATTATCCAGCTTCTATGCAAGGTCTATGATTTTGGCCTATATTTTTCATCTTTGATTACAGTACAAAAATTACCAGTATTACCTTAACTGAGATACAGATCCTATAAAAATGGAAAATGCATAGCATGCTTGATGATTAATGAAGCAGACTATATTATCCAACATTCTAATAAGATAAAATCATCACAATGATTTCTCTTTTTTGGAAAAATGTTTCTCTTATTCTCCTACGTTTTCGTTAAGTTTTTTTTTCTTAAACAAGAAACATGTCTAATATCTGTAAAAACACAAAGCTTTTGGGCCGGGTGCAGGGGCTCATGCCTGTAATTCCAGGACTTTGAGAGCCCAAGGTGGGTGGATCATGAGGTCAGGAGATCGAGACCATCCTGGCTAACACGGTGAAACCCCATCCCTATTAAAAATACAAAAAAGGCCGGATGTGGTGGCAGGCAGCTGTAGTCTCAGCTACTTGGGAGGCTGAGGCAGGAGAATGACATGAACCCCCGAGGTGGAGCTTGCAGTGAGCCAAGATCATGCCGCTGCACTCCAGCCTGGGCTACAGAGCAAGACTCCATCTTAATTAATTAATTAATTAATTAATAAAAATAAAAAATTAATAGAGCAATGTGAACAAAAGATGCAATAAAATAATTTAGAAAGTACAAACTATTAAAAAGTAGATTTTAAAACTTGTGCAACAAAGTCAAACAGCAGCCAACGAAAATGTATACCCTTACACGTTTCTTTAAAAAGCAATTTAAATTACATTGATCCACTAAACTAGGAAAAGCAAAACAAACAAAAAGGGGGAATAATTAAGACCTAAGGAAAAAGGAAAAAGAAAAACCACTAGATTTAAAAAATAAAACTAAAGGAGGATTCTTTCAAAAGACTGAGATAATAAAACAGTCAAGCCTCTGATAAGTAATCAAGAGAAAGAAAACTTTGAAGAGAAAAGGGCATATAGCCACATGTGAATATGATGCAAAAAGTGAAAACTTTACACATCTTTACAACACATTAGAAGTATGGATGACATGTTCATCTTTTTTTTTTTTTTGAGACGGAGTCTCACTCTGTCACCCACGCTGGAGTGCAGTGGCGTGATCTTGGCTCACTGCAAGCTCCGCCTCCCGGGTTCACAACATTCTCCTGCCTCAACCTCCCGAGTAGCTGGGACTACAGGCGCCCGCCACCACGCCTGGCTAATTTTTTGTATTTTGGCTTAGTAGAGACGGGGTTTCACCATGTTAGCCAGGATGGTCTCGATCTCCTGACCTCGTGATCCACCCGCCTCAGCCTCCCAAAGTGCTGGGATTACAGACATGAGCCATCGCACCCGGCCAAAGTGTTCATTTTTTTTTTAAGCACCTACAGTTACGAAAACTAACTGAAGAAGTGGGAAATCTGGAGACCAATACGCAGAAGAAGGAAAAAGACAAAGACTCATCCTCCAAATTGGATATTTATTTAAACCAGAATTCGTCAGCCTCAGCAATACTGATACATTGGGCCAGATAATTCTTTGTGGAGGGTTCTCCTGGTGTGTTGTCGGACATTTAGTAACATTCCCTCTACCCACAGAATGCCAATGAGACCTCCCGACCATGACCAGTTGTGACCACAAAAATGTCTCCAGATATTTCCAAACGTCCCATAGGAGGCAAAATACTCCCGCAGTTGAAAATTACTGTGTAAACCAGATCTACATCCTAGATCTTAGAAAAAAGATGTAAAGCTTCCCAACTCAGCTCCCCTGCATACCCTTGATACTGAAATGAAATAACAGCCTTAAAGGAAACAAACAAAACTATAACCTTATTTAATACAGAAGTAAAAATGCAAAAATAAATTACCATAGCCATTCTAACAGTGTTTATTATAGGAATGCAAAGATAATTCAAAATTAGGAAAATTTCATCAGGCAATTCACAAATTATATTTCTACATATAATTGAAGGCACAATCATGAAAAACAAAGTAGCTCTATATGCATTAAGTCCATGATCTATTCAGTGAAAAACACAAGTTGCACATGTCTTACAGAAGGAAAACTGAACACTGAACACAGATTCTCACCATCTGCTCTTTGTCCTGAGGCTCCAATAGAAATACAGTGAAGAATAAACATTGTATAAGCACACAATTACAAAAAAGGAATGGGGTTACCAACAGAAGAGAATTCATCTTCATTAGACAATGACAGTACATGGAAAATGGTTAATTCATGGAGCAAAGCAACAAAGGTGGAGGTCAGGGGGATACTGAGAACAAGGAGGCTAATCTGTCCCACAGCAACCTGGAAAGGTTCTAGACTCAGACACGAGGACCCCGACAATGGGACTGATAGGCAAGACTGAAAACAGAGATTAAGCAAAAGCCCGGATAGAGAACACATTTTACAGGCCCTGAAACACACTGCTGGCCCCATCTCCTTAAACAGAACCCAAGCAAACATATCTACCTCAGGCAAGAGAATGTAGATTTTACATCCAGAGGAATGGAGTAGTCATCCAGCCATCATTTAAGATTGCAACAGGAGATAAGATAGAGGGATGGAGGATAACAATTAGGAATCAGCATACATTCCCCTTAAAGCTATCAGTTCACAAGTCTTGGCCACAAAGAACTCCCAATCAATTTTTATTTATTTTTTTTTTTTGAGACAGGGTCTTGTTCTTTCGCCCAGGCTGGAATGCAGGAATGCAGTGGCATGATCAGAGCTCACTGCAGCCTCAACCTCCTGGGCTCAAGCAATCCTCCTGCCTCAGCCTGCCAAGTAGCTGGGACTGCAGATGGGTGTCACCACACCTAGCTATTTTTTTTTTTTTTGTAAAGATGGGGTCTCACTATGTTGCCCAAACTAGTCTTGAGCTCCTGGGCTCAAGTGATCCTCCCACTTCGGTCTCCCAAAGCACTGAGATTATAGGTGTGAGCCACCACACCCCGGCTCCCAGTCTTTTAGTACCTCTCTCAAATATGAATGAACAAATAAAGGAATGGAAAAAAGACTACAGGTCAGGCGCGGTGGCTCATGTCTGTAATCCCGCACTTTGGGAGGCCGAGGTGGGTGGATCACCTGAGGTTGGGAGTTCCAGACCAGACTGACCAACATGGAGAAATCCCATCTCTACTAAAAATACACAAATTAGCTGGGCGTGGTAGCACATGCCTGTAATCCCAGCTACTTGGGAGGCTGAGGCAGGAGAACTGCTTGAACCTGGGAGGCAGAGGTTGTGGTGAGCCGAGATCACATCACTGTACTCCAGCCTAGGCAACAAGAGCAAAACTGGGTCTCAAAAAAAAAAGACAACAAATGATAAGCAACATAGAATAAATATTTAAGGAAAGGCTTTAAAAAGAAAAATAAGACCAAAATAAACTAAGGAAAAAAATTATTAAAGAACAAGGAGATGCCAGGGAGAAGACAAAGAGTATCAAAATCACTTCATAAAGACACTTGTGAATATATTACATGTATAAAACAAAACAATATGAATAAGAAATAGTCAGAGAAGAAAAAGTTCTTAGAACTCATGCTTCATCTTGGGAGTTGGTCTCCAATGAGCCATACCTCCTGTCATCATGTGCTTAGACAGGCCCATCCCATAGTCAATCTGGGTTGGCCCCAACACTCACTTTAACCTATAGCATGTGGTAGAAATGACACTGGACCTGTTCCAGGTCTAAGCCTTAAGAACTCCTGGCAGCTCCATTTCTGTGCTTCTGGAAGCCAACAATAAGAATTGACTACCTTCTGGGAGAAAGAAAAGCCACATGAAGAGATCCAAGAGGATGAGATGCTATGCAGAGAGAAAGGCCACATCAAGAATTACCAAGGCAGCAGACCTGTGGGTGCAGAAGCCGTCTCAGACATTCCACTGCAGCTGAGCATCCACATGACCAGTCCCTGACACTGTTTAACCACACAGTGAGAGCTGCCAAATGAGACCAGCAGAAAAACTGTCCAGCTAGCCCCAGGTAATCCATACAGTAGTGACAGATAGACAGATGTGTAGTTTTAGGCCATTAAGTTTTGGGATAATTGGTTAAGCAACAATAAATAACCAAAACAAAACTTCAAGTTATGACAGTCCAAATAAAATTTCCTGAAAGTCGAAAGATAAGAAAATATTCCAGAACTGAAAATTTAAAAAACATTTAGAAATAACGTGACATACAAGACTCAAGACAAGAGGTCTAAAATCCAATTAACAGACACTTCCAAATGAACAAATAAAATGGAAAAGAGAAAGTTAACAACAAAAATATGACAAGATTCAAGACTCCAACTTTGAAAGAGCCTATCCATAGGCCTGTTCATTTGGTGTACCCAGCATAATGAATGAAAAAAGACCCACACTAAGTACACTGTTGTGCTATTTCAGCTCACCAAGGAAAAGACAAACTCCTAAAAGCTTCCGGGGAGAAAGTCATGCATAAACAAGTGAAACTCAGGATGGCATGAGGCTTCACCACCACGACTCGTTAGAAGACAACAGCACAGACTTTGAAATTCTAAGGTAAAATTATCCTCAACCTAGAAATACATAATCAAGCAAACTATCAATCAAGTGTGAGGGTAGAATATGAGAGACGTGAATACTGATGGGGATGTGGTATGCAGCAGGCACTGTTCTAAATGGTTTACATGTACCAACCCAATTAAGAAACTTAAAATACACACACACACACAGACACACACACACACACACACACACACACACACACAGTTTTTCCTGCTAATCATTTTACGATGAAACAACCAAGTAGCTAACCCAGAGCCCACAAAGGCAGGGTAAAAATTCTAACACTTGGTAAAATAAAAATGCACATATACCCTGTGATCTAAAAAAAAAATGCTGAAATATTCAAAGACAGACAGCAATTACAGCTACTGAGAACATCACTGTAAGCAAACTGAGGCAGAGAAAACAAAGGTGCTAATGAGGATTTGAACCACCTAACATGCAGAAACCCACTGGATGCTTTCCTAGGTTCCAAGCTGGCATCGTCTTTCAGAATGATCTAGAAGAGGTCACATGACACTGTTACAAAGGATCTGGAGAAAGGGACCCTTGCTTTATCACTCCGGCTCTCCAGTCATGCTTCACATTTTCACTTCTTACACTCTTTCACATGAAGTCAATTTACAGACCTCCATCAAGCCCTTAGAGACCTTTTTGTAATATTCTGACAAGTTCTGGATGTCATCTCTGCACTTTTGACAAATTCTTAGCAGTTAACGTACAAGACAGTGAACATTTTTGTTCACAGTACAGCTAGAAAAGGGTCATATACTCAATAAAACAAATATTTACCAAGCATTCATTGAGTGGAAGATAAAACGCACAAAGCATAATTATAAAATATTCTCCCCTGCCATGATACAACAAAATTTTTAAAGGCTTAAAGAATATAGCATAACATGACCAAAGCAAAAATAGTAAGGACTAAAGAGGGGAGGAAGGGAAAATATCAGCATGAACTGAATATGACCCAGAAGAGTCTTGATGGTCAGACATGTAAAGATGTATTGGGTAGGGTTAAGGGGTGGAAGTCAGGGGCACAGGTCAGGGGCACATTCTACAAGGGAAAAACAGCTGATACAGAAGCCTGAAAGGTAAAGTGGGCAGAGCACCTGTACAGGACTCTTACCTGCCACAGCGAGGGTACAATGCGCCTTTCCAGAACACAGCAGTGCGCAGCCAGGCCTGGGGCAGAGGGATCACTCAAACAGCACCAGAGGCTCCATTCCTACTTTTCTTCCGTCGACAAGTCCGTTTTCATTGTTAGTTTCTCCTTCAACACAAACTTAAAAACAAATGGCTGAACACGCAGGAACAAGGAAAACCTGACTGAAGAATGAGACGTTAAAACTTAAGGGCCTTGGGTCCTGGCACGGTGGCTCACGCCTGGAATCCCAGCACTTTGGGAGGCAGAGGTGGGTCATTTGAGGTCAGGAGTTCAAGACCAGCCTGGCCAACACGGTGAAACCCCATCTCTACTAAAAACACAAAAGCTAGCCAGGCGTGGTGGCCGGCGCCTGTAATTTCAGCTACTTGGGAGGCTGAGGCAGGAGAATCACTTTAACCAGTGGACTGTCAAGAGAGGTAGGCTGCAGTGAACCGAGATCGCGCCACTGCACTCCAGCCTGGGCTACACAGTGAGACTCTGTCTCAAAAAAAAAAAAAAGTCATGGTCATGGTAAAAAACCTATGGCTTTGGAAGGCTTTCTCGGTAACATCCTAGAATTAAGGTTAAGCCTGCGTTTCCTGTTAACTGAACAGGAAACCAGCCTGACCAACATCCTTCTGCCCAGTGGCTTGCTCTCAGCTCCTCTTCGTTGGGCCTTGGGCAGCCAGACTGTCTAGTTTTAATCCTTGCTCTGCCACCTGTGACCTTGGACAAGTTACCTACCCTCAGTTACCTCATCTACAAAATGCAGATATTAATAATACCCTCTTTTTAATTTATTCAGAGGATTAAAAGAGTTAATAAAAAGTAAAAAATAAAAAGACTTGGTAAGCATAGGCACAGAGGAAAAAAAAGTAAAAATAAATAATTAAATAAAAAGACCAGTGCCTAGCACATAAAAGTTCATCAGGAATTAATTCTATAATATGAACTCAATTTTGCAAAACTTCAAAGTACATATAACTTTTAACTTACTAGGGTATACATACCAGTAATAAATTTACAACGGTAGACATGTTTGCCTACTGTAAATATAACAAAGACTAAACAAGCAGATACTAAATCATTAAGCAATTATCAGTTAGTATCTTTAATTCTCTTATACTTCTATATTTTCTATAGATCATCTTTGTAACAAGAAGAAAACAAACCAAATGAAAATGAAATGAATTCTCTCAAAAAGAATTAAGTCAAGACAGGAAGAAGGCTCGCAAAGTAATATAAAATATATCTTATGGTTTATGTAAAATTCTTAATAAAATACCTTCTTTGCTCCAAGCTGCACTCGGGCTTTGCCTTTGAGTCAGGTGGCATTTCTTTGCACGATGACTGGTTCTATTGAGTAGGCACTGCTTCAGCCCTACGGGAAGAACAAAACCTTTCTAGAACACAGCAGCATTCCTGATTCCCACTTGAGGAGGCCTAACAAAATGGCATATGCCTCAACAGCAGCAGATCAATGTTAAAAACTCTGGAGTCAAGGGGAAAAAGTAAAATTGGACCATTTCCAGAATCTCACAAAAAGCAACAAGCTGACATTCTAAGTGCCCAACATGAGCAAATTAGAACCTTAAATAAAGGTCACTCTTAATGCCTATCCCAGCATAGATTCAGCACCAAGTACAGTGTCATTTTACTGGTTTACCTTTTTCATTCTTGAAAGTAGGAGCTATGAAAAAAAAACACTAAAATTTCTCTAAGAGAACCTTCTACTTTCTATCTAACTTACATAATCAAAACACTCTATTGAGGGTGAAAATTGAATATTATAAGAAAATAATCACGTGTTTTGCGAGAAGTTGCAAATATAATGCTCCTCCACCCAATACCTACCCTTAAAAAGAAAAAAGGAAACATACAAAATTATCTCGAGAATTATTCCTGCTTAAACAATGTCTACATGCCATTACTAAGAAAGTATGCACACAGTAAAGATGAGACGAGAACATGCAAGCGTGAACATACTTGCTAGGGATATAGGACTATGGGTAATTTAAACATTTTAATGGTATTACTCTCATGTAATTGCTCTGAAATTCTAGTCAGTTGTTTGAAATGGCTCTTAGAACAGAATACTTTGACATTTTTATGATGTCAAAAACTAAGAACTTAGCCCTAAATATTCCAAAGAATAGGTGCAGAAGAACCCGTTTCCTTAAATGGCATTTGAGTATTCTTCACAACTCAAACTTTCTCTCCCATCCTGTGATGGCCGAGAGTTTTTCCTCTGACGACGGCACTGACCTTACCCTATCCAAAATATGAACATCTGCATGGTTTCCTGGTTCAGATTGTTTTTATCCATTGTGTCGTGAGAATCAAATGGTTCAGACCATGCAGCACCTCTCTGGGACTTCTCAAGTCCTTTCTAGATCTGAAGACTCTTCTCTGAACCAAAGACAACTTCTGGGGGTGTACCAAATCTCCCATTAGAAAATTATTAAGATCAAGATGTTTTAACCTTTTAACTCTTTCTCAAACAAAATAAATTCGTTTCTCCTTTACTGTTATTTTAAATTTCAAAATACACAGATAGTATGTCTAAAATAAAATCAAGAGAATGACAGTTTTAGAACACAAACTGTGGTAATTTTGAAAACACAAAAGCTAAGTCCACTAATTAGGTCTATGTGGACACCAAGTCCACCACAACCTGTTCTGTCCTCCGGGGCTCTGCCCACGCCTTTCCCTTGCCTGAGATTCCTTCTGCTTCCTGCCCTTCCAAATGCTGTATTTCCCCCTGGATGACTTGCCAAGACCACTCTAACCTGCACATCTCCCATTCCAGCTAACCAAAGGCATCCTTGGGTTGACTAAACCAAATTATTTTGCAGACAAGGCACCTAAAAACTTCCACTGTAGACTATTCACCTTAATAATTGTTATTGTGACATTATTCAGTAATAAAATGGGGGAAAGAAGTCCTCTTCAATCCCTTATCCTGGAGAATCCAAGCAAGTGTCTTTCCCACTTGCTTTGCCCAAACGCTGGGACCTTTCTAAGTAAAAGTTTAATGGAAGGGAAAGAAAATCTAAAAGAAAAACTCTCCAAAAAATTAAACTCGGGCAAAGAATCATGGGATTAAAAATTTTTATTCTTTGTGTATTTGATTTCCGAAACATAGAAATCGCTCTCCCACTCCTTAAACCTGCCACTGGGCTAAGAGAGTATTGTACAGAATATGCACTCACTGACTTCACAGAATTAGAACATCCAGGCACTCACTGAGATTTTGCTTCCACAACCGCTCAAAGTCTAGTCATGAGTTAATGAGTTAACACCACACTTGATCTTCAAATTTTGGAAATGCTGACGGTAGACAGGGAC
This sequence comes from Gorilla gorilla gorilla, assembly GCF_029281585.2. Classification (NCBI taxonomy): domain Eukaryota; kingdom Metazoa; phylum Chordata; class Mammalia; order Primates; family Hominidae; genus Gorilla; species Gorilla gorilla. The sequence goes on from NC_073240.2 coordinate 33,226,880, forward strand.
TTGTTTTGGGAAAGGAAGTACACAGTAGACATTGTTACCCATGACCCAACCACCACCACCTTTCCTTTAAAGAACCCCACTCTTCCTTTAAGGTTGCAGAGTCTCAGAAAGTGGGAAGAAAGGAAGTTTTTGCATTTTCAGGTCAAAACGAAGTATATTTGTGCAACCACATAATGCCCATGCAAAGGTTTGTTGAAATCTAAACACAAGACGGAAGTAGTTCTAGCACCTCCACAAAAAGTAGGGTAAGTAAACTTTTCCTTAATACACACTTTCAGCAGCATCAACACCTAAAAGTGGTTGACTTTACTACTCTACTAAATTAAATTACATTCATTTTGTCAATAGGTGTTCCAAATTCATACTGATCTTTGTCTCCAAGGGGTTCCTGCTGAATATTGAGACAGTTGAAGATTACTAGGGGAAAAAATTCTTAATAATCGAAGTAAGGATCATCTAAGGATAATATGCCACATATACAGACACAGTCACATTTTCAGCTTTACAAAAGTTCAGTTATCAAAGTTGTACAGCAAACACTATCCTAAGCTTAGCGTCTTCAGGCATTTGATTTATAATCACTGTAAAGAAAAATCAGTCACAAAATGCCACTTTTGTATGATTCTATTTATATGAAATGCCCAGGATAGGCAAATCTACAGAGATAGAAGTTAGATCAGAGGTTGCCAGGATCAGTGGTGGGGGAGAGAGGTACAGGGAGCGACTGCTAGTGGGTACGGGGTTCTTTTTGGGGAGATGAAAATGTTCTGAAATTAGGGAGTGGTAATGGCTGCATAACTCTGAATATACTAAAAACCACTGAACTGTACACTTGAAGGGTAAGGCTTATCATACAAAAACTGTATCACAATGAAGCTCTTAGTTTAAAAAATGTTTGTCTATGTCAAGAAACAAAGAAATAGGGTCATAGCTAGAAGATATGGGATATAAAATACTGGAACAAAACTGCTTAATAATATATCTAGAATCACACAATTCTTAGTCTTTACGCTGACTAAAATCGCAAGATTTGTGTTTTATCGGTATTTCACATTTTTTACTTCTTCTAAGTCAGCCAGTAATTCCTCCTTCTCACTTAATCGTTGACTACAAAGACCAAGCCATTTTGACTCTGCCACCGATGAGCTTTCACATTTCTTTCCTCCTTCCATTCCCATGACTACCAAAGCAGTGCAGGTTCTCCTCACTTCACTCTAAGACAACAGCGTGGCCCTCAAATACTGTCACACTCTTCAAGGCTCTGTGAGCACAATCTGTCTCATATTCTCTTCTGCTGTCACCAGATTTATTCTAAGACTGTTTCTTCACTGTTACTCCCCTGTTTCTCAACCAGTTACACAGAAAGATGAATATCCAGGCATGGTGTCATGTGCCTGTAGTCCCAGCTACTCAGGAGGCTGAGGCAGCAGGATCGCTTGAGAATGTGAGATTCAGACTGCAGTGAGCCATGATCATGCCACCGCACTCCAGCCTGGGCAACAGAGTGAGATTGTCTCAATAAATAAATAAATAAATAAATAAATAAATAAATAAATAAATAAATATGGTCTATCCATGCAACGGAATACTATAAAATTATCAGCCTTAAAAAAGAAAGAAGCCCTGTCACATGCTGCAATATAGATGAACCTTGAAAACATTACACTAACTGAAATCAGCCCATCACACAAAGACAAATGCTGTACGATTTCTCTTACATTAGGTTCGAAATTAGTCAAACTCATAGAAACAGAAAATAGAGCGGTTGTTTCCATAAGCCAGGGGATAGAGAAATGGGGAGTTGTTGTATAGTGGCTATAGTTTCAGTTCTCCAAGAGAAGCAAGTTCTAGAAACTCGTTACTCAACATGTATATTTTTAACACTACTGCACTGTATACTTACAAGTGGTTAATATGGTAAATTTTATGTTGTGCCTTATCACCATAATGTTTTTAAAAGAAGGGATTTGTGTTTCCCTTCGTTGTGATCACCCATTTTTCACTTCAGCATTTTGAACTTGAGATTTCCTGTAGCGGTTTTACTGAGCCCTGCAGTTACCGGCTCAGAATGTCTCCACCACCTTGTAACCTTGTAGGCAGACACTTTTCAGCATCTTATTGGGCTCCGTGTGCTTGATGCTTAAAGTGACATGGAGACATGCCACTTGCTGAGAAGCAAAGAAAGGCAAAAGGTGACTGCTTTCCTGGCATCGATGAAGGCAGAGAGAAGGGATCTTGGAGGCACAGATATTAAGCCATAAGCAGTAACATGGGTTGCCAAAAAGAGAACTAACCCCTCTCCTGGTAACATTTCCAGGTGTTTTTCACAGGGCCAGTGGATTTCACAATGTGAGTGCTGTCCAGCACCAAAGGGAATGGCCAACAGGCATGGAGCAGCCTACAGCGTCCAGCACCCAGGAGGATGGCCAGGAGGCATGGAGCAGCCTGCCTGTCCCGGGAAAGCAGGAGTCACAGGACACAACTGGACCCAGGTAGGCATGTATGTTAGTTTCCTGTGGCTGTTAGAGCAAATTACCAAAAATTTGGTGACTTAAAACAACAGAAATTTATTTTCTCACAGTTTTGGATATCAGAAGTCCAAAATCAGTATCATTGGGCTGAAATCTAGGTATCAGCAGAGCCAGCAGAGGCTGAGGGGAAAATCCATCCTTTGACTTTCGCAGCTTCTGATGGCTGCTGGCATTCATTGGCTTGCAGCTCCCCCACTCCAGGCTCTGCCTCCTTGGTCACAGGGCCTCCTTCTCTTCTGTCTGAAGTTAAATCTCCTTTATCTCCCTCTTATAAGGATATATGTGCCAGGATTTAATGCCCACGGAGACAATCCAGGATAATCTCTCCTCAAGATCCTTAACTTAATCATACCTGAAAATATGCTTTTTCCAAATGAGGTAACATCTACAGGTTCTAGGAATTAGGACTTAATTATTCGCTCCCACTTATAAGTGAGAACATGCAGTATTTGGTTTTCTGTCTCTGTGTTAGTTTCCTGAGGATTATGCCTCCAACTGCATCCATGTTGCTGAAAAGGACATGATTTTGTTCCTTTTTATAGCTTCATAGTATTCCATGATATATATGTCCCACATTTTCTTAAAAAGAGACTTATTATGGGGTCATGGCTTACATTATTATGAAGGCAAAGAATGTGCCATCTGGAAGCTGGAACACTCAGAAAAATTGGTGATTTAATTCTGTCCAAGTCAGAAGGCCTGAGAACCAGGAGAGCTGATGGTGTACATCCCAGTCCCAGGACAGAAGATGAGATGTCCCAGCACAAGCAAAGAGGCAGAAAGAAAGGGGGCAAATTTCCCCTTCCTCCCTTTGTTCTACTCAAGCCCTCACCAGGTTGGATGATGTCCATCTCCATGGGGCCATCTACGTTACTGAATTCACTGACTCAAAAGCTAAAGTCACCTGGAAACACTCACAAACACACCCAGAAACAATGTTTAATCCGAGCACCCTGTGGCCCAGTCAACATGGCACATAAAATTAACCCTCACAGTGTAATCCCAGGAGCGAGGCAGATCCCTTGAGCCTGGGAGTTCCAGACCCGCCTGGGCAACATGGTGAAACCTGGTTTTTTGTTGTTGTTTGTTTGTTTTTCAGATGGAGTTTCGCTCTTGGTGCCCAGGCTGGAGTGCAATGACGGCTCACCGCAACCTCCACCTCCCGGTTTTAAGTGATCCTCCCGCCTCAGCCTCCCGAGTGGCTGGGATTGCAGGAGTGAGCCACCATGCCTGGCTAATTTTTTTTTTTTTTTTTTTTTGGTGGAGACAGTTTTCTCCGTATTGGTCAGGCTGGTCTCAAACTCCCGACCTCAGGTTATCCACCCACCTCGGCCTCCCGGGGGTGCTGGGATTGCAGGCGTCAGCCGCCGTGCCCGGCGCAATTTATTAATCAGAAAGGAATAGATCGGCCTAGCGTGGTGGCTCACCCTTGTGATCCCAGGAGTTTGGACGGTCGAGCGCAGCGGATCACTTAAGCCTAGGAGTTCCAGACCAGCCTGGACAACATGGTGAAACACGGTCTTTTTTTTTTTTTTTTTTTTTTTTCTGAGTGGAGTTTCGCTCTTGTTTTCCAGGCTGGAGTGCAGTGGCGTGGTCTCGACTCACCGCGGCCTCCACCTCCCGGTTAGGTGGTTCTCCTGCCTAAGCCTCCTGAGTGGCTGGGATTGCAGGCATGAGCCACCATGCCAGCTAATTTTGGTGTTTTTTTTTTTTTTTTTTTTGTACAGACGGGGTTTCTCCGTGTTGGTCGGGCTGATCTCGAGCTCCTGACCTCGGGTGATCCACCTGCCTCCACCTCCCTGGGTGCTGGGATTGCAGGCGTGAGCCACCGCGCCCCCGGTCCAATTTAGTAACCAGAAAGGAATAGATCGGCCTGGCGTGGTGCCTCTCCCTTGTGATCCCAGGACTTTCGAAGGCCGAGTGCGGCAGATCGCTTGAGCCTAGGAGTTCCAGACCAAAGCCTGGACAACATGGTGAAACACGGTCTTTTTTTTTTTTTTTTTTTTTTCTGAGTGGAGTTTCGCTCTTGTTTTCCAGGCTGGAGTGCAGTGGCGCGGTCTCGACTCACCGCGGCCTCCACCTCCCGGTTAGGTGCCTAACCTCGACTCACCTCGGCCTCCACCTCCTGCCTAAGTCTCCTGAGTGGCTGGGATTGCAGGCATGAGCCACCATGCCAGCTAATTTTGGTGTTTTTTTTTTTTTTTTGTACAGACGGGGTTTCTCCGTGTTGGTCGGGCTGATCTCGAGCTCCTGACCTCGGGTGATCCACCTGCCTCCACCTCCCTGGGTGCTGGGATTGCAGGCGTGAGCCACCATGCCCGGTCCAATTTATTAATCAGAAAGGAATAGATCGGCCTGGCGTGGTAGCTCATGCTTGTGATCCCAGTACTTTGGATGGCCGAGCGCGGCGATCGATTGAGCCTAGGACTTCCAGACCGGCCTGGGCAACGTGGTGAAACACTGTCTTTTTTTTTTTTTTTTTTTTTTTTTTTTGAGTGGAGTTTCACTCGTTTTCCAGGCTGGAGTGCAGTGGCGCGGTCTCGACTCACCGCGGCCTCCACCTCCGGGTTTAGGTGGTTCTCCTGCCTCAGCCTCCTGAGTGGCTGGGATTACAGGCATGAGCCACTGTGCCCGGCCTCAAGATGGCAGTTTTCTAAAGTGAGAAAAATTAATTTTAAAAATTAAATTGTATGTTCAATATCTGTGTGAGATCAGGTAAACCATGTGTCTTAGAGAGGGAAAGGTTTGAAAGTATAATTTTTATAGTTTCTTATTTATCTATATTTTCCTATATGATTGTTGTTGAAATATCTTAAATTTATTTCACATTAAAATTGTCAAATATGTGAATTCATGAGCCATCTGTTGAAGACCACTGAAAGAATATAAATAAAACTGGTAGCTCATTGTTTGTCAATAACTTGTGAAGACTAAGCTCTGATTTTTTTATTTTGCCCAAATTCTTATCTAAGGGGTCTGGGGAGTCATCCCCTACTAACCATAAATTCTCATCAGATGGATTTTATTTAACCCTATATATCATGGCTTACTTTGCAATCTGACTCTGGCATAACATTATGTGACAAAGAAGAAAGTAAAAAAAATTTTACCCCAAAAGCAAGTTTCTTTGTCATATTTTGAAATGGTCCTGCAAAGCTGACCTTTGTTGGGGGACATATGCATCTGTAAAGAATCTCTATTGACATAACTAGGTCTTTTTCTTCCAAGCCCTCCCAATCCTGAAGAAATTAGTAGAAGTCCAGCACCTTTTAAGGTCTGAATAGGAAATATTTGTCATCTATTATCTCTAATGGCAGCCACTATAAGACTTCAGAAGATCCTTGGTATCCACAGTCTTTTAGCTTAACCTGAACATATCCTTTCCTTTGATCCCAGGTTTTTAGACAAACTCAACCAATTATCAATTGGAAAATGTTTAAATTTACCTATAGCCTGAAAGCAACCCCCCACCCCTGCTTTGAATTGTCCCGCCTTTCTGAACCAAACCAATGTGTTTCTTAAATGTATTTGATTGATGTCTCATGTCTCCCTAAAATGTATAAAACTGACCTGCGCCCTGACCACCTTGGGCACGTGTTCTCAGGATCTCCTTAGGGCTGTATCATGTGCCATGGTCACTCATATTTGGCTCAGAATAAGTCTCTTAAAATATTTTACCGAGTTTGACTCATCAACACTTGTTTTATTGAATGAACTGGATTTCCATTGTTAATATTACGCTAATGTGAAGAGCAGTGAAGTAACAGACTTTTTGTCAGCCTTTTACTTACAGAATAGATGACCCCGTGATCTGAGCCCTAATTTCTAACAGGGGATGCTTTGGAATGAACAAATCAAGAGGTACCTTGAACTGGAGATTGGTCCTGCTTCATGGTAGCATTTTCCCAGAAAACATGTCTCCATAATAAAAAAGAGTGACTGCATGGCAGATGAAGATATCCAGTTACAAAGCCAAGAGATAAGCCACCCATTCCAGAATTGCTACTTCCTCCTTTATCTGCAATGATCAAGTGGCAACTGTGACAGTGTCAACAGGTTGTACAGTGCACAAAAGGGATGTTCTGGCTGAGAACAGAAAGTCTGCAAATGATAAGAGAGCAAAAGGAAGAAGTCCTAAACTGAGGAGAAACTGTCCTTTAGGGACAGGAAAAGGAAAATGAGCAAGAAGAATAAAATATTTTAAAAAGAAATGAAGCTGGAAATCTATCATCATAGCCTAATCCCTAAATACCCTACAGATGTTAGAAGAATGCCAAGCATTCCTGAAGTTGATAGACACAGATATAGATAGGTAGGTAGATACATAGAGATAGATTAATAGATAGGCAGATACATACATACATACATGCATACACAGGTAGCTACATAGACACATAGATGTATTGAATTGTACACATACACATGTGTATATATCATATATACCTATGTATGAGAGAGACAAGTGAGATATTAAATTATAATTGGCTAAAGACCATTTACAATACCCTATACAAAGAGAAATATCCAAAGTGTTTATGGATAATTAATTCCACATTCTTTAGCAACTCATCCAATTTCCCACTGGCAGAGATTCAGGGCAAAGACATTTCAAGCCATTTTACAATGAGTCTCAAGAAGCAGTAAAATACCTTTATTCTGAGCACCATTTAAAACTTTTTAGCAAGTTGATGCTACTGCGACTCTTATTCCTGTCACCAGAGAAGCAATTCAGAAGAATTGTTAATATTTCAGAAGTTGCTTAAACTTCCTGTAAAGTGATAGGCCTGACCTCCTGGGGTTAATGTGAGCATCATAATAGTTAATACACGTAAATGCTTGACATACGATAAATGCTATGTAAGTGTTAGCCATGATTAGTATTTTCATCACTCAAAAATGCCTCTTTTCTGTCTCACACCATATTTCCCTAAAGTGCTCTGCCATTTCTTTATCTTTAACCATACTTCCCACTCTTGCTCCAATATTTCTCTCTTTCATATTTTTACTCCTTCATATACTGCTTCCAATACCTTCCTACTCAAACAGAAAGCTGCCTCTGTCCTTTAAGAATACCCACTAGTAGTACCTGGAAAGATTATTCTTCAGACACTTACCATAAGGTGGGGTGGGGTTAGCATTCACCTTTTTTCATGCTGCCATTTTTAAAACTACACTATCTCAGTCTCCTTATGTTCAGGATAACACCATTCATAATCTACCCCTTCTTCACTGGGCCTCATGCCATCATGTCCACATTTTTGGAATACACAAACACCTGTCATTTTCCTTGAGACCTCAGAGCCCCGTGCAGGTGTCATCCAGTTACCCGGCCTCACTCTTTCCTAACTGGTGCGTCAATGACTACCATCATCATTTATGCATTTCTCACCTTAATTAATGGGGAGGGGCCGGGTGCGGTGACTCATGCCTGTAATCCCAGCACTCTGGGAGGCCAAGGAGGGCGGATCACGAGGTCAGGAGATCGAGACCATCCTGGCTTACACGGTGAAACCCTGTCTCTACTAAAAATACAAAAAATTAGCCGGGCGTGGTGGCAGGAGCCTGTAGTCCCAGCTACTCAGGAGACTGAGGCAGGACAAAGGCGTGAACCCAGGTGGTGGAGCTTGCAGTGAGCCACGGTGGTGCCACTGCACTCCAGCCTGGGCAACAGAGCGAGACTCCGTCTCAAAAAAAAAAAAAAAATTAAGGGGGAGCTTGCCTGAAGGAAATCATTTCCTAGTACTGAATTATGACATAAGTGCCTTTGCTGAGACATTTTATATATATGAGCCATTGAATTATGATACTCTTCAACAATATTTTTGTATTAGGCAACAAAATGGATTTCATATGACTATTTGTTGTATTGTTCTTTTATTAAAAGGAGTAGGGCATGGCCCCAAAACTTAATTCAAGGAAAGAAACTCTGTTGGAAACTAAGGCAATATAGTTCAAGTTTGTAGCCTCCTGGTGATTTGATTTGACCGAGGCTAAAATTTATAATACCCAGAGGAGTGACAGCCTTCAAATGATTTTCTGTAAGTATTAAAGTTGAGGTGTTTATTAAATGTCCACTTCTGTTTGGTAACACTTTAAGATTTTCTAGTTATTTTGAAGACTCATAAAATTCTAAAAAAAAAAAAAAATCCTTAGTAAAAAATAGTTTCCTCAAAATAAATACATTGCTCACAATTTTAATGACTCAGCATTAAAGCTAACAAGGAAAGGGGTATTATCTGTCTTAAACTATTTGTAACTGATAAATAAGAGGTTAAATTTTTCCCTACAGAGTTTTACTATTGAGCCATTATTCAATTATGAGAAAGAGTAAACTGAAATATTTGCCAAGTACTTATGATATGACAGATATAGTGCCAGGTTGTTTTACATATTGTATATCACTAAATGTCAGAATTAAACTTCTGAAAATCAAAGCTGGCTAAAAGCGGGTATTTAACTTTTGTGGACTTGTTGAAACCCAATACAGAGATGTGTCTACTTGGGATCATGAAATCAAATATTCAGAAGAAATATATTTTTCATGCATATTCTGAAATCAGTGGCTGAAACCACAAGAAATAAGTGAACAGAGCTTATAAATATTGATTTATTGAGTTTATTCGCTTAGGTTCATATCATGGAGATGCTTAAAATACTTAAGCTAGAGTTATATTTAAAGTACTGCTATGTATGGATGTAATACAACTTATTTTACAGAGCTTCCTTTTGGGGGACAAGAATTATTAATGTACGTGGTTATCCTGAGCTCCCTCTTTCTGTTTGCTAATGGGGATTCTGGCTTTGTCTGCTCAATTTCTTCCCCATTGCTCTTCTCTGAAAAGGCACTGCTGGTGGCTGACAGTGATATTCTCTTTCATTATCTCCATATCAGTACAATGATAAGAGGAAACTGGAACAAAAAGGCAGGAGGGGTGGTAGGTAAAGATTGAGAACATGCATTTGAGTAAGGCCTAGGTGAGCTTTCTTCCAGAAAAGAAAAAATATATACATAGTCAGGAGGTGATGACAAATTTTAACCAGAAGGATTTAAAGAAAGAGAGATATGGATAAAAGGATATAAAGATGTGTGCATTATATTTTATGTCTTATTCAGATATTACCAAAATACAAATACACTTGAGGTATTTTTACATTATGTTTCATTATAATAGAATGATTTATATTCCTATGAGTATATACCCAGTAATGAGATTGCTGGGTGAAATGGCAATTCTGGTTCTAGGTCTTTTAGGAATTGCCACACTGTCTTCCACAATGGTTGAACTAATTTACATTCCCACCAACAGTGTAAAAGCATTCCTATTGCATCTGTTTTTTGCTTCACTATTCACAATAGCACAGACATGGAATCAACCCAAATGCCCATCAATGATAGACTAGAAAAAGAAAATGTGGTACCTATACACCATGGAATACTATGCAGTCATAGAAAGGAACAAGATCATGTCCTTTGCAGGGACATAGATGGAGCTGGAAGCCATTGTCCTTAGCAAACTAACACAGGAACAGAAAACCAAACACCGCATGTTCTCACTTCTAAGTGGAAGCTGAATAATGAGAACACAAGCACACAGGGAGGGGAACAAAACACACTGGGACCTACTGGGGGGTTGGGGGGAAGGAGAGCATCAGGATAAATAGCTAGTGCATGGGGGCCTTAAAACCTAGGTGATAGGTTGATAGGGGTAGCAAACCACCATGACACACGTTTACCTATGTAACAAACCTCCACGTCCCGCACATGTATCCCAGAAATTAAAATTTTTTTAAAAAAAAATTACATTTCACCTTTTTTAAAACAGAGTGTTGTCATGCTATATCACGTGGATCCCATCATTATAGGCATTATGTACTCTAATAAGATGGCAAGAGAAAAAATGTTTAAGCTGTTCAGGCTGGAGGTAAAATGGAAGAGTTGAGGCTGGCCTTGGCTGACAGTCAGTTGAGTCTGGACTCTGGCCCTACCTGGCCATGTCTATGGATAAGTTTCTGAACTTCTTTTCTTCAAAATATAACCAGGCTAAGAGCAGCCTGATGGGAGTCCGACTGAGCAGGGTTTGAATCCCAGCTTTGCCATTTAGCATGATGAGATGTGAGGTAAGTTACTTAACCCAAGCCCCACGTCCTCATCTTTAAATGCAGACAACAGTATCTACCTTCAGGTTGTTGTCAGGATTAATATAATTTATGTAAAGTATTTTACCCAACATTTGGCATATATTTGTATACAGTAATTGGCGTATCTTTGGTATAAAATAAATGTTACAAAACATGAGTATTTTCCTTGTTATTGGTGTGGTACCTTGCATTTTGAAGTTGTCTTAGTCCATTCACATTACTATAAAAAAACACCTTAGACAGGATAATTTAGACAACTATAAAACAGACATTTATTGCTCACAGTTCTGGAGGGTGGGAGTTTAAGACTGAAGTGTCAGCAGATTTGGTATCTGGCGAGAGCTTGCTCTCTACTTCATAGATGGTGACTTCTGTGCGTCCTCACTTGGTGGAAGGGGCTAGGGAGATTTTGGAGGCCTCTTTTATGAAGGCACCAATCCCATTCATGAGGGCTCTGCCAGTCACATTCCAAAGCCTTCATCTCTTAATACTATTGCATTGGAGATTAAGTTTCAACACATGAATTTTAGAGACACAAACATTTAGACCATAGCACAAGTCGACATGTTTCTCTTTTGTTTAGATTTGCTGAGAGAGAGAAATTGAGAGACAGATTGAGATTCAGTAAAGGGTAAAGTTACTGAAGTTGTAAAAGTATATTCAAGAGCATTATATGGGAAATGTATAGGGCATTGCAGCAAATAAAACATAATATGGATACTGTGAATGATTTCTAAAAATTCAAGTTTACAAAATACATATTTTGAAGACTTGAACTGTTTGAAACATTTAATCCTTGTAGATCATGAGTGGAAGAACAGATTCTCTAAACAGTGAAGAGAAATAGAGCAGTGGTCCCCAACCTTTTTGGCATCAAGGACTGGTTTTGTGGAAGACAATTTTTTTCACAGAGCTGGTGGTGGTGGGGATGGTTTCAGAATGATTCAAGCCCATTACATTTATTGTGCACTTTATTTCTATTATTATTACTTTGTAACATATAATGAAATAGTTATACGACTGACCATAATGTAGAATCCCTGGGAGCCCTGAGCTTGTTTTCCTGCAACTAGATGTTCCCACCTGGGGGCAATGGGAGACAGTGACAGATCATCGGTCATTAGATTCTCATAAGGAGCACACAACCTAGATCCCTTGCATGCTTGGTTCACAATAGGGTTCATGCTCCTATGAGAATCTAACGCTGCTGCTGATCTGACAGGAGGAGGAGCTCAGGGGGTAACACGAGCCATGAGGAGCAGCTGTAAATACAGATGAAGCTTCGCTCACTCAGCCGCCACTCACCTCCTGCTGTGGAGCCCAGTTCCTAACAGCCATGGACTAGTATGGGTTTGGAGAGCCCTGAAATAGAGGATATCCAGCAAGCCTTTCAAATGAGTGAATTATTCCATTCCAACCTCTGGAATATAAAAGATAAATAGTCTCTCAGGAATTCACACTGTGTGGCCTTTTGCATTAAAGCAATCACCTAAGTTATCTGGAGCTTCATGAACATGGGTCAGATGTTGCTGGCATTGTCCTAACTCTGCATGGCTGCTCTCAAATCAGTCCTTCATCACCTCCACGAGATTCATGCCGTGACACCCTAATTTCCTTCATTTTTTCAAAGATGTCTATTTTCCAGGAGGACACGTCTGCATTTTTAAGGAAAACTCTGGCTACAGGCCATCAGATGATTTTCCCCTTGCCAACACTCTGGGTAGCGTTAGCGCATTTGCGCAAAATACATTCAACACCCTGGCCTTACACCTTTTGGTCTCCTTATCTTCAATAACATGTATTTCTACTTTAATTTAGGCACCCACATTCATTGCCTCATCAGGAATGATGACATCTTCTGTAGTTATTCGCATTGTATTTTTGAATTCCAGTGGCCCTCTCACCTTTGACTTCAATACCTGATTCTTTTAGTTCTTTAAAATTTTTATTTTCTCTTCACACATTATTTGATCTCCTGCAGAACACTATTTTCTTCCACCTTTGCCTCAGTTATTTACCAAATATCTCTCCTTCTTTTTTTATTTTTTTCTTTTGAGATACAGTCTTGTTCTGTTCCCTAGGCTGGAATGCAGTGGTGCAATCTTGGCTCACTGCAACCTCTGCCTCCCAGGTTCAAGCAATTATCCCGCCTCAGCCTCCCGAGTAGCTGTGATTACAGGCACCTGCCAACACGCCCAGCTAAGTTTTGTATTTTTAGTAGAGACGGGGTTTCACCATGTTGGCCAGGCTGGTCTCGAACTCCTGACCTCAGGTGATCCAACCACCTCGGCCTTCTAAAGTGCTGGTATTACAGGTGTGAGCCACTGCACCCGGCCGACCAAATATCTCTTAAGCACCTCAAGTGCTTTACAACATGAAATGCCAGAATACACCAATTCCAAGCCAAATCTACACAGGAGTGAAAAATTCTGTTTAGATAAATGCAACTATTCAAAAACATGCTTTCAAATAACACTTCTTCCTTAGTGCTGAGGGCCATCTTGATACTTTGTTAAAATGATTCAATCAAGAGACAGAATAGAGAGATTGAGGGAGAGTGTGATGGTTTCTTTAATGCCCTGATCCTGAGTTAGATGTATCAGCAGTGTGTCCTGGAGCTTTTTCTAAACCTCCTGTTTCCACATCTACCACCTTCTATCACACTGGATTCTTTACATAGTTTCCACCACGACACTGTAAATGTTAAGGATGTCAAATCAAGATTGAATCTTGGTTTTTCCATTGCCTTTATATTATAGCAAAGTACCTGGTACATAGTTTATAGTTAATAAGTATCATCTAAGTGGATTAGTTACCCTACATTATCTTCCCAAATAAATGCCAATTTCAAATAAATACCAAATTTTGCCAACTCTCTATTCAAACCCACATCTTTCATTTTCAGGAAATGACATAGTCTCTTTAATGAAAATAAGGACATAAAGTATCACCTACCATTATGTAGCCAGTCCCACCCTCCTATAAACTTACCTATAATTGGGTGATGAGTGATCCTTTCTCTTTTTTTTTTTTTGTAATTGTCAATGCATTTATGTAATAGAAGATACAACAAAATTTAGAAATAAAAAATCTCATACTATATTCCAAGTACCAAAATAAGAAATTTGCAAATTAAGAAATTATCAATGTTGCTCAGAAACATGCCTTACTTTTACTCTGAAATTCACTTTAACTGCTTGACATATAATTTAATACTTAAAAATAATATAGCTAAGTTGTTTAATAGTATTTATAGAATGCTACTTTTCTGGGTAGACATGTTTCACAAAACAGTTTTCAATTAATGCTGAGCATTCATTTGATAATTTTAATCATAATTTGATTCACTGATTAATGGATTAATAATTTATTCAGTAATTTAGATGCCATAAGAACCACTGAAAGGAATAATCTGATAGTTGCTCATTGTACAATCCTGCCTATTAGTAATATTAAGCCAAGAATCTGCTAGCTTTCCCACTCTGTTGAATTACATGTTTCCATGTGTGTGATTTTGGTCAACAACAAAAAATCGATGCACAATGTCATGCTTTTTCCTTTTCCTTTTTTTTTTTTTTTTAAACGAGCAGCTCAGCGATTTGGGAGGTTGGTTAGTACAATACAGAGAACACAGAGAGAAAGTATAAAATGGCACTGAACACTAATGCCAATACTTATCTCATTGTGGTTATAACGAAGGATATTATTATTTGTGTTATTTTTGTCTGGAACATAAATCAATGCCATTAACTTGAACTTGAGGTATATACACAATACACACACAACCTTAAGCAAAATACTTTTCATAAGTAACATTACATTTTAAAATATTGGAAACATTCGAATATCTGTGCTGATTTGTATTTTGACTTAATGGAACAAGAAGAAAATAACATTCAACTAGGGAGGGTTAAACTGATAATAAAGCTCTTAAAATTCAAAATGTCTTCCTCTCCCTTTGTACTTACCATAGGCTACACAATGTCCTGAGAGGATTCATTATGAGAAAAATGTCAATCACAGCTTCAATAACTTACTTTGGAAAAAACTAATGAGAAAGCAAACTGGAAGGTGAGACTTCACCTTTGTTTTCAATAAGTGGTCTTAATTTTTCTTCTTATAGAAAAAGTTTAAATCAGTTTATTATAAATATATCTAAACCATTAATTTTTGCAGCTTTCAGGTAAAGTCCAGCACTTCATTTATACAAAATCTATGAGAAGAGGTCAGTAGAGATCATCTAATCTTAAGTCGTGACATCATCCATTCAAGTCCTTGGCATAATCCCTCGCCAGTTAGAGCACAGCATGCCTGGATATGCCACTGGTCATCTTTAATAGAAGTTAGCTTCAAAAACTGGGAGATTTCTGCTACAGTCATGCATTCTTTAACATCTTGTTTATTAGCAAAAATCAGCAATCCAGCTTTTCTTAGGTCCTCATGCGCTAATATTTTATAGAGTTCTTCTCTAGTTACAGAAATCCTCTCTCTGTCTGTACTGTCCACAACAACTATTACAAACTCTGTGTTAGTATAGTAAGTGTTCCAGGAAGAACGAAGAGATTCTTGGCCACCAATATCCCACATTAGGAAACGTGTATTATTAATCACTATCTCTTCTACATTACTTCCTATTGTAGGAGATGTATGTACAACTTCATTCATAGAAAATTGGTAAAGAATGGTAGTTTTCCCTGCATTATCCAGCCCAACAATGATAACTTTGTGCTCCTGGTGATTGAACAGTCTCCATATTCTGGTGAAGAGAATTCCCATTCTCGGGCAGCGGACCACCCCCCCCCCTCCAGACACCCGGGCCGCCTGGCTTCCCCTGGCTCAGGCTGAGGGGGAGGAGAGAGACGCGCTGGAGCCTCCGCCTCTGCTGCTGCTCCCGCGCTGGTCGCCGGCCCGCTTCCAGGGAACCGGAGGGAGGCCGAAGCCCAGGCCGCCCTGCCGCGCGCAAGGCCCCGCCGCTGCCGCCGCGGCACTCGCCTGGCTCGCGGACATCGCCGCCGCGTTGTCTGCGACGAGCCTCGCGGGCCACCGTCCTCCCCCCGATCCTTTCTCTTAATTAATGTAATTTTTCACTTGTAGAATTGATCTAGCTCATGCCTTCCATTATATCTTGTATCTTTCCCCATTTGTTATTGTGTCTCATATCTCTGCCTTCAGCCCTTCCCACTTCTCTATCTCTTATTTTGCCTGTAAACATGATTGAGGCAAAATGATTGAGGTAGAATGACATAACCAAAAAGAGGGTAATTTCAGAATTTCATTCCAATGTGAGAGAGCTCCAGTGGGCCCTTTTGTCTTCTAAAATCACCCTCTTTTTTGTTATGCTATTCTCTAGCTTCCAACTACATTTTTTTTTAAAGAGGTGGGGTCTCGCTACATTGACCAGGCTGGTCTTGAAATCCTGACCTCAAGTGATCCTCCCATCTTAGCCTCCCAAAGTGCTGGGATTACAGGCGTGATCCATCACAGCTAGGCCCCAACTACTATCTTGCTGACCCTTTTCTAATTCTCTTCTTTTGAAAGGAGTTTTCAATTTGCTACTTTACTTCCTAATATCCCATTCATGCATCAACCCAATGTAGAGTAGCTTCTATTCTAACTACGCTACCAAAGCTGTTCTTCCATACCGTTCAACTCCTTTCACTCAAAGTACTCCATATTTTTGAAGAATGGTATCATTCATGATACAATGTTCTCTTTTAAGCAGATTTGGACATGGAGATATATACTAGGGAGTGCCCTTGGATTACTACGTGTGAAAAGGAGAAGAAGGAAGCTGGATTGAGGGAAAGGGAAAAAGCTGGGCTGAAAAGAAGTCCTGGACCACAGCTTTGGCTCATCTCACAGGGGACTTTGAAGATAAAATGGCCCACTGGCATCCTTTCACATTGCAATGACATGACCGAGTCTTTATAGGCCCCAAGTCCCCTCCCCACCTCTTTCACCTGCCTCCTTGCCTCACCTCAATCAGTCATTGGATATGCGCCACAACTGGGAACCTCAGGACCTTAGGCAAGGGGAAGCTCTGCAGCTGAGGTGACGTCTGAAGGGGCTCACAGCTGAGTCCTGTCTACTGACACAGCTCTCAGGGAGGACCTAGGTGATGCATCTCTGTGTGTATCATATATATGAGTAATGATATTAGAGGTTTTATAATTTAACCTTTTTCCTCCTTTTTATCTTTAATCTTCACTGTATTTCAGTCATGGTCTTCAGGTTTTAAAGTGACCTTTAAGATTCAGCAAAGAATATACAGCTTTTTAAACATGGGGAATAAAACAAGAACATTGTGATAGCATAGTGTAATGGTGCCATAGAAATAAACAATAAAAAAGAATTTAAAGAAAGAACCAGGAGTCAATTTCATAAATGCCACCATTACATTACTTAGGTTAAGCTTTTGAATTTATCTAGAAAAATGTCATTGGCCAAAACATTAACATTTATAGAGGAATGCAAAAGTGCAAAATTAAGGTTCCTAAGAATCAAGTCCAGAAAAATAGAAAATGTGTAAAGGCTATTGTTCTCAGTTTGGCAAATAAAATTTAAAAAATAAGCAAATCCAGAACTGGCTAATTTCAAATAACGTTTCTAGTATTTCCCACACATTTTTTTTTACATATTTTAAAATCACTAATACAGCATTACATTTTTAAAAGGCATATTTCAATACCTTACCTTGAAATCATAAGATGCATTTGTTCAATGAAATGTTACAGTAAAGCAGCATAAAAAATATAAATTGTACAGTGTGATATAAATGCAAACTATCTGATGTTCAATTTAATCATTTTTTTCAGGAACCTAAATGTTAGTTATTTATTATTACTTTAACGACTTAATATTAATTACAATGAAAAGAATATTGCCTTTGAGATCTTCCATTAATGATTCAGTTCCCAGGCCCTGATTTCTTTATAAACTTCTAAATTCTTAAGAGAGAAATGTACTTGGCTCAAATTTAATCATGTTAGAATACAGGTTCTGTATCAACTTAGTTTTTGTAGACACTATATGATATAAGAAGACAATGTTTAATTTTATGTCAATTTCTTGCATAAACTTGTTCAATTAATTCAGTCAATAAATAGTCATTGAGTTCATATCATGTCCCAGGTACTTTTTTTTTTTTTTTTTTGAGATGGAGTCTCGCTCTGTCGCCCTGGCTGGAGTGCAGTGGCACGATGTCCGCTCACTGCAAGCTCCGCCTCCCGGGTTCACGCCATTCTCCGGCCTCAGCCTCCAGAGTAGCTGGGACTACAGGCGCCCGCCACAACGCCCGGCTAATTTTTTTGTTATTTTTAGTAGAGACGGAGTTTCACCGTATTAGCCAGGATGTTTTCGATCTCCTGACCTCATGATCCTCCCTCCTCGGCCTTCCAAAGTGCTAGGATTACGGCGTAAGCCACTGCACCCAGCCATCCCAGGTACTATTAAAAACACTGATATTATATGGTGAAAAAGACGGACGGGGTCCCAGTACATACTTTATATGGAACATACTGATGTCTTTTCTAAAACCTCTAGTCTCTGATTTGCCTATATAAAGAGTGACAAGTTTTATTTTTACTTTCTGCAAAAATTCAGTTTCTTGTTGTTTTATCATCATACATACAACTTTTATTCAAATATTCATCTAGAGGCCAGGTGCGGTGATCTCTACTAAAAATACAAAAAATTTTAGCCGGGCGTAGTGGCGGGCGCCAGTAGTCCCAGCCCCGGGAGGCTGAGGCAGGAGAATGGCGTGAACCCGGGAGGCAGAGCTTGCAGTGAGCGGACATCGTGCCACTGCACTCCAGCCTGGGCGAGAGAGCGAGACTCTGTCTCAAAACAAAACAAAACAAAACAAAAATTAAAAAGAAAACTCGATATTAGGGATTTCACAGTGCTGTAGACTGAATGATAGTGCCCCCCAAAATTCATCTGTTGAAATGTAACACCCATATGATGATATTTGCAGGTGGGACCTTAGAGGGAGGGGATTAGATCATGACGGTAGAGCCCTCATGAATGGGATTAGTGCACTTATAAAAGAGTCCCCAGAGAGACTCCTGCCCCTTTCACCAAGTGAGGATGCAGGGAAGAGATGGCAATTCATGAATCAAGAAGCAGGTCCTCACCAAATCTTACGGCACTTTGATCTAGGACTTCCCGCCCTCTAGAACTGTGAACAACAAATTTCTATTGCCTATAATCCACCAATTTATGGTATTTTGTTATAGCTGTTTAAATAGATTAAGACACCTAGGATGGGAAACCCATTAATACTGTAATAGAGAGATGAGCTTTCTCTTCCTCTAACTACTTTTAAAGTCTAAGATAATTAGGAAATGATGTTTTGTGTAGCTATATTTTGATTTAAAATTATCTGCCTCAATTAGTGATGAACTAACTTGATTTTGTGCCTGAGTTTTAATAACTGTGATATTTTGAATCAATGTGAGTTATTTGATCAGTTCAAAATATCCAAAAAAAAATTTGTCTGGTTAAGATCATGTGCATCTCCATGATGGGATTAGTGTTCTTATAGGAAGAGAAAGTGAGACCATAGCTCTCCGTCTTTCTCTATTTTGTGCCATGTGAAGACATTGTCAGAAGGCAGGAGCCTGTAGTCTAGGAAGGGGGCTTTCACCAGGGACTGAATCTGCCCGAACCTTGTGGAGGATTTCCCAGCCTCCAAAACTGTGAGAAACAAATGTGTGTTTAAGACACCAGTCTCTGGTATTCTGTTATGGCAGCTTGAGCTGCCTAAGATACAATGATAATATAAAAATATTAACAAGATTAGCCTGGGCACCATAAGAAGACCCCAGCTTTAAAAGTAATACAAATAATAATAATAACAACAAACTAAAACATTTTGAAATTTTAAGTGATAATTTTTCATTAGATACAGAATCACCTACTTAGAAAAATACAGATCCCAGGGCAGGGCGCAGTGGCTCAGCCTGTAATCCCAGCACTCTGGGAGGCCGAGGCGGGCGGAACACGAGGTCAGGAGATCAAGACCATCCTGGCTAACACGGTGAAATCCCGTGTCTACTAAAAATACGAAAAATCAGCAGGGCGTGGTGGCGGGCGCCTGTAGTCCCAGCTACCCGGGAGGCTGAGGCAGGAGAATGGCATGAACCTGGGAGGCGAAGCGTGCAGTTGAGCTGACATCGTGCCACTGCACTCTAGCCTGGGCGACAGAGCGAGACTCCGTCTCAAAAAAAAAAGAAAAAGAAAGAAAGAAAGATACAGATCCCAAACTCTATTATACTTAATATTTCTTCTAAAATGTTCATCATTTTGAGGATTAAGATTTCTTAATGCATCTGTACAAACACACATGCATATATTCACACAAATAACTACAGTCATTTTATCAACGTTTTGTTTTGACTTATTTATTTAAAAATATTAAATGTATTTTATAAATGAAGAATGCGTGTGTGTATTTATTTATTTTTTTATTTTTATTTTTATTTTGAGACGGAGTCTTGCTCTTTCGCCCAGGATGGAGTGCAGTGGCGTGATCTCCGCTCACCGCAGGCTCCGCTTCCGGGGTTCATGCCATTATCCGGCCTCCAAAAGTGCTGGGATTACAGGCGTGAGCCACTGCTCTGGGCCTCATTCAAGTATATTTATATAGGAATGTCTGAAATACTGCCACCTAATGTTTAGCAATTATTTTCATTTCTGAGCAGTAGAATTTGAGTGATTTTTATTACTTTTGATTCTACAATGTGATGTATTCTTTAATTTTTTCATAATGTCTTTCGTATTTATTAAAAGGTTAATTAAATCATCCTAAGAATATTTTATGTATATTTTTGTTAAAATAGGATGTTTAACAGTCAAAATTCTCCATTTACTAAATCTTTCTCAGTCAATGCTTCAGACTTACCTTTTCTACATTTACTAATAAAAAATTTAATTTCAATGTTATATAATAGAAGAACACAGAGTATCTATTTTAAATTTTACCTCCACAAACATCTTTAACCAGAAAATGAAATAAGCATTTAAAATATCAAATAAAATACTAGTTTTCAGGTCTGTTGCTTTGAAAATATGCTTCCTCGTTGAGCAGTATCTGAATTTTTATTACTATACCAGGGTATAGATGAAATATCTAACTAGTATACTTTTAAATTAAAACTGCAAAAAATATATAGAGAATTCAGTAGTGCTTATTCAGCATGTAAAACATTTTGCCTATTACATTCTTCATGTTGATGGTAGCTATGGCTAAAGTTTGTAGATACTTGGTTTCATTAGCTTTTAGAGTTGCTTAGGTTAAATATGCTATAATATACCAGTCCCTGCTGGCTTTGAACTACTTCGAATTCTTAGAAGTGAAGTAACATAGTACAAACCTATAGAAAATATGATAAATGTATCACGAATGACACAAAATATTTTCTGCAGGTCACATAAGGAGTCATTCTCTATTTTGTCAATTTCCTTAGTTAATTCAAAAGCTCCCGGCCAGGCGCAGTGGCTCAGGCGGGTGCACACCTGCAATCCCAGCACTTTGGAAGGCCAAGGCAGGTGAATCACAGGGTCAGGAGGTCGAGACCATCCTGCCCATCCTGGCTAACACAGTGAAACCCCGTCTCTACTAAAAATACAAAAAATTTGCCAGGCGTGGTGGTGCCCGCCTGTAGTCCCAGCTACTTGGGAGGCTGAGGCAGGAGGATGGTGTGAACCCAGAAGGTGGAGTTTGCAGTGAGCCGAGATCCTGACACTGCACTCCAGCCTGGGCTACAGAGCGAGACTCTGTCTCAAAAAAAAAAAAAAAGTTCCCAATGCACGAATCAATCAAGAATTTCACCCCCAACAGTGAAAAAAAAATGTGAAAACAGTCAGGTTTTAGTCACTGTAAATCACAATTTCAATTCCACCCCATCCAAAGAAAGCTATGTACGTCCTTCTCATTCCAAATACATACAGGCCATGAGTTAATAATCTTTCATTCTTCTAAAATACCAACAGATTTGCTTTTTTACTTCCATTTGTAGTTTATAGTACTCACAATTAAATTGACCCAAATGTTATTGAGGTATATATCTAAATATATATATATACATGGATCAAAGGTCAATGCTATTGTCTATGCATTAGCCACGCCCATTTATGAGAATTTTCCAAACTTGTTGCTTTATATCTCTTAAATGGTGTCAGTTGGCCACATTTATTTCCTGAGAAACAACTGAGCAGCTGACAATGAAAATGAAGCTCTCTGCATTCCTCTTAGGCATACTGCATACATCTTAGGCTCTCTGCATTCCTCTTAGGCATACTGCATACATCTTAGGCTCTCTGGATGTCTCTTAGGCACTTAACGCTTACATGTATTTGTATCTCATTACATAGTGATACAGTCCTAAAATAAAGTAAATAATGAGTTATTTTCTAGACTAATTTGATGAGGCTTTTATTTGATAACAAATTAAAATTATGCCACCAGATGCCTATACTTTGACTTATAAAATGTGTTGTGTTCTGCGTGGGCAAACAGAAAGTGCAGAAATTGAACGGCTACCTGGTAAAATTACCTAAATCCACAATGCCACTGGACAACATTGAACTAGATATTTAAATAAGTGAAAGTAATCAAGTAGTTGAGTTCACTGATAAAATTATACTTGGAATCTTACATCATTCCCAGATTAATATATACAATGTATATCAAATGTCATTGCTATGGGAATGGAAACTGTTACACATGAGGCTAAATTTTTATAAAGAATTTTTTTTTCCTCTAGAACTGACCTTGAGAAACTTGATATCCTCTGTTTATGGCAAGTCTTAAGAAAATGTCAACCCAATGTCAAAGGAGTCTAAGGACTCATCCAAATTTCTTAAAATGGGATGAAAATTTAAATAGCAGGACCCTAGATTGTAATTCAGTAACTTAAATTTTAGTAAACTTAAATTTTAGTAAATTTTAGTAAATGCTGTTATCGCTCTTGCTTCATTGAGCCATCAAACAACCGTGTGACCCCATTCAGAAAAGGCATTCTTATTCCAGTGTTACAAATGAATCTGGAGTCCAGAGTTGTTAAATATCTTACCTTGGGTCTCAACAACAGGAATCAGAAGACACCTAAGAGATCTCTTGATTTCTGCCCCCTGCACTGGGCCGTCTTTCCACATATAATCTCATGCCCCCTGCCAGATGATTGTACTATAAAAATAGTATCACATTTAGATGAAACTCATGCCACTCTAACCTGTGGATAAAGTTGTTCTGTTCATTATTTTGAAAGTCTATTATTTGGAGAGTCTACTTCTTGCATATATTTTGCTTTCTTCTTCTGTTTTTTTTTTTTTTTTGAGATGGAGTTTCGCTCTTGTTGCCCAGGCTGGAGTGCAATGGCGTGATCTCAGCTCACTGCAACCTCCACCTCCTGGATTCAAGCGATTCTCCTGCCTCAGCCTTCCGAGTGGCTGGGATTACAGGCATGTGCCACCATGCCCGGCCTGGCTAATTTTGTATTTTTTTAGTAGAGATGGGGTTTCTTCACGTTGGTCAGGCTGGTCTTGAACTCCTGACCTCAGGTGATCTGCCCACCTCAGGCTCCGAAAGTGCTAGGATTACAGGCATGAGCCACCGCACCCGGTCTATATTTTTCCTTTCTTTAAGTAACAGCTGTTTTAAGATACCATTCACAGATTATATATATATATATATATATATATATATATATATATATATATATATGTGTGTGTGTGTGTGTGTGTGTGTGTATATGTGTGTGTGTATATATATGTGTATATATATGTGTGTATATATATATGTGTGTATATATATATGTGTGTATATATATATATGTGTGTATATATATATAAAAGATGTACAATTCAGTGATTTTTAGTATATTGAAAGTTGCACAATGGTCATTACTATGTAATT
Organism: Gorilla gorilla gorilla; assembly: GCF_029281585.2. Lineage (NCBI taxonomy): Eukaryota > Metazoa > Chordata > Mammalia > Primates > Hominidae > Gorilla > Gorilla gorilla. Next base: position 33,250,469 of record NC_073240.2, read on the forward strand.
TCAGGACATTTTCATCTCCAAAAGAAACCCTGTACCCATTAGTCACTCCCAACCCTGGGCAACCACCAATCTACTTTCTGTCTCTGTGGATTTCCCTACTCTGGACATAGCAACAGCATTATTGAATATGTGGTCCTTTCACTGAGCACAGTGTTTGCAAGGCTAATCCATGTTGTAGCAAATACCAGGATTTCATTTCTTTTTATTGCTCAGTAATATTCATTGTATGGATATATTGCATTTTATTCATCAGTTGATGGACATTTGGGTTGTTTCCACTTTTTGGCTATCATGAATAATTCTGCTATGAATGTTTGTGTGTGAGTTTCTGTGTAGACATATGTTTTCATTGCTCTTGTGTACGTACTGAGGAGTAGGATTGCTGGGTCCTGTGATTACTCAATGTTTAACCTTTTGAAAGACTGCCAGATGGTTTTCCAAAGCGGGTGCATCATTTATATTCCCAAAAGCAGTAAATGAGGGTTCCAATTTGTCCACATTATCACCAACACTTGTAATTGTGTGTCTCTTTGGTTACAGCCATCCTAGTGGGTATGAAGTGGTATCTCATTATGGTTTTGATTTGTAATTCCTTGTCGGCTAACTTGTACATATTTCTTATGCTTTGTAGAAGAAAAATTGTATATTGGATGACATAGCTGTACATGTCTTAGTTCAGGCTGTTATAACAAAGTACCGTAGATTAGTGGCTTATAAACAACAAAACTTTTTTTCTCATAGTTCTGGAGGCTGGGTAGTCTAAGATCAAGGTGCTGGCAGATCCAGTGTCTTGTGAGGGCCAGTTTCTTAAGTTGTAGATGACTGTCTTGCTGTGTCTTCACATGGTGAAGAGCAGAGAGAGAGATCCTGTGTCTCCTCTTCTTTTTATAAGGGCATTAATCCCATTCTTGAGGGCTGCACCCTCATGACCTAATTACCTCCCAAAGGCCCCATCTTCAAATCCCATCACACTGGGGATTTAGGCTTCAACATATGCATTTTGGGGGGACCCAAACATTCAGTCCAATACCAGTGCATGTTATAAGCATGAATATACAGATACTGTCTTTTAGGTGATTATATTACATATCCCTAAAAGAAACGATAACAACAGCTAACACTTAAGTGCTGTGTTCCAGGCCCTATGCTGAGTGCTTGACAACACAGATCACTCATTTAAACAATTATGTATTATTATTAATAGAGAGAAGCATAAGTTTACAACACTGCTCTCTAGAAAAAGTTATTCTAGGCATGTGAAGTGAAAGTAGGTTTTTTTTTTTTCCCTTTATGCCCCAGAGTGTCCTTTTGTCTTCCAGGTGGTGCTCAGCTTAGAGCCTTATTCATATGCAGTAAGGGACTGCTGAATGAATGAAAATTTAACTGACTGAGTAGTAGTGTAGTTAAATTAATCCATGTGACCAATTTCCTTTCAATTTCCTAATGGGTCAACATAACTGTTAGCTCTTAGTAAGATAATTTTCTCTTCTGTCTGTAGAATTCCTTGGATGAGGATGACCTAGGTCCTAGGTCTCCAGGATAGTTGCCCTGGAGAAAGAAGCTGAAGAATGGACCAGACGGGCTGAAGAAGCTGTTGTCTCTATTCAATATATCACAGTGAATTATTTTAATTAGACAGTAGAAGCATTAGCAGGTGATAATCTAAAAAATGCTATACGCAGATACGTGTAATTGATTGTCATTTTATTCAAATACCATTTGAGTCCCTCTTACGCACTAGGCACTGTGTTTTCTGGGCGGCGAGAATTCAGTGTCAACCATTAAGAGACATTGTACAGTCTGGTGAAGGGAGAGAAATCTTAATTATCTGTTCAGTGAAGCACATGGAAAATGGCAGTGACAATAAATGGCACAAAGAAGAGAGACATCGGGCTCTGAGGGTCTGTGAGAGAGAAATTGGGCTTGATCAGGGTGGTCACTGAAGGCCTCTGAGAAGTGGTGCTTGCCCCAATATCTGAAGGGTAAACAGAAGTTGAGAGAATAGAAAAAGTGAGGAGTGTTCCGGGCAGAAGGAATAGCACTGGCAAAGGTCCCCTGGCTTGAGGGAAGTTGGCAAATAGGAGCTTACAGAAAACCTGCGGGGCTGGATCGCAGAGAGTGCAGGACAATGTGGTATGAGGGAGAATGCTGGCAAGACAGGCAGGGATCAGACCGTGCAGGGGCTTGTGGGCTGGGTGAAGGACTTTTTTTCAGTCTTAAATAATTGTTGATAAAAACACCAAATAGGAAACAACTTAATGTCTGTCAGTTTGTTAAGTTATGGTACATTCATAAAAGAGAAAACTACATAGCTATTAAGCATGATTCTTGATTTTTTTTTTTTATAAATGGCAGGAGTTTCTGATATATTGTGCAGAATCAACAAGATATAAAGCAGAATGATGATCCTGGTTTTTTGGTCAAACTATCCATATGAGCCTGTCTGTCTAGCTAGACATAGAAACAATATGGAAGCAAGTGTGCCAAAATATAAGAAGCAGTTGCCTCAACTAGGTGAGATCATGACTTATTATTGTCCTTTTAAAAATTGAATACCTAAAATTGTATATTAATGACCATGTATTATTTTTATAATAATAAAAAAGTTAATAAAACAAAATTTCTTTTAAAAAAGATGTTCTGCAGGTAGTATGGAGGCAATAAAAAAATAATTAGCTCATGATCAGTGTTTCCCTTTTTAATGAGGTGTAATTATATTTTATTTTTATAATCCAACAGGAATGCAAAAAGAAATGGAACAGGATGTGAAGAGATTTGGCCAGGCTGCCTGGGCCACAGCAATTCCCAGTTTGGAAAAACTTAAGCTAATGCTAGCTCAAGAGACTCTGCAACTCATGAGAGCGAAAGAATTGTGTTTAAATCACAAAAGAGCTGAAATTCAGGGAGAGGTAAGACAAAGATAAACGTAACTTTGTTTTAAAAATACACTTTTATTTTATTTTATTTTATTTATTTATTTTTTTTGAGACGGAGTCTCGCTCTTTTGCCCAGGCTGGAGTGCAGTGGTGCAATCTCGGCTCACTGCAAGCTCCACCTCCCGGGTTCACGCCATTCTCCTGCCTCAGCCTCCCGAATAGCTGGGACTACAGGCGCCCACCACCACGCCCAGCTAATTTTTTGTATTTTTAGTAGAGACGGGGTTTCACCGTGTTAGCCAGGATGGTCTCGATCTCCTGACCTTGTGATCCGCCCGCCTCGGCCTCCCAAAGTGCTGGGATTACAGGCGTGAGCCACTGTGCCTGGCCCCACTTTTATTTTTTAAAAATTTTGTATAAATAAGGGATACAAGTACTGTTTTGTTCCATGGATATATTGTGTAGTGGTGAAGTTTGGGCTTTTAGCGTAATCATCACCTGTATAATGTAATTGTGCCCATTAAATATTTCTCATCCTCTCCCACCCTCTTACTCTTCTGAGTCTCCAGTGTCTATTATTCCACACTGTCTGTGTATACACTACTTAGCTCCCACTTATAAGTGAGACCATGTGGTAAAGCACACTTTTATTTTTAGATAGCACTTTTCTTTCCAGGCATCGTTAAAGAGCTTCTTTTCTTCAATTATTCTAACACTATCTTCTATGGAAGGTTAGACATAAAGTTTTCCTTTAGTTAAGATGTTTCAAAATACCACATTGTAGGATTTACTTTATAGTAACACCAAGCCCAGTATTGAAGTGGGTACTGTACTTGAAAATCAATCCAGCAATGTTTTCAGTACAGCTTTAAAATAATCAAAGAGATACTTCACTGAAGGATCATAGACACTTAAGTTTTTTCCTATAATCTTATGACCTTAAAGCAGAAAACACTGTAAACACCTGTCTTAGTTGGCTAAGGCTGCTATAACAAGATTAAATATCACAGATTGGGTGGCTTCAACAACGGACATGTATTTCTCACCGTTCTGGAGGCTGGGAAGTCCAAGATCAAGGTGCCTGCAGATTCACTGTCCGGTGCGGATCCTCTTCCTGTCTGGTAGACAGCTGCCTTCTTAACTGAGTGCTGATATAGCCTTTCTTCTGTGTGTAAGTTTAGAGAGAAAGAAAGTGATCCCTGTCTTTCTCTTCTAATAAGGGCACTAATCCCATGATGGGGGTGCTATCCTTTTGACATAATCTGAACCTAATTACTTCCAAAGGACCCACCTCCAAATAACATCACATTGGGAGTTAGAGTGTCAACATATGAATTTTGTGGGGACACCAATATGCAATACATAATAATACCTCATTGCCATTTATGTTTCTCAAAGCCTAAATGTTTTTCTCTGTTTCAAGGATGAGATAAAATATTAGCATCAGTAGATGAAATGAAAAAGTGTTTCTTTCCTATTTGCTTTTTTATATTTAGTATTGAACAAGGAATAGAAAATAGCTAGAATGCTTCTGAAGTTTGTTTTTAATATACTATTTATTTTAACTTATTTTTCTTTTTTCTATGAAAATAAGATGGAAGATCTTCCAGAACAAGAAAAAATATAAATGTTGTAGATGAATTAGAAATACAATTTTATGAAATTCAGTTAGAACTATATGAAGTTAAATTTGAGATATTAAAAAACGAAGAAATACTGCTTACTACACAGTTGGGCTCTCTTAAAAGACTTATAAAAGGTAAAGTTTATATTTAAGTATATAGATTACAATGTTTATAAATTTAAGGAAATACAGACCATATTATCAATTATTTTTTGTAAACTGTAACATCTGAAAATTTCCTAAAGTTTTCCTTCAGTAGTTTATTATTCAAATAATATATTCATTGTTAGCACATAGCAAAACAAAGAAAGAAAAATGATTATTACTCCAATCCCATCATCTAGAGATGCTTAGTGTTTGGCTGGGCACAGTGGCTCACGCCTATAATCCCAGCGCTTTGGGAGGCTGAGGCGGGCAGATCACTTGAGGTCAGGAGTTCCAGACCAGTCTGACCAACATGGTGAAACCCCATCTCTACTAAAAATACAAAAATACTAAACCCTGTCTCTACTAAAAATACAAAGCCCGATGTGGTGGCACGTGCCTGTAATCCCAGCTACTTGGGAGGCTGAGGCAGGAGAATGGCTTGAACCCGGGAGGTGGAGGTTTCAGTGAGCCAAGATCATGCCAGTGCACTCCAGCCTGGAAGACAGAGCGAGACTCCGTCTAAAAAAGAAAAAAAAAAAGAGATACTTAGTGGTAACAATTTGCTGTATAACTTTGTAGATTTTAAAATATGCTGATATGTAAAAATATAAATTTTTAACCAAAACTACATAACCAGTTCAGTAACATCTTTTTAAAAATTTTTTAATTTTTATGGGTGCATAGTAGATATATATATTTATGGGTTACATAAGATATTTTGACACAGGCATACAATGCATAATAGTCTCTTTTTCATTTAATACATAATAATTGTCTTTCTATTTCAGAAATAATAAAAGTATCAAAATTTTAATGGCTGCATAGTATTCCATTATATGGATATACCGTGGTTTCCAAATTTCCGCTGTTTTGAACAGTAGTGTAGTGAACTTTCCTTTACACATGTCTTTTTGAGTATAGGACAGATTATCTCCTTGGAATAAATATCTAAGGATGGAATTATTGGGTCAAGGACAATGTATATTTTACATTTTGCTACGTAACAATACAGCAGTCATCTGAGATACATTTTTCCTCACCTCCGTATTATTTTCTGATTTCTAAATTTCATACCATGTAGTGGCCCTCTAGATAGGTTGTACATTTAAAATGATGCTCCCAGGCTGGGCGTGGTGGCTCACGCCTGTAATCTCAGCACTTTGGGAGGCTGAGCGGGGGCAGATTACTTGAGGTCAGGAGTTCAAGACCAGCTTGGCCAACATGGTGAAACTCTGTCTCTACTAAAAATACAAAAATTAGCCGGGCGTGGTGGTGGGTGCCTGTAATCCCAGCTTCCTGGGAGGCTGAGGCAGGAGAATCGCTTGAGCCTGGGAGGTTGAGATTGCAGTGAGCTGAGATGGCGCCACTGCACTCCAGCCTGGGCGACAGAGTAAGACTCTGTCTCAAAAAAAAAAAAAAAAAAGACGCTCCCATCAGCAGAATATGAGTGTGTATGTTTCCCAGACTCATGCCATTCTTTTGCATTTTTGCTTGCTTGACAGAGAAAATGGCAATCTTCCAATTTTCATTTATTTAATTATGAATGAATATTGAACACAATTTTGTATGTTTACAAGCCATTTGTACTTATTTTATGAAATGCCTAGTCATAGTCTTTGTCCATTTTTCTTTGGAATATTTCCTTTCAACATTAAGAATAATGTCCTCTATTGTCTGTCATATGTTGCAAATAATCTCTCCTTGTCATTTGCGTTTTCTTGCCTTTCAGAAATATTTAATTTTTATGAAGTCGTGTTTATTGATTTTTTCCCCTATGGCTTCTGCTTTTAGTATTATGTCTGGCAATAGGCTCCTATCCCAAAATTATGTCAATATATACTTATGTTTTCTTTCAGTATGTTTATGATGTTACTTTTTAAAACATTTAATTCTCTAGTCCAGGTGGAATTTATTTTGATTGTGGTAGGAATTGAACCTTTCCCTCAAATTGTTAAGCAGTCCCAATCACTGATTTTAAAAACATTTTCCCTAAATGTTTAACATTTCTCCAGTTAAACATTAGATTGACTTTGGTCTGTTTCTGAGTTGTTCTCCGCCATTGGTTCGTGAGTGGCTTCTGCTGCTGGCTCCATACTGTTCCCATGACTGTCTTGGAGGCACATTTTAGGGTCTGGTAAGGCAAGTACCCCCCCCATTACTTCACAGGTTTTCTGACTATTTTCACTCCTTTATTCTTCCAGATGAAATTTAGAATCAAGTTCAAAACAAAAACTCTTTGGAATTTTGATTGTGATTTTGCTTAAAATTAGAGATTACTTTGGGGAGAATAGTGGTCTTTGCAATTTTGAATCTTCCTACCCAAGAACATGGTATGTCTCTCTCCATTTATTTAAATCTTTTTTCCTAAAGTTCCTCCAAGTTTAATAAATTTCTTCAAATAGATCCTGCACTTTTAGTTTAATCCTGAGTATTCAGAATTTTTTTCAGTAGTTTCAGGTTATAAGCAGTTTACATATTTAGGAAAAAAATTACATTAAAAAAAGAAGTTAATCTGGAAGGATGCATGCCAAATTGTTCATAATGTTTTTCCTCTGAGAATGACTCAGAAGGTTTGGGGAATGAGCAATAGAATTTCACTGTTTATTTGATGTACTTCTGGAGGGTTTGAATTTGTTAAAGTAAGCATGACTTTTAAAAAATCAATATGTAATCAAGATTAAATATCACTAAGGCATCTTAATAATATATTGCTGGTAGAATATAAGTTGCCTTTCTGGAGGGCAGTGTGGCAATGGGTATCAAGATCCTTAAACACTTATCTGCTAAGGAAGTGATAAAAAGTGTACACAAAGATTTATACAGAGATGTTCATCACAGTGAAATGAATAATAATGGAACATTGGAACAGCCTAACAACATGGATTGCTTAAATTAGAGAATACTATGCTGCCATTAAAATTTCTCTTTTTAAATTTTTTTTTATTTTTGGAGATGGAGTCTTGCTCTGTTGCCCAGGCTGGAGTGCAGTGGCACAATCTCGGCTCACTGCAACTTCTGCCTCCCACGTTCATGCTGTTCTCCTGCCTCAGCCTCCTGAGTAGCTGGGATTACAGGCACACGCCACTCTGCCCAACTAGTTTTGTATTTTTAGTAGAGACGGGGTTTTGCCATGTTGGCCAGGCTGGTCTTGAACTCCTGACCTCAGGTGTGCCGCCTGCCTTGGCCTCCCAAAGTGCTGGAATTACAGGTGTGAGCCACTGCACCTGGCCTAAAAATTTATTTCCATCCCATGGAAAATGTTCTTTTAGAACTCCGTTGATGCGTGTAGCTATGTAAGTAGTATGTGTGTGTGTGTGTGCCTGTGTATATATATGTATGTCTATACAGGTATATATACATGCATATACATGCATATACTGCTTACATGTATATACACACATGCTACTTACACACATGTGTATATGTATATTACATTTATACACATACATTTTTTATATGTTAATAGTGATTCTCAGTGGTGGGATTACAAGTGATCTTTATTTTCCTTACATTTAAAAAAATTGAGTGCATTTTTACAAATAATAAAATATGTTTTAAACAATCATTAATACCTTTTTAGAAAAACAGGATGAAGTTGTCTATTACGATCCATGTGAAAGTCCAGAGGAACTTAGTCATTGACTGTGGTGGGCTGCAGGACAATAAGAATTCGGAAGTGAAAGAACTCAGAAGGCAGTGCCAGCAGCTGGAGTCTATCAAACAGGGCAGGATCTGTGTCAAAAGAGCTTCTCTCCAGAGTAGAAAGGTGGGTACACTCAGAGCGGCTTTCTTTTCTTTTCTCTTCCAGAGATTTATTCTTGTATGAAGGATAAAGAGGTATTGAAATAAGGTTTTTACCAACACAGTGATTAATTTTTTGTGTGCTTATGAACTTATCCATGGCTATAGTTAAAATGATTTTTAATATTTTTCTTAAAAATATTATTTTTTTCTTTTGGGTTTTAAGCATTTAGCAAATCTCAAGGTTTTAATTTATTCATTTAACAACTATTTGTTGAATGCCCACTGCATGCACAGGCACTTTATTTTTATTTTTTTGAGACAGAGTCTTGCTCTGTCACCCAGGCTGGAGTGTGGAGGCAAGATCTTGGCTCACTACAACTTCCGCCTCCTAGGTTGAAGCAATTCTAGTGCCTTAGCCTGCCAAGTAGCTCGGTTTACAGGCACGTGCCACCACGCCCAGCTAATTTTTGTAAATTTTGTAGAGACGGGGTTTCGCCATGTTGGCTAGGCTGGTCTTGAACTCCCAACCTCAAGTGATCCGCCCACCTTGGCCTCCCAAAGTCCTGGGATTACAGGTGTGAGCCACTGCCCCTGGACCACAGGTACTTTAAAAACCACAATAGGTAGAAACTCTATTTCTAATAACCAACTATAACAATTCTAAATATATTTTACTGTAAATTATTGAGTACACAAAACAATAACAGGTAACTATTCAGCTCACCTCAGATTTAATACTTAAACATTAAAGAATATCAACCTACTTGCAAGAAACTTAACAAAACCTAAGGAACATAATACAAATAAAACTTTACCTATCCATATTATGAGCTGGATATTATAATATCCAGGAAAATATCCAGGATGTTAGAATGGCTTGAAACAGAATTGAAAATTTTTGAGCTATAAGACACATAGGAGAAATTTTAAGTTCATTTTTTTTGGATGAGACATTTATTAGTCTCAAGAAGACTGAATGATTTTCTTTTAAGGTCACACATTTAAATAGTTAACAGGAGAAATACCAACCAGAATCATAGTCAAATACCCACCTACTCCCTTTCCAAGACAACTAAGGTCTCAAATTGCGCCCATTTTTCTCAAATTATTTCTAGAATATTTAGCAAAAGAGGCTTTTAATTTGGCATATCTTTGTCTACAATTTTGTAGTTTAGGTAAAGAAAGGTAGATTAAGGGAATTTCATTTTAAAGGTGAGAATCAGAATGACATTTGTGAAGCTATGATGCCTGTGCCATCTGGCATACACGAGGGTGTAGTACTAAATGGGATCAGAATGAGCTCCTTTTGGAAAGAAACCTTTAATAGACTGGGAAACATTAAGGGAATCTTCCCTTTTTTATTTATTTTATTTTATTTTATTTTATTTTAGATGGAGTCTCACTCTGTCGCCCAGGCTGGAGTGCAGTGGCGCAGTCTCGGCTCACTGCAAGCTCCGCCTCCTGGGTTCACGCCATTCTCCTGCCTCAGCCTCCTGAGTAGCTGGGATTACAGGTGCCCACCACCACGCCCGGCTAATTTTTTGTATTTTTAGTAGAGACGGGGTTTCACCATGTTAGCCAGGATGGTCTCGATCTCCTGACCTTGTGATCCACCCGCCTCAGCCTCCCAAAGTGCTGGGATTACAAGCGAGAGCCACCATGCCTGGCCTTTTATTTTTAATAGAGCATTGGAAAATGAATTCTGCATAGCTAGCTAATGAAGGAAATCCAGATTCGTTGCCAAAACCAAGTTTTAAAGGAATTTGCAATTCTTCACAGTTCATTCAAGGAGGCAATGGAAATTTTGATGAAGAAATTTTTTTAAATCTTTCTTAAAAGGAGTCCTTACATTGGCATTGTATCATGACTAAAGTCTTCCTCCCTCTCTCCCTTCTATGCTTTTTGTTTCTATTTTCTATCTTTCAATGACATCAGTTTCATGGATAGAAATGGTTAAAAGACAATGATTACAACACACAGTTGAGTGACACAAATCTTGTTGTAGTGTTAGAAATACATCAATACATTGGGATCATAAAGAGAAATGGCAAGAAAAAAAATCTAAGTTAATAACAGAAAATGCTGATTCCCACAGTCCGTGTAGAAAATAACATGTTTTTTTTTCTGTCAGTGGAGATAACTGAGACTAGTTAATATTGTCAATTCTGTTCCTTCTGACTGAGCCAGGTGAGGCAAAATTTAGCATATGAGTTGAGGGACAAAACTATGACCTTGGCAACATAAAAATTAATACTGTCTACATTGTTTACTAGGGAATGCATGCAAAATTAATACACTCTTGGTAGTACAGGTTGGTTTCACTTCTATAGTGTGTGGTTAATAGAAAGCTGATTCAACAGACGATGTAGAATTGTCTAAAATCCGGCCGGGCGCAGTGGTTCACGCCTGTACTCCCAGCACTTTGGAAGGCCGAGGCGGCAGATCACAATGTCAGGAGATCGAGACCATCCTGGCTAACACGGTGAAACCCCGTCTCTACTAAAAATACAAAAAAATTAGCCGGGAGTGGTGGTGGGCGCCTGTAGTCCCAGCTACGCGGGAGGCTGAGGCAGGAGAATGGCGTGAACCCAGGAGGCGGAGCTTGCAGTGAGCCGACATCGCGCCACTGCATTCCAGCCTGGGCGACAGAGCGAGACTCCATCTCAAAAAAATAAATAAATAAATAAAAAGAATTGTCTAAAATTCATCGTCAGTGAGTCCATGGCATGTTTTGGAGTTTATTCACTTGTTTGCCTCAGGAACAGTAGCTGTTCAGATTTGTTCTGTCTTTGATTTTGGAAATGAGGTTACCGTGCTCTGTAGTGTGAGGAAGATGACGTGGCATAATTAGGCAAACGGCTAGGCATTTTCTCAGCAGTAAATTACCAGTGCCCTTGCTTGCCATGATACCCACAACAGGCAGAGGCAGTTTCCTGAGGCAATCCAGGCCACAAAGAACTGTACATTTGGGGAAAACATATCTTCAAATATATATGTTAAAATCTAAAAAATTGGTTAGTATGTATTACTTTTGTGGATACTTAAACATTCCCTATGCATAAAGACCTAGTTAAAGAGATGCAGGCTTTTGGCATGTTAAATAACTCCTTGATGAGAAATCACACTACGAATAATAAATATGACTTAATAAAAATGAAAAATAATGAGATTAGTTACTATTGAACTATTCTTGCTTAGAATGCCCCTGAATTTCAGTCATTGAAATTCACTTGTACCTGGGTAAGTTACAAGTTCTTATTTGTGCTGGTTTCTGTTCCATTGGCAATTAAAATTTTGGTAAGTTGAATAAAAGATCTTTCTAAAAAGGGAGTTTTTTTTTTTTTTTTTTTCTTTTTTGAGGGGGACGGAGTCTCGCTCTGTCGCCCAGGCTGGAGCGCAGTGGCACGATCTCGGCTCACCGCAAGCTCCACCTCCCGGGTTCACGCCATTCTCCTGCCTCAGCCTCCCGAGTAGCTGGGACTACGGGCGCCCGCCACCACGCCCGGCTAATTTTTTCTGTATTTTTAGTAGAGACGGGGTTTCACCGTGTTAGCCAGGATGGTCTCCATCTCCTGACTTCGTGATCCGCCCTCCTCAACCTCCCAAAGTGCTGGGATTACAGGTGTGAGCCATCGTGCCCGGCCAAAAGGGAGTTCTTATATTGGCAGTGTATCATGATTAAAGTTATCCTCCCTCTTTCTCTCCCTCCCACATATATATTTTCATGTCAGTATATGCATATGTGATTTGTGCCATTTGTGTGTGTGTAGGTAAATGAAAGTGGCATCAAGAGAATCTCACATTAAAAAAAATTTGAGATAGTACAATTCTTATGCATCATATGTTGCATAATGTTTGACTATTAAGAAATTTGCATCACACGTCTACTTATTTCATTAAACATGTTACAGTCAATTAATTTACTTACACCCTCCATTTCCTTCTTCCCCCTCTCTGGGTCTCCTGCTGCAGGGTCATTATATGTTCCACTCACAAAATGTCCTTGTTTTTTCCCTTACTCCTGTCATTGATCTTCTGAATCTTTCCGGCGAATTTAACATGGATGTTTTGATAGAAAGCTCTGGCATTAACTCTGGAGTTGTTTTGCAAGGAAGGTTGTTCGCTTTTTCACCATTTTTTTTTTTTCAGGTCCTTGAAGTGTTTTCACATAGATATTTCACAAGAGCCATTTCAGAACTGAGAACATTCAGCGTGCACTCTTCCTCTTTTGGTCCCACAGTTTTTATGTGTCCTACTTGAAATTATGTTTGCTCCCGTTTCAATTGTAATATTGCACTTACTCATTAGTTTTTAGTTTGAACTCTCCTGCGAGGTCTAATGTAGAGTTTGGAGAAGAACACAGATTCATAATAAACCTACCCAGTCAATTTGGTATAAAGGCTTAGAAGGTGGAACTGGCCACATTTTGGAGGTAAGGATCAGGAATGCTAATGGAGAGACATAGGATTTTCTTATGGAAACAAGAAACAAATAACCTCTGGGCAGTATTAGAGCCCAGAGAGTGATAAGCCTCTTCTAACTTCAATATTCTATGTACAAATTCACAAGACTTTTTCTTTCTTTCTTTTTTTTGAGACGGAGTCTCACTCTGTAGCCCAGGCTGGAGTGCTATGGCGCGATCTTGGCTCACAGCAAGCTCCCCCTCCCGGGTTCACGCCATTCTCCTGCCTCTGCCTCGCGAGTAGCTGGAACTACTGGCGCCCGCCACCACATCCAGCTAATTTTTTTGTATTTTTAGTGCAGACTGGGTTTCACCGTGTTAGCCAGGATGGTCTGGATCTCCTGACCTCGGGATCCGCCCGCCTCGGCCTCCGAAAGTGCTGGGATTACAGGCGTGAGCCACCGTGCCCGGCCGAGACTTTTAATTATGCAATGCCAGACTGCATTGCATAAACCAAAGGCCAACAGAGAGGTGACCTTTCAAATTACTGGCGCAAGAAGAGCCGAGATCAGAAAGCTCCAACTTAATGCAAACATCGACAAGAAATCCGACAGAAATGACTTCTGTGTCTGGTCAACTTAACATAACATGACATATTGTCAAGCGCATTTGGCTTTTTAGGTAGAATTGTCTATAAAGGTTTAACTGCTTTACAAAATATAAATGTGAAGATTTGTGGTATTTGGGTTTATATATAAGATATTTCTACATTGAAAGGAGACAGTGGAAAAGCTTGGTATAAGATTTGTAAAATATGTTTGTAATAATGCTAATGGAAGAGGTGAGAGTTGGGTGGGGTGGGGTGTAGATGGGAACATGGTTTGGGCATTGGGGAAAGGGAAGTCATGCTGTTAATAAAACAGTGACGCATGTTGTATAAAGTGTGTTTTATGTCTCAATTGAAATGTTATAGAGATAAATTTAAAATAGATCATGATGGGTTTTGAATCTGATTTCTAATTTTAAAATGTTATGAGCTTTTGTTGCTTTCCTATTTCATACACATTTCTTTATGGGTTTCACTTAGACTGCATGAAATTGCAGATGCCAATTACCTTTTAACAAAATTAAATTCATGTATATGTATAATTTGCATGTATATATTCATGGAATTTTTTATTCTACACGATATATTATTTTAAAATGGTTTTTCAATGACAAAATAAAAAGTATTTTTCTATACTTTCAGTTTTCTGGTTTGAATTTTTTCTGGCAACACTAATTTTCACCTACCTATACTCATTGATAGTATAAAATTGTACAAGTGCATATTTTACCATGTTTACATTTGAATGGATGACTGGAGGTACATCTATGATGACTAATACTTTCTAAACACATATTTACTTCTCATATATCTGTGTAAATGATTTTAAAAGGAAGGGGAAAATAGAGATGTATCATTATGTATACTGTCTTAAAGCACATTCAGCTGCTCTCATGTTTGGAGAATTTTGAATGTGATGAATGTTTCTCTTTCACCACTAACAGGTTGTATGTGTGAGCCACATTTTATTGCAAGTGTTTGAAAGGCCATTGCAAATATGGGATATTGCCAGACAGTAAAAAGCAAATTGAGTCTATTGAGAAATTAATTCACCAGCTGAAGGAAGTACATTTGCCTTAGAGTCATCAGATATTCTACCCACCAGACTCATCTCCGAGATAGCATCCTAATGAGCTTCCTAAACCAACTAAACATAAGCAGGAAGCATCAGTCGTCAAAACTGACTCTTTTCAGCCAATCAGCTGACTGCACAAACTGTATGGCATTGAGGAAAGGAAGAACATTCTGAAAGTTTTTTTCTTTTTTCATTCTGTCCTCATTCTGTTGGTTTCTCAGTTTTACGGATGCAGGATCATGCACAGAACCCTGTAAATGAGCATAGTTCGTTTAAGTATATAAAGTGCTTTCAGTGGATAAAATGAATTTTAACAGGCTTAAGTGATGTGCCTAAATGCACACAATTAATGCATGGCTGGAATTCAAAATCATGTCTTTTCCTCTGTTCTGATTGTTTTATAAATATGGGTTGTTTTAATGTGTGGCTGGAATTCAAAATTGTGTCTTTTCCTCTGTTCTGATTGTTTTATAAATACAGGTGTAGTGATTGATTTTCTACCCACCATGACAGGGAATAGGTTCAAAACTTAAAACCCTGTTTGTTTTATAATTAGGTAGACTCAAATGACAGGTCAAGGCAGGGAAGGGAGCCAGTCATTTTTACTCCCATATGGGTTTGCTCCTTCAAAGACAGGATTGGGGTAGCAGTGTCAGTTCCTACAGGTTATAACGATCTTAATGATAAACTTAAATAACCGTAACTGAATACTTATAATGTGCTAGCACTTTTCATAATGTACCCCAATAATACCCACAAAACCTTCCAAATATTACCTTTTTGTTGTCTTTGTTTTATTTTGTTTTGTTTTGAGACAGGGTCTCACTCTGCTGCCCAGGCTTTAGTGCAGTGATGCAATCATGGTTCACTGCAGCGTCAAACTCCTGGGCTTAAGCAATCCTCCCACCTCAGCCTCCCAAGAAGCTGAGACTACAGGCATGCACCACCACTTCCAGCTCCAAATAAATATTCTTATCCCATTTTACTGATGCAGAAAAATGTATGGCCCAGAGAAGTAATGTTAAGTTTATTGGGGGATTTAAGTTGTAAAAAATTATTTTATCGAACCCTAATGTAAACTGTGGACTCTGGGTGATAGTGATGTGTCAGTGTAGGTTCATTGATTATAACAAATGCATCATTCTGGTGCAGGATGTTGACAGTGGGGGAAGCTGTGTGTGTATGGGAGTAGGGAGTCTATGGGAACTCTTCTACTTTCCACTCAATTTTGCTGTGAGCCTAAAACTACTCTAAAAAATGAAGTTTATTAATCAAGAAAAAAATTCTTATGTTTTATGAATATATGGGACAGCTATTCATGCATGTGGTAAAAATGAAGAGATTTGTTACAGTACTCGGCAGGAGTGTGTCTAATCGACTGATATTCATGTGTCACTTATAAAAACTGGCTTCATTATCAATCTATAGATTCATTTCATTTGTGTATGTTCGCTTAAGGGCACACACATGGAAACCCTTTGGTGTTGGGAGGGCTCCTCTTTGGTGGAAGCTATGTCTGTTTCTCAGAAGTGATTTAAGAGTAAGATGTGAAATAGCACTTGTCCCCGAGGGTGGAGCCAACAGAGCACAGAGCATAGGGGAGTTATGTGATGCTGTCTCTGAGGGACTGGAGAGAGGAATATAAAGAGCTTATCCCTTAAGAAAGAATAGGGGAGGACTTCCTTGCCTGATATCTCAGATCATGAAGCTACAGTTCTCTCCCTGCTTTAGAGAAAAAAAAAATAACAGACTTTTTGCAAAAATCAATTATTGAACATATTCCTATATTCTAGATTTATAATGAAGCATTTTTGTACATATTCATTAAAAAGAGTAATTAGAACATTTTTCTCTGGTTTATAGTAACTAGGATGGCAACACAGATATATCTTGGAAGTATTTCGTGGTATGATTCTTCAACATAAAATTATTTTTCAAAACTTCTTAGAAGTCTCCAGGTACTCAGGAATAAGGTCATTTTAAATTATTCCTTATTGACTATAAGAAAAATAATTAGGCAAGACCACAAAATAAATGTTTAGACTGTTTCTCCTGTTTCCTGATTTTCAGGTTATTTTTTATCCCAATTTTATTTTGCTGTATAGTCATAAATTTCATCTTTGAAATAAAGCATATAATCACTTTTTTTGTTTGTTTGTTTTTTTGAGATGGAGTCTCGCTCTGTAGCTCAGGCTGGAGTGCAGTGGCGCAATCTCGGCTCACTGCAAGCTCTGCCTCCCGAGTTCACGCCATTCTCCTGCCTCAGCCTCCTGAGTAGCTGGGACTACAGGTGCCTGCCACCACGATCGGCTAATTTTTTTGTATTTTTTGTAGAAACGGGGTTTCACCGTGTTAGCCAGGATGGTCTGGATCTCCTGACCTCGTGATCTGCCCACCTTGGCCTCTCAAAGTGCTGGGATTACAGGCGTGAGCCACAGCGCCTGGCCGTGCTTTCTATTTTATATGCTGTTTTTGTTTCTTTTTCATCCCTGATCTTCAGTTAGCTGCTGGCATTTTACTTGTTCCCAACTAATTTTTCTTCTAATGACTTGAAAAGTATATGTTTAGTTCCTATATCTTTATATTTTTATACACATAGCTACACATATGATTGACATCCAGAGCTAATCGTATAGATAAAATGAGACTCCTAGCATGCTTTTACTTATCTCTCCTTCCTCCTTTCCAGACTTCATAACTTTCCATCCCGAGTTATTTCAGATTTTAGATTTTTATTATAGGTTTATTTTTATAATTTAGACTTAAAAGTAAACTTCACTGATTCTCTTGCTCACCTGTGCTTCTTATATCCCTTTTTTTCTTCCCAGATTTATTTTCTTTTTGAATATATTTTCTACACCATGGTTTCTCAACCAGAGGTGATACAGCACTGTCTCCAAATGTGGGGCTGTTGTGTATTGTCACGGGGAGGAGAAATGCTACTGGCATTTAGTGGATGATGGTCAAGGACACTAAGCAACCTGCAATGTGTGGATCAATCTTACACAACGAAGGACTGTTCCACCCCAAATGCCAATGGTACCCTGTTGAGAAAGGTTAGTCTATGTGGACAGTGAATTATAAACTTTTTGAATCTGATTTTGTGTCTTAAAATGTCTTTATGATGCCCTCACATTCACTTGCACTTTGGCTGGTTAAACAATATTAAAAGAAAACTTCAAATTAAATGGAATTTAATTGAGCAAGAAAAAAAAACAATTCACAAGTTGGGCAGCCTCCAGAACCATAGCAGATTCAGAGAGACTTCAGGGATGCCTCATGGTCAGAACAAATGTATAGACAAGAAAAGGAAAGTGACACACAGAAATTGAAAGTGAGGTAAAGAAACAGCTGGATTGGTTACAGGTTGGCATTTGCCTTATTTGAACACAGTTTGAACCCTCAGCAGTGTATGAGTGATTGAAGTATAGTTGCTGGGATTGGCCAAGACTCAGCTGCTGTTACAGATGCATACTCCTAAGCTAGGTTTTCAATCTTGTCTATTAAGTTAGGTCATGGTTAGTCCACAAGGACTCAAATACAGAAGTACAGAGTCCTCAGGCCATATTTAGTTCGCTTTAACAAGAATCATAAGTTCACAAGTATTTTCACCAGAAAACTGTAAAGACATTATTCTGTTTTCTTACTTACCATGTTGCCAGTGTGAAGTCTGGTATCGATCTTATTCCATCCCACACAATTGTTTTCACACTGAAAACATTCAGTTTCCTCCTTATCCTGAAATTTCATCATGATTTACTTACATGTCAGTCTTTTTACATTCTTCCTGTAAATATTCACTGGTTCCTCTCAATATGAGTATTTCCAATTTCTAAGAAATTGTCTTAAATTTTTGCCTTGTTTTAGGCACTCTCCTTCCTTAATTTTCTTCTCTCCTGTAATTCATATTAAGCAGATAGTGGAACTTTTACAGCTGTCATTCATGTCTCATAACATTTTGTTCATTCTTTCCATCTATTGTTTTGCACTGCATTCTGGGAGAATTACTTAGCATGATATTCTGGTTCACTGATTTACTCTTCAATCCATTTTGCTATTCAACCCATCTATTGAGATTTTTATTTCAAGAATAAAATTTTTTAATTTCTAAAACCTCGATGCATTTTTAATTTTTTTAGAAAATGAAAGTAGTAAGCTCTGCCATTTGTCCAAGGTATATAATGATACTTATTCCATAGTCTGGTTCTTTTTTTTTTTTTTTTTTTTTTTTTGCTCTGTCGCCCACGCTGGAGTGCAGTGGTGCGATCTCGGCTCACTGCAAGCTCCACTTCCTGGGTTCACGCCATTCTCCTGCCTCAGCCTCCCAAGTAGCTGGGACTACAGGCGCCTGCCACCACACCCGGCTAATTTTGTTGTAGTTTTAGTAGAGACGGGTATTCACCATGTTAGCCAGGATGGTCTCAATCTCTTTACCTTGTGATCCACCCGCCTCGGCCTCCCAAAGTGCTGGGATTACAGGCGTGAGCCACCGTGCGCGGCCGCAAACTCATTTCTTAACTGTACGTGGATTCTCCTTCATCATACAACATCTAGATCTGTGGAACTGAACCAAACCTAGAAAATGGGCAATAGGCTACCACTGTCAGATACGTATTTGCCAGATTCAGAGATTCTGTTTTTACTTCTAAAAATTTAAATAGACAAGACTTTGAGAGTTGACAGAATCACCTTGACTTGTCATTCTCTGCCCCTCCCTACTAAGTACAATTATAAACACTGAGAATAGTAAAAGGAACAGCTACAGGAGAATTCTGAAAGGTGGTAAGAGGAAGGTGAATTGGTCGTGGCCTCGATTCTGGAGGAACAAAATACAACCCCCATCCAACAAGAGAGGTGATCCAGGCTTGACAATTCCCACCTCCCAATGTAGTAACAGAAGGTAGCTCAAGTAGGCTCATTCTTCTGCAACAAATGAGAGTTCTGCCAGAAATAGCAGGCAAGCAGAGGAGAACCAACAATGGAGACGGGTTGATTAGAAGCCCTGTTAACGGTAAGCTGCCAGAAAACTCTACTTTTTCACCAAGTGTGAGACACCATTTTCTCTACCTCTCTACTCCTCTCCTTCCACCCCTGTTCCCAAGCCCTTGGTTGAGGGCACTAGCAACTGGAATTGCCAAAATGCAACTTTCCAATTCTTTCCCACAAAGGACGCAACTCACCTCCTTCACCAGAGACACTGCACAACCAAGGGCACAGGGAAGGGAATTCACACTGCAATGTGCACTTGGCCAGGGAAGCACTCTGTCCCTGTAGGACGGAGTCTCCATTCATTCACTTAGAGATACAGACAACTGATCCTGGGGAAGCTCCATCAGAAACCAGTAGGAACCCCAGTGGAATGATATTTTTTTAAAAAGCAAACTAAAATAGCTCTGCAAAGACTGAAAATTAAATTGTCGTAGGAGTCAAATCCTTCAAATTAGGTCCAGACCGGCATGCTGAATCCAAAAAGGTGAATGCTTACTGAAATTAAACAAAATGTAAATAGAACCCAGATTTCCTAACATAATATAAAAAATGCGCAAGGCACAGGGAAATGGGAATTGAAATGACAAAAGGCAATCAATTGATGTTAACAGTGAAATAAACCACATGTTGGAATTATCTGACAACAATTTCAAAGCAATCAGCATAAAAATGGTTCAACAAGTAATAAAAAAATTATCTTAAATGAAAAAATGGAATATTCTAGCAAAGAAATAGGAGTTATAAAAAAGAAACAAGACATTCATGAAACAGATAAATGCAGTAACAGAAATTAAAAGCTTTCTAGGTGGGCTCAATAGTAGAGGGTGGAGGGCAGGAGATATGATCAGTGAACTTGAAAATGCGTAGAATTTCCCTAATCTGAACAACAGAGGAAATAGACTGAAAATAATGAACAGAACTTCACAGACCAATAACAAAAGATCCAACATTAATATTATCGGAGTTGGGGAAGAAGAGGAGAAAGTCAGTGGGGCTGAAAGAGTATTTGAAGACATAATGGGTAAACATTTCCCAAATTTGTTAAACGAAATACACTCAGATTCAAGAAGTTTAATATATCCCAAATAGTATGAACCCAAAGAAATACATACCAGGACACATCATACTAAACTTCTGAAAAGACAGAAAATATTGAAAGCAGGCACAGAAACATGACTTGTTATCCTTAGGGGCACATGAATTGGAATGACAGTGAATTTCTTATCTAAAGCCATGGGGACAAGTAGGAAGTGGCACAATATTTTTCAAGTGCCAAAAGAAAAGAACTGTAACTGTTGATCTACACAAATGTTGATGAATTTAAAAGATGTTATGCTAGATTAAAGGATGTAATGTTTAAAGTTATACATTAAGTTGACTTGGTAGATAGCTGGTAAAACATTTCTAAGTGTGTGAGGGTGTTTTTGGAAAATAGTATTTGTTTATATTTTTTGTTTGTTTTTGGAAGTGTGCAATTACTTTAGTTTTTTTCAGCTTTATTGAGGTATAGACAAAAGATTAGTATTTGATTCAATAGACAAACATGATCTGCCCTCACAAATGTGGGCAGGCATCACCTAGTTCATTGAAGGCCTAGATAGAACAAAAAGGGCAGAGGAAGTGCAAATTATCTTTCTCCTTGAGCTGGGACATACTTTTCCTGCCCTTAGACATCATATCTCCTGGTACTCAGGTCTTTGGACTCAGACTGGTAGTTTCACCGTTCACTCTGTTGGTTCTCAGGCCTTTGGACTCAGACTGAATTGTGCCACCAGTTTTCATAGGTCTGCAGGTTATAGGTGGCATATTGTGGGATTTCTTGGCCTTCATAATTATGTAAGCCAATTCTGATTATAGATCTCCTCTTATCTCTGCACCTATCCACAGAGATAGAGAATCTATTATCTATCTACAGGGATAAGAGTGATATGCACAGGCGACAGGGAAATACTGGGTAGAAGAGGCGGTTCCCTGTCAAAGGCCCCACGCTGAAGCCAGGAAACCTGCAGCCCTAAATGGGAACAGTCATTCCTGTTTTTGCACCCAGCTGTTGCCTTTTGGCCCACCATGCCCCCCTCTCCTGAACCCTTATAAACCCCAAGTCCCAGGCTTCACAAGCAGAAGAGCAGAGGGTTGGAAGAGCAGGGTGGCAGAGAAGGAGAGAAGAGAAGGAACGTCTGAACATCGAGAGGTGGTTGGCTGGGGATGGTTGGAGAAGAGATTGGCCACGGGACGGCCAAACTCCAGAGGAAGATCATCTTCCTACTGCAACTCCTCTCCAGCTCCCCATCCACCCCGCTGAGAGCCACTTCCGTCTGGCAATAAAATCCCCCACATTTGTCATCCTTCAATTTTTCCATGTCACCTGATTCTTCCTGGATGCCAGGCAAGGACCTTGGTACCAAGAGGGCACTGAGCTGGTTAACACTTAAGTGGTCTGCAGATGGCAGAGCTAAAGAGTACTGTAATATGCCCACTGGAGCTTTGGGAGTTGCAGGCACCCACCCATATATGGTAACGTGGGGCCAGAGTCCAAAAGTGCTTGCCCCAGCTCCTACACCTCCCTGTCTGCATGCTCCCCCTCCCATGAGGGGTTTGAGCAGGAGGCAGCAGAACAGATGAGCCACACCCACCAATCATCCTGTGTAGGGGATCAGGGAACTCTCCTGTTTCAAGAGGAGATATGAGATACAGATAGGTAGCTAGCTAGCTGTGTACCTATCTACCTACCTACCTATCTATATCAGATTGGTTCTATTTTTCTGGAGAAACCTGAATAATACAGATTTTTGCCCCAAGAGTGGATCTAGAGGAACAGAATTTTAAGGATAAATTCTGTGAATTGGTTTTGAGGTTTCTGGAATTGTTTCTCTAATATGATTAAACTTGAAAATACTAATGACTTTACTTTCAGTAGTAAGATATTACTGATAGTCTATGACGTGAATTTTTTATTGAGATACCCAAAATATCTGCATTGGATAGTCCTAGTCAACTAAAGTAATGCGATATATAATACTTTCAAAAGATTTTGGAAAACTAAGGAAAATAATGACAATAATTCCCAGCTCAAGCACCACACAAATGACCTAAGACCTTCTAGGTGCACCCTGAGGGAGAGTGTTAGGTCTTGTAGCTTCAGGGCTGAAATTGCTGAAAATCAAATGCAAGACTTTATCCTGTGATTGGCTGAATTACAAGGCAAATATAACTCCCAGCCTCACAGGGTGCCCACTGATAAAGTGAGGGCATTGACTGGGAAAAAAATGGGATCCTGTAAATTGGGATGGAAAACCTTGGTAAAGCTGGGAACATTGAGCCCCTCTGATGAGCCTTTGTTGCCCATGTCAACTTAAGGAAAGAAAATGAGGCAAAATTAATATAAGTAGAGAGTTTATATGGGCCAAGATTAAGGACTGCAGCCTAGGAGTAATAGATTCAAGTTGCCCTACATTTATACCCAGATTAGCAGCAGTTACAAGTGGGTGTTTAAGAGAAAAAATAAGCTGGGGGCAGTTTCTAAGCTGCTTATCAATAATCTACATAGGTTCATTAAAATAACACAGCACAAACTATTTGTTGGCTATGCATTGTTTTTGTATCACAGATTCCAGGAACATGAAGATATTGGGTGAGGGCCACATTGTGCAACTTATGGTAATGTTTTAGGAAATTTATCAGCTAGTCTGGAAACTGCAGGAAAGGAAAGAAAACCAAAATGCCTTTAAACAATTATGCCCAGGCACGGGTGCCGGGCACATGAGTGAAGCCTCATGCTCATCTCTCAGGGCCTGATAAATTTTGCAGACCTCACATTTCTAAGACTACTCGGAGCCACTTTTCTTTCTCACCAGTGGAACAGGTCTCCCTACCACCAGCAGAAGTAGCCACCCCACCCGTGGCAAAAGTGAATTCCCCAACCCCAGAGGAAGTGCCTCCCCATCCCCAGTGGCATCAACCTTTCCACCTCTGTCTGAGGGGATAACCCTGCACTGCCTGAGGAAATGGGAATGGCTTCCCATAAGGCAGCTGTGGAGCAAGACAATGCTGATTCTCCTTAGGACCCACCCCACCACCCCTCTTTG
Source organism: Gorilla gorilla gorilla (assembly GCF_029281585.2). Taxonomy (NCBI): domain Eukaryota; kingdom Metazoa; phylum Chordata; class Mammalia; order Primates; family Hominidae; genus Gorilla; species Gorilla gorilla. The sequence goes on from NC_073240.2 coordinate 33,274,018, forward strand.
CTTTTAGGCCAAGTTCATCCAACCTGTGGCCTGCAGGCCACATGTGGCCCAAGACAGCTTTGAATGCAGTCCCATACAAATTCGTTAACTTTCTTAAAACTATGAAATTTTTTGGCCAGGCGCGGTGGCTCACGCCTGTAATCCCAGCACTTTGGGAGGCCAAGGCAGGCAGATCACGAGGTCAGGAGATCGAGACCATCCTGGCTAACATGGTAAAACCCCATCTCTACTAAAAACACAAAAAATTAGCCGAGTGTGGTCGCCGGAGCCTGTAGTCCCAGCTACTTGGGAGGCTGAGGCAGGAGAATGGCATGAGCCCAGGGGGAAGAGCTTGCAGTGAGCCGAGATTGTGCCACTGCACTCCAGCCTGGGCGACAGAGCGAGACTCTGTCTCAAAAAAAAAAAAAATTATGAAATTTTTTTGCTATTTTCTTTTTTTAGCCCATCAGCTATCATTAGTGTTACTGTAGTTTATGTGTGGCCCAAGACAATTCTTCTTCTAATGTGGCCCAGGGAAGCCAAAAGATTGGACACCCGTATTCTAGACCTATAAGTAGACTCCAGTCCCGCAATCCCCTAAGGTGAGTTACAGAGTATGATCTCTGAGGAGGCTGACTACATCCAGGAACAGGTAGGAAACTGGGGAACATGTGTGGGAATGGATATTAGGGGTGTGAAAGGAAAATAAATATTGGGATGCCAAACTCATTAAGCCGAAGGGAAAAGTTAAGCTGGGAACTGGGTCATGCAAACCTGCCTCCCCTTTTGCTTCCTAACTAAGATGGCTACAAGATGAAAATCTTCATGCCTCCCCCACGTTTTGTCCATGAGGAAATTCCTAGTGAGCTCCAAGATCTTTACGCTAAGGTGTGTCTGTTAAAATTTCACCATGATAATGTCAATTGTCTTTACAGTGCAGTCACCCCCCTGCCCTCCAGACACAAATGCATATCTGATGGGTCCCCTGCCCCATTTTGTCTGTAATCTTATGTAAAAATGCAGATTCCAGCATTTTTCCTCTGCCCCATTTGTCTATGTCATCTTATGTAAAACAATGCAAATTCACTGAGCCAGACAAATAAATGAATATTTTTCCCTACCCCACTCTCACATGAAAATTGTGTACCTCTCAATATCCTGCCCTTTCCTCTTTAAATTTGGAGCCCTCAAAATCATCTTTGAAGAAAGGCATAGACCTGTCTCCTGGGCATGCATCCTTAACTTTGGCAAATAAACCTCCTAAAATGATTGAGATTTGTCTCATCATTTTTCTCGATTGACAGGGGTATGAGACAATGGTGGAAGGAACATAAAGTTCCCCGTTCGTTGATATGGTCCCACAGAGCAGAGATTCTGCATTTAATATTGTAGTTCAGGGAGTTACAAAAGGCTCTACCAGTTTGGTTTGTTGGCTGCAATATGGATCAAAAGATGTCCCACTGTGAGTGAATTGGAAATGCCAGATATCCCTTGATTTAATGTAGAGGAAGGGATTCAAAGACTAAGGAAGATTAGAATGATGGAGTTAACTTATCATTTAGGAATTACTCATTCACACAGGGAAAGCCCAGAATACATACCTTTCGCCAATACTTAATGAAATGAATTTGTGACAAGAGACCTAGCTATTTTATGCTATGTTATGTTATGTTATGTTACGTTATGTTATGTTATGTTATGTTATGATGTAGCAGGATGAGCCACAGACAAAACCTCTCAGACACCGAGTTGTAGAGGGAAGGGCTTTATTCAACTGGGAACATTGGCAAGCTACTGCCTTAAAATCCGAGTGCACAACTTCCATCCCTTTTAAGGGCTCACAACACTAAAGATTTCATGTGAAAGGGTCGTGATTGATTGAGCAATCGAGGGGATACATGACAGGGGTTTCATGCACTGGTGGTCAGAGTGAAACAGAACAGAGCAGGGAGTTTCATAATATTCTTTTATACAATGCCTGAAATCTATGGGTAACATCGGGTTCTAAGTCATGAGTTGATTTTTAACTACTAGGTTTAGGCCGGGCAGGCCCAGGCCTGGTTTTGGGCCTGGTGCCAGGCTGCCTGTCTTTGATTTCACTTCCTTGTTTTTTTTCTTTTTTCTTAAAACAAGTACTGAGTATGAAACAATATAAAACAATATGAGAGGGTCTTTGTCTTCCCTCAATGAGATGGAGTCTCACTCTGTTGCCCAGGCTGGAGTGCAATGGCACAATCTCGGCTCACTGCAACCTCCACCTCTTGGGTTCAAGCGATTCTCTCACCTCAGCCTCCGGAGTAGCTGGGATTACAGATGCGTGCCAACACGCCCGGCTAATTTTTGTATTTTTTGTAGAAATGGGGTTTCACCCTGTTGGCCAGGCTGGTCTCAAACTCCTGACCTCAAGTGATCAACCCGCCTTGGCCTCCCAAAGTGCCGGGATTACAGGTGTGAGCCACCATGCCCAGCCAGAGAACTAGCGTTTTTTAAGAGTTCAGTGATTACTCTTCTCTGTAGATCAGCTATTTCAGTGAAAACCATGGCCACTAAATAGGAAAACCTCAATGCAATGTGAGTAATTGAATCCTGGGGTGGCAGAGGCCAAGTGGTGGCACTCAATCACCAAAGGCAAATGGGTGTAGTTACTGTAATAAACAGCAGAGTCAAATCAGCAATCAGAATGGTCTGACTCACACAGACCTGTGGCACTGGCTAGCTAATCCTGGTGTTCCTAGATAGGAAACCTACCAAGTTCTTATTTGATCTGCATAAGCAGAAAAGTTATCGGTCAAGTAAACAAAAGTCTAACTAAAATCATATAAATGGAGAGTCATGGCCCCTCATTCAATTCTTAGACTTGAGCTAGTTTACAAGACCCAGAAGCTGTTGAATAAAGGGAAGGCCTTCAGAGAAGAGTACACCATTGAAAATGTATACCATTAATCTCCCAGCCTTCCCAAAAGGGACATATAGTAACTGTGCAATGAAGAAAATACAATAATCACATCTTTCTGGGACTACTGGTCACTGGCTCTGCATTGGCATTGATTTCAGAGGGCCTAAAACATCACTGTGGCCCACCCGTATGAATAGGGAATTATGGAGGTCAAGTGATCAATGATGTTTTAGCTCAGGTCTGACTCACAGTGGATCCAGGGAATCCCTGAACTCATCCTGTGCTGATTTTTTGTTTCAGATGCTTAATTGCAATAGGCATACTTAGCAGCTGTCAGAATCCCCACATTGGTTCCCTGACCTGTGGAGTAAGGACTATTATCATGAGAAAGGCCAAATGGAATCCATGAGAGCTGCCCCTTCCTAGGAAAATTGTAAGTCAAAAGCAATACTGTATTCCTGGAGTTATAGCAGAGATTAGTGCCACTGTCGAGGACTTGAAAGATGCAGGGGTAGTGGTTCCCACCACATCCCCATTCAACTCTTATTTAATCTGTGCAGAAGGCAGCTGGGTCTTGGAGAATTACAGTATATTATCATAAACTTAACCAAGTGGCCGAACCAAATGTGGCTTATTGCTAGAGCAAATTAACACATCCCCTGGTACCTGGTACGCAGCCATTGATCTGGCAAATGGATTTGTCCCCCGTATCTGTCTTTAAGGCCATCTAGAAGCAGTTTGCTTTTAGCTGGCAAGGCCAGCAGCACAAATTAAGTGTCCTACCTCAGGGTATATCAGCTTATCAGCTTTCTAGCCCTTCATTATAATTTAGTTCACATACCATCTTTTCTTTCCACAAGATATCACAATTATATTGATAACTTTATGCTGATTGGACCTGAATGAGTGAGAAAGAATAACTTACTGCATCAGGCTTTTCGACATTTGAGTGTCAGAGGGTGGGAAATGAATTTGACTAAAATTCAGCGACCTTCTACCTCAGCGAAATATCTAAGGATTTAGTGGTATGGGGCATGTTGTGATATTTCTTCTAAGATGAAGGATAAGTTGTTGCATCTGGCCTCTCCTACAGCAGAGAAAGAGGCCCAGTACCTTGTGGTCCTCTTTGGATTTTGGAGGCAACATATTCTTCATGTGAATATATTACCCTGGCCCATTTACAGAGTGACCTAACACTCTGTTAGCTTTCAGAGGGGCCCAAAACAAGAGAAGGTTTTGCAAGAGGCCCAGGTTGCTGTGCAAGCAGCTCCACCACTTGGACCATGTGACCCAGCAGATCTAGTGGTGCTTGAAGTATCAGTGGCAGATAGAGGTGCTGTCTGTAGCCTTTGGAAGGCCCCTATAGATGAATTGCAGCACATGCTGTTAGAATTTTGGAACAAGGCCTGTCGTCATCTGCAGATAACTATTGCCCTTTCGAGAGACAGCTCTTGGCCTGCTACTGGACCTTAGTAAAAACTGAATGCTTGACCATGGGCACCAAGTATCACGTGACTTGAGCTGCCATCATGAACTGCCTGTTATCTGACCTGCCGAGCCATAAAGTTGGGCATGCATGACAGTGCCTCATTATCAAAAGGAAGTAGTATATACAACATCGGGCCTGAGCAGGCCCTGAAAGCACAATTGAATGACACGAAGAAGCGGCCCAAATGCCCCTGGTTATGATTCTAGCTACATTGCCTTTTGTCTTCCGTCCTGTACCTATGGTCTCATGAGGAGTTCCCTGTGATCAGTTGATAAAGGAAGAGAAGACCGGAGCCTGGTTTACAGGTCTCTCTGCACCATATACAGTCACCACCTGAGAGTGGGCAGCTGCAGCACTACAGCTCGTCTCTGGGACATCTCAGATGGATAATGGGGAAGGAAAATCCTCCTTGTGGGCAGAAATTCAGGCAGTGCACCTGGTTTTGAATTTTGCTTGGAAGGAGTTGGCCAGATGTGTGATTTTACACAGATTCATGGGCTCCAGCTAGTGTTTTGGCCGGATGGTCAGGGGCTTGGAAGAAACATGATTGAAAAGTGGAAAATAAAGTTGTTTTGGGGGAAGAGATATGTGGAGAGATCTCTCTGAATGGACAAAAGAAGTGAAAATGTCTGTATCCCATGTAAATGCTCATCAAGGGTAACCTCAGTAGTAGAGAATTAAAAAAAAAAAATGGATAGGATGACTCATTCTGTGGATACTGTCTGTTTCTTTCCCCATTCACATATGTCATTAACCCATAGGCTGATGAACAAAGCAGCCATGATAACAGGAATAGAAGTGATGCATGAGCTGCACTCATGGACTTCCACTTATCAAGGCTCATATGGCTATGGCTACAGCTGAATGCGCGGTGGATCCCTTGAGCCTGGGAGTTCCAGACCGGCCTGGGCAACATGGTGAAACCCGGTCTCTTTTTTTTTTTTTTTTTGAGACGGAATTTTACTCTTGTTGCCCAGGCTGGAGTGCAATGTTGTGATCTCGGCTCACCGTAACCTCCGCCTCCGTGTTTAAGTGATCCTCCTGCCTCAGCCTACTGAGTGGCTGGGATTGCAGGCGTGAGCCACCATTCCGGGCTATTTTTTTTTTTTTTTTTTTTTTTTTGGTGGAGACGGGGTTTCTCCATGTTGGTCAGGCTGGTCTTAAACTCCCGACCTCAGGTTATCCGCCCGCCTCGGCCTCTCGGGGTGCTGAGATTGCAGGCATGAGCCACCGCGCCCGGCCCAATTTATTAATCAGAAAGGAATATAGATCGGCCTGGAGTGGTGGCTCACGCTTGTGATCCCAGGACTTTGGACGGCGGAGCGCGCTGGATCGCTTGAGCCTAGGAGTTCCAGACTGGCCTGGGCAACATGGTGAAATTAGGTCTTTTTTTTTTTTTTTGAGACGGAGTTTCGCTCTTGTTGCCCAGGCTGCAATACAGTGGCGCATTCTCGGCTTGCCGAGGCCTCCGCCTTCCGGGTTTGGGTGGTTCTCCTGCCTAGCCTCCCGAGTGGCTGGGACTCCAGGCGTGAGCCACCATGCCTGGCTAATTGTGTGTATGTGTGTGTGTGAGTTTTGTTTTTTTTTTTTTTGGTAGAGACGGGGTTTCTCCATGTTGGTCAGGCTGGTCTCCAGCTCCCGACCTCAGGTGATCCGCCCGCCTCCCAGGGTGCTGGGATTGCAGGCGTGAGCCACCGCGCCCGGCCCAATTTATTAACCAGAAAGGAATAGATCGGCCTGGCGTCGTGGCTCACGTTTGTAGTCCCAGGACTTTGGACTGCCGAGTGCGGCGGATCGCCTGAGCCTAGGAGTTCCAGACCAGCCTGGGCAACATGGTGCAACCCGGTCTCTTTTTTTTTTTGAGACGGAATTTCACTCTTGTTGCCCAGGCTGGAGTGCAATGTTGTGATCTCGGCTCACCGTAACCTCCGCCTCCGTGTTTAAGTGATCCTCCTGCCTCAGCCTACTGAGTGGCTGGGATTGCAGGCGTGAGCCACCATTCCGGGCTATTTTTTTTTTTTTTTTTTTTTGGTGGAGACGGGGTTTCTCCATGTTGGTCAGGCTGGTCTTAAACTCCCGACCTCAGGTTATCCGCCCGCCTCGGCCTCTCGGGGTGCTGAGATTGCAGGCATGAGCCACCGCGCCCGGCCCAATTTATTAATCAGAAAGGAATATAGATCGGCCTGGAGTGGTGGCTCACGCTTGTGATCCCAGGACTTCGGACGGCGGAGCGCGCTGGATCGCTTGAGCCTAGGAGTTCCAGACTGGCCTGGGCAACATGGTGAAATTAGGTCTTTTTTTTTTTTTTTGAGACGGAGTTTCGCTCTTGTTGCCCAGGCTGCAATACAGTGGCGCATTCTCGGCTTGCCGAGGCCTCCGCCTTCCGGGTTTGGGTGGTTCTCCTGCCTAGCCTCCCGAGTGGCTGGGACTGCAGGCGTGAGCCACCATGCCTGGCTAATTGTGTGTATGTGTGTGTGTGAGTTTTGTTTTTTTTTTTTTTGGTAGAGACGGGGTTTCTCCATGTTGGTCAGGCTGGTCTCCAGCTCCCGACCTCAGGTGATCCGCCCGCCTCCCAGGGTGCTGGGATTGCAGGCGTGAGCCACCGCGCCCGGCCCAATTTATTAACCAGAAAGGAATAGATCGGCCTGGCGTCGTGGCTCACGTTTGTAGTCCCAGGACTTTGGACTGCCGAGTGCGGCGGATCGCCTGAGCCTAGGAGTTCCAGACCAGCCTGGGCAACATGGTGCAACCCGGTCTCTTTTTTTTTTTGAGACGGAATTTCACTCTTGTTGCCCAGGCTGGAGTGCAATGTTGTGATCTCGGCTCACCGTAACCTCCGCCTCCGTGTTTAAGTGATCCTCCTGCCTCAGCCTACTGAGTGGCTGGGATTGCAGGCGTGAGCCACCATTCCGGGCTATTTTTTTTTTTTTTTTTTTTTTTGGTGGAGACGGGGTTTCTCCATGTTGGTCAGGCTGGTCTTAAACTCCCGACCTCAGGTTATCCGCCCGCCTCGGCCTCTCGGGGTGCTGAGATTGCAGGCATGAGCCACCGCGCCCGGCCCAATTTATTAATCAGAAAGGAATATAGATCGGCCTGGAGTGGTGGCTCACGCTTGTGATCCCAGGACTTCGGACGGCGGAGCGCGCTGGATCGCTTGAGCCTAGGAGTTCCAGACTGGCCTGGGCAACATGGTGAAATTAGGTCTTTTTTTTTTTTTTTGAGACGGAGTTTCGCTCTTGTTGCCCAGGCTGCAATACAGTGGCGCATTCTCGGCTTGCTGAGGCCTCCGCCTTCCGGGTTTGGGTGGTTCTCCTGCCTAGCCTCCCGAGTGGCTGGGACTCCAGGCGTGAGCCACCATGCCTGGCTAATTGTGTGTATGTGTGTGTGTGAGTTTTGTTTTTTTTTTTTTTGGTAGAGACGGGGTTTCTCCATGTTGGTCAGGCTGGTCTCCAGCTCCCGACCTCAGGTGATCCGCCCGCCTCCCAGGGTGCTGGGATTGCAGGCGTGAGCCACCGCGCCCGGCCCAATTTATTAACCAGAAAGGAATAGATCGGCCTGGCGTCGTGGCTCACGTTTGTAGTCCCAGGACTTTGGACTGCCGAGTGCGGCGGATCGCTTGAGCCTAGGAGTTCCAGACCAGCCTGGGCAACATGGTGAAACCCGTCTCTCTTTTATTTATTTATTTATTTATTTATTTATTTATTTATTTATTTATTTTTGAGACAGAGTTTCACTCTTGTTGCCCAGGCTGGAGTGCAATGGTGCGATCTCGGCTCACCACAACCTCCACCTCTAGGGTTTAGGTGATTCTCCTGCCTCGGCTTCCCGAGTAGCTGGGATTACAGGTATAAGCCACCATGCGCGACTAATTTTGTATTTTTTTTTTTTAGTAGAGACTGGATTTCTACATGTTAGTCGGGCTGGTCTCGAGCTCGCCACCTCAGGTGATCCGCCCGCCTCGGCCTCCCAAAGTGCTGGGACTGCAGGCGTGAGCCACCTCGCCTGGCCGGAAACCCGGTCTGTTAACGGTAAAACAAAACAAAAACCACAAAGATTAGCCGGGCCTGGTGGGCCGCGCAGGTAGTCCCAGCTACTCTGAAGGCTGATGTGATATAGGAGGATAGCTTGAGCCAGGGCGGGTGGAGGTGGCAGTGAGCTATGATGGTGCTGCTGCACTCCAGACTGGGCAACAGAGCGGGACTCTGTCTCAGGAAAAGGGAAAGGAAAAAACGAACAAACAAACCAAGAGAAAGCAAATAAAATTGCTAAATCAAGGAACAGCTTGACAGTGATTATTGAGAGTAACAGAGGCAAAGGTTAGCAGACACCAGTATTCACTTAGTGGGAACTGCAGGTGTTCCCCCACAGGAGGCTGCTGATTTCCCAAAAGAAATCTATTATTGACTACCAATAAACAAATACATTGTAGGTTTGTTACAATATACAAATAGCTAAACTTTATATAGCCACGACCATATTCTAGCACTGCTCTAAGCCTATTCCTGCTCCGAAATAGCTACTGTTGTTACCTCCATTGTAGAGAAAACAGATGCCAGAGGCTGTGTGGAAGGACAGCAGAAACTAAGAAATTGACTTGTTGTAAATTTCGGACTTAAAGGTTCTTCCTGCTCTGCTCCTTACATTGCCACATTTTAGTTAACATGCCTCTTGTACATTTACATATAACATACCTCTTGTATGTTTATTTTGACTATTGATCATTCCAGTTTCTCCTTATTATGTATGCAAATATTTTTATCATAACAGCCTACAGTGCTGATATGACTTCTCCTTTGGGGTTAAGGAAAGACAGTAAATGTATTATCCCTTATGGTTATTCAACATAGCTGACAAGGCCTTACTCAAAGAATGACAGTTTACCCCACAAGAGATATAGCTCATTTGTCTGTATGATTCCAGTCTGCAGTAATGAGGATTTGAAATAGCAGATGGCAACACTTTACAAGATCAGTATGTGACAAAGACCTTGCCCCTCAGAAACTTCATTTCAGCACAGTCATATTTCTTGTAATAGCAAACAGAGCCAGTACAACTTTCACTGAAAGGTAGTTTTGGATAACAAACTAGGAATTTAATAACATTTTATATTTTCATTTATTTAGAAATATCTTATGAAGTTAGACACCAGGGGGGTAAAGATGGAAAAGCTACTGAATTATGAGAAAGCTGGACGTAAAGACAAAAAAGTGACATGTGACCAGTGCTCCTGCAAAGGCCACAGCACAATGCCATGAGCTCACCTGTAAGAGCAAGACTCATTTCATTTCAAGGATCCAAGAAGAGGGAACTGAGGAGTCCACAGGTCTTCAAGGAATCTGGCAGCCTGTGGAGTAGAAGGCCATTCCAGGAAAAGAACAGACAGCAATGAACGCTCCCAATATAACTTTGTAAGGATAGAGGCCATGAAAAGTTAGAGGGGACAAGAACTGTTAGGCAGCTCTGGAAAGTGTCCAGTGAAAAGTTAGGCCAGCCTGAACCATGAAGTGGCAATGGATGATAGCAATGGCTCATGCTTATCTGCCAGCTAGGTACAGTTTTATTTCATGAAACAGTCCTAAGAAATACTACTGAGATAAATGTCCGGAGCTAGGAAGTTTCATGGGGCGGTCATCACTGCAGGTGTTTCCAGTTCTCCTGGGGTGCCATAGTAAGGGGGCCCCTTGAACACAGGAGTGTGTTCCTGCAGGGTGGACAATGGCCGGGGAGTGAAAGCATAGATTGTCATTGGTAAGCAGCAATTTCAGCTTCAAAGCACTTGTGGTGGTGGCCCTGGCACTGATGGCAGCAAAACGGGGAGAGCCACCTTCCAGCAGCCTCCATCCCAAGCTGGGGTGGAGGCTATTCGGTTGGCGCAAAAGTAATTGCGGTTTTTGTCATTAAAGTAATGGCAAAAACTGCAATAACATTTACAGCTTCTTAATAGAACTTGCTCTGATCTGGCCTCTTGGCATTTTAGGGAAGTAGCTTAGTGTATACATGTGTGGGGTGTGTAGAGGTGGGGTGCGTGTGTGTGTACTGTGACTCTAGAGAGCCATGTCCCTGAAAAGCTATAACTTTGAGAGTCCAGAACCATGGTGGCTGACCTGTCCCTAAGAAAAACTGAAAAATGGGCATTCACTCTGGACTTCAGTCCATTCTGTAAAGTCAGCAGACAGGAAAAACATCAGGCTCATGGGCCTCCAGAAAAACTCCAGCAGTTACAGAAGTAGTTGGAGAGAACAGGACTCACTCCCCCACCAGGAAGGGTTGTCAGTTTTCCCTTCCACAAGCAGCAAGAGACAGGGGTAATCCCTCACTTTGAGGAAATACTCCAGAGTTTCTTGCGGTTGTAACTGGTCAGGGACTCCAGGCAGAAAGACCAGCATTTTCAGAATGGCCCAATTTTATTGTTAAAAGAAGTATGACCTTTTTTGCACCCTGTACTAGTGAAGATCACATGTTGTTTACAATGGCAAGTCAGGACAGAGGTGATGGAAAGGGGCAAAAAGCCTGACTTTCATGAACGTCCCCATCATGATTTGCAGGGACCCTGGGACATTAGGGGGACCATTCATTGCTAAAGGAGAGTGCTTATGGATAGAAACTCTCAGTCTCATAGGAGAATCAGGGACACAATTTGTTACTGTGGTGTGTAGATGACTGTTTCATGGTAGATTTAGACAACATAGAGAATCTGCTGCTTTTACTCAGAAATTGGCATGGGCCTGGGAAATATATTCATTGATTCAACAAACACTTGTTAAGTGCCTGCTGTGTACCAGGCACTCTTCCAACTGCCACGGTGAATAACACTACACATAATAAATGATACCTGTAGTGAATAATACATGTAGTGAATGATAGCAATGAATAATATAGTCAAGCCTGTTTTTTTTGTTTTTAGATGGAGTCTTGCTCTGTCGCCCAGGCTGGAGTGCAGTGGCACGATTTCGGCTCACTGCAAGCTCCACCTCCCAGGTTCACACCATTCTCCTGCCTCAGCCTCCCAAGTAGCTGGGACTACAGGTGCCCACCACCACGCCCAGCTAATTTTTTGTGTTTTTAGTAGGGACGGGGTTTCGCCGTGTTAGCCAGGATAGTCTCAATCTCCCGACCTCGTGATCCGCCCACCTCAGCCTCCCAAAGTGCTGGGATTACAGGTGTGAGCCACCGCGCCTGGCCAAGCCTCTTTAATAATATATAAACCTTCTTTTCTTGGGAAGCCTCCGTACTACATAATGAAGTAGAAAGAAGTTGGGAGAATAGTAAGGAGGCATTTGTAAGAGTCCATGTGAGAAATCACAATAATTTGAATTACATAGAATAAGAAGAACTTTGGAAAGATGCTCTGAAAACAAGCAATAAGAAGATATTTCTGTAGAGAGGACCTGTGTGGCTTGAAGTCAATTGTGAGAGACAAGATGTTCCCTGTACATAAGACAAACAGAGCGGTAAAGAGAGAGACTGGGCCCCTTCCAGCCTATGACTTAAGAGAGCTTCCATAAAGGTCTGCATAGTCTATGCTCATGACTTAAAACTAAGGGCCAGGAAAAGAGAGGAGAGGTAAAGACTCAAACTGAAGCAAAGGGCTATTTGTTACAGTTTTGTGGGTGCAGTGACTCCAGAGGCAAAGTCCATATATAAGGATACAATGTGTTTGGGGGCATAGCCATTGGACCCTTTAAGTCATATTCTAGGCTACATAGCTTTTATGTCCAAAATGATCTGAGCTCCAGGACAGCTCTCTTATAGGAAACAATGCCAGATGAGGTCACTAGTGAAGGACTTGCTTTACCACAGGGAAATGGTACCATTTCTCTCAGGTCAATTAGGAGCTTTCAAAGAGAAATATCATAGATAGAGCTCCAGTGTTTCAGGGCAGACAAAGTACAGTCAGGTGACATCTGCCATGCTGTGATGTAATACTGGCACTGTTGGTAAGATTATAATATTGACATCGAGAGCCAAATGTATTGTGAAATTCAGTTAAAAGTTTTCTGGCTCTCCCAGATATTAGTCATATAACAAGAATCGCAGTCAAAGAACAAGGGGTGGCTTGTTGCATAGTGATTAATTTGGCTGATCTTTTTCTCTGGGTCCTGAGAGGAGCCCTCTAAACCCTTGAAGTTTCCTATGATACGATTATATTTTGTTACTGATGATGGGCCTGACAATATCTGAGCTTATGCTGTGGAGATGACACAGGATGGGGCCCATCACACCACAAAGAACAACTGTGTGATTCAAGGGTTGGGCTTTGAAGCATGTGCTATCAGCACAGCCTTCTGGGAGGAGAGAGAGGCTAGAGGCTGAGCTCAATAATGTGGCCAAAGATTCAATCCGTCATGTGTCCATAATGAAACCCTGATAAAAACTTTGGCCACGGAAGCTCAGGTGTGCTTTCCTGGGTAGTGATACACATCGATGCGCCAGGAGGGTGACTTGTCTTGAGGAAGCGGAAGTCGTGTGTCTCAGGTCCTCCTAAACCTTACCCTAACGGTTTCTTTCTTTGGCTGGTCCTGATTTACATCCTTTATTATAAAACTGTAATTATAACTACAGCTTTTTCCTGAGTAATGTGTTATTCTAGCAAAGTTGTGTATCCAATTTGAGTGGGTAGTGGGAATCTCCAGCTTTGTAGCCAGTTGGTCAGAAGTGTGTGTGTCCTGGAAGCCCCCTCCCCTGCTTGTAGCTGATGTCTGAAATGAGGGAGGCCCTTTTAAGGCCCTGTGCCCTTGACCTGTGAGGTTTGACCTAATTCTGTGTAGATAGCATGACAATTGCACTTCACAGGACAGATAACCACCCCAAAATCTAAAAAGAGAGGTACAAACAGACACTGCAACTGATAAAGCCTAGAGATGTGCTTCAGACAGCAGGAGCCTCTAGAGCTATTGGTCCAAACAATGAAATGACAATTTTAACAAACTGCTGGAGGAGGAGTTTCTTAGGAGGCTCCCTCCAGTAACCTCGCCATATTTTTATGGTAAGAATCCCCAAAAGATCCCTTCATGCCTTTGCAGAAGAAGGAAAGAGTGACCATTGTGAAATGTAACCAGAGCCTTCTCCAGGGGAAGGACTTTACCAGAGCTCCATTCTGATACTGTATCCAAGCTTGGGGAAAGGAATGCCCCCCTCACTTCAGCTCTCTTTAGCCTTCTTTCATCACGTAGTGGGAGAAATAATCATCAACGGAGAGAGTGCTTCATGGAGATATACTGGGAGCTCGGCAGCCAGGGAAAGGAGCTAGAAGGTGAACATGCTACTGGAGGAAAGGCAGACGCAGCTGGGATAGCCACAGCCATGAGCTACTGGCTTAGGAAATGACCCACACTTCATTAGAAGGTTGGAGAATGCTTACTCTCTTCTATATCCTATCATCACTGTTACAAAGCTTGAGTTTAAAAGCAGTGACTACAGCTGTTTTCAGTGGAATGAACTGAAAGACACAGACTCACTATGAGGAGCAGTGCAGAGACAAGCTGTGAAGCCAGGCGAAGAGCCAAAACAAAGACACTAAAGGAATTTGGAACTTCTGATACTTATGGCTGCAACAAACATTAAACATAGCTTAACTCTTAACCAAATTAACGTACATTCTCACATAAAGGCCTATGTACCTCAGTTGTTATTACCTAATGCAATATCTGTCTTTTAACAAAAAAATTACACAAGACACGTCAAAGGCAGGAAAAAACACAGTCTGAAGAGAAAGCAATCATCAGAATCAAACTCAGATACGACACAGATGTTGGAGTACCAGAGACGGAATGTAAAAATAACTGTGATAAATATGTTAAGGGCTCTCATGAAAAAAGTAGACAATGTGCAAGAACAAATGGATAATATCAGCACTAAGATGGTAGCTTCTAAAAGCCCATGAGCCAAAGAAGAAATCTCAAAAAGTGTTTCAGAATAAATGAAAAGGAAAATACAACTCATCAAAACTTATGGGTTGCAGCTAAAGCAGTGCTTAGAAAATAATTTATAGCACTCAGTTTCTGTATGCAGATATTACGAAGTAAGAATTAATAATATAAATAAATTACGCTTGCACCTTAGGAGCTTGAGAAAGAACAGCAATTTAAACCTGAAGAGAACACAGAAAAGAAATCCATGCAAATTAGAATATACATCAATAAAATTTTAAACAGGAAAACAATAGAAAAATTCAACAAAACCAAAAGCTAGGCTTTCACAAACATAAATAAAATTGATAAACCTCTTCCCAGGCATGAGCATACAAGATAAGAGAAAGAGAGAATACAAATTACCAATATCAGCAATGAAAGAAGAATCATTACTACTGATTATTGATACCGTGCACTTTTAAAAGATTCCCAAGATTCTACAAGCAACTTTATCCTTGTAAATTTGATACCTTAAATAAAGTGGACCAATTCCTTAAAAGACACAAACTAATAAATTCACGCAAGGAGAAACAGACTAGCCCTATACATATTTTCTTTTTTTTTTTTTTCTGAGATGGAGTCTTGCTCTTTCGCCCAGGCCAGAGTGCAGTGGTGCTACCTCGGCTCACTGCAAGCTTCACCTCCTGGGGTTCACGCCATTCTCCTGCCTCAGCCTCCCAAGTAGCTGGGACTACAGGCGCCTGCCACCGCGCCCGGCTAATTTTTTATATTTTTAGTAGAGACGGGGTTTCACCGTGTTAGCCAGGATTGTCTTGATCTCCTGACCTTGTGATCCACCCACCTCGGCCTCCCAAAGTGCTGGGATTACAGGCATGAGCCACCGCGCCCGGCCGCCCTATACATATTTTCTAAAAATTAAATTAATAATAAAAACCTTCCAAAAACGCAACAGGCTCAAGCTCAGATGATTACACTGGTGAATTATACCAGTGAAAAAATTATTCTCCATATTTTTTTTCCAGAAAAGAGAAGCAGAGGAAAAACCTCCCAACTCATTTTATGATATCATCATTACTCTAATCCCAAAACCAGATAAAGACATTACAACATTGAAAAGAAACTATAGATCAGTATCTCTTATGAACCTAGACACAAAAGCTTCCACCAAACATTAGCAAGTCAAATCCAGTAATGTAGAAAAAGGATAATACATCACAACAAAATGGAGTCCGTTTCTGAATATAAGGATTCAATATTTTAAAATACATCATTGTACTTTATCATATTAATATTAATAGACTGAGAAAAACAACACAATTGTATCAGTAGAAGCAGAAAAAGCATTAAACAGAATTCAAGACCTGTTCATGATAGAAACTCCACAAAGTAATGTGAACTATGGATTTTGAGTGATAATAATATGTCAATGTATGTTTATAGTTTATAACAAATGTACCACTCTGGTGTGGGGGGTTGACAGTGGACGGGACTGTGTGTGGGTAGGGTGTATAGGGGGACTTTGTGTGGGTAGGGTGTATATGGGGACTGTGTGTGGGTAGGGTGTATATGGGAACTGCGTGTACTTTCTGCTCAATTTTGCTGTGAACCTAAAACTGCTTTAAAAAGAAAATAAAGCCAGCCGGCTGCGATGGCTCATGCCTGTAATCTCAGCACTTTGGGAGGCCGAGGTGAGCAGATCGTGAGGTTGGGAGATCGAGACCATCCTGGTTAACACGGTGAAACCCCATCTCTACTAAAAATACAAAAAATTATCCAGGCGTGGTGGCACTCACCTGTAGTCCCAGCTACTTGGGAGGCTGAGGCAGGAAAATCATTTGAACCGGGGACACAGAGGTTGCAGTGAGCTCAGATCACGCCACTGCACTCCAGCCTGGGTGATAGAGCGAGACTCTATCTCAAAATAAATAAATAAACAAAGAAATAAATAAAGCCTATTTTATAAAAAAGAAAAATTCAGCCGGGCACGGTGGCTCACGCCTGTAATCCCAGCACTTTTTTGGGAGGCCGAGGTGGGTGGATCATGAGGTCAGGAGATCCAGACCATCCTGACTAACATGAGTGAAAGAATGGAGTGGTATATAATGTAGCAGAGTTGATAATTTAAGGCTAATTCACTATATATCTCCAAGCAAATAGATTTGTAATGCTTTTCCTGCCTAAAATCTGTACAGCTGATTCACAAATACTTGGTTGACAGGTTTTATATATCAGTGTGGCTCATCAGCTTGTATGTTGTTGGGGCCAGAATCTATACTTACACTTCATTCAAATTTGATTTTACAGAAGAGTTGTGGCTTTTATTTTTCTTTTAATTAAGAGGGCTGTGAAATTATCAAGTATAACTCTAAATCTCATTTAATTCCTCCCATTAGGATTCAAGATGGATTGGCATCAAAGTTCACTTCTTTAACAAAAGTGCTTTATGACCTTAATAAAATATTAGAGAATGGTAGGATCCATGGAAGCCCTTTACAAAAACTTGTGATAGAAAGTTTTGATGATAAGCAGACTTTGCAACAACTGGAATTGCAAAATGACCCAATTTTACAAAGCTTCCAGAATGCAGTTAGTGAAACAAAGATGAAGATATCAGTATCCCAGAGAGTGAAGAACAGGAGCATGAAGAGGATGGTTCAGAGACAGAGGCTGATGGCCAGGAGGACCTAGAAGATTTAGAGGAGGAGGAGGAAGTGTCACATATGGGTGGTGACAATCCTGAAGTGAGTGAGAGAGCAAACTCAAGCAAATTCGATCTGACGAAAAGCCCAGTTCCCAGTGATGAGGATTCCGACCTTGACTTTCATATCAACAAATTGGAACAGCAGAGCAAGGTGCGAAACAAAGGACACGGGAAACCAAGAGAAAAGTCCATAGTAGACGAGAAATTCTTCCAACTCTCTGAAATGGAGGCCTATTTAGAAAACAGAAAAAGAAGAGGAATGAAAAGATGGTAATGATGATGACGTGGAAGATACTGATTTTTTTTAAGATATTGATTCTGATGTAGATGAAGGGGCACTGTTTAGAAGTAAAAAACTTAAGGTAAAATTTTGAGAGAGGAGAGAGCACTTTCCTCCTCCTCAAATTAGCTTTTGTTCTGTTTTTCTAGGACAGATGTAATTGTAGTTAGAAGATTTGGATCTAAGAAATATTGTGCTCTATCCTATCAGTTATAAATGAATCTGTACTTCCATTCAGTTTATGTTCCGGCTGTTCTTATAATAGTTTTATGGTAGTGTTTTTAGTTGCTGATTTCACCTAATAACTATTTTTGGCTTGTAGTGTTATTAAGTTAGAAAGTAACGTAGACATACAGTATACACACAAATATATATGTGTGTGCTAACGATGTATTTTTCTCTTCCTAATTAATAGTTTTAAAAATCTTTTTATTTTAGTCAGGTAAAAGTTCCAGAAATGTGAAGGACAAAGACTTTTTTTGATCCAGTTGAAAGTGATGAAGACATAGCAAGTGATGATGATGATGATCTGGGTTCAAACAAGCTGATGAAATTGCTGAAGAAGCAGCAGAAGAACTAAGCATTTCTGAAATGTGAGTATTTGAACCATCCTTTACGTTGTGAGCTGGAATTGTCCAATCGTATTGGTACTTGTGGTTTTCACATATGTTTGTTTTAAGAAGTTAGATTCTCTCCTATCAGATATTCTCAAGATAGCCAGAGGAAAGTCTGTGGATTTAAAGGGACATTAGAGATCATTTAATGAAGAAAAATATTACTGGCAGTGGCAATCAAACCTTTCTTGCCAGGAACTTCGATTTGGTTTTGTGCCCCAAAAATCCTGTTATTTCTGTGAGATTGAACAATTTATTTTCTATATATTGGACACTTTTTGTTCTGTTTCTTACATAGCATTTCACTTAAATGATACCTTCTGTTCCTTAATACCTGAATGATTTTGGAACTTCTGAGTATTTGGTTGCATTAGGCATATAAAAGAAGAACTTTATTAAGGGAAAATATGTTTCCTTTTGTTTTTCTAATGGAAAGCAGTATATTTCTTTTTATAAGAATTTTGTAGTGTAGGGATGAAGATGATGACCTGGAAGAAAGTGAAGACAGTAAACAATGTAAAGAAAGCTTGAAAAGAGTGACCTTCGCTTTGCCAGTTGATGAGGCAATTGAAGATGCAGGTGTTTCAAATGTAACGAAAAATTCTGCTGAAGTTAAATCCTCTTTTAAAAAAGACAGGAAAAGGTAATTAGGAATTTAAGGAATTTTTAATATGCTTGACATGATTGTGGAACTCACAGACTACTAACAAATCTTCCCTATTTTTCTTTTTTTTTTCTTGAGATAGAGTCTTGCTCTGTCACCCAGGCTGGAGTGCAATGGCGTGATCTCAGCTCACTGCAGCCTCCACCTCCCGGGTTCAAGTGATTCTGCCTCAGCCTCCTGAGTAGCTGAGATTAGAGGTGCATCACACCATGCCTGGCTAATTTTTGTATTTTTAGAAGACACAGGGTTTCACTGTGTTGGCCAGGCTGGTCTCGAACTCCTGACCTCAGGTGATCCTCCTGCCTCAGCCTCCCAAAGTGCTGAGGTTACAGGCATAAGCCACTGTGCCCCAGCCTTCCTATTTTTCTCATTGTAACTATTAACCATCCTTTGCAAACAAATATCTTGGCCAGGTGCAGTGGCTTATGCCTGTAATCCTAAAACTTTGGTTGTCTGATGCAGGAGGATCGCTTGAGCTCAGGAGCTCAAGATCAGCCTGGGTGACATAGTGAGATCTTGTCTCTTCAAAAAACACAAAAATTAGTGGGGGCATAGTGGTGTATGCCTGTAGTCCAGCTACTCAGGTGGCTAAGGCAGGAGGATCACTTGAGCCCAGGAGGTCGATGCTGCAGTGAGCTATGATCACATCACTGCTCTCCAGCCTGGGCGGTGGAGCAAGATCCTGTCTTCAAACAAACAAACAAAACCAAAAATCTTGCTGTCACTCTCTAAAGCAAAAGCACACTATATGGAGATGCCATATGGAAAGCATCTGATTTGCAAAAATCAGTGCCTGCATTACCCAGCCTATAGCTTTGAATTTGGGGCCTGTGTGCAAAATGATTGTTTCTTTTCTCTCTCCCTTATGTCTTTATATGCATAGCATGTCTCTCCCGACAAAGCTGTCCCGACAGCCTCTTCTTGTAACTGTTTTGACTGCTCTGGAGGATGCCACCTATGTCTTTAAGGTGCTCCACAGATTTTGGTGAGTGCCAAATAGCCGTAATTTTAATTAATACTATGACAAAGATATCTTCCAAAGTATGTCATGATTTCAGACAAGTGAAATTTCATTTAATTTTAGTAGATGTAGTCTGGCTCCAATAATTGGGCTATATTATTTATCCAATCTTAAAATTTTATTATAAAAATGAGAATAGTGCCAGGTACAGTAGCTCACACTTGTAATCCCAGCACTTTGGGAGGCTCAGGAGGGAGGATTGCTTGAGCCCAGGAGTTCGAGACCAGCCTGGGCAACATGTTGAAATCCCATCTCCACTAAAAATATAAAAAATTAGCTGGGTGTGGTAGCGTGAGCCTATAGTCTCTGCTACTCAAGAGGCTGATCAGGGATGATCGCTTGAGTCCAGGAGTTCAAGGCTGCAGTGAGCTATGATTGGACTATGGCACTCCAGCCTGGGCAACAGAGCTGCAGAATAGGCAAATAAATGATACCAAGAATATCAAAAGAATTATTTTTAAAATCTGTGAATCTAAATTAAATTCATCATTGTCAGATTGTCCCCAGAAGATAAATTCTAAAGGGAAAAAACAAAACATAAAATATCAATGAGTTAATGTCCTCCTGTCCCGCTCCACCCACCCTCCCCCAACAAGAAAGAAAAAAAGGTTTGGTTTTGCTTTGAAATTATATCAGACCTTCAAGTAAAATTTTCAATAAATCACAAATAATTTATTGAAATTTCCACATATAAAGAATAAAGTAGAACTTTCAAGCTTTTTTCTTTTGAAACTGTTCGAACATGAAAACCCAAACCTGACAAAGGTACCTGACAAAGGTAGCATTAAAACACACACACTCTCTCATTCATGACTAGTGATGCAAACATAGCACAGTGGGAAAATTATGCCGCACAATCACATGATGCTCATTCCCTTGAATCACTACTAGAAGATCTGGTATGATTCCTGGTTGCAAGACGTTAAGAAGAAAATACACGGTTCCCTCCATATATGTTAGAAAGACATTTGATGAAATTCAATATTTATTTCTAATTTTTTTTACTCCTAGTGGATTATAAATACATCTAGCCAAAAGCTGCCATCATGCATGATGGGTGAAACTGTAGAAACATCCCTTTAAGATCAGGAATAAGACAAAATGTCCAGTATTGCAGTTATCCCTGTTAATTAACACTAACAGTTAATAACCACATAAGCCAGTGCAACTACAAAAGATAAAGAGAAGGGATTAGGAAAACTGCCAGGAGCAGTGGTTCTCACCTGCAATCCCAGCACTTTGGGAGCTCAGGAGCTCCCAGCACTTGAGCTCAGGAGTTTGAGACCAGCCTGGGCAACATAGTGAGACCTCATCTCTGCAAAAAATACAAAATTAGCTGGGTGTGGTTACATGCACCTGTGGTCCCAGCTACTTGGGAGACTGAGGTAAAAGGACTGCTTGAGCCTGGGAGTCGGAAGTTGCAATGAGCTGAGATCATGTAACTGTACTCCAGAGCAAGACTCTGTCTCAAAAAAAAAAAAAAAAAAAAAAAGATTAGGGATACTAAAACGAAAACATTAGTGTTTGGAGAGAAAACCGAATGGATAAATGGAATCGATATTAGGAAAATAAGAGAATTCTGTAAGGTAGCTGAAAAAGCTGACATTTTATACATTGAAGTCATAATTGTTCATAACTTTTAGAAGTTAGAGATAATAAGAATTTGAGTTTAGAGTCAAAAGGGTCAGGCTCCAACAAATACTAATATCCTAATCAAAGAATTACTTGGCCAGGTGCGGCGGCTCATGCCTGTAATCCCAGCACTTTGGGAGGCCGAGGCGGACACATCACGAGGTCAGGAGATCGAGACCATCCTGGCTAACACGGTGAAACCCCGTCTCTTCTGAAAATAGAAAAAATTAGCCAGGCGAGGTGGCGGGTGCCTGTAGTCCCAGCTACTCGGGAGGCTGAGGCAGGAGAATGGTGTGAACCCAGGAGGTGGAGCTTTCAGTGAGCCGAAATCACACCACTGCACTACAGCCTGGGCAACAGAGTGAGAGACTTTGTCTCAAAAAGAAAAAAAAGAATTATTTAACTTAACTTTAGGGTGCTCTAATAATCAAAATTGATAGTGGCTTGTGAACAGATAGATCACTTGAATAGAATAGAGCCCAGAAATAAACCCAAATGCTTCTGGGGGAGTTTAGTATATTATAAACATGGCATTTCAAATCAATGAGGAAAAGAAATCATTTGCAGCTCACCCCACCATAGGCAGCAGGAATAGGAAGTCATTGGCAGAATAAAAAGATAGTAAGGACAGAATTGTAGAACAGTACATTTCTTGCTTCCCCACTTTTCAAAGTATTTTTTGCTTTTACACAAGTATAAGTGTAATTTTATTTTCTAAATGTATACTAATTCTTTTGTCTCTTTCTTAGATGAATGAAAAAAATTACACCTTTAGAAAAAGAGTTGTTAGAAAAAAGCCTTGGTTGTGTCTGGGGGAAGTGACAGCACAGAAGAGACCAGAGAATAGCCTGCTGGAGGAGACCCTGCACTTTGACCATGCGGTCCGGATGGGTACAGTGCCCTCTTCTGCAAAGTTTTTCTATGGTTCCATTTTGTAGGAAGATTTGGGGTGATGTTTCTTTTCCCTCAACTTTTTATTTTAAAAACTTGCAAACACAGAAAAGTTGATAAAGTAATACAGTGAACATCAATATGCTATTCAACTGGATTCACCAATTAACATTTTATCATATTTGTTTTCTCTCCCCTGCATATGGAAGATTGTATATGTGCCCTTTTTCCCCCTGAATCATTTCAAAGTAAATTACCAGTATCAGCATTTCAGTGTTAAGTACTTTCGCAGATATCTTCTAGGAACCAGGACGTTCTCCTATATAATCACAATACCATTAATCCCACCCCAAAAATTTAACATCAATACACTAATGATACCTACTGTATAGATTATAATCAGCTTCCTTGCAGCAATCTGTTTAGAAGGCTTGCACCCTGTCACCATCCACTGATTAAATTTTGAACTCTAACTTGAAACCCTGCTCATCTCATTGCCTTCTTTCTTATACCCATTAAGTCAAAAGGAGCTCTCATTTTATTTCAACGGAAAAGAGAATGGAAAAGAGGGGAAGGTACCCGGGATAAAGTATGAGCACTTACTGCCATATGTATTCTAGTTCTGTAGTTTTCAAACTTCAGGGAGCATTTCAAGGCTTATTAAAGGAGAGACAGCTGTCCCTCTTCCCCACTTTCTGATTCAGGAGGTGTGGGGCTGGCCCAGGAATTTGCATGTCTAACAAGTTCCCACGTGTTGCTGATGCTGAGGGTCTAAGGACTACAATGGGAGAATCAGTGGTTTAGTGGACATCCACCTAATGAATACATGTTGTATTTCCTTTAGCACCTGTGATTACAGAGGAAACACCTTTCAACTGGAAGGTATCATTAAACAGAGGAAAAGAGATCAGGTCAGTAAGAATTAAATTTCACTTAATTGAAATGTCACTGAAATTTTTAGAAATAATATGACAGGCCAGGCACAGTGGCTCATGCCTGTAATCCCAGCACTTTGGGAGGCCAAGGCGGACAGATCTCTTGAGGTCAAGAGTTTGAGACAAGGCTGTCCAAGATGGTAAACCCCCCTCTCTACTAAAAATACAAAAATTAGCTGGGCATGGTAGTGCATGCCTGTAGTCCTAGCTACTTGGGAGGCTGAGGCAGGGGAATTGCTTGAACTCGGGAGATAGAGGTTGCAGTGAGCTGAGATGCGCCACTGCACTCTGAGACTCTATCTCAAAATAAATAAATAAATAAATAAATAAATAAAAAAATAAATAGGCCGGGCGCGGTGGCTCACGCCTGTAATCCCAGCACTTTGGGAGGCCGAGGCGGGCGGATCACGAGGTCAGGAGATCGAGACCATCCTGGCTAACATGGTGAAACCCCGTCTCTACTAAAAATACAAAAAATTAGCCGGGCGTGGTGGCGGGCGCCTGTAGTCCCAGCTACTCGGGAGGCTGAGGCAGGAGAATGGCGTGAATCCGGGAGGCGGAGCTTGCAGTGAGCTGAGATTGCGCCACTGCACTCCAGCCTGGGCGACAGAGCCAGACTCCGTCTCAAAAAAAAAAATAAATAAATAAATAAATAAATAAATAAATAAAATAAAAATAAAAAATAAAGGGAAGATGGGGCAGCTTTGTGTAGTGCACTTCCCGAAAATGGGCTGATTTCCCTCAAGAGGCAGGGATTGAAGCTCTCTAGCCTACATGGGATACATACAGGAGAAAAAAGAAGAAAAAGAAAAGAAATGTAAACATAAATAAATGAAAATAACACTTCTCCCTGATTATAAAGGAAATCACATTCTTTTTGTAATAATTTGGATGACAAAATATAAAGAAACATCTTTAATTTTGCCACTCAAAACATTCTGGTTTGTTGGTTTTTACACTTTTTATGCATATAAACATATTTAAAAGTAGAATCTGCCATGTTGAGACTGTGAGGTTGAAGCCTTCGGGAAAGAACATCAAGATGAATGGAGTCTGAGTTCCTGACAACATGGAGCGTCATGCCAGCCATGAACCACTTCTGAGACATCCCTATGAGACAAAAATAAACTTCCATGTTCTTTAATTTATCATTTTGGAGGGTTTTCTGTTATTGCCGCAAAACCTAATCTTAACTAATACAGACATTGAATCTGAAATTCCCAGGAAAATCCCTGTAAACGTGTTGCTTGCCACGAATAACTGGCCTCTACCAGTATCACATTCCAGATGAGCAGAACAGGGAAAGGATTGGAAGACAAGAGAGGGGAGGAACACACCTCGCTCTCTCCTGCTATTGGCTGTGCCTGGCTGCAAGCTAGAAATGCTGGGTCCATTGCAAATGGCCACACATCTGAGGCCCTACCACCATGGGAACAGCCACTGGGAGATAACTAGCAGCTTTTACCGTTTGTCATTTAATTATTTTAAAGTTAGAAACTTTTTCTTTTTGAATGTCTGAAAGAGAATGGCCTGAGAAATATTTTGGAAAAGTTAAATAAAGCTGATTTGTGACTGTCAAAAAAAAAAAAGTACAATCATAGTAAATGGGCTTTTGTCACTTATTATATTTTAAACATGTTTCTAGGGCAGAAGTATATCCTGGCATCATCATTTTTAATAGCTGGATTATGTTAAGTGAATCATTGCCACCCCAGAGGTGAATTTCCTTCTATATACATTTTAATGGACTCCAGTAAGGATTTTTGCACTGAATTCATCGAAGTAGAATTTCTAGAGGAAAATAATGTAAAACTGTTTTAGGATTTTTAAAAGAAATGTTCAAATTATCCTGTAGGAAAATTGGTTCAGTTTATGCTCCCACCAACAGGGACAGAGCTCCAGGTTCCCCCTTCCATTTGTCATCTTTGCTGGTCTTTAAGCAGAAAATCTCATTGTTTTCATTACATTTCTTTGATTTCTAGTGCTTTTGAATCTTTTTCATATGCTCATTGGCCATTTTTATTCTTGTGGGAAGTGCTGGTTTCTCCATTGCCCATTTTCTGCTGGAAATCATTCATTTTTTTATGAGTAATTTTAAATTTTTCTTTTTAGGCTAAGGATAAGTCAGGATCAGTCAGTTCAAGACTAGACTGATCAACATGGAGAAACCCCATCTCTACTAAAAAATACAAAATTAGCTGGGTGTGGTGGCACATGCCTATAATCCCAGCTACTCAGGACTCTGAGGCAGGAGAATTGCTTGAATCCAGGAGGTGGAGGTTGTGGTGAGCCGAGATTGCACCATTGCACTCCAGCCAGGGCAACAAGAGCAAAACTCTGCAAGAAAGAAAAAGCAAGAAAGCAAGAAAGCAAGGAAAGCAAGAAAGCAAGAAAGAAAGGGAAGCAAGGGAAGCAAGGGAGAAAGGAAATAAAGGAAAGAAAGGAAGAAAGAAAGAAAAAAGAGAAAGAAAGAAAGAAAAAAGAAAGAAAGAAAGAAAGAAAGAAAGAAAGAAAGAAAGAAAGAAAGAAAGAAAGAAAGAAAAAGAAAACAAAAAAACAAATGAGACCATGGGCTTGGAAATGCCTTGAGAACATGTCAGGTGTGATTGAGAGTGAGGGAGTGTTACTGTGGAGTATCAGTGTAGCTGTTGTTCCTGGTCGTCCAGCTACTCCTCTGCCTGCTCTATCTTGACTTAACCTTTCTCTATTTGCAGTACATCGAGAAATTAACAAAGGAGAGGGACGCTCTGAGTCTGGAACTGTACAGGAACACGTAGGATGGGGGAAGGTGGAATGGGAGGTCTGGGGGCCCTTAGCATGGGTGGTGTGCTGGGAGGTGGGGGGTACAGGTGAGCATGGGGAGAGGCTTCTACAGGTTTTCATGTGTGCACAGGGAAGCTCTAGTGCCGGCTGTGCCACTGACAAATGGGGAAGCCTCAGGCAACTCATGTCTTCTCTCTGGCCTGCCACCTGTGACTTTTAATTCCTGGGGTCCCTTCCAATGCCACCGTTCTGTGGTTGTGGGGTGAAAGTAGAGGGTTGATCACCAAAGCGTTCCTTTCTATTCTTCGTTCATTCCTTTCTCTACTGCCTCTGGCCACAGCATAACTGATGAGGAGTTGAAGGAGAAAAATGCCGAACTACAAGAAAAACTTCGACTTGTAGAATCTGAAAAGTCTGAGATCCAGCTCAACATAAAGGACCTTAAAAGGAAGCTGGAGAGGGCCCAGCTCCTGCTGCCACAGGCGAGCAGCTGCAGCCCCGGGGGTTGTGGGAGCCCCATCCGGCTGGGGCCATGGTCTAGGGATCATGTAGGGTGTGGGGAGGCTCCAGCCAAGAGCTGGAAAATTTGGGTCCTTGTTCTGGTCCTGCCATAGAATCCTCTGGAGTGTGCTAAAAATATACAAATTGGGGCCCTGCCTGAGGAATCAGAATCGCAGAGTTTGGGCTTAAAAAAATATTTTTTAAAGGATCATAGATGAAAACCATTATTTTATAGATTACATTTATATGGCTAGCTCATGAGTCTGTTTCCTTCTGAGGTTTGAACCAACACTTTCACTATTCCAGCAGCAGCTGCAGGTGGAGGCTGACCACCTGGGTAAGGAGCTACAGAGTGTGTCAGCAAAGCTCCAAGCCCAGGTGGAAGAGAACGAGTTGTGGAACCTCCTGAACCAGCAACAGGAGGAGATGTGGAGGCAGGAGGAGAAGATGTGGGAGAAGTAGGAGATGATGCGGGAGCAGGAAGAGAAGATGTGGGAACAGGAGGAGAAGACGTGGGAGCAGGAAGTGAGGCTGCGGCAGCAGGAGGAGAAGATGCAGGAACAGGAGGTGAGGCTGCAGGAGCTGGAGGAGAGGCTGGGGAAACTGGGGCAGAAGGCCGAGCTCTTGGGGGGAGCAGGCAGAGGTGCGTGCAAACCCTGGAGATCATACAGAACGACCTCACCACAACTTAGCAGATGGTGGTTGGCTCCCTCTGCTTTTCCACCAGTCTGCGGCCTACAGTTTAAATGGTGGGAAGAAGGGTGTGAGATTTGAGGCTGGGGAGGGAGGCATGGGCCTCTAGGCAAGGGAGGCAGTCACTTAGGCCTGGAGGAAGGGGCCAGGGCCAGGGGCCTGAGCAGGCGACAGAGCCCCGCAGTGCCCTTGCCACCCTGTTTATGGGCCCAGAATCTGGAAGCCAGTGACTACCTACCCTGATGCCTATTCTGCAGGTGGAGCTGAAGAGCCAAGAGGCTCAGAGTCTGCAGCAGCAGCAAGACCATTACCTGGGTCACCAGCAGCAGTACGTGGCCGCCTATCAGCAGCTGGCCTCTGGGAAGGAGGCACTGCCCAGCTGCGGCAGCAGGAAGCTCAGGGCGAAGCAGTGGCCGAGATGGCCCACCAATAGTTGCAGGAGACCCAGCTGAGGGAGTTGATGAGGGTGGGGCCCTGAGGGGGATGACCTGGCAAACTCGGTGCCTTCTCACTCTCTTTCCTGGCCCCTTAGGAGCACCTGGAAGCTGCCATCTACCAAGCAGATGACAAGAACACAAATATAATAAACATGTAAAAGCTGGCAGCAAGGCCTGGAGAAGAGTAAGCTGCCATGTGACTGTTTAGAATAGAGTCTGAGCACAAACCTGAAAAAAAAAAGAAAATTTATTTATTTTAAATTTTGGCAAAATACTGGCCAGGCACGGTGGCTCATGCCTGTAATCCCACCAATTTGGGAGGCCGAGGTGAATGGATGACCTGAGGTCAGGAGTTCAAGGCCAGCCTGGCCAATACAAAAATTAGCCGGGCATGGTGGCACATGCCTGTAATCCCAACTACTTGGGAGACTGAGGCAGGAGAATCGCTTGAACCTGGGAGGCAGAGGTTGCAGTGAGCTGAGATCGTGCCACTGCACTCAAGCCTGGGTGACAGAGCGAGACTCTGTCTCAAAAAAAAAAAAAAGTTTCTTCCTTACATGTATGTTTCTATTAGTTTTTTTCTTGGTCTTTCTCATTTAGTCTGGTGTTGTCTTATGGCATTCCTAGTAAAGTTTTATCTGCCTCCAGAGAGTATTGACTTTGACTTTATGGCACACAATTGGAGTAAGGGCAGATCGCCTTCATCTAGTTTGTGACTAAGCTAGTTCAAAGCAGGTTTTAGGTTTTGTGACGGCTGGTCTATATTTTATTCATTTGGACTCCTAGGGGTGGCCCTTCCAGGGTCCCCACCAATGTCCCATCTCCTTCCTGGGACCCAAATTCTCATTAGGTCATTTCAGCCCTGTGAGAGTGCCAACATTCAGCTAGGCTCTCCAGCCCCTTAACTACCACTTCATATTCAGTTTCTTAGCCTCTTAGCCCTCTACTGTTGACCGATCACCAAATGTGGGAAAAGCACTAAGGACTGTCAGGATCACCTCCTAGGCCTGGTCACTCAAGTGCTGGCTGAGGTCTCCAATTACCTTCCAACAATTGTTTTTGGTGGTGGGGCACATTTTTGTCCAGTTTTTCTAACTGTTCCTATGGGGAGGCGAATCTGTAACAAGCTCCTCTGCCTTTAGTGAAAGTTGAAAACCTTCATCTGTCTCTTTTTTTTTTTTTTTTTTTTTTTTGAGATGGAGTCTTGGTCTGTTGCCCAGGCTCTAGTGCAGTGGCATGATCTCTGCTCACTGTAACCTCTGCCTCCTGGGTTCAAGCAATTCTCCTGCCTCAGCTTCCCGAGTAGCTGGGATTACAGGCGTGTGCCACCATGCCTGGCTAATTTTTATTTTTTTAATAGAGACAGGATTTCACCACATTTTCCAGGCTGGTCTCGAGCTCCTGACTCAGGTGAGCTACCTGCCTCAGCCTCCCAAAGTGCTGGGATTACAGACGTGAGCCACTGCATCCGGCCCATCTGTCTTTTAAGAAATGTATTTAATTTGAGGTATAATTTATATTCAGTGAAATGCACAGATCTGGTTTCCATTTTGATCAGTTTCAATAAATGCATTACCCATGTAACCCACCTCCTTTGAAGATATAGAGTATTTCTGTCATCCAGAAAGTTCTCGTATGCTTTCATCCTGTCTGGCACTCCCCCAGCAGCTGAAGAACGTGCTGAGGACATTGGTACAGGATTCTGGCCTCCCCAGAAGAGCTGCTTTGACAAGCCTTCTTGCCTTACCCAGCACTAAATCCCTGCCTGCTCTCTCAAAATTTCCATCTTTTAACTGATTGTACATATAACCCTCCCTCATCAAGTCAATAGATAAACAAACCCTGAAAAATAAACACCCCTTCCTGGCCCAGCAGCCCACAGCCTAATATTTACTGTATTCCCGGGCTTTCAGAAATGCAACTCGCCTGCCGGTTCACCCTCACTAGGGCGGCAGCTGCACGGGAGCTGCTGGGCTCACCCATTAAGCAAGAAGCCAATAGCTGGACAGTGACACTCAGACCCCAGCCTGGGTGAGCCTGGTTGAAAGCCCCCTTCTTTCCCGTCTGACAGGGGAGAAAGGGGGCGGAGCACACACAACTCTACTGCCCTCCGCATCCTTCAGCTGTGCTTCCTCCTGGGAGAGGGAGCCACTCATTAATTTGGCCAAAGCCTTCTTGAGGGCTGTAGGTTTCACAGGCTGGGTGTGTGGGGGCCACCATGCTAGAGAGAGAGGCTGGTGTGTCAGAAGGCAGCCACCTGGCCAGAGGGGGGTCAACCCCCTTGGCGACCTCCTTCCCCCAGCTGGACACAGAGCCCTGCACTCTCCACATGTGACTGTTCCCCTCAGAGCTGCTTCCAGGGGAGGGGTTCTAACCCTGTGGGTGGGGACATTGTGTTACTTTACAGTGGGCCATGGCTCCCTCTGACATCTCCAACTCAGAGGCAGTAGAGAGAAGATGAGAAATTCCCTGCCCCTCCTCCCTCAGCACCCCCACCTCTGCACACATCCACATGTGGAGACCCTGACAATGGGCCCTGGGAGTGCCGCCATCTGTGCCTGCTTTCCATGCCTGCAGCAGCCATGCCCACTCTCCAGACCCTCACCCGCCTCGCTCAGTAGACGCTGCACTGCCTGTGGTCCTGCCCCTACACCTGGGCCTCTGTACCCATCGGTTCTCCCAGTCTGGTTCTTATTCCTCGCAAAGAGTAGGGAGCCTGTAAGGTCACCTGTTGAGCAAGCTGGGGGAGAGAGTAGGGTGGGGCTGGGAGGATGAGGAGGAGAATCTCATGGTCGTTCTGGAGACTCAGCTGAGCAGAGTCTCTGCAGGCCCATTGGCTGCCTAGCCAGTGGTGATCCTGCTCCCACCCTCATTTCTTCTTTGTTAACAAAACCATGACCTCATTAAATATTGGACACCTATAAACCTCATGGACCCTCCTCCAGCCTCCCCGCCATGTATTGGTGAGTCTAAGTCAACTCTAGTCATTTCATTCCTCTGGACATTGATTGCCTTGGGCTTGGGCATGCGCTGCCTCTTCGCCTGAGCCTGAGCCACAGGTACCCTCTGCACCTACCACGCTGATGCACTGGGCCAGGGAGAGCGCCGTCTGGATGGAGATGAGCTGTGAGGAGCTGGCGGCTGGGCGGATCAGGTTGTGGTAACGGGTTTTGTTCAGAAGGTCGTCCATCAGCTTCTGCTCGGCAGGGCCATGCGGCAGAACCCTGCATAAACACACAGACATGCTGGGCCCTTGTGCAGCTGTCCCCCACTGCAGCTGACAGCTATGAAGCAGGAGCTGAGAGGGCCAGGGAGCACAGACACCCCGAGGGCCCGCTGAAGCAGTGAAGGGGCTGGTGGGCCTGGCTCTCCCTGGGGACTTCAAATGACATTCATGACAGAGCTCAGCTACCTCCTCCCCATGCCATACCTCTTCCTCCTCCTCCTCCCTCCGTCAATGAACAGCATCCCACGCTCTACACACCTGATACAAAACTGGGTGTCTCTTCCTGACCCCTCCCTTGGTTCACCCAAGTAGCCACCAAGTCCTGTCTGTCCTCCCATCTCCACGGCTACAGCCATGTCCCTGCCTCCCCCACCCTGCCCACCTTCTGTTCTCTCCACCCACACTCTGTCCGTGCCATCCATGTGCCATACAGTGGCAGACTGGCCTTTCTACAGCAAACTGGACTTGGGCCCTTCCCTACCCACAGCTCTCACAGCTGGAGGTGGAGTTGAAGCTCATGTTTTGGCTTGGCATTCAGAGCTCTTTCCCCCTCAGCACTGGCTTATCCAGAGTGCTCACAGTGCAGGGCAGGAGCCCCATGACTCAAATGTGGGTTTGGTGCAGAACTGGGTCTGAGGTGGTGCTTTCCCTATGAAGAGACAGGGCTGAGATGGGATATTCTGGGTTCAGAGTCAGATCTATGGAGTGCAAGGTTTCTCTGAGACACCAGATGGAGGGGTCCAGCTAGCAGCTGGCTCCTGGTCTGGAGCTTCAAGGAGAGGTCTCAGCTCAGAGCCACATTCAATAGCCAGCTTACATGCGGCCTCCTGCAGGGAGCCCCTGGAGCTTCCACAGCCTCAGTTCTGCCCCTCTGCATACCCCAGATCTCCTGCTAAGTGGCGTTTGGGTCTTCATGTCATCTCCCTCCCATGTCTGGGAGTAAAGGTGAGGTGCAGGGACTTGCGCTTGTGTACTCTGGTGTCTTAAGGGAGAGTGTGTCAAGTAGAGTGGAGGCGGCTTGGAAAGAGGGAGTCTCAGAGGAGAGTGAAGGACACGTGACCAGGCGAGCCTGGGAGCAGGAAGAGAGTGAGCAGAGGAAACTGCTGGGTCAGGGGAGCAGATGGGAGGATCAGGGAACGAGGGGGGCTGGAGAGGTGGGTGTGGGGACACTGGCAAGGGGCTGCCTGGCTCGCCAGGCTCAGGAGTTGGTTACATCCTCCCACAATGGCCAGCTCACCTGGTCGCTCCAAAGCCCTCCCTCTGTGGGTGGGACCAGAGGGCCCAGAGCACGGATGACCCAGTTGAGCAGGACTGAGGTGGACTCAGGTGGGTGCTGGGCTGGACTCCTGGCCGTAGGGAGCAGCTGCCACCCTGCCTACTGCATCCACATTCCAACTCGCTGCCTATCTGAGCAGATGCAATATTGGGCACCTTGTGGAACATGCTCCTGGTGCACCTGCTGCCTCCTGCCCTTCCT
This sequence comes from Gorilla gorilla gorilla, assembly GCF_029281585.2. Classification (NCBI taxonomy): domain Eukaryota; kingdom Metazoa; phylum Chordata; class Mammalia; order Primates; family Hominidae; genus Gorilla; species Gorilla gorilla. Next base: position 33,306,089 of record NC_073240.2, read on the forward strand.
GCAGAGTGCCCGGGCTTTCCAGAGGGGATTCCTGTGGAGGCTTGGCCTAGATTCTGAGTCCTGCCTCTCATACCCGGGGCTGCTACCCAAGAGGCCAGCTGCTTGAGTACCCTGGAAGCCAGTCTGTAGCCCCAGGCTACAGCTGGGTGCATCCCACAGCCCTTCTTTAGTATACCTATTTGGACTGAGTGCTCATTTCATAGAGAGGGGTGTGTCTTTCCCCAGCCCATCTGGCATGTCTAAGGCAGCTGTGGAGTCAGAATCTGCAGCTCCCAGCCCCTAGCCCTGCAATAGTAGGAGAGGCTGGACTCCACATCTCTGAAGTCCCACTGGGCTGGTGCGAGTGGGCTCCCAAGTTCAGAGCTGCTGTGCAGGCTGTGGGGCTCATGCACCTGTTCTGAACCCACCTGATGTGCTCAGGTTGCTCACCTTTGGGCCTGTCCTGCCTCTCTGGCATTCGGCTGACCCTGAGGGCCTCTCCCTCATCTTGACCACCAGCTATGGGCTCTGACTTAGAGGTTCCCAGAACCTTAGACCATTTGGCCGGCCCCCCATTTCTCAGCTGAGGAAACTGAGGCCAAAGAGGGGAAGCAGCTTTCTCAAGGACCCCCAGCAAGTCAGAGGCAGAACTAGGTCTAGGAACCTCTTTTTGACAGAGGTTCTGCCTGTCCGCTGAGCCTTCTTTAGTGCCTCATTAGCTTCCCCGTAAGGAGACTGCCCCACTGAGGCTGGAAATGGTGCTGTCCAGGGTGGTGTGTGCCGGTGACTGCGCCTCTGTTTGTACTTGTGAGTGTGTATGGGGGTGGGGATGAGGGGTGGGAATAAGCGGCAGGGATGCTGGGGGCTGGAATACACTCTGCCTCACCCCAAAAAGGGGCACAGCAGAGCCCAGCCAAGCACAGCACATGCTTCGACTTTCCAATCTGCTGAATGAGTGTGAGGCCGGCTAGGCCCAGAAGACAAGGGACAGGCCTTTCCCCACAGATGGCAGGGGGGCCCAGGATGGGTGGAAGATTTTGCCACAGCTTTGGGGGTCCCATCCCAGCCCATGGGCTGACTGTTAAGCAGAAAAGCCACCTCTAGGGGTCAGTCATGATCTAGTGATTCTGATGAGGAGGGGGCCCCACCAGCCTCTGTCCAGGGTCTTGTCTGGGAAAAACTGCTCCCTGGCAGAAACTGGCTAATAATTTGAGAGGAAGCCATAGCTGAAATCCTAAACTGTGTGAGTGTGTGTCCAGTTTGAGAAAGCATATTTGACCTAAACATTTATATTGAAAAAATGGAAAGATATTCCCCTTGTTTTGGAATACAAACTACAGAAAGTAACAGTTAACAGAATCTTATTGGAAAGGTCAGATACTGCATCTGGAAAGGCACAGTGATTTTCAACTGGGGTGTGTGTCCTTAACCGAGGAAGGGAAGGTGAGATTTATGTTTAGTAAAAGGCAGCTATGAATTTACCTTTTATAAAGAGCTTGCCATATACTATTAGTGCTTTTTCAATCATGTCAGAATCTGCCAGATGCCTGTGGAAATGCAAATTCCCAGGCTTCATTCCCAGAGATTCTGGTCCTGTGAGCCTAGGGTGGGGCCCAGCAAACTCTATGGGGTGGTGCAGGCTGCCCCAGGACCACACCAAGAAACACTGCAACTGGCCCCCACACACATCCCAGTCCCCAAATATGTAGGCAGGCATCTTATCTCCACAGAACAGATAGGGAAACTGAGGTCAGAGTGGGGAAAGAAATGTCATGGGGTCACCCAGGAAGTAGTAGCATAGCCACGATACACCCACTGCCTGCAGTCACCATCTCTGATGGCAGCTCCACCTCCCTACAGGAACCTTGCCTACCCCTACCCCTACCTCCTGTTGCCCCTATGGTGGGTCTCTGTCCAAGGAAGATGTAGCCCTGGTCCTCTAGGCTGACTGGGGCTCAGAGGAAAAGCTTGGCCCAGAGTGTGGGAGTTAGAAGGGTCCTTGGAATTCAGGTGGGGAAACTGAGGCCCAAAGAAGGCAGCCCTCACATTTGAACTCTGCCTGGAGAAGGGCTGGGTCTCTTTCCTGAGTGGTAGGTTTGACTTCACCAGCCTGGCCCTCAGTCAAGCTGGCTGTCCAGGCCCGCCACACCTCGGGGTGGGTGACCAGAGGCGGTAGTGCAATAAAACACGCTTCCTGGGAGATCCACGCCCATAGCTCAAAACATTCCAGGTCTGGTGATTTGGGCAAGCCCCCTTCTCTCTCAGCCTTGTTTCCCCATCTCTACAATAGCTGTGTTGCAGGAGACGTCTGTCTCAGACTGAGCTGCAGATTTTCTCCTGGCTGCCTTCACCGTCCAGGTTGCTGGCTCCTCTGTGTCCACTCTTCAAGACAGTCACCTCTTAGGTGAGGAAGGAGCCTCGGCCCTATCAGGAGTGGGAGCCGGTGCACCCCCAGCCTCCCAGGCTGCTGGGGATGACTTAGGCTGCCTGCAAAGCCGGTGCCATTCAGCGCCGCTTCCCAGGCTGCAGACGACCTCCAGGGAAGGAGACCCTGGCCCTCACAGCAGCTCTGAGAAGAGGTGGCCCCCACTCCAAACCTCGCCGAGCCACCCACACATTCCCTCAGCCCAAAGAGGCTTTTAGGAAAATGAATCATCTCAAGTTCATACCCATGGGATTGCTGAAAGAAAGGACAGTGCAGGGTGAGCGGGCATGAGGGAGTGCTGCTCTCTGCAGACTTTGCAGTGATGGCTCTTAGGAAAAGGGACTGGAATCTGGGAGGGTGACTAGCTCAGGGTTAAAGGGAGGGGATGGAGCTGGAGTGAGCTGGCCTCATCGTCCCCCTTGGGCCTTCCAGCCTGGGCTCAGGTGATTCAAGGGAGCAAGCACCTCCTTCTCCTGGCCAGGGAGTTCTCGCCACGTTCTGGAATCAGTACCATTCCCTTGGGGGCTGGGGGACAGAAACCACCTCCGGACCTGGCTGGAACTGCTGCAATTCTGGATCCAAATGGCCCCTGGCAGCTTCTCCATCTCCCTCTCAGTCCACCCCCCACCCCTCCCCCATGAGGGCCCCAACAGCAAATCTGACAACTGGAGGAACAAGGCAGGAAGGGCAGAGTCTGAGGGAGTGACCACCTTCAAAAGGCAGCTCTGTCACCTTCTCTCCAGGACTCTGAGGCTTGCTTTCATATTGCTCCCTCAACATCCTTTTGCTATAATCTGGCATGTTGACATATGGTCTTTAAAAACAAGAACACTGATGACGTGGAGCAGACTTCCCCTTTGGGACGGTGTGGAGAAGTTAGGGTTGAGGGCATCCTCTCTTCTGCAAACTGCAGCAGTAATAGGTGAGATATATAAAGTAAATAAAGGCCAGGTGCGGTGGCTTATGCCTGTTATCCCAGCACTTTGGGAGGCCGAGGTAGGCGGATCACCTGAGGTCAGGAGCTCAAGACCAGCCTGGCCAACATGGTGAAAACCGGCGTTTACTAAAAATACAAAAATTAGCCAGGCATAGTGGCACACACCTGTAGTCACACCTACTCAGGAGGCTGAGGCAGGGGAATCACTTGAACCCAAGAGGCGGAGGTTGCGGTGAACGGAGATCTCACCACTGCACTCCAGCCTGGATGACAGAGTGAGACTCCATCTCAAAAAATAAAAATAAAAAATTAAGTAAATAAAAAAGACACGCCCAGGCTGAAAAATAAGTTAATCACCTTCACGAATGAAAAGCAGTAAAGAAATGCAAAGTGGTTGGAGGCTGAAGAGCCTGGAGCCTGCTGGGCTTTGAAAACCAAAGACAGTGACAGGTCTTTTGGGATAAAGGGGGACCAAATGACTCCTAGCTAGAAGCTGAGAGCTTAGGTGTACCCCAGTACTTGAAAGCATGCTGGCCAGGTGCAGTGGCTCATGCCTTTAATCCCAGCACTTTGGGAGGCCGAGGTGGGCAGATCACGAGGTCAGGAGATCAAGACCATCCTGGTAACACGGTGAAACGCCGTCTCTACTAAAAATACAGAAAAAATTAGCCGGGTGTGGTGGCGGGCACCTGGAATCCCAGCTACTCGGGAGGCTGAGGCAGGAGAATCCCTTGAACCTGGGAGGCAGAGGTTGCGGTGAGCTGAGATCACACCACTACACTCCAGTCTGGGCGAAAAGAGCGAGACTCCATCTCAAAAAAACAGAACAAAATAAAACAAAACAAAAAACAACCAAGGGTGCTGGAGGGTGGGGGAGTCTGCTGCTGCTCTGTGGTCTGTATCCCTAGCTTTATGGGATGTATACCTTCCCAGTATCCCCAGGACAGGAGCTTGCAAATGCCGTAAAACCTGTAGGCCACTGCAAAACTGTCAACGTCAGGCTAGCAAAGGTGATAGGATTAAATAGGTTTTTATAAAAGTTTGACAAGTTTTTTTTAATAAAAGAAAAAGAGCTATTTAATTATCTATCAAGAATAATATAATCTTGGTACAAAGCTTGGCACAAAAGGATGTCCAAGGAAAGTTCACGATGGAACAGTCTGAATGACGAGTCTTTGTCACAGGGAGAGGGCACAGGGCAGTGCTTAGTGCTTGGCCTCTGGAGCCAGGAAATCCGGATTTGTATTCCTGCTGCCACTACTTATCCTCCCTGTGACCTTAGGGAAAATGACTTGCCTTCACTGGGCCTTCACTTCCTCATCGATAAAGGGGGAAATAACCTTTACAATAAGCCTTCTAGGATGAAATGAAATAATTCAAGGAAAGTAACTTAACAAGACCCAGAACATAGAAAACCAAATAGATGTTAGCTATTATTAACTGTTAGGAACATGAATTCCAAAACTTTAAGTAAAGTAATACCAAGTTGAATACAGCAATGTACACACACACAAATAATGCATCATGGTGAATTAGGTTTTATTACAATAATGCAAGGGCAGAGTCAACATCAGATAATGCACTATTAGCAAGCTAGCTTCCTTTTTTTTTAAGACAAGGTCTCACTGTCACCCAGGCTGGGGTGTAGTGTCAATATCTTGGCTCACTGCAACCTCCACCTCCCCAGCTCAAGCAATCCTCCCCGCAGCCTTCCAAAGTGCTGAGGTTACAGCTGTGCGCCACCACACCCAGCCCTATCTTCCTTAATGTAAAGCAATTATCATACTTAATAGTAAAATTTTAGAAGCGCTTTTCATCAAAGTTAGGACATAGACAAGGGTACCTTCTATTGCTGTCTCTACTGAACATGGCACTGGAGACCCTAGGTAATGTGTTAGGCTAATACATATGAAATTGCCATTTTTTTAAGGTTATGGAGTGCAGTGGCATAGCATCAGAAATGTATGTAATTCAACCTACAATAGAAATAAATCAGCTGGGGGAGATGGCTTATGCCTATCACCCCAGCACTTTGGGAGGCTGAGGCAGGAAGATCACCTGAGGTTAGGAGTTGGAGACCAGCCTGGCCAAAATGATGAAACCTCATCTGTACTAAAAAAAAAAAATACACAAAAATTACCCATGTGTGGTGGTGGGTGCCTGTAATCCCAGTTACTCAGGAGGCTGAGGCAGGAGAATCTCTAGAATTCGGGAGGTGGAGGTTGCAGTGAGCCAAAATCATTTCACTGTACTCCAGCCTGCACAACAGAGTGAGGCTCTGTCTCAAAAACAAACAAACAAACAAACAAACAGAAAGAAAGAAAGTTTCAAGTTTTCTCCTTACACAATATGGATGTACTTCATAATGGACTTTCTCATCATGATTCATGAGTGAAGTGACATTCAAACTTGGTAGCTTTTCAGTAGAACTTCCTTTCCCAACATTTTTTTCTGTTCCTTTAATGATGGCAATATCTGAGAGCTCTGAACATAAGTCAAAGGTTTGATTATTTTTCATGTGGCTGGAAATTTTTGCCCTCTGTCAAACTTGGAAATTTTTTCCTCTGCCTGGAACTTTTTGCCCCGCATCTTCCAATCGCCCCCTGTGTCCTCTTGTTATGCCACTACCCTTTTTTGAGTGTGTCTATTTTCTGGCACTACAATACATTCTGGCACTACAAGGCTCATCTTGTGTTTTCTCGACCCTGACCCAGAATCAGCCATTACTTCAAGGAGCCCTGGTTCTGATATTGGAGAATGCTGTTAGAAACCAGGATGTGGTACTAGGCATGCTGATTTCTATTGGAGTGTCATATAAAAAATTTGTAAATTTTTTGTAGGTCCTCCCAGTGGATAGGATTAGGAAATAAAACATGCATACTAACCACACATATACACACATCTACATCTGTTTCTGTATCTGTCTGTGTACATATTAAAATAAACATGAGTTGATAACGAATGTTTCCGCTTTAATCCAAGCACAGATTTCATCCTAGCCTCCCCCTCTTCCTTCTTTTTAGCCTTTTCAACAGTGGGAAGTGTGGCTCTTGTTATGTACACTTTATTCACTTATTTGTTTGACCCTAGTATCATAAAGTAGTTCCATATGCCTGTGACAGATTGATTAACTGGAGTCCATTGTTTGTGGAGAAATATTTTTGTCCTAAGCCTTACAGCAGGGGTGGCCAAACTTTTGGCTTCCCTGGGTCACACTGGAAAAAGAAGAATTGTCTTGGGCCACACATAAAAATACACTAACACTAACAATAGCTGATGAGCTAAAAAAAAATCACAAAAAAATTTCATAATGTTTTAAGAAAGTTTACTAATTGGTTTTGGGCCACATTCAAAGCCATCCTGGGCTGCAGGTTGGACAATCTTGCCTTACAGTATCCAGTCAAAATACTGTTTTCCAAAATTAGTTATTTTCTTCTTCATCCCTTTCAGTGTGGCCACTATTTATAATGCAGTTTGGTTCATTAGTGTTTGTATTCCAAAAACACCCTCAGCCTTCCTATCCTGGTTTTAATGAATTATTAGGGTGAAACATAGTAAGAGTCGGAGCTATACAGAAAGGTCTACTCAGAGGTGCTTTGTTCCCTCCTATTCTGTTCCCACCACTCCTACTTTCCACTACTTTTTCCACTGACCCTGTGAGCATCATATTTATTGTTAATGGCAGTTACATTTTTACCAAGTGCTTACTATCTGTAGGCACTTGGTGTGTATTGCTTCTTCTGGTGTTCACAGCAACCTCTTGAGGTAGGCACTATTATTATCCACACCGCCCCCCGCCGTTTTTTGAGACAGAGTCTCACTCTGTTGCCCAGGCTGGAGTGCAGTGGTGCGATCTCAGCTCACTGCAACCTCTGCCTCCCAGGTTCAAGCAATTCTCCTGCCTCCGCCTCCCAAGTAGCTGCAAGTACAGGTGCGAGCCACCACACCCATCTAACTTTTGTATTTTTAGCAGGGATGCGGTTTTGCCATGTTGGCCACGCTGGTCTCAAACTCCTGACCTCAGGTGATCCCCATTTTTTAGATGAGAAAGCAGAGTCCCAGAGAGCATAAGGAGCTTGTCCAGAGTGGCATCTCTGATGCATAACCAGTACTCAAACCAGTATTTTTCTGACACCAAGGCCTGTGTGTAAACTGTAAAAGGGCTGTTTGGTCCCTGCTTTCCTAAAGTTGTCTGATCCCTTCTCAGTCCAGGTCTTCCTGAAGCTTGGCACTTCTGAAGTCACCTTTCTGAAAACATTCTGGTAACTGTTAGATCCCTTGTTCTAGCTATTCATATGTTCTGTGTGGTTAAACAAGGTTCACAGTGGGCCACCTGGCCTTTGGAACTTGGCTGAAGAGGCTGCCTTCAATTCATCCTCCCCACCCCCATTTTCAAAACATGGGTTTCCATGTGTTAGTTGTAAATTAGGAAACATAACCATGTTTTGAGGCTTCATAGAAAACAAACGTCTGGGGTCACACAGGTTAAAGGAGGAACCAAATTCAACACTATCACTGTTCTATTCGGCAGGCAATTCTGGGGCCTTCCCGTGTCTCAGGTTCTGTACTAGTTGTTTCAGGACTTTGGGATAAACACAAACTATCCCTGCCCTCAGGGGGATTAAGGTCAGGTGTACAAATGACTCTAATGCGAGGCAAGGCTGGATTCAGTGCTGGAAGAGGAGGGCATACCTAACGCTATGGGAATTCAAAGAGGAAATGATCAGAATGAGGAGGGAGAGATGGGTCATTCCGGGAGAAGCTTCAGGGAAAAGCAACATTTGAAATGAGACTTTGGAGAGTGAGGGAGGTTTGGGCAGATGGATAGAGAGGATGCAAGGCCAGGGGAAAGGTTTGAGCCAGAAAGTCGGCTTGGGCAAGTGCATGGGTAAAAAAAGAGAATCCACTTTGGGAGGCCGAGGCAGGTGGATCGCCTGAAGTCAGGAGTTGGAGACTAGCCTGGCCCACATGGTGAAACCCTGTCTCTCCTAAAAATACAAAAATTAGCTGGGCATGATGGTGGGCACCTGTAATTCCAGCTACTCGGGAGGCTGAGGCAGGAGAATAACTTGAATCCAGGAGGCAGAGATTGCAGTGAGCTGAGATCACACCACTGCACTCCAGCCTGGGCAACAAGAGTAAAACTTCATCAAAAAAAAAAAAAAAAAAGAAAGAAAGAAAATCACAAGGCAGTGTGGGGAATGGTGAGTAATCCAATTTGGTTGTTGCAGAGAGGATGTAGAAGGAAGTGACAAGAGAGAAAGCCAGACAGGTGGCTTGGGGTCATCTTAAGGGCCTTTGTGCCAGTTAGGATGTTCCAGACTTCAGTCAGGCTGCCCAGCTCAGACTGGCTCAGACAATGAGGGGGTTTATTGGCCATGTAACTGGGAAGTCCAGAGGTTCTAGGACTACAGAAAATTATTATTTAGTATTAGTTTGACAGCAACACCTTCTGTTTTCTGGGAGCAGGAGATGCTTGTCAAGCTGTAGGTCACTGAGTTGAATATTATCCTGCTTTATTAAATTGCCAAGGGCACAGTAATTGTTGAGAGGGGAGAAGTACACATGAAAGAAAACATGACCAGCTTAGAAATGTCAAATGATTATGACGTTGTTATAAATTATTATAATTCTTTGAGCGTCTACTATAAGTAGAGAAACTTGAGTTCCAGGTTGTGGGCTTGGTTCCGCCAACAATCAGGAACGTGGTTTTGCACGAAGCCCTTCTTTCTTCTATACTCTTCAGTGTCCTCACCTGCAAAATGAGGCCTTTATATATATGTGTGTATATATATATATATATATATATATTTTTTTTTTTTTTTTTTTTTGAGACGGAGTCTCGCTCTGTCGCCCAGGCTGAAGTTCAGTGGTACAATCTCTGTTCACTGCAAACTCCCCCTCCTGGGTTCACAGCATTCTCCTGCCTCAGCCTCCCGAGTAGCTGGGACCACAGGCACCTGCCACCACGCCCAGCTAATTTTTTGTGTTTTTAGTAGAGATGGGGTTTCACCGTGTTAGCCAGGATGGTCTCGATCTCCTGATCTCGTGATCTGCCCACCTCAGCCTCCCAAAATGCTAGGATTACAGGTGTGAGCCACCACGCCCGGCCAAGGCCTTTATTATATTAGGGTTCCTACTGTTTTTTAAAATACTTTTATTAAGTCCAACATTTTTATTAAGATCATTGTTTTTATACATGCCTATTTATGAAAGGGGTTTTCGAGTGTTTACCACTTTTTATTAGAAATAGAGACAGTAAGAATGTTTGACTTAATTGACACAGGCATAATTGAATGGGTATAAATGGCATGCCATAGAAAGAGAAAATTAAGTTGAGCTACTCTGTTGGTTTCACTGATGAGGGGATACATCATTCAAACAGCCAGGAATTAAATCCGTCCAACTCACAAATGGGGAAACCAGCTGTGTCTGTACCCATGGCCAGCCAGATTGAACACAAATCAGGAAAGTCAGTAACTTTTCCTCAGTTCTGAGGGACTTCAGTGGCTGCGGTTCATTTTCCTTTTGCTTCTGAAACAGTGCAAGTTGATGCTCGCCTGGACAGAGCGGCAGTGAGTGGTGGCGTCTGAAGGCCAGGTCTCTGTTGAGATGACTACACGTCGTCTCCCAGTGCCCAATGCATAGAAAAGATACACTACTTAAAGTGTGAGATGCTCAGTGAAAAATAAAATCTGGGGTTGAATCATCATGGGGGATACTGCATACTCTGTTTCCCCCCTGCAGATTTCCAATGCTCATTAGTTTATAGAGACTCTGAGAATTCCTACAGCAAAGGCACCTGCCGAGGTACTTACAAACTAGTTTAGCTAAACCAGACTTTCAACAATTGGTTACTAAAGACCACTCAAAGTCTGTCAACACTCTGTCATCTCTATGTAATGATAGAAGCATAGAAATTCAGGGTAAATGTGTAGAAATTTCTATAGAAACTTGACATTCTCCCAGCATCTGTATGTGACATCAGGGGACTTGTCTCAATGAGCAGTTACAGACCAACTGAGGTTTTGTCAGACTCGATAGAAAGATGCAGAGGCTGTGAGCTGCAAACGAGTCACATGCACAAGGACCACATTGCAAGCTGCGTTCTTTAAGGTTAGTTTGTCAACTATAGTATAATCTCACACATCTGAAAAATGGGAACATCTATTCTATAAAGTCTTATTTTTGCAATAATTTTAATTTTAAATCAAGCCAATGTTAGCACTATTAGTGAAAACAAAAGAAAGTTGTATTATTTATTATTAAACCTAATTTGAGAGTGAAATAAATTGTATTAATTTTTTTAACCAATAAAAGATGCACCTTGTAAACCAAGAGATGATTATGAAAGTGATTCTGAGGACATGAAGACCAAAGGAGTTTGTCCTCGTTTTACTCAGAAGTACTATTTCTAATGGACAGATGATCCCTGACATACAATGGTTTGACTTATAATTTTTTGACTTTATGATGGTGTGAAAGTGATATGCATTCAGCAGAAACCATACTTCAGTATTCAATAAATTACATGAGATATTCAACGCTTTAAAGTGGGTTTGTGAGAGATAATTTTTGCCCAATGGAAGGTGAATGTAAATTTTCTGAGAATGTTTAAGGTAAGCTAGGCTAAGCTATGATGTTAGCTTAGGTGTATTAAAGCATTTTTACTTAATTTAATTTAATTTTATGTTTTGAGACAGTGTGTTTTGTTCTTGTCACCCAGGCTGGAGTGCAATGGCATGATCTCGGCTCACTGCAACCTCTGCCTCTTGGGTTCAAGCGATTTTCTTGCCTCAGCCTTCCTAGTAGCTGGGATTACAGGTGCGCACCAACATGCCTGGCTAATTTTCGTATTTTTAGTAGAGACAGGGTTTCACCATGTTGGCCAGGCTGGTCTCTAACTCCTGACCTCAGGTGATCCACCCGCCTCAGCCTCCCAAAGAGTTGGGATTACAGGCTGAGCCACTGCACCCGGCCTTAAATGCATTTTCAGCTTATATTTTCAACTGATGATGAGCTATAACTCCTTTGTGAGTTGAGGATCACCTGTCTTGAATTTGGTTTTACAGGCATAACTGAAGGTGAAAGGACAGAACCACAGTGTGTTACTGGCACAGGTGCATCGGCTAGTGAAGAAAGAAGGCATTCAAACTGTAAGTTGCATTCACGTGGGAAGCACAAAGAACTAAATTCAAAACAATGAAACATTAGAGAAAAGCATGGAGTTAAAACACAACAGAATCAGATGTTCACTATTTCTCATTTTAACACTAGTGCTTTGCGGGCTTCTAATAAAGTTGTACTCCAGGAGGCTAAGACTGAAAAGTGACACTAGTGAAAAGTAGCATTGAAATAGTTCCTTAGAAAAGTTGGGTGAATGTGGGGCAAAGATGCCACTAAACTTTAATTTTCCATCGACACACAAATTCAAAGTTTTCCAGAGCTGGCAAGTAAAATGGAAGATCCACTCACAGGACACATGCAGTGTGTGAGGGGGATGCTTTTCAGCACTTCTTGACGGATGCACAAATAATGCCAACATGGTAAATGTCTTTGGTAAACGCGCAATGGAATGTAGTGGTTGTGTGAAGGAAGAATTTTGTTTTCAGCTTCATTTTTGATAAACACAAGCAGCTCTGGACTGTGTGAAACCATGGAGCACCGCACAGTTAACAGAGGTGGTTTGGAGTTTTTTAGCTTTGCATAAGAGGATGTTCTGATGCAGAATCTACAGTGACAGGAAACCATTCTGGACAAGTTACAGAATTAAGGAGCTTGTGCCGGGATGGAAGTAAATCAATGACTTCTGTCTTTGAGAAGGTTTTTCTCTGCTCCTCTGTGATGGTTAATTTTTTTTTTTTTTTGAGATGGAGTCTCGCTCTGTCCCCCAGGCTGGCGTGCAGTGGCGCCATCTCGGCTCACTGCAAGCTCTGCCTCCCGGGTTCATGCCATTCTCCTGCCTCAGCCTCCCAAGTAGCTGGGAGTACAGGTGCCTGCGGCTAATTTTGTGTATTTTTAATAGAGCCAGGTTTCACCATGTTAGCCAGGATGGTCTCGATCTCCTGACCTTGTGATCCACCTGCCTTGGCCTTCCAAAGTGCTGGGATTACAGGCATGAGCTACCATGCCCCACCTTTTTTTTTCCTTTTCTTTTTTTTTTCTTTTTTTTTTTTTTTGTTAGTCCTTCCCTCCAGTGTCGTGGAGATAATTGGAAAATGTTTTAGAGCAAAAAAGTTTATTTCTCCTTCTTGTTGTTAGCAAAGAAATTTATTTTTCCTCCTTGTTATTTATTGGCCTTGGAGACATACACAAAATAGCTCATTCTACTTCTGAAATTTTGTTTTGATTTCCCTGGCCCTCCCCACGAAGTATTTCAGATTAGCAGGGAGTCAAGCATTGTCTGTCTATCTGTGAATAAAATATTTCAGGCTGCTTTTGCATAATATACATGCTCTTGCCTTTACGAGTCACACTCACATCTTCTGGTTTTGTAAAACACCAGGTAGAGAAGAAAACAATGTTTCTGAATTCTGCTTTATCAGCCCAGTAGAGAACTCCTCCCTTCCCTGAACTGAGGGCCACATCTAAGGGGTTGAAACAGGGCCAGTTACATTCTATGTTCCCAACATAATTGTCCATGCATGGATCCAATCAAGTTAAATGAGAAATAGGATATTTATTCTAAAAACAAGTTATTGCTACAATAATAATAATACTATAGTAATTTTATTATTCTAATAAAGATATTAGAATAAAAACTGGTTATTAAAGTACTAAACAGTTGAAAATCTAAATGTCTCACAAGGTCAACTATAGCAAGTATATAAGATTTAGTATTAGTCACACGTCAAAAATTATATCCATAAAAGTAATGACATATGAAAACAGTTTATTGATACAGATATAGCAAATATAACTAAACTGTGCTGAAATGTATTTTAAAATAAAATATGCCAAAATATTATTGATGATGACTTTGGATGATGGTATTACTACTAAGGTTTCAAATTTAATTTGCTTCTTACTTCTGAGTACTTCTATAAATTTTTAAATAATAAAATTAGTGTGTTAAAAAATGTCAAGTGATATCTAGAAATCAGAAAAAGGCATATTGCCAGAGGAGGACCGAGTTAGTAGATTTGAGGCTCCATTAAGTTTTGTTTATGATCAAAAAACAAACAAAAACCAGGCAACAGTGGCAAAAAATATCTCACTCCCTTCCTGGAAAAGTAAATGAAACTACAAAGAATTTCCAAACTTAAAAACTGTACATTTCAAGTCTGTTCATAACTAGTGAAGTCACAGTTTCTGAAAACAATGATAAAATTTTAATTGATATTTAATTCATATTTTTTGTTTAAAAAACTATCAGTATTGGAAGATAAATTTCATGGGAAAAGCATTGAATCATTAAGTTTTGCAGTCACAAAGGTAAATATAATTTGCTTAATGCTGCCCTCAGTTTACAATGAGTCTTTAGTATCTTCTAAGCTATGAGTTCACCAAAATATAGGATTGTTTTGCTGCATATAATTTGCTCAGTGATCAAACACAAAGGAGTTACCTATGTTAAGATGTGAATAATAAATTTATGCAAAATTTATGAAAGTGTACATTGGAAAGACAATAAAACTTTCCATTAAATTGGTGGGAAAGGAGCTCAAAACCTAGCTGGGTGATTCATTATTTTAATGACTTCCTGCTTTACTGCAAAACCTCTCTCTTCATTCGGTGTTGGTAGTTTGAGCCCCTGTTAAGGATATAGGCTCACAATGAAGCTTCTATAAATTTCTGGACCTCTGTCATGCTGGCATGTATGTCATTCTCCTTTAGGAATGATGAGGAGACTGGAAAGCGGTTGCTCCAAGGGAAGGGATAATTTTGCAAACCTGAGCTGTCTAAGCTCAGCATGAATTGGAGTGGGCTGCTGACTCAGGCTAGCAGAGGCAGCCAGGAAACAGGCAAATCTGCAATCCGTTCTGCCAGGTCTGTCCCAGCAGGTGTCACTAAAGGCACCCCTGTGTGCTTGTCACTGTGGCAGCCTTGACAAGGAAGGTGGAAAGGAAAAAGAGACCCAGTGCTGAACTCCAAGCAGAGATGGGGCTTTTCTCTATGCATATTTTCCCTCCCCTCCCAGCCTGCATTTCCAATAACATATTGATTTATATTTGTATTATGAAACAAAAGTGGTTGTAATCAGATGTTCTTTCCTTTTACACACAATGTTAGCTCCTATTTACATTCCTAACTGAACAATGTCTAAAGAGGTACTTAAACTGATGTAAAACGCAGATAATCTTATGACCAAATGCTTAGCGCAAGAAAAAACTTCAATTTGCAAGAGAAGTCCCTCCAAATACAGAAAGGAGCAGTATTGTAAGAGGTACCTTAACTAAAATGTAGCAATGTAAGGAGCAGAGCAGGAAGAACTTTTAAGTCTGAAACTTACAACAAGTCAATTTCATAGTCAGTTTCCCTGGGCCTTCCACAACAGCCTCCGGCATCTGTTTTCTCTACAATGGAGGTAACAATAGTAGCTATTTCAGAGTAGGAAATGGCTTAGATCAGTGCTAGAATATGGTCGTGGCTATATAAAGTTTAGCTATTTGTATATTGTAGGAAACCTACAATGTGTTCTTTTATCGGTAGTCAGTAATGGATTTCTTGTGGGAAAGTAGCAGCCACTTATGGGGGGAACACCTGCAGTTCCCACTAAGTGAACACTGGTGCCTGCTAACCTTTGCCTCTATTTGTCGCAATAATATACTGTCAAGCTGTTCCTTGAGTTAGCAATTTTATTTACATTCTTTTTCTTTTTTTTTTGCTTTCCCTTTTCCTGCCACAGAGTCCCGCTCTGTCGCCCAGTCTGGAGTGCAGCAGCGCCATCATAGCTCACTGCCACCTAGAAGCCGGGGTGAAGCAATCCTCCTCCATCAGCCTTCAGAGTAGCTGGGACTACCTGCGCGGCCCACCACACCCGGCTAATCTTTGTGGTTTTTGTTGTTTTTCCGTTTTGGGTTTCCGCCGGGCGCAGTGGCTCAGGCCTGCAATCCCAGCACTTTGGAAGGCAGAGGTGGGCGGATCACCCGAGGTCGGAGACCAGCCTGACCAACATGAAGAAATCCCGTCTCTACTAAAAAAAAAAAAGAAAGAAAAAAACTACAAAATTAGCCGGATATGGTGGCTCATGCCTGTAATCCCAGCTACTAGGGAGGCCTAGGCAGGAGAATCACCTAAATCCGGGAGGCTGAGGTTGCGGTGAGCAAAGATCACACCATTGCACTCCAGCCTGGACAACAAGAGTGAAACTCCGTCTCAAAACAGAGACCGGGTTTCACCATGTTGCCCAGGCGGTCTGGAACTCCTAGGCTCAAGCGATCTGCCGCACTCGGCCTTCGAAAGTCCTGGGATCACAAGGGGGAGGCACCACGCCAGGCCGATCTATTCCTTTCTGGTTACTAAATTGGACCGGGGGCGCGGTGGCTCACGCCTGCAATCCCAGCACCCAGGGAGGCGGAGGCGGGCGGATCACCCGAGGTCAGGAGCTCGAGATCAGCCCGACCAACACGGAGAAACCCCGTCTGTACAAAAAAAATCAAACCAAAATTAGCTGGCATGGTGGCTCATGCCTGCAATCCCAGCCACTCAGGAGGCTGAGGCAGGAGAACCACCTAAACCCGGAGGTGGAGGCCGCGGTGAGTCGAGACCGCGCCACTGCACTCCAGCCTGGAAAACGAGTGAAACTCCACTAAAAAAAAAAAAAATTTTTTTTGACACTGTTTCACCACGTTGCCCAGGCCGGTCTGGAAGTCCTAGGCTCAATCGATCGCCGCGCTCGGCCGTCCAAAGTACTGGGATCACAAGCATGAGCTACCACGCCAGGCCGATCTATTCCTTTCTGATTAATAAATTGGACCGGGCATGGTGGCTCACGCCTGCAATCCCAGCACCCAGGGAGGTGGAGGCAGGTGGATCACCCGAGGTCAGGAGCTCGAGATCAGCCCGACCAACACGGAGAAACCCCGTCTGTACAAAAAAAAAAAAAAAAACACCAAAATTAGCTGGCATGGTGGCTCATGCCTGCAATCCCAGCCACTCAGGAGGCTTAGGCAGGAGGTGGAGGCCGAGGTGAGTCGAGGTTAGGCACCTAACCGGGAGGTGGAGGCCGCGGTGAGTCGAGACCGCGCCACTGCACTCCAGCCTGGAAAACAAGAGCGAAACTCCACTCAGGAAAAAAAAAAAAAAAAGACCGTGTTTCACCATGTTGTCCAGGCTGGTCTGGAACTCCTAGGCTCAAGCGATCTGCCGCACTCGGCCTTCGAAAGTCCTGGGATCACAAGGGGGAGGCACCACGCCAGGCCGATCTATTCCTTTCTGGTTACTAAATTGGACCGGGGGCGCGGTGGCTCACGCCTGCAATCCCAGCACCCAGGGAGGCGGAGGCGGGCGGATCACCCGAGGTCAGGAGCTCGAGATCAGCCCGACCAACACGGAGAAACCCCGTCTGTACAAAAAAAATCAAACCAAAATTAGCTGGCATGGTGGCTCATGCCTGCAATCCCAGCCACTCAGGAGGCTGAGGCAGGAGAACCACCTAAACCCGGAGGTGGAGGCCGCGGTGAGTCGAGACCGCGCCACTGCACTCCAGCCTGGAAAACGAGTGAAACTCCACTCAAAAAAAAAAAAAAGTGTTTCACCACGTTGCCCAGGCCGGTCTGGAAGTCCTAGGCTCAATCGATCGCCGCGCTCGGCCGTACAAAGTACTGGGATCACAAGCAGGAGCTACCACGCCAGGCCGATCTGTTCCTTTCTGATTAATAAATTGGACCGGGCGTGGTGGCTCACACCTGCAATCCCAGCACCCCGGGAGGCGAGGCGGGCGAATCACCTGAGGTCCGCAGTTTGAGACCAGCCTGACCAAAAGTGAGAAACCCCGTCTCTAAAAAAAAAAAAAAAAAAAAAAAAAAAGCTGGGCATGGTGGCTCACGCCTGCAATCCCAGCACCCAGGGAGGTGGAGGCAGGTGGATCACCCGAGGTCAGGAGCTCGAGATCAGCCCGACCAACACGGAGAAACCCCGTCTGTACAAAAAAAAAAAAAAAAAAACACCGAAATTAGCTGGCATGGTGGCTCATGCCTGCAATCCCAGCCACTCAGGAGGCTTAGGCAGGAGAACCACCTAACCGGGAGGTGGAGGCCGCGGTGAGTCGAGACCACGCCACTGCACTCCAGCCTGGAAAACAAGAGCGAAACTCCACTCAGAAAAAAAAAAAAAAAAAAGACCGTGTTTCACCATGTTGTCCAGGCTGGTCTGGAACTCCTAGGCTTAAGTGATCCGCTGCGCTCGACCGTCCAAACTCCTGGGATCACAAGGGTGAGCCACCACGCTAGGCCGATCTATTCCTTTCTGATTAATAAATTGCGCCGGGCACGGCGGCTGATGCCTGCAATCCCAGCACCCCCGGGAGGCCGAGGTGGGTGGATAACCTGAGGTCGGGAGTTTGAGACCAGCCTGACCAATATGGAGAAAACTGTCTCCACCAAAAAAAAAAAAAAAAAAAAAAAATTAGCCAGGCATGGTGGCTCACTCCTGCAATCCCAGCCACTCGGGAGGCTGAGGCGGGAGGATCACTTAAAACCGGGAGGTGGAGGTTGCGGTGAGCCGTCATTGCACTCCAGCCTGGGCACCAAGAGCGAAACTCCATCTGAAAAACAAACAAACAACAACAAAAAACCAGGTTTCACCATGTTGCCCAGGCGGGTCTGGAACTCCCAGGCTCAAGCGATCTGCCTCGCTCCTGGGATTACACTGTGAGGGTTAATTTTATGTGCCATGTTGACTGGGCCACAGGGTGCTCGGATTAAACATTGTTTCTGGGTGTGTTTGTGAGTGTTTCCAGGTGACTTTAGCTTTTGAGTCAGTGAATTCAGTAACGTAGATGGCCCCATGGAGATGGACATCATCCAACCTGGTGAGGGCTTGAGTAGAACAAAGGGAGGAAGGGGAAATTTGCCCCCTTTCTTTCTGCCTCTTTGCTTGTGCTGGGACATCTCATCTTCTGTCCTGGGACTGGGATGTACACCATCAGCTCTCCTGGTTCTCAGGCCTTCTGACTTGGACAGAATTAAATCACCAATTTTTCTGAGTGTTCCAGCTTCCAGATGGCACATTCTTTGCCTTCATAATAATGTAAGCCATGACCCCATAATAAGTCTCTTTTTAAGAAAATGTGGGACATATATATCATGGAATACTATGAAGCTATAAAAAGGAACAAAATCATGTCCTTTTCAGCAACATGGATGCAGTTGGAGGCATAATCCTCAGGAAACTAACACAGAGACAGAAAACCAAATACTGCATGTTCTCACTTATAAGTGGGAGCTAATAATTAAGTCCTAATTCCTAGAACCTGTAGATGTTACCTCATTTGGAAAAAGCATATTTTCAGGTATGATTAAGTTAAGGATCTTGAGGAGAGATTATCCTGGATTGTCTCCGTGGGCATTAAATCCTGGCACATATATCCTTATAAGAGGGAGATAAAGGAGATTTAACTTCAGACAGAAGAGAAGGAGGCCCTGTGACCAAGGAGGCAGAGCCTGGAGTGGGGGAGCTGCAAGCCAATGAATGCCAGCAGCCATCAGAAGCTGCGAAAGTCAAAGGATGGATTTTCCCCTCAGCCTCTGAGAGCACTGGCTCTGCTGATACCTAGATTTCAGCCCAATGATACTGATTTTGGACTTCTGATATCCAAAACTGTGAGAAAATAAATTTCTGTTGTTTTAAGTCACCAAATTTTTGGTAATTTGCTCTAACAGCCACAGGAAACTAACATACATGCCTACCTGGGTCCAGTTGTGTCCTGTGACTCCTGCTTTCCTGGGACAGGCAGGCTGCTCCGTGCCTCCTGGCCATCCTACTGGGTGCTGGATGCGGTAGGCTGCTCCATGCATGCCGGCCATCCTCCTGGGTGCTGGACGCTGTAGGCTGCTCCATGCCTGTTGGCCATTCCCTTTGGTGCTGGACAGCACTCACATTGTGAAATCCACTGGCCCTGTGAAAAACACCTGGAAATGTTACCAGGAGAGGGGTTAGTTCTCTTTTTGGCAACCCATGTTACTGCTTATGGCTTAATATCTGTGCCTCCAAGATCCCTTCTCTCTGCCTTCATCGATGCCAGGAAAGCAGTCACCTTTTGCCTTTCTTTGCTTCTCAGCAAGTGGCATGTCTCCATGTCACTTTAAGCATCAAGCACACGGAGCCCAATAAGATGCTGAAAAGTGTCTGCCTACAAGGTTACAAGGTGGTGGAGACATTCTGAGCCGGTAACTGCAGGGCTCAGTAAAACCGCTACAGGAAATCTCAAGTTCAAAATGCTGAAGTGAAAAATAGGTGATCACAACGAAGGGAAACACAAATCCCTTCTTTTAAAAACATTATGGTGATAAGGCACAACATAAAATTTACCATATTAACCACTTGTAAGTATACAGTGCAGTAGTGTTAAAAATATACATGTTGAGTAACGAGTTTCTAGAACTTGCTTCTCTTGGAGAACTGAAACTATAGCCACTATACAACAACTCCCCATTTCTCTATCCCCTGGCTTATGGAAACAACCGCTCTATTTTCTGTTTCTATGAGTTTGACTAATTTCGAACCTAATGTAAGAGAAATCGTACAGCATTTGTCTTTGTGTGATGGGCTGATTTCAGTTAGTGTAATGTTTTCAAGGTTCATCTATATTGCAGCATGTGACAGGGCTTCTTTCTTTTTTAAGGCTGATAATTTTATAGTATTCCGTTGCATGGATAGACCATATTTATTTATTTATTTATTTATTTATTTATTTATTTATTTATTGAGACAATCTCACTCTGTTGCCCAGGCTGGAGTGCGGTGGCATGATCATGGCTCACTGCAGTCTGAATCTCACATTCTCAAGCGATCCTGCTGCCTCAGCCTCCTGAGTAGCTGGGACTACAGGCACATGACACCATGCCTGGATATTCATCTTTCTGTGTAACTGGTTGAGAAACAGGGGAGTAACAGTGAAGAAACAGTCTTAGAATAAATCTGGTGACAGCAGAAGAGAATATGAGACAGATTGTGCTCACAGAGCCTTGAAGAGTGTGACAGTATTTGAGGGCCACGCTGTTGTCTTAGAGTGAAGTGAGGAGAACCTGCACTGGTTTGGTAGTCATGGGAATGGAAGGAGGAAAGAAATGTGAAAGCTCATCGGTGGCAGAGTCAAAATGGCTTGGTCTTTGTAGTCAACGATTAAGTGAGAAGGAGGAATTACTGGCTGACTTAGAAGAAGTAAAAAATGTGAAATACCGATAAAACACAAATCTTGCGATTTTAGTCAGCGTAAAGACTAAGAATTGTGTGATTCTAGATATATTATTAAGCAGTTTTGTTCCAGTATTTTATATCCCATATCTTCTAGCTATGACCCTATTTCTTTGTTTCTTGACATAGACAAACATTTTTTAAACTAAGAGCTTTATTGTGATACAGTTTTTGTATGATAAGCCTTACCCTTCAAGTGTACAGTTCAGTGGTTTTTAGTATATTCAGAGTTATGCAGCCATTACCACTCCCTAATTTCAGAACATTTTCATCTCCCCAAAAAGAACCCCGTACCCACTAGCAGTCGCTCCCTGTACCTCTCTCCCCCACCATTGATCCTGGCAACCTCTGATCTAACTTCTATCTCTGTAGATTTGCCTATCCTGGGCATTTCATATAAATAGAATCATACAAAAGTGGCATTTTGTGACTGATTTTTCTTTACAGTGATTATAAATCAAATGCCTGAAGACGCTAAGCTTAGGATAGTGTTTGCTGTACAACTTTGATAACTGAACTTTTGTAAAGCTGAAAATGTGACTGTGTCTGTATATGTGGCATATTATCCTTAGATGATCCTTACTTCGATTATTAAGAATTTTTTCCCCTAGTAATCTTCAACTGTCTCAATATTCAGCAGGAACCCCTTGGAGACAAAGATCAGTATGAATTTGGAACACCTATTGACAAAATGAATGTAATTTAATTTAGTAGAGTAGTAAAGTCAACCACTTTTAGGTGTTGATGCTGCTGAAAGTGTGTATTAAGGAAAAGTTTACTTACCCTACTTTTTGTGGAGGTGCTAGAACTACTTCCGTCTTGTGTTTAGATTTCAACAAACCTTTGCATGGGCATTATGTGGTTGCACAAATGTACTTCGTTTTGACCTGAAAATGCAAAAACTTCCTTTCTTCCCACTTTCTGAGACTCTGCAACCTTAAAGGAAGAGTGGGGTTCTTTAAAGGAAAGGTGGTGGTGGTTGGGTCATGGGTAACAATGTCTACTGTGTACTTCCTTTCCCAAAACAAGTCCCTGTCTACCGTCAGCATTTCCAAAATTTGAAGATCAAGTGTGGTGTTAACTCATTAACTAATGACTAGACTTTGAGCGGTTGTGGAAGCAAAATCTCAGTGAGTGCCTGGATGTTCTAATTCTGTGAAGTCAGTGAGTGCATATTCTGTACAATACTCTCTTAGCCCAGTGGCAGGTTTAAGGAGTGGGAGAGCGATTTCTATGTTTCGGAAATCAAATACACAAAGAATAAAAATTTTTAATCCCATGATTCTTTGCCCGAGTTTAATTTTTTGGAGAGTTTTTCTTTTAGATTTTCTTTCCCTTCCATTAAACTTTTACTTAGAAAGGTCCCAGCGTTTGGGCAAAGCAAGTGGGAAAGACACTTGCTTGGATTCTCCAGGATAAGGGATTGAAGAGGACTTCTTTCCCCCATTTTATTACTGAATAATGTCACAATAACAATTATTAAGGTGAATAGTCTACAGTGGAAGTTTTTAGGTGCCTTGTCTGCAAAATAATTTGGTTTAGTCAACCCAAGGATGCCTTTGGTTAGCTGGAATGGGAGATGTGCAGGTTAGAGTGGTCTTGGCAAGTCATCCAGGGGGAAATACAGCATTTGGAAGGGCAGGAAGCAGAAGGAATCTCAGGCAAGGGAAAGGCGTGGGCAGAGCCCCGGAGGACAGAACAGGTTGTGGTGGACTTGGTGTCCACATAGACCTAATTAGTGGACTTAGCTTTTGTGTTTTCAAAATTACCACAGTTTGTGTTCTAAAACTGTCATTCTCTTGATTTTATTTTAGACATACTATCTGTGTATTTTGAAATTTAAAATAACAGTAAAGGAGAAACGAATTTATTTTGTTTGAGAAAGAGTTAAAAGGTTAAAACATCTTGATCTTAATAATTTTCTAATGGGAGATTTGGTACACCCCCAGAAGTTGTCTTTGGTTCAGAGAAGAGTCTTCAGATCTAGAAAGGACTTGAGAAGTCCCAGAGAGGTGCTGCATGGTCTGAACCATTTGATTCTCACGACACAATGGATAAAAACAATCTGAACCAGGAAACCATGCAGATGTTCATATTTTGGATAGGGTAAGGTCAGTGCCGTCGTCAGAGGAAAAACTCTCGGCCATCACAGGATGGGAGAGAAAGTTTGAGTTGTGAAGAATACTCAAATGCCATTTAAGGAAACGGGTTCTTCTGCACCTATTCTTTGGAATATTTAGGGCTAAGTTCTTAGTTTTTGACATCATAAAAATGTCAAAGTATTCTGTTCTAAGAGCCATTTCAAACAACTGACTAGAATTTCAGAGCAATTACATGAGAGTAATACCATTAAAATGTTTAAATTACCCATAGTCCTATATCCCTAGCAAGTATGTTCACGCTTGCATGTTCTCTTTTCATCTTTACTGTGTGCATACTTTCTTAGTAATGGCATGTAGACATTGTTTAAGCAGGAATAATTCTCGAGATAATTTTGTATGTTTCCTTTTTTCTTTTTAAGGGTAGGTATTGGGTGGAGGAGCATTATATTTGCAACTTCTCGCAAAACACGTGATTATTTTCTTATAATATTCAATTTTCACCCTCAATAGAGTGTTTTGATTATGTAAGTTAGATAGAAAGTAGAAGGTTCTCTTAGAGAAATTTTAGTGTTTTTTTTTCATAGCTCCTACTTTCAAGAATGAAAAAGGTAAACCAGTAAAATGACACTGTACTTGGTGCTGAATCTATGCTGGGATAGGCATTAAGAGTGACCTTTATTTAAGGTTCTAATTTGCTCATGTTGGGCACTTAGAATGTCAGCTTGTTGCTTTTTGTGAGATTCTGGAAATGGTCCAATTTTACTTTTTCCCCTTGACTCCAGAGTTTTTAACATTGATCTGCTGCTGTTGAGGCATATGCCATTTTGTTAGGCCTCCTCAGGTGGGAATCAGGAATGCTGCTGTGTTCTAGAAAGGTTTTGTTCTTCCTGTAGGGCTGAAGCAGTGCCTACTCAATAGAACCAGTCATCGTGCAAAGAAATGCCACCTGACTCAAAGGCAAAGCCCGAGTGCAGCTTGGAGCAAAGAAGGTATTTTATTAAGAATTTTACATAAACCATAAGATATATTTTATATTACTTTGCGAGCCTTCTTCCTGTCTTGACTTAATTCTTTTTGAGAGAATTCATTTCATTTTCATTTGGTTTGTTTTCTTCTTGTTACAAAGATGATCTATAGAAAATATAGAAGTATAAGAGAATTAAAGATACTAACTGATAATTGCTTAATGATTTAGTATCTGCTTGTTTAGTCTTTGTTATATTTACAGTAGGCAAACATGTCTACCGTTGTAAATTTATTACTGGTATGTATACCCTAGTAAGTTAAAAGTTATACGTACTTTGAAGTTTTGCAAAATTGAGTTCATATTATAGAATTAATTCCTGATGAACTTTTATGTGCTAGGCACTGGTCTTTTTATTTAATTATTTATTTTTACTTTTTTTTCCTCTGTGCCTATGCTTACCAAGTCTTTTTATTTTTTACTTTTTATTAACTCTTTTAATCCTCTGAATAAATTAAAAAGAGGGTATTATTAATATCTGCATTTTGTAGATGAGGTAACTGAGGGTAGGTAACTTGTCCAAGGTCACAGGTGGCAGAGCAAGGATTAAAACTAGACAGTCTGGCTGCCCAAGGCCCAACGAAGAGGAGCTGAGAGCAAGCCACTGGGCAGAAGGATGTTGGTCAGGCTGGTTTCCTGTTCAGTTAACAGGAAACGCAGGCTTAACCTTAATTCTAGGATGTTACTGAGAAAGCCTTCCAAAGCCATAGGTTTTTTACCATGACCATGACTTTTTTTTTTTTTTGAGACAGAGTCTCACTGTGTAGCCCAGGCTGGAGTGCAGTGGCGCGATCTCGGTTCACTGCAGCCTACCTCTCTTGACAGTCCACTGGTTAAAGTGATTCTCCTGCCTCAGCCTCCCAAGTAGCTGAAATTACAGGCGCCGGCCACCACGCCTGGCTAGCTTTTGTGTTTTTAGTAGAGATGGGGTTTCACCGTGTTGGCCAGGCTGGTCTTGAACTCCTGACCTCAAATGACCCACCTCTGCCTCCCAAAGTGCTGGGATTCCAGGCGTGAGCCACCGTGCCAGGACCCAAGGCCCTTAAGTTTTAACGTCTCATTCTTCAGTCAGGTTTTCCTTGTTCCTGCGTGTTCAGCCATTTGTTTTTAAGTTTGTGTTGAAGGAGAAACTAACAATGAAAACGGACTTGTCGACGGAAGAAAAGTAGGAATGGAGCCTCTGGTGCTGTTTGAGTGATCCCTCTGCCCCAGGCCTGGCTGCGCACTGCTGTGTTCTGGAAAGGCGCATTGTACCCTCGCTGTGGCAGGTAAGAGTCCTGTACAGGTGCTCTGCCCACTTTACCTTTCAGGCTTCTGTATCAGCTGTTTTTCCCTTGTAGAATGTGCCCCTGACCTGTGCCCCTGACTTCCACCCCTTAACCCTACCCAATACATCTTTACATGTCTGACCATCAAGACTCTTCTGGGTCATATTCAGTTCATGCTGATATTTTCCCTTCCTCCCCTCTTTAGTCCTTACTATTTTTGCTTTGGTCATGTTATGCTATATTCTTTAAGCCTTTAAAAATTTTGTTGTATCATGGCAGGGGAGAATATTTTATAATTATGCTTTGTGCGTTTTATCTTCCACTCAATGAATGCTTGGTAAATATTTGTTTTATTGAGTATATGACCCTTTTCTAGCTGTACTGTGAACAAAAATGTTCACTGTCTTGTACGTTAACTGCTAAGAATTTGTCAAAAGTGCAGAGATGACATCCAGAACTTGTCAGAATATTACAAAAAGGTCTCTAAGGGCTTGATGGAGGTCTGTAAATTGACTTCATGTGAAAGAGTGTAAGAAGTGAAAATGTGAAGCATGACTGGAGAGCCGGAGTGATAAAGCAAGGGTCCCTTTCTCCAGATCCTTTGTAACAGTGTCATGTGACCTCTTCTAGATCATTCTGAAAGACGATGCCAGCTTGGAACCTAGGAAAGCATCCAGTGGGTTTCTGCATGTTAGGTGGTTCAAATCCTCATTAGCACCTTTGTTTTCTCTGCCTCAGTTTGCTTACAGTGATGTTCTCAGTAGCTGTAATTGCTGTCTGTCTTTGAATATTTCAGCATTTTTTTTTTAGATCACAGGGTATATGTGCATTTTTATTTTACCAAGTGTTAGAATTTTTACCCTGCCTTTGTGGGCTCTGGGTTAGCTACTTGGTTGTTTCATCGTAAAATGATTAGCAGGAAAAACTGTGTGTGTGTGTGTGTGTCTGTGTGTGTGTGTCTGTGTGTGTGTGTGTATTTTAAGTTTCTTAATTGGGTTGGTACATGTAAACCATTTAGAACAGTGCCTGCTGCATACCACATCCCCATCAGTATTCACGTCTCTCATATTCTACCCTCACACTTGATTGATAGTTTGCTTGATTATGTATTTCTAGGTTGAGGATAATTTTACCTTAGAATTTCAAAGTCTGTGCTGTTGTCTTCTAACGAGTCGTGGTGGTGAAGCCTCATGCCATCCTGAGTTTCACTTGTTTATGCATGACTTTCTCCCCAGAAGCTTTTAGGAGTTTGTCTTTTCCTTGGTGAGCTGAAATAGCACAACAGTGTACTTAGTGTGGGTCTTTTTTCATTCATTATGCTGGGTACACCAAATGAACAGGCCTATGGATAGGCTCTTTCAAAGTTGGAGTCTTGAATCTTGTCATATTTTTGTTGTTAACTTTCTCTTTTCCATTTTATTTGTTCATTTGGAAGTGTCTGTTAATTGGATTTTAGACCTCTTGTCTTGAGTCTTGTATGTCACGTTATTTCTAAATGTTTTTTAAATTTTCAGTTCTGGAATATTTTCTTATCTTTCGACTTTCAGGAAATTTTATTTGGACTGTCATAACTTGAAGTTTTGTTTTGGTTATTTATTGTTGCTTAACCAATTATCCCAAAACTTAATGGCCTAAAACTACACATCTGTCTATCTGTCACTACTGTATGGATTACCTGGGGCTAGCTGGACAGTTTTTCTGCTGGTCTCATTTGGCAGCTCTCACTGTGTGGTTAAACAGTGTCAGGGACTGGTCATGTGGATGCTCAGCTGCAGTGGAATGTCTGAGACGGCTTCTGCACCCACAGGTCTGCTGCCTTGGTAATTCTTGATGTGGCCTTTCTCTCTGCATAGCATCTCATCCTCTTGGATCTCTTCATGTGGCTTTTCTTTCTCCCAGAAGGTAGTCAATTCTTATTGTTGGCTTCCAGAAGCACAGAAATGGAGCTGCCAGGAGTTCTTAAGGCTTAGACCTGGAACAGGTCCAGTGTCATTTCTACCACATGCTATAGGTTAAAGTGAGTGTTGGGGCCAACCCAGATTGACTATGGGATGGGCCTGTCTAAGGACATGATGACAGGAGGTATGGCTCATTGGAGACCAACTCCCAAGATGAAGCATGAGTTCTAAGAACTTTTTCTTCTCTGACTATTTCTTATTCATATTGTTTTGTTTTATACATGTAATATATTCACAAGTGTCTTTATGAAGTGATTTTGATACTCTTTGTCTTCTCCCTGGCATCTCCTTGTTCTTTAATAATTTTTTTCCTTAGTTTATTTTGGTCTTATTTTTCTTTTTAAAGCCTTTCCTTAAATATTTATTCTATGTTGCTTATCATTTGTTGTCTTTTTTTTTTGAGACCCAGTTTTGCTCTTGTTGCCTAGGCTGGAGTACAGTGATGTGATCTCGGCTCACCACAACCTCTGCCTCCCAGGTTCAAGCAGTTCTCCTGCCTCAGCCTCCCAAGTAGCTGGGATTACAGGCATGTGCTACCACGCCCAGCTAATTTGTGTATTTTTAGTAGAGATGGGATTTCTCCATGTTGGTCAGTCTGGTCTGGAACTCCCAACCTCAGGTGATCCACCCACCTCGGCCTCCCAAAGTGCGGGATTACAGACATGAGCCACCGCGCCTGACCTGTAGTCTTTTTTCCATTCCTTTATTTGTTCATTCATATTTGAGAGAGGTACTAAAAGACTGGGAGCCGGGGTGTGGTGGCTCACACCTATAATCTCAGTGCTTTGGGAGACCGAAGTGGGAGGATCACTTGAGCCCAGGAGCTCAAGACTAGTTTGGGCAACATAGTGAGACCCCATCTTTACAAAAAAAAAAAAAATAGCTAGGTGTGGTGACACCCATCTGCAGTCCCAGCTACTTGGCAGGCTGAGGCAGGAGGATTGCTTGAGCCCAGGAGGTTGAGGCTGCAGTGAGCTCTGATCATGCCACTGCATTCCTGCATTCCAGCCTGGGTGAAAGAACAAGACCCTGTCTCAAAAAAAAAAAATAAATAAAAATTGATTGGGAGTTCTTTGTGGCCAAGACTTGTGAACTGATAGCTTTAAGGGGAATGTATGCTGATTCCTAATTGTTATCCTCCATCCCTCTATCTTATCTCCTGTTGCAATCTTAAATGATGGCTGGATGACTACTCCATTCCTCTGGATGTAAAATCTACATTCTCTTGCCTGAGGTAGATATGTTTGCTTGGGTTCTGTTTAAGGAGATGGGGCCAGCAGTGTGTTTCAGGGCCTGTAAAATGTGTTCTCTATCCGGGCTTTTGCTTAATCTCTGTTTTCAGTCTTGCCTATCAGTCCCATTGTCGGGGTCCTCGTGTCTGAGTCTAGAACCTTTCCAGGTTGCTGTGGGACAGATTAGCCTCCTTGTTCTCAGTATCCCCCTGACCTCCACCTTTGTTGCTTTGCTCCATGAATTAACCATTTTCCATGTACTGTCATTGTCTAATGAAGATGAATTCTCTTCTGTTGGTAACCCCATTCCTTTTTTGTAATTGTGTGCTTATACAATGTTTATTCTTCACTGTATTTCTATTGGAGCCTCAGGACAAAGAGCAGATGGTGAGAATCTGTGTTCAGTGTTCAGTTTTCCTTCTGTAAGACATGTGCAACTTGTGTTTTTCACTGAATAGATCATGGACTTAATGCATATAGAGCTACTTTGTTTTTCATGATTGTGCCTTCAATTATATGTAGAAATATAATTTGTGAATTGCCTGATGAAATTTTCCTAATTTTGAATTATCTTTGCATTCCTATAATAAACACTGTTAGAATGGCTATGGTAATTTATTTTTGCATTTTTACTTCTGTATTAAATAAGGTTATAGTTTTGTTTGTTTCCTTTAAGGCTGTTATTTCATTTCAGTATCAAGGGTATGCAGGGGAGCTGAGTTGGGAAGCTTTACATCTTTTTTCTAAGATCTAGGATGTAGATCTGGTTTACACAGTAATTTTCAACTGCGGGAGTATTTTGCCTCCTATGGGACGTTTGGAAATATCTGGAGACATTTTTGTGGTCACAACTGGTCATGGTCGGGAGGTCTCATTGGCATTCTGTGGGTAGAGGGAATGTTACTAAATGTCCGACAACACACCAGGAGAACCCTCCACAAAGAATTATCTGGCCCAATGTATCAGTATTGCTGAGGCTGACGAATTCTGGTTTAAATAAATATCCAGTTTGGAGGATGAGTCTTTGTCTTTTTCCTTCTTCTGCGTATTGGTCTCCAGATTTCCCACTTCTTCAGTTAGTTTTCGTAACTGTAGGTGCTTAAAAAAAAAATGAACACTTTGGCCGGGTGCGATGGCTCATGTGTGTAATCCCAGCACTTTGGGAGGCTGAGGCGGGTGGATCACGAGGTCAGGAGATCGAGACCATCCTGGCTAACATGGTGAAACCCCGTCTCTACTAAGCCAAAATACAAAAAATTAGCCAGGCGTGGTGGCGGGCGCCTGTAGTCCCAGCTACTCGGGAGGTTGAGGCAGGAGAATGTTGTGAACCCGGGAGGCGGAGCTTGCAGTGAGCCAAGATCACGCCACTGCACTCCAGCGTGGGTGACAGAGTGAGACTCCGTCTCAAAAAAAAAAAAAAGATGAACATGTCATCCATACTTCTAATGTGTTGTAAAGATGTGTAAAGTTTTCACTTTTTGCATCATATTCACATGTGGCTATATGCCCTTTTCTCTTCAAAGTTTTCTTTCTCTTGATTACTTATCAGAGGCTTGACTGTTTTATTATCTCAGTCTTTTGAAAGAATCCTCCTTTAGTTTTATTTTTTAAATCTAGTGGTTTTTCTTTTTCCTTTTTCCTTAGGTCTTAATTATTCCCCCTTTTTGTTTGTTTTGCTTTTCCTAGTTTAGTGGATCAATGTAATTTAAATTGCTTTTTAAAGAAACGTGTAAGGGTATACATTTTCGTTGGCTGCTGTTTGACTTTGTTGCACAAGTTTTAAAATCTACTTTTTAATAGTTTGTACTTTCTAAATTATTTTATTGCATCTTTTGTTCACATTGCTCTTACTATTAATTTTTTATTTTTATTAATTAATTAATTAATTAATTAAGATGGAGTCTTGCTCTGTAGCCCAGGCTGGAGTGCAGCGGCATGATCTTGGCTCACTGCAAGCTCCACCTCGGGGGTTCATGTCATTCTCCTGCCTCAGCCTCCCAAGTAGCTGAGACTACAGCTGCCTGCCACCACATCCGGCCTTTTTTGTATTTTTAATAGGGATGGGGTTTCACCGTGTTAGCCAGGATGGTCTCGATCTCCTGACCTCATGATCCACCCACCTTGGGCTCTCAAAGTCCTGGAATTACAGGCATGAGCCCCTGCACCCGGCCCAAAAGCTTTGTGTTTTTACAGATATTAGACATGTTTCTTGTTTAAGAAAAAAAAACTTAACGAAAACGTAGGAGAATAAGAGAAACATTTTTCCAAAAAAGAGAAATCATTGTGATGATTTTATCTTATTAGAATATTGGATAATATAGTCTGCTTCATTAATCATCAAGCATGCTATGCATTTTCCATTTTTATAGGATCTGTATCTCAGTTAAGGTAATACTGGTAATTTTTGTACTGTAATCAAAGATGAAAAATATAGGCCAAAATCATAGACCTTGCATAGAAGCTGGATAATGAAGACAACTATGGAGAAAAACATAGATACACACACACGGACACACATATATATAAAGTATACACACATATATTTTTTAAAGGTTTAAAGCTTTTAAAGCAAAAGCCGGCCCCTCTTCTCTTCCAGAGTGGGAGGCCTCTCCGCTCTCTTAGAGTGGGTGGGGAGAGCGGTTGCCATGGGCAGCTTTCCTTGTGAGTCACAGGGCCCTCTGGACACGCTGCTGTCTGGCCACGCCCCCTTGCCCTTTCATCTTTCTCATTGACCAATGGGCTTGGAGCATTAAGGCCACGCCCCTATTCCGCATTCTACTGGGGCCCTGGTTACGCCTCCTCTGGCTCAGTCACACAGCTGTCTGGTAGGTGACTGGAAGCATTGATCGGTGCTTACTGAGATTTTGCTGCTGTGACCCCAACCCTTCCTCCCTCCCCAACCCTTCCTCCCTCCCCAACCTGCGATGGCAGAAGAAACTCAACACAACAAATTGGCTGCAGCCAAGAAAAAGGTAACAACGCACTAGGTCATAGCCCCTCAACCCAGCCACAGATCCCCTCTGATGACAAGACCCCTGCCAGAGTCTATACGACTCCTGAGGCACACTGGACTGGTCCCCCCAACCCCGGTGCCTTGGGCTACCCCCACCAAAGTTTTGTCAGTCAGCCCCACCCCTTCAGAAAGCAGCCCAGTCCTTGCCCTCGCCAATCACCCTAGGGTGACTTTGGGTGGGTGACTCCTGGGGCTTCCCGCTCCGTTACTGGGCCCTCATCTCCTGCCGCCCCAAGCTTGATCTCCTTGGGCTCTTTGGGCTCTCATCTCCAAGGAGCCAGGCCCCACCCTCGCCAGTCATCCCTGGGTGACTTTGGACTGGTGACTCCTGGGACTCCCTGCTGCCAACTCTGCCCTCCCCTCCTGCTGCCTCAAGGTTGACCTCCCTGGGTTCTTTGTGCTGGCGTCTCCAAGGAGCTGGGTCCCAACCCTGTGCTTCCCTCCCCCATCGTGGAGCGGCGACTTGGACATGGTGCTGACATGGTCCCTCCCCCCGACCAGGAGGAGTGGAATGTTGTGATGTCACAGCCCACCTAGTAACTGCCGTTACTGCAAGACTGGCCTTTGACCTTACGACCCAGTCCCCTAAGCGTTCTCACCCCGTTTCTGGTTCCTCTGGTCACAGCACAAATTTCCAGCTGGAAGGGGAATGGAGACTATGGGACCTAGGAGCAAGAGGTTCCAGGCTGCCTCACTCCCTTACAGATGTTGACGGTGGGAAAAGCCTGCACTTCCCCCATGAACTCAAAACATTGACAGTATCTCTGGGTGGCAATGAGAGAATGGGTTTGATTTGGTTTTCTCCCAGGCTTCTACTTTCCAGAGAGATTTTAACATTTTTTTCTGAGTTCTCCACCTCATATTCTAATTCTCCATGGTTCTGGGACCAGACTCTCCTTCAGTCAGTGGTCTCTGAAGTGACATTTGCTCATCTTCTGTGGAATAGATCTTGGGAAACTGAACTTGACACCTTGAATCTTCCTCATATTCTCTCAACCTTGGGTACTTGGAGTGCCACAGGATAAATGTGGGACATCGTTCTGAAGCGTCAGTTTCCCTTGATTCTCTTGAGATCAAGAGAAAAAACATGAATGTACTTAGGGATGACAGTCACATAGGTTTCTAAGAGTATACCAGACCTCTCTCTGAAATGAGGCTTGGGTTGTCCTCTTTCTGATGAATTCTGATTTAAGAGAAAGGCTGCCTTCTGCCATGAGGACACATTGATAGAAAAGTTTGAGAGGTACTGGTGCACTTCTTCACACTAACAGACGTGTGAGGATGCACGACTAAACCACAGGGCGTACAGTTCCTGCCTACTTAATGTTTACTTTTCTACCTCTGCCTCTGGTTTTGGTCCCCGGCAGCTGCTGATTCTTGGCAAAACCTCAGAGCTTGGAGTCAGAAGACTGAGTTTCAAAGTTCCAGTATTGCCTTTTTTTTTTTTCTAGCCATGATAGCAATCCTTCTCAGTCGCTAAATGAGTGTGACAACACCTTGTACAGTTGTTGGTGTCATTAAATCAGATGATGTGTAAGTGTATTTTGTAAAAACTGTAAAGGAGGATGTGGCTGTAGGGGCTGACGGTTCTCATGAATATTACTGCTCTTCTTTCCAACAGTTAAAAGAATACTGGCAGAAAAACAGCCCTAGAGTTCCAGCAGGAACGAACAGGAACCGAAAAACAAATGGCAGTATCCCTGAGACAGCCACTTCTGGTGGTTGCCAGCCACCTGGGGATGTGAGTCTTGGCTGACCAGGCTTCTGGGGACAGGGGGCCCAAGGGGCAATAGAGGGTAATTCTTAAGATTGTGGATGGACTGCTGGGTACTGGTTAAGAATTCTGGCTTTAGCCGGGTGTGGTGGCCCACGCCTGTAATCCTAGCACATTGGGAGGCCAAGACAGGCGGATCATGAGGTCAGGAGATCGAGACCATCCTGGTTAACACGGTGAAACCCTGTCTCTACTAAAAATACAAAAACATTAGCCACGCGTGGTGGCGTGTGCCTGTAGTCCCAGCTACTCAGAAGGCTGAGGCAAGAGAATGGTGTGAACCTGGGAGGTGGAGCTTGCAGTGGCCAAGATCATGCCACCGCACTCCAGCCTGGTGACAGAGCAAGACTCTGTCTCCAAAAAAAAAAAGGAATTCTGGGTTTGAATCCTGCCTCTCCATCTGCTCTGCTAGGGATATGATTTAGGGCAAGTTGCTTGACCTCATTGGGCCTCTGTTTTCACATCTGTATAATAGAGGTGGTATTGTTTCACTTCCATTTGTGAAGTTTAAATGAGATTTGTTATTGTTGTTTTTATGTTAATCCCTAGTACATGGCCTGCTGTAAACACTCAGGACACCCAGGATATGGTTTGATTTTCCTCATCCCCAGTCTCAAGGGGAAACCAGGACAATGGGAACAGCCACTTGCCATCAGGAGTCACTGAAGGGGCCCCAGGATGGGATGGTGGGGAGATAAGAACCATGAGAGAAGTTGGCACAAAGGAGTTATGGGACAAAAGGTCCAAGATAGGCAGAAAAGAAAATGTTGCCAGTTGATGGGGAAGAAAGGAAGTCAGAGGGCTCAGACACTGTGGGGGACAGAACATCTCCATGTGCACTCTCATCTCTTGTAGTCAGCGACAGGTTTCCACAGGGAAGGCCCTACATCATCTGCTACCCTGAAAGATCTGGAGGTAAGAGGCTCTGGGTGGAGGTGCAGTGACCCTTCGGGTCAACCCTCCAACCTCCTCCTCCAGGTGGGACTGGGTGCCCCTCTGCCAGCTGAGACAGCCCACACACCCCAGCCCTAACGATCGTTCTCTCTACCTCTCCCCCCACTCCTGCTCCACCTCCTCCTCTCTGCATGCACCTCAGAGCCCGTGCCAAGAACGAGCAGTAGTCCTGGATTCAACGTCCGTCAAAATCAGTCGGCTGAAGAAAACCATCAAATCTTTGGTAAGAGTCCGGTGGGGTCCCCTGATTCCACGCTGCCAATCCTGGGCTCCAGTTTCCCCTTGGGGCCCTGAAGAAAGGGGCTGGGGGTCCCTGGTGCCCGGGACAAATAGGGAGCTTGGGTGCCCAGGCCTCACCTGGAGGGACCCCAGAGCATGCAGCATGGCTCTTCTTTTGCTGCCCTCTTTGCCGACTCTCTCCTCTCCAGACACCCCTGCTCGAGTCCTTGCTACACACGCCCTGGGGTTGTTGCCTCCTGGGGAAGTGCTAGCCTGACTGGTTGTCAAGGGCCCCGTATTTCTGCCATGACTCAGTCCCTAATTTGCTCTTTGATTCTGGACAAGCCACCTCTCCTTTTTGGGCTCGTGTTTCCAGAGGAGGTAGTGAGTATCAAAGGTCTCTGTTAGCTCTCGAGTCTGAGATTTAAAGGCCCCCGAGAATGGAAACCTCAGGGCTAAGGGCTCCTGTCTGTCCTTTTCCATCCTATATCTGCTGTGAAGAACCGTACCTGGTCCATACGTGCTCAGTAAGTGTTTATTGAATGAACCCACTTTTCTAAATCACAAGCTGCCAGAAGGAGGGGCCTTTCTGAAACTCCATCTCTAGAGGTTTATGTTGCTGTCCTCTCAAGAGATTCCAGATTCAGACTTTGAGTTCTGTGGCTGTGGGCAAAAGCCAACAAAGACCCAAATCCTCTGTCCTTGGGAGCTTGAGAAGAGTTTACCAGTTTGTGTTCCCATTATGTCTGAGAACTTTGCCTTTAAAATCCATTCCTGGCCCCTGCCTACCGCTTCCTGGTCTGGGGAATAGAGTTGAGGGGGCCACCCTCCATCACCTTATTTGACTCTCCCCACAGAAACAACAGAAGAAGCAAGTGGAACATCAGCTGGAAGAAGTAACGTGATTTCGTTTCCTCGCGACATGACTGCTGGGTTTGGGGGGCACTCAGACATAGAGGCCCCAGTCTCGTCTCACCCACTCCCAGCCTGGGGAAGAAGCCTCACCCCTCAGATTCCACCCCATCCCCACAGGGCCCCTGATAACCTGGTCCCATGGGTGGGCCTGTCCTGGGGCATTGGTGGCATTCTGGGGGCATGTCTCTTGCTGTGCCATCTCTGCCTCCCCCTGGTATGAGCTCTGTCTTCCTCTTCCTATAGGAAAAGAAAGCAAACAACGACAGACAGCAAGCCGAAAGGGAGCTACAGGTGAGTGGAGGGTGTGCGGTTTCCTCCTGTCCTCCGGAGAAGGTTTCTTTCCTTCTCTTTCAGCACTTGCTTGGCTTTTCTCCCAAAGGGTCAAATCCAGACATCGATCATACAGAAGGAAGAACTAAATACAGACCTGTACCACATGGAACGTTCTCTCAGATACTTTGAAGGTGGGAATCTGGGCACCCTGTCATCCTTCAACCTGGCACTTTGACAGGTCTTCAGGGGGAGTCCTTTGGGCCCCATCTCAACTCTCTCATTACAGAAGAGTCCAAGGACCTGGCTGTCCGCCTGCGACATTCAATGCAGTGTGAAGGAGAGTTAGAGAGGATTCTCTCTGCTGTCATCGCCACAGAGAAGAAGGCGGCAAACCAGGTGAGTCCAGCCACCTGCCCCATCCCCTGGGAGCCTGGTTTTGCAGATGGAGGAGTGAGCCTAAAGGTCCCTTCTGCAGGATGGCATGTCCTGCCCAGAAGGCAGCATGGCCATTTCTTGCTACTTTTTTGTATGGTTTTTAGTGGCAGCCTGGGGCCGAGTCAGCTGCTGTGGGTGAGTTGGGGGGCACTGTGCGGAGTGAGCACTGGACGCAGAGCTTGGAGGCCAAGTGCCTGCCCCGCCCTTACCTGGCTGTGGTCTTGGGCAAGTCCTAGGTGGGGTATTGGGTACTTGTACTGTGAAGGTACAGAAGAGTACCTTTAGTATATTACCATTTCTGTAGAAAGAGGAAACGCGTGCATGTGTGTGGGTGTGTGTGTGTGTACATACTATGATAATATACATAAAACATGTCTGCAAGCGTTCATAAAAAATTCAGGAGAGAGCAACAAGATGGCTGGGAGATACTTCCCTTCTGTACCTTCTGAGTTTTGGACTATGTGAATGTATCATCCTTTCAAAAAGTGAACAAAAGATTAATTTTCCCCTTCCTATCTGTGCCCCCATCCCCAGCAAGAAAAATGGGCTTAGAGAATTGGATAGACCTGGGTGTTTATATCCCAGCTCTGCCTAAGTGAACTTAGGCAAGCACTTAACCTCAAATACTCCATGTTTTTTCATCTCCACAATAGAGGGAATCATAGTAACTGTCTCCTATGGTGGTTGCGAGGATTAAATGGGATTGTTAGCACGGTACCTGGTGAAGCATTCCACAAAGGTTCAAACAGTGGTAATAATAACAGTAATAACAATAGCAATATTATCTGATCTCTCTGGGCCTCTGTTAGCCAGCTATAAATTCAATCTCATTCCCTGTCCGTTCCAACTTTACTGTGTTCTTTTAAAAACCAGACCACGGGCTGGGAAATGCCTTGATCTTTACTGACCGAGTTGTATACTGGGCCTAGCCCTAGCCCCTTTAAGGGGCACTGTGTGGAAATGCCCAGGCTCTCCAGATTGAAACTTCTCACTCTTCACCATCCAGTTGTCCAGCCGCAGCAAAGCACGTACGGAGTGGTGGTTA
Source organism: Gorilla gorilla gorilla (assembly GCF_029281585.2). Classification (NCBI taxonomy): domain Eukaryota; kingdom Metazoa; phylum Chordata; class Mammalia; order Primates; family Hominidae; genus Gorilla; species Gorilla gorilla. The sequence continues at coordinate 33,343,000 of NC_073240.2, forward strand.
GAGCAGTCCGTGCGGGAGCAGGCACTACTGAAAGTGCAGCTGACACAGGTGAGGTTTTCCGAGGGAGGGATGTGGAAGGACGATGACCCCAGGTGGCCAGGAGCAGGTGAGGACCAGTGACAGCCCTTCCTAACTTCTGTGCCCATTCTTGCAGTTGAAGAAGTCATTTGAACAAGTCCAATTAGAAAAAGATGAGTATGCTGATCGTATAAAAGGAGAGAGGGCCCTGTGGCAGCAGAGGATGAGAAAAATGTCGCAGGAGGTGAGATCTGACCCTTCAGCCCCCCCACATTAGATAGGTCCCTGGATCTTTCTGGGCATCTGTAAAATGGGAATAGTAGAGCCAGAGGTGGTCATGGGTCTGGGCTTTGTGGAGGTGGGGGCAGAGAGGGAGAGGGCAGCCTGTCCAGCCACCAGCCCCTCTCTCCAGGGCCCTTTCCCCCTGTGCTTTGGGCAGGTTTACACACTGAAGACAGAGAAGGAGCATTATACTCATCGGGTAGAGGAGCTGGAGAGGAGCTTGTCCGAACTTAAAAACCAGATGGGTAAGATGGGGCTGGCATGACCTGGGAGCAGGACTGGCATCAGAGGGCTGTGAGGGTGGCTTAGAATGCCCCAGGGAGGTGGGTGGATGGAAGGGCTTTGAGGCAGAGGGAAAGAGATCTGTGCCAGGAGACGGCGAGTCTTGTCATCTCAATGAGTCTCAGTGTGTCAGTGTCCCCATCAGCAAAGAGGGCCCGTTGTCAGCCAACCGCAGTGCTCTTTCTCTGAAAGTGCTTTGGAAGACTGGCTACCATCTGGGTGCGAGGAATCATTAGCAGTGAGGCCAAGTTTGAGGAGCCTGAGAGGAGCTGTGCGCCAAGAGGGGGGTTTTTCTTTTTTGAGAATCCAGAGGCCCTTATTATCTGCTTCCTTTCTCAGCTGAACCCTTGCCCCCGGAGCCCCCAGCAGTGCCCTCTGAGGTGGAGCTGCAGCACCTGAGGAAGGAACTAGAGAGAGTGGCAGGAGAGCTCCAGGCCCAGGTCAAAAACAATCAGCACATAAGTCTCCTGAACCGGCGACAAGAAGAGAGGATTCGGGAGCAGGAAGAGAGGCTTCGGAAGCAGGAGGAGAGGCTTCAGGAGCAGCATGAGAAGCTTCAGCAGCTGGCCAAGCCACAGAGCGTCTTTGAGGAGCCGGTGCGTTGCCCCAACTGGGGAGCCTGCCCTCCTCCCTAGCCCTCCGGGCCTTTGTTTCCCCACCTCTAAAATGGGGCAGTGTAGCCCTCACGTGAAAGGTTACTTCTAAAGGCACCTGTGAGCCAGGTGGCTGTGGGAGAGGGGGTGATTTTTTCTAACCTGCCTCCAGCCTTCCCAGTGCCATGGGAGGCAGACACCAAGTTCTGGGGTCTCCAGCTGCAGTGGGTGGCTGCCGATTGCTTCTCGCTGTCCAGGACAATGAGAACAAGAGCGCACTGCAGTTGGAGCAGCAAGTAAAGGAGCTACAGGAGAAGCTTGGTGAGGTGAAGGAGACGGAAACCTCCACCCCATCCAAGAAGGGCTGGGAGGCGGGCAGCAGCCTCTTGGGAGGGGAGGTGCCAGGCCAGAGGCAGCTTCCAGCCTGGGGGCTGGTGACCACAGCACCCCCCAGGGCAGTCCTGTGACTGTTTCTTGCTTCCTGCCTCTGACTTTTAAAGGTGGGTAGCCCTGGGCTCCTCTCAGGTCTGGACATCATCATCCCAGCTAGAGGCATGGAGCCCCCAATCACAGGGGAAGAGACAGTGCTATAACAGGCTCCTTATACCAGGTGCAGTGGCTCATGCCTATAATCCCAGCACTTTGGGAGGCTGAGGCAGGAGAATCGCTTGAGGTCGGGAGTTTGAGATCAGCCTGGCCAATGTGGTAAAACCTCATCTCTGCTAAAATTAAAAAAAAAAAAAAAAAAAAAAAAAATTAGCAGGGCATTGTGGCGCATGCCTGTAATTCCACCTACTCGGGAGGCTGAGGCATGAGAATTGCTTCAACCCAGGAGGTGGAGGTTGCAGTGAGCTGAGGTTGCACCACTGCACTCCAGCCTGGGCCACAGAGTGACACTCTTGTCTGAAAACAAAACAAAAAGACTCCTTAGATTAAAACTGGATTCCAGCCTCGGTTCCACTGGTCACCATTCAAGTACTTTGCATCTCTAAGTCTCTGTTTCTTTAACTTCAAAGGGAAGTTAGCATTTTCCTTACAGAGGTGCTGAGGATTAAATGAGAAGAGGGTATGAGATTTGAGGCTGGGGAAGAAGGCATGGGGTTCTAGGAAAGGGAGGCAGTCACTTAGGCCTGGAGTAAGGGGACAGGGGCCTGGGTAGCTGACAGAGCCCCACAGTGCCCTCGCTACCGCTACCGTATTAATGGGCCCAGAATCTGGAAACCAGCCACCACGTGCCCTCACACCCAGGGTCTTCCTGCAGGTGGAGCTGAAGAGCCAAGAGGCTCAGAGTCTGCAGCAGCAGCCAGACCATTACCTGGGTCACCTGCAGCAGTCCGTGGCCACCTATCAGCAGCAGGTGGCCGCCTATCAGCAGCTGACCTGTGAGAAGGAGGCGCTGTACAGGCAGTGACTGCAACAGACCCAGCTAATGAACCAGCTGCAGCAGCAGGAAGCTTGGGGCAAAGCAGTGGCCGAGATGGCCTGCCAAAAGTTGCAGGAGACCCATGGGAGGGAGCTGCCGAGGATGGGGCTGTGAGGGGGACGACCTGGTAAACTCCATCCCTTCTCACTCTTTCCTGGCCCCTTAGGAGCGCCTGGAAGCTGCCAGCCAGCAGAACCAGCAGCTAACAGCCCAGCTGAGCCTCATGGCTCTCCCTGGGGAAGGTACGGGAGACCGCTCAGAGGAAGAGGAGAGAGCCCCAGGAGGAAGGGGGGACTGCTAGCAGCATAGGATTGAGGAGTTGGAAGAGACCTTTAGAACAGCTGGTCATTATGCCGACCGGGTGCCTGCACTAAGTTCGGCATCAGTGTGGTGACCTCCTGTGAGCGGGGGGTCACCAAGTTGCCTAAGGATGGCTGAACTGGCCAAGGTCAGAAAGGGAGCAGGTCAGAACTCCCACATCGACCAGTAGTGGGAGTGTGCCTGGGCGGAATAGCAAGATCTTGATTCTTAAAAGTAAAAATAAAGAACAACAGCTCATTCCTCTCTGGGGAGGGGCTGGCTCAGGGTTACACAGTGAGGGTGGAGGTAGAGGTGGGCCCACAGTACCTCCCTTGTTGGGTTGTCTGAAGACCCCTCTGGCCACCCCCCCACAGGGCACGGAGGAGAACATCCGGACAGTGAGGGGGAGGAGGCACCTCAGCCCGTGCCGAGTGTCCCAGAGGACCTGGAGAACAGGGAGGCCATGGTGAGCCTGACTCCCCCTGCACCCATTTTGCCACCTTTCTCTGTGGTCCCTCCAAGACCCCTTAATGCTCTTCGTTTCCCTGCCTTCTGATTTCTCTGGACCCTCACCCCTTCCGAGAGCCAGTGGTCAGACACCATTTCACCTGTGGCCAACAGGTGCACTCTCTGAGGCCCCAAGGGAAGGGGCTGCGCTCCACCTCTCTGCCCCATTTCTTCTGTGTATGCCCCTAGAAGAATGCTCACATCTTGCCCTCAGGTGGCATTTCTCAAGTCCTCTGGAGCTAGTGCCCAGGAGAAGCAGGCACAGTTACAAGAGCAGGTGAAAGAGCAGAGGGTGTGCTGCCAGCGCCTGGCTCACCCGGTGGCCTCGGCCCAGAAGGAGCCAGAGGCAGCCAGAGGCCCTGGAGCCCCAGGGCCTGGGGGCAAGTCTGTGAGTGGGGAGAGCCACTGGGCCCTGCAGGAGGTCATGGAGAAGCTGGCCCATGCCAGGACTCACCTCCGCCTTCTCCATGACTTGAAAATGCCACCTGAGGGCAGGTCGCTGCCGAGATGTGACTGCAATATTTTGGCTCCAGGGCAGCTTTATGGACCACCTGGAGGAGAAGGCAGACCTGAGTGAGCTGGTGAAGAAAAAAGAACTTTGCTTCATCCACCACTGGCGAGAGAGATACCATCAGTGAGTGGGAGGCCAGGGCACGGCAGGGGGAGCTGCAGGGCCGTCGAAGGGGCCCCAGCGTCTGAGCCCTGTCCTCCCGCAGGAAAATCCATCACGTTTTATCAGAACCAGGGGGCCGTGCCAAAGATGCGGCACTGGGAGGAGGACACCATCAGGCTGGAGCTCAGGGAGGAGATGAAGGTAGGGTGTGCAACATCTCTGTGGGGGTGGGGGTGGGGGTGGGGGTGGGGGTGAGGGTGGATGCAGGCAGCGGCATGGCAGCTGAGCACCCCTCCCTCCAGGTGAAGCTGCTGGAGATGCAGCAGATGGTATTGCGGCTTCCAGCAACTACAACAATGGGCACAGAAAATTCCTGGCCGCTGCCCAGAACCCTGCTGATGAGCCCGGTCCAGGAGCCCCAGCCCCCCAGGAGCTTGGGGCTGCAGACAAGCATGGTGGTGAGTAGAGCCCTCAGGCGGGGTGGGCAGGCAGGAAGAGGGGGGCTCCCACTGTGCTGAGATCCCTGCCTCCCTCTCTCCAAAGATCTTTGTGAGGTGAGCCTCACCTCCTCTGCCCAAGGAGAGGCCAGGGAGGATCCTCTCCTTGACAAGCCTACTGCACAGCCGATCGTGCAGGACCACCAGGAGCACCCAGGCTTGGGCAGCAACTGCTGTGTGCCGTTCTTTTGCTGGGCTTGGCTGCCAAGAAGAAGGAGATAAACATCACCATCATCAAAAAGCTGCTCAAGAAATTTTTAAATAGGAAACCAAGTTATGGGGTTAATCTCCTACACAATTCATTTACTTCCTTTGAATGTTAGAGTCACTCATGATTATTTGTGTTTCTAATTTATAGTTTAAGTTTATTCGTAAAAAGTTGAAAGAGAGTGGGTCTCTGTGGCTCTCACTGATGTTCACTCTGGCATCCTTTAGCATTTTTCTTTTTTAATTTCATAATTGTAGGTCATTAGCATGCATATCGAGTTTGCCCTTACGTGGTGGGAGTTCAAACACACAAAGACCCACCCTTTGCCCAAAACTGTTCTCGCTGGTTTGGAATAGGCTGCCATGCTTTTTTAATGTTATTGCAGCATGTATATTCACTACAGCATTCAGACAAAATTTGCCTATGTTCTGCTGTTGTTTGATCTAATCTTAATCACAGTGAGCTCTTCGTTAGCTCAATATGTAGTTTGCCCCCAAGTGTGCACTGTTTATTACTTTGTAATATGCCACTATGAGTACTGACATTTAGAGTTGTTTAAAGGCCAAGAACTGGAAACAGCCTTTCCTCCATTTTCTGTGTATTGGTGATGGGAGTGAAACCTTTTGGGGGAGCTTTTTAAATCTCACAGAAGAGGAAAGTGGCCTCCTCTGGCAGGTATGTGCAGGATAGAGTGTGTTTCATCTGTTCCGGTGCCAGGAATTAGCGGTGTATTATGGTGGTGCCCTTAGGATTTGTATGTGCTCTGGGCTCATGAAGATATTGCATCATGAGCTGCAGCAGTTGCACTGTTTTTCGATGACCTAAAAAGGGCTTATTTCTGAGGAATGAAAGGTTCCCATCATTGACTGTGGATGTGGAAAACCTTTCCTAGCTTAGAGCATTTGTATCTACAATACATTTTAAAGTCAGAGTTCATGTTACCTGTTTTAATCACATGACTACATGCCCCAGTACACAAAAGGGCACTGGTTGGCATTCCTCTTGATGTATTTAGTGAAGATCATAAGAAATCCTTTACGAGCTCAAATGTCCCTGGAACAGGCATACAGGCTCTAGTCAAGAATGAATTAGAGTGAAGGAAAGCTGTGTGACACCTGGCATTCCTCTCTGTTCACGGAGATTCTTTGAGGCTTGAAGATTGATTTTACCATCTAGACCTCTTTGGCTAATACCTATTCTTCAACCACCTTGGTTACTCTGACATAGGAATTTACTTCTTTTTCTTTGAATGGAAAACACTTTAAAAAATAATAGAAACATTATTATAAACTAATATATGTGAGATACTTAGTTGAAACAAAAAGGAGTTTTAGTAGACGGTATTATACTATCTTTGAAAATCAAGGAGAAGTTTATGAAACTTAAAATGTGTACAAACTGCAGTGCAATCTACTGTTCATGAATGTCAATGTATTATATTATCAGGAAACGTGTCTATACAATCACAGAGTTATATTTTCTCACAGACTTCTTTACAAAGTGAAATATGTTTTTGTACCTCTGGGTTTCTGTTAGGGACATATTTTGTGCAATATTTATGTGATTGTGCCTATGCATGATGAATGAATGCATTTCAGTTATATATTGCCTAAATCGTAACTTGATGATGCTTGGGAAAGACTCAACAGTTAAAACTTCATGAAGTTCTAATGTCTGTGTTCCAAAACACATCACATTGTTAGGATGCAGGGAGATAGGTGTGTGTGCTCCCTGTGGTGGGGATTTCTAGTTACTAGATCATCTCCATTTTTAGCATTTGGCATCCTCATGATACTTCTATAAATATGACATTAACAGAAGAGCAACAATACGATTTTACCGATGGAATAACAGATTTGCTGGCATTCACTGAAAGGGTGCAAATATTCGGTCCTTGTGACTTCAACTGACTCTTCCAAATTTTATGAATGTATCAATGTATTAGATAAACCCAGTTTCAGAATGGTAAAGAAAAAATGTTAGACCAAATAATGCGGCTAATTAACAGTGGTACGATTTCTAGCCCGTGGGTTTAAAATGCACTTAAAGTCCCGTTCTCGCCTTTTATTTTCTGAACTTGCCGCTTTTGCATTCTTTGAGTTCAGTTTAAAGACAGTTACTTTAAGAGCATTTTAAACCCTCGGGCTAGAAATCGGACCACTGTTAATCAGCCACATTATTTGGTCTAACGTTTTTTCTTTTATCATTCTGAAACTGGGTTTATCTAATACATTGATAAATTATTTCAAAGGTACTTTTATCGTTGAAATCACTTCACTTTTACCCTGATAAATATCAGTGACTAGGAATGACCTTCGGATAGCGTTTAGCATCTGTAACCAATCTGACAATAATGTGTTCATGAGGTGCCTATGGATTAAATCACACACTGGCATATTTAAGCTGAAGGTCAGTCTGGAAAATGAATTTACTATATTGACTGAAATACCACTCTTTGTGTAGGCATTTGTCATATATTTAAGAAAACGCTAAAAAGAATGGAAATTGTATGACAATAACTTCAGTCTTTCTCCAAAGTGCATGCAGTCTTTTGCGATACCTCATTCAGCCGAGTATTTGTGCTCTTCCTCATTCAGTATAAGGCAGCTTTCAGTTTGCTTAGAAGGCAACATTGGAATGTTAGAGTTCATCAGAAACATAAATTTTAAAATGTGAGTTCCACTGAATACATTTTAATTTCTGTAGGAAGAATCAAAACACCTATTTAAAGATGGCAATATATAATACTCATTTTAAAAATATTCGATTCAACCTGATAATTTTCCAGAAATGAAAAAAAAAATCAGCTCTAAAACCAAAGCTGATTTTAGAAAATTTGAAAATGTAAATCAGCCCTATCCATAATATAGTTTCTCTAAAACTTTATCTTAAAGAGTCATTTTAAAATAATATAACTATTAAAAAATGTAACTGCTATCTTAATGTTCTGAAATAATTGAAAACATTTTAAAATATGAATACTGTAGTATAAAAGAAAGAAATGGTGGGAACGAAAAGCAGAGAAAGAAATGCCAATTCCAGTCCAAAGTTTTATTTGCCAAGTTTTCTTAGAATGAATTTTACCAGTTTATGAATTATTGTAAACAGAATGTGTCATGGAAATACTGAAAGATTTTTCCCTAGAGTGGCCTTATTGACTGCTGGTGTGATGCCACTGTAATGTAATAAATTATTAAGTTGTTTCAATGTGTTGTTTTTGCCTTAAAATGTTATTTTGCGTTTCTTGAAAACTATAGTATTAAAGGTACTGATACTGTGCAAATGCTGGGCATGCTTGGCATGAGATAATGTGTTTCATTTTTACAAAGTTGTAATATAACTATGCAAGTGTTTCTCGAACACAAGATGTAAAAGGTTATGGGGTTAGAAAAAGTTATGGGGTGAAAAATTATGGGATAAAAAATGTAAAAACGTTGTGGCAAAAACACTTGTGGGAAAAAAGTAGAAAACAGTATTATGAAAAGTTCCAAAAAGTTATGAAAAAGAAGTTATGGGATTTTTTTTAAAAAGTCATGGAATAAAAATAAAAATTAAAAGCAGGCCCCTGTCAGCAAAGCCTGGAGAAGTGGGGCTGGAGTCTCCACCGCCACCATGTCCCTACCACCCCTTCCCAGGCACCCCTTTACAATTAGGGTAGCAGGAGAAGACCTCTGTCTAATGGGGAAAGACAAACAGACCCTTTGCCACCTTGACCAGGGCTGAGTCCCTAAATTTCTGGATGATGATGATTGTTATTTAAGAGCCAGAGGCTGGTGGAGTTGGTTTGTTTGGAGGAGGCCTGATGCCCCCTTACTCTCACCATAGCAACTTTTCCCTCAGGAGGGCTCCCACCTTCTTATTCAGAGAGGCAGGACAGTGGGGCTAACTGTGGACCAGGCGAGGGCACCGGCTGCTGGGGTGGCCCCCGTTCCCTGGTGTACACATCGTGTCTGTGTAAGGTTTTGTATATTCCAGAGGGTAGGGCCGCCCTTGTGTCATACCTAGCTGAGGTTGGAGCTGGCACATGGGGAGGAGGTTGTAATAATTATTTGTGGCTGGGAAACTTATTTATTGCTAGCATAGGACAGAGGAAGTAGGCGGGGATGGGGTCGTGGCTCCCTGGTGATGCGACTCCTGTTTATTTTGCTTTTTATTTTGGAATAAACGGATTTAGCCATACTGCTCGGCCTGGTGTGTTTCCGTTTCCCTCACTGGGTCCTGGAGTTTGTGCCACCAAACAAGGAGTCCCAGAGTGTCTTGAGCATGTCCAGCTAGGCTGTTGGGGACCTTCCAGGCGTGTTACCTGTGTGCTGCCTGGTGGCGCCTGGGGGATTCCAAGGGGACTGCCATGTAGTCTATGGGGCGCAGTCCAGCCCTGACAGCCAACAGGCTCAGAAGCCTGATCTAGCGGTGGCCAGGAAGACAGGTACCAGCACCTAAGGGCACTGACTTCCACCCACCCCAGGCATCTTCCCTTCCGTCCCCTTGCCTCCCTCCCCTGTCTGCACCTGGTGGCCTGTTCTCTCTGTCCCTCCAGAGTGCTGGCTGCCCGGCAGGCTCCCTCCGGGCTGAGTTCATGGCCCTGCCCCCTGGTGGCCAGAGCCGGCTTCACAGGACAAGAGCCAGCTAAGTTCCAGGGGCTTTCCAGGAAAAGTGTCCCTTGGAAAGGGTATGACCTTTTCACCCCTCCAAACAGCACCCTAAAAATGGCTTGGCCTTTCCCCTCCCCTGAGCTCCACAGAGAACACAGCCAGCAGAGGACACACTTCCCCGTCATCCAGAAATGGGTTTGATTCTCAGCCAAGGGACAGCAGGACTGGTAGAGACTGTCAGGCCACACAGCTGCCTGCACAGCACTCCCATGCTTGGTGGGGGGGCGGGAGGGATGGCGGGGGCTGACTCTCCATAGGCCAGGCGTGACAGGGCGACTCACCGGAGGTCTTGCACTTTGGAGGGGCAATGTCAGCGGACAGCTTTCTCTTGTTGGGCCACAAGACTCCAAGAGGACAGCACGGTGACTGATTCCCAGCACTAGAGGCGAGGCCGTTGGCCACATGTAGGTGTAGGGGTGTGTGTGTGTGTGTGTGTGTGTGTGTGTGTGTGTGTATGGGTATTTATAGATATTTACAGAACAATGCGAGGGCATACCACAGAGGGGGGCACAAGTTTTCACAACGGTCACACCTGGATGTGTCAGCTCACCACTACAACAGACTAAGTCACAGATGAAGGGGGCTGGCTTTGGGGCTGGGGGAGCCGCTGCCAAGTCACAGAACAGCCGCCCAGGCAGGCTTGGAAAGGGAGGCCTCCGAGAAGAGAAGGGATCTGTTTAGAGGTCGAAGGGGGGCGTGGGGCTCTCAGGATGGGATGGACTTGCCTGACCCGATCGGCTGGCAGTTGGAGAGAAAGCAGAGAGAAGACAGGAGAGACAAAAGGGAGCAGAGAGCTGGTGAGGCAAGTGCAGAGCACAGGTGTGCCACAGCAGCTGTGGGAGGGCCAGGGAGGGGAGGGCGCAGGTGCGGGTGTGGCAAGGTTCCTGGAAAAGAGGGGCTGGAAGGGAAAGGGGAGGAAGATGGAGGGAGGAGCCGGAGCTTCACAGGTAGTGCCTGGGGACTGTGGCGGCCCTCCTCACCCCACACATGCTGGCCTCTTCCATTGCACCCTGGCAGTGTACCCACAGGTCAGACCAACGCTCGGCCTCTTTGGGCTTCCCTCTTCTCTGGTCACCAACCAACTTGTCTTCCAAGTCGTCTTCCAACCTGTCTTCCAACCAACTGGTCCAGGGCCACCTCTCACCTTGGGGAGCCCAATGTAACAGCCACCAGGCCTGACAAAAGGAACATTGCTCGAACAAGGATGATGAAGCTAAATGGGATGGATGGTTGGAGTGATCGCCGGAGCCCCCTCTGGGTGGTCAGGAAGCTCAGGACCCTCTGAAGGGACCCTGGGGGAGGCAGGGTGGGCAGGCAGCCAGATGCCACTGGCTGTAAACTTATAAGTCTAAGAGGGGAGCCTCAGCTTGTTGGAGATTGCAGGTCCCATAGGTGAGGCTGGGTCCTTCCTCCCAGGGAAAGAAGAGGGAGACCATGGCAAGGGATGCGGGTGGGCTTGCTGGGCAGAGCTCAGCTGGGCCAGCAGGCACGGTGCTCCTCTCGGCTGAACAGCAGGGCCAACCTCTAGGAGCAACAAGCCAAGGTGCGTGAGCCTGCTGGCTGGTGGTAGTGCTTCAGTGGGGCCCAGGGACCCTGCCTTCAGTCACATGCTAGTAGCTATGATGGTACCTGGGAGGGAGGGAAGGGGGCTGTGTGCCCCTACCTGACCTGTGAGGTGTGTTTTGGGTTGACCGTGTGTATGGGACTCTCGAGGTTTTATCCTAGATCACCCCTGTTTTGCCGACAGATAGAGGAGGTGGGACCCTATCACCCCTGCTCTGCAGTGGATTTGGCTCTCAGCACTCCAAGGCATCCAGGCTGGGAGCTGGATGCCCCACCCTGGCAGCATGGCTCAGACAGCACAAAAGGCATGGCGTGCCCAGGATGACATTCCTGGGCCTCTGGCCACCTCAGAGTACAGCCCCACACACAACCCCCTCCAAGCTCTCAGCCCTTACACCATAAACCATGAGCTCCCTGACGGCTCCAGAGACCACCCACATCTGCCAGCTTGGGCACGGAGCCTGTTCCAAGAGCCCCCAGTCTCAGCCATGGGGGCTGGGGAGCTTTGGGGCCATGGGGGCCAGCCCTGGTACCTGCATCTGGCAAGGACGCTCTGCACCTGCAGCCAGTTGTTGTCCACGGGCCCCCACGTGCGTGCTGATGGTGGTTGTGTTGATGTCACCGATGATGCTGAGCACCTCCTTCAGCACGTGGTACATGCACAGCATCTCATCTCGCCACTGTGCCTGCTCTGCCGACTCCTCCATCAGCGTGTTCTGGTTCCCATGCAAGTACAGGTTGGACAGCAACTCTGATAATAGAACTCCTTGGTCTGAGAGGGGGCAAAGAGGGAAGGAGGTTGGGACCTGATGCATGTGCTGGCCTGATGCCTGTGCTGGGACAGTGTGCTGGACTTGGAGCCCTGAGTATGGCTTTGCACACGCGGCTTCTACACCGCTTAGACTCAAAGATCTGCCGCCCCACCGCCCTTTTCTCACTCAGATAGGGACACTGAGGTCCAGAGGAAAAGTCACCTGTCCAAGGTCACAGATCTGGGAGGGGACCCAGGACCTATCATGCCACCAGGACACCTGTCTACTCAGTTTTTTAAAAATGTTTTTTGGAGATAGGATCTCGCTCTGTTGCTGGGCTGGAGTACAGTGAGCAAGATCACCACTCACTGTAGCCTCAACCTCTTGGGCTCAAAGTGATCCTCCAATGTCAGCCTGTCGAATAGCTAAGACTATAGGCACGTGCCATCACCAAGCCTAGCTATTTTTAAAATTTTTATGTAGAGACCAGGTCTCACTATGTTGCCCAAGCTAGTCTCGAGCTCCTGTGCTCAAGCTATCCTCCTACCTTGGCCTCCCAAAGTGCTGGGATTACAGGCATGGACCACTGTCCCTAGTCCCACGTTATAGTTCTGTGAGACAGCTCTGGTCTGGACTGTGCCTCCCTCCCTGAACCTGGTCCCATAAGGCTGGTCAGCATCTCCCCCAGGCCAACATGGCCACCTGCATCCCCAGTGCCACAGGAGCCCCCTGCCCCTATGAGGTGGTGCATGCACGTTGTTGATCATGACATGCATGACGGTCTTGGGCATGAAACCAACTACGAGGTCCCACACAGTCTTGTTGACAATGGCCATGTAGGAGTCCACAAGGTTTTGGGTGGTTTCCATTTGCCGCTCCAGCTGTGGGTCCATGGAGTGGACTTAAGATTGAGTCTAGACCTAGACTACTGCCGGGCTTTGCAAAACCCAACTGGGGTTGGGTCCTGGGCTGCTCTCTGTGGTTCTGAAGCACCATCTCCCACCAGTGTGGCTGCTCCCCCTTAATCTGCATCTCTGGTGTCTCCTATACAGCCTCTGCTAGAAATGCAAAAGCAGAGAGGGCTTTTATTTTCTATCTTCCAAAATAAATTTCAAAGTATTATTGGCAAACTTGAATAGTGACTTCTGTTTCATAATTTTTCATCGCCTTTTGGTTTCATCTTTAGAAAGTTTTTTAAGTTATGAGAATTTTTCTTTCCCTGAGAAGTTGATGCACATAAATCCCCTTGTTTGCCACATTAATGGCAGACCCTACTTTCCCCTCCCTGATTCCTGCAGGGGCTCTCCAAAAACCCAGCCTGAAATCTAAGCATTAGGAAAGAGCCCAGCCAATCGCATCCCAGTGGTATCCCCACCCTTCTTCACCTCTCCCAGACTCTAGCCTTGCCCCACCCTCTCAGCCACCAGGGACACTCACAGGGAATCTTGTTAATCTCATTGAAGAACTTCTCCAGTTTGGCAAACATGTCCTCCTGGCTCTCCCCAGCACTCCCACTCTCGGTGGAGTTGTCCACGGGTCCAATGGGCATCGTGGCGGTGGTGGTGGCAGGAGCCACAATAGGCTCTTGGTTCCTCTTGAAAATGTTCCTCATGGTGGCAGAGGGGACAGATGGGGATGAGAGGGGAAGAGGGCAGGGTGAGCATCCCAGAGGTCGTCTTCACCTCAGAAAGCCATGCCCAAAGGACCAGGAGAAGCTCTTTATCGATCAAAGATATTTTGCATAATATTAACAACTGTAGTAAACCAATAATAATAGACATCATCCAATTAGTACACAGTCAGCCTGGGCAGCATAGCAAGACCCTATCTTTAGAAAAAAAATTTTTTTTAATTAGGCATGGTGGAGGCTGAAGTGACAGAGGATCACTTGAGTCCAGGAGTTTGAGGTTACATGAGCTACGGGTGACTAAGTAAGGTTCTATCTCTTAAAAAAAATAGTAGTACATATATGTGCCAAGCACTATGCAAAGCACTTTCCATGCATTATTCATCTAATCCAAAAAATAACCTAATGGTTTTTATTGTTTCCATTTAACAGATGGGGAAACAGGTTCAGAGAGGTTAGAAAGGTTTTCCAAGGTCACTTAGCTGTAAGTTCTGAAACTGAGGTTTGAACTGGTCTGCCCAACTCCAGAGCTTGTATAGCTAATCACTCTCCTATATCTCATTTAAATCTAACCTCACCACTCTAGGAAGGAGACAAGGTTTTACACTGAGGGCTCCTCTTTCAACCTCTCTCGTTGACTTCCAAGGATTTCTAGATATTACTCTGCCTAGAATCTCTGCCCAGCTCCATGACACTTGAACTCTCCACATCCCTGACTCCAATTCCTCCTCCTGCCCTCCGAGACTCCTCAGCCCTCTGTGGTTTCTTCATGGGCTCCCTCAGTGCCCACTCAGGGTTTGTTTTGACCTCTCCTGTAGGAAGACGGCACCCACATCTCCATCTCTAGCCCTTCCTCCCGGGTCCACTCTGTAGCCGCTACTCCAAGTTCATCTCTAGCCCTGCCCCCACATGCAGCTGCACATTAGCCTGCCTGCATCAAAGATGTGATGTTTATTAATAACATAACCCAGACTTACTGTAGAAAATTTGGGGAGAGAGAGAAATGCCCCCATAATTCTACCCTCCAAAGTCAACTAGCATTAGGGGCATTCTATGCTGGTATTTTTTCTGAGTATGTTTTACATGTTGAGACCATGCTATGCATAGTTTTTTTGAAGATTTTTTACATAAAATTTCATCATAAGCCTTTTCCTTTTTTGTTTTGTATTATTAAATAGCTACAGAATATCGTACTACACGGTAACACCATAATTTGTTTAGCCATTCCACTATTAGACATTTAGGCAGTTTTCAACTTTTCACTAGTAAAACACTGAGCATATATGTTGGTGTTCATTTAAGGCAATGTTCTTACGAGCTTCCAAACTCTGCCCCCCCCCATAATTCTGTCCTCTCCACCAAGCTCTTTTTGCTCCTCGGGGCTATGCACTCATTTCTCAACTGAAAGTCCTATGAGGGAAGATCCTGTGTTGGCAACAGCACCCCTCGTGCCAAGCACACAGTGGGCACTCAGGGTATTTGTTGACTGAGGTCCTCTGAGGCAACATAGCAGCATACACCCACAGGTATTCCAGGATGCAGGAATAAACAGCACAACTCCCTGAAGCATCCGTTTTACTGAATGGCAATTTACAGTATTTTTAAATTAAAACAAGCTGGAAATATAGAGTAGGATGCATACAGCACAAGAATTTAAAGAAAAAATGTGAGACTTTTCTTACTGCATGTTAGGGATGTGTTAACTCTCCTCTGGACTCAGGGTTCTTCTGAAGGAACATTTTAGAAGCTCTTAAGTTCTGTCCCTTCCTTTCAAAACCTGCTGAGATCCCCTCCCCAGCCCTGGAGACTGCTCCAGCCTTAAGTACTTCTGGTGACCTGTACATTGATGCAATGTAGGTTCATTCACCAAGCATTTATTAAACTCTTACTACCTGCCATGTTGAAATAGCCTTGACCCCAAAACTGGTCTTGAAGTGAAAAACCAAGGTCCACTGGACTTCACCTCTGGGGACAAAGAGATGGGTCCGGTTTGGCGGGAACTGCAAGTAGCCACACAAGGGGATAAATATGTGTCCAGGGCCTTCCGCCATGTCCATCTCCCCTCACTTCTACAAAACTGTTAAGGGCTCTGTGACCTTTTTTTCAAAAAACAGCTTTATTGAGATGTAATTCATATATAAGTCACTCATTAAAGTATACAGTTCAGTGCATTTTATTGTATCCACAGAATTGTGGAACAATTTGCATAACCTAAGTAGAACATTTTTGCCACTTCAGAAAGAAACCCAGTCCCATTAGCAGTCATTTTTCATTCCCATCCTCTTCCCAGCTCCAGCAACCACTAATCTACTTCCTGACTCTATAGATTTGTCTATCCTAAACATTTCCTATCAATGGAATTATAAAATATGTGGTCTTTGTGACTGGCTTCTTTCATTTAGTATGATGTTTTCAAGGTTCATCCATGTTGTAGCATGTATCAGTATCTCATTCCCTTTTCATTGCCACATAATATTCCATGGTGTAGGTAGAACACTTTTTTTTTTTTTTTTGAGACAGGGTCTCACTCTGTCACACAGCTGGAGTGCAGTGGTGCAACCATGGCTTACTACAGCCTCCACCTCCAGGGCTCAAGTGATCATCCCACCGCAGCTTCCTGAGTAGCTGGGACTACAGGTGCATGCCATCACACCAGGCTAATTTTTTAATTTTTTGTAGATATGGGGTCTCCCTATATTGCCCAGGCTGGTCTCAAGCTCCTGGCCTCAAGCAATCCTCCCACTTCAGCCTCCGAAACGTTGGCATTACAGGCATGAGCCACCGCACCTTGCCTAGAACACATTTTATATTTATCCATTCGTCAATTTATAAACATTTGGGTTATTTCCACTTTGGGCTATTTTATAACTAAATATGGCTAATAATATCCCACTTGTGGGATATTATGAATAATGCTGCTGTGAACATCCATGTATGTTTTTGCATGGACATACGTTTTCATTTCTCTTGGGTATATACGTAGGTATGGAATTGCTGGGTCATAACTATGTTTGACATTTTAAGGTGCCAGCACCAATTTATGTTCCCACCAGCCATGTATGAGGGTTCCAAGTTTTCCACATCCCAGACAACACTTCTTATTTTTTTTTAATTATACTTTAAGTTTTAGGGTACATGTGCACAACGTGCAGGTTAGTTACATATGTATACATGTGCCATGTTGGTGTGCTGCACCCATTAACTCATCATTTAACATTAAGTATATCTCCTAATGCTATCCCTCCCCCCTCCCCCCACCCCACAACAGGCCCCAGTGTGTGATGTTCCCCTTCCTGTGTCCATGTGTTCTCATTGTTCAATTCCCACCTATGAGTGAGAACATGTGGTGCTTGGTTTTTTGTCCTTGCGATAGTTTGCTGAGAATGATGGTTTCCAGCTTCATCCATGTCCCTACAAAGAATATGAACGCATCATTTTTTATGGCTGCATAGTATTCCATGGTGTATATGTGCCACATTTTCTGAATCCAGTCTTATCATTGCTGGACATTTGGCTTGGTTCCAAGTCTTTGCTATTGTGAATAGTGCTGCAATAAATATACGTGTGCATGTGTCTTTATAGCAGCATGACTTATAATCCTTTGGGTACATACCCAGTAATGGGATGGCTGGGTCAAATGGTATTTCTAGTTCTAGATCCCTGAGGAATCGCCACACTGACTTCCACAATGGTTGAACTAGTTTACAGTCCCACCAACAGTACAAAAGTGTTCCTATTTCTCCACATCGTCTCCAGCACCTGTTGTTTCCTGACTTTTTAATGATTGCCATTCTAACTGGTGTGAGATGGTATCTCATCGTGGTTTTGATTTGCATTTCTCTGATGGCCAGTGATGATGAGCATTTTTTCATGTGTCTTTTGGCTGCATTAATGTCTTCTTTTGAGAAGTGTCTGTTCATATCCTTTGCCCACTTTTTGATGGGGTTGTTTGTTTTTCTCTTGTAAATTTGTTTGAGTTCATTGTAGATTCTGTATATGAGCCCTTTGTCAGATGAGTAGGTTGCAAAAATTTTCTCCCGTCCTGTAGGTTGCCTGTTCAATCTGATGGTAGTTTGTTTTGCTGTGCAGAAGCTCTTTAGTTTAATTAGATCCCATTTGTCAATTTTGGCTTTTGTTGCCATTGCTTTTGGTGTTTTAGATATGAAGCCCTTGTCCATGCCTATGTCCCGAATGGTATTGCCTAGGCTTTCTTCTAGGGTTTTTATGGTTTTAGGTCTAACATTTAAGTCTTTAATCCATCTTGAATTAATTTTTGTATAAGGTGTAAGGAAGGGATCCAGTTTCAGCTTTCTACATATGGCTAGCCAGTTTTCCCAGCACCATTTATTAAATAGGGAATCCTTTCCCCATTTCTTGTTTTTGTCAGGTTTGTCAAAGATCAGATGGTTGTAGACATGTGGCATTATTTCTGAGGGCTCTGTTCTGTTCCAGTGGTCTATATCTCTGTTTTGGTACCAGTACCATGCTGTTTTGGTTACTGTAGCCTTGTAGTATAGTTTGAAGTCAGGTAGCATGATGCCTCCAGCTTTGCTATCTATGACAAACCCACAGCCAATATCATACTGAATGGGCAAAAACTGGAAGCATTCCCTTTGAAAACAGGCACAAGACAGGGATGTCCTCTCTCACCACTCCTATTCAACATAGTGTTGGAAGTTCTGGCCAGGACAATCAGGCAGGAGAAGGAAATAAAGGGTATTCAATTCAGAAAAGAGGAAGTCAAATTGTCCCTGTTTGCAGATGACATGATTGTATATCCAGAAAACCCCATTGTCTCAGCCCAAAATCTCCTTAAGCTGATAGGCAACTTCAGCAAAGTCTCAGGATACAAAATCAATGTGCAAAAATCACAAGCATTCTTATACACTAATAGCAGACAGACAGAGAACCAAATCATGAGTGAACTCCCATTCACAATTGCTTCAAAGAGAATAAAATACCTAGGAATCCAACTTACATGGGACATGAAGGACCTCTTCAAGGAGAACTACAAACCACTGCTCAATGAAATAAAAGAGGATACAAACAAATGGAAGAACGTTCCATGCTCATGGGTAGGAAGAATCAATATCATGAAAATGGCCACACTGCCCAAGGTAATTTATAGATTCAATGCCATCCCCATCAAGCTACCAATGACTTTCTTCACAGAATTGGAAAAAACTACTTTAAAGTTCATACGGAACCTAAAAAGAGCCCACATCGCCAAGTCAATCCTAAGCCAAAAGGACAACATTTGCTATTATGTCTTTTTGTTTAGAGTGATCCTGGTGGAGGTGAAGTGGCATTTCATTGTAGTTTTGATCTGCATTTCCCTGATGTCTAATGATGTCGCATATTTTTTCATGTGCTTAAGGGCCATTTGTGTGTCTTCCATAGAGAAATACCGATTCAAATCCTTTGGTCATCTTAAAATATTTTGTCTTTTTATTATTGAGTTGTAAGAATTTGTATATATTCTGCATACCAGTTCCTTGTTGAACATATAATTTGCAAATATTTTCTCCCATTCTAGGGTTATATTTTCATTTTGTGTGTGTGGTGTTTTTTTGTTGTTTGTTTTTGAGATGGAGTTTCACTCTTGTTGCCCAGGCTGGAGTGCAATGGCACAATCTCAGTTCACTGCAACCTCTGCCTCCCAGGTTCAAGTGATTCTCCTGCCTCAGCCTCCCAAGTAGCTGGGA
The DNA here is from genome assembly GCF_029281585.2 of Gorilla gorilla gorilla. Classification (NCBI taxonomy): domain Eukaryota; kingdom Metazoa; phylum Chordata; class Mammalia; order Primates; family Hominidae; genus Gorilla; species Gorilla gorilla. The sequence continues at coordinate 33,362,022 of NC_073240.2, forward strand.
TTATTATAGGCGCTCACCAACATGCCTGGCTAATTTTTGTATTTTTAGTAGAGACAGGGTTTCACCATGTTGGCCAGCCTGGTCCCAAACTCCTGACCTCAGTTGATCTGGCCTCCTTGGCCTCCCAGAGTGCTGGGATTACAGGCATGAGCCACTGTGCCCGGTCATATTTTCAGCTTTTAATGGTGTCCTTTGAAGCAAAAAAGTTTTCAATTTTGATGATGTCCAATGTAGCTATTTCTTTTGTTGCCATATTTTTCGTGCTATATCCAAGAAACCATCACTAAACCTAAGGGCACTAAGATTTACTCCTTTGTTTTCTTATGGGAGTTGTATAGTTTTCAGTCTCACATTCAAGTCTACAATCCACTTATTTTTTAAGACACGGTCTCACTCTGTCACCCAGGCTGAAGTGCAGTGGCACGATCATGGCTCACTGCAGCCATGGCCTCCTGAGCTCAAGTGATCCTCCAGCCTCA